>NC_140771.1:136679445-139179445 GCF_044657685.1 Stegodyphus dumicola | reverse complement strand
ACGAAAAAAAAAAAAAAAAAAAAAAAAAAACGGTTCCCGAACAGATTTTGCAAACGAAAACATGTTTTGGATAACGAATGAGGTTTTGACATACGAACAAATAAGCCGGAAACAAAAAATATTTCATAATGTAGTTAATGCAGTGGAGAAAGAATTTTCAGATAAAGATGAAAAAGAGGATGTTCCTAGTAGTTTGATCCACGAAATTTCTGCAAAATGGAGTAAGGTGTAAATGTTTATTGAATATTATCACCCTGTTAAAGTAGTAGAAAGCTATAGCATAAACATTTGCAACAATCTGACAATGCCATGTAAGAACGTTTTAAAGTGTAGACAGGAAGAAGTCACAGTGGACAAGTGTTTAACGGGACAAAGGCATTCTCAAGTAAAGGCGAGCTGTGTTAAGAGAAAGAAAAATGAAAAAGAGCACAAAATGACATCAGCTTGCCGATATTTTTTACGAAATAGGATTTCCTTTTCAGACAGTAGCATTTATCATCTTTGGCTTCTTCATCGTTTTCTACTTACACTGTCAGCGTTTCGTAGAGATACGGTAAAATTTAATTGAAGTATTCGTTTTTTTTCCTAACTTTATTATGTTAAATATTGTGCATGCACTTCATTTTTAAAATCCATTGGTTTGCATTACGAACACTGATTGCTTAGAAATACCCCTTTAATCATTTGGGATCCGGGAATAGATTAATTCATTTTGCATTAATTCCAATGGGGAAACTGTCTCGGTTCACGAATATTTTAAGTTACGAACTAGCTTCAAGTGCTTTACATTTTGAAAATACTTGTTAAATTTAAATTTTAATCAATTCCTTTGTTCTGGGGTAACAGAGTTAATTTTCTTTTCATATTCACTGTCTACTACTACATTCATCGTTAAGCAACGACATGAAATGAGATAGAAAAATTTGTCACATTTTGCTTTCATACCGCTAGATGGCATTACTATCTAAAAGTCACTGTAATACTTCAAATGGATTTGCTACCACGTTCATCATTTAAACGCTGAGATTTTAAAATTCTTTTTCAGCTGATTGATCTGAGTGTTAAAAATGCCAATCAATTATTATATGTTTTAAGAGACTTTTTATCTTTTTTAACGGGAATACGTTTTAAATATTTGCTCACGTAATTAAAAACAATTGATGATGAAATTCTAAAGATTAAATTTTTAAAGATTTTCTGCTTGCTATTTTTAGAATCAAATCTGAGTTTAAAAATAAAATCTTTGTTGCATTTTATTATTTTAAAAAATATGCTAATTCCCTGATCATTTTTGTTTTCCACACGCTTCACTTATCAATAAAACGAAGAAAAAATCAAGTTATGAATAAAGTATAAAAATCGCTAAGGAAAAATTTGAATGCCAAATTAATGATCTCTAATTAAAATAGAATTTATTGGATTATTGTTTTTAATTAAGGTGGTAAGAAAAGTCTGGGCTCTATTTACTTTAATTTGTTTAATAACTAGTGACGTACTACTGTTTTAGGAAGGCAACCTCAAAAAAGAGTTTTTATTTTTTGACCCTGAAACCATCATGTAAGCAAAAACAATGAGACAAAAACTATAATAAAATATGCATTTTTAAAATAGGAGGTTTTTTTGTTTAATTGTCCAATGCTAGTACATTTAACAACATTATGTTATTACATTAAATACAACAGATTCTTTTATCTAGAAACAAACTTTAGGTGTCAGTCACTATAATTTCAATTCAAAATCATGAACCACGACCACAAGATAAGCAAACGTAATCAGTTAATACTCTTCTTTTGCAGCAATTAACATCAATGTGCCATTCTGCTGTCTTTTACGAAAAAAAAAAAAAAAAAAAAAAAATGCTGTTGACGAAATTCCACTGCTAATTATGACACCTGGTTGTATGCAACGAGTAAGTATACTTCGAAGATATTCAAATTTATACATGTTCTTATATGATTAAATTTGAAACACAAATATCTTAAACTGTATTTGTCTTCTAAACCACTGCGTTTGTTAATCAAAATTTAATTAAGTTAGCACAAAAATAAATAAAAATCAAATTAAAAATATAAAATTAAATCTTCGAGGTTCTCGAGTGGAGGGCTAAGTAAGCTGTCTGAAAAGTTTCCGGCTTAACAGAGAAAAAAAATGTTTTTTCTCCAAAATTACCTTTATTTTTCGACTTAGACTCCTATGCATTTCTTCCAGCGATCCTCAATCCATTTAACCCTCCCAAATAATATGTTGAATCTATCTCTGTAATGTCTCCTCATTTGACAAAAAGCTTTGTCCTCCAAGTGCTTCTTTTAGCATAGGGAACAAAATAAAGTCACTTGGTGCTGGTTCTGGCGAATAGGGCGGGTATTCAAGTAGTTCGAATAATAATTCATCGATTTTCGTTATTGCAACCACTGAGGTGTGAGATGGAGTACTGTCTTGGTGAAACAAAATTTATATCTTTTGCAAATGTGGCCGTTTTTCCGTAATATTTGACTTCAGCCTGTCAATTAACGTTGCATAATATGCTCCGGTAATGGTTTTCCGTTTTCAAGATAATCTATTGAGATAATCTCAGGACTGTCCTAGAAAACCCTTGCCATCACTTCCCCAGCAAGAAACAGTGTTAGCCGTTTCTGGAGCCGATTCTCCCCTTACAGTCCACTATTTTGACTGTATTTTTGTTTATTAAAGAAATTAAAAAAATAAAACAATAAAGAAACAGTTTTTCACAGACGATTCAGTATTTCTCATTCAATTAATTCAGTTCTCACTTCGCGACAAGGCAAAAATACATAAAAACTCAAAATATTTATATTAAAAATTACGAAGTAAATCTTAAAAACTTATTTCCTCGAATGCATTCCAGAATGGATTAAACATGATTTAACTCGCAATAATAAAAGAAGCCGTTATCTTTGTTGTTGCGAAGCTTAGTTTCTTTAGATTGGCAACAAATCCCTTATTCTGAAAAGTTTCAAATGTAAATAAACACGGCCACCATCGCAAAATAATTAGGCTTAGTCGCACTTAAACAACTTTTAAATTGTTGATAACTCTAAAAATATTGCATGCAGATTTACTAAAGGCATAAAAACCTGAACCGAAAGATAAGAACAATATAATTCAATCATTTTTAAAGCAAAAAATGCACAATTTACAAACATATAAGAGTAAAGAAACTGAGATCACTGAGCCGGGTAACAGAGTGGAAATATATATATAAATATATTTATATACGTTTGGTGCGGCCGATTGCAACCAAAATACGAGGGGCACATCTACATGTTATAGCAGTCCTATACACAGAATTTGAACATTTTGAGGCTACTCGTTTTTGAGTTATGTGAGATACGTACGTACGTACAGACGCCGCGAAAAACTTTTTCAGAATTCATTTTAAGGCAGTTTTATATTTTTTTTTTGGAGGAAAAGAGTCTTTTATTCTGTCTTTATGTACAGATATCACGCAAAAACATCGTTAAAATGCATTCGACAGCGGTCAAAATGGATATTTTCGTTGAAATATGCTGCCTGAAACCTCTCGCGATTACAGTACTTCCTTTTTACATCCTACAAGAAAGTAAAAAAACAAAAGCATATAATGATTGTACTGAGTCCAGATCCTATGATTTCCTACACAGTTTAATAATTTTAATAACAAACCAAAAATATTGCTTTTTATTACATTAATTTAACCAATTGTTTCAGTTAAACAATTCTTAAATATACTAATTTATAATATTCTAATAATAACTTTCAATTATTATTAGACTTAAGAGGCAATATAAATTATACAATAAGCTTTAGTAAATACGAGAACTCATAGTATAATTTCTTCAATAAAACAATTACTTTTTTTAATGCTTTGAAAATTTTAAAGGTTTTAAAGCACTTTATTTTTCATCACTTAAAAGCATCTTTTGCTTAACAATTAAATACAAAGAATAAAAAAATAGCAGAGTATATATTGCTTTCAAATCCCCTCATGCCCATGTATATTATATTTGGAATATTAGATTTTTAGTATATATTGGCAATACTGATGTTCTCTTAAATAACGATTGTCATTTTTGGTTAGTTTTTATTGTATCGATGACAGGAGACACAAAAAGTGCTCTGTAACAGTTCACCACATATATTATTTCTATAGCAAAATTCCTTTTTTTTTACCCGCTCTACCCATGCTACAAAATTTGATGAAACTTTCTAAAAAAAATTGGAAAGATCAAGAAAGAAGCTTAACGATAATATCGTAAAAGGCAAGATAGAATGAGGGTAATAAACATAAGACTGAAAAATTTTCTTACAAACCATTAACATGAATTCAACTAGAAAAGAAAGTAGAATCACATAAGTTTTTAAATTGTAACACAACACTTCAAAGAAAGGTGTTCTTTAGAAAATGCACAACTTTGTATCAAAAATGTCTTACATAAATTTTAAAATGTTCATAAAATTATTAATTATATACATTATGAATCAAATGCATTTTTATTTAAATTAATCAAGTTAAAAAGTAAAAAGAATATATTACTAAGGACTGCATTTACTGTTTTTAAATCGCTTAGTTTCTTAATCAGTAACAGACAGGTGAAAAGGTAAATAGCTTTGCCGAATGGGAAACGCACTGGAGCGCAACAAAATGCTTTTAAATAACCGAGTTATTTTGATTAAATCTGAAGAATGACACTTGCCGAATGGCAACACACTGCCACGTGGAACACAAGCATTTTTATTTCGAGCACTGGCAACGCATTTAAATCGCTGAGTTTGAAATGCATTAAATTCGTACAAAAGATGAAATAAGTAAATAAATTACTTAATTTTAAAATTCGAAGTTCAAACGTTGGACTTCTATGTGCAAATTATAGCCTGGAGTATAATGTGCTGTATACAAGCATACAGATTCTGCATTATTCAATAATAGAGATTTAATTGAATATGCTTTTATTTATTAAACCGGAGTTCTTGCTTGAAAAAGGGACAAGGGGTATGTGGCTAGAATTAAACTTGCATGCATAATTGCAGAAAAGAATGCGCATTGATAAACGAATATTTATGTAAGTTTAAAAGTTGAAGAAACGTACACGAGTATTTAATAGCGAACTTAAAACACAATTTTATCCATTTCGGACAATAAATTATGGATGTAAAAACAACAAACAACATTAAATGTACAAAATGCATTTCACTCAGAAAATAAACATGTACCATCTAATAGAGATTTATTGTATATTATTATTTAGATGTGTAAATAAACATACTCACATCATGAACATTTTGTGCATATATTTATTTACGTCGTGACATTAATATAAATAAGTGCAAAATTATAAGTGTAACGTACGTATATAAAATCATTTGTGGTGATTTTCGTCTTTACGTTTCCTTTCTAAATCAAAATTTAAATTTTGAGCGTGGAAAGTTTTCAACTTGCATAAATAAGAATTCTTTTCAAGTTAATGGATCATGTTATACTAAGCATCTAATTTGAGATCGAAATCCTCATACTGAAACATAGAAGAAATTTTAAGTTTTTGTTAGGCGCATTATTCGAGGGCAACGTTGTTTTTAAATTATTTAAATCGATACCTTTGTAATATCCAAAACCGAGTTATATCTAATAACATTTTAACAGGAAAGCACTGCATTAGTAAGTATTATCAATATATAGCAAGCTTTAAATATTGTATATTAATTTATATTAAAAATATTTCTCATAGAATACAGACTAATTATACAGTTATATAAAAGGCGTTTGATTCCAAAATATGCTATTTCCCTGCAGTAACGAACAGATTTAATATTTAAAACTCTGAAATTCATGTTTACATGAACGCCAGGTAATTAAATAACAAGTGATACCGCAAAACATGTGTTACACGTAGGATATACTAAAAAGTAAACTCATAAAGTACAGAACTTCTCCAAACAGCTAATGCAAACAGCAATCACTACATAAAGCTAAAACGATCAGCATTAAAAAGTTTTTGATAGTTTTTCTCAGAATATAAAAGAAGGAGAACAGCTAAAGGTTTTCCTAATTGGATTTTACATCATACTCTTCTTTCGATTCTGCAACATCGAATCAAGAAACTGTGAAAAAGTCAATCAAGAAACTGAGAAAATCTCATGTAAAACTAGGATGTTATGCATCCGAGAAAGCAGGTCAACTAAGTTTCGAAAGGACATAAAACCTGGATCTTTAACAGGATTCTGTTTTCATAAATATCTTTACGTTATCACTCGAAAAAACTGAAGCGGTTGTGAATTTCTGTATTACCTTTGAGTGTTTTAACATAATTATTATTTTTTGGAGAAGGCGGAAGAGGCAAAGCTAGAAATTATACTAAAGTACATTATTTCCAGAAGTGTGAAAAACATTTTAATGATATTTTCAAGACAACGTAAAACTTTAGATTATATAATGCTTGATTTAGTACCTGAGTGAATAATATATAGCATTTAAGGATACGGCCAATTATTTTATGTATTCTAGGTGTGTGATGCAGATTAGTAATATTATTGATATTATTTAGTTGCACATACTCTTGATAGGTTCTATAATTATTTTATGTTTAAATTTAGGAATCCCTTAAAGTCAAACATAAAACAATTATAATCCGCCGAACTGCGTTCGCCTAATCCGGCAGATGTCATTGTAAGAGAGCGCAGTTAGAGGGCGCAAACTGAGACGTCAGAGAGAAAAGACTGTCTAAATACTGTATATGTTAGATTTGGAGTGAATAACGACAACACTTGATGAAGTATCGAAACACACTTTATTTACCAATATTAATCAGATAGCTAAGAAATCACTTTTACAGTCGTCGAACTGTTATAAACACGCTGACACGTTCAGCGACACAGCCTTCACACTGTCAGGCAATAACGGTGTAGACAGCTTCACTGCAAAGCACCCGAGTACAGCTCCCAACTCTGCTTGGTCGTTCTCCGAACTCCACGTACTCTCGAGACTCTCACCGCGATGCACTCGACGATACACAAGAGTATAGCTCTCGACTCAGCACATTCTAAGACAAAACTCGACGATGCACTAAAAGACTCTCTCAATGCACTCGACGACCAGCTCGGCGCTAGACATCGAGACACTCGCTCAATGACTGACTATCAGCTCGCTAGACGAGGCACACATACTAACTGACTGCGGACTAGCAGGGTTTATATAGCTTTCGGCTTGTGTTCGAGAACATTCTGGGCTAAACTGGTAAGAATTCGTCCCAGAAGGTTTTCCATCCGTCCACGGTATTTAGCCAATTTTGTCGCCAAATGTCACCAAATGGGCGATTTTTTGCCAAATGGGGAAACCCTGCCTTATCTTGCCATTTTATAGCAACCCTAAACTGCTTTGCGGGGAAGCCATCTTACCGCGCCTGTACATTTCGTAACACTGCCCCCTCCCAAGGACTGCACGTCCCGGGCAGTGCAATCCTTGGTCAGAAGCATAATTCGATACAAACAAAAGGAAAGAGAACAAACCAATAACATAACTAAAGAAACAAACTTTTACACTACATACAAACTTTACACAGAAACTAGGTAAGAAAACTCATGCACAAGAGTTATGGGTACCCCTAAGAATGAGAAGCACTAAGTACTATGGCCATAGTATGAGGCTAATCTGTCATAATGAAAGACCTTGGGTTTTGAATTGGGGGATTTACGGATCCGTATCACAACGTCGTTCAGTCTGTTGAAGACTGCATAGGGACCCTCCCAATGCGACTGCAGTTTGGGAGAAGCGCCCTTACGACGACTTGGATTCCACAGTCAAACCTTGCCGTTTTCCTGGAATTGATGTTCGGTGGCTCTTGCATCGTATCTCTTCTTCATCCTGTCCGTCGAGATGTTGATCCGCTCTCGAGAAAACCTGTGTACTGTTTCCAACCGGGCCTGGAGGTCTTGCACGTACTCCTCAGGCGAGGAATGTATATCCGGAGGGCGGCCAAAGAGCAGGTCACTTGGCAGACGAAGATCGCGACCGAAGAACATCTGTGATGGTGAATTGCCGATGTTTTCGTGGACGGCACTGCAGTAAGGGGCAGCTCGCGATCCCAGTCTTCTTGATTTTTGGAAACCATGAGCGAGAGGTAGTTCAGGATTGTACGGTTAAATCTGTTCACCATGCCATCAGACTGCGGATGCAACGGGGTCGTCTGCGTTTTCTTGATTTCCAACAAGTCGCCGAGTCCGTTGAACACAGGCGAAGTGAAGTTCCTGCCTTGGTCGAAATGAATCTGGAGGGGTCCCAAATCTGGACACCCAATTATGTAACAGAATTTCAGCTGTCGTGACAACCTCTTGATCTGGAACTGGGTAAGCTTCGGGCCACTTCGCAAAGTAATCCATGACAACGAGGATGTATTTGTTGCCATCCGTGGTCCGAGGAAAAGGTCGAGGGCAATTCGCTCGAAAGGCGCTCCTACATTGCATCGCTGCAGCCTTCCTCGGCTACGTCCCTTCGGTCCTTTCCTGGCTGCGCAAGCATCACAAGATCGGCACCACTTCTCAAAATCGTTTCTCGCCGAACTCCAGAAGAAGTGCTTTCGGACCTTGTTTAGTGTCTTCATACAGCCGAAATGCCCTCCTGTTGAGCTGCTGTGTATTTCCTTCAGAACATCAGGTATTCGGTTTTGAGGAAGCAGCAGCTGCCATCTCTTATTAGTTCCATCGTCGCTTTCCCATAGTCGATATAAGACATCATTTCGTAAGTGGAGTGAATCCCAGAAAGCCCAGTAACTTTTAGTTGCAGAACTGAAAATGGAAATGCCCTGCCATTTGGGTTTTGTACTGGATGATTCCTTCAGTTCTATTATAGGCCTATTGTCAGGATCCGCTGATTGGCCTTCTCTAACTTTTTCATCACTCCACGGATCTAGATCAGTTGATGTTGAAGATGTTACTTGGCGGATACTGGGATTCGCCAACTCGTACTTAGCCTCGGTTCTTGAACAATGGCTGCAGTGTGCAGGACAAGGCTTCCTGGATAAAGCATACGCATTTCCGTGGGAGAAGCTTTTACGATGTTTTATCTTTTACGATGTTTTAGCTATCTTTATTTATAAGTCATATTCCTGCAGTCTTTGAATCTATCTAGTTATTTGTCCTTCGGGATTTTTGAAATTCAGTAGCCAGATTAGAGAAGCATGGTCGGTACGATTTTCTGCCATAGAGATAATGATGTAAATGTTCTATGGCCTTTACGATAGCAAGCAATTCTTTACGGGTGACGCAATAATTCCTTTCCGGTTTGGACAAGCATTTATTCCAATAGGCTATTACTCACTCTTGACCATTAATCATTTGAGAAAGGATAGGTCCCACACTTTCGTTGCTTGTATCTGTCTCTAATATAAATTGTTTGTCGGTCTGGGGATACGCGAGCAAGGGCGTACATGTTAATGCCGCCTTCCAACTGATTAAAGGACTTCTCGCACTCCTCAGTCCACACGAATTTTTGTTTACTTTCTGTAAATTTATGCAGAGGCCTTGCGTTGTTAAAAAACCCCTTCATGAATCTTCTGTAATACGTACAGAGTCTTAGGAAGCTCCGTGGTTTATGAATATCCACAGGACGTTCCCAGTCCTTAACTGCCGACACCTTTTCTGGATCTGTGCGGACACCTTCGGCAGAAATGACGTGCCCGAGATAGGTAACTTCACTGCAGAACAACTTGCATTTCGGAGGACTCAGTTTAGGTTGGCATCTCTCAAAGAATCGCCAAAGGGAGGTTTTGGGTTAGGTCGGAAAAGTTTCAGCTCTCAAAATCTTAAGTTCCCATTTAGTTACGTCATCAGCGTAATGCAAGCTATGTATCATAGATCGATCTAGGAATGGTACAGTCCAGGAAAGTTATTATAATTTTTAGAATACAGAGAGGAACTATTAAAATTAAAAATGAAGAATTAAACGCCTATTGTTGAATTATAAAGCTGATTTACGTACTTTTATCTTACACACATATTAATAAAACAAAAGTAATAATTTCGTGTGCTATTATGATTCGACCAAGAGAGAACATATACTTCTAACAGAACGAAATCCTCTTTAGCGAACATACACGGGTTCGTCACTACGTGAGTGTAACATAAATGGGAGTGTATTGATTTCTTAATCGTGAACACGGAGATTTAGAATCTGTCCATTAAATGGCGAGTGCTCAAGAAAGTGGGGGTAACTTTAAAGGAGCTTGGACTGCATAATAACATTTTGTGTGAAAGAAATGCTTGAATGCACCATCATTGAACTGGATCGTATACACGTTACACACGGTGAGAACCACGAAAACGCCCATGCAGCCAGCCCGTTCGTGAGATTCGAACCTCGGACCGAACTGCTAGTGTTCAGCGATTTTACTGCTCGGCCGATGGTAGGCCGCGATATTCTAGGATATGATTGTCAAGAAGCTTTATTTACTACGGAAGGAAATAATATCGAAAGAAATCAGTACCTTACCTTGGTTTGCTGTGTTTGTTGCTCTTGTGTAGAAGGGCTTATATATTTGTGCATACTGATTTTTGGTGTCTAAAAGTGCTGTATTTGGAATCTACAGGCCTTTCGGTTTGTGAAGATGTCTTGCTTTTGAAGATTCGAGGATTATGGACCGAGTTACAAGCATTTTAGGATTCATGCGTGTTTAGGGGCTCATTTGCATATGACTTTGAAGTTTTGGCCTGTATTCTTTTACATCGACTTGGTGAAGTACTTTTGTTTTGATATTTAGTTTCTATACATCTTTTGCTATCTGTATGGTGAATTTGATTCAATTTCATGGCCAATTTTTAAGGTTATTTGTATTTGAAAATTTGATACTAGGTTTTGTTTACGTTTGAATCTTTGTGATTTTGCACCGCTGGCATGTCAACTTTTAGCCAACTGGAAAATATTGAAAATTCGGATTTTTAAATGTTATGGGCAGGAGAAACTTATATATAAGTTGGTGCATTCATTATATATGTTTTTCAGCCCGTTGGATAATTTTTGGATTTTTCGCATGTAAGATTGATTTTATATTTTACTATGAATGCTTTTGAGATTTGAGGTGTTTTTAAGTATTTTTGATTATTTTAATTTGTAAATCTCAATATTTTCAGCTTTTAAAACGTTTTTAGTTTTATTTACTTCTGATATTTATAAAATTGGATTGTTCGGATGCTAAAGCTGGATGGATTTAATTGTGCTGTAAAAACATTTTTGATGCGTTTTGCAATCATCTTAATTTTGTAGAATGTATATGTTTTTGTGTGTGTTTCTGTTTATGTGATACAAACCACTCTGTATTTTACTGAATTTTATTGTACATATGAGAGTTCTTGTCATTTTATCTAGCTTTAAATTGTAATTATTGTAAATCTTACATTTGTATATATGTTTTTATTCTGAAAATTTTAATACGGCCCCGTCGCAGTTATATTAGTGAATAATAGTGTGAACTTTTCGTGATTTTTGTGATGAGTCAACTGAAGAGTAAAAAGGAGAGTAAACTTGTGGAAGCTGAGGGAGAGACTTTTGAGAGTTCGGATGAAATAAAAGAAATTATGGACTGTGGTAATGATAGACTTAAAGATGAAGGAAAAATTGAGAGTGTACTCGTTGCTGTTAGATCATTATATGATTTTGTAGACAAGTTAAAAGCTAGACGAGTCTCACGGGAAATTACCAATGGTCTAGCTAGATGTATAGATAGAGTTTTGGATTTGCTTGTCTCACAGAATTTAAAGACTATTGAAGAGGACATGGTGCAATCAAGAACCAATATTTTATTTGATATTAAACAGGATATAGATGAAATTAAGGTTATTTTGCAGAAAGATCGAGATACATGTGAAATGAAAGATAGAAAGAATAAAGTATTGGATGTAAATGATTGGAGAGAAAATGAATTAATAGTTAAACCAGCTGCGAATGGCGTTGATGTATACGAGGAGTTAATTGCTAACGTTAGACCAGAGGATGTTGATATAAAAATAATGAGCTCCCATACGAGAAAGAATGGTGATTTGGTGATGAGGTTTAAAGATAGCAGAGAAGTAGACACGGTACAGAATGTTATTGAATCCAGGGAAAATTTAAGGGATAAACTTTATAGAAGGAAGAAAAGGTTTATAGAACCGAAGATTATTGTATATGGCGTATGCAATTTAATAGATGATAAGGAGATTATGGATAAAATGAAGGAGGAGTGCGTTTGTGATGGAAGTTGTGTTCGTCCTCTCTTTAGACAAAAATGTAAAGAGTCCGACGAGATTTCTCATCGAGTTTTCCTTGTAGACCCTCGATGTCAAGGTGTTGTCCTGGAAGACTGCAGAGTTTGTATAGGTTGGAAAGCATATTCGGCTAAGCTCTATCTTAATCCGAAGAGGTGTCTGCGTTGCTTTCGATTCGGACATACTACCAAAAATTGTAAAAATGAAATTGTATGTTTTAGATGTTCTGAACCACATGAAGTTAAAAAATGTAAAATGGATGTAGAGATTTGTGTAAACTGTAAGAACTCTAACTCGAAATATGGTACTCATTTGGATGTTCATCACCATGTTTTATCACGAGATTGTGAACTATACAAACGTGAAGTTAGATTTATTTCAGAACATATGCGTTTAGTGGAATGATTTGTTTTAGGTTTTAAGGGTTAGAACTGCGATTGGGCTGTTTTATTATATTTTATACTGATCATTATCTTATGGTTTATAATTTTTTTGTTTTTTATTATTAGCTATTGTACTGTATCCTTGATTATGATAGTGCTAAATATAAACTTGAATCACTGTGCGGTGGTAGCTTGCCAGTTGGCTGCTGTTGAGGATATTTTGGAACAGAAGTTTGACTTGATAACTGTCCAGGAGCTCTATGATGTAAATACAGAAATCCTATATTTAAAAAAGGGTTGGAGAGCGGTGCATGATGTAAGGGGAAGATCTGCCATAATTGTTACCAAAGAAGAGATTGAATTTATTATAGATTATAAAACAAATGAGATAGTAGCCATCTCCTTGAGAATGGAGAACTTTACGATGGGTATTGTGTCGGTATACTTCTCCCCTGCGGAAAACTTGAATTTACATTTAACAAGACTTAAAGACGTTTTGAACATGTATACATTTTATTTTATTGCTGGAGATTTTAATTCGAAACATTTTAATTGGGGTTCTAGGACTGTGGATGATAGGGGTGTTTTAACCATGGATTTTTTAATACAGAATAATATTATTCTATATAATCAATCAGACTCATTACCAACTTTTGTTTCCGCAGTAGGGGAAGGTTGGACAGACTTGATTCTCAGTTCTGCCTCTCTCTCCCCGTTTCTTATTGAACTCAAGATACATGAAGAGGAGAGTCTTAGCGACCATAGATATGTTGCTGTTGATATTGAAGATGTTCAACCTGTGAGAAATGAGAGTGCTGTTTTTACAAAAAAATCTTGTTAGAATAAATAAATTTTGTAAAAAACTTAAACTGGATATGGAATTAATGACGGATAGACTGAGATCAATAGATGAAAATAATTTGGAGAATTTTGTGGATGACTTTGAAAGGTTGATTGTCCAGAGGGCTAAGAGGTTATACGTGGAAATAAGGTCAAGAAAAACTATTGGTGGAATACGAGTTTGCAAAAAATGAAGCGACAGACGAGAGCATTGAAAAAGAGTTTTCAGTTCAGAGATATCGATGAAGAAACAAGAAATAAGAGAAAAGTTTTATATAAAAGAGAGATGGCACTTTATAGAAAGCAGATTAAGAAGAGTAAATATGAGATTAAAATCAAACATTTTTTGGAAAATAAGGTATATCATGACTGTTACTTTCGTTTTGCCCAGGGAAAGCGTCGGCTACCACAGATAATAAGTAGAGTCCGGGAGGGTGAACATAAGGAATACACTGAGGTAATTGAGGAATATTTTAATAAAAATTTTGACTGTGGTGAGTTTGAGGATGGTTTTATTGAACATTAATTGTTAAAATTTTCAAATGTGCTGATGATCTGCCTTTTACTTCTAATGAGATCGGATATGTAATTAATAAACTAAGAAATAAAAGTGCTCCTGGACTGGACAACATTTCTGCAGTGGTTTTGAAGTGCCTTTATAAGTATTACGAAGAAATTTTTGCTTTATGATATAATACATGTTTCCGCTTGTTGGTTTTCCCGAGGGCGTGGAAAATATCAAGAATTATATTTATACCGAAAAATGAACATGCGGTTAGACCAATTTGCTCGTTAAAATTTTTTAGTAAGGTCCTGAATAGACTTCTCACCAATAGATTGTATCATTTTTTCTACAGAGAAAATTTTATTTCGGATAGACAGTTTGGCTTTGTCGCAGGCAGATCAACCAACGATGCTTTGTATAAATTGATCAATATTATTTCTGAGAAAAAAAAAGAGATTATCATGTAACTGTTGTCTCATTTGATATTTCAAAGGCCTTTGATTCCATTATATGGTCATCGCTGCTCTCCACCCTCGTGAATTTTAAGATTCCTTGCAATATATTAAAAATGTTTTGTAGCTACTTTCACAATAGGAAGGTTGTTTATTCATATGGTGGGGATTCTGAAGTGGTTAAATCAGTTTATAGTTTTTGCCCACAGGGATCCTCGAGTGTTCCGCTGCTCTGGGGTGCAATAATTTACAACTTGCTGAATACGAGTCTTCCCGAGGGTGTTGAAATCATCTGTTATGCAGATGACATACTTTGTGTGGTTTACGATGTGTCTCTTGAAAAATTAGAAAAAAGATTTATATTGCTGTGTGATGTCCTTGAGAGATGGGCTATAACAGAAAGACTCATCTTCAACTTAAAAAAGACATCTTTTTTGTTTTTCCCAAATGGGGAAAAAAGACTAACCTCCCAGATTACGATTCCAGGGAACATTATTAAAAAGAGTCGAACAACTCATATACTTGGGAGTCATTATAGATGATAAACTGAATTTCGAGTCACACTTCAAGGAAATTCAAAGGAGAACAGATTCAATACACTTATTTTATAAGAGAAATTTTCCAGCGGGTGGCATCGACCTTAAGAGAGATATTATTAGAACTATTTATAGAGTAGTTGTTGTTCCTATTGTGTTATACGGAATTGGTTGTTGGAGCTCCAGAGCGGCGGAGTTGTTGAGAATCAGGAATAAGTTATTGACGATTCAGCGGCCCTGGCTGCTGTCACTAGCTAGGTGTTTTAGGACAACTCCAACTGAAACTGCCTGTGTATTGGCCGGCACGCCGTCCCTCTCAATTTTTTATTTCTTTTATGATACATTTTTGTTATCTACATGCAAGATAGATTTTATGTATTATGGTGATTATTTAGCTTATTATACTGCATTTTATAATGTTAATCCTTACTGCATACACCCAGCCAAGAGAATGTGCATTAATTATGAAATGAATTTTGATTGTTTTGGTGAACTTGATATTTTCACTGATGGTGTTCTAGGTTTGGGGAAAGTGTTGGCCTATCTTTTGTTGTTTACTATTATGGTATAGAAATTGATTATTCAAAGATAAAGTTAGAAAAATTTAAATTCTGTGTTTCAGACTTAACTTGCTGCTATTTATTTTGCTATGAAATGGATTAAGAAAACCTATCTAAGAGTTATAGTATTGTAGTTTATAGTGATTGTTTATCTGGATTACAGGCTTTGAAAAGCTACGATTGTAATAACTCTTTAGTTATGAATATTAAGTATTTATATAAAGAAATTGAAGGTTTGCATGATATTAAATTTAGATGGGTTAAGTCACATGTGGGTATTGAAGGTAACGAGAGGGCCGACGTGTTGGCCAAAAAGGCGACTTTGGATGTTTTCGGGGAGTGTTCCGTTGTCCAGCCTTCAAGAAAAATGGTTATTACTAGAATCAAACAGTATTATATTGATTTGTGGTATGATAACTGGAATAATTCGAATAGAAGAAAAAAATATGCCTATTATTTAAAACCTATGTTTAATAAAAGTATTTCCTGTCATTTGGATTTTAATCAAATTGTTACTGGACATGGGCGCTTCCCGGTGTATCTTAAAAGATTTGGCATCCAAGAGAATGAATATTGTCATAATCGTGGAGTTGTCGGATCGGTAAGGCACTATGTGGAAGAATGTACACTTACTTATGACATACGAAAAAAAATATAATTTTATTAATATTTTTACAGGTGCTGAAAAAGAATTTAAATTTGCAAGGGAACTTATGTGTTTTCTAAATAATATTCGCTCTGATGTTGGTATTTTTATTTGATAAAAGTTTGTTTTTAAATTTTGTGTTACAATAATTTTAGATTGAGATATTGGTGTTTACATGGAATTTTAACATAATTTTATTCAGTGCGTTATGTGGTGTATTTTATGCTTTTATATAATTATGTATTTTATATGTGTTTTATGTAATATGTAATTTCATGTATAATTATGTATGTTTATATGTATTTTATGGTTTTTGCTTGACGCAGCCCTTGTTTGTCATAAAATCTTGTCAATTAGGTGGATGGGGCTGCGCCCTATTTGTACCTTATAATCATATCCGCCGTAATTGTTGCACCAATATCTTCAGCACAAATCCAGTAGCATATGTTTGATATCGTTTTCTCTGAGGCTGTATTAGATGGTGCCAAGTGCATCTTCATGCCGAAACAATATATGGTAGGATTCTAACCTTCTGAATGCAAAGTTTTGAATGTTAAGGATGATTTATGGTTGCAGACTGTGTAATATTTTCTGTTTCTATTTTCTGCATGTGGCAACAGGACTAGTGTTTGATAGAATATTGTATTTGTGACAGCCATGTTGAATTGCTGGCTTATTTTGGATCACTTATTTCGCATCACTATTTCATATGTAGGACTTGTGTAGCTAAATAAAAGCGAAGGAAATACAGGTCATGTGTTGTGTGAGTTATTCAATGACCCAGCCGAAGTGAAACATGCAAAGTGGCATCTCACCATTTGTAGAAAAATAATAAAAAAAATAATAAAAAATGAATTTAATTTCATATGTTCTAAACAGTTTACTTAATAAGGTATTTTCTCTCTCCTTTCCGCATTTCCGCATGCCTTCGTGGTGTAATTGAAAGCGTATTCTACGCGTATTATAGAGATCCAGCGTTCGAGTACCGGCGAGGGCATTACACATTTTTCAGGTCTCCAGCATAAAAGAAAAAAAGACAAATGACTCTGGAGTGATCCCGATCTAAAAGGCGGTGGACGATAATTCGTCACCATCAGGATTTGGTGATTCAGTCCCCTCATCCCAGTCGCTTTTTAAAAGATGGAGTATGTAAGGTATTTTATCCCTCCTTTCCACATGCTTTCGTGGCGTAATGGGAAGCATAACGCGTATTCGAGAGTTCGAGTCTGCTTGCATTGAGGATTTCTTCAGCATCAAAATATCTCACCGATTCTACAGTGATGCCCTAACTAAAAGGTGGTAGATGATAATTCGTCACCAACAATATTTGCCGATCGGGTCCTCTAATCCCCAGTTGCCTTTTAAAAGGGGAACTCTATAATGCATTTTCTCTCTTCTTTTCGCATGCCTTCGTAGTGTAACTCAAAGTACGCTCGACGCCTATTCGAGAGGTCCAGGGTTCGAGTCTCGGTGAGGGAATTACTTATTTTTCAAGTCTCCTGCTTCAAAAACCTTAATGACTCTACAGCGTTATCAGTGGCGTTTATTGTGTTGAAGACATGGACTTTTTCAGTCCACTATTTTTTTTTAACTTATAAAGTTAATGTATCTCACAACTAAAATGAATAAAAATAATTTTTAAATTTGGTGCTTTTTCTTCAGAATCCTGCAGTCATCCATTCGTATAAAGCAATCCATAGTTAGATCCCTCTCGTTGTATTATTCTTAACGTGTTATTGGAAAATTTATTTAAGCAGCACATAATCAAATTTTGTTTTCAAGTAGATTCTTAGATCGTATGTTCAGGAGCTCACATCTTTTCCTTTTCATGTGATTGTAATACCTTCAAAAGATGTTTCTTATTTTTTCAAATTTATCTAAATATGTTTTCCTGTTGATAAGAGTCAAACTGCTTTACGTAAAAGTATTTACGTAAAGCAGTTTACGTAAATGTACTACTTTACGTAAATGTAAATAATTTCCATTATTTTGACATACGTACATCTTAATTCTTGTTAATGGTTCATGGAAAGTTTAATGTTGTCTCTGTAAATTTGTAAATACTGTTAAGCAGAACGTAGAACTTGTTCATCTTCGTGTAGCAAGTAATATCTCTTATTAATTTATTTCGATATACAGTAAGAGGATGAAGAATTTTCAGTTAATGTTTGAGCGGAATTAGGGAACGTAAGTTTCGTTTGATTCTCACAGATATTAGAGAACGTTCCTCAAAAACTATTTGAAAAGAAGTGAAGCTAATGAAACAATAAACTGAATATCCCTCAATTAATTTTGAATGATAGTACCTCGAATTCATAACTACTTCTGCATTCGGTGAGATCGTCAGTATTTCTCTGTTGCTTGGATTTTGCTGAATCATTTTCTTTATCTACATTATTGTTGACTTCCATAGATATTTCTTTAAAATCTTCATATTTTTAAAAGTTTTGTGGAATTTGTCGACTTTTATAGTGCAATGCGAAATCCTCATCATTTGAATACCAAAGAAACCCCAAAGAATACATGCCATGCAAAAATTCAAATATTTTGAATAAACTAACAATAAAGAAATTTGTTTTCATTTCAAAAAACGAATAAAGCCATATACAGTATTTCTTTTCTTATTTGTCCAATCATGAAGCTTATTTTCTATAGACGAAACCAATTCTATGAGATGGTCTCAGTAATATTTGACAGTATACACAAATCTTTGATATAAGATACACAGATCTTTAATGTCTCTTTAGTTTTTTATCTTTAATCTTTTTAATTAGTCTTTAATATATTTATCCCAATATTTTAATTCACAAAACTTTCAGTTAATGTTTGAGCGTATCTAATATATCTAATCCGAATATGACATTTTGTTAGTGCCACTCCTGAAAATATTTTTCATGACATTTTTCAAAGCATTCATTTTAACAACGGAGAGAGAGGAAAAGATGGTATTTCAAACAATGCGATTAAAATTATTTGCCTACCTTTTGTATTTGGTACATGCAGACAAAATTAAATTTAGTCTATAACAGAGAAGAAAAGCTTCAATGAGCTGAGCTTTTCGCACTAAAATCTGACGATCAGACACATGTTCAGACATTACAGATGCGACAGTAAATGTTTGCGCAATTTCCGAGCACATTGATTTTTTTCTAACTTTACTCAAGTGCTAAAACAGACCATCTGCACTCATATCAGAGAAATGCAAAATTGTTCTTGATGGTTTCCTTCAGTACTAACTTACTTAATATTATCTATAATTTTACTAACTACTGCATCCATAAGATTATATTGTATTGCAGCTGATGAACCTTTAAAACACGACTCGTTTATAAATGATTAGCTAAAGCTGGATCATAAATAGCTAAAACTAACAACAGCATTAAAATCGAGCCTATGCCGATTTTCAAACTCTTTATGCCCTATCTCTATCAGAATATGTTTAGTTTCTAAGAATGAAACTACATCAATCGATTCTTTAAAAATAATTCCACATTTTAACTGTTTCATTGTGAAAACAATATCTATTATTTCTTCTGCATATTTAAAAAACGATCTGGATTTCAAATATTTGCAAAGCAGAAAAGCTTTTATGCAATCAATAGATTTCTGATGTTTGTCATAAGCAGTAATTAAATAATTAGTTTAGAAGTGTTATTCAAAATTCTTGTTTTAGTTTAAAAAAGCAAGCACGACCACCAGTGTAGTTTACTTATCTCATTCGATTCGATTTACCTTAACTCTTAATCTTAGAAACATATACTAAAAATACATGATACGTAATCGATTATTCTCCTTGAGATTACAATGTGCAAAATCTCAGCTTTATGAAGGTAAGAAAATGAAAGTTTTTTAAAACATTTTTAATAACATCGTTTATTTCAAATAAAATTCAGAAAATTAAAATGTTATGCAAATACCATAAAACTAAAACAAATTTATATACATACGCGGGAGGGCGGAGAGGAAAGCATTTTAAAAATTAAATGAAAGAGTGAAATAGGGATGACTTCTTTTTAAAACACGCCGCCTATAATAAATGGATTAACAGATTTTTCCAACTTTTTCGCCATTTCTGTCTTGCGTTGTAAAAAGCGAAAGCCAGAGAACTTGCCTATAAGAACAAGCTGCCTATACATCAACAGTTTTCTTGCATATTTAATGCATAGTTATTTTGTGATATCAGTTAAATCCTCGTATGTTAAATTACGTGAGTATAAATTTTGTTATCAGTTACTTGTTAAAAGAAATAATTAAATCTTAATAAAATTTTATTATAAATTTTTATTTGAAAATTATGTATCCCTTTGATCAAAGTATCATTATCAGTATTTAATGCAAAACAAATATTGTTTGAACAATAAGAGTGAAAGTATGTAGAAACTGTGCGGTTTACAAAGACCTTAGCACTACTCATTTATCTTATAATGTGAAGTATATGCTGAATAATGTGTCCGAATATAATGCTTAGAAATTCTTAAATTTACCTAATTAGTATATGATAAAGAAATATAGGTTATATACTTTAAACTCTTTGTATCTGATGAATTAACCGTGTTAAAAATGTGCTTGCGATTAAATAAAGCTGCAAAATTAGGAAAGTTCAGTATTTATTGGTTGAGCAAAATGTACCGTTACAAAGCATCAAAGGAGTGGTAACAGAATTTAAAATTTAAGTATCAATTATTCTTGAAGAAAAATAGTCAATCTAAAGTTTTAGACAAACATAAATTCCAATAACCATAACTAAAAATGGCTGAAACCAACATAAAAATCTTTCGGAATCTGTCAAAAAATTTAATATTTCGCACATGGGGATTAATGAATCCATCAACCATTGAGAAAAATTCATTGCATCAAAAAAAAAAACGTTAAAACTTCTAAAATACATTAAAAAGGTGTTTCCGAAATTTTGTCAAAAGCCTGTGAAGAAACTTTCACATAGGTAAAAATTTTCGTTACAGATATCAAGACTATTTATTCCACGTTGTGAATTTCGTTAACAGCAGAGACAACGAACTGTATGCTAAGGGCGTTCAAATTATAACAAAGAATATAGAATTCAAATATAATAAAAAATATGTAAACGAAACTCCAGGAAAGTACAGTGTTCGCAACTACGATTAAGCTTCTTGTTTTATAAAAAGAAGAGAAAATAGATACCGCATATATAGGTAAATATTCACAGAAATTTATTATAGCAAAAACACAAGTACGATGTTATAATCTTTAAACCGAGTATGAAAAACGATCGACTCTTGAAGAAGCACAGAATTCTACTCGTATTATGGCTAAGCAAAATATTTACTCGTTTATCACAAATGATTCGCTTTGGGTATTTACACTATTAACAGTAAACAAAATTATAAACTACACATCACTCAACCCACGCGACTGAGGAAGTAAAGAGCCCATCCGCAGAGGAATTAGGCAATAATTAAAGGAAATGTATTTGCACCTATACAAGTGTAATAAACGAGGTCTCTGAGAAGCCCCCAAAAGATAGAGAATAATATACTGATAATGTTTAATTATGTAAGAATAACTTCAGGATGTTGAATTTTATCCACAGTATACGGTAATTTGTTTGCTAAGTTTTTATGATTTCAAACGTAATATATATTCTCGAATGCATGATTATAATCGAGTAAAAAAAAAAAAAAAAAAAAAAACAGGGAAAACATGTCCCCCCTATAAATACTTTCATTTTAAACCTGCCTTCCATGTTTTAGATTATAGTGACTTGGTTATATAATAATATTTTAATACTTTCCATCAAAGCAAATTTCTTCTTTAAAGATAAAATAAATTGTAACATCAAATAACATTTTATCAGGGTCAATGTTCCTTCTAATCTTCTTCGGGAACATGCAAGGACCTGACTCAGAACAGAGAGCTTACTAAAGCTATGTTCAAAACTGTGAGAAGTAAACAGGATACACAAGAAGAGTATACAAGCCCCTTCATTTTTCTCTATTTACAATGACTTCCATACTTCGGAATACACCGACCCGCTACTTGGGGTCAAAACGTAAAAGTATAAAAATAAAACTAAACTCTAATTTAACTTTAGAATAATAAACGCGGAAGATTGGCCTTATAATAACAGGAAGCCTATGTAGTACAGAGAACTGTGAACACTACAATACGTTTAAATTTATCAAGAGGATTAAAACCTCTGGCCTGGAAGGCAACAAGCAACTGCGTAACTTCTAAGGTAAGCGGCCTGCTTCGACTCACTGCTTCCTCTCTCTCGCTTGGCAAAAAGCCACAACTTAAATACTTGGCGTTTGCCAGACAAACTTTGCATAAAAACCTTAACGCTTATAATTCTGGCCGGAAGTAGAAAATAAGAAGTGATAGTAAAGATTTAAAATAAAATAAACGTTAGTAAAACTTAAGATCCTTACATACTTCCCGCCAGAGTTAATTAGTTTGAAACTGAGGTCTAAAACGACCTTGTTGAAAACTTTTAGCTCTAGAATCTAACGCGAGGCCAATCTTTTACAAATATTTTTCGCTAGAAACTAGAAATTTAAAAGAAAGAAATTTGTTTTTACAATAGCAGCTCCCAGGATACTGTTAAATTCTGCCGTGAGAGGATTTAAAGTTCAAACACACACACAAAAAAAAAAATACTTGAGTGAACATCTTGAAGAGGAGGACTAGTATCTTATCAAGCGTTGATGTCGGCCGGGCTCATCTTGACACTGGTTCTAAAAGGATCGGCGCCCATTCCCACTGGAGAACAGAAACAGGAGCACTGCTGCCCAGGACGGCTATCCGCTTGGTCCTGAAAGTCCTATGTCAACACGCAGGTAACTCGTTCAAATTTCGCCTCTTTACCAGCACGCCGCAAGGAAGAGGGTTTTCAACTTCAGGCCAGAAACGTTTTTTTTCTAGGCAATTACGGCTCGCCTGTTCTTACTCATCCCAAGAGCAAGCTTCACGAGTAACGTCCCAAGTAAGTTCCACCCGCCAGTCAGTAAGTGAGTCCTACTCGAATTTCCTTCAAGCCAGTTTTCAAGAGCAACGTCCACAAGTCCAGCAAGCCCGAAAATCAGCGAGTCCAAGAGTAAGTGAGTCTCGCCTCTTAACCAAACGCGGCCGGGGAGCATATTTGCCGCTCCCCGCCGGAAAACATCTCTCTTCGTAATTACATTTTGTCCAGCAAGCCCGTAAGTCCAGCAAGCCCGAAAATCAGCGAGTCAGTGAGAGAGTCAGCCAAAAAGTGAATCCAACTCGAATTTTCCTTCGTCTCCTTCACAACCCGGGCTCCCACTATGGCTTCACTTATCGCCCCCTTAATTATGGCAAAATCTTCGTTTTCAACTCCAGAATGCGGAAATAAGGGTGATCGCGCATGCGCGCCTTTCTTCACTTAGCCAACAACCGGACCCTCAATCGCCAAACCTGAATGACTTACATTGAAAGACAAGTAGCAACCTTTGACCTTTTTGGTCACGTACTTTCCCCTCTTAAGGTCAACTAACAATGAAAATTCTTTCTCGAACATTCTAAAGGTAAAAGCGCGCGAAATCATGACTTGGCGAAAATTGCCTCCCTTTCCCTGCTTCTTTCACAATGAATAAAAGTTTGTACAAGATTTGCAAATAAAAGAAAATAAATAATATTCATTTAAACTAAATAATATTTCCAGAAGCATCTGTTTTTCCCCAAAATTAAAGCCTTAAAATAAATAATTCATAATCAAATAAAAATTAAGATTTCCATAAATCATAAAATCATTCACGTAATTTTTTATAACGCTATCAGATAATTTCTCTACATAACATTCCTTTCCCCTAAGGAATTAAATTTTGGTTTACCAAAATTTAGCAGACAGACACTTCTTGAAATACCATGACTCATACTGTGCAATAAGGCTAAAGGATAACATAATGTAACAATATTTCACACGACTCCTTGGTACAGTGACGTAACTGACACATTAAATTTAAAGTCCAAAATGTGCAAGTAAAACAACAAAATTAATCAAAGCAATTACTAATTAAAATACTCAAGGAAGATCATTAAAAAACAATTAATCAAAACATCAATTAAATCACTTAATTAATTAAACCTAGAAATACTCAGAACACATACAGAAATAAAAATAAAAATAAGGCGTTAATCACAAACAAAATATGTCTAAGATCAATCAATAATGGCAAAAAGAATTTCTCTTTTTTTTTTCAGTTCATTACATCACACTAGTGTTGCAGTCTCTGTGTGGCCACATTCCTGAACGTTTATTTATCTATTCATTCTTTTTCAGTCCATTAATGTAAACAATTTCACCTGAGGTTGAACACATTCTACTATTGTGACAATTTCTGCTGAGCAGAATCATGGAGTACATTAAATGAGTACGGAGTTGTCAATGCAATCGAGGGAAAACCCTGTAGTTAGAAAATCATTGTGTTAGCAACTCCCCCCTGCAGCCTTCAACGCGAGAAAATGAAAGCAACCAACCCCGGAATGTGAACTCAGCACCACAATACTCCTTAGTAGAGGAACTTGACCTTAAAAGAAACCAGATTTCACCCTCCTACGTCTCACCTTCGACCAAGGAAGAACAATCACTCTTTCAAAGTTGAAGAAGACCTTTATCTTTCAATGTTTCCCTTACGATAGACAAGCCACTGAATGTGTTCGGATACTCACACCCGAAGAAAGAAATAATCTAATCCAATTGTTCACACCAAAAAAAATGAAATAAATAAAAATAAGATAATCAACGCGCCGCAGATACATAAAATACATTCCTGAGAAAATAACACACTAATAATTCAAACAATTCCAGATAAAATATGTCACATGAACGTATTCAAATAAGGAGTAAAGACCCCCTTAAGTACTACGAAATTGAATAACTTCCAGGAATGAATCCCAAACAATCACGTCTAAGAACAGAAGCGGCCTGATCAGGGCCAAGCATTAGAAAAGAAAAGAACGTTACAACACAAGGAACCTCGGAATCAGCCGAAAATACCCCACACAAAAATATCAGAAAGAAGGAAAACGTGATTGTCCAAAAATTCAATTCAACCAAAATCAATTCCGAAAATAGCATCCAGAATACGCTGTGCATATACCAATTAGAATTTTATCCAAAACACACAAACATAATACTAATACAACCCAATGCATGTACAAAATAACGTTTGGCCAAAAATTTACAAATACTACCAAGATACACATATACACCAAAAATGAAAATACAATTAAACTGTAAAAATTTTCGTACATAATTCAAATGAGCAATGAGATCACCGATACTTAAAAAAAAATTTTAAACTGCAATACCTAAACAAATACACAAAGAGTCATTACGTTAAACCATATCAAGTCAAAAATATTTCCCTGTAATTCAAATCAAGCCAAAAAAAAAAAAAAAAAAAAAATCAACCAGCAAGAGTGAAGTGTCGCTAAAAAAAATTTTCTAACCTTAAAGTAAACACTAGTGAGTAACAACACCACATTTAAGTCCCCTTAGAAAGACAACACCAAAAAAAAAAAAAAAAAAAAAAAATTCAGTAATTCTAAAAATCCATTAGGTCCACAAAAAAAAAAAATTCAACTAGTCAAAGAAATCAATCAAAGCTGGACTGAAGCACGTTACTAGAACACTAAATAAAAGATCACAAATAAAAAAAGTGTTCAAAACAAACCCCCCAATTTTAGGCAAAAACTGAGATCTATTCTGCATCAGACTCTTCCAAAACGTTGTATAGTAACCTAAGTAGCAGCCTTCAGCAACACCTCCACCCAAACAAAAGAAACAAAGTAACTCTTTACCGCGTCCATGTAAGCTGAGAAAAGCGCTGTATTATAAATGACAGACCCAGACTTTACGTATCAAGCAAACCCCCAGACACGTTGAAAGAGAACATAATATCTCTTATCTCGGAAAGAAAAGTGCGCTGACTGAAACGTTACAATCCTGAACCAACACAATGAAAAAGATACAACAATAGCTTTCTCAGATAACAAGTTCCTGTTTGCCCCGGTGTAAGAGGTCAAGTGCCACCATGAAGTGCAAGTATTTACAAGAAAACGAGCTTTCAGGACATTACAACTTCACGCAAGACCTAACTGCAAGCAACAAATACAAAGTTCTCAAAAGTGCTACAAAAAAAAAAGTACTCATAACTCAAAAATCTCTAAATATCTCACAAATCAATTCTACAACTCAAATTCTACCATTTTCCTATAACCACAGAAATCTCAATTCTTCCACAGAAACTAAACATCAGAGAACTTACATTTTACGGACCTTGGCAGAAACCACCAAAACAAAACAAAAACCTGATACAACTATCTTGATACTACATTTCAAATACAAAACTTAAGCCAAAACAAGAATTAACCCCAAATTCAGCACCGAGTCCAACCAAGAAAGAAAATTCAATAACTCAAATCAAATCTATTACGATTCACTAGCAAATTCAAGACAAACTACTTGTAATCAACAGAAAATTCCCACTTGTGAGTACAGAGCAAAAGTAACCAATCTTCTCAAACTTATTTCAAACATTTTCACAAAACAAATTCTCGTTGTCACCAAAATTCTCATTAAAATTCACTTTCTACAATTCACAAGACTAACTCAATTTCTACTGTTTAAACAATTCTCACCTGACAACTTTTCACAAACTTAAAACTCAGAAGATAACTAATCTCAATTACTCTGACCCATTAAACTAATTAGAACTTCACTCAAGCTGAAAAATTCAATCCAAAAGAAAAATTAAATATGCAAACATCACTATTGCTGATCTCAGGCAAAAATTCAAATCTAACCCATGTTAATTTTAAAACAGAATTATGCAATTGAAAAATAACCTTCAATTTTTACTCATTCATTTGTATCATTATGCCTTAAGAACTTATAAAATTAATTGCTCAATACTAAATTAAAGATTTCTAACACATTACATAATATACTGGAATCATATCAAAACATTGTAAATCAAAAAGCAATAATATACTACGCTAGATAATCATGAAAACATTACATACATTTCACAAAATATTATTCAATTAAGTCAAAAAATCAAAATTTCTCTAACGTTACCCCTCACAATTACACATTTCACAAGATTCTAGGTTAAATAAGTAGCAAAAACACACACAAAAAAAATTTCTAGCTACGCATAGCTATGGCTTGTCTCATTCAGTAAAATAATTAGAGTCTTTAATCTCTTTCTCTTAGAAGTGCTCAAAAAAATGAGTCCAGTTTTTACCGACAAGCACTCGAAACTTGTTACAAGGATATACAAATAGCATAGGATTATCGTGAAATAATTCATTTTCCATCTTGTATCAGAAATCAGAAATCAAAAATATACATCCAGAAAACACTCAAGGATTTTCAACAGTACAAATGTACAGTACCTATTCTGCTACATTCTATATATATATTTTTCCTAATTTTAAAGTTCAATTCTGTTTGCCTAACGTTAAAGTCCAAAATTCCTGAAATTCACACATATTTTCAAACTTTATCACTCTCGTATTAACAAATAAGCAAACACAAATCAAAAACTCTAATTAATCCTAGCACATAAAATTTAACTCCTTCCTTAAAAAGTAAATTACACAAAATAGGTAAATTCAAAATCCAAATTCAATTCTCGATCCGATCCCCCACTAAGCAGAGGTCACGGCACCAATGTTAAATTCTGCGTGAGAGGATTTAAAGTTCAAAAAAAAAATACTTAACTTGAGTGGACATCTTGAAGAGGAGGACTAGTATCTTATCAAGCGTTGATGTCGGCCGGGCTCATCTTGACACTGGTTCTAAAAGGGTCGGCGCCCATTCCCACTGGAGAACAGAAACAGGAGCACTGCTGCCCAGGACGGCTATCCGCTTGGTCCTGAAAGTCCTATGTCAACACGCAGGTAACTCGTTCAAATTTCGCCTCTTTACCAGCACGCCGCAAGGAAGAGGGTTTTCAACTTCAGGCCAGAAACGTTTTTTTTTCTAGGCAATTACGGCTCGCCTGTTCTTACTCATCCCAAGAGCAAGCTTCACGAGTAACGTCCCAAGTAAGTTCCACCCGCCAGTCAGTAAGTGAGTCCTACTCGAATTTCCTTCAAGCCAGTTTTCAAGAGCAACGTCCACAAGTCCAGCAAGCCCGAAAATCAGCGAGTCCAAGAGTAAGTGAGTCTCGCCTCTTAACCAAACGCGGCCGGGGAGCATATTTGCCGCTCCCCGCCGGAAAACATCTCTCTTCGTAATTACATTTTGTCCAGCAAGCCCGTAAGTCCAGCAAGCCCGAAAATCAGCGAGTCAGTGAGAGAGTCAGCCAAAAAGTGAATCCAACTCGAATTTTCCTTCGTCTCCTTCACAACCCGGGCTCCCACTATGGCTTCACTTATCGCCCCCTTAATTATGGCAAAATCTTCGTTTTCAACTCCAGAATGCGGAAATAAGGGTGATCGCGCATGCGCCCTTTCTTCACTTAGCCAACAACCGGACCCTCAATCGCCAAACCTGAATGACTTACATTGAAAGACAAGTAGCAACCTTTGACCTTTTTGGTCACGTACTTTCCCCTCTTAAGGTCAACTAACAATGAAAATTCTTTCTCGAACATTCTAAGGGTAAAAGCGCGCGAAATCATGACTTGGCGAAAATTGCCTCCCTTTCCCTGCTTCTTTCACAATGAATAAAAGTTTGTACAAGATTTGCAAATAAAAGAAAATAAATAATATTCATTTAAACTAAATAATATTTCCAGAAGCATCTGTTTTTCCCCAAAATTAAAGCCTTAAAATAAATAATTCATAATCAAATATAAATTAAGATTTCCATAAATCATAAAATCATTCACCTAATTTTTTATAACGCTATCAGATAATTTCTCTACATAACATTCCTTTCCCCTAAGGAAATAAATTTTGGTTTACCAAAATTTAGCAGACAGACACTTCTTGAAATACCATGACTCATACTGTGCAATAAGGCTAAAGGATAACATAATGTAACAATATTTCACACGACTCCTTGGTACAGTGACGTAACTGACACATTAAATTTAAAGTCCAAAATGTGCAAGTAAAACAACAAAATTAATCAAAGCAATTACTAATTAAAATACTCAAGGAAGATCATTAAAAAACAATTAATCAAAACATCAATTAAATCACTTAATTAATTAAACCTAGAAATACTCAGAACACATACAGAAATAAAAATAAAAATAAGGCGTTAATCACAAACAAAATATGTCTAAGATCAATCAATAATGGCAAAAAGAATTTCTCTTTTTTTTTTTCAGTTCATTACATCACACTAGTGTTGCAGTCTCTGTGTGGCCACATTCCTGAACGTTTATTTATCTATTCATTCTTTTTCAGTCCATTAATGTAAACAATTTCACCTGAGGTCGAACACATTCTACTATTGTGACAATTTCTGCTGAGCACAATCATGGAGTACATTAAATGAGTACGGAGTTGTCAATGCAATCGAGGGAAAACCCTGTAGTTAGAAAATCATTGTGTTAGCAACTCCCCCCTGCAGCCTTCAACGCGAGAAAATGAAAGCAACCAACCCCGGAATGTGAACTCAGCACCACAATACTCCTTAGTAGAGGAACTTGACCTTAAAAGAAACCAGATTTCACCCTCCTACGTCTCACCTTCGACCAAGGAAGAACAATCACTCTTTCAAAGTTGAAGAAGACCTTTATCTTTCAATGTTTCCCTTACGATAGACAAGCCACTGAATGTGTTCGGATACTCACACCCGAAGAAAGAAATAATCTAATCCAATTGTTCACACCAAAAAAAAAAAAAAATGAAATAAATAAAAATAAGATAATCAACGCGCCGCAGATACATAAAATACATTCCTGAGAAAATAACACACTAATAATTCAAACAATTCCAGATAAAATATGTCACATGAACGTATTCAAATAAGGAGTAAAGACCCCCTTAAGTACTACGAAATTGAATAACTTCCAGGAATGAATCCCAAACAATCACGTCTAAGAACAGAAGCGGCCTGATCAGGGCCAAGCATTAGAAAAGAAAAGAACGTTACAACACAAGGAACCTCGGAATCAGCCGAAAATACCCCACACAAAAATATCAGAAAGAAGGAAAACGTGATTGTCCAAAAATTCAATTCAACCAAAATCAATTCCGAAAATAGCATCCAGAATACGCTGTGCAAATACCAATTAGAATTTTATCCAAAACACACAAACATAATACTAGTACAACCCAATGCATGTACAAAATAACGTTTGGCCAAAAATTTACAAATACTACCAAGATACACATATACACCAAAAATGAAAATACAATTAAACTGTAAAAATTTTCGTACATAATTCAAATGAGCAATGAGATCACCGATACTTAAAAAAAAATTTTAAACTGCAATACCTAAACAAATACACAAAGAGTCATTACGTTAAACCATATCAAGTCAAAAATATTTCCCTGTAATTCAAATCAAGCCAAAAAAAAAAAAATCAACCAGCAAGAGTGAAGTGTCGCTAAAAAAAATTTTCTAACCTTAAAGTAAACACTAGTGAGTAACAACACCACATTTAAGTCCCCTTAGAAAGACAACACCAAAAAAAAAAAAAAAATTCAGTAATTCTAAAAATCCATTAGGTCCACAAAAAAAAAATTCAACTAGTCAAAGAAATCAATCAAAGCTGGACTGAAGCACGTTACTAGAACACTAAATAAAAGATCACAAATCAAAAAAGTGTTCAAAACAAACCCCCCAATTTTAGGCAAAAACTGAGATCTATTCTGCATCAGACTCTTCCAAAACGTTGTATAGTATCCTAAGTAGCAGCCTTCAGCAACACCTCCACCCAAACAAAAGAAACAAAGTAACTCTTTACTGCGTCCATGTAAGCTGAGAAAAGCGCTGTATTATAAATGACAGACCCAGACTTTACGTATCAAGCAAACCCCCAGACACGTTGAAAGAGAACATAAGATCTCTTATCTCGGAAAGAAAAGTGCGCTGACTGAAACGTTACAATCCTGAACCAACACAATGAAAAAGATACAACAATAGCTTTCTCAGATAACAAGTTCCTGTTTGCCCCGGTGTAAGAGGTCAAGTGCCACCATGAAGTGCAAGTATTTACAAGAAAACGAGCTTTCAGGACATTACAACTTCACGCAAGACCTAACTGCAAGCAACAAATGCAAAGTTCTCAAAAGTGCTACAAAAAAAAAAAGTACTCATAACTCAAAAATCTCTAAATATCTCACAAATCAATTCTACAACTCAAATTCTACCATTTTCCTATAACCACAGAAATCTCAATTCTTCCACAGAAACTAAACATCAGAGAACTTACATTTTACGGACCTTGGCAGAAACCACCAAAACAAAACAAAAACCTGATACAACTATCTTGATACTACATTTCAAATACAAAACTTAAGCCAAAACAAGAATTAACCCCAAATTCAGCACCGAGTCCAACCAAGAAAGAAAATTCAATAACTCAAATCAAATCTATTACGATTCACTAGCAAATTCAAGACAAACTACTTGTAATCAACAGAAAATTCCCACTTGTGAGTACAGAGCAAAAGTAACCAATCTTCTCAAACTTATTTCAAACATTTTCACAAAACAAATTCTCGTTGTCACCAAAATTCTCATTAAAATTCACTTTCTACAATTCACAAGACTAACTCAATTTCTACTGTTTAAACAATTCTCACCTGACAACTTTTCACAAACTTAAAACTCAGAAGATAACTAATCTCAATTACTCTGACCCATTAAACTAATTAGAACTTCACTCAAGCTGAAAAATTCAATCCAAAAGAAAAATTAAATATGCAAACATCACTATTGCTGATCTCAGGCAAAAATTCAAATCTAACCCATGTTAATTTTAAAACAGAATTATGCAATTGAAAAATAACCTTCAATTTTTACTCATTCATTTGTATCATTATGCCTTAAGAACTTATAAAATTAATTGCTCAATACTAAATTAAAGATTTCTAACACATTACATAATATACTGGAATCATATCAAAACATTGTAAATCAAAAAGCAATAATATACTACGCTAGATAATCATGAAAACATTACATACATTTCACAAAATATTATTCAATTAAGTCAAAAAATCAAAATTTCTCTAACGTTACCCCTCACAATTACACATTTCACAAGATTCTAGGTTAAATAAGTAGCAAAAACACACACAAAAAAAATTTCTAGCTACGCATAGCTATGGCTTGTCTCATTCAGTAAAATAATTAGAGTCTTTAATCTCTTTCTCTTAGAAGTGCTCAAAAAAATGAGTCCAGTTTTTACCGACAAGCACTCGAAACTTGTTACAAGGATATACAAATAGCATAGGATTATCGTGAAATAATTCATTTTCCATCTTGTATCAGAAATCAGAAATCAAAAATATACATCCAGAAAACACTCAAGGATTTTCAACAGTACAAATGTACAGTACCTATTCTGCTACATTCTATATATATATTTTTCCTAATTTTAAAGTTCAATTCTGTTTGCCTAACGTTAAAGTCCAAAATTCCTGAAATTCACACATATTTTCAAACTTTATCACTCTCGTATTAACAAATAAGCAAACACAAATCAAAAACTCTAATTAATCCTAGCACATAAAATTTAACTCCTTCCTTAAAAAGTAAATTACACAAAATAGGTAAATTCAAAATCCAAATTCAATTCTCGATCCGATCCCCCACTAAGCAGAGGTCACGGCACCAATGTTAAATTCTGCGTGAGAGGATTTAAAGTTCAAAAAAAAAATACTTAACTTGAGTGGACATCTTGAAGAGGAGGACTAGTATCTTATCAAGCGTTGATGTCGGCCGGGCTCATCTTGACACTGGTTCTAAAAGGGTCGGCGCCCATTCCCACTGGAGAACAGAAACAGGAGCACTGCTGGCCAGGACGGCTATCCGCTTGGTCCTGAAAGTCCTATGTCAACACGCAGGTAACTCGTTCAAATTTCGCCTCTTTACCAGCACGCCGCAAGGAAGAGGGTTTTCAACTTCAGGCCAGAAACGTTTTTTTTTCTAGGCAATTACGGCTCGCCTGTTCTTACTCATCCCAAGAGCAAGCTTCACGAGTAACGTCCCAAGTAAGTTCCACCCGCCAGTCAGTAAGTGAGTCCTACTCGAATTTCTTTCAAGCCAGTTTTCAAGAGCAACGTCCACAAGTCCAGCAAGCCCGAAAATCAGCGAGTCCAAGAGTAAGTGAGTCTCGCCTCTTAACCAAACGCGGCCGGGGAGCATATTTGCCGCTCCCCGCCGGAAAACATCTCTCTTCGTAATTACATTTTGTCCAGCAAGCCCGTAAGTCCAGCAAGCCCGAAAATCAGCGAGTCAGTGAGAGAGTCAGCCAAAAAGTGAATCCAACTCGAATTTTCCTTCGTCTCCTTCACAACCCGGGCTCCCACTATGGCTTCACTTATCGCCCCCTTAATTATGGCAAAATCTTCGTTTTCAACTCCAGAATGCGGAAATAAGGGTGATCGCGCATGCGCCCTTTCTTCACTTAGCCAACAACCGGACCCTCAATCGCCAAACCTGAATGACTTACATTGAAAGACAAGTAGCAACCTTTGACCTTTTTGGTCACGTACTTTCCCCTCTTAAGGTCAACTAACAATGAAAATTCTTTCTCGAACATTCTAAAGGTAAAAGCGCGCGAAATCATGACTTGGCGAAAATTGCCTCCCTTTCCCTGCTTCTTTCACAATGAATAAAAGTTTGTACAAGATTTGCAAATAAAAGAAAATAAATAATATTCATTTAAACTAAATAATATTTCCAGAAGCATCTGTTTTTCCCCAAAATTAAAGCCTTAAAATAAATAATTCATAATCAAATAAAAATTAAGATTTCCATAAATCATAAAATCATTCACCTAATTTTTTATAACGCTATCAGATAATTTCTCTACATAACATTCCTTTCCCCTAAGGAATTAAATTTTGGTTTACCAAAATTTAGCAGACAGACACTTCTTGAAATACCATGACTCATACTGTGCAATAAGGCTAAAGGATAACATAATGTAACAATATTTCACACGACTCCTTGGTACAGTGACGTAACTGACACATTAAATTTAAAGTCCAAAATGTGCAAGTAAAATATGTCACATGAACGTATTCAAATAAGGAGTAAAGACCCCCTTAAGTACTACGAAATTGAATAACTTCCAGGAATGAATCCCAAACAATCACGTCTAAGAACAGAAGCGGCCTGATCAGGGCCAAGCATTAGAAAAGAAAAGAACGTTACAACACAAGGAACCTCGGAATCAGCCGAAAATACCCCACACAAAAATATCAGAAAGAAGGAAAACGTGATTGTCCAAAAATTCAATTCAACCAAAATCAATTCCGAAAATAGCATCCAGAATACGCTGTGCAAATACCAAATAGAATTTTATCCAAAACACACAAACATAATACTAGTACAACCCAATGCATGTACAAAATAACGTTTGGCCAAAAATTTACAAATACTACCAAGATACACATATACACCAAAAATGAAAATACAATTAAACTGTAAAAATTTTCGTACATAATTCAAATGAGCAATGAGATCACCGATACTTAAAAAAAATTTTAAACTGCAATACCTAAACAAATACACAAAGAGTCATTACGTTAAACCATATCAAGTCAAAAATATTTCCCTGTAATTCAAATCAAGCCAAAAAAAAAAAAAAATCAACCAGCAAGAGTGAAGTGTCGCTAAAAAAAATTTTCTAACCTTAAAGTAAACACTAGTGAGTAACAACACCACATTTAAGTCCCCTTAGAAAGACAACACCAAAAAAAAAAAAAATTCAGTAATTCTAAAAATCCATTAGGTCCACAAAAAAAAAATTCAACTAGTCAAAGAAATCAATCAAAGCTGGACTGAAGCACGTTACTAGAACACTAAATAAAAGATCACAAATCAAAAAAGTGTTCAAAACAAACCCCCCAATTTTAGGCAAAAACTGAGATCTATTCTGCATCAGACTCTTCCAAAACGTTGTATAGTATCCTAAGTAGCAGCCTTCAGCAACACCTCCACCCAAACAAAAGAAACAAAGTAACTCTTTACTGCGTCCATGTAAGCTGAGAAAAGCGCTGTATTATAAATGACAGACCCAGACTTTACGTATCAAGCAAACCCCCAGACACGTTGAAAGAGAACATAAGATCTCTTATCTCGGAAAGAAAAGTGCGCTGACTGAAACGTTACAATCCTGAACCAACACAATGAAAAAGATACAACAATAGCTTTCTCAGATAACAAGTTCCTGTTTGCCCCGGTGTAAGAGGTCAAGTGCCACCATGAAGTGCAAGTATTTACAAGAAAACGAGCTTTCAGGACATTACAACTTCACGCAAGACCTAACTGCAAGCAACAAATGCAAAGTTCTCAAAAGTGCTACAAAAAAAAAAGTACTCATAACTCAAAAATCTCTAAATATCTCACAAATCAATTCTACAACTCAAATTCTACCATTTTCCTATAACCACAGAAATCTCAATTCTTCCACAGAAACTAAACATCAGAGAACTTACATTTTACGGACCTTGGCAGAAACCACCAAAACAAAACAAAAACCTGATACAACTATCTTGATACTACATTTCAAATACAAAACTTAAGCCAAAACAAGAATTAACCCCAAATTCAGCACCGAGTCCAACCAAGAAAGAAAATTCAATAACTCAAATCAAATCTATTACGATTCACTAGCAAATTCAAGACAAACTACTTGTAATCAACAGAAAATTCCCACTTGTGAGTACAGAGCAAAAGTAACCAATCTTCTCAAACTTATTTCAAACATTTTCACAAAACAAATTCTCGTTGTCACCAAAATTCTCATTAAAATTCACTTTCTACAATTCACAAGACTAACTCAATTTCTACTGTTTAAACAATTCTCACCTGACAACTTTTCACAAACTTAAAACTCAGAAGATAACTAATCTCAATTACTCTGACCCATTAAACTAATTAGAACTTCACTCAAGCTGAAAAATTCAATCCAAAAGAAAAATTAAATATGCAAACATCACTATTGCTGATCTCAGGCAAAAATTCAAATCTAACCCATGTTAATTTTAAAACAGAATTATGCAATTGAAAAATAACCTTCAATTTTTACTCATTCATTTGTATCATTATGCCTTAAGAACTTATAAAATTAATTGCTCAATACTAAATTAAAGATTTCTAACACATTACATAATATACTGGAATCATATCAAAACATTGTAAATCAAAAAGCAATAATATACTACGCTAGATAATCATGAAAACATTACATACATTTCACAAAATATTATTCAATTAAGTCAAAAAATCAAAATTTCTCTAACGTTACCCCTCACAATTACACATTTCACAAGATTCTAGGTTAAATAAGTAGCAAAAACACACACAAAAAAAATTTCTAGCTACGCATAGCTATGGCTTGTCTCATTCAGTAAAATAATTAGAGTCTTTAATCTCTTTCTCTTAGAAGTGCTCAAAAAAATGAGTCCAGTTTTTACCGACAAGCACTCGAAACTTGTTACAAGGATATACAAATAGCATAGGATTATCGTGAAATAATTCATTTTCCATCTTGTATCAGAAATCAGAAATCAAAAATATACATCCAGAAAACACTCAAGGATTTTCAACAGTACAAATGTACAGTACCTATTCTGCTACATTCTATATATATATTTTTCCTAATTTTAAAGTTCAATTCTGTTTGCCTAACGTTAAAGTCCAAAATTCCTGAAATTCACACATATTTTCAAACTTTATCACTCTCGTATTAACAAATAAGCAAACACAAATCAAAAACTCTAATTAATCCTAGCACATAAAATTTAACTCCTTCCTTAAAAAGTAAATTACACAAAATAGGTAAATTCAAAATCCAAATTCAATTCTCGATCCGATCCCCCACTAAGCAGAGGTCACGGCACCAATGTTAAATTCTGCGTGAGAGGATTTAAAGTTCAAAAAAAAAATACTTAACTTGAGTGGACATCTTGAAGAGGAGGACTAGTATCTTATCAAGCGTTGATGTCGGCCGGGCTCATCTTGACACTGGTTCTAAAAGGGTCGGCGCCCATTCCCACTGGAGAACAGAAACAGGAGCACTGCTGGCCAGGACGGCTATCCGCTTGGTCCTGAAAGTCCTATGTCAACACGCAGGTAACTCGTTCAAATTTCGCCTCTTTACCAGCACGCCGCAAGGAAGAGGGTTTTCAACTTCAGGCCAGAAACGTTTTTTTTTCTAGGCAATTACGGCTCGCCTGTTCTTACTCATCCCAAGAGCAAGCTTCACGAGTAACGTCCCAAGTAAGTTCCACCCGCCAGTCAGTAAGTGAGTCCTACTCGAATTTCTTTCAAGCCAGTTTTCAAGAGCAACGTCCACAAGTCCAGCAAGCCCGAAAATCAGCGAGTCCAAGAGTAAGTGAGTCTCGCCTCTTAACCAAACGCGGCCGGGGAGCATATTTGCCGCTCCCCGCCGGAAAACATCTCTCTTCGTAATTACATTTTGTCCAGCAAGCCCGTAAGTCCAGCAAGCCCGAAAATCAGCGAGTCAGTGAGAGAGTCAGCCAAAAAGTGAATCCAACTCGAATTTTCCTTCGTCTCCTTCACAACCCGGGCTCCCACTATGGCTTCACTTATCGCCCCCTTAATTATGGCAAAATCTTCGTTTTCAACTCCAGAATGCGGAAATAAGGGTGATCGCGCATGCGCCCTTTCTTCACTTAGCCAACAACCGGACCCTCAATCGCCAAACCTGAATGACTTACATTGAAAGACAAGTAGCAACCTTTGACCTTTTTGGTCACGTACTTTCCCCTCTTAAGGTCAACTAACAATGAAAATTCTTTCTCGAACATTCTAAAGGTAAAAGCGCGCGAAATCATGACTTGGCGAAAATTGCCTCCCTTTCCCTGCTTCTTTCACAATGAATAAAAGTTTGTACAAGATTTGCAAATAAAAGAAAATAAATAATATTCATTTAAACTAAATAATATTTCCAGAAGCATCTGTTTTTCCCCAAAATTAAAGCCTTAAAATAAATAATTCATAATCAAATAAAAATTAAGATTTCCATAAATCATAAAATCATTCACCTAATTTTTTATAACGCTATCAGATAATTTCTCTACATAACATTCCTTTCCCCTAAGGAATTAAATTTTGGTTTACCAAAATTTAGCAGACAGACACTTCTTGAAATACCATGACTCATACTGTGCAATAAGGCTAAAGGATAACATAATGTAACAATATTTCACACGACTCCTTGGTACAGTGACGTAACTGACACATTAAATTTAAAGTCCAAAATGTGCAAGTAAAATATGTCACATGAACGTATTCAAATAAGGAGTAAAGACCCCCTTAAGTACTACGAAATTGAATAACTTCCAGGAATGAATCCCAAACAATCACGTCTAAGAACAGAAGCGGCCTGATCAGGGCCAAGCATTAGAAAAGAAAAGAACGTTACAACACAAGGAACCTCGGAATCAGCCGAAAATACCCCACACAAAAATATCAGAAAGAAGGAAAACGTGATTGTCCAAAAATTCAATTCAACCAAAATCAATTCCGAAAATAGCATCCAGAATACGCTGTGCAAATACCAAATAGAATTTTATCCAAAACACACAAACATAATACTAGTACAACCCAATGCATGTACAAAATAACGTTTGGCCAAAAATTTACAAATACTACCAAGATACACATATACACCAAAAATGAAAATACAATTAAACTGTAAAAATTTTCGTACATAATTCAAATGAGCAATGAGATCACCGATACTTAAAAAAAATTTTAAACTGCAATACCTAAACAAATACACAAAGAGTCATTACGTTAAACCATATCAAGTCAAAAATATTTCCCTGTAATTCAAATCAAGCCAAAAAAAAAAAAAAATCAACCAGCAAGAGTGAAGTGTCGCTAAAAAAAATTTTCTAACCTTAAAGTAAACACTAGTGAGTAACAACACCACATTTAAGTCCCCTTAGAAAGACAACACCAAAAAAAAAAAAAAAAAAAAAAAAATTCAGTAATTCTAAAAATCCATTAGGTCCACAAAAAAAAAAAATTCAACTAGTCAAAGAAATCAATCAAAGCTGGACTGAAGCACGTTACTGGAACACTAAATAAAAGATCACAAATAAAAAAAGTGTTCAAAACAAACCCCCCAATTTTAGGCAAAAACTGAGATCTATTCTGCATCAGACTCTTCCAAAACGTTGTATAGTAACCTAAGTAGCAGCCTTCAGCAACACCTCCACCCAAACAAAAGAAACAAAGTAACTCTTTACCGCGTCCATGTAAGCTGAGAAAAGCGCTGTATTATAAATGACAGACCCAGACTTTACGTATCAAGCAAACCCCCAGACACGTTGAAAGAGAACATAATATCTCTTATCTCGGAAAGAAAAGTGCGCTGACTGAAACGTTACAATCCTGAACCAACACAATGAAAAAGATACAACAATAGCTTTCTCAGATAACAAGTTCCTGTTTGCCCCGGTGTAAGAGGTCAAGTGCCACCATGAAGTGCAAGTATTTACAAGAAAACGAGCTTTCAGGACATTACAACTTCACGCAAGACCTAACTGCAAGCAACAAATGCAAAGTTCTCAAAAGTGCTACAAAAAAAAAGTACTCATAACTCAAAAATCTCTAAATATCTCACAAATCAATTCTACAACTCAAATTCTACCATTTTCCTATAACCACAGAAATCTCAATTCTTCCACAGAAACTAAACATCAGAGAACTTACATTTTACGGACCTTGGCAGAAACCACCAAAACAAAACAAAAACCTGATACAACTATCTTGATACTACATTTCAAATACAAAACTTAAGCCAAAACAAGAATTAACCCCAAATTCAGCACCGAGTCCAACCAAGAAAGAAAATTCAATAACTCAAATCAAATCTATTACGATTCACTAGCAAATTCAAGACAAACTACTTGTAATCAACAGAAAATTCCCACTTGTGAGTACAGAGCAAAAGTAACCAATCTTCTCAAACTTATTTCAAACATTTTCACAAAACAAATTCTCGTTGTCACCAAAATTCTCATTAAAATTCACTTTCTACAATTCACAAGACTAACTCAATTTCTACTGTTTAAACAATTCTCACCTGACAACTTTTCACAAACTTAAAACTCAGAAGATAACTAATCTCAATTACTCTGACCCATTAAACTAATTAGAACTTCACTCAAGCTGAAAAATTCAATCCAAAAGAAAAATTAAATATGCAAACATCACTATTGCTGATCTCAGGCAAAAATTCAAATCTAACCCATGTTAATTTTAAAACAGAATTATGCAATTGAAAAATAACCTTCAATTTTTACTCATTCATTTGTATCATTATGCCTTAAGAACTTATAAAATTAATTGCTCAATACTAAATTAAAGATTTCTAACACATTACATAATATACTGGAATCATATCAAAACATTGTAAATCAAAAAGCAATAATATACTACGCTAGATAATCATGAAAACATTACATACATTTCACAAAATATTATTCAATTAAGTCAAAAAATCAAAATTTCTCTAACGTTACCCCTCACAATTACACATTTCACAAGATTCTAGGTTAAATAAGTAGCAAAAACACACACAAAAAAAATTTCTAGCTACGCATAGCTATGGCTTGTCTCATTCAGTAAAATAATTAGAGTCTTTAATCTCTTTCTCTTAGAAGTGCTCAAAAAAATGAGTCCAGTTTTTACCGACAAGCACTCGAAACTTGTTACAAGGATATACAAATAGCATAGGATTATCGTGAAATAATTCATTTTCCATCTTGTATCAGAAATCAGAAATCAAAAATATACATCCAGAAAACACTCAAGGATTTTCAACAGTACAAATGTACAGTACCTATTCTGCTACATTCTATATATATATTTTTCCTAATTTTAAAGTTCAATTCTGTTTGCCTAACGTTAAAGTCCAAAATTCCTGAAATTCACACATATTTTCAAACTTTATCACTCTCGTATTAACAAATAAGCAAACACAAATCAAAAACTCTAATTAATCCTAGCACATAAAATTTAACTCCTTCCTTAAAAAGTAAATTACACAAAATAGGTAAATTCAAAATCCAAATTCAATTCTCGATCCGATCCCCCACTAAGCAGAGGTCACGGCACCAATGTTAAATTCTGCGTGAGAGGATTTAAAGTTCAAAAAAAAAATACTTAACTTGAGTGGACATCTTGAAGAGGAGGACTAGTATCTTATCAAGCGTTGATGTCGGCCGGGCTCATCTTGACACTGGTTCTAAAAGGGTCGGCGCCCATTCCCACTGGAGAACAGAAACAGGAGCACTGCTGGCCAGGACGGCTATCCGCTTGGTCCTGAAAGTCCTATGTCAACACGCAGGTAACTCGTTCAAATTTCGCCTCTTTACCAGCACGCCGCAAGGAAGAGGGTTTTCAACTTCAGGCCAGAAACGTTTTTTTTTCTAGGCAATTACGGCTCGCCTGTTCTTACTCATCCCAAGAGCAAGCTTCACGAGTAACGTCCCAAGTAAGTTCCACCCGCCAGTCAGTAAGTGAGTCCTACTCGAATTTCTTTCAAGCCAGTTTTCAAGAGCAACGTCCACAAGTCCAGCAAGCCCGAAAATCAGCGAGTCCAAGAGTAAGTGAGTCTCGCCTCTTAACCAAACGCGGCCGGGGAGCATATTTGCCGCTCCCCGCCGGAAAACATCTCTCTTCGTAATTACATTTTGTCCAGCAAGCCCGTAAGTCCAGCAAGCCCGAAAATCAGCGAGTCAGTGAGAGAGTCAGCCAAAAAGTGAATCCAACTCGAATTTTCCTTCGTCTCCTTCACAACCCGGGCTCCCACTATGGCTTCACTTATCGCCCCCTTAATTATGGCAAAATCTTCGTTTTCAACTCCAGAATGCGGAAATAAGGGTGATCGCGCATGCGCCCTTTCTTCACTTAGCCAACAACCGGACCCTCAATCGCCAAACCTGAATGACTTACATTGAAAGACAAGTAGCAACCTTTGACCTTTTTGGTCACGTACTTTCCCCTCTTAAGGTCAACTAACAATGAAAATTCTTTCTCGAACATTCTAAAGGTAAAAGCGCGCGAAATCATGACTTGGCGAAAATTGCCTCCCTTTCCCTGCTTCTTTCACAATGAATAAAAGTTTGTACAAGATTTGCAAATAAAAGAAAATAAATAATATTCATTTAAACTAAATAATATTTCCAGAAGCATCTGTTTTTCCCCAAAATTAAAGCCTTAAAATAAATAATTCATAATCAAATAAAAATTAAGATTTCCGTAAATCATAAAATCATTCACCTAATTTTTTATAACGCTATCAGATAATTTCTCTACATAACAATACACACTTTTTTTTCATCTGTACTGCATCTAAACAGGAGCTTTTATTCAATTCTGGTTCCTTCCAGAGATCTGGAAGGAAAACTAGTTTAATGAAATGTTACACAATGAAATGGCAAGTAACATGTATAATTATATTTCACTTAACATTCTTATTTCATTCATGACTATTTTAATTATCTCTCCCCGTGCTCTCTGACATGTGTTGTAAAAGAGCACCAAACACGAATGTGTTTCTGTCTACGTGTTCCACACTTCCTCCTACAATCAAAACACTAACGTGTTAAAATTCAACATAACAAGACCTCTTAACACACCCTAATTTCAACTCTAAACCCTGAGGTACTATTCTAAAAGTGGCTAACTCTAAAGTGTAGCGTCAGAGAGCCTAACTACATCATTCAACCTTTAACACATATTCGCCATGCTTTAGTCTTTTTACAATCACACGAATAAAAAAAAATTTAATATTCACTTTTACCATATCACGGTATTTCTTAACATTTAAAATAACAGTTCACATTGTATATAAGAACATATCATCATGCCGTTAATTTTACACATTTGAAAACATACATTAGTAGTACATTGTTAACTTCTATTCTTTTCAAAGCAAGTGCCAATTCTTTCTACATTGAAATACTACATTTCAAAATGTCTTTCAGACTAAAACTTCTTTCTTGCTAGCATGTTTTAAATAAAATTTATACAACAACTTTTTACAATATTTAAGTCTTTACACAACGCTATTATACATCAACTTTAGTTTTACGCGCGAGTAATTGAAAAACATAATACCCAAAATCGGTAACAACTCATTTCTCGCCCTTTTGGCGATAAAGGTAGACCTCGCATGAGGTAAAAACTTCTTGAAATCTGCCACTTGCAGTAAGAATGAAAGATTAACTTAAGTTTGCAAAGTAACATAAAATTTTACTTATCTTTGTGATATTCGGACATCATTTTCTGGGCCCAGTCTTTAAAGGTATTGCAGATAGTAGTTTGATTTATCCTCCTTCTTGTACGGGCTCGCCCTTCAGTGCCTTCCTCTGGAAGCTCCCTTTTTTCACCAGTTCGGTCACCCTTGAATACCTTCTTTTTCTCCTCTGCTTGTGGTCTTGGCCGTTTGATGGCAGCTGGTCTTGGCGGAACCAGGAAACTTCTGTCGTGTTCCTGCTTGGACCTCGTTGCTTGCCGTTCAAATTTTCCTTGTAACTTTCCCTCCGCCGCTGATGGCCCTTCCGCAGTTCGGCTACATTTACTGCGGAGAGTCCTGTCGGATGAGTAGATCTTCCGTTTTAGAGCCGGGTTATAGTTGCCGTCATTTCTCCTGGTTCTCTTCACATACGTCGTCCTTCTCCCTTCTTCATTCTGGGGATGTTCGTGAACTCTCTTTTCTGGACGGTGGAACGGCTACTTTTTCTTGCTCCCTTCAATTTTTCCGCGGGGAAATTTTCTTTTCACTTGCTCCTGCCTCTTACTGGCTTGCCCTTGTACTTGTCGTTTTTCCACCTCTGGAGCTTGTGCCTGCGGTGTCTGCCGTGCCGGATCCTGCAAAAGATCTGAAAATATTTGCATTTTATTACGATCGAAGTAGGGTTTGATTTGATCAATGTTTGCGGAGCAGGTTTCACCATTTCTGGCTTTTAACACTACTACAGCGTGAGTTATTTTTTCTATACCATATGGTCCTTCAAATCGTGGAAAAAATTTGGCAGTCTTATCTTGTGGTGATGAAGAAAGTGAATGCTTAATGTTTAAAACTTCATCCCCTACTTTATAAGTTACTCCCCGTCGTTTCAAATCATAATAGAGCTTCTGTTTTCTTTGTGCTACTTCCGTATTCTTCTTTGCTTCCTTAATTAGTTTTTCTATATCACCCATTTTAAATTCTGGGGCTCTTTGCTGCACATAAAATAACTTATCTAACGGCGTTATAATCTTTCTGCCTAGAAATAACTCAGCAGGAGTTTTGCCCGTTGTATCATGTTTTGCGGTCCTAAGGGCGAAAGCAAATTCATTGACATAGTTATCCCAGCTTTTATGAAAATTTTTAACATAACTACGGATAATTTTCACTATATTTCTATTGACCCGTTCCTCTATATTTGATTGCGGCCGATACGGGACCATTTTTAAATGACGTATGCCCAGTTTTTGGCACATGTCTTCAAATACATTACTTACAAATTGAGGACCATTATCCGATATAACTTTTAGGGGCGCCCCGTATTTTAAAATATACTTATTTAAATTAGAATCAGTAACTAATTTCGCGGAGGCTCGTTTTAAGGGAACAATTTCGGTCCATTTACTAAAATGATCAACCATAACAAGGAGATAGCGACTTTTATTTAACTGACTTTTTGGGAAAGGACCCAATAAATCGATGCCAATTATTTCATTTGGAAATTCGGATTTAATACTATTTAGAAACCCGGCCGGGCGGAAATTAATATAATTAACGGCTTGACATGTTGGGCAGGACTGGACATACGCCCTTGTTAACTTTTGCAGTTCAGGAAAGTAGACTGCCTCGCGTACGCGTTGGATAGTTTTTCGAATACCAGCATGAGAAGCTAAAGGGCTGTCATGGAGCTCCTGCAGGATATTTAATCTAAGACTAGCTGGGATAACAGGTCGAAATTCGTTGTTGGAATTCGTAGTTTTTGTATAAAATAATAGACCATCTGTTAGTTCGTAATGGGACGCCCTATTTCTTATCGCCACAATATCTTGGTGGCTAAAATTTTCAGGATCCTTCAAATACTCATAAATTCTTCCAAACTCAGGATCCTTACCCAGTTCGGTTATTACAGTTTCTCGGGAATTTATTGTACATGCTGTAAGCATTGCCACCTTTACGGTATTACCTTGTTCGTCTATTTTAATTCTTGATAGGGCATCTGCTACGATATTTTCCTTTCCGGGGGTATGCTTGATTACCAGATTATATGCTTGCAGCTTGAGTGCCCATCTTATTAACCTTGGGGATAAATTTTCCCCTGAGTACAATCTAGTTACCGCCGCATGATCAGAGTACACTGTTATCGGCGCCTTTCCAAAATAGACTCGGAACTTTTGCACTGCTAACAGAACTGCAAGTGCCTCTCTCTCGGTCGCGGAATAGTTTCTTTGTGTTTGATTTAAAGTTCGGCTGAAAAATGCCACGGGCTGCTGATTTTGCGAAAGTACCGCTCCTACCGCATAATCCGAAGCATCCGCTGAAATTTCTAAATTCTCATCCTTTTCAGGAAATTTCAACACAGGGGCTTGCGTTAATACTTGTTTTAATTTTTCGAAAGCACTATTGGCTTCGGCCGTCCACGAGAATCTTGCCTTTTTCCTTTTTAATTTTAACAATGGTTCAGCAATAGCTGCAAAATTTTTTATAAAGGACCTATAATATGAACAAAGTCCTAGAAAAGAAGAGAGCTTCTTTGCCGTGTTTGGAGTCGGATACTTTTGTACAGCGATTATTTTTGATTCATCTGTCTCGATCCCTTTTTGCGATATTTTGTAACCTAAATATTTTAATTCAGGGGCTGCAAATTTGCATTTTTCGACATTAACTTTTAGACCGGCCTCATTTAATAAAGAAAACACCTGTCTTAAATCTTGTACATGTTGGTCTAGATTATCACTAGTAATAATGATATCGTCTAAATAGATAAATGTGGACTTTCCGAGAACAGGTCTTAACACAATGTCCATGCATCGCTGAAATGTTGCTGGGGCGCCTGAAAGGCCAAACGGCATTCGCAAAAATGCATAAGTGCCAGACTTGGTTATAAAAGCAGTCTTAGGCACGTCCTCAGGCCTGATCCCTATTTGAAAATAACCATTCGTTAAGTCTAAAGTCGTCATAAATTTGGTTGATTTTATGTTCCTTAAAATTTCTTCTATAATCGGTAACGGATATACCGGATATTTCGTTATGGAATTTAATTTACGGTAATCAATAGCGAATCTCCACCTTTTTGGATGCTCCAAAGGATAATCATTATTTTTCTTACATAAAACCACCGGACTAGCATAACTACTTGAGATAGGCGTTACGATCTTTTTACGTAGCATATCGGTAATATGCCATTCTATAATTTTTTCCTTATTCTTATCATACCAGTATGGTTTTTGACGTACCGGCAATGCATCTCCGGTGTCAATACTATGGTTAGTAACCTGGGTAAATCCTGGAATATCACTAAATAAGGAAGCAAATTCACTTACCACTTGTCGGATTCTATCTTGCTCGTCATTAGGCAGGTGGTCAAGATTTAACCTTGGCGGTTCAACCTTTTCTACACGCACTGGTTTCATCGTCAGCTTAAGGGATGCTTGATTAAAATCCAGTGTTGCTTGTGCGTCTGAAAGAAAATCTATCCCTAAGATTATATGTGCTTGCAGATTCTTTACTATAAAAAACATCACCTTTACTTGTTCGTCCTTGATACGGACATATAGCGGTAGTTTACCTATACACTTACATAGTTCTCCTTGCGCCGCTAACACTGTCGTATTATCCGAATTATATATGCGGTATTTCCGAAAATACTTCCTAAAAAAATCTTCTGCCACACAGGAACACTGCGCGCCTGTATCCAGGAGTGCGGTGGCTGGGAAATTATTCACCAACACTTCAATCTTCGGAAGAGTCAAATTTTTCACCATTACTGTATTTAACTTGAAGGAAGAGGGGTTTTCGTGGCCTTCGGATTTCCGCACCCTCTCGTCAGCAGAAATCCGCTTTAGTTTAAATTATTTTTCATTTCCGTGTTTTCCTTCTTTCTCCACTGGCCTTGAGACTTTTTTCCTGGGTTGCTATTGAACTGTCGACGTTCGCCGGCTGTTTTTGAATGCTCGGATTTCCTTGCCCACTGATTCGCTTTGCTTCCGTAGCCGTGTGCTTGAGTTTGCTGTAGTCTTGGCGTACCAAATTGGTTTCGCTGTTGATATTGGCGTCTTCTTTCGATGTCCGCCGTTCTTCTACTTTCAAACTGGATTGCTAGCTCAAATAACTTTTCCAGTGTAGTCGGATTTCTTAATTCAATAAAGTCTTGCACTTGGGGCAGTAACCTCGGCAAAATCACTTGAATTATTTCAGGATCCGGACGGTTTCCATACAAAAGTTTGAAGACGTGAATTTTTCTTAAAATAAAGCTTGAGAGGTTTTCGATTCTTTGTTGATATATACTAAAAAGTTCCGTTTCTAATTTCGCACGATCCCTTACAACAGGGAAGGCTTTTAGTAGGGCAGTCTTGAAATTTTCGTAAGTATAGGTGGGACTTCCTGCTTGACCCAAGAGACCTCTGCCTATACATTTGAACCAGTTAAGCGCTTGGCCCCTCAAAGCGCTGGTAGCTAAGGTAATTTTTTGAAACTCGTGCACGGGGTAGAGCATGAAGTGGTCATCCAATGTTTCCAAAAAACTGGTTACCGGTGAGTTTTCATAAAATGTTGCTTCTGGTTTCATCGAAGCGCGCATGGTCTGGACGATGTAACCAAATCCTTCCAGGGCGGCAGCTGGCATTTCTGGATTCTGAGCCGTTTCTGCAGGCAGCACAGGTTCTTCTTGAAACTCGGCCATGGTTATTCTTCTTCGTTGGGCGCCACCATCAGGGTCAATGTTCCTTCTAACCTTCTTCGGGAACATGCAAGGACCTGACTCAGAACAGAGAGCTTACTAAAGCTATGTTCAAAACTGTGGGAAGTAAACAGGATACACAAGAAGGGTATACAAGACGCTTTATTTTTCTCTATTTACAATGACTTCCGTACTTCGGAATACACCGACCCGCTACTTGGGGTCAAAACGAAAAAGTATAAAAATAAAACTAAACTCTAATTTAACTTTAGAATAATAAACGTGGAAGATTGGCCTTATAATAACAGGAAGCGTATGTAGTACAGAGAACTGTGAACACTACAATACGTTTAAATTTATCAAGAGGATTAAAACCTCTGGCCTGGAAGGCAACAAGCAACTGCGTAACTTCTAAGGTAAGCGGCCTGCTTCGACTCACTGCTTCCTCTCTCTCGCTTGGCAAAAAGCCACAACTTAAATACTTGGCGTTTGCCAGACAAACTTTGCATAAAAACCTTAACGCTTATAATTCTGGCCGGAAGTAGAAAATAAGAAGTGATAGTAAAGATTTAAAATAAAATAAACGTTAGTAAAACTTAAGATCCTTACAATTTGACCATTTTCATTGGCGCTGTAGGCATATCTTTACCAATGAAATTCCCAAATTTTGACCAAATATGATCAATATATTCATTAGTCGTTGCTGGATTTGCAAATCGAGATTATTCATCCCCTTTTGCTTTAACTTTTGCTTTGACTTTTTTGCTTCATCCCCTGTTGCTTTTGCTTTTTGCAAGTTACTTCGATTTTTAAATCGATGCACCGAACCATTTAAAATGTCGAGCCTAAATGGTTTAGTAAATGTTTCCATTTTAATCCTCAGTATTAGAAATGGTTGTTCAAAATCCAGTACTTCTTTATGTATTGAAATATCGAACTAAAGCTTTATTGATATTTGTAAGCTCATATTTCTAAATTATTCTTGTTTTGGTTATATAGCTTCTCAGTACTGATATTTTATTATTTTGTAACGGCATAAAATGTAAATAATTAGATTGAAAGTAACTCACAAATGTTTTAATAATTATAAGCGTTTACTTTGCATATTATTGTATTATTGTTTTCGCAACAATTTTTTATCTTTGGAATCCATTTTTGTTTTTAAAAATAGATAGATGAGTTCTGACTGCTTCTGTGTTGGTGAATAAAATTATATTTAGTGTTGCTATGTTAATCTTTTTATTTTTTGTAGTTCAGTCAAACATTCTTGGAATAGTAAGATTATGTATGCATCTTATTACGTTGTATCAACTGAGAATTCATAAAGGTGTACTTATTATAATTTCATTGTGATAAACACAGCTGAAAGAGAGAAACTGAAAACGCAATATACACTCCAATGTTTTTAATCTGCTTTCTCTTATAAGATTTATTTCAAAACTTTCGGGAATACAGAAGGTACATACATATATTATAACAGCTATTAAATTGCGATTTAGGATTCTACGAAAAGGACTGTATATAAACTGTTAGGATGCCATGAGAGTGTTTGGGTGATGTAGTTAGTAGAAGACTAAACCATAGGGAAACTGATAAGCAGGCGATGTCCAGAGATAAGTATTTAAATTATTCAGTGGTTCATTATTACGAACGCAGGAGGTCATAAAGTAATAACTTCCTTTCGTAATATTCTTTAAAAATAAGCACATAAACGACAACAGGTGCAAATTAACATCTGTGCAGCGTTTTGTTAAATGCATTACTTACAAACTTGCTACAGAGAAATACGACAACACAAGCTTAAAGTCAGTTTTATATGATTAAAAAAATGTGTTTAAAAATATTATCTATAATTTTTTGAAATTTTAAGCTTTTAAATTTCAAAAGCCTAAAATTTATCTATATGTAAATTAGAATGACCTGCATATGAGTACTATATATAAAAGCCACTCAAAGATGCATGCTGGAGCTGAGTGCAGCACAGTATTTAATTTTGTTTACATATAGGAAAATATTGGAAAATTTCTGGAATAATAAACATAAGTTATTCCAAAAGAGCAATAATTTCAAATTATCCTTACTAGCAGTGCTGATGGCAGAATAAAACGTAAAGCAAAGGGATTTTAGACCTATAAAAACAATATTAAAAATGCCATTTATTATTATTTTTTGAAAAATTTTTAAATAAATGCTAAACATTAAGATTAAAATTGAAATGATTCAAAAATAATTATTCCATACTTAAAATAAACAATACAAAACTTACATTCTAAATCTTAACTGAGTACTGATCAGTCGGAAGACAGATTGTTACATATCTTTTATTCCTGCTGAGCATTTGTCCTATTTATTGATTAGACTGAACAACACTGAAATCGAAAACCAAATCTTATTACTCGATAGCCCAAAATACTTTTGATATGGAAGGATAAATGTTTGCCTTCGGATTTCTAGACGATCAATCAAATCGTTTTTATTTGTTTCAGGAGGGAAAAGTTAAGATTTCTTTTTATTTTATAAAATCCGATGCATTATAAAGTGCACGTATAGTTTGAGGATACTTGTTGTTCTTATTTCTTTCTGAATGTTTATCAGAAATTACTTTTGTCTACTAAGAGTTTTGCTTTCATTTGCAAACGATTATTGCTATTTCTATGGGGTGGTTTTGCTGCGTAAGCCAGATTTGTTCTATCTGTTTACACCATTCAATTCTTTCCAGTTCTCTTTTACCTTTCCCTTAATAAACAAATAAACATTGAAAAGTTTTCAGTTCATTTTCAAGCTAATGTTATAAATAAAAAAAATAATTGTGATCTGAATATAAAAAAGAAAAAATAATAATAAAAAATCTGAAAGCTTTCAGATTTTACATTAATAATTTATATTTATATGCCCAAAGGGGCGTTTTTCTAACGTTTTGTGTGTTACCTTTATTTATTAAATATCATGTTCTTCGCACTTAAGCCATAAAAGCCAATTCAACAGCAATAGCGCAAAAGAATTTTAAATGAGCATATCTTTATACTTTCCGATACACAGTCTGTCACGCTGGAGATCAAAATGTTTCTTTTTTTTTTTTTTTTCAATACTGTGTTGCCATTGCTCGCTTTGAAATCGTTGAGCTTGTTATTCAAATATTCGTTAAAGTATTACAAAATATGAGATAAACAATAAAACAAATTCCAAATTTGAGCTTCCAGGATGGAAACATTCGTTATTAAAACTTTTATGGCTCTAGGTACCGTTTTTTATCACAATGCGAGAAACATACATACATACATTTATGCAGGTTCTTCATTATTTAACCTTTTTAAATGTAATACAGGGCTGTAATACTTGGAGGCAACAGTTTGAAAAGCGAATCAACGCAGAAAGTGAATCAACGCAAAATGCCAAAACGAAATTAATAGCCCCTCTGGACTAACGCCCTTTGGGCTAATTAGTTCGTAACTAATAATTTCATTTTATTCCACTTCAAAACTTTTTGGTAATGCTTTATTATTTATAACAATTATTTACATAAAAATACATTGTTTTCCTGCTCACAGTTCAGTAATACACGTAGTTTCTTTTCTCATTGACTAATATCATTATATTTATATCTCTAGCAAATATTTCTTATTTATATTGAATAAATTAAGTTCAATCAGTGAGAAAAGAAAACTAAAATATGAACATAAAAAAAAGAAAAATGAAAAAAGTAGATATTTTATGTAAGTAAATAATCGATCCAAGTAAGAAAGCATTAAGAAAAATTTTAAACTGATATAAAATAGTTCTTATTTAAGAATAAATATTATTTAGTCTTCATTCATTACCGTGTTTTCTGTTGTGTGCTCATTGTGTTTCGTTCTTTTATTGCTTCATCTTCATTCATGTTCTTCGCCGTTTCGTTTAAAATGACTAAAACGAATGAAGACTAAATGTGTATTCACTATGTTTCGTTCTCTTATTATTTCATCTTCATCAGTTAAAAAACGTTACGTTAATAGAAATAAAAATCTGAATCTGTTTTACAGTTTTTAAATCTAAATGCAGTATATTGTAATAGGGCTCGTTAGAAACCTCTTAATTACTTTTAACAGTTGCTTTTTATATTGCTGTAAGAAAAATAATTGAACGGAAGAAAAGAAAAAAATTAAAGGAATATGAATCGCTATGCCATAACTAAACAAACTGCAAGAACATTTAATGTTGGAAAACCATTTAGTATGAAACAGTATTCTGTAATAAGGCATGACAGCACAAGGAACAATTGTATTCATTACAATAATGCTGAAAATGTCGTTAATACCAATCAGATATATTGTAAATTTAGTGTATTTTGAATGATAGCAATTATATCTCTTATTAAAACCTTAAATAAAATTTTAAATTTTAAGAGCATTGCTTTTAAATTGTCCTATTTGTTAAGCATTTATAGAGTGATTAATTCTAAAAGGGCATTAAAGATCTTATGGTTTACCAAACGTCAACAGTATGGAATATGTATATTTCAAGGTCACTGGTAAGATATTAAAGATTTCAAGTTTCGACAATGGCAACACTTGGCCAATTTGCGTGGATGGCTAATGCATAGTAGCATTAGTCTAATGTAATGGTCTAAATTATTGGAAATATTTCTTTAAAGATGATTCTATTGTCAAAACTATGTTATGTCAGGCTAAAAGAATAAAAGAAAAGAAAGGTCAATAATATAAAGACACAACGTTTTAGACTGTCATTATTTTGGAATGTACAAAACGTTTTAAGGAAAGCAATCTTCTTTCAAACTCTCAGTTAAATTCCCTTGTGAAACTAACGATGTTAATTATGTAATTTAATTATGATGCTTCCCACATCTCTTTAGCTACATAATTTAATATATATGATTTCAGTAAGAACTTGGAACAAACAAATATTTTTTTCAAGCCAGGAAACATAAGTTCATCAGCAGAATTATTATTACATTTGTATTATTTGTAATTTCTTTAATTACAAGCAGATGCATCTCACACATTTTTTATTTTTCTTCCTTGAAATTATTAGATCTTACCGTCAACAATTTCTTCGAAAACTATAGAAGAAATGCATAATACATATTTTAATATCAATTATTCAAGTTTAATTCTATCACAGACATTTTCAGCCATTTGAATATATATATTAGTGAAATCGTCATTTGTATTAAGTATATTTGAAAAATAAAGGGAAGTAATAATTATCCTTAATTTTACTGAAACACTCTAGCTGAGTAAGCCTACATGAAGTTTCTTTTAACTTTTCTTTCGGAATTATTCTTTAATATATAAATTCTGTTCTCTCACACTTGTGTCTAATATCATTCTGAATACCGACAGATACTTAAATTTGTTATTTAATTTGCGAAAGATTTAGTTACTGCCTGCTAATCTTACCTTACAAATATCACATAAAAATTACGAGCAGATCTAGATTTGACCGTTATTTTGTATATATATTTATATATTGGTTTCATTTTCTCAGAACTGATTCTTGGCATAGATCATGTAAATTGTCTTGAAAAAGGTAGAGAATATATTATAAATTTCATTGAAATTTTAATTTTACACTCTTTTTCTCAAGTTTCATATAAGGATATAATAATATAATACATACATTTCATTTAAATCCACGCAATAATTTAATATTTGGGTCGTCATCTTTTGAACTAGAAAATAAATATTTGAGTTTACTACAAAACATAAAGATAATGATTATTTATTTTCCCTATTTTTCTTTCTGGGGAAGAAAAGTTGTTTCTTTCTTACTTTTGTATACACGAAACGTGAAAGATTACGCGTATCAGAAATACTATATCTTGCAAATCCTGAAATTATTAGGAAATGAATTCCTCAGATTATTAGGAAGAGTATAAAATATAATGTTTTTAATAATCTCCAAGGTACTATGATGCATAATATGATTTCTAATTTTATATCAGCCTCGAGAATGAGCTAGATGTAGCGATGTAGAGAAAGATGCTTACCGAAAATTGCAAATTTTTTATGAACCATGAATATATAAACCGCCATGAACATATATACTATTCCATTATCAAATAATGATTCATTTTCTAATAAATATGAGAAATAAGAAGAAAAAAACGAAAACATTTTCATAATAAAAAAGATAAAATGGTTCACCTGAAGACTGAGAAATTTGTCAATTCGCTGCCAAAGTTTGAATTCTACCAAATTATCAGTTCTTTGGTTTTACCGTCTTTATGACTGGGTTGTGCATTCCTTATCAGAGTCATAATCGCATTTAATTTGCAAAGGCTAATCGTAGGATAATTTACTTCGTATTCAGGAAAATTTTTATTATTGAAGTAAGGAAATTAACACGTCTCTTATCCTACTGTAGCATACATGCTGAAAGACAGATGTTTCACAAGCACTTTTTGTACTCTATCGAGAAAATCTTCGAGTCTAGTAAAAATTCACGAAAACCTCGTGAATATCAATATTCAGAGTTTTAGATATTTGGGCATAAATAGGGAGCACCTTTGCAGAAGCAGTAATAACTACTGTAGTACTAACGAACTGTAGTAGTACTTACGAATGTACGTGAACTAATATTTGGATAAAACGAAGATTTGGAGTATATGCAATCAGCCTCAATATCATAAGCCAATTTAAACCCCACGTTATCTCTTAAGACGTCATGTATAATGCCCTCTTTTACTACGAAATAAATTTTTTCACTTAAAATGGAAACTTTTAAAACATGACATCTAAACATTCGCTTTCTCTGTGATATTCTCTTTCTGTCTCTCTCCTTCTCTTTCTCTATACATATATATGTTACTGCGAATGTTACAGAGTTTGACTTCTTTTGGGAGCATAAAATATATCAAACTCTTAACAGACGTAGAACAAATTATTGCGGGGTCGAAAGTCACAACAGACACTTGAAAAATTTTAAAACAATCCTTTTACTTAAACATGAACTTTGAACGTAAGCACGCCTTGTGCTTTATAAAGCAACCACCAACTGTGGTGATGAAACATAAGTAACAGTCAAATTCAAATTATCTAGAAATAATTTGAATAATTATTAAAATTAAAGCGTAGGCTGGTAGTCAAAGACTACATAGTTATATTTAAATCGAAATTGGCTCAAATGCTAACCAGTGTAAATATTTAAATGTCGGCAGCAATTTACGTAAAGCCGAATAATTACAAATTTATCAAGAATAGCAGAACTAATAAAACGTGGCCTGGAGAGTCAAAAACACTTTGTTGCTTACAATCCCAAAACCTCAGTTTAACTAAATCATTTACATACCTCTAGTTCATTTATATTTTACATCGATACGGGAATGGAAAGGAGAAGTTAAAGGGTGAAAGTAAAAGCTGAAATTTTAAACAACTGGTTAATTTAAATAATAACCTTATAAAGTGAATACATTTTGGAATTTCTTCTTTGTCGAATTAACTGTAACAGTCAATTCTGAGTTAAGTGCGAATTAAAATAAAAATTAAAATAAACGCATTATAAAATTTTAGAAAGAATTATAGTTAATGGAAAATATTGATATTTAGGAGAAATGCATACTTAATCTCTCATTCTTAAACAGAGAGTCTTACTCATTAGCTCAGAAAAACATTTTCTTGCATTTCGATACGTTGAAAGCCTGTTATGATATTTACATTCGAAAAAATGGTGTACGCTTTTATCATGTCATTTGAACATAATTTGATGTACTCAATGCATTTCGATGTAAAGGTACAATGATAAGCATATGTTCGATATAGATGTGTGCTGTAAATAGCGTATAAAATCTGCCTATTTCTGAATAGATAAAAATATCTAATGAACTAAATCTTTGTTACTCGTAGGTTTCAATAGAAACATGAATGACAGATCATGAGTCCCATCCACACAGGGAAAATAAATATAACTTTAAATATTGCAAACGTCCAAATAGATTAAAATTATATATATGAGTAACACAGCTGGTGCTTCTGGCTCTAACAAGAACAGAGCAAGGATCCCCATCCATAAGCTCCTTCTTCGTATATCAAATTAATATACTATAATAAATTTTCTTGAACTGTTTTTGGCCAGATCGTCCCAGAATTTCTGAGAACCAACTCTTTTCTACGTTCCAATGCTGTATGAACAATTATCTACTCACCTCTCCTTGTACCGGCGCAGAGCCTGTGTACAGCGAAATTGCTCGCACAGCTGGCAGCGAAGGCTACGCCCTGTGTGCCACTAAGGGCGAGGAGTTGAGTGCATGTCAGTGGGCGCGTACGTCTGGAACTTCCGCTAGATATCCTTCTCCTCCTGGGTTCGATGGAAATGGGCACATGTGGAGACATCGAGGGTTCTTTCGTCATGTCTTGAGGCAACGTCGACACTAAAAAATCAAATTAAAAAAAAAAAAAAAAAAAAAAAAAGACATGAAGCTTGAAGCTAAAATTGCCAGCTGAATTCTACATGTCTGTAATCATATATAAAATCTTTTATGGGTATTAACGTTAGAAGCATGCTTATGTAGATTTAATGCAAAACGCTTTTAACACACCGAACTAAACGTACACACATAATTAGGAAAAAAAAAATGTCAGAGTTTTTTTTATGAAACATCGTATATGTCCACTATGTTCCCGAAAGATGGGTGCAAAACTGTCTATTTGGTATTATAAAGAACTTACGTGAATTATAATTAAGAGGAAATACAACACATGTGTTACAATTACCATTTACAGCATCTACCTAGCATTTACTTTGCCGTGATAAACACAAATAGGAGAACCATAAAATCAAGTGCCGCTCTTTCAAAAAGTAAATAAGATATTACCGAAAATTGAGTAAATAGAGAATTATTCAAATATTAAACTTTCTGCAGATGTTATGAATGGAAGGTATTCTAAATATATTTTTAATGAAGAATTTCGTTATATATATATATGTATGGTGAGATTTTCCTTTTCTTTTATTCGAAAAAATTTCTAAGAGAACATATAAAATATATACTTATTCATATCATGCTAAAAATGGGAAGGCCAGTTTTTTGTAATGGCAACTGAAACTACTTTGAAGCTTAGCTATTATAAATTTCTAGATAATGGCATTTAAGCTTGATATAGTTTCATTTACTATGTTGTTATTTTAACTGTCTTTGGCTTTTATAATATGAGTAGATATTGAATATTGTAGCAGTCCCATATACCAAAATTTTCTCTGAAATATTGAAATTGAAAAACGGGTGATCTTATTATTTTTTTAGAAAACTTTAACTCAGTCCTGTACTTATAATTCTTCTCTGTTGATTATATATATATATATATATATAATAGATTCTGTAATACATTATGTTCTGTAATACATTATGTTGAATCCATAATGAACAGCCAAAATTTTGATGGCTTAGAGATGTTGACCAACTAGGCCAAAACGTAGAAAGCAAGTGCGTTATCTTCAGGGTGCAATCGTAATTCAGACAGAGTTAGTTTTGGTTCTCAATGTATTTTGATTGGATAATGAATACTGCTGTAAAATTACTATTGGCTGTTTGAGTTTTAGCCCATATATCAGAATTATGTAAGAGTCTTATGACATGGATTAATCTCGAAATGACGCAGTGCAGAGAGATTACCATTTTTAGCATAGAGAAGAAAAATTAATTTACGCTGCTAATTTAATCTTTTACATATTTTTTATTTTTCTTTCATATCCCTCTTTCAAAAAGAAAAAGGCGTAGCGACAGAGAAGCCTGTTTAAAGAAAAAGCGTTAAAGGAGTAGCAAATGAAGAAAAGCGTAAATCATAAAATTTTGGTCAACAATAATGAAATAAATAACTCCCATAATAATTTTTGAATATCAATTTTTAAAATAAATATAATTTTTTAGTCTTATTAAATTTTTAGCATTTCAGTCCAAAAGTCTTTTTGTTTTCCATTATTTCAGTCCAAAAGTCTTTTTGTTTTAGAGTCCACATAATTAGATTTTTTCAGAGAAGGCTTTGCACAGCTTTACATACAATATCACAGTTGTAAAAGTTTTCCACACACTACTTAGTTTGATAAATCACAACAAATTTCAAAATATTCAAAACATAATTAATTTTCATTATTATAACTTATATTTTAACATCATAAAATTGTATAATTAGTATTACTAAAATTATGACTTTTACTGTTATAATTAGATTTCTAATTTTTACATTTTACACAAAACTAGAAGACCCCTTTACAGAGTCTATAGGAATCGAACCTTTGCGGGGAAACCCAATGGATTTCAAATATATATGAAAAAAAATAAGGAATATGCAAAGATTAAATTAGTAGCGTAAATTAATTTCCCTTCTCTGTTTTAAAAATAGTAATCTTTTTGCACTGCGTCATTTCGAGATTAATCCATGTTATATATTGAGAACCAAAACTAACTTATTCTGAATTAAGATTTCACCCTGAAGATAACGCACTTACTTTCTACGCTTTGACCTAGCTGGACTGCAGTCTGTCTGCTTCTTTCATATTGCAAATTTATCAAATAAATAATTAAATAAAAGAAAAGAAAATAAATAAATAAATAAACTTTTGGAATAGGCATAAGTAATGTGCCAACTTGTTGGCGGCCGTAACACATTTGCTGAAATAAAAGTTGAATTAAATCTACCTCGACTGCCAAATTTCTTATTCATTGTGGATTGGAGTTTCAACATCTCTAAGCCATCAAAATTTTAGTTGTTCATTATGGATTCAACCGCCTGCGTTCTACGACAAAATTGATTACATATATACATGTATCAGGTTGGACATCTTCGCTAAAAATAAAGCTTACCAGAATCTCCATAGAAAATGTTTTCACTTCCGCTGCATGAGGGTTGGTCCCTGACGCTGGCAGTCGTCGGTACATCGAGGTTCGGCCTTCGAGGCGAACACATGAGATCGATGTCCGAAATCTCCGGACTCGCGCATGGAGCTTGAGGGCTCTCCGCGAACGGAACTTGTAGCACGGCCATTTCAGGCATCGGGTGCACGTGGGTCGGCGTCTTCCGGGATCCATGGTTCCCGTTCAGGGACGGCACGGAAGACCTTCGTTGTTTCGAAGACCGCCTTCCCGACGATGCAAACGAGCCGGAGTGCTGTTGTTGTTGCGATGAGGATCTTCTCGTTCTCCTCAAAGATATACTAGTTCGGCCGTACTCCTCTTTACGACGCTTTTTTCGGAAGTGCTTGTACCAAAGCAGGAGTCTCCTCCTTCCGCACCTGTAAAGATAATTTATATGATGAGATTTCAAGGAATTTCCTTGCGCCAGATTTCTCTTTCAGAGAGGTAGACACAGATATTGTTTTCAACAAATGGATTTGTTTTGACAGTAAATAAAAGAAATATTAAAAGATGAATTTAAGTGAACGGAATGCGATCATCCTTACTTACGTCATTCCTATGCATATATGAAAAAACTAGTTATGAGAGTTAAAAAAATATTTTTCATTTTTAATACATTTAACTAAATCCATGTATTTAAAAAATGTTTATATCTATATCTATATGTGTTACAAATTTTAGTCCATCGAAGGGTCAATAACGCGAAAGAAAATTAATGCCTTTCAGCTTACTGCGTAAGGAACATTCAGTCTAAGTTCTTGCTATCTTGCTTTCAAGGATTTTGGATCTCTCTTATGATATAAAATTGCATTATATATGTTTTTAAAATTTCTCTTCAACAGTTTTGATTCAAAAATTAATCATTTTTGTATTCTTCGATTAATTTTATAGAAAATGTAAAAAATTTATAAATTAAGATTTTAAAGAACTTCATTTAGAACATTATTCGCTCTTTCCGATGATGCAAAAATCATAAATGTTAATAATAAAGCAAAAATGTAGGCAAAAATATCCTCGAAATTTTGAATCCCTTAACAATAAATCAAAAACACTATATGGAATTTTGAAAAATTCTCTGTGAAATGTTATGCACTAATCGCAAATGTATATGTGTGAAAACAAAAACTTGTAAACGGATTTTATAGAACTATGAAAAATTTTTAATTAAATCACCAAAACAGAGCTTATGTGTTACTCTTAAAATGAAACAAGTACAAGGACAAAATTAGAATGTATGGCACGAACAACAAATTAACTAAAAATTAAGTTACGAATACCTGAAATATCGATTCAAGTTCAAGGTAATTTAATCTTGAATATTGAAATGAACGATGAATTAAATGTAATTAATTACATTGAGTAAGAGGCATAAAATTAAATTAGCATAGTTCCCTTGATTATTAATTGCGTTTATTGAAACTACCTAAATAGTCTGTTTTTTAATGAAAACAGTATTTTAATGAAAATCTAATACCTTCAGATTTTTGGCGCTTTAAACTTTTAAGGGTGTTTAAGTGTATGTTAAAACACCACAAACAGTCTAAAAATTTCAGATCTAGAGTTTCTAGATTAATTAACAGCATACGTTTACTAGGTACTAGTCAGGAAATAAAATTAAAAAAAAAAAAAAAAAACTGTAGCCGAACATGGGCAATTAATTCTTTTAATATTTAACAGACAAGAGTTACAACTATTTTCTTAATCCAAAATGAGATCACATCTTACTAATATAACGAATTATTATCGTTACGACTCTAAGTGGAATTTTTACACTCGTTTCTTTTTTTGAACTACCGTTTGAAGCAGAAATTTAAAATTACCGAATAAAATTCTTGTTTTAAATTTCCTTTTTTTTTCTGTGAGCGGATATCAGAGAATAATATAAAGTACTTTAAAGTAAAACTCAAAAGCTAAACGTTAATAAGAAAAAAGAAAACAAATTGCAGTGTGATAAAATATGTGCATGAAAAACTTGAAAATTTTTTCACCTGGTTAAATGGGCAATGTACTTGACAATCTCATTATAACAACCGGTAGGTTCGGAAAAAGAGTTGCTGGCTAAGCTGCTGCTGGAGTTCATTGTCGATCGTTCCAAGCGCATGCGTTCCATCTCGCGTTTCTTTGTCTCCGAAAACTGAGTGGCAATGACAACGAGGCACAGGTTGATCATGAAAAAAGAACCGATCTGGGAAAGACAAATTTTTTAGTTGGACTAACACTTCTTTTACTGAACTAGTATAAAATGTATACTTATAATAGGAGCCTAATTCCGAACAGGGAAAATGATATCTCTTAATATGTAGATCAAATGAGATTGGTACTGATACAAATAAAAAAAATATGATGTGTACACCACATGACTTCCTTGTAAGAAATTTTAAAGTATACGCATTTTTTCCTGCATTTGATTTAAACTTACTTCATCGAAGTTCATTAGAGATAAATTTCTCATTCAATTAATTCAGTTCTTACTTCGCGGCAAGGCAAAAATGCATAACAACCTCAAAATATCTATATTAAAAATTGAAAGATATAGAAAAACATAAAACAGCAAATACATTTAAAACAATTAAAAAAAATTTACAGTTTCAATTACAGTTTCTACGTATAAACAATGCCGCCAGCGGGCAAGAAGGCAGATTTTTCAGTGCACAAAACTGAAAGTTTGCTTTCGATCTCACTCGGGAAGAAGCCACTGAAGGCGTAGAAACTGACTTAATTTGCTGTAGAAGCTATGCTGAGTCAATAAATGGGACAATTTAATAACTTAATGATAATTCATGAATGGCTTAAGCATAATTTAATTTGTAATAATTAAAGAAGACGTTCCTTTGTCGTTGCGAAGCTTAGTTTCTCTAGATTGGCAACAAGTCCAGTATTTTGCTAGATTTAAATGTAAACAAATATGGCGCTAGGGTAAAAAATTAGGCTTAGCCGCACTTAAACAACTTTTAAATTGTTGATAATTCTACTGTAATAACGTGCGGGTGAACTAAAGGGTAAATATAAAATAACATGCGGGTTAACATAAAAACCTTAAACGGAAGATAAGAACAACATAATTCAATCTTTTTAAAGCAAAAATTGCAAAATTTATAAACATAGAAGAATAAAGAAACTGAGCTCACTGAGCCGAGTAATAAAGTGGATATAAGTAAGGTATAACAAAATATGATAGCTGACTTCAAAAAATACGTAGTGTATTCGGAAACTAAGTACCGTTTCATTCTAGCGCCGTCGCAGCGCTGTGGTAGGCGTCTCGCGCATGCGCACTAGTCTTTCTTGTTCACTGACATTCAATTGACGCCATTTTGGTTGCTCTATGTTGTGTTTTCAGTTTGCTGTGCACATTCAAAATGTTTAAGACAATTAGTTCTCCTGCTGACTGTGAGATTCGTGCCGTGATTAAATTTTTGAACGCGAGGAATGTTAAACCAGCCGAAATTTATCGTCAAGTGACAGGAGACAAGAGACCACTGGGTGAGCAGCTGTGCGGCCATGAAGACTTTCAGCTTTATTGCTCACTCAGTGGGACCACGTTTATTTAAAATTTTATTACAATAATATTACAATAATATATTTTATATTACAATAATTCATAAATAGTTCACTGTTCATTATAGTGCACAGTTCATAAGTCTGTTAAAGTTAATTTATCTGTTGAAGTTAATAATTAGTCTGAAGTAAGTTCTGATAAAGCTCTGAGAAATTTTATAGTTAGTGTGAAGTAAGTTTCATATTTGTTGATTGAAGTTGGGCTGTCTTGAAGTGATGCTAATTATGCCGAAAAAATGCTGATGTATCGTCAAGTGACAGAAGTTTACGGTGAATACGCGATAAGTGATGGAATGGTGAGAAAGTGAGTAAGAATGTTTAATGCAGGTCGAACAAATGTCCACGCCTTGGCTCGGAGTGGTCGGCCTTCTGTTGTCACCGATGATTTGGTAAGAAAAGTTGATGAAGCAATTCATGAGAACAGACGCTTCACAATGACAACTCTTTCAGAGGCATTTCCACAAATTTCACGTACTGTTTTGTGTCTGACCGCTTGAATTATCGCAAACTGTGTTCCCGATGGGTTCCAAAAAATGCTCACTGATGTTCACAAAACAAAGCGACTTGGTAGTGCCCTGACATTTCTCACGCGGTACAGCGATGAGGGAGAAAACTTTTTAAACCAAATTGTGACAGGTGATGGAACTTGGGTGTGTCATTTCACACCAGAATCGAAGCAACAATCGATGGAGTGGAGACACACTCATTCTCCGAAAAAACAAAAGTTCAAAGTGACAATGTCATCACAAAAAGTCATGTGCACTGTCTTCTGGGATAGGAAAGGCGTTTTGCTTACTGAATTTCTTCCCAGAGGTGAAACCATTAATACGGCACGATATTGTGAGACTTTAACAAAACTAAGGCGTGCCATTCAAAACAAACGAAGAGGAATGCTCAGTAAAGGAATTGTGTTGCTCCATGACAATGCTCGGCCCCATATTGCTGGTGACACTCAATCGTTAATTCGACAGTTTCATTGGGAGCAGTTCGATCACCCGCCGTACAGCCCGGACTTGGCGCCGTCCGACTATCACTTGTTCCTGCTCATGAAGCGCGAGCTTGGTGGCAAGCGCTTTGGATCTGACGATGACAGGAAAAATGCTGTGGAGTCGTGGTTATCGAAACTGGGGGGGGGGGTTCTTTGACGATGGTATACAAAAACTGGTCACCCGCCATGACAAATGTTTGATCATTGGCGGAAACTATGTTGAAAAATAGTTTAAGACATGTATTTTCATGTAAAAATAACATTGGATTCGAAAAAATTGTCTTACTATTTTTTTTTTTTTTTTTCAAAACGGTACTTAGTTTCCGAATACGCCTCGTAATTGGTGACCTCAAAATTAACGTTTCTAGATTTGGTGCTCTTCCCCTAAATTCATCTGTTCTTCCATATTCTATCATTTGAAATTACATAACCCTGCTTGAAAAGGGTAACTAAAACTGATATTGATCAATCATAGCTTAGAATACTTTCTGCACCTACGTAGTATAAATACGGCTTTGCGAGGAACTACGTCCTTTTTTTCTTCCTGACTTTTGTTATGCAAATAACTCTGTGCTGCTTATGCTCTCCTGCCTGAAATGACGTAGTTTCCATCTATCTGTGCATATAAAGAGTTAATGTATTCAAATAGGATCTTCAAAATTTGAAGGTTATTGATTCTTTTCGTAATCTTTGAAGATTATTTTCAAAATGAAAATGAATAATCTAAATTATGGGAATTGAAGTCACATCAATCAATCAATATATAGGATTTTTCAATTAGATTCAATTTCTCCAACAGTTTACTTGTGAGCCAGGAAATAGAAAGCAAATTAAAAAACGAACTTTAGAAATACTGAGAACAGAAAAGTAGATATGTACGAAAGTGTCCTAGGAATAATTCACCTCAATCCATAATGGAACATTAAGGGATAGTCGCCTGAATAAATAAATCTAACATCTTTAAATGGTGGCTCTGAAGCATTTAAAATTAATGCGATATCGCTTTTGACTTACTGAATGTAATTTGCAGACTTAATTGTCTATTTTATTTCAAGTTGTGCACTGCGCATTGAAAAATATTTCTTTGTAATTCTTATGATTAATCTAATTAAAAAGAAAATTCTACAACCAGTTATAGAGAATTAAGAGTTATTTTACTGCATAATCAAGAGTTTTTTTTTTTTAAGTTTCGACAAGTTATCTTCCTTACTGCGATCCGCTTACACAAGCGCAAATTGAAATACAACAGATTTATTTGTCCGCTTCTGCTGAAGTATAGATAAAGCGAGAAATTGCAAACTAAAATGGCGATTAGGTATTAACAACAAGGCGTAATATTTTATGCGACGTGCCATAAAATTTGCAATCATCAAAATCAAAAGATGTGAAACAAAGCATCTACGTAGTTTTATTCTTAGCAAATTAATGCAAGCACAGACAATCCTTGAGTGGCAATGGGAATCGATCCGGCCTTCCACTAATTTCTTCCAAACATATAGCCGCTAGCTCTTAACAGCATGTGTACTCGTTACTCCATAAGAAGCTAATTTCAATTAATCTTCTTCAATTTGTACACTGCTTCGCACATACTTTAATTTACATGATCTTCTGGTTTGAGCGAATATTTGTGACGTGAATCAGAGGGAAGATAAAACAGTTTCTAAATTAAATTTAACTATTAGTAAAACACAAATAATTGTTACAACTTAAATTTATATTCCTATATTATATTTAATAATATTAGGCCTACTAGCCGCCGAGCAGTAAAAGCCGCTGAACACTGGTATTTCGGCCAGCAGTTTGAGTATCGGCGAAACGGCTGGCTGCATGGGCGTTTTCATTGTTTTCCCTATGTGTAACAGTAGCCCACCAGCGGCTGAGCGGTAAAGTCGCTGAACACTGCTAGTTCGATCCGAGGTTCGAATCCCGCGAACGGGCTGGCTGCATGAACGTTTTTGTGGTTTTCCCCATGTGTAACGTGTATACGAGCCAGTTTCCCTTCGTAAATCCTCGACGAAGGCATCTCTCCCCTTAGGCAGATAGCCCTAGCGTTGCTTTGCCATAATTAAATAAACCAAAACCAAACCCTATATGTAACATAGATACGAGCCAGTTTTCTTTAAAATGTTTTCCTCAAGACATCCTTCCCTTTCCGTGTAGTGCCTTAAGGCGGAACACTTAATAAATAAATAAAGATGAAAGAATATAAATTCCAATATTAAAAAAAATTAAATATAACATTAAAGTTAAGAATATTTAGTGCTAAGAAAAAAATATTTGTTACTAATCATTATCAGCATGATGATATCAATGTTTAAATTACATCCTTAATAATTAAGTTTGATATTAAAATTTATTTCATCACGATCTTTTATTAACTTTACCTTTAATGTATAACTGCAATAACACAAGTCTACAAAAAAATTCATAAAAAGTTGTTTTAGCTTTGTTTAGTTTTTATGCTGATTTCGAGTGACACTGGTTTTTCTTTATCACGTAAGGTTTGTCTTCAACTAAGTAAGACTTTTAAGAAAAATTAACAAAAACATAATTTTTTATGCATGTTTGTTTTATTTTTAGTCAACAACTATTAGTCAACAACGCAAAAATACATGAAAATTTACTAAAACTAGCATTGAAGTTACAAAGATCTAGAAGTCTTTTTTGAAACGTTGCCTCTTTCCGTCAAAATTTTTTTTGGTACTTTTCCTATTGAGAAACTTGAGAACTTTGTTTTCTTAACATCCAACAGTAGTCTGCCAGTATGTTAACGTTCCATCATCCTTGAGATCTTCATCGCATTTTTTTTTTCATGTCTTGATGAAAATGTTCTCGTTGCTCCTTATTCATAGCTCCAAGATTTTCAGAAAACTATTCAAGGTGTGAATGAAGCAAATGAGCTTTTACGTTCATATTGCAACCCAACTGTTTGTAGTTCTCCAATAAATCAGAATCATAGGTCTTGGGTTTTGGATTACGTCAAATTAAAAATACTTCCAGGCTTCAATTTCCGTACTTTCTTTTCTTTTTCTTTTTTTGGACTCAAAGGTTTCATCCCTCAAAAAGTTTCTTTCAGGCCCAACTAATAAACCCTCTTTAAGCTTTGCCTCAGAAAAGCCCGGAAACTATTCACAAAGATACCTAAATAATTCTACTTCATTAAGCATTGCTTTGACAAATTGTTTCATGAGACCCAACTTGATGTGAAGTGTTGGAAGTAAGATCTTTATTAGGAAAAACTAAACTCTTTTTCTAAACTCCAAAAATAAGGGCTTTTCTTATTGGCCGTTTTCTTTAATATAATATTGTTTAAAATCACGATTACTCCATTAACAAAGGAAGTATAGGGACTTCGTGTAGCCACTCTGCTGCCATAGTAACATAAAAATAAATCACCGCAAATCGTCCACTAATGATCAGAGTAATGAAGCTTGAAGACCGACTCAAGGTTTTCATAGCATTGTTCCAAATGATATGAATGTCCAACAAGTACAGAAGCACATTGGTTGCCATTATGAAGAAAAACAGATTTCAGATTCCTTTTAGATGAATATCAATGAAGAATCTTCTAGTTTGTATTCAATATTGAAGTTTCTCATTGCTCCAGGAATATTTTGACAAAAATTTAGGTTACCGTCTAGAGCATGAAAGGTACAAATTCATATTCTCTATACCTATGTACTATGAAATTGATGTACCAGGAGCCAACAGCCCCTTTTTCTTTAATGTTGACCGTAAAAACCTCTGCCGAATCATTTGGAAGGCTTAGGTCTCTTATTAAATCATTTAATTCAGACTGAGTAAAACGTTTAGGCTCATTACTGCTTGGATCATACAGTCCTCTTTGCCATTATTCCCGCTGCCATGTGACAATAGGTCTGTGTCGTCTAAAATATTGTCCAGTGCATCTGGAGTGGTAAATCAAAAATCAAGACCCTAAAGAACAGGGCAAATAACTGAAGGTTTGTTGGGACATAAAATCCCCTTTTTTAACTGAAACCTTGTACACATCAAGATTTCAGTTCTTATCCAAATCATAGGCATTTCAAAACGAAATGATTTCTTCTTAGCTTGAAACCATTGTCTTAATTATTCGATACATGTGGAGCGCACTTTATGAGGAGCCCAAGGAGTCATAATCACCTAATTATATGCGAAAATAAGCAAAGTAAACTCTTTTTACGAAGTTTATGTATTGCTTTTTAACTTTTGAAAGTCCACAAATGTTACAGAAACAATCTGAAGAATTAACACATTCTCTAGAAGCCATTTGTTTTCAAATAAAAACTGAGAAGCGTCACTTAATAAAACAAGTAAGTTTGTAAAGCATATTGGTTGGATTTACAATACAGCATGACAGAAGTCCTTGCCTAGTATGAACCAGATTTTACCAGGTCTTAACTACTGCCTGTTCAACAAAAAAAAAAAAAAAAAAAAAGGCAAAATCATTTTGCCATCCTAAACTTACATTGGTAATTTTGGTACATTAATTTATGAGGTTAAAGATTAATGAATTTTATATTATATATATTATGAATGCTAAAAATATAGTTTATATCTATGTCAGAAAGCTTTAAAAGTGGAAACTCAATGCGTGATTTCTAGATAAAGTAAGAGTGATGAACTGTTTTCATAATTATTTCCGTAATCAATACAGAAATATAATAGTGATCACTGAGAAAATTTGAAACAATTTCTTCAGCGCAAATCTGTGCAATCTGCTTGTCTTAATTCATTTGCGCTCATCTTTGCTAACTTCACGGTGAAGGAAATCTCTCTTTTATATTGTAAGGATCTTAAGTTTTACTAACGTTTATTTTATTTTAAATCTTTACTATCACTTCTTATTTTCTACTTCCGGCCAGAATTATAAGCGTGAAGGAGTTTATGCAAAGTTGTCTGGCGAACGCCAAGTATTTAAGTGTGGCCTTTTTGCCAAGCAGAAGAGAGGAAGCCGTGAGTTCGAAGCAGGCCACTTACCTTAGAAGTTACGCAGTTGCTACTTTGCCTTCCAGGCCAGAGGTTTTAATCCTCTTGATAAATTAAACGTATTGTAGTGTTCACAGTCTCTGTGCTACATACGCTTCCTGTTATTATAAGGCCAATCTTATTCTAAAGTTAAATTAGAGTTTAGTTTTATTTTGATATCTTTTAAGTTAGACCCCGAGTGGAGGGTCATTGTATTCCGAAGTACGGAAGTCATTGTATATAAAGAAAAAATAAAGGGTTTTGTATACCCTTCGTCTGTATCCTGTCTACTTACTACAATTAGTGAACATAGCTTTAGTAAGCTCTCTGTTCTAGTCAGGTCATTGTATGTTTCCGAAGAAGGTTAGAAGAAACATTGAACCTGATAGTGGCGCCCGACGAAGAATAACCATGGCCGAGTTTCAAGAAGAACCTGTGCTGCCTGCAGAAACAGCTCAGAATCCAGAAATGCCAGCTGCCGCCCTGGAAGGATTTGGGTACATTGTCCAGACCATGCGCGCTTCGATGAAACCAGAAGCAACGTTTAATGGAAACTCACAGGTAACCAGTTTTTTGAAAAAATTGGATGACCACTTCATGCTCTACCCCGTGCACGAGTTTCAAAAAGTTACCTTAGCTACCAGCGCTTTGAGGGGCCAAGCGCTTAACTGGTTCAAATGTATCGGCAGAAGTCTCTTGGGTCAAGCAGGAAGTCCCACCTATACCTACGAAAATTTCAAGACTGCCCTACTAAAAGCCTTCCCTTTTGTAAGGGATCGTGCGAAATTAGAAACAGAACTTTTCAGTATATATCAACAAAGAATGGAAAACCTCTCGAGCTTTATTTTAAGAAAAATTCACGTTTTCAAGCTCTTGTATGGAAACCGTCCGGATCCTGAAATAATTCAAGTGATTTTGCCGAGGTTACTACCCCAAGTGCAAGACTTTATTGAATTACGAAATCCGACTACACTGGAAAAGTTATTTGAGCTAGCAATCCAGTTTGAAAGTAGAAGAACGGCGGACGTCGAAAGAAGACGCCAATATCAACAGCGAAACCAATTTGGTACGCCAAGACTACAGCAAACTCAAGCACATGGCTACGGAGAAAAAGCGAATCAGTGGGCAAGGAAACCCGAGCATTCAAAAAGAGCCGGCGAACGTCGACAGTTCAATAGCAACCCAGGAAAAAAGTCTCAAGGCCAGTGGAGAAAGAAGGAAAGCACCGAAAGGAAAAATAATTTAAACTAAAACGGATTTCTGCTGACGAGAGGGTGCGGAAATCCGAAGGCCACGAAAACCCCTCTTCCTACAAGTTAAATACAGTAATGGTGAAAAATTTAACTCTTCCGAAGATTGAAGTCTTGGTAAATAATATCCCGGCCACCGCACTCCTGGATACCGGCGCGCAGTGTTCCTGTGTGGCAGAAGTCTTTTTTAGAAAGTATTTTCGCAAATACCGCATATATAATGCGGATAATACAACAGTATTAGCGGCGCAAGGAGAACAATGTAAGTGCGTAGGTAAAGTACCTTTGTACATCCGTATCAAGGACGAACAAGTAAAGGTGATGTTTTTTATAGTAAAGAATTTGCAAGCACACTTAATACTAGGAATAGACTTTCTTTCAGACGCACAAGCTACACTGGATTTTAATGAAGCGTCTCTTAAGCTGACGATGAAACCAGTGCGTGTAGAAAAGGTTGAACCGCCAAGGTTAAATCTTGACCACCTGCCTAATGACGAGCAAGATAGAATCCGACAAGTGGTAAGTGAATTTGCTTCCTTATTTAGTGATATTCCAGGATTTACCCAGGTTACTAACCATAGTATTGACACCGGAGATGCATTGCCGGTACGTCAAAAACCATACTGGTATGATAAGAATAAGGAAAAAATTATAGAATGGCATATTACCGATATGCTACGTAAAAAGATCGTAACGCCTATCTCAAGTAGTTATGCTAGTCCGGTGGTTTTATGTAAGAAAAATAATGATTATCCTTTGGAGCATCCAAAAAGGTGGAGATTCGCTATTGATTACCGTAAATTAAATTCCATAACGAAATATCCGGTATATCCGTTACCGATTATAGAAGAAATTTTAAGGAACATAAAATCAACCAAATTTATGACGACTTTAGACTTAACGAATGGTTATTTTCAAATAGGGATCAGGCCTGAGGACGTGCCTAAGACTGCTTTTATAACCAAGTCTGGCACTTATGCATTTTTGCGAATGCCGTTTGGCCTTTCAGGCGCCCCAGCAACATTTCAGCGATGCATGGACATTGTGTTAAGACCTGTTCTCGGAAAGTCCACATTTATCTATTTAGACGATATCATTATTACTAGTGATAATCTAGACCAACATGTACAAGATTTAAGACAGGTGTTTTCTTTATTAAATGAGGCCGGTCTAAAATTAATGTCGAAAAATGCAAATTTGCAGCCCCTGAATTAAAATATTTAGGTTACAAAATATCGCAAAAAGGGATCGAGACAGATGAATCAAAAATAATCGCTGTACAAAAGTATCCGACTCCAAACACGGCAAAGAAGCTCTCTTCTTTTCTAGGACTTTGTTCATATTATAGGTCCTTTATAAAAGATTTTGCGGCTATCGCTGAGCCATTGTTAAAATTAAAAAGGAAAAAGGCAAGATTCTCGTGGACGGCCGAAGCCAGTAGTGCTTTCGAAAAATTAAAACAAGCATTAACGCAAGCCCCTGTGTTGAAATTTCCTGAAAAGGATGAAAATTTAGAAATTTCAGCGGATGCTTCGGATTATGCGGTAGGAGCGGTACTTTCGCAAAAGCAGCAGCCAGTGGCATTTTTTAGCCGAACTTTAAATCAAACACAAAGAAACTATTCCGCGACCGAGAGAGAGGCACTTGCAGTTCTGTTAGCAGTGCAAAAGTTCCGAGTCTATTTTGGAAAGGCGCCGATAACAGTATATTCTGATCATGCGGCGGTAACTAGATTGTACTCTGGGAAAAATTTATCCCCAAGGTTAATAAGATGGGCACTCAAGCTGTAAGAATATAATCTGGTAATCAAGCATACCCCCGGAAAGGAAAATATCGTAGCAGATGCCTTATCACGAATTAAATTAGACGAACAGGATAATACCGTAAAAGTTGCAATGCTGACAGCGTGTACAATAAATTCCCGAGAAACTGTAATAACCGAACTGGGTAAGGATCCTGAGTTTGGAAGTATTTATGAGTATTTGAAGGAACCTGAAAATTTTAGCCACCAAGATATTGTGGCGATAAGAAATAGGGCGGCCCATTACGAACTAATAGATGGTCTATTATTTTATACAAAAACTACGAATTCCAACAACGAATTTCGACCTGTTATCCCAGCTAGTCTTAGATTAAATATCCTGCAAGAGCTCCATGACAGCCCTTTAGCTTCTCATGGTGGTATTCGAAAAACTACTCAACGCGTACGCAAGGCAGTCTACTTTCCTGAACTGCAAAAGTTAACAAGGGCGTATGTCCAGTCCTGCCCAACATGTCAAGCCGTTAATTATATTAATTTCCGCCCGGCCGGGTTTCTAAATAGTATTAAATCCGAATTTCCAAATGAAATAATCGGCATCGATTTATTGGGCCCTTTCCCAAAGAGTGAGTTAAACAAAAGTCGCTATCTCCTTGTTATAGTTGATCATTTTAGTAAATGGACCGAAATTGTTCCCTTAAAACGAGCCTCCGCGAAATTAGTTACCGATTCTATTTTAAATAAATATATTTTAAAATACGGGGCGCCCCTAAAAGTTATATCGGATAATGGTCCTCAATTTGTAAGTAATATATTTGAAGACATGTGCCAAAAACTGGGCATACGTCATTTAAAAATGGTCCCGTATCGGCCGCAATCAAATATAGCGGAACGGGTCAACAGAAATATAGTGAAAATTATCCGTAGTTATGTTAAAAATTTTCATAAAAGCTGGGATAACTATGTCAATGAATTTGCTTTCGCCCTTAGGACCGCAAAACATGATACAACGGGCAAAACTCCTGCTGAGTTATTTCTAGGCAGAAAGGTTATAACACCGTTAGATAAACTATTTTATGTGCAACAAAGAGCCCCAGAATTTAAAATGGTTGATATAGAAAAACTAATAAAAGAAGCAAAAAAGAATACGGAAGTAGCTCAAAGAAAACAAAAATTGTATTATGACTTGAAACGACGGGGAGTAACTTATAAAGTAGGGGATGAAGTACTAAAAATTAAGCATTCACTTTCTTCAGCACCAGAAGATAAAACTGCCAAATTTTTTCCACGCTTTGAAGGACCATATGTTATAGAAAAAATAACTCACGCTGTTGTAGTGTTAAAGGCAAGAAATGGTGAAACCTGTTCCGCAAACATTGATCAAATCAAGCCCTACTTCGATCGTAATAAAATGCAAATCTTTTCAGATCTTTTGCAGGATCCGGTACGGCAGACACCGCAGGCACAAGCTCCAGAGGTGGAAAAACGACAAGTACAAGGGCAAGCCAGTAAGAGGCAGGAGCAAGTGAAAAGAAAATTTCCCCGCGGAAAAATTGAAGGGAGCAAGAAAAAGAAGCCGTTCCACCGTCCAAAAAACAGAGTTCACGAACACCCCCAGAATGAAGAAGGGAGAAGGACGACGTATGTGGAAAAGACCGGGAGAAAGGACGGCAACTATAACCCGGCTGTGAAACGGAAGATTGACTCATCCGACAGAACTCTCCGCAGCAAAAGTCGCCGAACTGCGGAAGGGCCATCAGCGGCGGAGGAAAAAGTACAAGAAAAATTTGAACGGCCAACAACGAGGTCCAAGCAGGATCACGACAGAAGTTTCCCGGTTCCACCAAGACCAGCTGCCTTCAAACGGCCAAGACCACAAGCAGAGCACAAAAGGAAGATGTTCAAGGGTGGCCGTAGTGGTGAAAAACGGAAGCTTCCAGAGGAAAGCACTGAAGGGCGAGCCCGTACAAGAAGGAGGATCAACCAAGCTACGGTCTGCAGCACCTTTAAAGACTGGGCCCAGAAAAGGATGTCTGAATATTACAAAGATAAGTAAAATTTTATGTTACTTTACAAACTTAAGTTAATCTTTCATTCTTACTGCAAGTGGCAGATTTCAAGAAGTTTTACCTCATGCGAGGTCTACCTTTATCGCCAAAAGGGCGAGAAATGAGTTGTGACCGATTTTCTTATTATGTTTTTCAATTACTCGCGCGTAAAACTAAAGTTGATTTAAATATTGTAAAAAGTTATTGTATAAATTTTATTTAAAACATTCTAACAAGAAAGAAGTTTTAGTCTGAAAGACTTTTTGAAATGTAGTATTATTTCAATGCAGAAAGAATTGGCACTTGCTTTGAAAAGAATAGAAGTTAACAATGTACTACTAATGTATGTTTTCAAATGTGTAAAATTAACGGCATCTTGATATGTTCTTGTATACATGTGAACTGTTATTTTGAATGTTTAGAAATACCGTGATATGGTAAAAGTGAAAGTAATGTTAAAAATTTGTTATTCGTGTGACTGTAAAGATTAAATCATGGTGAATATGTGTTAAAGGTTGAATGATGTAGTTAGGCTCTCTGACGCTACACTTTAGAGTTAGCCACTATCAGAATAGTACCTCAGGGTCTAGAGTTGAAATTAGGGTGTGTTAAGAGGTCTCGTATGTTGAATTTTAACACGTTAGTGTTTTGATTGTAGGAGGAAGTGTTGAACACATGGACAGAAACACATTCGTGTTTGGTGTTTTTACAACACATGTCAGAGAGCACGGGGAGAGATAATTAAAATAGTCATGAATGAAATAAGAATGTTAAGAAAAGTATATTCTATATGTTATTTGCAATGTCATTCTGTAACATTTCATTAAACTAGTTTTCCTTCCAGATCTCTGGAAGGAACCAGAATTGAATAAAGCTCCTGTTTAGATGCAGTACAGATGAAAAAGAAAAAAGATTGTTGTATATTCCGGGAGCTGCTATTGTAACAAATTTCTTTCTTTTAAAATTTTCTAGTTTCTAGCTAAGTTATGATTGTAAAAGGTTGGCCTCGCGTTAGTTTCTAGAGCTAAAAGTTTTCAACAAGGTCGTTTTAGACCTCAGTTTCAAACTAATTAACTCTGGCGGGAAGTATGTAAGGATCTTAAGTTTTACTAACGTTTATTTTATTTTAAATCTTTACTATCACTTCTTATTTTCTACTTCCGGCCAGAATTATAAGCGTGAAGGAGTTTATGCAAAGTTGTCTGGCGAACGCCAAGTATTTAAGTGTGGCCTTTTTGCCAAGCAGAAGAGAGGAAGCCGTGAGTTCGAAGCAGGCCACTTACCTTAGAAGTTACGCAGTTGCTACTTTGCCTTCCAGGCCAGAGGTTTTAATCCTCTTGATAAATTAAACGTATTGTAGTGTTCACAGTCTCTGTGCTACATACGCTTCCTGTTATTATAAGGCCAATCTTATTCTAAAGTTAAATTAGAGTTTAGTTTTATTTTGATATCTTTTAAGTTAGACCCCGAGTGGAGGGTCATTGTATTCCGAAGTACGGAAGTCATTGTATATAAAGAAAAAATAAAGGGTTTTGTATACCCTTCGTCTGTATCCTGTCTACTTACTACAATTAGTGAACATAGCTTTAGTAAGCTCTCTGTTCTAGTCAGGTCATTGTATGTTTCCGAAGAAAGTTAGAAGAAACATTGAACCTGATAATATCAAGAAATTTATATCAAGAAATACTATTGAACTTTTTTCTAAAAATTGTTGTCATGCATAGCTAAATTTCAGGTGTTTTTAGATTTTAAATTGAGTCAAACTTTTCAAAGGACATTACTTTTGCAATATGCATTCATTAGCTGTATTGCATATTTCAACTTCACTAGATTTCAAATTTAATTCAGGAATGCATTCATTAGCTAGAACTGAAAATTAATTAAAACTTATATATATTTCTTGATCAATATTGACTTCAGAAACATCATGCAAATTTATGCATAAGAAGTTTGGCTGAATGTTAAACAATCGAACAAACTAACAAAAATTATGTTTTCAGCAGTAATTTTTTCCATAATGCTTACTGAAAATTTGGTAGGAAAGTAAACAGTGGCCGAATTATTAACTGATAAATACTGAGAATTTCGACTCGTATTCGATCCCAAGCGAACGTGGTGGGTGCATGGGTGATTGATTATCTCCATGTGTAATGTGAATAAATGCCAATTACCATATAACAACCTCTAAGAAGGCATCCCTGGTCACCGTTGTCATATTTAAACTACCTTACGAAAAACAAATTGTTTCCTTTAAAAAAAAGTAATTACAGTTCTTTTTCGAAAATTATGGTAGAAAAATATGCTATATACATTTTAAATAAAATTCTTAAAACGCTTAAAAGAGAATTTAGAATAAATAATAATGATAATAATAATGATGATGATGATAAAATAATTACTCAGATATCTTCAGTAGTGCAAACAAGTGAAAATGTTTATTGAGAGAGGTTACAATTTTATTTATTTAGAAACACAAATCCTTAGTTATTTTCTGGACAGAAGATATAATAAAACTCACTTTTACTGTTAGAAAAAAGATGCATAGTTGAAGAAAAAATAGAAACAAAATCAGTTAGAAAAAATGTAGTGTATTGCATATAATCTAATACATTGCATATATTCTAAATATTTTACAATAAAAAAATTGACTTGAAACTTAATTTAATTTCTTAAACACTTATTATTAATTACTGAATTTAGGTCATAGAAAAGTATTGGGAAACGTTAAGCATCGATTTTTATCTCTTCGGATAATTAACCCTTTTTTTAGATTACGTAAGTATAATTACTTCGAACTACTCTGCAGATTTGAATGAAAATTTTATATATAAGCGGCTTAAGTGTTTGTCGCCGATAGTTTATTGGTTGCTTGCGTAACTATAAATTGTGTTATTCCCCATGCAGTGCAGCGCGTGACGAATATTATCAGAAAGCTAAGCCGGAAAAATTAAAAATACATGAGCACGTGCATTTAACATTTAATAAATAAATTTGACATCTATATATAATAGATTTCGGAAATATGCAACCGGCAAAAACCGGCAACGATGAAAAACAAAATAAATAAATAAATAAATATCTGTATTATATACGGCTTAAGTGACTGTTTGTCGCCGATAGTTTATTAGTTGCTTTCGTAACTGTACTAGCCAATGGGGTGAAGTTGGCACGGCACAGGGTTGCCGTTTCAATTGAGACGAAGACAATTTCCTGTAAAACTTGCCTTTGCTATGACCATCAATATGTCTCAGGGCCAAACGCTTAAGCGTGTTGGCATTTTTTTACCTGAGCCTGCATTTGGGCACGGTCAACTTTATGTCGCCTTTTTAAGAGTTCGTGAAAGAACGGACGTAAAATTAAAAGTAATTGATGGTCTTCTGCAAGTCGACCTTAAAAATGATGGAAAGATCTACACAAGAAACGTTGTGTACAAAGAGAATCTTTGACATGTGAATTAACATTTTATTATTTAAATCGCCTTTATTTATTGAGGTAACGGTGGCTCTTAAGAAATGTACCGCCAGTGGTTTCCTTCATTGCATTCTACTTTAAGCAATTAAGCAAGTAGAAGGGAGAAACCTCGTGGGGCAGTAAGCAAAGGGGCGTCCTCGCCGCCTGCCCTGGGTAATTCAGTTTGAATTAGCAGACACCTTTGCACAAATCATTACAATTTATAATATCTAGAACAGCAGTCATTTCGTATGACCGCTGGCTTCCTAGTATCATATAACTATCGAACTATCGAAGTAAAAGCATATACGTTTACTTTTAAAACTACTAAAACGTGCAAAAGGATGTAAATAAAATAAATCATTGTTGTACTGAAATTTTGGCAGCGTTCAGAAACACACTTTCAAGTATAGTCTACGTGGAAGTCCAATTACGAGATTCATGTCTCGTAATCGGACTTCCACGTTCAATTTAATTCCTTAAATTTACAAATATTATTCCTTAATAGATGTTTCTCATCTCTTCTGCTGTTGGGATGAATGCATGCAACTAAAAAAAGAAACTTTAAGTTTCGCGTTTTGAGAGTTTGCCACGTGAAAAACAATTAATATGTTGATAAAGATAATCAGTTAATGTTAGACCCAATGATATAAAGGAAACTCGGTACTTTGACCTTTATCGTCCTCCAGACATGCTTATGACATTTCCTGTAGTTAAATTTACGGATGTCCTGACTCGGGAAACCGGGAGAGATAGTCCAGTCATTAATCTGGTCAAGTCTTAATATTTATTATAGCAGACAACTCTCGTTTCCTCGGCTTTGTTATAAAACAAAGCAAGCTGAAGAATTCAGATTATTTTACGTTCTATTAGCCTGTTTGGAATAATTACCCACCGGCTGTTAATTTATTTCTTTTAGATTAATTAATATTATGTTTATAACTGTCTTTTGTTTAATATCACTCAAGATAAAGTTTGTAATTAATATCACTAGTCTGATCTTCAGTTTGATTGTCATTAAATAACGATAATTAATGGGTTTATGATTGATTTGGTGTTTAAAATATATCCCTAATAGTGTGAAAGCAGTTAAGTTAATTTAAATTGCAACACAGCGAGGAATTAATTAAATTTAATCTAGGACATAAAGCTAGATTAGCCACTCAGAGTCATAGCCGACAAAGTAAAATTTATATGCCGAACTGTTTTTTTGAAACTATGCCGCGAAAAGCATGGAAATATTTAGAGAGTCTCACACAAGTGAAAAATTTCAACTTTATAACAAGAAAAATTAAGCTTTTCTTTAGAATAAAAATGAATGCATTAAAGTTTTGAGACCACCATTTAATACATGCTCTTTTCAATAGACGGTAAGTATGTCACAGCAATTTTATTAATTAAGACGTAAACTAAAACCCAAAGATGTTAGCATAAAGTCAGCTACAAATTTCGTTTTTATTATAATAGGATAAAAGTGTTGACAAGCTGGACGTTATTGAAATGCACACAACGTTATCAAAAAACATCTTACAGGAAAACATTATTTAAATTTGCTAATAGGTAATTATTAAAGTTAAGATAGAGATATTCGAAATGTGCTAGCCTTCAAATTTGTCATACATTATGCTTAAAAAATTTAATATTCTGTGCTCTTGGTTTTTGATTCCTAATATCTGTTTTCACTTGGAATGAAGCTGTCAGGTATCTTTTGTTAATTAACAGTCATTATGATTTGAGTCTTTACTGTAATTGCTCTTTTCCGAATTCATCTTGCGTATTTAAGCAGAAGGTTTTGAATCTTTAGATTACAGATTCTGGCAACCTCGCTTGCTGTTAGTATTACCGCCAGCTGTGCTTAACAGTTATATTCCGGTTTTAGCATCTCGTTCTCCGATGTTTTAAAATACACGCTAGTACATATGAACTAGCTTACATTAGCCTATCCCATGTGTAGTCTTACACTGAGTTATCAACGTTTAATTGTTACGATAATTTAAATATCCACAAGTAGTGGAAGTTTCATCTGCAGCACAAATTGTGCCTATTTTATTACTTTAAGACTAAAAGAAAAGGTTATTTTAACATTCTTTAGTATTTTGTGAGTTGTTTAAGACTTAGCGATGACTCACGGTTTGTGTACTAGGGGTCTGCAGGTTTTTAACCTAGCTTCCAGTTGCAGCAAAAACCTTACAAGGTGACTTAATATTTGGGTAAAATAGTACGTATACCGAGTAAAATTATTTTTAATGCAAAGGAACAGCATTGTATAGACACAGAAATATTAATGATAGCTATGTATTTTTGGAAAGTGCCATCTGCATGTAAGGATTCGGCATTTAGCATAACCCATTTTCAGTGTAGAAATCCACGTTAATAGTAATAAATACATCTAGCCATGGTTCGCTAAGTCCATAATTTTTATTCATAAAAACATGCATCCTTTCTTCAATACTCTGTCATCGAGGTAAAGCATTGCATTCATATTCCCGGTATGCTTGCCATAATATGACGCAGGGTGCTTACTGGTAGTCTTCTAAAGAATTACATTCTTAAAGCTTTTAACGTCAGGTAGAGTGTAAGTAAAAAACTGAACTTCAAAATTACGCAATATAAGTCTGCTGCTTTCTCCAGAAGATCTCCCTTTCGGTTTGATGCATATCAGTGGCAACTATTCAGTTCTAACCTATTTAATTTCTTGGACTTTAATGCAAGAGATAATTTTTATGGGATGTTTGAAAGTATAAGTTTTCATAAACACCATACCTGGCACTAACAGACATAAAAATGCAATTCCTCAGAAGACTGCATGTTACGAACAGCAATACCATCGTGTTAGGGCAAGCGTATCTAAGACATAACAGCAATGCTTAATTGTCCTAAACAATAGGCATCTTCAAGACTTTGCTTTTTTTTGTGCATTCAAAATACGCATTGAAATTGTATTTATTGTTATGTACAATAAGTGTGCTCTCTTACTTAATGTGTTACGTTAATTTCCGGACCTACAGATCTCAAGGATATATGATACCTTACAATAACAAGCAGTAATGACAACGGCTAGAAACCAAGTTTTTTAATATAAATATTATCTTGACCAGTTTGTTTAGTAAAATTATGTTGTTTAACAACTAAATATCACAAATACTATTCTGGCTTTCAATCTCTGTTCATAACCGCAGTCTGCTTCACAAAGAATGAAGTTTGAAATCTGAGTATTAAGTTTTCGTTGTTTCTTCGTCTATTCGCAAGAGAAGGACTTTTTCTATGTTTTATTATTTCTCATTCATGCATGAGAAGTGTCCTTTAAGTCCATCATCTCACGGAATGTTAGGAAACTAATTCAAAATAATCTTCTTTCTATCCTGCAAAGATCTAGTCTATGTCACCTCTTCAGTAACATGTATTCGCGACGTTGAAATACGTCTGGCATCATCTGTGACTGATACTTCCAGTTTCTTGTAGGAAATTTGGCATAAATTAAGACTTTCAAGTAACAGTGCAGAAAAAATTAAGAAATACCAGGTCTGGGCTTGCTAAGGGCTAATTAGTTCTTCCACGTTAACTTACTGAGTGTTCTGAAAATTGATAATTAACGTATATGGCAGTCATTTAGTTATATTTTTGAAAAAGTTAATTGTTTGTTATAATTTTGAAAAATCACTTTAATTAAGAATTAGTTATTTAATTAAGATTTAGTTAATTAAGAATTAGTTAGTTTCAAGAATTAGTTATTCATTAAATATTATGAGCTCTTAAACAAAATTCTGTAGTTAGTTTCATGTCTGCGCTGTATGTCTATAATCATCCTAAATTCTTTCTTACAATGAGTTAAATATGTTGTTAAACTAAACAATTAAACATCTGCTTTTCAAATTAACAATAAAATCAAATCAATAAGCTATCATACTTTTATTAATTTTTTTATTATATTAAATCCAACATAGGAAATGTATAGCAGATGAACTATTTTGTAAAACGTCGTATCATACAATATAGAAAAGAATAACCGTTTTCTCGATAACCAAGAATCCAATTTCCTGCGCTCGCTAATCCAGAAAGCAAGATACAAAATAAGAATGAGATAAGTTAACAAAAAGATAAAAATAAAAATGGCAGAAAGGTTAACTGTGTATTTGGTATTGCAAACAAGTTATCAAACATTTTATGTAGCAGAGCTGAATTTATGATTTGAATTTTAGAAAATATCCCTGGTATATAACAAAAGTTGTAAACCTTCTCTCTCTCTCTCTATATATATATAATACGAAAGGTATTAATTAGCCTCTTTCAGATTTAGTAGAAATATTCTTTTATGTATTCGTATTCATAGAAAAAATGGTTCGTATCTTGTTTGTAAGAGTATGATATTTCTCTCGCAAAAGAAAATAAGGTACAGTATAACAGCTGAAGGAAGAAAACGTTTGCAATAGTTACGCAAGTATGGCTGAAAAACTGAACCATTAAAGCCAGAAAACAACTAAGCAAATAAAAAGTAAAGGAGCATTTTTCTTCATAAAAGAGCCATTTTTTTCTTCTTTTTGAAGGGTATGACTTTTTCCTCTTGAGAAATCAGCTGTGTCATATATTTTTCAGAGGAAAGATGAACAATCTTACTTGGCTGTTGAAATATATTTCAGGTTAAACAACCAGCACTGTTAGCACATATAAGACGGTCAAGTTCATATCGCAGTAAGAAACAGGAAAACAAATATCCATAATTTCAATTTTTAACTGTTTAAATTGAACTGTTTAACTCTTTAAGTTTAAATTGAAACTGAAATAATTAAATTGTATAGTTGTCTTCATTTAAAACTTTCTTGTGCATTTCCCAACGAATATCGCACTAACATTCCTCAAATTTCTCCGAAGGTGGATACACCATTTAATCGTGGATATTGATAGTTACAGTAGATAAATAATCATTTTGATTAATTATTTAACTGCGGTACACGAGTTAGTTTTAAAAATAACAGCACATGCAAATAAATGAGGCAAAAGTATTAAATTGGATGCACTTCAGCTTATAGAATTAATTGATTCGAAATGAGTTCAGAGTAATAATATCTAACAACAGATTTTTTTCAAATATTCGGTCTTTTCCACTTTAAAAATGACTTTTTGGAGCTAATCATTTATTTATTTATATTTATAATTTTATAACCATTGCATAATTTACTTTAATAAATACAAATTTATGTTCAGATATTAATTATTATATTTCGAAATGAAAACACATTTCCAGCAAATGAATAGGAAAGGTGAGCGTATGCTTTATATTTTACGAACTGCGATAAAATTTACAAATTCTAATAACTTATCATTTGGATATAAAGGTCGAACTAAACTATCTAAAATCGTTTAATATGATAGTTCAGTAACATTTTGATCTGGTTATCGTTTTTCCATTGGATCTATCTTCCATTTGTTGAAGACATTTAATGTGTTTTCAGAGCATTGTGAGATGTTCCGCTGTATTTCGTGATATATAAACGATTGTAATATACTATTACAGAATAAAATAATAACTTATTCCTTTTTTCCGTTAAAAAGGCTTAATTATAAATTTTTACTTAAATTGCCGTCTTTATAAAAGGTAAAGAATCTGTAATGATATCTGTAAGGTTGTTAGCATTGTTTGAAGACAAATTATTGATTCAACATAAAAGAAAGAAACTTATTACTTTTTATTTTGATAATCGACACAGCGAGGAAGAAATGTAGTTTTAGAACAAACGTGAGGTAACGTAAATTAAATTTTACGACATTGCGAAAAATTAGAGAGAGATTTAGCACATTTGTTGATAAACTCCACCTGAGTAGCGTTGTATTCTAATAGACTAGCCAATAGCTTGTCCAACAGTGTTTATAAATACTATGTGATCTGCGAAATGTAGCCAGGAGCGCTTGTTAACAGTGTTCTTTTATAAGGAACTGGACTTTTAGGTAAGTCGACTGCTATTCGAAAAATGAGAAACTTTCTTAAGGATGCTCCAGCATACGAAGTTATATTACCGCATATACTCGCGTATAAGTCGATACCGCGTATAAGTCGACCCCCCACTTCGACATAAAAAATTCATAGAAAATAAGAAACCCGCGTATAAGTCGACCCCCCACTTTCGAAATCGATCGAGAAACTTCGAAAAAAAAATTTTAAGTACTACATTTATTCAAAATCCTGAGAAAAAAAGTAAATATACGATAAAAAATACCTTGGTAAATAAACAAAATCAAAATCCTTCAACGTCTGATTGATTCATGGTCAGATTCGCCAAACATTTCATAGAACTCTTCTGTCGTCATTGGCTCGTCATTATACATATTTTCAGTCTCGAACTCTGTATTGTTATAATCACTACTACAGCCTTCGTCGTCATTTTCACTTTCAAAAACAGCATCATCTTCCGTGCCGTCTAGTTCATTGCTAATACAACATTTTTTAAATGATTTTATAATCATTCAGAGGGTAGTTCGCAGGCATTCGCATTTTTCAGGGGCAAAAACATAAAAATTTCCAAAAGTGTCCACAGTTTTTGCCACCACTGTAGTTCGTCACATAACTTAAGTCATGAAATTACTTCAAGTAAGTGACTTATTTGATAAGTCGTCCAATTCGAGTGCGGGAATAAAACCACTGCATTATACAAAGAAATTTTTGAACTTCCGATTCTTTTAATTTTTTATGGCCCCGCGTATAAGTCGACCCCCCACTTTGAAGTCTTTTTTTTGTCCAAAATATCTCGACTTATACGCGGGTATATACGGTATTTAAGAAGTCAGTACGCATTTCTTTGGGTTTTGTTAAATTCCACTTATGTTCTTTAATGTGTAGGGAATCTTATGTTAATTAATCAGTTATTTATAACTTCAATTTTTACTCTAAATTCTCACTTTCTTAGTTATCACCAGAGTACAGATGAGTTACGAATATTTAAACTGAGGTTTTGGGTTTTGAGACAGAGCGTGTTTCTGGTACATCGTGCACGCTACATAGTTAGTTTTCTACCAGCATTGATAGTTGAAATTATTCGGCGTTACGTGCTCTCGCTGCTGACGCTATAATTCTGACGTTCTGGTAGAATTAGTAAGACATTTTAAATTGAAAAGTATTCAAATGATAGCGGATATCTGAAATGAGAATTTTACATTTACTTGGGAAAAATACTCCTTATTACGATAGCGATGTAGATGTGTGATCGGAAAGCAAGAATTAAAATTAAAGGTGTGATAAACAAACAAACTGTGAGACTGTTTTTGTGATTATGTAAATTGTAAAATATGTTTCAGATAATGTGTTTAAACACAATTATTCAAAAATCTACTTTAGAATGCACGTGCTTCCGACCCATTTTGAAGACAACAACTGAAAGTTATATATATATTTCTGTACGAATTTTGAATTTTTTTATAATACATTTATTTACTGATATTTTGTCCTTTGAGAGTTATTATAGCATTTCGTGGAAACTGAGTTCATATTGTTAAATTAGATACTGAAATCTGAAAAATTTGCGTTAGCACTGAAAATTTGCGTTTAAAGTTTTAAATAAAAAGTGAGGAAATTACTTGGGCATTTATTTCTTATAAGAGGATTTTTTTATGTACTTTGAACTAAATGTATGATAATTAAGTTCTAAAATTATTGTCTGAAATGCCTTTAAGGATACTATTAAAGCATGTTTTTGTAATATTCATAAATTAGAATCGAATACTGAAATATATGTCGAAATCAAATACGATTTTCCTCCAGTTATTTGAGTGAAAACACAGCTAAGTATTTTGATAAATTTGTGAGAGAAGAATGCAAAGAACTATAGAACAGAGATATCAAAAATACTTACCACTATAAGAAGCACAAAATAAACCCAATCCCAAAACGAATGAGCATCTTGTACGTAGTACATAATATCTGACCAGCCTTCTAAGCTGATCACCTAAATGAAAAAAAGAAAAAAAATGTATTATCATAAAGTACAATAAATATTTCAATTTTAAATTCATAATAATGAAACCATGCTCTAAACGGGATGCAGAAGAGAGAAAAAATGTGGTTGCATGAATAAATTGCATTCTCTGAAATAGCAATAAAACATTATGTACGAAGAATAATCAAAATATTGCAAACACAATAGCTAATGAAATAGAAGTAAGTGGTGATATATTTTTGGTATTATTTCATTTAAATCTCGTTTGCCTAAATTTAAAAATGATTTTATTAAAAAGAGGGTGTAATAAAGTATTCTTCTTGTTTCCTTTAGTATGCTTATTTCAATGAATCGAAATAAAACGACTATTTTTATCAGCAATAAGAATAAGTTAAACTTTCTTGTTCCTTTATACGCAGCAGTTTCCGTGAGAAGTATTTGAAAAATCTAGAGTTCAAGTGTAAAATAGCCCCATTGTTTATTGGAATTAAATATAAGATTTACATTTCATTGAATAATTTTCATTTTTGAAAGAAGAGAAGCGAATTAGCATATTAGTTTGCATACGTTTAATTCATTTAATTTTGCAATCTCGTTCTCATGTTGAGAAAAATATATTAGATTAATCATGCATATGATCTATCGTCGCTCGTAGGCAGCTTTAGAAATGATCAAACTAAAATTTCTTGAAATATTTTGAAGATCAATACAAATTTGATGATGTCTACGACAAATTGTGAAATTTTTAGAATTTTTTGAAAGCTATGTAGCTTTGCGAAAGGGAATCTATGGATTAGCAGGTACAGAACTACGAGGCAGGTCTAGAGATCCATTTTTCTTTGCCCATGAGAAAAAGATATTTATGTACACATTACTGTCACTGATGACGGTCAATCTAAGAGGTTAGGTTATTTGAATATGGCAAAGTGTACGAAGGCTACCTTTCTAAGGGAAGGGATGCTTTCGTCGAGGATTTTCTATGGGAAATTGAATATTATTCACGTTACACGTGGAGAAAACTGGGAAAACCAACTATACACGTGTTCATTCGCCTGGGATGGAACATATGTCGACTTTTAGCATTCAGAGTGAATGAAATCAGAGCTTCTGCTCATTAATTTGACAGCTTGGTACTTTTGTCATCAGTTTCGAAATCAATGTACGAATGTTCTTGCCCTCGGTAATCTTTGCATTTATGACCCCATTCCATTTTTTGGAGCTTTGGATTATATCTTCAGTAACACTGAAGTATTGCTTATTTTGATTTTAAATCAAGCTTATGAAGTAGCTCGATTCATAATAATGATCACATAATTTTCTTGCGATAAGCTGGTTTATTCATGAGAATAACCACTGCTCCTACCAGGTGACAATTCGCAGAATTCAATTATAATTTGGTAAAAATGAATATCTTTACATCACTGTTCCTTTGTTTTAGAGATAAATCATATTTCAGTATGAACATTCGTGGATTTCCTGCTAAGATAAAATCAATAAAATCTCTTACGAGTTTTAAGATAGTGTTAAATTCATATTAATTTCACCGTGAAAAGAGTTTAAAATTAATAATATGAATCATAATGGGATATATAAATTATAAATAGCTTTTTTACGTTTAAAAATTCGTAAAGAATAATGAAAATTTCGCAAGTTGCCTTTCCCTCAAAACCGTATATTTGCGAAACATCGTTTTAGGCAAAGAAAAGAGAATCTAGCGTTTTACTCGTGCTACGTATAATATAGATTCAGGAATCCAGCACGATACAATACTACAAAATACACTATTAAAATACATTCTAATTAAGTAAATTATTAAGGGCAATAAATGCCTAGCTAACTCATTTATTTTTCAGAAAGTTACTGGAAGATAAATGTGAGATCAAACAAAAACGTGAAAAACTGCAGATCACCATATTATTATTTTTTTATTACTGATTTGATTTTTTACATAATTATTAACTCACTAATAATACTAATTATTTTATTCGACTGTTAATTAATTATAAATAATTATAATTAATTAACAGTCGATAACAAGATAAATTAATTAAACAAGATAACGGTTATTCATATAGAGTACTGAATGATTACTTATATATATTGGAAAAATATTATTATGTATTTTCTCCTAAAATTGAAAACGTTATACATATATATTGTCGTAAATTTCTGTAAATAGTTAAATTAATTTGTATGTTTACATCATCTTTCCTTTATTTCATTTTATCTCTAACCAAGCTACCGTATTCTATAATTATAGCTTAGCTGCAGTGTATTTCCTTCATAAATGTTTTTCGGATAACGCTTCTAAATTACTCATTTTTAAACTTCATTTTAAAATAATGTGCGTTTAAAAATGAAATATTTACGACAGATCTAAGCCTTCATATATGAAATGCATTAGGGAAATGTCTAACTGTTAGAAATTTCAACTGAGTTATTGAAAAAAAAAATTTGGGGGGGATCAAAATGTCCGATTAAAATACTGAAAATATACTTTAGTTAATAGAATTTTGGTGAAGCTAGTATTTAAAAAATTACTAAGTGTATGCATTTAATAGAATAAATTTTTTCAAGTTATGACACCAACTATTATTTTGGTAACATTCAATGAGCTATTGGAGTACTAATATTTTTTCTCAAACTCCCCGGAACTCGAAAAATTGCATTCAGTATTGGAAAAGTTCTATTAACATTTAAAAATTTTCAAAATAACCTTACAGTTACACATAATAACATTTAAATAAATAGACTGCATTTTAATTATTGCTGTTATGGAATAACCTTAGTGCGTTTTGCTTCAAGCGGGTTTTCTTCTTTTTCTTGTTTAAGCAGTTAAAAGAAGTTGAGAAATTACGCTTTGGTTAAGCAAATTTCATTTATTTACAATTTCTAAAATAAGTTTATGGTCAATAAATAACAAAATATGTATTTATATGATGTAAGAAGGAAGGAATAATATATATATATAAATATCCTACATTTGTAAAATGCGATTGTATACTGAATAGAGCGATGAGAAATGTTGTCTGAATATTGATTTTTCTTTTATACACTTAAATACCCTTTTCCTCTAAATAAGACTTTTTTATTGCGATTGAATCCATTTTATTACAGGTATTTGGATACCCGATAGATTTGTAAAGCTTATTTCAGATATCTAAAGCAACACAAATACTATTTATCATAATTAGCTTGAAATACAGGATGGGTCAGAAAAATCCATGTATTAAAAATATATACACTTTTCTAATAATATATCTTAAAATATATCTTTTCTTACAATATATCTGTGTATTGGCTTTGAAATTAAATTGTCTTTATTCTAATATGGTGTTTTTCAACATATACCGGTACTCATGATTGTAATGATACTCATGATTGTAATGATTGTATGTTACGTATAACAGATGATAGTGAGCCAAAATGGCTTTACATGACCTTGAAGGACGGTTGTGTAGCGCAGAAAATCGGTTATGCTCAAGAAAATTCAACGAGAAATTACAGCGTCATGTGCAAGAATCCCCGGGGTGACACTGCCAAACGTTGTTCAAGCAACCGCTCGCTATTGTGCTGTGCGTTTTAGCACTGATGACTACCACTCCAATACTTTGAGCACACTAAGTAACTGCACAGGTACGGGTGTAGGAATATTGTGTTAAACCTAACCTAACCTATGATATGTATCAGTATAAACACTTATAATTAGGTTCGGTACTAACACATTACGAAGAAGTTTTTTCCGTTAAATTGTGAATATATCTTTCTGACGGATCCCTTATTCCTCTTGCTGGTCTACTCAATAAAGGGCCCTAATTATCGGTTGCACAATACTTACGAATCATGATTTAATGCGTATAGTTAGAATTTCTTTTTTCTAAACATAGGCGATCCATGCCATTTCAAAGAAAGGCACACCGAAGATCATCTCTGAGATTACCATTCATCACACACTTATATACACTCATGTCCATAAATTAAGGATAATGCAAAATCAAGCAAAGGAAGAGTTAGAAGCAAAACAAATTTGACTTATTTGTAAAGCTTATTTATTAAACAAAAGGTAAAGAGCAAGAAAAGATGCTATATGTTTGATATTATTAAAAAAATTGCGATTTTTTCTCCCTGGAGCAAATTACAAAAAAAAAAAAAAAAAAAAAAACTATTTACAAAAAAACAATATTACATGGTTCGTATGATTATGAATACAATGTATGTCTCCTAGACGATGCAATACAGTCCGTACAACGCCTAGGCATGCTGAGTATCAAATTATCGATCTGATCTTGGGGGATATTACACCACTCAAAAAGCAATGCTCTCCGAAGTTCCGGTAGACATGTAGGAGGAGGTTGACGGGCTGCAACTCGTCAGCCAAGCATGTCCCACACGTGCTCTACTGGATTCAAGTCCGGTGAGAATGCTGGCCAGTCCATACGGGTGATATCCTCCGATTGAAGGCATTCGCTTACGCTGTTTGCACGGTGAGGACGGGCGTTGTCATCCATAAACACAAATTGTGCGCCCATGGCGCCCCGAAACAAACGTACATGTTGTTCCAGAATGACGTCCCGATAGATTTGGCACGTATTCTGCAGGAAGCAGCAATACAATCCGTCAAGGTTTTGAAAAAACCTTTTATCCTATTTGATGAACTTTTCACACCATTGCACTATGAACAACCCTCACAACATTTGGATGTGCATCCAGTCCTTCAAGGAACAGGACTTCGGATTTTCCTTAAGGACGTAACACTGCCACCTATCCCAAGCATTCAATATTACACTGATGGATCTAAAATAGATCAACAGACAGGCTGTGCCCTTGTAGCCTTTCATAATGGTCAGTCAATTTATCAGTGGCTGGGTCATCTCCATGGAAATAATAGTGTATTTCAAGCGGAGGCCCTAGCCATCCTCAAAGCAGTTCAACACTGTAAAACAAGTGGTGCTATGGAGGCAATAATTATCACTGATAGTCTTTCGTCGCTTCAAGCGATTCAAAACCCCAGACATTCTTCTTCGCTTATCTCGGACATCCAATGTGAACTTCGTAATCAAGTGGGATATAACATCACGCTAGCTTGGACTAAGGGCCATGCTGGGGATCACGGTAATACTTTGGCAGATAAGTTAGCCAAATCAGCTGCCGAAAATACCGATGCCGAGGCTGAAGAAGTGATTCTTAAGTGGCCAACATCTCACTTAAAACGAGCTCTTCTTTTAAAAGTTATATCCCAATGGCAACTAGAATGGGATACTGATGAAACTGGTCGACGAACGTACAATCATATTACGTATGTGGATCAATGTCGTCAGATAACAAATCATCAACTAGTAAGATATATCTCGGTGCATGGTCCATTTCCAAGCTACTTTTACAAGCATGGAATTGCAAATAGTGAATATTGTGTCTGCGGAACTCTAGGCATACCTGAACATTATATTACTACATGCCCGTTAACGGAGGAATTTCACATTCCTTTCCCTGTGGATAATCAACTAGCATTTAGTAAATTTTTAATTAAGCAGAAGTACCTTATCAGAAAACTCTAAAAAATTATGGACATTCTCCACAGTTATGGATCTGATCTATGTCAGGTTGTCTAATGTTAATGGTTTTTTTCCTGTTTTCATAATACAACTGTATTCTTGTACACTCCAGTTGCATTCTTGTCTGTTTACATAGTGTTTTCATAATACAATTGTATTTTTGTACACTCCAGTTGCATTCTTGTCTATTTACATATTATAACTATATTCTTTCTTTTTAATAGTCCCAGTATTGTTACAAATATTATTAAAAATTGTATTGTATTTTAAATGCACTATAAGATATTGCACAATAAGTATTATACTCGCAACCTCAAACTATACATATGGTATTACTATCTTACTGAATTACAAGCTACATATTAAGTATTCTAATCTGGTTATATATCAAAAATATTGTATCGGGCATTGTAATAACTATTGTATCAAACTATTAGCATTGTATCATATTTCATTATAATTACAACATACAATATTTGCACTCTAAGTACTGCATTATATTCTAACTAGTCTATTAACTTAATTTACTTATTATTTTAATTCTTGCATTAATTATTGTATTAAGTTGGTAGTTATGTAATATTATGTTGAGTTACAAGCTCTACCCTAAGAATATGTGATGCAACATATTGAAATTATGAACATCGTATCGCTATGTATGCTTTAGTATGGAATTGTAAATTAAATTCTTTGCAATACAGAAACTGGATGATTAGCATAACGTTATAAGTAGTCTTGATTCAACTTGGCGTTAACTATTTTATTGAATTACATGCAGAATTTTAGACTTTAGATTTCAGATTTAGTTTATTGATTATATTGAATTATATGTCGTGTTTTGCATATTGCACAGAATTATTAATATTGAATTGATCATAAGTATTTTTATACATTATATTGGTATAACTATATTGTTGCATTGTATCGCATATTGCACAGAATTAATAATATTGAATTGATCATAGGTATTTTTATACATTGCATTTGTATATATATACTGTTGCAAAATACGTCTTTTTATCCTCAGTATTGTACTGAAGTGTTGCTTTTGTGTATTGTATACAAAGTATTGCATTTAATTCGCTTTAGTTATTAAGAACATTGTCTTATAGGCATCATACTATTAAGAATATATATATTGTACTTCTTTTTATACCCTGAGATACGTATTGAATTAAATATTGTATTAATTATTTTACTGAACTAGCAATTGTGTTAAAATACTGTATGAAAGTTAAAGTAGTATTTTGGTCTCTTTTTGCTTTAAATATTCCATTAAATTATAAATAGTATCATAGACGTAGCTTATCGATTTTATACTGTATCATATGTCTTGTATTGCATATTCCATAGAATTATTACCAATTACTTGACAATATGTATTTTTCTACATTGCATTTGTCTATATACTGTCACATACTCTATTTATTTACTCTTAGTATTGTATTGTACCTATTGTTGTGTCTTGTATGCTAACCCTGTAAGCATGTTAATTTACCTATTGTATCACATATCTTACGTATTTGCAGTACATTATATTATATCGTATAACCGTATTGTATAATATATATATTAAATTGTGAGCTATGTATGGATGTGTATCATCTTATATGAAATTGCAATGTTGTGAGCATCGTATACATAATAAAATTGCACTATAAGTCCCCTGCTATACAGGAAATGTGTAGTTGGTATCGTAATATAAATAATTTTGCATTAACTTTTGTAATTGAATGATATAGCATCCATTATCTTACGTATTAGTTGTAAATCATATTGTACTGTATAATGTATTATATAATATATACATTAAATTGTGACCATAGTATAGATATGTATCATCTTGTATAAAATTGAATTATAAGTTCCCTGCAATACAGTACTGTGTAATATATATTAAATTGTGAGCATCGTATAGATATGCGTCGTATAAAATTGCACTAATATAGGAAATATACAGTTGGTATAGTAATATAAATAGTGTTTTATTAACTTTGCATTAACTATTGTATTGAACAATATGGCTTATTGATCTTATATTGAATTATCTATCTTGTCTTGCATCTCGTACAGAATCATTAGTATCGTTTTACCTTGTATTAGTATATATCTGTATATGTGTATGTATGTATATATGTGTGTATGCGTGTATATATAGTTGTATAATGTATCCTCTTTACCTTGCATTGGTATTTATATAGTTGCATAATGTATTTATGTATTGTATCCTTGCTTTGTACACTAACTATTGTATTGAACTTACCATCAGTATTAAGATCATTACATCATCGATATCATGCTATCAGCATTATTATCAGCCTAGTATGTAGCAGCAGTAGCAGTTTTGTAATATTTAGCATTGTATCAGTTTGTAGTACTGTTTGTAAGTATTCTAGTAGTAGTTTTGTAGTATTGTAGTATGTAGCAGTAGTAGTTTTGTAATGGTGTTTACTCCTTTGGTTTTCTATTGTTATCGCTATCTGTATGTGTTTTGTTCTAATTATGTCTATATGATTCTAGTATTTATTCAAAACTGGCACTTGCACCTTTGTAATCTTATGCTTTGTCAAAACTTCAAATGTACCCTTTATTTATCTATTTATTTATTTTTTTTTTGAGCCTATGTCTGGCCATGTATTTGTTGAACTTTGACTCAATAAATACTAGGCCCGGGCGGTTGGTGTGAACATGCTTCTGGGGGCTTCTTTGGTCTTTTGGACTGCCACCTGGATGGCCTGGTCGCTGGGTTTCGGTGTATGGTGCGAGGCGCCTGTGTGGTCCATCTGGCTCAAGATAGAGGTGGACGTGTTGCATATGCCAATTAACCATTACGGTAAAGGGATGGTGCACACGTCCCCCGTCAACTATCAACTATCAACTACTCCAGGCTAACCGAAGGCGACAGTGAGTTGCAGTAAGTGGAACGCATCTGACAGGTCTACGAGCATATAGACCAATCTGTCCTAAGCGTCTGTACACGGTCTGCCTTGAATTGCCGTACCAGTGGCTGAAGAGAGCTGACGAGACAGGTCTGAGGCTGTGCTCCGCCTGTTTGTTTTGGCAGTAACTGCCAAATACCGGTCCTCATTCGGCGTGGTAACTCTGGGGCGACCTGTGCTGTAACGTCTACTCACATTACCATCATCTTGGAATCGCTGCCAAAGCCTGGAAATGACACTCTGGGCAATTCCAAGTTCGTCTGATACTTCCAGTTGGGTACGTCTACATTCCAGACGGCCGATAATTCTACCACGTAAAAAATCATCCAAATGCGTCCTTTGTGTCATAACTATTCGGTTATTGCACTGAAATGCTTATTTAGCGCTTACACTGTAAAAAAAAACCTCGAAGTTTACAGACAAAAGTCTTGTATAGTTACAGAAATGCGAACAATTACGAAGGAAATACCTGTAACGAACACAGAACCAAAGGAAACTGTAAACTCTACAGTTTTTCAAGAAGTTTTGCTTGGATTTTGTCCGTAGCGTGTGATCACGTGGCTTAAAACGGCTGAGAGAGAAGAACCAATCAGGAAGAAGGTGGAAAAACAGCGTCTTAGCGGGAGAGTTCAACGATAGTCGCCATGTTAGCCATTATTTTTGCTATGGTCGAGGTAAGTTCGAAATAGTGTTTGACGTGTATTTTACTAATTTTATGTAATGTATTTGTTATGTTCTTTACACTATCTATAATTAAATTCTTTTAATGTTTAGCTTATAATTCTAATGCTCCTAAATAAACCTGTGTTGAATTATTGTTAGAGTTCAAATCACAGAGCTTATGTTCCATTTAGTAAAATAACAACTTTTATTCGTTACATCTCCAGGTGTCTGCAGTTAAACTGCTCATATTTATAAACAGAAACAAATTTGTTAATATGTTAGTTTAAAAACAAATAAGGTTAATATTAATGTTCTATCTATAGTCTAATAATTCTCATGTTAAATATTTATGTATCTTTTAAAACATATCGCGTTAGAATATTCATATTTTTCATTTTGTTGACAGTTGTAACATTATTATTCCATACATGTTATCATTAATCCCAGCGTGAACTGCTTTAGAATATTTTTCAGAGCATTATTACACTATGTATGTTATTATTAATCTCAACGAAAAAGAAAAAATAAATGTAATATATTTAAAAAATTCGACAAAATAACTTAACATACATTAAAAATGGAATATCATTTCATTAATACATGCGATAAGTTCGCCTTAAAAGATTATATAGTCGGATAGCAATTACATATTTGTAAAAGTATTCAATGTATATTATTTTTTGTGTTAAAGATAGTTTTAATCCAGGACAGTCTTTACCAACTTATAAAGCATCTATTAAGTTACATTATAACCAACATTTACAAAAGGCAATCGAAATGCCGTGACTTTGACATATTTTTAGCTATGATGTAACATACTAGGAACATTAAAGAAAAAAAATTCTATTTTTTCCTTTATGCTTGTTGAAAAGTAAAATATTAATAAAATGGTACAACATTCATTCTAGTACTTACAATGTAAATTTACATATAAATTTACTATAAATTTTCTATAAATTTTGGTGCAAAGTTCATTATAAAATGCATTTGCTAATATTTAATAGTTATAGCATTCAATATCAAATCATGGAAATATTAGTAATGATACGTCAGTTGCATATATTAATTTCAATACTCAGCTCAATGCCAAATTTCTTCTATATCTGAGATAACATGTATTTTTTGAAAATAATTATTTTGTGTCATCTTTTCATTTAAAAATCTCTTTCAGATATATTTTAATGTGAATTATTTTCAAAATTATCCTCATTAGAATGAATGTTGTTCTCTTTATTATGTTTGAAACTGCCGTTACGCTAAAAAATATATTCAGAAAACTATTTATTGCTGAATGTTTAAAATAAGTTCTACTGCTCCTTTTTGACAAAGAGTATCCATTTGAATTGCAGTTGGTTTTAATTAATCGTTGGTTGTATTTTTAAGAACTACTTGATAAAATTCAACAAATTAGTTCAATCTATGAGTTCATCTGAAAAACCTAAAATTTTTATTCCAATTCTGTCATGTGTATATATTTCAAGAATGAAAAAGAATTACAAATTCACTATCCAACAATACTGAGTAATATGTTGTTGATATAGCCAAACTTAAAATGACCCATTTTAAAACCAGATTAAATAAATCATCGCGTATTTTCGGTCATCGAATTTCTTTGGCGTTAAAAGTGTCATAGATTTAGTAAATCCAAGGGTCAAGGTAAGCTCAAATATTTTTTTTCATAGTTCATATTTGCTAAGTTATAAATTTTGCTGATGCAAAAGTTATGTAACTTATGCAAACATATGCTTAGAGTATTTGAACTAGTGTTGAAAAATCACTGGAATTTAAAATGTAATTGACAGTGTGCCTTAAAGCTTTTTTTGGTAAAAGCATATTTATGGGTGCCCCTTGGCAAAATTTGGCGATTTTTGGCAGTACATGGATACCGAGTTTGTGCAATTCTTTGACCATGTTATTTTGGCTTGTGTAGCGACAATTTGTGTGCCAAAACCGCCGCTACACGAAGACAGATTGCACATACTCGGTATCCATGTACACATCGACCTATTTTCACTTAAAAAAAAAATCTGTGAATTGTACAAACTTGGCATCGCGCACTCCCTTGACTTTATCCATGTACACATCGACCTATTTTCACTTAAGAAAACATCAGAGAATTGCACAAACTTGCGCTCCCTTGATAATACAGGGAGCACCCTTCAATATACTCTAACTGCTGTTTTTCATAAATTAAAACATTTTAGGCATTTAAGATATCTTCCTGTAAGTTACAACTAAATGAATGACTCTTAATCATAAAAATTTCAAATTTTTATGCTTAAGAGTAGAAGGAGTTATACACTTTTTAAATAACAGTGTCAGAAAAATATACTTTTTAAAATATGTAAACCATTGTTTGAAGTATAGAAAAACCTTCCTTAGCAACTATACCTCTTTAAGTGATTATGTCAAGTATTCTGGTGATACAAACATTGATATTAATTATCACTGAGAATCATGCTTTGTGAAGTAACCACCTCCATTAAATATCAAAATTGTACAAAATTATGGAAAAGTTATAGAGTGGTTTTACTGTATACTTAAAGTATATCATATCACTGTTAGATATTGATGATGTAAAAGATATTATCTAATCATAAATATTTCAAGCATTAAATAGCTTAGTGTAAGTCAATAAGTTTTCAGATTCTGACTTTGTACCCTGTCTTTCACTATGTAATATTTTTCTAGCAACTGTGTTAAGTACCAGTAAGTAAGTTTGTCTTAAAACCACTTAATGTAATCAGGTATCATCTGTTCTGTCTGTAAAACTTAATCGTAATAAGTGAACAAATGAATATCTGTAAAACTAAAGATGACACTCTATGTAAAAAATACAAGTATTAAAATGTCTATGAGAGGAACATTTAAAATATTAAATCCACGATCAATTTTTGCGACATCTAAGATAGAAAATACCCAAACTGACTAGTTAATTCAGAGGATGAATGCATGTAACATCATTGTTCATGTGTTTGTTAATTGTGTAAGTATTGAAGTTCATGCATTAATTGTTGATAACTATATTATTGGCCTTATATATATATACTTGCATTTCAAAATTTTGTATATTTTGCCAGTGAGCTAAGTATTAAATGCTGTTACGTATAAGTTCATATTATGTGGAAAAGTAGTTTTTTTTTAGTAGTAACACTTTCTGAGAATTTTTTAATGTTGATCATCAAGCTTAAAGCATATGGCTGAAATTACCAGTATTAACCATAATTTAATTATTCTCCTGTTTCAGCGTTTCTTAAACTTTTTTCGAATAGAGATTATGTGAATTATCATAATTTGTGAATCACCTTGCTGCTGTTCCCTTCGAAAGCAATTTTTAGCATATATTACTATTAGTACACTTATATTTTAATATATAATTAAAATCCGTTATATTTCATAATTAAGTCCATTGAAGAAAAGTTATATTTCTAATATTTCAAAATTATTAATGAGAAGGATGATTTGTAATTCTTGCATGGCTCTTCTATATTTGGATATATGATGGTAAGACCACAGTCTTAGTGGATATATGATAGTATATTTGGATATATGGTGGTAAGTACCACAGTTATAGTGCTTTAAATCCATCTTTTACTGCTAAGACTGAGTGGGAAGTCTGTAAGTAGGGTAACCAATAATAAATTTCATAAAATGTCTATCTTACGAGAAAAGGTGATAGATGATTGTCATATGTAACTTTTTAAACTCTGAGATTTTTCAACTAAATTTTTTTGTCTCCTTTGGAAACTTCGGAGGACCATGAGGGCAAGCTGTATGATCCACAGATTGAGAAGTGCTACCTTAATACATTTCAATTTCTAGAGAAATTAATCTTAAAAAAAATCTGATCATTATTAAAACTACTTTACAGATTTATTTTATATTACAAATAAATATAGTAAATATCTAATAAACCTCAAATTATTTTCTGCAAAATGAATTATTTAAATTTGTACTGTTTTTGCTTCAAAAATGGATGATACATGCAATTTATGATTTCATGAAAGGACCAAAAGGAATCTTGTTTGCAATTTAATTATTTAATTTAAAAAAAGATTTAAATCATTTGGAATATGTGTAAGTGCATGCAATTATTATGAAGAGATTCTAAATTAATGTCACATAACAAATTTAGAATATGTTATGTACTTCTAACGAATGTGATTTTTCTTTATTTAGGAGCCATGCTTTGAATCCTAAGAAGAGGACTGCACCTTCACAACTAGTTAATTAAAAATAACAATAATATAAATTTTACCTATTTTTTATTTTATTTTCCTTTTGGATAGTTTTCAAATAAAAATAAACCTATTTTTGTTTCTATATTCTGTGTGTTGGAATAAAGAGTCGAAATCCATTGCAATATCCAATATTTTCAAAATATGATATTTTTTGAAATAAAATATATGATTATGGAATATTACGTTAAAATGAAATGGTTCCTTATGTAACCCGTATGTTACACTAAAAGGCTTCATCGAATACTTGTAAAGTAATGAGCAAATACTAAGTTAATATCTTGTGTGAATGAATACTATCTTACAGAATTTTTTATTCCATAAAAATCTATCTAAAAATATAATTTTGTTGAATGAAGATTTAAACATTTTTCCTGAAGATTTAAAAAGTCGTTTGAAATAATGATAACAAAAACATTAATCTGAACCATTTAATAAATGAATAGAAAATTTTGAGAACAATTAAATCATCCACAGGAATTTTGAAATAATCATCGTATTTTTGACATCAGTTAAAGAAAGAAAATCTGAGTCATTTTGATTATAGTGATAAATTAGTTCCATTAATAGTAGGATAGAAAATTAAAATTTTAAGGAGCCATTATGCATTATCAATTTTTCATTAAAAACTTTTTAGTTTATTACTACTATCATATCAATTATTAATGCTGAATTCTTTATCTTCAGTTTTTACATTCTTTTCTTAATTTTCTGGGCATAGCAGAGAAAAATATAATTATAGGATCAAGGCATTTCCAAATACATTATATTTTCTTCCTTAAATTTTTAAGATCATTCTATATTCATCATGTATTATAGACACAGTATCAGGGGATTCTGTTCAATTTTTCAGTTAGAATTTGGGACGAAGTTGTGAAGTCATACCTACATTAAATGCTTGAATTGATTATTTGAAATATGACAAAGCAAGAGAGGGCCATCTGTCCAAGGAAAGGAATATTTTAAGGAAAACTTCATGTTACACAAACATTTACACAGGCAGCCCATTCTCTAGGATTTAAATCTAGAGCCAAATGCTAGTGTTCAGCTTACTGTCTGGCTGCCTGTAGGCAATAAATGTTTTAGTAGAAGGAATACTTGAAAAATTAAATTTAGGACTAACTAATTCTTCAATTTTGTATTCAATGAGAAGAATGTAATTTATTAATAAAGTTTTAAATCTGGGAAAATACCTGTACAACTGTCCGATTAATTAATCTATTATTTCAATTAATGGTCAGTAGCAGAAGAGATTAAAAAGCATTTATGCCTAAAAGAATTATATGTTGTAATTAAAATGAATAATGCAATTAAGCATGAAAATAGTTTTGGATAACTTGTGATAACTGAATTTAAGTTCATTGTTGAGTTACATAAGTAATTTTTTTTAGAATTTGAAAAAATATTTAGAATTGTTTATTGAAACAATTTCATTAAAATATTTTTTTACTGTAATCATATCCAATTTCAGTCTCTTTAGATTACACTGTTGGGTATAAGGAGAATGATTTGGTTTAGTTTACTTAAGTATGGCAAAACACACTAGGACTATCTGCCTAAGTGGAGAAATGCCTTTGTGGAGGACTTTCGAAGGGAAACTGACTTATATACATGTTACACATGGAGAAAACCATGAAAATACCCATACAACCAGCCCATTCGCGGGATTTGAACCTCGGACCGAACTACCAGTGTTCAGCGGGGGAATTCTAGAACATTATTAATTTATTGCCAAAAAACCATTAAGTCTAATACACAAGTTTTTTTCCAGCTATTTCGTGATGCATATGTAACTTTGAGATGTCTTAAAATTCAATAAAGGAAAGTAATGCAGATGTAAGAAAAACATAAAATTTGAGCTTCTTTTTAACATTGGAAATATTTTGAAAGAAAATGTTGTATATCTTTTAGAAAATCTAAGGTATTTTTCCTTAAAAAAAAAAACGCAATATTTAAAGTTACATAACTTCCCTTTCCCCACAAATAAATAAATGCAGCATATTTTGTTACAAGCAGTAGCTGTAGACATTTCACATAAAACATATGTTCTACATGTGTAATTATTTATAGTAATATTACAATCAAAATATTTAATATTTAGGAATACATCATTTTTGTATTTTGTATAAGACAAATATGTTCTATATGCATAATTATTTGGAAGAACTTTTAAGTAAATTATCTGCAACTTTTACATATATATCCTTTAAAATTTCACATGAAAATACATGTTCTTACATAATCACTTGCAATAACCTTACAAGCAGAACACTAGTAATCTACAAATATTCCCTTTAGTAATTCACATTCAAAAATTGCGATCTACTTACACTATTATTTCCTGTAATCTTTACAGATGTTTACATTGGTAAATCACATATGAAAAACATGTTATACTTACACGATAATTTCCTGTAACATTACAGACCAAAGATCTGTAACCTTTACAGGCATATGCTTCGGTAATCAACATACAAAAACTTTGTTATGCCTACAGAATAACTTCCTGTAACATGTCAAACATCTGTAACCATTACAGGTATAATCTCTGTAAAGTTACTAAGAAAATTCCTGTTTTGATTACTCAAATAATCCATGGCATCCCAGTTTCCACGACTTTTCTTAGTAACTTTACAGATTTTTTTTTACAGTGTACGAACAATTTTACTTCTTTGCCTGTATTCCTTATATATCACTCACTCTCTTACACTCTCGTCATTGTGACGTACCATCGGTGTCATCTGGTTACTTCCTGAAATTTGCATATGATTCTTGAAGATGTGTGTAGTGATTTTACAGGTGATATATTTATTTTAGAGTTCGGTTTCCGCGTGACTCCGAATTATCCTTAATTTATGGACATGAGTGTAGTAGCAGATATTTGGAAAGAGAAAAGCAATATTACCGAATTCTTTACAATAAAACCTATATGTGGTCTTATGTCTGCTAGGCAGTCAAACTGACCCTATTTCCAATAGTACAATAAAACCTACGAAATGTTTTAGTATATAAAATTAGGCTAAGGAACAAGTTTGTGTTTAGCGTAGATTTTAACAGAGACTCTATGGAGGGCAAATAGGTACAGGTTCTTTTTTTATCAGGAGCAAAGACATTTTGCAACGAAGTTAGTGGTATCGATAACTGGTAACGATATGCCGTGATGCTGCGAATTTCGCAATGTGTCCGCCTCAAAAAAAATGTTTCTCTAAAGGTACTTCATGTAAAAATACATCATGTGAGATTCCCAGAAGAAAAAAAAAATTAACAAATAAGAACATTTAACAAGAGAAGTCACAGCCATATTTATATCAAAAGCAAAGTGAATGAAAAGGTAGCGCCATCTGTTCACAGAAATAGTAATAATATGAAAAGTTAAGTTAATAGGATTTAAAAAATATTAAGGAGGACTGGATTGGAATTAAAGTCATTAATGAAACAAGATAAATTTTTATTAATCTGAAAAGCTTCAAGGAAATTCGATTTACCAAGTGAAGAAACTGAAGAAATTTTTTGGATAGTTTTTGCAGACCCAAAATCACAATTATAATTAAATTTCCAATTATGATTAGCTACTGAAGATTTGTTTATTTCTTATTTTAGGGCATCAGATTCTTGCTTCTTGATATGAAAATTTAACTTTCTTTTAGTATGGTTGATGTATCTCAAACCACATTGATAATATAAGCTATAAATTCCCTAAATCTGGGTGAATATTAAAAAAAAAATCCAAAAATTTTCTTTAAGTTTTTCACATTCACAAAACTTTATCTTGTTTAATTAATGACTTTAAGAAAGTTTTCATACTTCAAGAAAATAATATAAGACTTCAAGTACATTTTTGGATTATTTTTAATATTCCCCCAGATTTAGGGAATTTATATAGCTTACTCATAATTAGAAATTTAATCACAATTTTGACTTTGGGTCTTCAAAAATTGTCCAAAAACCTTCTTAAGTTAGTGAATTGGATTTCCTTGAAGATTTTCAGATTCATACGACTAAAAAATGAAGACACTTGTGATTAACTTAAAGTTGGCAGGAAGAATAAATAATTTATTCAGAAAATCATAAAGATTGCAGAAAATGCAAGATGAAAACCACTGACGACTTTGACTTGCACTTAGTATCATAGGCTTAAACTTGGCAGGAAGAATAAATAATTTCTTCAGAAAATCATAGAGATTGCAGAAAATGCAAGATGAAAACCACTGAGGACTTTTACTTAGTATCATAGGCATAATTGCTGGAAGAGAATTTTGAATTTCTGCTTCCTTTGTAAGATGAATTCTCCATTGGACTTCCACTTCCATCATCTCATTTCCCACTGATCTGACGAGCTTTCATGAGAAGTACTCAAGCAGCATTATTTTACGAAGCCAGATATTTCGTTGTGGCGACTGACGGAAAGATAGCTGGAGAGAAAGATTTAGGCAGATAGCTGAAGAGATAAATTTTAGAATTTCTTTGTTCCTGATGAAGAGAGACCTGTGTTCGCCTTCGAAATCGACAGATTCTTGTTTAAAATTTGCACAAAACACATGGTTGTTGGTTTCCTTAATTGTACGTTTAACTTTGACGTGTTGTTCTTCTTTTGATTTTTAAAATATTTTAAACGGTAAAATATAGAAATAAAAGTAGAAGCAGTTGTAAGCTACTAACACAGCTCATTTTGGAAATTTTATATGTTATGACAATGGTAAGAAATAACGGTACATTTTTAAAAACCTTTTGCCTAAATGTAATCAAATATAGAAATACATAAAAATGAATTAAGTGATTTAGTTAATTTTAGATATTTATTTTGAATCTTTTAAGTAGTTGTGTTTCTTGCACTAATAACTAAGAAATTAGTTAAATGATTATAGCAAGTGAACTAAAGCCTAAGAGGAGGGATTTAGAACAGGAAAGAAAAACTGACTCGTATTTAAGTTAGCTCCGGAAAAACTACGCAACCAGCCCGTTCGAAGAGATCTGTACTGGGCTCAACCATCAGGATTGAGCAGCCTTATACATTTAACTACTACTGGGCCAGTTTTAAAAATGAACTAAGTATAATAGTTTCACGTATACCAGTTTAGTACGTTTTTAAGGGCAAATATCTCAAGCATATCTTTGCTTTTATTGCGAAAGGTTGCACATAAACAAAGTAAAGCATCTAGAAGGGGGTGGAGAGTTTGTATGTGTTTCAACAACATGAGACAAAATTGCGCGTAATCATAATTTCTGATGTTTTCTCTCAACGCAACGTTAATCAGATCCATTAGCAGTTTCTTTGTTTCATAATGTTTAACAAACTTAAAATAGTAATAACAACGACGCTATAACATTTAGCATCCCTGAATAAACAAAGTGCTTTTCATCAAGTGTACTTGCCTTTGACAATTATAATATGCCATCAGAGAAGCTGAATAAAATAATGTTATAGAATGTATATTTGCATTGTTTTACAGTTAATTGGAAAATACCTCAAACTTCACACGTTCTTTTATTAGAATTTCGTCATTTTATTTTCTTTCATTCAGGTTTTCTTTTGTTAGAAATGAAGAGATAAAAACTTCATTGTATTACTCGTTGCAGTTTAAAGCCATCGGTTTTATATCAGAAGTTCTTATTTAAAGAAAATAAGGGAATTTAGAAAGAAATATCCAATTTTAAATTATTACATTTTAAAAATAATAATTCAAATATATAATGATAAGTAATTAATGATTGCAAAGCAAAAATGAGTAAATTTTGTACTAACTTAGTATCATCAAAGAATTCAGATAAGCTTGCTTTAGTTGCACATTTAATGTGAAGGCAATAAGAAAATTCATGCCAAGCATACTTTAAGCGGATTGAATGATAACTGCTTTTGAAGAGAGCATATACGTTTTTAAGTTCATTGAGACGTATGGGCTTAGAGTGTCAGAAATACTTTAAACTTTCGTACACCCGCATAGCAATGAGTCATAGGAGAGATAAGGATAATATCTCCAGATTTAAAAAGTAAACTATAGCAGAATAGCAACGAAATTCAGCTTACTATCAGATTTATGAAATGCTAATAATTCAGTTTACTAACAGTTTTATGAATGAAACACCTCAGGTTTACTAATAGTAAAACTGACGTGTTTCAATTACTTGTTTCTGCTTTATCACTAAGCCTCACAAAAGAACAAAAAGAATATACGTAAATCATTAAGGGTAAAGTCCTTGTGTTATGTTATCTATTCCTATCCGATTAAAATAAAAATAAAAAAAACCTAATCCACTAAGTTTGATTGACAACGTGTAAACGACAAAACACAAAAATCTTTTGCCCAATATCCAGGCAGTATTGAGCCGAAAATATGCATAATTTATTCAGGAAATAAGCGTATAATACATACGTAAATTTATATGTTTGTTTTCCGAGCCGTGTTTCTTACAACACTACATTTTCATTTTTTCTTAAAATGAACAATTAACTAGCTTTCTTTGTTATTATGTATTAAAACTTCGAAAATTTCCCTCACATTCATATAATGCTTTATATAATTAATTTTTAAAGCTATCAAAATTGGAAAAAGTTTGTCTCTTATAAAAATACTCTACATTAATGAAATATTTAGACGAATGATAAAAAATTAAGAAATAAATGTAAGATTATAATTCTAAAATTATAAATATTCTATCATTTAGTCATTATCTGGGCTTCGATATATGAAAACGTAATAATATAATTATATAAAATAAAAACAATTTTCTCTTTAATGCATTACATAAGAACATAATATTAATATTTCATGCTAATACAAAAAACTATCAGAGGTCAGGGTATTAAGTTAGGTAAAGAGCTATTAGGAAAAACTCGCTTAGTTTACGGCATAAAAGCATTTTAAATTCCCAGAATAATAATAATAAGAAGAAAGATAATAAACGGTTTATGAAGTTTGTCTTCTAATTCCAATCATAATGAAAACGATTATGCTTGTAGCTCATGTAAAACATATATATAGATATGTATGCGATTAAAAACAGAAAAAGGAATCGTCGTAATTGAGCTGCTAAAAACAGAACAGAACCTTCTTTTGTTTTGCCTTCGTGCAAATTTAGAACATTTAGAATGGAGGCGATTTGAAAGTATCGATGAAGGTTTGAAGTAAAATGAAAAAGGGTCGATAACTAATATAATGAGGTAGAGTAGCAAAGTTTAGTCATTGCAATTCTATAAAATCCCCTTCTATAAAGTTTTCTCTTTTTAAAAAAGACAATGCAGTTTTCAAGTATCAGTTGTAAAATGGTGCAAATACAAACTAAATATAAAATAGCAAAATGGTATTCGTTTTTATCAGTTGTGCAAACTAATATTGAATGAAAGAAAATAATTTTGAAATTCCAACGGAAACTGTAAGTAGTTTTTCCTTTATGTAGTAACAACATAGCTATGATTTAGAATTTTGAAGCGCATTTATTTCTATTGATTTTTGACCTTTTTCTGGGCTCTATGTGGCTTTCAAGAGGGAACGTATTTCCGGCAAAGAACGTATGTTTCCATGAATATAAATCAAGATTCTTGTTGGTTTTAAGAGCATCGAAAATTTCCATCTTTCATGAAATATTTGAAAGAGGGAATATTATGCAGTAATAGAGAATGCTCCTAAGAGCTAGACATGGATTCTTGTAATGTTACTGTATGCATTTGCGGTGAATATCTGTTGCTATAAAAATCTCTGCGCAGGTATTTTATGGCATCATTTTCTTAATGTTAAACATTTCAAAGGAACTGATTTCACAATAAAAAAAACTTGGAAAGATGGCCTTTATAAAAAATGCAAGAATTTTACCTTGGATTGATGAATCAAAAATTACTATCAACTGAATTTTATATCTAATGTATTATTTTTCATTAGCGTAACCATAATCATTAAGCTCTAAATATACCTTTCACTATTCATTATATTCAGCGTTTAATACTCGTATTTTATAAGCTTCAGACTACAAATAATAAATAGAGTACCATTGATTAAAAATATACATGTAGTTATTTTCTAGCAAAATATTTTAATAATTCTATACAAAATTTTCGTTTGAGAGCTTGTAATGCAAGATGTAATAGAAATTTAAAAAATATAAAATAAAAAATAAAGCGGTACTATTTTTAAATGTAATTCAAATTAAATGATAAAAATTTAGAATTACAAGATTATTTTTCGTCTGTATTCTCTGAAATAAATTCCAGAATTAACACTTGCACCATCGTAACGTTAGCTGCAAATTTAGCTGACATTTTAGAGTTGATAATATCAAGTAAAGCACTTTTTCGTTTGAACAGTGATCATCAAAGAATTCATCACCACAGCTGATAAGTGTTTGTTTCAAATGTGCTCTTGTGAAAAAGTCGAAGATACGTGTAGAATATGATGCCTTGTGTAAAGATTCAATTTTAAGCATAGTCGAACATGGTAATTCTATGGAGATGTGATTTGGCAGTTGCCATGCTGGTCTTTCTCTAACATTTTGTCAACGTAGACAAACTATAGCAAAGCAGCTTAACCTGACTTCGCTCTAATAAACATTGTATTGTCAATGAATAAATCGGCAGTCAAATATTGCATGGTAATGGATACCACGACTTTTATTCGGCACCATGACGAACTGTTTGGCTATTAGTTAGAAAAGTGATAATCTGAGGCGTAAAGTCAGATAATGTTAGAAGAAACTTTTAAAAAATTTTTTATATGTGCCTTAAAAATCTTAACAGGCTCATCTAAAGAGAACTAAAGCTAGATCCACTAAGTTGATTTAAAGTAACTTCAAATATTTAAAAATTTCTAGAATATTCTGAGAACTCCTGGAATATCCATAAAATTTAGCTATATCACATTGCAGTTAATATCAAACTATGACCCGGCGAATGGACTGCCTCCATGGGTGTTTTCGTGGTTTTTCCCATGTGCAACGTGTATACAAACCAGTTTCCCTTAGAATGTCCTCCACGAAGATAACCTTTCCCTTAGGTAGAGATCCTTCGAGTACATTGCCATAATCAAATAAATCAAATCCAACCCAACAGTGACTACAGAAATGTATTTCACTGCTATCATATTCGTTCTTGGATGAAAATCTAATACTTCTTTTTAATCACGTATTAAAAAATCTGTGTGTGTGACTTCCTTGTACGGAATATTAAATTATACGCATTTTTGCTGCATTTCATTTAAACTTAATTCCTCCAATTTCATTACAGCTATATTTCTCATTCAATTAATTCAGTTCTCACTTCGCGACAAAGCAAAAATACATAAAATCTCAAAATATCTTTATTAAAAATTGAAAAATATTTTAAAAAAACTGAAAGTTTTCAGAGTTTATATTACGCCCAAAGGAGTTTTAGTTTAACGTTTTGTGCGTTACCTTTATTTATTAAATATAATGTTCTTCCCGCTTAAACCATAAAATTCAATTCGACGGCAATATTACAAAAAAATAATATTATATCATACTAAACGATAAACGCGAGTCTCGCATAAAGACAATGCCGTCCAAGTTTTTCTTATTTTTATTCACAAGTCATACATAAACATATTAGACACTCGTGTTAGGTGGGCTGAAAGAAACCTCCAATTCTTACCAGACGATCGCCAGAGATCGCATGATCATTTTATTTTCAAACATTTCAGCAGTGAATCGAGGCAAAATGCCAAAACGAAATTAATAGCCCTTCTGGACAAACTACCTCTTTGGGTTAACGCAAAAAACAAGCAATTCGGCCAGAAAGAAATTCGGCGTGAAAGAAGGCAGATTTTTCGGAGCACAAAACTAAAAGTTTATTTTGGTCCCACTCGGTAAAAAGACACTGAAGGTACATCACTATTTTGCTAAGGTACAAATGTAAACAAATAGGGCTGCTATGGTAAAATAATTATGCTTAGCCACACTTAAACAACTTCTAAATTATTGATAATTCTACATTGCACGCAGATTAACTAGAGGCACAAAAACCTTAACTGGAAAATAAGAACAACATTATTCAATCATTTTTAAAGGAAAAATGCACAATTTACCAACATCTAAGAATAAAAATAGTAAGTTTACGGAGCAAAGTAACAGAGTGTGTATATATATGTATATATTTATATAGGTTTGGTGCCGCCGATTGCAACCAGAAATGGAGGTGCACAAGTGCATGTTATAGTAGTCCTATATACAAAATTTCAACTTTCTGAGGCTACTCGTTTTTGAGTTATGCGAGATAAATACACACATACGGACGCTACAAAAAAATCTCTTTTGAATCCCTTTTAAGTCAGTTTTATATTTCGTTTGGGGAAAAAGAGATCTTTATTCTGTCCTTACGTACAGATGGCACGCAAAAACATCGTTAAATTGCATTTAATAACCGTCAAAATGGATTTTTTAGTTGAAATATGATTCCCGGAATATTTCGTGATTACAATACTTCCTTTACTTCGTACAAGGAAGTAAAATCAGTCTTCTAATCAATGAAGTAAACAGAAGGTATATATTTTCAATCAGATGTTAAAAACAATCTCTTAATCAGCGAAATGAATAGAAGGTATACACGTTTATTTAATCCTATGAGTTATATTTTAGAAGTCCTTCTTCTTAAAGCTATGAATATCTATGAATGTTTGGAAATATTATTACTGTAGCAGTAGAGAAAAGTTACCAAAAATATATTTAAAATTACTTTTATTTTTGTATTTCCGTTAAATGATCTCTTAAGGTGGTTAATTATTTCTAGCTTCTAAGCACTGCCAGATTTTAGTGCAATTATTTAGGTTTAAAACTATTATTTAAATCACATACGTACGGATGGTACGGATTCATAAATCATTCATGTTGCGGGACTGCAACTATGCAGATGGTTTTATACGTAAGGCAACAAGAAGTCATTTCAGAGGCACTCCACAATATTTCCATGCCTGATTATCTTAAACCTGAAATCGTTGACAAGAAGCTTCGTACTGCGCCAGCTGATATGGTGGGACATCGCTTTAGAACTACACAGAAAGCAGATGAATTAGCGGTAAGTCAATGAAATTAGGTAATATAGTTCGAAATAGCTCCAAATAACTTCTTCTGATTAAGATTACATAGCAAAACATACGTTTTACACCTTTCGAGTGCTCCAAATCCCGCATCAATTGTTAAGGCACCACCCAGCTGTTACGATGAAACTTTTGTTGCCATGATCGGTTTGTAAGTGCCCAACAGGGCCAGTTGTATCAGTTTAACAGCACTCCGCGGTCAAGTTTTGCATTGTCCATCTATATAGCGTTTAGACAATAAATCACGCTATATATCCAGTATGTTCAGCATGAAGTTATAGCATAAGTATCATCGTTGATAATCTTTTCACAATATGGGTTGTTTCACAAAATAGATTAGCTTGTTATTCTTGGAAAATTTGCCATATACCACCTATTAAAGCAACTCATCATACTGATGTTTGTCATATTGCAGAGTGGGTGGGCTAAAGTATAGGACAAGACGTCCACTGGTAGCACTAGCATATCTGCAAATATCGACCTACCTGAATGGAGACGCCTTGTAACGCTTGCTGGATTCCTAAGTAAGCGAGCGACATTGATGGTAGCAGCTGTAAGATGAAAGCGACCTAGGAAACACCAGAGCTCTTGCTCGAGAACCGCCTTCCCGATACATCATGCAGTACTGATCTCTGGAATAACTAGCGATCCTTAGACTCGAAGATACAATTCACGCATTCGCATATCTTCCCTAACCGTATTGCAAACTTCTCAATGAGGCAACACATAATAATTCTATCTGCTTTCTAGCATCCAAACAATTACACATTCACCACTGATTTTGAAGAAAATTTCCTTTAAAGATTTTACACTTTGCAAAGACATTTAACGTTATAAGGCCTTTACTCTCTTCTTTCTGCCTGCCTTTGTTGTGAATATACTCCACGCGTATTCGAGAAGTTCAGGGTTTGAAATCCCGGTAAGGGCATTGCACATTTTTCACGTCTCCTGCTTAAAAAAAAAAAAAAAAAAAAAAAAAAAAAAAAAAAAAAAAACCTAATGACTCTACAACTGGTGCCCGAACTAAAACGGGGGCGACGCTAATTCGTCACCATCAATATTTGGCGATTGGCTCGTCTAATCCCCAGTTGTCTTTAAAAGGGGGAATATATAAAGTATTTCCTCCTTCTTTTCTACATGCCTTCGTCACGTTATTGGAAGCATACGCGACGTATTCGAGAGGTCCAGGGTTTGCCGGGGCAAGGGCTTTGCACATTTTTCACATCGCCTGCTTCAGAAAAACCTAATTATTCTACAACGTATATTTATTTCGGTGATCGGACACCACAGAATATGAATTTTAAGACTTATCTTGAAGCTATGGTAATGCATCATTTTACACTAAATTTCACATACATTTTACACTCATATGAAACAAGATTCACATGTAACATTCCACAATTATGCTTACATTCAGTATTTCCGATACAGTCCTGCAGTCGGTCTCGTATGATATAGCATAATAGTTTACAGGCAGGCACACATAATTTTCACAATTACAACTTTCTGCGTTCCAGAATTATTTTGGCGTTTAAGGACTTTAGTATACACCCTATATATAAAACAGAAGTTTTATTCTAACTAGGTATTATTGGGTCATTCAGACATGAAAAATTGTTAAAATTTACTTTATAAGCGATTAAAATCAATTTATAAATATTCAGGCGTTGGTCATTGCTCTTAGAAGTTGTTCTGTTGTGATAATCGAATGTATTAATGATATGAGCACTTATTAATACATTTTGTTGTTGTTACATACAATCACTTGTCTGACGTAGTCAGCCCAAGTCCACGAAATTCTCATGGCAAGCAGCGCAAGAATACACCTATCGTTGGCAACAGCCTTGAGCACCTTACAAGTGAGAGTGCGATTTAGCTCAGTTCCGCCCCCAATTTTTGATGGAGAGCATCCTGGGTGGACGGGTTCGAGGGTCTCCCACCCCACTCCCCTTCCACCAAACCACACGAGAGGACTTTAGAGTGCCGCCATGCCGCACCGACACCATACATTTACTAACATTAATGCCTCCTCCGGGCCCTTCGGCATGGCAGTCAGAGACGTTAACCACTATACCGGTTGGGCGGCAATACACTTTATAATTTTTCAATAATATCTCATCATGAAAGTACTTTGCAACGTTTTAACAGTATCCCATTATAAGGTGCACAGTAGAAATGCGCTTGTAGCTCACATTCTGAGTTTCATATTCTAATCTATTTATTCATTTCGCATTTTTTTATCCTAATTTAAAAATATTACAAATACGTTTGTGACAAAAGACTAAGCATTGATTAGGACTAATCATCACAAGTATGCTTAATAATTAACATAAACTAAAATAGTAAGTAAGAGTTTAATAATTAACATAAACTCATATACTAAACTGAACTAAAACAGGGCAAAGCTGATTAGTCACCATCATCACATTTTTATATACTGTAACATGTTTTATAATGTATGCGATTTCATATTTTTTTACACGTTATGCTTCCAAAATTGTGTAACATTTAGACTTTCGTTGCATGAATAAAAAACGAAACAACAATGTTAATTTTTAATGGCAATACATAAATGAACGAGTATGAGAATCGGAATCTGAGAACACGAAGGCTTCAAACTATTTCCTCTAAAATTTCCAGATAGACAAACCGAGTGAGGTGATAATATGGAAAACTTTTAGATTTACAGTTAACGGTGTGGTGTGTAGTGGCGTATTTAATTATGGCAAAGCACACTAGGGCTATCTGCCTAAGGGAGCGATGCCTTCGTGGAAGACTTTCTAAGGGAAACTGGCTCGTATACACGTTACACATGGGGAAAACCACGAAAACACCCATGCAGCCAGCCCGTTCGCGGGATTCGAACCTCGGACCGAACTACCAGTGTTACAGTTAACGAATCATAAAATTAATAGTTATGTAACGATGCTGATTACATAACTGCACACATACATTTCACATTGGAGTCTTAATCATATTTATTCTAGATAAGGGCACGTGAATTACAATAATACTAATCCTGTGAGTTTTATAACTAGTGCCTGAAATACTTTTAGTTATAATGTTTTTTAAAATTTGTACTACACTTTTAGCTTAAAAATATTAGAAAATTCTTTTTTGATATTTTTAAATTATTATATGTATTACTAACATTTAATTCATAGCTAATGTTCTAAGAGATATTTCTGACAGTAGAATTATAAATGAATGATTTGGGGAAAGATTATTTTGATTAATATTAAGGATAGATACTAAAATTACAGGAAGAAGCAGTTAAACTTCCCTTTTCTGCTGTGGTGAAATCTTTGTGTTTTGATGCATATATTATTATGTTGTTTCTTTTAATAGAAAATTGTTACGCTTACGCGAATCATAAAATTAATTTATGTAACGATGCTATTTACATGAACTGCAAGCATACATTTCACATAAACTTCAAAATGCTTCAGAATATGCTATTCAGAATGCTAAAATGCATTGAATTGAAATGAAATAACATAAGTCATAAATTATGTCCTTTTAATTTTCAAATTTGTACTATTTTAATTATCATTTACTACATGTTTTTTCATTGACGCTTAGAAAAGCTTTAGAATTTTTTTTTTTTTTTTTGTATTTTTGCTATTGTAAAGTAGAAATTATTGACATTATATCAGGTTTTTCAAATATAGTATAAGCTGTTTGTTTATTCTTTTTAACCAAGATTACTGAATCAGTTTTTAATGTATACTTACTAAAAATATGGCCACCCAAGCCAATCCGATGTTATCGAACGAGATGGCCCCTTTGAATGGATTTCTGTTCCCTGCGCGGCAGAGAACATAATATTTGTTCCAGTTGACGCACGAGGTCTCGGTGGGGGCGTTGCTACTAAAGGGCACAGCAGAACCGTTGCACGTCTTACCCATATAAGTGTACGGAGGAAGGTCGACGCATTTGTGCATCCCACTGTCTTTGTCCAAGCTGCAGATGTATTCCGACTCGTCATCATCCGGGTCGTGGTAAAAAGGCGAAACGTTCCTGAAAGGAAAGAAGGTAAACGCATAACAGACAAAATAAGGACAGAAACCTTTTTCAGTTGCATCGAAATTATATGTAGGTTTCCCCCACCCGCTAGGGGACTCACGATTCCTCTATACTCTTGTTGACATTTTATACCAGAGATTTCAGACATTTTCTGAATATTTTCTGGGAATATAAATCTGCATTAAATTTACTTTTGGATACCATGAAATTGTAATAATCTATAAAGAAGCAGAATGAGGTAAAAAAATCCTATTTTGTATATTAGAAAGTGAAGGAAAGCTAGCTTTAATGCAAAAAGGAGTGATCTCTTTACAGAGTAGGAATAAATATCCTCATATATCCGTATAAGTATCCATATAACCAGGCTCTTCGAGTGTTTTAATATATGCACGTTAAATACAAGGTTGTTATTGCGATTTTGACTGTCACATTGGCGTGTTTCTCTTCTATTCTTGAGTGAAAGAAGTTCTGATAACAGTATAGTGTCAGAAAAATTGCGCTAAAATAAAATATTATTTATATGTGTTGGCAAGGGAGAAGAAGATTATAGAAGAAATTTGTATTTTATGCCTAGTACAATACTTTTAAGAAACCTTTCTTGTTTCGTGTAGCTCTAAATTAAAAACGTAGTATCTAAAAAAAAAAGGATTCATTTTTTAGACACATCATTCACAGATATGTCAGCATACTGGTTTTGGGGAAGGAATACGAGATATGTAAATAAAGTAATGAGACAATTTTTTTAAATATTTTTGTATTAAATTAAAATTACAGTCTCATATCGCCTTCTTCAAAGTAATCATCTTGGAAAGACACAGCGTTGGAAAGCATTTTTTCATCCTTCATTGTAGTACTGGAATTCGTATACAGGAATTGCCTTTGGCTAATCGGTTACTATCATTTTAATATTTTCAAATGTGCCGAAATGATATGTTTTGGGATGGTTTTCAGTTTTGGTATAAAAGTCTTATATTACGTTCATGTGATTTAAGTCCTTAGTTAAGTCACATGGACTTAAAGCGGGAGGATAAGAGAGACGCTTTTACTTGCCCATAACTCATTAATTGAAAATGCAGTGCACTGTCATGATAAAGCACCCTATTGATCTTGATACTTATTCTCACACGTATGACACTTTTTTGAAATCTTTTAAAAACTTCTTGGCAAAATGTTGGTTCACCATATGGACCTGGAGATACCAATTCTTTGTAGACGAAAAGTCATCGAAAAGAAATCAGCATGCTTTATCTTCAACTTACTCATTCTTCCTTGGGGGGGTCTAGGTGAGTTAAGTGTGCCATTCCCGGCCATAACACTTTGTTTCTGAGTCGTAATCGAACACTCAGGACTCGTCACTAGTAATGACATGTTCCAGGAAATTAGGATAATTTTCAGCTCGTTCCAAAAAATAAAGACACTTGTCCGTCTTCTTGTTGTTTTGTTCCTCCGAAAGGGTTTTTCGAAACAACTTCACGCAATTTCATCATCTCCCATTTATCTGTCAAAATCTGACGAATGGCGGTCTGATTCAACTCTTCTCCAGTCAAACTGACCGTTCAAGAGACGATCAAAAGGCACAAGATCCCAAATTATGTCAATTATGTCACCAGTTCTTGAATTTGCTGGCCTTCTCTCTTTACGTTTCGTCTTTAATAAGATTCCCTTCCTTCTGAAACACCATAAAACCACCTGAAAATTTAGGCCGTTGACAAAACATTATTTTCACAGACTTGCTGGAACAGGCAAAATCGGTGTAAGCAAAATCTGATAGCACAGTATTGTTCGAAATTTATGTCAAGAACGCATTAGAAAAAAATATATATATATAAATTTTTCCAATGCTTTAAGAACGCATTAGAAAAAAAAAAGTTTACGAAAAAAATTTATATGAACAACTATGTGACTCTTCGCAACTCAAACTCGTACTGGCAACATATGTTCATTCACCCTTCCAGCCAAAGGGAAACGCCTACGTGTTGCCAGATCGAAGGTTAAGCTTCCAGTATCAGTACTGCCATTACACTTCTCATATAAGGTAACCTTAGTGATCTGTCTAATGTCTATCCTAACATTTTTTGTGAAGAAAGAATTATCACAAGAAGTTATTTTACGAGCGCAAGAAAAATGGTAAATGAACTATGCATTGTGGGAAGAAAACATTCCCAATCAAGACGGGAAAACGGGCTGGAAAACCAGTAGTTCACTGGAAGTTGCATAATATGAAAATAAGATATGCTTTTGTACCCACAGTAAACACAGTATACTTATGCTTTTGTGATTACATAAGCGGCAATATTTATTTTAAACAATACAGTTGAAATAATTATTAAAAAACTGCTGCCGAATGTCTATGATTCCTGCCAATTTTGAAGAAAATATCTCAAAGTTGCACTAGGTATGTACACAGGAATTTCTCCGGTTTTGTACCCAACACAGCGCAAGAGTATTTGATGCCTATAGGCAAAGAAAACTTAGGCTCTGCCTCTCTAAATTATCTGTAATACATACATCTCTCTAAGACAACCAACTATGAACTTTCGACTTCTGTGAAGGTAGTCACTTACGCTACTTTCGATGATTTTAGTTACCATTAATTTATTGTTTTCAAAACTCCTGGTTACTTCCTATGGCTCACGATTACTACATTCCATGAAATCTCCATGAAATGTTTTAGTATAAATTTAAGCTACTCAAACAATATTTATTAAACATTAAATTACAGAGTATTTAGCTGAACTTTAAGAGTTGAATAGAGGGAACTATCTACATTATTTGTAATAAAAAAAAACGTAACTCCACACTTTGGCAACACTACGCGATCTCTTATATTCACTTTATGTGGAAACTAGCCATAAATTGTATAAGGTAACGCATTATCGGTTCTTTCACTTATCGCGTTTTACATACTTCTTATTTTTCAAGAGGATTATGGGATTTTCTTGGGGAAATAAGTACTATATGCTATCTAACATAGGCCGAATAATATGCAAAATGCCCGCACTTGGGAATGCGCATTGAAAATTTTGAATAAAATGTGAAGGTGTTATATAGGTGCGCAAACTGTATATTTAACTCGCATTATTTTAAGACAACACCCCCATAAAACAGCAAAATCAATAACTACATTGATTTCTTCTAAATATCATTTACTGTATTTTTTATTTTATAAGGGTACTTCTTCAAAACTATTCTATCATGTTTATAGCTTCAATTTTTATTTCAAAAAATGATTGAAAAATTGCTCTCGTATTTTGACAGAACGAATAAAAGAAAGTGCTATATAAAGGACTTTATTTCGTCTGAAAATATGAATATTTTGTGAAAAACAGTAAATTTGCAGGCTCTCTGACGTTTTTGACATTTTCATGCTCTCTGACGTTTTTGACATTAATATTTTGCTGGCAAAGATTGTTAAAAGGTGTACCAAATTATTTCACATAAAATGGAGCAAGTGCTATTTTTTATACGATAGACAGATGAGTCACTTCCTATTGTCAAATTTAAGTAGGAACGTTGGATCATCAAATAGAATGAAACGAATCATTAATTCCGTGGAAGAGAAATCTTTCTTAACGGATGTCTTCGCATCAATTAATAGTTCCAGAAGCACCATGCAATGAAGCATTATTTAATCATTAACCAGCTGGAAAGCATATATTTATTCGAAAAACAATTAACGGTTAGTTTTTCGGAAGAGGGTTTTGATGAAATCATTGAATAATATTAAAGATTAGACTTAAAACTTTATTCGAAAGCGATTAACGATAAAGTATTGCTTCATACTTAAAAATAAAAATCAAATATTTTTTTAGAAAGATGTATTGAAATTTCAAAGATTGTATGAAATATACAGGGTGATGAAAAGATTGCACACATGAATGAATGAATTATTTAATTTAAAAATTGAAACGCTTTAACGCATATATTAATGGAAAATTGTTTCAATGGATAGCGTTGTATAGTGTTAAAAGTAATACCAGGCGGAATGCCTATTTATGACTCAACATTACTTTTCAGTGCATAAATTTGATTATGGTGCAATATTTCTTTATTTAATAATCCTTTATACAACACGAAGAGATGGCACTCCTGACATCTTGATTATTCAAGAATACAATTCTGATTTTTACGTTCTAAGACAGCAATTAAAACGAAAGCATCAAACCTGATAATTTTACAGGTGTTTATTTAATAACTCTCATTATTATATGCTGCATTATCTAAGTGTAAATAAAGTGTACATATTTTATTATTATTATTATTATTTATTTATTACGTGCTCCGCCCTTAGGCACTACACGGAAAGGGAGGGATGCCCCGTGGAGGTCTTTTTAAGGGAAACTGGCTCGTATCCACGTTACACATAGGGAAAACCACGAAAACGCCCATGCAGCCAGCCCGTTCGCCGGGACTCGAACCCCGGAACGAACTACCAGTGTTCAGCGGCTTTTACCGCTCGGCCGCTGGTGGGTCAAGTGTACATATTTGTGTGTGAAATTCGCTTATCTCTGAATAAATTAAAGAAATTTATTTTTATTTTGAAGAAACTTAGAATAGCTTTACCCGCGCGTACATGATAGTGGTGAAAATGATTCATTCTTTCTTAACATCTTAAAAATTGTCACTGTTTGCATGTTTCATAATGAACGTACAATGAGAAAATAGCTCAAATCTTCATAGCACTATTAAATAGCAAGCGACTCTTTTATTGGACTTTCACAATTATTTTGTATTTAGATGACATAATTATGAATAACAGACTCACAAATAAGAAATTTTCGTCTAGGCATAAAGATTAAAATAAACATGGCTAGAAGGAGACATGCCTAGAATAAGAGAATCAGATGCCAAAAGAAATTTCAGAAATCCATCAGCTAAACTATCAAACAATAGTGTAAAATTCTGCTGAAAAAGTTCAGAGAATTTCGTGTACTACTCTTCTATATTATTGTTTATTTAATAGATTGTTCAACTGTTTGGTATTCGAAGAATCATTGTCCCATAGCACATAGAGTAGTATTGCAAAATAATTTTCATTACAGAACTAAATGAATTTTAAATTCATACCCTGATTTATTTAAAAATCAACATGTAACTTTACGCTTTTAAATTTGGTGGAATATATATTGGCACTGTTTAAAACCTATAGTTAGTTTTTTCATTACAAAATACAAATCGTTATTATTATTTGCATTACCATAATAATAAAGACAGGAAAAGAAATGTAAATAAAAAAAGGCTAGATTTTTGTTTTAAACAAATACTATTCCGCACACAACATTTATGTTAAACTGAAGACCAGTTAATATAAATACTGGTCTTCAATTTAACATAAATGTTGTGTGTAGTTTAATATACGTGTATGAATGTATGTAATACTCTTTATTTAATATCCTTTATACAAAACGATGAGATTTTTTATTGAAAGAAAAACTAACGCTTTTATGATAGTGATCAACCGCTTTGAAGCACAAGCATGTTCATGAGGAAAGAAGGCCTTGGAAATACAGTCGCTCTTTTCTGTTATTACAGAATTTTTTTACACTCCAATATAACTTCTTTCTTTTACTCGACGTTAATTTTCATTTATACTCACAGTAAAACGAATTTTAGTTAGCTACCTTTATGATTTTAACTTATTTCCTTCTTTGGAAATTCTTGTTAATTTATACATTGATAGACAGAACAGCATTACAATTTAATGTCTATAGCTAATATATTATGCAGAAATATTAACATACAAATTTTTACATAGAGCTCAAATGATTACATATTACTCAAATACTGAAATATAATTAAAACATATCTAATTTATAATCATTGATAAATTTTAATATAAATCTGTTATTTAAAATACGAGAGTGTTGAAATTGCTTTAACACAGTATTATTTCCTAGATGCATTATTTTTTTATATTAATATTATTTTCTTTCATAGTATATTTATTCAAGGGCATTTAAAGCAGTTTATTAATAAATATATTTTCTTTTAATTAAAATCCTAGATCTAAAATAATTTTAATATCAATATTTGTCTTGACATTAATCTTCAAGAGCGATGTGCAAATAAACTCTCTGTGAGACATTGATTAAAAGCGTTTCAAATGTTTTTAACAGTGAGATTTGTTTAGAAGGAAAAACATAAACTGTTAAAATTTGAATGTAATGGCCTTAAACAAATATTTAAAGTTGGGAAATTTTGAACCTCATTTATTTTTAAGAGTGCTAAATTGTAAACATTTAATACATGTATGAAATATTAAACCACTAAGAATGTCTTATTAAGTCTTGGTTAAAATCATTAACGTAGTTATTCAATCTCAGTAAAAATGTGTTTCAAATATATTAAATATTCAAATGATGTATCATTGTTAAATATTTAATAATCCATGAATTTTTAAGATGAATACATCAAAGAAAAATAGAGGATCTTTAGAATAAACAGTTGCAGATTTTATTGCGAAGAGATTATAACTTTTTGATAAAAGTATGGAGTTCAAATGAAATAAGCCTCACTTTTGTATAATTAAGTTAATAAATTTAACTAAATTTTCGTATACTGAGAAAATTAGTTAATTAATGGATAATGGGTAAACACTGTAGCTTTATTTGTTTAAAAGAAAGGAGACATTCATTAAAAGTTTTTTTAAGATGACCACAAAAAAAGCAAAAGCCTGTTTAGCCTCAGAGAAATGATGTGGAACTAAACTGCCAGTGCTAATCAAGCTTAGTTTCTTACAGATTGTCATGACACAGAGACTGACTTTCACTGCTTTTATATTTAATCAATGTCTAAATATTCATTTCTTCTTTTACGTCAGCATTTCAGAAGACGTATTTAATTTGGGGATGATTTTGTTACAAGAGTAATGTAATTATGTTTAAGTCGTGAGTTTTTAAAGCATTAATTTTAATGTTGCTCTGTAGCGTTGTGACCACGGGTAGCTGGAAAGTTGTTAAACAAAACTGATAAAATTTAAACCAGACAAACTTTAACATTTAACAAAAGGAATTTAATTAAACACAAACGCTACATAAAGAAAGTTACATGACAAAACTAACAAGAAGTAACACAAAGAAATATTACTCGAAAGAAAATAAAAAGTACATATTTATAGTCCTCTGCCGAAACACGAACTAACTAGTTCGGGCGTAGGTGTTTTTGAATAGCGTCCGATAAGGTGGCGCTGCAGTACATGGGGCTGTTTGCTAACGTTCGTGACAACTCTAAATATTATACTTTCCATTTAGGGTTCCTCAGTTGTGCGATTTATTTTTTCCCTATATTTTGCAATTTTCAGACATTCTGAAAAGGTAAAATAATTTCAGAAAATCAAATTTTTGAATTTAAATATACATTTATTTATACATCACTCTAGAAGGTGAAAGCAGGTCCAGACATCCGGGCGGCTTGCATAGACTAATCGGGTATCGGAAATATTTAAAGCTACACTCCGAAATCAAGACAGTACATGGCCATACAAGGGCAAAGTATCACATTTTTCTGCATGCGTAATTAATTTTTAAAACAATGTGTCCTATCAAACAAAACAAAACAAAACAAAAAAAAAAAAAAAAATGGTGGAAAAATATGTGGTTAAATTTAAAATTTCTTTTGCCACATACCAACTTGAACTCATGTTCTTTCATATGAAATTTTAATGCTCTTCAATTAAGGGAGCATTAAAATTTAATATCAAAGAAGGGAATCCCATGTTCATAATAAAGAAATAAACAAATCTTCGATGGCTAATCATAGTTGGTCATTTAACCAGTTTTCATTTTGATTCTGTGAAACGTACTTACAAATTTTATTTCTTCAGTGGTGAATAGGATTTTTCGGTTTTAGATTTCATAACAATTTGTTTAGTTAATAACATTAATTCCAACCCAACGCTTTCAAATTTCTTATAGGTTAGCTTTTTCATGTTTCACTATAATGTTTGTCAACAGATGGCACCACTTTCATTTTCTCTTTGTTAAGCCCAGAACTTTTCCTTTATGTTTAAATTTATAAATATAAAAATATCGATTAATTGGTTTGCGCTCGCATTAGTATACACTTATAATAAAGAAATTTCATTCCATTTTCAGAACGTCTGAATTTATCTTAATTCATATTCTTTCTTCCAAGTTGAATTCATCAGCAGAAAATTTGTATACCGATATCGGAACGACTGGGTTAAGTGAGTCCTAATCATATACTAGTGTAGTTTTATTTCAAGAAATGCATATAATATATATATATATATATATATATATATGTATGTGTGTGTATATATATGTGTGTGTGCGTGTGTGCGTGTGTGTTTGTGTTTATATATATAATTAGCTGTTCTTAAGTATATATAAAACTGGACGGATTAACTCTTCTTAAGTAGCATCATTAAAACTTGTCTAGGAAAATTTAAGCATTGATAATTCGTTTCTGCGTTGGAAAAATATAAACATCCGCCATTTCTTAATGTATTTTGGCAATGTCCTCAATTTAATAATAAATATTGTACTTCAGGCGTTTCTACTGAAGTCAGTTGATTGTTTTCGCATTGTGATAACTGCAAGTGTTGAGTTTTGTTTTACACAATTTAAAGCTAATTAATAGAATACCAAAAAAGCAATACTTACTCCGGGTAGGAAACGTTTTTAGGAAGTTCTATATAGCACCGTTGTCGTAGCAGGCCGGCCCATAGCTGTACCCCCACTATGCCGAAAATGAAGAACACAAAAAAGCACAAGAGTAGAACGTTCCCCAGCATTGGAAGTGTATCGAGAAGCAGCATCACTAAAATTCTCATGCCTATGGAAGAAAAAGAAAGCAGCTAAGCTTGCATGCAAATTTTACTTATCTTAATTTTTTGCTATATATGTGATGACTAATTTATTTGAAATTAAAGGATTTTTTTTTTTTTTTTTTTTGTAATTAAGACAAGGTGTGAAACCTAAAAATATTTTACTTGGAGTGGTTATAAAAACTCTTCACTTGCAAGGAGAATATAATTTATTCAAGGGGTATATATATATATAACTGATGTTTTCTTTAACCTGAATTTTCATTATGCTGTCTTACTATCGAAAGCGCGATCCTCTTTGGTGCTTTGCCAGAGCACTTGTATTCGTCCAACAGACGTGTTAAATTGCATTTTTATGGAATTACCAGGGCAAAACAAATGTTAAAAGCAGTTTTAAGCAGCTTTTGCTTCTATTCTTCAAGTTTTGCATATCTCTTGATCGTATACTTCAAGAGAAATGCAAAATTTAAAGATCGTATGAGCGATCCTTCGAGATTTATATATCTCTTGATTGTGATTTATATCAGTTCTACGAGTTTTGCATATCCCTTGATCGTTATCCGATGTCCAGTTTCCTAATTGTGACAGCTATTTTTTCAATAAATCATGTCCGTTTCGTAAATATTATAGGTCTGAATTGTACTGACGTATTTGCGCTTTTTGCGCTCTGATAGTATTGCGAATCTTTATTTTAACTTAAAAGGTAATAAGAAACTATAATGAAAAATACCTTTTAATTTTCTAAATTATTAATTTTCATTTAAAGATTCAAATAAATAAACTGATGAATTTTTTTAAGTGATAAAATTAATTGTTTCTTAATAATAAGTCGTTCTTAAGGATATTTATGTCAATATCTTCCAAATGTTATAAAAATTTCAATATGTTAATATCTTTCAAACTGTTATTTTGGACTTAATCATTCTGAATGTAACAGACTGTAGATAAAATAAGAGCCGAAGGCTGTTGTAGAAAATCTGTGAGATAGACAACAAAGCCAAATGTCAGAAAAGCTGCTACGAAAGAAGACGTTGCATACGAGGAAAATGCATGCAGAAAGAGGATTTCAGTACCTCAGGATTTCAGCACCAGTCGCTATGGCAGTCAGGGTGACAAACCACTACACCGGCTGGGCGGCATCTTCGAAACATAACGGAGACAGATTTCTAGATGAATATCTAAATTCCTGAATTCTAGAATTTTAGATGTGATCTTATAATTTCGCGAATATCAGTATGCATTCACGTGACATAACGTGATGACTGAAATACTTCAGTATAAATGGTAGTACAGAAAATACAACACTGAAATCAATAGAAGGGTGATATTAATGTCGAACGTGAGTAAGAACGTGAAGCGCGAATCAAATTTTGGTATATAAATTTTGAGATATATATTTTTTATGATCGTGCCAATCAGATTTGATATAGATGTTTTATGATCGTGATATGAATAAAAGTTTAGATTTAACTAAAATCTTCGACTGAATCGATCCCGTCTAACAAGTAAGGCAAGAGAAGTTTAAATAATTATGTTTATTTGGATGATGAAATGATAAATTCAAAGTGAACTTCACTTTGGTTGCATCATTTACGGTATTACGTTTGGTTGCATAATTTATGGTGTCGAAATCCGGAAAAGGCTTTTATGTTAAGTAAACAGATAAGTAAATAGATAGTAAACTGAATAAATTAGATTAGCCAACTAAATAATTTAAAATGTTAAAATGAATATCGACACTTTGAGAAGGATTGGATGCCCTATCAAACGAGCGGTAAGGGAAACTATGAAACTGTTAGAAAGCAAAATAAACAAAAACGAAATATTAGTTAATTTAATTGATAAACCTTTAACGAAACTTTTAGATAAGGAAATGAATTATCTTGACTAAGAGATTCTGAAACTGTACAAAACTAAAGAAACAGGATAGGACATTGAGAAACAAGGAGAGTACAATGGCATTATTATTACAGTCCGCGGGTGCGAATAGAATCCTTAAAACGAAAGAAAGCGAAACTAAAAAAATTGAAAGCACGAATGTTGCACAAACTTAAAGTGAAGAACAAAATACAGTAACCCCTAATCGCGACAGATGCTCCAGTATGATGGAAATATATTAAAGCTGTAATGAATTTAATTCTAAATTTGAAGTAGCTATACCTTAGAAAAATGCGATGTGTTAGTCCTCTCTTTCTAAAGGTACATTTATAAATAGTGTAAGGGAAAAAAAATCTTGTGGAGTTTGCAAACGAGGGAATAGTAAATTGATCTGCAATAAATCCATCGTTCTTCTTTCCTCTGGAGTCTGGTCAGAACGGCTGTTGAAACTAAAAGATGATTTGATTTCGGCAGGGTGTAGGAATGAAAATCATTGCGAAATTCTACTTGAAACAACTTCAGTTATAATGATAGTTCTCAAAGCAAAGAAATCATAATTTTGTTAGATAATGCATCAGAAAGATCTTCTTGGAAAACGAATTAGCTGTAGTTAAGAAAATGCTCATCATTATTTAAGGACATCTAGCAGTTTATACTTCAAATTCAAGAGTACCAGTACAGAAAACGTATGACATAGTGCAATGTACTCTCTCAATTCAAGTGATCCTGAACAGAAAACCACAACTGAGTCTCTTCTAACTGAATTTATATTGACAGAGATTTACATTCACATTTCTGCTTACAGTTTAAAATACCACATAATGAATTGATGCAGGTGTTTTAAAAAAAAGAACATTCAAATTTAAGTAACTCCTTCAGAATTGGATTGTGTTGTCTTATTGGAAAACCCCTATCTTTTGAATATCCATTCGGGGGAACAGGAACAATGGAACAAACGTCAGTTTTTTAAGAGAGACCTGGTTCGGAATGGTTGTTTAGGGTAGAATTTTTTTCCGGGATTTAAATTCTAAACAAAATGTTTCAGCTATGAAAACTGAATGTTGCATAGCATTAAATAAAAATGCAGTTTTGGCAATTACAATCAATGAGAATAAATGGTGCGTATAATGGTAGTAAGAAATTTAATGAGGGGATTTATTTCTCAATTCAAAAGTAATTTCAAATTTAAAAATGAAATGTATACAAATAACTATTCTAGGAATAAAAGCCAGATGAATTTACTGACAATTTCACGGTAAAAAAATGAAGATTTCATAACTTGAGCGTAAAAATGGGGGGGGGAGTTTGAATGCGTAATGAATATAAGAACATTGTTGCGGAGTACTTAAATCTGAGTACTGTTGAAGAGTGCTGTTCCTGCTTTGAAAGAAATTCTTATATTATATGCCTCATTCAACCGTTGTAAGAACAGAGAGAGATACCGCAAAAATTAGACTAGTATTTCAATGCGTCGTCAAAAGTGGGTTTTTTTTTTTTTTTTTTTTTTTTTTTTTTTTTTAAATGGTAGGGCACTTTATTCAATAGTCATTAGCCTTGCGCTACTACAACGGCCGGAAGTGGTGGCCATATCATTATGGAAGCACCTAATAGATGGCCACCATTGCCGCCTATGAATGGATGGAGAGTTACAGCCATGTCTTCTCCGGGATTCGAGCCCGGGCTCGTCGCTATGGCAGTCAGGGTGACAAACCACTATACCGGCTGCGCGGCATCGTCGAAAGGTAACGGGCACAGATTTCTAGATGAATATCTAAATTCCTGGACCAACGTCGAATTCTAGAATTTTAGATGTGATCTTACAATTTCACGAATATCAGTATGCATTCGTCAATGATATTCAAAGAGCATTTTTGACAATGCTGAAGAGACTAGAGTCTTTGTTTCCAGACGAAAAATATTTTAGAGTTTAAAAATTTTTGCGGGTAACTCAAGTGTCCTTTGGAGTGTCTTCAAGCACGTTTATCCTTCTGTGATTATTAAATACCACATTCGAAAAAATAAATATGAGCAACGAGAAACTTTTAAAATGCTTAACTCGGCACTTTATGTGATTGAAATTTTCTACGGTACGAATAAAATAGATAAAACTTTAAAATGTAATCAGAACACTGCAGAAATTCTTGAAGACGCGAACATGAATTTAAGAAAGTTTTGAACGAATTCGAATGAGCTGAAAATTTTGGCGCGAACGAGGTATGTCTTAAATGAAAGACGCTAAAGAATGTTCTTTGAAAGTGTTAGGAATAATATCGAACACCGAAGAAGAGACGTTTACATTAGATATGAAACAGAACACTTTCTTGCTATGACCGATGATTTAAAAAATTCAAAACTTAGCTTACTTCAAGCTTCATGGAAAATATTTGACCCAGCTGGATTTTATTCACCATTTATTGTTCTCATAAAATTATAACTGCAAGAAACATAGAGAAATGGATTAGGATGGGACGACGAATTATCAACTGGATGAAGTAAAAATGGGAAAACTGGAACTCTCAGATCCATCTCTTGAAAGACTTCACGATCGAAAGAAAATATTTTTCCTTTCCTTTTAAACTAGCGAAAGAATTAGAACTGCATACATTTTCCGACACTAGACGTACAGCGTTCGGAGTAGTAGCGTGTTTTCGTTACGTGTTACGAGACGATTGTATTTATGTGAGTTTCATAACTGCGATATATAGAATTGCAGCACTTGAAAGGTTGATAATACCATGACTTGAACTAATGGAAATTGCCATTGCTTCTAGAATTTTATAATATTTGAAACACAAATTCATTTCTTAGTTTCTAAAGCGTATTTATGGAGTGATTTCTTAATCACTCTTCAATGGATTCAATGGAAGACTTCAAAAAAATATAAAAAAATAAAAATAAAAAAAGCTTTTGAATCGAACCGAAGAATATCCAAACTCTAATTCAGAACTCATGCTGCTGAATGGAATCATTATAAAGGGAAGGACGATCCCACAGATTACATACCTCGAGGAGCGACCTCTAAAAAGATTTTCCGATGTGGCTGCAAGGTTTAAATGGCTTCATTTGCTGAAGAAAGAGTGGCAAAAAAAGCCTAATAAAGAAAGATCTTCAAGTATGTCCTACGAAAAAGAACTAAGCTGGATGAAATATTACTTTTGAGTACGAAGTTTTAATATGACATCTTTACTGGATTTGAAAAGGTATACTAGTATTTAAATAAGTATAGTAGTATTTGAATAAGTATAGTATTTACTGGATTTGAATAAGTATGAAGAAATGATATCGTATTACCAATTAGAAAATTTAGAAATAAATTCGATTCCATAGGCAAATTTAAAAATAAAACTAAACGATGTAAACGAATTAAGTGATGAAGAACTTCCTGGTGCCGAAATGGTGCTGTTAAGATTACTATCCTTCCTGATGCTGTTAAGACTACTATCGTCATCTCATAAGGTAGTTCATGTAACTTTACTAAACTAATGGCTTACTTTAGCAGCTACAGTTATTATATTTTATAAATTATTTAAATGATTTTGGACTTAAATGAGTGTCTTATAAGGCATTTGTCCCGCCTTCCTAGCGTGCCTTCGTGCTGTAGTAGTTCTGCAAGCTGGGCCGGTATTCCAGAGGTCCGTGGTTCGATTCCCGGCGAAGGCGATTGCTGACTTTTCATCTTGCCTGCTTTCAAAAAATAAATAATGTCTCTACAGTCTTATATAGTAATTAAAGAAACATTGTTTGTGATTTAGCGCATCAGCACTTTCTTGAGCAGATTTTTGTCAAAATATAGACCGTCAACAAGTAAAAGACCTGAAAAAATGTAAGCTCAAACTATTCAATTTTTCAGTCAAATTCTGTAACAAAAGAACTGTATTATGAATTCTTAAATAAGGTACTTGATAAAATTTAATTCTTTGTTTAAACAAAACAGTTGATTTCTTTTTTTACTATAATGTGATTCTTAGCTAAATTTGGTAATCTGAGCTTGGTAAAACCTTAATTACAATATATGTACATTACATATAATATACGCAAGTCAAGTCATTACAAACAAAATCTAAGGAAAGCAAGCTAAATTTATTTGTACTGAAAATACTTCTTATACTGCCTGGCATGCTGTATTTGGTACACGGTTCCAAATTTGTTATTTCTTTTGTAATGCTGTCTTAAGTTTTGTTACGCAAGTCTGAAATCACTGGTCGCTACAAATTGTTAAATATCGATTAATTATGAGCTGAAACTTCCATGGAAATTTTCAGTGTCAGAATATTTTAGAGTTATTTGACCATGCACGTATGACGCGTTAACAATTTATTAAGTACTATATTTTAAAAATTTGCAAATACTTGAAAAATTCATAAAAAACAGTAGCTATTAGGAATCAGGTTTGCATGAAGATGAATCCTAACGAGGGAAATTTGTATTAGTAACAGTTGAATATTTATAGGACAACATCTCACCAATGGAGAGTGCTCAATGATTCGAAAGCTATAGCGGTTTAAACTATTTATTGTGGTACAAGGTACCTATTATCCTTTCCGTGAGGGCTGATGCATAGATAAAACACATGCTACAACCAAAAATTAATCTCAGTTGTCCTCAGGAAAATCTTTTGTAAATAAAAGTAATCATTCGGTATATTTCCTAAAGAAACTAAATAATAAACATTAATCGCATTTTATTTTCATTCTGTGGGGGATCACTGACGTCAGTGCGGTACAACATCTTCTACCGATAGGAATTGGGATTAAATAAATGAAATACAAATTATGATTCGCAGGCTTTTTTGTAAATCATATTCATTTAGACAATTAGATTTATTTCCATATAATTTAAAATCTTCATTAACTTCTGGTGTGGTGTGGTGTATTTAATTATGGCAAAGCACACTAGGACTATCTGCCTAAGGGGAGGGATGCCTTTCGTGGAGGACTTTCTAAGGGAAACTGGCTCGTATACACGTTACACATGAGGAAAACCACGAAAACGCCCATGCAGCCAGCCCGTTCGCGGGATTCGAACCTCGGACCGAACTACCAGTGTTCAGCGTCTTTACCGCTCGGCCGCCGGTGAGCCATTAACTTCTGGAGTATACCCAAATATCGGTATATATATATACACTCCAGAAGAAGATACAGATAGATACTGATTCCATGAAAGATACTGATTCCTGAAGATACTGATTCCATGAAATAAAACTTACTACATTAATTAGCCTTACTTAAACATTAATGATAGTATGCACAAAATTAATGCGAGGAGATGGAAAGAAATCACTTACTTGGTATTCTATTGATTGCCCTGAGCGGTCTAAGAACTCGGATTGTCCTAATCGCAGAAAGATTAATATTCCCAACATCAAGGCAGTATTCTAAAGCTCTGAAAAGTACCAAAACATTGTGTGTTAAAATAAGAAAAGTATATAAAGGAACATATAAGATAACACATAAATAGTTTGATAAAAACTGCAAAATAATCTTTCGTGTTATTTCAAAACTGGACAACTAATTCAACCGTGAAGTTGAAATTTCGGTTGAATGCAAAAAAGCAAAAATCTACTCACACTCACCTGCAGCTGAATTGGGAAGCACATGTTTATATTTTCCAATTTGCCCTGATGAAAAGTCAACCTTATGTCATTATTTATAATGTCATTATTTATAATTTTATGTCTAAAGGTTTTATTGTTGTTTACAATATTTATACTGGCTGTATACTCAAAATGCTTCCTTGTAATCTTTGGTACGCAATCGTATGCAAATTATAGATATTTTATATTTCTAGGAATTAAGATTTTTTTTTTTTTTTTTGATTTTCGTCAGTATTACAATGCATTCTTTTCAGTACATTCTCCATTTTATTATATGCACTCATTCAAACGAAAAACTAATTTTTTTTTTTGTCTTCAAAGAATGTTTTCGATGTCTCTTCAGTCTGTCTATATATGATATGGTAAAACTTTCAAATCGAACAACCTACAAAGGCTTTTTCAAATGTCGGAGTAGATGCAGGAACAGAAATATGGAAACAAAATACTCCTCGCAGACTTTGAACAATTTCTGAAGTGTTATCGCCTCTTTCTACGAAAAGAAAATGATTGATCTTCGTATTTTCTGTAGTTGCAAAAACAGTTCTATAAAATGCACCTCTATCAATACAATAACTGAATCGGACTAAACAAAATGTTGTACAGGATAGCGACATAAACATGTTAAGACCTTTCTTTGGCCGATAGAGTTGGCTGTATGATCGAAGAAAAAAATTGGATCTCTATTTCTAGAACTTTAAAAATATCTTACATACGTTTCCTCAGTAATGTTGTTAATAAACTTTATAATGAGATGTTAAGAATATTTCACTTCCTGTTTTTCAGCTAAGACACTAAGAAAATCAACAAAATAAATTATATTTTAGACTATCTCCGATTAAATAGTGCCAAGGCAAATTCGAATAATTTAAATCCAGCTATCACTTTGGATGTCATGTTTAGCAAAGCCAAATTTAATTTTACCGAAGCGAGTGTTACAAATTATCGGCTAAATCATTCAACGGATTGCTCTACTTTTACTAGTTTATCATAATATTAGGAAATATGAAGTTTTTCTAATTTTAATGATGCATATCAGTTAGTTTAATTTAAATACCGTTTTATGCTGTAACTAAAACATAAATGTTGCTTCTTGTAAGTGACACAACATGTTTACTGACTTACGCACTAGCATTTCATTAAAGGAATAGTTTAGCTTATAGTGTAAGAACTATAAGATTGCACAGTCCATTTTATTTCAGAATAAAAAAATAATACTTGTATTTTATAGCGGTCTAACAAAAAAGATCAAGTATTATTTCGCCGAGAAAAAGTTCTTCCATTTCTTGCAAGTTATAAACTTTCTATTCACGAAATCGTAAAACTTGAAAATATCCATACCTCTGCAGTACTTTTCGAAACGTTTATAAGTTATAAAACTGCTTTCAACTAAAAATATGTATTTAAAACATGAACTAGAGCTCTATATTTTCTCTCCTAAATCTTAAATAATTAGAGCAGTTCTTTTCGAAGTTTTAACATATTGCTGTTTCCTGGTTTAGAAATATAATTTATAGTGTGAGATATAAAAATGCATTGAAAATATAATTACAAAAAATGCACATCTCATTTAATGATGATTATGGTAAAAATTTATATTTAATATTGAACAATATATGTTTACATATTATATATATTTATATATTATTAAAATGAATATTACTTATAATATGTATATATATATATATATGTAATGATATTTTCAAATGAATTGATTAAATTAAATTCTAATCATATTCTTTAATGATGTGTTGGCGATTCTCTACCTAAATCGCATCCCTGTTCCTAAATTTTGGCGAAATCATTTCTTTATTATCAATTATATTAACCTGTTGGCGCCCGCCAAATCGCCAAACTCAAAAATCTGTCATATTACATAAAGTCCTTATGAACATTCCTGATGAGAAGATAGCGTCACCTAGTGATTTCAATTAATATCGCTGATTGGATGATATATATATATATATATATATATATATATATATATATATATATATATTAACTATAATATATTTGTATATTATTAAAATGAATTATTCAAAAGTCGAAAATATGATAAACTACATTCTTAATGTTATAATTTTCAAACCCAGAAATTACGGAATTAGTGTTTTAAATTGAAATATTTCCTTTACAGAAGCATTTAATAATGAAAAATATGTATCAACTAAGTTTAATAATAATAAATATTTGTCATCAGTCATAATGTAACCTTATTTTATGATTCTTATAAAACTGTACGTAAATGATTAATTTACAATACATAAAAATATGATAAAGCTTCTATTCGAATAATTTTTGAGCTCTTTACAAGTATTTCACTGTTGTCTTCCTTTTCAATATTACTTGTTATCTTGAGATGAGTGCATTACAACTGGACTTTGGAAATCATTGATTATTTTCCTTTAAGGAATATTGTTATAGTTTTGGATGACATTTACAGTTTTTTCTCTTCTTTGTAAAGCATTTGAAACCGAATCGTCAAATATTTATATCTGGTTATATAAAGAAGGATTAGAATATGGAACATAAATCTAGTATCAATGATGATTTTTTTTTTTTTTTTTTTTTTTTTTTTTGTGTGTATGTGTGTGTGTGTGTGAAATAATCTGTAGCTATTGAAAAAGGAAACATTGTGCAAAATATATAGCGCTATTACTTTTTGCGCTTCTAAGCAGGAATTCGAAAGGATATTTAATGATTTCTTGTTTTTCCAAATCCCGTGAAAAATTTGTCAAGAAATTAAGAAAACTGTGTTCTGAATCCGGAAATACCCAAATATGAAATATATATACTATTCGCAATTATTTTCTCAAATGAAACTCTAAGATTAGTTATAAATATAACCTGAATCAAATACTATATTTGCTGCAAATACTAATGCTATATTAAATACAGCTCACATTGCTACGCTGCTCTTTCTAAATGTGGAGCAAATTTTTTTCATGATCATTTAAGAAACGGAAAAGAATGGGAATACACTAAAGTGAATGACAGCTGGTTAGAAATATTAAATAATGACAAACATGTATCAATCGAGTTTAGTAATAGGTAGTTCTAATTTCTGAATGCACAACAGAGCATTCAAAAATTAGATATGCATTTAAATGTTATTGATTTATTTAAATTTATAGTAAAAATATATTTAAAGAAACCAATGTAACGGTTTCCAGAATCGCAGAAAACACTATGCATTCAAAGCAAATGCCAAAATGCAGTTCGTTCTAACTGGATCACACTCATTAAAGTATTATATGTTATCAATTTTGAATAAATAAAGGTAGTAATCGTTACAATGTTAATATTTTTAGAAAAAACTTCAATTCAAATAAAAATCTATATAAAATGGTAATCTGCTTGTTAGCAGTTACTTGTAACACTTGTTAGCAGTTGCTTGTAACTTAACTGTTACTTTTTAGCAGTTACTTGTAACTGCTTGTTAGCAGTTACACTCATTAAAGTATTATATGTATTATAGTATTATAGTATCTATTTAAAAATAAATTAAAGTATTATAGTATCTATTTAAAGGAACTGCTTGTTAGCAGTTACAGTAATATCCACTAGCGATCTACGGAAGTTAAATTTAAGTCATTTCGAAAATATACAAAAATTCTCGAGAAATACGATTTCTTGTTTCCTTCCTATGGGTTTTTTATGGGGAGATTGTAAACATCAATTATACAACTCGTGCGATAACAAATTGTTATTGAGCATTCTGAGTCAATTCTTAAAATGATTTTTACGTATAGTTAAAATGGCCAAGCTGTCAATTTGGATGCCGAAAAATATTTTAATTTGGTTTTCGAATAAAGTTGTTTCTTTCACTAAGCTTCTGTAAACATCTACATAACATAAAATGCAATTTTCTGGGCTAATTTTACTCGTGATCAAGCTAAATAGCTTTACGACCTAATTCTGAGCTTCAAAGTACCCTCTTATTATAGAAATTCAGACATTTGTTACCGAGTTCTGCAAAAACTTTACTCCTTAATTTTATTGCATACAACTATTTAAAGGAACCGTTCATCACAGAGCATTGGAAAATATACAAATTTTAGGAAGGTCTGATATTCAGGAATAAACCATTAAATTAGACATCTGTGTTTTCAGATAAAAATATAGTAAGAGAAATTTCTAAAATTTTACTTCCGTTTTGAGTTCATGACATGTATGTTTATATGACAAAGCACTGCTTTTTTTTTTTTTTGGCATTCTACCAATGCGAACTCCCTAAAAATTAAGGATGAAATTTGCATCTGTAATGGCCAAGAATTTTTCTTGAAATAAAATACGATAATAATCAGAAGAATCATATCAATGTTAAAAGTCCTACTACAAGATATATTTTAGCTGTCGTAAATAATTGACAAGTAAATGAGTACACGAATAAAACAAACTATTCATAAGATTTCTATTTTCATTTTAGCAACCAATGGTAACATTCGATACTTGGTAAAAATTAGTTAATTTTTAAAAATGGATAATAAGATCAACATGGATAGAAAGATTGAAATTATTTGTGTTTCTCGGCTAATTCTAATGAACTTATTCATAATTCAGTTTTCTGTATAAAAGCAGCTTCGTTGTACTTTACAGAATGAACATATATGTTTAAATTTAAATTTCATTTAGTGATTTAATTTGATTTAGTTTAATAAACTACGCACATGATAAAAATCTTCCGAAAATATTCATTAAAAAATGTAAATAAATTTAATAAATGGCATTTTAATTCGCAGTTTTTAGTGCAGTGAAGTAATTTTATTTTAAAAGATTTATAATTTTTACTTAAAGACAAATTTTCCAAAAGAAATAAATCATTTCTGTACAGAAAAACCCATACAGCATAAAACTGGCGCTTTCTTCATATCACAGATTTTCATTTTCTTAAGTTTCATTTTAATATGCCCTACTTGGAAGCAAAATCCGCTGAGAATAGGAAATTCATAATTGCGATATCTTTTACTCTCTTTTTCATTTTCAAATTCTTATTGAAAATTCTTCCAAGAACTGCAGACGGCTGTTGGAAAGCAATCTTCATGTGGCATAGCTCTTTCTAATCAACAAAACATATGCCTTTCTTTGAAATGGTAAAAACTGCACAACAAAACCAAAATAGAGGCATTTTAAATCGATTCCTCGTCTCTTTTCTTCTTTTTTATCTCCGCTCTCTTTGCTTCTTCTCACTCCTGTTTTTCGCAATTTCAGTCTCGATACAAGGAATGCCTTAAAGTCACGACAGTCGTCCACCCTCGACTTCCTTTTACTCCGGCTCCACTTTTACCCGATTTCTTGCCCCCCCCCCCATAATCTCTTTCCCTTTCCGCGCTCGGGACGTGATTTCGGCTGATTTTCTTGTTCTCCAGAAAGAGATCTGCAATTCACTGGATAGAATTTTTTTTTTAAACTCCCCATTCCTTCGTTCCCTTTTATTACGGAGTAAAAAAGCGTGGTGGAATCCTTTTAACAACTGTTTGAAATATTTGCACAATGCTCCGATCTCAGTTATATTTCCGTTCTGCTGTCAGAGCATTCATATTCCAGAATTTTGAGTATGTGGGTCAGAAAAACATACATTGTGATGGAACTATAAATTATTTACTGTATAGTTTAGCATTCAGTGCATTCGAGGCGTAATTATACTGTACAGAAATTGCTAAATGTTCTGTTGTTTTTCGAAATGAAAATATTTTTCAGTAATATTGCTTAAGAAAAATCCTGATATTATATAATATCGGTTGCAAAGTCTAGTAAAAAGCTAAAGTTAAATATATATATTTAAATATTGAGCATTGTAACGAGGGAGTACAAATATAATTTTTTTTTTTTTTTTTTTTTTTTTTTTTTTTTTTGTTTAGACCAGTAATGGCGAACCTATGCCCCACGGGCCATACACTGACCCATAGAAGTTTTTAACTGACTTACGATTGCTAGCCATCCACTTGTTTGAAAACGTGAGTTTATTTAGATTGTTTTAATATAAGTGGATAATTTTCATTATATACACTATACCTAAAGTTTAAAGAATTTAAAAGTTATAATTATCTTTTATATTTAGAGCCAAATAAGCCAAATTAATCAAAATTTTAGGAAAAATTCCAAATATTACAAAGACTGGAAATTATTCTCAGATACATAACTTTATAAGAAATTTCAGAAAATCTTGACTTAAAATCTTTTGATCAGTATAAGTATTTTATATGAACCAAAAATTCGAGATTTAAGTCTCAGATCGGAACAAAAGTAAGAAGAGTATAAGAGTAATGCAGTGTACATCAAAATTATAAGTTATTATGAAAAATACGTGTTCATAACTTAATGTTTTCAACCAACGACAAATGGCATAATTATTTATGTCAATGATCTGAAATTCAAAGCAAAACTGGGCTCCTGAGAATAAGTTAGAGTATGAAATGTGTAGATTAGATGAGGTTACATACTGCATAATGAATGTGCGTTAAAATTCGGGAGTTTAGTGTTGTTTAAAGTTAATGTGGTTCTTAAGAATGATCAGTAATCATTAGTTATCACTCAAACTATCATTTAAGAGAAGGGAATAAGTGACTTTGAAGTAATAGAATCGATGGGGGTACACCAATGAAGGCTGACTAAGACCTAAATATCTAGCAAAGTGTCATATCAAGAACTCTTAATCTTAAGCACCCAGTCAGTTAGTAAACAGGTTGGATTTTATGTTAATTAACCAATTATTATGATTTTAAAGGTGACTATGACTTCTTTCCATAGCCCTCACGAAAAATCAAATTAGTTGGTACGTAATTTAAGCCAAGGGTTTGAATATCTTACAGCTTCTGGCAATTTCGCTTGCAGTTACGTATTATCTCCAACTCTGACAAAATTTAATGAGCTTTAGCCATTTTGCTAACCGACTTTGAAAGCGAGCCATTAATTACTTGAGCCGCTTAAGTACACTATTTTGTGTGTAGTCGCAGACCATGTTACATGAACTCAACTCTTCATCTTATACTATTTTAAATATTTTGAAAGTAACGGAGTTATATTCTGTGGCATAAATTATGCCTTCTGTTAATTTAAAGAGTTCAATAAAAATGCTATTTTAACCTTTGTAGAACTCGTAGTCTTTAGATTAGAGAGATAACTCGTTTGTCAGTCTATTAGGATCGAAAGTGATCTAAGTTTCTTTACAGATCTAAGTTTCTTCTACAGAGGAAACTTACAAATAGCCCGGCCGAAAGCTGCCAACATAATATCTGTATCCTAAGAGTATTTTCTGTCATTGTCGACTAGAAGGAACTTGAAGTAATCATTCAGGTTTCATAAGAACTCTATTTAGTTTAGTTTGATTAATTTGATCCCTGCAAATCACTTGAGGGCTACCTCATAAGAACTCTACTGCTGCGTGAAGAATTTACAATATTGGGCTGTACGCGTGAAAACAAATAGTTTGCCTCTAACTTACTTGATCTTTTACAGAAGCTGTTCAAAGGTGCAGCCAGTGGACAACAAATGTCTAAATTAAATGGTGTGTTTAAATTATGAAGCTTCAAAATTAATATCTTTATTCAATCTAGATAGCATAATGAATCAAGGAACATCAATTGAACTTAATTTAAATTTACATATTTGTTCATGTTAATTCGTTAAATCTTCAACAATGGCTATTTTATTTCATTATAACTAGCTAAAACAGTTGCAGAATTCATCTTTCTCATATACAATATTCGTATTTAGCAAAATATACAGTAAATTTAGGACGTTTCTTAATTCTAGCATGGAAATATTATAAAATTAGAGGATAGTTTTTTTTTTTTTTTTTTTTTTTTTTTTTTAATCCACGATGCGCATAAAATTTCTTTCCACCTATCAGCTTTTGTTTAGAACAGTTTCTTATTCCTCGGAAGATCAGAAAATGCCATAATGTAATAACTATGACAGTGATAGATGGTGTCTGTAAGCGACCACTTGAAGATGTTAGCAACAGAAAAAAGATCAGATTGCAACCTGTAAATCAGACTTCTCAGAATACCTATGTACGAAACGATTTTCTAAGTACTGAAATTATAATACTTCGATATCTAAACGTCGAGTACCAAAAGTCATTGTGAATGTAAATAATGAAGCAAATAAAACTTTACAAGAAACAGGTTAACAGAGTATTAAAGAAAACCCCGTCGGAATGAAGACTTTAAATAAGTACTAATCTATACTATTAAAATTCTTATATTAAAATTTGATTTAGCGTATAGTAATATTCACTATTTGAATAGCTTAACACCAAAAATATCATAAATTAATGGGTGCTCATAGCTCTTCGTCTTATTTAGGTATATGACTAACTGCATATCGTTAATTGCAAGTACTTATTCCTCGTAATAAGAATGTAAAGTAATAAGTAATTGCCAGCTGTATAAATTATTTTATGTCTTATTAATGATATGCTACCACGCTTACTTTCGCTCGTAGAAGTATGGAGAATAATGGACAGTGCCAAAACTATTTATGTTAATAAAGTTATGGCAAGACAGTTTTATGCAATATTTTTTATAGTAAAGATGCTTCAATGCAGTCAATGATTTATTGACATTTTGTACACAGCCAACGTTAAAAAAAGGTGGTTACAGTCTTTATTTCCTTATATATAGATCCTTTATATACACTTCCAAATGTAATGCTTTTTAAAACAAGGACTTTTTATTAAAACAGTTTTTATTAAGACAGAATTTTTATTTTATATTTTGCGCTTAAATAGACTGTATATATCTTTTGATTAAGCAGGCTAGAAATTGGCTTAAATATCAATGAAGATATCACGCTAATCTTCATTAAGGTATCAGCCAATATTCGACCCTAAGAACCACAGGCTCATTTTTAGTTGAAACGTCATAACTTCAGAGCTCAAAATATGGAACAAAATTGTTTAATTGCTTGGAAAACAGAGGCTGAAAGCGGATTAAATTCAACAGAGCTTCAAACTACAAACTAACGAAACTTGTTAGTGGCACCATTTCCTTTTTTTATACATTCACCAAATGAAGACACGAAGGAAACTTTGGAACATTAGAAAATCCTTCATGTGGTTGGTTCTAAAGTTATTAAAACCAACACGTTCCCAAATTTGGCGAAAGATTCTTAAATGTAGTCGGTAAGGTCTAGTAGACTTTTTCTGACTATATTTCAAATTCATCTTCTGTAATTTATCTAGTTTAAACTTATATTTATGCAGTATTGTTTATACTGCAAAATAATAAACCAATTAACACATGAAAATACAACTATTGCTCGGAGATTAAAAATAATACGCAATGTGAAGAAAAACTAATACATGGAATTACTATAAAACAAGGCACAAAACAGCATACAATGAATAAGTAAATAGTATGCAGTAATAAAAGGGAGGTTAAAAAAGCAATGTACAACAAAATAACAATAAATTTAACCAAAAAAGAAAAAAGAGACAGGCAAACATAAAATTGTAATAACACATAATACACTTAGAATAAAATTTTCAATTAGTAAAATATTCATTACACGTTAAGAAGTTATCAACAAACTATCGTTTAAGTCCAAATCAATGATATCCAAAAGCAAATTTACTAAATTGGAAAATTTTTATACCTTCTATCACCGATGTAATGCAAATGCGCTGACAGCAAGTTTAGAGAACAGTTATGAAAAACCAAGGTTTTTAAGCGAATAATATTTGATTTAAGGTGACTACACATAAACAGTTAAATTTTTATATTTACTTAACTGTTGCATCACTTAATTACATAACTGTTAGATTTCATTGTTACATAACTTCTGAAAAAACTGTTTTCATAACATTAGGTTTCTTGTTTTAAGAAAAGTACAAAGTTTGGGTGCATTATGCTAATAAAGATTTGCAACTACCTTTTTCGACCACACAGTGCAAAAGATCAGGTTCTGGATTTCACTTTATATCGAATGGCCATACTTATATTTCGGGAAGTTTAAAATTTGTTTTGTCTTCAGAATCGTGGTCAGTATGAAAATTCTTGATGGATGGTATATTAACTTAACATAATTACCAGCATTGTAATGATTTTTGGAACTTGAATTGTATGAACTCAAACAACTATAAACTCGCGTTATTATACCTTATTGTTAAATTAATATAACAGTTATTTAATTAAATATCAAAATGCAAACGAAACAGCTTAGCGTCAGATATTGTGTTCGACCATTTAAAGATCTTGAAAGCAACCGGATGTCAGAGTATGACACTATAAGCCACCAAACACCCCATTTAATTCTTATCTAACCCACATTTAAAAGTGGTAATAATCCAGTTGGATCTGAAGCTCCCGAGTCAGTCTGTAAATGACAGTTAAAGGCAAATTATTTTACCCGAGTTGCTAATTAAGCATCATTAACCACCGCAGATCTCTAGTTGCATGCACCAAGCTCAGGCTTGGTTGTAATTCATGCGAAAGGGTTTAGATTGCGTCTTTCCAAAATGTTTATGTACCCGGTGGGAGCTGATTACCCGACTCGCATTGCGTACGGAAAATAACGACAGTTCATTTTGGTTTTCCTCTAAGATTTATCGGAATGAAAATGTTTTTTTTCTCAAAATGTTAACGAAGCGTATAATTACTCCAGGTTAATAATTTATGACTGGCCATTTCAATTGCGATTTTGCTGATGACCTAGTTAAGGGACATAAAATGCTAGCAGAAAAAGATACATTTCTGATTACCAGTAAGCATAAAGACAAGAACGTTTCTAACACTGCGATTACTAAATAGAATCCGCAAGGTTCAAAATTTCCTCGTACCGATTTTTATCACCTGATTATGCTAAAAGGACATTTACATTTCATGCAGCGATAAGTCTTCTCAGAGGCAAATAATAATAGAAAAAAATGCGCCTTTATTTAGAATAATTTCTTCAAGATGAACTTTCTAAAGAAATTGTTGAGTTTTCAAAAGATGCCTGTTTTATATTTTTAAACTTTCTGTGAGGAAGTTTAAATCGCAGAATTCACAAAAGTATTAATTGAAGATATTTTTGCTGTCTCCCTAATTGGTTTAATAGTTTGCAAAAGCTCCCTGCATGCCAATGAGTACAGAAGGATTCGGTTCGAATCCAGTTAAAGCCTGTATTTATAGCTATGGTATTTTTACGAAATAAAGGCAAGTAAAATCTGTCTACCCGAGTATTAGAAGAAACGTTCGTGGCAAGGAAAAGGGAGCACAAAACTTTCAGATTTTATAATCCGGGAAATTCCTATCAAAATTGGGATACAACTATGCAGATGTTCTCTGTACTCTGCTATAGTTAAATGACACAATTCAATTCGTTTAAGCCTTTCTAGAAAATGCTTATATTATAACTCTAACACAAGACAGAACGTTTAAAAATATCCCGAAAACAGTTTTTATTCATAAATAAAAATTGCAAATTATAATGGTTTATCCAAATAAGCTTCCCTCATTAGCTAAAATTACACCCAAAAATCTATCTTTGAGAAATTTATATCAAATAATGTTGCTAGTACACACAAATCATTAGCAAAACTTCTTAGCATTATAGAACACACATTTTCTATATAATGTTTTGGAAAAGTAAATCATTATGTTTACGTAAAATCATAAATGTAAAGTAACTAATCGCAGAGAAGTTCCCAGTATATCTCTCAGCCATGAAACCTTATCTTTATAACGTAAATAATTCACTTAATATTTGTTGCAGAAAATTAAACTTAAAGCACAGGGATACTAGCAAGTTAATTACTGCAAGCTACAACACTGTCGTGAGTTCCACACACATCTCAAACTGTGTTTGTTGCTATACAAAATTTAATAAGTCTCCTTTCGCGTGAAACTGTTTTGCATTAAATAAGCCCATCCTATCCTCAGCACAAAGAATTTATGGCAGCGCAAACTATTTTTCATCTCGAAATTTCTGACATCTGTGTGGTACAACACAAAGCTCCGTATGGATGGAAAAAGCTGGTACTTAATTCCTAGAAGGAAATAAATGAAGCTGTTTCTCTAATGCCTGTCGGGTAAATATACAAATTCGTATAAAATTAATTTAAAAGAGGATGCTAATTTTAATTTTATAAGAGATACATATTTGGCATATATAATGTCAAGAAATTATTAATTAGTGATGTTAAGTATTCTAAACTTCTTTCATGCTCTCCTTTAAGAACGTGAAGGATTCGAGAAAAGAATAAAGTAATAAACAATACAAAAAACAAAATCCAAACGCAAAAACGTAAAACAAATTTGCGAAGACGAATCAGTGCAGAAATATAATTGACAGCGAAAACATGGAGAAATTGTGCGAGTGAGCAAAATGTAAAGTAAGCTAATAAAAATTCAAGTAATTTCTTTCATTTTAAATGCATAAGAAAAATTTAATTTTGAGAGTTCGCTATTCTTATTCTTTTCTTTAATTAAATGCAACATATGAGGGTTAGCTGATAATTTTTGAATCATTTAACATAAATTATATACCTTTTTTCATTTACTATATATAGATTAAATTTTTAACGTAAAATGTTAGAACGTGTAATAGAAACGCATTTTAAAACTGCAAATAAAAATGTCACATGTTCAGTTGATATTTTACAGTTTAGGATTAATCTGAAACATTAGAAAATATTAGAAAACCGAATTATTTAAATACAAACGTTGAAACAAATGTGACAGAGGAGCATACAGGAGAACTAAATAATAAAGCAAGAAAAAATAAGCCGCATAACATCAATCAATTTGAGGGACAATAGTTTCATTCCTGAGAGTAAAAAATGACGAAGAAGCATGTGCTTGTATAAGAAGAGCAGGAAAATCTTTGAGAATGTTTCAGCTAAATGAGATAAAACGAAAATTCTGAAGCATTTGTTGACTGAAATGTAAACCAAAGCAACTAAGAAACAAATATGTGATAAAAAAATGCTGGCAATAAAGATTTTTTTCATGTTAAACGCTTCCAGAAAATCTAATTCTCTAACAGAAAACATTTTTTGAATGATTGTGGATACAGAGAATGAGAAAATATGATTTTCTGACCAGCAATTACAGACAATGAAGTATTTTTCTAGGGATACGTATCCGTCTCGTTAGTGTAAAATTACAAGGTTACATTGTTTGAAAAATTTATATCCAATCACATTATCAAAGAATACTCTAGATATTCCAGAAGTTCACATGTGAAATGAGATCTTTACTCACATTATGCCAAATTCCATCACTTATTATTAATTGCCTTAGCATGTAAAACTATTTGTTCTAGGAGCTTCATAATAAAGATAAAATGAGTGCGAAGTCATGAAAACGAAGGAAGTAGGTTCTCTTAACAGGGATGAATTATTTGAATAAAGTTTGTAAAAGCAAGCTGAACGGGTAAAATATTTAAAAAAATGTAAAGTGTAGTAAGATATTCAATGTATGCCTCCAAAATATTTCAGTTTATGATTTCAGAACTATCATAAAATGGTAAAATTTGAGTTGGACGTTATTCAAAAGAAAAATCACCATATTATTATTAAAAGGAAGAACTGAAGTAAAAATATTGAATTTTCATGGAATTTGTTTCCATTGCTAGTAGATATTTTAAGCTATCAAATTTGAGGGTTGTAAAGTTCGTTTAATAACTGTTTCTGTTTTTTTTTTTTAAGAATCTCAAAAACGTGGGTGCAAATATTCGTTTCCGTAGCCATAGTCTGAATATTATATACCAGTGTTATACAGAAATACCTTCAGAAGACGTAAGCAATCACACGAAAACTTTGCTAGTGTTATGAAAGGCCCAGCTGCGGTAAGATAGCTTTCCTGCAAAGTTAGGTTAGGGAGTTAGGGTTGCAGAAAGTGGCAAGGAAATGCCCATTCGGTGACAGAATTGGGGATATGCCATAGTCGGAGCGAGTACATTCTAGAACGAATTCTTACCGGTTTTCCGGAGAATGTTCCCGAACGCAGTTCAAAAGCTATAACTATCTTGTCTATACGCAGAGTATCGTAAGTTTATCGTTAAAAGTATCTTGAATGTGTTGAGTTCGGTATACTCAAAGCAAAACAGTTCAGTTTTGCTTTGAGTTCAGAGATTATTATGAAAGCAATTGATAGAGTCGGAAGCTGTACTTTAGTGCTTTGCCTTGAAGCTGTCTTCACCGTTATAGCCTGATAGCGTGAAGGTTATGTTGCTGAGTGTTTCAGCGTGTTTATCGTAATTTTTCTATGACCGTAACGCGTTTTTGGAGCTGTTCTGTGTAATTTTGGCGAGCAAATTGTGTGTGGATTCTTCATCAAATGTTGTTATCAATCCTCGAAATCCACGAACCCGTAGAACGATCGAACGAACGAACCCACGAACTTCTTATTCTTCGAGCACAGTAACATGGCGGCCCACCAGCGGCCGAGCGGTAAAGTCGCTGAACACTGGTAGTTCGGTCCGAGGTTCGAATCCCGCGAACGGGCTGGCTGCATGGGTGTTTTAGTGGTTTTCCCCCATGTGTAACATGTATACGAGCCAGTTTCCCTTAGAAAGTCCTCCACGAAGGCATCCCTCCCCATAGACAGATAGCCCTAGTGTGCTTTGCCATAATGAAATACACCACACCACCACCACCACAGTAACATGGCACAGCAGGTTCTATAAAGGTGTAGTTTGAAAACGAATGGCCTTGATTGACTGTAGACAAATGCGCACAGATTATGCAAAGCAATAAGTAAAATCAATAATATTTTAAAGGAAACTTTAGGATTCAAAACTGTTACTAATACTGGTTATGTCAGCGATTTAGTATATTTTTATATTCAAAATTTGCCCAAATACAGCCGATGCTCATTATATCGACAAATGATAGAGTTATTACGAATATTTTTGTTTACCTTCATCATTTAAAGTACATATTTTTAATTTGATCGGAATTATTTTGCTTGATGATTTTATCAGTATGTGAAATCAGTTAGTTATCAAGATATAATAGTAGTATTTATAAACATACATTTGGTGAATAAAATCCTAAAATAATAATCTCTTGCTCATAAATAAAATTTTGATTTTATGTTTTAGAATAAATCCGAAGAATAATATATTCAGTATCAATAATACCTGAGGTGTTGAATAAATTAGAATTAAATTAAGCAGAATTAAATTACAAAACCAAATAGGTTCGTTAACTCCTGACAAGTGACTGCCATTAGAATAGCTGAATTAATTAAACCTGGTTAGATTATTTGCGTGAGTGACAGTCAGGGAGTTGTTAAATACAATCCTTTAGAGAATAAATCTGATAGAGGAAATTCGAATCTCGAGTATAAGAAAACAAAACGCAAGCATAATATTGACAAAATATGAGAACTGAAACCTGCTTCTCAATTTTCACGTCTTTAACTGTAAAATCGAGATCGCTATCATTGGAAACTAAGAAACGTGACTACAAATGCAAGTGCATTATCATTTCACTTTCCTGTGAATTTCTAGATAGATGAATTAATCATAAGTAAGAAATGAGATTCTCAATAAATAAATCTAATGCATGAGTTATTTCAAATTACTGTTGAATATATAAGCTTTCACCTTTTATGATCACGATATTTCGCTTTGTCTTGTCATTTCAGACAAGTGCAGTAATGCATTACCCATTCATTGAAGCTTTTGCATAACTTGCATTTTTAGGCTAAAATTTATTTCATTCTTCTGCGATGATACATAGTATCGGAATGTGAAATTTATAAAGGAAATCCATCTATTGCATGGTTTTATTTAAGCTGATTTCTTTGTCCGTCTGGTTCAAATCTTGAAATCAATTTTTGACTCACTCCTATAGAGCCTGTTTTTACATTGAACTGTTCGCCCCAGAAACTTGGTTTTTTACATTCGCAGTGTGAAGTATCGTTAAATTTTCTAACCGGCTGTTTAAAGTTAAGCATATTTCCTTTCAATTCTAAATTCGTTGCCCTGCCAGAATGCAAATTTTCAGCACGTGCGGTATTCAAATTAGTTAGGAAGAAGGAAGTATTTAAAGGAAGGTTTTGGAAGGTGAAATCAGAGCATGTTCTGCTGCTTAAAGGCCACATTGCTAACTTTCATTCTCCAGTCATTAGAATTCTGTGGCGTTGAGTTATTCTTGCATTAGGCTTGTTTATGCCGACTTTCGAGTCAGAACCAGCTGGCGCGATAGTTAACTTGTGAAGCCGTTAGGCTATACTTAACTTCATGAATTTTTAAGTTATTCATTAGCTTTTGAGTTGAAATTTAGTAAGCACGAGTTGGTGCTGACTGTAAACTTAATAAAAGGTTCTTACACTCTTCTTCTGACTTTAAAGGACTTAGTGATCATTCACCAAACAATTCTGAACGTCGAGTACATTTTATGATAGCAAAGTAAATAAGACATTACAACAGGAAATTCTTGAAAATAAAAGTTGCATCTCCAATTTAGTTTCCAGTTTTTGGTGACTTTTCCAAAATTGATTAGTCTTTTACATTTATTACATGCGTAGTTATTGTGCGTATTACTTCATTTTCTTCTCTTTACATGTGCAATGAAACCTCATAAAACAGTATCTTGAGAAAGCTATTTTTATTTGCTGCAAACTGACTTATATAAGTGCAATTTTAACTATGTCAGCTTTTATTGCTGTTATTAAGACAACTGAATGATGAGAATGCTGTTATGCTGTTATGTACTGTTAAAGATTTTCTTAAGGTATTTGATTTAGATCCTTATAATGCTATGTTATACAATTTATGTTAAAATAAAGATGGTTAATTTGAATCTTTTTAAATATAGTGAATAATCAAAAGAAAATATTAAAATAATTTATTCTCAATATTTGTAGTCTTGTGCATTTTATCCACCTACTTGAGCATCAAATTTAACTATCAATTTGAACCTAGATTTGTAATTTTACAAATTATCTAATGAACAACCAGGGCATCAGATTAATAATTGGTTTTTCATGACTTGTAATTTTATTTTAATAATTAACGATTAAAAATTTTTACGGTAAAAATTTCATTTTTTCTTAGTCTTTATTGAAACGATCGATGGCAGGAGACCAAATCCTTCGGTAAAACTTCAGTAAAAATGTTGCGAGCTCTGTTTTTACTCACTTTTAGGTTGATTTATTTGCTTTTTCCTTTTATATATATATAACAAGCGTTTAATTGACTTTTGACCCACATTTACTAAGCTGATTTTTTTTATATTAACGCTCAGTTTTGATTAAAAAAATGCTATATTTCATAGCTATTTCGTTAAAATCTTAAACAGATTTTTTTATTACATTTGTAAGGGAAATTGTACAGATTTTCCGCTTATATTCCTAATTAGCAATATAATAAATATCTGCAGAATTCGGCCTCTATATTCTTGAATTATTGGATATATTGAAGTTTATAGATCTTTAATAAAATGTAGACATTTTGTTTTCAAAACTGACAGATTTTTGGAACATTAAGCTTTGATATTGTAATGTTGGCATTAATTTGATATTACTAAAATTAACTCTTCTCCCCTGTTTAAGATAATATTGATCAAATTAAAATACTTAACTAATGCTTCTACATTTTATTTTACTATATCATGTCGTAGTTTAATTGCCCTAAAATCGTACTTTTTTTCCTATCAGAACTACATGGCATTGTCTTTAAATCATTCGACTCTGAAGGGAAAATGCCGCCAGATTCATCTTTACTTGTTGATTAAAAAGAATAATTTTTGTACATTGAGAAGAACTGATTGACTTTATTTAAATTTTTTTCCTTCAATGGGCTAATCGTATAAATAAATAATGTATAAATTTTTTCAAATTAAAAAGTTTTTAGCAAAGTGTACTGAGATTGAAAATTATGTTTTTAGTTATCTCAAAATATTTTACCATAAATGAATAAAAACAGATTCGCAGTAAAAGCATTGTATTAGAAAATAAATAGAACTTTTAGAATAATGGAATTGAATAACATAAGCAACAAGAGGACTGCAAAGTTTTAAATTATTATTTTATATTATTTAAATTTTTGTCTGAAAGGTTTAGTTTAAAAATTCGACGCTGACAGCAGATCCATGACATAATTTTAGTCACAGATGACCAAGAATGTTCCAATAACTAAAAGCGTCGTTTTTCGTGAACTTTGTTTTAAAAAATGTAACTTCAAAAAAGCTCTCCATGCATTTCTTTAATGAATAATATCGTTGACTTTAATAAAATAAAGTCAACGATATTATTCAATCAAAAATATTGCGATGAGATGTAAAATTCGGACGAATTTTATTAAAAAAAAGTAAGAGCTAAAGAAACTTTCAAAGTCATAATCTTCAAGTGTACGATTTAAAATAAGTTTCAATGATAGCTTTCGCATGTTTTTAATGATCTAAAAGTCAGGTTCTGTTTTGTTTGCGTGAAAGAAGATGAAAAGGCAAAGTTGAAAACAAAAATATTCATTCAAATTGCTTTTTGACGATAATTAATTCTGTTAATGATAAATATGAGTTTAGTGCACTTTTTATAAAGTTACATAAATCGACGGAAATTTAAAAAAAAATTAAAATAATTTTTCTATAAAAATAGCTTAGTTTTTTAATGATAGTTTTTCTTCCGAGGAATTCAGTAGGAACATAATTATAAATTCGTCTCAATAATAATTTCATAAAAATCTTTTTCGGAAACATTAAAATATTTATTTGGTTTATTTATGGAAAAAATAATAAAGATATACTTAAATATATTAATATTTGAATAAAGTTATCTAGAATTATAAAATATTTGTATTTATTGTTCTTATACTTATTAGTGGCATTTTAAGAATGTTTAAGGGGAATGCAGTTTCATTTAAAGAAAGAGTTAATAGAAAATCGCACAGTCTGTAACCTTTGATGACACATTAATACAGTCCAACGGCAGTTTCATTGGTACCCAATTTAACAATTTTCTTGATTTAGAATATATTCAACGATTCGCAGTGAAACCTGTTAGAAACAACTTTCCGAAACATGTAAAATATTTAAACTTTTTGTAATCGTATTTATCCTAATTGAATTTAAGATGATTTCGCGATCTGACCCCGTTTTAAAGTTATTTTTTATATTATCCTATTTTACAGTCTTTTTAAAATCGTTAAATCAGAAATAGATTATCCAGTGACTGAATAGTGAGTTTTGAATTATTAAATTTTGAGGGCTTTTTTATGTGTAAATAGACACTAAACATAAGTAAATAATTTTGTCAGATTCTTTTCTTCTGAACAGTGTGAAAATGGGTTGTTAATTGTTTTGTAGTATTTGTTGGACGAAGCAAAATAACCCAAAACTAATTTCGTATTACTCTTAAGGAAATGAATGGCAACGCTTTTATGAAACGCGTCGACATCAGTTTATTTGCAAATGATCACTTTTTAAGAGAGCACAGAATTCTTTTACAGCAGAATTTATAATGTTTTATTGCGATGTTTATGAAATTTTAAGGTTTTATTGTGTAAAATACCTGAATGTTTCTAATTCAAATTAAGATTATTTTTATAGACTAATTAGAATTAGTCCATTCCAAAACAATATGGCCTGGCATATGAAACACATCCCCCCAGACAGGAATTCAATATGCAAATAATTTATTTTGCGAGATGATGTGAATAATTTTATTCATTTCTCAGTCTCAGCTCAAAATGCCTAAACACTATAAGAAATGTCAGAGAACGTTAGAAACACTGCCAATGCAAATTTACTACTCTATTTATTTATAAAACTATTTACAGGTACTATGTATATTTTTAGCCTCGTAGTTTGTGAATTCAGTTTAGACTGACGGTTTTCCAGTTCAATCTTCGTTTTTCACTGCAGAGGAAAAAATTTCTTTTCTGGTTATTTGGGAGGTTCAGATTTCAAGATGCTATCTAAAGGAATTTTATTCTACCTTTTCTTCGGGATGATCCTAAAATAGTGCATTGTGATACTATTTTCATCTCAAAAACCTACGTACGGGACATCATCTAATGGGTTGTTGAAAAAAATGATGGATATTAAGGACGACAGAAAAAAGATAATAAAAACATGACGAATATCTATTTATTTAAAATAATACCCAGCAAAATTAATGCATATTTGTCAACGGGTAGCAAAAGCATTTATATCACATTGGTAAAAAATTAATGCTTCTGGAAGTGATGAAGTCGTTCATTCCCAGATACATTAACGCATAGTTAGTAAAGCATTTCTAAGCAAAACAAATGGCTCAAGCATGGAAAAATGGTCATCTATTGCGAAAATGTGAGACGAGTTTGGAGAATGAGGCAAAATTTCATTTCATACCAAAAACTGTTAATTTGTTGTACGATTACCAATGCCATATGTGGTAGGACGTTTCGCGAAGCAATTCGACTCCATGCAATTTGCCAAAGGCAAAATTTATCAGAAATTTGCTGAATAGCTTCGGAACATTCAGCTCCACTTGTCGATTCATCTTCTGGAAGGAAAGAGTACTGAATAACACCAGAAGAAGACTACCATTCAGTAAATAGTATCTTCTTTTGATGCAGAAGTATGTTTGGAGTTCTTCCTGGAACGTCTTTCATTCTCAAACATTCCAATAGAACACATAAGATTGTCTTCAAACATCTCATCCATAACCTTAGCATCCTCTTTACTTCTAAGAATAGCATCCATAGCATCATCTTTACTTTTTAAAAGAAATAAGAAATTTTTTTCAAAAGTCATGTTTTACTTTCATCAAAGAGTTTGTGAGCCAAACTCTTGCCGAGCTTTCTTACTCTTTCCTATGATTATCTTTGGTTAGGTGTGAAACAGTTTAAGAAAGTACATACCATAGTGTATGAGTGATCTCTCGTACATCATTGTAGTATATCCCGTACATGATCTTTTAATTAATTTGAATTAGAGACGGAAGGACGATATAGAAAGTGTTTGTTTTCCAGTCTCAAATCTCCTGAATGAAGTTTGGCAAGCCAACGGCAAGGGGATCTCTCACTATTTATTCCTCGACCAAATGATTTACTGATGTTTTCCTGAAGACCTTGTAAAATTTTCTAATTTGAATTTCTAAAGTTATAGCATTCTTAATTGATTGGATTTCATGACAGACTTAATGCCAGGTATATTAAATGCTTAATGCTCACTGAACGGAACTAAGACTGCTGTTGCATCACACACGTGCGACGTTATCTCATGGCATCAACATTTTAACGAACTTCTGGGCTTTCTACCGCAGCCAGAAGAAACCTTTCATCTGTCAATGGCCATTTTATTTGCGACTAACCAGTACTTCAATATGTTTTTTTATGGTTGCATTATCACTGAGTTCATTGCAATATATTTTTCCTCCAGAAGAAAGTTTCCTTTCATGCTCTTCACTCGTTACGTTTTTTTAAGCATTGATATATTTTATATTTACGGCGCTGCCTAACTAGAAAGTAATAGAAATTTAGCTCTACGTTTGAGTTGTTAATAATGTATGAAGACATTAGGAGTATAATTCGTAATGCTGGACATTTTTCGATGAACTTGCGCGTTCGTTATATTTAATGTTCGCTGTAAAAATCTTTGCGGAAGTGAAGTACCGCTGTATCATTGCTTTGAAAAACTGTGACTTATCATATCTTTATGAGAGATGAATTAATGTTAAAGATTAACCGTAAATTACGGATCAGCTCATATGTAATGGCTATACGTCTGCGTTTATTGGTGTGACAATTTGAATTAATTTAATTTCTACTATTTTATTCACATAACAAGGGAAATTTTGTAATCATTTTCCAGTAAATGAAAATAATAAAAGAGATTAAGCGTTTTAAGAGATTATCTCACAAAAAATATTCGATCACTCACAAATGAGTACAAATTTAGCAGTTAATCAGTCTAAAATAGCTACTTGTTTTTGTCTGTATATCCCACAAATATTATTTGTCTGAGGGAAAAAGATGAAAAATCAACCATTCATTGCTGGTAATAGAATTATGGATTTTAAGTTGCCAGCTGAATGGGCTAACTGCTACACCACAAGAGCATGAATGAGGGAATGTGATAATTCCTTGCATTATACTTCACTTTCAAGGCGACTGGGAAGATATACGAGAGCCAGTCGACTAAATGTGAGTGGTGATTAATTATCATTCACCACATTTGTAGTTCAGAATCCACAGAAAATGCTATTAAGCTGCTTTTGGTTCAGGAGATATGTAAAATCAACACTGTCTTCACCATAATTCGTATGATGAATCTTCCAGTTTCTCGATGGGTGTTCTAACCATCAGAAGAACATCATAAGAACATAAGCAAGAGAAACAAGCTTCAAAAGAGACTGAACGCTCTGGGGATACAAGCTGGTTTCAAGCTTCCTTCGCTTTGCAGATAATACCTGAATGGGATTGTTTATATTTACGCCTCAAGGGTATTTTAATATAACGCAAATGGAGCTGATATTTCAAACCAGCTGCTATATAATTTTTAGATGCTTCCTTGTCCGAGAAATAAAACTGCAGAGGAAGGGAAAGGATTCCCGTTTCCCTCGATTTCCAGCACAGCTGCCATGAATGTCATCTATCTGAAGGAAATGAAGCTGAGGTTCAAGTAATAACTGTTCCCTCTGGTCACGAAGAACTGATGGAAAGAATGAATTTTTCCATTCGACTAGAGCTTATTACTTTGGCCACATTGACGGCTTTTCGCCATAAAATATCTTTGTGACATTGTGAAATTCTGTTAATTTTAACGCATTTAAAAATTTCCCAATCGAATTCAGTTTTGATAATCAGTATTCCGGTTACGCGAAAGCTCGGTGATCAAGTTTAAAATCCAGAGAAATTTGCCATTCACAATTTATGAATATAGACTGACCCATTCCATCACATGCCAGCACAAAACGTTTCGAGCCAAAATCCACTCATGACTTTTTCTGCATCTGATTGTTCAAAATTCGCCAGCAAATGTTTACTTTTAAAACGGACTATATAATAAATAGTATGTTGAGAATGGAGTATGCAATCATGCTAACAAGTTCTTGCGACATAATACCGACATCAAAATAATTAACACGCTATTCACTTTTCAGATTCTAAAACTTTAACATCTTATCCCATCTTGAATGAATGGTTTCCTTTCTTTACTCTTAACATTTTTCGCTTGCGATGAAAAACATATAATCTATTAAAAAGAAATATGTTCTGACTTAGAGGAATTTTATATCATTAAAATATCCTTAAAAAACAACGAGCATAATTTGCCCAATTTTTGAAAAGAAGGAAAAAAATCATGTAAGTGTTATCATTCGTTAAAGGTCCTATCTTAAAGTATTATGTTCAGGATACCATGACATTTTCCTATGCTTTTATCTCGAATATTCCCAATCCAGAAGATCAGAAAATATTTTTGATTTTCTTTCAACCAAGCAGAAGCAAGAATTTTAGATCAGCATCTAAAAACTCGAGAAATTTTCGTCAAAGTGGATATGAGCTCAGTCAAGCCTTGAACTCTTGTTATTCTTCTCTTATAAAAAACGTTGAGCTGAAACTTCCAATATGATTCTTCCAGAAACCAATTTTACGGTATTCAAAGCAATAAGGCGGGAATTGTGTAGGATTTTCCTCCGTCATCATTTTTTTAAGCCGCATTTATTTACAGACTGAACTTAAATCCATCCTTCAGCATTAAAATCCTTTTCTTGTGAGACAGCGAATCATTATTTTTGTTTTTCCTTCATAGACAACTACTGATTTGATCCGTCATGAAAATGTTAGAAACAGTTTGCATTGATATACAATATTGAAAATTTCTGAGTTAAAGAGGTTCATTCTTTTAGCTTCAAAATCTATAAGGAAATAATTTCACCCTTTATAAAGTCCAGCCTTTTCTTAATTTATCAGTTTTACCTAAAATTTAGTCAATTGGCTATACGTTTTTGTTACTTGGCAATTTAACATTCATATCGCAGTTTTTAAAAATTATGATAAAATAAATTAAAAGCTAAACCTAAGAAAATTATTTACTTTCCTACTCACATTTCCGTACTCCCTCTACTGCTCACAGAAATACAGAAAATAAAGTATGTATTACAAAGAATTTGATGCAATTTACGGAGCTGAGAACTGAAGAATAAGGTTAAGTTGCAGTAATACAAAGTACTTATATCAAGCAATAGAAGTCAAAGGAATGTTTACTAATTAATCTCGGCTGCTAGTGATTTTTCAATTATTAATTGAAAAAACTATTCTTTCTATCCTATAATCGTAATGCTGTCTGAGAATAAATCCGACTAAGCTAATGGCAGTTACATTAATAGTACATACATATTATGTATTTGTTTTTGAAAATTGTTTTTCAATTTAGAACCAAAATATAAGACACGTTTAGATATTTTATAATTAATTTATAAATTTAAATGTCATCATAAAGCTGTTAGACTATGGGGAAACGAAAGAACAACAGACTTGTACTACATGTTCTTATCTTAGTATAATAGTCATTAGTTTATATATTCACTTACTACTTACAAGTATGGTGGCACTGCACACGACAGACATTGTTTCTTTATATTTACATCCAGCAATAGAGGTTAAGTTCTGTAGTCAGAAATTTTCAAAAATAAGGGCATTCGCTTCTAGCTAAACTTGCAAATTTTGAGAGATGAATATTAGTTTTTATTCTTGTCGACATAGGATCCTGCGTTTAAGAAGGCATCCTTTGTGCTTTCTTAAAAACGTTTGCATAAAATGTTGCGGTTTAAATCAACCTCTTCAAGACATGTTTAAATTGAAATGAGCAATAAAATAAACATAACTTGAACGATAATTAGTTAAATTAAAATCTTGCATCTTTAATTACCTTGAGTTTATATATTATTGGTTAAAAGTGAAATTTAGCTCTTTTTAAAAGAATGTTTCCATTTCTTTATTATTTGCAATATTTTTCCGTTGATGCTATTTTTTACAACTCAGGCTCAGACAATCATAGGAGCTTATCATTGGAAGAACTGGTAAGCAGTGGTAGTTCAAATCCTCGGCAAATGGGCTGACCGAATAAGCGTTTTAAAGTTTTTTTCCTAAGCTAACGAGAATTTAGTTAGTTCCCTAACAGAACATTACTCCCTTTACGCAGAGAGCTCTAGCATGCTTTATTGCAAATCCAGTGAAGTAGGAATTACCCTTGAGGCGTCATCTAGCAATAAAAAATGAAAGCGTATTTTATACGAGACAGTACTGAATTGTGGAATATTTATTATATTAACCGACTTTATTAAAATCATACTGAGCGCTAAATGCGTTACAGATTTTTTGTGAGCAAGTGATATTGCTACATGAGTAGAGATTTTTTAGAAAGATATTTTAAAAAAGACGCAGACTTTTCTAAATTCCTGAGAATGCTGATTTTCTTCCCTCTCTCTTTAAAGATTATTTTCTGAAAAGCACTCTTTTATAAACATTTTCTCCATTTTCCAACATTAAATTTTTAGTGTTTGGTTCTAGTATGATAGTATATCTTCGAGTAACTACTATTATTAATAATTAAAAATACAATCTCAATGACATTGCAAATAATAGCCATAATAAATATTTTTTTAACAGAAAACAAAACACATTCGTAAACTAACAATGAAAATTTTGATGACTGTCGATTTTCGTAAGCGCTGTAGCCAGTCGAGTAAAGGAAGAAACTCATATTTTCACTAACTCAGCAACAATAGAAACTAGAATATTTTTATTTTTTAAAACCTAATTCCAACCTCAAATTTGCTGTTTTATTTCCATTAAGAAATCCGAGATTTTAAAAGTTTACATTTTTTGTGAGATTAGGAGGCGGGGGACTATTGAATAGAAAATGGCTTTGAGATTTTGATACTTGTTTTAGGGTGAATTTTATTCTTCATTAAATTTTTCTTCCTTTGTAGAGACATTAGGTATTTTTTTTTTTTTTTTTTTTGAAAGCAGGAGAAATGAAACATTTGCAAAGCCTTCGCCGGGAATCGAACCTCGGACCTCTGGAATACGCGCCCAAGTTGCAGACCACCACATCATGAAGGCATGCGGAGAAGACGGGAGAAATACCTTAAACCTTAACCGTTTATTTACGTGACTTACTTAATAGGTTTTTATATGATTAAGTTTTTTATCTTCTAGTTGTAATGATAAAGAATAATAGCTTAAATATACTATTTTTCATTTCTTCTGGAGAATGAATTGCATGCATCTGAAATATGCAATTGTTAATTTCTTTAAAATTAGACAATAGACATTTTTTGACAAAAAAACAATCTCAAGAAACAAATATATTTTGTACCATTTATCGAGAAAACACCATTTAACGAATCATTAGCAAAATAAACTATATCATTTAGAGAACTAAATAAATAACAAAAACGCATTTTTTCTTGCATTTAATTTAATTTATTGGATTGAATTAAAGCTACTTCGTCGAGAGCGCCTGAACCACAATAGAATAAATGCCCTCTTTAAAATTCACTATATTTGTTTACCGTAGCGACACTCTGGCACTAGGTTCACTTAACAGCGTAATATTTCGTTCATGTTATAACTCAGAATGCACAAAATTTATACCATTTAAAGAATTATTTAATCGTCGCCACATGTTCAATTCAAATACTATAATCAATATAAAACGATGTATAAAAGATATTAAGCAAACAAAACAAAAAAGAAACAGTTTTTCACAGACGATTCACTTTTTCTCATTCAATTTGCTTTTTTTGATATTTGATTTTATTGTGGTTGAGCCACAATATTTGCACAAAATACACAATATTTTGATGACATCATTAGATTACAAGCGTACAAAGTTGGTTGTAGCACAGCTCAATTCAATATTGGAGTATGCGGTTGTGTAAGCGACATGCTGATTTTGTTTGTACAAAAATAGTACAAAATGCTGAAAAATAAAGGTGCACCAAGAAAACAACGCAAAAGAAAAGCATAACAATTAAAGAAAGATTTATTGAAAGACGATAATGAAGAACGTTTAGCTGTAAAACGAAAAGAACGCACCAAGTGATGTTGTGAAAATAAAATTGACTGAAGTTCTTAGTTTTCAAATAAATCAAGGTGTATCAACTTTTTCAACTGTTGCCAGTAATAAATTGTCAAGCTTGCGTGTACGTTTAACCAGATTATATAGGAGAGATTCTTCAACGGTGTCTGTCAAATAAAAATTTATCACTATTATACACAATATTTTATCAAAAACTTCAGCGATAATGAATTTGGAATCTTTGCAATACATGTAACAGATTACTGTTTATGAAAATGTTTAATGTAACAGATTACTGTTTATGAAAAATGAAATTCAGATCTCCCTTCTCGCCAAGGCAAAAATATATAAAAACTCAAAATATCTATATTAAAAATTACGAAGTAAATCTTAAACACTGATTTTATTGAATAAATTTCAGAATGGATTAAACATGATTTAATTCTCAGTAATAAAAGAAGGCGTTATTTTTGTTGTTGCGAAGCTTAGTCTCTCTAGATTGGCAACAAATCTACTATTCTGCTGTTTCAAATGTAAACAAATGAGTCCGCCATGTTATTTAAAAATTAGGTTTAACTGCACTTAAATAGTTTTTAAATTGTTGATAATTGTACAAATATTGCTTGCAGATTTACTAAAGGCACAAAAACCTGAACCGAAAAATAAGAACAATATAATTCAATCATTTTTAAAGCAAAAAATGCACAATTTACAAACATATAAGAGTAAAGAAACTGAGATCACTGAGCCGGGTAACAGAGTGGAAATATATATATAAATATATTTATATACGTTTGGTGCGGCCGATGGCAACCAAAATACGAGGTGCACATCTACATGTTATAGCAGTCCTACATACAAAATTTCAACGTTCTGAGGCACTCGTTTTTGAGTTATGCAAGATACGTACGTACATACGTACGGACGCCACGAAAAATTCTTTTCAGAATTAATTTTAAAGCAGTTTTATAATGTGTTTGGAGGAAAAGAGTTTTTTTTTCTGTCCTTTCGTACAAATGTCACGCAAAAACATCGTTAAATTGCATTCGATAGCGGTCAAAATGGATGTTTTCGTTGAAATATACTGCCTGAAAATTTTCGCGATTACAATACTTGCTTTTTACTTAGTGCAAGGAAGTAAAAAAGGAATTAATATCAGCCACTCTTGAAATGTGTACAATAATTCTATGCAACGTTAGTTTATGACTGAATTTTGCCTTGTTTTAAATTTCATATAGACGTGCTTTTCTCCAGGATCAGTTAGCTGGGAAATGCTTATAGTGAACTTCTGCATAAGTTTAGAAGGACTGTTGTTGATAGGTTATTCTAGATTGGAAAAGTGTAGGATAGCTATCTGCCTGACTTAAAGGATGCCTGAGGGAAAGACTTTCTTAAGGAGCACTGATTTGTATTCTTGTTACGCATGATGAAAACCACGAAAACCATAACCACTTGAATACTAGTGAACCCCGAATACTGTTGAGAAAAACTTCATAAATTGTAATTGTCTGGCATTTATAAAACAGAGTTATTTTGAAACTTAATTGAAGAGCTATGATATAGGCTAAAATAGGGTGAATAATATTACTATAACTAAAATATATTTGAATTTCCAATTATTAAACTTAATCAATTTTGCATTCAAGCTGCTATGAAAAGCTCAATGGATATCTTCTAATTTTACTCCATATGTTAAGTGCACCGTTTTAAACAATGTTTTCCGAAATTGATTAAAAATGTGGCCTTGAAATTTTAATTACAGAAGGCCAACTATTTCGACCGAGCCTGTAATCGTTTCGCAACTCCGTTAAACTGACGTTAATATAAAGTTGGAGCCTCCTGGTCGTATGAAGGCGATAGAATTACTCTAGATTACGACTTTAGTTGTAACTTTTAATGGATGCTGTTTAATTGCGTGTGAGTTAAAACCTTTAAAAATCCTCGTCAAGCTAAATATTGAAACGTCTCTGCTTTTATCGAGCAAACAGCACGAAACAACCGAAGAGAAAATAATGGTCAAAAGTAAAATTCTTGTAGTGTTCATAGTTATTTTATCAGATCATAAAATCTGTCATATCCTTTATGTGAGGTTTAAATGTAGATATGATTTGCACAAATGTATCGCTGGCTTACACAATAATTTTAAAGTAGGACTATATTATTCTAACGTTAGTTAGTAGGACTACGGTAAAGTAGAATACGTATGACTTAGAGACAGAATATCAGAGGCAAAACCATTTTAAGAAAACGCAAAACATACCTTAGCAGGACGCTTATATCTCAATAACCCCCAAAGATATAGTTTTCGTCTATGGCATATTTGATAGCTAAAGGAGACCATTACAAAACACACACACAAAAAGTGAAAATTAGAATTGTGATTGAGTCACAATAAAATCTCACAAAAATACACAATATTTTGATGACATCATTAGATTACAAGCGTACATGGTTGGTTGTAGCACAGTTCAATAATTCTATATTGGAGTATGCGGTTGTGTAAGCGACATGCTGATTTTGTTAGTACAAAAATAAGTACAAAATGCTGAAAAATAAAGGTGCACCAAGAAAACAACGCAAAAGAAAAGCATAACAAGTAAAGAAAGATTTATTGAAAGACGATAATGAAGAACGTTTAGCTGTAAAACGAAAAGAACGCACCAAGTGATGTTGTGAAAATAAAATCGACTAAAGTTGTTAGTTTTCAAACAATTAACTGTTGCCAGTAATAAGCTGTCAAGCTTGCGAGTACATTTAACCAGATTATATTGGAGAGATTCTTCAACGGCGTCTGTCAAATAAAAATTTATCACTAGTATACACAATATTTTATCAAAACCTTCAACGATAATGAATTTGGACATCTTTGCAATACATGTAACAGATTACTGTTTATGAAAAACGTTAACATCGGTCTGTAAAAATGAAACACCAAGTACTTTAAGTAATTCATACGTAGATCTTGCTTTTAATAGGAACATCAGGTAATGAACTAATGAATTATGTTTGCTATTTTTTGTATCATAGAAATACAAATATACGAATTGTACATAAAGTTGAAACTGCTCTACGTTGTATTCAGGGAATAATGCTAGAAATAAATAATTAAAACATTACTATTAGTTTCACGTTTTCCCCAAATTTCCCTAATCATTTTTTCTTTTAAATAAAAAAAAACATGTAAAATAAACAAAACAAAACAAACAAAAAAAAAAAAAAAAAAAAAAAGAAACACTTTATCAATAAAATAAAAATTAACAAACATTAAAAATCATAGGAATCAGTCCTACGAAGGGAAAGCTTTGTTACAGGCTTTACCCTCTTAAACATGAATGCAATGCTATATTTAAAAGGTTTTAAAAATATGGTTAAGTATTTTATGAGAATAACTTCACCCTCCCCGTAAAAAGATTTAAAAAAGGGGATGAGGAGAAAGAAAAAAAGAAATCCTAAGAGCATCTTAGGTACACTATAAATCTCTGCAGGAAACTCCCTAATTTATGTATTTCGAAACATGCTTTATTAATTGCACTTATGACAAAGATAATATTATTGAAAATTACATACTATATTGTTTTTAAACTCTTCCATTGTTTTACGGGTAATGCACTATGATATAGTAACCACAGATTTACCACAGTAACACCTTGGAGAAGTCCACTGTTAATCTAGCAGCAGTTATAAAAAAAGGAAAGAGGAAAAATTCATATTTTAATTAAACGAAAATTAATGGTAATAATTTACCTGTACTTTTAAGTTCTTCAACACAGAGAATAAGATAATTTTGTAATGTAAATTAAATGAGCATTAAAAAACTGTAAATAATGAAAAGAAATGAAGAAATTAATGTAATAGAATGAGGAAACTTAAGCTTGAAATGGTAAATGAATAAAATAAAAAATGAATAAATAAATTTTGAACAACGTAATTCACGTAAAACAGTGAGATTCTGCAATCCATATAACTAAACTAACTATCGATGTGCATAAAAAACGTCCCAAATACTGTGCATCATCTACTGTCATTCTACGCATTATTTTCTTTTGTATTTATTGCCCAGCTTTATCTTGAGCTGACAGACTGTTATCGCAATAGTAGTGCAATACAATGAAAGTTAAGTTTGTTTATTACAAGTTGCCATTATGCAATAGTACTACAATACAAAAAAAGTTAAGTTTGTTTATAACAAGTTGCAAAGTTATAGGTTGGAAAAAATTGTTTCATGCTAGATGGCGAGGCAAATAAATAGCTTAGAGCAGCCTGATATAAAAATTATTTAGTTTCTATCTTCTTCGAAAATTAAAAAAACTTTAGAAAAGCCCTTCTGAGAGAGTTTTAGGCTGGTTTAAATATCTACTATCGTTTGAATCTAAAGTCAGGATAAACTATGAATTTGAATTGCAAAGGCGAAATTTCAAGTAAATTCTCCTTCCAATTCAAATTAACATTTTACGATGTTAAGCACTTTTGCAGTTTTATATTCTAGACTATTTTATAGTTATTTTTACATATTTATTTAATCTGTATTTTATGGTTTTATTTTATTTTCTGTTCAACCTGAAGTCTTTGATTTGGCATACTCCGTTTTTAAAATTCCTTTTACTCATTTTGCATTAGATGTGCTGTCTATTAAATAAAATTTATTTGAATTTGAGTATTATGTTTCTGTTTGATTTGTTTGAACTTGGCAACTAAGGATGAAGTGAAAGTAATATTTAAACAAGAATTATAATAATTCTTTAACCTTTATTAAAAAGTTACCCATCACAGTAGCCGAATGGGTAAGACTGCTGAACAAGTAGTTCGACCCATATTCAAATTCCAAACGAGGGCGTTTTGTCGATATACTTAGGTATAATGCAAATATGAGTCAATTTGTTTTTAGAAAACTTTACAGAAAATCGTCCTTCCCCTTAATGAAATACTCCTAGTTCCGTTATGAAATAAATTCTAAAAGTATTATGAAAAAGAAAAATGTGTTTCACAAGAAATCTAGTCTAATCTAGTCATAAAGTTCTACTGACTAGAAAAGATGTGCACAAATTTATTCTAAAAATGGATCTAACTTAAATCAGATCTAGAAAGAATACAGAATACAGAATATATTTCATAACAGTGGTTAACTTTTTTCATTTTATGTTACACTATACGGTTAGCAAGCTAAATCGTATTCGCAATTTTTATAACCAATAAATTTTATTTTAAAACGGGTCACTGGAATTGCACGAATTTCTTCGGGTAATTTTTCAGTTACTGTATAATGTCACAGAACTTATTCCTCAAATAGACCCGTAACAAAAAATAATAATAATAATAATAATAATAATAATAATAATAAAAATAAAAAATAAAAAATAATTGTAGATATTAATCATTTACGTCACTGCTATGTTTTTAAATCCTACTTACCAAGCAAGTATTTCTGGGAACACTGTTAATTTCACCTTGAGTCCTGACTATGGAACTGGGTGTTTTTATGTTTTCATGCATTCTTCCATTTTCGTAAAAAAAGTAAAAGCCATATTTTACTTGAAAATATTCTACGAAGACATTCATTCCCTCGAACAACTAGCTTCCGAATATGTTACCACAATAAATTAATCAGTCTGACCTAAACATTTTTATTATTTGCTGCAACTGATTGAAAGAGTCCCTATTTAATTAATAAATGGAGAAAATATTTTGAAGTTCTTATGACTTGAAATTTATCAATTAATTTTCCTATCCATTTTAACCCATGATAAAACGCTCGCCCGCCTTGTCGTCCTTGCTGCTAATTTGCAGCGATTCGCAGATTGTATTATCTTGAATATGAATGGATCTATCGCATTCAGAATGTCTTGGCTTTTGGTGGGGCCATCCGTAAAATAAAATTTAATCTCAACGGTTTGTTATCATCAAACAGTTGAATTTATCTAACAGGTTTAAAGCATTATTGAAGATAACTCCAGCATGTGAATGATGCCCATTAGTTTCAGCTAACAATTTCAAGTAAGTCGATGAAACAAGTGCACTGGCAAAGTTTAGTCGGATCGATGGAGTGGCCAGGAAAAGAGCATGCCTATAATAACACGACTTTAAATATTCTTACGCAACTTAAACGACCAAAATATGGCTGGTATTGAATTCTCAAGTAATATTTAGAATTCTAATTGTCCAAATTTAACACTATTGGGATCAAAAGCAGCCACCTTTTCCACAGTGCCAAGAACTAGCAAAAGGCTGTGGTAGCATGAATGAAAATCAATGGATTTAAATACAACAGGCGTTTTTAAAGCCTCATTGAAGCCCTTATTGGGGACTGAAAGAGGCTTCATCGAATGCTTTTTTTCGCATATCTTTAAAATATTACGTGCGAAATTCTATTGAAATATATCATTTTTTTTTGTTATGAACAACTTTATTTTACTAAAATTATGATTTTTTTTCTGTAATGACTAATGCACGCTTTTTTTTTTTATTAAAAGAAACACAAGTTCCCCATGTACCACATAGTATCACATGGGACTTACAGAAGTAAGTATGAAACACAATACAAAATAAACAGAAGAGAAAACTGAAATAAAATTAAGGATGATTACAAAGTTTTACAATGAATTGACAAAAGTGTTAAAAGCACTTCTCTCGGAAATAAATTGGTAAAACTCTGGAGGCCAGTTAATATTAGAATTTTTCAGTCCCAGTTTCAAGACTTTTCTTTCGCTCTCATATTTAGGACATAGAAGAAGCACATGTTCAACATTCTCCTCGCCGCCAAGGCCACAGTCACAGACAAACTCAGGACTCAATTTAAATCTGTTCAAATAACTTTTAAAATTCCCATGTCCAGTAAGAAACTGGGTTAATTTGTAATTTGTGAAGAAATGATGACATGACAATCTCATTTTAATAGAAGGGAAGAATCTCCTAGTTAAATTCCCTTTATTTGAATTAATGAATTCGTGATTCCACATCTCCACAATGCTTTCATACATGACCTTCTTATAAAAGGAATTAGGGATATTGACAAAAGTGTCAATTTCCCGCTTAGTCGCTGTCTTAGCAAGGAAATCGGCTCGTTCGTTCCCAACAACACCTGTATGACCACCAACAAATGGAAATGAAACCGAAATATTTTTATCCTTTAGATTTTTCAGTTCTTTTTGAATCTCAATAATGATATTATTAGAAGAAGAAATACTTTTAAAGATCTCCAAGGATGAAAGGGAATCAGTACAATCACACTGTTTTGTTTAGAGACCCATTTGACGGCGAAGTTTAAGCACAAAAGTTCAGCTATGGAAACAGTACATTCATCTCTGATTCTAAATTGAAAGTGCTCAAATTCAAGACCATTTTTGAAGACAACAAATGCGAGACCAACCTTGCCATCAATTTTGCTGCCATCAGTATAGCAAGTTACAGGCGAATCATCTACGATTTTATTGCTAAACTGAATAAAATTAATAGCATTTCTTTCTGAAGGATGAGGGAGATCAGATAGAGGTAAAATACAATCATACTGAGAGACAGTAGAAGCAGAAATATTTTCCTTATAAGCAATAGAGTGAAGAATGGCAATGTCAATTGGAGGAAAGCTAGAAATTGCATAAACAGACTCATAGCTTACGGTACGATATCCACATATGACCCGCAGAAGTATCCGCCTTTGAACACGTCGTAAATATCTATAATTTATCTCCTTCTTGAGCGATATACCCCAGACTCTAGAACCATACATAATAAAGGGTGCAATTCCTTGTTTATAAATGAGCGAATGAACGTTGTAATTAATACTGTATGTGTTGCGTGCAATACGACTTAATCCACGCTGTAATTTATCACATTTCTCTGATACTTAAGTTAAGTGTTGTTTCCAAGAAAATTTACAGTCAAGAAAAACCCCAAGATATTTCATTTGCTTTACCACAGTCAAAGGGGTGCCATCGAGAGATAACTGAAATGCATCATAACAGATGTTTCGCTTTTCAATAATCATAACCCTGGTTTTATCAGTATTAAAATCTAATTTAAAACCTTTTGACTAGTTGGAGGCGACATTTAAAGTCTCTTGTGCCTGTAAAAAAGTAGCAGAAAGGTCCCTACTCTGGAAGCAAAACAAAACATCATCCGCAAAGGCTATAGTATCACAACAAGGAAGATTTTGCAGTTTTAATAGGAGATCATTTATAATAATATTCCAAAACGTAGGTCCTGAAACAGAGCACTGAAGGCAACCCCTTTCAAGGTGACGAATTCCAGAAGCCGAGCCCAATTGCAACGCTTTGTGATGAGATTTCTTGCAACTTGATTTTCTTTCACCCTTTTTATTGAAATCCATTAACTGTGTAAAAGTGTTATGCATAATTTTCTTTTCCGTTTTTGTAACAACTGGCATTATCTATTATTGGTTGGTATTCTTGCATTTCATTATGTGTACTTACATTGCATAGTATTTGCGATAAATTACTGAAGGAGGCATTTTAATACCAATGATAATCGCACAAAAAAGATACATAAAAAGTGAATATGTCTTACTGAAGATTAACGGGAGACTATTATGATCTTGCATGAACCCTAACTACCTTTTCGTAAAGGCAAAATACGCACCCGATAATCCAAATTACAGGTTATTGCACTCAAGCAAACAAAATGGTAATAAAAATGTTCTAAATGTTGGAAAATGTTTTTTCTTTCAAAAATTTACATCGAACTATTAAAAACAAATGTACGTCAAACTTATAAATAAAGTATTCTTTGTTTACTCATTTAATGAGCAAAACTCTTTTCAAGATCATTCGTACAAAAAGCACAGATTTAAAATGCCTAATAATTTCTCAAAGAATCAAAGTTGAGTAAAACGACATCAAAATTGGAAATAGCACTGTTTAGGCAAAACTGTTCCGTTAAAAACATCTTCAGTTATTTGTCCTGTGATTTATAGCAATTTAATAGCATGCTGAGAACATTATTGGAAAGGAAAAAAGTGGCGCGAATATAAATATCTGCTCCCAAGGCGTTCTTCGGGAGCCATATTGTCGACAAAACGCGGATAAATTGGGAAAAAAAATTGTTTTACAAATGTTCTGCATTCTTAAACAGATGTTTAAGATGTATTAAGGTTATTTATTATACACATTTTACAGATAATGTGCACCAGCGGTTGCAAATATCCCTGAAGCACGAAAAATTATGAAGCTGCCTTTTATTTCGGAAAATGAGCTTTTTTGGCGAAAAGCCAGTTTCTGAAGTTTCTGTAAGAAGGTAAAATGTCTTTATAATGCATGCATTTATTTACATGGATTGTAGCGTTTTATATTAAAATCACTTAATAGAGGTAATAACGTTCGAAGGTAAGTATGTAGCCACAAGTTGATTAAAAACACTTTTTTCTTGAACAAATATTGAAGAATAGAGGTAAGAGAGTATTACTTTACAGGCAGGTGGATATTAAACTAAAAATGCTTTTTAGTTTGTGATCAGGATAGACCATAAGAATAAACCAGAGGGATTGATTTAGTTTTTATGAATTAAATATCATGATCTTGGCAGGAAAAAAAAATATTCCCTAAAAGAATATCGACATATTTTAAATGCGAAATCGAATTCAAATATATGCTGAATAAACATTATTTAGAATAAGCTGTATTATTGTAAACATTATTTAGAAAAAACTGCGAAATTATAAATATTAGATGCAACATAAAGTCGGCATTTTTTCAGCCAAAGAATGCTTGAATAACGAATTTGATTGTAAATTAATGCATAGGGAACAACACTTGTTGTGAAATTAATCAACAGAATGGAAGAAGGGAGCCTAAAGTATCACAGGGATGGCTAAACCGTGGCGCATTGTATGACTGCAAGGGGCACGTCAGTAGTTCTCAGTGAGCCATCGTGATGTCGAGTTTTGAAGCAGAGTGTCTTTAAGAGCGCTTAACGTGTATGTTTTTAAATTTTATGTGATACAATGTACGTTAACTATGATCTATTTGTTCTTTTTTCACCATTTTTTAGAGTTTTCTACTTTTTAATGTTTTTTCTTTTAAATTTCTTTTATCCATTACAGTGCAAAATAAAATGACCAAAAGAAGCGCATAGAGAAATATTAGGCGTGAATTTAATGAACAATGGGAAAATGAGTCATTATTTGCAGCAAATTCATCAGGAAAACGTTTTGTATTGTTTGTGAAAAACGTTTTTCACACAATAGAAGATATTATCTTAATAAATACTATGAAACACAGCATCAGATTTACATAGAAGAAAAAATGAAGTTTTTTGAGTCTGAGTTGCAAAAAAAAATATGCGACTAAGAAAAAGGAAGAAATCAGAAGACAAAATATATTTGCTAAAATAAGTTGTGAGGACTTAAAAATGACAAACATGTCATATGAATTGTTTTAGCATTGGCTTTAGTAGACGCTTTAGCATTAGCGAAAATTAGTGGTAATCTAGCGGGGCGGAGGTTGCCAGATATTAAGAAGCCCCATTTTAAAGCACTACAGATTTCTCAATGAATGGTGGCAGTAATGGATATTTATCATGGGATATATCAATGGATTTCCTTGCAATATGACCATTGATACAAGAGCCAGGTGTTACCATCATCCGGAAATTTTAGCTCAACAATTCGAATGTAAACTCATCTGGATACCGCCCATCGTTACCCTTCAGACTGTGTCCAAGAATAAGATCGACATCGACGGAAAATTAAACGTTAACACCACGTCTGGAAGTGCCTCTTACCATCATACAGCATATGTAGCAATGTGAAAACACAGAATTCTCACAGTGAACACGGTGGCTGTATCGATTCTTAAATCGTTATCGCGCCCTGCCACGTGCATCGCAGTGGATAAAAACTGGAAGGACTGGTTTTGTCTTTCTCTCTTTCTACCTGTCGTCGTGTTAACGAGTGTGTGGGCCTTCGGGCCACACACACACACAGCTCTCGCCATCGTCCACGGTACTCGATCTGATGTCCATTTTCATAAGATCGAGGAGAAAATATGTTCTTGTACGAAGAATATAAGAATTCAGGTAAACTTTACTGAATGGGCTGCGAGGTAAAAATTGTTCCTGTGCTGTGACTCAACGTGTATAATCCTGACAATTGGATGTTTCGAAGTGACGACCATGTGCGCCAATTTCAAGCCTATCTGCCAGAAATTTGATCTTTTCTATCACGAGTAATTGCACTGCATATTAATTAAGCTTCTTGCAAGAAGCTGATAAGTAATGTGCCTTTGATGCAGCAAGATTAGGAATTGCAATATGCCGTAAAAATGAACGCTGTGAGAGTCCCGTAGGACTAACGAGTAGCACATGCCGCAGGGCATTCATGAATGTGTTTTTTTTTCTTCTTATAACGTATCGAATATAGGCTAATCAAGAAAAGTGTGTTTTTGTGATTTATATAGGCTAATCAAGAAAAGTGTGTTTTTGTGATTTATCTAGGTTAATCAAGAGGTGTGTTTTTGTGTTTTAATAAATGTATATTTAAAAGAGAGATACTGACTCATGCATGCCTTATTGGGTAAGTCATTTTATTCTTATTATTAACATTCATGCAATGTACTAACCACTAAATTTTTAGTTTAACTTTTACGTCGAATTAATTCGCATTTGATACTCTTAGTATATTTACTTTTATACCTTCACGGCCAGCAACACCACATTTATGGTGCCGTGACCAAGATAATAATAATAAAGGCACCACAAGCAAGTATTACCGACCCTTGCATTCTCGGATTAGAATTTCTACGGAAATATAATTTTTCCTTGGACTTTAAAAATAATGAACTACATTCTGCGTCTGAGGACGTAACCCTATTCTTAATTAATTGTGAAGGAGTTAAATTTGTCCACAAAATCATAGCTCAAGACACTATCACAGTACGAGCAAGAACATAATTTTTACTTTCTGGATCCATAGCCGAAAACAGAAATTTCCGTTATTATGTATGTATCCAAGAATTATAACACCCGCGAGAAGTATTAGTAGCCTCGACACTCGTCGACTTATCGAGAACCTTTTTCCCGGTTAGAGTTGCCAAAACCATTGCTGGCTTGGCGATACCTTGGCAAATTAGCGAGATAGCCATTTACTCAATGCGAAATAGACTTGCCTCTGTATTCTTATTTTTACGGCAGAGCGTCGTTTCTGTCAGGCCTTTTTCCCTTTCTTCTTCTTCTTCTTCTTCTTTTTTTTTTTTTTTGAAATATAATGGAATATTTATTCAATGAAATTCTGCATAAACATTAATTACAAAAGATTGCGATACATAAGTACACTTCTTGGGAACTTCTCACAGATCTGTTAAAGAATGAAGTTCATTAATTCATTCTAAGAGCAGAGTTAAACCCTGCTGATGTTAGAGAAGCTACACTCATGTCCATAAATTAAGGATAATTCGGAAACACGCGGAAATCGAACTCTAAAATAAATATATCACCTGTAAAATCACTACACACATCTTCAAGAATCATATGCAAATTTCAGGAAGTAACCAGATGACACCGATGGTACGTCACAATGACGAGAGTGTAAGAGAGTAATATATAAGGAATACAGGCAAAGAAGTAAAATTGTTCGCAGGCGCTTTATAAGCATTTCAGTGCAATAACTGAATAGTTATGACACAAAGGACGCATTTGGATGATTTTTTACGTGGTAGAATTATCGGCGGTCTGGAATGTGGGCGTATCCAACTGGAAGTATCAGACGAACTTGGAATTGCCCAGAGTGTCATCTCCAGGCTTTGGCAACGATTCAAGATGATGGTAATGTAAGCAGACATTACAGCACAGATCGCCCCAGAGTTACAACGCCGAATGAGGACCGGTATTTGGCAGTTACTGCCAAAAGAAACAGGCGGAGCACAGCCTCAGACCTGTCTCGTCAGCTCTCTTCAGCCACTGGTACGACAATTTCAAGTCAGACCGTGTACAGACGCTTAGAGCAGATTGGTCTATATACTCGTAGACCTACCAGATGCGTTACACGTACTGCAACTCACTGTCGCCTGCGGTTAACCTGGAGTAGAGAGCATGCATTGTGGACGGACACCGCAACAGTGGGCTTGTGTGATGTTTTCCGACGAGTCCAGGTTTAGCTTGCAGTCTGATTCTCGCCGGACTTTCATATGGAGAGCTCCAGGTACCCGTTACCACCAAGAAAACATCATTGAACGACACCGTTACGGTGGTGCAGGAGTGCTCGTTTGGGGTGGAACAATTCTGGGTTCCAGAACTGACCTGCATTTCAAATTGGAACCATGACAAGCCAAATCTATGGGGACGTCATTCTGGAACAACATGTACGTTTGTTTCGGGGCGCCATGGGCACACAATTTGTGTTTATAGATGACAACGCCCGTCCTCATCGTGCAAACATCGTAAGCGAATGCTTTCAATCTGAGGATATCACCCGTATGGACTGGCCAGCATTCTCACCGGACTTGAATCCAGTAGAGCACGTGTAGGATATGCTTGGCCGACGAGTTGCAGCCCGCCAACCTCCTCCTACATGTCTACCGGAATTTCAGAGAGCATTGCTTTTTGAGTGGTGTGATATCCCCCAAGATCTGATCGATAATTTGATACTCAGCATACCTAGGCGTTGTACGGACTGTATTGCATCGTCTGGGAGACATACAATGTATTAACAATCATACCAACCATGTAATATTGGTTTTTTGTAAATAGGGTTTTTTTTTTTTTTTTTTTTTTTTTTTTGTAATTTGCTCCAGGGAGAAAAAATTGCTAATTTTTTTAATAATATCAAACATATAGCATCATTTTTTGCTCTTTACTTTTTGTTTAATAAATAAGCTTTACAAATAAGTCAAATTTGTTTTCTTCTAACTCTTCCTTTGCCTGATTTTGCATTATCCTTAATTTATGAACATGAGTGTAGTTTATTCTGTAACACAGTTTAGGAGTATTATGTATTGATTATCACTTATCACGTCCTTGATCTTTCTGCTCAGGTGCTAGTTTTATCATACGAAGAATTGTGATTGCTGCTTCAGTTGTAAATTTAAAAGACTTGATTTTGGAGACTGCAGGTTCAAGGATACCAGCTTTTTTTGTTCTGCGTGCATTCAATTTATTGCGAAGACGGGGCAATAATTACTTTACTAAAGTCCAGCATTTCTCAAACAATGTTCGTTCACAGAGCTCCGGAGATATGGACAGATGGTTAAGGGTTTTGCCAGAAGATGATCAAAAAAATAATTCTACCAAGGATCTATTATACGTAATTGTGTGTGCATTTCTGTTTTACCCGATCAGAGCCAGATTTAGAATTGATAAGGTCCTCAACTATTTGAGAAACGGAGCGCTTTATAAGACTGTTATAATATATTTTAATAGCATTTATACTATACTTTAATTTTTTGAGGGGCCCCCAAGAAAGTGGGAGCTCTATGCTATAGCTTCTGTAGCCTTATACATAAATCCGGCCTTGTACCCGATGCCGACAAATTATTGTTAGGTAATAAATTTTCCCTTCCATGAGAGTTTAATAGAAGACTCTGCTTATTCATGATGCGTTCTTGAATTTATCTGCGTTCTTAAAAATATCGTAATTTTGTTTTCATTACAGACAAAAACAGAACCAAATAAAGTGGATTTACACAACTGCAAGTTTCTTTTTGTCAACAATAATAATGAAAGTTAAATTTGTAAATTTCAGATTAATAGTCGAACAGTTCTAAACTGTTGACAGATCGGAGAACAAAGTCTCTTAGTGTCTTGTCAAAGCAATTTTCTGAGGAAACTTTGCTTCTGTTATGAATTTTATGTAATTGAATACGGTGCTCCTTCTTTCTGATTAGTTGAGAAACACAGAGTCAAACAGAAAATTTCGTCTTAAAAATTTGCGGGTAGGGCAGGTTTCTAATTTCTGTTCGCACTAGTTAGAGAAGAAAGTAAGAAAGTGTTTCTAGAAAAAGCTGTGTATCGTGCTTTCGTATTCGTAGATGTGATACGAGCTTAACAGCTTAGCTTACCATTAAATTTCCAGACTGTTGAGCAAAATGTTTAAAAATTAACAAAATATAAAAATAATCACAAAAGAAAACTGGTATTGATATGCAGATCTCAATTTAACGCATAAAACAATTTTAAGCTTTAATACGTAGGCGTATAAATTAAAAATGATTCACCCCCTCCCGTGATAGCTATAGAACGCAAAACCTAACGTTTCTAATGAGGTATTCAAAATAGCAAAGCTAAACGGAGAAGAAATTTTGGTATGATATTATTTCATCATAAATGAACTCCTGACACTTATTTATTTATTTAATGAAAAAAATACTTAATTATTCAGGACTTGCATTAAATATTCTCATTAAGCAGCAATAATATCTATCGTATTTATTCGCGTATCCTCTCCCGTATATTTTTTACCACAAGGTTCTGAAAATGTTTGAAATCTTCACATTATTTTCTCCTTCTTCAAGAAGTTCAGGAAACTAGCTTCCCTAAAGTTAAAATGGATTTTCGTGCACGTACTGATTGTTTTTGTCTTACTAATTGAACAGCTCGAATTTACCTACATGGACTCTGACTGATTAAGAAACAATAGTGAAAACGTCAGGAAAATGGGTGATTTTAATGTTCTTGATCTCTGCACATGGGAGAACAAACTGGATTTTGACAATGGTGACGATGACTTGCAAGCTGTAACAGACTACATAGACAACACTTCCAGCAGCATTAAATTAAGAGTGGATTAATTGTTGGACAACAATAACAATGAGCAAGATTCAAGATACAGGAAAGCAGAAATAAAGATATCTTATTAAATTGTGCAATGCTAATATTTTTATGTATTCTTACTAGAATTTAGATTTTTTTTAAATCTATAATATTGAGACAGTTGTTTGCTTTGTTCTTACTGTAACTGCACCTTTTCAGAAATTAAATTGTTCGCATAATTTTCCCCTCTCGATTCTCGGACGATAAAAGTAGTACAAAATGGAGAAAAATACGCGAGTAAATACGGTAGCTGATAGAGAAGAGATTTTTAAAAACTGAAAATACTTAACACATTGAAGAAGTTTCCTTCAGGGCGTCTAAAGTTAGCCTGCAGAAGAAAATAAATGAATTAAACATATATGCATAACACCTTATCCGCCGATGCTTCTGAGAAACAGTTTATGAAATTTATCTGCAGTGAAATTTACATGAATGTCTTTAGGATGTTTTCTGAATCTATTCAACTCTTGACAAAGTACACGGGGGTCACCTGCATAGGAGAAAGGATGCCTTTGTACGGAAGTTTTGAGGAAATCTAGTTTATATTCATATTTAACATACGATAAACACCCAAGAAAACAGCTGAACCTTTGTAATTCGAGATCAAAGTTGACCAGAACTATTTCATGGTCTCGGCTACTTGATCACTTGCAGATATTTCTTGATGAATAGCCATTTAGGCATTGTAGCATTTGGCATGTGAATATATATAGTTTATTTGAAATTTGGATATGTATAGTAACTGAGTTAAATAACTGTATTTAAAATATAGAGAATTTTGTAAGCACCTAATTAATCGAAAAGAATAAATAATTTGCCTTTATTCAGTATCTTCTCTCAAATTGATGGAGATGCGGCATTCACTAAGTTCAGACGCATTTATCTAAATAGTTATAATTATCTAATAGCTAATTTATTGTTTCAATTACATACACTATAATTTAATATATGAAAAATGCTGTATGGATAGCCATTTTATTGCACATTTTGAGCATTTTTAATAAGGATTCTTATCTGAGTATTTTTTATTGAGCGTCTTGTATAATTAGGAATGAGTCAAGACAGTTGTCATTTCTAATAGAAATTCTATTATTAGTCTATATTACTATATACTAATTATAATTCTTTATCATTAGTATATTACTATATACTAATTATAATTCATTATCATTAGTCTAATTTCAATTCAAACTGATTATAGCACACACACGAAGTTTTCATGAAATGCCTCTATCATAATAACCTTTTAATAATATAGGAAATAACTTATGATCTTATAATGACTGATCTTAAAAACTTTTATAATATCTTTAAAAGGTTAAGTACCTTTAAAATGCCAAAATATACCGGTTTAACACGCTTTAAAGCTCAATATCTCTAGCCAAAATGATTTATGATCATGAAATTTTGTATACTTATTTCGATTTCCTTGATGCTGTATACTCTACTGATATTTCATGTTCCAGATGTTAAAATATTTTAAATAAAATAAAAATAAAACACTTTTTCCATCTTTGCAAAAAATTCTAATATGTACTGCGCGCAGCACTATGGAAAAACTAATCCCTATTTTAACTTTTTGTTTTCAAATTAAAGAAGTAACGTGTAATTAATTACATGTGATTAAAATGACCTGACTAAAAAACAACTTAATTATATTTACTTAAAAAGTACTTTTGTTTTTGAAAACTCAAAATCGATTAATTTGTAACATAAAATTAAACGTAATTTCTAAAGTTTTCTTTCAAGAAGCTTAACAGTAGTTTATTTTATGCATTTTTTTTAAGATTTATATAATCATTCAAAATATTTAGAAATTGTAATTAGTAGTTTCTGAGAAATCCAGCACGCATGCAAAAACATTTTACTTCTGACACATCGTAGCTTAAGAATATTATTATCCTCAGATTCTAGAAATTCACATTATTATATTAATAAAGAATTATAAAACTTTATTAATATTATTTTATTAAACTTCTTTATTAATATTATTAATAAATTAATATTAATAATATTAATAAAGAATTATAAAACATATCAATAAATTTTTGAGAATGCATAATTATTATTTAAACTGTAATCATTATAATTTTAATTGAGACAACCGAAAGTAAGAAGTTCAAGTTTTCACATCATTCCAAATTTAATTACAGTTCTTTATTATAATATGTAAGTATTTTAGAAGAAAAATAACTGGCTATTTTATGCACACATAGAATTTACATAATTAACCAAACTTCTTGAAATGCCGAACAGACGCTCAGAGAAAACATGCACGTAAGCAATATAATAAAATTTTTTACGAAACTTCAGCTCAAAAAATTGTGAGCATATCATTTTCTTACATAAATCTGCTAAAAGGTTAGCTTTTCTAGATTTCGTAAACATGTATTCGGATAAAATTATATATAGAAATATTAAGTGTACAGTTCAGTAAAATTTTAATTTCAAGTTCTTGAACATTCAAGTTCTTCAAATAAACGATACAAAGTACAAGTTAATAAATCTTTGCTTTCTTCTCCGACAAGAAATAAAATTTTAAAAAAAGGTTGGCCCAATACCTTCTAAAGGGAAACGTTGAAGTAAAGAAGAAGCCGAAATGCAAGTGTAAATAGATATTCTGACTGTTTAAAGTGCTGAAACTTAGAATATCTTGCATGACGTTAATTTTAGACTGAATTTTCGTATGGATTTCGTTTTAAAATACATGCAAAAACATACTTTTACTACAAAAGCATAAAAAAATTCGATTTTGGAATTTATTTAAAGGTATCTGATCCCCTAAGTAGTATGATGAAACGTGTGCGAAACGAAAAAACGAAAAAAATTCTATTTTTTTCGAACGCTTTTTAACTGTAGAATTAGTTATACATATAAAAATATGTAGAATGAGAAATAAAGAAGCTTTAAAGATATACGCGGTGTCCGGCTCCACAAACATGATTAAATACGATGTTCAGGGAGTATTTAAATATATAACATGAAAATTAATATGTTTGAAGGTTGTATCTTATCAAAAAGTTGTCATTACTCTAAATATATATATTTATTTCCTAAACTCTTAAAATGAAATAAAAATTAACACAAAGTTTGTGAAATGATAAAATCTGAATTTAAAGATAGGATAAGCTCTTTCGCAAATTGAGTTAGCGACTTAAGAAAAAACGCATTTTGTACAACCTTTTTAAGTATAATTAATTAGAAAAAAGACTAAGCGGAAGGTATTTTATCAAAGAAATCTTATTTGAAATTCTCTTAATAAACACATGACCTTTTTTGTTAAAAGGATTTAATGCCGCAGGTGCACTTTTCCCGCAAAACAATGATAGTAATAAAAATAAGGAATGTTATCAGTAAGTCATGCAACTCAGAGTAATTAGTCTTATTCATATTTTTATCAGAGAAAGTTCACTTAATAGCTAGAATAAGGGAAGAGAAAATTAAGCAAAATTACTGTACGATGACGTAGACGATAAAGAATCTAAGTGAGCTCAGTATTTGGGGGTTTCAGTCAAAATTAATTAATTCGTAAATTCATCACTTGGTATCGTTCAGAATAAATCTCAATTTCAATAAGACGTACAAAGAATATTTGAGAAGCAATTTTAAATCTATTTCGCACAACCATAATATAGCATATAGTTTAATGTTAGAAATTCATTATGTCAATTTAATACTGACGCATATGCTAAATAATTTTTTGTAAAGCTTTCCTGAACTACAGTATATTTGTTTATTTTATGCAGTTACTATTAAGAATGCATTTGCTTTATATGTTAATGGTTATCAGGTAATCATTTATGTATCAATGTATCGATACGTACATGATTACCATATATGTATCGATAATCATTTATATACGTAAGATACAATGATTTTTCCATTTTCTGTCAGAACTGGTTTTACTTTTGTAAGTTATGTTAATTAGCCAGTTATTTTTATTTTATCTTTACTATAACTTTGTCCTTCCGTATTTCTCAAATTAGCTTGCATGTTTTATTCACTCGAAATTGTTTTTGCGTTACTGAATTATAATGACTCATGGTTGAAAGGTTGGACTTCATGGTTGGAACTTATCCCAAAGAATATTTTTCACACCAGTCGCTAGTCTTTGTCTCTACAGTAATGAAAACAATAAGCATTATTGCTGACCATTTCCGTTATCAGATTTCCAACTTAAAATAAAAACCATTATCTGGCTAAACCACATAGGAGCTTAGTCATAGTTTTTTAACATTCTTTGGAACAAGAAATGCCATGAGAGGAAAGAAAATTAAAGTTGAAAATTTTCGCAATACCAGAGAAATGTTATAGGAAAGTAAAAGCTTGAGGAAGCAATAGCGCTGTACATTTAACACAGAAACAACTCCAATAATCACAATAAATAACAAAATCTACTTAACGAATTAAAATAATAATAAAAGAAGGAGCATCCGGAACTTCGCAACTAATTAAGTTCAACAAATGTGCAAGGGTTGGTAGTATTGATTCGTTTCGAAAGACCGCAAGTAACCTCTTTCAGTAGGCAAAATATTTAAAACTAACACCGAAACAATTCCAAAAATTACCTGATGCAAAAATGCAACCAATTCAAACAAGGAAAAAATATTCTCGCACAGAATATTATCAAAAGGGCCATTGCGTTCTTACTTAAATAGCATCTTGTCTATGATAATGCCTTAGAATATTTTAGATACCTTGTTTAAAATCTATTCTAGTTTTAAAAGATGATTTATTTCAAATGTTTTATAATTCAGATGTTAACTACTGTTAGAAAAGTTCATAGTTACCCTGTTTAGAAAGCTAAAAAATCTTAAGATGACCATTATTTTCGCTTTTGACGTCATATTTCAAATTAAATATATAGTGTTAGGTTTCCTGGTAGTAATATTCTAAGAAATAATGTGAATAAGACGATATTTTAAGAAACTGTACTATAATAGGAATGGCTTCATTAAGAATAAGATTATATATTTTGAAAGATGCATTCTTTTTTTAAGAGCATGAAAAGACTAACATTTGTTTCTTATTAGACGTTTATCTAAAATTTAATTATTTCGTAATAAATCTAAGTTTGTAAAAATCTTGACTGCTTTTATTATTAAACAGGTATAAAACTGTGCAATCTAGATATTAAAATATGTTCCTTAATGTGGCTGGTATTATTTTTAAAAGTATTTTAACAATAATCACGTTCAAGTAATCGACAATATGACATAAAAACTTGAGGTTTTTAATTCGTTACCTTTGATTTTAATTTCGTAGAAGCAAGCATTTTCACTAGGAATCCTATTAAGACAGGTTCATAATATCGTTTGTAAAAATATCTTACTACTGCATCTCCAAATTGTGCATGAACAATTTAAATGCAGTACTAAATAATGCTGCACTTTACTGTATTATCACAATTTCAAAATTAAATTGTTACTTACAGTTAAAATGTCTTAATACGAACCTACAAAGAAATGAAGAAAATCCACTAATAAAATTCAAATTTAGTGCAGGTTTAAACTAATTTTATTTAAAATTAGAACATAAAGAAAAGTAAATATTAATAAACTAATTATTAATGGAAGAAAATCTAATTGTTAAGTGTTTTAAATTGTCAAATATATCAATAAGTCATTTCCTTGCATTAATAAGATATTTGAATATTAATATTCTCCGAAAACTTACTAAATTGAGGAGCAATCTGATACGCAGCATACAAGCACCATGTTTTTGTTTTCACATGCCGTTGAGATAATATATTTCTGTACTTGCTTTTTATTGTTTTAAACTGTGAAGAAGCTTTCTCACACAGGCAAATTGACCCAAAACGGGCTTTCACTCAAGAATCAGGTAAGAGCTTTCGGTTTTATTTGAACCAATTTTTCAATTGAATATTTTGTTTTAATTATTCCAGTTTTCATTCCATAAATATCTAATACCTTGCAATGTATCACGTTTTGATTAATTGCAATTTATGTAAAACTTGTAATGGCACTCAATGAAATTTTTTATTAAAGAAGATTAAAAAAATGTTCACTTATTCAATACTGTATTCGAAATTTTTTAAAAATGAGTTAATATTAATATGACAATATGCGCGTACATACTGTCATATTAATATTAACTCATTTTAAAAAAATTATCTTACAGAGAGATATATATTATTTGCTAAAAAGTCAATAGCAATTCAAATTGAAAACCTTTCTATGGTTCTGATTATAATAAACATATAACATTACTTGCTTTTAAATTTCAGCTATGGCCATGAGGTTCTATATGGTCCCAATATCTTCCGTTTTGAAATATATTTTTCCCTCTGTCTTCCTTAATATAACTATGTAAACAATAAAAAAAAAAGAAATTACGAAGATGTTACTTTATTTTCACATAAAAGAACGGGCTAAAAAGTTTCTACAATGATTCTTATTCTTTTCTCTGACGTAAAAAATACAGATGACTGAACGTATATAACTCTCAAGCTTAAAGGTTTTGCTAAATAACTTTAGTTAGCTGTTTGTTATTTAAGTTTATTAAATCAAGACAGCAGGTTATTATCTAGCAACTAAATAAAATTTGTGAAACTAAATTAATAATCAATTACAGTACACTCCCGATTATCCGCGGAATTGGGTGGCACGGCCACCGCGGATAACAAAAGTCGCGGATGATCCGAAAAAAGATAAAAACGGGTAGAGCAAAAGAGAAAACAGTCATTCCAACTTTGAAAAATCGTTTTATGTACAATTAAACGTAAAATAAACAGCACGAAATGCTTAACTAACGCTTAATATTTTAGTATATCACTCAAAACTAACCTAAAATGCATTTTGTTAATGAAAACAGAAAAGTGCTTTGTATTACGAGAGACGTCAAGGGTACAGAAAAATTAATACATATGTACTGTTTTAATACTGTAATGTATTATTTAATTACAAAAGCATAACTGTAAAACTACACCTTTTTGAAGAAATCAGTCATTTGTGTTTGCTTCTTGCTTTGGAAGCATTTTCTCTTGATCCGAGATTGCATTTTTCGTAGCATAAGTTTCTCGGCCAACTCCGCGTCGTCTTGTTCTTCCAAATAGTTCAGCAGTCCGTCGACTTGTTGCAAAGCCGCTTTGTGAGTCTTCCACATCTGCACAGTGGGCTCTTCTTCGTTGTCCTTCATTCTCGGTCTCTCCCCTTGCTTTCTTCACAATTTCGTCATATGTCAAGCGTGCGAAGTCAGGTTCGTTGACGTCACACTCCAACCACTCGTTAATGTTTTCAGCATCGACGTTCTCATCACCTGGAACTGTTTTCACCATATCGGCAAGAGTTGCCGTGGGCGTGTCTACATCTTCATTCTCTTCTTCACAACTCAAAGGGGTTAGGTTGTTGTTGGCTTCAACATTAGGCATGAGTTTTCTCCATGATTTTATGAGGGTTGACGGTTTCACTGAGTCTCATGCAGATGCAATATCGTAGATGCTGTCCAAAACTCTTTCAAAAAATTTTTGTTTCCAAAACTCTTTCAGATCATAACCTTCTTCAATTTTGGTCATTAGCAGCTTGGTTCGGTATGTTCTCTTCATTGTTGCAATGACTCCTTGGTCCATGGGTTGGATTAGCGCAGTAACGTTTGGGTGGAGAAACTTTGCAAAAATTTGTCCATCAGAAGACTTTAGCACACTTGGTGCTGGGTGAGAAGGTGCATTGTCGATCAATAGCACAGCTTTTTCAGGCAGGGTTTTCGATTTAAAATGTTTACGCACTTGAAAAACAAAGATTTTTTTGAACCATTCTTGAAAAATGTTTCGGTTTATCCATCCTTCTTCTTCTTCATCTTTTTTTTTTTTTTTTGGTTAAAGTAATCAATGGGCAAATTTTCTATCCTTGTGCCTTTGAAAGATCTCGGTTTTTTTTTTACTTTTCAATGACAACAAGCTACCGGTGGACAAGTTTTTGTCCACCGGTAGTGTTACTGCAAGACATAATAGTGATTCTTTCCTTGCTGCTTTTATGACTCGCCGCTTTACTTTCACTTTCAAATGCTAAAGTGCGAGTGGGACGACTTTCCACAAAAGTCCCGATTTATCGGCATTCTAAATTTGTTCAAAAGAGAGCTCTTCTTTTAAAACAAATTCTTCAAATTCATGGTGGAAATCGTCAGCTGCTTGTTGGTCACCACTAAGTTTCTCCCCATGAAGTCCAATTTCTGGACTCCCATGTCGCTGCTTAAAACGAGTCAACGAGCCAGAAGACGCATCAAAATTTCCTTTCAGGCCTAACAACTCAAAAAAGGTTTTTGCCTTCGCCGCAGTGACAGGACCATTTACAGGAGTACCCTCTTTCCGAACTTGAGCTAACTTCCGAACTTGAACTCTGTTAGTGCCGTGTCTAGCTCATCAAAGGTAGAATCCTTCATAGTTTTTCGCGTTTTCATTGCGGAACCACTGTCCGACATTGATGCAAAGTTCACCAATTTGTCTTTTTGCTTTAGAATGTCACATACTGTTGTTTCAGCGATACCGTAATCCAATTCCATCTGCTGCCTTGTAGCGCCATTTGCTACTTTGGAAATTAATTCTAGATTTTGCGCAATCGTCAACACAACCTTCTTTCGTTTTCCTGACATTTTAAATTGGTAACGAAAAACACAAAACCAAAAAGCACAAGCACTGAACACAATAAAAGATAAAAAATTAACTCCGACCGGTTCGCAAACACTATCCGGCTTAAACTAACAATGGCGAGTGGGAGGAAGTGGACGTGTCAGTAAGATTAAGACGAGAGAGGGCGGTGGAGCGGGCACTACAAGGGTGGGTAAGAAATCACTTACTCATCAGAGGGGAAGGTTTCGAGAAGGTCTGGAATATTTTTGCTATAAATAAGCACGATGTTAGCAAATTTAACGTTCCGCTCAGTTTTGTGAACATTTCTATTTTCTTTGCTTTACGCTTGTAAAAAAAAAACAAATTGCGCTGCAGGCGCGCATAATCCGCCCCGCGGATAATCGGGAGTCTACTGTAAATTTATTTATGAAACCACATGGATTAAGGGATTGGATTGGATTGGATTACTCATTTATGGCAAAGCACACGAGGGCTATCTGCCTAAAGGGAGGGATGCCTTTCGTGGAGGACTTACTAAAAGAAACTGGTACGTATACACTTTACACATGGGGAAAACCACGAAAAAACGCTCATGCAGCCAGCCCGTTCGCAGGATTCGAACCTCGGACCGAACTACCAGTTTTCAGCGTCTTTATCGTCGGCCGCTGGTGGGCCCATGGATTAAAGGAAATGAAAGAAACTACAAGATAACTGAGTGACTCAAATTAATAGAACTCAACAGCTACTCTTTGAATTCAACAGCTACTCTTTGAACTCAACAGCTACTCATAATTTCCCGTAACGCAATATTCTAGCACATTAAATTAACCCGATGTGAAAATAACATCTTATATTACTATTCACCCGACCCCAAAATTACTACTGTAAGTACAGAACTTATGACATATTAGTTATAAAGTATTGTAAGAGTAAAGGAAGAATATAGTCAACTGTAATATTCCATATCAAAGCCGGATAAATTACACACATAATCATCAATTATATATTGCAGCATTTTACTCAAGTAATTATTGTGGCTGATCTATAAAACTTGGCTTTATGGTCAATACCAGCGACCTAAATTGCTGTGTAAAACTTACACTGAAATAAAACTTACAAAACAACAAAAATTATCTAATATTTGTAAAGTATCTACGCTACTTGAATTGTTATAACAGGCTTACTGCTTTTATAGTCTACAATGGTTAATAAAGATTATATCTTATTAATAAAGATCTGAAATCTTAAATTAATTCTTAATTGTTATTTCCATGAGTTATTAGGCAAAATCTGAAAATCATTGGAAAAATTCTTCACGAAGAACCTCCTTAACTTCAGCTAACAGTCAATGGCAGTATAGGTTATAGTTGCGGACTTTCACTTACGCGTAACTTAAACTTCAAATTTAACATTTGAACACTCAAGAAAATTGATTTTTATTTCTAAAGTATTCGAAAAGAGATAACCTCGTTCATAAACATGCTGATAATTTGGTAAAAAAGTATAAATTTCATTTTTAATTTTTATAAATATTTTTAAAATTTACCAATAAAACGGAATTTAAAACAAGTAATCGTATTTGATGTTTATACCTTAGATTTTCTATTTTTTACCGTAGCAGATGGATTTTATAGAGATATTTCATCTTTTGTCAACTAATTTTTCCTCACGTCAGAAATGCTCTCATGTATCTTGATTTAATTGATTACTTGGCATTTAAACTTTCTGCTAGTTAATTAGGTGATTAAGATGGATGATCAGGATTCACAGAAAAAAGGTTATTTATAGCATAGGTGTCTTTTATTCCCCAAGATGCATCTACTTGAACCTTCAACAATAAAAATTATATAAATATGGTAGCTTTTTCAGTTCCATTTATAGTAATGTATCGATGTACAGATAAACAATTATTTTCATGCGAAGATGAACTTAAGAAATTTATTGACTTTTACATATAATACATTTTAAAGATTTTTATAATAGCTATTAAAGATAACAAGAGAAAAGGGGACATTTAAAAACCTGATAAATTTTAGAAAGATTGTATTACTTTAAAATGTTTTATTGAAAAATAATATTTAAATATACTGCAGCAGAAGTTGCGAAAATCATCATTCTAAGCTACATATATCATTTGTTTTGGCCGATGCACTAAAATCTTTAGAAACTTGTGCTTAGGCCGTGCGTTATAAATAAAGTAATACTAAGAAAATCAAGGTAAATGCATTATTATGACTGAAGGGAAAATCGTAACTGATACGCAAACGTAATCCGTAGGAAAAATATATCTTAAACATTAAGCATATATATTTTGAATTAGATCGAAGACAATTATCAAAAGAATCCGCTTATCGAAGATAATTACACTGGTGTGCAAAACTTAAGCAACAGGTGTTCTTTTTGTCATAACTCCACGAGAAATCTTCAGAGAGACATGAAATTCAGAAATGTGAGACAGCAGTTTGTATTTAAACGATGACGAAACCATGGGTGCACAAAAATGAATACAATGCAAATAGTATGGAATCAAACAAAAAAAAGGCTTTCTTGAACTCATAATATCGTTACGCTTGACTGTCTGTACAAAAGGAAGAACAACAAGCAGATATTCCTTAGCATGGGATATGCCCTCTCATTACTGCAATGGCTGCTTAGCACTGTCTCTCCATACTCAGCACCAGGCTGTCCAACAGATCTTGAGGTAAAAGTGTCCATTCCTCAAACACCATCTGTTTCAGTTGTTAGGTGTTCTCGGAGAATGTAATCTTGCCGCAAGCCATCTCCCCAAAGCATCCCACACATGTTCTATTGGATTTAAATTAGGGAAGTACGCTGGCCAATACTTTCGAGTGATATCTTCACTTTTCGGTAGCTTCTGAATAGCAGGAGTCCGGTGTAGCCGTGCATTGTCATCCATAAAATCGGTCTGCTCCAATGGCACCACAGAACAGACGCGTATGGGGAAGGATCACCTCCTGACAATAGCGATCTCCGGTTACAGAAACTCTGTCGTAAATAGGGAGCTCTGTGCGTACGTTCAGCATAATGCCTGCCCAGACAAATTCTCCAGGATAACCGTAACCGTGATGTTACTGGAATGAAACTATCCTGGGAACCTGGAATGAAACCATTACTGGGATGAAACCGACCTCTCTCCAAATCAGCTGGCGTTGAGACTCGCTTGTGGCACTCATCCATAAAGAGGATACTGCTCCATTGATGAGATGCGCAGTTTTCGTGTTCCTTGCACCATTCTAAACGGTGTCGTCGATGGCCAACTTTCAAAGGGACGCAGTATAAAGGATGTCAGGTGATAACATAGCTTTGTGAAGACGTCTAGACACAATAAACCGTGACACTTCTCGCCCCGTTGCTGTATACAGTTGTTGAGCTATGACGCTTGCTGACTGGTTTCGGGATCTTTTTACCTGCAGCACGATATATCGGTCATCCACTGCAGTTGTTTTCCTGAGACGGCCACCACCAACCTTTCTAACAGCTGCACTTATGGTTTGGAAGATTTTTCAAGCGGACGAAACGACACTTTTGTTCATCCCGAACTCTTCGGCTACATTGGTCACACTACGCCCCTCCTGCAGGTTTCCATCATTTTTCCAGGTGTGAAGTCATCCAGGTGATTTCCTCTTTTCATGAAAGAACTCACATGTACTTGCAGTGAATGTCTTTAATTGCGTCTACTTCCATCCTTTTATTGTAAACTTCAGTTGAGCCTGCCGACCGCACGTGTTTTGCATACGCTCACGTCGCCTGTGACGTTTTGTTCCTGACATTTGCATACGTATGAACTTTCTACTGAATTGCGTGTTCATTGTACTCATCGCAAGAACTTCTTTTCTGCAATTTCATAGCTATTTGATTAAAATTTATATTGTTGCTTACGTTTTGCCCACCAGCGTATTAAAAAAATGGGAACTACGGCAACAAGTGATAACATAGCATTTTAGAGCTCATGAGGACCTAAGCTCCAGAGTTGGCAACTTTGACGGTGTTTTTTGGCGGTGCTTTTAAAAAAGCATTTATAAACTATTGAATATTGTAGACATTGGCTTGTTGTTTGACCTTAAATCAACAACAAAAAATAAAAATAAGAAAAACAATGGTCCAACTTATGGTCGGAAATAGATTTTTTCTCTACATACATTAGAAATATTTTTCCTTATCGTGTAATGAAAAAATAGTTAAAATTAAAAAAGACTGCCTTAACATAAGTGTTTAATCAACAATATTTTATCTTTCTCTTTAGATACAATTACAAGAAAATATATGTTAAAAAATTGATAAACGAGTTGTTAGCAATCTTTCTTTTGGTATAGTAATTAAACATAAATTAACGTAAATTTACCACTTTATATAATTAAACATAAATTTACCACTGTGATAACATGGTTACAATGTCTAATCTTTTCTCACCGATCATAGCTAAAACTGGTCTGTTTATTCATATAATTATTACGTAATCAATTTATATGTATTATTGTTTCAAATTAAAAATATTATTACAAATTCGGAGCACGTCTATCAGAATATTTCCTAATGCAGTATGAAAGGAATTTAGCTTAAGAGCAGTGATGTCTACAAATGAAAAATTACATCTAAGGATGCTATAATTATTATTCCAATTTGAGCATAGTAATGTTACTAATAATATAACACAGTCGTATTTGAAAGTTGGACTTTACTGATTTTATTATGATAAATAAACTTTAAAAATCACGCCATTGCTAGGTCACATAAAAGTAAGTACTATATTTACGTAGAAACTTGATGTTTTATTTCACCTGAAATTCTACTAATTCTGAAACTTGTGTATATATCTCAATGACGTTGATCCAATTTCTAGCAGCGTCATAAAAGGTGTCATTGTTTTATGCCAAGCATTTTGCATTTCTTTCTCCTTTTTTGTATTATCGTTGTAGTTTTCATAAGTCAGCACTGCGTGAATAATATTTAAAATATGAGGAAAAAATTAAATTTTAATTAAAGTAATTAAAGCAGCTAATATTTAAAAAGCAAGGAAAATCAGAACTGACGCCTTTTAAAGGGGCGTGTTAAAACCCTAATATACAAGCTGAGCTGGCTGGCATTAAGACCTCTTTCCCAGCATAACCGTACATTATTTGAAAAAAAAAAGCTATGCTTTGAAACAATTATAATAAGTTAATTAATAAATATATTACGAGTTAAGACATAAGTGAACAAATGACATTAAAATTTAGCAGTAGGTTAAATGCATATTGAATTTGGCAATAACTACATTTTTAATTAGCTTCTTCTGAATACTAGCACACGAGTGCACGAAAAATAATCACCAAAAGCACTTTGAAATTAAGGACCTATTAACATGCTTTTATTCATATTCCAAGTGGGAAAATGAACTGCATATCAGAGCTGTGTCTATCATATTTATTTTATTCATTAATGTGTTTGTGCAGAAATACGCCCCACTCTCACATCTATAAATAACAAGCCAAATTTAGTGGTCATATATTTTAAAACTCTATTGTGGTCAATAAGTATCAGAAAGGACTCATTTAAAATATGAGCTTCAAGAAATAACTTATATGTTTTTGAGAAACTCTTACGATTTTCGCCACCATTTGGAACAATTCATATTGAATTTCCATTCGTCATTTTCAGATGAAATCCCCTTTAATGAATCTAAGGAATTTGTGCTTTGGAGATTTCTTAGAGTAATAACTGAGTAAATAGCAATTTAGTTTTTGTTCCGCAATAAAATATCTCCTACAAAGCGTTTGGAATGTTGCAGGAAGCTTTTAAGGATAACGCTTTATCGAAAACAAATGTTTTTGAGTCGTATAAGGTTTTTAAGAAATACGGAGAAGGAAGGTATCAAAAATGACTTGCTCTGTGGTAGATTATACACTTCAATTATTGAGCAACATGTCGATCAAGTTACATAGATATGGTGATTAGTATGATTTAATGCGAAATATTATTGAATAAATTCATGTATCATTTGTATCATGTTAAAAATTTTGAAAATTTATTTGGGGACTATTGCGCAAAATTTCCGGAATTGTTCTAAAAACGTTTTTTTTTTCCTGAAAACAATAACTTATTCCAAGTGATCTAGGAAATATTTTCTTAAAACTAGTCCTTCTTATAACGCATTGTTACCTGCAATGAAACATATATTTAAATTTCTGATATGGTAGCGGCTCAATAATCAAATATACATAATGCTCGAAAACAAGATAAGACCATATAAGACTCTGTCGAAAATTAAGGTAATGTTGATTTTTTTTATTCTCGTGGCATTATGGCACCATGGCATTATGCATTACGAATTTCTACCAACTGACTAAACTATCAGCAAAGAATATAATTTGAGCTTTTTCCGGGGTCTAGGTGAAGGAATTTGTAGAAAACTCCTTGAATGGCGGCGAGGTATCTCTTAGATGTTATCAAGGTAATGCATCAGTTATCATACCCCTTATTATCCGTAAATTTGCAGCAAAAAGTTATCAAAAAATCTCTTTATGGCACCATGTGGCTTTCACGTATTTCTAGCCGCTTTGCAGTCAGCATCTGACTTTACCAATTGAGTAAAAAGAAGTTCGCTGCGAATTCTGCATGGTTTACCGAAAACAAATTGTTTCGAGAACAAGTCCGTTTTCGGGATTAGTTTGTGTTTCAAGATTAGGACATAAACATTGACATGATTACACTGCAGTCAGAGGGTATTTCTTTTAGGGGGTATAATAAAATTGACCAATAAATCGATATCTAGCTTTTTTTATAATACTAGTATATTCGTTGCATTTTAATGATAGTAGTATATTTGTGCTTTAATATATGGGTCGTACAGACACTATGCGAAGGGAAAACATGTAAAATAAACACAAGGGGACGTGAGCTACTCAGAATGTATATATGAAGCATGCAAGCGAAAGGTATACGTCAGCGCCCTTCGTCATAGAGAGCGTGGACAGCAATGATGGAAGGTGATTATCACGGTCAGCGTTGGACAGCATGTGTTATATTAAAAAAGTTTCGTGAGAGGATCGTATAAACACACAAAAAAAAAAAAAAAAAAAAAAAAAAAATATACACTTATCTGGTGTAGACATCTTGACCAATGTTATATCTTAAATTCCTATAACGTTAAATGTTAAATATGAAACTACTTGCCGTTAAAGGTAGTGACCGTATAGTGAAACGCGTACAGCATTTTTGCGTTGTGAAAAAAATGCATTCCGGGACCGCGCCGTGAGAGGATCGAAAACATAAAACATATACAAGATATAAAGGAAAAGTTCATATTAAATATATAAAGAAAACATACTGTAAGAGGTTCCAGATTACATATCAGTTTATTCAATTACAACACAATAAGAAAAATCTTAACCTCATCTGAGAATCTGTTCATTTAAATTCATAAAAAAACTTAAGGTTTGTCTGGTGATTTAAAAGAAAGGAAAGGGAACAATTTATGGCCTTAGAGTTAAATTTTAGATTCGACGTTGTTTTTTTTACTGCTAAGGACGTTTTTGAAAAAACTAGCCTAAAGTTCCAACACACCAAAAAAAATAATACTTATCTTGAGTGGACATCTTGAAGTGGAGGAGAGCTCATATCTTAGCTCTATCCTTACGTCACTTGGCAAATCCGCAAGCCAGAAACTCGAACGGCACGACAATAAATTACATCAGCTATACCGTCAAATCTTACGCCTGCTACTGGTTTCCATAGAAGAAAATTATTCCCACTGGAAGCAAGAGAACAGCTTACACCGCACGGCTGTCTGCCTAGACTCTCAGCTCCACCAAGGAAAACGTAGACAATTAAGCTAGGCATTTTAGAGAACGGCTAACGTAGGCTTCCAGTTGTCTAAGGTGACATAATTCCTTCTGTTTTCAAGCCGGAGTTCAGAGGACATCGTCCTGACTTTTGCCGATACAGATAGAGACCCAAGTCTCTGTTAATTTTTTTGTTATTCGCTCAACAGTTTTTTTTTCTTCGCATTTTTGAGAAAACCCGCGGCCGGGGAGCATAATTGCCGCTCCCCGCCGGAAGCACAGCTCGATGCCGACTAAATCTTTTCCTTTCTCCTTCGCAACACCCACAAGTTTTTTCTCAGTCTCCGTCAACAAGTCCGTCAAGCCCGAAAGTCAGCGAATCCAAGCAGTGAGTGCCTAAGCGAGTCCAGAGTAAGTGTGTAAGAGAGTCTCGCCTCTTAACCAAACGCGGCCGGGGAGCATATTTGCCGCTCCCCGCCGGAAAACATCCCGCTTCGTAATTACATTTTGTCCAGCAAGCCCGAAAATCAGCGAGTCAGTCAGAGAGTCAGCCAAAAAATAAGTGTGTCCAACTCAAATTTCCTTCTTGTCCTTCACCAAACGGGCTCCCACTATGGCTTCACTTATCGCCCCCTTAATTATGGCAAAATCTTCGTTTTCAACTCCAGAATGCGGAAATAAGGGTGATCGCGCATGCGCGCCCTTCTTCACTTAGCCAACAACCGGACCCTCAATCGCCAAAACCTGAATGACTTACATTGAAAGACAAGTAGCAACCTTTGACCTTTCCGTCACGTACTTTCCTCTCTTAAGGTCAACTAACAATGAAAATTCTTTCTCGAACATTCTAAAGTGCGCGAAATCATGACTTGGCGAAAATTGCCTCCCTTTCCCTGCTTCTTTCACAATGAATAAAAGTTTGTACAAGATTTACAAATAGAGGAAAATAAATAATACTCTTTTAAACTAAATAATATTCCCAGAAGCATCTGTCTTTCCCCAAAAATTAAAGCGTTAAATTAAATAATTCAGAATCAAAATAAAATTTAAATTTCCATAAATCATAAAATCATTCACCTAATTTTTTTATAACGCTATCAGATAATTTCTCTACATAACATTCCTTTCCCCTAAGGAATTAAATTTTGGTTTACCAAAATTTAGCAGACAGACACTTCTTGAAATACCATGACTCATACTGTGCAATAAGGCTAAAGGATAACATAATGTAACAATATTTCACACGACTCCTTGGTACAGTGACGTAACTGACACATTAAATTTCAAGTCCAAAATGTGCAAGTAAAACAACAAGATTAATCAAAGCAATTACTAATTAAAATACTCAAGGAAGATCATCAAAAATAATTAATCAAAACATCAATTAAATCACTTAATTAAACCTAGAAATACTCAGAACACATACAAAAATAAAAATAAAAATAAGGCGCTAATCACAAACAAAATATGTCTAAGATCAATCAATAAGATAATTAACGCGCCGCAGATACATAAAATACATTCCTGAGAAAATAAACACACTAATAATTCAAACAATTCCAAATAAAATATGTCACATGAACGTATTCAAATAAGGAGTTATAACGTTGAGCGCCTCTAACTAGCACGCAACCAAGAGGTGACTGTGAAAGCTTGTATAAACCACAGAGTCTTATAAAGGGTTTAAGTCCCTTTTTATTCAACGTACTAATTTACAATTGCGTTCTCTTGACGCTTACAAACGGTGCCAACTCGGCAGTCAAAATAAAAATAAAAACCTGAAAAGAAATTAAAGACAATATTCTAACTACGAGGCTCTCTCAAATAACTAACTCACCGCGTTTTACAATACGGCTGCTAATTCAGCAGACTTGAAGCTCACTGGAACAATTGCAACTACTTCCCGCCAAGCACATAGGCCGCAACGCGGGGTTTTTCAAATCTCTATAACTACCTCCGCGCTCGCTAAGTAAGAATAACTCTCTCTCACCGAACTTGTTTCCTTCTATTTAAATCATACTACTTCCGCTGATAATTTGAATGCTTGCGCGTTCTACTCAAATTTACATATTCTGGCATTGGCAGTTCCAGGGGAAAGTAAGGATTGACAGGAAAGATAATTTAAACTTAAAATAAATGTTAGTTAAAATAAATATAAACCCTACATTTGCCGCTGCCAGAATTTGGAAAACTTGGAAGCAGGTCCTACAAACGACCTGTTGTAAGTTTATCTAATTCTGAACTAACTGGCGAAAGCCTCGTTTACACAAAAATAATCTTATGTAACAATTAAAATTCTGTTACTCTTTACAAAGGTTTCTTCTTACAGCAACTTTTCCTGGACTTCATCAATCAATCTTGGTCTTTCCTTCCAGCATCTGGAAGGAATAAGTATCAGTATCTTTCTACATACATTATAATTTACACTTTCTTGACACAATAAATTTTTGTTTTTAACGTTTCGTTTTTCTTAGTTATTGCTTACTTCACATTCATTCAATTTTTCAAGCATTAATTTAACTTTACCCTGGCTCTCCACCGTGTGTGGTGTCAAACGGGAATATTCGTGCTTTAGTCTTACAACACTTCCCCTAACCACCATGATTTGTTAGAATTCAACAACCAAATAGACACACCTTACTCGACATTCTACAACTCAATGAGCTACTTTAATATTCTTAAAAATTCAAATGTAGGTGGAGAACCCTACAAAACACATTCATTCTAACTTCCCCCTCATTCATCTTTTAAACATGCAGGCTTTCGCTCTAAAGCATGACTTTACAGTTTAATACTTAAATTTTGACTTCATTGCTTTTAAGCATTCACTTTTAGCATCTACAATTTTATGCCCTTAGACTAAATTCTACTTTTACATAACATGCAAGTATTTACATACATTTACAAAAGTTTAATACATATGCTTTTTACAATTTACCATAAAATGAATAAGAGAAAATAAATTTTTACTTTACTCATTCTTCGCCAAGCTGGCGGCACTGAAACTAAAATTCTTATTAGTACATACAAGAATACGAAGTTATTTTTATCTCCGGCCAAATTTTGGCTTTAACATAACAGAATTAGTCTTTCGACCAACAGAAAATGCTTGTTTTTAGCTTTTACACTTAAAGAAAATAATACTTTTGCCTTAGCTACATAAAGTAAAACAAAACTAAGTCTCAACCGAGACATATTGACTTTCGTCAAAACATAGAACTTCGTACTTATGCATAACATTTCGGAACAAAAGAGAAAAATATTTATAGAAGGTTTTAACTTATCTTTGAGTTTTCGATGCTTGAAACTCCGTCATCCGTTTTTGACAAAATTGATCCCAAGTTAGAGGTGTCATGGATGTCAATCTTCTCCTTGTTGATCTCCAATTGTCGTCCCCGTTGATCTTTCTTTTGCGTCCTCTACATGCTGGCCTCTTGACGGAGTAATCGTCTGGTTGTTGGCTTTTGCGTTTCTGCCTGGGACGGCTGGTCTTGACGTCCTCCGGTCTGGAGTCCTTGAATTTCTTCTGTTCCTCGTACTTCTGTGCTTCCTGTTGGCGTTTCAGTTTCCGGAACGGCGGCCTTGCTGGCACCTGACTCTGTGGCCGTGTGCGCGTTCTTCTTGATGTGTAATTCCTCCTGCCATCCTTTGTAGGTGGTGTTTTTCTTTTTACCACGGTTTCTTTACCCGGTTCATCTGTACTTTTGTTTTTCTTAAACGCCGGAGTTTGATAATCATTTTTTCTTTTTGATACCGACGTCCGGGTTGTAGAAGTGCTAGGTCTCTCTTCAGTTCTCCGTTTCTTGGGTGGTGGAATAGTTGTTGCAGTCTCTGGCCCTTCTATTTCGTTTAGACTTGAGTCCTGCAAGAAACTTTTAAGGATTTCAAAATCATTGGGATTATAGTATTTTTTCACCTGGTCGGGACTTGCTTTACAGATTTCCCCTCTCTCGTTTTTAAGATATAAAACTACTCCTTTGATTTCCTGAATTACATAGGGGCCTTCAAACTTTGGAGCTAGCTTTGCCATAAAATTGTCTGGGGCACTTGATAAAGAAAATTTCCGTTTCAATACTTTATCACCAACTTTAAAATCTGCTTCACGGCGTTTTTTATCGTAATAAATTTTCTGCCTATTTCTTGCCGTATCCGAGGTTTTAAGCGCCTGATCAATTAGTTTTTGCACGTCCTTTTGTTTGAATTCCTGCTCTCTTTGTTGCACAAAGAATAATTTATCTAAAGGCGTAATTAACTTTCTGCCTAAAAATAATTCTGCTGGAGTTTTTCCCGTAGTATCATGATGTGCCGTTCTTAAAACATAAGCTAATTCATTTATGTAGCCATCCCAGCGCTTGTGATGTGTGCTAACGTAACTGCGAATTATTTTTACAATGTTTTTATTAACTCTTTCTGCTATGTTAGCCTGTGGTCTATACGGAACCATTTTGATATGGCGTATATCAAGTCCATTGCATATGTTTTCAAATATTTGACTAATGAATTGTTTTCCGTTATCGCTAATGACTTTTATCGGTGCACCGTATTTTAAAATGTATCTGTGTAAGAATGCATCTGCGACTGTTTTGGCTGACGCGCGTTTAAGTGGAACAATTTCTATCCATTTTGAAAAATGATCTACTATTACTAAAAGAAAACGATTTTTATTTAACTCGCTCTGGGGGAAGGGACCAAGGAGATCTATGCCTAAAATTTCATTCGGAAATGTAGCGCGAATGCTATTTAAGTACCCGGCCGGGCTGTAATTAATATCATTTATTAACTGACATTGATTGCAGGACCTGACATACGCCGTTACTATTTTGTATAATTGCGGGAAATATACCGCCTCGCGTACCCTTTTTAAAGTCTTTCTGGCCCCGAGGTGGCCCGCTGTTTTTTTTTCGTGCAACTCCCTCAAAATGCTTAATCGAAGCGAGGCTGGGATGACTGGCTTATACTCAAGATTTTCGTTCGTTGTTTTCGTATAGAATAATAAATTATCTATTATTTCATAGTTTTTTGCTCTATTTCTTATCGCATCGATATCTGTATGCTCAAAGCCTTCGGGGTCTTTCAAATAAGCATAGATATTTCCAAATTCAGGATCAGCTTTCAGTTCAGTAATAACAGTATCTCTAGAATCTAAAATTTTTGAAGTCAACACAGCGCATTTAAGTTCATTACCTTCATGGTCCAGTTTTATACGAGAAAGTGCGTCAGCTACATTGTTTTCCTTACCCGGTTTATATTTTATTGTGATATTATATTCTTGGAGTTTTAAAGCCCATCTTATTAACCTGGGCGTTAGGTTTTTTCCCGAGTAAAGTCTACCAACAGCCGCATGATCCGAAAAGACAGTTACTGGCGATTTGCCGAAATAAACTCGAAATTTGTGTACAGCCATTAATACGGCTAATGTTTCTCTTTCTGTAGCTGTATAATTCCTTTGTGTTTGATTCAATGTTTTACTAAAAAATGCCAGCGGATGGTTATTTTGCATAAGAACCGCACCCACCGCATAGTCTGATGCATCTGCCGCAATTTCCAGGTTTTCGTCCCCCTCAGGAATTTTAAAACAGGGGCATTAATAAGCGCTTCTTTTAATCTTTCAAAAGCCGTGTTAGCTTCCGCTGTCCACGTAAATTTACTCTTTTTTCTTTTGATTACTAAGAGTGGTTCAACAATATTAGCGAAATCTTTTATGAAAGATCGATAGTAAGAACATAGTCCAAGGAAAGACGAAAGTTTCTTGGCGGTGTTTGGCGGTGGGAAATTCTTAATAGCTTTTATTTTTGAATCTTGCGTTTCTATACCCTTTTGCGAAATTTTATAACCGAGATATTTAAGTTCTTTAGTTGCGAACTTGCATTTTGAGGCGTTAATTGTAAGACCGGCCTCTTTTAATAATTTAAAAACTTGTTCGAGATCACTAATGTGTTGTTCCAACGTACTACTCGTTATAATTATATCATCTAGATAAATTAAAGTTGATTTTCCTAGGACAGGCTTTAGAACAATGTCCATAGCTCTCTGGAATGTTGACGGGGCCCCACACAACCCAAAAGGCATGCGTAAAAATGCATAAGTGCCCGATTTTGTTATAAACGCGGTTTTATGTATATCTTCGGGTCTCATAGCTATTTGATAGTAGCCAGACGTTAAGTCCAAAGTAGACATATATCTCGTCGATTTGATCTGTCTAATGATCTCGTCTATAACCGGCAAAGGGTAAACTGGGAATTTAGTTATGCTATTTAGTTTTCTATAATCGATAGCAAACCTCCAAGCCCTTTTATCCGAAGGAGGAAACTCGTTCTTTTTCCTACATAGTACGACTGGACTCGCGTATTCACTATTTATGGGCGTTATTATTTTATTCTTTAACATCTCCTGAATATGTTCTTCGATGATTACGTCTTTTTGTTTGTCATAGCGGTAAGGTTTAGTCCTACAAGGTTTTTCGGCATTTAATTGAATCTTGTGAGTTACAATCTGACAGTTTCCCGGCTTTTCTGAAAACAAATGAGAAAAATTACTCACCACTTGCTGTATTGCTTTACTTTCCTGGTCATTCAAATGGCTAAGGTCCAATTCAGGTGTCTCCACCGGTTCCACCACCCTCTGGTCCATCTCCAGCACCACGGAACTATCTTGAAAATTTAATTTGGCCCTCGCGGCCCTTAAAAAGTCCATACCTAAAATAAGAGAGTGTTGGAGGTGTTTCACCACAAAAATTAATACTTTGAGATTTTCCTCTTTTACCTGTACGTTTAATGCTACTTTCCCGATGCAGTGACATGTTTTTCCTTGCGCCGCTATAATTTCCGTATTTCTGGTTTTAAAGAGTCGTATCCTATAAAAATTCTTTTTGAAGAACTTTTCACTCATGAAATTGCCTTCTGCCCCTGTATCGATGAGGGCTTCTACTGGTACATCGCCAACCAGGACTTGTATAATTGGTAGCTGTGAGTTTTTTACGATGACTGTATTTAGATGTCTATTTGAGGGTTTTTCTAAAACTTCCGGGGTCTGGACCCTCCCTTTCACAGGCCCCTCTAGTCGTTTAAAGCTTTCCTTTCAATCTGTGTCTTCTGGGTACGCGGATGCTTATTTTCAAATTTTCTTTTTGGGCCTTGCCCTTCAAGTTTCGATGCGTTAGCTTGATAGTTCTTTCCCCCATATGAGCGATTTCCATTTCTTGTTTCCTCCTTCCTTCTGGTACTTTGAGAATATGTTTCCCCTCTCGCTCTTTCCGCGATTCTGCGATTTTGAAACTTCACCGCCAATTCGAAAAGTTCCTGCAATGTGGTTGGGTTTCTAATTTCAAAGTAGTCTTGGACAGCGGGTAACAATCTTGGTAATATTATTTCAATAATCTCCGCATCGGGTTTTTTCCCATACAACATATCCGTTAGCTTGATTTTTCGTAAAACAAAGTCCGTCAATTGTGCTGTATCCCGTTGATAGAAACTATATAGCTCGGCTTCCAGCCGTGCGCGATCTTTCACTATGGGGAAGGCCTTTTTTTTTGATAACGATTTTTTGAAATTTTCAAAAGTATACGTCGGGCTTCCAAATTCACCTAGAAGAAATTTGCCTATATTTTTCCACCATAGCGCGGCCTGTCCTCTTAGTGCTGATGTGGCGATAGCAACTTTTTGTCTTTCGGGCACAGGATAGAGCTGAAAGTGGTTTTCTATACCTTCTAAAAATACGGACACCGAATTTTTTCCGTCGAAATAGACGTTTGGCTTGATTGATGCTCTCAAAGTCTGGACCAGGTATCCAAATCCTTCTAACTGCGTTGTCATTTCTTGGTGTTGTCCAGCGGCTTCCATCCAGTTTTCGGCCATTTCAGTTCGATAAGTGTTCGGGCGCCAATATAACGTTGCGCGCCTCTAACTAGCACGCAACCAAGAGGTGACTGTGAAAGCTTGTATAAACCACAGTCTTATAAAGGGTTTAAGTCCCTTTTTATTCAACGTACTAATTTACAATTGCGTTCTCTTGACGCTTACAAACGGTGCCAACTCGGCAGTCAAAATAAAAATAAAAACCTGAAAAGAAATTAAAGACAATATTCTAACTACGAGGCTCTCTCAAATAACTAACTCACCGCGTTTTACAATACGGCTGCTAATTCAGCAGACTTGAAGCTCACTGGAACAATTGCAACTACTTCCCGCCAAGCACATAGGCCGCAACGCGGGGTTTTTCAAATCTCTATAACTACCTCCGCGCTCGCTAAGTAAGAATAACTCTCTCTCACCGAACTTGTTTCCTTCTATTTAAATCATACTACTTCCGCTGATAATTTGAATGCTTGCGCGTTCTACTCAAATTTACATATTCTGGCATTGGCAGTTCCAGGGGAAAGTAAGGATTGACAGGAAAGATAGTTTAAACTTAAAATAAATGTTAGTTAAAATAAATATAAACCCTACAGAGTAAAGACCCCTAAGTACTACGAAATTGAATAACTTCTAAGATTGAATCCCAAACAGTCACGTCTAAGAACAGAAGCGGCCTGATCAGGGCCAAGCATTAGAAAAGAAAAGAACGTTACAACACAAGGAACCTCGGAACCAGCAGAAAATACCCCACACAAAGATCAGAAAGAAGGAAAACGTGATTGTCCAAAAATTCAATCCAACCAAAATCAATTCCGAGAATGAACATAACGAATACGCTGTGCAAATACCAATTAGAATTTTATCCAAAACACACAAAAATAATAGTAATAATACAACCTAATGTATATACAAAATGACGTTTGGCCAATAATTACAAACAGATACTACCAAGATACACATATAGACATAAAATGAAAATACAATTAAACTGTAAAAATTTCGTACATAATTCAAATGAGCAATGAGATCAGCGATACTTAAAAAAAAATTTAAACTGCAATACCTAAACAAATACACAAATAGTCATTATGTTAAACCATATCAAGTCAAAAAATATTTCACTGTAATTCAAATCAAGCCAAAAAAAAAAAAAAATCAACCAGCAAGAGTGAAGTGTCACTAAAAAAAAATTCAAACTTCAAGATAAACACTAGTGAGTAACAACACCATATTTAAGTCCCCTTATTAAGACAACAAAAATTTCAGTAATTCTAAAAAACCCTTAAGTCCACAAAAAAAAATTTCAACTAGTCAAAGAAATCAATCAAAGCTGGACTGAAGCACGTTATTAGAACACTAAATAACATATCACAAATCAACAAAGTGTTCAAAACAACCCCCGAATTTAGGCAAAAACTGAGATCTATTCTGCATCAGACTTTTTCAAAACGTTGTATAGTAACCTAAGTAGCAGCCTTCAGCAACACCTCCACCCAAACAAAAGAAACAAAGTAACTCTTTACCGCGTCCATGTAAGCTGAGAAAAGCGCTGTATTATGAATGACAGACTCAAACTTTACGTATCAAGCAAACCTCCAGACACGTTGAAAGAGAACATAAGATCTCTTATCTCGGAAAGAAAAGTGCGCTGACTGAAACGTTGCAATCCTGAACCAACACAATGAAAAAGATACAACAATAGATTTCTCAGATAACAAGTTCCTGTTTGCTCCCGGTGTAAGAGGTCAAGTGCAACCATGAAGTGCAAGTATTTACAAGAAAACGAGCTTTCAGGACATTACAACTTCACGCAAGACCTAACTGCAAGCAACAAATGCAAAGTTCTCAAAAGTGCTAAACTAAAAAAAATACTCATAACTCATAATTCAAAAAATCCCTAAAAATCACACAAATGAAATCCATAACTCAAATTCTTCTATTTTCCTAAGACCACAGAAATCTCAATTCTTCCACAGAAACTAAACATCAGAGAACTTACATTTTACGGACCTTGGCAGAAACCACCAGAAAACAACACACAAACTTGATACAACTATCTTGATACTAATAAGTCAAACCAAAACAAGAATTGACCCCAAATTCCGCAACAAGTCCAACCAAGAAAGAAAATTCAATAACTCAGATCAAATCTATTACGATTCACTAGCAAATTCAAGACAAACTACTTGTAATCAACAGAAAATTCCCACACATGAGTACAGAGCATAAGTAACTAATCTTCTCAAACTTATTTCAAACATTTTCACAAAACAAATTCCCGTTGTCACAAAATTCTCATTAAAATTCACTTTCTACAATTCACAAGACTAACTCTATTTCTACTGTTTAAACAATTCTCACATGACAACTCTTCACAAACTTAAACTCAGAAGATAACTAATCTCAATTACTCTGACTCATTAAACTAATTAGAACTTCACTCAAGCTGAAGAATTCAATCCAAAAAAAAAAAAAAATTAAATATGCAAACATCACTATTGCTGATCTCAGGCAAAAATCCAAATCTAACCCATGTTAATTTTAAAACAGAATTTTGCAATTGAAAAACAATCTTTTCTAACTCATTCATTTGTATCATTATGCCTTAAGAACTTATAAAATTCATTGCTCAATACTAAATTAAATTACTAACAATTACACAATATACTGGGATCATATCAAAACATTGTAAATCAAAAAGCAATAATATACTACGCTAGAGAATCATGAAAACATTACATACATTTCACAAAATATTATTCAATCAATTAAAAAAAAATCAGAATTTCTCTAACGTTAACCCCTCACAATTACACATTTCACAAGATTCTAGGTTAAATAATTAGCAAAAACACACAGACAAAAAAAAAAAAAAAAAAATGTCTAGCTACGCATAGCTATGGCTTGTCTCATTCAGTAAAATGAGTCTTTAATCTCTTTCTCTTAGAAGTGCTCAAAAATTGAGTCCAGTTTTTAAAGACAAGCACTCGAAACTTTATACAAGGATACACAAATAGCATAGGATTATCGTGAAATAATTCATTTTCCATCTTGTATCAGAAATCAGAAATCAAAAGTATACATCCAGAAAACACTCAAGGATTTTCTACAGTAAAAATATACAGTATCTATTCTCCTACATTAAAAATATATATTTTTCCTAACTTTAAAGTTCAATTCTGTGTGCCTAACGTTAAAGTCCAAAATTCCTGAAATTCACACACATTTTCAAACTTTATCACTCTCGTATTAACAAATAAGCAAACACAAATCAAAAAACTCTAATTAATCCTAGCACCTAAAATTTAACACCTTCTTAAAACAGTAAGTTATACGAAATAAATAAATTCACAAAATCAGTTACTGATTCGATCCTTCACTAAGCAGAGGTCACGGCACCAATGTTATGTTAAAAAGTTTCGTGAGAGGATCGTATAAACACAAAAAAAAAATATACACTTATCTGGTGTAGACATCTTGACCAATGTTATATCTTAAATTCCTATAACGTTAAATGTTAAATATGAAACTACTTGCCGTTAAAGGTAGTGACCGTATAGTGAAACGCGTACAGCATTTTTGCGTTGTGAAAAAAATGCATTCCGGGACCGCGCCGTGAGAGGATCGAAAACATAAAACATATACAAGATATAAAGGAAAAGTTCATATTAAATATATAAAGAAAACATACTGTAAGAGGTTCCAGATTACATATCAGTTTATTCAATTACAACACAATAAGAAAAATCTTAACCTCATCTGAGAGTCTGTTCATTTAAATTCATAAAAAAACTTAAGGTTTGTCTGGTGATTTAAAAGAAAGGAAAGGGAACAATTTATGGCCTTAGAGTTAAATTTTAGATTCGACGTTGTTTTTTTTTTACTGCTAAGGACGTTTTTGAAAAAACTAGCCTAAAGTTCCAACACACCAAAAAAAATAATACTTATCTTGAGTGGACATCTTGAAGTGGAGGAGAGCTCATATCTTAGCTCTATCCTTACGTCACTTGGCAAATCCGCAAGCCAGAAACTCGAACGGCACGACAATAAATTACATCAGCTATACCGTCAAATCTTACGCCTGCTACTGGTTTCCATAGAAGAAAATTATTCCCACTGGAAGCAAGAGAACAGCTTACACCGCACGGCTGTCTGCCTAGACTCTCAGCTCCACCAAGGAAAACGTAGACAATTAAGCTAGGCATTTTAGAGAACGGCTAACGCAGGCTTCCAGTTGTCTAAGGTGACATAATTCCTTCTGTTTTCAAGCCGGAGTTCAGAGGACATCGTCCTGACTTTTGCCGATACAGATAGAGACCCAAGTCTCTGTTAATTTTTTTGTTATTCGCTCAACAGTTTTTTTTTCTTCGCATTTTTGAGAAAACCCGCGGCCGGGGAGCATAATTGCCGCTCCCCGCCGGAAGCACTGCTCGATGCCGACTAAATCTTTTCCTTTCTCCTTCGCAATACCCACAAGTTTTTTCTCAGTCTCCGTCAACAAGTCCGTCAAGCCCGAAAGTCAGCGAATCCAAGCAGTGAGTGCCTAAGCGAGTCCAGAGTAAGTGTGTAAGAGAGTCTCGCCTCTTAACCAAACGCGGCCGGGGAGCATATTTGCCGCTCCCCGCCGGAAAACATCCCGCTTCGTAATTACATTTTGTCCAGCAAGCCCGAAAATCAGCGAGTCAGTCAGAGAGTCAGCCAAAAAATAAGTGTGTCCAACTCAAATTTCCTTCTTGTCCTTCACCAAACGGGCTCCCACTATGGCTTCACTTATCGCCCCCTTAATTATGGCAAAATCTTCGTTTTCAACTCCAGAATGCGGAAATAAGGGTGATCGCGCATGCGCGCCCTTCTTCACTTAGCCAAAAACCGGACCCTCAATCGCCAAAACCTGAATGACTTACATTGAAAGACAAGTAGCAACCTTTGACCTTTCCGTCACGTACTTTCCTCTCTTAAGGTCAACTAACCATGAAAATTCTTTCTCGAACATTCTAAAGCGCGCGAAATCATGACTTGACGAAAATTGCCTCCCTTTCCCTACTTCTTTCACAATGAATAAAAGTTTGTACAAGATTTACAAATAGAGGAAAATAAATAATACTCTTTTAAACTAAATAATATTCCCAGAAGCATCTGTCTTTCCCCAAAAATTAAAGCGTTAAATTAAATAATTCAGAATCAAAATAAAATTTAAATTTCCATAAATCATAAAATCATTCACCTAATTTTTTTATAACGCTATCAGATAATTTCTCTACATAACACATGGTTCCTATGGAAGGAAGGGTTACATGTTAGTGAGATCCATGGTGTCGGTGTGCGGAAACAAAGCACCCTCAAGGGGTACCGTATCCCGTTGGTTGGCCAAATTCAGAGTGCAGTGGAGACCGCAGCCAAAGGTGTCAACGCGGGACGACCAGCAACATCGCATACAGCAGCAAATGTAGCAGCCGTGTCGAATTTGATCATGGCGAACAAGCGTATCATGCAGGAAAAGATAAGTCTTGCGCAAGGAACATTGCAAGCGATTGATTGTGCATGGTGATTTGGAGATGACAAATGTATGTGTAAAGTAGGTGGACCTCGGACCTCGAATCAAGACTTCAGACTACGCCTTGCTTTACAAGATGAAGGGCACAGTCAGGGGCCAACATGTTGAATCTTCTGCAGAATTGTGTGCAATTGTCCCTAGGTGGTGCACCAACACCCCACAGACTGGTTTACCAAAGCCCTTTGAGACCTCCCAGCCAAATGGCAGAAGTGTATTGACATGGGCGGGGATTATTTCTAACTGGTGGGCCATCAGTTTTTTGTTAATAAATTGTATTCCGCTCTGTGGCAGCATTGGTGTCATTCATTTCTGTACGATCTGAATATATACATTTGAATTCAGAAAAATTCCTGAGGCCATGTAAGTAAATAAAAATATGTATAAAATATTTAAAAATAATAATTCTCTGTTAAGAAAAAAAAAAAAAAAAAAAACACGCAGCATTGAAAGTGACTTTTGGCAATCGAATATTGGTTTCCACCAAATCCGGCAAAGATTTATATTTCAATGAAGAAAACTAAAAATTTATTTTCGTTCACATTTGAAAGTAACATATAGTCTAAAGAAGGAAGAAATAAATCAATGCCCAGTTAGGAGTGATATTTTTAACTTATCATACTAGCCGCGAAATTTTGAATTTAAAAAGTACGTTCTACAGAGAACAGAACCCAAACCAAAATTATAAGCAAACCAACAACAGGCAGTTAGAGGCAGAAACAACAGTTAGTAATATTTACTTTTTTAAAGTGTTAAAATTTTTATGTGTTTTAAATGTAACATTGGACTTTTCTAAATGCAATCAACCTTTATTTCTTTTCCGTTCCTTGAAAGATATTTACACACAATGGTGTATTTATGGTGTATTTAATTATGGCAAAGCACACTAGGGCTATCTGCCTAAGAGGAGGGATGCCTTTCGTGGAGGACTTTCTAAGGGAAACTGGTTCGTATACACGTTACACATGGGGAAAACCACGAAAACGCCCATGCAGCCAGCCCGTTCGCGGGATTCGAACCTCGGACCGAACTACCAGTGTTCAGCGACTTTACCGCTCGGCCGCTGGTGGGCTATTTACACACAAACTAAATATTTAGAATCAACGAACAGACATTGCTATTAATTTGAAACATCTTAAATTTACGAATCTCCATGTTATGTATTTTAAATTGTACAGAGAAGTGTATACAAATAAAATTTGGATTTAAATTCTGGAATATTCTTTAGGAAAGAATCTCTTAGATCAAGGGTTCTTAACCGGTGGTACGCAAGAGAAAAATAGGTGGTACGCAAAGAAGCAAAGCATTTTGAACTATTAAATTTAAAAATTAAAACCCCAGTTTTTAAAAAATCTGAATCAGAAGATTGAGTTTTTTCTCTAACACTCGTAAATTTATGCGATCTGAGCTTTGTTCAAGAGTGATGGTGGTAGTAGTACTTTATAGTGGTGGTACTAAAGGATTTAAGTTTTTGTCTAGGTTAGGTTAGGTTATTTAATTACGGCAAAGCCTCGAGGGCTCTCTGCCTAAGGGGAGGGATGCCTTCGTGGAGGACTTTCTAAGGGAAACTGGCTCGTATACACTTTACACATGGGGAAAACCACGAAAACACCCATGCAGCAAGCCCGTTCGCGGGATTCAAACCTCGGACCGAACTACCAGTGTTCAGCGACTTTACCGCTCGGCCGCTGGTGGGCAGTTTTTGTCCAGATGGTACGCGTTTGTCAAAAGGTTGAGAACCGCTGCCTTAGATTATAATTTATCGTTTTCTTTTTAGTTTAGATATTAGCTTAATTGTAATATTCTAATTAGAAATGTTTTGTGCGGCTTAAATTCATCATAAGATGAGATTCCTAATTTTGATTGATCTGGCTTTCCACGGTTTAGATTTATTGATGTTAATAAGAGTTTTCAGTTTTCACAACAAATAGTCTTACAATAAATAAAATTCTCTCATCTAAATAACAAAATTAATTTCGCCACATTTATATATTTCTCCTTCATATTTCTCTTTCTTTTTAATATTGAAGACAAGAAAGATAATAAGATCCAAATAACTTATGATCAGGTGGTAAAAGTATAAATTTCTTGGTATCAAATTTTTCGAAATTATGTTATAAAGCAGCAGCTTGCAGTGACACTCACTGCAAATTTATGTTTCCAGCAAAGAGATTTTTATTTTGGTTGAGGAACGGACAAAAGGAATAAGGAAGCGATAGGAACTAGTAAAGTGGGAATTGAATTCCGAAGTAGGAACTGAATTAATTGAATGAGAAATACACCTCTAACGAAATTCGATGAAATAAGTTTAAATGAAATGCAGAAAAAAATGCATATTATTTAATATTGTGTACACGAACGTCATGTGGTATACACATCATATTTTCTTGTAGCAAAGCAAAGTCGTCTAAAAAATGTGCTAACAGCGTCTGTTTTTATAAAGGAAATGTAGATATAAGAAATATCAGTTACTAATGCTTTCTTTTGTTCTTGAATTATTCGAAATATTATATTTAAATATAAATTAATAACTAAAAAATAAAATTTAAGATTTTTATGCATATTTTCCTGTTACAGACGTAAATATTGCAAATGGAAACGTCGCGGAAACAAAAATGCGAGCGTAAAACTGAGTTGTACAGAAAATCGTGGGAACTATAAAAGCAAGTAGAAAATATCGGAACCATGAAACATCGTTGTAGGAAATAAAGCGGCTGAAATATTTTGAAATTTTAGAACATCGTAGTAAGAAATAAAGCACCTATAAATCATCCCATGATGATAATATCGCAGACACGTGTTTTCAGATATTAAAAGTTTTAGATGGTTCATATAATGATTAGCAAAGGCAAGATGTGAGGAATACTTTTATCTTTGAATTTTATGTTTTTGAATTAACTAACGCAATTTTCTTGACCAAGAAAAAAAGGAAATTTATGCATTCAAAATCTGAAAATGAGTAGGAATTGTGGTAATGTTTTTATAGTCCACAATCTACGCTTTTAGTTAGCTATTTAGTTTTAGATGACGGCATTAAACTAGCTGTTGTTTCTTTTACCCTTCATTTTATCGCATGTTCTGATTAAAAAACAGCATTTTATTGGTACTATCTAAGAAATGAATAACTAATTAAAATCAATATATCACATACTACATCATTACCGAAATTGTTGTTACATGTAACAGTAAATAGAATTTTAAACTTATGTAGTTAACTATTTTAAACTTACGTAGTTAACTATTATAGTAGTTAACCATTTTAAACTTATATAGTTAACTATTAAGCCATTTATAAATCTTTTTATGAATTCTCCTTACAACTTTTTATAAGCACTTTTTCAAGAAAAATATGTTATAAAAAGATTATAAAAGTGAAACGACTTTTAATAATTAATCACGTAAGTTTAAAATTCTATTAATTGCTACATAAAGCTTTAACTTCTACATATTTCGAGATTTTTAATGCTTCAGTTAGCTTCTTACTTTTTCAGTAAACATTTGCAAAGTAATTCAAAAATATGAAATATAGAGAAAATACTCCTCATGTCTTCATGCTATTACAAATCGTTATGCAAACACACATTTTACATTTTAAAGTCTAAAACATGTCTACGATATTATAATCATGCGATAATTTTTAAGTGTGTTTTTTTTATACGAAGATGTTCTAACTCTGCGATATTTTTGAACCGCTGTGCAATAATTTCTCTTTGCCTTCATTCTCTTAATATTGTACGTTTAAGGCAGTTGAATTATCGCGCTAAATCCGATTTTAGCAGCTCTTGTGAAATACTGCTGCAATGGGCTATTACGTGAATAATTTAGGCTTGGAGTCTCCAAAGAAACGGAAGCAGCTTTTATTTTTCCCAAGATTTCTATACGAGTTCTCTGAAACTTAACCCTTTGACTACGAATTAAAAAAATTACCCCATTTTCTGTAAAGCGGACAAAATATTTCATAAATAAAGTAAATTTAGCATTTATGATTTTTTTGATAAACGGTTCTACTAGGCTAGGACATATATGTACCAGCCGTAGCTAATGGTGGGATACATACGTCCCATACGTAGCGATCCACTTACTATAAGCACACCTATTATTCTGGAAAACTTTATTATATGATATAGATTTTACATCGTATCGTACAAGGTAAAGCATTCTTTGCTTAACCCAACGTTACACATCGGCTCACTCATACTAGTTTATTTCTCCATGTTCAATTATGTAGAACGAGTACAGCGGCGTCTTGGTTTTCCAACTATTGGAAGATGACTCTCAACATTCAGGAGATTCTAACTACTTTTTAACCCAGCAGTAGTATAAAAATGATGGTTCTGCGACACGCGGTGTGCGGTGTGGGCGTGGTCAATGACGTCACACAGAGGGCGGGGCCAAAGGCAACGTCATCACACTAGGAGGCGTGGTTACAAGTGGAGTTGAGGTGTTGGTAGACTGCTGATTGAGTTGTAGACCTCCTGCTTTTCATTTAAAGTTAGTTTTTTAAAAATTGGCAACAGGAAATATTTTCTGCATTTTAATTTTGATGAAATGGCGATGCTGTCCTCTCTTGACGAAAAAGTGAATTATATGTTTTAGAAATATATTTTTAAGTCTGGTGTTAAATTATTCAATGCGCGACTCTGAAAACAATGTAAAAGAAACAAATATAAAAAAGACTTTCCTTTAATGATAGTTCATCATGTCATGAAAATGAAACTACAAGATAATTTGTTTTTATTACTCAATTTTATTCTGATACTTTTATCCTTTCTAGTTTTCCATGAAACTTTAACTTATTTCTTAGGTTTTCTGTTCATAATAACATATTCATTTACTGTCATATTTTTTTAATACTTAACGTTTCTAATTTGTAATATTTTATTTAATTTCCACATACTATTTTTTTTCATACCTTTCATAAATTTCAGCATACCCTGATTGTTAACTTATATGTTATATTTCACAAACGTTCCTGCACATGCTGTTTATTTGTTACACTACTTAATTTTAGATGCAATTTCACACTTTTTTTAACGTGATAATGTTCAATATATTCTGAATTTTAACTTCATTTACTTTTTTTAAACCATTCTAGTATTCTATACACACTTTAACTTAGTGGTTTGAAATTCTATTCAAAAAGAAACATTTATTTTTCGTGATCTTAATTCTTTTACTAAATTTTCTACAGAATTTCTAATTTCTTTCACATGTTCAACAATATCTTCCTTACATTACCGAATATTTTTTTTTAAAAACTTAAGTCTATAACTCTTAATTGCTTTTTTTTACGTTCACGATTTCCCTTCTGTGTTTATATTTCTTAATTCTAGTTTAACTTATTTATTATAATGTTTTTATTTCCGTCTCATCACTTGTAATTCCAACATTTTATTTCTTTTTATTCATTTTAACGATATGAATTGTTTTCATTTACTCCATATTCAAACATTTCCTTACAATTTTTAAAATACTTGTTCTATTCTCCGATCATAATAGATCATCTACAGGTTTTACTCAGAAATTTCCATTCACAACTTTACAGTTTAATACCATTTATATCTAAATGTATTTCTTTCTCATATAGTTTTAAGGTCTTCAAAGTGTCGAACATTATGTTCAGTTCTAAATCTCGATTACCTTTAAGTGTATTGATAATTTTCATTTCTAATTTTACAACCACATTCAGTGTTCCATCGACACATACCAAAATATTTCTTAAATCTTCCGATATTTAGTCTATGTCCTGTTTCAGTACTTCAAATGAATTTACACTGCTCACACTATTATTTTTTCATGTTTTAGAGACACTGACTATACTAATTTTTCTATTTTTCCTACACTAATTGCATCTATGTCAGCACTCATGATAAACTATTTTTGTTTGATTGTTTTGCATCACATGCATAAAGAAATTCTTAAAACCAACTTTTTCAATATCGAACTCAAATTACTGTTTTCCAGATGGGAATTACCAGTATTCTTTGGTTTTACTCTGTTACATCTTTTTAAATTTTAACATCTTACTTTTAATTCTAACATACATCTTACTTTTAATTCTAACATACATCTTACTTTTAATTCTAACATCATCATCTCTTCGTTTTTTCTTTTAATGATAGCCTTACCTTATTTGTTCAAATTAATTCTTTCATTCACCTTCTTTACTACCTTTCAGTACCTTCATAATTCACTATGCAAACGCAATGTCTTTCACTGACATTCTGTTTAATAATACTACAAATTTCCTTAATTGACAAAAAGCGAATTATTTCTCATTTCAAAATAGAACTACTATATTTTTGCACAAACATTACCTTCATCAATTCAAGACACCCCTTAACCTGTAACTGACGTAGCGATAGGAAGGGAGACTCTTATCATATGCTCTTTCGACATTTGAGGTTTTTAGAACTTCTTTGGCAAGTATATCAATACCATCAGAAAATATACTTAACATTTTTACCCAGTTTAAAGGCAACATACTGTTATAAGAATGGTTTTAGTTAAATTTATAAGACAAATAAACACATTTTGTGCTAAATAAGCATAAACATTTAGATTCAGAATATTTCTTTTTAATCCGATGTAAGACTTGAATTTCATTCATGATACGGATTGTCTCTTGATTTTTTTGTTTACCTTACACTAATAGAACATTTTTATTTTACAAGTTCAGCTTTTAACGAAATAGAAATAAAAACTACGATTCACCTGCTGTTTTTAAGAAAAGGAACTTTGATATATTTCTGGAAATGTAAATGCTTTTAGAGTTTTCTTTCAATAACGTTGATCTTCATTACTTCACTAACTTCAATAATTCTCTTATTAGCTAATATGAATGAAAGATTGTCAAAAATGCGACACAGTATAACTCTTACGAACACACGTACCTTTACCAGCATACAGATATTACCGATTGAAATGAAGAAAGATACAGATATTTTACTCCAATCTACATTAAATTAAAAAAAAATATTTAAACTTTCATACATTCCAAAGGACAAACGAAAACTCAATAGATATTATCATGTTTGTATATATGAGATAAAAGTGTTATGAATGATATTTAAAGTAATGCTTAGAACTTCATAAAAGTGAACATTCACTATGTTAATACACATATCATCAGTTATTTATATTAATCAATGTAATATTAATCATTACAGGTACTATATGCATATAGCATATATATTTAAAATTTAATTGTCTTACAATTGAATAATTTACTATTCGGGAGAAAGAAGTTCATATCTTGCACTATTTAATTCACATGGAACAAATTTTCCCATCAACCACATTGAACCATGTTTATTAAATTCGCCAAAGCTCTTTTATTTCTGCATTTTCACACTCACGACACATTTTAAATGTAACTATTGATTACCATTTCAAATACCGATATCATAACTCAGTGTAACACTACACCATAACTCATTTTTTTCTCTACTAACTACAATTTTATATATTCAAGACGTACATCTAAGACATGATCATTTTCTATGTTCTAGAAAATCGATTCAACTGCGAACATACTATTAAGACTTGCGATTTTAGAAGACTTGCATGTATTAACGATGTCAACGTTTCTTCGTTTTTGTAAGATTCGCATCAAACCATGTCGCATTCGAATGTGGTGTAAGAGATCACTTTTTCTTTTAAACACTTGTAAACAATGGATGCAATTTATAAGAAGAGAAGTATCATGCTGTTTCAAAACATCATCATCAGCATATTTCTGTTTCTTTTGACACCGGAAAAATTAAAAAAAAAAAGGTTCGTGAGATTTTCTTCAAATTCTGTTTTACTTGAAAAAATGTCCGAACATTCAATACGATGTAAAGTTTCATATTGTTTTAAATTCTTATGCTCACTAAATATTTTTTATCATGATTTACTCTTAAAAGTAACTTTATAAGTTTTCATATCCTTTTTACATGAAAAGAACTTGTGATTATTCACTACAAAATTCTAAGACGAGAAGCTTCGCGACTTTTCAAACTGTAAACATAAATTTCTTAGGACATACACTACATCTGATGTTTCTTTCATTAGATTTCAAATATCTCTTCAGATTACTCGCATTCAAGAAACCTTACAAATATATCACATAAGTAAAACTTCAGCGAATAAATCGCTTCATAAACTCTTAAATCTTCAACACGAGTGAATCACGTGAAGCATATACTGCAATGTAAACATATAATACTTAAACAAATTGTTATAAAAAATAAAAATACATTCATTTCACCAAGAAGCTTTTCTATTTAAATACATTTATTTATTTCCAAAGAAAAAGTTTCTGTATTATACATAAAATATACTTAAAATTTTCTTTCATTAGTTAATATCAAATTAACAGCAATATCCATTTACTGACATTTGATTTACATGTTTGCTTTAAAATTAAAACTAAAATTTCAATATATTTCTATTAAAAAAAACATAAGGAAAAAAAATAGTTATAACATCCACCAAAGACAGAAATTTAAATAGAATAGCTATACTTATATTGAAATATCATTAATTATACTTTGTTTTTCAGAATTTTTTGTTTTTTGTATTCTTTTATGATATTTATTGCTCATTTCACTGTTTTTAAAATATTGAAAAGTTTTGAGTGATATTTTTAGGAAACAAAGTTCTTAACCTTCTTCATACCATTTGAGTTCTTAAGATTATGCAAAGGGAAGTTGGTTAAGTTATTTATTAGGATAATTAATATGTGTATTATAGGATATTGCTTATTTCATTGTAATTTGTTATACGTAATAACTTTTTTTATGAAGTTGTTCTGCCGAGTAAAATTCTACGCAGTTTTTAAATTTAACGTTTGCTGTTTCCTTCAGCCATTTTCCCGGTACATTTAAAAGCCAGATGAAGGCTGGCAGCGAAGCTGCTAGTACGCTAATAAAATACCATTACTGTTTACCGAAAGCATTCGGTGGTACCAATTTACTTGGAGAAATGAGGATGTCATGAAAAGCATCGCCATATTTTGTGCATGTGTGAAATCGATATGAGGTAAAAGATCTTCTCTATACTGATGTTAGACAAAATATCGAGATATAAAATGCACGATTTACATAGTCATTCGATTTCATAGGCAAATATCAAAATTAACAGTTTTTATAAATATTTTTTATCTGTATTCTTTTTTCTTCATTATATGGGAATCAGTAAACCGTCCACATATTAAGAAATATCTTGTTATAAAACATGTGCTAAAAACACCCGGAGCTATATTTTAAACACCATAGAAATATGATGACGAGCCCTAATGAGAATGAGATCTACGTAAATTGAGAGTATACTAGCGAATGAGATTAGCAACACTATTTGCTTGAATGTTTATTCATTCAAGCAAAAATAGTGCCTGGTACTGTATATATGTCTTCCTTTCGAGCATTTTGCAATCTAACGAGTTCTTTCAGCTATATATTTTCACAAATGATCTAAATTTTTTTAAAAAATCAGAAAAAGAACTGTACTTTTCTTTAGGGAATGATAGTTAAAATTATAAATTTTAAAACTGATTCAGAAGAAGAGAAGAGAAAATACTGGTAATAAAACGACTCTGTGAAATTTAAGGCATTTTAACAACATGTTTAACATTCACAAAAGGAACAAGAAATATCTGACATTAACATAAAATTTCAAAATATATATACATCAATTTTGTTCCCAAACGAAATTTCTTACCTACGTTTTTAAACAGTTTCAACAGGGCTGTATGTTTGACTTGTTGTGGAATGAGATTTTAAAAGCAAGAAAGAAAATTTTTTAAAAAAGGGAAAAGAAAAGTAAGTTACTTACCCAGCGAAGACTATGAAGCAATCCAGCCTGTTCCAGGAGTCGCTCATGTAAGCTCCCTTGCCCGTGATGCCCATGGCGATGGTCTTAATCATCATCTCGATGGCGAAAAAGGCGAATATGAAGTCGTCGAAGATCTGCAACAACCGACATCGACCTGACGTGCATATCTCATCAGCACACGGTTGGTACATGCCCAAAGTAATGCAGTTGAACAGGATCGCCATCATGCTCACTCTTTCGAACCACGTGAGATCATGAGAGTTAAGGCAAAATGACTGACATTTATGAATTACAATAATGCATATACTACAGAAAATTTGAATTTATATAGCAAGCAAAAAATATCATTTACCAAATGTGTCAGAGATTAAATTTAGGTACTACGAATGATGTTTAATCTTGTACTTAAGAATCAAAAGAATCATTTTAAGTCTTTTATAATCATTTATATACAATGACATGTCCCTCAATACGATTCTGAACTGATAAGTAAATCTAAACAATATTTTCTTTTCTTTTGTTTGCATTATTTGAGAAAGTTCAGGATTAAAGATAACGTAAATGAATCTGAAATAAATTAATTGAAACATAGAGAAACTAGTGATTGATGAATACAGAATGGTAGTTATAAATTATCCATTTCAGTGAAATAAACCCGATTGTTTAAACAACGCTTAGTTTAAAAATGCCCAATCCACAATAAATATATATTATTGTGGATTGGGCATTTATATATATACACAATAAATAAATATATAAATATTATAAATCCACAGTCGATAACAGGTATTTTTAAAGATTAGGATGATTGCGAAGAAGAGATTATGCAATGTTTATCGACACTTAAGTTTAAGTGTTATTTTTCCTAAATGACTAAATCAGCGTTTATCAAAGTGTGGGTTGCGACCCGGCACCGGTTCGCAGAAAATTCAGCTCGGTCGTGGTAAAAATTATAAAATCACAAAAAAATCTATAACATTTTGCTTTAAATTTAATATTTTTCGAGTACTGCAAGTGGCAACCCTTTACCACCGTTTCCTCCCGGACCGTTTAAATTCGGAAGCTCAGATTGGCTGATTTCGATTCGTCATTCAGTGCCTTCTCCGGTATATGCGCCCTAAACTCACGTACATCAAAACAAGGTTGTGTTTGAATTTTTGTTACTTATTTTATTTGACAATAAGTATTATTACTTATTATTAATAGCAACTTCATATTGGTAAGTAATAAAAATACTTTTTCTTATAAATTATTAATAAACAAATTCTTTTTATTAAAGCTTTCAACCTTTTTTAAATTGGATACATGGTTAATCAAGAAAACCACAGATTTAAATGATGATGATCAAACAAGCACGAGCGAAGCTGAACATCATGATCGTGAAGAAACTGTGCCTGAAGCACCTAAAGCAGATATACAGCGCCCAAAATAACAAGCGTAAAATAACAAGCTACTTGGACTCGCGACTATTGTGACGAATATTTACGCTTTGGGTTCATTGCCGGCAGCAGTCAAAATAATTTGCCGCTATGTGTTATTTGCAATGAGCAACTTTCAAATGAAAATATGAAACCATCAAAGTTAAAACGGCATTTAAACACACTGCATTCTGAGTACTCTGATAAGCCAATTAACTTTTTTACTGATAAGAAAAATGAATTGATAGCTGCTCAAAAAAAATATGAAAAAATACACTCTTACCTTACCAGTCAAATAAAAATCTCACTTTGACATCTTTTGAAATTTCCAAATTAATAACTGAAACTGGGTATCCTCATAGTGCTGGAGAAAAATAAAATAAAAATTGAGTTTAAATTCGAAAGGCTTTGGTTTAAATATTTTCAAAGTATCGGAAAAAGTCGCTGCAATAATTTAAAAAAAATGACTCTGTGAAACAACGATTTTCAAAGGAAATTTTAAATCTTTTGAAACATTACATAAATCCATTGAAACCCATTCAAACTACGACGAAGAAGATTTACATCTTGAAACATTATCATTTTCAATTCAAGAACATCTTTCGGAGCTAATAAATAGTTTTAAAGACTAGTTTTCCGGATATTCCTTCAAATAATATGTGGATTAAAGATCCTTTTTCTGTCTATGTTGAAAAGGAAGAAATGCTTAATCTTAGTGAACAAGAAGTTGATCATTTAGTAGAAATTTCATGAGACACCGATCTTAAAAAAATGTTTGAAACTGTACAACTAATTAATTTTTGGTTGCGCTGTCAAAAGGAATATCCAAGCGAAAGCGAAAAAGAGATACAATTTTTAATGCCTTTTGTCAACTCTTATACGATTGAAACTGCGTTCTCAGCCTTGGTGTACTTCAAAAATAAGTATCGAAACAGATTGGATGTCATTACTATGTGATGAAAAACAACATCATTCTTCGCACTAAGGTCAAAATATGTAAAACAAAATTTATTTACTTTAAGTTTTAACTGAAGATAATGGATTGTCTTTAATTATGTTTTGTTATATAATTATTTTACAATATTTGTGTATGAAATAAACAAAGAAATAACTTAAATTTTATTTTTTATTAAAAAATAAATATGTATGTCTTTGTATTAAAAAATAAAATTTGTTTTGTAAATAAATGTTTTTTTATAAGGTGGGTCGCAAAAAAATTTAAAATCTCGTATCGGGCCGCGGTGAAGAAAGTTTGGGGAACGCTGAACTAAATGTTTTGAAATACTTCGTTTGACATACTGTTCTTATATGAAAAAAAAAAAATAAAAAATAAAATGCACATGATTTACATTTAATTAAGAATAGATATTAAAGACTAAATATTTTACAATGTATGTCTTTGTATTTTAAGGTAATAAATGATAAATAGTTTAGCTGTGTATAATTTAGCACTCATTAGAAATGTTGTTTTTGTTTAAGTATTTTCCCCAATATTTTCAGATTACATGGCTAAGTTGCACGTTATTAAACTTTGGGAAATTTTCCAAATTTTCCCGATTTATTTATTGAAGGAAAACCCTACGAATGGATGCAGCTGTATAATCCAAACCCTCATCGTTAGTAGGGAATCGCATTAGTTATAATTATAAGGTTAAACTTTCCACTAGCTCAGAAATACACTATTTGAACAATAAAAATTGCAAAGTAGGGAAAAAAGTTAATAAATAATAAAAAAGCGAAATAAAATTTCACTGTGAATAAATGCAGGTTTACACATTTTCTATTATGTAAATAATAATTAAAAGTAACTAGATTTATTCTGAACCTGCCTGACGTATTACAGAATATTTTCTCAAATAAATATTCAGAAGCATGTACTATGAAATAGATTAACCCTGGAAGACATAATTATAAGACATTAAGTATACACTCAACACAGCAACTTTTACGATAGCTCTCATTTACAGTTACAGTTAAGTTAGAGTTTTTGAAACGTTAAAGCTCTTTATAATCAGTTGAATACAGAGAGTATTTAAGCACTATCTCTATACTATAGTTAAGTTGTAACTCAGTTTAACTTAATTGCCATTTGCAACTTACTCTTTAAATATCATTAAGTGTTCCAACATTTTCTTCAGATAAGTCCAGAATGTAGCTATTAAAGAGTTACGGACGAAGGAATGGCAACATATCGATTGAGTCACGAACAGAGTAAAACGAAAGCAAATAATCTATTTTGGGCTTCCTCAACCCATTAACACTCTATGCTATCATTTCGTCTAGAAAGTGCTTTCTGAATACGAGTTTTAAACTGGAGCAATAAAATATTCTTCCACTGACTTTTCTTCTAGAAACGTAGCTTTACGCTCTAGTAATGGAATTTTTAAATTAGGGGAATGTATACGCGCTTAGGAATTGAATATACTTTTAAATTCGGAACTCCACGTAAGTGCTTCTTGCATCGGTGCAAGAAAGGTAGCCAAAAATTTGCTTTCTCCTACAAGATCTAAGTAGAGTTTTCCACTAAAAGTGATAAGTTAAGCAGAATTTAGAATGAGATTGTTAAACATTTTGCATATCAATAAATGCCTCACAGCAGATGTTCCCAGTCAAGTGACAATTTACAATAACAATTAACAGTTTTAATAACATTTTCTAAAATTAATTCGCTTATATTAACTTACAAGTTGTAATCTTTAGTTTTCAAATCTAAAATTATATTAACTTTTAATATGCTTATAAATTATATTTTTCTTTATGAAGCACATCAAAGAGATACGCCAGAAAACTAACTAGTAAACTTTACAAATTCTCAATTATGGATAGAAATACCAAAAGTTCTACAACTAATGTAAAAACGAAAAAACTTCGTGAACGATAAATAAATACTGAAGTTAAAGCAGAGAATATTTTAAATAGTTTTCGAAAGTCCGACTTTTACAAATTTAATAATTTTTTTTCCACCAATTTAATTTTTTTTTTCATATTGAACTATCGAAGTTAACTTGAAACTCACCGTAGTTAAAAAAAAAAACTGAATTTTTTTTTTTTTTTTTGTATTAATCTATACCTAGCAAACGAACGACTGATGCTTCAGTTCTGAATTTCGTGAACACCTCTACAACTTCTACCGTAAAGGTTAGCTGTAATAACAATGCCTTGATAAAGCTGAGCTGAGTTCCAACGAAACTGTAATCAGCTATGCATTTCATGCTTATCTTCGCATACATTTCAGCTTCTTACTATTAAATTTCACAAAGTCATTTTCTTCCTAGTAATCTAACATTCTTCTGGTTAAGACGAAACTTCACAATTATTAATGGAAGCATTATATTGATTTTGTGCGCATGTTTGCATTTGGAAACACGCTGTAGGGACATTAGGTATCGTTTGGAAGCAGGAAAGATGAAAAATGAGCAATCCCCTTCACTGGGAATCGAACCACGGACCTCTGAAATACCGGCTCAGTGTGCTAATCATTACACCATGAAGGCACGCTAGGAAGGCGGGAGAAATACCTTACAACCTATACATAAGCTGCATTAATTTTTCCACGTATAAATACATTTTTAATCCACATGTGTAAAGGGTTGCTGGTAAAATCACTGAACACTGTTAGTTCGTCCTTGGTTTAAATCCCGAGAGAACGGGCCACCCGCATGAGGATATTTCATGTTTTCCCCGCGTGTTACTTAAATACGAACCAGCTGCTTTTAAAATTTTCATTTTCCTCCTAGGTAGGTAGGCCTCATGTGCCTTAACTAATTCAATCCACATATACAAATCTAATCTCTAAATTGTCATTAAATCTAATTCTCAAAATTATATTGAATTTTTAATTTGATTATGAATAACTTATGTGGTTCTCACTTTTCGCTTTCAGAAATTCAAGCCAAATATACATCTATTTATAATAAATAAGTCATATTATATTATTTTTTCTCCTAAGATAAGTTATTTGAAAAGGTCATTTAGAGTGAAGTAATAGCGGATGTAAGTAATCCAAAAAAAAACGTAATCCAAAAAAATAAACAGTATGAGCAATAATTTATTAAAACTTTTTTAAATATATCTCCTGTTGAAATTACTAGAAGATAAGCGTTAACGGTTTGTCTTTCTCATGAAAACTATTAACAGTAATTCAAACTGGGCCTAGACATCTTGGATGTATTCCTCAGGCGAGGAAGGCGCATCCGTAGGACGATCAAACAGCCGGTCACAAGCAAGACGAATGTTTTGACCGAAGATCATCTGGGATGGAGAATAGCCGGTAGTCTGGTATTCCTCTTCGACCCTAGTATGATTTCGGCTGCTTTCTTAGTAGGGTCTTTCACATGAGACGTCGGCGTTTCCAGGCGATGATCCCTTTTGAGGATGGATAGTCATGTCCTCAGATGCTGAGAACAGCTTGTTGTTTTTAAAGTGTAAGGAAACTTGATACGGTACACTTGATAATTTTAAATAATCTGAAATAACTTTCATGGAAATCTTTTATAGAGGCTCTATAAAAATTTCTATAGAGTTCTATAAGAATTTCTATGACTTTATAATCTTCTGTAAAATTTTTTATAAGTGCTTAAATTTAAATAACAAATTGCAGTTCAAATTGAGAAACAAACATGCAAATGCAAAATTTAAAATTAGACAAAACAGCAACTTTATTTTTATGTAGATTTTCTACAAAATTCTGTCGATCTAGAGGAAAATCAAACACGAGTCAAATGAAAAATTTATTTGCCCCTGAAGAAGAGGGACTTGTGTCTGTCCTCCCCTTCGAAATCGACATAGTTGTATTCAAAATCTATGCGAAACTAAAGTTGTATAATTTTAACTTACTAACAACTATTTTTCGAATTTTTTGATAAATAAATGAGTGCCTATTGTTTAGTAAAATGTAAATCCCAAAATACTTAGTAGTATACTAACAGCCAGCAAACGGTTCATCCCCTTTCAAAAGCAATTCAATCAAAGAAATTTTCAAAAGAAAATAATTGTAAAAAAATTAAATTAAAATTGTGGCGCCATCTGCTGAACATTATAAAAAATAAAAAATTATGCGTTTAAGTAATTTTGGAAAAAACAAAAGGGGGGAGCATGGAATTATAATCATTACATTAGAGAGTTTGGCTTGAGACGCCGTGAGGGTAAGTCGCACTATTTGAGCTCCGTCTTTTTGTTCAATAACTACGGAAGTTTTACTCGCATCGACTTGGTAGTAGTTGCTATCTGTTCCTAAAATGAACAGAAACAATTTGATGCTCCATTTATATATGTGGGTCAATTAGTTCTCTAATTCTAATTTTTACAACAAATTAGCATTGAGCTGTGTTATTCCCAGCGGATATACCACCTTTGAAGTCCTCTGAGGGAGCTGTTGTTACCCGTCGCGACCTAAACGTTACATCATCTTGTAGAGATAAATTCCCTTTTCAATTCAAGATATGTTTAAAGACAATTGGATAATTACAAAATTAATTATGGCCAAATTACTGTAATTACATAGCGTTATTTCGATTCGGAAGACAATTTGACCGTTCAAGCTTCGTAACGGTCGCATTCCACCCCCCCCCCCCCGTGAGGAGAGGAAGCTGTCAAAGCCAAATCCAACGGCGAATTTCTTCATAGTAGGTTTTTAATCAGGCCACTGCTAATTAGGCCGCTAATTATTGTATCAACTTGAAACCTGTGCCATACTTCCAATAAGATCACGAAAGGTTCAAGTTTCCAAATTTGAAACAGATCCGTTAATTAGAAGCGGAGATACAAATTTTTGCACTAATTTTTGGACTTGGTAAAAATTGTGTTTTGTGACTCACTTGCGGTTTGAAATAGTGTGTGCTCAGTGTGTACCACCTGAATATAACATCTTTTGGATTACAGCAAGTTTTAAATCAGATGAAAAACAGAGAAGTTTAACGACCAAGTTTGTTACAAGTTTTGGAGTGCACCAACATTGTTAGGTTATTAAGTACTGCCTGCCACCTTTACAATTGTTCAATCATCGAGTAGTTTAAGTATTTACAGAATTCTTCTTTGAAATATGTCCTGTCAATCAGTTCTCCCGGTGATTCAGCACATCCAGAAAATGGACTTGATCCTTCGTTAGTATTGGCATCTGATTTACCTCATACTGATAAAATTACTGCACTGTGTGACGACATTCAAAGTATTGCAGCTACAAAACAAAGTTCAAAAATTTCGCTGCCCACGGATTTACGCACTAGACTCTTAAATTCTCTTACTGCTTTACAAACTCTTGCTTCAGCGGGTCCTGAACTTGTATTAAAGCCCGCCAAGGTTGATATTCGTGTTAACACCTCCACAGTACTTTGTTGCGAATTAGCTCATTCCTCGCCATCACTACCTTCTGTTGCTTTGCTAAGTGATTTACCGGCGTCTACATCTTTGCCTGCTCCTCCAATACCTTTTTTTGCGGAGATTGCTAGAAAACATAACAAGCCTCGTATATATATTAATCCCAAAGCCTATGTCACAGAAGTTAAGCTCAAAGCTGAATTAAATGCTAAAGTTCCTCTCTCAAAACTTAAGATTGGCATTGAGAGAATTATTAAAACCCGCCGAGGCGGTTTAGAGGTTGTGTGTAACTCTAATGATGATGCCAATGTCCTTGAAAAAGAAATCCAAAACCAGGACATCCCAGCGGAGATTAGCCGTCCCCGCCGGCACAGACCTCGATGCGCAGTTCATGACCTGTCCGAATCCGTCAAGCCAGAGGATGTCGCTGCCGAAATCAGTGGTGCCACTGTCATGCCCAATAACATCTTCAAGCCTCTCCATCGACTCAGAAAGCGCCGTAAAGGGCACGTTAAGTGGATCTTCGAGTGCGAGCCTCGAGGCTTCTGTGCACTTATGCAACAACACAAGATATTCCTCGGCTGGCAGGCACGATGCCAGCAGTTCGGTCATCTACAAGCCAACTGCAAGAGTCGAAAACAATTTTGTTCCTACTGTGCTGAGGAGCGCGGCATCCGGGACTGTACAGCGCAAAATCCATTGTGTATCAACTGCAGTGATGCCAATGCTCGATTCGGAACTGTTTTCGACTACGACCATCCTGCCTACGACTCAGCCTGTATCCAGTACCAACGTCGTGTGCAATCCATCCGAGATAAGACAAACTATGAGTACTAATAATCAGTTCTTGCCTTCTATTGGAAATGCATCGGCTGATACTATAAACATGGATTTTATCCGCATTGGACTTTCAATTAAATGTATACAGATCAATCTTCAACACGCTAAGGCTGCTGTTGCTCAACTTACGCATTACGCAGTAGAACGTGAGGCTGATCTCATCTTTGTTCAGGAGCCTTATATTAAGGACGGACTTGCTGTGGGTTTCCCGCTTCAGTGGTCTATCTTTCAAACAGGCGATTTGGAGAAACCTCCCAGGGCTATCATTATCAATTGCAACAAGGATTGGAAACCGACTGTCGTCGCAGCTAATAGGGACAATGTAGCCATTCTTCTTGATGTACAGGAAACCTCCATGCTTTTTATTTCACAATATTCATCTCCATCCGAGTCCATTCTTCCTTCATTGACTTTTCTATCAACTACTCTACAGCGCATTAAAATCCCTCTTCAGTTTATTGTGGGTGATTATAACGCCCATAATACAACTTGGGGTTATGCTTCAACGGATGAAAAAGGCCATTCTTTGGAGGATTTTCTATCAGCACATCATTTAATTCTACATAATTCAATTGATGCCTCTCCAAACTTTGACAGAATTCATTCAAGTGGATGGCCGGATCTTACTATTAGTTCCACTTCTGCGGCTTCTCTTCTCCAGAACTGGACAGTTGAAGATGAAATTAGTCTTAGCGACCATCGCTATATTACATTTACAATAGCTCAGCCTACAACCATTCAAATTATTCGACGCTACAATCTGCCAGGCAAACGGATACGTGGCTTTACTGATCGTGTGAAAGCATTAGTAAATGATCTCGATGGTCAACTTTGTTCAGCCAATATTAGGGCTGATTTGGAGAATTTCACGGTTGTTTTACAAAAGGGTCTTCAACAAATCTGTAATGATCTTTTACCACAACGCCATGCCAAAAAGCTAAATAATATACAATGGTGGAACAGTGAACTTCGTTCGCAGTAGAAGAAATGCCACGCTTTACGACGGCGAATCAAATATGAGCGACGAATGCATCTACTACCAACTTCACTTACTCTATATCAACAGGAGAGAGCAAAATATAAACGTTCAATTTTACAAGCGAAATTGAATTCCTGGCATGCCTTCTGTACCGAATCGCATGATACATATGGGATTCATCATAAGATAATGACAGGCAAATTATTCAAACCTGCTCAATTATTTCTTCCTCTTGGCTCAACAGCCTCACACGATTTTACCAAAGATACTCTGACTCATATCTTGGATACTGGTTTTGGACCGTCTGATCTCTGATGCTTTTCTTATTAACTTGATTGTCTATAAGACAATCATTATCTTAATCATTGTATCATGCTTACAAGTATCTTCATTCAGTATAGTATTATTAGTAAATTATGTTGGTATGTTCTATTGTAATCTATAGTGAGCCTTTATACTATAACTGAAATTGTAAATGTTTATTTGATGGCATCATGTTAATCTAATTACATTGAAATCTGTCTCATGTTGTAATAATCTGTCTACTTGTCTACTTTTTATTTAGTACACAATTTCAATATCTTTGTTTCTTGTCTCATGTTAGCTAGTTTCATTCTTAAGTCAGCAAGTATAGCATTATCAGTAAATAATTCTAGTCAGTCTGCAAATATCGCATTCAGTCAGTAATATAGTTCTGTCGGTACTATAGCTATTGTTGACAATATGGAAAGTTTCAGTCAGCAAGTATAGCTTTTTCCGCAAATTCTTCTTTGTTTGTAAGCAACTTTCTGCCTTTGTATATGTTTTTGTTTAACTATTGCATATTTGAGCCTAGTATTTTTACAGATAACTTGTTTGTTTGTTCCGTACTCTCCTACTGTTCATATGCATTTTTCATTTAGGTTTCCCCCCCCCTTCATTTTATAATAGCAAGCATTATCATTCAGTCAGCAAGTACAGCATTATCCGTATACTATGTTACTAAGCTCTATTGTATTATATGTTAGGTCAGCTCTTTAATATACCAGAAACTGTAAATGTTAGTTTGGCATCATGTTAGCTAATTGCATTGTACTATCTATTGCTGTATGAATCTGTCAACTTTTTAATTAAAAAGTAAATATTATACATATTATACAGCATATAGCATTTGTATATGTTCTTATTTACCTATCGAATTTTGAGCCAAGCATTTATACAGATTTTATGCTGGTTTGTTTGTACTGTACTGTATTTTCTACTGTTGTTACGAATTTTTCATTTATCTACTTGTTTATAAGAAAATAATTGTTGTATGCTTTTCTTTTTATATTATATTAGCATGCATTATCATCCAGTCAACAAATCTAACATTATCAGTACACTATGTTACTATGTTCTATTGTACTATATGTTCAACTATATTATTTCTGTCAGCTCTTTACCATACCAGAAATTGTAAATGTTAGTTTGATGGCATCATGTTATTTATTTATTTTGAACTTATCTAATGTAGTAAGAATTTGTCACGTTAGCCTGCATCGGGCTCCCAACTATTTAGCCAGTTTGTATTGTACAATTTTTTACTGAATGTAAGAACCTTATCCTACTGAGACGACTACATCCTACTGACTTGCAAAATCTGCAAATTTGAGCAATATACATGAATTAAACAAACAAAATATTTAACTTGCAGACTTTGATCTATAGATTTTGTACTATATCTATAGAATATGGACTATAGACTTTGAACTGTGAATTCGGAATATAGACTTTGAACTATAGGCTTTTGTTGGACTACAAACTACTCTTCATCACTACTATTTCTTTTCGTCGCATATTATGTTCAAAATTCCGCACACATTTTAAAGAGTTATGTCATATATTATGTTTAAAATTTTTGTATTACATTCAAAATTCTGTACGTTTATAATTATGCTATTTTATACATTATGCTTATATTTTTTTATTTTATTTATTTTTTAAAATTTAAAAAATTTTTTTTTACATTCCAAATTATGTATTCATTTCAAATTATGTATTCATTTCAATTATGTATCATTCCAAATTTTGTATTCATTTCAAATTATGTATCTGTTTGCTAATATCAATAAACGGCTGGGATCACGTAGTGGGGAGACGGCGCTAAACCAATTAACCAAATGGTAAAGGTGTGGTGCCCGTCTTTCCCGTTCCTAAATCCTAAATCATTACATTAACTAATATTAATAACGAATCTGCATATTTTTACTGTTTGAAAGAAGACAAACGATGACAGACTAATTAAACATAACTAAGCTTGTTATATTTAGTTAGGCACAACTAAGCTTGGTATGTTCAAAAGGCGTAAAATGTTTCTACGAAGAGAAAATATTCTAAGATTTAACTTAAAATTACTTAGTTTTTTTGTAATCGATGAGACTAATTTTGTTCTTCGTTAAGATTATAAATGTAGTGTCGCTTCAGTTCCGTCAAGTTTCTAATTAATTTTAGTTAAAGCGGAATGGCAACACTTTCTAGTCTCCGCGAAGAACGAAGTAAACAAACTTCGGTTTTCTGTCACGCGATTCTACGTGCATGTAAAATATAAATAAATCTTATGAATAAGAATCTATAACTTCGTAAGGAATAAAATATTGGTTCCATTGGAGTCAGAGAAGTGTTATTTTCCTACATTTGCATACCAGACACTTCACTGGTGTATCCCGGCGTGATCGAATTCTACAATGGCTGACGAAGACGAAACCGAAATTAAAGTAACAACTGCATCTGTCGCCAAGGTAAGCGTTAAAGTTCCTCTTTTTTGGAAGCCAGATCCTAAAATATGGTTTATTCAACTAGAAGCACAATTTAGAAATGCAAAAATTAGTGCAGATCAAACAAAATATGATTATGTTATAAGTTCCATTGAACCCGATATTTTGTCACAGGTATCCGATATTTTGCAAAGTCCACCACAAGATAATAAATATGAGGCAATTAAAAATAGACTAATTTCATTATATGCTGATTCAGAGACTAAAAAAACCCAAAAATTACTGAGTGAATTAGAACTGGGTGACAAAATGCCATCTCAATTACTGTGTGAGATGCGTAATTTGGCGGGCGATAAAGAAACAGATACTTTCCTAAAAACATTCTGGCTACAACGTTTACCCGTTAATATGCGTAGCATTATATCTGTTAGTAGTGAAGATTTGTCAAAAGTGGCTACAATGGCCAATAAGATTTGGGAATTAAACCCTGTTACTTCCCAAATAGCTGCTGCATCATCCATAACGGTAAAAACGGAAGTGATTGAAAGTTTACAAAAACAGGTTAGTGAACTTAGCTTACAAGTTTATGCTTTAAACAAGCAACTCCACAGTCGTTCCTATTGTCGTAACCGATCCAAATCGATAGGAGTTACTGTGGTAACAGATCTAGTGATATTTGTCACTATCATAAAAATTCGGTGATAAGTCATAAAAGTGTAAACAACACTGCAACTGCTCATCAACATTACAGACAAATAGTCCGGAAAACCAGCTCCCCGTCTCTAATTGACGACGGAGGTACAAGGGGTGCAGCTGAGTCGTCTTTTCATCAGCGACAAAGAATCGGCTACCCAATTTTTAATAGATACTGGGGCAGAAATTTCTGTCATTCCTCCCTTGGCTGCAGATAAAAAAAACATCTCAAAATTAGAACTCTTTGCTGCAAATGGTACGAAAATTAAAACATATGGCCAAAAATTACTCAAGCTTGATCTTGGACTCAGACGATCATTCACATGGCCTTTTGTAATTGCGGAGGTAAACAAACCGATAATAGGCATGGATTTTCTTGCAAATTTTAACCTTTTGGTAGATTCTAAAAATCACAAGTTGATTGATGGTACTACATTCTTAACAACCAATGGAACTCCTTGTTTTTAAAATAACAATAATAATATTCCGATTTTAAATGCCGTAAATGATCCATATAAACGTATCATTAACGATTTTACGGATTTGTTAAAACTGAATGTAGTTAATAATAAAGTTAAAAATCATAACATCGAACATTATATCGAAACCAGAGGTCCACCAGTTTTCGCTAAAGCCAGGAGACTATCAGGTGAGAAACTTAAAGCGGCTAAAAAAGAGTTTGAATTTATGCAGGCCATCCAAAAGTAACTGGTCGAGCCCACAACATCTCGCTATGAAGAAATCAGGTGATTGGAGACCTTGTGGAGACTATCGAGCGTTAAACAACGTCACGATTCCTGATAGATACCCTCTCCCATTTTTAACGGATTGCAGTTCCATTTTGGCTGGAAAAAGAGTTTTTCTCATCCATAGACCTCATTAGAGCGTACCAACAAATTCCAGTTTGCGAAGAAGATATACCGAAAACGGCCATTCTCACTCCCTTTGGCTTATTCGAGTTCCCATTCATGACATTCGGCCTACGAAATGCGGCCCAAACGTTCCAACGTTTCATGAACAGTGTGTTGAATGGACTAGGATTTGCGTTTTGCTATTTGGATGACATTCTAATAGCCTCTCCAGATGAAGAAACTCACCGAAAACATCTACGAGCAGTCCTCGAGAGACTAAACGAATATGGCCTGTGTATTAATGCGGCAAAGTGTAAATTTGGTCAAGCAAAACTTGCATTCCTGGGATACGAAGTGTCAGCTGAAGGACTTAAACCTCTTTCAACGAAAGTTGATGCCATCAAAAATTTCCCAGAAACAAAGTCATTTACTAGTTTAAGACAATTTTTAGGTATGGTGAGTTTTTATCACAGATTCATACCAAATTGTGCGAAACTGCAACAACCTTTAACAACATTGCTCAGTGGTATTAAAAAGAACTGCAGAAAAGAGATAACCTGGACGGCAGAAACAAGAAACGCCTTCCAGATCTTAAAAGATGCACTTATTCATGCCACAAACTTAACTCACCCATCCGAAAAGGCTGAAATATCTCTAGCAAATGATGCTTCCGATACTGCCATTGGAGCCGTTTTACATCAGATTGTGAATAATGAAAAACAGCCCTTAAGTTTCTTTTCTCGAAATTTGACATCAGCACAACAAAAATATAGTGCCTATTACAGAGAACCCTTAGCCATCTATACAGCAGTAAAACATTTTAAATACATCTTAGAAGGGCGAACTTTTGCAATATATACGGATCACAAACCACTAACATTTGCCTTCCAACAAAATTTGGAAAAAGCTTCGCCAGGACAAGCTAGACAACTGTCATATATTGGCCAGTTCTCAACCGATATCCGATTCATACAAGAGCATGAAAATACCGTCGCTGACGCTCTCTCTCGCATAGACACCATTTCTGTACCATCTGCAATAGACTTACAAACTATAGTAGACTGTCAAGAAGATGACGACTTGGAGATACTAAAAAACAACCCAAACTTAAAAATCCTGCAGATCCCTATACCGGACAGCGACAAGAAAATTTACTGTGATACTTCTACAAATTATAATCGACCATACATCCCTACAAAGTTTCGGCAGAAAATATTTTGTTCAATCCATAATTTATCTCATCCTGGAATAAGATCCACGATAAAATTGATAACATGACGTTTCATATGGCCCAATATGAATAAAGACTGCCAACTATGGACTAGAGCATGTTTATCTTGTCAAAGATCTAAAGTTCACAGACATACACATTCATATTTGGGAGAATGAATACCTCCACACAGATTCCAGCATTTAAACATAAATCTGGTGGGTCCGCTACCTCCTTGCAAAGGATTCAAATATCTTCTAACCATCATCGATCGTTATACACGATGGATCGAAGCGGTACCGTTAGAAGATCAGTCAGCAGAATCATTTGCTAAAGCTTTGATTTATACTTGGTTTTCACGCTTTGGAATTCCGAATCGCATAACATCTGACCAAGGTCGGCAATTTGATAGCCAACTTTTTCAAGCTTTAGGAAAATATATTGGTTTTCATACAGACACTACAACTGAGTACCATTCACAGACCAATGGCCTGATCGAAAGACAACACCGAACTTTAAAAGCAAGTCTCAAATGTCATCTACTCGAATCAAAATTATGGCTGGAAGCATTGCCTTTCGTTCTTTTAGGCATAAGATCTGCCATCAAGGAAGACTTAGGCTGCTAATCCGCAGAACATGTATACGGAACTCCTTTAGCATTACCTGGTGAATTCTTTTCAGCAGTACCTCATATGAAACAGTTTAAATTTTATTAAAACCTTCAGAAAATAATAAGAGCTATGAAGCCAAGTTCTACCACCACCAATGGAAATAGAACAGTCTTTGTTTCTAAGCATCTTTCCAACTGTTCTCACGTATTCCTATACAACAACATTAATAATTCGTCGCTACAGCCTGTCTATCTTGGATCGAATCCTGTAAGAGCAAGAAAGGATATGTATTTCGATATTTAAATCCAAGGAAAAGTTAAAAGAGTTTCAATAGACAGACTAAAGCCATGTTTCCTAGTGCAAGATTCTGTTATTCCTTTTCAAACTCCCATTCCAAGAAAGCGGAACTTGGAGAAACACCTGCACTCAAGAACACTGAAGAAAATTCAGAAACTCATCATAAAACCAAGACTACTAGAACCGGCAGATATGTGAGGTTTTCCAGTCACTTTAAAGACTATCTTCCATAATCGCTGTCACTAGGAAGGGGGTGTGTAGTGTCGCTTCAGTTCCGTCAAGTTTCTAATTAAATTTAGTTAAAGCGGAATGGCAACACTTTCTAGTCTCCGCGAAGAACGAAGTAAACAAACTTCGGTTTTCTGTCACGCGATTCTACGTGCATGTAAAATGTAAATAAATCTTATGAATAAGAATCTATAACTTCGTAAGGAATAAAATATTGGTTCCATTGGAGTCAGAGAAGTGTTATTTTCCTACATTTGCATACCAGACCCTTCAGTAAATCAGTTGAAAAATCCGTAGAATTGCAAATAGATAAAAGTAACTGCAAACAGAGCCGCCGCTACCATGTACGCGGTGTGTTCAAAACACACAGGCGGCCGATTAAGATAGGCGGCCGCGGACCCCCGATCTTTAAGCAAAAAATCATACTCACCGAGTTTTATTGAAAATAAATCTTCCAAAACATAAACTCATCAAGCTTTAATAACAAAAATAAGCCGCAAGTATTTCTTCGCAAATTTGTATTGTATTACAGTATTGTAACAACATAAAGACATAAACACTTGAGTCGTCAAATTTTGTTCTTTATTGGGTTATGGAATATCCGCCGATGCAGCAAAGAATTGATGATTGAAAAATATTACAACGAACCAAACTAATAATTGGGGTTATTAGTTCGCGAAAGTAACCAATTGTTGGTTAATACTTGCTGTGGCAAACAGAAAGCATTACCCCTATACGAGGAGGGCGTTCTTCCCGTCCCCCTTCCTAGAGACTCGACAGACGAAAAGGAGACCATCACCAAGTGCATGCGCAGATATATTTAGCTGCGTCTTAATTTTCTTACAGTTGCGTTGTAAATTTGTAGTAGATGCGAAGAATGGACCACTGCAAGTGTGAGATAACAAATTTTAATTTTAGTTTAAACAACCCCGTGCGATCGCGTAGTTTTGCCGATTTTGCGTGTGCGATGTGAAGATGTTATATTTTAATGAATATACTGACTTTTTGTACTTTGTACTTTAAAAAGTGTTACCGTTTTGTTACATTGATACTTACGTACTTTTTACCCAAAACGTGCATAGATTCAGTGTAGTTTTGTATACTACTTTTTAGGTTTTCATTTTCGACCCTTAAAAATGTCTGACAGAAAAACTAAAAGACTGTCAGGTTATCAATATAAACAAAAGAGGAAAGCTAGACTTGAAGAACAGCAACAACAAAGCGGTGCCTTAGAAAAATATTTGAAAACTGGAAGTGATAATAGTGATATTAAAAGTGACAATTCAACAACAGAAATTTCAAGAAATGTAAGTAATAATGACAATGTAAATATTGTCAATTTTGGTGCATCAACTTCTGTGGGTACCGGGTGCCTAAGAGATGAATCTGAAGTGTGCTGGGAAGCAGAGAAAGACATTTCATTTACTGAAAAAAATCATGATGTTCATAATCACGAAAAAGAGAAAAGGGAAGAATGGGAGAAGGAAAAAGTAGAGAAGACCACTGAAACAGGTATGGACATGGATGCTTTAACTACTTTTAAATCTTTAGAAAAAGACGACGCTCTTTGCATACTTTCTGACAATACTGGTAAATGGCCTATAAACCTAACTCACAGTCAGGTACAATATATAATTGAAAATTTCCCAAGTCAATTTCAAAACATAGCATTTCCCAGAGATGAGCAAAACAAAAAATTTCGGAGTCATATTTTTACCGTACTTTAAGCAATGGTGAAAAAATCCACCGTCCTTGGTTATTATATTCTTTATCTTTAAATAGTGTTTTCTGTGCTCCATATAAACTATTTTGCATCGATGTCACAGAGAAAAAGGAGCGTATATATGGTAAAGAAGGAGTAAACGATTGGCAACACTTATCTTTAATCTTGAAAAGGCATGAGAGCAGATTAATCCATATTAAATATACTAAACAAATGCATGATTTGAGTGTAGCACTGAAAGACGGTACGACAATCGACTCGTCCAATCAGCGATTATACGAACTGGGAAAAAATCATTGGCGTGCCGTTAGTGAAAGATTGATGCTTATTGCCAGATATTTATCTCGTCAGTGCTTGGCCTTTAGGGGTTCATCACAAAAACTGTTTCAGCCAGATAATGGAAATTTCCTTCAATTGACTCAAATGATTTCCAAATTTGACGCAGTTCTTTCCGAACATTTACGTAGAATACAATCCCAAAATTACAAAAACGCGCCCCACCATCTAGGTTGGGAACACCAAAACGAAATGATTAAGTTATTGGCAACAACTATACAAGAACAAGTATTAGACAGAATACGACAGGCAAAATATTTTTCTATAATTCTAGATTGTACCCCAGATATTTCACATACTGAACAAATAAATGTTATAATTCGATGTGTTCCTTGCGCCCCACCAGTTAAGATTTATGAACATTTCTTGGGATTCTGCCCAATTACAGATACAACTGGTCAAGAATTATATGAGTTTATAGTAAAAAACCTTCAAGAGCTAAAACTGGTTATGAATAATGGACAAGGTTATGACAATGGGGCTAATATGCGAGGAAAACACATAGGACTACAGAAAAAAAATTTTGGACGCTTGTTCCCGTGCATTTTTTATTCCTTGTATAGCTCACAGTTTAAATTTGTTGTGAACGACGCTGCTAAAGTAAGCTTCGAAACAGTTAATTTTTTTTACTTAATTCAGGAATTGTACGTTTACTTCTCAGCATCAAATTATAGATGGAGTATTTTATTAGCGCATATTACTAAACTTACACTAAAGCCATTATCAGATACAAGATGGAAAAGTCGTATAGAAGCAATCACACCACTTAAAACACAATTAGGTGAAATATATGATGCTGTAGCAGAATTAAAAGATGATGCAACTAAGGATATAATTACGAGAACTTTGGCAAATTCATTGGGTAAAAAAATCAGTACCTTTAAATTTATATTTTCAACAATAATCTGGCATGTAATTCTTAATAAAGTCAACGTAGTGAGTAAACTTTTACAAAGTCCAAAATTAAACATTAAATCTTCAGCCGAAGCCCTAGAAAATTTAAAAGACTACTTTGTTGAAATAAGATGTGACGAACATTTCAAAATATTTATGGATGCTGCAAAGCAAATTGCTGCCGAAGTTGAACTAAAAGCAGAATTTCCTCCTCCAGCAGCAAAACGCATTGGAAGAAGAAAAAGAAATTTTGATTACGAACACGAGCATTTTAGATCCAGAGAGCTCTTTTAAAGTTAAATTTTACTTTAAAATTTTGGATGCAACAATTGGGGCTATAAATGAGAGATTTCAATTATTATGCCAACATATTAACAAGTTTAAAATTTTATATAATATACACGAATATGGCGACCTTAAAGACAATGAACTGAAAGCCCACTGTGCCGAAGCGGAACTAGCCTTGACAGACAAGAAACTAAATCATAGCGACATTAACGGGGCAGAATTATTCGAAGAAATTAAAGCTACGCAACCCCATCTTAAAACTAATATGAATACAATTGGAATTCTTGAATACATACTAGAAAATAATTTATCGTCCTCTTTTCCCAATTTAATCGTACTAATTAGAATTTTCTTGACCTTACCGGTCACTGTTGCAACTGGAGAACGTTCATTCTCCAAGCTCAAGTTGATAAAAAACTATCTTAGATCATCCATGAGTCAGGAAAGGTTATCGGCTTTGGCAACTCTTTCTATTGAACACGAATTGTGCGATACCATAGACCTTAATAGTGTGTTAAAAAATTTCGGAAACAAAATCTCGGAGAGTGCAATTTTAACTTTTATCCTAAAAACAATTTGAGAAGTGTTTTAAAGCTCCCAGGTTCTTTTTTTCACCATTATAAGGTAAGTTTTTTTTAAATCCGTTTGATTTAGTTCCCACAATTTTACTAATTTTTCTTTATATTTTTAAAACGATTTCGTTAAAAATTAGATCTATTTTATATTAAGACATTGACTTTTGAAGTTTTATAATTAAAAAAAAATATTTTTAAGACAAATTTGCTGAAAAATTATTCTTTGGAAAAAGGTAGAAATTTACATAAATTGTATTCCATTCCAACGATCTTCATTTTGTACTCTAGAGAAGGGGGGAGGAACGGGGCGGCGAAAACTATGTGGGCACACAGGCGGCCATCACCCTAGCAGCGGCTATATATATTTTACGAGCTTTACAAATTTCCAGTTTCAATAGATTTAAAAAAAGAATTTAGAAAACTCATTCACACCAGCACGTATTATTTTGTTTTAAATCTCAAAACAGACTGTTACAAAAAAGAAAAGGATAATCTGTTAAGCCTTCGGACTGATGAGAAGTGACTTCATAGCTCCCATTTTGAAAATTAAAAAATAAATAAATGAATAAAAAATCTGAAAGGTTTCAGATTTTAAATTACGTCCAAAGAGGCGTCTTTTTAACGTTTGGTGTGTTACCTTTATTTATTAAATATCATATTCTTTGCACTTAAACTATAAAATTCAATTCAGTAGCAATGTCGCACAATAATTTTAAAATGTGCATATCTTTAGAATTTCCAATACACTGTTCCGCGCTCGCTAGAGATAAAAAGGTTTTTTTTTCCCCGCCGTAGAGTGTTGTCATTGCTCGCTTTTAAATCGCTGAGTTTGTTACTCAAAAAGTCATTCAAGTTTTACAAAATATGAAATGGATAATAAAACAAATTCCAAATTTTAAATTTGGTTTTTTACTTGCCCATATTCGTAGGATGATTACGTCATTCAAAATTCGATGGCTCTATGTACCGTTGTTTTATCACACTGCGAGAAATATACATACATTTATGCAGATTTTTCATTATTTAATTTCTTCAAATATAATGCAATACTTGGTGGCAACAGTTTGAAAAGTGAAACGGACATTTTTAGTGATTCAACGCAAAATCGCAAAACGAGAACAATAATCCTTCAGGGACAAAGTTCCTTTGGACTAGTAATAGAACAATAAATCACAAGAACTTCAAAATAAAATGTTTGGTTCAGCAGTCAAAAACTTAAAAAATAATTATGCGGGATTTCTCACTCCATTAAACAGGTTTTTAAATTTAACATTTAAAACAATAAACATTTGAAAATAACCAATAAAATAATTCAAAGCGTCATGATTTCCCGTCAGAAATTAAAGAAAAGAGTTGAACAAGGGAACGGCAGAAAATAAGGTATAGTTCCTTGCAGCTAAGAAGTCTAATTATCTTGTATCAATGAGTAAAACACAGAACATCTCAAATAGATAATTATAGATGTGAGTCGAAAAAATAAGAGAGGCTATTTATGGATCAATAAATGTGTAACACAGACATCGAAAAATGGTGTGTTAACTAAATTATATGGCCCCGATATATACTCACATGTAGAATGGAAGACTGTATCAATTATAGTAGAGGTGTTCCGAACCGATACTCTAACAACGGATTTCCTAGTTAAAGGGTTGCCTTGTAAACGGTATGCGAGCTAATAAAATTTGGCATCACGTCATTCAACCTTAATCAAGGACAGCGAAGGGCATGAAAGCTTCACTTCTCTCTGTGGAATTCAGGAGTTATGGCGACTGAATATCGATAAAATTCTCGATGCGGGAGCAGTGGGGAACAACTCATACACAAAAGAGAATCTCGATAATTTTGTTTCATATTAACAATTTTCGTCGCGAGATTTGTTTATATTAATCCACGAAATATGGACGTTCAGAAGCTAGCATATTTAGCAAAAATTTTATTTTGTGACAAATTTTACTACTGATCTTAAAGGGAAGAATGAATCAAACTTTCAACTATTCAGTGTAACAATCATTATATGATTATGAAGAAATTTTTAGTGAATGCATGCTTCTTGTATAAAATAATTATAATTGTTAATATATGACAATTTTTAACAATCTTAATTTGAGCAGAATGGTGTATTTGCTAAAATAATATACGATGTGATCCAAAAGTAACTGAAAAGTAAATTTAAAGAATTTGAAAAGTTTAGAAAGTTAGATGGCAGTAGTAAAGTAGGCGATGAGGTTTTTACAAAGTACGTAGACAGACTTTTTTTTTAAATCATGAAAATTTTATTGCCAGGATAGTTAAATTTTTTCAACTGTAGATGGTGTTTCAATTGCGTCAAAAGTTCGCATAGTGGCGCATCGCGGTTTGCAACGCAACTAACATTACAAATGTTCTGTGTGATGACTGTCATTCATGGTAATGTCATTCAAACGTGAAATTATACTTTACGCAGCATTTGCGACAAATCAACTGTAATTCCTGTTACAAGATGGTTAACGTCTCTCGATGTGGAAAAAAAACGTTAGCCAATCTCTGTTACTTAAAAAAGTAATGCAACTTCTAGCATTGTGCTGGAGTTTTCTGATTTCCGAATTCTTGAATTTTTATTTTTAGATCAACCTGCGTATGAAAAGGAAACCTTGTATAGTGATCAACAGCATGATGAAGGAGCTGATGTATGGTTAGGTGGCTGCATTCATGGTCGGTGGATATAGGTTTTTATTTCTGACATTATATTCTTGAAGTAGATGTATACAGCTAACCTGAATCGCATGCCCTTTCTTCAATAATGACATGCGAGTTTTTCACTTATTTACAGCAATACAACTGGACGGAGAAAGCAAAGCAATTGACTGCGTTTTACCAAGGCAAATGGCGGACGTAAAAACAAGCGAAGATTACGATAGAGATTACGATAGAAGATTACGATAGAGATTAAGAATTGCAAAGTTATGATTTCGCTTTATTTCTGTTGAACGGCTAAACGTTTAGGTTCGCAAATTCATCAGTATTCTTGAATAAAAGATTTTAGTCTCACATGTTTCGTTATATAGGTACACGTATCGTTAGCATTATAAAAGCAAAAAAAAAAAAAAAAAAAAAAAAAAAAAAAAAAAAAAACGTTTTGAAAGACTTAAAAGCATATTACAATTTTAGGAAAGAAAGAGAAAATAATCAAAATAAAAGGAAGACGTAATGGCCTTTCAGAGATTAAAATTTAGAGTTATATCTTATACACGAATGAAAATAAGCAAAAATTAAATAATTTTCTGCAACAAATGGCAGTACACTGTTAGTCTAATTATATTTTAGATAATACCTTATTATATTTATCAGCGGCAGGTAAGATGCCGTCAGACTCCACCTATTTGTGGCTTGTGTGTGTTTTCGACTATTTAAACATCTTCGCAAACACGAAAATGTTAATTAATTTGTCAGTGCGATATATATATATGTCGAATAGAATATATCATTATCAATATTCTTATAAATATACAATATATATATAAGAATAAAAATATGTAAATAAAATCATAATTTATACTAAGGATAGCTCTTTAATTTGCTCCTCCCTATTATAAAAGTATTAATGTTTTTTTCTGAATTGTGACATTTCTATATCAATCCATACATATGACTTAACTAAAACGATGACGTAACTAACGCGAAACCTAAACCGAAACTTTACTGTAACTAATTCGGAACTTGGACTCAAAATTTCGAGAACTGAAACCTTTCTCTCGGTGAACTTCCATATTAAATAACTGCACTTTTTGCTTCCGGCTCTCTTTCCGTTAAGACGCTGCATCGCTCGCTTTAGCCTCTGCTTGCTATTGTCCATTGTTCTAAAAATATAATCTCTACAAAATTGTGGGATGCATGATGAGGAGCAATGAAAAATAATATGAGTCCTAAGAATTCGTTATGAAGGAAAAAAATTATGCGTTGAATTTACGGCTACAGTTGTCTTCGAGTGTCGTCTTTCTAACTACGCATTAAAGCCTTTACAAGATATTGCAACGCCAAGAGCCTTCGCCAGCCTGTTGCAGCTAAATATCTCCAATTCACCCTATTACACACGCACATACACACATACTAGCAATAGCTTTAATTTAAACTAGCCATAGCCTTAATTCCCGCACTCTGTATGGAAAATAGTAATAACTGCTCTGGACTGCGCCATTCCGAGACCAGTCTATATCACATGGCTTGCATAACGCTGATGGCCTAGCTAATTTGGAACCTGAACTCAAAATTTCGAGAACTGAAACCCTTCTCTTAATAAGAAACCTAAATCAAAACTTTATGTTGCTGAGCCTGCATATTGGATTCCTGCTCTTCCTATGGAGACGCTATTTCGTTCTGATCTCTTCCTGTCGCACGAGTATCAAAAGAGTTTTCAAATAGGCACGATCAGAGTGCCAAGTAAATTGTGACCACTAATGTCAATTGAAATAAAAGTAAAGATTTAATCTGCCTCGATTGCCAAGTTTGCTCTTTCATTACGGATTCAACATTTTAGCATTCTTATGCAGAATTGTTTTGTTGTTTTGCAAAATTTTTCTTATGCATTCTTATGCATAATTGTTTTGTTTGTGAATTTTTTCTCTTTGATGTGGATCTACGTTCTATGCCAACAACATTGCTACCTCTTTTCCTATTTCAATTGGAATAAAGTTGAATATTTAATTTTACTCGGCTACCAAGTTTTTTCTTCATTATGGATCTACGTTCTACGCCATCAACATTACAGCGTCCTTTTAATCACAATATTGCTACGTCTTTTTTCATTACACAGACATATATATATACATTTGCCTTAAAAGAGCAGGCGTTAAATACTCACTCTAAATCATTTAACTGATAGGGATATGATAATTTGTTCCTAAACCTGAGAAGGCGGTATAAGTTGGATGACTGTCAGTTGGAAGATTTGTATATAGTGTAATTACTCAATTGTATATATTGTAAAAAGCTAATTGTCTTCAGACATATACTGTTACTAAAAAAATGGGCCTATTTCATGCCTTTAGTCTGTCTATTAGCTCTTGGACAGTGAAAATTCCTTTTTCCTTTCCTAAATTCTTAATCATTGCAACACGACAATTAGCCAGAAATTAATTAATTTCCATTCACTAGTATTTTCAAAAAAATCTTAACAGACAGTCTCTCTCAGATAAGAACTCCACAAAATACATCCCTCAAGAATTCCAAGTCCCACCCACTACCATAAATTACTTCACCCAAGTCTTACCGACTGATATTATTCAAAGCCCCTACTGCCGCTAAGAATTTTCGGACACCCTACACTTCTGAGTCAGACACGAAGAGAACACTTTGCCAACTCCCCCACTAGAAAGAATGTAAGTTACTTAATACCTTTTCTGGCCTTTATATCTTCATGTACATTCACTGATCTTATTTATATTATTTTGTATATTATTTTCTATATTATTTGTTTTTACAAAGTTTGCATTATTTATCTTATTTTGTAATCTTCTATGTTTATTTCAACTTTACTTTGAATTCGATTTCATAATGACAATTTCCAATGTTTAATTTCTACAAATAATATAGTACTCAAATGCATAAACATGAAAGTGTCGGGGACGGTTACTCGAGTTAAATAGGATTTCTCTACAGTAAATGATTTTTACTCCAAATTGAATTGACTAAAATGCTTCATAAGAATAAGTTCTTTGAGTATCAGCATTGTTCATAATTCCTTCTATTCGCGGAAATATTTGGCCTGACTAGAATTGCCGGTTTGGCTTTAACTTATAACTCGAGTAAAGACGAAACACTTTCGTATTTACGTATTTTTATCAATTATTGTTCATTGAACGGGAGTTGGTTTGTTCCCCTTGAAAAGTCAACTAATTTCCGATCAATGACAATAATTACATGTTTTAATTTTTCCTTTTACAATTGAAATTTTATTCTTCATGATGATTTAACTCCAGTCCCCGTTAAAACATTATTAACATTTTGCTTTCAAATTACTTCAAAACATCTTTCAAAATATAACTTACCAGTATGGATTCACACTTTTAAAATAATTCTACTTTAATTAAACTTAGGAGATAATATAATCAATTAATCAATACTGTTTAGGAAATAAATTATTATATATATATATATACACTTACATACAATGGGGAATAAGTAATGTTTATATAAATTTCCAAGACAATTGTTTAATTTACGCATTTGCAGATTGCTGCGTGCGTACGAGTTCGTAATAGATTGAATGCACAAGTCTGATGAAAAGTTAATGAAATTTATTCTTATCACAAGAGATAAAACAAAATGCGGAAATATTTCTTCAGAGATATTTGTACAATATCACACAGTAGTTATATTTTAAACTACTAAAAGTTAAACAGAACAGAATTCAAGGAGCAGAGAAAGCGGCTAAGTAAAACAACAACAGCTCACTAAAACAATTGAACTGAGATGTTTTTCTCCGGCTTTCTAAAGCTTTTTAATGATGCGCGAGAACATTGTGGTAATTGTTTTTCGAGGTTTCTGGAAATCAAAAGAAAAAAAAATTACAGTTACAGCCAACATACAATTGCATTTATTCAACTTAAACATAAATTACGAGATATCTATTTATTAAATATGCGGTGCTTCTGTATTTTTACTTTTTTTGGCGTAGCATTCTCTTAAGATTCGTCACGCGCTGCATTGCACGGGGAAAAAAAAAAACATTTTTAATTGCAGTTCTACTAAAAATAGCTAAATAATTACAAAATCCGTAAGTATGTATATGTATAGATATAGTTACGGATATATATATATTTAAATACTTTTACTAACTTACATCATAAACTCCGAAAAATAGTTTAAGATGTATTCAGCTATATGTGTCCTCATGATGAAGACCTTATTTGAATCAATCCAACTGATTCGTTTTGAATTGTTGATTTAATTAACTTATTTTTTTACTTCGTTTAGTTTTTCTATCTGCTTAAAGAATTAAATTACAATAGCTTAGTGCCAATTAATTCATTTTATTTCTGTACTTCTACAAATTTTTGTTCAGTTTAAGGAATGAAATTAGGAAGTTTCGTACAATTAATTCATTTATTTCTTTTTTCAATTAATTGATCGTTTCTTTGAGATTATTAAAAAATTAAAAAAATATGATACTTTAAATAAATAAATATATATATAATGCACGTTTGTGAAGTATAACATAAAACAGAGAAAATTATTTCTTCCCTGAAAAAATCTTTATGTGTTGTACTTCGTATTTAATTCTTAAAGAATAATCTGAAATATCCAGAAACTTTACCATGAGAAATGCCAGTGTAATGTTAAAGTGAATAAAGATTTTATTCTTATCAGTATTTTGGAATAAGAATATTCTATAAATTAACTGAAAAGTATTTATGGATCACTTATGTTTTGCCTCGTGGTTAAAATTTAAAAATGTTTTATGAAGCATACTAAGTTGCAGCATGACTAAGCTGGTTATTCTAACTATTTCGTACTTTAGAAAGACAGTGTTCTCGTCATAAGAAGTAGGTATAACCTTCAAACAAATCATATAAGCTGGGAGTTAAGTAAATTACTCTCTGACTTAGAATGCTTTCGTAACATATTCCTGAAAGCTAACTTCGCATGTCAAACTTCGCGAAAACTTTGTACAGTTACAAATCTAAAGATATTTCGTGATATACTTGTTTACCCGATAAAAGCATGTAATATATGAATAGGAATTTTATGTTAACTCATTAGCCGAAACATAATATCACATGCTGTCCCATTCAAATTTAAACAGAGAGTCAAATTCAAGTTAAAAACGTGAATTAATAGTGAACGACTTTAGAATTTAAATGTACTCGAAGCTGGCTCAGTAATTCTAATCGGAACGTCAAAATCAAGGTTTCGGCATGCACGATATAACGCAAAGCCGAGTGATTGCAACTATCATAGCTGGCAGTAACTGCACGTAGTGTGCACGCGAAGTCAGAAACATGGCCAGGCTTAAAAAACGAAGATTCGGAGATCATCACTTTGGGCAGAAGTTTACGATTTGGTGTATCCTTTACTTCTTCTTTCACATGTTCCCTAAGATAATCAATTGTGAAGTCCTAAAATCCACTGGATACGGAAATACCTGAAGTATGGAAACTCGGGTAGGATAAAAAAAAAAAAAAAAAAAAAAAAATCATTTCTCGAAGCTCCTCGGTGAGGCGGTATTTCACATAAATATTGCATGGCAACTTGCAATTACTACAGCATTGCGCGTAATATAAGTAAACAACTCAGGAAATACTTTTAAAATAAGGAGTAAAATAAAAGTTAAGTAATGTCTGTACAAGTCCCATTTCTGTTCGAAATGGCGGTGAACTACATATACAGATCAGAGAGAGTATTAAATTTAATGTGCATTAAATATGCGGCGCTAATTACATTGCAAAAAATAAAAATGAATAAAGGCAGAAAAATACATACAAGTCCAGAAACTTTATTCACGAGTTCGTCTGGGATCGAACTCTAGATGTCGTCCTTTCGCTGCGACTTCGATTTGTCTACTTACCTATTGATGACAGCTGAGTATAAGAAAATTTATGAAGTGTTTTCCGCGTGAGGAAAGCTGGAATTCATCAGTTTTCGTTATGGTGAATAATATCACTTACGCTCTTTTACAAGGCTGCTCAATGATGAAGTCATAATTTCCAATATTACAAACTATTTAATGCGCGTATGGTGTAGCAATATTTGTAGAATTTATGTGTAGATTCAAGAATTTTGGTATTGTTAGGTTTGATTTTGAGGTCGTTGTGAATGACTGAGTTGCATATGAACGCGGATGCATTCGTGATGTTCCTTAGGCATTTATTTTACTTTCTCTGAAGAATAATTCTATTTGACTTTGCCGCCGCAGCCCAGGGAGGTGTTACATAGAGCATAATGGGTCTAATAGCTTGTAGATATAACAGCCTTTTCGCATTAATACTGAGTTTTGAGTTCCGTCTGGTAAAAGGAAAAATACTCATGAAACCTTTTTGAGTATTCCCGCGTACATAGCTGATATGGTGTTTGAAGGTGAGTCTTTCATGTAAGTAAACTCCAAGATATTTAACTTGTTCGTCACGTGATACTATTTCATCGTTTAGACTGCTGTGACGCCCAAACGGCATAGTGTTTAGGGGAGCTTATAGCGATGCAAAAAGGCTCGGGTTCGAATCCCGGAATAAGCTTGGATATAACAAATTGTCCATCCCTTCATAGGAGGTAACGGTAGCCGCCTATTAGGTGCCTCTATAAAAAAAAAATCTGATGTGTACACCACATGACTTTCTTATAATGGAATATTAAATTATACGCATTTTTTCTTGCATTTCATTTAAACTTATTGGATTGAATTAAATCTACTTCGTCGAGAGCGCATAAACCACACTAGAATAAATGCATTCTTTAAAATTCACTCTAGTATTTGTTTACCATAGCGACACTCTGGCGCTAGATTCACTTAACATTATTAATAATTATATAACAGATAACTTATATAATAATTATATAACGGAAACTAAGTTAACTGTTGTATAATCCAATAAATATATCACAGTTAACGTATATATTTCCTTCATATTATAACTCATAATGCACAAAATTTATATCATTTAAAGAATAGAATTATCTAATCGTTGCCACATGTTCTATTCAAATACTATAATAAAGCTAGAATGATGCATAAAAGAAATTAAGCAAACAAAACAAAAAAGAAACAGTTTTTCACAGACGATTGAGTATTTCTTATTTAATTAATTCAGTTCTCACTTCGAGAGAAGGCAAAAATACATAAAAACTCAAAATATCTATATTAAAAATTACGAAGTAAATCTCAATCACTTATTTCCTCGAAAAAATTCCAGAAAGAATTAAGCTTGATTTAATTGGCAATAATAAATGAATGCGTTATCTTTGTTGTTGCGAAGCTAAGTTTCTCTAGATTGGCAACAAATCCACTAATCTCCTGTTTCAAATGTAAACTTCAAAGGCAGCCATTAAAAAAGGCTTAGCGGCAACTAAACAACTTTAAAATTGCTGATAATTCTAAAAATATTGCACACAGATTTACTAAAGGCATAAAATCCTTAACCGGAAGATAAAAATAACATAATTCAATCATTTTTAAAGCAAAAAATATACAATTTACAAACATATAAGAGTAAAGAAACTGAGATCACTGAGCTGGGTAACAGAGTGGATATATATATAAATATGTTTATATATGTTTGGTGCGGCCGATTGCAACCAAAATACGAGGTGCACATCTACATGTTATAGCAGTCCTATATACAAAATTTTAACTTTCTGAGGCTACTCGTTTTTGAGTTATGCGAGATACGTACGTACGTACATACGTTCGTATAGACGTCACGAAAAATTCTCTTCAGAATTAATTTTAAAGCAGTTTTATAATTTTTTTGAAGGAAAAGAGTATTTTATTTTGTCCTTACGTTAAATCGTTAACATCGTAAAATTGCATTCGATAGCGGTCAAAATGGATATTTTCGTTGAAATATGCTGCCTGAAACTTTTCGCGATTACAATACTTCCTTTTTACTCCGTACAAGGAAGTAAAAAGGACCACCGCTTCCAGTGTTAGTAGTGGCGAAAGCCCAAAAATGGCTTGTACTCGCTGTTAATAAGGAAAAAAAAAAAAAAAAAAGATGCCTTCCATATTTAGACAACGCAGATGTCTCTCTTAAAATTTAACTTATTTGCATTCTGGGAGGAAAACGGAAAGGAGAAGTTACAGTAAAGATTCAAATCATAGTAACCGGTTAATTTAAATAATAACCCTATAAATATAATAAAATGTTTTCTTACAAGTAATAGCTGTTAGGAGTTTGAAATGGAAAGATTGTTATGTGTTATATTAATTTTGCTGCTAAGCAGCTTTGTTCTTGCAGGTAGTGTGTTGCACTGAAATTCTCGGAAACGATATCCAGTAATTTGAAGCAGATAAATAAGAAAAAGATGGATATTTTTTATTATTAGCTTGTTTTGTTTTTGAGCAGTAGTCTTATTTGTTCATAAGAATTTTAGGTCAGTCTTGTTATGCAAATTGCTCCAATGATTCAGCACTCAATTCAATTTCATTAAGGATTATTCTTAGGATATTTACTTTTGCAGACATACTTCATTTTATGTGCAAGATACATTAATCTTCCGCCTACAATATGCTGACGCCAAAAGGTTTCTGTAGAAATTGTTGATAAAGATATATGGCAATATTAAAGCATTATTTAGTCCCCCCTCTTTTTATTGTTGCAAAATAGTTCTTTAAAAGACTTTTAAACGCGCATATAGCATGCATAGAATCATCGCAAAATTTTAGGATCTTAAGTTCATTAAACATATTCTTAACATTGCATAACTGATAAATTTTATCATTATTTAGTCACATAAATTTATGACTTTTATGGTTATTTAAGTAATTAAGTCATGACTAATACCGAAAGCCCCGCCAGTGGGGAAACGGTGAAGTCGTTGACCGCTGGTACTTCAGTCCGGGATTCGAACTCAGGCGAATCGGCTGGTTGCGTGACAGCTTTCGTGGCTTTCCCCCATGAGTAACGTGTATACAAGGCAGTTTCCTTTAGAAAGTGCCTCACGAAGGTATTCTTCCCCTTTGCCAGATATACCTCGAGCGCTTTGCCATAATTAATGTTTTCGGATTTATAAACGTTAAATTATTTTTTGCTGTTTGCAAATAATGACAATTATCTTGCTTTTAAATGTTGATGTTCCTTTTATTTAAAATTACATTAGTAGAAATTGAAAATTAATTATTTCAGCTTTTAATTTATGCATTCACAATATCTGAAATATAGCAATTCAGAAACTTTGATATAAAAGAAAGCAAATTATCAAAAATTATATCAAATAACTTAAATTGAATACTACAGAAAACATACTTTTGTAAAGTATTACAACTTTATAGGAGTTACTGAAACTTTTTTAACCGCAGTGCTATTTATATAGGCTTTACAGTGTCTTGAATACTATTCTTATTTTGTAATTCAGTCGATACCACCATTTTTAAAACAAACTGCTATGATATTATCGTATATTTAATTGTTTTAAAAAGCATTACGTAAGGAACTTGGCAGCTTCCAAGTTCAATGCTTTAAAACGAATTTGGTTTGTTAGGTGGTTCGTAATTATAAACTTTCAATAACTGCCGAGGTATTAAAAATTGAGCTCAATCAGCCAATTCCTTTTTCGTACAGTACATATTTATAAATATGCATATTGGAAATTTAAAAAGAAAAGCTCAGATTCAGAGTGAGTAGTAACGAAATTTCTAAAAAGACAGGAAACAAGGATCCAGTAGTTAATCATTTCGAAGCTTTTCTGTATTTAAAAGAAAGAATTGCGTTTTATAATGGTAGGTAAATAAGTGCTTAATCATTTCAAGAGCTTGCATTATGTGACACTTATTTCTTTTATTATTCAAAAGCATAAATTATAATATCGTTTAAGGTATTTTTATTCCTCTTATTTAATGACCTCTTAAGCAGAGGTAAAGACTTAAAGCTAAATGAATGCTTATATTTAATAGTGCACCTAATGAAAGCTAAGTATAATAAATAGAAATAGGATTAATAAATAGAAATAGTTTATCTTGAAAATAATTTCACATAGAACATTATGTTACGAGTTATATTTGTAGAAAATATACTTCGATTGTTTTCCTCCAATTTTTTAAACGCAGTAACGATTGGTTTGGTTTATTTAATTATGGCAAAGCACACTAGTGCTATCTGCCTAAGGGATGCCTTCGTGGAGGACTTTCTAAGATAAACTGGCTCGTATACACGTTACAAATGGGGAAAACCACGAAAATGCCCATGCAGCCAGCTCGTTCGCGGGATTCAAACCTCGGACCGAACTACCAGTGTTCAGCGACTTTACCGCTTGGCCGCTGGTGGGCTTAAACGCAGTAACATATTACGTTGAGCAATCTGACAAATATTTAATTAGAAAGCGAATATTAAGCGAATCAGAAAATCTAAATTTTAAATGATTTCGGTTGCATATGCGTTGAAAACATTTTGTATGGGAATAGAAAATGTTTTCAAGCTTAGTATTTTTATACATCTGAAATTAACACTATATTGCTTAGATTACTTTGGCGGACCATATATTGCCAAAGAAGCGACATGTTCTACCAGACTCCCAGAATTACGGCTCCCAAACGATCTCTTTTCTCAAGCAATGTCTCAACTTATGACTAAATGACAAGACTAGCGATAGAAGCACCACAGGACGAAGCGTATTATATCCCTAGGGTCTCTCTGGACAGACATATTGCGCCTTATTATAGCACTCACTTTTTGACAGGCCATGGCCCTTTTTCCTCTTATCTCTACAGCTTTAAAATTAAGAGATAATGCATCTTGTGACTGTGGTGAAGGAGATAGCCAGATCACTTTGCATTTAGCTGCAATTTACTTAGGGATCAGAGACTCAGGCAGCCAAATGATAATAATAAGCCCATGTGGTACAAGAGCGTCCAATATAATAGGTATGCAACCACCTGTCTCAAAAGCATTATTGACTGGTGTACAGACAAATACGCATAGGCAAGCACTTTTCAGCATAATCAGTTCAAAAAGGGAATACTGGAAAATAGATAGGAGGGATAGCCCTTTTGTTAATTGTACGAAGATTATATAGCAAATTAGAATGCGCCATGTCTATGGTAGTACATTTGTATTCTGCTCTGGTACAGTACATTGTATAATGTATTTTCAACTGAATGTGCCTTTTAATATATTAGTAATTGTATTAAATATTAGTAATTATATTTTGAAAATTACACATTGGTATTGGCATTTGTAAGAATAGACATTTTAGTAATTTTATAGGTAATTAACTAGTAGTTTTTTGCATTCGTCTGAGATTGCGTTATAAGGTACAATAACTGTTTAAGTATTACCAATTGTATAATATACTGGACTTCTAATAATTGTATAATGTACTGGATTTTGTAAGATGGGAACCTGTATTCAGTTTATGAAAAAAAAATTACAACTGACCAATATAATTAGTATGTAATCAGGATCGTATCTATTTAAGTTATATGCTGATAAAATATTATGCATAGTAATTGTATAATGTAACAGCGATTATACTATGTACTAGAAATTGTAAGATGCAATTAACCAATAATGCATGGGTATTTTATCAATAAGTGGGTAATAAACATCATAACTGTCTTTGTTAAATAATGCACTTCTGCCATTGAGCTGTATATGTTTTAGTTGTAATGTACTTGCAATTGCATTAAATATTGGAAACTATATAATGTAGTGGTATAACCTATTTGTACAATGTACGTTTACGAGGTTTTTGTTTGTGTATTATGTGCAGTATTATTATAAGGTAGGTGAATGGATAATGTATTAATTTAGAAGTCAAACAACAAAAATCAGAGTTATAGTTGCAAATTTTCACTGGACTAGTTTCGATGGTTTTACCGAACCATCATCCTCAGCTGCCGAAGCGCAATCTTATTTTAATGAATGGATTATGTACTATATACTGTAAAGTAAATTGCATGTGTGTAGTGTATCAGTATTTGAATCAGGTTTTAGTATTTACGTAAGAATGTAAAAGTACTCGTTAAGAAGTAGATTCATTAAACATTGTACTTGTACCTGCTGTATCATGCATTTCTATGTAAAAATACTCGTGAAGAAGTAGACTGATAAAACATCGGACTTATATCTACTGTATAATGCATTTCTTTAATAACGTGGTAAAAGTTATTGGTCTTTCAAGCATTGGTAAATGTGTAGTGCATATGTATAAAGTACAGGTATTGGAAGCGTACAGTTTACAGCATTAATTTCACAAAATGTAATAATTTTGTATAATGTCTTAATAATTCAGTTATGTTTTAGTACTTATTAAAGAATGTATCAGCATTTATTCAAGAATGTACTATGTATTTGTATTATATAATTGCATCACATATTTGGATTTATATTTTATATTTGTATTATGAATTAATAAGCATGCATGTAGTATTATGTACGATGGGTAGGAGCTTCGGCTTTCTAAGAAACACAGTGCCTATTAATATCTTCAAGGACCTTAACTGCTGAATTGGTAACCAATTCTGTATGGATTATGTAATACTCTGGGACGGAAGCCAACTCAGCATATTTCAGTGCTAACATTTACAAGATTGAGTTAAATATGGCTTACCGAAAAGTTTTCAGGATTTTTTCTCTTTACTTAATTCTACAAGCTAAGGCAGGAATATTATTATATGAGTAATACAGATATCGTCTGGCAATGATGTTAACCCAGAAAAACGCTCTACAGTGTCCCCGCATTATCGTTTCCTTGAATATTCTGCATGCATTTGCTATTTGATAGGAAACTTAATGCTGATTTAGATAGCACATACAATGTGATATAAAAGTATTTGGCAAAATGTAAAAGTAGGTAGAGGTGGACAAAAACAAGCAGGTTCTGTAACGAAATATGTTGCAAAACTGATACTTAGATGGTACAGGACGCAGTTGAGAGGTAAATAAAAACGTCCTGCTTGCGTTAAATCGTCATTCTTGCGCATTTTGAAAGGTATACATGAACGCAGAGCTCGCCGACATGCATTTTATCAATGAGGGAGGAAACCGAATTTCTGGTCGAGAGGCACTCGGGAATAGTTCTTTTCACGTCCACTGAGCAGCTGCTAAATTTTACGCAAACTCATAGATAAATAGAATGTTTGCGAGTTCCACGTTTGTGTAACGATGCATATATCTCGGAAGTTGCACTTCGCATGAAGATTTATGCCAGCATTTTTATTATTTTTTTATTATTAAGATTTACCTCTCAAAAGGTCCTTGATTCATGTACATTTCACAAAATCAAGTTTACAATAGGGTGCCCCTTGATTTTTTGGCGACTTTTATGACGTCAAGAATAGCGCCAAAAAGTAATGTTTCCAGAATGGCTGTCATCCAAAACAACGAAAACGTATGTTACAAAATCAGCAAAAGTACGCACCTCCTGCGTTCTTGGCACGTCTTATCGTCAACATCGGATGACTGCTGCCCATACATAATGCAATTCATGTAGTGCCGGAACTGTTCCTACGTCTCATGATCCTAGTATTGGCAACGGAAATTTGCGCTAAATAGAGCTCCACATGCCCTTAGTTATGTTGGTATGGGCGCCAGTTTCGTACCCGTTCATAGCCATCCTATTGATCCTTAAGCTTGACCAGATGCATCTTTCGTTCAAACTTGATATTAAATCTTCATTCATACACCAATCAGTGATAATTTTCTTACTCTTTCGCTCAAAATTTATCTTAGAAAACATACTTTTTTGTAGATATAACACGACAATGATTAATTAGAACCAGCCACCTAACGAAAGCCAAAGATCAATTAACTGTAATTAAAATTCTAATTTTTCAAAATATGATTAAAATTCAAAGTACGTGATTTGTAGTATATGATACAGGTACTACAAATTATGTAGCCTTCGACTAAACTAAGAAGTTCCAATCAGATTAAATTCGAGAAAAACATTGGCACGCACCAAAAAAAAAAAAAAAAAAAAAAAAAAAAATACCTGTCATAGCATTGGTGAAACAGAGTCGATTCTGAGTTACCAAAAAACCGGTAAAACTGCTGAAACTGCATATCACGTACATGAAAGAAGCTAGAATTACAATTTACCTCAAAAATTGAGAAGTACCGGATCCTGGCTCCGGTCGACCCGGCGTGGATTAAGCTCAGCTTCAAATTATGAGTAAAGGAAACACAATATGTTTCCATTATTTCATAGCAAATTTCTAGCATGTCGCTTCCATTGATTATTATAGCGGTGCATTGTAGTAGTTTATAGGCATTTTGTATGGTCCAATGTTATATTTAGCATAGTACAGAAACCTCTGTTACTTGTTATTGTTTAATGCATTTTACTGGAATTTTTTTATGTTTATTTAGACAACACTGTATACTCGTAAATGTACTTAGAAGGAATTGTCGTTTTATTCCACACTGTAACATTTCTGAAAATTCCCTAAGCAATGGCGTAAATAAAAAATTGAAGTAATCTACTGCTGTATCTTTTACCGGCAGTTCGTATTCTGCTTTTATAAAGCTTTATTTTTTATATGTCTACAGCAATGGCATTGCTTAATTTAATTGTGAAAAAAAACGTATAAGAGATAACTGTGTAGTACCATGGCGATTATGATTGACAACATCCCGTTCATTACAGCATGAGCAACTGTTCCACTTTCTAGCATTAAGATTTTCATGTCATCCGTTGAATGGATTTAATCAATTGAAGCTTAAGGCCTCGATAAGATGACTGAAAACATTGATTATTATACAATAATTAAAAAATAGGCAAGTTCAAGCCGTTAAATAGCTGACCATTTGTGCATTGCAAAACGGTATGCTACCAATTAGATTACGGTGTGAAAAAAGTGAAATATTAAGGTACAGTTCTAAAACATGCTGTAGTGTTATTATACAGCCTTAGTAATCAGAAACTAGGATTTCTGTAACATAGGCAGTGAATTCCAAGAAACATAAAAGTTAAAGCATACTATAGTTAGAAATAGGAGGGTTCTTGTAACCCCTCTTTCTCTATTAACAATTTCTAGAAAGATGCATTGGAGAATTTTATATGCTTAATTTCATCAAAAGATCACAGCCACAAACTTTTATGACCTAGATGAAATCCTTATCCGAGTTTTCCAGCTCAGTAGTTAACTTCTGCTAATCACCAGATGAAAAAATAAATATTGTAACTCAAGAAAGTAAGAAAAATGAACTATCGAATAACTCAAATTAAGGGGTTAATAGAATTCAAAAGTTTCCAATATGTAATTTTCATGAATCTCATTTATACCACAAGAATATATATTTTACACCATGAAAGGATCGTTGTGAAGCAAGGTAAAGATAGCGGAAAGAAAGTTGTCATTAATTAGCGAATGAATGTACTTATTAAAATTAATTAGCTCTATTATAAATTAACATCACTTAAACACTAAGCCTGCTAATAACAGGCATGGGTGTTATTATCATTTAGGCTACACGTCTTTATCGGCAACAACATAACGTCTTAAATTTCTTAAATACAATCGATGATTTATTTTCATTACAAAAATGGATTATAAATTTTAAAATAGAGTCACTTGCCAATGAAATTACATCACTAATGACACAGTTATCACCCGCTGTTCTTATAAAGAATCCATACATTTGCTAATCGGAAGTGATAAGCTGGATGGAGAGTGGAATTTAAGTTATAAATCTAAACTTTGTCCTTTTATTACATCATATAGGGAAACTGAAGGAAATAGGTGAAATTAAGTTTTGAAGAATATGAATACCGGTGTGAATTTCAGAACAATTAAAATGCAGTAGCGTGTAAATTTTAGAAGAATTAAAATGTAATCTAAAAGGAGAAATAGTTTAAGCAATTTAAATTTTTTACCACTTCACATTTTGCAAGCATTTCAAAATTTATTTAGAAATTAAGCTGGCTCTTCTCTAATCCTTCCATGTCTTTCCTGACCTCAGAATCCCATTTAGATGGTCCCTCCCATCCTCATCAACTATCTGCGTTTCTAGGATGTTATTTTTAGAACAATCGACCACATCAGTTTCAGACCCAGTATTCAAATGGATTCTTGAGGAAACATTCCGCGCGTTTAGGATCACATTCTTCTGAAATAATCTCAGAAGATGTTAGAAAACTTTTGTCTCTATAGAAAATCTATTATTTCCGACGTTTTAATAATACTGAGGACCCTCTTTAAGAAGACGTTTACAGTTCTTTGATGATTTTGATTTCTCTTCGAATTTATCATCTTAGAAAGATGGCGCCCAAAAACCAAGTTTGGTTATGCGGTAAATTAACATATATGAATTCTTTAGATCTGTTACTTAACATCACCGTGGCAAGTTAAGAGACTTTCTGGCTCAGATCCGAGTTCAATATTAAGGTAGTTCACTTCCGAGCTGAATTGACTGAATATGTGTTGGAGCTTGGACATTTTAAGCTTTACTGTGCAATTGTAGTGCATCTGCATATTGTGTAAGCATTATATGTAAATCATAAGCTTAAATATAATGTGTGATCTTGAAAAAAATCTCCTGTTTTAAAGTAAATTCCCAGAACACTCGTACATTTACGTTCACAGAACACTGGTCTGTATCAGAGTTGGGTGCTACGACAGGATTCACTGTGCCTCACATTCCTGCCCGGGTTTAATTTATACATGCATTAATACACTCTAAAAATAAACTGCATTTAAGAATAACAAATTCTAATATAAAAACATTTTCTTTTTTTATTAATAGCTTACTCTTGGATGTTTTATTTAATTTAATATTACATTTAAAATGGATTCAAAATGGGATTTGCTTACTGAACACAGTATACAGATGTATTGAAAATACTTTGTGAATGTACAGGAAATTGTTGAATTTAAAATTAACACTTTCAGTCAAGAAATTTAAATTTTATAGGTTAAAGCTAATATTAGGCATCCGAGCATGGTTTATCGTAACCAGATTCCGAATACTGGCACCATATCAACGTTTGGCTAGACATAATTCTTAAAGAAATAATTGGTCATCAGAGAAAAGAAAAATACAGATTGAAGGGAAATAGATAATAAAAAGCATATAAAACAATTGAAACAAGAAACCTGAGTGGAAAATAGAGACGAACGTATGCAAATGTATACACAATCAAGAAAAGACAAATTGGTTTTCAAATTATTTTATAATTGGAACTATATTAGCAAATTACAAATATTTGACAGTTAATATTTGATCTGCTAATACTTTCAGGGTAAGACTACAGCTTTATATGTTTACCTAGGTATAATCTTCTAAGTTTAATAAATTTCCTGAATTATAATGTGACACATAAAGCATAAGCATTTTGATTCTCTTATACATTTTTTAGAATACAATTCTTAAAATTTCGATATAATTTTCTTTTCTGCCTTCTTTTTCTTTTTTACTCCCTTATATGAACTAAAGTAAGTAATGCATGGCTAAAAATTTCGCGTGCCATATGTCAACAGAAATACCCATATCGACTATTTCCGAATCCATTTGGACAATTTTCTTGCTTGACGACTGCACTTTTGGACAGAATAAAAGACTGTTTTTTTCCAAAATGGATTGTAAAATGGATTCAAAAGGGATTTTTTTGTGACGAAAAAATTTATTTTTCGTATAAATTTTTTAGAAACAAAAGACTATTAAAAAAATAGTCTTTTGTTCTATACGAAAAAATTTATTTTTCGTATTGAACAAAAGACTATTTTTTTCTAAAACAGATTGTAAAATGGATTTAAAATTGGACCAAAAGGGATTTTTTGGGACGTCTGTCTGTACGTACGTAATACGTATGTATGTATGTATCTCGCATAATTCTAAAACTATTAACCGTAGAACGTTGAAATTCTGTGTATGGGTCTACTTTAATACCTAGTTGTGCATCTCCCTTTTCTTATTGCAGTAGACGGGAACCTAGCATATATATATACCCACCTTCTTACTCCCCTTAAGATTACTTACCCAGCCCTATTTTCGCAATCTTTAATCATGTACTTCCAATTACAGACGTGTTTTAAATTACGAAAATATTCATGTTTGGCAATGTCAAATTAAAAAAAAATCACTTTAGACAAATAGTGAAATACAACTTTTAAAGCTGTCTCCCAGTTGCTATACTTATATTTGGGAAATTTTTATACTTTCAAGAAAAAATGAAATTTGAAGAAATTTGATTCCCGTACGAAAAATATTGACCTGTATATTTAGTTTAAAAAATTTGCAATTTTTGATGTCATTTTCAACTTTTCTTGAGAGATCGGCTTTAAGTTAGAATAATTTAAGGAAATAAGTTTAAATGAAGTAGAGCAAAAAATTTATAATTTAATAGGCAGTACAATGAAGTCGTGGTATCCACATCTGTTTTTGTCATTAACAAAAATGAGTACAGTTCAAATTTTAGATGTGGGTCTTAAAAACAGGAGTTATAAATTCAATTCGGTCATACTTGGTTTGCAAACATACTAGTTACACTAAAATGATTGACATTACAGTTCCGGAAAAAAAAAAAAAAAAAAAAAAAAAAAAAGCTAATTTCAACATTCCATTCAGTCAGAAATCTAAAGTGAAGTAATAAAAAGATCGGAATATTATACAATCTTCGCATATATTCTTTTCTTTTGAGTTAGTGGAGGGCTATGTCACTTTCCAAGTTCTTATAAGGTTACATCCTGCTAGAATGACAATAGATGCGCCCGAATTTCAGCACTGAAAGCCTTACAGAAGCTTCCTTTCTCTGATCAGCGCGGAAATTGATAACACGACACGCAGCCCAGCCAGACAAATGATGACAGAGAAAATACATGGCACAAAAGCCGACGTACTTTGTCACCAAAGAAAATGACCAAGCACCTTTTACCTCTAGGTAAAGAAATCTGGAGTCTGTCAGGGATCAGCTTTTCAGAACGAGAATAATGACCTTCCAGACCTTGAAGAGCAGAAGGACAGACCAGACCTAAGAAAAACTGCTTTCATTCTCAGATGAAAATAGTTTTCATTGTAGAAATTTAATAGGTAAAAGATTTGATTTCAGATTTGCAAACGTTTAAATGCAGCATTTTAAACAAACGCAGTAAAACATTTACTTGATGAATTAGTTAATTTAAGACACAATAACATGCCGAATAAATACTAATTCAGAAGTCAAACAACAAAAATCAGCGTTATATTTACAAAATTTTCACAGGACTTGTTTCGATGGTTTTACCGAACCACCATCTTCAGCTGCAAAACCGCAAATGAACCAGATAGGAAATAATGATTAGATAAGATAAGAAAGCCTGGGCAAGAATAAGCAAGGGGCGAATTGTGCCAGATTATATGCTCTTCCCAAAATTCATAAAAGTGGTATTCCTTTCTGCCCTATTGTATCAAATTTAGGTACTGCCTCCTATCCATTAGTTAAATATTTAGTTTCTAGATTTTCAACTCTATTAGACAATAACATTTACACCATAAAAAATTCAATATAGTTTATAAAAAAAGTTAAAAACATTTCTCCTAGTAATTTACTCATGGTTTCTTTTGATGTAAAATCATTATTCACCAATGTCCCAGTGGAGGGTGCATTAAGATCTCTAGAAACCAGACTTCGCGAATTTCATTTCTCTTGCATCGAAATTGATGAGCTAATTTCTCTCACTCAACTCTGTTTGAAACAAACACATTTTGTTTTCCAAAATAAATATTACAAGCAAACTGAGGGATTAGCCATGGGAAGCCCCCTCAGTCCCATCCTGGCTGATATCTACATGCATTATTATGAATCAAAATTGTTTGAAACTTTTAACTTCCCGGCATGGTTCCGCTACGTAGATGATACTTTTACTCTGTTTGAAGGTAATAAAGATGATTTAAATAAACTTCTTTCAACAATGAATTCTTTGATCCTCCTACTCAGTTCACTTTTGAACTTGAGACTTGCAATTCTTTTCCGCTTCTCGACATTCTGGTCACACGTAACACATTCAACTTCAGTACTACGGTTTACCGTAAACCTTCATCGGTTTGCCTTCCACCACACTTTAAATCATGTCATCCGACTAAACAAAAGTTAGCTTCATTTTATTCCTATGTTTTCCGTGCTCTTCAAGTTTGCTCCTCCAAACTAGCCCTTGATGAAGAACTAATTTATTTAAAAGTAATAGCTTTTGACAGGGGCTTTCCACCCAACATTATTAAGCAAGCAGTTAAAAAATTCTCATCTCAACACACTAAAAGGCACACTCTTGTTTTAGGAGATTATAAAAATTCTTTTGTCATTCCCTTCTTTCCATCAATTAGCTGTAAAGTTGCACATATTTTGCAGAAATTTAACTTTCGGGTTGTTTATTCTCCCATCAATAAAATTCCGAGTTCCATACTCAAGGACCCCATTCCGGATATGAATTCTTGGGGTATTTATAGGATTCCTTGCCAGTGTGGTTTAATTTACATTGGCCAAACTAAGAGAGCCTTAAAATTTCGCGTCAAGGAACATGAGGCATATGTTAGAAAAAAGGAAACACAGAAGTCTTCTGTTGCTCAACATTGTTGGTCCGAAAACCACACTTTCAGTTTTTCTGCTGCCAAAATTATTCAAAAAACATCTTCCATTGGAGAACTGGATTTTCTAGAGGCATTTCACATTCATAAAAATCTTTCTGTTCTAGATAACGATCCTAATTCCAATCCAAATTTGCCTTCGGCCTTTAAAGAAATTATGTTTTAGTTCTGGTTTCACCAACAGATGGCGCCACTTGCTTATTCTTGTCCAGGCTTTCTTATCTTATCTAAGCATTATTTCCTATCTGGTTCATTTGCGGTTTTGCAGCTGAAGATGGTGATTTGGTAAAACCATCAAAACTAGTCCTGTGAAAATTTTGTAAATATAACGCTGATTTTTGTTGTTTGACTTCTGAATTAGTTAATTTATTAAGTAAATGTTCACGGTTATCGTTCTGATTCTTTAGATTGACGATTGGCCTTTACAGATTTTTTAATCCGTTTACAAAAAATTAGAAAACTAACAACAGACTAAAAAATGCGAAACATTTGGCATTGCGTATTGCTGAATCTTTCATAAAATACATTTCTCATTTGTTATCATGGGGTCCAACTGCGGCTGAGCGGTAATGTCGTTGAATAGTGATAGTTCGGTCTGAGGTTCGAACCCCAGCGAACAGGCATGGGTGTTTTCGTGGTTTTCCGCATTTGTAACACATATACTAACAAGTTTCTCTTAAAAAACCTCCACGAAGGCATTCTTTCCCTTAGGCAGATAAGGCTATCAGAGGCCGAGCGGCAAAGACGCTGAACACTGGTAGTTCGGTCCGAGGTTCGATCCCGCAAACGGGCTAGCTGCATGGGCGTTTTCGTGGTTTTCGCCATGTGTAACTCTTTGAAATCCACTTTGATCTAAAATTCGTGTATGAATCTTTCAAATATGTGAACATCTGCAAAAGTAAAACCTCGAATGCGTATAATTTTTCATAGTTCGTCTGAATTTTTTTTTTTTTTTTAAATTTAACTTTCAAATACTTTATCGTTGTAAAATACAGAAAAGGTTTTATTAGTGTAAAGAAATGTTAATTTATAATACTATGCGAAATATTTTACCATAAATTTTAGTAGACAAGTATGCCTTTTAATTAAAGTTCCAAAGCAATTATTAATTACGTATTTCTGCCTGGAACATATATAAATCTCATGAATATTTAAAACATAATTATGAATAATATATTACATAAACTAACAACAAAGTGCTTTTGTTAGTTCAACATGATATTGCGAAACAAAAAAGTTTAAAAAACTCCCTCTTATAAGACAAATCTTGAATCTGAACTCGAACTTAAATTTAAAGGAAGAACATATACGAGCACGAACCTATACGAAGTATTTAACTAAACTCACCTTCTGAAGTATAAAAATAACTTATAGACTAGTTGCAACTATTACCTAAAACAGAAATTACATGTTTAATTTTAATTAATGAGAGGTGCATATGAAGAATCGTCAGCTGAATGATGAGAGATTCAAGATAAAAAGACGTTTTAAACCATAAGCTAATTATTTAAAAAAATATTAGTCTTTATCTTTCAAATTCGAAAATATTCTGCACAGAAATTGAATCAAATTTCAAAAATGGTTGTGGCTCAAAAATGCAGTATTTATCTTAATTAGTAAAGTATTTGAGGAAAAAATGAAAATGTTAAATATTAGAAAGCATATTAAACTTTATTTAGTGCATAAAAATGTTATATTAAAATCTGATATCCATCAATAAAATTTGGTGGCTTTTGCAGTAGTTAAATACTGCAGTGGTTAAATTCAACGGAAAACGCTTTCTTTAGAAGATGAAAAATATATTAAGGAGGTGAAAAATATTTTCGCGAATTTTACAGTTAATGATCTCGATTATAGATAGTTTGATTTCAGAATTAACTCGAAATCTTACACTTTTCAACTCAGTCCTTCTTTACGAAGATTCTAAGAACTTCGTATGGCAGTTCACTCAATAAAACTAAGAAATTAATGACTTGGAATTGCAAGCAACTTGAGTTAGCTATTAACAATGCATTAAGAAGTAATAAATAGTCTTATTAATAAAAATGCTTTTATCGACTTCGCAGTCTTCTCATAACTGATGCGCAAAACCTGATTCGAATGTAATAAAGAAAATTCCAAATTCCTTCGCTGTTTTGTATCCTTCTTTTTTACTTTGCGGCATATCGTAATGTATGCTTCATCCCCTTTAGAGAAAGACCATTAAGTCTGAAAATATTTCAAGAGAAAGCCAATAGTCGTTGCTGATCCATTGAAAGAGGGATCTTGTGGGTTCGGTGAGGTGTGTTCCATCTTCCTCCTCACTGGCCCAAATCTTCACCGCGCTGTTTGTCATTAAAATGTTCTACTCATTCAATTCTTTTCTCGGAGCCATCGATTGATTTCTCTTTGTCTTACTCCAGACAAGGTTAAAATGGGCGGAAATGCATGTTTTGTGGACGGGAAGAGTCCTTCATAAAAATAAGTTCAATTGAAAATATTGCGTGAACGAAAGGCTAGTCGATAAATCTGCTTAGGAATTAACAATAAAAGTATCAGTTGCGTTAATGGGTTGTTTGGTGCAAAGAAAGCTTCCATGTTCTTCAAATTAAATTTGCGAAAAAAGCATGTAAATTCTTATATTTTTGAGTTTCATATTTTTTTCAATATAAGAGGCTAATGTAATGGCATCAATGAGTCATCACTTGAAGGCTGTAGAATACAAAGGATTGCGAAACTGTAAAGTTATGCAAAAATTTAAAACTTTTCAATCATTTTATTTAGCTCTTTCTTCATATGTAACATCTGTCTACACCAATATTGATCTATAAACTTTTAGATACTGAGAGGTAATCTTGAAAATACGTGAATAGTATAATGTCTTCTTTTGATTATATGCCAATTATTTAATTCCGTTAAGAAATGAGAAAGTGAATTCTTCTTTTGAAAATTTTCGCGTACATTAGGAACACATATATTTAAAACCTTAACGTTGCTTATGAAATTTCCCTCGGTCCTTCCTTAAAGATCTGAAAACGTTTTTATGTGATTTAACGCAGTATATAACACGTTCGCTACTGCATTTCAAAATGCTTATTGCAAAGTTATAAGCACAGTGCATTATCATTTAACGGTTATATCGATAGTATGTATTGCTTCAATTAAACGTTTCGCAAAGGAAGCATTTAATCAGACAAACATTCGGAATAAGATATAAAATAAAATTTAAAAAAAAAAATCTGAAAGTTTTCAGATTTTATTCGTTGTTTTAACGTTTTGTGTTTTACCTTTATTTATTAAATATTATGTTCTTCTCACATAAACCATAAGCACTTCAACAGCAATATCGCAAATATTTAAAAGAGGATATCTTTTGAGTTTCGATATCCAGCCTCGCGCGCTGGAGATAAAAATGTTTTTTCCCCGTACAGTGTTGCCATTATTCGCTTTGAAATCGTTGAGTTCCTTAATTACTGATAAATTCTTTACAAAATATGAAATAGATAATAAAACAAATTCCAAATTTGGGCTTCCAGATGCCCGTATTCGGATGGAGACGTACGTTATTCTAAATTTGATGGCTCTAGGTACCGTTGTTTTATCACAATGCGAGAAACATGTATACATTTATGCAGATTCTTCATTATTTAATTTCTTTAAATATAATACAGGGCTCTAATATTTGGCGGCAACAAATTAAAAAGTGATTCGCCGTTTATAGTGAATCAACGCAAAATGCCATAACGTAATTAATAGCCATTCTGTGCACATTTCTCCTTTGGGCTCATTATTGCGCATTTCAAATCGAAAGCAATAATTAAATCGAAAGGATTATCAAAAATTAGAAACTATTTATTGGAAAAGATATTCAGGGGACTCATACACCTTAAACCCCTTATGATCTTCGAATATGTGACTGCTGCAAGAATTGAGATATTTTACTTATTTTAAAAGCAATTAATTCCAACATTTTACAGCTGACTGTATAATATAGCTGCTTTTGGAAACTAGTAACCAGAAAGTTTGTGTTGCCACAAATATTTTTTTAATTTAATCCGCTTTGTGACAAAATTTTTCGTCATGTTTCCACCTTGCGCGCATATTTTAAAAATGGCTAATGGTACGTACCTGAAATTTGATGGAATTCTTTATATGGGCACTATTTTCTAACTGAACCAAAAATCTGATGAATATTTTAATATTAAAAAATTGATACTTCTCCGCTTTGCCGGCGCAGACGATAACATCGCCAATAATGGTACAACCGATGCCAAACGGAATATACTCGCTGGTAACCTTATACTCCTCATTTTCAAAAAAAGCCGCAGCCATTTGTTATCAGATTCATTGTTTCTTTCAATACTGGCATACAATTACATGGAACTTTTAACAGATAGTTCAATTTGATACCTTAAGTCCATTTGCGGGAGGTAATTAAGTTGTTTAGGATGAAATCACACCGCTCACCCGATGGCAAAAATATAGAAAAGGTTAAGTTCATGAAGAAAGTCAAGGGTTAAGTTCATCAATTCTAATGAAAATGCACTAGCGAAGTAAAGCACTGCGGTTTTACATAATTTCTGAGTAAGCTATTCGTACGAATTGAAATAATTCTTGCATTTAAACTTGTCTAAAGTAAGATTTAACTTGAAATGAATGTAGATAATTACTGAGAGAATTAGATTTTTGTATCATAGTTTACGTGAGATGAGATCACTTAGGGTCACGTGATATGAACCGGCAAATCAGGATGTTGTACCATAAAAGCATAGTAAATTCTTAAATTAATGTTGTTTTACAAATTTATTGCCTTTATTTAATGGCTTTTTTTACAAAATTTGAAGTGACATTAAAATGTTTATACCTTCAAATTAAAAATTCTTAAAACTAACATTTGTTAACGTTTTTTACGTGTATGCTACGTGTTGTCGCCAATAAAGTCTGATTGGCGAGATTTGCGCCGGCGAAACGGAAAAGTACCAAAAAATTTTATGCACGAAAACATTGTAGAAATGTTATAAAACGCTATATATTAAATATGGAATTAAATTATGCAACAGAATTTTTTAAACTATTCGCGCAAGGTGGAAAGTTGACGAAACATTTTGTCACAAAGCGGATTAAATTATAAAAATATTTGTGGTAACACAAACTTTCTGATTCCTATTTCAGAAAGCAGCTACATTATGTAGTCAGCTGTAAAACGTTGGAAATAATTGCGTTTAAAATAAATACGCTGTCCCAATTCTTGCAACAGTCACATAGTCTTATGGGTTTTAAGATGTGTAAGTCCCCTTAACACAGTAAATCCAATATTTTGGATCGATAACTATAGTAATTAAATAAAGAACTAAAACTATTGGCACACAGTAATGTTTAGATATTACTTATTTTTGAAAGGTTTCAATAAATTTTTCAAAAGTTTAATTTAGAAATTTGCAGCATTGGTAGAACGGTACAAAGCCTCAATTACATTCCTTAATGTTTTGCGTTAAAACTCGGATGAAGCTTAATTTAACTGTGATCATTTTGTCTACATTAAAATAACCTCAGCTTGCTGTAATTACAAAGAAGCTTTTCAAATCGGCCTATATTAACAACAGTAATGTACTACATGGAACCGCTATGCAGAAGGTTGATTGAACAATGAAATTTATAAGATTTGACATTCAGTCCAAATTCTAGCACAAACTGATGTTGGCTTTTTAAAAGTAATTAAAAATCTAAAAACTTACATTAATACAAGGCTGAGCTTTGCCTAACTACGGAATTCTGTTAAATTACTTCTTTCCTATGTATGTTAAGAAATAAAATAACTGAGACCTCATACCACTAAATTTTTAGAAGTGGACTGCTTGTTTCTGTAAGATTAAAATTAATCAGTTTCAAGGGAAATTAACGAAAATTTAACAGATTCTTCCTTTCATTAACTGCACAGTTTATAGGGAATTCGTAGAAAATTAATATGACTGTAATTGTAAGAAAATATGTTGTGGATTCGAAACCAAAATATTAATAAGAGAATTAAGAGAATCCGCAAACTAAGCGTATAACTTGGTCTTGATTTTTTGCATTATATTTCTCATCTTATCGATGCGGATGGACTTATACAATCCCATTCTTCTTTCTCCTTACCGAGCTCCTTTCAATCCGTATTCGACTGGCAGATTAAAAAAAAAAAAAAAAGAAATACTCTGCAGGAAGGAAATGATGGCTGTCCTCAGCAATCCACCTACCTGTTCGCATGTTTAGGGTCCACCTTCAAGGTTGAGCCACGCCCATGGAAGAAGTTCGATCCTTTTTATGGTGATTAGAAATGCAGATAAGTATTTGAGAATTTGGATCAAATGGGGAAGGAAACTGTATTTTGCAGGGTGGAGAAATGAATGTTTCTACCTGATTTCCTTAAAGTTTAGAATGCGGCTATATAATTATTTATATAGTAACAATATTTCTAAAATATTTCGTTTTAGATCTGTTGATTAAAACTCATTTAATACAATTACAGTAAATTTGTGAAAAACGTTATTCAGTCAAATCCAAGGACAGATAGATGGGATATTATGAAATACTTACTGATTTCCCAGACTGTTGCCGTTAATGCTAAGTAAAGTATTAAAGGTTTCGAAGACACATTTACGGTGCCAGTAAAATAAGATTAAGTATCAAATAAATGATCTGTATAAAAACTGTTATAAACCTACAATTATTTCGAATTTAAATTATTATTTAGTTGTTAATTTGTGTAAAGATTGAAATCCTTTTTTATTGCACTGCTGTTTTTCTGCATTGTCGTAATACCGTTTATTATTTTACCTACTTATTTATTTACTTATTTGTTCATTTTAAAGGCGATAATTTTAGTTTTTTAGTCCAAAGGGATTTGAATCCCGAAGGACTGTTAGTTTCGTTTTGGCATTTTGCGTCGGACTCATAAATGTCGGTTCATTTTTTAACTGTTGCCACAAAATGTTAGAGTCCTGCATTATATTTGAAGAAATTAAATAATGAAAAATCTGCATAAATGTATGTATATTTCTCGTATTGTGATAAAACAACGGTACATAGAGTCATCGAATTTCGAATAACGTAATCCTCCAACGAATATGAGCATGTGGAAGACCAAATTTGAAATTTGAAATTTGTTTTATGATTGATTTCCTATTTTTTAAAACTTTGACGAATTTTTGATTAACAAACTCAAGGATTTCAAAGCGAGCAATGGCAACGTTGTGCAGAAAAAACATTTTTATCTCCAGCGCGTGAGTCTCTGTATCGGAAATTCTAAAGATATGCTCGTTTTAGAACTATTTTGCGATATTGCTGTTGCACTGGATCTTATGGTTTAAGTGCGAGGAACATGATATTTAATAAAGAAAGGTAACACAGAAAATGTTAAAAAACGCCCCTTTGGACGTAATTTAAAATCTGAAACATTTCAGTTTTTTTTTTTTTTTTTTTTTTTTTTTTTTTGCTGCATTTAATCTAATTTGTGGCCGACGTAGTCATTATTTTATCTGAGCATATTTCTCTTCTTCCTTCTTGATTTCGTCTAGCATTAATACTAGCTATGCTATTATTATTATGGCGACTAGCATTATTATAAACTCAGTCTCTTTTAGTTGTTATCATTTGTTACACATGGAAGATAACGTTTCCACAGAGGTTTTTAACAATTTTATTCCTCATTAGCTTATTTAATGTTAATTTAACGCATTGGTTTTCACCATCTATCCGGCACAAATGCTAATCAACCTATTTTTTTTTTTTTTTTGCTTTTTCAATGCTGCACTGCATTTAGATTGTAATTCTGCAAATTTAACTAATAAGATTAAATTTAAAATATGTACCGACTGTTTAAAACCACTGCTGTAAATTGTTTCATGAAATTACGCATATATGAATTCCATTACAGTTTCAGAAAGATTTTTCATTGTCTCCATACAATTGAAGTATTTTTCATGAAGCAACAGCGACATTCGCCCATATTATACAATGGGCGTGAAGAAGGCAACTAAAAGAAATTAAAAAATTGGATATTACTTTTGATTGAAATTTTCAACTATGCAGAAATGTAAAAAAAAAAATACATGAAATTAGAATTCCTATAACTGAGGATTACTGAAGCTAAGAGCCAGAAAAAAAATGAAGGATGAATGAGTAAATATAATTGCATTTTTAACGCATTTATCAACATAAGAAACGCAAATTAACGTAATTTATCATTAAACATTCCATGAATTAAAAAAAATGGGAGCTACATTTGTGAAGAGTTATGTTTCGTGAATTTTAGCAATTTCGCGGTAGAATAAATGATAAAATTTCGTGAACGGTTTTCGAAATAAACACGAGCAGATAATTTGAATTCGATTTCAACTATGTCAATGCAACAGTGACATCAGGTGAAAAAAATCTATATGTAGGTCACTTAATTGAATCTCGTTGAATGAATGGCCTTCACGGTCGATACGAATACTAACTTCTCAATAAACGATTTTATATTCATTACCCTTCTTTCTTCTGTTAATTTACCTGACTTCTTGCAGGAAACGAGTTTTTCGGAAAAGACTGGAATATAATCTCCCGACGTCTTAGGTTTAGAAACGGCTAATCTGTAATTGAGATTTTAAGATATGTCCTGTAAATAAGACATCATTAAGCCATTCAATGCTTTACTTCTGTTAACAAATATGCCTGTAGAATTTGTAATTTAAATCATGAATAAATAAGGTCATTAAAGATGGACAAAATAATGAACGCAAATGAACTACAGACAGAAATGATAATAAATAAATGAAGGTAAACGTTTTATTCATTAAGCTATACTTCCTACCACAGTAACAAGTTCTTATTTATAAATAATGCCAGTCCTTGTTTGATACAATGCAAGTTGCTAAATGCAGCATTCCCTCAACATTTAATTTGTTTTTAATCTACTGGTTATGAAAAGTTTTATATTAAATACTAAAAGCCATTAGTATATACATTAATACATAATATATACATTAAATGTTAATACACAATTAATATATACATTAAATGTTAATACACAATTAATATATACATTAAATGTTATTGTATATATAATATATACTAAACACTAAACGTTAATTTTATATGTATTAAATACTAATAGCCATTATTATATGAATTAAATACTAAAAGACATTATTAAAAGAGCCGTTATTATCTTTATAATGTTATTTGAAGTTTTCTGCGGAAAGGTGTCTAAAAATTGCCTCACTTGCAAACTGGATGTGTGGAATTCTCCCCCTACTTGAACAAAGATGCAATTTGTCAATGACGCTCTTATTTTTAATAAAGATGTATCTTATTCTAATTTGAGTAAAAATGTAAAGTTTGTTAATAAACTGCAAACCTTCAAACGGAAGTTTTACTTTTTTCTAATGTCTAACATCAGATACCAGTTAGCTTAGATGATCTATGAAGCTGCAATTAACGTTAAAGGCAGGAACTGCCCTGAAGGAATACCTTAATCGGTCCAATTAAATGTATCAGTTCTCTTCAATAAGAAGCTGCTACTTTGCGAGAGCATGAACCATAAAAATTGCAATAAACATAAATATTACAATTTGCATGTAAGACTTTTAAAATTACTTTACGCAAAATTGATTTATGCAGCTAAGTGAAAGCAATGAATTTTGCTGTCATTGCGATTGTGTAAACATAATAATAACGCACGAAAAGGTTTTAAGAGTAACGGTTTTTACATTTATTATTTTGATATAGTGCCTGCTCAGTTACTGCTGATTATTTTAAAACAGCAAATTTTAATAAAACAACCATGCAATAAGATTTAAAGCATAGCGACGTTCATTGAAGAATACGTTAAAAATGCACAAAAAATAAATATTTAAGAAATAATTTAAGATTTTAGACTGTTTATTTTAAATTTAGAGATTTCTGCATATACTATATGATGAAAATTTCTTTAGTCCAAAACAAAAACTTAGAAGAGAATGATTTACTTTCCTATGTTATATTTAAAGCAACGAAACATATATTTATACCTTATCATTTTCCATTTAAAAAAATGATTTTGAAAAAATTTAGTTGATCAGTTATTACAATTTTCACTTTTAAATTTATTTTAATCTCTCCCTTTTATTCCCAAAATATAATAAAAATTTCTTATCCCATAACAATATTCCTTGTACATGGAAGGCCAGCCTGTTTAACAAAATAAAGGAAACTCAAAGTTAAACTCCAGTTCTTTACTACAGATATCTATGCATTTTGAGGAAAAATAAACATCCCAATCGAAACTTCCTGTAAAACGAATATCAATCTAAGATTGATTTTGTATGATTTTAAATGAAGTGTCATGTTTATAAATATTTTACAAAGCTGTTAAAATAGATGACTCCAAGATTCAATGTTATAGAGGTAATTTTATTTATTGTCTATGGACAGTTAATTCTGAATTTGAATTGTAATCCAGATTCTAACGCAGAACATTCACCATGCATTTTCCTACAGTATAGTGATATCCTAATGCAAAATATTTGCAGTTATTTAATGGCTTTCATTAAAATGTCATCTCCATGTAGATGCATTACCTTATTTTATTTAATTGTATTTAAAAATTGGGAAAACTCTTAATGGTAGTTCGAATAAAATCTTATCTTTGTTTCAAAATAATTTTCTTTCTATATGGTATCTTTACGTCAAATATTATTGTAAATATTTTTGAATATTTATTTTAGAAAGTGTAACTAAAGGCTATCATGTATGTGAGAATATATAATTGGCAATAATAACTGTTTTATTGTATATCATGAAAGTAATATAAGTTTGGAAAACAAAACAGTAAAACTTTTATAGCCCCCCTTTTTATAACACAGACATGGTCTAAACATTTACAGAATATTCACTTAAAGGGAATGTTTTCTTTTTTGTTTGTTTTTTTAAGATACAACGCATGTAAAACAAATATAGGCATATAAATTTCGTCTAAATGTTTTTAATTTCTGTACTATTTAAAATGTATCGGTACTTAATTTTTTTGAAAAGAAGATATGGCTTTTAAATGAAGATTAAAAATTTTTGCAAATATAAATTATTAATTTACTAATTGCTTTTTGAATAAAATGTTTTACTCTCTTTGCTGCTCTGTAAATTTTTAAAACTTTCATCATTGTATATTTAAAATTATTTTACTATTGCAAATTAAAAAAAAATTATTTAACTCTTTTAATTTTATTCGCCTACATTATTATTGCTATTTTAAATTAAAAATAATTTACAGTTATAATACATCATTTGATGACCAGCAAAAGTAATTTATTGTATAACAGCTGTCAATAATAAAAAAATGGCATTTTAGAATATTTCATAGTTTTAATTTCTTATCGTCACCTTATTGAAAATGATAAAACAAGTTTAAATTTTGTAAGAATTTTTTACGACTAAAGTATTATACGTTAGAACAGACGTATATGTACGACTGGACTTCAACAAAAGCATGGTCCTATCTTCTTAAGACTTTTGTTAAAGATATCGAAAGAATTTATAAATACGATAATAGTTCCTTTTTTTGAAAAAAAAAAAAAAAAAAAAAAACATTCCGTGACATCTTATAATAAGTCGTCTGTAGTTATACGAATTTATAATAAAATGAATATTTTGCAACAAAACCAGCCTTTTCGATCTTAATATATTATACTTTTATTTAGGCCTAATTTGCCCAAAATATGTACCAGATCCTAATTTAAAGTTTAGTATTAATAGTACTATGATGATGATGATGTATTTAATTATGGCAAAGCACACAAGGGCTATCTGCCTAAGGAGAAGGATGCCTTCGTAGACGACTTTCTAAGGGTAACTGGCTCGTATACATGTTACACAGGGGGAAAACCACGAAAACACCCATGCAGCCAGCCCGTTCGCTGGTTAATAGTGCTATGAATCTGAACTATCACGGAATTTTGCAAATAATTCCTTTCAGGTAACAGCTCGTAGTTAATGTTCAGAAACATTTATATTTCCTTTCATACTTTAACATTGTTTCATTGTAAACTTATCAAATAGTTTACACATCTGATTAACTGGGGTAATACCAGGCACAACGTTTTCGGTCACCCAACAATTAAAAAGATTCTGACAGCAATTAAAAAGATACAGGACTGAAGAATAATTATTATGTTGTAATTAGCAAAAAAGGTATTATTAATAATTCAAATGCTTTTAAGCATTTTAATTTCGAGAATAAGTGCATTTGGTTATGTAAATCTAATAAGCATTTTAACACATTTCAATACATCAAAAACAAATTTTTGGTTTATATTGCTTTTGTATTTCTACAGAAATCAATATTAATCAATAGAAGATTAAAATCTGTAAACTTAACTTATCTTTACGACTTAACAATTTGTTTTTAATAGATGATTTATGTATTCCAAACTGTGTGAAATTAATTTAGATACTAGTGAGGCTAAAAACAGTTACCTAAATACTTAAACATCATCTCCTGTGGAGCCCACCAGCGGCCGAGCGGTAAAATCGCTGAACACTGGTAGTTCGGTGCGATGTTCGAATCTCGCGAACGGGCTGGCTGCATGGGCGTTTTCGTGGTTTTCCCCATGTGTAACGTGTATACGAGCCAGTTTCTCTTAGAAATTCCTCCACGAAGGCATCCCTCTCCTTAGGCAGATAGCTCTGCATAATTAGTGCTTTGCATAATTAAATACACCACCACATCATCTCCTGTGACTGCTGTTATCTCTCTCATTTTCTTTCCCTTTTCGCATTTCTTTTAAGAATTTTGGGCCCACCAGCGGCCGAGCGGTAAAGTCGCTGAACACTGGTAGTTCGGTCCGAGGTTCGAATCCCGCGAACGGGCTGGCTGCATGGGCGTTTTCGTGGTTTTCCCCATGTGTAACGTGTATACAAGCCAGTTTCCCTTAGAAAGTCCTCCACGAAGGCATCCCTCCTCTTAGGCAGATAGCCCTCGAGGCTTTGCCATAATTACACACACACACTTTTAAGAATTTTCATTTATTCTGATTATTGGTGATAGTCCAATATAAAAAAATTAACATTGTTTTAAACAAAGTCAAACTAACCCGCAACTATAAGGAATTGACTGCATTTATTTCATTCAGATACTTCTGCTTTAGTTTTTTCTAGCTGTGATAAAATTTAAAGGACAAGATTCCTAAAACTTTCATTTTACACTTCCTTTTTTCCTGACAGAAATCAGTATTATAAAGTACCAGAATGACAGGTGATATCTGAATCAATTTCCGATCATCATGAACGTATTATTTGCATCGGAAGCCCCTTTCAGGATTGCTGTGAAATGCAAACCATTAGGTAAAGATGGAAGGAAACCTGAAAACGAGAATTCGCCTTAAACTCGAGAGATATTCTTTCCTGCGAGACTGGCACAATGGAGAAGAAACCTGATGTTAGTAACTAGGAAAAAGAAAATAACACAGGAGACTGCAAGTCGGGTAAAAGCTTATTAAAAAGAGAGCCGATGGCTAAAGCGTTATCGATTTTTAATATTTCTCCGAGGAAGGAAGACTTTCACAGCTAATAAAAGGTTTAGGAAGGCTCACCGTTAAGTCAAAAGGTTTAGGAAGGCTCACCGTTAAGTCCATTTTTACGACTATTTCAGAAGTGCAGGGTTTTCACTGAAGGACCCTTTAAACAGAGTAAAGACTCAAATCTATTTACTGCATTAGATTTGACATTTTTGTTTCTTACTTCTGTTATGGTTTTCCATAATTGCATGTATTCCCTAAATTTAAGATAACTTTCCATTTGTATGCTTAAAATTATGTTCATTTATCGCCTACAATTCTTTTTAACTGATGTTCAAAAACGGTAGACGAGCAAGCCAAAGAATATACAGATTCTAGAGTAATTTAAATACATCTATACATCATCCTATCAGATGTGAGTTAAGAAAGATAAATAAGTATGATGATGTAATTGCAAATGTATTTTTACTATTCAACTGGATCTTAGGCAGCTTTCATACTCTTGCTGTAAGGAGACAAAACAACATGCCTTTTAGTAACCTAGTATAATATATATAAGATGTCGGGTATGCATCCTAGTTAAGAAATTTTATTACGTAATTATTACATAAATTTTATTACATATTTATTACGAATAGACATGTGGAAGTTCCATGACAAATATGTAATATATTGGTTAGGCCCGAACTGATATGCTTTTGCAGGATATGTATTTATAAAAGAAAATTAATCACTTTTTCCTAATTGTTTTAAACTAGCAAAATAAATCTAACTTGATTAATTAAAACAGTTCTACACAGAACTTAACCGAGTAGAACAATCGATATTTCAATGTACAGTAATAAGAAATCGATCTTAATTAAGTACTATTCGAGGGAATTTTTGTTTGTTGCATCTGCATTATGTTTTATTAGGCATAGATTTCTTGAAGGAAAAATTGTCTATTTGAATTAAATTTCACTGGACTAAGCCTGGAATTCAAATAAAATACATTTTAGCTTTTTCGCGAGTTTTTAACAAACGTTCATTTACATCTATAGCTGGAAAATTATGAAAACATTGTCATTATTTTAAATTTCCATAGAAGGTTTTTGACACATTATTAAACAGATTAATGATAAACCTCTTTTGCAATACTCATTACTCATTATTTTAAATTAGTACTTGATGGCTCTCTAGTCCTTATTCTCTATTCGTAATCAGTATTTGAACTAGCACTCTAGTCCTCATTCTCTTCTGCCAACAAACAGATACTTTTTCGTCAAAATTACCAAGGCATTTAAAAATATTAGTCTCAACACTGATTTACCGACACTTTTTGGTAATGAATTTCTAATGTCTCCATATTAATATGTATATAATCCTAAATGAGCTTCTGTCCATCTAATCTAACTTGCCTCTGGTCAGAATATTCTTCTGTACGTCAGTGGTCTACTGTTGTCAAATGTACACATTTTGCCTTGAGTTTGAATGGAGCGATAAAAACTGAAATAGAACTTCGTTTTAACGTTTCTAAACTGGTTGCGAAAAGAAAGCTGCTATTTAAGCAACAGAAAATGAACTATAAAATGACGGAAGTTAAGGAACCAAAAAATTTTCAATTTAGTTCCGACATTTACTTTTTGATTTATATATGTAAGATATAACAAAATATGATGGCTGCTTTAAAAATAATTAGCGACCTCAAAATGAACTATTCTAGATTTTATGCTCTATTCCTAAATTCATCTGTTCTCCAAAAAAATTCGAGATCTGTCCATGTTACGTAACGTCCTCTTGACGAATCACCAAATTGTAAACCAAAACATTTTTAACTCGGAACAGAAACTTTTGACCCCCTCTCTTCTTCCTTTGAACTGCAGCGTTCACTTTCGCTTCAACTTTCCTCTTGGCAACACGCACCTCACCCCGCTGCTGCTTTGTTGGCCTAAAATAACGTCTTTCATGCCTTCGCCTACGCACTTAACATATCACACACACATACACATATATATATATAATATTGAACTCTTTAAAAGTGAGTATTATTACAGTTTTGAAGTAATGAGTTTTGCATTTGCTAAAAACTACGTATCAGGGAAATTTACACTTTAATTATCCAGTGATTGATTTGCTTATTCCCCCTCTCTCCTCGTTTCTGAAACTTATTCTGAAGTATATTTTTATACAAATACGAAACCCTGTGCAAGGTAGGACACATGTTTAATTTAATTCCAGAAAAAATTAAAAGTTGTTTAATACCCCATTCGATTTGTTAAATATTATATAAAATTTAAATACAAAAGTGTCAGCAACACGATGGTAGGTTACTTTATAATATGATAAAATCGGGAAATTTAATATTTATTCTAAAGCTGAAAAATTTATAAGCAAAATTATTCATGTCACAGATTTATTATTTTATATTGTTATTCCTTGCAGAATTTATTACTATTAGTCCATTCATTTTTCAGCAAACTGCAATATGAAGTTAATTTTCTCTTAGAGGCTAACTTTCTCTATTAGAAAATAAGCTAACTAGACTAAACTATTTTACTGTAAGAAATGCTGCTGAGTCTTCTTCGAAAGTTTGCTGTGAATGCTTTTAATTAAAAAAAGGCTCTCTTTACAAATACTTAAAAGTTTCAACATTTTGAATCTTGTTTTTTCTAGTGTACTTAGGCAGTCAGTAAATGATCATTTGACTAGAGAGTGCTTTCTAAACTAATGTCTAGCTGCAAGTTTTTCAGATTCCTTAGCTTGTTGTTCGTAATAAGACGCGTACATAAGCATAATAAAGTATTCAACCCTTTTACTGTCTGCAATACTGGTCGAACGCAGATTTATAATTTTTTCCTTGAAACTTAGACAAGGCTTAAAGTAGTTTATATATTCAGGAAAAAAAAGCCAAACAAACCAATGTTAATCAAGGTAATTTGAAGTCTAGCATATGGGAATAATAAAACTCGTAATCAGAAATATCCAAGGTTTACCAATTCAGAATAACAAGTAACAGAAATATTGTGTCTTAATCCAAGGTTTACTTTAGTTCTGTCTTAATTTTACTCTAATTCAGATAACTATGTATATTTATTAGAACGCGTATTTTATTTGCTTATTTTTGCAGTTAAAACTTTTAGCTCATCTGAACTGCTCAATGTTTTTAATAATTCCTCTCATTAAAGAAATTTTATTATTTTTTTTTTAAATTATCTAAATTTTTCTGCTAAATTTTCTTAACGGATCTTACTACTTGAGAAAATGTATATCACTTTTACTTTTTTTTTAAACTTTTCTCTTTGCATATACGTTAGCCTTTTTGGTATGAATTAAAAAGCTCCCAAAATTGCGAATGCCGGAAGAGAAAGAAATAATCCAATATTTTAACTCTAGTTACCTATTTAATGCTAGCCAAAATATTTCTATTGAAATAAATCAGTCCAAATTTAGCACCGTTAGGATGTTTTTTTTAAACTTTTCTCTTTGCATATACGTTAGCCTTTTTGGTATGAATTAAAAAGCTCCCAAAATTGCGAATGCCGGAAGAGAAAGAAATAATCCAATATTTTAACTCTAGTTACCTATTTAATGCTAGCCAAAATATTTCTATTGAAATAAATCAGTCCAAATTTAGCACCGTTAGGATGTTTAAGAAAGCTTTCTGAAATATAATTTAAATTCTTTTCAGACTGTATTTATATCGCGATGATAAAACTAATAAAATTAAAGAAAGCCGCTGATTGTTGGTGATCCCAGAATTACTACTTAGTGATACAACTAAAACGTAAATTTGAAAGTTAGAACAGAAGAGATATTTTTCTGTGTCTAGTGTGTAGATGGAACTAACGTTGTCTGAATGTCAATATCGATTCAAATTTAAAATTAAGTAATGTAAATATTTATAACCAACATAAAAATTATGCTTTATGGAAGTTAAAATCTTGAGAAAAATGTTTAAGAAGAGAATTTGATGTTTTTTAACATTTTATTTAATAAACTTGCAAATCATACTTAAAAGAACGATTTTTTCTCTTTACTGTCGTTGAGCTAGCTGCATTAGCACTTATTAAACATGGTAAAAAATAACAGGCTATTAATTTAATGAAAAGCGAAACTCTGAAAGGAATGAAAAAGAAAACGAGTCGACTAACTCGGTAAAGTTTTAAAAACTGCAGAGAAATAAAAATTTTAAATGACGGCAGCGTTTAAATAAAACGAGACACAATAGTTGGAATTCCGACAAAATGCTTTGTGTGCGGAATTTTGTTATCATAAAATCTGGAATTAATTTCCAGCAAGTAACAGAAATATTGTTTCGAAAACGGAGAGGATAAATTGTAGGAGGGCGTTAGGGAATTAAAACTGCAGCTGGCTGAACAAAACACTGCCTCACAAAGCCGCACTCTAAATGAATACATTTTCTTTTAAAATGGCGTAGCCTGCAAACAAACAAATCTCGTAAATAGAGACTTTTTCCCATTAGCGTTTTTTCGCTTTCAAGAATGCTGTATGGTCGTTTTATATGCAACAGATGCAAAGAAAAAAGTTTATGAAAGCATTGCTTTTAATGTGAATGAATATGTGGACTTGCATGAAGACATTTATAAAGTTTCATATACTATTTGGTGTCTCATATTTTAGACACTCGTAATATTATGGGTAATTCTTAGTATTTATGTTTAAGAAATTTCCTGCTTTTGCTGTATATGTATGTAGTAAAAGGGAAAGTTTTAATCCATAAAGGAAGTAAATGCATATATATTCTTTTTAAACGTAGCGTATGCGTCCACTGGAAAAAAGTAAGCACAGAGATATAATTCGGGAAGAAATTTATCATTTTTTCATATTGTACACCTTTAAGAAAAGCAGAAGAAATGTCAAGAATCATATTATCGAATTTAGAAACTATATTGAAATAATTAAAAAAACTTAAGATTTACTTATGGTAGACTACTAGTACTAGTGACAGAGGTCTTAGTGTAGCGCTAGTAGCTGCTGACTGAACACTGATTTTTTCAATCCAAATTCAATTATTTCATTAAATGCCTTCGATATCTAATGAAACAACTCAATTTGGATTTGATTGAATAGATTTATCTCTCTAAAATGGTATGTCATGCTTGTATCCATTTTTAAGATTTAACGTAAATATGATATTGCCTGAGAACATTCTTATATCTTGAAATTATTTTTCTCGATGCAAGCACCCTCTCCTACTGTGCCATATAGAAGTAATGATAGATCAATCTAAGCATAAATATTCAAGTTGATTCGTTTCTTGAAATATTCGTTCCTTTAATCACTTTTATTCTTCAGTGAATCATGAATTTGCTAAACAAATGATTGGATTCAGACATAGAATATAGTGAGAAAGGTCATAAAATCTAGCTGCATAATTAAAATATGTGATATAGAACGCAATCTGATAAGAAAAAAACGAGGTAGGTATTTCTCGTTATTAATTTAATCTACTATTAGATGACACTTATCGTGACCAGAGCGTGATGACTAAGTTTTTGTGATTCCAGTAAAAGTACATGAGGCATTCAAATCATTATATCTTTTATTCACTTATCCTGAACATGGAAATTTCGATTTGAAATAAGTAGTTAAAAGATTTAGTTCAGCTTCTTTCAACAGTTATAAGTCGAACACCATTTTTAGAACCAATGTTTTCTTCACTCATTTTATATGAATAAAATCTTGAAATTTCATTTTTGGTCCTGCCGTGAGAACCTATTATTTCAGTATCTAATACAATTGAATTTTTACCTAAATGACATATGAACCTCAAGTTGTCTCCAACTCTGGTGTTCTGTCTTGTTGCGGATTCTTTAATAAAATATTTCTGCTGTGTCAAATTTATTCGAAACTGTAGCAGCTTGCTCACGGTAGTTTTGATTTTCAGTTTTTTTTTAATTGAAGCGTCCACTCGTAGGTGATTTTTTAAGTCTATAATCTATAATCGCAAGAACATCTTCAGAAAACAAAAGGAAGAAAGGTAACGAAAACAACTTTCATAAAGACAAGAGATACGAGGAATATTTTCTAACGAAAAATAAGCATGATTCAACAACTTGTCTGCTGTGCTGTAAAACATGCGATATAAAACAAGCAGAACATTGATTCTTTATATATTAGGAACGCAAGCCCTTTGTGATAAAGTTTCTCGAAAATCTTTAATGAGGAGTAAAAATATCAATCCTTCAAGAAATATTTGCAACAATAACAAGATATAATGTCGATGGCGGCTTCGCAAGATGTATCAGTGACAAGAGTATAATTTTAAATTTGTTATTTAGTTGGCAAAATATGAAAAACCTTTACTGACTACATTCTAGTCTTACTACCATAAGATATGTACAATAGATAATTTTTTGTGAAATAATATTCCTTCAAATCTTTCAACGTATTATTTGATAAATTCAATAATGCAAATCATAAAAATATGAAATTTTCATATTCTGCCTGTGTTAGATACAATGCAAATATGCTACAAAACACATTTTTGATCCCATTATAGAAGATGAAATTTTTTTTTCCATATATGTTAACTTGACCTTTGATTTTAGCTTGACTCAGATTGCAACAACATAGCAGTGATCCGGAAGAAATGTTTTTTTTTTGTGTACTTCAATTCGATGATTAAGGTTAGAAAAAGTTTTTTTTTTTTTTGTTATCTTTTAAAAAAACAACAAAAAAGAATAATTAAAAAAAAGTTGAGTCTTTTTTTTTTATTTAGTCTAAGAAATTATTTGTTTTTAATAGAAAATAACGAAGTTTAGAGTAGACTTAGAAATAATGAGTGGGGGACGTCATTTAGCAAATTTGTGCGACATCACAGGAAAAAATAATCTTAGTCGTAAACTGAACGCTGTAGTAGCAAACGACGTATTTTATTTTGAAGACAAAGTATTGTTACGAAATGCCCACCTGCGGTAAGAAGACGTCTTCGGGTTCGGTTTGCCGGGAAGTGTCAAGGAAATGCAGATTTGGCGCGAAATCTCCGATTTAGCGACGTTTGGCAATAAAACTGGCGATATGCCATAGACGGAGTGAGAACATTCTAGAACGAATTTTTACCGGTTTTCCCAAGAATGCTCTCGTAGGCAGCTCAAAAGCTATATATACCCTGCCTGTACGCGAAGTAAGAGAGTATCTTGAGTAGTATGCTGAGTTCAGTAGTAGTGTTTTGAGTTTAGAGATTGAGAGGACCGAACCGAGTCCGGAGCTGTACTTTAGTGCTTCCCAGTTGTAGACTGAAGTCTTTTTTGCTGATTGTTTCAGCATGTTTTTCGTAGTTTTACGACTACTGTAATGTGTCCTTGGAATTTGATTCTTCAATAAATGTTATCATCAAAATTTCCATATCCACGAACCCGTAGAACGCAACACTATTTATTACAAATAAATATAAAAGCTAATACTGCATACTTTTTCATAATTATCAATCAAAGCTAATACTGCACAATTTTCAGATACTACATAAATTTTCATAATTATCAATCGAATTAATATTGCATAATTTTCCAGTACTGCATAATTTTTCTAATACTCTTTAATTTCCTAGTACTGCGCAATTTTTCATATATTGCATAATTATTAATCACCACAAAAGCTATATAAGATGGCATTTAAAGAACTCCAAAAATATGTATGAAATTTCACCCAATTTAGCTGCTTTATCCAACTTTAAACTATTCATTTAACCGCAGATTTCAATATTTAAGGAATTTAAAGAATTGTCTAATGATTTTAGAAAATCTCGAGAATGTAGAAAAACATAAGTTATTACAAAAATTAATTAATTGGGATACGATTATGAAACTCTATTTGACGAATACATCGAGCCAAACACGAGACGAATTTTAAACAAACGGGAAAAAAAGAGCTGCATGCTGAATTTTGGAAGCGAATGCCTAAAAACTTAAAAGACTGAGTGAAAATGTGCACAAAGGTTGCTCACGTTTTTTACATTAACATATTTATGCAAATCATCCTTTCCTAAAATGGAATATGCGAAGTGCTTATATAGAAGTATGTTTACTGATTCTCATCTTGATGTATTGAATATTGTACAGCAGTGTGTAACAATTATAAAACGTATATTCTCAAAAATAGTAAAAAGTTTGTCTAAATGTTAAAAATAGCATTAATATATAAATAAAAACGTGAATACAATAATGTTTGCTTTTTTGTATTGATATTGTTCAACTGTGAGGTGTTTATACTATGTGAGGTGTTTACGGCCTGTGCAACGTAGCAAATATATGTTTGTGGCTCAAAATAAAACAAATAACTTAAAGTTGAGTATGGAAGGCCTACGATTGTTTTAATTAAGTAGTGCAATTCAGTTCTCTTCTTTTCCAATCATATAAAATAATGGTTATAGACGATGCACGACAATTCAACTAAAGTAATGTGAATACAATTTATTTCCCTTCCACCAAAATTTCTTGTGTTTTATGCTCCATTCTTTGTGTTTTATGTTTCCATTCCTTGTATTTTATGCCATAATATAGAATAACGAAGACATAAAACTTTTCAGTTAGGAATTTTTGAAATATAGTGTGAACAAGGAATTATCAAATCAGCATATTTCTTACAAGGCCAGAAGAAACAAATCATAATCGCTATAGTCATGTGTAGACCATAAACGTCTGGCATCAAATTTGTCTGCAAAAACAAGAAATGTCGCTTTTATTATGAAGAATTAATGCTACAGCACTGGATTGGGAGGAGGAAGAAACGTCTTAATTTCCACTTTACGAGAATAAGCAATGTAAAATTTAAACTTGATATTTACATATAATGATGCTATTAAAAATTTATTTTGATGTTATCTAGTGGCTTTAAAGATCGAAAATATAAAAAGTGTCCTACTATTATTATTGTTATTACTGGGCAACATGAAAGCAATACTATTGAGAATGATATAATTTGTCCTCGTTTGCCAAATGTGATTGAACGCATGTTTGCAATATTTTCAACTGGTTGAGCTTTAGTGAAGTGAATTTAAAGGAACAGTAATGCATCAGATGCCATATGTTAAGCTGATAATTAATGTATTTGCTTCAGAAACAAAAAATAGGTCAACAGTTTTCAAAACGTTTCGTTTGCATAGTGATTTATTCAGATCATTTTGTATCCATGGTATATTACATTATATTTCCTTTTATTTTCTATTATAAAAGAAATATTCTGGTTTTTTCATGCATGAGTTAAGAGTTTAGTAGAGCACACTTTTAAAATCAAAGAATTATATTAATTTCTCATAAATCTGAACACCCAATTAATCTGCGATGGCTATTCGAAATATATGCTATTACCTATATTCTACGTATACCATTATTTATGGTAACATAACTTGTTATATTTTAGTCAAATTTATCAAAAGATCCTGCAAGCATTAAACGCAGTTGCAATGAAGCGACCTAATATTCACCAACTATTCAACCAATTTATGGGAATTTCCATGCATTCATAACTAGTTTTAATAGTTTTCGTAAGGAATTTTCATACATTACTACATTAAAAAATTAAATGTTTAATTGAATTTAATATAGATGTAACAGCACTTTAGAAACAAGAGCATAATTCATTTTCATTAAATGAATATTAATATTTTTTTATCATCGGGTTTTATTTAAACATTTATACCATTCCTGAAGATTTACCTGAAGCAGCATTTGTTGGAAATGGGAAATGTTTCTTCAAAGGTAATATATGTAAAACATAGTTTAAAGCAACATATTAATTTAGTGATTTTAAAGTATTTTTCGAGGAGATTTTCTACATCTCTTTTAATAAAATATAAATAAAATTTTCATTAATATTCGTGAGAATTATCGCATTCCTCTAAACTCGCTTTCATGCTGAAACAGCAGATATTTTTAGGCTTTGAAAACGACAAGCTAATGTGGTCTACAATAGATACATTTATAATATAATAAATCAGTTTTCTAAAAACGGTACGAGTAAAAGCTTCATGAGAAAGGTAAAATAAAATTACGAGCTCCAACTTCTGGATAAAACATTGTATGATGAAATTTTCTCTAAGCAACACAGGTCTTGATGAGATTCGTTTAACTCTCTTTATATGGGTATCCAATCTGATAAAATGAAAAAAAAAAAAAAGATTCAGAGACACATGCTATGTCACTTCGATAAATTAGTGGAACTTGATCTCATATCAAAACTAAAAGTATTCCCAAGTTTACTAAGACTTACTAAGCTTCAGTTTACTAAGACTTTCAAGTGAATTAATTTATCTTACTTTATATATTTTAGTAATTTCGCGTTTTTTGATTAACCCAAATTGCGTTAGACCCAAACGGCTATTAGTCTCAAAACGGCATTTCGCGTCGTTTCACTTTCTGCTTTGATTCACTTTTCAAACTGTTGCCCCAAATATTATCGTCATGTTTTATACGGGCGCAGCCATCCGCCTGGTTTGTTGAAACTTATGAAGATATATGATAGAACCTTATGTGTCTCTGAACCTTATGAAGATATATATTATCGTCATGTATTATATTTAAAGAAACTAAGTAATGAAGAATCTGCATGAATGCATGAATGTTTCTCGCAATGGGAAAAACAACGATACTTAGGGCCATCAAATTGTGAATAACGTAGTCCCTCAATGGAACATGGACACTTGGAAGGCCGAATTTTGAACTTCGAATTTGTTTTATTATCTATTTCAAATTTTGTAAAACTTTAATGAATTTTTGTTTAACAAACTCAACAATTTCACAGCGAGCGATGGCAACACCGTACAAAAAATTATCTCCAGCGCGAGAGACTGTGTATCGGAAATTCTGAAAGTATGCTGTTTTGAAATATTTTAAGATATTGCTGTTGAATTGAATTTTATGTGGTTTAATGCGAAGAACATGGTATTTAATAAATGAAGGTAACACATAAAACGTTAAAAAAAACACGCTGTTTGGGGCGTAATAAAAAATCTGAAAGCCTTTAGATTTTTTTTCTTTCTTTTTTTGCATAGAATAGCAATTTATTGCATATTTCAACTGATATCACACTAAATAAGATTATAAATATAGCCACTATTTAAAAAAGTAAATTATTATTTGTATTACATTTAAATTGCGCTTCTAGCTCGATCATGCAACGAAAACTGTGGTGGAAAGAAATATGGTATTTTTAAAAGGACTTAATTTATGTTAGAATGGAGTTTTTAAACTTATAACTGAAAATATATATCAAGTGAAAAGTGTTCGTATTTTAAGTTCCCCGGAAATTAAGTGAAAGACTTTCGTATTCTAAGTTCAAGGAATTAATGTTTATTTTATCTAATCTCTCTCCACAAAGTACTGAAATCATCTATATACAGACATTAAGATCTACAAATACTTACTTTAAAATTACTTTACTTTACAGTACGTTTTTACTTTTATTTAGTACTTTACAGTACTCTTTTACTTTACTTTAGTACTTTACAGTACTTTTTTACTTTACAGTACTTTAAAAGTTTTCATCTTTAGAAATTAACAAATAGAGAAATAACAAGAAAAAAAAATTCAGTCATATGCAAAATTTCTAAAACGATTACAACAAGAGGTTTTACATAAAAAAACCTGAGAAATTTGATTACATTATAAATTATACTGAATATCTTCTCCGTAATTTTATATTCATTATAGCAATTATAATGACTATAACAACTATAGTTAATATCTTCTCTATAATTTTTTATAGAGACCTGTGATAAACTTAGTCCTTCTGTTGACATTCCCTCTATTGTTTTTGCTTACGTTTACACCCCGTAATCTATGATCAGGCTGAAACACAGGAAAAAGAATTAACTTTTTAAATAAAACTTATGATGTTATGAATTTAAAATATATTTTAAAACTTATAAGGTTACTAAATTCTAATTAATAATAATAAAATTTAACAGGGGCAGTTTTAGTAAACCCTAGAGTTTAATTAAGAGTTTATAAATATCCACCGCAATGACTTATATGAATTACAAATCAGCTTAATCTTTTGTTTATATGTGTAAACATTTCATGACTCAAAAGTACACAAGTTATTTGCGTTATATATGCACTCGAGTCCTCAGTATGCTCACTGGTTATGCGTTTAAAATCAGCGTTTGAGAAATGATTCTGAATATGTATTCTTATTTACATAATAAAACGATTAAAAGTGATAAAATATTGAATGTTTTACCGAACTTCTGACTGCATCGTTTTACATAATTTAAAAGTTTAAATGTGGCCACAACAACAGCAGCGAACATCGAATTTTCGTCATTACCTTCCATTTTTTTCGATTAATTGAAATTCATGGGAGGAAAACTTGATTCTGTTCACGTATCTCATTTCTGAAAACGACTTAATACCTTAGTTTTAAAATGCTGATTATAAATGTGAATGAATATTTCGAAGCTACTTATTGGAAGTAAAAAATTCTGGACATTGAAAAATTTAAAACGCATTTATATTAATTTAAAATACACTGCTCTTTTACATTTATCGTTATTTGACATTACGTATAAATCGATAACATGCAACGTAATCCAAATTATTTAATTAAAATTAAAGCTATAACAAATATTTTATCAAATGACAGATTTAAATTAATTTAGAATGAATCCAAAGCTGTTATTTTTAATGTTAAAGTATTTAATCAGCGTATAATACTGATATAAGATGAAATCAAAGTTTAACACAAAATTAAATAAAATTTAACAAATTTAATTTCTTTTTTCTAAGTACTGTTCAAAATAACAGATATGAAAAGGTTGCAGGTAATGTTAATTATGATTATAAAATTAATACAGTGTTTATCTGAAATTAAATATTAAATTAAAACTTTTTTTTTAGGTATAGGGCCAACCGACATAGGGCCAACTAAAATACAATGCCATAGAACCACTGCAGCTGTTATTGAAAAAAAAATAATATTATTTGCAAAAGAAAAACCGAAAAGTTAACTAACGCATTGCAGAAGAATTCATTTATTATTACATTATACGAAAGAAACGTTTTAAATTACGTTCTATAAGTAATATGCTTACATGGAAGCATGTAAAAGTCTTCAATCTAGGCTATCCCGTTATAATTAGAAATAAATAAATATTATCAGTACCAGTAAAGTAATAATTATACACAGAACTCGATTTTTTGTACAAAAGCATGACAGAAAACCTTTTTCTATATAAATATTAAATTTTTTATTAAACTTTTACCATAAACTTCAACTAAAATGAATATAAAATTTTAAGCCATTTTAACAATTTGAGGGCTTATTCTACTTTTATAACAGGATTTGAAAATATGAAAAGGAAAATAACACTAAGAGAAAGAACAAGACTATGCCTAATTTTTGATTAATATTTCAAATACCAGTTGTCTCACTTTTAATGCACAAGAATAGAAGTAAAGTTGAATGATCTACCGGAAAGATATCATTAAACCAATCAGAGCCCATTCCGTACAAATTCTGTTTTTATTTAGACATAAACGTAATGTTAAAGAAAACAGTTTCTATAGACCGATAAATATCTAGATACTTTTAACCCCTTTTGTTAATTTTATTATATTATACTCAACACGATCTGTTAATAATCAGGAATAAACCAGTCAGGGCAGTAAGTATAACGCAGCAGAATTCCGAAAGGCGCGGCGCAATTGTTCGTGCTCAGAAAATGGGTTAGGAATTTATTCTTGATATCACATTTGCACATCAAAAGAAAAACATATATAGAAAAGAGATAACTATATACAAGTAATCAGGTAGGAATTCCTGTTCAGTGAAGGGTACATTTAATGATCAAAACAGATAGTTACGTGGTTAGCTCTAAATAGCTAGTCAAACCTACGGAAGAGAAAAGTATGTATATATAAATATATATTATAAATAGAAAACGTTGTTCATTTAATCCAATATTTGTTATAAAATTTAAAGAAACGAATATATATATATATATATACATACCCATACATCACTACATCGTGCAGCATTTTCTAAAAACTAAAATACATGTCAGAAAAACCCATTTATTTTTAAGTATTCTCCCCTACAATGGAAATTATACATTCTAAGGTAAGCAGAGGATGAAACTCGACGTCCCTGTCAAGAATTTGGGCAGGCACTAAAATCTTTAAGAGTAATTGATCTTTATGAACTTGACAGAGCAATATTAATTCATGCGGTATAAGAGTATAGATAGGACTTAAGCCTTCCTGCTGTCTAGTTAAGTCAAAATGGGCAGCGAATTAAAATTGAAGAATATTAATTCAGGATATATCTCTCATGCATAAGTGTAGTGCCACCACTGTATAGATTATCTAAAAATATTACCGTATTTTAATATGGTAATCTTATAATAATCTTATAAAGATAGATTTCGTTCATAATGGGAAAACCTAGAATGAATGAATTACTATTTTTTTTAAATATTGAATTAATAATACATATTTCATGATTATTTTCATTGTTCAATAATTTTATCTCAAAGTTTTAGTTCTTTGCTAATTGTGTTCCTTTAACCTTCCGGCAAGAAGACCTTTTAAGATGGCACTTGTCTCCAAAATGTAAACATCTAACTAATACTATAGGTGCTTAAGAAATATTGGTTATTTCTAGGGTCCAGATATTTTTCACAGCGTTTAAATTTAAGATAAAAATCAATAACCCCTAGTAATAATAAAATAAAAAAATCTTTTGTTTTTTGATTTACGAAACGAAATAGAAGCGTACCATACATTCTTTGTTGCATTTGTATAAAACACATTTCTTAAGGTAACTACTTTTTTAAATTTGACAGGTTCCCCTATTTTTAGACAGATCTTGATGACTAGTTCAGTTTTTTAAATTAAATTGCTCGTTTAATTTCGCACTATTTATTGCTTGATTATGATCTTCAAAAAGTCTTCATTGAGATGTACTAGTCGTTTAAATAAGAAGCTCACAGTCAAGGTAGAAATTCCACGCCAATAAAAATTTTGCTGACAATGCTTAATATCAGACTGCTTAATATCAGAATTGTAGTTTATAGATATTTGCTACTAAATTTGCATATATCCTATTTTATATCTAAAGACTAAATGCATCAGGTCACAAATAGCTAAATCATTTAGCTCTTTTGTGGCGATTATTTTAATAATCGTAACTACATATGTATCTTCCTTCATAGCACAGAACATATTAAGCCTTAATTAAACTTGAATTGAGTTGTATATCGCACGTATTCTTTTTCAGGACTACATCATACAAATCCATAACACCACAATATTTATGGAATGAACCTAAATATTGGAACCCGGTAGAACGGTTTATGAAGGTCAAATATTCCTAATAAGAGATTATAGTACATTAAAATTTTTTAACATTAAATGCTCATAAATTAAGCTTTCGCTATCGATAAGCTTTGACAATTTTGTGCAGTATAAATTGAGTTATATGTAGCCATATTTTCTTTTAAAGATATATGTATAAGTTAATTCCATTATCAATCAAAACATTTTAACATTTTTGCTTCGCTTTGCAAATTAGCTTTTTAAAATGTTTGATGAAATTCTTAATATGGTTTGTTCTAATACAAGATGTTTCATAAATTTAGATGCATCTTAAATATCACATGAAATAACCAAACTTCCGCATTAGACGTTTTGAATCTAAAGACTGCATATTGCATAAAATGCATTGAATTCAGATTTTCATTAACTGATGATAACTGTTAATATCACTAAAATGTGCAAACTTCTTGAAAGAAAATGTATTACTGAGAACTCATGATGGTCTGCTGTTTTATTCATAATAAAGTTTATGTAGACAAATAAATACAGCATAATTATTTTCATTCTATTCATGTAGTTTGATACAAATAGAATTATCCATCAATAAAAATCAAAGGCTTTCAGGTAGTGGATTTAGCTATAATGTCTTTAAAGCAAACTCCGTTCTTCTAAGCCGGTTTCCTGATTTTGTATGATATGTTTTTGAATTGCGTTCGGGATTTATGTGATACTCTGCAGTTTAATTTTATTGCTACAATTATTTCAGCTCGATAACCACTGTACATGTACATAAATTTATTGAAATTTGATAAGTTATTTAAAAATATCAACATGCTTGTTTTGTAAGTTATCATCGAAGTCAGTAACTGAGAAAAAAAATAAAGTTAAAATTACATTTACTTCAATTCCGTTACTTCTGTTAGTAAATTAAAGTATTATTTAAAACATTCCTAAGACTACAGACAAAAATGAGTAAAACAAAGAATAAATTTAGTTTAAAATTATATGAATGACCTTCTAAATCAGCTGATGTACAGAATAATATTACAATTGGAAGAAAATTTATTTTTTTAGAAATCATCAGAAACATTTATTGACTGGAGACACTTTTCATCATGAACTGTTGGTCTAATAAAGAAAATTTCTTAGATAGCGAATTCTTTCTTCCCCGGGGCCCACCAGCGGCCGAGCGGTAAAGTCGCTGAACACTGGTAGTTCGGTCCGAGGTTCGAATCCCGCGAACGGGCTGGCTGCATGGGCGTTTTCGTGGTTTTCCCCATGTGTAACGTGTATACGAGCCAGTTTCCCTTAAAAAGTCCTCCACGAAAGGCATCCCTCCCCTTAGGCAGATAGCCCTCGTGTGCTTTGCCATAATTAAATACACCAACTTTCTTCCCCGATTTGATTTTCATCTGAAATTATACATAAATACTGATATTAGAGAGAAGGTAGAGGAAAAGTAATATAATTGATGGTTATAAATACTGGATTTCGAGACAGATTGTTATAAACTGTGATTGTGAAACATGTAATAATTATCAATTAATTTATCTATGCATGAATAGCTGCCCCAAAATAGTTATTTTTATGATACAAGTGTAAACGTTTGGAAAAGCTAAGCTTTTATTAAAGGTAGTTAACATTTTTATTTTCAATTAGAGTCTTTAAAATACGAATGGTTCAATTATTAATGAAGATTTAAACAATAGTATGATTAATCTTTAGCCTTCGAAATATTTCCAGAACGTTTAGATATTTTTAGGGTTTAAAATAACAATTATTACTTATGTGAGATTATTACTTATTACTTATGTGAGATTATTACTTATGTGAGATTATTAATTATTATTTATGTAAAATGATATTAAATTTGTGTGCGGCTTGAAACGCATTTTCATTCAAAAATTTAAAATTTCTTTTCAGCATAAATAATGCAAGTTTTTCAAACATTCATATTTTAAAATTACAAATACTGGATTAAAAACTTTGTATATACAAGAGAAATATTTTAGTTAAAATTCCGGGACAATTAATGTTCAAGAACTTATAAAGTCCAAAGACTATTAGTATAACATCAATTCTTTTGAATTAGAAAATGATGAAATGGTAAGCCTAATTGCAAATTGTGCAAATATGTCAATTTCAATTAATATCGGCCATGAATAACTGCGCTAATAGAGAAAAATATGCAAAAAAGAAAAGAGATGCAACGGAAGTGATTGAACTTCCTACTAATCTATATATGACCTTGTTCGACATTCCATTTCTTTTTGGTCCTCATTTTATTGGATGCGACGACCATGAGAAACACACTTCTATCACGTGCGTTTGTTTGTAAATAAATTTATGAATGGAATGCGCAAGAAAATTAGACAACGAATTTGGATATAAATACGTCCACAGCAGACACTTTCAAATTATTCCTACTTCTTCAGGTGTACAGCAAGCATCTCAACCTGCCATCTTAGACCGATCATGAGATTTGTAAGTTTACAAATCCGTAATTTATATTTACTATGTATTTTAAGAATGCTGATTATTTATGCATATACTTAACTAGACATTTCGTTATTTTTTATCCATACGAATTTATTACGTTTTTAAGTTACTGTGTTTATTTTCAGTTTAAATATGTTAGAATATTATATATCTATATAGAACATCATATACCTATACAGAACATTATATATCTATATAGAACTTTATATATACTATATATGTTAGAACATTACATATCTATATAGAACATTATATGTATATAATGTTCTGTGTAGAAATTAATTTAAATGCTGTTTATTTATCATTACTTCATCTTTGAAGAGACAAATTCTTTAGGCATTCGTAAATACGGATCATATATGATACTTACTATTGCGAATTATATTTTACTTTAAAATTTATTTTTAAAATTTAGAAATCATGGGAGTAATTTCTATGAGGTTAAAGAAAATAATATAATTAAATATTTAAAGAGCTTGTAGAATATTTAAAATTTAAATATTTAAAGAGAGATTCTAAAGCACACACTTGCTGCAAAGAGGTTGAAATTTAATTGTTTTTGATGAGTATGTACAAACATTTGTTTAATATTTAAACTACTTATTAAGAAAATTCTCCACCTAAATATTATAGTAATTATTATCCTATAACTAATAATTATTACCCTGTAATTATATGTAATTATAGCTAATAATTGTCTTATGAATAGTACGATTAATAATATAAATTCTGATATTTAAATGACTTTTCCCACTGTTTCTGCATTTAATTTCACTTTATATCGCACTCCAGTACTTTCAGATCTCTGGGCAATTTTTCAATAAAACTAAAAGTGATACTAATCATACGGAATAACAAATGAAAGCGTTAAATTACCTAGTTCAACTAACTGACGTACATATTTGTGAAATTATGAATGATTCAGAAAAAATTTGTAAAACTTTAATTATAAGTTTATACTAAGGTATTTCTCCCACCTTCTTTGCGTGCCTTCGTGGTGTAGTGGTTCTGCACGCTGAGCCGGTACTCTAGAGGCCCGTGGTTCGATTCCCGGTGAAGACGATTGCTAATTTTTCATCTCTCCGGCTTCCGAAAATCCCAATGTCTCTACAGTGGCGCCCGAACACTTCTGGAATACCTGCCCAGCCTACAGAACCACTACACCACGAAGGCACGCCAAGAACGTGGGAGAAATACCTTATAAACTTTATGCCTAAAATTATTAAAATTTATAAAATGAATATTGTAGTTAGTTCTTAATAATAATTATATAACATTTCAGTTAAGAAATAGTAACTTTAAAATAACTGTAGTTTAATAGTAACTTTTAAGAAATAGTAAGTAAGATACTTTTAGTAATATAGTTAAGTTTCATTTTAGCATTATCTTTCTGTTCAGCATTATCTTTCTATTTTAGCATTATCTTTCTGTTGTTATTATCTGAATTCAGAATTCTGCCTGGAAAATACTTTAAAAATTGCAGTTGCTATTTGTACTAAATGTGCTTTAGAAATTAACACTACAGTAGCTGTTTAACTCCAAAGCGATATCAGATTGCATAAAAAATTAAATTCTTTTAAATATTTATTTTTAAAGAATATTTTATTAGCATTAAGTTTGCTAATAGAAACATACTTTAGCCATAATTCCTGTAAATTAACAAAAATAAATCTTTTCAAATTATATAAAGAGAATATCTTTGTTTCATAAGATTTTACTATGGTTGTATTTTATTAATACTATGTACTATGTGAAATTTTAATAAATTATAAAGCACAGTTATTGTACAGCACAAAAACCACACATTATTCTCCCCTTCTCTGCCAGTATATAACAGTTGGAAATCATTGTTTCAACAAGAAAAGTTTCATGAGTTTATGAATCATTGTTTAATGTAAAATACCTCGATTCGAGGCAAATTAATACTGCATCTTAAATCAGATGAATATGAAGTAATCTGCAAAAGGCGAATGTTTTGCTTTAGGTATAGTTTATAGTTATTATTGATGATTATCTTCTTGATATCAGTTTGCCTATCACAGTTCATCCATCAGAACAGTTTCTTTACTTACATCTCCTTTTAGTGCTTAATTTTCATACAAATGCATTCGAAATTCAAATTTTCCTTTTCCGGAATTTCAAAATTTAGTTTAGTTTAGATCTTTATAATAAAGATGAATTAAAATTAAACGCTATTTTCCAGTAATTTTAAACGAAGGAATCTCTGTATTTTTCAGCTCCTGCTTCCACTTTTCTTGGCCTCTGCCGCCATGGCCGCCAATATGGGCATGAACATCCACGGTGGAGCCTACAATTTCGGTTACGCCACTGGTGATGCTGGTGGACACAGCCGAGTGGAGTCCGGTACCGCTGGAAACGTCGCTGGGAGTTACAGTTACGTTGATCCTAACGGAGATCTTCGCACCGTTCAATACACTGCTGGACCAGGAGGCTATCAAGCAAGTGGGGACATATCTGTAGACAGAAAAACAGCCGCAGCTGCTGCTGCTCTCGCCGCTATGGCACCCAAGGCTCCTCCAGCCGCTGTCCCTATTGCTCCTGTTGCCCCGTGGTATGGCCCTGCACACTATGGAGGCGCAAATGTCATTATGACCGGAGGGCCTGGAATGGCTCAGTACATGGCCAAATGGTAAAAGGTTAAAATATATTTTCGCTGTGCTTGGATATAGAGCTCGGCTGCTTCAATTTTTTGAAGACAAGAAGTATATGTCACGAGCCATTACAAGATATTGTGCCATATTTAGGCATTAAAGAAAATGTAAATACAGAAAATAAAATAATATTTTTAAACACAAAGTGCTTTTTTATGTATTATGTGTAACAGTATAATTTCAAATAATGGTAAGATATTTTCATATGAACCACGCTACCATTAAAGCAAATGGAATTTTTTTTCGGGTATGTAATAATATTTGGATTAGCAGGTAAATTTCTGGAACTCAAATGTTTGTTCAGTGACTTACGTTACAACTGTTAATGCTGAGAGGATAGATATTAATTTGAAAAATGGTAAAATTTGTGACCACATATCAAGTAATTATGATTACAAATTAATTAGAATCATAGTTAGATCTGTTAGAATAAACTGATTGAGAATTATTATTCGAATATTTCATCATTATAACTTTCTTAAATATATTTAATGCAACCAATCACACACAAAATATTTATATTTGAACGCATAATAATTGCTCTTAAATATTTTACACTTCTTTTTATCCACATACATAATTCGGGACATGTATAAAAATTTTCTTTTCAGATATCTATAGTAATTATAATAATTTAAATCTCTTTACTATTAATGTTAACAATTTTAATCATAAATTCAATTTAAAATTGAATAAATAATTATGTAAATTTTAAATAATTATTAATTCGGAATAATGCTTAGGAAAAAACACTTATCTCTCTGTGTCTAATGCGAAAAAAACAAAGAAGTAGCTGAAAATTCGGAATATTTAAAGTTAGATCTTGATCTAACAGAATATTGTCAAACTTGCTTTTAATTTGAAACGCATGCCAAATTTTAAATTGTCTTTTGAATTTTCATGTCGAAATGTAATTAAAGTCAATATTATTAGTATTTTATTGTATTCTAAATATTACTAACAAGAACATCTCTTATGATAGTGTATATTTATATATCCACTGAATTATATATTAAATGAAACCTATTAAATACTCAATAAGCAATAAAATGCTTTAAAAAAACATCTAGCAAGGGAAACGTGAATAAATAGATCAAATAATTACTTTTGAGCTGCAAGACAGATGTTAAAAGACTCACTTAAAACACTTCTTGGATAATACTTTGATCACAGTTAAATGCAAGGATTCCCAATGGGGTCGATACATATCCCTTGAAGGTTGATGAAATTTTAAAAGGGTTCTATGATGGTAAAGATTAGATAAGGGGTCGATGGCCGAAGAGGCATCAGCAACTGATAGTCATAATCAAAGTCCCATTGATTATAAAAAAAAGTATTAATAAAACTCATAATTATTCTTTATTAATATAAAGCTTAATCTTATAAATAAGTCAAGTCTATTTCAAAACGCATCGGTACGCTAAGTTTCAAAATTTAAGTCATCTGTGAGCAATATTCCGAAATTAATATTATTACCAGACCAACATCATTGATTTTCCCCTCTTTTTATCTACTGGTATCAGGATCTAGTCACGTCAATAACTTTATAGAACATGGTTATATTTAGTAGCATAAGCTAGCATCAAACTCCTAAAAGACTTATCACTTCGTCTGAAAAGAACTTGTAACGTACTAGAAAGGCGTTATTTTTCACGTTAAAACTTCTTGAATATGAAATGCTCTTCTCGTGCGTTAGGAGTTCAACCACCACATGTGACTAGACAACGTAAAAGTAACAGTCAATTTCAAATTCAAACTAAATCTAGTAGTCAAAGACTACACAACTGGTTAAACGCAAAGTTAGCTCAAAATTTCTCACCGGCGTGACAATTTACATATTAGTAGTTATAAAGTAAAGCCGAAGAATTATTAATCTTATCAAAGCTAGCGAAACCTAGTAATTTAGCCTTGAGGTTGTGAAACACTCTGTGTCCCAAATTCCGAACCCTCAGCCTAAATGCTCTCAAACTAATTTTCATTCTGGTAGAGAAACGGAAAAGCGAAGATACAGTAAACTACGAAAAACAAACAAACAAAAAAAAAAAAAAAAAAAAAAAAGGTTGAATATTTCTGAGCGAAATGATTTAAGAATTAAGCTAAGTAATTTTATGCCAAATATTCAAAGCATTGCATTAATATATGAAGAGCATTTATCACATTCATTAAAATCGAAGTTTTATGCAATTATAGAATCTGAGATTTTTGTGTCTGAAAGGTTGTTGATAATATTTGTAAAATCAAAATAATAAGAATATAAAAAAAGAAAAAAAAAACATAAACCTAACAAACCATTTGTTTCAAAACTTTCTTCACATTTTAGTGTAATTGTTATGTATGCGCAATAATTTATATAATGATTATGATGTATACTCTGTAATGTAGAGCAAAATATGAGGGGGTCGATCAGGAAACCTATTCTTTTAAAGGTATCGATACAAACAAAATTGTTTGAAATATCTCGTTTAAATTAACACACGCTCTCGGATACTTCGAATTTCAAGTACAATTACTTTTCGCTGAACAAACCTATGCAGTACCTGCTAAACACTTTTGAAGAAATGGTGACTTGGTATAATCTCACGTACGCAAGTGTTGCAAGAAAAATCACATTCTGCTATAAATAATGTAACTATGCTTACTTCAGGTAAGTATTTTAAGGTAAACATTCGCAGTTACGTAAGTGCGCGAAAATTGGCATTTTGTCATTGTGATGAAGTAAAATTCTAGAAGTAATGATGTTGTAGAAAAACTGAATGCACCAATAAGTAGAGCTAATCATGGCATATCACGTAGACTGAATATAATGTGGAATGCTGTATCTGTAATGAACAACAAGAATTTTGATTGCACAGAATATTGATCCAATAATGAATAAGAAACTGGCAGCCGAGGCAGATTAAATCTTCAATTTCAGTAAAGATGTTGCGGCCACAAACAACCCGGTACACTAATTGTACCTATTTCGAAATATTTACATTTTTGACATCTTTGCAGTAAAAAGAGAGCAACAGGCAGTAGTCCAGCTAGGCCTAAGTGTAGAAAACAAGTGCGTTGTGCTCAGGATGAAATCTAAATTAAGACGTAATTAGTTTTGATTGTAAATGCATTTTATTGGATAATCAATACTGCTGTAAAGTTACTATTAGCTGTTTGAGTTTTAGCTCCACTTACATCATTAGTGGCATGTAAGAGTCATACGATAAGGCTTAGTCTCGAAATGACGCTATGCAGAATAAGATTACTGTTTTTGGAATACCGAGAGTAAATTTAGTTTGTGCATTAAGAGGCTAGTGCTAATTTAAATTATAATTTATCTTTTAGGGTAACGTGTATACGAGCCAGTTTCCCTTAGAAAGTCCTCCACGAAGGCATCCCTCCCCTTAGGCATATAGCCCTCGTGTGTTTTGCCATAATTAAATACACCAACACACCACAATATTTTTTATCTTACATATAATATATATGTAATGAAAATAAATTTAGAGAAGTACTTATGTAGGAATACTGAAATGTAGAAATGCAGAAATATTGATTGTGCATCACATAGATAGGATAGATAGTAAATTCATATTGTAGAGGAAACTTGGCAGCCTAGTATTTCAATTGACATATTTGGCCACAATTTACTAATCGTATCTACTCAAGAACATTTTTCATTTTTGAATACTATTGAAGTAGGAAGAGAGCAAAGCGAAACAGCGTCCAAGCTGCAACAAAGGTAGAAGCTATTTGCGCATTTATGCAATATGGAAGATCGCTAAGAGGAAGGTTTTGGTTTGGGTTAGAAAAGTTTCAGTTCTCAAAATCTTGAGTTCAAGTTCCCAGTTAGCTACATCATAAGTATAACGCAAGCGAGGTATTATAGATTGATTTAGAAATAACGCAGTCCAAGAACGTTATTGCTATTTTTAGAATACACAGAGGAAAAACTAAAATTAAAAATGAGGAAATGGAAAAGCCTATTGTTCAAATGAATTATAAAGCTGATTTACATATTTTTTATCTCAAACACACACACACACATATATATATGAAAAAATTACACAACGCGACGTTACAGCAGTCCCATGTACAAAATTTCCACGTTCTGCGGCTTATTAATTTTCAATTATGCAAGATACATATATGCATACATAAATGCGTACAGACGTTACAAAAAATTCCTTTTAACTCCAAATCAAATCCATTTTACAATCAATTTTGGAAAAAAAGTCCGTACATGCAGACGTCACGCAAGAAATCTCCAAATGGATTCAAGAGCGGTTGAAATATGATACCCGAAATACACTCATATCCATAAATTAAGGATAATGCCAGCTCCGATATATAAAGGTTCAGAAAGAAAACAAAACGGGGCTTATTCATAAAGCCCATTTATTGAACGAAAGATAAAGAACAAAAACGATGCTGTGCGTATGACACCATTCATAAAAACTACGATTTTTGCTTCCGGAAGCAATTACAAAAAATATCTCTCTTACAAAAACTTAACGTTACACGGTTGGTATGATGGTTAATACATTGTATGTCTCCCAGAACCTGAAATACAGTCCATGCAACTCCTAGGCATGCTGAGTATCAAATTATCGAGCTGATCTTGGGGAAGATTAACTTCACTCCGCAAGCAAGGCTTTCTGTACACATGTACATGTTCCTGTACACATGTAGGAGGTGCTTGATGGGCTGCAATTCGTCGGCCAAGTATATCCCACACATGCTGTATCGGATTCAAGTCAGGTAAGAATACTGGCCATTCCTTACGGGTGATATACTCAGATTGAAGGCATTCCTTTACAATAATTGCACGGTGAGGACGAGCGCTGTCATCCACAAACACAAATTCTGCGCCCATGGTACCCCTAAACAAATATACATGTTGTTCCAGAATGATGTCCGATATATTTGGTCTGTTATGGTTCCGATATGAACTCGTTGATCTGTTTTGTAGCCAAGTAGAATTCCATCCCAAACGAGCAACCTGCACCACCATAATGGTGTCGTTCAGTGATGTTGTCTTGGTGGTGGTAGCGGGTACCTGGAGTTCTCCATATGAAAATCCAACGTGAATCAGACTGCAAACTAATCCGGAACTCGTCAAAAAACATCACACAAGTCCTCTGTGACGATGTTCTTATTGCATGTTCTCTACTCCAGGCTAACCGGCGACAGTGAGTTTGCGCGAGTCAAACACATCTAACAGACCTGCGAGCATATAGACCAATCTGTACCAAACGTCTCTACACTGCCTTGAAACTGTCTTACCTATGGTTGAAGATAGGTATGATGCTGTGCTCCCTCTGCTTCGTTTGGTAGTTACTGCCAAGCACTGGTCGTCATTCGGCATTGTAACTCGTTGGCGACCCATACTTTAATGTCTAATGACATTTCCATCATTTTGAAACCGTTATCAAAGCCTAGATGATAACTTGGATGATAACTGTATTATGAGAAAGGCGAACAAGAATAAGTTACGAAAATAAAAGTAACAAAAATAAAATAGGTGTAGTAGATTCTTTTCTAACAATATGCGATAAATTCTTCTCAGAAGACAAATGTTTTTAATTTTTTTTCCCACAACACTTGTGTATTTTCGCATTTATAAACTTCTATCAACTCATATATTCTGTTACTTTAAAATAGGAATTTCAAGGTTATTTTCCGTCACCATGGAAATCATAGATACTACAACAAGAGCGTTGCCACAGAATCTACAGATAGAGCAGATGATTTCAGTCACCTAAAGGTTTTCTTCAATCCGTTTAGCGTGCTTCACTTCATTAAAAGCTCGCGAATGACGATTGATTTGGATTATAGTCTCAGATAATGCGGAGAAAATAAGTGCTGTGCGGTTATCACAACACGCAGAGTGACAGATAAGGAGGACTGGAAACGGCTTTGAAGTACTTATTTTAACCAGTTCGCCGTTAGGAAAATCGTAAACATTTCGTGCCATTTTTCGCATCCAAAGGTAAACTTTTTGTGTCTAAAACTGGGTTCAGAATATTTCTTTCCCCCTTTCACCACCTGTGAAAGCCTATTTAGAAGTTCTGTTCGAATCAGATTGAACAGCGTACTTGTCACACTGAAGGATGGTGAATAACGACCCCCTAAGGAGCAACATAAAACACAAAGACTGGTGTAATCCTTAGAGCAGATATTTTTCCCTTTGCACCCACCCCACTTCCATTTCCTGTACCTAACCCCAAATCTATTGCAATGTAAATGTAATTTTTAATTATCAAGAAAAAGCTTTATATAACGTAAAAATAAGGGCATTAGCTAGTATTTGAAATATCCTTGAATTTTGTTTTATTATTTTCTTGATGGCCTATAACAAAAGAGAAGAATTGAATCGTTAAGAATTGAAAGGATAGCATTCAAATCCCTTTGTCCGTTAATAGAAAAGGAGAAAGCTGTTGTGGATCCCATAAGATATGTTGAGGGGGTAGCTAGTCGAAGAAAGTGTCCCCATCCTTTACTTTCCTGAAACAGCCCCGCTGTGATCCTAATGCAACACCGCTGAGAAGATAAGTAACCCTTCAATCACCCCTTTTGATTTTCGACTCATTCTGTGGGGGTTGGAAAAACGTCGCTGCGTCGTATGTGTCTTGGGGGTTACGGTTCAGACCAAATTTCACCCCGACGAGAGTCTGCCGACGCTAACGGATGACGATGCCTTTTCTGTGAACGTATTTCTCTCGGGGCAAACGGTGAACTGGTTAAAGTAACTGATTATAGTGCCAGAAAGGTAGTCAAACAACATGGCGTCCGGTTGTAAATTTTAAGTAGAATTACAATAACTCAAATGACGATTTTAAGTAAAACCTTTCCATTAACATGTAGGCCTGGTGGTTACACAGAACTAAAAACAGTAAGAAAAAATCAAATCTTCATAGTATGAGAGAAATTTGGAACAAAAAGTTGGAGGCAAATTAAAATATTAAATAGAAAGTAACCAGCGCCTAAATAAGCTTTGGTTTAGGCCTGAGTATTCATGAAGCAATTACTATTAAAGAATTACTATTAAAGAAGTTTAAAGCTAATTAAGTAAGTTATATCAACAGCGGAAAGTCGTCGCAGAGTGAACCGGCTAGCGACAGCTGACAAAGGTTTTTTGTCGAGTTCAAGAATTCTGGGTATACTCTACTCATTAGACACTTTTCTCAATATTTGAGGAAATTCCATTGTGAACTATTTTCAGACTGTGAAGTGAAGTATTTTTGGATGCCATTTTTGCCGTATTTCCTTGCCTTGTGTATGGCTACCTATGCTGCGGATATAAACGGAAACATTCCTTAAACTATTTTCTTGAAAAACAGATATGTGCTCTGAAAGTGATATCCCGTAATGAAACTTCCTTTTGATTTTGTGTACTTGGTTACTTATGTATCGAAAGCAATAAGAATTAATTAATTTTTTAGATTTATCAATAGTTATAATTCCGTCAAGTTATGCCCAACCAGATTATTAATATAACACAGCTGCCATTGACATTAGGCATTTTAAAGAGTATTTGTATTTGACTGATATTTAACTTGAGTTTCTAAACATACATACCAACAGTCTATGCGGAGTGTGGAGTATGGAACGTAGTATGGAGTAAAAAGCAGAATGAAAGCCTTTAGATGTTTCCAAACCGAAAGATACGTCATTAGTAAAAGCAGCACAACTCTTTCTTAATGATGGTACTGAAAAGTTTAAAATTTCACGTATATCTTACATGATACTAACAGCCTTAAAAGTTGAAATAATTAGGAAATTGTGAAGGTTATGCAAGGCAATCTATACATCGATCTTAGAAAGTACGAAAGGAAGTCTATACATCGCATCTTGGCAAGTATACCTGTAAGACAACAACAATGTTTTTATTGTCGTGGAGGACACCTCCAAGTCATTGTGTCTGTTTTGCGAAGCCAAAGATTTACTTAATCCTGTTCAAATACAGTTATTGTTATGTAATTACAGTAAAGATGGTAGCCTATTTTGAGCCGCCCAAACGGTAAAGTGTTTAGCGACTCTAATTGCTATACCGAAGGACCCGGATTGGAATCCCAGAGAAGGCATGGATACTTGTAAATGAAGAGTGCCTTGCGGCACGGAGGCACTCGAAACATGCGGCGAAACGAAAGTCCTCTCGAAAAGTTGGAGGTAGGGTAAGGGGGATGGGATACATTCGAATCCGCGCCCCGAAGTGCTCTCTTTCAAAACTGGCGCGGAAAGGAGTATAAAGTCAGATTATCACCTATGTGTCGGTTCTGACCAACTACAGACACATTATAGTATTCCTTGCCACGATAATAATTCGTGAGAGGCTTGTTCTGATTACATCAGACAAGTGACATTAGAACAACAACACCTGTTTTGAAAATTGGTAATATTAAATATCATATTCTTTATTTTGTCAAAGCATTCTTCGAGAACAAAGCGTAAATACGTAATTGTTTTCCGTTTAATACAGTAATTACATAAGGACACATTTTCACTGCTAAGAAAAGCAAAATTAAAAATAGAGAGATTTTTCACGAACCGAATTCGGGCATATTTTCCTTTTGCTGCAGAACATTCTAGAGAATAATTTTTCAGAATTTGGCTGATAAAAATAATAGCTTATATGACATATTTATTTTAAAATTACAGCAGATTTATTTATCTGTTAGTATGAAATGATTACAAATATACGTAAATGATATTAATAAATATGATTTTTTAAAAACTAAGGTTTTGCAATTACCGGTTGATGGATTTGATTCACTTCACTTTAACAATCCAGGATCATCATCCTTATTCATCAATATTTTTTTTTTATGTTTCAGTATTTATTCAACATCTGCGATAAACAGCCGGTATTCGAACTATCTGCAGACAATTTGTTTTCTTGAATTTACAATAGAGATGTATTAGAAATAGAGACGTGGCATTTATGCAAATTCCTCGAATGGAAGTGAACTTCCATTCCAATGAAAAAATCTGGAATTAAAAGACTCGATTCTTCTTTTCTGTAATTCGAATCTAACATAAAAAAATAATTGCAAACTTTGGAATGCTAGTTTTATTAACATTTAATTCTAAAGTTATATATATGCAATACTAAAAAATAGCTAATTAATTCACTTAAATAGCAAATTATTTAAGTGGACCTGTAGTACCAACATCAGCTAGCAACCTTCCAAATTTAGCGTTCAACCATTGGAATAATCCTCTCTGCTCCATAATTACATTGATTCAAAATATATTAGAAAATATAATAAATTTGAACTAATACTCAAATTTATTTTGTCTAACTATGCTGAAAAAATAAAGTTTCAAGAATTTTGATTATAATTTAATATAATTAGCTGTATTTCTAAAAATTGTATTCTTAAATTTGCTTTTCAAAAAAAGCAAATATGAAATCTTGCTTTACTTGAAAACTTTAAATATTAAACAGAAGCTTAGTTATTATTAGCTTTATTTTCGCAATTATTATTTTTCTTAATTATTATTCTTATATGTCGAGATTCAAAAGACTTGAGAACATTTCAGATTAAAAAAAAAAAAAAAATGAAGGATTCAGATTTAAAAAAACGAAACTTCATCCAACCTTTAATTACAAAGCATAGCTTCATAATGAATGATTTATAGATGTATATTTAAGATTTTATCCTTTACCTAATTAAGACACATTCTGCCCTGTATCCGCGGGCTTATTTTCACTCAACCTGTCTCTCTTAACCCTTTCACTGTATGATCCCAATTGATAAGATGTTAATTATTTATAGCTCTATTTGAGAAACGACAAAATGTGGTGATACCCTTATCATTAGTGGTTTTTTATGGCCCCGAAATATCGACTATTAAGGTGATTTACATCATTTTCTTTTATTTCCAGGAAGAGTTGATATATTTTTTTCTTTGATGTCGTAATATCGAAATTAAACCACTGCTAAAACTTAAAGCCGTATGAGCAACATTATTTAAAGCTATCAATGGCAAAATCCGTACTAAATTCTTAGTTGTTAAAATTAATTTTAAAATAAATTTATTTAATTCAGTTTTGTTATTCAGTTTGTTTATTGATTAAAGTTTTATTGCAATAAACGTAAAACAAACCATTTTTCATCATTCGACAACTCACTTTCTTTTTCGGAATCATAGATATTCTATGCATTTATAACTGTATTTATCTATAAATATGTTTTGGGAAAGTATGTAGCACTTATTCCATTATTGTGAATATACCGGTTGCTGTGGGCATGCTCTGTGATACAAAAACTTCAGACTCCTTGATTTTAGGTTCCGCTAAAACAATTTAGTTATTCTTAAAAGGGAAAGAACGTCTAACGTTCTAACGCAGTTGCACATGTTAAAACTAATTCTTTAATCTCAGAGTATATTATAGTAGTAGTAAATTATTGCGATACTCTTCACAAAAGACATCAAAACATCATTACGTTACATCTCAGGAAATATTACCTTTAAATAAGAAGAGAAAGATAATATTAAGGAAAAAAGAAAAAAGGAACGCGAGAGAAGTCTTTGATTATGATATCCTTGAAAGACGGGGAGACAACAGGAGACTAAAGACCTTCACGAAAGATATAATCGTCGTTGCATCAGCTGCAATGACTTCATGTAATCCAAAACAAATAAAATCAGAGGAAGTGTGGTATCAAAAAAAGGTGGGGCGGAGTTCTTTGACTTTGGAGAATCACGTGGATTAGGAATTCATCTGCTTTAAGAGGTTGCTCTGAAAAAAAAATTAAATTCACCTAAGCACAGAAGTGTACCAATTGCGACATATAAATGGAAAATCGTTCTTTCGCATGAGCATAGTTTGTGATACAATATTTGTAACTTTTTCTTTAGAGCGTAAATAGTGGTAGTAATGATAAAATAAAACAATGGATGAATATTGCCGAGAATATGACGATAACGAGAAAACAATCAAATAATTCACACTATTTCTGTAGTAGAAAAACGAATCGTGTAGAAAATGAACAAACAAAGCCAAGGAACGTATGCTTCATTTTTATGTGTCCTTGTATTGATGAAAAATTATTATTTAGCGAATAAGACCCCTGAGTAGATGAATATTTTCCACGAAGCAACCGTCCAAGTAGCTTTGCAAGAGTTCTTTGCAAAGATAATCTAATATAATTTAAGTTTAATATTTTAATTTCTGGGTAAAACATAATTATTGCGCGATTACATACTGTAAAGTAAGAGTACAAACCAATGTCGGTTCAATTTCTCTTCATTTTTGATTTTCTTTGAATTTTAATATCGTTAAGTAGAAGAGCTTAGCAATTTTCACCATGTGTTCCTCCCGTTACAGCTAACTTTTTTGGAAGGGGGAATACGCTGGGTAGGAGCATCTTATTTCCATTTTGCATCTTATTTCTAAGTTTCTGAATATTTAATTTGTTTTATTTATTTATTTATTTATTTATTTTATTTATTATTATTATTTTTTTTTTTTAGATTACATTACCGGACCTGGAAAAGTTTGTAATTTTTTTTTCCCTTTTTGCTAGTGAATTCTTAGTGAAACACCTGCTTTCTTTGGATACACTGTGTTGTATTTGATAAGCGGTTTATTTAGAGATTTTTATAATACTATTAAACTCTTATGGTCTCATTAAAGCATATAAAGTTATATTATTGAAACTTGCGTGTTTTGATTTTGGGTATTGGCATAAAATGTAAAGAATTAAAAAAACATGCACAGTGTTTCATGGGCGATTAAACTGATGTGACTGTAAAGTCTCAGATATGAAACTTTACTGAGTGAATATGGGCACTCTTCGAATTTTTACAGACTTTCAGATGACAAAATTAGTTTGAAAGATGACTTCGAATAAGTCTGAACATTCTGTGAGATAGATGTGAAATTTCCTCTCACTGAGATTTTTCTTTTTCGGTTCTCCATGCATTCACATGTTTATCGAAAGGAAATATAATCAGAATACGATGTTTTCGAGCAATTTTTCATGTTATTGTACTAGGAACTAAACTCTATGTTGAAGAATATTGCCAGGGACATAACATACACATCATTTCGCTTAAAAATATTGACAGCCCTTGATATCAAACGAAATTCGTGTATTTGTGTCATTGGTTACGCTCCAAGGTTTTTTAAAAGAACAATCTGGAATTAAAATATCGTCCAGGGACTTAACCAAAACCATTGCAATTAACAAATCACCTTTCTTAAAATTACCTCTCCTACTGAAAAGCAAATCAAAATCACTCATCAGTAAGCAGCATGCTGCTCTTAGATAAATGAAGAAAGCAAAGAGACACAAAATATTATGACTGCAATGTGAGACTCAGCGCTGCCCCTTGTTTAAAAATATACCATAAGTGATTTGAAGTGTAAAGTTGCAGTTAAAAATTCCCAGATATGTTATGAATGCGAAATGCAAAGCAATGTAAATTACGTTTACTCATACCTGAGTGTATGAGAAACACTGACGTCGCAGAGGTAATTAGTGTAAACTACATTTACTGTTCGCACTTGCCTGTATAAAAAATGCCAACATTACATGTGTAATTATAATTTCTATTAAAATATACTTTATTCTTAATTGTTCATGTAAAATTCCTATAAAAATACAGTTTTCTTTTAAAGTTTGTAGTAAAAACGAGATAATTTTGGGACGCTTTACTGAAATTTATTGAGAAGAGGTAAAATAAAGATAATTAAAACTCTTCCTTTAATGTTTAAAAGTATTAAAGAAGTACGAATTATTGTGTTAAATTAGCCTGAGAAAGTACTTTAAACGCAGACGCGTTTTTTTTCACAGTAACAAAGCTTACATACACACATCAATTACATGAAAAATTAAATTAAATTTAAAAATTACAACAATTTACTTTATCTTACTTAATAAGAGAAAAATATTAAATTATTGTTTCAGGAGTGGCTATTTACACCAATTTACGTTATATCATTCTACATTATCGGAAATTTAAATACGTGTATATAAGTCATACCTTTGGTTAATCGTAAAAGGAGGATGTATAAAGAGTAAGTTCAACAACTTGCAGAACTAATAAGTTTTAGGCTCTATGAATGTTTGAACATTTTATTTTAAACTCTTTCTTTATTAAAGATACCGAGTTAAGCAGATAATCTTAGTTTATTCTGCCATAATCATTTAAAAATATTTTATTTTGAATTAACAATTGAAGATTTATTATAATTCATTCATGTTAATTAATTTGCGGTTGAGTATTTTCTAAAGAGAATAATTTTAAAATTGCGCATGATAAATTTTCTGCAGTCAATCTGTTTGCTCTGTATTTATATCAAGTACTTGATGTTAATTTATATTTTTAATCAAAAACCAGTATTTAAAGATTTCAAACATATATCTTCTAGGCATCTTTATACGCATTGACTCTTTTATCAGTCCCACCAGTACATCCCAAATGTCAGGAGGTGGGCAAATATACAATCCAAATTCTGATAGGATGCAGTCGAACGATGTCTTGTTAAGCTGTGAATCGGTATCTTAACCACGCATTCTATGCAAGACTAAATTCGCTTGTTCAGCCATTCATTATCTTCGAATACGACAGATTGCGCTGTTTCACCCATTCTCCCTGCAGTGAGCATGATGCTATGGAACAGGATTTTCAGGCTTCCAACCATACTGGAGGAGAAATCAAGCTCCTGCATATTTCTTATTTAATGTACAGTTCCATGTGCGGAGCTCTCTAATAGGTATAAATTATAATGCAGAAAAACTTAATTTTTTGGTGAGGGAGTTACGTGTGATCTAGTATTATTTTTAATTCGGAAAAGTTTTATATCACCTCTAAATACTAAATGTTAGTAAGAAAAGAAATTTATAATACTTCTCTTTTATTGGAGTAAGGTTTCATACAAAATTCAAGCATGTTTTTGCGTAAATGTACAGGATGCATTAGCTTTAGCTCAATTGTGTAGTTAAAGTTTTAATTTGCGATGTTAAGTAGGATAATGAAGTTTTAACTTCGTCGAATTCGAAGATATATTATTAAGCAAATCAGCTTCCGGTCAGATGAGTTAAATTTCAAACTAGCTTGATTATCTCAACTATTTTAATTACATTATAGATGATTTCTCTGTTAAAGTAAGCATCAAACATCAATGACAATGATGTCTGAATTAGAAAACTACGAATGTTGCATTAAAAGTAGCCAAAATTCAATAAATTGACTTCATTAGGTTTACTAGGAAAATTCAATGTATTTATAGAGAGTTTGCCATGCAATGTGAATTCTTCAAGGAAAGATAATTTTCTGGTCTGTCGGTTGGAAATAAACACTTAAATTACTTAAATAAAGAATTAATGTAAAACAGCATATGCTAGGCTTCAACAACACATAATTCAAAACAAAGAAATTGCTTTCATAAATTTAGTAAATCTAAATTTAGAAGAAGGGTTAAAAGATTAACAATGATTAGTTATACAAGTTAATTAAATTTTCCTCCTCTGTTATAGGATTCGAGTCTTTTAACATAGCATTTTAATGTCTTAAGTGTGGTAAATTATTCTAAAAAACATTGCAAATTTCTAAAATCTAAAATAAGACAGAAGATAAACAGTAAAATTATTAATAAGAAAGATAATAGATTAAAATTCAATTTTGGAGTACCCGAGAAATTTTGCTGATAATATAAGGAGAAAAACAAATGAAGGTTATTGAGATTATTTCTTGCAGAAAAATGTTATGTGTAATAACAACAAAAATTAATCTTCCAAAAATTTATTATTAGCCTAAAAGGGACGTTAGTCCTGAATGGGATATTAGTCTCTAAACGGCCTCAGATAAGTATGTAGATCTAAACAAAACTAAATACTTTTTGACATAATACGAAAAATGCTTGAATTTATCTGCATTCAAGAAATCATATAAAATGTGTTGTTTTTCTTGAAAAAAACCTTTTATTTAACAAATGATCTGACTTCAAATCAGTCAGTTCTAACTGAATCCGTAATGCAGCATCATTTTAAATACAAATTCGCGGATGAAACCTTCTTTTTCGTAGCTCCCTTTTCTGATCACACTTATGTCAACAATATTCCCATTTCACTGCTTAATTTCTAAATTAAAGCTGCTAGAAATGATGAAATTACATTCTTCAACGGATGCACATGCTTTTAAGCATATCTAATGTTCTCAGCCTGAGTTGACCGTTAGTGTAAGTCATGTGCATATACACTAATAACGGATGCACACTCAAGCTGCTGATTTTGGTTGCTTGCGTGAATCGAGGAGAAAAGATATGAAAATGCCTTTGCACAAGATTTCAAAACGGGTCGGATTAAGCAATCAAAAAATCTGCATTCGTTGCGCTTTTGCCCAATCTGGTGTACAGTAATACACATACAGAGCTTCGAAAAATTGAAAAATTCCATTACTTCAAAGTTGAAATAATGATTTAGGGAATCATTCAGGAAAGGATAATTTTTCTTGAAAAAATAATAATTATTGAAGTATTTATTTTGTTTTATAATGTGCTATAACTTTTAAGAATTAGAACTTTCTAGAATTAAAAAATGTTTCAAACTTTTTGCTCTATATGTTAGAATAAAATTAGTTTCACAAAAATTCCTAAATAATTTTTTAAATAATCAACGTAAATTCGAAATGATTCTATGTATAAAAAATGTTTATCTGTATTTATTTACATGTGATTTTGTACTTGAAATCTATCATTTGAAGGTCTTCTCAAAATTTCTTACTAGAAATATAATAATGAAGATAAAAATTAAATTTTTATTTTAACATAATAATGTACAGTTTTCTTAAACAAAATATTTTGACTATGCAGTAAGCGTTACTAGAAAAATAGCTGGGTTATAAAAAATGGAAATTTTCACGTTTTACACTGTCGGAAAGGTCTCTTTTAATTACCCTTAGATTTTTATCAATAATCAAAGTTGAGAATTATCGATGGTTATCATGGAAGTTGTCTTTTACAACTTAAAATCATAACATAATGAATACGCGTAAACAAGAAATACTTGTTACTTAAGTCATTCTTTTTCTCGAAATTAAAAATAAAAAAGATGCTGTTGATTCAAAGCGGAAATCATACTCTTCCCATACTTGTTTAAAAGCAAATGACCTTGCTCGAAATTTTATTTCTCTTTTATCCTGTCTAATGATGCTTCTTAAACACGGTGGCCATGAAAAGCATACCTCTACAAGAATTTGTTTGTATATATCAAAATTTAGTCGGGTATAAATAGCGCCGACTGCTCATCGTCTATCATATCACATCTTTCGGAGTCTGTAGTACCAGCCTTATCGAGACTTAAGAATGAAGTTTGTAAGTTCATCATTTTCTCCTTTTAACGATTTGTTAAGCCAGTTACTTGTTTAAAATGATTCATAATGTTTCTGTAGCCATCCATAGAAATTTTATTACGACCGAAAGTAAGTTTGCAATCATGAATGTTGAGGAAGAGAACTAGATGAATTTAATTTGTATATATTCCTCAGTTAGAATTTCTAAATAATTATTGATATGATATTCCTATAAATAGATTTATTTTTTAATTTGCTCAGTTAAATAAAGATGAAATTAAACAGGATTTTAGAGGATAATTATACAAGGAATACATTTTTGCTCAAGATTTTTAAATGAGAGAATCTTATCTGATGAATCTGAGCTTTAGGTGTGAAATGAATGTTAAAAGGGAGACTTTAGCTTCCAATCTTTTATTCAGTTTTAGAAACTTTTGTTTATAAAAATTCATATCGCGAGTACGTTACCTAAAACATATCAGAAACAGTGTATTATTGCATTTGATGAGATGCGAATTTTTCATAGTAATTTATTAATTTCCTGAAAAAAAAAAACGTTTTTAACTGAAGTTTTCTTCTATTTTAGCTCAGCAATCTTCAGATTACAAGATACTTTTATATTATTTACATAAAAATCGGCGGTGGTTTATAAGTTTAAAAGTTATTAAAGTCACTGACCTTATTTATGATTACTTGCAAAGGATGATGCTTTTTTAGTGCATCTAAAGCAAACAATAAAGATATGTTAACAATAATTTGCAATTCATCCGAAGAACATAAAATTCTGTATACCTTTTAGATAAATGATAACTGCAAACTTTAAGAGATTTGAACATACTGAATTTTACAATTTATTCTAACTTTAAAATTTACTATACTTAAATTTGGTTATATTACTGTCTCAGCATCAGAGGATTAAAAACTACACTTCCACCTGTTGAATGAAGAAATATTCCAAATATAATTTAGGAAAAAACATACAAAGTTAAACTGCTCTCAGAACGATACGCATTACCTTTAAATTTAAAACATCTATCAGGAACTCGGAATGTGGATCCTGTTTTTGAATCTTTCTGTTAAAACTGCATAACTGCATTTCCATCATAATATTTTCAAACTTTAAGAGCCCAAAATACACAGAATGTTTCTTTGAAAGACATTTAGCATACATTTATCTGAGAAATTTCAAACCGTGTAATCAGTTATCATTGAATTATAATTGCTTTTCATTACAGGCATAAATAAATTTTGATGCCGTAAGCAAAGAAGCAAGGATTATAGTTAACAAATGCAGGATTATAGAATTCTAGAAAACTATTTCATTGTATAATATTGTTAATGCAAATATTAATGAAAATTTGATAGTGATTGATATATTTAATGCTATATTTAGGAAATATTTCTAGCTATAATTAAACTGTCAATAACTCATTTTGATTGTTATTTTCCAACTTAAAATTGAAACCGAAAGAATTTTTTAACCAAATGGAAAGTTAAAATTCTCAGCATATTTAAGGCAACAACCATATATTATGAATTTTTGTAACCACTAAAATTTCTCATTAAAAAATAATATTTCCAACACTTAATTCATATAACAATGAGAAAATTTCAAGAATATCAACATTTCGTCAAACGAATTAAAATTAGCTTTCTCTTAGAAGCTAATACTTTCTCAGAAATTAATACTTCTTGATTAATTTTAATTTTTCTAGTTATGAATACACTCAGGTTTTGCTTGTAATTCTATAATTTTGCTATTATTCAAAATGCATTTCTATTCGAAGCATGTATTAGGCGTTTTAAAAATAAAACTCTAATTATATGCTTTTTATATTTTCTTAATTGTTATCTGCGCATAAACTAATGCATTTTTAAATGTAACTATTACATATGTATAACTGCATACGGATAAAATAATGAATATCTGTGTATGGAAGAATTAACAAGGGAAGGCAATTAGGAAATTATGTTGTAGGTCTAGAATATTTCTGTGTACTATTTGAATATAAGATACCAAATGTAAATGGTCAGAGAAAACAGACATAATTAATCTCAACTAGCACAATGAATCACAAATCTTCTAATATCTGTATGCTGTTATGCACAAAATTCTGCAATATATTGCTGTAAAAGAATTTTAACCGGATAATAAAATGAAGAAAAAAATGCAATGGACATGAAATTAAGCAATTTTCTAGCTTAATATATAAAACACATACATTAATCTTTCATACATAAAAAATAAATTTTTATCAATAACCATGAAAAATGCAAAATAAATATGCATTATTTATTTTGTATTACAATAGACAAAAAAGTCTATTGAGAAACATTAGATATCAATTTTTCTTCTAGAGATTATGTTTATTTCCACTGAGGTTTTCATTGAAAATCTCTTTTCCAATCAATCGTTTTCGTCCAGCAGTATTTAAAAAAAAAAAAAAAAAAAAAAAATTAATTAAAACGCTACCACAACCTAATTTCTAACAAAATTACGGGCTGCCATCATATATATCTATTTTTCTTTTTCTTTGCGGAAAAGTTTTCCTTCCAAATTATTCCTTTATCCTTGCATAATATTTACCCCCTTCATAACTAAACAACTTTATTAAACCACTGAAATTAAAACCAGAAATTAAATAAAATGCTTCTCCCTAATGTGACAGTTTATAATATTCACGTGGTTATTTTTTCAGCTCCTGTTTCCACTCTTTTTGGCCTCTGCCGCAATGGCCGCCAATATGGGTATGAATATCCACGGTGGAGCCTACAATTTCGGATACGCCACCGGAGATGCAGGCGGACACAGCCGAGTGGAATCCGGTTCCGCTGGAAACGTGGCCGGAAGTTACAGTTATGTTGATCCTAACGGAGATCTTCGCACCGTTCAATACACTGCTGGACCAGGAGGCTATCAAGCAAGTGGAGACATCTCTGTCGATAGAAAGACCGCCGCAGCTGCTGCAGCTCTCGCGGCTATGGCACCCAAAGCTCCTCCAGCCGCTGCCCCTGTAGCTCCTGCTGCTCCCTGGTATGGCCCTGCACACTATGGAGGCGCAAATGTCATTATGACTGGTGGGCCAGGAATGGCTCAGTATATGGCTAAATGGTAAAAACGATACTATTAAATACGGCGTAAAATAACGATGCTGACTTTTTCACTTTGGAGGCTGTTACTATCGAGACTCCAGATTTGTGTATTTCGTCCGTTTGGAACTTTGGTCATCCAGCTACTTCCCTAGTGTCATAAGAACGAGCAGAGATTTAACACGATGTAAATATCGAAAATAAATAGCGTACTTTTAAGAACAGTCATTTATTTTTAGTTGAATGCTTCAACAATTATTTTAATATAAATAAGTTATTTATAAATATTATGTATACAATACATAATCTATAGAATTCTGTTATTCTCAGAAAGTGTTTAGTCTATTACGAATGTTGACTCTGTTATAAATTAGTCAGTAAAATGTTCTATTATTTAAATAAGCCAAATGAAGTAAAATGTGCTCTTTCTTATTTAAAAGTACTTTCGATGAATAAAAAAATACGCAAATATTAGGATTCCATACCATTATGATTAAGAATTTGCCATATATTTCATGCATTAAATTATGCATGTTTATTATATAAATGAATTTTTATTTAAAATTTTGAAACCTGAAAAGATTTGAAGATAATGTAAAAGAATAATTTCAGTTAATTTAATTAAAATTAATTGTTCTGCATTCACAAAATGGAAAGAAAAATACCGCAATAAAATGAGCACAAATTTATGACTTTTTCTGTAGTTATCTGAAAGAACAGGTTATAAAACATTTATCATTAAAATTGGCTGTATTATCTATTCGCATTTCAAAAACTGATTTTTTTTATTACTTAAAACCATGTCAATGGAAAATTTCGCCAGTAAATCTTATTTCTTCGCAATTAAATCTTTTGAATGAAACATTTTCAAAACTAATTTGTTTGTCATATGATTATTTATGTTTACTATTTAAAACACTTCTTGCTTAAAATCACTGCAAGTTTCATTCTTAAACTATTTACGGTAATGTTATGCCTTTAACAAAATTATATTTTGCTACGTAATGCTTGAATGTGTTTTCCTTTAAATGAAAAGTCATACCTGCCATATATTAATCATGTTTATAATTATTTATGCCTGCAATAAATTATGCTGGCATGAAGAGATTAATTATATTGTAATAAGACGACATTAATACCTTTTTGTAAAAAAGCGCACAGAACAGAATTATATACCTATTTGGAACATCGCGTCAGGATTATTCTTCGAAGCAAGCTAAATACGTTAATATTACAAAATAAACAAACACACTGAGAAATGAGGTACTGAAATGAATTAATTAAAATCGCGAAAAAATGAGATACCATATGCCTCGTTAATTTATTTGGAGTGCATGTTCCCCACCTTCTGAAAGCAAGCAGTTCTTACGAAACCTTTCTAAAGTCAAAACGATGTTAGCGAGGAAATAGTTACGATTATTTTGTGCAGGAGACGTTTGGAGTGTTACCAAGGCAACAGTAGCGCCGAATAAATTATACCAAAGTAATAAACAGAATTCCACGTAACCCTAACGTATAATAAAAGTAGAAATGATGTGATAAGTGCATAGTTTGTATTAAAAAATCAAGCAGTCTTATGTCTCATTATAAAATTGGCAGGACTACGAACATATTCTGGACTCAGAGTTAATTTAATGCTCTGAAAATAACGTGCTTGTTTCAAATTCAACTTTCTTGGTTTTAATTTCAAGCAAACAGTTGGCCAGTACAGGGCAAGGTTGACGTATGCATTCTTCCATGCATTAGAAAGTATCAAATGTCAATTTGCATTCAAACTACTGTTACAGAAATTAAAGCTAATATGCATAAACAACTGAGGGAACAGAGGTAACTGCAGTGATTATTGATTCGTCAAAGACTATTTTTCAACAGCTGCATCTATTGGCGAAAAATATAAAGTAAACTTACTATATAAACAACATATAATAAAATAAATATGCTCATTTTCAAAACCAGAAATAATATTTTAACAGATCATAAATATGTACAAATATACATTGTTTTCTTCATTTTTTTGTCTAAATTCATGCTGGATTATGATTGATTTTAGGATGTGATCAGATTCTAAAAAGTTCTTACTGTAATATTTTAAAGGCAATGTAGCAGCGATGCACATTCTGGATGAATCTGAATTGTTTTAGTTTGAATATCGAAGTGTTTAAGAGAAGTAAACTCGGCTTAGGTAGATTTAGATGTATGAAAAATTAGCTGATTTGAGTTTAAAATTATTTTTGATATTATGTAAATTACAGAAATTCAGTTGAATTGTAAATTTTGAATTGACTTGTTTCCAGTTATTTTTGTTATGAAAGTCACAGCAGTCTTGTTGAAGTCTAAAACCAAAATGCGATTTATAATAAATTTTATTGTACGAGATTTATTTAAAGAAGCTATGACGTACTTATATCAAATATCAGAACTATAAGTTTGTATATTCAGCAAAGAATCGCGAATTAGTGCTAATGAAATTCGGGGTTGGGGAAAAGTAACATCTTGTAAAAAACCGGGAGCTGTACCACTTCAACCTTGTTTGCTTTTTATCTCTGTTTGCCACAAGGCACCGAGGGAGCAGTGCAATACAAAGAAACGCTCTTTGCAATCGAAAGGGGCAAAATGGCGGACCAAATCCTCGAAGCCAGAGCGAATAATTATCTGAAGTACCTCGAGCTATTTTTAGGACCTCTTTTCTTGCCACCCACGTCAGAGCATTTTGTGCCATTACTAAACTTAACGAGTAACCGCTAACAGGTATCATTGATCGCTAGACACCAAGGGATCGGTTTGTTGTATCGATGGGCAGCTAAAAGACCTCATATTATACAACAATTTCAGAACGTTTTAAATATCAATCTCAAAAGACCAAAAAGGCCTTACAAATATATCACATTGACAAAATATACAAATTTCAATGAAAACTGACGTAACAAATGAAATTTGGAATTGTACAAATTTCACTTCTAATAAACAAATGAAATAAGACAAATGACGTAACAAATGAAATTTGGAATTGTACAAATTCACCGGTAACGACAATTTTCTTTACTGCTTTCACAATTACTTTCTTCGACATTTTCTTTTCGACCACAAGTTTCCCATTTTACATAGAAAGATACAATTCTTGAAATAAAAATAAATAAATAAAAATAAAGTCTATATTAGCTTCGTTTTCTGAAAATGGCAAAGAACGTAAAGTTATATGCCTTTTAAAAAATTTAAGTTTCCACAGTATAACTCAGCATTTCATAAATAAAAGTTGAAACAGTAATTCAACATTTTAAATTTATACGCACTGAAAGGATTATTATATCTCCCGTGCGTGCTTTCGTGAAATAAGTGATTAGCACATCCAGGTAGCGATTGAAAGATCCGTAGTTCAAATCCTGGCAAGGGTACAGCTGATATTTTACACATTCTGCTTTAAAAAACTTAAAACACGTTTTAAGAAACAGTAGCACACAAACTAAAATGGAGTGGGTGACAACTCTGACTACCTGAATTTATTTAGCTCTCACCAACTGGACAAGAAATCGTCTCCATATAAATTTGGTCGACTTTAGCCGGCTTTTGAATGAGGAAAAATGTAAGGAATTACTGCATCACTCTGTGCGTATTCTCATGATTCTCATGATGTTATTCTATTTAATTAACAATTGGGATATCCGCTTCAGTTTCCGATGAGGACATAGTTTATTTTGTATGTTTCCGGCTTCGAAACATTTTAATAAGCTTTGCAGCATAAATCTCTCCTCTTTTATTTCTCTCACAAATGTCTCACGTACTTTGAATTCCTGGAACAAATTCATCTTTTATCTGAATATCAGGAAAATAATTAAGCTCACCGAAGAATGTGCGCAACACGGAAATTATGCAGCAGTATTCTTCACTTACTTAGCAAGGAATGCACTAACTGTAAACCGGTAACTCTGAAATACAGAGAATGTTTTCAGAGCATTTTCCAGTTCATTAACTCATTTTAGCATTTTCCAGAATACCAGAGAAACACTAATTGTTACATATTCTCTGAAATTTAGTTTCACTAGACCACAGTATGAATGAAAATCTTAAAAGTATTTATAGAAATATATATAGCCCTTATTTTTGTAACTCGCAGTATATGATTTAAACAATTAGTTAGAAGCCTCCCCGATTCCAGCTAACTCATTCTGAAATTTTGACTGACAATTTAAATTTTTCGTATTGTGTGTAGCTCCCATGAAATTGTTTTTGTCATATTTGTCTTAACTTTGTTGTGCTTTCTAAGAGCGAAATGTTTTCTGCATCTAGGTATTTTAAATAAAAATAATGAGCACATTTTACTTAAAATAGTTTTACTAATAATTTCTGTGTGTAATTGGTTACATCCTTGTATAGTTGATTATACCCTTTCTATTTATAATTGATTATATCCTTACTACGTATAATTGATGATAGCCTTAGATCCTTGGAAGGCATTCGCAAAGATTAAAATTGCATTTATACACTCGTAGATACTCAGGATACTAAACACACACGCAAATTCTTTACAACACCAAATGAAACGTTAAAGGCGCGATAAAAGTAATTTTTTGCTAATTACTATTAGTTTGTTAACAGTTATTATTCTGACAAAGTATTATTTTCACGAGTCATATATATTGTATACCACAGAAATGGAATTTCTTAAGTGGCTAGAGATTTCTAAAATTTCTTAATTGGTGAACTTCTTTATTTTAATGTATTTAATATTATATCTATATTTTATAATAAAAAATCAATGCAAAAACATCACTACCAAATCGGAAATAATACCAGTACCAATTCTAGGATATTAACTCTTTCACAGCGAATTCGCCTGGACCGCCCCTGTATTCAGACAACGGCAAGTCGCCCGAATGCCTGCGTCTTTTTTCTATCTGGCGCCTTCCACCATCACGCTAGTACATGGCTCATTGATTACCGGAGTTTATAAATGAAATGCCCGTCATTATTTTCAAGCGACTAAAATAGCTGTCTTATTTGAATGCACCTTCCCTGTCCTTCGTTTAGCGTCAACGTTTACCTATTGATGCTCGCAGTTGCAATTCTGTCCTAAGGGGAAACTGCACAAAGTGGATGAAATCGCACAAAGATCCTCAAGAGAGAGGTAATCAGTTTATTTAGAAAGGGGGGGGAAGAAAAATCCATTCCGATAGAAATTCGTGCACACGGGCGTTCGAAATGCTTGAGGGGAAAAGAATTTGACCTCTATGTAAGCGAAGAGTTAAAAGTAGCTACAGCAAATCTGGAAATAAAAATTTAATGGATTATTTAGTTTCTAACAGTTTTAATTATTTAACTACCAAAAGTAGTTATATCAATCAATTAGTTATATTATTAATTACGTCAGAAAAGAAAAAGTAATTATATTTATTCAATAATTTGGGGAATTCCATCTATTTTCTTTCGTGCTTATTATCCCTTTTGAAGATTAGTATTAATCAGTTATAAATGTAACATCATTACAACTCTCTTTAAACAAATGCACCTTTTTTTAAATAAAACATTAACATCGGCTTTAGCTTGTACACATGAATCAAAAGAGTGATTATCCTCAACGTATAGTTCTTCTTCATTCAGAGTTTGAAGGAGAAATGAGATAAAAAAGTAATATCGAAAACTTCTAGTACAAAAGAAAACTTGCCATTGTTTTGTTTTCCGGTCCGTTATATAGATTTTGACATTTCCATTTGAGTCTTATCTTTTTGTCTGTGCTATCTTCTTTTTAGGATGACATTTCCAGAAGAAGTATGAAAAAGAACAGAATTTCGCCATTTGGTATTGATAAACTTCGACGCGAGGGGGAATATTCCATTTGTTGGAGAAAAGAATTGAAACCTGAGGAAATTTATATTCCGAATCGTGTATTCACGTGTTTAAAAGAAGATACAATATATATATATATATATGTGTGTGTGCGTGTGTGTTTATATGTATGTAAATCTACTGCTTAAAATTAACATTACAAAACGTTTCAGTAATGAACTATTCATGAAATTTACACGATTTGTTGCGGTAGAGTAATTTTTCCGTCATTTCTGAAAACTGAAGATTCCTTTGAAATTTGAAAATTGAAATCTGAAAGTTCAAGACTTTCAATAATTTCAATAATTTCTGAAATAATAAGTTCAATAATTTCTGAAAATCATTGATAAGAAACCTTCAACAAATGGATCAAAACTTAACTTTTAAACTGGAAATAGTTGACGGAAATAATTTACACCTTGAAAAGTTTCAAGGTGTGAAAGTTCAGAAATTTAAGACATTTCTGAAAATGTAGGTTTATATCACAATCATTTCTTACCCTTTATTTACTTGCAACGCATGTTATAATGGCCATCAAATTAATGTTAGTTTTTGATTAAATCTCGTTAGTGCTAGAAAAAATAATACAACTTTTATTGTTTGCTATTTCTAGTTTAAAAATTTATTTTTCAAAGCAATATGTTTATTTTTTTCATTCTCAATAAAAAGGATATCATAGCAGCTTTAACATGCGCTGGTGGGTGTGAATCATATCACAAATTAAACCACAAATATTTTTTGAAAGAATAATATGGAAACCAGACTATTATTTTTCGGTCATTCATTTATAGGAAAAATAAAACGTTAAAAGATCTGAATGGTTTCAGATTCCAACTGTCGCCTAACAGGATTTCTTCATGATCTCGCTGAGATCTCAGTCTTTCCCAATCTCTTTAACCCTGCCATTTTTCTTAGTCTTTTTAGCTCTGTTATTAAGAATCATTTTCATCGCACTCACACATGCAGTTTAACAGCAAAATCACAAAATGTTTAAATGTTGCGTAGCAAGATATGTTTAAAATTCTTGATGCAATTTTAATATGCCTTTCCATATTTTTCAGGCTTTTCTCAGTTTATCATACCAACATTCAGTTTCCTCAGTAAGATGGCTAACAATTCTCTTCACTGTTAATTTTTACGTGTTAACTTTATTTGTTACATATCATGTTCTTCGCATTTACGATACATAAAATTCGACTGAACAGCAAACTCACATTTAAAAACAGCATATCTTTAGAATTCTCAGTAGAATGTTACAGGTTTTTATATTCCTGCTATTAATTGTTTAAAAGCTAGCCTTTCGTGCAACTGAGCGCATAAAATAATTAGCATAAAAAGAAAAAGTATATAATAGTTTTAATGAGTCCACTTAGTCTAATTTCTTAAAAACATATATTTCTAATTAGACATCTCAGTTACTTTTAATACATGTTTGTTTAAACCAGTCGCATTAAAAAGCAGAAAACAAATTAAGAAATAGGTTTATTGCTTTTAAATCGATTAATTTTTTCTCAAGAAACTCAAATAATAATAATTTTACTCAATAACCTTCCAGATTATATTTGAAAGTCTCCGAAGCTTTACGCAGCGGCAATACGCTGGCACGTGGAAGATAAAAGTATTTTATTTTCGGCCTCAAAAACCCATTGATTTCATTACAGCCGAGTTTGTTAATTGAAATTAAATGATAAATTTCTTACATTTTGCCGAATATCAACAGTTTCGCGTGCTGGAAATAAAAATGGTTTATTTCGAACCGCGTTGCCACTACTCGTTATCAGATCGTTGAGTCTGCTAATCTAAAGTTCATTAAGTTTCACAAAATATGAAACATAAAACGTCCAATTCCAAATTCGGTCTGCCGGGTGAAGGACTACGTTATTCAGAATTTGATAGCTTTATGTACTGTCTTTATTTCCACAATCCGAGAAACGTACATGCACACATGCTCATTACTTAATTTTTTTAAAGTAATACAGTAATGCAGCACTCAGATTTGGATCACATACAGAAGAAAAGATGAAAATACCCATTCTGTCAATCTATTTTGCTAGAAAAACGCACGAGGGATTTGGGCAAAAATCCTCAATCATTTTCTAAAGTAAGTATAATATAGTCTGGCTATATATACCTGTCAATATAATATCTCTTTCTCATTTCCGAAAGAAAATCTATTCTTTCTTGAATTTTTAACTAAAACCATTGTTTTCGTACTTTGATTATTAGATATTTTAAACTAAAATTTAGAATTCTACCACCACAATGAGAAATAATTTTCGAGTTTACTTCCTTATGCAGAATCAACTCAAATAAATAAAGTGAAATGAATAAATAAGAAAACTGCGATAAAATGTCATCATAGAGTTCCTCAAATTTTTAAGAAAGAAATACACCTAGCTTTAAATTTTGGTACTTGCATATTAAAGGAAAAAACTTGGCAACAGCTGGGCGGTTTTTTGACAGAAGAAACAGGTAATTCGCTGAACTTTCGGATTGCAACTTACAATGGATATGGTTACCAAAAGATATGTTATGCGCAAGGTTGTCAGGGTTGGGTGACTTCTGAAAATTTCGAGAACAATTTGGCGGTTTTTATGAAGGTGGTTGTGATAATATGTAGGCACCTAACTTTTTCTTTAAGCTGTATAGAGGAATTAGCTTGTTTATTTTCTGGCAAAGCCCGAAAATTAGACAGGAAAAATTGTTATTTCATTAAAATAGCAATTTTTCCTGTACAAGTTTTAATTATTTTTCCTGTCTGATTTCTAATCTTGCCTGTTTCAAACATTTTAGATTTTGGTAAACTTTGTAGTAAGATGAGAAGCAGTATGCAGCAGTCTATTTTGGGCCTTGGGCCTTATTATGTTCGGGATGAAATCTTAATTCAGAATTAGTTAGTTTCTGTTTAAATGCACTTGATTGGATAATTAAGCATGGTGCAAAATTATTGTTTGTTGTTTGAGTTGTAGTTTCATTTACGTCACACACACAAAATTCATGTATGATATGTTTAGTCTTGAAATGATGTGGTTCAGGAAAAGGTATGACTGTTTTTAGAATAGAAATTGGAAATACCCAAATTAAAATTAAACATTAAGGAGCTATTACTAATTTAAATTATAATTTGGATTTACATATTTTTTATCTTACATATTGGTAACGACTAACGAGTAGCGAGTGGGTATCTTACATATTGGTAATGACTAACGAGTGAGATAACAGGTTAATGGATATTATAAAAATTATCCCATTAATTTAATCACCGCAACGAAGATATTCCAAGTCTTCTTTTCGATTAAGTTATCTCTTTAGGAAATTTTTCATGCATTTCATGCTTTTATTGAGATGCGACCTTTGATCTTTTTTGCATCTTGTTTACAGAACATGTCCTGCAGATATTTGAACAGACGACTTTGATCCAGAGCTTCGTAAGACCGCTGTGTTAGAGACAATTAGTTGCACAGAGTGCGGCAGCAGAATCGTTTAGAAATGCAGCAAACGGTTTCACTTCAAGAACCGAATCCGGCAGAGAATCCGAGTGAACGAGAACTAAGATTGTTGAGTTCAGTTTCTTTTAATAGCGCGGTTGATATTCTTACGACTGAATCAAAAGACTGAAATAGCAAAATATTTTTACGAAGCCATCTATTAGTTTCTTAAAGAATGCCAACATTTTAAGGTCTCCGATTTGACGGTTATGTTAATCTTACTTCAAAAGGTGCAAAAAAATCCTCAGCAGGTATCTCAAAGCAAACTTTGAAAGCATGACTTATCTTAACAGTTGCTTTCCCTGTATATTTTTTTTTACCTTGATAGATATGCTCCCACTAGCGGCGAAGTGACTAAAAACGCAAAACTCTGATAATTCAGACTCTGAGAATCTTCTTGTCTGGTTACGTGAGTTTTCCGCATGTTTCGCGAATGTAGCCCTCTTATTTAACCTGAATACGAACCACTTACCTTTAAAGTTCTTTACGAAATTTCCCCCATAGGCATACAATATTATATTGATGATGTTGGACAATGATGGAAATTTTCAATGATGATGTAATAGAGAAACAGTGAATTTTTAGTTAGAATGTAGAAATTTGAAAAATAAAAATAGCAAATATATTGAATTCGAATTTTTTTCTTTCAGACAGCACGTTTTCAAAAATTTTGATAAGCATCTATGGCAAGGTACTCGAAGAAATTTCAGCAATGTTAAAGAATTCAGTATAATCAATTTAAATTTTTCAGTCAGATTTATTGAGTACATATATGTTAAATTTTATAATTTTTATAACAATTGTATAATTCTATAATGAATGTAATAAACTAATAATTTTACAACTATGAAGCGTGTTTTTCAGTGTAATATAGGAGAGAAAATTCACCATACTGTAGTTATGCAAATAAATTGTAATCTGGAAGTAACCGATTTCTACAAAGATACACTGAGATGACTGTCACTTTCATTTATTTCATACAATATTTTAATGACGGTGTAGGGATAACTATTATTCGTGAAATCAAATGTCATAGTAATCAATATTTCTTTGCATAGTGCGATTACTTCTACATTTCAGTTTTCTTACATAATCATTTTGCGATAAAAATTTACGGGTTCATTTAAAATGATCCATATTCTTCTAAATGATTGATTTTTTAGTTTGTTTACAAGTTTGGTTTTCTCAATACCCATGTTCTGTGTGTCATTTGTGTGCCTTTTTATGTATATACCCTATCTTATACCATTCTTGTTCTAGAATATCTTTTCTCGCTTTCTTCACAGCGTTCAGAATGCGGGTTTGAGTTTATCCAGATTTTTGGGCAATGCTGTCCCGTGTACAAATGAAGGATAGGACAAAATACTGATTAAACTCAGAAATCGCATTTTTGTTACATGTTAGTGACAGAAGATTAGGAATGGGATAAATTGTAATATTCTTTGCTGGCGTGGTTTGTATATTGGCACATAAAGAACACGGAATGTAAGAAGAAAAAATATTTAGTTATTCTTTCTTTTAAACTTTCGTTTTCATTTACGTGGCGACCCGTAACGACTGAAGAGATCTAGAAGGGCGTCATCGTTCTGAGGGGCAATAAGGAAGTATTAGAAAACAAGTGGTAATAATAGCACGTTTGAAATATTTAGCTGCCCAAAACCATTTTAAAAATTAAAATATTTATTTTATCACATAAATATTTAATTCATGCATCACTAAAATGCATTACTAAACCATTTCAGTCGAATCTTTGCATATGTTAGTCCATGTTGCATATTGGTTTACTTCTTTCGTCAAAGGGAACGAAGTTATAAATTTTAGTCTAATATTCTATATATTTGACTACAGATATAATATCCAGTGACTTAAAGTACATTCATGTAGCTTATTCCTTCAATATACACCGCGTCCACAGAAATCCCCACCCGGCCTTTATTTTTGCAAGCGTTCGTCGTAAGCACACACTTCTAATTACAAAAATGTTTTAAATAACGCAAAGATTCATTTGGAACTTTTAAATTTAAAGAAAAGAGTTGGTAACAAGTATGAAACCTCATTTTTTATGTTTCTCACGAACATCCATCTTATAAAACAGGAATTCTATAAGATGCTGTGATAAAGATCTCTATTCTGATAAAAATTATGCTGAATAAACTTCTTGATATTCTGCATATAAATGCTCGCCACTTAATCTCTTAACATCATAAACCTTTTTCTGAATTGATATTTTACTTTTAGTTAGGTACAAATGCAAACATTGTGCTCTTCAATTTTGTGTACGGCCCCTGAATATGATATTTGACTTAATACCAAATGTCTCAGTCAATTTTTGTCAAACGTTTCATGTTTAAGTTTCATAAGGAGTATAAAACGTCCCTGAATATAAGTATACAGACCAGAAAAACGTAAAAAAAGTTAGATTTCGTAAATGTCATAAAACTGACTTCTTTAATTCCATAAATGGCAAAACATGAAACTTTGCTCCATTTAAAACATTTTTGTAGTTATTTTGTAGTATATGCCTAGTACTAACAGTTGTGAAAATAAAGGTCGGGTAAGAATTTCTGTAGACACGGTGTTTGCCGCTGGGCATACAGTGATACTATCCATCCTTTGTCAGATCTATGAATGGTTTGAGAAACCTTTAATCGATGCTGTTCCGTTTCCGTATTGCATGACAAATTTTAATTAATAATTTGATGAAAAACGAAGACAAAAATACCTAAAACGTTTTTACATTTTTTTTCATTCTATGCATCTTATTCAGATAATATTATATTTCTATCTATAGATTATAATCAAATGTTTTCAAGAAAAGGAAGAGTTGAATAAAAGGATTGTCGGAAAACGATTAGTCAACCACAAATTTTGGGTGAAACTATGATTTAAAATATCACTAACTGCTTTGCAAAGGGCTAGCTACTTTATAACGATTTTGTAATTCTGAAGACACAACCATCTGGAATTGGATGAGTTATTCGGAAATTACACAATACACTCAGATTCCTATCAAATCAGAACTGCCTTGGGAGCCGCGGTTCATTTCAAAAATTGTTATATTCCTAATGGTGGTAACGTTACTTTTCCAACAACACATAAATTTACTCTGTTTATTTGGCTCTAAACATAAGATAATACTGTAACAATTAATGTGGTCATTTGTTCTGGCTAACTATGTTTTTCACTGTAAACATGTAAAGATCAACACAAATTACTTGAAACTATAATAAATAACTCCGGTGAAAATATACTATTAGATTTGCAAACTCTCTTAATTCCTTCAAGTTTTTATTCTGAAATCGAGAAATTCAACAATTATTAATTTAGAAAAATACGAGAATCTTCGAAGGGATTTCAATGAATGCGAATACCAGTTTTATATTTTATTTAAAGTTATAATAATTTAGCACTTTTATATAATAATGCACATACTAATTTTCCAAAACTGACACAGAGAAAGAAATGTTTTTTCCTCCATCCAAAACAAAAAGATCATAAGATATTTTAAAAGAATCTTCTTATTAACTGAACTTTTAGTTCACTAATTACTTGCTAACTTCTTAATTTTTTTCGTTTTTGATTGAATGAAAAAATTAAATTTTACAGGGAATTTAACACTTCATTTTTCTTTTTTAACTAAATAGAGCCTCAAAGGATATTAAATACATAATCTTATTATCCTTTGCATTTGTTTCCATAGAAACGAAGTTTTTCTTCACGATTTGAAACCTAGTTTCTTAAAAATTTACCGTTATTTATTTCAAATCATTTTTTCCCACTAGGGGGAATGAATTTCGTAAGAGAATTACACATAATGATTTAAATTTATTCGATATAAATTACCGAGGCAAAATACTGTTCATATTTTATAGCACCCTACCCACTTCAAAAAATAAGTGCTTCTTTTCAAGTAAATTAACTGAAGTCCGTTATTTATTTAATGTAAGAGAACTTAGAAATTTGAATTTAAATATGCATGTGTGTGTAATATGTGCATAACGCGCGCTGTGTATGTGTCTGTATGTATACATTATGGGCCTATATGCAATTATAATTGTAGAGGCAGATTCTTCCACTCCATTTACTTCTACTTCAACTTAGCAGAATCATGAGTAGCGCAGCTTGCAAAGCAGCAGACGACTACAAGACTTTGGTGGGAAACAGACGGTTTCCTTGGAGGCTCAAGTTCCTTGTGTTACAAGCGGACTATACTTGTCTATTGCCTATAGTTATTATTTCATTTATTTAATATTAGTAAAAATAAAGCAGTAACTATGCTTAACTGTGTTCTACCATGTTCTGTTGAAAGCAAATCCATGTTCTACCATGTTCTGTTGAAAGTAAATCCATTTACTTCTACTTCAACTTAGCAGAATCATGAGTAGCGCAGCTTGCAAAGCAGCAGACGACTACAAGATTTTGGTGGGAAACAGACGGTTTCCTTGGAGGCTCAAGTTCCTTGTGTTACAAGCGGACGATACTTGTCTATTGCCTATAGTTATTATTTCATTTATTTAATATTAGTAAAAATAAAGCAGTAACTATGCTTAACTGTGTTCTACCATGTTCTGTTGAAAGTAAATCCTACCAGGTAAAAGTTTTAAAGACAATATCAAAAAGTTAAAAAGTGCAAATTCCTTTCTTTGCCATTTTGCCTGTTGGCATGTTTTAAACCATGCCCAGAAAACTTCTCGTTGCATAATCAGTGCTATCGTAATTGATTGTTATATCCTAATTCGTTCATAAAAAGTTAATTTATATATAATCTAATGTTGCGATAAGGAATGCGGCTGTTTAATTTGCTGCTACTTTCTAAAGGCAACATCAATGGAAAATCAAAAGATGATATTTGGTTTGCTAGCTTTTTTGCAATTATATATATATATATATATATAATTATTTCTTAAACAATATTGATTAATTGATTATATTATCTCCTAAGTTATATATATATATATACGTGTAACAAGACTAAAAAGAAAGTATACAACAGTGTGACGATGGTTCTCTGCATTATAACTTGAAGAGAATTTACTACGTAGTTAGAAAGATGACACTAGAAGACAGAAGTGGCCGCTGATTTAGAAACCATAATTTTATTCCTTGATAATGGACATCGGCACTATGGGTTCGCTATGCATCCCACAGTTTTATACAGCTTATGTTTCTTAAACCATGGATGTGATTGGAAGAGTAAACTCTGCGTCGCTATCGACAAGGCAATACGGCGAAAAGAAGCAGAAGAGCGAAGAAAAGGGGATGCGACGCAATTACTTTTATACCATTTCAGATTACATGACAGATTAATGTCGAGATGTTGGGTTCAGATTTCATGGATAAGTGCGCATCATAACTGCTGGGAGTTTAGTTAGAAGAATTATTGCTTTGTTATTTTTAAAATGAAAACGGAAGTTAAGGGACCATTATTAATTTATTATTTGAAAGATAGATATTTTATATTTTATATACATATTTACATCATATATATACATGTAATGATATTTTTAAATCAATTGATTAAATTAAATTCTATTAATATTGCTTAATAATGTGTTGGCGATTCTCTACCTAAATTGCATCCCTGTTCCTAAATTTTGGCGAAATCCTTTCTTTAGTATAAAATATATTAACCTGTTGGCGCCCGCCAAATCGCCAAACTAATAAATCTGTCATATTACATAAAGTACTTAAGAACACTCCTGATGAGAAGATAGCGTCATCTCGTGATTTCAATTAATATCGCTGATTGGAGGAGCCTCGTGACGTACACATATGTATAAGTAGGGCTTCTGCTCAAGGTACGAGGAGAACGCTTACGAGATGGATGCTAAAATAAACCTACCACTTTATATTCCAAAATTTGTCTCATTCCTGTTGACCCGGCTGCACAAAACAAATAATGTATGAGAAATTACATTTCAGAAAGCCGGTAGGATACCACCTTCAAAGGGATTATCTAAAAAAGAAGATACCCCAAGGATTATACGGATAAAATGTTACGCACTTTAGATGAATTTGCCGCTGTGCGACTTCTATGTTCTACATTTTTCGCTAGGCGTTCTTGCTTCAAGAGAATCATCCTTCTGTTACCTGTATTCTGGTATTCTGCAGATTATTTTACGTCCAGAGAAGCATCCTTCTGCCCCCTGTGATGTGTGATTTGTGTTTCCATCGAAAGTTCGTCGTTCATCAAATGTGCTCTTACCGTTGACCTACTTTTGAGGATGGAAATCTTTCCCTACGTCTACGCCGTTCTGTGTTGCTCTCGAGAGCTTTGTGCTTGTGTGGTGATTGATCGTGTTTTGCGAAATTCTAATCAAGAGTGCACAAAAATGTGTATTTTCGTGTCGATTTCATCACTCGTATTCTCGTCACAATAAGTCAAACAGAAGCACTTAGTAAAAAGATTGGCGATGCAAATGATATTATTACTATTGAATTATAATTACTGATTTAATAATAGTGTTTTTATTTTGAAAATTTTAAAAAGTATTATTTTGGTATAAATGTATTTTAAATTTGGTATTTAAAGGATGTATTTTGGTTTTAATATTGTTTTGGGAAAATTTAAAGAGTATTATTTTTTAATTAGTTTTATTTATGAAAGTATTATTAGTTTTATTTATGAAAGTATTATTAGTTTTATTTATGAAAGTATTATTAAGAGAATAATGGCTAATGAAAACATCTCTGATCCTGATGATTCATTAAGGGCAGCTAGCGCTGAACCTGAAACAAGTATAACTCCCTTTGATGCGCAGAATGATATGGATATAAATTCATGGCTTGAGTACTTTAACAAAACTCATTTAGATAAAGATGAAACGTGGAAGCTTAATAATGTAGCTCGATATCTAAAAGGTAATGCACTTAGCGTATATGTCAAAAACTGCTATAAAATTACTAAATATGTGGAATTAGTCCAAATTTTAAAGGAAAATTTTTTCGACCCCACTTTAACTACGTTTGGTGATTTTGCCAATTACAAGTACAATCATAAAGAGGATATAACGCAATATTTTCGCAAAAAATTAAGATATTGGTAAAAAAATAAATCTTAACTCATGAAATGATCTTGGAGGGTCTGACGGATGGCCTTCCTATAGAATTAAAATCCTTAATGACGATCAACGCACCCTCTGACCCCATCTCTTGTAGTCTTGTCCATAAGCTTATTCAGATTAGCGAAAATCAACAAATCAAAAGTGCACCTCCCAGATTTGTTACTCCGATTGGGAACAGTCCCCGAAAAAATTCTGAGTGACAGGAATGCAGCCTTCACTTCCTCTAGATTCAAAAAATTTCTTAAAAAGCATAATGTTAAACAACTTTTAACTTCATCTCACCATCCCCAGACAAATGGTAAAGTAGAAAGAGTAAATCAATGAATAGTAAGTCGACTAAAATGTAAAGTAAATTCTTCTTCTAAAAAAGTACCATGGACTAAAGTGCTAGAGCAAGTTGTTATCGAATATAACAACTCCCCTCATACGGTAACTAAGTTCACCCCAGCATACTTACTATTTGGTAACCTCCCTTTTGAATCTCCAATTGATCAAAATAAATACCCTTCCTTAAATGAAGCAAGGGCTTTAGCAAAGAAAAGAACCATCGAATACCACCGAAAGAATAAAACTAGATATGACATCAGATTTGTAGAATCAAAATTTCAACCTGGAGATTTTGTCCTTTACGAGGAATTTGAATACCCAAATACTAGAAAATTGACTTCACCCTATTCAGGCCCTTATCAGAATATGAATAAATTATCTGAAGTTAATTATGAAATCGACAGGGAAAATTTTCACACGAAGAAACCAACTGAGATTGTACATGCGTCAAAATTAAGGTTCTATTATCCACCCGAGAACTTTAAATTACATCATGAATAAATCAAAATTTATAAATCAATAAAGTATCCATAACCCTTCTTTTAGTTTTCATCCTGTTTTCCCCCTTAATAGTTGATTTATCTCTTAGTGTCTGAAAAGATTGTCTGCTCTTTTCTTTTACTGGGTTCCTTCAAACTTGAGTTTCAGGTTCAATGCACTTTCCGTGTGGGAAACACTCAATTGAGGCTATACTACAAGTAGAGTACTATACCCTCACATTTCCTTGAGCTCATGTTTTCCTATGTTTGTGTTATAAATTGTAGCAACAGTTGACAAAGTTAAATTTCAGTTGTTGAAACTTATGAATTTCATTTTATGTTTCTGCAGCATCGTGTACAAAAAACTGGTATGGATGTTGGAAGTTAAATTTCATCCATTTCATTCAATTTGTTATCATTAATAAGAGAAAAATAGAGTGACAAAATATGTTAAAAACCTAGAAAAATGTGTATTTTCAACAAGAGTATAAGAGCTCTAGTATCGTGACATAAAAACTCAAATGTTTTCAGTGCCAATGCTAATCCATAATTCTAGCGCTAATTAAATGATCCGGAGATCTCCAAAGACCAGTAAAAGACTGAAGATGAGCCTGAATGACAACTCTAATGATTGTACGGACTCATACACAAACTGTGAATGGCATGCCCTAAGATATAAACTTACAAATTCAGTTATTTCCTATATTTCCTATTGCCGCGTAGCTAACCAGCAATATGTTATTAGTGCTTTATTTGTTCTGCACTTAGTTACTATATTATAATTTCATTAATCATTTATTATATTTTATATACTGTATTAATTATATTCAAATATTTTATGTCATATTTTATGTAAACATTTTGTGTGGTATATAGGTAAATCCAATCAGTTTTTCTACTCACTTAATTTCCTAATAACTCAATTTTCTGCTCTCACTATCTGGACTGTCTTGGGTCGACGGCCGCGACTGCAAGCCTTTTCAGATGGGGGGGGGATAATCTGTAATGATATTTTTAAATCAATTGATTAAATTAAATTCTATTAATATTGCTTAATAATGTGTTGGCGATTCTCTACCTAAATTGCATCCCTGTTCCTAAATTTTGGCGAAATCCTTTCTTTAGTATAAAATATATTAACCTGTTGGCGCCCGCCAAATCGCCAAACTAATAAATCTGTCATATTACATAAAGTACTTAAGAACACTCCTGATGAGAAGATAGCGTCACCTCGTGATTTCAATTAATATCGCTGATTGGAGGAGCCTCGTGACGTACACATATGTATAAGTAGGGCTTCTGCTCAAGGTACGAGGAGAACGCTTACGAGATGGATGCTAAAATAAACCTACCACTTTATATTCCAAAATTTGTCTCATTCCTGTTGACCCGGCTGCACAAAACAAATAATGTATGAGAAATTACATTTCATACATATAATCAGTACATGCAAGTTTTGATTATATATACATGAATATACACACGTCATATATAAATAATCAAAACAGTAAGCAGTATCTTTTTGCTCTTAACAACGTTTGCACTGTTCAGTTACTCTGTACGCCTAAAATACCTCGAACAGCACAGTTACTAATTACTTTAACTACTATTACTATTCCGTAATTTCTCTTAACTACTATTACTTTTCAGTAATTTCTTTGAAGCTTCGTCCTAAGAACTCTCACCCCAAACTGTAGATTTTAACATTTTGCTATCGGTATACTGTCTAAATAGTTCATGAATCCACTTAGGACTCTCAATTAAAACTCATGAAGCTGATATAAGTAAAGCAAATGTTTCAAAAAAAATTTTTAATAAAGGTAATGTCAAGCTTTTATGGACACAGTGTTGGCAAGCATAACCTTTTTACTATCAATTACTGACTTTAATAGAAATTTTGAAGTCACCGTCTGTTTCTCATGAGCCATGTTTATTAAGTTTGTAACCGGGTTGACTAAACAAATGAATTCTCGAATATTTTAGCATATTATGCAATCACATAGCTTAAATGCTGGCGGTAAGAGAGAAATTAGTCTTTTTATTTGCCTCGTAAATTGTAAATCTTTGCTCCTAATAATTTTAAACTTTTTCTTTATCCATTGCCAAAGTTCTTGATCTAATGATTTATACAATTACTTGCATCATTATGTACTTTCTTCGGTAGTACATATACTAAAATTGGAACGATACGTACACCATCATAATATTCATCGTAATATTTAATGTAAATATATTATTAAGATATCCAGGTAGAAAATGGCAAGTTTTGAAACTAAAGGAATTATTTCTTTTCACTGTCAGCAGTGCCCATCGATTAATCATTAATTAGCTAGCGATAAAATCCGAAGGCATTTTCTGTATTTTATGCTTCATATTGTAATTTAAATTTAAGTTTTATGCTTCCTATTGTTTTTCATTAATAATTAAGATAATCATTAAAAGATAAAGGTAAAGAATCAGATTCATTTACATAATAAGGTTTAATAATTCATTTTCCTTAAAGCAAAATTTTTCAAAACTAACTTGCATAAACATAGTCCTATGAAATGAAATTTGCACAAAACTCTAACAATTTGCAAAAGAGCTCTATCATGAACTTTATCATCAAGGCAGAAATAATTTCGCTTTTTTTCGCTCAACTTTATTTTATGAAGAACTGTTCAAGGATTAATTATATTTAATAAACACCAGTGTCATATAAATTTTTAAAATTTTTAATGCAAAGATGGTTTTTTGAATCATTATCAAAATGCGATTAAATTTGGTTCAAATAATAAATGAACAGTAATTTTACTAAAATATTTAATTTACATTAAAATCGTTCCACAACTTTTTAAAATATCCTTTTCAGGATAATTTATGCATTTATTTGTCTTCAGCTTAGAAAGAAATGCATCTTTAAATAAATATATAAATATTCTAGATTTGGGAGTTCCAACCATTTACTGACACATTAAGATGTTCAGACAGTCCCCTAAGTGCCCTTCTACTGGATCAGATCTTCACAAACCGGTAGCAGAAAGCATTTATCTTCAGAATGTTTCTGCTACACCACCTGCGCCTGAACCAAATTTCTCTCAATGGCTTCCATAGCATGCCAGCACAGGCTTCGGAACAAAGCCCCATACTTTAGTTTCTGGTCTGAAAACAAATATTGAAGAACGCCAGTACGCTGATGTGTCATCAGAAGGGAGGGAATAAATACAGTAAAAGGATATAAAAATTGCTTTCATGAAAAGTATGCATTCATGAAAACTTTAAAACATTTTTCATATTTTGATATTTGACTGAGAAAATTCAACACGCTCATTGAACTGATGTGGTAATAATAAAACGTTGTTAATGTCAGTAGATAAAAGGTTCGTACGACTACATATATATAACTTTGAATGAACGGTTGCTACTCAAGTGTTCATTACCTATATTATTGATACTTAATCATTTAACAAAGAAGACAAAAAAGATACTATTGAAAGTATGAACGATGATTGAAAGTAGATTCTTTTATTCAGACTCATTTGACTTTACGAATCCTGTACTTTTCTTACGCTGAAATACTTTTTTTTTTACATTTATAATACGATTATAAAACGCTGTTCGTAATTTATTATAAACATATCATAAATATGAAATAAACTATTAGTGACACGCTCTTTAGTACTACAGACGTACCTTATTTCACTTTCTTATCTTATGAAAGTCGCCTATTAAGTAGGTATTTTAAGAAAGTCTTTTTAATGATGAGAAAAATCAAAAATCGCATGTACCTAAGTCTAGGTTATATGCAAAATATTCTAAAGTTAAAATATCGATTTCCGACAGTACTGTCAATTACGCATCAAAATCATTCAACCAGATATTTTCCCAGGGGGGGAGAAACCAATGTTTATAGTTCAGATCCAGTCCTATTACGTTTCTCCTCATGGTTCCATTTAAATGGTTTTCAAGGCGTTTAAGTAATAATAACTTATCAGTGTCTTTTGAAATGTTGACAACTGCAGTTGATAAGTTAGTATCGTAACATACCGCCTTAAAATGCATGTTATCTTTAGATTGCGAAGCATGGTAAAAAGGTTCATCGCGCTTGGCATATGGTAATATTTCGAGTGTTTGGTTATGAATGTTTTCTTATTTATCATAGAATTTAATAACAACTCTACCGTCTAAACCAGCAGTTCTCAACCTTTTGACTAACGTGTACCATCTAAGCAACTATTGAAAAATTTTAGTACCATCACTCTTAAACAAAGCTCAGATCGCATAAATTTATGAAACTCAGTCAGGATGTTTGTGTTTTAATTTTTGAATTTAATAGTTAAAAATACTTTGCTTCTTTCCGTATCACCTATTTTTCTCTTGCGTACTGATACCCTTAGTCTAATATTTCTCTTCATACCCTTAGTCTAATCACAAAACGTCTCCTTCAACTATCACGACAGCATGTACTAGTTGCTTGCCACTTGCTGTTGCCTAATAAAAAACAAAGTAATTAATTATACATAGTTGGACTTTGAATTCATTACTCTAATGAAATAAAATGTGCCATAAAAATATACGTTTTAACAACATGCGAAGAAGGACGCTAATTTGAATTTTAAGGTTAATCAAATTTCAACTATACTTTGAAAATTATTATTTACATAAACATTATTACATAATATAATTGCATAAACGTCTTACAAATTTTGAGGGATTTGATAGCGATTACGCGTCAGATAATAATTGTATACTGAAAATGATTTTTTACTACTTTCTAAAATTTTTGAAATGTTTGATAGCGAATATCATCAAAGAAAACTATTCTGCGAAAATTGTGTCGAGAATATGTCATGTAATATAGCGGTGCAGAATAGTTTCCTTCTAGAAGAAAAAGATGAGTTTTTTGCCTTGAAATACTCAGAGTTTTTTATAAAACTTGAGTCAATCTAAGATTCAGTTTTTCCCAATTAACAAAAAATTAAATATAATGGCGCACGATATAATTATAATTCCAATATATAATATAATTATTTTCACTTTTTTTGGATTGCTGTGCTGTTCTTTATTACAGGAAAAATTGCTACTGATAGTCGCTATTGAATGTTTAAAATAGCTACTGTTCCATTTATAAAATTATTTTATATTCGAAATGGCATTTACTGTCTTACACAGCAGAAAAATCATATAGAGAACATATAAGGTATTTCTCCCGCCTTCTTACTATGCCTTCGTAGTCGAGTGGTCAGCACACTCGGCGAATATTCGAGACGCCCGTTTTGACGTAATGACGTAAATTCGTGTCAAATTCTGCTCCTGCAGAGAAGAATTATCATTATTATCACCCAATAAATATGCAATTTTAAGTAAAGATTACAGGATTTCGCTTTTTTTTTTACTTTAAGCAGTGTTGAGATTGTAATTTTTACCTTTTTATGGTTTCAAAATGCCATTAAATTGCTCAGAAGTATTAGCTTTTATTTCTCATATGGATAAATTTAATGACATACTTATTGCCAATTGATAATTGCAAATAACACGAAAAGACATTGGGACTCATAACATTCGTTGATGGTGTATAGTACGCCTGAATTTAATAGTCAAACTGTAAGTTTTAAAATAAAAAAATATATTAAGAATATAAAGACAGAGTTTGTTCAATTTCATTGTCACCGCTCTTTTTGCCTTCGCATTTTGCATTATTGTATTCATCCGCTGATAGTCTGCAGTTTTATTCCTTGTCTTATTCAAATATGGACGTTTACAAACATAGAAGAAGAACAACACTGATATAGCACAGAAAATTCAATAAAGCTATCCATATATTTCGCTCTACAATTTCCGAAAACATATGAACGGCTTCTTTTTCTGGATTTCATTTAAACTTTAACTGTTTCTAAATTATTTCTTACTGCTCTATATATCACCAACTGACTTCAGACAAACAGATCGTATTTTGCTCTATAATTTGGGAACCGTTACTAAACGTACGTTTACAAGTATAGAAGAAGAACAACACTGATACAGCACAGAAAATTCAATAAAGCTATCCATATAATTCTCTCTACAATTTCCGAAAAGATATGAAAGGCTTCTTTTTCGGAATTTCATTTTAACTTTAAATGTTTCTAAATTATTTTTTACTGCTTTATATGTATATCGCCGACTTCAGGCAAATAGATCGTATTTTTCTGTAGAATTTGGGAACCAATGCTAAACGGAATAGAATTCTATTGAATTATAAATTACAGTAAACGTTCAAGATACGAGTACATCGGAATCAAAGTTATTGAGTGGAAACTACTGTAAAATAATAATTTTATTGAGAAACACTGTATTCTAATTTTACTAAGCTAGTATGTTTTCTTTCCCTGAGTGCGCAGATGTAAAATAATTAAACATTTGCTTTTGTTTAGACGTCAAATTTGCATTATTATGCACAATTTATGTAAAAAACATAATTAATCATTACCTAATTTTCTCCTAGAGACGCAATAAAAAACTATAAATATGTCTAAAATAAAGCGCAAAACTTAATTTCATAATAAACAGAACACGTTTTCAGGATTAATCAAATCATATGGTGTAAGAGAATGTTAGTAATGCGGCGAACTAAAACACTAAAATTAATAATACGCGCATTCCCGTGCAAGACACGAGCCTGGAAAATAAGCAGCTGGGAAAAATTATAATAAGAAAAAAAATTAAATAACATAAGCGCGAAAATTATATCTGAGAATGACTATGTAAATATGCAAAGGAAAACAAGCAACACTTATTAAGGAAAAACGGGCTAAATTACAATTTCATGAAAATTATAGTTATGGGGTTTAGATTTGCCACATTTTGAAAGTGAATAAATGTTTTCTAGAATCAAGAAAAGGCATTTTCTTTCGCATTAGCATTTTGCCAATCATTATTTCACCATCAATTAACTACAGATACATTTCTCATAAAATGTTTAAAATTAAAAACTCATAATATTTTAGTAATCTAAAGCAGAATCAAGAGATATGATCCTTATATAAATAGCCAGAAGCCTAGAGATTTGTATAAAATTAAAGCAAAGAAATTGTCCAACAAAATTGGAAAAAAACCGCAGAATGAAGAACACATGTATTCATTTATATTTATACCGTCAGTTATTAATATGGCTTCTTTAAATAAGGCAAAAATCAACTTTTGCTTTAGCACCTGGTTAAAAGGTCCTGGTGCCTGGCACCTGGTTGTCCCGGTGGTTGCACACTGAACAATACCTCAGAGTCTTCTTACAAAGGCTGTAATAAGAAAATGAATTTCAACTCTTAAAGTCTTTCTTCTATTAAATGTTTATTCTTCTAACTTTGCTTTCAGTAAGGAATTCAACTTTATCAACCTTTTTGTTTTAGCACAGACGTATGTTATATTATCATTCATAAAGCCCTCTGTAAAAGTTTTCTTATAATAAAAAAACAGCATTATTTCACAAAAAAAAAAAAAAAAAAAAAAAAATCAGTATCTAGTTATCATTACAGTTTTCTAGCTCCATAAGCTTGAAGTTATTCTTTGTCCTCAAGAGATATATTTTATTTTAAATTATGGTCTCTTCTGTTAACGACTACCTTATAATATTCGTAGTTTATTTCTTAACTATTTTCTTCCAAATTTTGTCCTTTGGCGAATATAGGCATTTCTTCTCATATATCCTCAGACTAAGTCATTTCTAAAATTTTATATGGAAAAAAAGTAACACAAAGTAAAATAAAAAATTCTTCTAATAAAAAAGCAGATTATTGTTCGATTATTTAAAAATTTTCTACTGCCAAAATTATCTAAGAAACTTTTGATATGGTGAATTAGATAACTTGGAAGATTCCCATTTTAGCCAGATATTTTATTTAGAGCCGCTCAAAGGATATATTGTTATGGGGAGTCTACTGTGGTACCGAAGGCCCAGGTTCAAATTCCAAAGAAGGAGTAAAAATCCTTTCCTTATTTCAATATAATGAATATTGAATCTTGTAGGAAGAATAAAGCTAAATTCTCAGAATGAACAAAATACTTTTATTTGAATTTTAAAACAGAACCAAAAAAAAAAAAAAAAATAAATACTGCAGCTCTTAACTATCAAAATTTTAAACTCTTAACTACTACAGTTAAAACTCATATAACTATTAAAATATACTCCAAATCTTAAACTCTCTAAAAAAATATATATAAAAATCTTCCGAATCCTCTTCTTGTTGCCACACCGTAAAATGCAAGTTTTTGTCCTATTATTTATATTTCACGTTCTCTTTAAGTCACGATCTTTATAAGTCATGATCTTTACAAGTCACGATCTTTACAAGTCCCCCCACATTCGTCACCGTAGAGACAATATTGCTCAGAGTTCATTGAGAGAGAAAGAGTTAACAGCTAACCTTGACAAAGCATCAGCATTACCATGTGAACTTCCTTTGCGGTACGTCACAGTCATGTTATACTGTTGTAACGCTAAGGCCCAACGAGACAATTTAGCACCATGAGGGGCGCTTTGAGTCAAGTAGGTGAGGGGATTGTGATCAGACACAATCTGCACTTTGGCACCGAAAATCCATGTGTTAAATTTTTTCAAGGCTTCGATGACATAAAATGCTTCTCGTTCGATGGTTGACCATCGTTGTTGACAGGGCGTTAATTTCTTGCTGAAAAATGCTATGGGCATTTCTTTGCCATGTTCGTTGTTTTGAGCTAAACACGCTCCAATTGCGAAAGCAGATGCATCCGTGTAGAGTTGAAAGGGCTTGCTGATGTCCGGAGTATGCAGAGATGGCATTTTAATCAACTCTTCTTTATGTTTGTTGAAAGCTGCTTCTTTTTCAGAGTCCCATGGAATATTATTTGGAACACTCTTCTTTGTAAGGTTTGTTAGAGGTAAAACAATCTCAGAAAAATTTGGGATATAATCCCTCCTTGCTAGCCCTAAATCCCTGCTTGCTAGCTTGCTAGCCCTAAAAGACTCCTTTTTTAGTGGTAGGCTTAGACAGATTTCTGATGACTTCTACCTTCTCAGGATCTGGAGAGTGAGTGCCAGAACCTATTACATGTCCTAGAAACTTCACGTGACTCTTTCCGAAATCACACTTTTCTAGATTTGCGGTTAGACCTGCGTTTCTCAGTGTCTGAAACACTTGGTCGATGTGATAGAGGTGGTCATCCCAAGTTTCAGAAAATATTGCCACATCATCAATATATGAACGGCAGTAGTTCTTATGGTTTGCAAGCACCTTATCCATCGATTTTTGGAAGGTACTTCCAGCATTTTTCAAACCGAAAGGGAGAACTTTCCATTGGTAATGGCCGCAATGAGTGATAAATGCTGTGTAGGGTTTAGCTTCTTCTTTCATAGGAATTTGCCAATATCCCTTGGTTAAATCGAGAACTGTTATGAATTTGGCTTTCCCTATTTCGAATAGTAAATCTTTAGCAATCTTCATCGGATAGGCGTCCGGAATTGTGAAGCTATTTAAAAGCCTGAAGTCTATGCACAGTCTAACGCCGCCATTCTTTTTTGCAACACATACTATAGGATGTGCCCAGTCACTGTCACTGGGTTCTATAAGATCCCATTCTAGCAGTTCTTTAACTTGACGATCCTCTTGAAGTGAAACAGGAACACGGTAGGGCCTCAATCTTTTCGGATTACATTCTTCTGTAACCTTGATGTCATGACCATCAACATTGGCTTGACCAGGTTTGCTACTGAAAACATCTACATAAGATTTTAGTACTTTAAATAGTCCTTCCCGTTGGTAATATTTTAAGTCGCCTTTCAAATTTTGTAAATGGGTCCAGATATCATCAGCAGATTTATTCATAAGATCTGCTGGTGCATAGTGGATATCTCCAAACTCTTCATCTTGGTCAAAAATGATACCAACGTGATCTACACGAGCAATATATGGCCTTAACTTATTTATATGGAGTTCTCTAATACTTCCGTTTTCCATTTCGATTTTGGCAGAGTGTGGCCTGGTAAGTTTGATCATGGTAGCTGTTCCTTGCCACGTGTTGAGCAATTTATGAGATGCTGATGGCATTAACACGAGGACTTTGTCCCCAACATTGAAAGTCTTTTCTTGAGAACGTAAATTGTATCTTGAAGTGTACTCTTCTTGAGATATTTTGGAATTTGCTGATGCAATGTCATGAGCTTTTCTTAATTTTTCTAAAAGGTCTTGTAGATAATTTTCAATTGAACGGGAAGCTGTAATTGGAATGCTACGTTCACCTGTCCATATTTCTTTCAGCAAAGATAATGGTCCTGGTGGTATTCTTACATATACCATCTGGAAGGGAGACAAACCAGTGGTGCTATGTGGCACTTCTCTGTAGGCAAACAGGAGATAGGGAAGATGCAAATCCCAGTTTCTGCCATGTTCTTGGATATTTTTGTTCATCATCTCTTTTAAGGTTCTATTCCAACGCTCGACAGCACCCATACTCTCGGGGTGTCCTGGAGTGGAGAATCGTGGAGACACACCAAGTAAGTTCTAAATCCAGTTTGAGTAAAAAGCCTCATCAAAACGTTGCATGTTGTTTTCGCACTTATGTCTTTGACGGGGGTGGCTTCTGCCCATCTGGTGCATAGGTCAACTGCACATATCACAAACCGATGACCTCTCCCTGATGGAGGTTCTAATGGCCCGATACAATCCACGCTCCATACTTCAAAGGGTGTTTCCGGCCTAACAATATGTTGAATTGGGATTCGATCTTTGAACGTAACTGTTCTCCTCAGTTGGCATTCTTTACAACTTTCACAGAATTTTTTAACATCTTGCTTAATAGTAGGCCAAAAGAATGAGTACTTGATTCGTTGAATTGTCTTTTTCTCACCGAGGCAAGAGGGATTTCATGTGCCATTCTTAGGACTTCCCTTCTTTTTTCTAAAGGTAATACAACTTGCTTAATGTTTTCACCACAGATATATTCGGAATGAAGTAATATGCCATCATTGAAAGTATATGAATTTTGATTTTTATTTGCCCATTCAAAGCATTTTTTTAGAGTTTCGTCTTGTTCTTGATGTGTCTTGAATTCTAGTCTTACCCTGTTCGTTGTTTTCAGAGACTCTATGTTTTCTTGGAAAATCTGATTAACAACAGCCAAATTTGTGGTATTGTCTTCAACTGGTGAGGGTTTATCATCTGTCTCTTTGTACTCTAAGAGGAATGCATCCCAATGACGATCACAGTTCCACAGTTCGATATTTCCACAGAGTGTTTCATAAGCTGAAGAACTCAATAGCAAGTCGGTAACTAGCTTTTTTGAAACAGCACACGTAATGGACACTCTACCGTGAAATTCATCGTCAATTTTCATCTGGAAAATCTTTAGTGGAGTAATTATGTTTTCGCCAAAAGCAGAAGATATCTCTGTTTTACTTTCTCCTTCGCAAGGTATGTTGTCAACCAATTTCTCACGGACTACTGAAATTTGTGCTCCCGTGTCTACGATTCCATTTAGAATAATATCTCCACATTTAACTTTGACAAGTTTTAATTCATCTATGTTTCTAGACACGTCCACTGATTTTGAGACAGGAATAGAGATCTTGGCAGTTAGCACTTCTGATTTTTCTTTTTCTGCAAGGGGTGTTTGTGTTTGTATTAAGTTGTTTTGTGCTGTTGCAGAAGCACTTCTTGGTATCCGATTTTTGGTACATAACTTAGATGTATGACCTTCTTTTCCACAATTATAGCAAGTTAGTTTGAAATTAGTCTTTTGTGGTTCGTCACTTTTACGGGATGGGTACACTCTTGGCGTATTTTCAGCGTACAGCGATTTATTTCTGAAAGCTCTTTCTGGAAGTGGAGAACGAGGTTGCCATTTTTTATTAGTTCTGTCTGCTGATGGATTACCACCAGTCCGTTTTGAGATATTACGAACACTGTCATATTCGTCAAGTTTATCAGCTAATTTGGTTGGAGAAACGAAATTCGCCCAGTCGTCAAGAAGATGGTCTCTTACTTCATAGGGTACTCTTTTCTTAATTTGGTCAGTAATAATCAAGTCTTTTAACGCGGCAAAATTTGTGATTTCAAGACCATTGATTCATTCTTCAAAATAACTTGTAATTTCGTAGCAAAAATCTCTCCATAATTTTTCAGCGCTCTTTTGGTGCATCACAAATTTTTTTCTAAAGCTTTCAGGATTTAATTTAAATCTCTTCAATAAAATGGCCTTAATGTACTCATAATCTTCAAAATTTTCTTCAGATTCCCTACCAATTAATTGAATGATTTCAGATGGCATTAAAGTCAATAAAAATGAAACCCAATCTTTAGGATCAATCTTTGTCCTTTTAGCTTGTCTTTCAAATAAGGATAAATAAATCACAATATCATCGTGTCTTAAATTGAATTTGGGAATAAGCTTAATTAAATCAAAATTATGATGTCCATTTTCATTTGTTGGTGGAGTTTGTGTTAGTCGAACACGAGATTCAATTTCGAGTTTCCTCAATTCAAACTCCATTTGCTCTCTTTTCTGCTGTGCTTCTAATTCTTCTTTCCTTCGTCTTTCCTCAAGCTCTTCTTTCTCCTTTCTTCGCTGTTCCTCAATCTCTTCTTTCCTTCGCCTTTCCTCAAGCTCTTCTTTCTCCTTTCTTCGCTGTTCCTCAATCTCTTCTTTCTCCTTTCTTCGCTGTTCCTCTTCTTTTCTTTTCCTCTCTTCAATAATCGTTAAAAACACTTCTTTAGCAAATGCTTCATCATATGTATCACTTTGAATTATTTCATTTTTTATCGCCACGATTTTCATACTTGGATCTACTTGAATTTCTAATTCAACAGCTAAAGCCAGCAAATCCTCTTTTTTCCCACGTCCCATAAAAGCCATGTCTCGGGAGAAAAAAAAAAAAAAAAAAAAAATTTTATTTAAATATAATTTACAATGAATTTAATTTTATTCGGCACGAAAATCAATCAGTGGAATCAATACTTAATGTGTTGTTCACCTACTCTGGCAAGTCAAACGAAATTACACTTGAACACTAGCGTATTCATTACTTTGACAAGTAAATAAACTAAGATTCCATGACGGAAATAATAATTAACTTTTCATAATCTTAATTAATTATTTTACGTTTACAAGGTAAATTGAGCTCTCACCTGAGTTATTTTGGTTCGTAATTATATGCGAGGAAATCCCGATCCTGTCGACTGCGCCAGTAAAAATCCTTTCCTTATTTCAATATAATGAATATTGAATCTTGTAGGAAGAATAAAGCTAAATTCTCAGAATGAACAAAATACTTTTATTTGAATTTTAAACCAGAACCAAAAAAAATAAATACTGCAGCTCTTAACTATCAAAATTTTAAACTCTTAACTACTACAGTTAAAACTCTTATAACTATTAAAATATACTCCAAATCTTAAACTCTCTAAAAAAAATATATAAAAAGCTTCCGAATCCTCTTCTTGTTGCCACACCGTAAAATGCAAGTTTTTGTCCTATTATTTATATTTCACGTTCTCTTTAAGTCACGATCTTTATAAGTCATGATCTTTACAAGTCACGATCTTTACAGAAGGCATAGATGTTTGTAAATGTATAGTGTCTTCACCGCATGGGAGAACTCTAAATAAATGGCGAGGCAAAAGTCCTTTCGAGGGGTTTAGCAGTAGAGGAGCAATAGAACAACATACAGTAAATGCTGTTTATTGTGACTATGTCTGTCCACACCTGTTTTAATGACATTAACTGATGAGACAAAATATCCTTCTAAACAGCAAATGTATTTTTAATAATTTAATATAAATATAACTAGAAACAAATACATATAAACATTACAGCATTTTAATTAGGAAAATGCAGAAGTTCGTTTATAAATTTATCATAATGTTGTGCGTAAGCGCAAAAAGAAGATATTTCGCCAGCAGGCAGAAAGGCAGATTTTTCGGTGCACAGAACTAAACGTTTCCTTTTCGTTCCATTGGCAAAAAGACGCTGAAGACGTAGAAACTGAATTTATTGTGGACGCTAAGCTGAGTCAGTATATGAGATAATTGAATAACTTAAACGATATTTCCAAAACTGATTAAGCATGATTTAATTTGCAATAATAAAAGAAGACCTTATCTTGTTGCTGCAAAGCTTAGTTTCTCTAGATTGACAACAAATCCAGTATTTTGATAAGTTTCAAATGTAAACAAATAGGGTTGCTATGGTTAAAAAATTAGGCTTAGCCGCTCTTAAACAGCTTTTAAACTGTTGATATTTCTATAACTATAACATGCAGGTTAACTAAAGGCATGAAATCCTTAACCGGAAGATAAGAACAACATAACTCAATCATCTTTAAAACAAAAAATGCACATTTTACTAACATATAAAAATGAAAAAAAAAAAAAAAAGGAGCCGAGTAACAGAGTGGATATATATATATATACTTTTGGTGCGATCGATTTTGCAACCAAAAAGGGAGGTGCACATCTACACGTTATAGCAGTCTCACATACAAAATTTCAACTTCTGAGGTTACTCCTTTTTGAGTTATGTGAGATACATACATACATACCTACGTGCGTACGAACGTACAGACGCCACAAAAAAAAAACTCTTCTGAATCCATTTTAAATCAACTTTATAATTCATTTCGGGAAAAAGAGTCCTTTATTCTGTCCATATAAACAGATATCACGCAAAAACATCGTTAAATCGCATTCGATAGCAGTCAAAATGGTTATTTTCGTTGAAATATGGTACCCGGAATTTCTTATCATTACAATGCTTCCTTTACTTCGTACATGGAGGTAAAAAATCCTTGTAAAACATCTATAAAAATCTAAAGTTTTTTTTTTTTTTCTTAATTTAAAATTTTACATTTTCATGCTCTCTTCCAATGAGAGACATTCTAAAAATAAAAGAAGTTCATAAGTAAATTTCTGCATCATAAACAGTTCACAGGTTTTTGCATTTTCCTAATTAAAAATGTTGTGAAAATACTATTTATATGTTTCCTGACAATTTTATGTAAATTAGTTAAATTCCATTGTTATTTGAAGGATAATTTTTGCTATTGTTTAATGCTGTCATTCGTTTAATAGTATGAAAATAGTCGTGTACGAAAGTGATCACATTAAGCGATACCCATTGTATTAATTTATCTTGCTGCGTGCGTAGTCGCGTGAATTATGCACATTTCTTTATATCGCAAATATCAGTCAGGACTTAGCATTGGATATTATGCAATTCGAACTAAGAACAAGAATTCGATTCTTAATGATATTTATAAAACTGATTTCTTTAGTTAATTCAAAAGGCATCATTTGAAATAATACTTATACTATTGTATGAGAAAAGAAAAAAAAATACTTTTCCATCTTATACATTATATATCTCCTTATATATTTTTTGAAGCAGGAGACATAAAAAATGTGCAATCCGTCCCCGGGATTCGAACCACAGACCTCTGGAATACACGCCGAGCGTGCTGACCACTACACCACGAAGGCATGCTAAGAAGAATGGAAAAATACCTTCTATCCTAGTTTTTTCAAGACAAATTTCAATAATTTTTGCCCCTGAACTTTGATTCTAAACACTATTTACTATTTCATATAAACAACAAAACAATTCAGAAAAAAAAAAAAAAAAAAAAAGTCATGTTTCTTTCTTTTCCATGACGAGATATATTTTCCTTAAGTGATTCTTCAAATAAAATTTGTAGTGGCTCTCCAAAATAAATTACCATTCCTGACAGTCTTAAAAACAATTTTATTTAAATTTTATACATACATAATATTAAAAGTGTAGAAAATTTTATCTTAAAATATGATTAATTACATTCATTAAAATATCAAAAGACTATCTAGTGTTACCGTTCCAATGATGCACAGTTGATTTTTTCGTTATTCGTGAATTTGAGATTTAACGTCTTCAAATTAAAATCCATAAAACAGTATACTCATTTTGGGAGAAATGAAACTAGGGTGCGATTTGTTTAACAACCAACAATGATTACACAAGTTTCAACAATAATCGTAAGTATAATTGACTGTACAAGTTCGAATACGAAATTAGTACAACTGAACATCAGAGACTTCAATCATAAATCTCATTCAGCAGTAAACTTTATTCTGAAACATAAAGAGCAAAAAATGTATATACATTTCGCTCTTGCGCAGCTGCATAAAGTATTCGTAAGAGAAATTGGTAATGTAAATCAGTTAATTACGTAATTTTTTATTTATTGCTTTGAATATATGCAGAGTAAACTGAAAACTAAATGGTGACTGTTGAGACTGTTTAAAAAGACTCCGGTTGAGATTACTTACAATTTAGCAAAGAAAACACATGGAATATCTGCTTAAGGAAAGAGATGCTTTCGTGGAAAACATTTTACAGCAAAATGTCTCGTATTCATTTACACGGGGTGGGGTGACTACAAAAACCCTCACGTATAGGATTTGAACTATGCCGAACTAGCTGTATTCGCGATTTTACTGTTTTGCTACCAGCGCAGATGACTGCAGAAAAATGATAAATGAAAACCAAGTTTTCCATATATAGCACCGATAAATGAAACTCGCAGACAAAAATGCAGTAGGCTTTGTATCGCTCAAATGTGATGTTTCTAGAAGTGTGCTTATCGGTGTCGTTTTAGGCTGAATTTTAAGATTTCAATTTATCTCTGAAAACAGTTCTTTCGAATTTTCTCTACCGTGCACCTGGCAGCAAGTGATTCACCTTTGCCCTGACTCAATATGCAGATAACACATCTGAAGTACGTAGGTTATATTTTTTAAACGTATTTATATCTCTTAATACAAAACAGCTAAAGTATATAATAATACTAAAAACAAATTTATGTATTAACTATTAGTTATACAGTACTTCGGAGCATTAAAATTGCTTTTAGATCCAATATTCATCTTGATTTACTCAGCGACAGTTTTAAAAGCCTCTATGAAAGAGTGTGATTCACTGTTACATACTAACTAACACTGAAAACGATATTTTTATAAGCTTTTTCAAACCGAAGTTTACGGTTTTAATCTATTTGTATTTAGATTTAGAGAAATGAAGAAGTTTTAAAACTAACCTTCATTAAGTTTAAATGGACATAAGAATAATTCTATTTAGGCTATGTTCCCGTTCAAAGAAAACGTCGATTCAATTAACTTATTTCAATGTCGGTCCTGCCAGAACCCTCTTATTTCCTACTTCCTGGATTAAAATATGCAAAGAAAATTTAAAACGAAATGCACGTGATAGTATATCGAACAGGGAAAAGAAAACAAAAACAATCCACAAAAATAAGTTTCCAAGGTTTCTAGAGATTACGAGATCGCCACTTCGTTCACCCCATCAGCGCCAACATCCCAATTACATCAGAGAAGCAACGACAACAAAATCGAAACCGAACCGTTAGTTCGCAGCCTGGGGCGGCGGAAGCGTTCGGAAGGACGACGCTAATTATATCACCCAGATCCCACCGTATCTGCTTAAGGTCGACCAGATGGACTTGTCGAAGCGTTTTCCTGACCTCAATAGGTGATGACCACGCCTAACTTCATTCTTCATCCATAAGATAAAACAAAACTTTTTTTTTTTTTTTTTAATTATCCCTCCCTTCGTACTTTTTTGTCACCCAAAATGATTTTAGCATTTTCTGCGCTTTAATGGCCATGAAAGTTTTTCCTTCCGCATCTTTGAGATTCGTCGGATGGTAAGTGGGATGCCGAGGATGATAAGGGTATAAATAGAGGAAGCGGTCTTCTTCAGAATCACTCAACTCATTCGGTTCGACCTCTCGCACCTACAGCACCATGAGATTCGTAAGTAGGAGTTTAGTACATTAGAATTATTTACTTTTCCTTTCCAGCCTTTACTTCCATTCTTACCTTTATGTTACCTTTAGCAATTTTTCATGCTGATCATCTTCCATAATTGACCAGAGGTTGCATATTCGTAGATTCGCTCGATTTTTGGAAGGAAAGCTCAACTTATGGTAGCCAAATAATTATTTTCTCTCACTACGAATTCGGTTTTAAACTTCATGCAGAAGATTTAGATTAATGGCACTGAAACTGTAATATAAAAATTTTTAATTATGCTATTAATAAGAGACTGCAAATTCTTATTAGCAAGCGCACTGTAATGTTAACATTAGCTTCCTATACTTATAAATAGAACGCATTCAGAATAAAGTAGTTTCAGAAAAAAGCCATTTAAACGAAAAATTAAAATTAACTAAAATTACGTGGTAATTATAATTGGATCGCAAAAGAGCACTAGAATTGCACAAGATCTAAAAGCGGTAGAATTGATAGTGTTCACTTGCTGCTGTGTTATTTCAAAAGTGTGGCAAAAAATGTAAAACGCTCAAAACTACCCCCCAATCATAAACCTTCAAATTAATTAGATGTGTCTGTTCCTTATGTTCGCGATTTTAGTTTTTACTGCTTTTGGAGTCTTAAATATAAAGGTGGAAAAAACAGAAGTTAAGAAATTAAATCCGACGTTACGTATTCTGTTCTTTAGAGAATCATGTAACTTCTAATTTATCATCTAATATACAGATAAAAGAAATAATTAGCAAACCACATGCTGCATGCGTATGTAATAAAAGACTATTTTAAAAGAACATTTAAAAAACAGTTGTGATACACCATACTAATATTTGGTTTTACTTCTGGAAAGTTTCTCTAGTAGAAAACTCTAAAACTGAGAGATAACAGCTAGAGATATTTTGCATGGCTTATAAAGTATTAAAAAATATCTCCTTCGCTTGCAGTTTCGGGTATTTCAAAATGTTACTATATAAATACGATAGTAGTTATTCCATTTCTGACTACTAGAACAGAATCGTGAAATTCTGGGTGTTATTTGCAAATTTCTAACAACGAACTAATTTAGAAACATGAAGTTTCTTCTACAAATAGAGTTCATATTTGAAATAATTATTAATATAAATTTGCAGTCCTTATAATAGCAATTTTATTTAATCTTGTCTGAATATCTTTCCTTGCAAAAAGTAATTTTAAACAAAATACTATAAACTTAAAAGTCTGTTCATATGCTTAAAAATATGAATAACTTTACATTAAGTTTCTTTTTTACTTTATAAATCTGAAGGATAAAAATATAGTTGCAAATAGCATAATAATGACCGTGAGACAGAAAATTCACGATGCTGAACAAGTAGTTTCAGAATATCAATAGTAAATTATCTTCATTTAGATATTGAAAAATTCACCACCATTCAATCCATATTATCTGCATTTGGATTACATATCTATTTTCAGTATTGGAAAAATGTACTCAAAACGCACTTAGTCAAAGTATAGGATAATACTGAATAAGAATTATATTAAAATTGAAAAATTATATTTAAAATAATCTTTATCGCATAAACTGTCAGGAATAGAAAATCTATGATGTCAGTTTAACATGGACAACTTATAGTGCCATAAATGAAATAAACTGGTCTTAGAGCAGAACAAGTGACGCCCCCCATTTGTATGAAGGAACTTGTAAGTAGTGCAACGTGAAACTTTTTGCAATGCAATACTTTGCATTACACATATATTTATAAATATAATTATATAAGCATACGTTATATACAAATGTAGAATTTATAATTTAGCATTCTTTAAAAGTATTATAACCTACGAAGTAGTCTTAAGCATTATATTTTAAAATTGCAGTGCAGTTCCTATTCTAAGAAAAGCTATAGAAATTAGATGTTAGTAAAGGTTTGATTCTTTTAGTGTTATGAAAATATCAAATAAGACTGAGGAAAACAAAGAAAAAAAGTCTGAAAGGTTTCAGATTTTAAATCATATTCAAAAGGCCGTTTTTTAAAAGTTTCGTTTGTTACCTTTATTTATTAAATATCATGTTCTTTGCACTTAAACTATAAAATTTAGTTCAAGAGCAATGTCGCAAAATAATTTTAAAATGAGCATATCTTTAGAATTTCTGATACACAGTTCCGCGGCGCTGGAGATAAAAAGGTTTTTTTTTGCCCCGTAGAGTGTCGCCATTGCTTGCTTTGAGACCCTTGAGTTTGTTAATGAAAAATTCGTTAAAGTTTTACAAAATATGAAATTGATAATAAAACAAATTCCAAATTTCAAATTTGGTCTTTCACATGCCTATATTCGTAGGAGGATTACGTCATTCAAAATTCGATGGCTCTGTGTACCGTTATTTTATCACAATGCGAGAAATATACAAACATTTATGCAGATTTTTCATTATGTAATTTTTTTTAAATATAATGCAGGACTCTAACATTCGGTGCAACAGTTTGAAAAGTTAAACGGACATTTATAGTGATTCAAAGCAAAATCGCAAAATGAAAACAACAGTCCTTCAGTGACAAAGCCCCTTTGGACTAATAAAAAGTTAAATCCAGAATCCGAAAAATTTTTAGACATCATTTTCAGTTGTTACTTCATATTAAAATACAATGGTGATAAATGTATTCTTTAACCTGAAGATTGATAAGTACTTGTTTATTTGTTCAAATACGAAACACCAATACCTAAATGTAAGGTGTTTCAAGTTTCTTGATTATATAAAAATTTGACACGAAAATCAGTAACAACTGATAAGTAAGGTTTGCAGAAAACATAAAATATTTAATAATACTTCGTTTAGCATTCAAGGATTAAAACAAAAATTTGCTAAAGCGTTTCGTATATTTTTCTTCATTACTCCAAAATGATACCGCTTCTATAAACACTCACAGCTTATTTTTATTCATGTAATTCATGTGAATTGTTCTGTAGTTTGTCTAAAACCTTTGTATAGAAAATCCTACTTTTGCAATATCAAACGAGATAACTGAAGTATAAATTATAATTTTAGCTAATGCAGGAGATAACACAAAATTTTCCATGTTCTATGGGAAGAAACAACATATACTGGAGAGACATGCAAGTTAGAAATATGTTCAAACCATTTGCATAGCAAGGAGATTGAAGATCCAAAATATTTTTAAAGTGAAAAGTATTAATTTAATAAGTGTGTATATGCACAGTAACTAGAAAAAAATATTTTTTAACAGCAAGAAACGTAAAGTTTCCAAAGAACAAGAACTGTAAGCTTTCCAAAATGAGCAATTAACAAAACTGCTGTTTTAAATATAATTGATAATTTTATGAACATGCGTTTGTAAAACAAATTCGCTAATAGCTTCAATCTTCTTTGCAGATCATTGCTACCCTTCTTTTGGCTTCTTCTGCCATGGCTGCCAACATGGGCATGAGCGTCCACGGCGGAGCCTACAATTTCGGTTATGCCACCGGAGATGCTGGCGGACACAGCAGAGTAGAATCAGGTGCTGGCGGAAATGTCGCTGGTAGTTACAGTTATATCGATGCTAATGGAGACATGCGTACTGTTCAATATACTGCTGGACCTGAAGGTTTCAAGGCTTCTGGAGATACCGGTGTAGATAGAAAAACTGCTGCTGCCGCCGCTGCTATGGCCGCTCTCGCACCCAAGGCTCCCCTTGCAGCAGCTCCAATTGCCCCAGTAGCTCCTGCCTGGCACTATGGTTACCCATCCGTCTACATGGGCATCCACCCTGGAATCGCCGGATACGCTGCTAGATGGTAGATATCTCCAGACAATTCAAACGAAACCTTATTCACAACAAAGAGACTGTGATCACGATGCATGGTAGCCATTACGCTTTTGGGGGTGTTTATGGTTTCTTACACAGGCAGCGGGTATGTTTTCTAATTCAAGTTTGATTCTACCTTCCACATGTGCCAAAATTTTCTTTGCGATCATCAGATGTTCATGTTGAGCATCAAAGCTTCATTGTAAATACATAGGCAATAAATATAATTTTGCAATTTTAGAGAACTTCGTCTCTGGATGTCAAATTCGGTATTTCTGTTGTTTGCATCAATAATGAATGATCTTTTAATTACTACACATACTATCAGCAATGCCAAATTTATGCAATACTCAAGCAAAACTGTTCGTAACGTATTTCATTATTATGGACATCAATAATGTAACAAATTCATTTCAAGATTTTATACATTGATGAAACAGAAACTAATAAAAATACACAACCCAAAATGAAATCTAAGGCTGCCTTCAAACATACAGATTTTACACATTTAAAATATATATCTGGCATGCTATATCCATGTATGTTTTCCTTTAAGATTTGGTACTTTATTCACATATTAAATGTTGCCAAAAATTGAAGCGAATGCATATAAAAATAAAGCTTTCTCTTGTAACCTGATATAATAAGTGCACTGTAATTCTAATCTAAAACTGATCTGCAAAAATTCTAAAACTACTAAATAATTTAAAAGAAAATATCGTTAATTACAACAGTTAAACTTAACAGTTGGTAATAAAATTATAAATTCCTAAACATATTTAATTGTGATAAAATTTAACAAGGTCCACTTTTTATGTTCATCCATGCTTATATTATTTAAAGAAGAGATTTTTATTGCTATTACTGCTATAGCTATAAACTATTAATTTATTTAAATTACGTGAATACAAAATTAAAAATATCTTTTACATTACTTACTTGCATGATTCTTACTATTTAAATAAACTGTATTCTTTCCCTAAAAACAGTTTCCTATATCTCCTTTCCTAACAACTATAACAATCAATATGGATAAAATTCTAAGCCATTCTTCTCAAAGCAATTCCCCAAGTCCAAATATATCAAAACAGTTTAATAAATCCCACTTAGTAAACGAGAAGACATTCTAGTTTCTCCTTTCGCAATTGATAATTAAGAGATTTTGGATTTATTACGACACAAAGTGCTGCAGAAATAATCAGTAATCCCGGTATTATAGAGCACTCAGATACAGTCGGGAAGATTATCTACTGAAAAAGGCATCAGTTTCATACTTTAATTCTTTAACAATCCTCAGTAACCCATAATGAAAAGAAATTAGTAATAAATAAGGATCAAAATAAAGTATGATAAGAAAGAATAAACGCTAATTACAAGTTGTACTGGAGAAATTTGAGAGAGAAAATGTCTCAGTTATATTTCTTTGAAAACAATGATCTTCGCACGAAAATGTTTGAAATTTCCCAATAACAAACGAGTTCAGGAACCACGCTTTAGCAAAGCAATGATATTCTGCCCATTAACGGAAAAATTGGTCTTGATACGATGATGAATCCATGGATGAGATGTCATAGATAAGGACGAACTTGTGCAAGGAGATAATAGGTATAGATTTTAATCGAAACTTAAATACGAGTATTACAAAAATTAAAGGAATTTCGAAGGATGCGTACAGCTCTATCTAGTTCCAAACAGAAAGAAATGCTAGGCAGATCGTCGACCAAATGTCATTTACAAGACCATACTTTTCTGAATAGAAAGAAGGTGCGAGGCATTATTCTCTACCCTGATAGAGAACTATTTTTTGTGAATCTGTGCGAGTGCTTTTATTTCACATGAACACAGCGAATAAAAAAAAATCATATCTGTATTAAATTATCACATCCTTAATTTCGTCTGAAATATTTTTTGCCAATGTATATTTCTATATTGGGCAGCTATAATCAAAATTAAAAGAATTAATAGACATTGAAAGGATGTACTTTGTCAAATATTAATCTAGTAGAAAATATTAAGATACACTTTAAATGGGAATTGAAATTCATCGTTTAGACAGTGTTATCGTTCAGACCTTACAAAACGTGGGCTCAGATTCGAATTACAATTGAAACGCAGGAATTACGTTAGTTTAAGTTGAATAAACTAAGATAAGTACAGTAACTCTTTTTATGTAAAATATTTTAAAACTGTACTTTTGTACTGTTTGTCAAAATAATTGTTTCATATTACTTTGATGTGGAGTTAAGTAATAAACAAAGTAAAGCGAGACAGTTTCAAGTATTACAATTTACCGGCAATTTTATTAAGTGACATTGTCCTCAGTATTGGTGAAAATTGCTAAACAACATGATTAAATTTAAGAAATCACGGATAAATTTATCACTACTCATGATTTCCTATTTTGCGAGCCAGATTAAGCTTTAGACTTCCCTTTTTACATTTTAGGAATATTTTATCTTTGATAAAATTGCCACTGTAATATTTATTTTTGTTATGTTTGATAAATTACGAGAAAGTTACTCTAACAAGGCAAGATAGATTTCAGTTGAGAAATGACTCTTCGTTTTCATTAAATTTATTTTAAGAGATTTTACTTTTTCTATGTAATTTAGGTTTTGTTGCGTTTTTATTTCCGAGAATTTAGCAGCTTTCTTTATCATTCAAATCTCAAGCAATTTGTAATTCCTCTCAGTATAATACATTTTATTTGTTTTTAGATAAAAGGCCATTTAATTTATTTTTCTGAAGAACTTATGTAGGATTGTAATGGATTATTTTTTACTTCAGTCTTAAGTTTATCAGGGATCTGGATTTAAATAGTTAAACATATATAGAGTATCGTAATTGCACATATGAAGAATATACATAGGAACATCTTCTTTTGTTCTTTATATAGTTTTTAAATACATTTTTAAAAACCTTTCATTATATCTTGTTGCTTTGCTTCCTAAAGAAATTAAAACAGTTCCACTAAATACAGCTTTTGAACGTAACTTGAGACCATATTTTTTCGTCTCCATTTTCATATTGCAGAATAATTGGCGACTTAACTGGCTTCAGTCTTCACTGCGTGGTTGGCATTTGTGAGAATAAATAAAACTCATACTGCAAGAACCAAATTTACCTTGCCTCTAATAGAGAATTGTGTTAAAACCAGTCAAATCCCAAATCAGCGCGGGCAAATTAACCGGATCTTGAATAAAGAAAAGTTTAGTTAGTTTCTTGTAAATGATGGAAAAAATTACCAACACAAACAATTAGACAGGTAAATTGTATGTAATATTGTTTTAACTATAATATCGGTTTATATCTCTTTCCTGTAATTTTTAACTGCTGTCGGTTAACCGTGATTCTGTGTTAACCACGAACATCGTACCCGGGATTACCACAATTAATACCGAATCTACTGTATTTTATAACTAATATGATTATTTATTGTTTATGAAGCAATGCTGATAATGAGATATTTTAAGTGCATTTTACGGAAGTCAATAGTACACTTTATAGACATCAAATTATTTGTACCTTACAAATATTATGGATAATATATGTATATATATATGTATATATATGGCAATAAAGATTTATTTCGGCAGTATGTTATAATAAATGAAATTTCTTATTATAATTGAGAGCAGAAGAAGTGAATCTGTAAGAAAAGTGAAAATATGTTATAGACTTCGATGTTTCATAAGAATAAGAAAAAAATAATTCAAGTAAGAATTTTTAAGCATTCACGTAATTAGTCTTATATTATATTAAGTGTAGAGCCATTAACGAAAAGCTTGTACCCATATAAGGTATTTTTCCAGCCTTCTTAGCGAACCTTCGTGGTGTAGTGGTCTGCACGCTCAGCGCGTAATTGAGAGGTCCTCGGTTCGATTCCCGGTGAAGGCGTTGCTAATTTTTCCTCTTTCCTGCTTCCAATTAATCTATTGTCTTTACACCCATATCTTACAAACATCATGTGTGCATGTTACCTACTAATTATCTTTTCAATATTTCTTCGATTCAAGTATTTTTACCTGCTACTCATATTTCTTTCAAATGATGAAACGTACTTAAAACGCATTATAAAAGGAACTAATTATGTTTTTTGAAGTTATTTCGTTGACATTTTTCGTTTAACAGAGCGTCTGAAAATGCCGGGAATATTTTCAAAAGAAGGGTAGAGAAATAACTCTATATAATAGAAAATTGAGCTTAAATTTAAAATGAGGTTAAAGAAATTTGACTATAATTTATTAGAAATTTGGATCTTTTCTTATTTCTTGAATGTGTGCAAGATATAATCAATTCAATTTTACTAAAATGCTGAGACTCATAAGCACTTTTTGTGTTCTTACTTATTTACATTTCTTATTTCTTGAATGTGTGCAAGATATAATCAATTCAATTTTACTAAAATGCATAAGCACTTTTTTTTTAACTCATAAGCACTTTTTGTGTTCTTACTTATTTACAATTTCTCAAAGAAATAATGACTTGAGTAATAATACGCAAATAAATACTTAAATAGAAAATTATTGTACAGTGATAATTAAAAAAGTAGAGTTTCATTTAAAAGATTCAAGAACGCACACACAACATATGAATTGATTTATTATGAACATGAATAGCAATTCTTACAAAAGGTACGATTAAATAGCTTGAGTTACAAATGCAAGCTTATTTTTCCTTTTATTCAAATAGTAATACAATTTTTAATCTAAATTTTAACGAATGTTTTATTTCCGGTACAGAATATTAATTCCTTATATTTTTTGGAAATCAATGAGCGACTTTGATTTTTTTATGTATGTGTACATTTAAATTTTTGAAACAAATGATCATAAACAACGTATTTAATTTCATTACATTATTATATTTGATGTCACCGATCACTGGATTCAATGATCAATTGTAAACCACTTCTGAAAATACATTTATACACAACTGGATAGTGCATTATATTTAGTCGCATTTTATATTTTATAAAAATAAATTATAAGTATGGAATTTTAACGATTCGTAAAAATAATTTTATTTGTGTCCTGCAAATAGCAAGCCATAAACATTTAATTGTCGAAATAATCATGATGTTTTGATGAACTTTATCTTCAAAATTCAAAAAAATTCTTCCATTATTTTGAAATTAGGAAAGAAGCCTTTGTAGTTATTTTTCTGCAGTTAGTAGTTTATATTCGCAGTTTGCAAACGGAAACAGTATTTTGATTATACTTGAAATATGTGTTTTTTCCTTTAAAATATTTACTATTAGGAAATATTTAAGTAAACATCAGGACGAAGAAATTTTAAACAACCGTCACATTTCGTAGGAAATAAGCTTATTACATCCAGTAACTGAGACAGGTTACTAGAAGCAAACTGAGAACTAAAATAAATAATCAAAAAAAAAAAGACTATTGATCACAGACCAAACTAAAATTGAAGGAAGAAGCTTCATTTCTAATAATAAAGCACCTTGAATAATCTCCACGAAAAAAAATAACAAAAGTCTTGGTGATTATTATGAAGGAACTATAATAGAAAAATAAATTAGAAATATTTAATTGCAAGTTCTTCAAACTTTTCCAATGACAACAAATTAATGATTTATCCGAAAGGAATATTTTACCTTGCGAATGTTAAATACTACGGTTTGTATGATTTGTCATTCTGGAGGATTTTTAATAAAGAAATCTATGAAACATGTACCTCCAGGTCTTTTCATACACATGTTATTTTCAACTTATAACTAGTGGCTGTAAGTATTAGGTTCTCATAAAAGTACTATTCATTTAATAATTAATATATTTAGGCAACATAATGTTCCTTTTTTGCTTAATGGATAAAATTTACGTCCTGAATTTTGATATGATAAGATTATTTCATGTAGATACTATTCTGAGCTATTATAACTGCTTTTATAATTTGTGAAAACCGCATTAATATTTAGTATGCTAAATTGCCGATTTTATGCATTTTTCAAATATGTTGCAGATTTTTGGGACACTGCACTTTACAAATGAAACTCATTGAAAACTTTAAAAATGAAAATGATTTTCTTTCAAAAAAATTTAGTTAATGCGATAAATTCTTTAAGAATCGATTAGAATTTAAAGAGAACTTTCCCACTTTCCCTACGGGGAAATATGTAGGCAGAAATATTAAATAACACTGGATAATGGTTTAATCACGAGATTTGTACATTTTTAATCTTAAATTTTATTAAACCTTAACTTATTGATGACAGTTTGTTCCCCGTCACTCAATTTTAGGTCACTAGTTTTCTTAATGAATTAAAAACAGTGGTAATATAAAGAGGTGAAATTAGATAAATATTTATAATATTGTAATAAACGATTTAGGTAAATGAACCTTTCGATTGACTGTAATTAAATATCCTAAGAATTGTTTATACGCTATCGAGTTTGCGTTTGCAGTTTTTGTCCTCATCAGCAATTAAAATAGTGTTGCAAAGAGAAACTAATTAACCGTACTTCTAACTGTGCGTGTATGAGTCATTTTCTTCTAAAGAGGTAGATTATCCTGCTTGTTGATTTAGGAAAGATTGCTTAAAAATGGCTGATAATTATATAAAAAAGTCTGCTTTTTAAGTAACTGATGAGTACATGCACACTTACAACCAAGTTTGAATAACTGCTACATTATTTCAAGATGGTACTTAAACAAAGAAAACAAATGTGGCAAATATCTGGCATTACCAATTCTTAAATCTACACTTTTTACTAATATATTATTCCTGAATACTCTAGATGTGTAACGTGTATACGACCCAGTTTCCCTTAGAAAGTCCTCCACGAAAGGCATCTCTTCCCTTAGGCAGATAGCCCTAGTGTGCTTTGCCGTAATTAAATACACCACCACCACCACCACACCACCTGAATACTCTAGAAGATAAATTAAATTAAAATCATACATCTAAGTACATTTGAATAAACTTATCCGAATTGAAGGTATTTAGAAGACATTTAAAATAAACTCTAGGCACGGGTTCAATTCTTTGAAATCCAAGCTACGTAACATTTAATGGCCTACCAGCGGTTGAGCGGTAAAGTGGCTAAACAGTGGTAGTTCGGTCCGAGGCTCGAATCCCGCAAACGGGCTGGCTGCATGGGCGTTTTCGCGGTTGTTCCATCTGTAACGCATATACAAGCCCGTTTCTCTTAGAAAGTCCTCCCTCCCATTACGCAGGTAACGCTGGAGTGTTTTGTCATAATAAGATACACACACACATATTACATTTCATTAATCGGTATTCTCTCTTGAAAATAATGCAGACAAACCGCTGAGATTTTTTTTTATATTTTCAAATGAAATCGCTGCATGAATTTTTATATTAAATGATTATTTAATGTAATTACCTATTTCGAAAGCATGTCCCGAACTCCTTTCTTGAGAATTAATTAGTTCTAGCAACGTCAGAAGAAGCTTACGCATTAAATTTTCGAAAGAATATATTTTTATTATTCGCTATGTAACGGTATCTACTAGAATTGTTACTTGTTTTGCCGAAATTTAAGTCCTGGAAATAAACCTCATGTGGTAACTAACAGTAACAAATTTATTATACAATGTCGATCTTCATTATTACTTCAAGCAAACAACCACGAAATACTTTAGTAATGCAAATTCTCTAGAAATACTGAATTCAGAAGTAAGAAACAAGTGCTCGAAACAAAAGGGAAAGTATGTTCTTCCCTGTTATTTCCCAAGTGGATCAAAGGTAATAAAACTGCAATCAGAACAGCATTCACTTCTTTCTAAACCCAGTAAAGTGAAACTCAAAGTCTGAAGTTCGGATAGTTTTCTGGATGTAAAAGAAGGCAAAATGAAAACAGTAAATCTCAACAGAAATTGCTCATGAAAGACAGACTTCGTAGGAAAGGAAAAATAAGCTTAACAAAAGATTTTGTAGCAACTATTGGCGGGTACAAAAACACGAAAGAGGGCTTTGAATAATCAATCGCGCTGAGTGTACATGATATTTTTTTTTAAATTCAAGTAAAGTTATCTTATTAGCAAGCATTATTGCAGTGATTCTCTAACCACTGTGCAGCGGCACTCATGTGTGCCGTCAAATTCCTAAAGTGTGGCGCCAAATTTTAGAAATGTATGTAGTAAAAATTATAATGGGTTTAATCCAAGTATACGGTACTCATGGGATTTAGCGAAATTCGGTTTTTAAGACATTAATAAGCGCGCCAATTGTGCTATCAGCTGATTTTGGTGTCGATGGTGTATTTAATTATGGCAAAGCACACGAGGGTCATCTGCCTAAAGGGAGGGATGCCTTTCGTGGAGGACCTTCTAAGGGAAACTGGCTCGTATACACGTTACACATGGGGAAAACCACGAAAACGCCCATGCAGCCAGCCCGTTCGCGGGATTCGAACCTCAGACCGAACTACCAGTGTTCAGCGTCTTTACCGCTCGGCCGCTGGTGGGCCGATTTTTGGTGTCGAAGACTTCTGTATTTGAATTAACTTTGAACGAAGAGGAAGAACTAATTTCGCTTTCAAATAATCGAGACTTAATTTTAAAATATTCTTAAGAAGCAATTAATTCATTTTGGATTAACATTAGATGCGATTATCCCATGATGGTCAAAAAAGCTTTAAAATATTATTACAATTTTCTACATCTTATTTGTGTGAATTCGGATGTTTAGAATTAACCAAGATCAAAACGAAAAAAACGATCCAGACTGTTAAATGTAGAAAACGATACGAGAGTAGCATTGCCATTTTTACGACGAAATGGTAAATGAAATTATCAAAACATCAAGCTTAAATTTCTCATTAAATGTATTCTTATTATTAACAACTTGTAATTAACCCCTTAATAAATATACTGTTGTTTTCGTAGTACATATTATTTTATTTTACATTCAAAATTATTTTCATAAACTATTTTACACAGCGTATTATAGGTAAGTAAACAAAGCTTAATCTTATCTTTTTCTTTGTGTGCCGCCAAATTTAAAAATCGTTAAAAGTGTGCCGCGATAAAAAAAAGGTTGAGAATCACTGCATTATTGTATAACTGAAAACAACCACGCTTTTCTGAAACGAATGGCTTTAAGATTTTGATAAAATGGTAAGCATTTAGTTAATAAAATCTAGATAGCAACAAGATTTTATTTAATTTATAATTCTTGAATTTAATGTTAGGAAACAATTTAAAGTTGATCAGGTGGTCACAAATTCTCTCTTTAAGATTCTGCTAACTGAAAAATACAGTGACAAAAAAATTAATGAATACTTAAAAGACTTACGAATTAACACAACCACTGCGACGCAATTTGGCGAATTTTTCACAGATGAGAATGTAAAATGTACTTTCGAGTGAAAGTTTGCATGACATTTTTTTAAGAAAATATTTCCAATCTATTGATATCTAATGTAAGTCGGCGAACGTTATAAACATAGCAAAAGAAATCACAACTTAGCAATTTAAAATACAAATTTTAATTTGATACAAGATTTACACGACACATAAAAATAAAACACATTTTTCTCGAAGTCGTTCTGTAGTATTTTGATTTTCTTCACATGTACGTAGCAACCTGTTTTCGCTTAAGAAAACATCTAAGAAATGCACAACTTCGCCATTTTTCACAGGCTTTTGTCAAACGCACCTCGTCATTGTTCCGTTTAGCCATTTTACCGCAAAATACTGTGTTCCTAAAGATATATTACTACGATATTTTACATTGCTAAGAAATTCGTCAAGCACGTATTTTAAAATTGAATTTAAGGCAAAAAATACCACGGTTTATCTATAAAAACAGTTGAAACTAGAATATAACAAAAGGAGATTGTACAAAAGTCTCGATTTTGCTTAGCTGAAGGATTGCCATGAGTATGATTACCTGAAGAATGGTTATGCGCATGGTTGTCAGAGTTTGCAACATTCTGTAAATGTGGCATCTTCTACTAAACTGCTTGTAATGATGCATAAGTAACTTTTTATTCTATGTTGCATTATTAATCAATAATGATAGCATTTTACTTAATTGAAACTGTCACGCATTTTCAGTTGTATCCGCCACAGTTGTGGTATTTAAAATATGTTTTCAATGACGTCGACAATTCCTGGTTAATATAGGAGAGCATAACACTTAGTCTATAGCCAAATGAAGCTAAAAAAAGAAAAAAAAATGTAAATTTAGATTAATTGTGTGTGCATCATGCCATATACAATTGTATCCATTTTAAATTATACGAAGGAAATGTAGTTTAGATGCAGAAGAAACGACTCATTTTTCTCAGCTTAAAGCCGAAAATGACTATACTTAGCGAAATTAAAATGTTCCTCGATACTTTGTCCAGATATAACGACGAGAAACCTACTGAACTAATTAGCAAATTATCGTTCCAATAGTTATTACAGAAACGCGAGAAGGGTTAAATACCCTTTTATTCACTCCAACAAATAATAACAGATGGTCCCTTCTAAGGCTTATAGGAAACTTGGGCTTTCAAATTAGGATAAGAAATTAATCTAATACTAAACTAAATAGACTTAGTCGAAGCTAGACACAGATACCTAACGTAATTGGACCTTAAATTAAACTAGCCGGCGATTATCAACTGGCACGTACAATACCGAGGATAACAGATTCAATAACGAAATAGCCAAAAGACAAACACGCGCCTCTAAGGACTCCTAAGCCCTCTCTTTCGAAGTAAGTTGAACTTCCTTTAAATGCGTCTTCTAACTCAATTCAACGCAATCGTTCTGGTAGGGAGTTGTAAGTGGGAAACAAGAATTGAAAGGAAACATCAAAGTTTGATTGCTCAAAATTAAAAATAACTGTTATAAAATTAAAATACACCTTACAAAATATTAAACACCATATTCATTATACCTCAGAAAAGATTGCTAGGTTTGTAGTTTTTCCTGGTACCTGGTATCCTCGCTACTTTAATTATTTATAGATATTAAGTCTTAGAGAGAAACACATAAATGATATACGAGGTTTTCATTGTTTATATGCAAGAACACATCTAAATGTTTAATAGTAAAGTACACGAACTGAACTTGATTGGTGATATTTTTGTTGAAGTTATTTTTACTTGAACTTGATTATCATTCCCATTAGGCTATAATAAAAACATAAAAATATCACATAGCTAACATTATAAGTTTCTCTAAGCCAGATGTAACTGCTCGTGGTCAATGGTTTTAAGCTTTCACTTGCGGTTTGATTTAGATGAAGCGTAATTATTTAGTTGCATAGTGAAAGAACAAAAATTCATTTTCGATAAATAAGAGAAAAATGCCTTATGAATTTGTTCTTTCAGTTCTTTAAATTTCAGGCAATTAATATTTTTCCGAATATGCTAGAATACGTATTATGGGAGAACTGAAAACTACATCAGATTTTCTTGAAATATACAAAACAGATTTCTTAATTAATTTTTTTTTAATTTTTAAGTTCGGATATTTTTAATCTATTAATAGTTTCACGTAAACTTAGAAGTCTACAATGACCAATACATTTTGTCTACTTTATTATACCTAGAGCCCAGTTTCAAATAAAGCAATAACGGTGGATATCAGAGATGTTTCATAAAGTCTAAGTTCACATTTCTTACCCTAACCAGCGGCCGAGTGGGCGCTGAACACTGGTAGCTCGGTCCGAGGTTCGGATCCCACGAACTGGCTTGCTGCATGGGCGCTTTCGTGTTTATCCTCATGTGTAACATGCATAGGAGCTAGTTTCCCTTAGAAAGTCATCCACGAAGACATCCTCACCTTAGGCAGGTAGGCCTCGAGACTTTGAGGCAATGACATAAACCAAACTAAACCACATTTCGTGTGTCTAAGTAAATTCATATTTCTCACATTTTCTTATGTGTAAGTTCACATTTTCTTGCGTTTTAATTGTGAACCAACTATATGATTAGAAATGAGACCTATTCACTTGAAGCTGAGCGAATACCGCGTGCTATACTCAGTTTTAATTTATGACAACAAAGATGTAAGAGGCAATGTTTTCAGGTGACAAAAACCATTTCATCTGCATTTCTTTTAAAATATTCTAAAAGATACGATGATTTTAAATAACTTTAAATGACTCAACTAAGTACTTCAGAGAAGGTTCAATTCATTTTTCATCATTATCATTTGAATGGCAATATGCTTCTTATTTAATTACTGTAAATATAAAACTACAGAAAACTTTTGGTATCGATAAAAATACTTTAAATGGTAGGTACAAAATTAAACCTGGTGCAGAAGACTTCTAAATCATGTTATGATGAGAGTATAAAACATTACCTATTGCTGATCATTTTAAAAAGCGAATTGTTTTATTTGTAACGTAAAATCTGAAGATCAGTATAATTTGTTAATGTTCAATATATACTGAATATTTAATTACATTGCTCAAGACATTCTTAAGTGGAAAAAGTTACGTTTCTAAGATAATATAACTTGGAGTACAATGTAATTATATAAATGTCATTGTATATATTACGAACGTGAAAGATTCTAAATATGCAAGATTCTAATAAATATCTCGGTGAGGACACAGGAACGAAAATTAAGAGTAGAATTATTTGTCTAATGTGTTACCGATCGGACTATAAAAATTAAAGCATAATTTTTTTAAGTACAAATATAATGAAAGAAAAGCGAATTATTCTTACATGAAGAAAATGTGATAAATGAAAGAACTATCAATCGTAATAAAAAGCTAACTTATTTTCTTTTTTCCAGATGCTTTTAAAAGGCTGTTCTTTGAATGTTACTTACAACTTCTACTTCTCCTTGAGCAATTCTTCTGCCATACTCGCATGTTTCGATAAGATTTCGTATGCGGTCAAGAAAGAAAAAGACATTTTAGAATCAAGTGACGTCACGTTACCATAGTAACAGACCACTTTGATTTCCAAACGTTTCAAGTGCATACATATGAACTGAATGAATAGAATGTCGGGAATAAGTTGAGCATGAATGACCGAATAGTTTGCTCTTTCAGAACAATCATTGTTTGTGGAAGATGAGCTGAAGTTCTGTCCAGAAGAATATAGATCTAGATTCGAAAGTTGACCGCAAGCTTTATTCTGCGTACAGCACAAATCATAATATACAGATGAGAATGATGCCCTACTTTTTCAATTAGGAATATTCATCTTCGAATATTCAAGCCTCGTAATATTTGTTCCCGTTACTATCTTGAATAATCATTGGTTTTTCATTTCAGTGTTTTAGTCTGATCTTTCTTAAAAATTGTTAAATAATTCAGACTGCCACAGCAAATTAAACAGATGAAGCACGAAAGAAAAGGAAAAGTGGAAAATAAAGTACTAAAAAATTAGCACTAAAAAAGGAAAAGCCAAAGAACTGTTAATTTTATTATTATTACTATTATTACTATTATTATTATTATAATTATTATTACTTTTATTATTATTATTACTACTGTTATTATTATTATTATCATTACCATCACTATTATTATTATTATTATTATTATCATTACTATCACTATTATTGTTATTATCATCACTATTAGTACTATTATTATTGAAGTCTTCAAATTAAATTTGTTAGAAAAAAATCTTAAAATTACCTTTGGCTTCTCTTTTTATTGCGCATTATAAAACAGGATATTTTTAATTGAGCAGACGGGGACACTATGCGCAAACTAGATGTTTCTGTAGCGATTCAATGGCGACCATGAACTTAAAATAGATGCTTAAACAGAACTAAATGATCACGTAGATAGACTGTATCATATCAAACCTTTGTTACTTATGTCAAACCTTTGTTGGAATGTTTTACGCAGAAGAGAAGTATCATCAAATGGTATACGTTACTTATTTCGATGTTAGTGTTTGTTCTTTGTAAAAAATGATGTATGCGTTCTTAACCAGAGTGTCACTTCCCAATCATATTAAGCCTAATACAAAAACTGACTACTGTGAAAATTATACTATAGGGTTTCCCGATATCTCTGCAAACACATGATGACAACAAGCTTGCTATTAAGCTTAATCTGTTATCTCGTCTTCTGGAGGAGAAAATCAATTTTCCGCTTACCACGGCCGAGGCCTGAGAGGGATAATTTAAATATAATTTAAATTAATATTGTTGAATTACATGGGCAAACAATTCCCTTAAGCAAAATGCATGGGAATCATGTGTTGCTACAAGAGATCAGTACATCATAAGTTTAAAAGTCGTATTATATAAGATACAGTATTCTTTATATAAATTTCATAGAAACAGTGTGCCAGATATTATAGAAACGTTTTACGGAACATATGCAAGTATCTCAATAATAATTCACATAAATATTTACAAACTATTTACAAAAAAAACGGGAAAATTTCTTCACGTGTGACCATTCTAATCAAATAAAACATTTACAGAAATGTTTGCTTTTGTGGCACATGCATTTGAATCAAGGCATACATTTCGAAAATGGTAATGTATATATTAAAAATAAAGGCACACATTTCAAAATTAAATACATGTGCGTACTTAAAGCTATCAAAAATACAGGACCTATTAACAAGAAAACAAACTTAAAAGTAAAAAGAAAAACTTTGAAAAGAGAATTATATGCATATTGTATATATTTTTTACGTTATTAAATAGCCTTCAGAAATTTTACAACTTAAATCGTTATTAAATAGGCATGATATTAATTCCAGAGTTAAAAAACTCCAGCTGAGTAATTGGTTCGGTTTATTTTGACTATAACAAAGCAAAAGACGTCTATCTGTCGAAGTAAATGATATTTTAGTGGAGGACTTTCTAGGAAAAACTGGCTCGTATTCACATTACACACAGGCAAAATCACGAAAAGCAACGCCAGCCCGTTCGCCTGAGTTTGAACTTAGATCGAGTTCCCAGTATTAGCTGAGATTTAGCATTTTCCCCTAAAGAATTTTAGGTTTATATTCACTACGAAGAATATACGAACAACTTTCGTTGATAAAAATGTCTTGTTAAAGTTCACTTGTAAAGAACTGGTAACCAAGCAAAATACTTTTTTTGATTTGCTTATAAAAGAAGACGCACGAAGATTTCTGTCTGGCGGTCAGGACAGTGAAGCCGCAAGACGTCTGTTTCATGATACCGTGACGTAAAACACCTTCGCAAGCCAACGGCTAACAGTTAAAGAAATAAAAAGCAATATAAATGTCGATTATAAGACAAAAAGAGACAAGCCGGTTGAAACACTAGGTCACGAACAGGGTATCAAGAACAGTAGAAAATTATGAGGTGACCTTGGAGTGAATGTAGATAAATATTTTCTTCAAACACGTGTATGATTCCTAGAAGATTTTAATTACTTGTTAATCAGTAATGAAAATTTCTGCAAGTCTTAAAATCTTGCTTTTCACAGGTCTTAATTTTGAAAGCTAATTCAAACCCTTTATGAAAAGACGGAAATCAAAAGAGAAGGCAATTTTCTCCAATTTGTTTATTGTAATGTTACACGATATATCTTAAGATTAGTTAGGCATAAAAATATTGAAAATGTCTTTATATTCGCAAAAGATATTATATTACATAATCAGAGACACCGAAATTAATGTATCTGAAGTTGCAATGCTTCTGTAAGCGCATAGCATCATAGTACACTAAACAGCACTTCAGAGCACGTTTTCATTCAAACAGTATATGACCTTAATGGTGTTATAAAAAACCTGAGAACAATTTTAAATGTCCCATTTGGTGATTATTTTTTACTTTGTTATTAAAACTGAACTATGAATACTGTGGAGGACGGATTACTAATGCTTCGGCAACTAACGAGTCTTCCTACCAGAAAACATCAGATTTCATATCGCCACTTGTATAACATACAAGTAATAAACGGTGCGTAAAATAAAATTTTAAAACGCTGTTTAATAAATGCAACACAAAATGTTAAAACACAATATGTATTTAAAAGAAATGTCATTGACAATAAGAAGGCAGAAAGCTAAAAAAATATATCTGTCGACAATTTGGCTTAAATTTCATTGATAAATACTATATAGGGAAGAAGCGTGACTGACCAAGAAACAAGAATTGGATGGAAAAATTATTTTTATTGCCAAAAACCCCCATTCGGAGTTTTAGCTATCTTCTGCAATTCCAGAACATAGGTAAATTCCTTCCAATATGCTATGTTTTCTTCTTTCATATATTATATGACAAATGCTACGCGAAAAGCTAAAATAGAGTATGCATTTAGAAGAAATGTCATTGATATTAAGCAGAAAAAATGCGAGAAAAAAATAGCTGTCAACAATTCAACCCGGATTTCATTGACAGGTATATAGAGAAGGAGCGAGAGTGAAGCGAGACCATACTAACGTGAAATTCATAAATACGCACTATTTTGTAAAAGACGGAATGCAATATAAAAGGCAGAGGGAATTGTTTGAGTGTAAATGTTCTAGTTTCCAAACCATCTCACACGAAATTCAATCTTCCGATTCTGCAAGAATTTTCACAAATTCAGTGTAATGCAAAACGTTTTCTTGTTTGGCTTTCATTCAGTGAAAGGTAAATTCAAAACAGTGAATTTTACCTATTTCTTCTTGCACCGTCTTACTTATGGCAAGAAAACCTTTTTTTACAGTGAAATATATCCATGATATAAAGTCCAAGGTCCATTATATATAACACCCATGAAACAGATTTTCCATTACATAAAAGATATGTTTGCATATCACACTGAGTAAGACGATTTGTTTATATGTCAATAAAATGAACTTTACTATGAAAAAAAATTCCACATTTATCACAGCGATTCTTCAAGTATTTAATAAATGAAATTTATTTCTCTATGTAGCTGTTATTGATCGCAAATGGCAAGCACAAATATACTGCTGTTGGAGAGCTTTATTATTTCTACAAAAACTACTCCTATTGTTGACTTAACTTGTTTTGGTTGACTTAACTTGTTTTTCTTTTAATTTTACTTAGAAGTATAGCATATTATTAATGCACATTACATTGGTAATTATTTTAAAGAGTTAGCTATTCTTCTTACACTGTAAATGTGTTCTGAGTTGTTTATTACTAGTTACGAAAACTGATCAAAAAACCGATTATTTTCGGTGTTTCTGTTAAATTACTACCGATGCTTCAAGTTACAAATTATTATTATGTTCATTTTATTTCTGTAACTGCAGCTGCATTTACATTGTATTCTAAAATTGTTCTATTATTAGTCCAAAGGGACAATTTGCCCAGAATGACTATTAATTTCGTTTTGGCATTTTGTGTTGATTCACTACAAGCGTTGATTCACTTTTCAAATTTTTGCCACTAGATATTATCACCCTGTATTATATTTAAAGAAATTAAATAATGAAGATCCGCATAAATGTATATATGTTTCTCGCATTGTAACAAAACGACGATTGTGATAAACGATCTACCAAATTTTGAATAACCATTTGCAGCACCTAAAAATTTTCATCTGTATGCACAGAAAAATTGAATGGGAAAGGATTTATAGGTTACTATAAGTTACTCTGAACATTATTTATTTATAGTTGATGGCAGACCAAGACAAACCGGTCCATATATTTTAGCCATGTTTAGTTTTTAAAGATTCTCATATTTCAAAGAAATCTTCCAGAGTGGGCTCACTGAGAGACTAGGACGAGACCAAAACCTGTATCTCTGTTTCTCTGCAGGTCATTCACAGCAGAAAGGTGAGTCCACATCTGTGTCCTGTTTTTCTCTTTCTTCGTTTTTTTTTTGGGGGGGAGGGGGGAGCTTTGGTTATCAACTAAGAATATGAAATTGTTGGGGTGATTTTTTGAAGGTCAGAAGTAATTATATCAGTTAAGTGTTTAGTTTTTCACTAGAGCAGTTTTCTTTTTTCTTTCCGTTTCGTTCAAAAAGTTTTGTTAGCGCCCCGTTAATAGTTTTGAGTTAGAGACGTTTATTTAATTCTATTTTTTAGTTTATAATTTCAAATTTTAAGTATAGTATTAGTTTATATTTCTCGGATTTTTAATCATTTTCCAAATGGATTGGAGAGGGCTCACCATTTCTGAACCACTGAAAGGTGCTACAGGAATTGCTTTTTATAAAGTGAATCTGATACGGATTCCGGTACATGTGCGAAACATGCGATATTGGGTTGTGCTTTTTCAAAGGTTGTGTCACATTCTCCGAAAAGTGACACAATGAAAAAGGTAGACAAAAGTGTAAATATGGAAATGTAAATATCATATACTCAAGTTACTTTTTTTTCCATTCATATGCATGTAATCATCATATAATCAAGAAGAGCCTTTTAGGAGGGTGTAGAGAGGCAAGCCACCCCATGGCACAGCCTGGGTAATGATAAACCTGCTACGGTATTCAGAATTTAGTGTTTTTTAATCGTAGGCAAAATCTCTTAATCTTTTACGCACTTTCCAACAATGCTCGTTTCAGCACTCTTTTCGAAGCTATATTCATTTAGTGTGCCTGCTTCGGGCACACGCACAGAATTAAAACGATAAGTGCTATCTTCACAACATTTTAACTTTTTTTTTTTTTTTTTTTTCGAAATTCCAACTTTAAAAGGTAGCGTGCCGGAAAGGGATAACGCACGTTTCCACACAAATATGGGCATCTGAAAACCCGAATTTCGAATTTGTTTTATTACCTATTTCAGATTTTATAAAACTTTAACTAATTTTTGATTAACAAACTCAACGATTTCAAAGGGAGCAGTGGCAACACTATACGAAAAAAAAAATTTATATCCAGATTTATATCCATTTTTATATCCTGTGTATCAGAAATTCTGAAGATATGCTCCCTTTAAAATTATTTTGCGATATTGCTCTTGAACTGAATTTCATGGTTCAAGTGCGAAGAACATGATATTAAATAAATAAAGGTAACATACAAAATGTTAAAGAACGCCTCTTTGGACGTAATTTAAGATACGAAACCTTTCAAATTTTAGTTTTGGGAAATCTTGGTCTAAAGGGGCAATTTGTCCAGATACTACTAACTTTGTTTTGGAATTTTGCGTGAATTCACGATAAGCGTTGTTTCACTTTTCATATTATTTTCATCAAATATCAACGCCCTGTATTATATTTAAATAAATTATATAATGAAGAATCTGCCTGAATGTATGTAAGTTTCTCGCATTAAGATAAAACAATGGTACCTAGAGCCATTAAAATTTGAATATCATACTCTTCCATAGAATATGGGCATGTAGGAGCCTTAATTTGAATTTGAAATTTGTTTTATTATCGATTTCATATTTTGTAACAATTCAAACGAATTCTTGATTAACAATTTCAAAGCGAGCAATGTCAACACTTTAAGAAAAAAAAATTTTTTTGATCTCCAACGCGTGAGACTTTGTATCGGAAATTCTAAAGGTACGCTCATTTTAAAAATTATTTTGTGATATTGCTATTGACCTGAATTTTATGGTTTGAGTAAGTAGAACATGATATTTAATAAATAAAGAAAACACACAAAACGTTAAAAAACGCCCCTTTTGGACGTAATTTAAAATCTGAAACATTTCAGATTTTTTTAATGTTTATATATATATATATATATTACATTTTTTTTTTCATTTGAACCTATTCTGACCTTCCTGCAGAACAATACGAACCGAGCGTGCTGACCATCACACCACGAAGGCACGCAAAGAATGCGGGAGAAATACCTTATAAACTAACGCCAGTATTAAATACGTAACTATTTTACATGCGACAAGACGTAAATTTAACACATTAAAGGCGGGGGATCTTGACGAAAGTATGCTAAGTAACGCGGCGACCGCTTCTCCTTGTTTTTCCTCCTAGGTTTACGTCCTAGCGGGCGATATTTTGTGTAATCGTAAAAAAGTTTAGACTTAAAAATGTTATTTAAACTTTTAAAACTACAAGAAATATTAAAAAAAGAACTAAACACTAATTACAAAAAATGTTTTAAAGTATATATTTATGAGAAGAATCTATTAATCTTTATGAGTGTGATACTGTTGATAACACTCGCCATGCTGAAGAGGTGCATTGCAAAACTCGCATTTGAAGCAAGTCAAATCTCTTTTTTTTTTATGTGCCGCACAAACTACGCAGTTTCGTTGGGCATATAGCTTTTTGCCTTTATTTTCTATCCGAATTAATTTGTGCTTTTTGATGTCTAGCGAAAGACGTCCAGGCGGATCAATTTTATATCGGGGAGTCCGTGGTGCCAAGTTCGATGTACCAAGTTGTGGATCTTCAATGTCCATCAAATCGTCTGCATATATATCTTTATTTTCACGTGAAACCATACTGAAGGATTTCAAAATTTACTGTAAATAGAATTTGAACAACCAAACAGCTTCAAACCACAAAACATACTAAATAAAAATGTAAAGTGGCTCATGGATTGCGCAATGTGGTTGCAATCCATGCGCCTTACATTTGTATACAGTCGAGATAAATGCGCAAGCTACAGTCGAGATGCACAAGCTACAGTCGAGATAAATCGTATTACTACGACTCCTGCCTTTAAGCTACAGTCGAGATAAATCTTAGTACTACGACAGCCGTCTTTAATGTATTAACACATCTTTAACTTGTGGTGTTGCGTGGCGCCAACTTGCCCGCAACAAGAGTAGTGACTGCTATGAACTGGAAATTACACAAACTCTTAAGAAGGGTTTAACTCCCTTTTTATTCCATTTTAGAAGTTACAGATGCGTTCACTTGACGCTCACAAACTACGCCGACCCGGCGGTTAAATAAAAATAGAAAAGTACAACTAAAAATAAATAACAGGATGACTAAATAACGCGGTCACTACCTACGAGGCTCTATAAACGTGACTAACTTAACCGCGTCCTAAGATACAGCTGAGATTTCAGCAAACTTTCAGAATAAGAAGTTGAAAGATTCAACTAACTGCCGAAGTAGGCACACAGGCCGAAAGGCGCGGTTCTTAAACTTCTACCAAGCAACCTTCACGCTCGTGAATCAAGAAGCACACCTACAAACTCGTTTCCCTTCTATTTAACTCAAATCACTTCTACTAAAAATTTGAATACTCTGGGCGTTCTACTAAAATTTACATACTCTGGCATTGGCAATTCCAGGGGAAAGTAAAGGCTTGACAGGAAGGATAGCTTAAACTTAAAATAAATGTTAGTTAAAATAAATATAAACCCTACAAACTGAAAGGCTTTTTTTTCAAAGTTTTCCTGAGCTTTTTTAAAATTGGGAAAATATGATAAAACTCTACTTCTCTCTTAAAAGTGTATACCAATATACAAGCTTTGTGAATCTGAAATCTGCATTACAATTTTTCAAATTTTTCAGTTACTTTAAGGACATAGAAAAGAATAAAATATTTTTCGCAACACTCTTCCACTTTATCATTGTTATATATTTATTTTCAGTACGTGTTCAAACACTAATTAACACTAAAGGTAGAATGTACTCACTTTTTTCTTAAAAGTATGTTTTTTTTTTATTGCTAAATAATAATATTATATCTCATATAAACCGGATATTAAAAGTAAAAACATTCACAGATAAAACTTTCAAACTTTTATACCTTTATGGATATAAAATTCACATAGTGGAATTCAGAATTACAGCTAAGACAAAATATAAGCGAAAACATTACAACAGAGACAGAAATACATTTGCCTCATTTAAGAGTACAAACATTGTTTAAATTTATAGGGGCAGTGAAGTATGTTAACATTATGAAATATCGCCCAGAGTAAAGAAACAGGGATAAAAAAAACTTTAATGCATTTTTTAAAATTTGCTTAAATTTCTTATGAATCCTTAGAAAAACTGGGATGAAAATGTTTACCTCTAGGCATACAAGAAAATTAAAATATTCTGCCTTGTAAATCATATTTAACGATTTTAAGAAGCAGTAAATTGTTGCTGCAGAAGTTTTGTGTTAAAATGATGTTTAATAATTTTAACACGTCGATTCCATTGTTGACAATCTACTAACCAAACATATTTATGTATAAGTTATACTTTATTAATAAATCTAATGATAATTAATTCTAGTATTTGATAATTAGATTAGTTTTATTATTATTAGCAGAAGAACTGAATTCTAGTAATTTCTAGTAGTAGTAGTTTCTAGTAGTATTAGTAGTACTAGTACTAATAGTTTTCATGTGGTATTAATTAAATCTAAGAATTTTCTAGTAGTATTAGTTAATTGTAGGAGTTTATTAGTAGTACTAATTTCTAGTAGTTTTCTAATTTCCAGTAGTAATAATAGTTACTACTAGTAGTTTAGTAGTCATCCATATTTTTTATTAATTCTAGTAAAGATTTTACAAAAGAATGAAAATCTGTTACGTGCTTCTTTCCTTCCAGGATATGGAGGAATCATTCTATGTGAAGAGCAGTTAATAATGCAAAATTAAATATTGGATTTAAGAAGAATATTTTCAAGGCCTCTTACTGAAGGAAAATTAGGGACATTCACGTTAGATTTCTGAAAACCTTGAAGATGTCCTGTGATTTTCCAAGTAGCAAAGAGATCACTTTCAATACATACCACATACCACACACCACACAAACCAGATACTATTTCAAAGAACATACCACATTCAATATTTTTTTAAAATTTTATTTTAGTTGAAACTTAAGAATTAAGACTTTTAATTAAGCTTATTTAATCCATTAACAAATTCGAGAAAATCCTCCGTAATTTGTAACTGAAACATTATTACAAATTACAAGCATATGCATAAATATAAATTAATGACTTCATATTGAATAAACCATTGACTCATTAATATTTAAGTCCACAAGTTAAAAGCGAGAAATTAAGGCAGAAACAGGATGCAGTCATTTTTGTTGTTGTTGTTTATTAGAACGCAAGCAAAAATTATTCGTGACTTGCACGAAATGGAATAAATATATTATGGTAAAGCTAGGGAAACATCAAAACAAATCTAGTTTTGCGCAAATAATACTAACACCTACCCACTTAAAAGGATATACTAGCAGTCAAAAGGCAACAAGCCATAATGATGACCAGTAAACACGAGTGGTAGGTGGAGAAAGAATGTTTACGGAAAGAATTTTCGTTAAACTGACTTCGCACGCGAGCATTGATTCCCACACCTACTCCATCAACTAAGCCCTCGACAGAAAGGTTTTTCTTTCCTGGCGTAACAAATTGAGACATATTTTCTTGGTGCAGTTTAATAGGATGCCTTCATAAAAGATAAACCCTTGTTAATGCATTATACGAATTATTGTTGAAAAATACTTATTTTCATAATAAAAATTTTTTAATCTTTTCTCTAAAGCAAGAGAAATTGATGACATCTTAATTTTTGTTAGTTGTTTATACCTTTACACAAAATGGAACTTTTAAGTTGCTTTGAAAAGTTTTCAGAATGAATTTTCAAAACTTTTGTAATACAGTAGCAATGATATTCTTGCTTAATATTCAATCAAAAAGCTTATAATATATTATGGAAGTAATCAGCTCTATAAATTATTCAATGCGAGCTATTAGATTTTCTATGATAAAACAGTAGTGATGAGATATACTGTCAATTTTATTTAAAGTGCTTTTCTTCTGAAATTAATACACTTTGAAAGACATATATTATAACATAATAAACGCTGCGGTATTCAACTTCCTAATAAGATTTTTTATTAAATTATATAAGAGAAATGGAGAGCTTGAAAACAATTTTCTTTCGAGACACACTAATTTTAGCCTAACGTTTTATCTGCATAATTATAATTTAATATTTATTCCACGGGACTGGATAGGCATGGATTATTTAATTCTTGAAAAACCACATTAGGACTAACTGGTGAAAGGTATAAATTTTTCTAACGGAAACTAACTCGTATTTACATTACATGTGAGAAAATCAAGTCTATTTTCGAGATGTCAACTAACTATTAAATTATTACGAATTTTGGAACCCGCTTGTTCAGTTCCTTCTGTCAGAAAAAAAAACCGTACAAAACTACTATTGTTTCGTAATTTCAAACATTGGCCATTATATTTTATTTACTTTCTTCCTGGATACTTGAATGAAAATAAAATGTGGTAACTCTTCCGTAAATGTAATAAATAATATATGCATCAAAAAGGGTAGAATGTACTGATTTCTATCAAGTTCTGCGAAACATAAATGGATATTTCTCCAATCCATCCGGTGAAATTTGATTAATTTCTAGAGCAAATTATAGATGTTTCCAAAACATCTTATGCTTTACATAATTTTTTCACTAATATCTAGCTTATATTTTTTTCATTAAATTATTGCCTCCTTTCAGAAATATAACTGAGAAATAGTTCTTGACTAATGTAAACAGTTGCTTAAATCTTTATTTACACATTTGATTTTAACATAAGAAATAAAACTATCTTGCAAGCAGAAGAACGCATGCATTGAGAGGAGATTTCTAAAGCAATGCAAGCGTAGGAAATAGAATCAGAATAAAATTTATTTTCCTCAACTACCTTAGAAAATAGGAACCTTTTACTTCTATTAAAATTTACAACGTTATTTTCAGTTACTAAAAGTAATGTTTTGCAGAATCAATTTGATTAGTAGATAAAGGAAATATAGGTTTTTTTTATGTATTTTGTGAAAGAATTTAAAATATTTCTACAAATTCTAACGAAAAGGATTTATCTATGTACTTTAAGAGTGTCATTTACTTAACAGATACGAAACATCAGCTGTTCCTTCGCAGAATTTCGAACTCAGATCTTCCAGTTGGAAGTTGAAAGTCCTAAGTACTTACATCACAAGAATACGCACGGCAGAAGACGATAATAACTTTAAAACCTATTTTAATATTTATTAATGGAAAATAAAAGAAAAATTCCAGAAATTAAAAATTATCAAAATGTGTGCAGACTAATACTTGCAGATTTCACATGGTGCTTCTAATTATCAAAAGGGAGAAATAGGAAATGCTATGGTAATTTAGATTAAGTTAATCTGAATACGTTAGAGTAAATGATAAATACTTCCTAAATACTAATAAATTAAATACGTAAGTGGGACTTTTTTTAAAGTTTCCGTAAGTACGATAACAATACAAGTGTAACTTGTATTACAGTGCGCTCAAATTTTGTACCTATTTGAAATGTTCCTTTTTTCTTTCTTTAATTTATTGTAGCAATATAATATAAACCATGTGTAATCTACAAAACTTTTATTAATCGGCAGCTTATTATATTATCAGGCTTTCTACCCAACAACGAAATAATGAGAGTGAAGTTCTCCTGAGAGGCAAAAAATTATATACAGATTTGCAGCTTCATGAGATATTGATGTTTCCCATTTCAGCGTAATTTCAAAAACAAATGCATTTCAAATACCTTAATTGAAAATTGTTCCTGAATTATGAAATTCAGTTTGCTTTTGCAGTTTTCTATTTTAACCTCAGAAGGATTAAGATTTAAATATTTTTATAGGATATATTTTATCATGACATTTCTAAATAGAAGATACAAGATGTGAATACGTTTTCCAACGAAACGAAGCAATTCACTGTAATAGCACAGTAATAGGTGCAGAAATGGTATTGCTTTGCAGAAACAAGAGAGGTAGGGCTCAGGACAGGTTCTTCCACGACTACGACAGAAATGGGTACATCTGCTTTCAAGCAAGCAGTACAATTTTTAGGCCGTCAACGCCGTAACAGAAACGTTTGACGGAGCTTCAAAAATACAGAAAACCATAATGTTTTTCTCAGTTTCATAAATATTATCCAAATTTCTTCACCTGTTTAAACTCCACAAATTTACATTTCCCAAGCATGATATCCAAAGTTTGACCACACGTTTACGTTATGAACTCCAAATTCATTCACTATTTACTTATTTTCCTTTTCGACATATGTTATTATTTATAAAGTGATGGGATAAAATTTCAAAAAAAAAAAAAAAAAAAAATCATAGGAATGGTTGAGGTTCAGCTTATTTTCTCTTAATATCTGTAATTCTCGTAGTGGATGTTACTTAATTTTTAATTCATAAGTTTCCGCAATCTATATTCCTCTACCGAATTTTGATTTTTTAAATACGTCAATGATGATATTGAAATCTAATATTATTAAATTAAAAAAAAATAAAACAGAAAGTTGAGTTATTATTCCATTATTTTGAAGTAGTCACTTCAGACATCATCTTATTCCGGACTGTCACAAATGACTTAATCTGGAACAAAATATACCTCTGTTTCAGAAAACATTTTCACAAAATTACCTTAATATCTGTGTAACTATTATTAGAACTATTAGATGTATGAAACACAAATCTGTATAGATTTACACAAGGCGTAGTCACTTAAGTCTGAATAAATTTTCTTAAATTTTGCCTTTAGAGGATAAATTTTCTCGCAGAACACCAGTTTATTTTCTTACATTGCAGAAGTAGGGATAATTGGCGATATGATATAATTTATTTATGCCATATAATGTTTATAATTCAGCACTGATAAAATAATATTCGAATTTATCTGGAGAATAAGTATTATTTATATGATACTCATCGAAAGCCTTTTAACCCTAAGAGCCTCGAATAGTTGATCCCAAACAATCGGAAGTACGTTATTCTGTTCCTGTTCAAGAAATAATGGTTAATGGATATTGGAGTAGTATTATGTCGTTAAACACTAAGAGCAATATAATTCAAGCACCATCGATCTTTCGTTAAGATGGCAGATATTTAGGGACTCGACGCAAACTTCGTTTGCAATCCTTGCTTTAAATGAAATCAAGATATCTTAAATATTTATTTTTAGAATTTAAAAAATATAAATTAAAACTGAATGTGAATGAAAAATAAAAATCACATTCAAATTAAAATCAATTGCGAATTTCAGCTAATTAAAATTTTTGACGGGATTACGAGTCATTCAAGTCTCCAGAATTCTAACTTAAATCTTCTTTAAGAATTTGGGGTTTAGAACTTCGGAGAGGTTTGTTTATTGGAATACAATAGAATCAAGCACAGAAAGGAATGCACATTTTGCATTGCAATAGTGTATTGCCATAAACAGCATCTCGATGAGACCTAGATATTAATCTGGTTGAATATTTTTAGTTTTTAACGAACGAAATTTTTAATCTAACGAATCTAACGAAGTTTTTAATTTTTTCAGCAACGACTATGTCGTGTTTCTCTGAAAATTCTTGAAACTAAGTCTCCAATCACCTCCACAATTTTGCTCCTGGAATAGGAGACATTAATAAGTCCTAAATATTTTTAAGCTTTCATGAAGTGGTATACTAACACTGTGTTTCTCACACGACTCCAAGTGTTTTATAGTTTCCCTACTCAGGCACGGATCAGTTTAAGTCTGAGTTCTTATTTGGAATCTGAATTGTTAGTGAAATAATATTTTCTAATTATGTTAAGAAAATGATAATCAAGATTCAAGAGATTTTATTAACTATTTATTTACAGCATTTAATTTGTATTTGCTTAATAAATTAGAAATATTTTTAAAAACACATACAAAAAATATTTACTTTTGTTTAAATCAAAATTTCAAGTTTTGCTTACTTAAAATAACTGCTAATATTAAGTAAAACATTCGTTTCCAAAGCATTCAAGAGATTCGAAAACGTTTTTGACTTTGGATTCGGCAAAATTTAGAATTCGTCCAACTTTTAGCTAAAATAAACTAGATTTTAGAATCTTCCTGTAAAAAGCAAGAGAAAACTATCTCTATCAATGAATAAACAGTGCCCAAAATACTACAGATTATTCAGATTCCCATAATTTCTACTTGAGCCAGGAGATCTATACATCCTTAATAATCGCCAATAATTTACAAAATTGCTACTTGTAGCGAGAAAACTAAAAGAAGCACTGACGACCCCAACAATATATTAACAATACCCTGTAACTTACCTGCTCGTCGCAATGAGAAAAACTAGATCACTTACTATTGAGAATAAAACGAGTTAAAAACCTCATAATTTATATATATATATAATGTTTTTCTTTCCTTGTGGCTCCTATCAGCAAGAAAACTAAAAGCGTATGTTATTATGTAATATATATATATATATATATATATTTATTATGTAATATATATATATATATATATATATTACATAATAACATACGCTTTTAGTTTTCTTAAATATATATATATATATATATTACATAATAACATACGCTTTTAGTTTTCTTGCTGATAGGAGCCACAAGGAAAGAAAAACATTAAGTTAGAATGATAATAAAGATTTAAAAGTAAGGGGGAAAAAAACAAAAAAAAACAAAAAAAAAAAAAAAAAAAAACGAAGCAATCCTAGATTGGCAGAAATTTTAAGCAAATTCGATTTATTTAGGAGGTTATCAGAGAAGGTTTCTTTTCTTCAGGATTAAAACAAAAGTGTAGGAAGAAGGGTAGCATATTTTTAAGATCACCAATCTAAGCCCAAATTCAGAGAGCACAGGTTGAGAACACGGGATTTAAGTGGATTCTCTCATTTGCAATATAAATCGGAAAACGTTTCCTTTTATAAAGTTATTCACAAGTTATATCCTAAAATGCAGAACTAATGAAGGTAGAATTAAATCTATTATATTTTACCAAAATACATATAATATGCCTGTATTCTAACTTAAAATTCTACTTGTCAGTTTGATGTTGTTCTAACGGCCAATCTTAGGCTACAAGTACCAACAACAGTTATCGCCAGAACATATATACAACAACTTACAGCTAGTTTAATAAATGCGACTCAAGTTTTATTTTTTCTATTTCTTGTAGTTACATAACTTAAAATAATTTTCTGTTGCAGACTTAAAAGCGGTTGGCTTGCTTTTCAGTCTGTAAATAATTAATCCATAGAGCAACTAGTCTGAAACTACTATAGAGCAACTAGACAACTATCTATAAGGCAACTAGTCTGAAACTACTACAGCCATTTTTTTGTTAACTTTAATTTCATTTCCTCGTGTTCTACAAAGTATACCACGAGGCTTACGGAAGTAACACTAACAAAATAAATAAACAAATATACAAAAGCACTGCAAATAGGGACAAAATTACAATAATAAGTAAAAGAAAAATAGAGTAATAAAATAAACAAAACTCAGTAACCTAAATTGTCTCTTTAGACCGAAAACATCGGTCTAAAGAGAAAAAATCGGTGGTCAAGATACAGACAGGTGCTTCAACGTTGCTTGAAGTCTTTTTCTCTGCTAAACATGATGAACACACTCGAGAACAATATGACTAACATCTTCATCGTCGCTACCGTGACTGCACAAAGCACTTGAAGCAAGACCAAATTGATTTAAATAGCTCTTTAAAGTGCCATGTCAAGCAAAAAATTGCGTTACTTTAAATTCTGTTACGTTAAAAAGTCTGTTCTGTTGTGTTAAATAGTACAGACATGAGGAAATAATCTGACGTTGATTAGAAAGCTAACTTTCAAACGCTCACTTAACCTATAGGTTAATTATTTAGTGTCAGAGAAAGACACTGGAGAAAATATTAAATTTAATATGAAATTCTCTGAAGAAGGAGCTTGTTTTGAGTAGACACTAGTCGTAGCCAAGAATCGTCACTATGTACTAATCTTGAAAACATAATTAAAATTGGTATAGAGCCTTTATAAAGTCAATAAGAATATGAAATCGCAAAACAAAAATATAACTATTAAAGGAAATAAATATAAGTTTCCCAAGGCTAGTTTTTACTTTCTCTGTAGATTACCATGATGCTTAGTTTTTATTTTCACAGTATTATTAAAATACTTTTAAGTAAATAAACATTTGGATAATATTTCTCCTTTTATATCTTTAGATTAGTAAGTTAATTATGAATTAAAAATTACAAATCCGATGCATTAAAAATCGTTCACATGATCAAATAATCCATAAGTATAAGTTACGGGTGCCTTTATCAAGAAAACTGTACCATCAGTGCGAAAATGCTGTCTAAATCAAATAAGCAAAGATTTTTGTAATTAGTGAATTAATTGTCGTAATTTCTCTTTAAGTTTCGTTTAAAATGAAACAAATAAAACTCTACTTTATACTGTTGCAATATAGCAATACACCTTCCCAAAACTGCCTCTGATGCAAGCCGATTTTAAATGAACTTTTCTTTTGATATCCATCCGTGTTCCTGGTTTAAAACACTTTTTATGCTATAAACTGAACACAATGAAGAGTTCACAGAGGGCAATAATTTTTTTTCATCTATTCTTTCACTTAGCCCACAGCATAATGAACGTAAAGTGAACACTATTATTAGGAGAACTAGAATTTCAGAAATCAAATTCTTACAATTTAGCGTTTCCAGTAATGCTTTGCGCAAGCTGATCCCACTCACGTGAATGTACTTCGGATGTTTACTCCGTTCATTACGAAGAACTTCTCATTCAGGGGGAACAAAAGCATTTACACTGAGAGAATTCCAGAGTTCCCGATTTGGAAAATCCAATTAAGATTCCTCATTAGGGAATTCAGTGAAGAGAATTCGTTTTCAGAATATTTCAGTCAGACGATTCACACTTGCCACTATTCCCTCACTCAGTGCTTGTAAATTGTTTGAATTGTATGGTTGTAGTTTTGCTTACTCCAAATGTATTCTCACTCAGGAAAGAGACAAAAGATAACAATATTATGTCTCTCAATACTCAGGAGATTAGTTTCATGCAAAGCAGTTCCTTTTCCGAATACAGTGACTTGTGCAGGCTTTCTATTTGTTTTTCTATTCGTCTCTCTCTATATATACTGGGTTGCTGTTTAAAGCATCCTTTTCCAGCTTTGTAAGATCCAGTAACTTGATTCATCTGTGTGAATCATGAAATACCGAAGTCCTGAAGTTTCATATATAAACATTAGGAAATAAACATTCACGAAATAAGCATTATACTATCAGGAAGGTCAATGACATGCATTGTATAATGCGTTTCGTGATACTTTCAATTTTGCATTGCTTGCGTTCTTTTTACCACGGCGTTTTAAGTTTACGTATACCATCCCAAACAAACAAAATACATCTATACTTGCTAATCTTTCAGACTTATTCCTTTATATCACGAAGTTAGATAGGTTTATGCTAACTGTAGCGGTATTTTACTTGTAATACGCTACGCACAGTTAACCAATAATTACATTAAATTTCAATTGATAAATCAGTTGTTGCTGATTTCTCTACAGAGCATATTATCGAAAACAAGCTCGAAAGATGTAATAAAGAACCCTTAAAAATTTCTCTGAAATTGCACTGAGAAGTATTTTCTGCTAGGTATACTGAAAAGCGTATCCGCTTGTTTAATGAGTTTTATCAAGCATTTAAATGTTTTGCGCTTTTTAATCGAAAAACATACATAAAATACATAAAATCTAAACAAACTTTACTAAGTAGGATAACTTACTGTTATCTGACAACTTACTGTTCCAGAGTAAATTCTTAAGACTAACATGGTGCACTACATATAGTTCTCAGGAGTCAGAAGATTTTTATAATCTATAAACATGTGATAATTTTTATTTCGAACGCAAAAATATCAGTTCTTATAGTGAGCGTTATTTTAATAGCTGTGCAATGGTTTCTTTATAAACATTAGCCTCGCGTTTTCTTATTTGAATGTATGAGTTTTTATCCATTAATATCTTATTTGAATGTGTGAGTTTCCTATTTAAATGTATGAGTTTACATTTCAAATGTGCTTATGATATCATATTTTTCGAAAGAAATAGAATTTTCTTTTAAATAAAAAGAAATTCCAAAAATCTAATAAATAAAACGACATAAAAATCTTACTAATAATACTGATCAGAGATTTCAAGTGACATTGAAACACTACGTTCTTAAATGTGAGTAATGGGTTTCTGTTTACTATTTATTGCTGAATCATAACCTGAGAAATTAAATATCAGTGCATTTTCCCAGTTATTTAATAAGAAATGGAGCTCTGAAAATATAAATTTGCTTTTGATTTTATCTAATATTGATAATATTTTCCGTCCAATATTGATAACTGTAACGTAACATAGAGTTTACAGAATGTTTTGGAGCTGTTTTAACAAATTTAAAAGTTTTCCGCAAAGATTTACTAGGTACTGTATGATTCACGCGGAAGATGCATAATTTAAGCGAGTGAAACATGTAATCAATAATTAAATAATTCTAACAGTATTTTTTACAAGGTCTCGGTAATTAACATGAGCGTTGCCGTAATCAACTAAATGTTAATTTCAGTTTAAGCACAAAAGAAATTTTAGACTGGCTTAGATTTAAAATAAAAATATCGATTTCGAGAGTAATCAGACATAAGAGCGGTCAGACTTTTTCTTGACAGGAAACACTTTTACAAATGTGAGAGGAAAAAGAAGCACATTTTTACGGAGATCAACAAAGAAAAAACTTACATTGTACTATCTGTTGACAAAAACACGAATGAAATGTGGAAAAGCTAGGATGCTAGAATTTGGAAAGCGTAAGAAGAAAAGAAGAAATGAATTGGAATTAATGTTATTAACTAATAATGTACATTTTTTAGTTTTTGCATATGTGAAAGAATTCATGGAAAATCCAAATCACCAACTGAAGAAGCTTTGTGGATAATTTTCACGGAATCAAAGAAAACAATATTGAATGAGTAATAAACTACGATTAACTACCAAGAATGTTAATTCAGAAGTCAAACAACAAAAATCAGCGTTATATTTTCAAAATTTGATAAAAAATGAACAAGATAAAAAAAATTCAAGATGGTGGTTCGGTAAAACCATCGAAACTAGTCCTGTGAAAATTTTGAAAATATAACGCTGATTGTTGTTTGACTTCTGAATTAGTATTTATTAGGCGTGTAATTGTGTCTTAATTACCAAGGATGTGTTTGCTTATCTTTATCGAACTTAAAATTCATTAAGATGCGAAATTTTGCTTATCTTTATCGAACTTAAAATTCATTAAGATGCGAAATTTTGCTTATCTTTATCGAACTTAAAATTCATTAAGATGCGAAATTTTAACGTTCTTTTGGTTTGGCTGATGTATGTCAAACCAAAGAATGTCTTATTACAATGCTTCAAAGAACGACATAAGTCTTATTATATGTAGCTAAATTAAGTTTAATGACAAGTACCATCATTTTGACAAATGACCTGAATATATGGTTGATAAAGATGTTAAATAATGAGGTATAGACGATTTTTAATTTTGTGAATGGTCCCTTTAACTCATGCCATGAAAGATGGCGACGAGGACAGATTCTAGGTGCAGCAGCAACAGGCTGCTGCCGGAGGAAGACATCTTCCGCAAGCAGCACCATCTCGTCAGATCAATAACTCCTGCCGCGTCCCTTAATTACGCCCCACTGCCCCAGCTGCTTCTCTGCCTGCGAATGGACATCCAGCGGAGCGGCAGAGGGATGGTCGAGTTCTCCGTCGATGGAAGGCGACAAAATTCACCGAAATGACTTATCATTCACGGGACTGTCGACATTTCGATCTTCAGATAGTAAGTATTTCTAGAAAGGAAATACCAGGACTGATATCAAAGGAACTGAAAGGGTAGAGATTGTCCAATAAATGGAAAGCGAATACGGCCGGTTCCTTTCCCTCTGAGTATGAAATGTAATTAAAGTGATTCAAGAATTCCTACTTTTCACAAAATGAAACCATGCTAAGCATAGATATTTCACGTTTCTCGATTATTTCTCAGTCTTAACTTGCAAACAGTAGTTATTCTTTATTCATCTATGCAACTGTAAAGATTCTCATACAAAGATTAATTATATTTTTAATTATTACATAAATGTAGATAGATAAACATGTGCTCAAAAGCTATGAGTAAAGTATACAGACAAGAGTTCAGGTATAAAGTATACAGACAAGAGTCAGGTTAATAGTTGTTTAAATAAAATTGTAACAGATCGCTTCTATAGTAGATTTAATTGAATGGTTTAGAATATCAATTGCGAGGTGTGATTCTGACGACTGAAAGGACTGGCGTTTCATGAGGGTTTGCAGTTTTCCCGTACATAACATGAACTAAGCCATTCTTTTAAGTTGCCTTCCATGAAATTACCTCTTCTAAGGCTTTGAGTGCTTTGTCGCAACCAAAGTGAAATTGACTATAAATCAGGTTTCCAAATGGATCTCCTGTACTTTTAATATTAGATATAGATAAATAAATAACAATTTTTAAGTGTAATAACTATTTATAACGGTAGAGGAAAATAAATTTTTTATAACGATAGAGAAAGTTTTTACTTAAAAATTCGAAATTACGTTTCCATTGATACGCGTAGTATTTCATTTTGCAAATAGTCAATATTTGTGTTAATAATGATTATTGGGTTATTGTGTACAATGATTGCAGTTTTTAGAAAAATTTCCAAAAAAAAAAAAAAAAAAAACAATAAAAAACGGGCTTGTCGTAAACAAAATCCTGGAATTTCCTTAGATACTTTCTTTCTTTCCACCGACAGTGAGGCAGCCGGTCCACTGGGTAGTTAGCATATCGGCCAGGTAGCCCCGCTGACTCAACAACATAATGCTATTTAAAAATTGAAATTTGATTTAGGAAAATAAAAAAAATGAATTTCTCTCAAAAATTGAATACGCTGAATATATACTAATTACTTAAAATAATTTTTTTAAAAGATTCAGAGCAATTTTATAAATGGATTCGGTTTCTTAGTGAACTGTGAGAGGCAAATGGAATCATAGGAAAAAGTATCAAGCTCAAAAAACATACGCTACATCTATACGATCTCATTTCCATTGTGGCATTTATCATTGACATGTAGCTTTGAATTTAATTTCTTGACGTGTGGATTGACGTGAATCTTATCGCCTTGACTTATGCTAATGCTTGTCACTTCGTTCTCATTATGCCGCGAATATCGCAAAATGTGTGATACGTCTGCCTCAGTAAAAATGGTGCCTTAAATTTGCAAGGATTACTTCAACTGAAATTTCCAAAACATAGAAATTAATAATAGGATAATACGATAATCGTATCTAACAATATTCATATTTACACGGAAATCAACAAACAGAAAACTTACATAACGCCAACTTTTAACAAAAACAGCAATAAAACGGCGAAAAACAAGGATATTAGAATTTCCAAAATGGAAAAAGTTAAGAAAGAATGGATTGAAATTGATGTTTTTAACAAGCGAAGGTACTTTTTTTGAGGGGGGGGGATTGTGAAAACATTTTGAGAAATCCAATTCATCAGCGTGTCAAGAAGCGTTATGGTCAGCGCAAAAGTGTTTATAACGCAAATCAAATCAACAATAACTTAAAGTTTATCTCAAAGACAGCTTTTATATAACATAACAACAACGCTAATATATATATAATACGTATAGGCTCACCAGCGGCAGAGCGGTAAAGTCGCTGAACATTGGTAGTTCGGTCCGAGGCTTAAATTCCGCGAACGGGCTGGCTGAATGAGCGTTTTCGTGGTTTTCCCCATGTGTAACGTGTATACGAGCCAGTTTCCCTTAGAACGTCCTCCACGAAGGCATCCCTCCCCTTAGGCAGATAGCCCTAGTATGCTTTGCCATAATTAAATAAACCAAGCCAAGTTCTTAGAAAGTCCTCCCCGAAGGCATCCCTCTCCTTAGACAGATAGACCTCAAGGCTTTGCCATAATCACGCACACACACTAATACGTATAACATAACGCACAACACAAAACTTGAAGTAACTGTACCTTGGGAATACATGTTACTGTTGCAAAAATCTGATGAAAATTTTAATTTTAATAAGAAAATCAAGTGGGCAGCTGGAAGTATTCCAGCTGTCAAATGAAAGCTTTCGCATACGCCCAAAAGACTCGCCAAGCTTACCCAGTAGATCGGGTGTCAACTTTTAAATGCTGCAAGAACTTCTTTGAAACAGAAATCAGTATAATTTGAATTTAGAATTATTTGTAAATAGGGAACCAAAGTATTTAAAATTTCTCTTGTGTAACTGATACTTCCTAAAATAATTGAAGTAGACGAATTTTTGGTGCGAATAAGAAAGAAATAAGATAATATAAAATATATATATATTTAATGTCAGGAAAACGAACACAGTTGCACCACTGTTGTTTTCCCTACGTTGAAGAAGGTAAACTTCACCAATGAAGCAATTGCTTGAGTACCTCATTTACCTGATCAACTTATTTTAAAGTTACACAGATACCTCTTATATCCCATCTATCGAGTGAAGATTTAAAAGCAATGTCTCAAGCAAGATTCCCCACTTTTGATCTCCCATGTCCTACCCAGGCGGTTGAGAGGTGTACTAAAGCTGCTATGGAGTTTTCCGGATAAGTATATGGGGTTAGAGCTCGGGATGGAGTAATCAGGGAAAAATGTTGGACAAGGGGATCATGCCCACTTTCGAATCTGTGTTCAAATTCAGGACTGCAAATTAAAGACTAAAGACAAAGTGCTCAAAGTGGTTGGAATGAGCATGGGTGGAAATCGTTATGCAAACACTACCACCTAGTGAGTTCAAGGTAGTTCAATGAACCAGCAAAGAGTTGCATTGTTATAAAATAATTTCTACAGCAGTGCTGGGAATTAAAAAAAGTTAAGATTTATTGAAAATTTCTAGTTACATAGTACCATTACAAAATTTCAAGACTCTTGCGGGGAATAAAGAGGAAGTAGAAATGATTTTAAAAAATAACGAGTAATATATCAATCAATTCACAATTCTTGAGAAGTAATGTATTTTTATCTAACGTTTCAAACATTTCGTGGTGTTTGGCTCTATTCTAGATGTAGAAATCCTCCACATTTGCCGAAATAATAACATCGTAAACAGATTTAGCGCTTTAAACTTGTGATGACTTGGAATATTGCTGAAATTATGTATACGTTGAGTATGGTAAACTAGAAAACGTATCATGTAATGATTTGTTTTGTCCGTTTCAGTGATAAATAGACTATTATATACCTAAACGTTTTGTTTTTATTTTCTAAAAAATGAGGTATGGTAACATTAATTACTATCTCAAGCGCGGAAAATTCACTATTTATTATTTAAAGAAAGCACCGTGAATATAGAAATTCCGTAGTAGATTAAAATAAAAATAATAAATTGTATTCTCTTAAGTATACTAGTATTGTGCTCATTGAAGGCTTGAAATGTTTGAGAAACTCTGTACGATTACTATATAAGAGGGCTTCAGATCACCAAAACAGTTATAACCTATCTTGAATACTTTTGGACAACAATCGCATTAATTAGAAATGTAACAGACAATAATGTGAAAATATGAATATCTCAGGTTTATTACTTTCTCTAAGAAACATATATTTTATGAAGAAATGATATAAATAATATATAACTAAAATGCAAACATTTGCTCAGTTTATGCATAACCATTTGATCGAAGTTGCGGATAATACAATAACAGTCATTTAATTTGAAGTGATTAACTAATTTGTTCACGCTTTTCAATATTAAAATCCCTATGTTGCGAATCTTACCAGAGATAAGTTGTTAGCTTTTTAAAGAATGAATGATACAGAGTAGAAATACACATAAGAACATCAAACGTTTCCTTTTATTTGGAAATTACATTACTATGTACGATCTTTCATTGTCTCAGATTTTAAGACTTGTTTTTAAAATATAGGAACGACATCTGTTTCATTTGAAAAATTATATCGTTAAATTTTGTCAAAACTTTCTAATCGCATTAATCTTATTTCAAGCATTATAATTTATAAGCAACATAAGGCTTCTTTCTTGTCGTCTAAAAATGCAGCCGTTGATTGAGATATATTTATGGCAAACATATTTGATGCATTTTATCTGGTCAATTCTCATTGTCAACAAAGGAACATATTTGCTTGAAAGTTTGGTACGCTGCATTTCGAAATGTATATTTAAATCCATTTCTATAAAAAAAAGGTGTTACATCGTTTATTTATTTTTACCTTCCATATCTAATTAAGAATCAGCAGAAATGAAATTCAATATCATATTGGAATTGGGAGTTACTACGATTACAATTTAAATCTTAAAAATAACGATTTTTTAATTTTTGTGTTATAAACTTATTTCAAATATAATTACATAAAGACACACGTCCCACGAGCCTATAGCACTCATAAAAAAGAATAGTCTTCATGCTTTACGAATTAGCCTTTCGCTTTTCAGGCTGAAATCCTGATATTTTATTTGAGGAGACAAAGTACATTTATTCTGCATTACTGGAATTATATTCCAACAGCAACAACAATCTTGTGTTTCAAAAACTATTCTTCTCAAATCCAGAGGCCATCCGAGTGAAAAAGGCTTGTGGATCCTTATACAAATGCAGAGTTTTAAAGGGATTTATTCTCGTGTAATTCCTTCTAAGCACGTTCGTGATTTTATTTATATATTACAAGATAAATTTAAATTTCCTGCTTTTCGGAATGACAACACTGCAGAAAATTATTATGCCCGATGGAGGAACATAAATATCTTTTACATCGCACAGGGATAGTATTAACCAAGACGAACGGATTTCATATCTATCGTAATATATTGTTGTTGGTGAAGTTTCAAATGGTCGGATACTTGCAACATCATGCCTTCGTTGGGAATGACTGGTCATATTGACGCCTCATCACCGCGAGAGTATTGGTCAGTTCGTACTAGAGGGAGCAGTCTAATTGCTCCTGCCAGAAAAAAAAAGAAGCTCCGGAGCAATTGGATACAGAACATCCAGGAACAGATTCGAAGTATATCACTCCTTAAGTGACCTATGCAACGAAGATACTATATACCTACAAATAAATAATTTAACTGCCTTCCCCGGAACTCGATTCCCTGCGCAAGGCTGTAACAGATTGTGACCCTTGTGACTGTTCTGAGCTCATGGTTTACCAATCTGCTCTCAGACAAATTTTATTTTTTTTTCTTTGTAAGGATTATGTTAATTTATCTAAAAGTTAACAGCACTCCTGCTGACACAATTTTATTTATCGTTTTAATTTTATTATTAAACATTTCTTTCTTAGCTCTTAGGCCACATAAAATTCAACAACAATTTTATCAAAGTTTTAAAGCATATTTTTAGAATTCTCGATAGAATGTTAAGATTTGACATACATTTTTTCATCCATGTTTCAGTTCAACATTTCAGTGTTCAGTTTTCTAAAACGATGACTTACACAACGTTTCTTCTCTAATTAATTTTATTATTAAACATCACTTTCTTTACATTTGCGCCACATAAAATTCAACAGCATAATCACACATTTGGACTTGATGCCTCGTAAATTTGTTAACACAGTTTCTGGGGCAAATATTTCATACTATAGAATTTCCCTAATCCCCTAAAATGCGTTTTGGAAGTTCTCCTTCCCCCAAAATTCCTTTAAAATAGCAGTCTAATAATAATATAATAAACATTTAGCATGAAGCAAGTAATTTATTTGAAGTAAGTTTAGTAGTTTGTTCACCATTTTCAATATTAAAATCCGTATGTTCCGAATTTTATGAGAGATAAGTTGCTAGTCTCTTAAAGAATGAATGGCGCGAAGTAGAAATATGCTTAAGAACTTCGCGAATAAACTAGATAAATAACATCTTATTACTTAGAAATTTAGTCGTTGTGGTCCAAACGCAAATTTTATTTTTTTACTTTGTAAGGATTATGTTAATTTATCTAACAGTTAATTTTGAGTTAAGGTTACTGTCCTATCTTCTCTTAATTTCAAGCTTGCAACAACATCCGGTCAGAACGTATTTTTAGAATCGCCTTTGAATGAAAATAAGGAGAAGTATTTAACTGTGAAGTTCTACTGACTTCGATAGAGAGAACCAGTAATTCTGATAAGCGCGCGTTCGCCTTTTCAGGCTACTCTCGCTTAAGCTATTATTACGCTCGGCCGTACTTTAGGCCCTTGATATCCTCGCCGTTATTTAGCGTTGAGGGGCCAACTCTGTTAGAATCTTGATAGCTCCGACTTTTTATTTAATATTAGTTTAGTTCTTAGTTTTCTGAGTTCAAGTTCGAGTGGAGGTTTTCTTGTAAAACTCCAAGATGGAAGTCTGTGAAATTAATTTGGAATAATCAAGAGTATTTAAGCCTTCCCAAGATTTATTTTCTGCCTCACGAATTCAAGCGATTATTCGCTTACCGATTATTATACTCTTAAGATTTTTCAACTTTAACTGTAACTTAAAAGTACACAGGTTAGAATCTTACAACTTTTTTTAATTTAAAGTTGACATCGGTCCGAAATTATTCTCTAATTTGAATAATTATTTTCGTAAGTTAAAGCCATTAGTCTGAAATAATTGATATTAAGTGTTCAAGGATACTTTTGTCGCTTAATCTTTCTAAAAAGCTGCTATATTGAATCTTTTGCTTTGCGGTACATTTTATGTTTCAAAAGTAATAAGCGAGTGATAACTCAACGAATTAATGAATAATTATTAGGAGAAACTGCATCAAATTTTGCAGCCATTTTGATGAAGTACCGTACTGGAGACATCATCGTTTATATCGTTACAAACTAGAATATATCAACTTAGAGCATAACATGAGTTTCCCAACGTGAGAGATACTGCCTAATAAAGTAATCTGAAGAGTTCTCAAGGGTCGTCTTAGGGTAATAAGCACGCGCTGAAGAACAAGTTGGGCAACTAGGCGGTGCTTAAGAAATATGGTTGTCTAATCATGTTTAAACAAACTCAAATATTTATCAGATCACGCAAGACTTATATATATCACGATATTATAAAAGTACACGAAATCACACGAACTTACCATTCACACATGTTAGTACTAGTATTTTACATAATCTACCTTTACCTACTAAAGATCAAAAACCAAAATGCTGTAGAAAATGAAAATGACAAGCTCTCAGTTTGAAATTTTAAAGTAAGACCACATATGTTTACTTAATACCACATATCGATACAGTGATATCGAAATTTTTAAACATTGCTACATTGTTTCGAAATTTCGCGCCGAAGTTTAATAAACAATTCTCCACAACTCGAATACCATAAAAAGGGATCTAAAAATTTCACTGAATATTAAGTTATAAATTACGATCAGCATTCAAGATAATATCTATTATATCATTGTCATAATGGCAGGAAGTAAGAAATCAGAATAAAGGACTGGGGAACAGTACAGCAAAAGGATTAAGAAACAGCATAATTTTATTGCGAAAGGTGAAATGCTAAAATGAGAGCTAAGCTAAGAATTTAATTTATTAGAATAAAAATGCACGATATTTGTTTTAACACATAGAATTAATTATTTGAGAAAATCATATCACGGCATAAACTTAGACGATGTCGGAAAGAATGATGGATAATAACAAATCTAGTCTGAAAACAGCGTGCAGACTATAAATATTAGATAACTAAAATCCTTCCCACGATGGCAAAATCATCGGTCTACCAATCGTTAGATAAGTTAATATTCGCACAACTCATTACAGGTTTCCATTTGAGCTCTCATTTTCAGGCAACCCGATGTAGCTCACGTCAGCCAGGTGATGTCCGGTAACCATGGCAACACCATCTCAGTCCCTACTTAGTGATGTTATCGAGTTTTTTTTTCCTCTCACCTCCACATCCGCCGCGCACAAAACCTATTTCTTTCAACAGTTCGCACTTTAATTGTAAAATCTAAATTTTATTTTCTAATAGCTTGAGATGACAAGAATTTTCTTTTTCCTTTTTCTTTTCAGAGTAGCGAAATAATTTATAGAATGGTACACAAGAAAATGATGGATGAAAATGTAGTTTTAGCATTTTCTAGATGTTAGTGAAAGTTCGAATCAAATTTTAAGAAGAAATTTAAATAACGCTTCCAGATAAATTTTCATTTATTTGTCAATCCTATAAAATAAAAGAAATCATTTTTCAAAAGTAAATAATGAAGTTTTCCATCTTCTTTTTCCTATTTAGAAAAAACTTTCCTTTGAAGAAAAAGGAACAAAGAGGATTTTTCAGATATCGTAACACTTAAGCATAAATTACACAATGAAACACTCTAAAGATAAAATGAATTTTTTTATAAAAGTAATCGCGATAATGTGTACATTAGCACACATTTTTCCATTTTTAATTCAGTGAATCTATTTTTATTAGTTTCATGCTCAAGTTATAAAAGATGACAAAGTATTAATTTTATTTCTTAGCAAAGCATCATATCTATGCACATTCCATATATCTAAAATAAGTTTTAAATTCCCTAAAGTTGCTTAAGATACATGAAAAGAACACCTGCCAGTGTAAAGTGTAAAATTAGGCAAAGTAAGTACCCACATATTATTGTACATTTTATATAAAACTCGAATTTTACAAAAACGTTTACATAAAACTTCTTTAATTTCGAAGATATCTGACATAACAACATGAAAATAATAAATATTCTCCAAGTGAATAGTGCGTAATATTTTTTAGACTTGAAAATATTTTGAAGAAAGAATTCTTTCCTTCAAAGACGGAAGACCAGTAGCATTTGGAGCATTTAAAATCGGGAGCGTTTAATATAAAATCTGCGCTATTCTTACAGCTTTGTTTATTTTCCTCGAAGTTTTTACCTATTAAGCTTATTATAAATGAAAAATTATCCAATTTTGTAATCCAAAATACCTAATGATTAAAATTTAGATTTCTTCGAGTATTTGTTTCATTTCGAGTAATTGTTTCTATGTTTCATTTCCAAAGCCTGGTGATGCTCATTAAATTTGAGCTTATAAAATGAAAAAATTAAAATCATACACCGTAATGTTTTAGTACTTAGGTTTAAGACTTTGAAATAAGGTAATAGATACTTCATTGTGAATGAAATGTACGAAATAACTAAAAATGAAACGAATTCTTAAATCTAAGAAAAAGAAGGATAACTTCCTGCTCCTTTCTCTTGCAACTCAGAAAAAAAACCAGATTTAAAGCAAACTTGATTTTAGAATGTAACCAGATTTGAAACAAACTTAAATTTAGAATGTAACATCAAATTATGTTTCTAAATGTTTGGCAGACTCTTTATATATAAGTTCAGATCTGTTCAATTACGCATGCATATATTTATAATTTTGTTAAAAGAAAGAATATTTCTCAATTGCTTGTTATTTGATAATTCACCAGTACAAAGAATTTACCGTCATTAACTCAGTTTAGAAAATTGTGTGTCATTAAATAAGACATGAAATATCTCTATTTAATTTACACATATAAGCATATATATTACACGTTACTGCAAGAGAAATATATTACGCAAGAAAGAATAAGAGTTCGCAAAGTTTAACATTTAATGTGATAAAAGATGTACTGTACCATCCTAAAGGAAACTGAAATAGTAAAGTTTTACAATCGGAATATTATTGAGAATAAGTACGGAGTACGCTCAATTAAGAATCATTAAGGAGTATTATTTTAAAAATTATCAGTTACTCCATCAGTGTGCTAAAGTTTGCATTAAAGTTAATTAATTATCTCTCAAAATACATGTTACGCTATATTTTCTCACAAGAAGTTTCATCAAAGATTACAATATTTAAAATCATGTACGTATAAATTTATTATAAATAATAAATAATTATAAAGACAGCTTAATCATTTATTTTGATAATAATATGTTATAAATCAAATAAAATAATATTTCAAATGTATACGTAAACATAGAAATGCCTCCTAAGTTTTATTTTTCAGATTTTATACTGAACTGTTTAACATATTTTAAATTGCATAATACCTTGCAGTAATACTCACTATGCTTTAAGCTGAATAAAAAGTTACATTTTAAATTATATTTGTACTTTCTTAGACAACTCTCGTACCATATTATCTCTAAATTAACTAATGATGAAGTATAAAATTGGTACATGAACATTTACTTTTAGTATGAAGGATAACAAAAATATTTAAAATGTTCTTAGATTTTACAACAGATGCATAATTTTAATTCAAGAATGATCTGCAAATTGTTATGCATAGATTTATGTTCCAGTTGATATTACAAACAATTTTTCCTTTCAATTGAGATTATGTGTGATCTTCCATTTCAGAATACGGTGTATGTCAGCTTTCTAGTTTAGCTTGCAACGATTTTACCTCTAGAAAGAGAACATTTTACACTACATTCTTTTCATAATTTAAAATATTCTAGGTTATATATTAATAAAATTTGCATAAACCACCATCAATACATAATATTATCAAATAAAAAGAGTTGTAAAATAACTGCATTAATTAAGTTGTAAAGTCTATTATTTAATGCGATTTAAGTTATGCTGTCGATCTAAAGGAATCAGAAAGAGTTTAGTTTTGCAGTCGGAATATTATTGAGAAGAAATAGTGGAATACAAAAAGCAAAGCTAAGAAACATTAGAAAATATTATTTTTCCTTTAACAAGCAGCTTTAGTTTGAGAAATGCTATTTTAAAGAAAATTAGTTTTTACAGATTTTAGAATAAAAAAGAAATTAAATTTTAAGCAAGATTAATTATTAGAATAGGCCTAATTTATTGATACTTTTCTGATAAAAGCTTATTAGTGATCGTAGTATTTTCATATCTAAAAGTTTGAATGGTTGGAAATTGAATAATTTATTAGTTTACATTTCGCTGAAAATCCCTTAACGTTCTGCAGTTCTTGTAATTCTCTGTACATAAATTTTCTGATATAGGTTTATTAGTGATCGTACTATTTTACTATGCAAAAATTAAATGCTTAGAAATTGAATATTTTATCAATTTATAGTATTACCTGTAATGCTATTAACATCCTGCAATTCCCTGATCTTTTACAAATATAACATTTGTGTTCGTTTATTTATAGTTTAGAATATTTTGTGTTATGTATTGTTTCTATTGAATTATTTATTTAATGTATTGTGTATGGTAATTTCGTATTTATTTATTATATATTTTAGTTAATTTGTAGTCTAAGGCCACCTTTGCGTTGGTGTATGTTTATTTAAAGTAATATTTTGTAGTTATTGTTTATTCAGATTCGGTTGACTGTAAAATTGTGAAGATAATGCAACTAGAATGAAAGATCTGGGCAAAATTCCTTGTGGAATTTTCGCTAACTTTCGTTTCGATGTCCTAAGAGCGACTATTTTTAAGCTTACCCTCCACTTTTAACAATCATTTAAAGAAACGAATGGGAGCTGACGTCAGATAGTAATTAGTTATTTTACTTGGTTCAGTATAGACTTTACACTCTTCATAATTATCGCCCTGTAATTATAGTTTTGAAATTTGCTCTTCAAGTAATTTCGGTAAACTTCAATACTCTTCATGCGTCAAGGAGAATTTTCTCAATCATTGTTTTTTTTTTTTAGTTTTTCAGATATCTATAGGTGTTTAACTTCATATATGAGCTTCAAGATTCAAGACTTCGTGCACCTAGCCTACTAATTTAACGATACTAAGGAGACATCTACGAACCTGTAGCATACACCAGTATGGAAATCTACGACACATATTACTATAGTTTACGCTTTGCACACATTACTAAGTGTAATTCTTAGCGTAATTTCTAAATTATTCTAATAATAATATAAAGTTTATAGATCGCAATCGGAAATCATTTTGAGGAGGCATTTGAAGCTCGCACATGTGTGATAGTTTAGTACACGTATGATTGTTATAAAAATCTGTCTCTGGGAAAAAATGAAACTGAAAGTCAGTGAAAAAAAATATATGCTAGCAATTAAATTTTGGCAACTCAGATAAATTTATATGCAAAGCACTTAAATAAGATATCTGAATTAGAGTTAAGACCAAAGGGTAGTATTTGAGTTTTATTTGGCTAACTGCATTCCGATAAGAAAATACTGTAGATAAATTATGTGTTAAAGTACATAGGGAAAAAAGAGAAAGAAGATTATTTTCAAATGTAAAACAATTGCCTGAGCAAATCAGCAAGAACTATAAAAACTGGAAAAATAGGCAGAAAAAGCATTTCTACATTTCATGAACATTATATCTGCAAACGATAGCTTAAACATTCTAGCTTCTCGAAGGTTCAGATTTTGAAATTTGCTTTTCTATCCTTTTCATTTTTAACCAAAAGCGAGAGCCGGGGCAAAGGTGAGGCAAGTGAGGAATTTGCCTCAGGTTGAATCACTAGAAGGGGCGACAAATTGGCTATACGAATTCGAAAATTAATTATGTTTTTAAATTTGTCAGATTTTATTAGGGGAAATAAGCTTCGACAAATTTAAATTAATAAAACAATGAGAAGAACTGCAAGAAAACCTGGAATTTAATCCAACGTGCATTTCGATGTTATTTCTTATCTATCAAATAAAATTTTTCAACATTTTCATTTGAAAGTTATAAAAAATTGTCTATGTTATTTTTCTGAATTTATAAAGCTACGCTTAAAAATACTTTAAGAAGTTATGGTATAATTATGCTATAAGAATTATGATATTTTTATTTAATACAGTTACTTTTGTTTAATACAAATACTAATATTTTGATATATATATATACATACATATAGGAGCGCTCATTTGCCTTTTTGCCTAAGGTGAAAAAATATCTTGCCACGGCTCTGCCAAAAGCCATTTTGATTTTCATAATGCATACGCCTGGGGATTTGCTTTGTTCCATATAGTTTATGTTGTTAAATTTTTGCTTGCATTTCCGAGTAATGTGTAATGCGTTAGGTTGTAGAGACATTAGGTTAATTGGAAAAGAAATTTAAAAATCTATAGCTAATTAAATTAGTAATATTATTAAAGATATATTTTCTTGCTTTATATTCATATCTTTATCACACATTTTATATTTACTCACACACACATATTTATCTATCTATTTCATTCCTATATATATGTAAAAATTAAAGAAAAATAAAGTCAAATTTGAAATATCGATTTGCAGCTGAAATTCTCGAGATAAATTGCATTACAAATGAACGAGATTAATTAAAGATGAAATAATTAAGAAATTAATTGCGCAATATATGTTTTACTTTATTAAAAATAAATGCAATTTATCATAATAATTTTATTAATTTTTAATATATTCGATTACGATGAATAATATATTCGAAAAAGCGGTATTTTCAAAGTCCTTTTCTGAAATTTCGAAAGGCTAAATGACTTACGTATTTCAATTTAAAACTGGCAACTTTAAATTGAAGTTTTTCTTGTATAATTTTCTTGATTTTTCTTCATTCATTATCGCAAATATTTTTATAAATTTTACAAAGTAAATAAAATTAATACTTTTTATGTTGCTAATGTATCGAGGATACTTGCTATTAAAATGCTAAGTTTGACTAACTTAATTACATTTCTTTATAATATGACATAATAGTCTATAAAACTGTTTCCAATCTTTTGGAAATTTCATTGTCTGGAGAGAAAATAGTATGACGTCTGCAGAGAAAAATAGTATGTTTGTAAACAAATGAACATTCACTGTAAAGAACATCCAAGGCTTACAAGGAAATTACGTGACTCAAAATGTTTGGAAAATATTAAGGCCAGGTAACTACGTAAGTGAAAAGAAATCAGTAGAACCATTTTCTTTAATAATATTTATTAATAATAATTTAGATGTTAATAAACAAACAAGTATAAATTTATACCTTACTTTATAGCATACTAAAACAAAAATTTTAAATTTAGTATTTTGTCATGAATGTCTTCCCCCATGCAGTTTCTGTCTTCACAGTGAGAGGGTGAACCAGCTGCCGTAATGGTTGAAAAACCTTATTAGAGCCATTAATTAATAGAACAATCTTCCTGGTGCATATATAGAAAGCAGTACTTAGTACAGTTTTAGATGCATATAAAATTCACTTAGTGTAAGCAAAAACATCACAACGAAATGTTAAAAATCATTTAAAAACAACTTTTTTAATATGCTCTTAATATTACTTTAACTTTATTACATCCTAAATTGTCTAAGGTACACTGTGGAGTTAAAAAAAGAAACAGAAACTTTTTTATGGTTAAAAAATGTTTGTCCGTAGATAAGTATAATGTACAAGAAGAAATTTCAAAATAGTTCTTTCTCAACCACTTATATTTCTCAAAAGTGTGGACGCAGTAAAATTCTTATCGAAATAATATTGACTCGCATTGCACGTAATGTTGAGTAAAAGAAAGTTCTATTCGAGAAAGAAGTCAGAGCTTAACAGAAAACTATCTGGAAACAAATAAAATCTCAATTCACTCAGGCCGAATCGAGAAAAAGAAAGAAAAGATACACAAACATGGCATCGGAAAAACGGAAAAATTCGCCTACTTTCCGAGGTATTTATCCAATCGACCTGATGGAACAACTTTATTCAACTAGCTACGAAACTAGGCGCTCAGAGACTCGGATCGCTCAAAACGGACCCTGGGAAGATAGACAGACTTCTGTGGTAAGGGGAAGCGAGCAAATTGTTACACTCAATAAATCAAGCAGTTAATGCTCTGCTGCAAAGAACTGTCTTTTTATACGTTTAGAAATAATCATTGGAATTCTTAGTCTTCGTGCAATATTTCGTCAAGCAGAAACTTAAACTAGATCAACTGTCTACTCTACAAGTATATTCAACCGCTGAATATCAAAACAGAGTTTTCCTTTCTTTATAACTATTCTCATCCATGTCGTTGCTAAGAAAATAATGCGAACTATCCAGAAAAGAAAATGCTAAAAGTTAAATCGGTAGTATAATGAATTAAAGTGTTGGAGTACGATAAGGTCATTCTACAATACGTATTTTGATGTAGCGTAACACTGAATAAGAAATAAGACTTCACGTGATAATATTGTTGCGTGCGTACGGGTTCGTTATGAAATGAATGCACAAGTCCGATGAAAAATGAACAAAAATTTATTATTATCACAAAAAAAATGCTTAAATTTTCTCAAATTATCATGCAGTATTACAATAGTTATCTTTTAACTACTCAAATATCCAATAGAACGTAATTCAAAACAGCTAAAGAACGCTAATCCGCGAATTCGCTACAATCAACAAGAGCAGTTTTCTAAAGAACAACAAACTAAGCAAGCAACTAACTACAAAATGAGATGTTTTCCTCCTTTTATAAGATTTTAAAATCACGCGCTATAATTTTCTAGTACTTTCTCGAAATCAAAAAGAGATATTTATTTATTTAATGCACGTGCTCTTGTATTTTCAATTTTCCTGCTTAGCTTTCTTTTAATATTCGTCACGCGCTGCACTGCGTGAGAAATAAAACCATTTAATTTGTAATTGAACTAACATTAGCTTTTTAAATACCAAATTCGTAACAATATTTTGTTCAAGAAAGTTTTAAATTGCAAAATGTGTATTTTCTTGGATTTATTTTAATATGTAGGATTCCCCACTGTGTAATTCTAAGTTAAAGTTGAATGTGAAGATTCTTAAGAACAAATAAGCGAATAATCGCTTAAGTTCGTGAGGTAGAAAACAACAAGTGAGAAGGGTGAAATAACCCTTTATTATTTGATAATCTGTCAACGATTACCATTTATCATCATCTATCTACCCTTGTTCATCTTCTCAGTCCTTCTTTTTCATCGTCTCTATCAGTATACAGTGCATAGCTTAATATACATTGCATAGCTTGCTAATAATATAGTAGCTTGCTAATAATATACAGTGCATAGCTTCAATAATATCAAGATACTATCATCATCCATCTTTGTCTTCTATCATCATCTACTATCATCATTCTTCTTCGGCTGTCTTCTATCATCATTACTTATCAGCACATTCATCATCTGTCATTTCCTGCATAGCACTTCATACCTTATCTTACCATTGTCCTTGTAAACAATTCTTCGTCACCTATCCTCATTATCATCTCTTTTTTCATCCATCACCTACATCATCATAGATTTCCTATATATATATATATCATCGTCAACTATCATGCACTTTATTTGCTAGACTACAACATCATCTCCTTCCACCTTCTCACTCCTTCTTCTTCATCGTCTTCTTCATCAAGCAGTGCATAGTTCCAATATTGTCAAAAATTATTAATATCAAAGACTTCATTTATTTGAGACTAAAAGACTAATCTCACCAAACACTTCAAATTCAGACGTTCCATATACCTTTTATTATTAACTCTTGACTATAGACTAAAGACGCCTTGACTTTTAAGTTTTAAAAATTCACCTAATACTTCTCTATTGTCATTATTTTTAATTTCTTATTTAATTTTTACTTTTACAAATTTCCAAATTTTATGTTAAGACAATTACTATGTTACAACTTTATGTACTTATCATTCATGCATATTTTTCAAAATTCATTAATAAACGTAGCGGATGGCAGATGGTTCCATAAGTTAAGCAATAGAGCTGAAAAGTCGTAACGCCGGTACAGCTGGCTCAACTGATGTCTCCAGTCTCCAGTAGATCTTCGCGGTTAAATACCACTCTTCCTCAATTTAAATTTAGACGTGTTTCTAAAACTACGTTCGGGTCAGAAGTGATAAGTTGAAATTAAGAAGCAATAGGAAAGGAAGTTTAACTCAAAATTTAACTGTAAATAAAATTATCATAATCCTTACAAATAAACAAATATTTCACTTACAGTGTTGAATAGTAAGTGCTTAAATTAAAAAATGGCAAAGCCGTTATCTTTTTCTGCTGAATATTTGTTCAAAAATAGCTCCGTGCATTTCCAGATAAAAACTCATACATTCTTATTCTTGCAGATCAATAATTCAAACACTGATCAAAAATAGTAAAACATTCCTCTTTATTTATTTTACGCACAGAGAAAAAAATTAAAAAAAGTTATAAGATAAAAACTGTGAACACTACTCAGAGGGATTTTAGTTTAATATGTTTCTTATATGTTATTAAATTGTACATTTGTTGCTGTAAAAATGATGGAATTATGTTGTTCTTATCTTCCGGTTAAGGGTTTTATGCCTTTAGTTAATCTGCACGCAATAGTTGCTAAATTATCAAAAATTTGAAAGTTGTTCAAATGCGCCCAAGCCTAAATTTCTTTTAATCAAAGCAGCCACATTTGTTTACATTTGAAACTTAGCAGAATAGTCAATTAAGTCAGTTACTGCACCTTCAATGTCTCTTCTGCTGAGTGGGATCAAAAGGAAACTTTTAGTTTTGTGCACCGAAAACTATCTTCTTGCCTGCTGGTTGAATTGCTTGTTTTTGCGTAGAAACTCTAATTTTAATTGTAGAAATTGTTTTTTAATTGTTTTAACTGTATTTAGTGTTTTATGTTTTCTATATCTTTCAATTTTTAATGAAGATACTTTGAGGTTTTATATATTTTTGCCTTGCCACGAAGTGAGAACTGAACTAATTAAACGGTACATCTATCTCTAATGAAATAAGTTTAAATAAAATGCAGCAAAAAATGCGGATAATTTAATATTCCGTACAAGGATGCCATGTGCTTGTCCGCATCAGATTTAGGTTTTAATAATAAGATTATAATCGAACCAAAATTCGGACATTTGGATGAATGCGAAGGCTTTAGTACTGAAATATTATTCGCCTGAAATGTTTTTTTTTTTGGGGGGGGGTGAGGAATAATGTTATCAAATAGAAAAGACTGAAAATGATAGAAAGTTAATATGTAAATATGTTTATGTCCTCTAGTGATTGAAAAACGAATTTTAATATTGCAAGCAGTAACTAAGTATACGATAAGCATAAAGAAGAATCAATGCTATTTTGGGATTTGTGCATTCAATCTGTTGCTCCTCTTTAAGGGAACAATAAAATAAAAACTAAATCAATTTCATAAATCTTGGCAATGAAATCAGTCTCTTCATTTGCAGTAAAATAAAAATTATCATTTTTTATGTTTGGGTCTCACATTTGAGAAGTACAATTTAGTTTGCAAATGGCAAATATAAATATTCGGTAACTTAACTGCATATGTTTAACAGCATGCATTTTTATAGTTGTTTTATCGCAATATGACGGATTTATGTACATGTGCACATTTTGTAACATTTAAAAAATGTACTGTGAACAGTTTTCAACATTTTGCATGTTGACAGACCGTTTAAAGATGTGTTACATTTAATTCAGTACATTACGTTTCATAAAATGCAAAGTTACATAACATTAAAATTCCAGAATCTCATAGCTCATTTATTACATCTTAAATTCCTTTAAACAGATTTACAATTTTTACACAGCAATCGTAAAAAGTAGTTTCATAGTTAAAAAATCATTGCTGAGAAGCAATCAACACTTATTCTTATTCTTAATGGATCCTTTCCAAAATTTACTATATTTTATTCTGATTTTCTAAAGACTGTTTTAACTTAGTTAGACATTCAATTCTGGTAAAATTTGATAGCAATAGAAATGTACTGCAACGATTTATGCAGAAGAATTAAAAATAATATACTACATCGTTTCTTCTCATTTTAACTTGTTTCTTTAAAAGAACTTAAAATTATAAAGCACTTCTTTAGCTTTTACAAATAAAACCATTTCATTCAATATATTTCGCAACTTTTACTATCTTATTCTTGCACATAGTCACAGGGTTTAAGAGTTCAACTGCAAATATAAGCGGTTGAGTTGTATTACGGCATCTGTCAGGAAGGGTGTGATGTTGACTTTTTAATCCTCTTACTTTGCTGAAAGATTTAAAATGATCTAAATTTTCTCAATATATCTTGCATGAGAATTTTATTGCTAAAGTTAAAACTTTTAAAATAATTAATTTGATGAATTCACAATAAAATCCATTTCATCTTCCGGCTTAATGGAAATTCTCTCTACACTGACCTGGTGCTAAAATGGCTAACTCCAAAAGCTTTATTGTCATTTCATATTATTCTCTTCTTCTTTAATCTGCTGTTATCTATAAGAATCAGCTCCAACGTATTGTGTCTCTGAATGTGCAGCCAGTGCAATACTGAACAACAAACGGCGCTTGCTTAATACGAAAAAAGTGCAGCGTCTTTGATATTAAAGCAACATTTGCAGAGAAAATGTTGCTGTACTTTGAAGCAGACATTTCCGTCAAATGTCTACGAAAAGACTCGAGTATGTCTCATTCCCTTTTGTATCATTAGAGACTTGGCAGGTTGAAGAAAGCGGAAAGGGCGAAAAAGATTGCTCGCCTTTTACTCCTGCAAAAGCAAAGAAGCGGAAATTAATTTTAGGGTCTTGCAAAAGTTTAGAAGCAGTTTAGAAACTGCACAACGAAGACTCATCTACTTTAGGAGGGAGTTTGAGTTCGAAGGTTTAAAATAAATAAAAGCTTATTAACAGGATAAGAATGAAAATCGCCAAAATTAAACCTTGTATTTCTTTCATCTACTATTCTTTCTGCTTTCATCAAAATTATTGAACTTTTCATATTTATCTTATTATATCACAGTATATGTATACTAGACAAGAGTAATACATTTCGCATTTTATATGTTCTTTCAAACCGTAAAATATTGCCTTTATATATGTATACTTATTTACATATACAGCAAGCTGAAGACTTCAGATTATATTAACATCGCCAAGTGTTTACCCCTTAAGTTTAAAAAAGTTAAAAAATAAATAAAATAAAAATTCGAAAATCATAAGATTAAAAGTAGATCACAATTTATATTTGATATATATATTTCATTAAATTTAAAAGAGTTTAAAGTTAGGCGATTTGTTAAGAATCAAGTCAACATAAATTGTATGCTACGTGAATGTACCATTCACGTTAGTTGTAAACAGGTTTCCTTCAAAATGTTAAAAAAAAAAAAAAGGCTTGGGTGATGGTATGAGTTTATTGAGTAAATAAATAACTGCACTTACCTTCTTGTTTCTTAATGTTAGCTATTGCGTTGAAAAAAGCTTTTCGTACTATATTGTTAGCCAAGCAGTTAAAAACATTTATTTATTCTAATAAAAAAGCAGAGTAAGAGTGGGGCACACTTTTTTACTCTAAGCTCTCAGAAGAACGATATTCCTTACTTTTCTTCCATTATTTATTAAATTCTATATATTTACGTAAAATAAATATTTGAATTTTTACCTGAAAATAAAATATGCCCTTTGATTTTTAAACTCTTTGTTGTTTTAGTCATGAATTCTTGCAGAATTTGTAGCATATTATGCTCACACCGCTTGAGATATATTTAGTTCAAGCCAAAAGTTTTGCATCAATAAATATGATTCATGCGTAATAAAAGAAAATAAACAAATCATGTATTATACAGCATTACTGGTCTGCGAGCTTCATATGCCATTACATAGTTGATTACTAAATACTATATATTTGATTCGAAAAAAAACTTTCTCATCTGGTGAAAGAAATTTTCCCAGTTGGTGGAAGTGAATCAGGGTTTCCCATATAATTAGAATCTCTGAGCTATACATTTTAATCCTTATCTCCTTCCATCTTACAAACAAATAAATTCGTTACACCTAGTTCACGTCTGTTCACAAACTGCCACTATGAGTTTTATTTCCCTTCAGTTCAGAACATGTTACTTTACATAGTACAAACATCTCGAATTTTTAAAGTTGTTTTGTGATGAGAGAAATATTTAACCGCAAGCCGAAAACGCTATGCAGTGAAATTACCGAAAGCTCCGCTGTTCCTAGTGATATCAACCTTCACTTTTGTTGTTTTATTTGTTTGATTTGATTTTATTGGATTTACTTGGCATGCTATTATCTGTCTACTTATAGTATTACATTTTTAGATATTTAAATGTATTTAATTCGATTTACAGATGCTTACTGTAAGCAATTTGATTATTTATAGTATTTTTAACAATTGCAACGGAATAGGAAACAAGGGATTTCAAAACTTGACAATCTTGGTAACAAATCTGACGCAGTGAGGCCAGATTTGGGAACTTTGGCTGAGCTTCTCGAAACTTTGACATGAAGTCTGTGTTAAACATACGAATGATACAACTAATGGAAGTTCTCTCAGATATTAGTATATAAGAAGCCTCATTATGTTCTCCACTACTTTTATTAATTTTCTAAATTAGTGAAATGTGTGCTGGTATCTTAACTTTGCTATTAAGTGCCGATTTTATCTGCTAATGTTCACCTTTTTCAGTGGCTCTTAACCGCGAGTATTTTTTCTTAGAGTCTGCTGAGTTATGAAAATATTTTGGAATGGAAATCCAAAAGTAATTTTCTGTTTCAGGAAGTCTTTTAAATGGTACCACCGATATTTGGGTTAGTTTTACTGTTATGTGCTTATTATTGTGTTTAGCTTGCTTGAATGTTAAAGACTGGAGGGAGGCATTCATCAGATTACTCATTCAGGAAATTGTATAAGAATTACTCCGAATTAAAACGCGAAAACATATTTTAGGTAGAATATCCTAGTTTAAGAATACACTTTTATTTGAGAGTTGTATAAATACAGTTTTAGAAAGTGCAACAAACGATTACTTAAAACACTTTGCTTTGATTTTAGTTACTTTTATCGAATGGGTTATTGTCACTATGTGTGCATGTTTTTTTTTTCTTAACATAGGACGGCTAGCTGCCTAAGTTCAGGAATACCTTCGTGAAGGATTTGCTAAGGGAAACTAGTTTGTATTTGTGTTACATTTATGGATGGAAAACAACCGCGCACTTGGATTTGAACCAGGTTTAAACTACCATCATTGAACTGTCTTAATCGCTAAGCCACTGTGTTTAATCTCCATTCTGAAGCATAAAAATACATGCAAACATAGTGGGGTGCTGTGAGTATATAAATCTCCATGCTTAAAATAGATTTTCATACATGCCTATTTATAAGAACTTACGAATAACTCTTCGGGGAAAAAATAATTTGCTTCCTCATAAAGGAAGTGAAATATCTATATACATTATACAAATTAAAACAGTAATAACTTTTTAATAGCATGCCTCCTTTTTGGAGGGAGGGAAGGGAGATACATCTTTTTTAAGGAATATTTTATGAAAACCAGTCTCAAGCTTACGCTTGATGCATAAATAATCTGCTATAATTTACGCTCACCATTCAATTAGCTATGAAAATAAGCATGGTAATTCAGGCGTTCTATTGACTTTCCATATTTCTGGTAGGCCTGGAAATAAGTCTAACTTTCTTTAAAGCAATAGCTTTAGATTTGACTTAAAAAACTGTTTTATAAATTTATTTGTATTGCCATGTTGGCTAGTTACTTTCTTAAAAATAATGTATTCTCTTTGATGCCTAAAATGTTTGCTAAAAATTTTTATATAACTGTATAGAAAAGTACACATGCAAAGTAAAATTAGAATGACATTTTTAATAAAAATAAATTCTTGAAGACAATCCTTGGTCTTATGAATATTGCAGAACTTCTCACATGTAAATGTCATTGCCTTTATTGAAATGGTGATGAAATGGTAAACCGAAGCTTGTTCAGAAAAGAACTATTTTCACTGTGAATTATTTAAACCCGAATGGGTATCTAATACTAGACATCTGCTTTGTCTATTTTATTTTTCACTCATGCTACATTGAACAGAAAAGTTAATCGGCATGTAAGTGACATTAAATCAAAGACTCAGTCTTGAATTTGTGTTGCTGAAAGACCGATAAAAACTAAAGGTGGTCCCAAACGATTGACAATGTTCTTAGACTGGTACGAGAAATACATCTAATTATTTAAACCTTGTTTAAGTAAAAAAGAAAACACAATAAAGTCTTTTGAATTTGTTAATTTTTTAGTCCAAAGGGGCCTTGTTCCTGAAGGATTATTGTTTTCGTTTTGCGATTTTGCGTTGAATCACTATAAATGTAAGTTTCATTTTTCAAACCGTTGCCACCAAATGTTAGAGTCCTGCATTATATTTGAAGAAATCAAATAATGAAAAATCTGGACAAATGTATGTATATTTCTTGCATTGTGATAAAACCACGGTACACGGAGCCATCGAATTTTGAATGACGTAATCCTCCTACGAATATGCGCATGTGGAAGACCAAATTTGAAATTTGGAATTTGTTTTATTGTCGAATTCATATTTTGTAAAACTTTAACAAATTTTTGATTAAAAAACTCAAGGATTTCAAAGCGAGCAATGGCTACACTCTACCGGGGGGGGGAACCTTTTTATCTCCTGCTGGCGCGGAACTGTGCATGGGAAATTCTAAAGATATGCTTATTTTAAAATTATTTTGCGACATTGCTACTGAACAGAATTTTATGTTGTAAGTGCAAAGAACATGATATTTAATAAATAAAGGTTACACACAAAACGTTAAAAAACGCCCATTTGGACGTAATTTAAAATCTGAAACCTTTCAGATTCTTATTTATTTATTTATTATTATATTTTATTATGAAAGATTTTCTGTTGTCGTCACCATTCTTCCAGGTTTACAAAAATGGTATTTTCTGACAAAACTGAACTAGCTATAAAAAGTCGCAGTTGTTTAACTGCATGACTAAGTACCAAGTAAAGACCTAAAAATGTATCAATTATAATAAGACATTCTGTAGCTTAACTAAATAACGCATTCATATTATTCATCCTAAGCATTATATTGTTTGAGAGTACTAAACTGATCATCCATAACATATCTGCGGCGATTTCCTTCCTCTTTTCTGTCGTCCCTTGCAACCGAATACAGATTTGGTCACAAATAGAAACGTCGTCAAATTAGCTGCGATATCCTGGGTAACTACTCTAAGTACTGATTCCAACATATCAAAATTAAGGGAAACAGAAAAGTGTATATGTTTGAACACTACGAAAATAAATATTCATAATACTTAACATATTTTCTGGGATTTTAATCAGCTAATTCTTTGTGAGAATTTCTTGTAACATTCAGAAGTTTCAGTGTTATACTCTCTGACAACGAATGGAAATGGAACAAGAATCTTGAGGCCGAAATCCTCAGGAAAAAAGAGCTTTCAATTCTTTCCAACAAAAAAATCCCAGGAGTGTTGACGATCCCACCGAAAATGTTGCCATCACTTGTGGCATTTATTTTTTATTCTTCTTATTCTATTGGAAGAAGAATGGAAGACAACCCTCGAACTCTTCTGACGTGATTCGAGTACCGGATCGATAGAAGTGTGCAGTGAACATATCTATCATTTCATTGTCAAGCTTTATCCACAAAGGTCACTTTTAGGGTTTTGTTCCATTATACTGCAGACAGCTTTTGAATAGTTTTAATATCCCCCATGGCTTCAGCAATGCATAGATGTTATTATTTAGCAATAGAAATGCAACGTTACTTCTAAAACGTTTCATATACATGTAAAAGAGAATACGATTTTGTGCTCGAGCATAAAGTAATTTTTAATATATCATTTATGAATCAAATCACATAAATTTCTTAAAAATACATACTGCAAATAAAAACCTGAGTTGCTAAGAGATAATAGGATTTTAGTCTAATTCTAAAGTATTCAAAAATATGTATTTACAAAAATCTCTATATCGGTTTTTTATTTATTAATTATTAATATTTATTTAAATTAGCAATACTTATTTTGGACTATTATTCAGACCAGCGTAATTCAGTCTAATGATAAGATTACTCCGTTTTTGGATTACATCATGTTTAATTTTCAGAAGGGGTTTTCATCCAGGAATTAATTATATAAAAAATTCTGATGTATACACATATGACTTCCTCGTACGGAATATTAAATTATGCGCATTTTTCCTGCATTTCATTTAAATTTATTCAACTGAATTAAATCTACTTTGTCGATAGCGCATAAACCACAATAGGATAAATGCAGTCTTCAAAATTCACTGCATGTTTTTACCATAGCAACACTCTGGCGCTAGTTTCGCTTAATAGAGTTACATCTAATTTATTTTATAACTCAGAAAAAGTATATCATCTGAAGAATTATCTAATTGCCACATGTTCTATTGAAATATAATAATAAATCTAAAACGGTGTATAAAAGAAATTAAACACATGAAAAAGAAATAGTTTTTCACAAACGATTCAACGCCGCTTACATAATCTGCATGCGCTACTCGTAAGCATTCTCCTCTGTCCGAGACAGACTGGCGACAATATTTGCTGCTAATACAAAACACTTACTTCCTCGAATTTCATTAGATATATTTCTCATTCAATTAATTCAGTTCTCACTTTGAGGCAAGCCAAAAATACATAAAAACTCAAAATATCTTCATTAAAAATTGAAAGATACAGAAAAACATAAAACGCCAAATACAGTTAAATCAATTAATTTTTAAAAGAAATTAAAATTGTAAAACATTCTTAGCATTGTATTGCTTGAATAAAAAATTCTACGCAAATACAAGCAATTCGGCCAGCAGGCAATAAGGCAGATTTTTCGGTGCACAAAACCAAATGTTTCCTTTTGCACTTTGAAGGTGCAGAAAGAATTAATTCACTATTATGCTAAGTTTCAAATGTAAACAAATGTGGCTGCTTTGGTAAAAATCTGATATGTACACCCCATGACTTCCTTGTACAAAATATTAAATTATGCGCATTTTTCTTGCATTTCATTTAAACTTATTTCCTCGAATTTCATACGAGAATAAAATAAAACTGAGCTGACTCAGCTGAGTAAAAGAGTCGTATAAGTAAAGTCGCAAGTCGAGTAAAAAAGTCACACTAAATTTATATATGTATATTTACACATTTTTGTGCAGTCGATTGCATCCAAAAGGAAGGCGCTCAGCTGCATGTTGTAGCAGTCCAATATACAAAATTTCAATGTTCTGAGATTACTCGTTTTTGAGTTATACGAGGTACATGTGTACGTACGTACAGATGTCATGAAAAAATATCTTCTGAATTCATTTTAAATCAGTTTTATAATTCCATTTGGGGAAAACGAATCCTTTATTCTGTCCTTACGTACAGATATCATGCAAAAACGTCTACAAATTGCATTCGATAGCGGTTAAAAGCATGTTTTCGTTGAAATATGGTACCCGGAATTTTTCATGATTACAATACTTCTTTTACTTTGAAAAAGAAAGTAATAAGCAACACGTTCATATTATATTTATAGGAAAAGAATTTAAATATCATTTTAAAATATTTAAAGTTGGAAACATGTAGAGCAGTATTGTCCTTAAGCTTTCTTTCACAAAGGCAGTAAATTTTCGATATTATTCAAGGCAATACGGTACTTCGAATATATTTCTTCTTTCTTAGGTTTTTAACGATGAAATTTTCTTTGCTTTAGCCCAGCAATTCTCAGACGGTGGTAAGCAAGAGAAAAATAGGTGGTACGCAAATAAAACACAGTATTTATAACTATTAAATTCAAAAATCTCTTGAAAAAAAAAAGAACAATGGATAGAAATTTCCTGTGACCGAACTCTAACTGAAGATTTCAAAAATAACAAACTCGTTAACTTTTGGCTGAACCGAAAAAAGGAATTTAAAAGCATTTCAAATAAAATATTAAATTTGTACAACCTATTTGTGTGAATAAATATTTCCTTCCATGTTATATCTGAAAAAAAATACAGATAAAAATTAAAAGCGGATCCTAATTTACGGATAAAACTAAGCAGAGTAAGACCAGACATGTAAAGAAACGGATACCTCCAAAACAGGCCCAAATTTCACACTAAATTTATAATTTAACTTTTGATAGTTAAAAGCGTAATCAATTTTTAATCTAATATTTTTATGTGTGCACATTTAATACAAATAGCCAATATGTTGTGCAAATGGCAAAATATATTTTTTAAATATTTCTATTAAGAAACTGAAAAATAAAAATTGTAAAATGTAGCGGTGGTACTTACGTTTTTCATGTTTTGTTTAGGTAATACACGTTAGTCAAGAGATTGAGAACCGCTGCCTTAGCCTACTCGTCTGAGAGAATTCAATACGTTATACTTATTATTCATTAAATATTTTTAACTGATCATTTACACACCAATCGAACATTAGCTACTTACGTTTCGTTGATTATGTTATATTTTATATTGTTCATGTTTTTAATATTTATGTTTATTTTTATTGCTTAAGTGCTTAGTTAAGTTTTTTGGGGTATAAAAATTTATATATTGCTCTTCAATACACCAGAAGCTGATAGTCCTAAGCCTCAGTTTTCAAATGTCAACTGTCTAGTATAGATAAATTTATACTCATTTTTGTGTCTTAATTATAGACAAGACATTAATAATACATGAATTTATACATTTTTGCTTCTCTCACCCCCAAAGAAAACTACTTTAAAGTTCAGGTCTTCTGTAAGAGAAACTAACTAAGATAAGATAGATAAAAAATTCAAAATTTACCTGGGAATTGCGTGAATAAAATTAAATGCTCCTGAACTTTTTAAGAACACAGAAATTGTCGCAAGTGCTAATTAAGTTAAACTTGCGCATGATGCTGACAAAGACATAATTAAGTTAAAGTAATAAAAGGGCTTATTTCACGCACATTTCTAAAACAATGATAAACGTGGTATAACGTACAATTTTTTGTGAGTAATTAAAGGAAAAAAAGTATTTATCATTAAAATTATCGTCGTATGACTGTTTACATTTGTCGTATTTTGAGAGTAGAAACGTCTTCTGATTGATAATTCCGTGACACTATTCCTATAATATGTCTTTGACGGATTTTTGCATAGCATTGCTTTCATTAAATGTGATAAATGAAGTATTTTTAAACACCACCACGCCTGTACTAATCTCGGTAATCCAACGCGTTATAAATTAAGAATATGTTAGTAGCAAAAGGGATTCGATGCCATATGTTATGTATCTCTATTACATAATTATTCAATCTGTACCGTCTGTACATTGCTCTTAGCTTATCCTCATTATATTATATAATAATTAAAACTGATTATTCTTATTTGCGATAGGTAATTTGTTGCTCAAATAGATGGAAATAAAAATGGCATATTCAAGTGGATCGTAAATAAGGTGGATTAATTTCGTTGAATATTTAAGTTATTTAGAAGCATTCAAGGCTGTCTGCCTTAGAAATATACCTTCATGGAGGTTTTCTTCTAAGAAATCGGGAATCGTGCTCATTTTGTATTAAGCTCAAAATGCCTTTGTTATCAAGAACCGGTTCTAGACGTCATCTCATTGTTCAGCTTTTTATACACTACTAGCATCTTTTGAAGGTAGATCGATGCTGTCCATCTAAAATGACAATTAAATTCTGAGAAGATGTTTCAGTATCGGCACAGGATGAGTTTTAAAACTCGTTTGATGCGAAGATATACATGAAATATATATATGACATGAAAAGTGTTCATACAAACATAAAATCTAATAGCTGCCATAGACACCTTACTATTAACAAAAGCTGATAGTAGCATGCTTTAGTCTCGGATTCGATTGCATGAACGGTTGTATTTGTGCCTTCTTTATAGTATATGGACACTTGATATATGTCGACTGGAAAATCCTCTTGAAAGATTTGTGGTAGGACAAGAGATATCTGAGGTATTGAGATTTCATACCACAGCCCGTTTTTGTAAAATATGGAATACCGCACAGTCAGATAAACTGCATATTCTTCGACTTAATTAATTAATCTAGTTTTAAGAAGTAACACGGTATTCAGCTGAGAAATAACAGCTAACCTGTAATTCACGTTCAGGTAGTAATTTCATATTCAAATATTCGTACTTTTTAATAGTTGTATTAGAAAATAATAAAAGTATTACCTTAATTTCTCACAAGAAGTAAGAAAAAGTGTACGGCTCAAAGTCCTCATAATAAATAAACGTAAATAATAGAATTGGCCATAAGAAACTCACCGTTTCTCCAAAGACAGATTTGTTGACTTTGAAAGTGTCGTCAATAGTTTTGAACCCTAATACAATATGCACACACACACATAATATATATATATATATATGTCATATTAAAGCACAAAGGAAAAAGACGGAACACTGTAGATGCACTGTAGATGCGTGATTAGATCCATATTGAAGAAGAATTTTGATTGCGTAGTATGCTAGTAATGCTAACTTGGTAATATCTAAAGAACTTGGCAGTCGAGGCAGTTTTAATTCCATTTTTATTTCCAATTGATATTTGTGGCCACAATCACTTGGCACTCTAGTCGTGCCTTTCCACAGAAGATTTACATTTTTGATATTGTTGAGATAGAAAGCAAGCCAGCGAAATTACATCTTAGCAGAGTAGAGGGCAAAAGCTGAAGTGCGTAGTTATGAAAGATGGAGGCACGCGAAGAGAAAAGTTTTGGTTTACAAAGACAGTTTCAGTTCCCAATGATTACGTCATCAGAGCTGCGCCGATCATAGAGTGATGTAGAAATGACGCAACGCAAAGAAGTTATTACGATTTTAGAATAGAGAGGAAGAATTAATGTTTATAGTTTAATCTATAATTTTGATTCATATATTTTTATCTTACATATATATATAATATGTGTCTGTCTCGGAAGAAACGGTGAAGTATTAAAACAACTAATAAATTTCCCATTTAAATTAAGAAAGGATAGATTTTTCTGAAAGATTCACATTTAATGAAACATTAAATCGAATTTATCATGTAATGCAGAAACTGAATCATATGCAGAAATATCAGGATCAAGAACTACTCACAAAAATAATTGATTAGATACATTGCAGGGGTAAAAAATATTACACAATTTGATGCTGTGGGTTAGTTATTGCTTTCGTTTCAATTTTAACCGTCGAGAAAACGTATTAGTGTAGAACGGTATGACATTCAAAATGCTATTATTCAGAGTATAGCGACTTGTCCGGTTATTATATAAACATACACAATAATTAGCTCGCAATGCAATAGCAAAAATATATAAAGCCAAATTTCTTAGCTCGATTATAAGACAGCTTCACATACAGGATGTTTTTCAAGGGCAGGTTTAAAGAAAATTAAACGCTAGTTTATGAAAATGCTTCACATATACGAAGTTAATAGGTGGAATTTATGGTTCAGATAAGCTAATTAAATGGTGAAAATAGCATATCTAAGGCTCATATTTAATAAATATGTTTCCCTTTAACAGGAGATTTAACTTTTGTTACCTTAAAAATATATTACGGTATTAAATTCTCTTTATTATCGTTAAGCCTTAGTCTCGCGTATACCGCGGATGTGATTTAGAAAAGAGAATGCATAATTTAATATTCTGCCTATTTCTATTTCAAAATTAGGTAAAATATAATTTAAATTTGTCGTTGGTTTAGAGACAATCCTTTTGCATTTCGAATGACACGAGGTAATTTTCTTCGAGGAGTAAAAATATCCGTGCACTCGTCCATCGAAATCATTTACCAATCTAGCGTCGTATTCTACTTAATTTTAAATTTGACACTGCTCTTTTATTGCATATATTTGTAAATATTTTTGGTTGATGTTACTAAACCTAAGCTTTTGCCTCAAGCATGAGTTACAACTCACATGAAAAGTGTGTTTTAATGGTTATTCAATTTTAAATTTGTTAAAACACTTTGTTTCTTCTTAGTTTGTGCAGTTGTATTTTCTTAATTTATTCGTTCAACGTCAAATTAAGCACTTTTATTCGATACTTCATTCTTGACAGGTTTCGATTAAACTAATTACTAAACAATAATCTGCTACTCCTAGGGTAAACTTAAAATCGGAAAATGATCTATCAACTTCGCTAGAAGTAAAGCTAAGATCTTTACAAGAAATTACGATCAAGATGTGGATTAGGCAACTAAATATATCTTCTAACAGTTCCTTTTCAATCGTATAGCATAAAGGCTATTAGAATAGTACATTAATGGAATTGTATTATTTTATATTGCGTCATTTAAACGCGGAGAATGATTTTATTCGGTATAATGACCGAACAAAATGTTTATTAGTCCAAAGGGATTTGAATCCCGAAGGACTATTAGTTTCGTTTTGGCATTTTGCGTCGGACTCATAAATGTCGGTTCACTTTTCAAACTGTTGCCACAAAATGTTAGAGTCCTGCATTATATTTGAAGAAATTAAATAATGAAAAATCTGCATAAATGTATGCATATTTCTCGTATTGTGATAAAACAACGGTACATAGAGTCATCGAATTTTGAATAACGTAATCCTCCAACGAATATGAGCATGTGGAAGACCAAATTTGAAATTTGAAATTTGTCTTATGATCGATTTCCTATTTTTTAAAACTTTGACGAATTTTTGATTAACAAACTCAAGGATTTCAAAGCGAGCAATGGCAACGTTGTGCAGAAAAAACACTTTTATCTCCAGCGCGTGAGTCTCTGTATCGGAAATTCTAAAGGTATGCTCGTTTTAAAACTATTTTGCGATATTGCTGTTGCACTGGATCATATGGTTTAAGTGCGAGGAACATGATATTTAATAAAGAAAGGTAACACACAAAATGTTAAAAAACGGCCCTTTGGACGTAATTTAAAATCTGAAACATTTCAGATTTTTTTTTTTTTTTTTTTTTTTTTAAAAATTTTTATATGTTTGTAAACTGTGAAGTTTTTTAACCGCTTTACTTCAGACCATGATATTTTGTACCACGATGTTTTTTAGAACTGCGATATTTTCTCTTTGCTTTCTTTTCTTCTCACGATGTTTTGTACCACTACGTTTCCGCTTTGCATTGTTTTCTCCACGACGTTTTCGTCCGAGATGTTTTCGGCTGCAACCAAAAAGACTAAGATCATTTCTTCTCCACAAACGCGTTTGACTTTTCTCCCCAGAGATTAATTTTCATAAAGCCTGTCTTTTCAATAAAGCAGATAGAAAAATTATGGTACACCCAGCTTTCTTGGAGCTGTTTAAATTATGTACGACGTCACATGGTTATGATAATGTAACTATCACGTAAACATAGGACAGAAGGAATCAAAGCTCGACATTACACTTGAAATCTCTAATGCAAATTTGAGAAACTTGGCAACCTTATTTTCGTTTGATGCTACTTCTGGAAACGTTTTATATACATTGTTAAAGTACTTAAAAATAAAATCCATGCAAATATTCGTGTAAAGCAAAGGATATTTTCAAAATACAATCTTTTATAATATTGGAAAAGCTAAACGTATCTTTACAAAATTCCAATGGTATTTGGAGAGTTGTTATAATATATATCAACTACTAATGTTTCACTTCTTAGATAATTAAAAGTGAACACTTAAGAATATGTATCACAGCATCCATGAATACTACAACGTTGTGTAAATTCCTTTCGCTCCAGTGAAGAAGTCGGAAGTTCAGAGCACTTCATTAAAGTGACATGACTGAATAATGCAAACGGGAAAGGAGTCGACAATTTGGCCTGAAAGGTCTCGAAGGATATAGAGAGACAAATGAGGAGTATTCTTGCTGCCACAGAAATACTGCACTTTTCGTTATCAAGAGAATGTCTTACATAAATTCTACGTTCTCGAAAGGCAAGAAATATATATGTCCATTTCTAAAATTCGTTTTAGAAGTAAACATCAATTTGTTTTGCTACTACAAGGCGCCTCCTTGAATTCACACCGGATTCAACTCAAAATGACTCATACTGCGAATTAAATATTAAAGAATAAATAGTATATGCATTTAAGTACATTTTTACTTGTAGAAGTACGTAAAGGATTTTAATGCGAACATAATATGCAGAAGTTAAATAAACCTTTCATCAAAATTATTTCAGTTCACACAATATCCTTTCTGAAAATGCCAAATAATTATAGAAAATAGTAAAAATAATAATCGAGAAAAACAATGTTTGAGTAAATATTTTACATTACATATTTGAAAATAAATGGATTTGTATATGAAATTTAAATATTAAAAATGTTGCTTTAAAATTTTAATATAAGCATTAACATGTAATTGACGCCAAGTGAGAGAGTAAAGATTTATATCATGGTTGTAAAATTATCTTCATAAAATGGCTCGAAAAAGTTTAAGGTTTTTTAAGCTCTCGCTGAACTCGCAGTCTACCAGTCTGCTGTTACACGCACTACTACTAATGCATTTTTTTTGGGTCTTTTTAGCTTTATAATTACGCATCATTTTCTTCACACTTACGCCGACACAACTGAACACCAAAATTACGAAAATTTTAAAAGCAGCATAACAGTATACGTTTAAAATTCTCGATGCAGCAATTAGTATTGGCATACAATTTTCTGTTTTTTTCGCTTTGTTTTTGTTTCATCGTATCAATGATGTGTTTTCTTACTGAGATGGCTCTACAAAACTTTTTTTGTCATTTTATTATAAATGTTTTGTGTGTTTACTTTGTTTATTAAATATTATATTCTTGGCATTCGATTCAACAGCAAAATTATGCAATATTTTAAAACAGCATATCTCTAGAATTTCCGACAGACAGTCTAGCACACTGGATATAAAAATGTTTTTTTTTCGTACGGTGTTGCCACTGCTCGCTTTGAAATCTTTGATTTTATTAATCAAAAATTCTTCAAAGTTTTACAAAATAGGAAATACATAATAAAACAAATTCGAAATTCAAAAAGCGGATTTTCAAGAGTCCATGTTCGAGTAGAGGACTAGGTTATTCAAAATTTGATGGCTCTAGGTATCGTTGTTTTTTGACAATGTGAGAAACATACATACATTCACGTAGATTCTTCATTATTTATTTTTAAATAAAATACAGGGCGATAACATTGGGTGGCAACAATTTGAAAAATGATACAACACATTTGAGTGTTTCGACGTAAATACTATTTCGAGACTGATATCCCATTCGGGTTTGGGTTTACAAAAAATTGAACCACATCATCAAGTAATCTAGTACATACTACATAAATGTGTGTAATTATATGAGTCTGTTGTTTCTTGCAACGTCCTAAACGATAAGGAAAAATCATAAATGTGGGTAAAAAAATCTTGATAACTGTTTACACAAGGAGGAAAGATAATATGCATTACATATTACACCATATATTGTAAGAAGTTTTGTTTCTTGCATGCATGCATTGTAAATCAATTATAAATACGTGATTCTTAACATCTCATGCCATGATAAATTTAAAAGTAATCTTTCTTAATTATTTTCGAAATTTTAATGTGTCTTTGTGAGTTTTTTCTTTTATTTTTGTTTTTTCTTATACATGTTTTGAAAAGATATAACGATAAGAATGTCCAAAAAATTAGAATCTTGACAATACATAAACTTCTATTCTTTTAACATCCACTTCATAGTGAATAATATGTTTATACATCTGGGGCAAAATTTAATAACAAAGACGTGTCACCTTTTGAAAATGAAAAGAAGAGTTTATGTACCAGTACTTACATAATATAAATGCGTTTTCATTTAAAAGCATGAAAGATCAACCTGAGGGAATAAGATGCATGGTAAGAAGATTAAATTATTACACATAGTTCTTTTCAGTTTCTATATATTCAACTTGTTTTCATATATACATTCTGTACTGCCTTGCAGTTACAAGCAAATCAATATTCTTTTTACAGAGAGGAAAGAGGGAGTAGTTTCAACAAACAGCGAGCATTCGCGGATCCCTGCTGAATAGTTCCTCTGTTCCATTCTCTATTTATATGCACACATAGGCTGGGTTTCCGGCATTTGTTATTATTTCTAAAGCAATTCTTTAAAAGCTTTTGCATCTCGAGACGCAAAATACTGATGCAGGATTTCCCTCATTTCTTTCCTGTCACTGAATTTATCCGGTATTTAAGAATGAAAAAAGTCTAAGGTATAGAAACTTTCACAAGTTTAATTCTTTTCCTATTGTTCTGTTGACCCATTTAATTGCCCCTAAAAGGTCCTTCTGGCACGCGATGAATAATTTATGATTAAAAAAATTTAATTTTTATTCCTTTCTGATCGTGTTTAGTTTAGGTAATTTAGTTGGTGAAAGAAGATGCAAATTATGTAGAACTGTTTAACGAGAACTGTGAACAAGTTTGGGTTAAAGTCATTTATTCTTTATGGAAATCCAAAAAAGAAATTTTATCTGTATCAAATCTACTTATCGCGTAAAAAAAATAAATCTCTCATATTTACTAATCATAGAAAATTATAATTAATAAATATGAGTGATTTATGACTGATGGTGAATGGAAACGATACACACTTTAGACAAAAAAACACAATATTTTGACGATTTCAATTAAGCATTTTGCAAATAAACTGTAAACAATAAACGCAGTCACTCCATGTGTTCTCAAAAAGCAAATAGAAATAGAAGCTCGTAAAATGCTTTCAGAAAGATTTAACACATGTTTCGATAACAATTTAGAGAGTATTACATTTAGAGTACATATTTTCATTACTGTACATTATTGTAAGCATTTGTAAATATTTAAATATTTTTGACCGTATTTTTGTCTGTGCTACTGACGTGTTGTGTCATGTTTTACTTAGTAATTTAACTTTTGTTGCTTTTAAAATGATATTTTAATGGTTTATTTTTTAAATCAAACTTACCGAACCAAATGCTTTACATTCAAGTATTTTTATAGTGAATTATATATCTTTTAATCTTCAGTGCAATAACATTTGAATTGTAAACATAGCTCAAGCAAAACGCAAGATATGGGCATATTCGTTCCAGACGGACCCATGCTACAACTTTCGCCGCCAAGTTGGCCACATTTGCCACTTTTTTGCCAATTTGGAGACTGTTCGGAAAATTTGGGAAACACATTTCCGAAATCCTATGAACGATTCTTCAATGAGTTGGTACAACCCACATTATAATACATAAATACGGGTCTGACTTGTAGGGAATGTGTTGTGAGATTTAACTTTTGACCGAGTCACGATGTATAGTTTACTCTTTTAAAGATTTTGAGGACTAAAGCTATTTCTCGTGTGCTAAGGAGGAATTTCAGAATATCCGCGGTCTCCTTGAGCTATTTACGCTTATTTATTGTGCACTTAATTTTTATAATAAATGTAAAATTTCTTCTCGCAAATCTGGTGTAATTATTTCAAGAGATATCAATGAACACGGATCTCGCAATAATATGCTGTCGTATTTTAAAAGAGTTAAAAAAATGAGTTAGAACAATAACGAAAAAAATTACCTCTTGTGTAATTACTTTTTAAGCAATTTTGAGAGACAGTTCTTTATCGGAACAGGAAAGGTGATAAATTATCTATGCCCTAGCCTGGATTCCGACTTCCAGGAGGCCGTGCTTTCAAATACACTATGAAAGCACTCGGTAAGCAGGGACAAAATAACTTACATTCTCCCCCGCTTAAAGAGCAAGCGGAATGGAAGACACCCATTTTCCAAATTATGGTGGTGACGAATTATCGTCCACCACTTTTCAGTTTGGACGCCACTGTAAAGACTATCTGGCATTTTATTTCCGAGTAGGATCCGTGAAAAACGTGCCATGCCCTCGCCGATATTCGAGCTCATAACCTCCGGATTTTCAACCGGACTTGCGTAAAATTAAACTATCCAGATATGCGATAAGCAGGGTAAAAAAAAAACTTCCTCTCTAATCGCCATTTAAATTGAGATAGAAATTTAAAGGGCGATAACGAGGAGGCAACGCAGTCGCCGAATTCTAGTGTTGACTGTTTATCGTCCATCATGTTTTAATTCATGGGCCACTAGTAAAGTCGTTAGAATTTTTGAAGCAGAAAGTATGAAGAAATAGAAATGCCGGCATCAATATTCAAACTTCCAATCTTTCGATTCCTAGCAGGACATGTTTCTAATCACACCACTAATGTACGTGGTAAGGAGGCAAATAATACCTTCAAAGTATTTCCTTGAAACAACATAAAATATAGATTACACACAGATTAGGGAACTGCAGCTATATTTGCTTCCCTTCTTTTCTAATAAATCTTTTGTTCTAATATTCTTTGTTCTATTAAATTTTTTGTTCTAATCCATTACTGGTACTTTAAGCGAGTAAATCAGTTCTCCCATTTCTTTACTACTGTTTCAATATTTTTCTTTAGAATATTCTTATCATTTGTTAATTAAAGTTGAGACCAGACCGCCAGAGGCCAAGCGGTAAAGTTGTTGAACACGGGTAGTTCCGACCTGGGTTCCGAACAGACTGGCTACATGGATGTTTTTGTGGTTTTACCCACGTGTAACGCGTATACGAGCCAGTTTCCCTTAGAAAGCTCTCCACGAAGGTATCCTTCCCCTTAGGTAGAAGTGTTAGCTTGCTTTGTCATAATTAAATAAATTAAACCAAAGTTGAGACCAAAATTTCATTTGCTAACTGTATCAAAATGTTAAACTCCCAAGATTTTAAGAACAGGAATTTTTCTGGATTAAGACCAGAAGAAGGTTTTCAAAAAGAATATAATCTATTTTATGATGCTTCTCTAAGCAAGCAATCGGACAAATAAGAAATTCAAATTATATGTGAAGGGAATAGTGAAAATAGTTAACATAATTATTGGAATAGTTAAAATAATTAAGCAATTTTTTATTAGAATAAGACTTAAAATTTTTATATATAATCCTACTTACCCAGTTTCACTTCAAAATAATTTTATAAATCTATTATTTTAAATAACTCTAAATAACCATTTATTTAATATTGCTTTCATATTGTCATGATTACAGGCTAAGTTCTACATCCAAAGCTTTAGCTATCATGACCTCAACAGCATTGAAAACTAATTATTCTTGTCATGAAAAGTGACTTATATACTAATCTTTCTCCAGCATAAACGGTTTTCTCAGATAGCCTGGCTTAACTCTGAAACTACAAGGTTAGTATCACATTCAGCAAGTGTCAGGGTATATTAAGATGGATGATATAATGAAATTGACACCAGAAAATACTGCTTTGTCAGCAAAAAAGTAATATTAAAGTTCTCAGGAGTCAGACCAGTAAGATTTATGAAAGATTGAAATATCATATTAGTACCCACTATATTAGTATCATATTAGTCTGTGTAGCTATTTTATCTCAATAAAATAAAAATGAAATTTTTCAGAAAGGAGAAAAAAAGTTTATCTGAGGTTTTTGAAATTCTTGTCAGTAGCAGAATATTCAGGAAAGTCTTAATCAGAAAAATGACTTAAGTTGTCAGAATGTAGTATACAGAGATTGTAAACAAGAAAGGATGACTTGCATTCATTGTCATCTAACATCTCCAGCATGCTGTAAACTTCAACAATGTTTTAAGATAAAATATTGTGCCATATTCTGTTCTGTGTTAGCACCTTTCTTCAATGACTTTAATTTCAGTAACATTTGAATTGTAAACAAAGCTCAAGCAAAACGCAAGATATGGGCATATTCGTTCCAGACGGACCCATGCTACAACTTTCGCCACCAAGTTGGCCACATTTGCCACTTTTTTGCCAATTTGAAGACTGTTCGGAAAATTTGGGAAACACATTTCCGAAATCCTATGAACGATTCTTCAATGAGTTGGTACAACCCACATTATAATACATAAATACGGGTGGTCTGACAGGTAGGGAATGTGTTGTGAGATTTAACTTTTGACCGAGTCACGATGTATAGTTTACTCTTTTAAAGATTTTGAGGACTAAAGCTATTTCTCGTGTGCTAAGGAGGAATTTCAGAATATCCGCGGTCTCCTTGAGCTATTTACGATTATTTATTGTGCAGTTAATTTTTATATAAATGTAAAATTTCTTCTCGCAAATCTGGTGTAATTATTTCAAGAGATATCAATGAACACGGATCTCGCAATAATATGCTGTCGTATTTTAAAAGAGTTAAAAAAGAATGAGTTAGAACAATAACGAAAAAAAATTACCTCTTGTATAATTACTTTTTAAGCAATTTTGAGAGACAGTTCTTTATCGGAACAGGAAAGGTGAAAAATTACATATGCCCTAGCCTGGATTCCGACTTCCCAATCCTATAAAAAGGGTTGAAGTCTCACTGATTACCATAACAATGACAAAATGAATTTCACAAACATCAGGGAGAAATTTAAATACGACATTTACAACTACAGCCAAGTTTATTTAAGCTCACTTTATTTGTATTTGTAACCTCAGCATTTAATTTTCATGCGTACAGAAGCTGATTTATATTAGATCGTAATGTAAAATGTCTGCTGTTCTGTGGGTTCATATTTTGTGGAGACAGGACAGTAGAAGATTTCATACATATTAACAGCAAATCTAAATCAGTTTTTTCATGTTGTATTAATAATGCTTTTATATTCCGATACATTCTGAATATTTATATTTCATTAACAATGCAATGAAACCGCAATGAAATCTGAACCGCAATGAAAATTTGCGTTTTGGTTTACCTTATACTGTGTACGTAAATATACTGTATATTGTGAAATGGGATTTTGTTCACAAAATAGCAATTTCCCAAAATGTACAAACAAAATATGGTTTAAAGAGAATTCGAAATGATTCGTAGTCTCCAATCATACAAATAGCTCATACAAAACGTAATAAAAACTACAATAAATAGCTTCTTTTTTTAAATTAGATTAAAGATATTCTCTACTGTCAAAGATAACAATTTCTGAAAGTAATATGAATTGAAATCGAAAACTAATTAAATGACATTCAACATTTCCTTTTCTCTTATAAGATAATTTCCTGTCTAAAATGAATCAGACACCGCTTCCCTTTCGTTGAAAACGAATACCTTAAGCTTTGAAAAGAACTTTATTATACATTAACTGATAGTAAAATAAAATCAGCGTATGGGTGATCTTCAGTCACTAAAAACCTATTATAAATACCTCATATTTAAGTGGAATTTTATTTTATTCTGGTTTAATATGAAAGAGTTAATATACGTGTTTTATTTGTTGCGTACATTGCTATTAATAAATCCAACCTTTTTATTGGCTAATAGGTCTTCATAGCAAAATTCTAATTTTTCTAATTTAAAGACAACTTATTCTTGAATTCTTGAATAAAAGTAATCTAAACTAAAGTTCAGTTTTAGTTATAACACATAATAATTTAAATTCTTTGTTTTTTATGTCTTAAGAAGTACTTTTCAAAGTTTGCGTTTAATAAAATAAATTTCGAAACTTAATTTATTATACAACGCACAATTTCTTAGTCTTTGCAAATGAAAATCTGCTACGATATAAATAATATAAGCCTAAAATAATATACCTTTAAAAAACATAATCTCAGCTAAAACTAAGTTGTTTTCACGAGATATCATTTATTAGACTTCATGATCTACGCATTTAGTGCTAACGTTATCATCTAAAAACAATTATTTAAAGTTTCACATCAGCACAGTTTGTAATTTTAACACTAAATGGGAGTTATATAATAAAAAAAAAGTATTATGCTTTAACGTATGAAGCTGACTCTCGTTATTTACAACGCAGAACACTAGCTCGTGCTCAAAAATGTGAGTTCCGACCGAATGTACCAGAGTTAATATTTAAAATGAAAGAAACGAAACAACCGTACATGTATTTAATCTTTTACTGCCAAGGAAAAAAACATAAAATGGCGCTTCATAGGAGTTCCGACTGAATTTTTATTCGCATAAATAAAATATATGTCGGTTCGCAGAGGAAATTTCAGAGAGTAGATGAAGTACTCGTAAATTCAGTATGTAGAAAAAAGAGTTTGGAATCTGATGTAATTAGTAGAATTTCTAGAGTCATATCAAAACGAATTCAAACAAATTACTGAGTCTAGTTCCTGACGAAAAGAAAAAGAAAAAAAGGTTATGAAAAATGAGACAGAAAAACTGTTTGTAGAAAAAAATCAAAAGGAATTACATAAGGAAAACCCTTAACAAGTAAAACGTGCATATTTTTTTCTGTTTTTGTGTCGCCTTCATCGCTATGGAAACTACCACATATATTAAAACTTAAAATTGTGGCAAATTAAAGGCAATCCTGTACTTTCATGATCGTTAAAATTATGATACAACTATTAGACAGAAATTAAATTAATTTTCATGTTCACAAAAATATTTACTATCTGTGAAATGTAAAATACTTTGTAAAATTGTAAAAAATTCTCTATAATATTTGTATCACCGCTATAATAAAATTTTGTATCCAAACAAGTGTTTTAATAAAAGATACTAAACGAGCAGAGAAAGTTGAAAGTGTTTCAGACGGAACAGCTGCTTATTCTGTGGTTTTGCGGTCTCCGTTACAATTTGCAGCCATCTTTAAAGGCACATATTTTCATGAGATTTTTTTATATAGTTTCACCAGTTAATTTCATCTAAATATTGAATAGCATTTGCTCCACACGCTTCATTGCATAATTGGAATTCATGTATCCCATACGGCAATTGCTTCCATAACAGCAAATAACTATGCCTTTTTAGTTATTGTAAGTTAAACGAATATGAATATCACATGCGTTTTTCAGATGTTAACATTTGCAATACATGCTTTACACGCGTGATTACTTCACTTGATATTCAAATCAATTACGTATGGCTCAACAATTATAAGACACAGATGAGCAGTTTCGGCTGATAATTGTTTACACAGCATTTATTACAGGTATTTTTAAATCTTTACTGGATAGTGTTACGTAATTGAGATTCATTTTACCATCTCTCGGAATGTCAAACCAAAGCTACACCAATAAGAATTTTTACAAAGTAATACTTTTCATTTGAGTAATAATTTTAAATAACAAATGTAACTGAAACAATAAAGAAAATTTTCTGCGTGATTTTGATGAATAAGAAATTCTCCATAAGGCGGCTAACCTGAATTCACTTTTTAGTCCAAAGGGGCTTTGTCCCTGAAGGAATACTGTTTTCGTTTTGCGATTTTGCGTCGGAATCCTATAAACGGCGTAAAACTTTTCAAATCGTTGCCACCAAATACTATCGCCCTGTATTATATTTGAAGAAATTAAATACTGAAGAATCTGCATAAATGTATGTATGTTTCTCGCATTGTGATAAAACAACTGTACCTGGAGCCATCCAATTTTGCATAACGTAATCCTACTGCGAACCTGGAAGGCCCACATTTAAAATCTGGAATTTGTTTTATTGTCGATTTTAGGTTTTGTAAAACTTTAACGAATTGTTTATTAACAAACTCAACGATTTAAAAGCGAGAAATGGAAATACTCTACCGGGAAAAACCTTTTTAACTGAAGGGCGCGAGAATGTGTATCGGAAATGCTAAAGATAAGCTCATTTTAAAATTATTTTGCGACATTGCTATTGAACTGAATTTTATGGTTTAAGTGCAAAGGATATGATATTTAATAAATAAAGGTAAAACACAAAAAGTTTTAAAAACGCCCTCTTGCACGTAATTTAAAATCTGAAACCTTTCAGATTTTCTTAAAATTATTTTTATTTTTATTTATTTTAACAAAGTGGGAATATCGCTTGAAATCGAAGCTCATAATTACCTAAGAAAATTTAACCATAAATTAGTTCAAAATAATGTCAATATACATATCTTAATTTGTAGAATATGATATAAACGCAAAACACAGAATAAAATAAAAACTGTCAGAAGTTTTAGATTTCAAAATTGTATTTTTGCTTATTAAAAATGTAGGAAATATATTCTCTATTGGAAACGTTTTATGTCCTATTATAACATTATAATTTTAAATTCAAAATAATTTTGGGCAAATTTTATCTAATCTGGCTTTTAAATAATTGTAATAATAATAATATTAATGTAAGATGTAATTTGTTTATGTATATATGTAACATATGTAATTTTTATTTCTTTCCAAACAAATCGAATGCTGATTTCATATTTTAAGCTGATTTCAACCCAAGAAAAACTAAGTTTAAATATTTGATTTTGAAATTAGCTGTAGTTATCAAACTGAAAACTTGTTCTGTATTTTTCTTTTCACTTTTGAAATAAATTTATGTTGGACAAGCTTATTAAAGGTAGCAATTTTATCTACCATACTCTAATTTTCTTAAGAGTAAGTTCTTTATTAATTAAATAGATTATGCTTATAATTAAACTGAGCAATTAAGCTTTATACTGAAATGAAAACAATGCTATTAAAATTTAAAAGGCAAGCTTGGTTTCAAAATAACGAAATATGGTTTTCTTTTGAAAGTGTATATAAGTTCCAAACAACGTCGAAAATTAATTTTTCAGATAGTGTTGACCTTTAATATTTAAACTTATTGTTATATTTACCAACTAGAAACACCATTAGTTATTTCAAATGCATTGAAACATTAAATATATATAAATCATTGTACGAAACTCGGACTGCTTTATAAACGATTCACGTATAATCAGTATATTGAATCACCCTTTCATAAATTACAAGGTCCAGTTTATTAGTGAAATATTCCTTTTACTGGATATATGAAATTTCAGTCTTACCGTCAAAACCATTTGCAATGCTTGTTGCATAATTTAAAGTATAATGAATGACAGAATGTATATATTTATCAACGACATTTGATTAATATTCAAATCCTTTGAATTCAACTGAGCTCTCTTTTATCGATAAGGGTAATAGAAATGTAAACTGAACATAATTTACTGAACATATTACAAATGCCCGTATATCTTATGTGTGTGAAATCACAATGTAAATGCTTCAGTATTTGAAATAGACGCTCAAGTGGATTCTAAATTCTAAATTACACAGCCAGTTTCGTCCGAAATACAATTCAAAATATTCAGAGATAATGTTTATATGTGACGTATTAATTTCTTAGCAGTTATATGTTAGAAGATTAGTGGTTTATATATCTAAAGCAAGGGAATGAATATTTGGATTTTGTAGATTAATACACATGCAAACACAACTTCAAACGACAGCTTTATCTTTCTGTCAAAAGCTTGCTGGTTTAAGGTAAATGATAGTATTAGGATGAATCTCTAGCATAGAATCCTCCTAAAGGGTCTTAAATATGGGCCTTCACTGTTAATATTCTTGTCTGTTTTCTGACCACAAATAGCGCGGCACTGGTTGTCAGTGTGTCAGAACATTGAGGTCTACTTGGCAGTACTAACAGCTAGAAAAGCTCCCGTCAGACAAAAACGTAAGCAACTACGAGATAGGGTGTAAGTGATGGAGCATGGGAAAACCTGTAAACAGATTAGTAATCTGTAAACAGATATTTGTCCCGTGAGCACCACTATATGCACAGTCGACATTTGCCTTGAGACCAAGAGACGCCTCATAAAGATTTCATTTTAAATATTAATCGGTCACATTGCCAAATAAGGGCTGTAATTCAATTTCATACGGTATTGGAAAATAGATTGATAATACCCACCTGCCATCCAAGCAAAGATTTTATGTCACACATTTATTTATTGTAATTTTTTGTTACATATTTGGTGTTGTTTTCGTACATGGAGCTCGAAGAGAGCCAACGGATTTGCATACCCATTAAGCAAATAAATTGATACGAATTGTTCTTGCCCGTTTATATTTAGGCCATGCTATCCGTGAATATTCAGTATTATTATTAATATTTCGGGGTTTAGTTATATTTCAACCATTTTTCTTTACTTAAAATAGGATTACTTAAATATTTAGAAAATTTAGAAATTTTAGAAAATATTCAGTCAGAGCAATAATATATAAGATAAAGCTGAAATTTTCTGCACTATCAGGCGTGAAAATATTTGTATCAAGATTTCACAAATATCTAGAAATATATGTGATATAAATATTGATTTATACGTATTTGGGGAGAATTATTAAGGATACTAGTAAAATTATGACAGTCTTCGAAAATTAGGACGCAACAAGAAATATATGAGTTTATTTACAATGCTAGACAACTGGAACTTAATCAATTTATTTCCCAGCTTCCGTATATTTTAATAGCAATCTTAAAATCATTAAATGCAGAAAACGTGTTAGAATGGTAACTACTGTAGATCACCTAGAGTTACAAAGATAAAATAATAAGAAATGCATGTTGAAATTTATGAGCAGACTATAAAGTTACAAAACACATTTTGAATAATAGCAAATTGCGTATTGGTTACAGCATGAGGTTTATACTTTATTTCCATTTCTGCTCCTTCATAATAATTTCAGAATACTGCACTTATCTTCAATAGCTAATGCCATTTTATGGCAACGTCTGAAGTGTTCATCTAATGATATCTGGCCGTTTTACGACTATGTTTGATGGGCATAACTTAACATCTAAGTGAAACGCCCAGAAGCCTTAACAACCAGCTACCATTGTCCGTTATATTTGCAACGCTTCGATAAATCCGGAAACGCATAGACTATATTTTGGAATAAATTGTGTCTATGCTCGACCTTTGGAGAGATTGGATCTCAGCAGAGACCTCTTAAAGTTAGACAGAGAATGCTTTGCAATTTGTCATTTTCTCTTTTCCTTCCAGATAGCGTAATGACATCAGTCTTTACATTTACTTGCCGAAAATATCGGAAAGTTGACATCAATGTCGGACCGATTTTAAGTGTCACACGACCCGTAGATAAGATTGAAAAATTGCAGGGATTCAGAAGAAAAATCGTCGGTTAGTTTTACTTTTTATTATCTCAATCCTTCTCCGAAACGTTTACAGCCGCCGTTCACCCTCTGACATCAAATAAGTATCAGTTCTGCCGGCCTCTTCACTTTTTGTTTTCTAAATTCCCTTTTTATGAGTGATGGAAAAACCCTTTGAGGCAATAATTTATTCGTTTAAAAGGATATTCTATAATGCAGAGAAATATACTCGTAAACTAAAAAATATGTGAATTTTCCATTTTTCATACATTACGACGAAGAAAGATTAGTTATAAATAAGGAACTTATGAATCCACAAAATAAGTAGTCAAATTCTTCTTCCTGTTGCCTAATATTACACGTAATTATATAATGTTTGTGCAAGTCAAAATATTATCATAAAGAATAAGATATAACTTTTATTCACTATCCTTCCTTTACCTGTATCTCTCTGTCATTTTTAATGTAATTCTTTCATGAATGGAAATTTGCGTCAACATAGCCAATTTTCAAATTCATATGGAAGTACGTTGGCAACTAGTTCCTTATAGGAAGATCTCAGTAATTATCTTCACTAGAAGAAGTGTTTGCTGAAAATAGCTAAATGTTGCATTATAATTGCTGTATTAATGTTGGATGTGCAGTAATTTTAAAAAAGAAATATTGATTAGGCAAAAGAATTTATAATAATAGCAATCAATTTCCAATTTTCCGTAAATTACCCTCTCTCATTCGCATTAAACATTATGTTTAACATGTAAAAATATGTATGAAAGATGTAATGATACCCATATGAATTACTATAACTCTGGAGAAAACATGTCATCCCGTATCATTCATATTTGTAAAAATTTGTTAGATCTATTCCTTATGCTCCAAAAGTTGAAGGAAAATTATTAGGTCCAGAAACCACCAGTAGTCATCTTGCAACAAATGCTTAATTTGATGTTAACTTCATGGAACAGTGCCATATGCAAAAATTAATATATAGATTTTACTATACCCTTAGTTTCTTTCCTCTATATATGTGAATTCTTATTACATCATTAATAAATAATCTCCATGTCAAGATATTATTAGTTAGATTTGATGAATTTCAGATATTTTCAAATCTATATGGTCAAATCTAGAGATAAAAAAAGAGTTTGCTTTAAATTGTCACATTGATCTGAAATTTTGCTCAGAATAATCATTAAAAACTAAATTCATTCCTTAAAATGCCTTGAAGAGTAATTTGCTTTTTTAACCTAAACCAAATGCAGAATGGAACGACAGAGGCTGTACTCTCTTCATGTGACCTTATAGCTGAGCTTTCTTATATATAAGCACCGTAAGAGGTAATTAAGAAGTATAATAAGGTTTTATAGCCCAGACGGAATTTTGAACACGCTTGTTAAATTTAACCAATCCTTGGAACAGTGTAAAATTTAAAAACGCACAAAATATAACATAATTAATTATTTTTTTCATAAAAAATGAAGATGCATTACTTACATCATGAACTCTCCGTATAATCACAATATCACATAAATAGCATAAAGGAAAAAAGTCTGAAGCGCATTTTTCAGGAAGTTTAAACTAAAACTAAAATTTTAACTTTAATTTAAAAATTAAAATTTTAAACTAAATGTAAATGAATGTAATGGTGACACAAATTTCGAATATAATGGTTTTACACCTCTTCGGAGACAAACGAAAAAATGACATTTTAATGCACCTTATGAAATTAGGAAGCGTCAGAATTCATGAAATTCACGTTCAGTAAAATTCAGATTTTGTTTTCTTCTTTCTCGAATGCTCCAGTTTTTAAACTACTGAAATCGAATTCATTGCGGTTGATGTCACTATTATTTTAAGACTTTATGCACTATTCAAAATAGGATCTTTCCTCTGACTATTTTATTCATATGATAGAAGTTTGGATACTGGCATTTACTTAGATTTTATAAAGCAATGGAAATAATTATTTTAAGCTGCATGTTTTATAAATGAAAAAACAATCTAAATAAATGTATTCTTTTGAAAAACAAATTTGTACTTTTTGAGCTATTTTAAACAGATAAAAATACTACTTTAAAATGCCTACGTTTATCTTAACCCAGCAGAATCAAAACTGCCTATAATACTTGCTCCGATCTAGGTAGGACCGACAGTCTTAAATACCGACTTGCACCATGTGATCAGAATGTATCTGCACTAAAGACTAAATAATCGTACAGAAATTACAACGGCGCAGGTAGACATTTCTAATAACTGATTTACAGTCTTAGCATAAAATAAGTCTATTTTTTAAACTTTTATTAAAGATTTTTTTTTAACTTTTTCAGTCAGTTAAAAATGATGTATTGCTCTTGAAGAATGTGAACAGATTTTAAATAAGCTACAATAATAACTGCAAATAATGTAAATTATTATTATTTGATTCATAAAATTAAAAGTTCTACTAAAAGCAACGCATTGTAGGATTTCATCACTCTATCTAAGCTAAAACTTTAATTAATGATATTCATCAAGTAACGTAAACAAGATATTTCAATATAGAAAGAGAATGGAAATTGGAAAACAATAAACTGTTTATATTCCTTTTACGTCCGCACAAATAATTATTTCCAAGGAAACGTGTAATGGCCAGCTGTAAAATTTAAACAAGAAACAGACTTTTCTCTTTTCGAACTCTCCTAAAACGTTTTATCGGAATTCATGATATTATTTGCAGAAAAATAAAGAAGTAAGACACAGTTCCCGACAGGCAACCGTTTCACGACTCCAGAACTATAAAGATTTGGAGGGCTGGCTCGACTCTCTCATCATTCTTCATTCTGATTGACAGAACTATTTCGGGACCGTAAAATGCCCCTTTCATTTGCTGAGTTTTTCTTTCTTTTCAATTTAGACTGATTTCTTTTTTACACTTGCGAGAATCGCAATTCATTTTCTTTTCCTTCAATTTATCTGTAAGCATGGTTTTCTGAACTGAGAAATCAATAGATAATTATTTTTACTATATTACAGGTGAGTAATGTGAAGCTATACTGAAGCGCAATATGCAAGAAAGATTAAAGTATGATTAGATGCTTTAGATTTGCACCTTATAGGGAAAGAAAAACAACGCTCAATAAAGACAGAATATGAAATGAAATAAAATAGAATCTGCGTAGAATTTACAATTAAGCGAAATTTACAATTAACCTTACGAGATAAAAAATCAGGTTTATTTAAACTTCTTTTATTACAGAATTTAAATAAAACTCAAGTTTATTTAAACTAAACTAAAATTTACGCAAAATAAGGCTGCTGCTTTTCCTCATTTTATGAACTGAGCATTAATAAGATGGAATATCGAAAGTAGAAAATAAAACCTGCATTTATTGGCAACAAATAAATTTTGAGCTATGTTAGATGAATAGCTACATTTTTATAGAATTAACAGAATTTTAATAAATTAAGATTTTTGAGGTATACAAAATGCCCTTGTCTGATATAAGATCCAATTCCCAGTCATTTCAGAAATTGTTGAATTATTTCTCAGCAAAATTATTTATCTATCTAAATATTATATCTGCGGCTTAATGCGTTATTATACAGGTCACTTTCAGTCTATTCGTATGTAGAGTCATTAGGTTTTTTTGATCAAGAGATGTGAAAAATGTGCAATACCCTAGTCAGGACTTGAACCTGGACCTCTCGAATACGCGCTGAGTGTCCTACCCTAACACCACGAAGGCATGCTAGAAGGAGACAGAAAATACCTTATAGACTCCGTGTTCTGGGGCTTGCTAGGCATTCAGACTGACATACACCTCCCCTTTTAAAAGGCGACTGGGAATAAGGAGAATTCGTTAAGTTTTTTTTTATGCTGAAGACGTGAAAAATGTGCAGTGTCCTCGAACTTTTGACCTCTCTAATACGAGTATGCTTCCAATTTCACCACGAAGGAATGCTGGAAAGAGGGAGAAAATGAATTTTGCGCTTATTGTTACATTAGCGAAATTATATTTGCTCAGATTTATGACTACTGAATTCTGTTTTACTGCATTTAGCAACGATTATTCTATGGATAAAGTTACTGAAGCTTATCAGACCGCCTTATCATTTAATTTTCGTTCATTATGATCAACAAAAGCGAATAACGGGACAGGACAGGGACAGGGAAAAGTGGACGGAGCACCAGAACTTCGTCAGTGACTTTTACAGGTGTTGCTCCGCCGCACTACTGTACCCCGCTGGGCTTTTAGTTGGCCCGCATCGGATGCTAGCCTACCAAGACATTTACATAGTAATTTTACATTAATATTAGACTTACGTATTGAATATACAATTACAAAGACATAGTATACAATTATTGCAAAGAAATTAACCTATTAACAAAAGTTGGATTATGGCAGATTGAAATAACATAATTACTTCCAACATACATACAAACTTTCATTGTACATTGTACTTCATACAAACAATATATTTACATTAGTATATCTAGTTACATCGAATTAAAATAAACATCATTTTAAGGAGCTAATTGAAGGATTTCTTTTTTTTTTTTTTTTTTTTTTTTTTTTGTGTGTGTGTGTGTGCACTTTATCATACTTAGTTGAATTACTAAGGCGAATTCTCTTATTAATACATTTCCTTTCATTTTTTTTTAACTTGTTACACACAAATGCATCAGCACTGAAATCTTACATTATTATTTTTGTAAATTAATGTATCATAAATACAGAAAATATACATTAGAAAATCACATAATACTTACATTTACACTAATATATCTAATAGAGTCGTATATTATTTATATTATTTTTTAATTAATGATTTAATTATTACATTAATACAGTCCAAATTCTTAATGTAACTATTTTATAAAAACTGTTTATACCATATTTAGCCTGTTTCAGACACTTGCAATATTTCTGAAATCTTGCATTATTTTTGCAAGTTGTAGAATAAGAGGTATTTATACAGATGTGATAGCATCTTGACATATGTCTTCTCTTTTATATGCAAAAAGTTTCTTCATAATCAAGGAAACCTTTTGTTGTAATTGAGGTATCGTTAGCATGCATTTAATGTACTCAGGCGTAATTTGTGACCTTCCTTTGCAGTGTAGCTCTTTTGTGAGCTGGCACTTGAAAACATAGTGTTCTGGGTCTCCCTTTTCCCCCCATACGCACTTGTCTGAATCGCTCAAATTTCGTGCAAAGTAGTACGTGGGGAAAGGACCATGTCCAGATAAGAATATGTTGATGAAGAAGTTATAAGAGATTGGATCATATGTGGGTTTCTTGTAGAAGTTGAAAAGCCTTCTACCTACTTCTGCATTTTCCCATTCAGTTTGCCATTTTTTTAATGTAATTTTTTTCAACATATGTTTCACATACGATTTAGGGAATGGGACATTGATTGGAGGTAGAGATGGGTCTTGAGCTGCATTTTTAGCAAGCGCATCTGCCCTTTCATTTTGGGCTTGTCCAGCATGCGCTTTTACCCACTTTATTTTTATAGATGTTCTCTTGCGCTGTGATAATAAATCGTAGATATCTTGCACTATTGATGATTTGTTTCTTGCATCATCGACAGCTTTAATTGCCGCTTGGCTAACACTGTAGATGGTAACATATGTTAGATGCTTTTGATGAGACCACAGAATAGCGTGTTTTATGGCTGAAAGCTCAGCTTGGAAAACGCTGTTGTTGTTCCTTAGGTGTCCTTTCCATTCTGTTGTTTCTTGTTCTGAGAGGAGTGCAAAGAATGCGCATCCTACTTCTTCGTTTAACTTTGACCCATCTGTGTACACGACTGGAAATGAAGGTACACTGAGGGTGTCTTCTTTTGTAGATATTCTGAGTTTTGCATGTACTGCAGGGTGTCTTAGGTAAGGATTTCGTGGCTGTTCAAAATCAAGAGGGCACAGGTTTTGATCTTCTACCTCTATGTTTTTCTTGAGGTGGAATAACGTGGCTAAGTCTGCATCTTCTTTTGCTTTCAGGTGGAGGGGTGGGATTCCTGTTAATACACAGAGAGCTGCCGTTGAGGTAGTTCTGTATGCTTTTGCTATTTGTAAGAGGAAGGGGCGTTGGATCGAAGCTAAGAGTCTTTTCTTTTTCACTGTCATAGGGTGAGTCCATGCTGATGCCCCGTAGAGGATTATTTTTTCGATCATGGTATTATAGAGAATGTTTTGCATCCTCGACTTGAGGCCCCACGTTGTGCCTTGCATCCTCGCGAGGGCTCTAGAAATAGTTTGGGTCTTCTTCCGAATTTCCATGAGGTATGGGATCCAAGAAAACTTTTGATCAATTTTCAATCCAAGAAATTTAATTTCTTTTGAGATCTTGATTCTTCTATTATTGATTTTAATGCAAGGTAGCCTTTGTAGCGATTTGCCCGGTTTTGGAAATAAAATAATATGTGATTTAGACTCTGAAATTATTAGTTTTTGATTGACGCAGAGTGAATGGAATATGGAGAGAGTCTCGTTACTATTCTTTTCTAGTATGTCGGACAAACCTTGTGTGTCTGAACGATACTATCATACATATAAAAGATAAAAAATACGTAAATCAAAATTATAATTTAAAGTAACGGCTAAAACTTTAATTCATATATAAGATAAAAAATATGTAAATCAAAATTATAATTTAAACTAACAGTAAAACTTTAATTCTCCCTCTCGATTCTAAAAATCGTAATAAATTCTCTCGATTGCGTCATTTTTAGATCATTTCTTTTTACATGGCCTTCGCAGCGCTGATGACGTAATAATTGGAAATTGAAACTTTTAGCTCAAACCAAAACATTTCTCTTCGTGTGCTTCCATCTTGCATAACTAAGCACTTTAGCTTGGCTCTCCGCTCTGCTAGGATGTAATTTCGCTGGCCTGCTTTATATCTCAACAATATCAAAAATGTAAATTTTCTTGAACAGGCACGACTAGGCTGCCAAGTGATTGTGGCCACAAAAGTCAATTGTAAATAAAAATGAAATTAAAAGTTTATTTAATATTATAAATAAAAATGCAATTAATTATACATAGTATATATATATATTATTTAACCAAAGGTTTCCTTTAAATCCTTATAATATTATTCAACAGATCTGGAACTCCGCAACATAATGAAATTTAGAGTGATCATGCGAATTACAACGTATAAGGTATTTCTCCCACTTTCCTAGCATGCCTTCATGGTGTAGTGTTTCTGCAAGGTGGGCCGGTATTCCAGAGGTCTGTGGATTGATTCCCGGGGAAGGCGGTTGCTAATTTTTCATCTTGCCTACTTCCAAAAAAATCTTAATGTCTCTACAGTGGTGCCCGAACTAAAAGGGTGTTGGATGAGGCATTTCTCTCACTTTCCTAACGTGCCTTCGTGGTGTAGTGGTTCTGCACTCTGGGCCAGTATTCCAGAGGTCCGTGGTTCGATTCCCGGCGAAGGCGGTTGCCGAGTTTTCTTCTTGCCTACTTCCAAAAAATCCTAATGTCTTTACAAACGAATGGCGAACAGGGAACTTAAGCAAACTAATATACATACAATGTGAATTTCCTGTACAAATATTTGATGCACAGATTTTCTTGATTTTATTGCACCTGTAGTATCCTATTATTTTTCGCTTTAACATTCTTGACATTTGGATCATAATACTCCATGCCATTCTTATTATTACTAGTCAAGTACACCTCTAAACTCGCTCTTGTTATACCTAAATATCCTGCTTATACTGTACTCATTTTATTTGCATTCATCTCTGCTCCGGAAGGGTGCTTCCATTGGGCTCGAGGGAGGTTTTTCCTCTAGCCAGATGAGGACGGGAAGGATGGGATGTGTACCTGCTTGCCTCTGTTAGCCACCAAATGTACCTATCTTCCATCACCTCTCACCTGTTGCTGAAATTGAAAGCATAGTTAAATTGCACCGATTTCTGAAAAATTACTATTCCTAAGGGGGTAAATAAAAAATAGCAACGTGGTAATTTAAAGTACAGTAAATCTCTTTTTAAAATAATTAAAACTGCAATGTACTCTACTAGTTGAACGAATGAAATAGCACTCCTCCATTAATGCTCCTATCCATAAAAGGATGATTCTAGAAGAAAATGATAAAAGTAACGAAACAATTTTGAAAAATATTGAACTCCTAGTTAAACTAAAAATGAGCATTAACCTCTCCAATGAAACTAGGAAATATTCTGCAGCAGAAAGATTAATTCTATTTAATTAATCAGTTCTCATCGAAAGATTTAATACCCAGGTTATGCTATTTCCGAAACATGCAACGTGGCTTCCATTTCTATAAATGAAGCTTCTTTATCTTTCTAGTTAGAAAGCATAGGTGAAAAAGGCTATGAAAATGATGTATAGATATCTAACTCTGTCAAAACAAGCTGAAGCGAATTTGATAGATAAAGGTGCAGGAGTATCTGCATAAAATTATGAAGTATTTCTCTAGGAGAAGAGAAGTTAAAAATGGCAGATTGTGAAATATGACCTGTGCTTTCTACGAAAATGGATGAAAAAGGAATGGAAAGAGCGATCCCACGCGGCTGAAATTTTTTTTTCATCCCAGCATGTCTTGAATAATGCTCATGAATTTTACACCGGCTCTAGCATACGTAAATTTTTTTCGAGAATGTCAGCCGAAAGAAAAAGTTAAACTCGAAGTTACAGTCGCAGAGAGGCTGATCAATCATACGTAAGAATGGTTATACCAGATACATGAAAAAACAATTTATATTTTATTTTAATTGATGTCTGCCACTCAGGTTATAAAGAAAAGTTAAAAAGTACATTTTTGACATGCTATTATTGTGTATAGTTTTCTGATTATTTATTCTTATTTTCTGATACAATCAGTTTATATTCGGAGCTTAAACTGATAGTCATGTTAATTCTTAAAATCTAAATTTTAAATTAATTAATAATATTAATTCTTATTATTTCATAAATTTACGTATTAATTTGATAGGCATCTATTAAAAATAATTAGGATGGAAACGTTTTAAGAAATCTTCGCACTTCTTAAGAGAAGCATTGTATTTTAGTAAGTCCGAAATTTGTAATAAACATCGTTTATGTACAAGCAAGAAAAAATTAGAACTGTATTTCCTACAATACACTTACATATTATTGTTTCAGAATAAGAATGAATCTCTATTGGATCTTTAAATAAATGTCTTTTGAGAATTAATACTTAAAACGTAAAAACCTGATCTTTTATTAAGAAAGAAAAACTATCCAGGCATTAATTTTTTTTTTTAATTTTTCCATTATCAAAGTCATGAAAACCACAATATCGTAACCTTGGTTAGACTTTCAGAAAATCTCTGTGATTATCACCAATCTGTTGAAAACCACAGACACAATCGAAAGATATATTTAAATAGGCCATAGTTGTAATAATAAGTAAAAGGTTTAAGCCCTGTTTCCTTTAACTACGTTTCAACATTCAATTTAACATTATGCTATTATCGTTATTTTCAGACATAACGTTATTTACTTCTGAGACAAGATATCGTTTATTTTTATATTTAATTAATTTTTAAACACAATAAATATATGTACGTTTTTAAAGAAATATTTTGATGTTAAATAAAGAAGCAACAACTGGTAGCTTAGGTACAAGTATTTTAAAGCAACAAAACACGTATGTATGTATGTAATTTTTTAAATCATTAGTATGTATATATCTTCTTTAAAATCATTCGGGTTCTTTCTGATACTTCAGTGATAATATTAATTACACACTTATATAATTTACGCATCAGCCAAAGGCTTATTTTCAGCTTAAAAATAAGTGCTTTATAGTAATCTGAAATTTAGTGAACGAAGTACAGAATTTTTCGAAAAAGAATAATTTAAGAAAGGAAAAGAACCACGAGTAGAAATAAAAAGGTACAATACAGATAAACATGAAGAATATTTATAAAATATAATGATAATATCCCAAACAAATTTTGTAAGGAATGAAGAAAAGAGCTTTTATGCTATGAAAAATTCAAGAATCTTTTTTCTTATCCAGTTCTTGATAAAAACAGGTTGCGCTTAGGTCCAGTTGATTTGTTTTAAATAATATCTACGTCAGGTTGCTCTGCTGAAGATAAATGAATGGATCAAAATGAAGATGAGCGTTTTTAAACCCGAATGTGTAAAAGGATATCATTTATATTTTCGGGTGACTATGCAATAATGCATCACTTTTATATTTCCTTAACATTCGCCGTCAAACAATAGTATATCATTGTTCTTCATCATTCATCAAATTAGTCATCAGTTTGCCAAAATTTTCATTTCCTACACATTTTCTATTAGTCGTATGTAGTTTTAAGTTTAATACCAAATTAAGGCCATATGTGTTATGTCTTTATTATCTTGCCGCCGAAAATGATTTCTATCGATGTGATGTTAAGCTTGTTGTTTTATGTTAAGCTTGTTTGTTGTTTTTTTACTAAACCAAATATCTTTTTGCAATAATTAAGTAAAATCTAATAGCTAAAGTTTTAAAATTAATAGCTAAACATTTAATGAACTCTTTGTTAGGCTTCGCGATAGTTATCATTCTGTATCCAAGTACACAAAACATGGAGCGTTATATATGGCTGTTATTAATTTCATTGATGGAGTAAACGTTTATAAAAATTTCTAACATGATAATTAGCTACTATCACAAATAAATGCATTATTATAAGAAGAATAAAAATTTCTAAATTGACAAATTTGTTGCATTTCATACATGCACTTTCATCGTTCGAAAGATAAGCTAAAATTTTCAAAAATAATTGTCATTTGATGAAAAAGAGTAATAAAAGAATTGTGACTGAGTAGAATAACGCAAAGTAATGAAACATGAGAAGAAAAATGAAAAGTTCAAGCTATGTTTAAAGTCAGTAAGTAATTATATAAAAAGCATTCTTAAACATCAAGTTGTTCATATAAATATCGCAGAATTATGTTCAAGTGATATGTTATTTTGAATGATATTTTATTTTTTGCATTAATTACTTAAAAATTCTGTGCAGATTTTTAAAATAATCTTTCATAGGATCCACCGCCATTTCTTAGTACAATTATTTATTTTTTTACTTTTTAATATTGCACTTGTAATTTCTCATATGCTTTATTTAATTTTCCAGAAGTCAAACTTTAAACAAATTAAAAATTGTTTCATGCAAAATGTGTAGAAAGGATGTTTGTAAAAATTGTAGAATCTTCGTAAAGAAAGAAAGTTAATCAAAATTGAAAGTATCAGTGCCTCACAAATGGCTAAATGTCTGATAACCGATATTTTTAAAGCTTCATTAAAGCTTAAGACGCAAGACATGTTTCACACTTTTTCATTTCTTTTGTATGCAGCTTAAAGCTATACATTAAACAGTTTCTAAGACGTTTACTTGGTCATTTAATAATTGCTATTCAACCCTAATTTCACTCTTTCAGGAAAAATAGGCCCATTCTCTCTAAAAGACCCTATTATGTTTCAATAGATTTCACGGAGCACGTTGTTCAGCACTAGTTCAAAAGAGGTAATTCTAATATTTAAAAACATTCGTTAGTTATCCAATTTATGCCCCGTATATGCATATTTTTGTACATTATAAAATAGCTTTGAGTCTTTAGAAAAGGATATGCTAATTTAAAATTAAATTCTCAGTCCTTCGTCAAAGTACTTCTCAAAACAGTACTTTCTCTTTTTATTGTTACCACAAAATACCCGCTTTCCCCCACACTGTCGAAATGAAAGAAGTTTATCCCCCATAAAAGACAGCATGTTTAATAATTATATGATTTAAGTACATTTATCCTGAATAAACTATCCCCTGCTTTACAATGAACATATCATAAAGACACTATTTAATGGTTTTTTTCTTGTAAATTTGTTGATTTAGGAACCTCTAAAACCTAAGCATTTATTTGACTGACGCTGTTCATCCCTTATTTCTTTCGCCAGAGTACCTCCGGACATCGATCCTCTCTGTCGCCCTCTGATGACTGAATATCCATCATTTCGCCTGGGACATATTTTCTCGCTTTCTTCCTAGACAACAATCAAAATCTCTATTCAATATCTTTTCTTTCCGAGTTGTGATCTATCACCTCCATCACTCCCTTATACGCAGGAATAATAGTCTGCCGCCCACTAACTTTCCCGAAGGAACTCAGTTTTGCAGGCATTCCGGAGATAGGTCGTGATTCCAAAAGAATTTTAATTTCATTTTTCAGCCAGGTAGATAACGCAAGAGCGGAATGTTCGATTAGCTTTCCTTACAAAATGAACTGCGTTTCGTCAAGATAAAAAAAGGGAATCGACCTACCTCAAAATGAGTTTTCGATCACTTACTTTTTAAAATACGCAGTCAAAAGTGGAAGTATTTGTCGTAATGATTTTCCAGCTCAGAATTGCGAAGCTCAGAGTACAGTCAATTAAACTGTGCAGTTAAATTCTCTTGTTCGCAAAGAGTATTTATAAAGAGCTTCTCTAAGGATCTGACTCACATATTTTTTATTTATTATACTTATTTTTATTATATGTGTATCATTCTGAGTCAATAATTTAGAATCACAACTCCGTCGGAAATGAAAAATATTAAAAAAGAAGCCAAACTTATTTTAATTTCTAAACATATCTCTTTGAATATATATTCTCCACATTTACTGAACATTAAGTCCACATGCGCTGCGCTATATGTCATTTGTAAATAAACTGTAAAACAATAAATTAAAACAGGCGAACAGGAATAAACTACGTTAGAAAACATTTTGGTTGTATAACTTTACCTTTCATCAGATTTCAAGTTTCAGGAATTTTTTTGACTTTAAAGAAATGAAGCCTTGCCTGCAAAACTTTATCCAGAAATTGTTATATTTCAAAATACAAAAATTCCAAAATGTAGGCTTTTGTTAAACTTGTATACTCATATTTCTAAGACAAATTACAATACATAAATTAATTAATTACATTAATTTGAAGTAATTCTTTAGATTAAATATAAGACTAATTATTCTGCCATTCTATGGAGAAACTGCTTTCCAGAACAGAACACATTGCTTACATACAACTTCATTATTTTGATCCGTGAATGGAATGAGGTTAACAAAACTCGGTTACCAACTAATAACAGCGGTCACGGGTGAGATTCACGTGCAAGACTTGAGCGAATTTGTGACCATTCTCGTCCCTGGAAAACATTATCAGTAAATGTATAGTGAAATGACAAATGGTTGTAGCCATCAAATGGTGAATGTCAAAGTGGAAAGGGTGTTAACGTTAAAATTTGATTACTTGACTTGTTTTACTAACGAAATTTTCATTAAGTATTGGATTATCCACGTATAGGTATTAGGCAGTGACGACAGCTGAACCTGAAAGCAGAAACTGGTCAAAGCTTGAGTATAAATATTTAAACTAAAGAAATCGGAAAGCAATAGAATAAATACTCCAGTGAAATAACTGAATTTTCATTTTGATACAGCTAAACGCTTTTTCAAATTGACCACTACTTATGCAACTCTGACTAACACTGACAAATACATCGACCCATGTCAGTTAGGAAACCATGACTGTGAAGAAGATCATAATAACTTGACGCATCTTATTTATCTCTCGCGAATCGACCCAGCTATCCTATTTCGTAAATAAATTGGTCGAATGACGCATTTGTGTTTTGCTACGATCATGATTTCCAATTACGATCATATTTTAAATTATGCTATTTTCATAATAAGAAAAATATATTGAGATAAGTATATTTGTCATCTCATCATAACATATTTATCAAAATAATTATCTTAATTATCTTATAAATAATTATGTGCAAAAAATAGTTTTTAAATACAAATATAATAACAATTGAAATTTTATAAAGAAATTTTCGTAGATGATAAGAAAACTTATACAATCGTTTTTTTAAAATACCTTACAGTAACAATAAGAATTTTACTGCATTATTTTCAACTCATTTATTGTATTCTTTATCATATATGTTTTATTGTCGGCTAAGCATCGTTACATTTTTGAGGGAAAAAATTTATCTTTATAAAGCAGCGCATGAAGGATTTTTAATTATTGAGAGTTTTTATCTCGAGCAAATCATGAAACATATTTAAATTTCTATATCATCAGTGAGGTGCATTTTTCAGATGTAGTTAGTGTTTGCTTAATTTAATCGTACTTTAAAAAAGCGGCCATTCATCACAGTTAAGGTGGGAAACGCAGCTTTGCAAATTACAACAATTTCGTTTCTGATGATGTTAGCAATCTTAAAGAAATAGTTAGTTAAATGGAAAAATCTACAATTATTAGGGAAGAAAGAGAATTTTATGACTTCATTTGTGAAACTGATAAAATATTACCGATCTTCTGTCATGCATAGAAATATGTTTGTCATTTTCAAAGATTATTATCTGAAAATGGCTGCGTTCATACCATTCGAATATTTAAAACAGAGAGGGAACAAATATCCATCGTCTAATGCTTAATAGTTAATTTTATTGTGCCATTCAAAATACCGATTTGCTGAATAGTAAATGAAATGGGATGTGTCCGTGTATTTCAGAATCTTTGCTATCAATCATCCCAAAATGCAAATTATTGCCATACCTAATTTCAGTTCACCATCATCTGCTTGAAGTGGAAAGCTCTTAGAGGCCATTAATGCTTTTATGAAATCGAGCGTTAGAGAAAATAGTTTAACTTTTAAACACCTCCTTTATTATAAAATTAGACACAGTAGAGCAACTATTTCTGAGCAAATAATTCAAAATGGTTCTCATAATAATGAAATAATTCTCTAGAAGCATAATGTATGAAATTTATTTATTGAATTTATGAAAATGGAGCATTAAAAGATACATACCGTGAATAATTACAGCAGACAGATAATTCCAAACGTCTGCATGGGGAGCGACGTACTGCGACTGCGAGATTAAGCAAATTTCGTTAAGTTGGAAACTATCTTTCGATATATTCATTGCCTAACTTAACAGGAAGCACAATAGCAAACCAATAGGTAGTACATAATTTAAGTTTTTAATAATGGCTCTACAAGTAAATTGTAATCATTTATTGCATCGATAAATTATATAAAAAAAAGAAACTTTTTGAAAAATTTTAAAGGAAACATCTTAATTTCTTTCTTTCAAAATTAACGTAGTAATGTTTTGAAATTAAGTAAGCTCTGATCTTGCTAAATAACGTCTTTATTGGTCGGTTATTTAAAAATATGTCAGAAACGCAAAGACTGTAGTTAGATTGTAGTTGTAGTTAAATACAAACACATCTAAAAGAATAATAATCAACGTAAATTATTTATCACAATTTTAAGGAACTTAAAATACTTAAATTTAATCGCTGTAACTTAAAGGTCATAGTATAAATTAACATGCTTGCTGCTAAAATAATCCTGTTTATAAGATTTCATATAAAGCAAAATACAAATTTTCACTACTGTATTTGATTGAAATTTTACATGGAATGATAGATTACAGGCTATTATAAGCTGAAAAATATTGAGTAGGAGGAACACATTTTTTAAACTTTTAAAACCTCTGAATTTTTTATAATTATATTAAAATATTTTCACACACAAAATGATTTCGCAAATGCAATCATAACAAATAACCATATACTACATTATTTCGTCTATTTAACACAAAAATGGCATCTTTAAATAAGCTGTTTTTATTGACTTGATTTATTAAATTTTGCAAAAACGCAACATTGATATAAATCATTGAAAACTAGTAAAGGAATGTTATTTACATAGCTAAGTATTAATCTCTCCTCAGATAGCCCCCTTATCATCACAAAGTTATTTTTGGCTCTTGAATATGCACTTGTATAGTGCAGTGAATTGCATGATAATAGTTTATTAGATGTAGGACGGAGAACAGCGATCATAAAGTCAATTATTCACATACATGTTTTTATTTCCACCAAGTAGTTGTTACAGTATGAAGGAAAAGCGATTGATATCGCACTTCTGAAATTAAATATTTCAGGAAATACATAGGTATAACTTTCCATTAAAATGTTGTTTCTCAGTTAGAAACAAATTCTAAACGAAAGCAGAGACAAAAATATTTAATAAAATGTGCAAACTGTGTAACGGTCTTCAGAAAACAGGAAGCGAGGGGACAAAAAACATTACCACTTTTTCGTAGAGTGTTTACTAATGGCCGTGTAGATACGAGCGGTTGACACGGGTAATTCGGCACGGCTGGGAGTTCGACTCGAACACTGGAAATAGTCCCATCGAATAGGCTAGCTGCCTATAGTTTCAAGCCTTTCACCACCTTACAAGCCAATTTATTTTAAAAGTCTTTCCACTGCTAGCTCTTGCAAGCTTTTACATAATCTGATTTCAAAATAGTGATACTCATTATATTTTTAATTGTAGACCCATTTAGCACAATAAAAAACAGATGAAATTCACACTGCAAGGTGAAGATCGTGCTACTACTATCTTTCAAATCCAAATTCTGAATGCAACTAGAGCAGATGATTTAGGCCTCATTATTGAGAAATAGAAGGATAATTAAAAGAAAACGTGGACATTGTACAACAAATTGTGTTAATAGCTACACAAAATTGTATTACAGAACGACAATTAAGAAATCTCACAGCATGAGAAATGTTTGGAAGACTTTTCACAAAAATACTCATTCTGTATTTTCCAATATATAACTTGAAAAATTTACATCAGTATTTTTATGTAGCAAGACGAAACTTGTTGTTTGAATGCAAAATGAAGCGTGGGATAAGTTCTGTGATGGTTTTTGATTTTTTGACAAGTAATGATTTGATGCAAATTTTTAAAGCTACAAATCTTCTTGATTTCGATGAAAGATGTAAAAATTCTTTATCTGACTGCTTATGACCACTATAATTTCAGAAATTATCACTAAGACTTTTCCCAGTTTAACTTGGCAGAAACATAGTTATCAAGACAGGAAAATATAGCTTAATAACAAATTCGTATCATTTATCCGTGTGTCTATGCGTATTTATATTTAACTTTTTCTCATCAGCTAACCTGCATCTTCATATGAAGTGAACGAATTTGTGCACACAGTATCAAGAATAGATAGAATACAATGAAAATTAAAAATTATCTATTAAGTCCTTGTAATAATTCTTGCTATTTCACATTTCAGCGAGGATGTCAAAATGCTTTTTTCTCTTTACCTGAACTTCGAAAACACACTACAAGAAACTTTGTTGAGAAAGTGCTATTCTAGATTTCTTTACAGAATTTGGATCTACCTCTCATTAGCTGGATTTGAACAGAAATACAATTAAAAATGGCAGTTAATATATGATTGAAATAAAGCAAAAATTTATGATTTATTAGCGCTCACAAATATGGCATGCTATTCTATACGAACGTATTTATAAAATCAATATCTAGGGTTCACAATTTGAACTCCATGCAACTTGACGTTTGCTACAAATCTGTAAGCGTCTGAAACAACGAATGTTTAAATAAAAATCAATTCTACCGAGTCAACTCACAGTGCATTAAATTTAATTTTAGTTTAAGCATAGTAATTTACTTTTGGAAACAACTAATTACATTTGGCTTAAGGTTTTAAAGTGTTTTCAATAAAAAAAGATAAATTTCAGTAATCTAAATTTGACTATCTTTTCTTTCATTAAAAAAATAATTATGTAAGAAACAAATTTTACCTTTAAACAGCAATGCTACTTTTGCATATTTCGCGTCTCATTAGCATGAATTATCCAAGAAACTAGCGTTAAAAGTTTAAGCACGGTAGCAAGACAATTTCTGAAATTTAAAAAGAAACCCGAAGTTCCCTCCTCAACCAACTTCAGAGTTAGTAAGAGTCAAAACACTCTAGACAGGGACATATAAAAAAACATTTTCAGGCAATATGAAATTATTATTTTTGTCAAGGTACTTAATAATAGATCTGAAAGGAAGTTTTATTAATTTTAGTAATACTGAAAATGTTTACAAAAATTATCATTCAAATGAACAACATGAATATGTTTTAAATCATATCATTAAGAAAGAATATTCAGACATAAAAACATAAACTTTTCAAATGTATGTGTACTGCTTTTAGCTTTTCAGTTAGTGAGGAAGTATACAGTGTAGTGTTATTTGGCAGCATAAACTAAGTCCAAGAGGCTTGGAGCGAATTATTGCTTCGTCTGAAAATAACTACGAAGTCTTAAGAAGGTTGCAAGAGAAAACGTTTTATTAAATTATAATTGGATATAAATGCACTTCTTGTGTTTGGCAAACCAGTTAAACACTTGTGGAGATGAGACTTAATATAACAGTCTGTTAGTCAAAGGCTTCACAACTGATTTGATTTGAAGCTTTTTTGGATCAAACTTCTCACCTATGTAACAGTTTAAATACCTGCAACTATAATGCAAAGCCAAAACATACGATCTTAACTTGCTTCGAGTGGTAGAAACATGCTCTGTTTTACAGTCCAACGAGCTCACCTTAAATACACTTAACTTGATTTGCTATTTTTTAGGTAAACAGAAGAGAGAGGTGACAGTAAAAATATAAATCATAATAACTAGTACGATTAACATAATGTAACGTTACAAGTTTTAACTTTAAAGACAAATCAAAGCGCTTATGGAATGTTCAATGGCAACATTTTTCATGCTAATGCACTTGGTTAGTAACCAAATGTATGTGACTTAAAGTAACATTGATGAAAAGTAAAATTTATGGTATAAAAGTAGACATGATGTTGAACAAAAGTAACAGCTATATTGAAAATATTTTAGTTAAAGAAGCATTAGATTACTTTGCTTTTTAGGGTAAGACGGTTAAACCATAAACATAACTCTATTTCTTTATATGTTAAAACGCAGCTTGTCTTGGAGAAGAATGACCACTATATTTTAGAACTGCAATATATCCCGAGCTTAATATTGTTAATTTACTAATTCCGTCTAAATTTCTCAAGCTAATATTTATTCAGCAGTGATCATAAGGACATTTTGCAAGGGCTACAGAACCGAAACTCACTTCATAATTTCATCTACTGCAGAAACATTACCACTGTTTCGATTTATAGAAAGAAATCTGGATCCATCAAGTACTCTTCTTCAATTAGTAAAATGTATAGCAAGTGTTCTCATACTTGCAAAGCAAAAGATCTCTCATCATCACAAATTATATTTCACTGAGTATCAACGTCGCTTTTAACAAATGAATTCCACAAATAGTTTTTGTTGCGTTATCATATCAGGTAGGATTATTATTCTTGCTGCTTAAGCCCCAGAGCTTTAGACACATTGAGTTTCTCTCCAAATACTGCAAGATTTTTCTGGATAAAGATGACTGCCACTTTACAAAAAACGGCTTTAAGTTTTTCACGAATGACTTAGATTAGCCTTTATTACAATAAGTTGAAAAACATTTTAAAGAAAAATGGCAAAAAGCAGAAATCAGCTGTAAGGATAGGTTTGAAGGATGTTCCTTTACCTTCGATAATCCATCACATATCAAATCTTTCATATCAATAAAAGCAAAAAACAAATGTCGATTCTCATTACTGGGGCAGGCATGCAAGAAAGCAGAAGATTCAAACTTGATGGGTCAAGATCAGCAAGAACTTTGCCATCTCATTCTTGGAACCTAGTCCCTTAATATAACACTGCTAAACACCCGAGGACACAAATTAATCTATTATCATCTCTGCCAGCGTCTTCCGTTGGGTTCATTCTGTTTTCTCAGTTTCATAAAGCAAAATTATGTAGTACACATATTATTCATATTTCATACAGATTTTTATTTTTCATAGCATTCTCTCTAGTGTTAATTTGTGATTTGTGAGTTATTTGATGCGAATTGGTAAAATATTTAGATCCCTAGGAAATATTTATTGAAAGGTTTTCTGTGTAAATTAATAGCGTTTGCTTCTTCATTTTACACCATTTCTGCTTACGGAAGTTTCACATAAAGACGTTACTTTTATAAAAGTGGGAACACTTGTATCTCATGTAGCTGAGTTTGGTTGCTACTGAAAAAGATTCCGCAGATTAATACTTAGAAATGCCAATTAATGTTGGAGAAAGTGTTCTGTAAAAAATTGGATTGCTTAAATTAAAAAGACATATTTAAGAATTATAATATGTTTAATAATTATATTTAGAAGTATAATTAAAACGATTTATATTTTATGGCTAAAAGTTTGCTTACTTTACATATAAGACTTGTAAATTGGCTGTTAAATATTTTGAAAGATATGGTGCATTTGTGCCTGTAAGCAAACAACTTCAAAAGTGGCTACTTTGAAGAAACTTCTGCTGTAAAGCAAGCTCTTATCCACAGGAAACTTAGTAAAATCAAACAGCAAGGCAGAATAAATTTGATACTTGTGTCCAAAAAAAGTAGATAAAGGAGTATAATAAAAGCTCACTCTTTACTTCAATGTTCGAAATCTTTTCTTTAGAGATCTCCTCGCGGATAGCAAAGAGAAATATTTAACTTCCCTTCAAGCGTAATTAAAGTTTAGTGCTTCTTTTCTTTTATGCACGAATTCGGTGACTGACAGATTTTTTTTATTTTGTAAAATCGTAATGCAAGCGGAAATTTATCTGATTTGTTCTTGCCCTGAGCTCCAATTTGAGTGGAAGAATTCTGTTAAAAGGATTTTCTAAGAATATAAGGAAACTGTGCTCCCGCGAGAATAAGAAGTTGGACTATTTAGGAAACGTCAACATAGAAATTTATCATCAGACGTCGAGCATGTTTTCTGTTTTATCAAAGAAATAAGGTTTGGAATTTTTGTTTATTTGTGCAAAAGACATTTGTTGGAGTTCTTCTTATATTTATGGGGAAAACGAACACCGGTATAAGAACTCAGAAATGACTATGCTTTCTATAGACTATGCTTACTACATAGAAAGTTCTGTCTGTTTCTGACTTTTAACCAAATCATAAATTATTTTTATAGAAAACGAAAATAGAAATTTGAAATGCATAGTTAAATTTGAAACCATTGTGACACACCTCAGAGCCTTCACAATTGTAGAACAGTATAAAAAAACTGAAAAATTTTGCAGGTTAGTTCTACATATGCTTAGTATTCTGAGACATAATTTGAATGAAGTGGCAATGAAATTTTTTTCCCGAAAGTTTAAACAAACTTTAATGTTATTAATGAAGGAAACAGAATGTGGTAAAATGTTTAAGTGATATACAAAAATACATAGTTTTGAATTAAGCTAATTTTTCTACCGAAGAGCTTATTAAATAGCTTCCTAAATTTATTAAATATTCATAGTTTGCAAAGTAAAATTTCAGTATTTAAACAAGCTGAGCTACTCTGTTATACCATGAAACTCCAAATAATTTATCTTGTACAAAGTTAATTAATGACAAACCTGCCTAAAGTTAACTTCAGTCTTAGCGAATATTGAATTGGAACGAACTCACGTGTTCAGTTTTCAGTATAGATAAATTACATCCATTCTCCACTGCCTGCGCCAGCAGCACCTGGATTTTGTCCAAACTCCGTATTCGCAAATTTCCGTCACGTTTAATCTTTAGTTCAGATGTGAAACATATACAATATTTGTTACATATTCAATAATTATTTTTATGCCAAAATATACTTTTCATACTACATTAACATTTTAGTTTAGACTTCAAGCTGCTATTGGTTTGCCTTAAAATGCTACATTCTTAGCATAGAAGTATTATGTTTTTACATTTCCTTACACGTGGTCATTGTATACTCCCATGGACTGATATGACATTGAAAAGAATATATTTGGATTTGAGGGGGGGCGGTGAATGAGAATCGTTGCAAAAGTAAATTAAAAATGACTAATATAAAAAAAACTAAAATTTAACGATTTAAATCTTAAAACTTATTTGATGGTATTCTATTCATACATAAATACATACATTTTGCTGGGCTAAAAATGTAAATAATCGAAATGAAATCAGCTGCACTGATGTTATCAAACAGACACTTTTCACTTTGATGTAGTATATTAATACGAGTGGTGACAGTGTCATTCAATTCTGGATAACATGCTAGACGTTTTAAAATGAATTTCACTATGCATAAATGTACTGAATATAGTACCCGCCCCTTATTAAACTCAGCCGTTTATTATATTTTAATTTCCTGAAACCAAAACAAATACATAGTAACCAATAGAAAAATGACATTTATTAAACTCATGCCCTCGATTTATTAAACTCGGACTGTCGAAAGACTAATTCTTCATTTCCAGAATATTCTGCTTCTGCCTATCAAACCTTTTCGTAGTTTATTCATTTAACGTATTGTATACCGTGGCTTTATTGTTCAGGAATATAATAAGTAAGTGATTTAAAATTCAATATAATAAGTAAGTAAATTTGTTTGATCGAAATGTTTTTAACCTCAGTACCTGTACCCGTAAGGTACTGCTTTTATAGTTCTTTGTCTGCATCAGCCTTTAGAGGGCCAGGTATTCCTTATCTAAGCTTCCTTCTACCTTCTTAATCTATCTCTATCTTCCTTATTTCTTATTCCTTATCTAGGCTAACAAAAACATTCCTGTAGATGCATTGCGAAAGAGTGAGGGTTGCTCCCTATCACAATTAATTACATTAACTAATTCTTCATAATTTGAATGTCCCATATTCAGAAAACGTTTGCGTTATATTGATTAGAATTTCATAATTATTATTGAGATCAGGAGATATGACGACATATTCTCCTGACGAAAATTAGGAAACATTTTTAGTAATTTCTTAAGTACCTATATATAAGATTTGAAGTCTGTTTACATGTATTCTGGAGGATGTGGTGCAAACTGGAACGAATGAAAAAATCTGATGAGATATACTGTAATGCGTTTAGTCTCGAGAGATATCTTGGAACGTGGAAAGGGATACAATTTCAGATAGTCTATTTTTCTATTTTGTAAACTCTTTATCTGTTTCTAGTTTCACAACTACTTTTATTATTATACTCTCATGTTTAACTATTTTCAGAATAACTTGAAAATGTGCTTCCTAGTAATGTGTTCAAATCAATGTAAATAAATACAAACGTAAGCAATAAAGAAATATTCTTGGGCTTAAAGAACAAATTTTGCAAACGTATAAATAAAATATTTTACACTTAGCTATTAATTTTAGTCCACTCAAGCTAAAATCATTAGCCTTTATTCAAAATTAGTTAAAACAAAAATTTAACTGAACGGCGCACTAAAACTTAAAAACATTTATAATGAAATCATACCTCCAGTAACTAATGCAGAAAAAATATATCGTCAAATGAAAAACAACACAGACACCAAAAGCAAAAGCTTTAAAATATTTTTCTCCTTTTATTTTACTTAATTGTCGCTGACAAAACTAATGATCATCTGAGACGGGTTATTTGAAGTAAATGAAACTAATTGGATATAAATTGCTCTGAATGTTTCCAAGCTGATAAAAAAGGGCTTCATTTCTAGTCTTAGCATTTATTTTGCTGAGCTATTTAAATGCTGTCTATCCTCTGTAATTCGGAAAAAGGTTTGGTTTTCACAAGACTAATATATTTTTGTTCTCTGGATGCAGGAAAAATAAAATTATTGAATGGCTCATCAGTATGATTATGTCTAATCAATCGGAATTTATCTTCTATATACAGATGAATACAACATGCGTTTGACTGAAATAAAATACAGAATATTTTGCTAAAATGAGCGATCTTTGTTCTATCATATAAGGCATTTACTAGACCTTTACAAATATAACTTATATCATATTAGCCTTGAAGTTGATAGAAAAACTAGAGTATTGAACCCGTTAATTTTCCGTCACAGCATTTGTTCCCATAAGATTCAATAAGTAACACACGCCTGAATTCCGTTCATTCATTTTTGTAATGAATTTGGTTAAAATACAAAGTATCATATATTGTATGATTTAGATGGAAATGAGTTCCGTTTCATTTCGCAGAAATGTTAATTTAAGTTATGACATAAAAACTAGTTTGGTACACCTGAATTAGATAAAAGTTTTAAAAGGATTTACTTGGTTAGTGAAAACTGAAGAAGTTAACTTCGACAGACCATAAGAGCCCTGACATTTTGCTTTTAGTTCGTCCTACAATCAATTTTGAAAGTAAAAATTAAAACATTTGCTAAATACATAACATAATTTTGACAATCTTCTGCAGAAAAGTTTAGATCAAACATGTACGAAACCTTTCCTAAAGTTCAGAATTGGGATATATTTATTTAAGACTAGTTAAGAGTCTTTTAAGCAAACAATTCCGTGCAACAGCAAACAAATGAAAATATTCAGCGTTAAATTTCGCACAAATAAAAGAGAAGTCACTGCAGGTTCGTTAGATATCAGTCTCCTTTCATCAAAGCTTTATTACACTCCTTCTCATAAAATAAGCTACAAAGGCAAAAAAGGAATAAAAAAAAACTATTTAATGGATATTTGCAAAATTCATTCAAAAGGTTGTTGTGTCATTACTAGACCATACCGCAAACAATGAAACAAAGACATACAAAAGCACATGCATTACGACTATCGCATTGCGAAAGACCAAATGGTCAGAAGAATGTTCAGTGAAAAACATCACACTAATAACGGGTACGATGCCCCATAGCTGAAATGCATGCTTGTCAATGGCAAGGCAAGCTGCCGATAGTTGGTCGCTTCTTCTGGCAGTAGCGCCTGACTGAGCTCGTAGAGAGCGACTGGCGGCACACTGTGACCTGCTCTTTGTCGTCTCCACATATCCCACGCATGCTCTATGGAATTCAGGTCCGCTGATCTAGCAGGCACCGTAGACGGGTAATGGTTTCACGCTCCGAATAACTCCTCACCACTCTAGCTATATACGGGAGGGTATTATCTTTCATAAATATCGCGTCCATACGCATTGCAGGTATAAAATAGTCAAGAGGGTGAAGAAACTTGGTCTTGATATCGAACAGCTGTGACGGAATTACCAGGAGCGGCCGTTAGTTTCTATCCTAGCCTCCTTCTCTGTAATGGTCTCTTTCAACGACGTTTTCTACATTCGTTTCAACACCCTTTTTTTACTTCCTTGTACGAAGTATTGTAATCTCGAAAAGTTTCAGGCTTCATAGTTCAACGCAAATATCCATTTTCACCGCTATCGAATGCAATTTAACGATGTTTTTGCGTGACATCTGTACCTAAGGACAGCATAAAGGACTCTTTTTCATCCAAAAAAATTTTTAAACTAATTTAAAATGAATTCTGAAGAGAATTTTCGTGGCGCCTGTGCGTACGTACGTAGGTACGTATGTATCTAGCATACTTAAAAACGAGTAGCCTCTGAACGTTGAAATTTTGTATATGGAACTGCTATAACATGTAGATGTGCACCTCGTATTTTGGTGTCAATCGGTCGTACCAAACGTATATAAATATATTTATATATATATCCACTTTGTTACTCTGCTCAGTGATCTCAGTTTTTATTCTTCTGTGTTTGTAAATTGTGCATTTTTTGCTTTACAAATGGTTGCATTATGTCGTTCTTGTCTTCCGGTTAAGGTTTTTATGGCTTTAGTAAATCTCTATGCAATATTTTTAGAATTATCAACAATTTAAAAGTTAAGTGCCGCTAAGCCTAAAATTTTTGCTATGGCGGCCATTGCTTGTTTACATTTGATACAGCGTAATAGTAGATTTGTTGCCAATCTAGAGAAAGTAAGCTTCGCAATAAAAAAGGTAATGCCTTCTTTTATTATTGCGAATTAAATCATGCTTAATCCATTCTGGAATTTATTCAAGGAAATAAGTGTTTAAGATTTACTTCATAATTTTCAATACAGACATCTTGAGTTTTAATGTTTTTTTGCCTTGTCGCGAAGTGAGAATTGAATTAATTCAATGAGAAATACTGAATCGTCTGTGAAAAACTTTTTTTTTTTTTTTTTTTGTTGCTGTTGTTGTTGTGCTTTGCTAAAATTCTTTTATACATCGTTTTAGATTTATTATAGTATTTTAATAGAACATGTGACAACGATTAGATAATTTTTAAGATGATATAAACGTTGTGCTTTCTGAGCTAAAAAATGAATGACATGTAACGCTGTTAAGTCAACCTAGTGCCAGAGTGTCGCTATGATAAACAAATATAGTGAATTTTAAAGAGTGTATTTATTCTATTGTGGTTTACGCGCTATCGACGAAGTAGATTTAATTCAATACAATAAGTTTAAATGAAATGCAAGAAAAAATAGGTATAATTTAATATAACGTACAAGGAAGTGATATGGTGCACACAACAGGTTTTTTAGTTTGAACACATACAGTCTCCGAGTGCACCACAGATGTACAACACGGGGATTACAAAACTAAGTTAACTAAGACATTAAATATTAAGAGGGAACAAAAACAGAGAACGGCAGTTTGGTCTTCATGAAAATATATAAGTTCACTGATCAAGCCACGCCGAACATTTTCAAATCGTTCTGCAAACATAATCTAGGGCCATCAAATGTAGAGTATGAAAATATCAAATATTCCACATCTTATGGTACTTTGAAACAGAACAGGTAATTTGCAAATCTACGGTGACCAGATAAAAACCGATATTAATAGAGACGAAAGACTGGGAATACAGTCTTCGGTAAATAGAAGGAAAGAACGTTTTGGTGTCCTCAACATTACAAGATGAAATGTACTCCTCATTCCACTTAGCTAAAAGCTTTATACAATGAAAGGACTTCCAATAGCTCTTTGGAATGCTAATATTGATATCTATAGGTAAATGTAAGGCACCTTTAGCTAAGAAATTAGCTCTTTTATTTCCATAGAGTGCATGATGAGCATGCACATAAGCAACGCGGATAGTTTTTATCCCTTTGGTAACGATTCCACAACCTATTCGTGACTCTGCGATGCACATTCGGCTCTCTCGCAACAGCGAATTAATTGTCTTGCACCAGCCTGCAACCTTCCGATATCCCTCCAACAAATTTTATTGTGTATATGATGTTTTCGGCTCATGCCGAAACATAAATGTTTCGGCTATCTTGGATTATTCGAAACTAACGCTGCTTGTGATCCGACGCATAGGTCCGACATGCCCCTTTTTAGGACGTTGTGGTGTGACTGCGGGATTGCGTTTTATGCTAATTCTAGTTACCTCTTTGCATTCGACAACGTAACCTCTACCTCATACGCAAATTATATATTTTAATTTCCTCTTTTTACATTTTTCTTTAAGCGTTTGTTTATTTTTAGTGTTTTGTTTACTTACTTTTTGAGCACGAATGCATTACGGCAATACAGAAAATGTGCATTGCTTCACACGGAATACGTTATACTTATGAAACTAGGCCAACCTTCCACGAAATTAGAAATCAGCGATAATACGTCTCACTGAATGATTCTAATTTTTATTTTGCACTTCTTCATTTCTTTACTGTTGAATGCATAAATTTCGTTTCCTCAAACAGCACTCCAATACTTTAAAAATGAATAAAGCTTTTTTGCAAAATATATTCATGATTGAGTTAAATATAGTGTTATGCTTGCAATTCGATGCATTTAATCTAAACAGTAAACGTAATTAATACAGACCATAACACTTGGATTTAGGCTTTTTTCTTTAAGTGGATTATTATAAGTTTTAATATTTTATAATTCTGAGCATTTTTCTTAACCTATATACGGCGGAAATGATAGTTAGTATCATTAGCAGATAAGCTTTTAATCATAAATATAACAGCAAACTATCCATCTAGAAAATTTATGGATTTTCCACAGCAAGTTCTTCATCAGTAGATTATGTTACCTAGATTTAATAATTATAATCTAATTCAGTTTTAGTTTCTTATAATATTAGTAAATGCTCTTCCCCGCATTATTTTAGATAACTTCAGAAGCTATTCTTTTATTAAATAACATGGGGTTGTCCGACCATACGTTTGGCGCATTAAAATCTTTGAGGTTAAGATTATAAAACCTATTGATTATCCAACCAACCTACCTAACAGCAACCTAAAATAAGAACTTAGAAACTTTTCCTCTCCGTAATTTTATTTTTTCAAACAGAAGACTACATTTTTAACTAGTTTGTGGAAAATATTATTATAATTTTTAGTTTAATGCATATGCTTACTTATGAATTCCTTCCCATTCTACATAAACATAACTTTTCCGAAGAAAGCCTAAAAATATCATTATATAACAAATTTTTCAAGAAATAAATAACCATTTGTATGAGCAAAAATGTTCATTTTTATATTTTTCGTAGCTTACTTCTTCCCTCTATTCGATAGTTTACTGTAGTTGCATGGTAATTTACGAAACGCTACAGGTAAATTGTCTGATAGTTATACTTAAAGTTGTTTGTATACCGCTTATCTAAAAGCTATAAGGTATATAAGCCATCTCTAATTTAATGTCGAGAGAGCGTCGTTTCGAAAAAGCAGTAGTGTCATTTTCTCTAAGCAGGTTTTTTTCCCGTAGGCCACTTCTTTCCCGAAATAATCCTTAAATAAATTGCATGTCTGTGTTTTTTCTCTGACACGAAAACGTGAGCAAACTCAATTTAGAGAAAGTCTGAGTTGTTCCATAGCTAAAACGAATACTAGAGAGAAAAACATTTCCGTTTCATCTTCATTCCCTATTTTCGATTTTTATTTAACCTTATAGGAATTTAACACTTCTTTTCGTTAGCTTTCTATTCTACCGATATCGTTCGATACATTTTTACCGATATCGTTTCCTCAATGGGTAGAATTTCCTAAGACAGATACGGGAAACACTCTGAAAATTCTTTGGATGTTGAAAGATAAATCCTTACTGAAATAATCTTATTTTTGACTCTTAAGTAACATATTTTACCAAACTGATATTTGAAGTTAACGTACTAGAAGGAACTGAATAACATTTTCAGGTAAATTACTGTTTCATCGCGATCTCTTTGTGCTACAAAATAATTTTGAAATCCCGTCATTGAAAAGCTACAATAAAATAAAGTAATACTTTAAATTTCTTTTATGGTGAGACACTACTGGCTACAGCAAAGCGATAAAGAATTATCATGAATTTAGTAATCAGTAACGAAGCGACATATTTTGAATGCAAATCCTCAAAACAATTTCCTATTGCGTATTTAACTAGAAAAGTAATTCTAACCTCTGCCTGCCGCTCGAGAAATTGCACGCAAACATTGAGAAAGGGTTTGATTAGGATGACATATACTGTTCTTTCCCTTTTTATCTAAGCACTAAAATCTATAGAAATACCTCTCAGACTGCATTTCATATTATACAATAAACAGTCACAGTTTGCAAATTGTATTTTTTCTTCTTTCAAAATATAACTAATAAAAGCATTCAGAAAAAATGTGAATTTCCACAGATTTAACATATTATCTAGTCTCACAATTATGTTTAGTAGTATTTAATGCCTGAGATGTATCTTAAACAATGATTTTTAACATCACAGATAATGGCTCTATCGATATTCTTATTCATGCAAAAACAAAGAAAATATTTTCTCAGAAGACATTCATAGTGTCAACAAAATTGCCTGAAATCATTCCAGATTCTTGGAAAAGCAATTAAATAGGATTTTTCGTTTTGTCTGACATTCATTTAGTAATTTAAAATATTTCCTTTGCAATTATTTTGTCCATTATTTGCCTAATCTTTAAAAACGAAATTTACAATCCCAGCCAAATTCCTTCTTCTTGGCTATCATAATAAGATCAAAAAGGCGTTAAATTTGTTGTTCGGCGTCTTAAAAAAAGAAAGGGAAAAAAGAGTAAAGCAAGACGCCTCTCGCTGCATGTGCAATTAAGATCAAAGAATTTTAACAACAGATAAAGCGATGAGAATTTTAGCAAGGAATGAGTGAGAAGCTATTTAAATGATTGAAGCATTTAAGTAATTTTCTTTATCTCACTGTGAAGGTTAGATTGCATTTTCTGCATGATTTTTTTATTTTTTAACCGGCTTTAGATATTTCGCATTAGGAACAAAATATTTTATTTATTATTATTGAAAAAAGAGATGATTCCTTTTCAATTAATCTAAATGCGCATCTTAATACCAAACTTATTAGAAGACTTCGGTTCAAAAGCCTGATTGAAATACCCTTTTTTATGCAAAATCTAAAAACAAATAAGAATTTTTTAAAAGTGAATAAAATTACAGCATTTTTTAAACGTTAAGCTGGTAAAAAAAGGAAAAATAAATAAACACTAAAGGAAAACCTTTAAGATTTTCACCTATGTCACCGAAACGTTCTCTTATAACCATGCAGATGTCATGGTTGAAGTTTCAGAGGCCTTGAGCAAATCTCAGTAGCATAGAACGCTGCAGAATGTGATACATCTGCTTTCAGGCAGCAGTACATCCCAAAATGGTCATCAGGACACTCTCGATTCGCTTTCTGGAAACAATGATCACACTTAGCCATTGAAAGATTATTGATATTACCGCATCACTGTCAAAATTGTCTTTGATGGTTCTGTTAGCTTTTGTTATGAATATGACAGCATCCTGTAATACCTATACAAATTTTATCTCCTTTTTATTACACGAATTAAAATAGTTTGGAATACTGTGGCAAAATATAAGGTATGGATATGCGGCAACTTAGTAGAGTAGAAGAAGAGCAGTTTTGAAGCGGGACTTTAGCTAATTTTATGAAATATGCAATTGAATAATGTTAAAGAATTTATTAATTACCGCATTTGTGTCCGCGAAATTATACTTTTAACAGCCTTTCAAAAATTCTGTACATTATGTAAATTCTTATCTCTCGATTTTCTGGCTACAGAATTAGTCAAAAAAGGGAAGAATTTTCTTTATGGTAAGCTACCAAGCTTTACATCAATTCAATATTTACATCAATACAATTACTAAATACATATTACTAAATACAATAAATATTTCAGCTTGACATTAAACTGTAGGAATTAAAAAAATGACTCTTTCATATACCGAACAAAAAGCATCCAAATTTGAATTTGTCATAATTTCGTTTCAAAATATTGTGAATTTATCATACGAGATTTTAAAATTTCTTCTGTTAAAATTATCACAGTAATTATAAGATGAAATATTTAGTCTGATAAAATAAATTTGCTAAAGTAAGAAAATAAGAGCATATTCATGGCATATTTTTATTTTCAGTAAGTTTATTTTATCAGAACTAATAACTCTATTTCCTTTGGTAAGTTATAATAAAAATGAAATTTTATTGCATTCACTAAGTACAGGAAAGCTTTAGAATTTATTTTTGCATTAAAAATTACAGAAATTTCTTTTTATTTTTTTAATGTAAACCTAAATGTGTCCAAAACAGAAACGAAATTCTCTTAATATTTATCTGATAAAGAATTTCTCTCTCGACGTAAAACCGTTAAATAAATTTATAGATATTATCCATCGAGTATTGGGAGTTATTTCGCTATTATAATTCGCTTTCCAGCAATTTAAATTTTTTATGTTTTTACTGTGAACAATTAGGACAATTAAATTTTACCATAGTCCAAAAGTAACCATACATTAATAATGATGAACTGTAAATTTTAAATATGTAAGTTTAATTTTAGTTTTTTGTATATTTTAAAAAAATCGGCTATAATTACTCTAACGGCTAACAGATGAACATAAAAGGTTAAGAAAGTGTCGTACATTTTTTCTAGCAATCGAATAAGAAAATACAATCAGTCCTCAGACATGAGGACTTTAAAAGTAACATATACTATCCTAATTCAATGCTAATTTTCATCTTTTCTGTAAGGCAAATTTTATTATTTTTGGCTAAGAAGTTGAGTCTTGTTTCCATTATAATATTACAAAAATATGAAATTAGGTTCCCATTTCACTTGAATAGCTACTTCAATCAGGCACATTTGTTGAATTCATTTTCAAGCTAATTTTTAAAGGTCAGTTCCAAGCTATCACGAATTCGTTTACCTTTATGTCTTTAGGTTATCTGAACATTTCAAAGCTCACGAATGCTATTCGCCTAAGGAGACGAATTGCTTTCTGAAGGACGTTCTAAGAGGATTGGCTCATATTCATGTTACACCATGAGTATATTATACACGGAGAACACAAAGGTTACATGCTACAAATTTTGCTCTTCCGTGACGTCACTCACGGCGTCAAAAGTAGTCTGCTCAAAAGCAGCTGCTTCCTGTCCTATGTGCCTTCGTTTCTTCTACTTCGGCAAGTGGCAACATTGAACTCGAGCGTTGGAGAGAGTATAATCTTGTCTATCTATGAGAAAACCGCGAAGTCTAATAAAACAGCCATTCATCTGGGTTCGAACTCGGATCGAAGCACCAGTGTGTTCAGTGGTCCTAACCTCCTGGCAACCGATATGGTTCCATCTGGTGACGTTTATAGCATAAAGCAGTCACCCGATGTAAAACGTCTGCCTAGTTGGAATATGTAACTGGAATATATATAAAATTGAAACCTTTAAAAATGAACTCCACATTATTTGTTTGTTTTGTCCCACACCAGTCGGTTAGTATATCAAATACTTTTTTAAGCATTGCCAATAGGATGAATCCCAAAATTCCAAATTTGACTTGGGCTAACTGTGAATATAAAAGTATAAAGAATGTGATAATAAGGAAATTAATTTAGACTTACATTTACATTGCTTATTTTGGTTCCAGTAGTAGAAAGAGCTATTTAACATACAGAGAGTCATGATTATTTAATATCTTAATACCTTTACATGTACATAATTACCTAAACAGAGAACGTAAGGTGAGATGAATTTTGGAGTAGTGCAGAGATTAAGCTGAGCCTAGAAACGCATAATAATTCGAATTTAGGGAAACATAGATTTGGATCTGTGTAAGGCAAAGCCAGAAAGTCCTGCTTATGACATCATAATTAATTATGCATTGGACCTTAAGGTTACAAGATCAGTCCCTCATGAAATATGTAAAACCCTTCCGCCAGCATGACCATCATGAGATGCTATTAAATATCCTCATTGTGGTCGACAAGATCTCGAGTAACTACACAGTTCTGCTACGGGTTTTGCAAAGAGTCTGACAAATAAATGTGTTTAAAAAGAAACAAAAGGGTATGCTTAAATTAATCGCTTGACTCAGCTATTGAATAATTAATACTAGGTCCTTCAGATTTGTCAAAGTTTCGTAGAATCAAATGCAAAAAAAATGTGCCAGCAATTTTCAGATATGCACACTCATAGAATCTTCTTCAGATGATATGAAATGTTTTATTAGCAATTTTCCGACATTCACACTCATGGAATCTTCTTCAGATGATATGAAATGTTTTTATATTAGTATAAATTGTAAAGTGCATTAGTTAAATGACCCTCTTATAAAATAGCTTAAACGTGAAGACAAAAACGTAAATAAAATAGTAAAAATCATTTCTAAAACATTCTTCGCGAATATTTCGCTATTGTAACTTACAAAGGAGATATTTCATATCAGAATTTTTAAAGATTCTGGAAATAATGCAAATGAGTCCGCTCACTTGGAACGCAAGGTGCGCCCCTAAAGTAACCGAACAAATTAATAAACCAAATGATAAAATAAAAAAGTAAAATATTAAATGTATGTTTAGAAAGAGTAATATCTCAGCTCTTTTTAAAGCCAGTTTAAACTGATTATTTTCTAATCTGCATAGCAAAGTACCAGAATCATTTTAATTTACTAAGGAAACATTTTATAAAAAAATTTACTTCAAGATAGAACAATATTATAACATTGAATTTTGTTACGCATTATTCAAATTTTTCTACCGAAACGTTAAAGATGGTCCAAAGAGTATATAAAGATGCATCTTTATCAAGAACACAAGTGTATGAGTGGTATAACCGCTTTAAACGTGGGTACGAATGCATTGAAGATAAATGGAAGATAGGGCGCACTTCAACTTCAATGAATGAGGAAAATGTGGGGAAATTACCTTAACTGTAAGAAGACAGAAATGCTTTCTGTGAAGATTAGCTTATTACTGCAAGACAGGACGACAATTTCTTGAAGTATATCATAGCGGGAGTTGAGACCTGATTGTCTACAATTCCACACAGAAACAAAAAAGACAAAGTGCACAATGGAAAAGACGGGTCTTCTCCATTCTATATTAAAAAAAGCATGGATGCCAAAATCAAATACTACGGTAAAGCTGATTGCATTTTTGATTACAAAATATATATTCCTCATGAAATTTTCCCTAACAATCAAACAGTTAAACAGTATTTTTACAAGCAGGTGCTTTTTCGATTAAAAAACAGAAATTTAAGCGAGTTAGGAATGAAATTTTATCTTGCTAAACATTCATTTGCAGTGATAAATACCTCACCATATTTTCATGACTTATCGAAGCTTTCGTTTTCCAAAATCAAATGCAACGCATGCTTTGCAAACAATTAGTTCCAACGACTATAAAGTGTTTTGATGAACTAAATAAATGTTGGAAGAGTCATGCATAGACTACTCCGGTGATTATTTTGATGCAGAAAAATTTATTTGAAGCTTAGTAATCCTTTTCGTATTTATAAGAAATTATTCGCGTATTTTATGGGCGTACCTTGTATATAAGGACCAAAATGAAATTGCGAATCTTTGTAAATATTGAGAAGAATAAAAATCTTAAAAATTACTATTTTCGGTGCTACACCATAAATTATGAATTTTTTTCAGTTAAAATATTTGCGTCATGATGCCCTAATTGATACACTCTTGAATCGACATTATAAATTAATAAACGATAAATAAATAGTAAAATAATAAGTGATAAAAAAACTAAAGCTACTTTCTTATTTTAGCAAATAATGTTAAAGCCTGTATAAAAATAAAGAGCACATAAGCTTTCAAAATACGTCCATAACGCAGAGATTTCTGAAATCCATCTCATTGTAAAATTAAATGTAAGTTTGAAAATTGCAAGTAAGAGTTGCCAAACACGAATACAGCACGATTTTCAATCTTCGTGAATGAACAGATAATACTTGAAAGCAATCTGGATAAAAGTTATAAAAAAAATCAGTTGCGCACACCACATGACTTCCTTGTACAGCCTGTTAAATTATGCACATTGTTAGTGTATTTCATTTAAAATTATTTCCCCGAATTTCATTTGGGTATATTTCTCATTCAATTAATTCAGTTCTTACTCCGCGACAAAGCAAAAATACATAAAATATATCTTCATTGAAAATTTCAAAATTCAGAAATACATAAAACACCAAATGCAGTTAAAACAGTTATATTTTTTTGCATTTCAAATTAGAGTTTTTACGCGAAAACAAACAATTTGGCCATTGGACAACAAGGCAAGTTGTTGGGTGCCCAAAACTGAAAGTTTATTTTTGGTCCTACTCAGCTAAAGGTGCAGAAACGGAATTAATTCACTGTTCTACTAAGAGATTTCAAATGTAAACAAATAGCGGATTCGTTAGGCTTAGTGACTTTTTAATTGTTTATTACTCTACAACTATTGCATGCAGATTAACTAAAAGCATAAAAATCTTAACTGGAACAACGTAATTCAAACATTAATTTAATTTTTTAAAGCAAAAAATGCATAATTTAACAACATATAAGAATAAAAAAACTGCTCTCACCGATGCGGGTGACGGAGTGGGTATATATATATATATATATTTATACAATTTTAATGAGGCGGAGTGGAAACAAAAAGGGGGATGCACATTTACATTTTATAGCAGTCCCATATACAAAATTTCTACGTTATGAATCTACTCGTTGTTGAGTTGTGCGAGATGCATACATACATGTAGGTACAGACGTAAATCCATTCTTCAATCCGATTTGCAGGGGAAAAAAGTCCTTTATTCTGTCCGTAAGTACAGTCGCCACCCCAAAATATCGGTTAAGTGGATTCGAGAGCGGTCAAAATGGATATTTTTGTTGAAGTATGACATCCGAAATTTTAATACTTCCTTTACTTCGTACAAGGAAGTAAAAATAAATAGATGTAACTGTATAATTGAGAACAATTAATTTGTATAAGTAACGAACAAAGAGTAACTTAAATCAGTAAGATAAGTAAGGTAACTAATAAATAAGTAAAGCATAAATAATTTGCTTAAATAAAAGATTGAAAATCTGGTGAAAGATCAAGCAAGATCGTTTGGTTAAAGCATAATAAAAAAAAAGCAGCACTCAAAGCCCGCAAAATCTTGTTAGAAAGTTTGATTTGGGAGTGAATATTCAGCAGGTAATATTACCTAAAGTAGTTTCTTTATAAATTTGAAAAATCAGCATTTTTTTTATAATCAAGAAACTTTACGAGTTGAAAGTTATACCTAGAAAGTCGCTAGGACTAAAATTTTTTTTAAAAAAAGGAGGAAAAAATAAAAAAAAAAATTCAAAACCTGATCTCCAACTTCCCATAATTGTCTATATGCTTCTACAAGCAAAGGTTAAATAAAGAGAAGTTGGTCACTGATTACCTAATAGTTGAGTGTAAGTCAAATAATGTATATTTCATTTTCTAGATCATTTTCTTGTGATTATGAATATTCAACAAGGCTAACCTATTTAATGAAACCTCAGCAGGTTTGATCTTAAATGCTTCTTAATTCCCTTTAATGAGATTTTTCATTACGCAGTGTTAATACAGCAAGATTAATGAGGGGAGCTCCATCGCGCACTCCCGTTTCATTGCGTGGCTTCACGCTAATTAAGTTGTCAAACGCCCATTTCTTGTAAATGATGTACAGTTTTTTAATTTCGTATTTCGACTCAAAAACTTTGACATAATGGAGCAAAATTACGCTGCTATTTTTCTTTAAAAGAGAAGGGTGTGCAGTTTTTTTTTTTTTTTTTTTTTTTGTGTTTTTATTTAAATTTAAATTTTTAGCTAAAGAAAATTGTAATTTTCTGAATAAATGCATATTTAATTTTACTAACATTTGCTCTTTTGCAAAGAAAAATTCTTCCTGCTTGGGCGAAAACGTTTGACTAAAATCAGAGAATAACAATTTCTCATACTACCAAGGCAAACATATGCGTCCCGTTTCCATATATATTTGAATTTATTAAGCAGCTGAATTTAATATAATTTTGTGTATTGGAAATCGTGATATCGATTTTAAAGATTTCAAGTAGAATAATAACTAACAATTAATTCAACAATTACTCTTAAAATAATAATTAAAATAATTAAAAATTAATGTTAAAATTAAAATATTTAGACAATTTTGAAATTCCGTTTTAATTTTTTTTTAAAATATCTTTATAATTAATTTCTTGATGAACATTTATTTATTTTCTACAAACAAATATTCTACCTGTATTTATTTCATACTATTTCATAACAGTTTCTCAATTGTAATTTTTCAATTTTGTAAAGCTGCTGGCAGATTTTTGATCAGCAGTTCAATGCCTTTCTTAGAATTTACAGCGCTTTTCTATATTTTCTTATTCGATTGTTTTTGGCATAGCGTTACTCTTTTCTTTATTACTTTCGCTGTCAGTTTCTGCAGTTCCTTTGAACACTTTCAGTTTTTACACACGAGGCCTCAATAATTTTGCAAATTGACACATATTATAAAAATGAATCTCCCTAACTTTCCTCATTTATATGTCTCAAGGATTAGCTACAGCTTTCATTTCCTTTAAGAAATCATCTACATTATAACCACATTTTTCAAAACGGTTTTAACTGATTTTAAGAGATTGCCCTGCACTGATTGTAAAAAATATGGACTGTTTTAGAAATATCGACTTACGTATCCCCTTCTTAGTGCAATTTCAGTAAATTCAATTCTCTTCGACATTCTGAAAAACATCTTTCCTGTAATGACAAGCCTGGTCTAAAGGTTGGATGTTAGAAGTTAAATTTGCAAGATGTGACATAAATGTTTTTAGAAAGAGACAGAAGTGTGTGTGCTACACAGTTATCTAATTATTAAAACAATTTTTTCAAAATTTCAGTTTGCTATCCCATTTCAAAAGAGAATCAGTAAAAATACTAATTGTCATCCATAACACCTACTTGCTGTGGTCATTTAGAGGTAAATTCTTGATACCTTTGAAACGTCATCTTCTTTTGTCAATAACCAGTGCGATATTCTTAAATATTGCACGTTAATAACACAATAAGTCCTTCCTTCTTATTTCGGGAAACTGTGAATCGTGTAAATAATGTAAGTTATCTGGGGGTTTTCATTAACCATACACTCACGTGGACTTTTCACATTAAGCGCGAGTATCACCAACTAACGTTTTCTACTTCTCGGAAACCACTCTGGACTGTCTCTCAATAAAGCGAGAAACATTTACTCCTCTATTATAAGATCAATTGTGTGCAACACATCTCAGGCCTAGAAAAATTGGCTTTTCGAAAAGAAACTTATTGAGTTTTAGTAAAAGCATTGCATTATTTTCTCTAATAGCAATCGCAATGAGTGTCTTTTCGATTGTAAAATTTTATTCAGTGTATTATATATTGAAATGAAAATATGTTTATTTCTGATTAAATAATTTTACTATTATAAGAATTAAATACTAAAACTATGGATTTCGAATTGCCAGCTGAATATGGTAATTCAATACGTATGGGGAATGTAAGGGCTTCCTTATATTCTCTACCGCTTAAAGGGCCTAATGGAAGAGGTAGAAGGCTCTGTCGACCAAATCCAAGTTGTGTCAATTTATTGTGTACGATACCTTTACTGTTCGGCTCCCCACAGTACAAAATGTTGAGTATTTTGGTACAGGTTGCATCATCTTAGACAATTGACGCTATTTCTATTCACAACGCATCTAATTACGTTATAAACAAACATTCATGCTCGAAATTTCCAATGATTTCACTTATTTTATTATGACAAAAATTATAAAATTAATTAATTAATTATAATAAATTCTTAATATGAATTTATTCACAAGAGAGAGTAGCGCTTGAATTGAAATTTCATCTACAATTTTAAAAATTGCTGTGCTCATAAGCAAAACTTAAAACATCTGCTTCTTACACTGAAGGCTAAAAATCGATTAAAACTGAAAGAACTACTCCTTCGAGATTGTGAATACATTAAATATGTATAAAACGTATAAATAAAAGCACGATTTTTCATAATTAGAATATCTTTAAGCCAAATATCGTTCTCTTTCATATTTTCCATAAAGCTTTATACAAATTTATTCCTCTTTGTCATTTTTCCATAATCGATTTTTCAAGTTAAACGAATCGAAGTATTTCGTGGCTCCTTTTTTAATTCCTTAACTGAAGCAACTTCTTGATTCGATTTCCGATTTTGAGTTACTTTTTTACGATGCAATTAAATAATTGGATTTGAGTCATATATAAAAGTCAAACCGACCACTGCTCGAAGGATGCTTTGCTTATTACACATTTGGAGATAAGTGCGAACTGCAGAAAATTATGCAGCTGAGGCAATCTCTGTTTCTTTGTATGGGCTATAAGAGTCTCTGTCCTTACTAGATAAAGTGCAAATAGGTTGTGCTCTCAGATTCCTGCAGTAAATCTTTTTATTTTAGTACCAGCTAAAACTTACACCACCTAAAATTTATACATTTACCTTTATTTTTCTCATATTTGGGCTCAGTTTACTGTCTAATTTAATTTAAATTTGTGTACAAACTCTCTTAAATTCAAAAACACGTCTTTTCATTTTTTAACTGGATAAAATTCCAATTACGTGCTGACTTTCAATTAAATAAAAAAACGCAACAGAGGGAGGAGAGGAGAGACGATGTATATATATATATTATATTCCAGTATCAAATTTTTTTTATTTTTAAAAAAATTATCCCAATACCAATTCTACGCAAATAATGCTGAAAATTAATCAATGATGGGGAACAAGAAAGAAATTAAGAGCCAAATCCACAAAGACATGGAAGAAATGAAATTAATAAAAATAAAATCCAAACTTTTCTATAAATATGTAAAACTCAATTTGCACAAATATATTATTTTTATTTAATATTCGATGAGATATAAAGTCACTAAAACTAAAGTAATGTCCCCACCGATATTGTTAGCACCGTAGTCATAGAATGTTATAGCTAATATTCCAAGGCTACGATGCCCACAATATCGATGTGGACAGTTACTTTATCCTAATGACTTTGAACTTCATCAGAAAATAAATATTTGTGAATATTATTCTTTTGATCCATGGGAGAAAATTTATTTAAGAAATTCACCTTATCCTGAACTGGATTTGGCAACTTACACTAATGGTTCAGAAATGGATACATGTACTAGTAATGGACTTTGCCATCTTCGACATCAAGATGTTTTATTTGCCTAGAATTGTAGCTTATTCCCTAGTGTTTTCAATTTAAAAAATATTTTAAAATAGGCTCTTTTGAGGTTATGTTGACCCTCGCTTTGTAAAATTTACAGTTACCTTGTTGTATTACAGAACATGTTTTTCAAAATTATTGTACTATTAATTACTGTAGCATTATTTGGTTAATACTAGCTCTAGTGGTTTTCATGTATTTTTACTAGTGGTGTATATTGTCTCTTATGTTAACTGTCCTTTAGGATTTGATTTGGTTGTTATATTACACACTAATGTGTTTTTTTAATAATAGTCTAATTGTATCTTTTTGATTTCGTTTGTTAGTAATTGTTAATAATAACCTCATGAACACAAGTGCATATATGCTGTGCTAACGTGCGTATCTACTTGTCAAATGAAACAGACATGATGCATCTTCGAATTATGTCTAATAGTAAAACTCATGAAAGTATACTTATGTATGATTTACAGACTTCCTTGACTTAAGTGACTATTTTAAGAATTACAGGTTATGTGTTTGTGGTGTTTAAGAATAATAATATCACAGAGAAAAAATTTCAAATTTATGTTTATTTTTTAATTGAAATCTAATGTTTGCTAATCATGAAACATTTTTGTTGGTTACACTCTTTAATTTAAAGATATTCACAAATAAATATTAAACCTTCCGACTCGTAGCTACTTCTCATAATTATATTATCATTAAGTAATGTAAATGTAATGTAAATTAACAATAAATGAATTATGGCAACTTCCTAAATTTTCAAAGAAACTTCCCCACTGGAACAAATCTTGAGAATAAATAATTATAACCTAGTCTCTTTCTTTTATTTATTTAATTTTTATTCGAATCATAATTTCAAATACATATGTTTAGATGTATATAATTATAAATTTTGTATGCAGATACAAGATATGTTTGCATAATGTTCGCGCACTGGAGAAAGATTGCAAACAATTATCTTCCGCGCCGATCATAGATGCTCATCGACCAATCGGGCTCTTTTCGAATTAATATTCAATTGTATGCATTTCCTAACAAAGAGACTATTCCTAATGCCAAAATTTGTAACTGAGCGTACTTACCTTTTGATAATCAAAAATTAAAGTTAATCAAATCTGTATCTTCAGTTCTTTGAATAACATTTATATCACACTGTAAATTAATTAGCTCTGTTTTTAGATTTTCGAATGTGCTATTCACGTTAGATTTTAATGGTAATGAAAACAATGTAAAGTTGGACTACAAACACTGCCAGTTTGAGACCACTGATCTAAAGGATTTAGTTTTTGTAAAGAGGATTCACTGCGTTTTATTACTTACTACGAAACGTAGTACGCTATAACTAATAGGAGCTTGAAAATAAGTAATTTCGTAGTCACATAAATTGTGGATTGCATACTATCATATATGCTGTTCTCTAGCTAAGGAAGTTAACCAGAATTACAGTTTTCATCTATTGGAGTAGTCGCATAAAAATATTAGGAAATTTAGAGCTGTAAGCTTTTGTTAATGAATTCCAGTTATTTATTAAACATTCTTTAATTACACACAGTTTATCGAAAAATAATGTTTAAGCCCGAAGTTACAAAATAGAATTCTTACACTACGAAAACTAACATGAAAAAAATCAAAAAATTAAAATCATCCTTTAATTTCCACTTTCCCGCAGTTATAAATAAAAATGCTCCCCAAAATGGCATTTATTGGTTTAAATTCAGGGGAAGTGCAAGAAACTTAAGATTCAAACGAAATGATTAATCAATTTCTCAAACAATTACACACTAAAATAAGGATTAAATACAGAAGGAATTTAGGGATCTCTGGTCTTTAATCAAGACAGGAAAAAGGTCCCTCGTAATATTCAAAGAAAATTCAAGCGCCTATGATTGAACAAATTCTTAGTCTATTTTTTAACTCAAATCAGAATATCATCAAGTAGATAAACTTCTTTCAAAAAGGTATAAAATCCTATTCTTCTTATTATTTATATTTCCAGCAACTTTATTTTTACTTTAAAATATAAACTAAAGTTCCCCTAAAAATCAAAATAATGTTAATCAGTTTGCTTGTTTGAAGGATTTAGAATGAAGTAATATGTACCCTGAAAATTAAAACTAAGTAAGCTGTAAATATATTATAAACAGTCAGATAATAGTTAACTAGATATAAGTAGTAATAATTTTACTATATGGTTTATAAATTGCCTGTACATTGTCACCCTAAACATGTCCTCATACTTATATCTGAAAATAGAAAAATTTCCGTTTTCATGGAACAAACTCGAAAAAATACTTTTGATACAATACATTTCCCCAATAGAACTTGGAAATGAAGTTAAAATCTTGAAAATATTCAGAGCTATACTATACGAAGAATGGGTAACTCAAAGTGTGGACGATTTACCAATACAGTGATAACAGCATCGGGTCTCTATCTAATTACTGTGATAATTCAGGGACTTTTATAAGAAGAATAACGGCGACGTTCACAATGGTATCCGTCAAGTAGGAGATGCGGCGTAATCATTCTAAAGAAACTGGTTAGTATCCACGTTATACACTGGAAAAACTACGAAAACGCCCATGTAGCCAGACCGTTCGCAGGAATTCGAATTCTGGACTGAACTGTCAGCGTTCAGCGATAGCTGGTGGACCTTCGTTCAGGGATTTTAGACTAATAATGAAGAAAAAAATGGAAATAAATATAGAGTAAAACAAGAGGTACAAAAGCTGTATGATTTTTTCAGATTATGATAGTATTAATGCATTGGCTAAAAAAAAGAAGATCGCAAAGAGGATAAACAAAATGACAGTGGAGTAATAGTTAGAATGTGCAAAAAGACAAATTGTCAGACGCCAAAAGTATTAACTGTGGTAAAAAAGAATATAAAATATTGTTTCCGGGTAAGAAATGACTATCAATAAAAATGTTCTTATTATTTTAATTAAAGCTTATTTTAAACAGTGAGCAGCTTGCTTAAAATCTCTGTACAGTTCAGTTTTTGTAAGACCTGTGCCTCACCGTGTTATGGGTCATTTTTTTATTTATTCGTGTTTTCAGCTTAATGTTAATCAGCTCGGATAATTTAAATTTAGTGAAAAATATGAACTTTTATATGAAATATTGGTCAATAATTTCCATTTAGATGATAAATATTTATTCAATCAAAGGAAGATAGCATAATATGATCATTTGTTTTGATGAAAACATTATCCTACTGCTGAGACTTAATTTTATAACGTTGAATCAGATAGAAAACTATTAAAGATACATTATTTGTGAATCAAATTTAAATTTTATGCCACTTTTAAGCTGCCTTCATACATACTAATGTGAACTATGAAATAAATTACTTTTTGTAAAGATTCTTAGCAAATAAGTAAACCTGTTTTAGATTTAGAGAATATTTTTAATATGACATTATTGTTTTTATTATTATTAAGTGCGTGAATTCCTAAAACAATAGCACAAGAATTAATACCTAAAACAAATATTAATAATTAAAACAGTATTGTCGCTAAAGATACAGTGAAGCACAATAAGACAAAAATATGCGCATATGTAAGTTTTTTTCCCCTTTTTTAATGTAATGATATAAATAGTGGATGCACTTCTCGTAATGCAATAAAGCTAGGCAGGAATGAAAAATTTTATTTTACTACTGCAAATTTAAATGACGTTTACATGATTATTTATAATTCTTAAATTTACTAGATTATCATAATTTAAATATCACTGTTTCATATTCATTTCAAAACCTTGTTAAAGATGTTTTTTAATTTTTAGTGACGTTATTCCGTTCTGCCATCCTGATGACAATGAATATGATACAATGAAAAGAAATTTATTCACACTATCTTTGATATTAAATTTAATTTTCTGGCAGTACTCACACCCTAACTTTCTAATATATATCTCTATCTTTCTAAATTAATTGTGTTATAAGAGTGTCTAGATCTCTAAATTTAATTGTTTAACTGTTTATATAGAAATACTTTAAATTTAATCGATTGATAATGCTCTCTCTCTTATTCTTCCCTCCCTTTGTTTTGGGGGACGCAATAATACCTTGTTGAATTGTTAATATTTTATATTTGTATTTTCGATACTTTTATTCTTAAAGGAAGGTTAAGAAACATTCTTGTAGCAACAGCTTTACTCAGAAAAATGATTATTAATGAGAAACGTAAGTTTCATATTTAAGAAGAAGAACAATATTTAATTAATTAGTTTTCATATTTTTTCATATTCATTAGCATATTAAAAATAAAGTGTGAAAACATCTGTGCTTTCAATATCTGCAATCATATTATGTTTTTCGTATTCTGTTTTTCATTCTGTTCCATATTATGTTTTTCGTGTAACGATAGGTTACACATATAAAATCTTGCAGCTTTCGATTAAAACACACAAACAAATCATAAAAATAAACCAGTTATGGTATTTAAAGTTATAAATTATTTTATTTCCACGCATTATGATATCCATGTAATTTTGGAAGATTTTAGAAGGTATTACTAACACACGTAACACCAAACCAACCAAATGCTTCATAAACATTTAAAATTGGCCGCCAAAGTCAACTGCGAATGAAATAACGAACCTTGTCTCATAGCCTAATTAAAGGGCTGAGAGCTCACAATCTTCCTTTATCGCTACTTCTCTCTGAAAATTGACCTTCGGACACTTTTGAACAGCTCGATTAAATAGTAAACACATGCTGCAAGATCATGAGGCAGAAGATATTGGCCACTTGTTAAAGGTTGGATGACACTCAAAGCTCTGTATCGGCTCATTAACTTTACTTGAAGGCCATTGGCTTGCCTTAAACAAGCCTCTAATTTTGCAAGAATAATTATCAAAGTAGATGATTAAACAGAAATTTCCCTCTTCATTCAGTCTGAAAGAATACCGAGAAGAGTTTGCATAGACATTAAGCTCTTCTTTCCTCTTAATGATTGCTTAAATATTAAGCTTTAAGGATATTCATTATTTTATAAATGGCGCATTACAATATCTTTTATTTTGTAACCAGAATTCAAAGGTATGATAGGTAAATTAGTGTTAGAATACCTTGAATTAATACTTATTTTTGTGAATGTAAGATTAATTTTTGGTTCATGATTTACAAATGCTACGTAATGTACATATGTTTATATGAGTATGCATATCCGTATTAAATTAAAAATTCTCTAAATGGTGACGGTGCAGATGCATAAAGATGGAACTGTGCATAAAGCCACTAGCAGTAATCATAGTCGCTTTAACGCTTTTTATTTCTTGACAAAACATCTTTGAAATAAAATCTACAATAACTGACGCAAATTGCACGCTTTTCTTGGCGAATTGCATTAATGCTTTTTTAACGTCCTTAAAATAGTATATTTTACGTGAGAACACTTTACCGGATATATATTAGCAGAGCAGAATATGACAGAAGGAAGGGTGCAAATTCTAATATGGAGGTTCGTTTAAAAATATTACAGCTATGACTTAACGCCATTCTTAATGGTAAACTGAGGAGTTTGGTTTTCTTAAGATTTTAATATTATTATTGTCGATGTAAATGCATATGTATTGAGGATTATCTAAGATTCATATGACAAGGATTAGTTTTGAAGGAACATTCTTCAGAGAGATTTATTAAAAGCGTGATATTACATGCAGGATATGAAAGGTAAACAATTAAATTAAAGAAAACGCTTAAGAGTATTTCAAATTAAAATCATAATTTTATCTTGCATTTATGTATATATTAGAACTGCATTTAAGTAAACTTCTGTTTAAGTACTTCCATGGTTTGATGCACATTTATATGATCCTGTGGCACACGAGTGAAACTGATGAATTTATATTCCTGATTACAGATATTTTTAAATTTTAAGATTACACGAAGATTATTAAAAAGTATTATTATTTTATTACATAAAAGATCAAATCAGATATAAATTAAGCATAAATGATACAATGCCTAAAAACTGGGACAGCGAGAAAACTGTCAGGTATTGCGCACAACGGTTGGACAATGAAACTGAAACACTTGAGTCTAGATGTAATATTTTATTTATATGACATAGAACCTCTTTTGGAAAATAATACTGCAACAGCTCTGCGTAGAAATAAAGACACACGACTGTTCAATCATTAAAAGTACTTTTAGCAGTTCCTCATGAAAATGGAGAAGAAACCCTGTCTTCCAACCCTGTCTTCTATCGTACACCAGACGGGCTCAGTGGTATTGAAATCAGGTAAATTTCATAAGAAAGTGGAACATGTTCAAGCTCCATTTTATGTTTTAAAACCACTTTGTTAATTATCATGTAGTGTTAAACGGTACATCGTCATCCCGATGCACGACATATCCTTTGGGATAGAAAGTTTGGGTAACATTATCGATTCATCGATAGGCTTTAATAGTTATGTGATTATTAAGAAAAATCGATGTTTCTAGAATCTTAAATTATTTTCATAGTAATGGAAATATATTTCTTTCACTTTAAATAAGATGAATTACTTAACTTTGGAAAAAAAATCTTTTTAACACTGCCTCGAGCTCATTCTTTCTTAATATCAACTTATGTAAGAGAAAATTAATTTCTCCTCTCCTAATCTATGCTCTGTAGCATGCGCAGAAAGGAAGCAATGCATTGTGGCATTTGCGCAAGTAGGTTTGATGTCAAAGGATCAAACTCGAGGCATTAATTTTTCCTGGCAATCTCCCTCGAGCCAAAATGAGGCATGTGAGATCAGAAACTAGAATCGATTTTCATTAAAATCGATACCGTAGCAAGCTTATAAGAATTTTTCCCCATTAAATTTAGCGGGAAAGTATTGATTTGTTTCGCTGTAAATTTGATTTAGAACTTTTAGTTATTTTATACCAGATTCAAAAAGTAAAAAATTTAAAATATTAGTTATTTTTGGGCCTATCTTAAAATATCTTTTTTTAAAATTATTTATTAGTTCTTCAAAAGTTTCCCTGTGTTCTCAGAAGATGAAATTTGTCCGAATTCGAACACTCTCTGGATAGTTAAAAGTGCACAGTACATATAGTTAAACATGTATAGTATATACAGTTAAATATGCACAGTACATAACAGTCTTAAATTAAAGCAAATAAGTAGCATCTTTCAAATTAAATATGTTTTTGAATGCATATTATCACAAAGATTATCCATAGCTGCATCATTTGATTCAGTAAGAATTTTACTCATGCTAATTATAAAAAATAATAATTGGTTTATTCTTGAAGTATTTAAAAATAATCGAAACTTGGTTAAAATAATTATTCCCAGAAATTTAAAAACGAATTTATGAATTGTCATATATACGAGTATATGGGTCTTTGAAGAAAGTTAGATTAGGTTTGTTAACTATGGCAACACAAAAGAAAGTATCTGCGTAAGGAGATAAGATTGCCTTCATAGAGGATTTTCTAAGAGAAATTGACTGATTTTCACGTCACACAAAAAGAAAAGTACGAAAGCACACAATAGAGACAGCCCGTTTGGTGGGATTGGAACCCATATCGTTTGCTCAGCAGCTCATCTGCTTGGCCACAAATCAGCCTTAAGTAATTAAAAAAAAAACTGAGCATCAGACGAATTTTACTATAACAAATATACAACAGAACTGCTGTGACTCGAACTAACCGTTGAAACCATGTTTCTAATATCATGCTTTTTTAATTGATGGCAGTTAGACAGGTATATTAAATATCCAATAAACAGAATTACTTTGCTTTTATATTTTTAGACAGTTATTTTTCACATGCGTGAAAAATATAATTTTTTAAAAATTATTCACTACTGTCAGATATGTATTCTTTACAAATGTATACATATACACAAGTTCTTATTACATTTAATGAGCTTTAGGAGATATGTCAGATTTCTAGTGTTTATTTAAGAGATAAACTGAAGCATAACTTTTCCAAACTGTAATATCCTAACTAAACCAGAGTTATTTGTAAACTAGGAAAGTGAATAACTGTGTAGTGACTGTTTGCTGAGTCTTTGTAAGAAACAATTCCAAAGAAGGGATAAATTACACTTATTCAAATTCAAAATGAATTAAACTTCCACACCTTACAATAAGCCTCCATTTTGTTCTTAACTCAAAATATGAAATAGAACTAATCTAATGCTAAATTAATTTAATCAGCCGAAGCTGTACAGAATCAACTGCGGAGTTGGTCCTTATTTAACGATCACCGACGAATATTAGAAGGCACGTAGTAAGTGCGTGCCTTCTACTATTCGTCGCAGAGTAAGCTTAGAATTATTGAAATTTATATTTGTTCAACATGGATTTTTGACGAAGCAAAACACGCTCTCTTAATGAAGTGATTTTAGTTTGAGTTATGAGAACTCGAAACTTTGCATTAATCTTTTCTTCCTGCTGAACGAATTCCTGTATTTAAATATTCAAAGCTATTAAATAATATTTGCAGAAACCCATAACAAACAGGATCTTTAGATAAAATATGTCACATAATAATTTCTGCTTTATTTTCGATATTATCCAATGACACTTTGATGGAAAATAAAGTGTATGATAAACTTTTTCTTTAATATTTGTAGTAATTTCGTTTTTTTATTATTATTTTGTAGTTTTTCATTCTCAAGATTATCTTCTCTCATTTCCAAAGGCAATTAAGTAATACGTATAAATATAGCAGTAAAATAAAATACATTTTATATACTAAAGAATGTGTATCGAAACAAATATAAATTTCAATATTTGATTTAAATATTGTATTTAAATCTCTTTAAAATTTTATTACAACAAAAATATTTCTGATCGTGAACGCTGAACGTAATACATTTTTAAGCAAATATACACCGCCTCTAACGTTCCATTCTTCCTTCTCAAGTAGGAAAAGAGTTTAATAGCGTAAAATATCAAATAAAGTTATTGTGTTTAATGAGCAGAGAATGTTCAGCAATTCAATCGAACAAAATCATTCGGTTTCTATTAATATTATTCATCATTCTCTATGAGAATCAAACTAGGTCTAGGAATTCCAAAAGAAAAAATCTGTCGCTAACCAAGAACTTCGATATCTCCGAAGGGATAGCACGATTTCCGTCCAGCTCAGTCTTAATTTTGATGCAAGCTCAGTAGACAAACGAAATTATGCTTTTCGCAATGTTCAAGATTACTGATGTCACTTGACTTATAAAAGTAGGTGAAACGAATACACAAATGTAGTAAAAATAAGTTTCTTTGAAACAAACTATGAGTCAGTGACGTCATATACTCAAAGCTTTCAGCTCCGAAAGAACAAATGTTATAGCGCAGTAACCTAAATTTGTTCAAGTACATTCTAGAGTTGTAGAATTCAAAGGTATCTTAAATTTTCTTATACTATCACTAAACTCTATAGAAGATTTTCGTTCGACTGATTTTAAGTACCCTTATGCCATAAAGACATACATTTTCAAGTACCTATACTTTCGCCTGGATTTGAACTTGGTTCCAGCGATACAACAGCCGGTTCCGTTAATCATCACATTGGTCAGAGTGATATTCAGGTTCTCTTTCTCAATAACATATTTGTGCAAAAGCGTTTTTATGAGGCATTTTTGACTCCATAAAAAAACATTTTAGGAAAACTTCAGCGAGATATTAAATCAGTGTATTAACTGCGAATCTAGGAAAAAAATTGTTTCACACATTTAATTATTCTGGAGTCTTTAAAAATATAAAGCGTAAAAGAACTTTTTCTCTCCTTTCCCGAAGAATAGTTCAGTTTAAAATATTTTTTCCCAAAAAATTAACTTTCTGCTACTTTATGATTATAATTTAATAATAAACGCTTTTTAGATATCTGGAATATTTCATTTGTTCCATTAAAAGACACGAAATAAAACCTGGTGACATCATTTTTAATAAAATTCGGGAATTTACACTTAATTCTTGAGCCACCAGATACGTCTAATGTGAGGATTAATTACTTTAATCAGACACTTTTGTTCTTCTACAGAATTTCTGTAGATAGAAATACTGTAAAGAAGTTTTTGAAAGAAATTTGGAAAGATATATATCATTGAAGCAAATTAATTTTGATGCAGGCAAAAGAAAATAACTTGCAGGTATACATTTAATCATGTTAAAGTTCCATAGTTCGTGGTTGATATTTTAGTGATAATAGCTGAAAAATGTAAAATCATGATAAATTAATTTCTAAAAACAAAATTTATTTAAAACTCTAGAATTTGAAATTTACTCTAAGTTATAGGAAATCCTCTAAATTTTTATCTTTAAATTTTCTGTTTAAAAATGTATTTATTTCGAGCCTTTTTTTCCGTTTTTTCCGTGGCAGGAAAAATTAAGGAAAGTTGAAAATTTGATAAACTAATTATATCATACTTTAATCCTTTGGAAATTAGTGTCTTTGTGATTAGCACTGAATTAAATAAGGCTGAATTAACAAGCCTTATTTCTATAATCAACCAATTCTTGGCATCTGATGAGAGAATTAATTAATGAGAAGAATGCTGTAGCATTGCAAGATTCATCCAATCATTAGAGTTCGAAAGTTTTGCGATAAATGAATCACCTTGACGTACAACGTACATACGGCCCACCATGTTCCACTTACTCCTCGACTACGGTTTAACCTAGGAAAGCATTCTAATAAATTAAACAGAGAGAAGTAAACCTGGTATGTAAAACCAAAGAAAATTGGTCACAATGACATGACAGTTATGTTAACAGTTGCATTTTTAACAGTGATAATATTGACAATAACTTGGTAGATAATGGGGTAGACAATAATTTTAATATCGATAATAGAGCAGATAATAACTTGTAACTACGTGAAACTGGTTCCACGATATCCTTTGGCACTTTGAATTCTCTTTTTAAGTGACGTATAATACGAGGAATCATCGCCGTTCTGTTGTATAAGTGGTTAGCATAACCAGTGGCGTAGCGAGAGGGGGGAAAGGGTTGTATGATGCCCCGGGTGCAGCTCGTAGAGGGGCGCCAAATGGTCTCCAAAAATTTTTTTCGGAAAATTTCAGTTTTTATTTTGATTGATTTCTAGAAAATATATTTAAAATTAATAATTATTGTAATATACTTATTTTCTTGATTTGTCTGTAAAAATGTGTAATAAAATGTTTGCCCCTAATACAAAAACGTTCTTTCTGACCACTTTTAAGATATATATTTATTTTTTTAAATCGAAATGCACGTATAGCTCGCGCTTTTTATTTTAAAACGATAACTCGACTTTGTCCAGAATTTTGCTAATATATCCATTTTCTCAAAACTGATTCCATAGTTTGAAAGGACATTTTTGGAAACTCCTAACGCTTCCGCTACAATGGATTGCGTTTGACTCTCCTGTAAACGACTGATGGCCTTCCTAGCTACGGATTCAATTAAGTCATCTTGATGAGACATCGTATATTCACTGCTACAAAGCAGTAAACGAGTGTCAATTGTTTTTAATCTCCTAACTACAAAAGGAATGATATAGGTTGCTCCTTATCTAAAATGCATAGTTTTCAATGTCACAGGTTAAATTTGCATATTCCCAACTTTGTAAACGTTGTAATTTTTCTTTGTAATCTCTTCTTTTTCCTTTAGTTAAAAAGGTTGTCGTAAAGTATTAGTAATAGTAAGTAATAGTAAGGTTATTTCGTACAGAACTCCCAATATCCTCTAATTGTTTTGAGCAGTGAACGTGACTGCAAGTTATTACTCCGTAGTAGAAAAGAAACTGAATTTCCTACACAGATACATTTTCGAATTCAATGCTAGTGTAGTTAGGTAGTGACTATTCTTAATATATTTTAGAGTATTTTGTAGCAAATTCAGTATTTTATCATTATTTGCATTATTTTCTTATTAATAATGTATTTTATACATCTTATTATCGTCAATGTATTGTTTTTGGGGGGGGCGCCAAAAGGGCATTTTGCCCTGGGCGCCGGTTAAGCTCGCTACTCCACTGAGCATAGCAAGCAAACATAACATTTGTTTTTCGAATACTGGAGCAGACGTAATTGATTTTTCATGCTTCTTGCTTTGAAAAACATAATTGTATCCAAACGTATAAAAAACGTAAATTTTATAAAAACAATATGAAATTTAATATATAAATTTTAAACTTCGTTTAACATTCATTTTCATTGAAATTGATCTCTAGAAGTGTTGTATTACCATTACTGAAATATTTTGATTTGCGTTTTCGTCTTGTGCATTTTGAAAGAGATTCATCAACTTGAATGACGTGGATTTGTTAATAATTTAGATGGGACATCTTTCTTATCGCTTACATAAACGAATACATGAATACTAAGAAATCGAACGTGAAAATCAACTCACAAATCCCAGTTCTACAACCCTATTGTAAATACAAATTGGAAATAAAAGAATGCAATTTTAGTCTGTTATAAAACACTTAGTGGCGAATAGCTACATCATTCACTGCGTCAAATGGGGCCTTTCACTTGTATATGCGTATTAAGATTTTTAAACTGCCCTTTTCTGTTTACCTACAACCAAGTTTAGTCTCAAGAATAGTGAAAAAATAAAATATAAAGTGAAAAATAAAGTGAAAAAAATAATGAAATCTGTAATTATTTCATTGGTTTGCACAATGCAAATGTTTTAATTCATAAATTATTTGTTCTGTATTTGCTGAAATAATATTTCTAAGTAAAACCTTTCTAATTAATTGATTTAGAATTTCTAATTAAGAGCATAAAATAATATTAAGTAAGAGCAGAAAATAATATCCTATTTAAAGTTTTAACTTTTAAATAGAACAGATTTTTTTATTAGAAATTAACACCTATAACAATAATAATTATAATTATTTTCAGTTTTTTTTTTCTATTTTCAGTCCGTCAGACGTTTACAATTACAATCAAACCTGTTTTTATGCGGTGGATAGGGACCGCATAAAAAAAAAAAAAAAAACTCACAAAACTTCACGATTAGTTATCAAAAATAGAGTCGTTTAGAGTTGAATCTTTTTCTGTTACCATGCATTCGGTGATCAGTTTTGCTACGACTGTTGTTTCACTAGACGCGTGTATATTATACAATATTTAAGCTCCTTTTTTCTTGATTATTTTACTTTTTTTAATTGATTCCTTCCTCACTTATGTTTCAATTTGATTGAAATTTGCATATACCGCGCAAAACAAATCGCACAAATAAAAAATCACACAAAAAAAGACCGCACAAAAAACAGGTTTGAGTGTATTTGCAATTTAAGGTGAATTTAGAAGCGATTAATTGCAATTCCAATTTACGAATCTATGTACTTTTTAAATGACAACAAATATTAACCTTTGATCTTATCTAACTATTAACTAAAAGGTATTTTAAAATAACAGTTTGAAATAATTTATTTTGATTTAATTTGAACACTAGTTAAAAGTTTTTTTCAATACTTTTATTCTTAATGTTATCAGGTTGATGTTAATACATTTGCTAATCAGAAATATTGGTTCTAATCTTAAATTTCAGCAAACTTCAAAAACCTAAAATTCTTATTAGGTATAAATTATTGATAAGTCAGTCCATAACAGAAATTGTGCCTCATTACCAGTGTAGGATTCTATAAACGCGAAATGAAAACTCCGCAACCCATTTCCTAGCCGTTAAACCAAATAATTTGGCGGTTAAAATATAATACAAAAAATTAATAACCTGCCAGACAGACACGTGATATAACTAAATTGGCGTGAAAAAACACTTGGCTTTGTTCCCGCTTCTTTTTGCTTCGGCTGAGTTTCTTAAGCATCCCTAATTCCATCTTAGTTAATCTTGTTAGAAACATAGACATGGAAATACGAGCGTAGAAGGAGTACTGACATTTAAAGCCATTCGGGGAACAAGGAACTAAGTAAAGTAAGACAAAACATTAGAACTTAAGTATGACGGAATTCATGGTGTCAGTATTATTTTGACCCTAGGCAGACATTTTCTAATATTATATGCAACGCGTAATTTCGCTGCACGTCCAAATTTTACTTAATATAATTTGATTATCTATTCAGAATTGACTACTCGCATATTCATATAAATAAGCTTTGATTCTTAAAAAACAGACCTTTATACTATTAAATTAAAGGTACTTTTGTTATTAAATTAAAGGCACTGCTGTTATTTTCCTTATAGTGTAATACTCAGCTTACCAGCAAACAGTAAAAAAGTCTTTGGTTCGATACTTAGCAAGAGCACGTATACGTTTATACGTTTTCCGTTTCAAGAGAGCCCACCAGCGGCCGAGCGGTAAAAGTTGCTGAACGCTGGTAGTTCGGTCTGAGGTTCGAATCCTGCGAACGGGCTGGCTGCATGAGTGTTTTCGTGGTTTTCCCCATGTGTAACATGTATACGAGCCAGTTTCCCTTAGAAAGTCCTCCACGAAGGCATCCCTCCCCTTAGGCAGATAGCCCTCGAGGCTTTGCCGTAATTAAATAACCTAACCTAACCTAACCGTTTCAAAGGAACCTAATAGCCTGTGCTGTGATATCCGAACTAAATATAACTCCGGAATGCATTGATTTGGTTGGCTGTTTCTTGCTCCTCCTTCTACTTCTGCGATAGAGGCAGAAATAAGAAGATAGGAACCATAACTTTGCCATTAATAGTGCAAGGTTAACAGTACCATAACTTTGCCACTAATAGTGCAAGGTTAACAGTAACTACATGGAATATATTGCAAAGCATAATGATAGAGCAGCGCTAAGTAGGATATTTATGTTGTACTTAGGTCGTACTGAAATGAATGATACGAATGCTGCCACAGAGCGGAGTACAATTTATTAACAAAAAACTGATAGTACGTCAGTTAGAAATAATCCCCGCCCATGTCAATATACTTCTGTCATCTGGCTGGGAGGTTCCGAAGGGCTTTCGTAAGCCAGTCTGTGGGTGTCTTGGTGCACCACCTATGGACAATTGCATGTAGTTCGACAGAAGAATCAACATGTTGGCCCCTGACTGCGTCCTTCATCTTGTAAAGCATAGTCCGAAGTCTGGGTTCGAGGTCCGAAGTCCACCCACTTTGCACACACATTTGTCATCACCAAACCACCATGCACAATCGCCTGCAGTGCTCTTTGCGCAAGCCTTATCTTTTCCTGCATCTTGTTGAATGTTATGCGCCTGTTCGCCACGCCGACACGGCTGCCACTTTTGCTGCTCTATGCGATGTTGCGGGTCATCCCGCGCTGACACTTTTGTCTGCTGTTTCCACACCACTGCTGAACTTGGCCAACCAACGGGATGAAACGCCTTGACGGTGCTTTGTTCCCGCACGAACGACATCATGTGAACGGTGGATCACACTCAACACCTCCTTATAGAAGGAAGCCGGGACACTGGATTGTGACGTCACGCGTAGTCGTCTATGTCGAAACCCCGAGAGAGCAACGAAACAAAACAGGCTGCGCGCTAGTGCCGTACTTAACGTTGATTTCACTATTTGATATAGATACTTGGGTGGGATTTTATTCAGAGATTCAATTATATATAATGAATAATTTAATTACTTCAAAATTTAACACAATAAAATTTGACATAAATTTAAGAATTTTTTGTTTCTTATTTCTTGACTTTAATGAATTATACTTCCTTGTAGGTTTCACAGCAGCATTTAAAAAGTTAAAAATCAGCCATACTAACTCAAAAAAGGAATTTCTGACTTTTCCCTCATAATTTAATATTGCTTTATATTTTTCCAATATTTATGAAAAAAACCCAAATTATCTGCATACAAACTATTACTTATCATTTCATTTTTCTTCCAATCAGTAATTTGTCTTTAAAAGAAAATGGTATAAAAATGCACTAAATTTTGTCTATAATATGCTATGTGTCTTGCAAGTTTCAAATAAATTAGTATATCAGAGGTTTGCTTAGCAAATAATTCAATGTGCAATTTAAAATTATTGCTTAAATCTGTAGAACCAATAATATTAGTTGTATATGTACTTAACTGTATTGTGTTAGTTATATAGCTGAACTTGAAAATAAAGATTCACAAGTGAAAAATAAAAAAATTTTATTTACAATTTTATGCAAGCAGTCAGCATAACAACACAACACCTAAGTTATAACATACAAATAAGTTAAAACCAGCTGATCTCTTTTTATCAATAAATTATTCAAACTTTCTTGTAAAAATTGAAGCAGAAATCTCATTAAGCATATTGCCATACTAAGAAATCTCATCAATTCTTATTTATTAACAGGTGTGAAAGTTTCAAAACTGCTTCTATATTAATTGGGTCTCATCAGAAACAATAAGATGAGACTATGTGACCTTAATATTTAAATTTTGATACTGCAAGTTCAAGTTTCTATTCGTTAAATTTCAACCCATTTTGTCTGGCAATTACAAACACCGTTATTAACTTTTTACAACAGCCAATTAATAGTTTCAAAATGTATTACGATACTGCCATAATATGGATAAATATCGGGCAAATACTTGAGAAGACCGTCCATTACCATTTAAAACACTTCAGGTGCACAAATGATATTAAATTTTATACGATGGCTATTATTATTTATGAAGCATATAAAGATACATTCAACAGCAAATGGATGTCAGCATCACCAGTATATGTAAAAACATTTATTGATGTTGTGTAAAGGAAGTGATTATCAGTTAATGTTTCAAATATAGAAAATAATAAAAATGTTTTACCTATGCACCAGTATCCAATTTGAAAGTATCTGGTCACTACATGCAACACAATTTTGTTGTAATTTTTCCAAGCTAAAATCGTGATCTTCTAAGTTACTCGCTATCAGGCTTGTTTAATTTAAGCAAAGAATATATCAAAATGATTTGTCCAGAAAGCCACCAGTCTTAATTATGGGACACCGGTAATTTCAAAATGCACATGAAAATCACAGGTTTGTGAAATGAGTGCTCCTAATCAGAGACACCCTTTATTCAGCCAATTCCCAGAATAATAGTAGGAGTTATTACAAACCTGTTATTTTGTCGCCATGCTGAAACACATAACTGCTATCTTGATAAAGTAATTTATCATATGGTAACATGAAAATTATACTCAAATGATATAAGTAATGGCCACTTAAAGACACAACATAGACCCTTTTTTACACAACAACAAATTAAAGACAAGGAAATGAATTTTTCAATATTTTTAAGTGTAAAACAGTCAGTACATGCCCATATAAAAAATATAAATTATAATGACCCATTCTCAGTATAAAAGCAGCAGTTACCATAAACTTGTCATCTTGTAAGCATGCTGAAACACAACTTTTATCATGAGAAAGCATTTTACAGTATGTTAACACCAAATGATAACCACTTACTAAACATTAAGTGGTAGCCATTTAAAACTAGCGTCTACATCCCAAAACGGCAGCCTATGAGAGAGGCGATTCTATTATTTTCATCGGGGAGTAGGGGAGTTAGAATGGTTTTCTGAGGAATGCAATGGCAGTGGACTATATGTTTGCTTACATTTGGAAGTTCAAAAAATTGCTAAAGTGGATTGCCTTAGTTTCTACGGTTACTTACAGGGAAATATTAGGCTGTTTTTTCGGTTTGCTGATAGAGGGCAAGTAGACAATTTTCCTTTATAATCCGCTTTTATCTATTTAAACTTCAGAAGATTTAAGATGAAGAGAATATATTTAACACAACAGAACGCAATCTTAAGACTTGTAAATCTTTTAAAAGACAACAGCAAATTTTTAAACATTACTGTAAAAAATATCTTCTCTTTTAATTATAATAAATAATGAGATAATGCATGGATGAGTTGTTAATTATATGATAACTATGCATTTATGAAAAGTTTTTAGTGATGAACTATAAATAATATTTTTAATTATCGATGTATTTTTTTAAAAGATTTACAAGTCTTAAGCTTGGTTCTGTTGTGTTAAATATATTCACTTCATCTTAAATCTTCTGAAGTTTAAATAGATAAACACGGATTTATAAAGGTAAATTATCTATTTGCCATCTATCAGCAAACCAAAAATACTGCCTAATATTTCCCTGAAAGTAACCGCAGAAACTAAGGCAATCCACCTTTGCAATTTTCTGAACTTCCTAATGTAAGCAAACATCGCGCACTGCCGCTGGCGTTCCTCAGAAAACCATTCTAAATTCCCTGCTCCCCGATGAAAATAATAGAATCGCCTCTCTCATAGACTGCCGTTTTGGGATGTAGACGCTAGTGCCATTTAAATACAACCCAGATACCATTTTATGCAGCAAACACTCAACAGCACGAAAATGAATTTTTCAATATTATCATCTTTCAAGTGCTCTGAATATAAAACAGTCAGTGCATGTCCATATGAACAAAATTATAATGACCCATTCCCAGTATAATAGCAGCAGCTATTATAAACATACAATTTTCTAATCATGCTGGAAACATATAACTGTTACCTCGATAAAACATTTTACCATATGTTAACACAAAAATTATATCAAAATGATAAGAGTAGTGGCCACTTAAAACATAACCCACACACATTTTTATGCGATGACAAATTAAAGGCAAGGAAATTCCTTCTTCAATATTTCAAGTCATAGAGTGGATATATATATAAATATATTTATATACGTTTGGTGTGGCCGATTGCAACCAAAATACGAGGTGCACATATACATGCTATAGCAGTCCTATATACAAAATTTCAACGTTCTGAGGCTACTCGTTTTTGAGTTATGTGAGATATGTACGTACGCACGAACGTACGTACATACGTTCGTACAGAAGCCACGAAAAATTCTCTTCAGAATTAATTTTAGTTTCAGTTTTTTTAAGCAGTACGTACAGATATGGTGCAAAAACATTGTTAAATTGCATTCGATAGCGGTCAAAATGGATATTTTCGGTGAAATATGCTGCCTGAAACTTTTCGCGATTACAATACTTCCTTTTTACTTCGTACAAGGAAGTAAAAAGGACATGCCTTCTTCAATATTTCAAGTCATCTAAATATAAAACAGTCAGTATATGTTCATATCAACAAAATTATAATGACCCATTACCAGTATAACAGTGGCAGTTATTATATACATATCATTCGGTAAGCATGCTGAAACATCACTTTTATCAGGAGAAAGCATTTTACCATATGTCAACACCAAACTTATACCCAAATGATAAAAGTAGTGGCCGCACTAAAACACAAACCGAGATACTTTTTTACGCGATGACAAATTAAAAAAAGGACATGCCTTCTTCAATATTTCAAGTCATCTAAATATAAAACAGTCAGTATATGTTCATATCAACAAAATTATAATGACCCATTACCAGTATAACAGTGGCAGTTATTATATACATATCATTTTGTACCCATGCTGAAACATATCACTTTTATCAGGAGAAAGCATTTTACCATATGTCAACACCAAACTTATACCCAAATGATAAAAGTAGTGGCTGCGCTAAAACACAAACCGAGACACCTTTTTACGCAATGACAATTTAAAGGCAAGGAAATGCCTTCTTCAATATTTCAAGTCATCTGAATGTTAAACAGTCAGTATCTGTCCATATCAACAAAAGTATAATGACCCATTACCAGTATAACAGTGGCAGTTATTATATACATATCATTCGGTAAGCATGCTGAAACATAACTTTTATCAGGAGAAAGCATTTTACCATATGTCAACACCAAACTTATACCCAAATGATAAAAGTAGTGGCTGCGCTAAAACACAAACCGAGACACCTTTTTACGCAATGACAATTTAAAGGCAAGGAAATGCCTTCTTCAATATTTCAAGTCATCTGAATGTTAAACAGTCAGTATCTGTCCATATCAACAAAAGTATAATGACCCATTACCAGTATAACAGTGGCAGTTATTATATACATATCATTTTGTACCCATGCTGAAACATATCACTTTTATCAGGAGAAAGCATTTTACCATATGTTAACACCAAACTTATATCCAAATGATAAAAGTAGTGGCCGCACTAAAACACAAACCGAGACACTTTTTTACGCGATGAGAAATTAAAAAAAGGACATGCCTTCTTCAATATTTGAAGTCATCTGAATGTAAAACAGTCAATATCTGTCCATATCAACAAAAGTATAATGACCCATTACCAGTATAACAATGGCAGTTATTATATACATAACATTTTGTAAGCATTTTGAAACATATAACTGTTACTTTGATAAAGTATTTTATCATGTTAACACCAAAATTATACCCAAATGATAAAAGTAGTGGCCACATAAAAACATAACACAGACACTTTTTTACACAACAAATTAAGGGAAAGGAAATGAATTTTTCAATATTTCAAGTCAATTATAATGATAAAGAATCTTACCATATGTTAACACTAATTTGATATCCACATTAATAATAAGGACCACTTAAAATACAACCCAGACACTTATTTACATAGATGCATAGAAATGAATTTTTCGTTACTATTACTTTTCAAGTGATCTCAAGGTTAAACAGACAGCATACATGAGTAGAAAAAAAATAATAAGGAATTCACAATAATGTGTAACAGTAACTGTTAGATGCGAAAATATTTTTTCAACAGAAATAAATCTGAACTAACATCACTAGGCTTTGCAATTAATTTTTTGTGTCTTGTTACATGCATTAAAGTTACTAAACTTACTAGTCTATGAAATACAGCATCATTTGAATTAAAACCTACATTTTTTAAATGTTTAATTGCTAAACACCCATTATATTTTTATTTATGCTTTAAAGTTTTCAATTTGCGCTCTTTTGCAATGCTTTTCTGGTTTAGTGTATCATTCTTTAATTTGCAATAATTATTTAAAAATGTGTTCGTTGATGACCAAAGAATCTGCTTTAACACTTTCTGTGACTCATGAGCTTTAGGGCAATCATCTAGATTTAAAAAAATGTCATTTTCTATCAGTATGTCTAGAGTTAAGTTACATGCTATATCCCTCTGATTTGCATAAAATAAAAATTCATTCTCAAATTCTTCAGATACAAGTTTTTGAATAACAACATAATTATATATTACTGAATTTAGTACATCAGGATGAGGATATAGAAGTCCTCTATCAAATCTTTTTATCCAAGACTGTCCTTCATTTTCTACAATTAATTCTTTATCAATAGTTAGATTGCCTTTACAAATATCACAGCTTAATAGTTTCACAACTTTATAACTACAGTAACCAGCTATATACATTAAAATTGGTATGTCATTTTGAACATTTTGTATATCTTCATTTGTAATAGTTATTCTTCCTGAGAAAGTGCATCCAATATTTTCTTGCTCCAGAGATTCAATACACAGGTTTTTACAATTTAGATAAATAGGAATTCCTCCATACTTTGATGATTTAATAACAGTTGGCAGAAGACTTTGTAATCTTAATTTTGCTTCAGTTTCATATACTTGCCTTATAGAAATATTATGTTGTGAACCAGCCAGCTGTCTATATTTTCCGAATCTATTCTCTAGGAGATCTGTCTGAACTTTTCCTGGTAAAAAAAAAGTAAATTTTAGCTCCTCAATGCAATACCTTGCCATTTCGAGCAACGAATAGCTAGTATGTGTTAATGCAAAATGTGTTTCCTTAGTTAGTCCACCACTAGAACAGCCTAAAAGTTTCCACTGATCTAACCACTCAAGTAACTTATTTAAATAAATATATCTAACATCATCATTTTGCACAGTTAACGGCTTTTGATACTCATTCATCTTATGGTGTCCTTTAAAGATACTTTTGACATTGACTATTGACCACCATGTAGATATAATTTTAATAAATTCAGCTGTTGTTTCGTAATTTAAAATACTATTTTCTTTACCAATAACCATTATTGCCTCTGCAAGACGACTGTCAAATATTTGTAATGCTAGCTTGACATTTTGTCTTTCCAAATTGGTTGGATACAGAGCTTTCAGAGTCAAACCATTAACTATATTTTACAATTCTGCCTGCCTCTAATGAAGAGACTTTTTATGCATGCAAATGCCGCTGTTTCGACCTTGGAAAAATTTTCAAAATTTGGATAAAATAAACATTGCCCAGAAGTTTTTTGATTTATCCAGTTGTTCCTGACACACTTCAAGATGTGCACTGAGTCAATAACAAAAAATAGTGGCCGAGATAAGTCTGCAGGGTTTTTATACACAATACTAATTTTTGGAGGCATACAAAATAATGACATGGCTTTTTTATTTATTGAATTATTGTCAGAGACAACTGCCACAATTCTATAACCTATATTTTCTAAACCAATTATAATTTTCTTAAGATATTGATACAGATCCTCAGCATTTAATGATTTAACTGGTAATATATGTGCCACATCCTTGAAAGGTGATAATAAGCTACGTATCATAAAAACATAAGCACTTGTAGCAGCTTTTTCACAGTTGTAGGCCATGCCACACAAATTTCCTCCTTTAAAATCGAAACATGAATTTAAATGCACTTCATCCATCATAATAATTACAGTTTTATCATTTTCTTCTAAATCCTTGCATCTTTGTTTAACATATCCTAAAAAGTCATCATTAAATTGCTCAGTAATAGGATTAAGAGAAAACATTGAACAAATTCTACGAATAGTATGTGGATGGGGAATAGAAATGTAACCTGAATGTCGTAAAAACTTGTATGCATGCGGTGAGATCGAGTTTAACAAACTGCAAAAAATAAGTAAATCTGGAGTATATCGATACTTCTCTTTCTTTACATTTAGTTTATTTACTTGCTCTGAAAGGAAGTTCAGTTCAGTTTCTTTTTCAGGTAACACTCTTTTCAATTCTGAAAGCATATCATCCACAATTTGTATAGAATTCTTAATATATTCTTCATTTTGTAAGTTATGAGACAGACTTTCAACTTCCTTTAGTACTTCTAGAAACATATTTACATTACTAATTTTTAGAGGGAAAACAAATTTACCAATAGATTTTATAGCGATGTTTTTAATATAAACACATACTGTTAAATCCTCATTTATTACTACCGATTTCTGAATTTCTGGAGCTGGGTCACTTAAAATATCAAGTAACATAGTTGAATTTTCAGTATGTACAGTTGTCCAAAATGTTTCTAAAATCTGATGTTCTAGGCAATTATTGAATTCAATTAAACTTTCAAATGATCGTTCATTATCATACCGTTCTTTCATTTTCAAACTTTCTTCTATCGCTTTCTCCAGGTATTTCTCTTCTAAACGAGCTTTCTTCTTTTCTGGTGACATTCTCGATACAGAATTTGATGACATGTAGGATGGGCCATCAGGGAACTGAGAAGGTATGCATCCTTTTTTCAAACGTGGCCTAGAAATTGGGGCTTTAATTAACTTCGCTGATTTCTCATCATAAACTTCGATTTCTCGTATTATTTCATCTGATCGAAAATGTAATTCACATACCTATAAAAGAAAATATTCAAAAATCAACTTGTTGTGAGTACAAAAGTTAGATGCATGTTAATATTTAGTAACAGAAGTCAATAAGCCCTATGATTTAAATAAATAATTTGATACATAAATACGAATTAAAAAACCAGTAATATCATTTCAATTACGTGTATAATTTAAGTAATTTGTAAAATCTGGAATGCTCATCATAATGATTACAGCTTTATTTACATTTAAAGAAAATTATATATTTGAGATAATTGTTTACAACAAACACTGGTTACCAAATACAAATAATTACCTTGAATACATCATACCAAACTTTCATATATCATTACAAAAATTTTAAAATGAAACCTATTATGATTACTTAGTAGTTCCTTGTCATATAAATTATGATAAATTTGGAATAACTACAGAATCTGCCTGCACAGTATACTAGAAAGCATTTACAAATTATTGGCATTTATGTAACTACTAAATTTAGAATTATTCCTGTTATATGGAACTTTATTTCATTCATAAAACTTTGAAGGAAAATATTTTTTTGAAATGATTAAAACAGGCAAGATTAAAATCTTTCAAACATAAAACTTCTTACCCACAGATCAAAATCTAATATCGTAAGCATAAACATCACATACCTATCAATAAAAGTAATAAAAAAATGTAAAGATACAGAACATAAAAAATGCAGTAAAATTGAACTTACTCTGGTATGTTTAGTAGGTTGAAAGCCATCTTTTCTTCGTAGACTCCTTATCCATTTCATCCGGAGTTCAGTCTCATTTGGAAACTTGAATACAGCCACTTTTGGTCCGTTTTTATAATTACCACGACATGTGGCTACAGCACATTTATGAGGCATCGTATGAAATTATAAAAGCACGAGACAATATATAAAAAAAGCACGAGACAATATAAAAACTCTGTCGCTAACGCAAATAACCGCTCCACGTTTGTCGCTCTTGGCTCAACTACGGGGCTTTGATTTTGTTTGAAGGAGCGAGGTGAGTCAGAGACGACTACCTGTGACGTCAGAGCTTCCCCTCGCTTCAGTGTCCCGGCTTCCTTCTATAAGGAGGTGTTGTCACACTACCCTGTATCCCTTCCTTACAAAGCTATCCAATGGTGACCGTGATAATCACCATCCGCCATTGCTCTCCATGCTCTCAATAACGACGGCGAAAGGGACACACGCTGATTTAATACCGTTCCCGCATGCGGCCAGCTCCATCTATGCATTCTGGGTAACTCAAGCTCCCCTGTGTCTATTTCACTCGTTTTCTCTTCGCATAGTGTAATAGTTTCGTCGTAAGATTCGTCAATCATTTCTGTACGATCCATGTAGAACCATGTTCTTCCTCAATGCTACATTAGAGGAAGAAGGTTAAAGATTAAGTATATAGATTTCAATTCACGTTATAAGATTATAAAAATGTACAGGAATTTAAAAGTACGTGTTTTGACGACTTTTTGACATACAGTCTGAACAATAAAAAACAGGAGGGGGCATTTCTATATCTCCCGTTTTACTGGGCCGATTCACAAAGTTTAACATGCGTTTTTCATATCTCGAAAGCGCGACTAAGGATATACATTAGAATTATATGCATATAGTATATACAGCATTGTTCTAACACAGGTGTTTTAATACAAAATCTAAACTTTTCTCAAACGACAAACCAACTTTTTCCGTATTTCTATTCTACGACTCAAATTATGTCTAAATATTAAATTTCGTAATATTTGGTGAAAAACTGATAAATTAAAAAAATTTATCTTTTTTGCACTTTTCCACTTTGCGCCAAGAATAATTCACTTGGCGAGATTCTTAATTTGTGGTATCCTATTTTCCTTACCCTTTCATTGTCCACAATGAGGGTAAAAAGCTCAGCGTTCATTCTTTCAAATAATATTAACAAAATGAGTAAAGAGTGTTAACCACTTGGTGTTGTTATTGCTTCAAATATGCCAAATTTCAAAATGCTCCAACATATAAATTCGCGTAGATTTGGGGAAATGTTGAATAAAAAACCTCTAATTTTTGCAGGTATGCTCCGAAATATGTTACCCTTAAAATGGTGGTAAAAAATGTAAAGATTATAATTGCAAAATCTGTCGAAAAATTTACTACAAATTACTATGAAATACAAATTTTAAAAATAAATAAAACAATATCTGCGAATTTTATTTGGATTGAACCTAAATTTCGAATTCTGTAAAAAGGAGTAAATTCTGTAAAAAGAAATTTTAATAATAAAAAAGTTTTAATAAATATATATATATACCAAATTCAATTAATATAGAGAAGCTAAAATTTTGAGAGCTACTTTTTTTTTAAAAAAACCGCTAGCGTGATTTTTATAAAACTTCGTACTTTGGCGTAATTTGTGTCTTAAAATCATAAAATGGAAAGTAAAACCCCTCTTTTATGTCAAAATAACTATGTTAAAACAATGCTGTATAGATAGATAGATAGGGAGATATATATAGATATAGCTAGCTTTTTTCTTGACGTCTGTATGCGTGTATGTATATCGCATAAATCAAGAACGAGCATTCGTAGGACGTTGAATTTTGTATATGGGACTGCTATAAAATGTAATTGGGCACCTCACTTTTTCGTTGCAATCGGTCCATTAATCATATAAAAATACACACACACACCACATATATATTATATATATTGTATATATTTCCACTCTGTTACCTGTCTCGGCAAGTTTATTTTTTTATTCTTATATATGTTGGTAAATGATGCATTTTATGCTTTGAAAGTGATTAAATTATGTGGTTTTTGTGTTCCGATTAAGGTTTTTATGCCTTTAGTTAATCTGCTTAATTAATTATCCACAATTTAAAAAGTTTAATTGGCGAATTAAGCCTAACAAACCGCCATTTGTTTACATTTGAAACTCAGTGGAATAGTGAATTAAATCAGCTTACGCCTGTTTTTTCCGAATGGTATCAAGCGGCCGTGCGGTAAAATCGCTGAACACTGGTAGTTTGGTCCGAGGTTCGAATCCCGCGAACGGGCTGGCTGCATGGGCGTTTTCGTGGTTTTCCCCATGTGTAACGTGTATACGAGCCAGTTTCCCTTAGAAAGTCCTCCACGAAGGCATCCCTCCTCTTAGGCAGATAGCCCTCGAGGCTTTGCCGTAATTAAATAACCTAACCTAACCTAACCGAATGGTATCAAATGTAAACTTTCAGCTTTGTGCATCGAAAAATCTGCCTTCTCGGCTGCTGGCCGAATTGCTTGCTTTTACGTTGAAACTCTAATTTTAATTGAAGAATTTGTTTTTTAACTGTTTTAATTGTGTTTAATATTTTATGTTTTTCTGTATTTTACAATTTTTAATGAAGATGTTTTGAGTTTTTGTGCATTTTTGCTTTGCCGCGAATTGAGAACTGAATTAATTAAATGAGAATTATATCTCTAATGAAATTCGAGGAAATAAGTGTCAATGAAATGTATAAAAATGTGTATAATTTAATAAGCCATACAAGGAAGTCATGTGGTTTCCATATAAGTATTTTTATTGGTTAATTAATAGTCTGGTTTCTCATTGTGGTAACATAGGAATGATTGCCTATCGTATTGTCTCTTTGTATTTTTTCTTGGTGTGTTATCATAGATTTTTACTAATTTATTTATTTTATTATGCAGTGTATCTGTAACTTTATTACATTTGGCACAGTTTTTCATAAGTCTGATTGCAAATTTTGGTATGATTTTTGTGATTTCATTGCAAAGGAAAAGTTTGTTGAGTTTTTATTTAATTTTTTGGCAGCATGTATTCGATGTCAAGAACACTGTGCATTAAATGTCATCCAATAACAATCAGTAATGCGGCCAAATGAGTTAGTATAATGACCACGTATACAGCGGGCATTCGATATCGTATTTCTTAAGAGAAAATATGCGTAAGAAAGTGATCGCATCGTGTTATAGAGTGTTCCGTAAATGTTGCGACAAACTTCTGGGGGGGAGGTAGGGCACGTCATAAGGATTAAAAATTGCGCAGGAACCCATGGCTCAGAGACGACATTGTACTCCGAGTGTTACTGTATAGGAGAGTGCTAGTGGAAAGTGAGGATTGCCTCATTTGGTGCGGTAGGCACATATGAAGAACATGGAACTCTATACGAACGGAAAGCTTGCAGACATGCACTTAGTATATGGAATACCTGAGAGTAATGGACCAGCCGCTGCAGTACGCTTCCCGATAAGGCGTCAACCATACCACAGTTTGTTTGTACGTCTGCATCAAAATTTGTGCGACTACAGGTCATTAAGAAGTTACTGATGGTGCAAACTTCGAACATCAGATGTAACATTCAAGTTATCGTACACCATTTGTATTCAGGTCCAATAAATGTTTCAAATTAATCACTCTATTGTTTCCTTTTCCATTTCCTACCTCTTACACCTGACATTTCCGGGCATGTGTTCCTATACAATTCTTAATTCTTATGATGTGCCCTACCTCCACCAAAAGTTTGTCGCAACATTTACAGGACCCTGTATAAAAGCTACACACTTACAAGAAATCACTTCTTCACTTTCTAAGAGACGAAATATAAATAACCTGAATAACTGATTTGCTTGATGGCATTTTTGTGTTAAGTTGCCACAATATGTTGCTATAAAGGATATGAAAAGTGATCCCCTATCGCTGATATGCAGAACACTGAAGTCTACAATTTCCACTTAGAGCAAAATATATATTTTTTGTTTTAATTTCCACTGGGGTCTTGTCCGAGAGTATGAAGCAGATGTTGACTTGGACGTCTAGAGCGGATTGAGGAGGAATACACTCCTCGAAAACCTGGACGAATATTTCAAGCTGATAATTTCCTGTATTGGTACATGGCTTGCAGGAGGAATCGCGTTTTCATTTCCATGATCTATTAGAAGCTTAATAGCTGTTATTTAAGCTTGGAAAATATTTTATGCAGTTTGAGGTGAGTTTTACAGGTATTGAGTAACTGCGGCATTACGTAAAATATATATACATTACTACTGTATCATTACAATACAGTAGGACCACTTCACTCAGTATTTATTCAAAATTTTCTCGTTTCTAAGCATTAGCATCTTCAAAATATTTCGTGAAAATGATTTAATAAAAATTGAAAAATTACTAATAAAGCTCTGTTAGTTGTTGCAATAATATTTTTGTAATATCTGAATATTCGGTGATGCTCATGTAGTTAAGACACAATAACACGCCGAATAAATACTAATTCAGAAGTCAAACAACAAAAATCAGCGTTATATTTTCAAAATTTTCACAGGACTAGTTTCGATGGTTTTACCGAACCACCATCCTCAGCTGCAAAACCACAACACTGATTTTTGATGTTTGGCTTCTGAATTAGATGCTCATATAGTTATAACATGAAATTCATAAAAGTTTATAATCTTTACTTATGTATACAGAAAATATATAAACTTTATTTTATTTAAGGTTATTCATACTTAACGATAAAACTGATTGACACTACGAATTCCTCTTCTCTCGCATTTAACCGTAACTGCTTTGAAACTAGAAACTTAAAGAGTGAAACTAAATCTTTATTTCATGAATGTTGGCGATTCGAGATGGCGTAGGGAATTTCACTTTTACTTTTACTGCAACTTAACATAAAATATAAACTATGAGTTTTAAACGCTAATGTGCATCTAACCCTTTATGATCAAGGCCATTGATTACGGGAACTGGCCTCTGTTAAACAGTTTAACTTCAGTATCTGATTTAAAAATCTTTTCACGAGACGTATCTCTTGAAGTTAATTGAATTAAATTGGCAAGCAGCGTGATTAAGTTTAAGTATCAGATTTTTAGTTTTACCCTAAACTTGTAGGAGTCTGACTATTGTTAGGATAATCCAATTTAAATTTTACTAATCCAATTAGAAATTTTACTAATGTTTTTGCCGCCAACCAAGGTAATGGTTTACGAAACTGTCTGCCTTACCGAAGAGCCCGGGTTCGAATCCCGGAGAAAACATGGATATTTGTAAATTTATAATATTTGCGCAGTATCGTGGCACTCTAAATATGCGGCTAGCCGAAAGCCCTCTCGAGAGACTGGCGGTGGTGAAAGAGGGATGAGAGGTCCTTGGACTCGTCCTGCCTTGGGTGATCTCCATTAAAATTAAGGGGCGGAAGAGCTAAGTCGTAATATCCTCTGCATGGTGTTTAAGGTCTTGTCAACAACAGGTGCAATCTTTTACAACAGGTGCAACGATAAGTTTCATGGGCTTGTTCTGATGTTACTGTCAGACAAGTGAGATAAGTCACAAAGTCAGTAGTGTTTTTTCTTTCCACTTTGCTTCAGCCATAGGTGTCGTGTGGAAGAAAAGAATAACTTAGGTCAAAAAAAGGGGGGGGCGACAGAAAAGGTTTTCTGATCATACGCATATAGGGTATACAAGAAAAATTTACTTAAGAAACGGTTATTTAGAATGCCTGCCTGTTACCTTTCTTCTCAGTATTCTCAATAATTAGGGCAGAATCCGGAAGATTATACAAAGGACATGTTCTCTTGAAACATTAATGCAAATGTTTATATTTCGAGCAAGTAAAGGGAAAGAAAGATTCTAGCTAAAATTCAGAGGTGTCAATTCCTCGTAATTGTTTAGGTCATTTCCAAAGCGTAGGTTTCAAACCCTGTAATCACATAGGTAAATTTCGTTCCTAATGCTTTTGCAATATTCCTCCTGACAATAGTCTTGACTGTTTACGTTTAAGAAAATTCTGTCAGATTAAGGGCGAAAACCTGCTTCTAAGAAATGGCGTTATTTTTCTTGTTTCGGATTTTTGGTGAATTTCCAAATTTTGATTTAAAATATCTGATTGTAACGAAATGTTTTCGCCAAAAAGTTCTTAATAAAGTTAAAAAGGATAAGTGAAAGCAGTACCACGGGTAGTAATCACCATTCAAATCTATGATTTTCTGCCAGCGTTTTGGTAGTTTTTCAATGTCCTTGGCTCAGAAACGTGGTGGTCGCGTGTCCAAAAACAAATCCCCTCCTTTCGAAAATCCTGTAAAGATACAGGATAGCACCAGCAACATGTAGCTGCAGCTGTGCAAACGGTAGAAGTGCGAAGGAACGATGTCAGCACTATATATTGTGGATGTCTCTAATGATTCCATTCGAGTCCGTACAGAGTCCAGATGGTGATATGTGATCTTGCATTATCTTGATACAACATTATTTTTTCTCGTCGGAACTCAGTTTGACGTTTTCTTTTGAGAGCAGTGTTAACATGGGTTATAGCGTCTTGCAGTACAGCTTACTGTCGAGGGTTTAAACTTTTTACAGGTACTCTTTGTGGATAATACCACGGCAAACCCACCAAATACAAAGCATGATCTTTTTGTCAGTCAAATTGCGCTTTGCGATGCTGCCGACGGGCTCACTGGGCGCAGACCAAGCCCCTTTATGACCTATGTTGTTCAAGTAAATCCACTTCTCGTCATAAATTACGATCCGGTCCAGAATATTGTTCTTGCATTGATATTCGAGCAGATTAGTGCAGGCACGAACGACGTCTGTCCTTATCTGCTTGAGTCAGCGCCCCGCGATTGAACTTGTACATCAAGTTCATGCAATGCATATTACGACTAATGGACAGGGCACTAACGTCTAATTCCTTAGCATGTTCTCGAGTAGTTGCATACTGATCATCTTTCAAATGCTCTCGCAGACGGGCCTCATCAACATCAGCATGCCGGCCACAGCGCTTTGGTTCTTGAATGTCTTAGACTTTGTTTTTGAGCTTTCGGTACCAAACTTTCACAGTGTCACATGATACACCATTAGTACCTAAGAAGTACACATGATTTGGTGACATTCTGTAGCTGACTATTTGCAACAGAACTGGATGTAAATGATAATTTAATTTGGTAACGTGATAGTTCCATTTCAGACACCTTGTACTTAATGATAACGATATTTTTTTACAACTTTCACAAGAGTGTTTTAAAGAAAGTCTCTTTCTTTCAAATGACTAATATGAATTTCAAATGACAAAATATCATTAAACACGCAACGCTAACTGTGTGCGCAGATGATATTTGCGGTGGTAGGAAACTTTCTTTAAAACTCGATAGTAAAAATTTAGTTGCTTGATTAGGTTATCTATCCGGAAAAAACATAATATTGATAAACAACATGCTGTAAATGAAGGAAAGAAAATATAACTAATAAAACATATAAAGTAGATAAGTTGTTTGAAAGTACTATTTTTCAATTTCATGGATGTTATTGACATGGAGGTACTAGTTGCCACTAGTGTTGCCACTGCTCGCTTTCAAATAGTAGAGTTTGTTAATAAAATATTTCTAAGTTTTAAAAAATTTGAAATAAAAATAGCATTGTTAAAAACCTGTAAATATATTATTCCCGATTCCAATAATTTGTGGGAATCCATTTCCACCATTCTCATCTTTCTACGACTTTAATCAACCGACTGTTCCCACTGCTCCCTCTCAAACCGTAGAGTATGTTGTAAGTTTTACAATATGTGAAAGAAAAACAGTATTGCCAAACATTAAATATATTATTATATAAGGTCACTTCTGAAGTAGAAGAACGTATGCGATTGCATGTGACATCATTGTTAGTCGAAAATGTTTCGTTAATGTCAGCATTTTAAGTAAATAGCTGCTGTTCGCAACTTTTTTGTTTCGGGTTAGGATGACTGACACGATGCGTTATTGCCACGTTAATTCTTTTATTAATATTGAGAAAAAAATATTATATTATATTAAATTTAAATCATGACCTGAAGTCTCAAAAATTTATATTTCCTGGTTTGGCAACAAAAAGTTATTTACGAATTGAATGTTGCTTGGAAAGAATGAACTCGTTTCATTTATATTGAAATGTTTTGTCCATTTCCTTTTCAGGTATACATAGTAAATAAGTTTTGTTTTGGCCGCAGCCGTCTCATCTAACGGGCTTGACATCCGTTAGTAAACAATTAATATTTGAAATCAAATACGAAATAAGGAAATTAAGTAAAATTAATGATTACTATATACACATACTTAATTAAAGTTGTCAGGACTTGTGTTTCTCTTGATTTACTTTGGAAACATGAATGATCCTGAATAGGAACAGGGAGCTTACTCAACCTATGTTCAAGAAGGTGTGAAGTAGACAACACAAGCAGGAAGGGTATACGAAAGCCTTTTATTTTCAATATTTTACAGGCACTTCCGAACTTCGGAATACAGAGACCAACCACTTGTGGTCTGAACGTAAGAATATAAAAACTACTAACTAAAACTCTAACTAAAAGCTGACTTTGAATTAGTATACAAATTCCTAGCACTAAGACTGGCCTTTATTTAAAAAGGTACATATGTAGTACGCCGAGCTGCTGAAACTACAATACGTTTGCAAATATCAAGAGAGCTAAACCTCTGGCCTTAAAGGCAACCAGCAACCGAGTGAAAACTCGTAAAACTACAGTGGCAAGCTGCTTGCTTCCTAAAACTCCTTCTCTCTTTCTCTTGGCAAAAAGCCACAACTTAAGTACTTGGGCGTTAGCAAGACAATTTGCATAAACAAGTTAAAGCATTTAATTCTGGCCGGAAGTATAAAATAAGAAGTGATAGTAGAGATTTTAAAATAAAATAAACGTTAATAAAACTTAGGATCCTTATAAAGTAACTGAAATGATATTTGGAGGTTAGATGAATTTAAGTCCTTAAAACAAAGTTAAACCTCATATCACAATTTGAAATTGATTTCGATATGTTAAGAAGTGTAACATTCTAAATGCCGTAGTTAATACCGAATAATGAGATTCATAGATCATCGAAAGATTTAATTAGATTCAAACATGAACCGTCAATATTTTTGCTTGTTTTGCCCTTCTAAATGTTCTAGCAGAATGACTAACTATCAGGTCACATGAGAAATAAATCTTTATGTACGATTGAAAGAAAATAAGTACCGAACTATAAAAAATAGATTAAAATTACATATAACGTATAATATATAGCAAAGCAGTTTACATATTACATATAGTAGGAAATGCGGCTCTTTTTCTTTCTAAAATATTTATCTGTTTTAGACATTTCAATAAATTATATCTTGAAACTTAGTTATATTACTTTTTCTCTGATACTTTTAAAGAAAGTAAGGCACACACATCAAACATCAATAGTATGATAACTATTAAAGATAAAGCATAGCCTTCTAAAATCTTACTTTAAAATTAAACAAAAAATATCTGATGTGATATCTACATGATTTCTTTGAACGAACGGCCTATTAAATTATACATATTTTTGTCACACTTCATTTAAATATATTTCCTCGAATTTCATTGCAGACATACTTTTAATTCAATAAAATCTTTATCATGCCGCAGTAAGGCAAAAATGCATAAAAACTCAAAACATCTTAATTAAAAATCGTAAAAGAAAAAAAAAAGTCAAAATTTTGGAATGTCAAAGTTTTCAGTGTTAAAATTTTAAGTACACTTTCGGCCCCGCTGCTTGAAAAGACACTTATTTTGGTGCACCACCTTGCTTAATTCACTATACTCCTAAGATCTCCAAATTTAAGTAAACAGCCGCCACCTTAGCCTAGCTACTACTTACACTTTTTAACTGTTGATAATTCTACAATTATTGTAGGCAGGTTAACTAAAGGCATAAAAACCTTAAACAGAATATACGAGCAACATAATCACTTTTAAAGCAAATAAAGCACAATTTACCAGCGCATGAGAATAAAAAAAAACAGAGCTAATGGTATCGGGTAAGAAGATGGATATAAGATAAAAAATATGAAAGCAAACTTCTAAATTTAATTCACTATAACATCTTTTATTTTTTATATTATTTGGGAATTTCATTTATCTGTTCTCAAAATCGCGCTGTAAGTCTAAACTGCGTCATTCAAATTAATCATGCGATCTTTCGTAACCCTTAATGCAGATACCTCTTAACCAATCACCAAATTGTAAACCGAAACTACACTCATGTCCTTAAATTAAGGATAATTCGGAGTCACGCGGAAATCGAACTCTAAAATAAATATATCACCTGTAAAATCACTAAACACATCTTCAAGAATCATATTCAAATTTCAGGAAGTAACCAGATGACACCGATGGTACGTCACAATGACGAGAGTGTAAGAGAATAATATATAAGGAATACAGGCAAAGAAGTAAAATTGTTCGCAGGTTCTTTATAAGCATTTCAGTACAATAAACGAATAGTTATGACACAAAGGACGCATTTGGATGATATTTTACGTGGTAGAATAATCGGCCGTCTGGAATGTGGGCGTACCCAACTGGAAGTATCCGACGAACTTGGAATTGACCAGAGTGTCATCTCCAGGCATTGGCAACGATTCCAAGATGATGGTAATGTGAATAGACGTTACAGCACAGGTCGCCCCAGAGTTAAAACGCCGAATGAGGACCGGTATTTGGCAGTTACTGCCAAAAGAAACAGGCGGAGCACAGCCTCAGACCTGTCTCGTCAGCTCTCTTCAGCCACTGGTACGTCATTTTCAAGGCAGACCGTGCACAGACGCTTAGGGCAGATTGGTCTATATTCTCGTAGACACTGCAACTCACTGCCGCCTGCGGTTAGCCTGAAATAGAGAACATGCATTGTGGACACCGCAACAGTGGGCTTGTGTGATGTTTTCCGACGAGTGCAGGTTTAGCTTGCAGTCTGATTCTCGCCGGACATTCTTATGGAGAGCTCCAGGTACCCGTTACCACCAAGAAAACATCATTGAACGACACCGTTACGGTGGTGCCGGAATGCTCGTTTGTGGTGGAATTATTCTGGGTTTCAGAACTGACCTGGATGTTCAAATTGGAACCATGACAAGCCAAATCTATCGGGACGTCATTCTGGAATAACATGTACGTTTGTTTCGGGGCGCCATGGGCGCACAATTTGTGTTTATGGATGACAACGCCCGTCCTCACCTTGCAAACATCGTAAGCGAATGCCTTCAATCGGAGGATATCACCAGTATGGACTGGCCAGCATTCTCGCTGGACTTGAATCCAGTAGAGTACGTGTGGGACATGCTTGGCCGACGAGTTGCACCTCGTCAACCTCCTCCTACAGGTCTACCGGAACTTCCGAGAGCATTGCTTTTTGAGTGGTGTAATATCCCCCAAGATAAGATCTATAATTTGATACTCAGCATGCCTAGGCGTTTCACGGACTGTATTGCATCGTCTGAGAGACATACAATGTATTAACAATCATACCAACCATGTAATATTGCTTTTTTTTAAATAGTTTTTTTTTTTTTTTTTTTTTTTTTTTTGTAATTTGCTCCAGGGAGAAAAAATCGCTAATGTTTTTAATAATATCAAACATATAGCATCTTTTTTTGCTCTTTACCTTTTGTTTAATAAATAAGCTTTACAAATAAGTCAAATTTGTTTTGCTTCTAACTCTTCCTTTGCCTGATTTTGCATTATCCTTAACTTATGGACATGAGTGTAAAAACTGAAACTTTTGACTCCCTCCCTTATTTCTATGAACGGATGCGTCACTTTTGCTTGTGCTTTCCTCTTCTTTCAGACGTTTTTCTGCAATCATGTGTGTGCTGATATATTCGCTTCTATGGCAATAATATCAAAATTGTAAATGTTCTTTAATAGGCACGAGTAGAGCGCCAAGCGAATTGTGACCACAAAATGAGAATTTAAATGAAAAAGGAATTTATTCCGGCTCAACTGCTTATTCTTCAAAATGGATGAACGCTCTAAACATCAAGTATTTACACAATTAGTATTTCTACGCATCTACGTCTCAGTGTTCTTATTTCAATGCCTCCAAAAATCTTCCGTCATTACATTCTTCGGCCAGTTCTAAATTATGAAGAAATCTACACGGGTTTGCTATTCTATGTTCACAGTGAATTATGGGAAAAGTCCTGTTTCACCGAAAATTTTAATGCAAGTTTGTGCCGCATTCATAATCAAATATTTCATGTCGTGTCATCGAACCGCTGTTTCATTACATATAGTATATGCGCTGAATGCGGCCCCAATTGCAACAAAATAGGAAGTGTTACCAGCAGTCTCAATACACAAAATTTCAACTTTCTAGGACTAATTGTTTTTAGTTATGTGAGATAAGTACTTACTTTCAGACGTCACAAAAAGTACCTTCTGAATCCATTCCAAACCGATTTGGAAAAAATAGCCTTTTATTTTGTCCGTACGTATAGATGTTATGCAAAAAAAAGTTCAGATTTATTCGAGTTCGATTAAAATTGATTCTTTCATTAAAATATGATACTCGAAATTTTTCCCGATTAAAATACTTCTTTTACTTCGTACAAGGAAGTAAAAAGGGAAAAAATAGTTGTGATTTTGAGAGGCGGAGCAATCATTCAGGAATTATTTTTAATTTTTTACTCGCTGTATTTCTGACTTTCTTCGAACTTTTGGAATGTATGAAAATTGTCCTTTCTGCCAGAAAATGTATACATCTGCACTTATACTAACTTTGTGAGAACTGATTTTTACGTTTGAGAAAATACTTTTCCATTTCTAACCAACTAAAGAAAGAAGCGTAAAAAAAATTTAGCTTTTTTTTTTTTTTTTTTTTTTTTTCCTCCCTCCCAACTAGCTGCTGACTAACGTAGCAAAGCGATCGCATAATGCATTTTTACACGAAGCATAATTTATTTACTTAAGTATAAAAGAAGTATAATATATACTCACAAAGTTAGTTTTTTACCAAGAACTTCATTTTTATTGTAAATAAAGCTAAGAGTAGAAAGTACCTTCCCTAACATTTGTTTCAACGAAGTGATGTACATCTCACCTCAAAGTTCATGGATCTGAACATAAACCATTTTAACCCTCGGAGTACAAAGCATTTGGCTGAAGTCCCATTTTTGCGTGCAAGATATAAATTGGATGGAAAATTACAAGGCACAAAAGGAGACTTTGCGTAGGGCACATCTTTTCTCGTTTATATTTTTATGAATAATAGAAGGATCGAAAAAACTGCATAGTGAATACAAAACAGGAGCGAAGACAAAAAATGTGCACTTTAAAAGAATAGTGCATGGGAACGGACAGCACCTGTTTCCTGTTCGATATTTTCGCAACATTAGCTCAGCATTCCACGACTGCAGAAACGGGGAGAGCATCATTCCAAGAGAGGTCGCGTCTGGAGAAACGGTTTCATTTATAAGCATGCGAAGAAAACAGCGAACTCAGATGGCTTGTGAAGAAGTGAGAGTAATTAATACGAGTAGCTTTGATGCCATGTATCTATTTTTGGTTTTTTAATGTCCGCAATAAGCCAGACTGCATTTATCCAAATGTGCTTAACGTAGTTCTTGGAGAAGCAAGAAATTTCTGAAGTGTAGGAAAGAGATTTGGTTTCATTAAATAAGTTGCCGAGAAACGTTTTACAACAACAACCTTAAGATAAGCATGCGTCTCTTTTGTTTAATAATTTCATTCCAGGGGAACATCTAGACTTTTCTTTAAGTGTTCACAAAACCTGCTAGAAATGAAGGGAGAACAAGTAAAGACAGTTGTTAAAGTCGTGGCTGATTAAAGTACTACATAATCTTTATAAGCTAATAGCATTGTTAAAACTGATACACTTTCAGTCATGCTTATTGTTAATACTTTTGTTTGAGTTTATTTGTTTGAGTTGTTAAGACTGTATTTGGTTAGGAAAAAAGCTAATCGTGTACATTTTGAAGGCACCATTAACGAAGAATTTACCACGTGTTTTAAGAATTTTGAATAATTCTTTTTATATACGTTTTGCACAGACTTATACATAAGTGAAGTCTTAATACCTTTATATCACCTGCAGTTTAAAGGAAAAATATCTGAAGGAATATCCTTCTTTACGATAGTATCATCTGCTACTAAAAGTTGCTGAAAATTCCTTACATTGTAGAGACATTAGGTTATTTCGAAGCAGGAGAGATGAAAATGAGAAACGCCTTCGACGGGAATCGAACCAAGGACCTCTGGAGTACGCGCCCAGCATGCAGACCACTACAGCACGAAGGCACGCTAAGAATGCGGAAGAAATACCCTATATACTCCCCTTTTAAAAGGGTGACTGAGGGTTTTTTAAGGAATTCAATCGCCAAATCCTGAGTGTGGAGAATCATCATCCACCATCCTTTTAGTTCGGGTGCCACTGATAGAGACATTAAGTTATTTCGAAGCAGGTGAGATGAAAAATGAGCAACGCCTTTGACGAGAATCGAACCACGGACCTCTGGAAAACGTACCCAGCATGCATACCACTACACCACGAAGGCACGCTAAAAATGCGGAAGAAATACCTTGTAACATATGAGTTGTCATAGACATTTAAATACCCAGCAGCTAAAGCTAAAAAACACTAATAATTCTTTTTATCCCTTCTGAGCGATTAAATTAAATAACTATACTTCGTTTTACCGTTTTCCTTAAACAGTGTATTTAGGGGATAGGTTTTCTTTTGCTCCTCGAAACCAACTAAGCTAAGAATAGGCCTAAGCTATTTCGTGTTAATTAAATATTTAGTCATTAAGCCTTCTGCTATACCTTTTTTTTAGGTTCCATTGTAGCCAAACATTTGCAGCGTATGGAAATATTTACTGATCCTTGCAATTGTGCGTTTCTGCTGAATTCTCTAATTCTGGTTTTAAAATAATTTTAAAAGCATACTGTAGAAATATTACATGTACTGTTTACCTAAATATATTAGAGGTCATGAAATTTATTCCATAATTTATAAATTAAGTTTTATGACCACGAACAGTGAAAAAATAATGCGGATATTTGAAAAAATATGCAAACAGTTTACATCGACAGTTTTATTAATATTTCGACTGACGTAAAATAATTCATTAAAACAGAATTTCAAAATTCTTTCCCTCTTATTTGAAAAGACACGATGCTTAAGTCAATTTGCATTGCTTATAGGACCATTTGAGCTGACGCAGGGATTTCAAATAATAGAACAAAGACAACTGAAACAACAGAAATTGAATAAATTCATTGTCAAATAGGTCTCTCGTCAAAAACACACTTGCCTTCTAGTGAGAATGAAATGAATGACGTAAATGAAAAAAAAATCGAATCGATTTTTGATACTATTTTCTGATCAGATTCGAATATCAGAACGAATTATGTTATCTTTGACTCCTCTCTAGTCAGAAATGGAAGAAGAACGAACTTTTTATTATTTTTAATGTAGCTTTGATTTGACTTTTATTTGAATTAAAAAATTGTTATGACTGCATTGCAATTATGCCACTTTCGTGAGGGAATGCAAGAATGAGTTTGAAGATTAAATTCATTTCAAGAAGCAAGAACCTTTATTGAAAGACGGAAAAAATCATATCATTCATTCTTTCTGACACCATTTAAATTAACTGAAACGAATGCGCATTGCAAAATGTATTTTATCAAAATTCGATTCATACTTTCAGAAAAAAAATCATCTGTCGGTAAACTTATCTATTTCCAATAATAATTCTTAAATAAATAAAGTATTTCATTTCGTTAACTGTTGAGCACGCAAGCTATATCTTAATGGGAGTAGATTTATATCTGTTCTAATCAGCAATGACGGTGAGAACTAATAACTGTAGATTTTTACATTTTTTGAAGCATGGGAGTTGGCTAAAACCTTAAAAATAATGGCAAAAAGAAAAAAAGTAATCTAAATATTCATAGCTTGAAAGATGTTATAGATCGCGACTGTTTTATTCATAGACCATATTTGCTCAGAATAACTTACCACACGTTTACATGCTAAAAGATGTGAAGTAAACGCTAACGCTGAGTTATGTAAAAAAAAAATGGGCGAAATAGCAAGTGTTTTTTCTTTCAATGCTAATTGTTTCTTTCTTAAAGCATAAAAAGTAATATTTACTTCACAAACGTACCTTTTTTCTTGTTTCACCATGTTTAATACAGTTTCTTTTAATTTCTTTTAATTTACTATTTTGAAAATTCTTTCAATTGATCATGAAGATGCTTTTCTTAAATTTATCTTTAGTTTTATCTTGTGTTGTTTTGCATAGCTTTTAAGATTTGTGTTTTTGTCTAACTGCGCATTGTATAAATGAAATAAGATATTCTATGCGTTTCGGGTGTGCGCATGAAGCACACCCGAAAGCAGCGTTTACTAGTTAGAATTGTATATCATTGCTTATTTTTCTCCCTCTTCATTATTAAGATGATAGTTAGATCCTTAAAAAATAACACAGCAAAATATTTTAAGCAATAAACTAATATATGCTAGCTAACAACACATCTCATGACAAAATAAAATGTACCACGCGCTGCTTAAAGTGTTAAAATCAGAGATAAAACTAGAGAACACAGTTATAAACGATTGGTGGTGTAAGACTCAGAGGCGATTAATAGAATTTAAATTATTGAAAGCGAACATAAATCTTCGGAGAAAAACATTTTTTTAAATTTCATTGAGTATACTCAGAAAAACTTTTTAAAGATTTGTTCTCAGCTAATCTGATTGCAGATATGTAAAATTTCGTTGGATTAAATAATTCAGATATGAGTTTGCATCTAATCGCGTATTTTCTTCATCTGAAGTTTTACTCTAATTGCCTGAAAATTTCTTTCCGTGTTTAGTATTTTAATTTCGTTTGAATGCGGAGTTTTTTTGGGACTCAGAATGTATAAAAGCTGCAAATATGCAACACTATTATTTGCAATGAACAAATAAATATTTTAAATTAACTTCTTTACATTTTCATTTTTTGAAAGAGCAAATATTTTTATTTCTCTCTCTTCTCAATCTTGCTATTTGATTTAATATATTAGAAATCACAAGGAACAGTGTCAGTTGTAACAAATTAAAAATTCAGCGTAGCGTGCATACTAGGATAAAGGACACACGCGATGATAATTTTTCCTCCCTTTCGGTGTTAATAATCATTCGGTGAAGATATATGTTTAGAATAGAATTCAAGACATAATATCAGAAGCTATCTTCAATTCTAAAAACATGATTATCATTTCATTCCAGCATCCTCAATTCAAGAAATAATTTCAAGTAGGATATTTAAAATCAAACTTCGGAATACTGAATTATAAAGCTTACTCTTGCATTCTTTTTAGAAGCGTTCACGTGCAGACTTAAAATGTGATCAAATTCGTGTTAAAAGGCTTGAAAATGAGGTTGAATAAAAGCCTCGCTAACATGTTTTCATGAAGGCAATAACTTTTTACAGGTTATAAAAGAATATGGTATATGCGCAATGATTTTTACTGCATTTTTGCACCTTCCAAATCATTTATTTCTTAGTTTAAAACAAATGCATCACCTTTAGAATTGTTGCGTATAAATTATCTTGTGTTTACTAACACACCTCAGCCATGATGATAGAAATTATGAAAGTGAAGATAGAAATAAATAAAAGTGCATAAAATATTATAATTTTCAGTGAGAAAGGCATTTTAATACAATGTTTTTTTTTTAAATTTACGTCAAACATTTACTAATAATTAACAAACGTCCGAAACATTAATCTTAATCATCAGTTAATGATAATGCTGAACAAAGATGATTATTTTGCCTTCTCACAGTCTTTTCAATAAAATTATTTGCTGTTTAGATGAAAACAGCTGTATTACAAATTAGTGAAGAGCATGAATATGAAATTCTCGCCATATTACTATATCAAAATAGATTTTTATTACTAAAATAAGGGTTATATTATTTTTGAAACATTATCAGACAAAAATATTGAATTACAAAAGCATTATTCTGCCTCTGAACTTAATAACACTATTTCTCACGTTTAAGGATATAATAAAAAGCGAGTTATAATAATCAATCGAATAACAAATTTAATAGTTACAGAAAAGACACATTTATTAAGATATCTACAATAACATTAACCTTTTAGTCATCCGACTGTTAAATATGGAGTTGACAGAATTGGATGGAAGTTTATCTGTTTATAAACAAACAACCGAACGAATGAATTTTCCCTAATGTTATTTTTATGATATTAAAATAAATATTTCAAGATCATTATCAAATACCATTTAACATAATAAATGAAATATTTACACGCACACGTCACTCTTACTTCTAATTAAGCAATTTTTTAAAAAGCTATGAACGATTACGGTTGTTCAGAATATCGGTTCAACAAATATATACATATGTGTATAATTTTTTTATGCTAAATGTATAAATATACATTTAGTACGGTTGCAATGTTAATAAATTAAAAATTATAGATAATGCGTTGGCTCGAATGATTAAATGGAATAAAAAATTCATTATTAAAAAAAGAATCTTTCTTACGCAAAATTTACGATTCATTCCTCTTGATTTTCAAAAATGCAGATTCAAAGCAAGCCAAATATTATGATGGAAATACTCGTTAACAAGAACTAGTAAATTCTTTAAGACAAATTTTTTCAGGTTGATTTATAATAGTTTTTAGATACCTCTATGCATTGAATGTTTTACATTTGTTCGACAAGGTGAACTTTGTGATTCAGAGACTTAAAAAGAGAGAAGAAAGATTAACATTTTGAATTGTTTTGCATGCATAAATACTGCAGTGCTTAATCAAATGGCAAAACTTTCAGTTAAGTAGCATCGGAACAGAAAATACAATAAATTAATATCTAAAACGCGAAAATAAGGGAAAATAAGACTTAAATAAAACGATAATGAAGAAACTTTTAATGTAAGCGCATAAACGTTTTCTGAAAGCTAAAATATACTAATCTGCCATTTTGTATTTCAATACATATAAAATGTCAAAGCCCTTTTTATATGAAAGAAGACCTGCTTTAATGAGCCTAAGAAAATCGTTATATTTCTCTATTTCTTTAAAATACAATAATCAACAGTTGTAGCTTATTCATTTTGAAGACAAGATAAAAGGTAATATGACAAACAATTCAAAATAAACAGTATTATCTAAACATGTGCATTTATAGCAGTCGTTTAAAATTGAATTTGTTACATTCGTACGCGTTCGCAACAGATTTAATGCACATAGAAACGAAGATGACTTGATAAAATTTATTTACCCGAAAGAAACAATTTACAGTTCTGGAACTTTTCACAAAAGTAATTGTACAGATCATTTCAGTATGGCAGAGCCCGATAGAATTTAACGTTATGCACAACGCAATGCAAAGCGCATCTAAAGAGCTTGCAAGCAGATCTCTCAATACTCTGAAGTAAACTCTGAACCAAAACAGGAAACTGACACTCTCTCTTTTCCTATACAGTTTTCCACCGGACGCCGGAAAATTTCCAGTAACTTTGATTTCCCAAAATTGTTGGAAAGCATGGATAGTCAACCGGATATGGGTGCAGCTATGTAGTTGTAGAGTCCACTTGAATAACTCCTGCGTGAGAACTGTAAGAGTAGTAACTGCACAGAAGAAGGGTTAAAAGTACTTTTTAAATTAACTCTTTAAAATTTACAATGCGTCAGCTCGACGCTAACAAACTACGCCTCTGCTTGGGCGGTAACTGAAGTCAAAGAACTAACTAAAGATTTAAGATATGTACAAGCAACTAAACTACAGGGCTCAGAATACTTCCTGTTTCTTAAATTCCTGTCGAAAACTAGCGGCAGCAAGTAAATGCAATTAAGCCACGCGAACCAGCAATAATTCTGGGGAGCAGACGCTTAAGGAGTATCAACAACCCCTATACAGACAATGTTAAATTGACCATTTTCGATGTACCTTTTCTCAAAATCTGCTGTAGATATACGCTTGAATTTTTTTGTTTAACTAAAGTATACCTATCTGATTATACTGAAATGAGCTTTTGAAACATTTTGAATTTTAGAGTAATTTACAGAATATTTTTTTAGGCATAGTAAAATTTAGCACTTTTCTCACACAAAAGATTTTTAAAGTTTTTTTCTTAGTTTATAACAAAAAGCTCATTTCAGTAAATATAAGGAAACCTAATAAATAAGCCATAAAAATTTTAGATACCTGTGAGTAGTAGTTCCTGAGAAAAGGTATATCGAGTATAAAAAAAATTACGTTTGGAGAAAAACGCGTTTTTTATGTAAAATTCCTCATTGATCAAAGCAGTCGATGACAAATGAAAACTAGATTTATAACAGTTCTAATTTTCATGGAGATTAAAGAATGGTATTTTTAGAAAGATAAAAGTTTAGGGAATTTGAAAATGCAAAAATCCGAAATCACAATTTTTTTGAAGATTTTGGGGTTCCAACACCCCTTAAGCAACAGAGGTGACGACAATAGTCTAACTCTTTTTCTTTCGGGGGCCCACCAGCGGCCGAGCGGTAAAGTCGCTGAACACTGGTAGTTCGGTCCGAGGTTCGAATCCCGCGAACGGGCTGGCTGCATGGGCGTTTTCGTGGTTTTCCCCATGTGTAACGTGTATACGAGCCAGTTTCCCTTAGAAAGTCCTCCACGAAGGCATCCCTCCCCTTAGGCAGATAGCCCTCAAGGCTTTGCCATGATCACACACACACTTTTTCTTTCCTACTGAACCTCGGTCTTCAAACTCTTTCTTCAAGGTAGAATTCGCATTCCTTCACGCACGCTACCAAATTTAAATATTTTGGCACTGACAATTAGGGTACTGAAGGCTTATAGGAAAGGATAACAAATTAAATAAAATTGGCTATTTAAAATAAATATAAACTCCTACATAGTAATAGGACCAGTTATAATTACACAGCGGGCGGACGAAAATGTCGCCAAGTGTTCAAGAAGTTTGCCGACATTTGGCGAGTTCACGCCAAATCTGGTGACAATTATTAGTCGCCAAAACATAGCCAGCTTGGGGCGAGATAGCCATTTCTCTCAATGATTTGCCCTTGTAATCTTATTTTTCACGTTCTGAAGGCTTTTCATGTTATATTATGCAAGAGATACTGCAATCTTACTGATAATTTTGCTAAAAGTATTTGCATATACAAATTCGAACAATATTTATAGTCCAAGCAAAATCACGTTAAAATACATATAACATGGACACTTCACATAACAGAAGTGTTTATGGGCCGAAAAATGTCCCATGTTACAAACCGCGCGCGTTATTTACTATTTTTCTTTACTTTCTGATGTTTTAGCGGTGATATTAAAAAAAAAGAGATATCTAAACAAGCCAAATGAAAGAGCAAAGAATCTGGTAAATAAATATATATTACAATATTGTTTTACCACGAAGAAACAACAGGCCCTTTACGTTTAAGACCTTTAGAAAGCCCAGGAGGGACGCTTCTTCTGGTGAGAAAAGAATTTGAGGATCCGTGGTAACTGCTACCGTTGAGTTCGCTCTGAAGAACTGAAATGACATTAATTTCGAATTTCTGAAATCAAACATTTATTTAATCAGATTGGTTTATGTGATTTGGGCAAAGCCAAAGGGCTATCTCGAGTGCTATCTGCGTAAGAGGATGGATGACTTCATGGAGGACATTCAAAGGGAAACTAGCTCGTAGATCAGTCACACTTGAGTAAAACCACGAAAACGCCGCTTTACGGGATTCGAACCTGGGACCGAACTACCACTCTTCAGCGACTTTATCGCTCTGCTGCTGGCGGGCTTATTTAATCAGAAAAGTGAAAACGTCCACATCATAGCCCAACAGTATCATGCCAGTACTCTGAGATGAATATAGCTGCTCTTTCTTCAGTGGCATGCTATGCACGAATCGTGACCCTGTTGAAGAAAAGAAAAACCATATTGTGTAACATATAAATTACTTTAAACAACCTCTTGGAGCCCAGAACTTAAATTAAAGAAACGATAGATGCTGAATAATAAGTGAATCTTTAATTCCCAATGAACGACTGAGAATATTCAGGTTAAACTATGAACTTTTACTATGAATCAAAAATTGCGAGAGTATCTACTTATATAATGCATGTAAATAATTTGTGTTACTGCAAAATTAGTGAATTCTCAGAATCAGAAACATTACAGCTGCATTTAAGAGAATAAATTTGTGATGTTTCATGGTATAGAACCAGGCTGAAAAACGTTATAAAATTATTCCCCTAGTGTGGAAGAGAGGGCCTTGCATAACGAATGATTCAGATCATGTATGTGATAAGAACAGACTTCGTTTATAATGGTATTAGTTAGTAGCTAACCTGCATACTATGAACGGTCGTTTCCAAAGTTTCAGAAAATTATGCAAAGACTACGGCCTAGATCTCTATGAAGTGCAAGTCCACATAATGTTTAAACTTAGTGAACTTTTACATGCTGTGATTATGGACAAATGGCTCCGCTTGTGAACTTTATAGTAACTGCAATAAACCAATATATCTGAAATAACCCATGGACAACCCCCTCTTTAGCATTATTATTACAATTCGTTTTAACATTCTGTTGCCAGTACTAATTATAATTATCTCATTATGTTTATCTGTTTATTAATTATGTTTATCTCCTATTTTTGTTGCACCAAATCAGATGTTCAATTTATCTTGTGAATATTCAGGTTTTATCTTGTGAATATTCAAATTGTATTCCGACTATTTTGTAATCTACTTATGCCCTACATCATTATTTGTAATAAATACTGTATGCGGGGCGTACTGTGAGATTGCACGATGTACCATAATAGGCAAACTCTAGACCTTTTGGAAAGCTTCAGTCTATGCAAATTCTTATAAAACTTGCAATTCACCCCCTTTTTTTTTCAAAGAGTTAGTATGGGAAGGCATTACCAGTTGACCTATGATACATCGCTGGTGTCCCCCATACTTTTACCTGTACCTTCACCTGTGAACGGTCGTTGATACGAAACGTCAAAGGCCATAAAACTTTGTTAACGAGTTTCGGCATTAATAGAGGATTCCTTTTCAATAGCTGAATATTTAGGTTATTTAGATATAATATGTACACTAACGAAGTGTGGATCAATGCAAAACAAAATGCTGTGAAGCTACTTAAATACGGTCAACCATCATTCGCTAAATTGAAAACGTTCAAAGTTTATCCCTTTTGTTATCAAATTCTTCCGCCATATATACTATATATACTAATCATTTTTATTAAACCAACTTAAAGACACACATTCATGTTAAGATTTCCTAAATTTCTTATCTCACAATACCGCATCTCTCAAAATTATCAAAAATTATTTTTTCTGCTTCCATCTAAAATCCAAAACAATTCGCAGAAAATAATGTTTCTTGTAACATTTATACTGAAAATACTGATCGTCTTTTTGCTGTCGAAAAGTTTGATAAAGTTTGCTTTTTTCTTAACAAAAATTCTAGAATAATTTCCATTTACGACCAGAAATTAAAATGGCATGAAATTGAAAAGCTCGACTGTTTCGAACTGCCAATTATTTGACGAGAAATGATCTAAACATTGAATATACATGAGCATCAAGGTAGAAGAAACAATTTTTCTTCACTAATAATATAATTTTCTAGGATGATGATGCCTTAACGAGAGCATATTTCACTATGATTATGTTAATAACTAAATTTAACATACAGATAAAACTTTGGGTACTGCCGTAACAAGGTTCTGCAACTTACTTTTTTATAAGTAAATAATAACTACCATATTTGAAAGAATTTAATCTTCTATTAAGCGCTTTCAGTTAACTATTACATTTCCTTTTGTACTTGAAACCTAAAATATATTATTTGCGGATATTTGTATAATTGTTCTCATGAGAATCATTTTGATACTTCTATAATCTGTTACATTAAAGTAGGCAATTCAAGTTCGTAACCACTCTTCTTTTATTTGCTGTCGTAAGGTATGTCGCCATCAACACACAGCGGGAAGCAGCCAATTTTAGCAGCTTCAAAACATTCAATCTTTTTTTCGTGCAGTCGTTACCAAGGTTATGAGGAATGGTTTGAAGGAAAATGGTCTTGAAGCGTTCTTTCTAAAGCAATAGCATTCTTTTCTGCTAGAGCTTTGTTTCAAATATTGTAGTATAATTGTGGCCAGTGTATTTCCTCTTCCATGAATTTATTCGCTTGATATGACGGAAAATCACTCTCAAGAATATATATAGTGGCTATCTATGCAGGAGTTTTGGGATTTGATTTCAAAAAATTCTTAACAGTCGTTCGTTATCGCAGTGATTGTGTAAATGCGATGTTGAGATATGACGAGTAAGAGAAAAATATTAAAAATATAGCAAGGTACTGTAGAGTACTTGTCGGCCCACTAAATGGAAATGTTGTGTTAGATATTAGAATTTTCATGTCTTTGAATGCATCATATGAAATGATAATGATAATTTTAATAAAGTTTTATTATAACATGTTGTAAGAAATATTCGAAGATAATGCAAAAACTCTTAATGTAGTTCTTTAATAGCTTCTTCAGGAGTTCGGATTCAATAATTTAATCATGTTATTGATGCAAATGCTCAGTTTAAAATTACATTTAACATTTTTACTTTTTGGAAAAGCAAAGTATAGATCGATCAGTATCAAAAGCTCCGGGTATGGTTTCCGATTATTAAATTCTTTTCTAATACTCTCAAAATTGCTATCAAAACATTCCGAGTTTAAAATAATATTTGTTCAACCTAATACTTTAAAAAAAAATTATAACCGTGTAACTTTCTTTTGAACATTTCGAAAATTCTTCCATGTTGACTTTTGCCAAATCAGTTTCATTTCTACAAAACGAATATTATTGTTACATATCTTTCTTTTCATTTTCAAGCGCATATTTTCCAAACTATGGTTTTCAATTTGAGACTATAAAGCAAATTCTAACTTTCATTTGCATCGCATGTTTATTTAGCCTGCCTTTACTTTATACTTCAAGGAAATCGTATCATTTGCGTTGCACGATCTACTGTTACTTATCCAGTCATGCGGCCATAACTGATATTACAATATTGTCTCCTTTTTGCCACTTTTAGAATTACTCATAGCTAGCTGAGCGTTTCATTTTCCTTTATCATTTTAAACAGCAAGGTTAATTTTATATTGGTAAATTCTAACAAATAAAGGTGAATGCATCTATTCAAGTACTGTATGATTTTAAGGCTCTTAAGACAAATTCATTTTTCATATGTTCAGTTTTTATTGCTTAGTGGCACAGTCGTTAAGAAACATATTTGTCTTAATTCTACATATTCAGGATTTTTTCCCTAACTCAAATTTCTTGCCGGATTTTATGTAATAAAACAATAGATAGTACCTATCTTTTTGAGCGAAGATAAAAAAGTATTTAACAAAATTATGTTGGTTTGGTTGAGAACTCGACAACAAAATACCTTTTTATGGCAAAATAAAACATTGAAGTTTTAAGCTATGTGTAAATTTTTCTTAAACTTCGGCACAAAGTAAAAAATTGTTTTGTTTTTCCAACTCATTAGCGATTTAAAAAAGGCTTGAAACTTCTGAACCATGAAAAATAAGACACAAAAATTAAATGAACAGAGCATCCTCTTGCTAATATAATTACTTTTAACTTAATGATAGAAATGAGATTAAAGAATGAATTATATTTTAATCTTAACAACTGTTTCTTAAATTGTCCAAAGTGAAAACCAAACTTTAGTTCAAACTAAAAATCGGAAAGATAGCTTAAACGAGTTATCGTCACATGACATGGAGTATTGCATATATCAGAAATCATGAAATAAAAGTTTAAGCGATAATGATTCTTAATACCTAAGGTAAGTTTTACACTGAATGAAAACTCCTTAATGATTTAGTTAATGATTTTGATTAAAACTCCTTACATGATTTAGTTAAAAACCGTGATCTCTCTGCATTTTCTGTCGTATTATACTATACATTTTTATGGTACAAAAGTTCTGAAGAATGCAGTGATAATCGAGGGTGCGAAATAAATTTTGAATTAAAAATTACATGAGCATCTACTTCTAATATTAATGTTATTTACCCCTGTTATTAGTATTTTTGTAAGCTCAATGGATTAACTAAACTATAAACCAGAGGTTCTCAACCAGAGGGAGGGAAATTCCCAGTAAACAGAGTAAGGAGGAATTTCATAGTTTCAGGGCAGGAAATGCGCTCAGCCTTGTATTTACTTGTTAAGTGTTCCGTATTAGGTTATGAACATAAAAAAAATTACTTTTATTTCAAGTTTTGGTATTTATCAACATTTTCTACACTTTTTCTTGTTTAATTTATAAAACGCATTAAAAAATCTAAATTTAAATAAAAGTATCTATATTTTTCTCGATTTGGAAAGGAAGGGATGGGGAATGATTGTCTAGCAATGGTAAAAGGGATGTATGTGGCAAAAATGTAGGGAATGTACGCGTGCGTTTAATGCATGCATGCTTGTAAGATAAAAAATAAGAAAAGTCATAAAATTTCAATTTTTGAAGTTAGTCATTGAAGAACAGCATCTTAACTTAAAATCTAGCTTCTTAACTTAAAATCTAGCTAATATATGTAATAATCACAATTTCGTTCAAAATATTATCATTCGGAAAATAGCATGTTGAATTTGTAATGTTAGGCTGATGCGAGTAATTTTATAAAGATCGAGCAGTTCAAATCAATTATTTGTTGAAAAGCTTAAATTTTAAGCTTAATGCTAAATAAAAGAATATATTCCCTAATGTATGGCGAAAAGTATCTTCCAGATTTCACGTACTATAACATACATATATATATGTATATCCTAGGAACATACTCTTAGTAAGAAAATTAATAATTATGCATATATATGTACGTAAACCTTTACATAAGCTACTTTTGAACTACATTTACTTTCCTCCGTTCCACTTTAATTGGTTTATAAAAAAAATATTTACGAAATGATATACTTTGGTATAGTTATTATTGTATCTACTGCATTTTCCTTTTTTATAATGCATGCAGATTTAGCTAAGGTCCAAAGATTAAATGTAATCTTTTTTAGGTTTTGAAGAAAATGTCCATAATCAGCTGCAAACAGTAAATACAAGAAAGGTATACAGGGAAGTCTGCTTCATGTTACGTATGATAATCACACAAAAGGCCGAAAAGGATGCAAAAGAAGAAAACATATTTATTGATAAATATTGAAACATATAATTTTGTATCAGTGTGCTGCAGATAAATCTATAACTAATATGAAAACCATTTACTAGGAATCATAAAAATTTAAAGAAATGAACATAATGTTTCGAGATTATTCTGCAGCCCGATTTTGCCTATGATCATTTGGAAATTCAGCAATTTTCATGTATTTAATTTCGTTATCCAGGCTAAGCATTTCTAAAAATTTCGTGAAATTCTCCAGTTATGTTTAAACAATAAGCATATTATGTTTTTTATAACAAAAATATAATTAAAATGTTTTCAATCCTGTGAATCACGAAAAATGAATAATTATTTTAATTATTTCTATTCCAGTCAAACAATTCATTAAGTAAAAGAGTTCTTTAATACAAACATTATATAGGAGTTTCTTATGATAACTATACATTCTTCTGCAACGGAAAGCTTCAAATAATGTTTTTCAATGGCCGTTAACTTCAACTATCCAGAATAAAATTTCGACCTCTGCTGCAGCTGACAGCTTACCATATCCTTCAAATAAATTTCTGATTTTGAAGTAAACCGATTTACTGTAGGCCATTCTGCGCGGACCATTTGTTTCTCCATCGAGGTGGACGAGTTTTATTACTCAGAGAGCTCAATTTGAAGAGGTGAAAGACCCTACAAGTTAAGAAGGTTGCAAGATACTACCAATAACACTTTTTCGAATGGTCTTTCATAACATTCAGAGCTCGTTCATAACATCCAAAGTAGAAAATTAAATTTAGGTAGAATTCGAAAAAAAAGCATTTTTGCTTCTAACTTTTCTTAGCAAAACTATAATTCCAGTAATAATTAAAAATTATATTTCACCCACGTTATCAGTTTCTAATGAAGAACTACTTTAATTAGAATTAAATTAAATTATGTATTAGTCATGTTTGACTTCACAGTCTGACAGCTCAAATTATCCACCGAAAGACTTACAGAAAGCCTCATATTATTCTTATTTAGAGCATGATTATGGTTTTTAATCCCAAATAATCCAATTAGTGGCATTTCCTGGTAATGCACAGCACTTACATGATAGTTTTGCAGATTTATACGGAATTAAATTAATCAGAAATATAAAATACGACCAGGTTATTTAAAGATTGGTCAACAAGAGGTACAGAAATCTGCAACGAAATATTCTTTTCATCCAGCTTTAGCTATAAAATACGATTGCAAATGTTCATTACCTCAAAATTCTGGAATAGAGATGTTTCCTAATGACAAGTTTCACCATGAGTTGGTGCCGCTTTCTTTATATTTATTTATGGTGAACGTATTCTTTAAAGTATTTATAATACAAACTTACGCTTCAGTATTCCAAGTGGATGTTTTACCTATAAAGGAAGCAGTAACCTGGATTAATAATAGAATATTAATAACAGAAGATGAATAAAGACTTTATGTTGACAGTCAAGTCGCAATGAGGACAATAATTAGACATCATATGAAATATGCGGTTCTTACTAAAATCACATATGTTATGGAACGGAAGAAAATAAATCTTTTTATGAATTAAGTGTTATACAACATCCAAGTGTCAAAGATACATACATTAAAATTAAGCCCACCAGCGGCCGAGCGGTAAAGTCGCTGAATACGGGTAGTTCGGTCCGAGGTTCGAATCCCGCGAACGGGCTGGCTGAATGGGCGTTTTCGTGGTTTTCCCATGTGTAACGTGTGTACGAGCCAGTTTCCCTTAGAAAGTCATCCACGAAGGCATCCCTCCCATTAGGCAGATAGCCCTCGTGTGCTTTGCCGTAATTAAATAAACCAAACATTAAAAATTAAAGCGAATGAACAAGAGAACAAGATATAGTATGACAAAACTTTTGTTCAGATATTAAACTGTATAAGAAGACCACATCGTTTCTTTTAAAAATCCAGTTTTTTAACAATAACTGTATTAACATGACGAACGATGATTACAAGATGACAAAGACAGATAAACTTTAAATTTTTTGTCCAAAGTTAGGTATTTATATTACCAAGTGATTACTTTTTAATCAAACTCAAGAATCAAAGATGTATGTTCTGCATATTTCAATCGGTTAAAGAATTGCATGTGGCTAGTTAGTCGTTTTCGAAACTATTTCGCATTATCTTTTTTGTGGTGTTTTAATAAACATTCAAAGATCTTTGTTCATGGAATTAGCACTTAAGAATAATGCATTAAATATATTTTGCCAACAACAGGTGAACAGAAGGTTAATGACTAAGTTAAGTATTTAATTTCTAGTGACAATGCTATTTCGGATTGAAAATACGGAGTAATAGTATATGAAATTTGAAATTAGTAACAACGTTCTCCTTAGTGCTTAAAATACCAGGGATACATTTATCATAAGATGTGCATTAGATTTATTTTAATTTTTGTGCTGTTAAAAAGATTTCCTTTCTTAAATTTATTACAAAATCTGATATTCTTCTGGCTCGACTCTAGGACCTCAAGATAAGGTGCTTATGAAAGTATGTTAACTGCTGCTAAAGACTACTTTCCTTTCCTCATCAGTTCCTTTTAATTCACGAAAATTGCCTAGAAAAAATTAGGCATGAACTGATTAAATGTCTAGGAATTGTATAGAAAAGTACGTTACTCTAGGGTTCTGTTTCATTATATATTTCAGAAAAAATGTTGATTCATAAATATGTATTTTAGGATATCATTTTAATTTTGTTTTATCGTTAGTTTTATATTATTATTTAATTTTCGATTATTAAATTGTATATGGTTATTGAAGAAACAGACGTAAATGTTCCTACTCTCGTCCATAAAAACGATATTTTCATAAATAAGGAGTGACAGAGTGTCGTACTAGAAACTAGAAATATATTTATTCAATTTGCAATCCATAAAAGGTGTAGCTACTAACTGCATTAGCAGTGAAAAAGGATAGTACAATTAGCTAATCATAGAATTTTAAATATTCGTGTTTAGAAATAAGGTGAATTCCTTAAAAAAGGACGAGGAAGAAAGCATAGCTATTGCAAACAAATAAAATTTTGCGAAGGAGAATTAATTGTCTGATAATGAACTAGTCAACAAATTATCGTATTTAGATAAGTGTTCCGCTATTCAGAAAAACTTATTCTGAAAACAAAACTAAAATAGAAGCGAAATGAGTCAATTATATTTTCTCAATTTTTCAATTAGCCATGTCTGTTTCGAATCTATAAACGTAATGCACGGATTATGTTGCTGAAAACATTGATGGAGTAAAAAACTAAGTTAATTATTTGAGGAACCAATTAAACATCAAATTACTTTTAGACATCAAAACTATCCTATGTAGCTTTGGTGCTGGAAAATAAGTTCTCTCTATTCAACAGAATAAAATTTCATTGAAGAGGGAAATTGGCGCTCATTGATAGTAGGACTGTTGTACAGCTTTACTTGACATGATTTGCCATTTAAAAATTAATCTTTTATGCACTCAGGTGATAGGAAGAAAGAAATAATGGAAAGAGGAAACAAAAACACTTGAATCTTTCATTCATTTTATTGAATTGAGACTTCGTTAGGTTAATGACAATCTTAGTACAGTATATTTATGCAAACTATTTTACAAGTAGTTACTTCCCATTATATATTACATACTGATTACCTCCTCTGTAATTAGACACATGTTTACATCCATCTTCCAAAATCATGATAGATTAATTAAAAGGTCTTTTTTACTTAATATTAATGCAAAATAAATTTATGTTTATTTTGCAGATTTTTATGTATTAGTTGAAAGAGCTTCATTAATACATGAAGCTGTAAATGAAATTTGTCTTGAAGACAGAAAAATTTAATTTTTATTTTATGCCTAATAAGAGCTATATAACATGAAAAAAGTAGCATAATTCATATTTGATTCAAATTAATATTCAATTTTCTTAAGTTTTATGCATGAATTTACTTAATGAATTCGGTTAGATAACTGCAGAATAATATTCATCTACAAGTTAAATTTTAATTACAACTGCAATTAATGAGGCTGATATTAGAAATCATTTCGTTGTACAGCTACATTATATACATTGTAAAATTTTATCAAGGCATGGGAAACATGAATGAATGATTTTTCATTTTTAGAATTGAAACGCATTCATTTACTTCACTTTAAAAATATCATTAATTTTACTTCTATTTTTCTTAATAACATGACTTGCATATTCAGAACTCTCTTAAAGCTATTATTAAGACTTTTATGAACACTTCTTTATTGTTCAGCAATGGCTCTGATCCACATTATCAAACTAATATTTACTAAAAAAAATAATCGACACAAATTAAAATTTGTTCGCCACTTCCCAACAATAATAAAGACGAAATCAATGTTCCTCTTAAGAAATTGTCATTTGGGCACTTTGAATTAATATCGCTATGTAACGACAGTCATCTAGTTAACAAAGGCAGACCTCGTGCATTAACACGTGCAAGGAAACTGAAATCATGATGACATAATTTGGTAACATTACGCACTGTTACTTTAGCCTCGTAATAGCATCGCCAGTTTGAAAGAGTTCTTTCGATCAAAATGTATATTTACAAAGGGCTGAAAGAACATCTAAATGCAATTTTGAATCCTTCATTCATATATAGTTTCCAATAAAACATTTCAGTTGGATTTGCACAAGGACTAATAGAAACGAATGCAAAGCCGAGTAAAATTGAAGTTGAAAATAATATTCCTTCTATTTCAATTACAGCAGAAAAAAATAATATTGTTCAATCTCTGGAAGCAATTTTACAAATACTAATTTGACGTCAAATAACGTTTTTTTGATTCAAACACTTCGGAAATGCAAGCAAAGAATTTTAAGTAAAGATTTAATTTTTTTATACTTTCTTCCAGGAAACATTTAAAATGCATCTACGCGTTAAATAACAAGCAAGAGGTTTTAAAAGTTTCGATGAGTTACTTCATTTTTATGGGAAAAAAATTTAGAATTTACAAAATATTATGAAAATAAATTAATATATTTAATTTCCTTTCCGAGTTGTGTTGAATAATGTATTTATAAATAAAAGTAAACTCTTGAAATTTTATAAAGATTTAGTACTTTTTAAATTCAGGAAGATTGTTTTGAACATAAAATATTAAAATGATCTTTCTTTAGGATTTGAAACCGAGTTTACAAATTGTAACTGGCCGTGCTAACATTATACTGCAAAACATATAGAAGAAAGGCCTTTGAATTAATTAGTTAATAAATATTTTTACTAGTAATTTACAAAATAAAACACATTTATATAATTCTGCATTATGTACTTTGCTTTCAGAATTTCTCTGGAGATTTCTTTTCTTTATTCAAATATCTGCAAAAGAATAACGTCTGAATACGATACATTTTTTCAGCGTCACACAGAGTGCAGTCTTCTATATCTGTTCCGATTTGTAGATGCTTTTTGATTTTGCTAATAGGCAACGTAATAAATTATAAAAGCGCTTTCTTCTTAAATAACGACCTAAAAGACGATAAACGGCTATAGAGATAGAACATTCTATTGATTTGTGTTTTGTATATTAGTATTCTAATAATTGATCTTCTCGATAAATATGTTGTCTTGTTCTATTTAGTCAATTCTTTTTAATCTTGGGTATTCTTGAAATAAATTTACTTCTGAGTGATCTGATGAAAATTTACATCCAGACGATCTCAGATATAATTAGATCTAATTTTGATATTAATGCATTTGAAGATAGTATTTATAAAACGCCACTTTTAAACCAAAATTTGTAATTGTTTTTGAAAATTTTAAATAAATTTACTTATGAGTCATTTGACCAAAACTCATTTAGACATAATTTTGATATTAATGGATTTGAAGATAGTTTTTGTAAAATGCCACTTTTAAACCAATATTTTCGTTGTTTTTTGAAAATTTTAAATAAATGGTAAAAGATTTTTATCAGCAACAATCACTATTATTTTTAACTATGAAAAGCAAAACGTTTCTATGACCTTCTGCTGGTGGTGCAGAAGCTGATTTACTAGATTATGAAGCCTTCACAATTTTTTAAATTCACGAATCACACACGTATATGATTAAAACTTTAAACTTTGAAATTCTGAGAAGTTGCATATTTAAAAGTGCAAAAACTTGAATATAAAAAAATCAAGCCCGATATTTTTGTCAAAGAAAACTGGTAACTAAACTCTCTATGCGAATCAAAATGTATGTTTTACAATGTGCTTTACATATATATTATGATATATTTGGCGCGGACAATAATTAAAAAGTAGCTATAAGAACATTTTAGAAACACATTTTCCCGTTCAAAATATTTTATTTTTCTAAATCCAGAAAATACTCTAATTTGATTCTGATAGCAAATCGTTAAACCACCTTTTTGTTGATCGCTATTTCATTGATTGATTGACCCAAGAGAAACTACTTTGTACAAAATATATAGCAAATTATGTTTTATTTTATCCTGGAGTAGTTTATCTGCTTAATCAGTAGAATCTGTAGTCCATAACACGCAGTTCGTGATTAGATAGAAATGCCAAACATTTCAAAGACAAACCATGAACAATACGTAAAAAGGAAAAATTTTAGAATGTATATTACTAACAAATAATAATTCAACGGCATCGAAAATGTTGCGAAAGTATACAAAATGCAACTCTGCCATCACCGAATATCGCAACAGGTTATATTTTTGTAAAGCAATTATGTTTCCTAACATTAACAATTAAGTTTCTTCAACTACGTAATAGAAAGTATATGCTTAAGGCTTCAAAAAAGTTGCCAGGATATGCTCCAGCTAATGTAGGTCAAAAGGTAATTATTAATTTAATTTCTTCGAGCCCTGAAGTATAGTATACTTCCTCACATCTCACTTTCCGAGACACCCCAAAGCCTTATCATTATGCTTGATTTTATTTTCCAATAACGGTAAATGATGGAAGGGATAATGAGAAAATGATACTTCGGAACTTCCAAAAATCATTTTCTAGCATGATACTTAAAATTCTAGCAGAACCACTTGTTTTATTAAATACCAAAGCCGAATTTTTAGTAAATTCTTTTTACTTCCTTGTACGAAGTAAAAAGGAAGTATTGTAATCACGAAAAGTTTCAGGCAGCATATTTCAACGAACACATCCATTTTGACCGCTATCGAATGCAATTTAACAAGTTTTTTGCGTGATATCTGTACGTAAAGACAGAGTAAAAGACTCCTTTCCTCAAAAAAAATTATAAAACTGCTTTAAAATGAATTCTGAAGAGAATTTTTCGTGGCGTCTGTACGAACGTATGTACGTACGTACCTATCTCGCATAACTCAAAAACGAGTAGCCTCAGAACGTTGAAACTTTGCATATAGGACTGCTATAACATGTAGATGTGCACCTCGTATTTTGGTTGCAATCGGCAAAACATATGTAAATATATTTATATATATATCCACTCTGTTACCCGGCTCAGTGATCTCAGTTTCTCTACTCTTATATGTTTGTAAATTGTACATTTTTTGCTTTAACAATGATTAAATTATGTTGTTCTTATCATCCGGTTGAGGTTTTTATGCCTTTAGTAATTCTGTATGCAATATTTTTAGAATTATCAACAATTTTAAAGTTGTTTAAGTGCCGCTAAGCCTAATAATTTTTTCCATGGCGGCCATTACTTGTTTACATTTAAAACAGCAGGAAAGTGGATTTGTCGCCAATCTAGGAAAACTTAGCTTCGCAACAACAAAGATAACACCTTCATTTATTATTGCCCATTAAATCATGCTTAATCCTTTCTGGAATTTTTTCGAGGAAATAATTGTTTAAGATTTACTTCGTATTTTTTAATAAAGATATTTTGAGTTTTTATGTATTTTTGCCTTGTCGCGAAGTGAGAACTGAATTAATTGAATGAGAAATGCTCAATCGTCTGTGAAAAACTGTTTCTTTTTTGTTTTGTTTGCTTAATTTCTTTTATACATAGTTCTAGCTTTATTATAGTATTTGAATAGAACATGTGGCAACGATTAGATAATTCTATTCTTTAAATGATATAAATTTTGTGCATTCTCAGTTATAATATGAACGAAATATAATACTCTTAAGTGAACCTAGCGCCAGAGTGTCGCTATGGTAAACAAATAGAGTGGATTTTAAAGAATGCATTTATTCTATTGTGGTTTATGCGTTGTCGGCGAAGTAGATTTAATTCAATCCAATAAGTTTAAATGAAATGCAAGAAAAAATGCGTATAATTTAATATTCCGTACAAGGAAGTCGTGTGGTGTACAAATCAGATTTTTTTAAATTATTAAACTTTGATATGAGAATTCGCAAGAAATTTATTGTACATAAAAGTGGTCTTTTAAAAATATTTATCAGTAAGCTTTCGTTTGTTTCTATTTAAAGTTCTATTAATAACTATTACTATGAAAAAATGAAAGAATGCAACCGATAACTAAACGATTGTTTCAATTTTATTAATCTGTTTAAGTAATTACTTATAAAATTATGTTTCAGTTTATCCCTTTAAAAGGTTAGTATGATATTATTTCATCGTATATTATGTATTGCTGTAAATCAATATCTGGAATAATTACGTGTTAAAATACTTCAAAATAATCATATTATTCATAAGTTCTTTTCATAGTTTACAGCAACAAGGACCGGTTACTAACGATTATTACACTATATAGCATTCAGATCTGCAGACTCTAGACACTGTTTACAGTTAAGTAATAACGACAAAGCCTGGAAAACAAAACAAACAAAAGTAGGTAAAATATTGTCTCATTGGTAAATATTAAACTCAGTTTCAACAACACTAGGGAAAGTTAGTTAATATGACGAGTCACTGAAGCATTATATCCGACAAAAGTTATCGCTTGACAAATGTGGCGACTTCAAGTTTTTAATTTATAGTGATATGGGGTATCGACAAGTATAGTTGCAAATTTGGAAGTACAGTAATTGAGGAATGCTGTTATAATAAAGTTATTGTCCACCTTTATCTAACCTGAGCTAATTATTACGGAATTTTTCGTTTCAGCATTTCAACACTATCGATAGAACTTGACCAATTTTATGGTTGTACTCTTGTGCTGATCTAACACTACTGCACTATTTATATGACAAGATCTTTTTTATCGTCAAAGCGTATATCTTACATGAATCTTGAACAAAAAGAATCTCAGAAAATTTTCTGAAAATTACTGATGACGAGCTAAAGAACGATTCTAACGAGTTGGAATACGATTAATAAATATACCACGAAAGAAGAAGAGCATGCTTAAAGTGTAAAATATGATACATAGTGCAATAAAGCTTTTTGCCTACACTAAAAGCAATTTTGATGGCAAAAATAAGTGAGACTAATTTTACCATCACCGAAAATTGCGATACAAATTAGGCGGGTAAAATACAGGATGCTTATAATTAAAGTTCCACTTGAAATTGTAATAAAAGGGAAACTACTGGATCAAATGTTATCAAACTTGGTAATCGTGTAAAGGAGGTCATGGGAATTTATTTCCCGCGAAAACATATGTTAAAAACTCACCATCAAGGGGTAAATAGCAAATCACTCGCAAAAGTATGCACATTCCGGAAATCGTTTTCTTACAGATTTCTAATTTGTGATTTTTGAAGCCTGAATTGAATTTTGAAGATATGAAGATATCGGTCTAAAACGTTTTTAATCGTTCCTAAAACGAAACTGTTTGTGGGGTGAGGCAAAACCCCAATGGCTAGTAATTGGCTTATGGCAGGAAGAAGCAAATGGTTTATGACAATAATTTAAACAATTTGGCGTAATTGAAAGATGTAATACACCGACATGACTTTAACATTCCTTCTGGTATGCTAAGAGCTGCTGTTGAGAATGCAGTAATACAATTGAACTTGCTTTTGGAAAATGGTGAACGCCACATTGAACATGCTTTGTTACACGATTCAGAAACGATTAAACACATTTTAAACCGATGTCTTCATACCTTATTTCGTTTAACAATATTACATATAGCGCCGTTTCTCCCCCTGGTGGTGAATTTTTGAACTTTTGTTTTCACGGAAAATAAATTACCATGGCTTCATTTGCAAGATTACCAAGTTTGACAACATTTGGTCCAGTAGTTTTCTTTTTATGACCATTTCAAAGTGGAACTTTAATTATAACCACCCTGTAATATTAATTTAAAATTGTCTTAAAGTAAATGCACTGGTACTTATCATGGGAATATATTCAAAAGCCATGCCTCCTTTCAAATTTTTTAAAATACTTCGTTTTACACATGAAATAAACCGGAAACTCTTCACACAATCTTTGGTCGTATATCCAGGATAAACTAACAGTGGAAGATGCTGTTATGTCTACGTGAATATTGATACGCCGCTTTCTTTTGTGAGAGTTGATTGGTTACTCACAGTCAGTTTCGCAGAACTTTTGTTTTCTAATTATACTTCCATATTAAAAATACTTTTATGTATAAATGCATTTCATTCTCAACTGACCGGAATACATTCTTGGTCACAGAATACACAAAATTCTCGAATCTTTAATGTCTCTTTAATGAATACTGTGCTTTTCTAGTGCATATCTAAGAATATTAAACAAATCTTTATTTGAAGGAAAGAAAATCAAAATCAGAAATGAAAGGCATTATTTTTGCAAAGCAAGGGAATTATAGTTTTTTTCATGAAACGTAAAAACGTTCCTTCTAAAATGTTCACCACGAAGTCATTTCTTCCCTTGGGTTGATGGCGCTCTTGAGCTTTCTTTTAGTTAATTAGTTTAAGCTAAGCAAGAGAAAATATCAGTTTTAATAAATGGGCATTTTCAGTCGTTATTTGTAACAATATAAATTTCAACTGAAAGAAAGACATTTTTATTTTTATTTTGACAAAAACTTTTTTATTAAGATTACCTGCCAAAGGTTCATAACATTCTCAGTATTAACTTAGCACTAAGTAGTGCAGCCGGATGCAGTGCCCAAAAGTTCTACAATACCTAACTTCATTTCTGGCATACGATTCATTGATTTGAGGCCGTGCATCTATCTCTATTTGCTGTCAGAATAGTGGTTGAGGTTTTATCAGAAGACGCAAACATGCACAACACTTTTTATCACGAAACCCGAACAAAAGATACAACAAAGAAAAAGAAATATCTTCCTCCTAGCAAAATCCCCGACCTGGATTGTCGGCAGGCGATGATAAGGCAGGTCCTTCTCCCTATTATCGAGTCCGTGCCTCTGAGCAGTCAGCACTCTAGATCTTTGCGAAAGGGGTGGACCCAATGAGGAAGAGATTTCGCTCTAAGATTATGACACGTTGTTCGATCCGTGTCTTCTTAAGAGAACTCTAGCCTCCGGCTATTCACAGGAGGCGGAGAAGTTACTTATTTGAAGGATCTCGTCTCATATTCCTCGCTCGGGAGAACATGTGATGATACTGTTAAATTCCCGAATCGATCTATGATCGAGTGTTCGAGGAGGAAAATGAGATGCTATTTTAAAAAAGGCGTTTTGTAAATGAATATATATACAAGATTTATGCATACTTTTCGTCCGCATAGCAGAAAGGAACTATGGATATTTTCGCTTTATTTATAACACCAAATAACATCTTAATGACTTCTAAACTCTGTTTAATACAGACTAAGTGGCAAAGCATCCTGAAAATACCATTTAATTAAACGTTTTTATATTCTGATTTCTTCAGTGTATTATCAGTACAAGTGGAAATCTTGTAACTCAAAGTTAACGAAAGCTGAATGAAATTAACTAGACTGCATAGTTCATAATCGAAATAATCGTTCCAAAACTAAGTTTTAATCTTTTTACATTCATATATTACTTTCAATATCCCTAAAGAATTATTATATACACAATTATTGAATTGGTTAATATGTACTTACTGAAAATTTCAATTCATTGAAGTCTATTAATTATACAAATTTGTAACAAAATATGACCTTTAGAACCATATGCTGAGTGTTTTGTTTTACCCCTACACACATCCAAAAAAGGAAAAGAAAAGAAAAAAGGGGAAAAACACCAAAATAAAATGAAAAACTATAAAAGTTTATATATCACAAAAATGCTTGCAAAATAGCTAATGAATTCAGTGCGATTGATAGTTATTGTTTACGAATATTTGAATATTAATGTGTTAAGTAATTTAGGAATACATTGCACATAAATCTAAAATAGATATATAAATATACAAAATTATTTAAAATGATACGATTAAAGGTACAAGATCGCTTTATTATTACAGACACTGGTCATTTTATAGTTACGTCATTTTGCAAAATGTTTAATTTGATGTAAAACAAAAACATATATAATGGTCATTATAGTGTTATTTAAACAAAATTACTGAAGGAAGTATACTTTAGTTTAAATAACCTATAATCTAAAAAATAAGGGTTAAATATGAGTTATTGGGTTATAAAAGTTAACAATTTGTTTTTGTCAATGGCACTTCAGGATATTCATAAAACGTGTATAGAATTTAGATTGGTTATTTGTAGACGTAATACAGAAATTCATTAAGTTACTAAAGAATGATTAGAACTTCTCATTACTAGCCGTAATAAATTATCTGAAAAGAAAATAATAGAAGTCAATCCCTATCAACCGGATTGCAGATTAACTGGGTCTTATCTAAAGTTTAAAATTTGATTATTGTGAAATGATGGGAATATTATGATCATAATCATCAGAAGAAAGTAAAATTTCTGAGTAATTTAAAACAGAGCAGTAAACTTAGAAGATAACCAGCAGTTATATTTAGTAATTATTTTTATACATAACAGTACATAATTTAATTGAGCATAATCTGGAATACATCGATTTTGTTAAGGTATTCATTAAAAGGTAACTTGCCAAGTCACAAAAATAGATTAAATGTATAGCTATGAATTTTCTATTGCCTTTTACCCTTATTATTATACAAAAATATTATAATCAAAAATAATTTTTTCTTGTAATGTGTTATTTTGAATTCGGGTTTAATTTACATAACCAAATCAACTTATTCTCTAAATTAATTTTTTTAAATACAGATAAATTGTTAACAGTATTTTATGCTAATTATAATATAGATAATTTTTCTTTCCTGTATTTTTTAACTGCTGTCAGATTAACCGTAATTTTCGATTAGCCGTCGCGGTCGTCCTCATTATTATTCCGATTAATCTCGAGTCTAACGCATTTTTATAGTAAATATGCATATGAAAATATTAATAAAAACCGTTCTGCAATATACATAATATTTTTATGACTTATATGATTTTGTAGAAAGTAATGATCATGAAGAAATTCGTTACAACTTTAGAAAATGAACGATTAATGTGAAGCACCCAATTTCTAGGCACTTCTGTTGAGTTTAACGAATTTTTGTACGCAGCTATCAGTAAGAATTGTAAGAATTGGAGGCTCTTTTCAGCCCACCTGGACACGAGTGTCCCCATAGCTCAAACGAAGGTTGGCCCCGTATCTCCACAAAAGAGGGACGCCAGTAACCCAGCCACCCTCAAACAACAAACAAAAATACTAAATCAAAAATAAGTAAGCACATCTAACACAAAATTACAGACCAACAAACAAACAATAAAAAATCCATAAACACAAATTCACTACATTGAATACAACACATATCTAAAACCCATATAAATACAGAATTCAGTTTTAACAGAAGATTCCTACCAGCGCCCTATTTTCATTAATAAACTTCATTAAAACATTAGAATAGGATTTAAAAACTTTAAAATTAATGGCATTTACATTTAAATCAGTAATGTTAAAAATCTGTCTAATAGGGGCTGTTAAACTACAATCAACCACAAAATGCCTAGCATCACTCTCAACCTGACAACTATTACATAGTTTATTTTCCTGCAAATTAAATCGGTTGAAATAGAACGGAAAGCTACCATGTCCAGTTAAAACCTGATTAACATAAATATTGTTCATACATTTAATTTTATTTGTGATTTTAATTAGTTCCATAAATCCTTTGTTTTTAGGTGAAGAGAACCATTGTATTTTCCATTTGTTAAAGTAAAATTTTTCATTCTTCGAATAGCAATTCTCTTCGAACCTGTTACTTCAATACCCATTGCACTGACATTTGAGACCGCCTGCTTGGCCAGGCTGTCGGCTCTCTCATTACCAATAAAGCCTATATGGGCTTTAAGCCAATGTAGCTTAATATTTAAATATGAACTTAAAGTTTCTAAATGTCTGTTAATTTCGACAATTAATAGATTGAAATTGTCTAAGCGGGAGAGCGCATGGAGAAGTGACAGGCAGTCAGTGTAAATATTTACAGACGTGGGTATAAACAAGGTATTTTTAATCCATAATAAGGCTTGTTTAAACGCTTCACTTTCTGCTTGGAAAACTGAATTATATATATTCAACTTAAACATTCTATAACCCATCTCAATTCCATAGTAAAAAACAACAAAGGCAGCTCCTACGCTCCCTCCAATCCCAGAACCATCCGTATAAATATCAAACACATCAACAGTTGGATTACTTTTATCCAAAACAAATCTATTAAAAAGATGTATTAAATGAATATGAAATTTTTTTAAAATATTCTTTGTAACTAAGTAATATTCATACATTTTCAATTCCATTCGTCCAGTTCTAAATAAAAATTTCTCATAATAAAATTCGTATGAAATTGAGAGAGGAGGCAGCCCAGCGAACACAAAGAGGGCCTCGGTAGGCACCGTTCTAAAACATCAGGCTGTTAGTATCGACCTGGATTAAACTTCTTTCGTTTCGAAGAAATTTCATTAAGAGCAACATATAGTTCTTAAAATAATACTTTTGAAGACGGACTAAAAGTATTAACTAAATTTCTCATATCAACATATATAATAAAATGTTAAAAAAAGGTATTTATAAAAGCGAAATTATATTAATACATAATTTCATTTAAATGATGCCTTTTTATTATGATTTAATTATCACATGCTGACAATGTTGACGAGATTGCTGGAAAACAAGTATTATTCTGATAATTAAAAAATAAATTTTCGAATTTTCGTGCTAATTAAAGCCTTTTAACGGTAATATTGTATTGATCTGTGCGATTATAGCTGAAAACATCGCGGACGAAAAAGTCGCGGAAAAAACAACGCAAGGCGAAAACGTCGTGGTGCAAAACATCGTGGGAGAAAAGAAAGCAAAGAGAAAACATCGCAGTTCTAAAATATTGTGGTACAAAATATCGCCGTCGAAAATAAAGCGGTTCTAAAATTTAGCAGTTTTAAAACATCGTCGTTTAAAATATCGTGGTTTTAAAAATAAAGTGCATACAATTAATTAATCGCACGCATGAGTCTTTTAAGTTTTAAAATCTGTAAATGCATTTCCGCATAAAGATTTCTAAGCAAAAGAAATGTTAACGACAATTTAAGAATAAACGGAAACAAGATAACATTTTCATCAAAGCAACATCAGATTAACAAGCGTGAAAGAAAGTAATTTGATAATTAACTAAGTAATTTGTATAGAACTAACCTCATGCAGTTATTTATTTTCCTTTTTCTGAACGTTTTTAGTCTGTATTTTTAATGAAACATTGTGAGTAAAACTTTATAAAAAAAGATTAGTTTATTATGACCTTTTTTAATTAACTATACAAATTTTAAATTCTGTTAAGTGGTATAAGTTGCAATAATTTTCTACTCATTTTCAGTTATCGTCATACGATGATTTGTAGGTACTTTATTTTTTACCACAATATTTTCGAACACGATATTTTTAAACTGCGAAGTTTTTGAACCTCTTTATTTTCGATGGCGATAATTTATACCACAATGTTTTCTCTTTGCTTTCTTTTCTCCCACGATATTTCGTACCACGACGCTTTCGCCTTGCGTTGTTTTCTCCACGAGGTTGTCTTCTGTGATGTATTCGGCGGACACGATTTGGCTGTACGATTAAGCTCAGAAATTTTACTGAATATATAATTAACTTTTCACACAGAGAACTGAAATTTACTCTTATCTCAGAATTTTTTTATAAATAATAATAGGATGTTATAAATAGTAACTATGTTTTTCATTTCATATTCTGTTCTTATAGAGATTAAATTTTTGAAAATCCTACATACTCAGTAAATGCAAGAGAAGATTCGACCTAAATTAAATATATAGAAACATGAAATACTATGTTATGTTAGATGAATGAAGCAAAATTTTAAATAATTGTTCTGTTTCCATGAAAGATGACTGAATTCAACATAAAATTTCCGGAAATCTTTTGTGGGAAAAAATGAATTTCTCCCTTTTTTCGGCACGCTTTCGTGGTGTAGTTATTAGCACACTTGGCGCATATTCGAGAGGACCAGGTTCGAGTTTCGGCGAGGGCACTGCTCATTGTTCACGTGTCCAACATCAAAATAACCTAAGGACTCTACAAGGTGTAATAACGAAAATACAAAAAATCCCAACAATATTTAATAACTGATATTACATAAAATTGTTCATTTAGATAATTAATCTTGCAAAGATATAACCTTACGAACTATCAGTAATAACAATAATCTTACACAGATAATAGTTTATGCAAAAGCTAATCATAGAAATGTAGCCCACTAGCGACTGAATGATAAACCTTCAAACACTGATATCTCAACCCGAAGAAGTGGCTGCTGAATGGTAGTTTTCGTGGTTTTGTCAACGTGTAATACAAATAAGCCCCTTTTTTGTTATGTTCTCCTCTTTGGAAGGTAGCGCTTGCTTGTTTATTTCAGTTTTAAATATTCTAATTCAGTCTAGTGATAAAAAGTCGCAAATATACATTAAATTATTTCCTAATTTATAGAGAAAATACATTCGACAAGAAAAATAGAAGTTTACTATCTAACTTTTGAATTCAGTAGAAATATAATTAAGATACATTATAAGACACAATATAATTTTACATTTTACGATGTAAATCCTACTTAATACGAAAAAATGTGCAATAATAGTCAAGAAAAGCATACTGTATTACTAGCTACATCTAATATATTCGAAAATTTTATCAGGCATAGAAAGTTCCAAACCCTTTCATTTCTGCGCAATAATTTAATAAAACTGGTTTAATATCAGTGTGAAAATAATTTTCTCAGATTACCCGATGAAGAAGTGTAGATGATTATGAAGCTGGGTCTTTAAAACAAGGAAATTAGCCAGATTTTAATATATTTTAAAAAAGGTTTTTTTATTATTTAAATGTGAAGTATCATTATTGCAATTTTATTGATACTCTGTCCTATCCAAGGTCAAGTTATACAAAGGTCATGTTTAAATGGAAATTTGAAAATTAGTCTGAGATATCTAATGACAGTATACTGTTCAGCTGGCAAAAACACCTATCCATATAAATAAGAGAACCTGGGCTCGAACCTTAAAAAAAAAATTTTAAAAAATTTTAAAAAAATATCAAGAACAAACCATTGCAGTATCAGTTTATCAAAAAAAAATCATTATACATTAAACCTATTAGGTATATGCTTGAAAACGGTTTCTTTTAATGTTTCTAATTATGTAAATCTTTCAGAAACCAGGATATACATACCATCATTTGTAATTTATATTAACTCTGACACAGCCCTGAAAGAGCATCATCTGGATTCAAAAGTCTTTCTTTAAAGCCAGTCATACGATTAAACCGAATCCTCTCAAGACATAACATGAAAGGCCGTAAATGGCAATTGAAATTTCATGTTCCACAAGAATTAGAAAACAAATGACTGGATTCATTATGTTCATTGAGCTGGAAGCGAGACGCTCCCGTGTTTAGCATTTATAATTAAAACCCAACCATCGATTCCTCAGACGAAATTTCTTAAATTATTTATAAACTTTCGCTCTTCAATACCTCTCGGCGAAAACTCGGAGATTAATTAAAACCCGAGACGAAATCCTTGAGCGGAGGTAAACCCCTTCTCGGTTCTTTTGTTCCCGCTAAATACTTTCGTGTTTCGAATCCCAAAGGGAGTAACGTAACCTCCAAGCGTTTTCAACTCCTCCCTCACAATCTCCTGGATTTTCTTTGTTTAAGAGCTTATGGTGGAGCGATCAATAAAATTCGAGATGCATGTTTTAAGAATTATTTGCTTTGTGATGAGAAACTCTCTACAACGAATCGCTTGTGTGGAAATCAAGAGTCTTTTATTCAAAATTATGTAAGAACGTTTTCAATTGAAACCCTTCTGTTATTTTTCATTACACGTTCTCTAGAAGTTGTACAATGGGCCAAATTTTCCTTTATTTTAAAGTAGAGTGGAAAGGATTTCAAAATTGAAAAGGGTCGACCATGGTCATGGAATTTATGGAATGGGCTTCAAAATTAGTGCTGTTCTTCTGTAGCATAAAAATTAAAGCTACTGCGTAGCAACATCTGAATGTTAAAAATAGTTACTCAACGAAGAAATTCATAAGCAGATTTAATCTTAAATCCAGCATTCAGCAATGAATTATCAGTTACTTTCCCAAACAAGAGAAATACTCTGAATTCTTAACTTCATTGTGATCTTTACACCAAGAGATATTGAAAAAACTCAGTTATATTAACCGATCAGGTTTTTTGAGAAATAAGCAGTTACCAAGATAATTGCTCGGTGAAGGGTGAGCAATTGTTCTATGCATGAGGCTATAAAAAAAACTTGTGGCTATTAAATATATGCAGGGCATTAAATAATATATGTTATAGTAAAGAGTTAGTAAAAACTCATCATAGGCAAAGCGAATAATCTGCATAAAGTTAACTTAGAACGTAGAAATATACTATAGAAATGTATAATTTACTTACTTGAGAAATATATAATTTATTCTGCATTAAGAGTATTTGAAAAATCGTTTAATAATTACACTAAAATGTTTCTAAAAATTATCAGTTAACGTAGAAATTATTATAAACACAGGGATAAAATGTACTATGAATTGCATTAAACAGCTATGCCAGGAAAGTAAAGATTTGCATTAGAGGCTGTATATCACTATAGAATATTTGATCCAAGCAAAGTAGAGCAGTTCGGAATTTTTTCAAAAACCAGTTTACAGATTTTTAATAAAAAATAGAAATATATCTTTTTTCCCCACACCGTATTTTTTACGATATTTTAGGGTGCGGGGACAAAATCATGACCAAATGACATTGTAGAGGAAATAGAATTAAGTCTCAATTTCGTTTTGGTTTCTAAACCGCACAAAGGAAATAATTTGCATCTTTACTTGAAATCTCTGAAAATTTTGTCATCCCTGAAAAATGACAAAATTTTAGGTAGAGACTGGTGCAAATCATATTTGGTGAATTTTCTTCCACCTTCAATGGCAAAATGATGGTATTCTGTGAGGAATGGCAAACATTCTCTGCGGTGTACTGGAAAATATTTTTTTAAATTTATTTAAATCTTTGTTGCTAGATATGTGGACAGTTTATTTGAAAGTTAGTTTTACATAAAAATATAGCCCTAATACTTGTTTACATTACAAAAAGCCTTCATTTCCAAAACTGAAAATTAATAGTTTGCTGGTTTTTCGATTCGTTTCTTCCGTAGGTTTAATGGAACTGCTTTTTAGTTGATTAGGTTAAATAGGCTTTTACAGTATTAAGAAACGCAAAAATTATTTTTAATTTGTTAAGCAATGCCTTGTACTTATTCGAAATAGAAAAACAGCGGGGATTATCCTTCAAATTAAGGCAACGTCAAATGGCGAACTTACGAAAATGCGCAGTTCGTCAGTCCAAACGGATGCTAAATTAAACATTTTAAAATATGTGCAATGGCATAATCTCTAAAGTATGACTCTTTTAAGCGATGTGGACGATAAGCGCAGTCATGTTGTGACGTATCGTAACATAACGCAAAGCGAAAATCGAAAATAACTATTCTACAGATTCCTCTGCTATTAAAATTTAAAATCGTTTGTCTAAACCTTCAGGGTTAGTTCAGAAGGATCATGCGTTTGCTTACTCATAAATAATAATGAGAAAAAGTTCTACATTCCCCCATTTCCATACTACTCTAAATATTAACTCCTGGAACCGTAAAGATAGTCAGATGTTTTATCGTCCCGTCTTAACTCGCAAGTGAATAACATAAACTCAAAATAATGTTTAAAATGTACCTTTTTATTTACTTGCCAGCTGACGGCTATATTTAGAATCAGAAACAACAGCAAAAAATCAAATCTTCGCAGTTTTTGTTAAATTAAGAACAATGTAAGTCAAATCAAAATGTTAAATTTCAGAGCTAAAATGCACCTACTAAGCTTTGGCTCAGCTCTTGATGTTTTATGAAGTACTTATGGCTAAGAAAGCTAAATCTAACTTCAGTAATTCCGTCTCAAGGAGATGTAATAGAGTAACTTTCCTTGATAGCTGCCAAAGCCTCTTTCTCGAACTCAAAAACTCTAGGGTTATATATGTACAAAAACTATTTTGCAACCTGATGGGAGACAATGAAAGTAGAAGAGAAAGTACATAATGATAATATAACTATAATAAACAGAAACATAATTGGTTAATTAACAATATAACTTACATAAATAGTAACATAATTGGTTAATTAACATAAAACCCTACTTATTAACTAATCATACTAAGTTCATTTCCAAGTAACGAGCAAAATTAATTTTGTTCAGTGCCTGGTCTTGAACCATATAATTAGAACTTTTCTTATAAAAATACCGGAAGGAAATACCAGTCTCTAGCACATAAGGAAGTGTAAGTTTATTAGGTTATAAATTTAGCTCATCAGGTTTCGTTTTATGCTGCACATGCAATCTATAAATCTATTTATTTTATGTATCCTATCTATGTATATTAAGTAATCTTATGTTATTTAATCTTATATAAGGTGTGTGGTGGAAAATCCTTCTATCGCCCTATTAGGAAAACTTTTAAGGAAAATTTTGAAAACTGATTTCTGTTGAATGTACATGTTTAGGTGATTTTTTACTTAAAGGCAAAATAAAGAATGTGCTCTAAAAGCAGCTGTAAAAAGGTATTCCACTGTCTGACCAGTTGGCTCACGGAGTTTACTGTCCTGCTGTACACTATCAGATTGGTAAGTAACCATTTAACTCAAAATAAAATAATTTATTATTCTCATTTGATGATACATTAAATTGTAGATATTCTGAGTTAAATGGTTATTTGAAATGAATTTAACCCAGGGTAAATGCATTTCAAATAACCATTTAACTCAGAGTATCTACAATTTAATGTATCATCAGATGAGAATAATGGTTTCAAAGTTCTTATGCATCTTTGCAACATTTATAAAATAGCAGACCTTATCAAAAATAACACTTACCTTTAATATTAGCACAATTAATTTTTATAGACATAGTTGTACTAAAACGTGTACTGTGTGGATTAAAGAAATGGCACACTCAAATGAAAACTGTACATTAAAATCAAAAACATATTTATTGCATGAAACGTGAAGGGAAATTTTTTTTTCTTTATTTTAGGCAACATTAAATCCTTTTACTTAAAATCTAGACAAATAAAAACAAAATGTTATTGGTTTTACTCTTATCTAAAATTGAATTCAATTTTTTCTGGGAATAATTGCACCTGAAAATGCTTTTTCGTTTAATTTTATCTTGCAATTAATTCCAGAAACATATAGAGTGGTCTGTTGAATTCAGTGTTAGACTGCAAAGACAATGCTTAAATTATTCAAACACATTTCGCAGATGTTGTACCCATTCCAGTATGTCTCTTAAACTTATCCAATAAAAAGCAGAAACAAATGCGTTTTTCTACATAGTTGAGTTTTTGTCAGGTTCTGTTTAAGCAAACTTACATTAAAATTTTGTGAGCAACTAGCTTTTAGCAAAAACATTTATCTAAAAAACCACCTAAAATTAAAATTAATCTGTCCATTTTTGAGTTAAAGAAACGGAAATCTATTCCGATTGATTTAGCAACATAGGCTCGGTAAATAAATAAAAGGAATAATAATCAGTACTTTAGTTAACCGTTCTTTGTACAGACAAAACAGAAACTAACTAGCGTGCGTGTAAGGCATCACTAACACTCATGCCTACCTAATATTCAAATTAAATTCTTGCCTTCATTTCGCCTTCATTTCTTCGTAACACACGCCCTTTATTCAAACCTTTATTCATAAGACATTATTTATGAAATAACCAAACACAGATTAAAAATTCAAATAAATCTGTAAAAGCATGCAATGTATAAGACTAAAATAACTTTTTCATAACAATGTTGTATTTTAATTTATTTCAATTTATATAAATTGAACATGTTATTGATCATAAAATAAAGTTTTTTTTATTTCTAAGTAATCCATTTATTATTTTTAATAGCTCAGTTTGTTAAGCTATTCCAGATATATTAAATAAGAAATCTTGTGCTTTTCTAAAGAGCACATTCTGAGCTAGAGATTATGAGCGAGGCACCTACAGAATAAGCACTTCCCGCAGGAGCAAATGGGAAGGCCAATAGTTGTACTGTCACTGTTATTACATCCAGATCAATTATATTCAGAAAATCTAATAGTAAATCCAAACATAGATCATTTTCAAATTCAAACTTTTACAGATGGATCAAACACAGATTTAGGCGTAGGAAGTGCTTATTGTGCTATCAAAACCAATGATCTTATACAAACTTTTAAAACAAATTTGAATGATACAAGCAGAACTATTGGCTATAAAAGAAGCAATAACGTATGCAAGGCAATTCTCAATAACCAGTGTTATAATAGCAGATAGTGCCTCAAGCATTCAAGCAATAGCTGGTCATAGTCGCTGTCCTCGCTGTCCTTTGGTTCAAGATATACAATATTAACTCACATATTTTCCAAACCTAAACAACATTGAACACGTGCCTATATAGGAACAACGGACAATGAAATGGCAGATAGCTTGTCAAAAGAGACAGCAAAGGGTGTTACAACAGCAATCACCTATTTAACAATTCCAATATCACTTTTAAAATCAAGACTTGAACAAGACTTAATTTCTCAGTGGAAACTCATGTGATCACAACATAATACGGCAGACGAACGTTTGTGTTTCTACCAAAACCAACACGAAATTTAGTTACAACAAATAATGAAATAACGTATATTCTAACAGCATATGGACTCTTAATTTCGTATCCTTTTCGTTTCGGCCTGTATCATACAGACAAATGCTGGTGTGGATCAACGGGAGCAATACATCATTACCTGTTTGAACGTACAATCACTAAAGACCTCCACTTTCTTCCTTTCACAAGGGAAAATGCCCAAGGATGGTTCAAATAACTACTCAGAAATACATATCTTCGCAAAAAGCTTCAAAATTTAATGGAATATCTCACATAAAATTGTGATAGTCTAAAGGCAGCATAAATTAAGACTCACAATTCCATATCAGCATTATTTCGACATAATCAGCATCATTTAAAGGCAGTATAACTTCAATCTACAATTATGAAACTTACTCTAGACTAACTATAAAACTTTATCAGAGCTTCATCAGAACTTACTTCAGACTAACTATTAACTTTATCAGATAAATAACTTTTAAAAGACTTATTAAATGTGAACTTTTACGAATAGTGAACTGTTTATGAACTGTGAATTATTATTATATTTCAGAATATCATTAAAATACTACATTATTTATTATGCATATTAATAAAATTTAGTATTTAATTCTTCATTTGTATTCTACATTATGCATTCTTCATTGAATGTGCGTATCATCAAAATTTCTGTTAATATTTACATGAAATTCTGTCAGTGTATGTCAGGTGTATTGCAAAATTATGTATACATCAAAATCAAATTTTTATTGTAATATTATAAAATTTAAATAAGCAGGGTCCCACTGAGTGAGCAATAAAGCAATGAAAGTCTTCATTGGCCGCACAGCTGCTCATCCAGTTGTCTCCTGTCTTCTGTCACTATTATAAATGTAATGCAAGGAAGCCTTTAGTACAACTAAACTAAGCTAAGGAAGCTTTAACGTAAGAAAAGGCAATCTTGGGGAATGGGGACCTTGGGAATCTTCGGAAAATAAAATTTTTAAACGATTTTTAATATGTCAGTAAATTATTTGAATTGTGCTTTTAAATTGAGAAATAAATTTGGAAACTTAACATTAAAAGCACTTTTATACCTCTTTTAATATTTCTATATCTTCTTAATCAGAAAATAATAGTGATACTAAAAATATTTGAGGTTCCTTTATGTTAATTAAACATTTATTTATCTTTTAGATCTCTTGAGTCACTTCTCTCTTTCCGTTTTCCCTCCAGAATGCAAATTAGTTAGCATGTATCCGAGGTGAGGCTTTTAGTTCGTAAGACACAGCGCATTTTGCCTCTCGTGGCTGCGTTACACTAGTCTGCTATCTTAGGTAAGGCCTTGCATTATAGTTGCCGATAGTTGAATTCCACGCCGGTTAAGTTTTGACCCAACTTCGGGTTACATTGTTTGTGTTGCCTTCGGTTCCTAGTTTATTTAAATTCAGTTAACTTACTGTTAATTTAAGTTACCTCGCCACGAGTGGTTGACTGAGTTGTATGCACAAAATGTGCCAGCTGTTCTTCTTTTAATCACTTGTCAATTATTAGTATCAGTATGGCATTGATCTGTTCGCCCGCCCCGAAATCAAATTCCAGTATTACCATTCTAATATTTTGAAAGCAAATTCCCATGTTATAATTGTATATGGTTGTTCACGGATATCTTGACTGATAAAAAATTTTCGGTACGTGAATTTGACTTCAAAAAAATTCAATTCAAATTTCATATAAACATTCACCTTCTCTTTCTATTGTGTAAGGTATTACACTGTATTTTATTCTAATTCTCTAGCCATATTTCAAATTCACCACGCACTTTTAGTCCGTTTTCAACTGTTGCAAATATATCAATGATTGCTCTTTTGAAAACATATCAATCTTTTTGATATGTTTTCAAAAGAGCATTTCAAAGAAGAAAAATGAATGTTATATTCAGTCCGCTATGGTAATTACTTAAGTGACACTATTTCTTGTAATATAACATTAAAAAGCATTATTAATGAGAACTGCATTTACCAGATAAATAACAATTGCAACGTATTTCAGAAACAGGTACAGAAGTAAAAACATTTGTGCTTCTTAATATTTTATGCCAGTGCGTATATAAATTATTAGCGCCTAATAATCCTCTGACTTTTCCAAATTCTTCAAAACAAACATCATATTCAATCATGTCCCTACGTTTCGCCGCATTATCTCTCTCCTAAAGACTACCTTTCTGCCCATTATCGTTTTTAACATCCTTACGATCGAAGTTATTTATGCGGTAAGTGGACAGGATTACAACAGCGAGAGAGGCCCCTTAATGGATGTAACGGGATTCCTTCAATCTGCTTGCTAAGAAATGTCACAAACTTCCGCAATGGGAAGAAAGAGATCACTTATCGAAAAACAGCGCGTCGATAAAATGAGATACCAAAATTCTTTAGCCCGTTTTTTTAACCTGTTAGCCTGCGAACCTCACGTAGGATTGACAACAGTTGCCAGGAGGCACGTCCTTCTATTCTTCTTAAAGATGGTTCATTCCTTGGTAGAACTACTGGTGACAAGCCAACATTATTAAATATTTACAGCTGAAGGGGGTATATTAATGTCCATATTTAGTGACCTATAAAAGAATGAGCTCAAAAGATTTTTCTTTTATTTTTCACCGCTTTCTATTGGCGGAGATATTAGAATTATGGTAATTTTTATAAAATTAATTTCTTAATAAATGACAACACTTCAGAGATATACTGCGATATTCTCACCCCCAGTAGATTATGTTTTTACTCCAATAAATTAATTATAATACAGATACACCGTTTTTAAATGGTACTGTAAGAGTTTTACCTTTAACTTGTTTTGTCGAGTTTCGTGGACTGCTTAAAAAATGCTTGACGTTTAGGAAAAATTTCTAATACACTTAGATACAAATAATCATTTTTATTCTGTCGCACAAATCAAAATATGACAATTTGGCCGTACAGCTGTTGCTGAAATGAAATACATAATTATAACTGTTTATTACGCTAGCAAATTTTAATTATATGCATTTTTACGAACTAGCGTAAATTTATATGTGCCTTGAGAACAGGAATCGTCTAAAATGTGAATAGATGCGGCTTTCTGTTACTGATGGCCTGAAACATTCACTCTTATGAAACGCTGACAGTTTTTAATGTTTTCAGGTATATTCCAAGTACAATCCAACGGCGTTTATATCCTTTCAGTATCAGAAATTTCATAGTGAAAATACTCAGCATACATATTGCACCAACTCTGTTACAAGATCAGAATAGGTGCCATACAGATGGGAACGCAAGGAATAAAGACATGCTGCGTTTCAAATTTTGCGTAGTTTTGAAAATATTTTCAAACGTTTTAAAAAAATCGACGAGTATATTTTTAGTGCGAATCAACTTCTAATCAGATATTTGATCTAAATGAAATTTTCAAGTGCGTGGGACCTCAAAATATTTTGTTTAATTTAGTATATCTTATCTCAAAATGGTTTCACAGATGCTTGGAAGGCCATTTAAGCTCTTAAAATATCTTAGCATTACATGCAGCTGAAGGAGGGAATGTTTTTCTCAGTATCCGCAAGTACTTTGATGATGATGATAATCTTTCTTAGAATTAAAAGTTTTCTACTTAAAGAATATTTCTGGATGTAAGAATTCTTCTGGTTTTATTGTCACACTAGCAAACAGTATAACACTATTTTAATCAGCAATATTAAAATGCAAGAAGAACTGAAGTTAATTAATTACTGCAAGTGTTTCATTAAAACATTAATAAATCTTTTGTAGTACGGTTTCCAAATTTTCAAAAGTTAATTTCATATTGATAGCATTTCTGACTCTTAAATTTAACTTTCTGCAGATGGAACATAAAGCATTATTAGTATAAGCATTTTCCAAACATTATGTTCATAGGAGGGCAGGGGCACCACACTTTAATATTGATAACAAGGAAAAATGTTGAATTTTTTAATTCATACTTTAAGGAAATGACCCCATTTTATAGCTACACATAACCGGGAGTTGACTATAAAAAATATGAAATGCATTCACAAATGTCAAAAAGTCTTTCGCGATTTAAATCATAATATATCTGCATACATAATTGGAACTTCGGTAAGGTTTTTCATGAAGCATTTATGCAATATAAAATGATGTTACTTTAAAACTGTTGCAAACATTCGAGCGCTAAATAGCGTATGTTCCATATCTGCATATAGAAATACATATAAAACAAATCGTAATTACTCTGTGACACAAACTGTGTTGTCTAATATTACCAGTTAGTAATGATTAATAATTCAAAAGAAGTTGACATAAAACACAGTGATTGGTTTATGCGATGCTTCATTACTGCACACCAGTCTACAGAAGACCAAACAACAATTGTTGACAGTATATAATCACTTTTATTTTTCGGTTCGGAAAAACGTAGGAATGCTGAGCTACGAAATCTTTGATAAATTCAAATTTTACAGCTACACTGCCTTTAATAATCTTCTTCATGGGTGACTTATTTACTAAAATTGTTTATGAAACATAAATCAAACCAATTTAGAACATTTTGACTACTAGCATTCTCTACCGTATACTTAAAATCTTAAAACCACTGATATCAAAATTCCACTTAGTTTTACTTAATACATTCACATATACAGGATGTTTAAACTAAAAGCGTACTGCACATTTCAGGGTACATAATCTAAACATATGTATGTTGTTTGCAATGGTCTTCCTATTCCTGTATTTTCCCATTACTGGAAGAAATCTATCAACTTTTGGTAGAGGTATTGAATTCACTTCAAGCAGAAAGAAATTTGATAAGTCATGTACGAAAAGCAAGTTTTGAATATTGTCATATTACGTGCAGCACAGCTGACTCTTGCTTTGTAAGAACTTCATTTTTAGCGACATTTACGATTTTAAAATCGGGTGTTTTTGACACGTGAGGCATCGTTTTATGGAAGTGGGTATGCCTAGTAAATCTAAAAACCTACATTTTTTTGATTGAGTCTCTATCAAGCAAACACAGTTACTTGATCTCCAGCGTGAGGGCGATTAATTATTACACACCTATTCTTTAAAGCGACTACAGACGCTGAGACTTAACAAGATATTATATGGTAGTTCATCGCATCACTGAAAGGGAATAACATTTTGATGTCGGAGAAATTTTTAGCAAGAAATTCATATCTAGTGAGTATGACTATCAAGATATGAAACTCTCATCAGTCTAAACTACTTTTAACGGGGACGACAAACCGTGTTAAAAAACAATACACGCAGGTTGGAACAGATTTAAAAATATTTTTAAAATATTTTTAAAATATTTTTAATAAGCAAATTTAAAAATATTTTTAATAAAGCAAATATTTTAAAAGAAATATAATTTTTGTCACAAGGTCACAAATCTTTATAAGGTTGCTTGTATTATCATAAAACTAGAGAACTAGAAGGACATCATTTCCAAAATATATGATATAGATCTTATAAATATGTACATTTTATGTTTCCATGTAGAGTCCACTTTTAACCAACCTGTATGCTAAAGTAAAACTAGTTTCTTACTAGTTTCTTTTTATCTAAATTTCAATTAAATTCTCTTTTTCTGCAGTGAATATGTATGTTTCCTTGAATTTAAAAAGTAATTAAAAATTTAATAAAAACTGTTATTTCGGAAGGATTACTACTATTTAAATACAAATTAATGAAATTATTCAGAATTTTGAATATTTTAAATGAGCATAAATTCATTTATTTAACAGATTTTTACCATTTCAGTTGAAAGTTAGTATTTTATGTTACATTCAGTTCAAGTTAAAATTGTTAAAAGTTAAAAGTGCTTTTAACACGCATTTTCTGCATATATTGCTGATTATTTCTGTCAGTGAGTGAAGTAATAAAAAAGAAAATTTTCCATTTTTTTCTACGAACGGATTATGTGTGAATATTGCTCAATAAATGGCAGTCTTCGTAATTAATTGGCCGGAAAATATCTATGACAATGCGAAAATCGATCATGGTTGATCACTGTTCGTTTGAGAATTAGGAAGTTTAATCTCCAACTCCGAGTTTAGTCAAATTTCACTATTTTCCTTTCCATTAAAACGTATACCTAATACGTAATTTACATTTCCCTAACTAATACGTAAGAATCGTATATGCTACTTACGTATTAGTTACAGAAAAGTAAATGTATATATATTTTATTAACTCCTATGATGAAACAAGTACCTGCAACAAGTTTGCAATCTTTCCAGTCTTTCATCTGATTCGTAATTTGGGTTAAGTTTTAACCTAAAGAGAATGAAGCAACTTTTTTATTATTTAGCCACCGTTATGGTGCTAGCGACACGGGCTGCCATAATATTTGGCAAGGGTTCGAATCTAGGAGAAGACATAGTTGTTTATAATCATATAGTGTTTTTATTGTATGAAGCGCTTAAATTACTGTCCAGCTGGCAGTCCTCTCGAAAACGTGGTGGTAGAGGAACTATAAGTGGAAGGTGTTCGATTCCATCCCTTGTTTGTCTGCTACACCAAAACTGGGAAGGATTATGGAATTTCTCCGAAATTTAAAATTAGTCGCCCCTTGTGGCACATCTCAGGCAATGTTCTCATTGAAAAGATGACTAAATGACCGATAACCTGACAAATTCTTACATAGTAAAATGTGAGGCCATTGGGAATCCCCCCAGCATATTTTTGTAGAGTCTCTGAGCTGGCATATTCATATTTGTTATCAGAGAATACCAAGGAGGAAATTACATTTATATTATAAGTTCTTTTTGACACAGAAGAATTGATACCGTATATAACGACATAAGAACTTACTGTACGTAAATTGCCGCTGTAAGCAAACTATATCATGTAAAGGCTTCATTTCTTATATAACTTTTACTTATTTCCTCAACAATCGCCATATTTTAAACTAAAAAGTCTGAAGTGGACACCATATGACTTCCTTGTACGGCCTATTAAATTATACACATTTTTGCTGGATTTTATTTAAACTTATTTAAACTTATTTCCTCGAATTTAATTGGAGATATACTTCTCATTCAATTAATTCAGTTTTCCCTTCATACCAAGCCAAAAATATATAAAAACTCACAATATCTTCATTAAAAACTGAAAAATTTAGAAAAACATAAAACACCAAATACAGTTAAAACAATTTAAAGAACACTTTTTATAATTAAAATTAGAGTTTCTACGCAAAAACAAGCAATTAGGCCAGCGGAAAAAAGGCCGATTTTTTGGTGCAAAAAACTGAAAGTTTACTTTTGCTCCCACTCATCAAAAAGACACTAAAGTTGCAGAAATTGACTTAATTCATTGTTCTGCTAAGCTTCAAATGTAAACAAATATGGCTTCTCCATTACGCTTAGCCGCACTTAAACAACATTTAAATTTCTGATAATTTTACAACTATTGCATGCAGATTAACTAAAGGCATAAAAACCCTTAAGCGGAACATAAGACCAACATAATTCAATAATTTTTAAAGCATAACAAATGGATAGTTTTGTTTCCAATAGGATACCTCAAATTTTTCTCGATTGCAATACTTCCTTTACCTTATACAAGGAAGTAAAAGAGAGATGAGTGCAATCCACGTTAATAAATGTCTATTACTTTATTAGTCACTGTTCACATCCCTGTTAATTTTGTTCATGTCGAGTAAACATAATACTCAAATTTCTTTTGAGCTTACAGTGACATGTAAATTATGTAAATTATGTAAATTCCAAGTTTCACAGTCTGCAATATCCGAACTTACGATTTTCAAAGCCATGTCGCAAATCAAATGATAATTATATGATTTAAATACTGATAACGAAAATAAACAATGTGATTGTATTATCAGAAATCGAAATTTGATTCCATGGAGGAACCTAAAATAAATCCCCAAGTTATCATATTTATGAGTCATGTGACTGCAATCACTTATAAATTAACCATGTCATTGCAAATGAAGCTGTCTATCAAATTTTAAGGACGATTATAATTATAACAAATCGTATCATCTTCTACCAAGAGGAAAACTAAATCAATGAAAATGACATTTTAAGAATTTCTTAAGGTTGGAAAGCAGTAATTATCGTCATTGTCACAAGTGGTCTTTGAGAATGCGAGGTGGCAGCCTGCTGTATATTTTAACTCAGAAATTCAAATATCCGAGCTTGGACACATATTGACGGTTATCCAGTTCGGATAACTGTTTTACTGTACATTTATAATCTCTCTGTGAGCTACTCATTCTTTAATTGCTCGTGAAAGGAATCATTGCTTGCAATGCTTTTTAGGGGGAAAATGCTCGTTACATGTTTTGCAAACACATTTTTATTGTGCCAGAGTACCAATGTCATCTTTCTGCTAAATTTCCTTGCTGAAATAATCGAGAAATGTTACGCATATATTTGCTGATATATTAGTAAATCTTAGAAAATTCAAACATTTGATTCCATAAACGATTTCAAATTAATTCAGAAAAAGCGTAATAAAACACAGATTCATTAAATGACTAGCGAAATAGCTAGTTAATTAAATTTATATATTGAAATTAATGTAAAACTTCAAATAGGGAAAAAATTCTCATTCTAGAACAAACTTAAAATTATCATTCGGGGTTAGTGTAATTTCTCCTAAAAATGAAAATGTATAATGACATTATTTGAAATGATTTAATAGGTTCAAAATACATGTGTAAAGGCCATAAATAAATAAACGCTGTTTTCGTTGCGTGTTTGTAATTTTATTATAAATATTAAGAAAAATCGTAAAACTTTACGCATAATTACTTCCCAAAGGTAACTAACTACCTAGTATTTAAGTTGCAGATGGAAAAAATCAAGGCACAACCAAACCATTCGTCGAGATATGGACAAGGTTGAATTACGACCATTCAGTTGTCTTAACCACTCGGCCATTGGTGTGCTTGATACCGAAATAAGAAAAATAATATCGGAAGTATGGAAAAATATGAGAAGTATACCGTGGAACAATAACTCCAAGACGATTTAACTTCATTTCAAACCATATGTGAAATTGTTTCTCACATTACAAAGCCTGCGATGAAAAGGAGTGCAACTGAGATTTGGAAATGCAAATTAAAAGTATTTAATATATTTTATAAGAATGAAACATATCGTCCTGCAGAACTTTAGCTATTCAAAAGCTGTCAGAAGCAAAATGAAACTCAAAAAACATGTTTCGTACATTTGAAATCATATAGAATAATCAATCATACCGTTGAGAGGAGGGTTACTTCAACCAGAATCGTTGAAAATCAATTTACATAATCATAAATGAAAAAAACCTAAACCCACTGACATAAGAGCATCATCTCTGCCAGCTGTTAAGCGAAATATTCCGCAAACCGAGTACGGGGGGGGGGGAGAAAGCAGCATTTTTTGGCATTTATTTTTTGCGCTCCGTGGACTCAGTTGGGAAAAGCTGTATATTTGGGAATAAAAGCTTTAAGCGAAAGGGTCTTAGAAAATTTCGATTGAATAATGCCTATTGCTGATGTCAAAAATCAGTTTTTACAGGGGGTACACGGATTTGGATAGTTTGAAAGAAAGATTTCTGAAACCATATGCTACTACTCGATTCTTCAAATGTTGGTCATCAAATGCAAGATAGTTTTTTTTTTCCTTTTAGATTTTCACTATTTTTAGGAATAAAAAATTTTTATTACACTCAGATTTTTACTTTTTTTATTTCATCAAGAAATAAAAATACACATCCTTTAGGACATTTCATCCCCATGTATTTATCTTCACTCCGGAAATATGAAAACCACAACTCACGTTCGCAAATGTTTTCTCATAAGTACAAAATTTTTCCTTTCTACGTAAAACTTTTCCACGCCTAAGTATGTAATAAAATAGAGAAAAATATATAAAATGTATAACCGCTAATTAGGAAAATGTGTATGAGAACCCATTCTTAGGCTATGCCCAAAATGTCACCTTTGTGTCAAACCACATACTATATGGCAAAAGAAACGGTGTTTATAAATTATAATAGAGGTACAAGTGTTTATGAAAAGTATCAGTTAAGGTGCATTATAAATCACATTAGTTAGATTCATTACAAAGTTAGCTTAATGAGTCAATATATTAAGTTAGCTTAATGAGAATAGAGGTTCAAAACTGAACATTGTTAACACTGAAGAGCTTAAAATCATATATCCAGATATAAAGGGTATTAAGAATTAAAAGGAAGTACCAGAATATGCAGGAAATGTTAAAGTTTGAAACTAAATGGAGTTAATAATGAAGTATGGTATTAGAATCAGTCATGGTAAGAGTACTACAGAATGATAAATTGTAGAATTGGCAAATTAGAATAGTACTATAAAATATAGACTAAGTAAGGGCTATTCAACGAAATGAATATGAATAACAGTTAAAGGTTGTAAAATAAAATGCTTAATTGAAAACTATGTCTTTGTTTAAGACATTTAAACATGTAAATTTAGCTGAAATAGTAAAATATAAAGCGTGATTACAGTCGAAAATTATAGAAAAAGATTTAAAATTTAGAGTGTGTTGGGAACTAGAAAGAAAAAAGGTGTCGGAAAAGTATAAAAATTACATCTAAAATTAATTAAAGTCCATGTATATGGTATGAAAATGTAATAAATAAGTTCAAAATTACGAAGGTTCAAAATTACGAAAGGTTTGAAATGAATAACAAATTTTGAAAATCTAAAGTTCAGTAAAGCCCAAAGCCCATATAAGGTCGGAAAATAGAGGAATTAAGCTAAACTTAAGAGCCTGTTTGAAATTACGAAGGTTAAAACATATCAAAGTAGACAAAAATTGTCACGTACATAATGTGAAAATATAGCAAATTAGTTGAAAATCAGAGTATGTTGGAAACTAAAAAAAGTTAAAAAGTAGAAAAGAAGTTAAAATTTACATCTAAAATTAAATAAAAGTTAGGTATTTGGTAGGAAAATGTAATAAAGAAGTTTAAAATTAGAGTACTTTAAAAATTAGGAAGGTTCAAAATGTACGAAACACGTTAAATATACCATCTAAAACTAAATCAAGTTCATATAAGGTCGGTAAATAGAGGAATTAAGCTAAACTTAAGAGCTTCTTTGAAATTACAAAGGTTAAAACATATGAAAGTAGTCAAAACTTGTCACGTACATAGAGTGAAAATATAGCAAATTTGTTACCATTCAGAGTATGTTGGAAACTAAAAACATTAAAAAGTAGAAACGAAGTTAAAATTTATATCTAAAATTAAATTAAAGTCAAATATATGATCTGAAAATATAAGAATTGTGTTAAAATTAAGACTATATTAGAAATTATAAAGGTTAAAATGTATGAAAGAAATCAAATCAAAGTCATGTATATAGTATAAAAATATAATAAATTAGTTAAAAATTAGAGTATATTAAATATTATGACGGCTAAAATGTATAAAATAAGCTATATTTTACATCTAAAATTAAGTAATATAATAAATAGAAACGCAGATCTGAATAATTAAGCTCGTAAAACGTAACAAGTGAGTTAAGAGTATTGGTTAAAAGGTATGAAATTCTGGGTAAAATGGAATAAACAATAAAAATAAGGAATATAATTAAGATTACGGAAAGTAAATCTGGTACTATGAATAGAAGATTTGAGAAATAAGGTAAAATTCTGAGTATATAGGAAATCATAACGCTTAAAGTATAAGGAAACATACAAAAATTTACATCCAAAATTAAGACTTTCTGAATCAATCATTAAATTCGAAAATAAGCACAGTTAAGGATACCGAGGAAATAAGCATTGTATACGTCGTAAAATAGCTGAAATTCAAAGAAAAAATACAAAAGCTAAAAATTCATTAACAGAAACTTCCGAAAATCAAGAAAAGCTAATCTGTTATCAAAGTGTGACATCATCTTATCAGTTATATGAAGAATCCTGAAACACTCCCTCTTACCTACTGCGCCTTCGCGCTCCGCCTCTCCAATCCGCCTCTGAACTTGCACCGCGTACTCCGCCTCCCCAATCCGCTTGCGAGCTCATCCGCAATCCGCCTCCTGTCGCTGAACCGGTGCTTTCCTAATACTAATATAGTTTACGACAGTAGGTTACTTGTATATAGGAAAGCCACAAAGACCATCTGCCTAAGAGAAGAGATACCTTCATGGAGAACTTCCTGAGGAAAACTTGTTCATATTTTTATGTTACAAATAGGGAAACTCACAAAAACCAACCATGGTCACTTGAGACCGAATCGAAACCACGATGAACTACAAGTATTTAGCGATAGTTTTTAAAGAAAAGAGCGTTACGATTTTATCATTTAGAAGAATCCGATGATAATCTAAAAAGAAGTTTTTGAGGGCCTCCAAATGATAGTTTTGATAAGGAAAGAAAATTGGGAATTTCTTCAGCTAAATCAATAAATTGATGGAAAAGCCACTCAAATAGCTTTTGAGAATATTTTGCAAACATTTTTCAAGAATATGGGTCTAAGTCAGCAGCCATGAATCGCCATAATTGTTCATAAACTCTAATTCAGTTTTATACAGTTCAGGCTAATTTACGATTAGCAGAGATTAGTAAGGTTACAACTTACAAACTGAAGAACTGCTACATACTTTCAAATTTGATTCACAAGTTACGGAGGCAGGTTTTAATTCGTGTAACTGAAATTTTAAAACAATGATACAAAACGGAATCAATTTCAGTTCTTCTTATTTTGCTGTATACATGTATCTACAAGCATGTAAGAACGTAAGTATGAGTGTACAACTTTCATTATCAAAGTAACAGTACAAATAACGCGGAAGAAATTACCGCATTTTTTGAAGTCGTTATCCATATCATAATTTAAATGCGTAATTAACAATTTAGATAAACTGAATTTGGAATTTATTTGTATTTTCATATTACCACATTATTCTGAGAATTTCAACGAACATTTGAGCAACATATCCAATGAGCGTTTGTAAATCTACCACACAGCTTTATACAATTAAAAAAACTAAGCAAAATACAATAATAAGAGCGTCTTTTCATCAATAAATTTATTTCAAATTATTCTGAGTATTAAAATTTTAACCGTAGTTTAACATTAATAACATTCTTTCATCTTTGCAGGAACCTCTAGTTTATGTTTTAATTCTTCGTGATTTTAATTGTTATTGCTTCTGCTAGTTAAGCAGAATACGAAGTTTCTTTTTGTCTGAAATCTTCCTGATCTTCAAATACAAAACTTTTCTTCTTGTCTCAGCAACTTTCATGTATTTAAGGGGTATGCTTTCAAGCCTTTTCTAGCGCATGTTTTGATTGCTTATTCTATAACAGCAACTAATTCTAAAATAAAGAGACACTACTATCTCTCTACTTACAAGTAAAATAGAAGAGAAGGGAAATGGGTTCGCGTTAATAATTTAGTGCTTAAGCAAAAAGGAACTCTTTGCCCCACATCTAGTTTTAAGGAAAATAGATTTTTATCATAGGTCTCCTTCCTGTCATCAATACTGAGAACAAACACCGTATATTTTTCAGAAAAAGCATTTCTTCCTCCGATGTGAGGCGCGCCTTAATATCATTCAAGTTCCTTATATCCTATTCACAGTTATGGGGACCGTCTATCATCTTTCTCCGTCTTTCCCTGCAGCGCAGAGAAAGGAAAGATATGACCGCCATCAAAACTGGAAGAATTTCGTCTTGGAGCTTTGTATGTTGCTCAGCACTCCAGACAGCCCATCTTAAATACGAAAAAAGTCGGCGCTACAACTGCGTGACAGAAGGATGCTGTGCAATCGAAAGAATGAGGTGGAAGGGAAAAAAATGGAAGAAGCATTCACGCAAATCCCAACTTCAACAGTCTTGGGTAGTTTGTGGGGCTCAAATTAGCTCCACTAGAAATGGTAGATAAGAGGAAGCGAATGGAAGAGAAGTGTAGGTAAGAAGTGAAAAACCACGTAGAGCAAATTAATGGCGCAAGCTCGGAATAATCAAGAACGATTAGTTTCCAGAGATAATTCAGTTTAAAATTTATAATAAGTAAATTAGTCAGTCCAATGTACACGTCTATATGTCCGAAATGCTTTTTAATACAAAATAACAACAAACTGTATTCGAACGTCTAAAAGAATATATGTCTGCCACATTAAAAGGACAATACTGTTCTAGCTCCTAGGGATTCAAAATAAAAGAATCGTTAATTTTCTTTTTAATTCAAGTAAAGTTAGATTCATTTTTGTTAATCTAGTTATATATTTTAAATTGTTTCTTTGATTTAAATGAAATAAAATCGAACTATACTTACATTTTAAGAAACTATTAAATTCATTCAAATGAATATGTAAGACATGTAGATTGGCCTATAACATTCATTACACATTTGTGAAAAATTCGTTAAATATTTGTTAATTAAATAATAGACTAAACACGTGTGCTGATGTTAGATCAATTCCCTCATCTCGAAAAAACAGTTTTTGTGCTTTAGCACGCTTAACCAAATATAAAATTTTTTTATTAGTTAAAGTATAATAGAATATAACGGGATATTATACTTTGGTTTTACGTCATATGTCAATAAAACACATTTAATTTCACTGCTTAAATTGTGTTTGATCCTTATTGAATTTAAGGATATATTTTAGTTTTTTTTACCTGTCTAAACTTTGCAGTGGGGGGGGGGTAATAAAATAGCATAATAATAAAATTTTCTGGCAAGCATGCAAAGAAGTGTTGCCAATCGAAATTGCATAAGATCTTAAGGTCAACGTTAAAATTTTACCTGTTACTTAATAGACTGTGAAATTTAAAAGGGTTCAACGTTCTTGTGAATAGTTTATATTTACATTTTATTTTTGTATATATAAGCACAAATAATTAAACACTAGTCTAATTAACAAAATGTATTTCATATAGCGTCATACATTGGTATTTTGGCACAGAATAACCGATCATATAGCGTCATACATTGGTATTTTGGCACAGAATAACCGATTAATATGACTATTTTATTATTTATATAGTATAATTATTTATTAATCAATGTTAATAACATGTATTATTTATAAACATTTCTCTCTAATGAAATATTTATTAATGTATTGCCTGCATTAACCAAATCTGCTCAAATTGATTTTGACTAGATCCGCTCAGTAAGTAGACAGCAAAAATAAAGTGGCAATCAGATTGTACGGCGACGGCTTTCCAGTATAAACTTGTCAACATTGGTGATGTTCTTTTTTGTGCAAGTAATTTTAATTAATTCAGCCTTCAGAGAACATCGAAACGAATTGCTTTTGCACTGTCTTTGTATACTACACAGAATTAATTTTCTCAGATGAAGAAAAAGTATAAATATATCAAAATTAGAATGCAATAAAATAATTATAAATATATAACAAAGTAACAACTTCTATCGTGTTAAATGCCACTGCATTTACAGATATGAAAACTTTCGACGGATGTAAACAAAATCAAAATATAGTGCAACTTGTTTGTAATTCTTCTGGCTGCTTCTTACCGCTAACTTTGTTTTCAAATAACCTTTTAAGTACAGTCGTATTAATTTAATATTCTCCTTACAATGAAGACATAAAAAATTATACCACTAAACGAGCATCGTATCTCACGATTTCGTTTTTAGCTTTATCTGAGACTATCGCCACAATAATTGTGACATAAATCAGGTAAATGAGAAACTGGAATAACATTTACTATTAAAATATATAATTATTTATAATTAGAATATTTATATGTTATTATTTAATTTTCCTTGATATTTGAGGTAGATCTGTCTATCCAGTTAGTTTGAAAGTTCCTTCACAACAGGGGTAGAATTCGAATTGCTTAATTTTTGAAGATTAGAGCAGAAACTTGATCGCTGCATGAAATTCAGCGATTATTTTTTCCCAATTTTTCAGAATTTTTTTTAAATATAATGAAGATCGGATTTTTCCACGAGCATGGAATAAATCCAAGAAAGCAGTAATTCTAACTATTTTTTAATTCCGATTTTAGTTTTAATTGTTCTTGTATTTAAATGATTTTACATTACTTTCATCCTCAAAATAACTTGCAAAGTAGTCCTGTTCCAAACTCTAAATTAGAATACAGAATTTGAATAATCCTACATTTCGCTGACCTTCTGAAGATCGGATTTTTACACAAACATGGAATAAATCCAAGAAATCAGTAATTTTTCCTATTCTTTTTAATTTCGATTATCCTTGTATTAAAATGATTTTATGCTACTTACTTTGCAAAGTAATTCTGGTCCAAGATCTAAATTTGAAGACAAAATTTGAATCATTCTACATTTCGCTGACCTTCTGGAATAGCAAAGTAAATTGTTTCGTGAACATGTACAAATATTTTAGAATATATTTTACACAAACGTCGTCCAATTAAATGGCAATCTTGATCTAAGAAAACGGTACTAAATGCAATTCTAGTATCTGACAAAACTTCTAAACGCAAATTAGAATTAAAAATAGCCCTCCTCTGGAATGTTAATGAAAATCCTCAACAATGAAATAATTCATGAAATTATAAGTATAAATTCCAGGTTACGAATTACCTTAAATTGATAGCATTTCACATATCTTGATTTCACAAATTACCTCGACCTTACCGAAATATTTGCCTTTTTCTTTCATAATAAAATTTCTACCCTATTTCTTATTTAAGCAAAACCATTGAATACTAGATGCAAAAACTTCAAGTTGATGTGTCTGCTGTTCTTGTGTAACTTAAGTGATAAATAAGCTGAGAACGTTTCACTTTTGTTTACATTACGAGGTTATCTAGCACTTTACTCCGAAGCGTCAGGAATTGGCTCTCGAAAAATATATTAGTAACATTTAACAAGAGTTCATTTTTCACTGAGCAACAAGCGCTTACTGCGTAATGAAGCGTAATCATTAGTTGTGTAACTGTTAACTTTAGAAGCTTGATTGATGATTGACCTCAGAGCAGCCATAACATAATAGCACTATGCAAGTACTTCATAATCCAGTTATTTTTCGGAAGAATAATTTATTGGAAATTGTGCGGCCCTAAAGCAACCGATCTGAATATATCACTGAAATTTCAGTCATCGTATTTTTAGGATAATTTCCCATTATTCAACTAAGGCACAAGACTTACTTTTGGTTATATGAATATACGTATATGTATATCAATTTCAAATTACACAACAGATAATACTAATTAAAACTTGTGTTAAAACGACACTTTAGAAACGAAAGAAAGGTTTAAAACTTCCTTTCAAACAACATTTGTACTTTTTTTTTTTTAATTATTTTAAAATTTTTCATTGATGTTTAGTAAAGCAGGTATTCTTTCTGGTTTCCTTACAAGGCGTTCAAACACATTTTACGGAAGAATTTCCCCATTTTAAAAACATAAAATGGGGGGGGGGATATTTCTTACAAAATTAAATATGTGACAACCGATTTAATTCACGTATAAGTTTATAATTTGCGCTAGTTAAAGGAGATAAAAGAGCTCGATTTTAAAATTATAATGCTTGCCTTTTAAATTCCTAGCCTTTAGTTAATTTCAATTTATTTTATTCTGTCTTCTATCATTTAAATGGCTGAAATTTACTGCCAGGTTATCTTATTAGCTGTCAATTAAGTAATCGTATCTATTAATTTATCTTTGACTGTAATTCACAAACTCTTCTTCAGGAAGTAATCCTACTTCATTAACGTTTCTTAAGCCAAGTAGAAGGTTAAGAGAGCGACGAGTTCCTAGTATGGCGGATTTCGGAAATGACACCTAAAAGCTCTCTGGCGGAATGTTCCACGCGTCAAATGGAAATTATAGCAAGTAAGGGAAACAAAGAAACGGAAGATGATTGTCCTAGAAAGAATCTTCGGCCCATGCCCCCAGTGAAACAAGCAGATTGTTTCTCTAATGTTTAATTATTGGACAAAGGCTCACATAACAAATTATTGGACAAAGGCTCAGATAAACCTTTTCAGGGGCAATATAGTATAAAAGAATGAAAACTATGGTAAAATTTTGCATGTACTATAATATTTTATACTACTGCTCCTGTTTAGGAAGAAAGGTTTAATTTTCTGTTCAGTACCTGGTTTGGTTGTTTGGAAATCTGTCTGTTAATGATATTAATTTGAAAATGAAATTTGCTTCTTGTCAGTCCACTGATTTTGGATGAGCAAATTTTTGTTACATCTCAAATTGATGTATCATGGCACTTCATTTCAAGATTGTGAGATAAAATTAAGTTGTAAAAATTAAAAGACCTCAGCAAAGTAATGCTGATTGTTTTATTAGTATCTGGCATCAATATACTACTTGAAAGCATTTTCAACATTGTGAGGAAGATTATAATTCAGTTTAGACTGAGTTTATTCATTGCCAGTACTGCCCCTGTACGACATTCTTATTCTTGTAACTGATAATAGTTAATTTTTGTTTTTTACTCTATTTCTGCGTACTTTTGGTGTATATTTATAGAAACTAGTGTTTGAATGTAGTTATTTAAGTTTGTAACCAAAAAAGTTCTAGAAGACCATAGTTTCCATTCGAAGTGTAGAATCGCTATGAAGCAGCCTTCGAAAAATCACCTATTTTCGAAAAATCACAAATTGTTGCGAAAGCTTTCATAAGGTACTAAATTCATTATTTAGTTCTATTCATCCCAGTATGTGATTTTCATTTGACGGACTGAAAAATGATTTAGCCTGTCAACGTTTATTATTAGCTATTGTAAATACATAGCGTACTGAAAATATAGTGTATATATATATATATATATATATATATGTCATAATAAAAGAAAAGGAACGGAAAAAGACGGAGCAGTGTCGATGCGAGTTTAGATCCATATTGAAGAAGCATTTTGATTGCGTAGTATGCTAGTAATGCTAACTTGGTAATATCTAAAGAACTTGGTAGTCGAAGCAGTTTTAATTCCATTTTTATTTCCAATTGATATTTGTGGCCACAATCACTTGGCACTCTAGTCGTGCCTTTCCACAGAAGATTTACATTTTTGATATTGTTGGGATAGAAAGCAAGCCAGCGAAATTACATCTTAGTAAAGAGCAAAGCTGAAGTGCGTCGTTATGAAAGATGGAAGCACGCGAAGAGAAACGTTTTGGTTTACAACGACAGTTTCAGTTCTTAATTATTACGTCATCGGAGTTGCGCGGGCCATAGAATGATCTAGAAATGACGCAATGCAGAGACGTTATTTCGATTTTAGAATAGAGAGGAAGAATTAATGTTTATAGTTACATTATAATTCTGATTCATACATTTTTATCTTACATATTCCCCCCTTCAAAAAAGAAAAAGGCGTAGCGACAGAGAAGCCTTTTTAAAGAGAGAGTTAAAGCACTAGCAAATAAAAAAGAAAAACATAAATCATAAAATTTTGATTCTATAAATGTATAACTTATAAATATCAATTTTTTTTAAATAAATTTTTAATTTTTAGAGTCCTATTGCATTTTTCAGCATTTCAGTCCAAAAGTCTTTTTGTTTGAGAGTTCACATAATCATAATTCTTCAGGGAAGGTTCTTGATATCACAGAATATCACAAAATAAACTTTTACATAATCATTACTTATAATTAAATGTAATGCACATAAATATTTATGATACTTATATCCATACTGATAAATTATAATTTAACATTATAAATAATAGGATTAAGATTTTCAGAATTTATGGTTTCATCGCTTTCATCTTTCATTTACAATTCCTGATTTTACCAAACTGGAAGCCTCGCAATACTTCTAAACAAACATATCCATCAATAGGGCTGTCCTCTTCAGCTAACCAGTGTGTTCTCTGCACTGGTGGCCCAGGGTGCCTAGACAGTTACTTGAAAAGGCCTCCGTTCCTTGCATTAAGGTAACTGGCCTTTGAGAACTTCACTAATACATTCCATAATAAAAAAATATAATAATAATAATAATATAAAAAAATTACACACACTCATAAAATGAGAGCCTCCAACATTATCTTGCATGAAGAGGGTAAAAGGAACAACTGTACAGAGGTAATTACAGGCCTCTGTTGAAGAAACCAGTACACCCTCATCATACTATACTTAACACACAATCAGCCATAAATTTAACATGCATTTACCATAATTTCATATTACGTATCTGTAATAATTTCACTTATTTTTTACACCTACTTCATTTTTAGAATAATTATAAAATTAGTATTCAAAATTCATAACAAAATTTCAAAAACATAAAAACTTATCTTAATATCCTTCCCTATGAATAATTTAAATAGCTTAAAATTAATTACTTAATTTGCTCACACATAATTATGAAAAATTAATGAACAAGAATTTCAGATTTTCTCAAAACAAATTGCAGAAATTTTAACCAAAGTTGAAATGAAAACTATAGAATTCGCAGCATATTAAATAATTTAGTTCCTGAGCTGGATTCACACGAATGTAATAATTTTTGAGCTGTTGCAAAAGCGGAAGTGCAAATAATTTTCTGTCGCACATACTTGCAAACACTAACTCAGATCGACCTTGAACCCGCTGTAATGTTTAATTCCTAAACGGTAATTCACTGATGATTTCCTTTTCACTAGGCATTCGAACTTCTCAATTTATCGAGAGATTACTTTCAATCTGTAAACACTACGCGTGATTATTTTTTGAAGCATTTGCAAAACACCACAGCAGAAGAATGATCTGTTATTTTTTAAACACTGAAAAAACAAACTTGATGATTCATTTCTTTCACATTATCTTGGATTTATCACAAAACGATGATTTGAAGAGATGAATTAAATTTTCCATTGAGGTTCCAGGCTGCAGGAAACTATCCTTACCGGCTTAATTGTAATATTAAAAGCACAAGGAAAAGCCGGAACACTGTGGATGCGTGCTTAGATCCATATTGAAGAAGCATTTTGATTGCGTAGTATGTTAGTAATGCTAACTTGGTAATATCTAAAGAACTTGGCAGTTGAAGCAGTTTTAATTAAATTTTTATTTCCAATTGATATTTGTGGCCACAATCACTTGGCACTCTAGTCGTGCCTTTCCACAGAAGATTTACATTTTTGATATTGTTGGGATAGAAAGCAAGCCAGCGAAATTACATCTTAGCAGAGTAGAGGGCAAAAGCTGAAGTGCGTCGTTAGGAAAGATGGAAGCACGCGAAGAGAAAAGTTTTGGTTTACAACGACAGTTTCAGTTCTTAATTATTACGTCATCGGAGTTGCGCGGGCCATAGAATGATCTAGAAATGACGCAATGCAGAGACGTTATTACGATTTTAGAGAGGAAGAATTAATGTTTATAGTTATATTATAATTCTGATTCATATATTTTTATCTTACATATATATATAAATGAAAACTTACATTTGATAATCGCGAATCATATAAGAAACTATGATGAAATTGATGATAAAATTTGATATTTATATATATTAGCTATTATTCAGCACGTTTATGCATTTATAACTTTTTGAAATATATATTTATGATTTATGTATAATAAAGTATTTTACGTAATTTAAATAAAGTGGTTATTTATATTTGCTTATTCTTCTAAATGTTTATATTATAAAATGTGTACCTTATATTTATTATTATTTTATTTTTTTAATAACTAGAATTGTAATAATTTTTCACTGTATGACTCCGTTATATTTTTCTTCCTTCTTTCTCTCCTTTTCCTAATCCCAAACGGCCCATTTGTTAATCTTATATAGCAACTGAATCTATACATAAATAATACATAAGTATCAACTGAATCTATAAAGTTTCTGATATATTTATATCATAGATGTTCTGGTAATGTAAGTAATTTTTCTTTGAACAATTCAAGTAGGTGCGCGATGTTCAAATCAATTAATTATTGATTGATTAATCTAAGGATATATCTACGTATTTTATTTATCAGTGGGCTTATTTCCATACGAATATATATCCGTGTGAGTATATTTCTAAGTGAGCATTTTTCCATGCGAGCTTTTTTCTATGTGGGCATATTTCTGTGTGGGCTTCTTTCCTGTGAGCATTATTCTGTGGCCATTTTTCCTATGGGTTTTTTTTTCCTGCGGGCATTTTCCGGTCACCAATATGTACAGAGGTGCTTAAAGAAATTAATTTCAGTATACGTTTGAACGGCTCAGTTTAAACGCTAAGTTAAACTGAGTTTGTGTCTAAGACCTGCAGGATAAGTGCAATGGCATTTCAATGATTTTTCACAAACAATGACCTTAAATGTAGATGGGGCTTTTTTCTTTTACAGTGATGGTAATGTACGTACGTTCGTATGAATGTAACAAATAAATGCTAGACAAGATATATGTGAACATTTTGCAACATAAACATTTCCTATAAGAAAATTTGAAACTGTGTAAGATTAATAATATCTGTATTAATATGTAATTTATTTTCGAGTAATTTTTGTTAGGAGAGTCGTTGTACAATATATCACGGTTTATAATAATAATTAATTCAATGCGTCTGTGTAACAAACAATTTGCATTTGGTCCTCCTTTTGATTTACTTACTTTTTTTTATTTATTTGTTTATTTTGACATCCGTCAACGAACTTTCTTTCGCCTTTACTTCATTTTATGTCTGTCCTCAGCAATGAAACAATGAAGCATTTCACCACGATATATATTTTATCCAGAATTAAGTTTAAGGAAAGCTATAATATAATTTAAGGAAAGCTATAGATTAAGGAAAACTATAGTTGCAAATGTGTATTTTTTTATAGAATTTTATTGCTTAAAAGAATAAAAATATTTCACAATATTTTCCATTATAGATACTTAATATATAAATATTAACACATAAACATTCTTTGTTAATATCAGCAGTCATTCTTTTACCATTGAATGATTACTATATGTTATATTTGTAACTGTAACAGCATTTTATGGTCATATTACACATAATAAAATTATTTTCACAAATATTATTCATCTTTATATAGCTTAATGCTCATTTTCTGAACTTTACACACTTAAGAGTAATATATATAATCGTGTTTCAGTGTTTATAAAAAGAACACAGTACACGTATTAAATCGAGAAAACCTTAAAATATTTCTGTAGGGTCTCGATCTAGAATGCTAACTAGAAAGGCACAGAATGTTAAAACTACTGGCGCTCATAGATAGAAACAGAAGAATTAATTAACTACAAATGTTTCCTATCGTCCGCTTCAAAGGTGTAACAGAAAAATCTTATGTCCAACGATAAAGCGAAAAGAGCAATTACTAGGTTACACCCTAATAACTGATTCAGAGCAACATCAACAATTTACATAATGCTTCAAAACACAAACATACCAAGCTGAGCCCATGAACTTTATTTATGAACTCTAGACTAGGACTGAAAGATCTGAGATCAGTACAGTATTACCTGTAACACAATTCTCACATAACAAGAATCAGATTTCCAATATATTAGCAAAATCAAATCCCATGTTTAACAATTACTTACATAAAAATCCAAAAGTTTCAGTGTAACGAACTCCAAAATATCAATTTTACTGTATTTACGTAATCCAATATTATAGTGAGTTTGTGTCATATTATGTAACTTTTCCGAAGTTTATGTTATTATCCTCTTATGTTTAATTGTAACAACACCGATGTATAAATCCATTTGTTACGAAATGTCCAGGCGCGGTAAGATAGCTTCCCCTCAAAGAAGGTTTAGGGTTGCCATAAATGGCAAAGTAAGGCAGGGTTGCCATATTTGGCGATAAAGTGTCCATTTGGCGACACAATTGGCGATATATCTCGGGCGGATGGAGAACTTTCTGGAACGAATTCTTACCGGTTTAGCCCATAATGTTCTCGAACACAAGTCGAAAGCTATATAAAACCCTGCTGGTCCGCAGTCAGTTAGTGTGTGAGTTAGTGAATCGTCTAGAGTACGAGTCAGTGTGTCTTATCTAGTTAGTCCGTGCGGAGACGATCGAGTTGACGGCCGACGCAGCGAGTGCCGAGTGGGTCGTCGAATGCATCGAAGAGTCCCTTAGTGTATCGTCGTTAGTGTCTCGTCGAGAGAGTGTGTTGAGCTCTCGGAACGACTGAACCGAAGAGTCGTGATCTGTGATCTGTGATCTGCGAGCTGTGATCTGCGAGTCGCCGAGTGCATCGTGAATTGTAGCGTGGAGAGTCTCGAAAGTACGTGGATTTCCGAGAACGACTCAGCAGAGTCGGGAGCTGTACTCTGGTGCTTTGCAGTGAAGCTGTCTCCACTGTTATTGCTTAACAATGTGAAGGTCGTGTCGCTGATTGTTCCAGTGTGTTTATAGTAGTTCTTCGACGACTGTTAAACGTGATTTTGGAGCTGTCCTGATTAATACCGGCCAATAAAGTGTATTTTGATACTTCTTCAAGAAGTGTTGTCGTTATTCACTCCAAATCCACACGAACCCCGTACGAACGTGAAGGAAGAAACTATCAACATGATTTGAATAATAATAGTTATACAGAATATGTAATAAAAGTAATAATGTAAATTACTATTAAATGTATGTTTTAGTGTCGTAGAACAGAGAATATATTGCTGTACTCAGTGTTATAAGATTTTTAATTGAAAATTAGGAAAACTGAAAAATATTTTCTAAAGTTATCTTATTAAAAAAAAACTAACACGTAGCAAGTGTAGAAGTGACAGCAAAGGAATTAGCAGTGAGTTGCATTTTCGAAAAATAAAGTTAATCTACAAATGTTCCATTTTTAAATACAATGATATGAGTTTAAGATTTACTTTCATAGTTTGATATTGAAACGATAGCTTTTTAAGTTGAAATATTGCAAATGAATTAATAAAGTATTCAAAATCTACCTTGCACAGAATTATCACAGAATTACCTTGTACAAATTACCTTGTGCAGAAGAATAATTCATAACAGAATATTATCCTTCCAACTTTTGCCTAAAATTGCTGTTTACCTGCTGTAATACCTGCTGTTTTAAATACTTATGAGTGTTCTTAAAAACTAGATTTGTGTTTTTCATGAGATTTATATTTTAATTACTAATAATAATAGTGCTTATTAATTTAAGCTGATTCATATTTTTATTTTTGATAGTTTTATATGAATCTTAGTGGATACATACCCTAATGGAAGAAACTTAAGGAATAAAAACATTATTCGTCCCTTGAATGCCGTTTAAATCTCAAAAATATCAAAATTAATCTGAGATAGGCACCCCAACGTTTCACTTGCATGAAAAGTGGCACCTCCTTAGCAAAGAAGAAAAAACTCACAGAAACAAATTCTAAGAGTAGTTCATACGACAGTCACATTACTCAACAGGTCTGAATACTTTCAGCAAACAATCATTTCATGCTTATCAAATTCCCACTTTTAAACTGAATGTTTTGAAACCCAATAATCCTTTTGCTTCATTTCCCAATGCTAAATTTGCTAAAGGAAAAAAGAGAAGAGGAACTCCACTTTCTTTCCTCCGCCATAGCTAATTCACCCTAGAGATAGAAAATCGCAGTCTAATCTCTTTTGTGGAGAAATTCTTTTAATCCCCAAAATGCAATTTCGACAGAGGAAGAGATTAGATTCTTGCACAAGTACCTGGCAAAGCCAGACATATCGCTCATATTTTATTGGGGAATCGGTTTATTGGAATAGTGTTGTAGGTTCTTATTTTAACCATTTAACTACAGCCAAGCCAATAAGAGGGGAGAGGTAAATAATTTTGCAGACTGGTATGCATAGTTTTGAAATTCTGAATAAACAAAATTTGTTTTCATTTCAAAAAGCGAAGATGAATCAAAATAATGCCATTAATATTAGAAATCAAATACAAGCGGTTATTATATAACAAAATCTGTATTACATATTACAAAAAAGTACTTTAATTAATACCGGAAGAAAATGCGTATAACAATTTTACAGCTCTTTTGTTACCATGTTTAGTTTTTTTTTTTCTTTTTGGTACCTTATTTGAATTCGTGACAATCAGATGAACTGCATAAGGATATATCAAATAGGAAGTACGCTTTATAAACTGCAAGCTTATTTTTTCAGTTATGTCTAAACTGATGAATGCAGCAGATATGTTAGGTTTTCTGTAGATTAATTCATTAACTTGTCATTTAATCCTTACTCTCATTTCTGCTTTGGCCAAATCGCGCCAGGATGCAAACGTATCTTATAAGAACGGATTTCTTGAGTTGTGAGCAGCGAGACCGACCTTTGCGATATTTATCGCCAAGCTTATTAGAATTCTTTTGTTCGGCTTTAGCTATTTAGTAGTTGTGTTCCTAGCGCATGTTTGAGCCAAAGTTTGATAAGATTTTATCTTCTAACTTTCAGATGTTAAGAACTTAATATCTACTTTCATAGTTTTCTGCTTTCTTGATCCTATATGTAGCGGAGGCTGATTCGTAACATGTGCGTTTTGTTATGTTTAAAGTTAAAAAGGTATATTTAAACTTTGCCCGAATATCATTGCTTTACTAAGACACATTCAGCTGGACAATATACGTCCTTTGATCAACCAAGTTTAGATTAATAAGTGTATGACTCTTTAAAGGTGCTTACCGTTCTTTATTCGCTTGCTGTGACTTTAAAATATATTGCAGTGTGAAATTATGAGAAATAAAGCATTCCTCTCGTACGTTCAATATAAAATACGGATGCGTTTTTTACTTTCTTCCCTATAGATGATATTTTAAAGAAAAATGGTCAACAGAATTTCGTCATTCGTTTAAAACTGTTCATCTAAGAGCTTTTGAGAGCTTTGCTCTGTCGTCTTTCGAAGAGAAATAAGGAGATACAGTATTCCTCCGTACACGTTCTTTTGGTTCCTCCTGCTTTTAGTATTGTTAATTATAAAAAAAATTCTAAGTCAATACACAAAACTTCTGAGAACAAGCAAATTTTAAAAAATTCTAATTTTAAGGCTCAAAATAAACAGATAATGCTGCTTAACTCATTAATTGTGAGATTTTTTAAAACCTTTTTTTTTCTCAAATACAGTTCCGATTTTGCATGCATACAAACATATTGCACTAAAGTTTACACTTTTGAAAATAAATATATGATTTTTATTGATTTAGAAATCGATCCCCATTTGAAGATTACGGCACTTACATAGAAGATAACTGTATAATAGTAATTTTCTCACGAATTTTGTAACATCCTAAACCAAACATTGTTGGGATCTTTCCAAACAAGACCAAATATTATACTTATTTCATCATATCAATAATCAAAAGCCTCACCAAATTCTTTCTTCATTTTCTTATCTGTTTTTATGTGGCATTAATTCATCCTGTTATATCTCATCATTCCTATCGCAGATATACTTTTGAGCCTTAAAATTAGAATTTTTTTTTAAATTTGCTTGTTCTCAGAAGTTTTGTGTATTGACTTAGAATTTTTTTATAATTAACAATACTAAAAGCAGGAGGAACCAAAAGAACGTGTACGGAGGAATACTGTATCTCCTTATTTCTCTTCGAAAGACGACAGAGCAAAGCTCTCAAAAGCTCTTAGATGAACAGTTTTAAGCGAATGACGAACTTCTGTTGACCATTTTTCTTTAAAATATCATGATTTTTTCATCAAATCAAAGCTTAGAAAACAAAAATAAATTATCGAAATAAAAGCAGTGTTCTTTTGTTTATTCTATGGTTGTTATTTGTTTAATACTACCGATATCCACATGTATTTTTTTCTGAACTGCTACTTAGCTGACCTTCATGCATTTTATCGTTGTAGCAATAATCCAGTCATGCTACAACACTTGAAAACAAAGCAAAGCTTAACTTATATATAAGTTAATGTATGACTGTTATAAATTATAAAAAATTATTTTTTACTGCCAAATGAAAAGACAGATAATTTGTTGGTGTGTTAGGATGATTAAACACATACATTTAATGTTCCGAAAGGTATACCGTATGTGTATGAAATAGGAAGTTTTTTTTTTCTCATCATTTCCACAGAAACTATTATTGTCTTTAGTAATCTGAATATTACAGTGTTGATTATTTTACTTGAATGAGGTGTTCATTATTTTACTTGAAATGCAGAACCAGACATTTGGATTTCAATTAGAATTTTCACACGCTTTAAGTGTATTGTTTCGAATTTGGTATTTAAAAAACTAATGTTAGTTCAATTATAAATTAAATGGTTTTATTTCCCGCGCAGTGCAGCGCGTGACGAATATTAAAAGAAAGCTAAGCCTGAAAATTGAAAATACAAGAGCGCGTGCATTAAAAATTTAATAAATATCTATTTTTGATTTCGAGAAAGTACCAGAAAATTCTCGCGCGCGATTTTAAAATCTTATAAAAGGAGGAAAACCTCTCAGTTCGCAGTAAGTGGTAAGTTAGTTTTTTTTAATTGTGTGAATTGTTTGAAGTGTGAAATTCGTTACTGAAGTAAGGAAGTTGGTGTTAAAATACGTTTCTGAAAATTTGTGACTTGTGACGCGCTTTCGAAACGCTTTAAATTACATCAGAGTAGTAAGTTTATACAAAGCTGCGGCTACCAGTAGCTAACAGCTAGGTTGGAGCTAGATATGTCCGAAATAGAGATAGATGATTTACGAAAATATCTAGATAAACGGGTTATCCGTAACCTACCGAAGGAAAAGTTTAATGAGATTTATAATCTGATTATGGAAAAGATACAATTAGAAAAATCAGGTTTGAAAGCAGGACCGGTTACTGAGAGAATTCAGCATATTTCAGAGCAGTTAAGTGATCTCCAGCTAAATATGCAAGCGCAGGAAGCCCCTAAAATTAGGAGGAAAAATTCTAAGCTTAAAAAGAAAAACGTGGTCGATGAGGACGGATTTATTGCCCCTCGCAATACCCTAAAAAGAACGCGATCTGAAACTGAGATAAATGAACCACCTCAGAAAAATAAATTTGTGGATTTACAGAATGACGACAAAATGGATAGTGCAGATACCGAAGGTGAATTTATTGCCCCCAGAAAAACGGCAAACCATATTCCTCCAATCGTGTTAGACAAGTTCAGTGGCGACTGGGATAAGATAAAAGAGAGAATAGAGGAAGATTTAAAAATTTAAAGTTACAAAGCTGGAATGAAAGGAGATACCCTAACCATTCGAGCAAAAACCCCTGATGATTATAGAGCGATCACAGGCATGTTCGCAAGTAAAGGATTTCCTTTCCACACTTTTAAAATTAACTCAGATAGACCGCTAAAAGCGGTGATAAAAAAGCTACCCAGAACGATGAAAGTACAAGCTATTGAAAACGAGCTGAAAGAGTTAAAAATACCCGTAGAAAAAGTGAGGCAACTGACCAGCTATAGGGAAGGTCAGATAGTGAAGCTACCCTTGTTTCTAGTTGAAACCAAGCGAAATGATGATATAAAGAAGATTTGGAATTTGGAAAAACTTCGAGGACTTGATGTCGTAGTCAGACAGTACAAGAAGAAGCCTAGACCTGTGCAGTGTCACAGGTGCCAGCGTTATGGACACTCAAGAGAGCACTGCCATTTCAGAGCCCGCTGCATGAAATGTGCAGGCTAGCATGAAACGTTCACGTGCAAAACTCCCAAGGAAAAACAATCGGCACCCTGTGCGCTCTGTGATGGAAGTCATGTCTCGTTGTACAAGGGATGTGAAAAGTATCCTAAAATCCGAAGAAATGAGCCCCAACTTTCAGCGAAAGAGCAGGAAGCTAGATTTAATTTTAATAAAGATGACTTCCCCACCTTGCCGGGTGGAAAAACTGACGAAAACGCCAAAACTTGGCCCAGTTGGGCGAAAGGCGGAAAACCTGAAGAGAACATATTTAATTGGTTCAAAAAGCAGCTTTGAAAAGTGAAGGAACTTTTTACGAAGTTTAAGTCAGCAAAGTCCATAATGGGTAAAATTGAAGTCGGCATGGAAGCCATCGAATACATTTCAAATATTGAATATGAGTTCTAATAACCATGCTCACGTGACAAATCTGATCGATGCGACGCGTTCTTACTTAAGGATATCCCTTTTCAATGCAAATGGAGTTTACTACAAGAAACTTGAATTAATGGACTTTTTATCGGCTCATGATATTGACATTATGTTGATAAGTGAGACTTATCTCAAGCCTTGTGATAAGTTCAAAATCCTAGGTTATAGCGTTATTAGAAGCGATAGGCTCAGAACTACCCGCGGAGGTACTGCAGTTGTGATCAAGAATCACATTAAATTCAACACTATCAAGCTCCCGACGACGACGAGATTAGAATACACTGCAATTCTTGCTAGCAGTACGACCAATGAGAATTACCTTATAGTAGCAGTGTACAATCCCCCGCAGGATATCAACTTACAGGACTTAGACATCATAATGTCGACGAATTTCCCTACCATACTTGCGGGTGATCTAAATGCAAAAGATCGCTCCTGGGGAGCCAGGATGGGTAACAGAAATGGTAGTCTGCTTAAAAACTATATTTATGCAAATAACTTACAGCTAGTCACCTTAAGTGAATACGCTTTCTACTGTCAAAGTGGCGGAGACATACTAGATATTGCATTACTTAAAAATATTAGTCAGACTCCCTACTTAGAAGTCAAGAAAAAACTGTCGTCAGACCGCTATCCAGTTGTGTTTGATTTTCACGTATCAGTTGTGTTTGATACTCTGACCCTCCAAGGAAACGCACTAAATTAAATTGGACCAGCTTTACAGATAAACTACGGAACATGCCTTGTAATCTCCATCTGAGAGACAGCGGGGAAATTGAAAGTGAAATTTATTCGCTGACTTCCAAAATTCAAAATGCCATTAAGAGTTCTTCGTATGCTTGCAGAGATACCTTGAGGAATAAACTCCCTGAAGATATATCTCGCGACATAAAGAAAAGAAATAGAATTAGGAAAAGGTTTAATGTTACGCAAGACCCTTCCCTTAAAAGGACTATAAACTACCTCAACAGGAAAATTCAGGCCGGCATCATGGAATTCAGGTCAAGTAATTGGGATAATCTTTTAGAGCATTTTAGCACTGATACAAGCTGTATGTGGAAAATTGTGAATGCTATGGAAAAAGATAGGACGTATCACATTGCTCCAATTATTCACATGGGATCCACCCACTATTCTGAAGAAGACATAGCCAATGTGTTCGCAGAGAAACTTGAGGAGACGTTTAGGCCCAACCCCTCGACCAACCCCCAGCACGAAGAGGAGGTTCAAAATGTCGTTAACATGCTCAAAAACAGGGATAATACGGATTATATAAAATTCATCTCCCCGAAAGAAGTCCATACTATCATTAAACATATCAATACCAAGAAAGCTCACGGGTTTGACGGGATCAGCAATCGTGCTCTGAAGGCCCTCCCTCAAAGGTGTATAGTGCTACTTACAAACATCTTTAATGCTTGCATCAGGACGAGTTATTACCCTTCGCAGTGGAAACACTCGATTATTATCACTATACTGAAGCCGGGGGAAAACCCCTCACTTGCAGACAGTTATCGTCCTATTAGTCTTCTCCCGCCTATCGGAAAAATATTTGAGAAAGCTTTAAACAACAGAATTACAGACCACCTAGAAAGATTGGATCTAATAGACCCGGCCCAATTTGGTTTCCGGAAACACCACAGTACAAACCATCAAGTACTAAATATCGTTGAGATTATCACGAGAGCTTTTTTCCACAAGACTGGTGTGGCAGCATGCCTCATAGACCTTGAGAAGGCCTTCGACAAGGTCTGGCACGAAGGATTGATTTACAAGCTAAATAACTTTTTTTTTCCTGTCACCCTTGTGAAGTTAATCATCTCATACCTAAAAAGAAGAACCTTCCAGGTGAGAGTTGGAGACTCCCTTTCCGGAAGGAAAATCATTGCCAGCGGCGTCCCGCAAGGGTTTGTTATTGGCCCAAAATTATTCAACATTTTTGTTAATGATTTACCCAACCCACTGAATGCTAAAACCCTGAAATATGTAGACGACACGGTGATTTTATCGGAATCTAAAAGCCCCCAACGTGCTCTTACTAATCTACAGTTTCACATCAACATAGTAGCTGCTTGGTGTCAACTTTGGAGAATTAAAATTAATAGCGCGAAATGCAAAAATTGTCCAATTCCGTCGCTACAGAAGAAATGTCACTACGAACACGGATATCAAGATATAGAATGATGTGATTCCAGTTTGCTCGTCCGTACTTGGGAGTTACCCTAGATGATAGGCTCACCTTCAAAGAGCACGTAACCAACCAAGTAAATATAGCAAACGGAGTTTTCATGTCGCTTTATACTGTTATACGAGGTAGGTAGGAAACCGAAATTGAGCTTAAAAGCTAAACGCATGATCTATCTCACTATGATTAGGTCAGTTATGTTATCACTAACACTCCCTGGTTTGTACGAAATAGCGTCATTCATACAGACTTGAAAATAAAGCCCATTCCTGAACAAATCCTCATGGAGGCGCACAACGTCTTCGAAAAAATGGATAATTCTCCAGTGCACACGCTAAGAGAACTCGGTAATTATGACCCTACGGTGGACAGCGTGGTGTTGAGACCTCGGTCAATTCACCATAATGCGCGGTGGTGATGTAAATATGTAAATAGTGTACATATGAAGTTGTGTTTTGTGCTCTATCTAACCTTATTTAACCAAGTACTGTGTTACTGCCAAAATTGGCTATTTGCCTGAAGCAGGCTAGAGCCTCTGAATTAATTAATATGTGTTCAGGACTGTGTATTGTGTGATATCACCCCGCCCACTGCTGTGGTTCTACTCCTGATTACCTGCTGGACTGCGCACCCTATCTCAGTAACCTTACGCTACTATTTTGACCGAATGCATCATGCATGGACTTGAATGCTAGATGATTTTGTTTTCCAAGTACTAATTTCCCAATTTTCGTATATTTAGCTTGACTTCACTACGGAGTGATTGCACCTTGTTCTAATGTCACGCCCCCGGGCGAGGTGCAGTAGCACCTTAATATACTAAAAACCGTGAATGGCCTTCGTAGGCTGCACAGATTAAACAGGTCAAAACTCAAAGTAGTTGTATACCTGAGGTGAATCAGAAATAAATAAATAAATAAAAAGTTAGCAGTAGTTACGCAGTTTGCTGTTGTTTAGAAAACTGCTCTTGTTGACTGTAGCGAATTCGCGGATTAGCTTTCTTTAGCTGTTTTGAATTAAGTTTTATTGAACGTTTGAGTAGTTAAAAGATAACTACTGTGAGATATTGTAATACTGCATGAATATTTTAGGAAATTTAAGCATATTTGTTGTGATAATAATAAATTTTTGTTCATTTTTCTTCGGACATATGCATTCATTTCGTAACGAACCCGTACGCACGCAACAGTATAAACCAGCTTACCTCTAACTCTGTATCTAAAGGCAAATGACATTCTCTTGCGTGATATTTAAACCATGTCTGCAATACTTTAGGAAACGTCTGCAAGCAAGCTTCCGTCCTTTCCTCCTCAAATAACGAAGTCCTTTCAATTCAGTTTCCTGTTTCAAATACCGCTGTCTCTTTGAAAAGAACACTTGACTCCCAGAATGAAAAGATCTTTCTTACAAAAGATATTTCTTACTCAGCAAAGTACATTTGAATAGATTTTTGATTTTCGATACCACTTTATTGAAAACTAACCATTCATCACAAAATTATTACCTTTCGCTGATTCCACATTTTACACCTTTTATTTTTAAAATACTTTTAGTTGGAAGGAAAAGCAATGTAGTTGGTCTAACAAATACTTTTACCACTATACAAAACCAAAATAATGCACTAAAATGCTATATGCAATAAAAGCACGGATAACTCATAATATTTTTTAATTAAGATAGTATTGTAATACAAAATCTTTTTAACGCACATTCAGTAAATTTGAAGTAAAGCAACGTCTGTTTCACAGATGCCTGTTCAAGAGATTAATTTTTAAGTTTCGAATACTTTAAATTTCTGGAAAATCAGTCATAACTTAAATGAAAACCCGAAGATATCTATCTATATTTATTCCGATGCTTTTTTTCCAAATATGAGGGATTTTGTGTCAGAGAACCACAACATAAATTGATTTTTTTCCTCCTATGCTCTCCCTATTTTGAATTAAAGATTCCATTGCTATATATTGTAAATAAACTTTTATAAGTAAAATTTCTTTTTTTTTTTTTTTTTCTTTTTTCTTTTTTTTTTTTTTTTTTCCAGATTTAGTTCGTCCACAGTAAATAGAATTCCTACAGATCGTTTAGTTTTAATGTTAAGTAGTTTTAAAACAATAAATATCATTCTCGAATACCTTCAGTTTCACAAATCATGGATAATTAATATATTCAGTCAACTTTATATTTTTATAGTGTAATTTCTTCTCTTCATAATTTACGTAAAGTATTATAATTTGCTTCATTGTTTCACTGAACGCAAGAAAGCACGCAGACACTAAGAAGAAGGCTGCTTCAGAGGAGAACTTTCTAAGGAATAAAGGCTATGAATTACATGTGAATAACTGAAAATATTTATGCAACCAATCTGCTCGCAGCCTCGATTCGAACTCGAGTTTGAACTATCCATGTTCATTGATCATACCCACTAGATTTGCTCCCCACAATATCGTTAATATAACTAATTGCATAAAAATCATATTATCACATTTTAAGGTTTCTAATACTATTAGCAATTTACAGTTTCATTTAATATTTCTAATTTGCTTAATTTATAACTTTCAAATGTTACTTCAAATAATGAAATTTTAAAATTTTCTTCCAATAATTTAGTTTTTGTATTTTTTTTTTTTTTTTTCGTCATTCAAAAATGTAAACTGATGTTCTTAACTAGACATTTTAGAGAGGATTTTCGAAAAGATACAAATCTTTTGGAATGGCACTTTACAAAATCAAAAATTGTTGATTTGAAATGTGTAATATTCTCATATTGCCGGCTTAATTGTTGTAGTGGTTAACAATGATAGCTGACGTATTTCTGGGTCAAGGTTAGAACTGAGAAAGAGGCTTTATAATGTTCGGAAGTCTATAGTATCTGTGAAGACGAAGCAGTTACAAGGAAAGGGAAACCCTCGGAACGGTCTTTTAGGGTGCTCCCATCAAATTCCAAATTATACTTCGGCGAGATTGTCAGTATTAAATATGTCGCTCCTTGTGGGGCACCTTGGATAACGTTTCTGGTGAGAAGAGCGGTCAGTGATAAATCGGTATTGACCATTCTCGATAAAAGAGTTAATTTGCAATACGGCCATTTGAAATGACAACATATTCTGAAAGTAACAAAGCCGGTATTCATATCTCTTTTTTGATTCATATCATTTTCTCTTATATCACGTTTTTCGGGTATGCGAATGATTAAAAAAAAATCTCACTTCATTTTATGGAAATCATCCATTATTTTACTTTTCAGTTAAGAGCAAATGAAATGCTTTTTTTTTTTTTTTTTTTTTTTTTTTTGATAAAGTCTGGATTGATGTACATCATGCCTTCTACATACATATGCTTATATTGTAAATATAGCAAAATGGTGAAGATAAAGAAAAATAACAATACGATTAGCAAGAAATACTTACGAAGAATGTGATGCAGATTTCGATATAAAGGACTGTAAAAAGCTGATAATTTAAGTGCGTTATTTTACTAAACGAGAATGTATATAAATTATTGTTAATTTCATATTAGGTTTTCCTAAAGTCGTTTTAAAGCGGTGAGATTGTGTGTAAACATTATCAATTGAAACACTTAAACCAGATCATGTATAATTTCGTTTATGCTATTTTATACATTACATTATTTTATATAACAACTTCTATTTTCCTTAAACTATTTCTTTTCTTGAATTCTACGTTTTAAAAATATAAAAAAATACGATGGCTTTGCTCTACGCAAACACGCAACCTTTAATTAACTTTCTGCAATTCAGGATATTCCCCCTAAACCAGTACCTTCTAGAATTTGCTAGCCTATTACGTAACCGCTACTATAAATACTCAGTGCGCGCCATTTTGAGTCAGAAGCTCGCCTCTCCTCTTGTGCTATACTCCGCCCTGCTCTGTCCATCCTTCTTTTCTTTATTAGAATGTTATGACGCAGAAAGTCCAATTTTAATCGTATTTAGTAACTCATTATTGAATATGTAATTTGGAGAACTTCGTCGGAAAAGGAAATTGATCTGCTATTTTGAATTAAATAAATATATGCAATTAAAGTGAAATTACTCTGTGTGTCTTCCTTGGATATCGCCTTACCACTCTTCTAAAACCATCTGATGCCAAGCTTCACGACTGCCAAAATATCATATATATATATATATATATATATATATATAAACAAAAAACACTGCAAATAAATAATTAATGATTTTGCAGCTAGAGGCAAACTTTATCCAGTGAAATGAATTTAACAGTTTTCTTGTAGTGTATTGAAACAAAATAAAATTAATCTCAAGCGGAACTGTATTATCAGGAATGAAATGTACTGTTTAAAAGTAACATTTGAACTATTTAACTTCCAAGTCAGATTAAATTATGAATAATATTTGAAACAAAGTAGTAGTAGTAGTAGGTTTCCTGGCGCAAAACCTTAATGATTATATGCGCCGAGATTTGAAACAAAGAATGAATGGATGGAGACAGTTATTATAAATAAGTAACAACAGAGCATTCAACTTCTGTAAAAGACAAATATCTATATATCACAAATATAATTCAATTACCTTGTGCAAACACAACTGACTTAACAAACCACGTAATCAGGAAGCAGAAAATGGCAGTTCAGAGTTAATTTTCTACCTCTTACTTAATTCTTCGAATTACAAATTTGACCACACCCATTCTCGACCTTTAACCACTACTCTAATCGTTTCCAAGGTAGGCTGGGCTGCATCGATTTTGGCTCCTACATACATGCAACTTGTTGAAAGTATTGGATGATAATGGCGCTCGGCGCTGAAGGGTTAAATCTGTATCCTATATTCTTTTTCAAAGTTTGCAGTAGGTTATTAGTGCAATTTTCAGATAAAAGTGCTGTTTGAAATTAGAGTATGAAGAGAAAGATTTTAAATTTAATTAATTACTGTAGAACTTTATTAGTATTGCTTCAGTAAAAAAAGGTTTGGAAACTAGAATTGATACAAAACGAAATCTTTCAAAATAAAAATAGAATAGCAGTGTGTATAAGAGCAGTGTGAAATTTCTTTCTGTGAAAAATATGGACCTCAAAACTTATACAAAGTTAGAGAGTCTAAACGTGAATATATTATTTGTTATTAGGGAAAAATATTTTGTTAACAGGTAACATAGATAACAAAATACAATTACGACCAGTACGCAGAAATCCGGCAAATTTTTCGAGCATGTTTGGAGGCTTCTTGCAGTTAATAACTCAATCAATGTATCTATTTTATCTTCCACTAGCAGCTATGCTGCCAGCCTTCGTCTGGCTTTTAAATGTACCGGATAAATGCTTGAAGGATAAATGATTTAACCAAACGTTAAATTTAAGAACTGCGCAGAATTTTACCTTGCAGAACAACTTCATAAGATAAAACCCACAAATTTTTAAAGAAATGTATTACATATAACAAAATTACAATAAAATAAGCAATATCCCTTAATATAAATATTAATTATCCTAATAAATAAATCATGCAACCAATTTCCCTTTTGCCTTCTCTCAATAAATGTCCAGTATCCAAGAGAAACATTAAATTTAAAAACTGCACAGAATTATCGGCCTCATTTTTCCAAGTGGCAACAATGCTGATTTTCAACAGTCAGCAGTCCGATATACAATTTAATGAAAAACTGTCGCCAAAACCACATTTCTAAAAGAATGAAATTATTCAAAATGATGCGATAAAATCGAAAAGATAAAATTAAAAAAAAAATCCGATTCGAATTTTGAAAAAATCGCTTCGAGGTGCACTGGCTCTTGGTTCTCTGGTGTCTAGATGCACCTATATACTAAATTTCGTTATTATCTTACGCGGATTAAAACGAAAGACACACAGACTCTTTCTATTATTATATGTAGAGATGAACGAAATGCCACTATAGTTGTAATCCCGCGTTATCGCATGCCTTCGTGGTGGAATTGGAAGCAGATCAGTTAGCAATCGGGAGGTCGAAATCTTGATGAGGGTACTATTAATTTTTCATGCGTCCTGTTCTCACAAACCTGAAGACTGTGGCGCTCGAACTAAAAGGGGGTTAGAGATAATGTGTCCCCAGCAGGATCTGGAGATTGAATCCCTTCCTTCTAAGTTGGCCATTAAGTGCGGGAGGCTGTAAAATGTTCCTTCTTCCTTATCGGTGCCTTCATGCTGTAATTAGAGGCGCAGCCGGCTAGCAGTCTGGAGGTCCAGTGTTCGAATTCCGGGAAAGAATAAATTTTTAAAATGTGTGTAATTTTGTCTTACTCTCCTATTAGAGTTTTATCTCGTCACACTACATAATATATATTATAGTGTCTTTGTTATCTCTGGTATCAAATACTCAGATTTGAGTTTCTCGTACATGTTATAGAGCTCTGTAAAGTTCTTTAACTATCATGTTTCATAAAACGAAATTAAAAAAAATTCCAAACAGTTAATTTTATATAATTTTAATTTGCCTCCCTTTAATTCTTTTATTCATTGAAAAATAATTCTAATGAAAAACCTAACGTAAGTTTTTAACTTCTGTTTCGACATTTTACTTAAATATATTAAAAAAGTTATATTTACCTAATTTTGAATAAAATTTGAAAACTAAGATATATAATGCAAAGAATGGGGATATAGGCGGATATCTGAAATCTCAATTTTGAATTTGATGTAATCACATGAGAACAAAGTACAGTGGGTTCTTCTAAAACAAGAGTATTTGTTTGAAATAAATTTAAAGTTTACTAGGGTTTGGGAACCTCTTAAGGCAGTATGATTATTTGCCTAAATGTCGGATTCTGAAACATGATAATTAACGCATACCTTGCAGCATTAATTGACTCTAAACAAGATAAAAAGAAGCAAAATTATGCTAAAGATTTGATTTCCAAATAAAATATAACATATAAAAGTATTTTACTTTGATTTTTGAAAATTAGTATGTAGCTGAAACTGTCATTAAAACACAATTAAACAATTAATTTCATCCCGTACATTTTTATAATTTTTAACTATACATTTCTGTCTTTCACTAAGCAGAATTACTAGCTTCTTCGTAAGTAACAGTTTTAATGTATTTCATGTTTCATACAACATACTACCATATAGTATTATATACCATATACTACCATATACTACCAGATTTATGTATGGATATATAGAACTACCGATGGTTACGATAATTTTTAACCGTGAATAAAATTACTCGTTTCGACATTTTGTATAGTGAAATATTCAAGTAGAATAAAATTTGAGTCGAGATCACACAGAGAAAGTACACATTTTTCAAACAGAAGCTTACACAAAAATTTAAAGGATGAAGGCAAATCTGAGAATTTCCTAAAATAGAAAATTAAAAAATCTGATGTGTACACCACATGACTTCCTTGTACGGAATATTAAATTATACGCATTTTTTCTTGCATTTCATTTAAACTTATTGGATTAAATTAAATCTACTTCGCCGACAGCGCATAAACCACAATAGAATAAATGCATTCTTTAAAATTCACTCTAGTATTTGTTTACCATAGCGACACTCTGGCGCTAGATTCACTTAACAGTATTATATTTCGTTCATATTATAACTCAGAATGCACAAAATGTATATCATTTAAAGAATAGAATTATCTAATCGTTGCCACATGTTCTATTCAAATACTATAATAAAGCTAGAATGATGTATAAAAGAAATTAAGCAAACAAAGCAAAAAAAGAAAGAGTTTTTCACAGAGGATTGAGTATTTCTCATTCAATTAATTCAGTTCTCACTTCGCGAGAAGGCAAAAATACATAAAAACTCAAAATATCTATATTAAAAATTACGAAGTAAATCTTAAACACTTATTTCCTCGAAAAAATTCCAGAAAGAATTAAGCATGATTTAATTGACAATAATAAATGAATGCGTTATCTTTGTTGTTTCGAAGCTAAGTTTCTCTAGATTGGCAACAAATCCGCTAGTCTCCTGTTTCAAATGTAAACATCAATGGCCGCCATAAGAAAAAGGCTTAGCGGTACTTAGCCAACTTTAAAATTGTTGATAATTGTAAAAATATTGCATACAAATTTACTAAAGGCATAAAAACCTTAACCAGAAGATAAAAACAACATAATACAATCTTTTTTAAAGCAAGCAATGTACAATTTACAAACATATAAGAGTAAAGAAACTGAGATCACTGAGCCGGGTAACAAAGTGGATATATATATAAATATATATTTATATACCGCCGATTGCAACCAAAATACGAGGTGCACATCTACATGTTATAACAGTCCTATATACAAAATTTCAACGTTCTGAGGCTACTCGTTTTTGAGTTATGCGAGATACGTACGTACGTACGTTCGTATCTCACATAATTTAACGTACGTACGTACTTACGCGCGTACGTACATACGTTTGTACAGACGCCACGAAAAATTCTCTTCAGAATTCATTTTAAAGCAGTTTTATAATTGTTTTGAAGGAAAAGAGTATTTTATTCTGTTCTTACGTATAGATATCACGCAAAAACATCGTTAAATTGCATTCGATAGCGATCAAAATGGATATTTTCGTTGAAATATGCTGCCTGAAACTTTTCGCGATTACAATACTTCCTTTTTACTTCGTACAAGGAAGTAAAAAGGAACAGGAAAAAAAAGTTAAAAAATATATTAATATTCGTTTCGTTATGATATTCGTTTAAAAAGTTTTAAAAATATATAATTTGTATAAAATTTCCTTAAATTTCATTGAATTGTTCGGGATATATTTGAGTAAGGAGGAGCAAATTATTTCTTTGAGCTAAAGTTTAATTTATAGTTGATATATTGAAAAAAAAAAACATTATGTTAAACATTCTAATATAATATGCTCATTTACAAAGAGTTTTAGAAGAATTTCTTGTGAATTCTGTGAAATACGTATTGAGATAAACTAATTAATTTTTTATTTTCTATAGCCTTTCCCTCACCTGATGATTTAATTGACAATGATGTTAACAAAAGAACTAACCATTTTCTAAACCATTTGCTTTAGCAAATTTTAGAACAAGATCACAAACTTTTCCTAGGCAGAATCTTAGATTTATTTTAAGAATATTTCTAAAGTAAATAATGAAATACAAATTTCGAATTGATGAAAGTAACAAAGCTTTGGAGTCAGATGAAAATCATTCTCATATTCTTTTTGGTAGCTACAATACAGTTATATAGACTACAGTAGTCAGTAGCTACAATTTTTAAAACTTTTTAGTTATATAGACGTAAAATGAATGTTCATTATAAATCCTTTGAGATGGTATCACAATAAATGAAATAAACTCTTTACAATTGAAATAGTGAGCATTAATTAAAATTAATTGACTGCTACTCTTGTAATGCATGAATAAAGAGAACATTTTGGGAAGAAATGAAAAGAGTAATAAACGGTTTTATTTAAAAGAACAGTGTAACAATTTAGTCTAGTTTGTCGATTGATAATTCATTATTAAATCAAAAAATGATCAACGTAGTTGCTGACTATTTTCCATATTTTTCTACTAAACAGAAACTAATGACGGTACACTGATTACTATGAATACGCGCAAGTTACGCATTCACGCAGAAATCCTGATAATTTAAACAAAATGTGTGGCATAAAGATTACATAGTCGTAATATAAATTTTTAATACAATCCAAGCCACGCCAGTTATTAATTATTAAAAAAACTTTATCAATAATAGTTATTTTCAAAATTATTACTACCTGATAAAATAATGAATAATATCTATATGTAAATTAATATGTTCCAGATCCACAATTAATCTTCAAACAGAATAGTTACACAAACGGCGAAGAGCAGATTTCTTTGTTTTAAATACATTTTATGGTAGTTTCCCGCCGTTTTTTAAAAACTAATCTACCTTCCTGCTGCTCGTCTTTTAATAATCGTTAAATTCTTACGTATTTTTCTGTTGCTTTTATGATAACAGTTTTAACGTTTTCGTTTTTTAAGGACGAAATTTTGTTATCTTCCCTTAATTTTTGTGTTTCATTTAAATTGGCACAATTTATTATTTTTGTAAGTAATAGTGTCTTAAGATTTTAAATCTGCTCAACTTTGTGGTTCTTTCATAACTTTAAATCTGCTTTCTCCCACAAGAAGCGTTTTATAGCAATCAAAAATCAATTTAGGAATTCTATACAGAAGGCATGATTTAATAAATATTACATTTCTATCCGAAACTTTCACGAGAACGTCATATGATGAGAGCAAAACTTCCAATATTATCTGATTTTAGAGTATTACACAGGATAGAAGAAATGTATAAACTGACATCGTCATTAGTAATGCAATGCAACTGGAATTAAATATCATCTTTCGAATCTTGTGATCTCTACCGCATTTTGAGTAAAATGGTGCTTGAGCAAAGAAGCTTCAATTTCTTTTAAAGAAAGAGAACAATTAATTGACCAGATTAACCAGATTTTTACCCCTTTTTAAGATTTTTAAGATTAACCAGATTTTTACCTCTTAGTTAACCAGATTTTTACCCCTTTTCTCCTGTTAGTCTCTTTTATGAATATAGATCTGCAGGGTCATTGTTTTAGCACAATCCAAGATATCCAAAAAGATGCAACAGCCGATCTATGACAAATAACAAAAGATGTAGTCTGGTAACGTTTTCAAGAACACCAAGAGACTTGAAGTAATTAATGCGTTCCTGTATATGTTACTTTGAAAACGACCAGACAGTAAATTTTTACATTTCAAACTGAGCAATTAGAGCGAATGCTTCGAATATAGGAATACATACCACAATTTTAATAGAAGCATCACTCTTCTTCTCTGAAATAACGGTGTCAATTTTATAATCTCATATGGATATATTAGGCTTCCGAGCTTACGATGAAAAAACGTCATAATAGGATACTTTCCCCATCTAAGTTAAGAAAATAAGCAACGAAATCTACTGCTTTCCTTATTTAAGAACGCATAAATATTCCAAATTATATTGCAGTTTTTTATTTTTATTAAATGTCTAAGCTGCAAAGCTAGTCTCATTGGTTTCTTTAACCTATATCAAGATTTTAAAATATCTCATTATTAAAAGTCATATTAATCTTTTCTGTAAGACCATAAAGCGAGAAAACATAAAACTTCTTTACAAGTTTTAAATGTATATGTAAATTCCTTTGACGAAATAATAACAAAACTTTATAAGTATAGTTAAGGATTTATAACTTGTTTTTGTTACACATATGTCAAGGCTATAAATACTTACAAGTGTAATAAATGCTGTAATCAGACATGTAAATATTTCTTCAGTATGGCTTGTCAACATTTAGTCACCTAATCATTTTGCTTAAATAATCTCGTATTCTTTCATCTAAAATAATACAATAAACACCAAATGCATGTCTAGTTTAAAGTAGTTAGCATTACCATTTATTAATTTAGTTTGAGCACATACCAGATGATTGAAACCACTGTACAGTATAAGTTTTATAATTGGCAAAATTTCTACAGTTCTTTGGCTTTGGGAATGATATTTTGATGTTTTCGAAGGATCAAGGAATTCAGTCTGTCCTCAACAGAAAGTCGTGCTCTTACAGATAAGAAACATCTTGTACCTCTAAATGTGCTGACATTTTAATTGTTGTATGCTCCATTTGTTATTAATTGGTTACTTATAGTTTTAGTTAAATATTCGTGGTCTGTACAACAATGAAGAATTTCCTCCGTTTAGCATTTTCGAATGAAAACTGGTTAGTATTCAAGTTTCACATGAGAAAAAAACGACCAATTCATTCGATCACGAAAATAGATTATAGCATGACTTTTCATAGCCTTATCCTATAACCACTGCTGTTAATGTTGGACATAGAAAGATCACTTACTATTATTTATTTTCAAGTTAAAAGGCTACCTTTTTTCAAAATAGTACTTTCATTTCACGTTTAATTATTGGGGACGAGATCACGTGATAGATTTTATTCTTCTCCTGTGCAATTTAGTGAGATTTAATTCTCTTTAGAAAATTTTTTATGAAATTACAATCATAAGAAGGGGTCCTCCACTTATTTTTCTGTAATACATTACTTGCCTGCCAAGCCGTCAGCTAGGTATATAAGGAGAATTCTTCTGAAATTTAACAATTTTAAAGAAGCATGAAAAATGTTGTGATTCAAATTTTGAGGTAATAATTACCCTACGTGCTTTTCCATCTGCTATGTTTCTTTCGTTTTTTCACCTTGTTCCCCTCATCACGTAAAAGAAACTACTAAAATAAGGCGACCGTCAAAATAATTTCCTGAAAGTCATTACAGCAGACACGCGCTTGTGTGTGCTTCGCTAGATGTTTTTATGACCTCGAAAGGCGTAGAGAAACTAAGGAAAGAAAATCATTATATTCTTGAACAGCAGTAATTTCTTAGGAAATGCTCCCTACGAAACTCTTAGAAACTCGAACGAAAGAAAAACGAAATCAGCCTAACTTAATAACGAAGACTTCGAATTTACATTCAAGTGGAACCTTTACTTTTTATGTGGTCAACTTTTTATTCTTGTTTAAATAAAATATTTGCCTTTCTTCATCTCATTTCTTCGAAATGGAATTTTTTACTCATATAATCAATGAAAAAATCTTTATCAAAACAAACTTGATTTATTTGTTTCTGATGGCTCTCGTCTTCTCTGTGTAAATTTAAAATGAGTCTCCCATAGAATGTAGACTAAAAGAAAAAACGCATTTGAAATGTATTTAAAATGCGCTTCATAGTCATTCAGCAAGATAAATTTCTGAAATTAGAACTCACGCAGAATTGTAAAATTGATCAGAATTCAAGCTCATAGACTTTATTTATTATTACTTTCCTCTTACGTAACACCTGATTGTTAGTATGAAATATGTCAGAAAGAATGTTTCTTTATACTCATAAGAAACGTTGCTCCTCTTTCTTATTAAGCAGTTGAATAATAAAAAATATATATCAATACTTTTAGTATGTGAATACACTTGAAGTTTATTTTCAGCTTCAGAAAACAAAATTAAATTTCAGTTGATGATTGACTTTGAAATTCTGCACGATAGCAAGTAAACTGCATGAACGATTTCACTTCTTTTTTTAAGCATCTGGTTAAAATAGAAGATGGGTCATATTTCAAAGTAACTCCTTACCTAATCGAATAATGAAATCGTATTTTATAGCTTTTCTAATGTCTTTACTTTAGCCCAGGGATGAGCAAACTACGGTTAGCTCCGGACCGCCTGAAGGTCTTATACCTTATAATTTACACTGCACATCTTAAGTTCCCTTGTGTCGTTGTAAGAGTACAGGCAAGTATAACAAGACTTATTCTTCCCGTAAAAATTTCTCAGAAAACGGTACTTAAAACGATATCCTCCTACACGAATTAAAGAATACTTTTCCTTTTTTTTTTTTTTTTTTTTTTTTTTTTTTACTATTTTTGTTTTTTAAAGAATGGGAAAGTTTTAATGATTTTTAAGATGTCCAGAATAAATGTGCATTGATTATGAAAACTTTGCTTGATATAATCGTGAGGCTTTTAAACACTGCTCGATCTCGTGGACTCTCACAGATGATTTTGAGATTTCCTTCAGTTCATGCAATCTGAATTCTCTGATTTGCTATATTACACGAAATTCAGGTGGCTTGGTGAAGGATGCGTTTTCGAGCGTGTTTAGTAGTTGAAAGTTGACACTGCAGCATTATTCCATGAGAAACACTGTTCAGTTTAGTGTAAAATGTTGAAAGATGCAGCGCAGGTTTCGGACTCTGCATTCTTCATAGATTATTCCTGTTACGATAACATATGAAATATTAAGATGCAAATAAAAAGATCTACTTATTGACAACATCTGGGACCATCTCAAAGGTTTTAAACTAAAACTTGATTTGTTTACTGGGCAGCTAGCTAGGAAATACTTGTGTCATTTCCGGAAGTTAAATTCAATAACCTTTGTAAATGAATGCATTAAGAGTTATGATGAACACCTCAGAAAAACTGTGTTTTGAGTTTTAACCCATAATTCAAGATCTTAATATCTTTCAAACAAAATTGGGTAATTTCACCACCTAGTTACAATCTTGCAATGTTCCAAAATTACAGTTTTGCAAATGGATATCGAAATCAAGTTTCCCAAATTTAATATCTGACTCCTAAAACACTAGTGCTGTTTGATTCATATTTTATGTGTGAATGAGTGTTTTTTACCATGAACATTGGGAATAATTCTATGGGAAACAGACTGACAGATGAGCATTTAGCATCACCTGTCAGAGATACTAAATCGCAGTTTGAACCCGAATTTCAGGAACTTTTAAAAATACCATCTCATGTTCATTTATCAAATTAATATTTGCATTGTAATAATTGTACACTATTTAAAAAATCTTAAAGTGAATTATATTGGTTAGCTAATTTTTTTCTTTTATTTTTTGGCTTGCTCAAAAAGAACGCCGCTGCTCGAATTCGACAATTACAACCTTATATATAAATCCCTGGCTTTAAATTTCTTATTTACATCAAAATTTTATGTGAAGGTGAAAGAATAGTTTGATGAGCACACTCTAATGCTTAACAATATAATTTTTTTAAGTGAAGAGTTTTTAAAAAGATAATGCATATCATTTAACAAAGCTGATTTCTCTGATTAAACAAATGTGTTATTTGAAAAATAAATTAGCTATTTCTGGACAATAACCTTTATAGACTTCGTTTACTTGTTTAATAGTTACTTCTACTTTTGATCATGATGTTTGTTTTGTTTTTGGTCGCCCAGTTGCTCATTATTAAAATATCATGTGTCGTTGGATAGAAAAGATCTATCGTAAGCAGTTATAAGCAGTGAACATAACTACTATGTTGTAATTCCATAAAGTCGATTTTAATGTTTCATTTAAATTTGAAACTGAAACTGAAGATACGAAAATTTAATTACCTATCTGAAATCCTCAAATATTTACACACGTAGTCCAATCATTATTATGGTATAAGTAACGGATTTTAATTTAAATTTTTTAAGCTGCCGAATTAATAATTATCTGGAAGTTTTGAAACAATTTCTTTATTAAAAAAGATTAATTATAATTCGTTTAATTAGAGGAAACAATTTCACTATTTGGCTTCAGGGATTTATGATGATTTTTAAATACTCTGTTTTTACATGGCGTGCCATTCTTTACTAATATAATATGATGTATTCCAACAGTGCAAAGAGGATTAAAAGCTACAAGATTATAACAATTAAAGAGATAATTAATGCGGTAAAAATTGCTTACATCATGTATTTTTGAGACTATTTAAATATTTTTCTAAATGGGGCTTTAATGCTTCTCATTTGGAAGATTTTGTAACTGAATAAATTGTTTTCAGATGTTAGCTTAACTGATAAGCTGAAACTAATATACAAGGTCAGGGTACTTTATATAATCTATTGATAAAAATAACACAGTGAGAAAACGCATATAAGAAGACAAAACTCTCTTATGGTGTTAAATTTTGATCTCTTAGATTTTCTTGCAAATTCGTAATTTCTTTTAAAATTCTCTATCATAATCTGCATCTCTCAATTATAGTAAAAAGTTGTAATGCTATTTGTTCAAATCAATTACTATTCTCGTTCAAAGGAATTTCATAAAATATAGACGTTAGCCGAATTTCCAGCGAACAGAGCCTTCCACGGAAGTTGAAACATTAGAAAACTTCCACAACCGTGTTCAAAAAATTAATTTAAGTACTTCCAAGATATTTTAATATCTTGAAAATATCATGTAAATGTATCACAAAGTGTAATGCATAATGCGAGTCAAGTTTAATTCATACTTTGGTATGCTGTGCACAAGTGTGGGGATGTAATGACTAGAGATTCATGTCATCATTACATGGTATAATGAAATGTTAGAAAAGAGCAGGACTGAATTACCGATATCCGCAAATCCTCCAATAATAACAGCTCATTCACGGCTGTTGGGTATCGATTAATGAGGATGATATGACATCTGTATAAAGCCAACAAACATCGATGGACATGCATTGAGGATATTTATCATCAAACCTTGTCTATTCAGAAGCAAATGGTGCACCCGCCGCGAAACGTTTTCCATTAGTCGTCTCATTATGATTTACAACATTCAAAGAGCGTAGAAGAGAATGATCGAATATTGAATAATGCCATAATCATAGTGGGAATCCTGCCAGTAGTTGTAACTTGGAGCAGGAGCAGTGAAAGAGGGTGGAATAGTTTGCATCGATGAAACTTTAATCAAGCATCCCATTCTGCTACATAGATAGGTTGAATGATTTGTTTCATATTTTCTAAACATGTAGATCCAGGAATTTGCAATGTGTTTATCTAAAATATAGCTCGAAAAATAAAATTATCATCTATTAGTTTCAATAAAATTTGCGTCGAAGGTCAAAATTTAATGTGGGAGATAGAAAAGTCTAAATGTTTTTCTCAAAATTATAGTTTTTTAGATCAGTAAAAACCTCTTCCCTCGGTGATAGCAGTGATAATGCAATCAAAATATATTTAGTATTTATGAAAGCACAATTATTCCGATGCAATGAAATACGTTTTAATTATTTATAATTATTTAGCCCATTAACTGTTGATTAAAAAATTAGGATACTTTTAAAAATGCTTTCAAAGAATTTAAGAAATTTATTACCGATGAGACACATATACGAAATAAAAATACACTGCGATTTTAAGTGGTGTAGTATTTCCTATTTTAATACTGATTAATGTGATATTCGATGTTAAAAATATTTATAACTTAGTCTTCACACTGTTAGGATCATATTTATTTACATTATTACAGCATTAACCAACCAACGATAGTGCCTGAGAAAATAGCTGCAACAAATCTTCAGGAAGATGAAACAAAGCAATAGGTAATGTAATCAGAAAAAAAGTGAGAAATCCATAAACAATCTACATATTACATATTTCTTTTTGTTTTTATTTCTATTTTATTTTAAGTAATATAAAATTTAATAGAATTCGCAATGCATTGCACTGATAATTTTCTTAAACATTTGTACAAATCGTTTAAAAAATTTATAATTGATAACAATAATTGTGACGTTACACGTTATGTAATCGGTTACTGAATAAACACTATCAGGTTCTGTTTTTCTCCTTACTTGCTTGGGGAACATTCAAGAATCTGACTCGGAACAGGGAGCTTACTAAAGCTATGTTCAATAAATGTGGGAAGTAGACAAGATACACAAGAAGGGTATACGAAACCCTTTATTTTTCACTCTTTACAATAATTTCCGTACTTCGGAATACAGAGACCAACCACTTGTGGTCTGAACGTAAGAATATAAAAATATTAACTAAACTCTAACTTAACTTTGGAATAACAAACAAGGGTCTCCGAGAAGATTGGCCGTATATTAACAGGAAGCCGTATGTAGTACAGAGAACTGTTAACACTACAATACGTTTAAAATTATCAAGAGGATTAAACCTCTGGCCTGGAAGGCAACCAGCAACCGAGTAAAAACTGCTAAGGCAAGCGGCCTGCTTCTACTAACTCCTTCCTCTTCGCTTGCTTGGCAAAAAGCCACAACTTAAGTACTTGGCGTTCGCCAGACAAATTTGCATAAATAAGTTAAAGCTTTTAATTCTGGCCGGAAGTAGAAAATAAGAAGTGATAGTAAAGATTTAAAATAAAATAAACGTTAGTAAAACTTAAGATCCTTACAACACTTCCCCACTTCTTAATACTGATGTGTTATTTTTCCTTTTAATATATATTTTCACTTAATATGCAAGTTTCTGGCTGTCTTTTTTAAGATTTAAAAGCTAATCAAAATTAATTTATTTGCTTTAAAAGATTAATACACTCAGCAACCATTGCCTGCAAAAATAGTAGGAATCAGATATGAGAAAAATCATAAATAAAAATCATTGGGTAAACTACTCTTTCTAGTTCACTTATGCTTGATAATTATTAATTACATTTTGAATTTTAGATAAAATGTTTATTTTTGAAATGGCAACACCTCTTTGGTTCTCAAACAATTTTAGCAAGTTTTTGAAAACGAATTTGCCTAATCTTCAATAAGTCAATTTAAATTTATTATAGAAGTTATCAATAAACACCACTACCCCAGTGGACTGAATTCTTGGGGGATCAAATATTTCAACTTTTAAGAGTTAATCTGCTTTCTATTATTGTTTTCAGATTTAAATTTAAAGAAAATTAGAAGGCTTTAAAGCAATTTAACAGGGAAATTTATTTACATTTAGGTGAATACCTTTGTTTAAAAAATTTAATCTAAGCAAATTTCTTTCTTTTATATATAAAAATAATAATATCCTTTCACGATAATTAGCACACTTTTGTTTATAAAACAAAAATCACAAAAATATACCTCTTACGGCTCTGACAGCACGGAAAAAATTAAATGACATTTACTGGTTATTAAAAAACTGTTAAGTTTATAAACTATTAAAATTGACAACTAATAAATTTATAAAATGTTAATGTAAATGCAGTATTTTATTCTTACTGATTAAGACATGAACTTAAAACATATAACTTCTGTAATCCCAAATTTAAAATTTAACAAAATTCTTAATCTCAATGAAATGTCGTGACTGAAGTACTACAGAATTCTTTCTGTCAATACAATGTATATATATATATATATATATTATATAATATGGACTATGTATATATATATATACATATATATATAGTCCATATTTTCTCATTTTAAAAGAAACAGAACTGAAATGCAAAGAAACTTCTGATTCTAAACAGTCATTCCATGACAGTATGCCTTCTGTATGTGATAATGCGTCGAAGACAACTAAAATTTGTGGTGTCTTTGTTTTCTCCTACTCACAGACAATTCAATTTAGTTTTTACCACTCCTCATGATTCAAGATTTCGGCATATCCTTCCTATAAAGCATTCATCAACCCACTCGTAAAATATCCTCAAGTAAATCTAATTTTTAAAGATTTTCTTTACAAAATTGTTTAATCGAATCTGTGCAATATTTTTTATTTATTTACTATATTTTAATACTATTATTAAGTTTCTTAACTAACAAGAAATTAAATAATAGTATTACATTGGAAATTTAATAAATTAATTTCATTCCTTTGGTAATTTTAGTTCACCATATTTCATACATATATTTTATTTACATCAGACCCACATCACTCGTCTCCTGAAAATGCAATAAGTATACATAGAAGAAAGAAACTGTTCTAGATTAAAAACATTCTGAACATCTTGTAATCATTGTCTTATAATAACAATCTGATGAAACATTCTTTAACAATGATGAAACCTGAACCGAATATAGCCAGTTAAGGTAAACGCGAACAATCTAATGAGTGCTGTACAAATGATATTTCAAAGATCTTTCAGATATATGTACAGAGGTCTAAGAATGAAAAATGGGATTTCACGAAGTGTCTGTTATATATGTAACACGTAAAACGGATTTAGTTTAGAATTCATGCGATTATGATTAAAATTAAAATGCTTCAGTATGAAAACTCGCATACTGAACTGATAGTTCGCATACAGAACATCTTTATGTTGCAAACGCCATAATATTGAATTTCGGTCAATATTCTGGCAAAATTTTCTTTTACAACGCTTGAAAACGTTGATACGATGATTAACTATCTTGAGGTGGTTAGTATTATAAATTCTTTCATTACAAATTTCATTTTTGTCACAGCTTCAGATGAAGACGTTTAGAGGAGTGAAGACATGATTCTTAAGGGACAGGTATTTGACAATGGCGCATTTCTTACAATCCATTGTTTTGGGAACTGACGGGTCAATTCGTCTTTTACATGATTAGTAAAGTGAGATAAATTAACAAAGTGAGTCTTGTTTAAAACTAGGATCTGCAACTTAGCACCATTTACTCCATATTTCTCTTTCCATTTACTCCATTCAAGGGACAAAAGGATCTGTGAAATGTCCAAGAATATACTAAATCTGATACAAGTTTCAACAGAAAAAAGAGCTAAAAATTGTGTTTCTTATTAGATTGTACCAAACACTGACTTTAGAAAAGTCTAAAGCCTGTACGTACATCAAAAGCTGATTTCCAGAGTACTAACAATAGTGCAATAAAAATAGGCACATAATCGTTTTAAGTGAACACCGTTTTACAAAGATAAAAGCATTTTCATTAAAATTAGTATAATATATGCTTCACCGAACTCTCCAAATAATATTATATATTCTCCAATTAATATAATATATGCTTCACAGTTTCTTACAATTAGTAAACTCGTGAAACCTCACTATTATTTCACTGAAGCTCTGCATTAATGAAATTTTCATTAGTAATTCAACTGGTAATTGCACGTTTACATGTAGGTGTTTGTAACTACTCAAAATTCCAAACAAAGCTAAAAAGGAGCTATAATTATAGACGTTCAAGAAAAGAGACATGTGTCTGTATACTGAAAATTATTATTCTTATTTGAATGGAATAGCCATACGTGTTTCTGAGCAAGTAAATTCAAAAACTGATCGAATAGAACTTCATAAATTAAATAAAAAATTTACTGAACTGCTTACTGCCAAGATCTTTGTGAGAGCCAATTACTGAAAAGTTGCAGCTTCATTAAGCTCGAAAGAATTGTAGTTGGAAGTAAAAGTAGCTGCACTGAATATTTTTTCAGTTTAGATAATTTAAGTTCTGAAGCGCGTAAACTGAAAAGTCTTGGCTCAGCGATTCTGTAAAGAAACTATTTCAAATGTTACAGAAATACTTAAAAATAAACTTAAAACAATTTTAAAACGCGCTTTAGGAATATAGAGAATTTAGTGAGGAGAATTTAAAAATACTTTATTTAATAAATTCACAATTTATTCATAGGTGAAACAACAGTATCTCAAATTTCAGCAATATAAGATTATACATTAACGGCTGAAAATGGAATATGGGCATTCGAATTTAAAAGGAAAATTTACGGTTTTGGATTAAATTCTTAAATGCATTTTTTAAATTAAAACCTGCAAGCAAAATAATTATTCGCGGCGAAATGCATTCGAAGAACGACGTTTCCTTCTCTCCTCCAAATCTGAATAAAAGACTTTTTTAAGCAACGCAATTCATGCTTATAAAGAAGGAATAGACAATTAATTTTAAATTCGTTAACGGTAGGTTGAAAAATTAAGTTTTATTAAGTATGATTTTCCACCTTTAAGTTGAATGTATAAAAAATGCACAACGAAGAAAAATCCTCATTACCGAAAGTTTACAATAAAACAGCAATATAATAATAACCTTTGATATGAACAAGGTGTGTATGAGATATAAAACTGTACACCAGTTATTATCACAGACGAGTTCCATGCTTCAAAATGACACTAATTTAAATCTGTATGTTTAACTCTAGTACAGTCTAAAAATTTAAGAAAAATACGTATTCCTAAAAGTTTGCTAAAATTCTTCTGTACATATTAATAGTAAGCTATGTTTTCTAAATCAGAAAAGTTAAAGAAATGTTAGTGAAAACGTAAATGTTGTTGAGAACATTAGGCCTTTTCGAAGCAAGAACCATGAAAATGTGAACTGCGCCCTCACGCGAGTCAGGGATTTTCCACTTGTTTAATAGACATTGTAAAGATCGTGACTTGTAAAGATCATGACTTGTGAAGATCGTGACTTAAAGAGAACGTGAAATATAAATAATAGGACAAGAACTTGCATTTTACGGTGTGGCAACAAGAAGAGGATTCGAAAGATTTTTATATATATTTTGTTTTAGAGAGTTGAAGATTTTTAGTATTTTTGAATAGTTGTAAGAGTTTTAACTGCAGTAATTAAGAGTTTAAAATTTTGACAGTTTAGAACTGCAGTATTTATTTTTTTTGGTTCTGTTTTAAAATTTAAATAAAGGTATTTTGTTTATTCTAAAAAATTAGCTTTATTCTTCCTACAAGATTCAATATTCATTATATTGAAATAAGGAAAGGATTTTTACTGGCGCAGTCGACAGGATCGGAGTTTCCCCGCATATAATTACGAACCAAAATAACTCAGGTGAGAGCTCAATTTACCTTGGAAACGTAAAATAGTTAATTAAGATTATGGAAAGTTAATTATTGTTTCCGTCATGGAATCTTAGTTTATTTACTTTTCAAAGTAATGAATACGCCAGTGTTCAAATGTAATTTACAAAGTAATGAATACGCCAGTGTTCAAATGTAATTTTCAAAGTAATGAATACGCCAGTGTTCAAATGTAATTTTCAAAGTAATGAATACGCCAGTGTTCAAATGTAATTTCGTTTGACTCGCCAGAGTAGGTGAACAACACATTAAGTATTGATTCTACTGATTGATTTTCGTGTCGAATAAAATTAAATTCATTGTGAATTATATTTAAATAGAAAAAGAAAAGAAAAAAAAATAGCTTTTCATAAAACTAAGAGTCTATTGGCTGAATAAAATCGAGACATGGCTTTTATGGGACGTGGGAAAAAAGAGGATTTGCTGGCTTTAGCTGCTGAATTAGAAATTCAAGTAGATCCAAGTATGAAAATCGTGGCGATAAAAAATGAAATAATTCAAAGTGATACATATGATGAAGCATTTGCTAAAGAAGTGTTTTTAACGATTATTGAAGAGAGGAAAAGAAAAGAAGAGGAACAGCGAAGAAAGGAGAAAGAAGAGATTGAGGAACAGCGAAGAAAGGAAAAAGAAGAGATTGAGGAACAGCGAAGAAAGGAGAAAGAAGAGCTTGAGGAAAGGCGAAGGAAAGAAGAATTAGAAGCACAGCAGAAAAGAGAGCAAATGGAGTTTGAATTGAGGAAACTCGAAATTGAATCTCGTGTTCGACTAACACAAACTCCACCAACAAATGAAAATGGACATCATAATTTTGATTTAATTAAGCTTATTCCCAAATTCAATTTAAGACACGATGATATTGTGATTTATTTATCCTTATTTGAAAGACAAGCTAAAAGGACAAAGATTAATCCTAAAGATTGGGTTTCATGTTTATTGACTTTAATGCCATCTGAAATCATTCAATTAATTGGTAGGGAATCTGAAGAAAATTTTGAAGATTATGAGTACATTAAGGCCATTTTATTGAAGAGATTTAAATTAAATCCTGAAAGCTTTAGAAAAAAATTTGTGATGCACCAAAAGAGCGCTGAAAAATCATGGAGAGATTTTTGCTACGAAATTACAAGTTATTTTGAAGAATGGATCAATGGTCTTGAAATCACAAATTTTGCCGCGTTAAAAGACTTGATTATTACTGACCAAATTAAGAAAAGAGTACCCTATGAAGTAAGAGACCATCTTCTGGACGACTGGGCGAAATTCGTTTCTCCAACCAAATTAGCTGATAAACTTGACGAATATGACAGTGTTCGTAATATCTCAAAACAGAATGGTGGTAATCCATCAGCAGACAGAACTAATAAAAAATGGCAACCTCGTTCTCCACTTCCAGAAAGAGCTTTCAGAAATAAATCGCTGTACGCTGAAAACACGCCAAGAGTGTACCCATCCCGTAAGAGTGACGAACCACAAAAGACTAATTTCAAATTAACTTGCTATAATTGTGGAAAAGAAGGTCATACATCTAAGTTATGTACCAAAAATCGGATACCAAGAAGTGCTTCTGCAACAGCACAAAACAACTTAATACAAACACAAGCACCCCTAGCAGAAAAAGAAAAACCAGAAGTGCTAACTGCCAAGATCTCTATTCCTGTCTCAAAATCAGTAGACGTATCTAGAAACATAGATGAATTAAAACTGGTCAAAGTTAAATGTGGAGATATTATTCTAAATGGAATCGTAGACACGGGAGCACAAATTTCAGTAGTCCGTGAGAAATTGGTTGACAACATACCTTGCGAAGGAGAAAGTAAAATAGAGATATCTTCTGCTTTTGGTGAAAACGAAATTACTCCACTAAAGATTTTCCAGATGAAAATTGACGATGATTTTCACGGTAGAGTGTCCATTACGTGTGCTGTTTCAAAAAAGCTAGTTACCGACTTGCTATTGAGTTCTTCAGCTTATGAAACACTCTGTGGAAATATCGAACTGTGGAACTGTGATCGTCATTGGGATGCATCCCCCTTAGAGTACAAAGAGACAGATGATAAACCCTCACCAGTTGAAGACATTACTACAAATTTGGCTGTTGTTAATCAGATTTCCCAAGAAAACATAGAGTCTCTGAAAACAACGAACAAGGTAAGACTAGAATTCAAGACACGTCAAGAACAAGACGAAACTCTGAAAAAATGCTTTGAATGGGCAAATAAAAATCAAAATTCATATACTTTCGATGATGGCATATTACTTCATTCCGAATATATCTGTGGTGAAAACATTAAGCAAGTTGTATTACCTTTAGAAAAAAGAAGGGAAGTCCTAAGAATGGCACATGAAATCCCTCTTGCCGGCCACCTCGGTGAGAAAAAGACAATTCAACGAATCAAGTACTCATTCTTTTGGCCTACTATTAAGCAAGATGTTAAAAAATTCTGTGAAAGTTGTAAAGAATGCCAATTGAGGAGAACAGTTACGTACAAAGATCGAATCCCAATTCAACCTATTGTTAGGCCGGAAACACCCTTTGAAGTATGGAGCGTGGATTGTATCGGGCCATTAGAACCTCCATCCAGGAGAGGTCATCGGTTTGTGATATGTGCAGTTGACCTATGCACCAGATGGGCAGAAGCCACCCCCGTCAAAGACATAAGTGCGAAAACAACATGCAACGTTTTGATGAGGTTTTTTACTCAAACTGGATTTCCAAAAGTGATTTGTTCCGACCAGGGAACTAATTTCACAGCCAAACTCACCCGAGCCTTTGAGAACTTACTTGGTGTGTCTCCACGATTCTCCACTCCAGGACACCCCGAGAGTATGGGTGCTGTCGAGCGTTGGAATAGAACCTTAAAAGAGATGATGAACAAAAATATCCAAGAACATGGCAGAAACTGGGATTTGAATCTTCCCTATCTCCTGTTTGCCTACAGAGAAGTGCCACATAGCACCACTGGTTTGTCTCCCTTCCAGATGGTATATGGAAGAATACCACCAGGACCATTATCTTTGCTGAAAGAAATATGGACAGGTGAACGTAGCATTCCAGTTACAGCTTCCCGTTCAATTGAAAATTATCTACAAGACCTTTTAGAAAAATTAAGAAAAGCTCATGACATTGCATCAGCAAATTCCAAAATATCTCAAGAAGAGTACACTTCAAGATACAATTTACGTTCTCAAGAAAAGACTTTCAATGTTGGGGACAAAGTCCTCGTGTTAATGCCATCATCATCACATAAATTGCTCAACACGTGGCAAGGACCAGCTACCGTGATCAAACTTACCAGGCCACACTCTGCCAAAATCGAAATGGAAAACGGAAGTATTAGGGAACTCCATATAAATAAGTTAAGGCCATATATTGCTCGTGTAGATCACGTTGGTATCATTTTTGACCAAGATGAAGAGTTTGGAGATATCCACTATGCACCAGCAGATCTTATGAATAAATCTGCTGATGATATCTGGACCCATTTACAAAATTCGAAAGGTGACTTAAAATATTACCAACGGGAAGGACTATTTAAAGTACTAAAATCTTATGTAGATGTTTTCAGTAGCAAACCTGGTCAAGCCAATGTTGATGGTCATGACATCAAGGTTACAGAAGGATGTAATCCGAAAAGATTGAGGCCCTACCGTGTTCCTGTTTCACTTCAAGAGGAAGTCGATCGTCAAGTTAAAGAACTGTTAGAATGGGATCTTATAGAACCCAGTGACAGTAACTGGGCACATCCTATAGTATGTGTTGCAAAAAAGAATGGCGGCGTTAGACTGTGCATAGACTTCAGGCTTTTAAATAGCTTCACAATTCCGGACGCCTATCCGATGAAGATTGCTAAAGATTTACTATTCGAAATAGGGAAAGCCAAATTCATAACAGTTCTCGATTTAACCAAGGGATATTGGCAAATTCCTATGAAAGAAGAAGCTAAACCCTACACAGCATTTATCACTCATTCCGGCCATTACCAATGGAAAGTTCTCCCTTTCGGTTTGAAAAATGCTGGAAGTACCTTCCAAAAATCGATGGATAAGGTGCTTGCAAACCATAAGAACTACTGCCGTTCATATATTGATGATGTGGCAATATTTTCTGAAACATGGGATGGCCACCTCTATCACATCGACCAAGTGTTTCAGACACTGAGAAGCGCAGGTCTAACCGCAAATCTAGAAAAGTGTGATTTCGGAAAGAGCCACGTGAAGTTTCTAGGACATGTAATAGGTTCTGGCACTCACTCTCCAGATCCTGAGAAAGTAGAAGTCATCAGAAATCTGTCTAAGCCTACCACTAAAAAAGAAGTCAGGAGTCTTTTAGGGCTAGCAAGCTACTATAGGGATTATATCCCAAATTTTTCTGAGATTGTTTTACCTCTAACAAACCTTACAAAGAAGAGTGTTCCAAATAATATTCCATGGGACTCTGAAAAAGAAGCAGCTTTTAACAAACTTAAAGAAGAGTTGATTAAAATGCCATCTCTGCATACTCCGGACATCAGCAAGCCCTTTCAACTCTATACGGATGCATCTGCTTTCGCAATTGGAGCGTGTTTAGCTCAAAACGACGAACATGGCAAAGAAATGCCCATAGCATTTTTCAGCAAGAAATTAACGCCCTGTCAACAACGATGGTCAACCATCGAACGAGAAGCATTTTGTGTCATCGAAGCCTTGAAAAAATTTGACACATGGATTTTCGGTGCCAAAGTGCAGATTGTGTCTGATCACAATCCCCTCACCTACTTGACCCAAAGCGCCCCTCATGGTGCTAAACTGTCTCGTTGGGCCTTAGCGTTACAACGGTATAACATGACTGTGACATACCGCAAAGGAAGTTCACATGGGAATGCTGATGCTTTGTCAAGGTTAGCTGTTAACTCTTTCTCTCTCAATGAACTCTGAGCAACATTGTCTCTACGGTGACGAATGTGCTTCTTGTGGGGAGACTTGTAAAGATCGTGACTTGTAAAGATCATGACTTGTGAAGATCGTGACTTAAAGAGAACGTGAAATATAAATAATAGGACAAGAACTTGCATTTTACGGTGTGGCAACAAGAAGAGGATTCGAAAGATTTTTATATATATTTTGTTTTAGAGAGTTGAAGATTTTTAGTATTTTTGAATAGTTGTAAGAGTTTTAACTGCAGTAATTAAGAGTTTAAAATTTTGACAGTTTAGAACTGCAGTATTTATTTTTTTTGGTTCTGTTTTAAAATTTAAATAAAGGTATTTTGTTTATTCTAAAAAATTAGCTTTATTCTTCCTACAAGATTCAATATTCATTATATTGAAATAAGGAAAGGATTTTTACTGACATACTAACGACTTATTTGAGAAGGTCAGCATTACGGTTGGATGTGAAAGTGCATAGATGTGGTCCAAATCCAGATGGTGATTTGTCATTTTCTACTATATTTTTTTAATTTCAGCACCACAGTAGAGACCGTTAGGTTTTGGAGTAAAAGGTATGAAGACCCATGCCCTTGTCGGGATTCGAACCATGGATATTCAATTGTTAAATGGTGTTCTGACGATTTTTACCACCACATCAGAACACAAATAATAATTCTTTAATTTATCTCGTACAATAAAATTAGTGAAAAATATTCATTTTTAAATGTTTACCTAACTTCTAACATTTAAACCTGGCCTACTCACTGAACAGGGATAAAACATGTTTTCGCTAAGAAAGGAATATTACAACAAAATCAGAGGAGTAACTGATTTATAAACGAATACCTATGCAAACCAGCAAGCAAGGATGGTATGGCAATGTATTGTGCATCTTTTCTATAGGAGAATCCAACAAATTAAAAATTAGCTGCAGTTTTAATGTATGTTACTATTTGTGATATAAAGTTAGATAAGAGTTAGTTTACTGTAAGAACTCGGCAATATTCGCAAAAGTACTTTTGAAGCCTTTAAAATTTTTATAGCTCTCAGGAAATTAAAATATATTAAATAAATAACAAATTTGAATTACCCTAAGCCATAATGGATATTATCCTAAGCTATAAACGAATGCCGAAATCTTTTATCAGTTAAAATTTTGAAACATATCGATATTTAAGGCCGAAACTTTGTGAAGATACCCAGCTCAAAATTTAAAAAGCAAATAAACACATAACAAAGTATTCTGATTCATTGTTAACCCCGAAAAAGCAATCAGTTTTTAATTAACGTACTTACAAACAAACTCAGCAGTTTAATATCAGAAACTAATATTCAGTTATAAATTAAAATGATTTAAATGAAGCAAAATAATTTATTTTACAAAATAAAGCAAAAAAAAAAAAAAAAAAAAAAAAGGAGAACACAGTTTAAGTACGCGTTCATTTATGTTCATATAAGGATGAGATACCATTTAATGGATACTGACGTTGGAAAATCAATAAAAAGCCTGTAAATGAATAACTGGAATATGTGTTATTAGAAGTTATCATTTGTTCCAGTTCCTTTGTGATCGTTTATAATTAAGTAATATTTTACCATAATGAGAAATCGTGAATCCATTTAAAGAATAGTGTCTTGTAGTTAACTGAATGCTAGAATAATGTGTGCCATGAATTGACAATATAGAGAGAAATAAACGTTAAAAACAAAGTTATGATTATCGTATTCAACTAAAACGAAATTTCATCCTTTAAAATTCATTTTTGAAATTTACAACCGTCTTATACGCGCGGACCTTTACTTAAAAATTTTACTAAAATCATTTATTACTTAGCCCTTACAACATAAGCAAATGTATTTTAGTTAAATTTCATAGTAAGATGCTTAGACCAGGGGTTCTCAACCGGTGGTACGCGTACCAATGGTAATACGCAAGAGAAAAATAGGTGGTACGCAAAGAAGCAAAGTATTTTTAAATATTAAGTTCAAAAATTAAACTTCCAACATCCTGATTGAGGTTTTCCTTTAACATTCGTAAATTTAGGCGATCTGAGATTTGTTCATGTGTGGTGGTGTAGTACTTTTTAGTGGTGGTACTAAAGGTTTTAAATTTTTGTTTAGATGGTACGCGTTAGTCAAAAGGTTGAGAACAGCTGGTTTAGACTATTAAATTACCTTTCTTACAGAAAACCTTCGAAATTTAGTTCGTAAAGTTGATTTACAGGCAACCTTTTCGGTTCGAAGATAAACTTAAAAATGGAATTCAGACTTGCATGTGAAACTGTTTATATTTCTGTCGTTAAAGAATTTTGTTTGGAATTTTTTTTATTAATAAAATAGATCAAACTGTGTAGTAGAGCATATTTTGATAAAAGTGTCATACAAAATTTCTCCAGAAATAAATATTAAAGAAACGTATTCTTTTCGGCATAAAAAGATTTGTTATTGATTGCGGGATTCTCATAACTGAACTGATATTGCATTTATGCAGCTTTCAGCTCAACATCCTTTTAAATTTAATATCACTCCTTCTAAAATTAAAAAAAAAGATATTTTCTTCCGGTCTTTATATTTAATTTTATTTTTTGTATTTATTTCGTATGTTTAAAATTTCATTACGCGTGTTTTCCAGGCCTAAGAAATTCAAAGTAATTTTACTCGAAGTATGAGTTTTTCAATATCGGATTTCTTGTTTGTTCATTCACAAAAGTAGTAAGTTCAGATAGTATTCAATTTTCGAAAACGTTTTCTTCAAAATCCCAAACGAGAATAAAATTCATTCTTAATATGATTTTCTTGTTTAATTTCGAATTTGAAAAAGCAATAAAATTAAGAATTGTTTGACAATTTTTATTCCTTAGAATCAAAAATATATACTCTTGATTTAGCTTGTCTGAATATTAACATATGTCTTAAAGCAAGATTTTTTACTCTACTATTTACCCGTTAAACCAATTTAATTAAATTTCTTTATTAAGTTTGTAGAGACATTAGAATTTTCGGAAGCAGCAGAGTCTTGAAAACTGAGCAATGCCCTCGCCGGGACTCGAACCTCGGACCTCTCGAATACGTGCGGCGTGTGTGCCACGAAGGCGTGCTGAAAGGGCGGGATAAATTCCTTATAAGTTCTATGAAGATCTTATTATAATAAGTACCTAAGTTTCAAGTCTTTATAAATTCTTTAATTCTCATTTCCTTTAAGACTCGAACAGAAGCAAAAGCAAATCAAGTTAGGAATTTCAAACGAAAATACAGCAGCAAAACTTCTCTGTTCAATGTAATTTTTTTCAGTCTCACATAATTCCTTAAAATAACATTTATGCTAATGCAGAATTTTTCATGAAGCGTTTTAAAATTCTCATCAGCATCTGCTACATATAGACAAAAATTGCATTATTACAAAATACGAAAATAAACTGTTTCCTCCAGTCCACTTGGATAAATTTACACTTAACTGTACAAAACAGAAAAGATGAAAGAAGTATTATTATAAAAGTAAGCAAATAAAATGGACGTAATGTTACAAAGATCTTGTAAATATTTGCGCTTACCAAATATTTGATTAGATTTAAAATTACTAGCTTATCTTATACTTTTCTTCTTATTTCTGTAAAAAATTGCATTATTTTGTTAGAGATTATAAGCCATATAGCTTTCACAGTGTGATCACTGGTCTTGAATTTAAGCCTTGAAACTTTGACAGTGTAATCACTAATTTTGAATTTAAGCCGTGCAGCTTTGACAGTGTGTTCTCTAATCTTGAATTTAATTGTTACTGTGAAATTCATGACAGCAAATTGTCTTGTATTACACCCAGAACGAAGTATTTTATGTTGAAGTGAAATTAGGTTAATTTATGCTAAGTAGAAGAATGAGTTTAAAAAGCTAAAAGCGTTCTCCCATCGATTGCATTATGAAATATGATCTTACAATGAGAATCATTGTCTGTAATTCTCATATATTAAAGACGTGGCATTTCTATTCACAAACAATTATTAATTTCATAAAATATGCTTTAAATTTTTATGAAAGCTTTGAAATATACAATAATATTTATAATATTACTATTGTATTAATAAATTATTTATAATTTCAGCCTTTACTATAATTTCTCTTTTCAGTTTCCTCAACAGAAATGAGTTAGAGAGTATTTATGTTGAGGTTTCTGGAATGTAAGACCCAGCATCTTTCTGCATCTTGAGCCCAGGTTACCTAGTTTTGCCAACACTGATAAATTTGTAATTATTTTGCGTTATAGCTCCCGTCATTTAAATTGTTATGCCAGTGAGAAGTTATGAGTCAGCTTAGATTTAAATTAAATAACGTAGTCATTGACTATTTGTTTATTGTTTAGTTTTAAATTTTAAATTTAACTGTTACTTTAAGTTGCGTCGCCACAACTGGTGACTGATCCTGTGAGCACAAGTTAGTGAGTTATATTCTAAGGTTTGTTAAATAAAAAGGTTTATTTTAAATCTTTCCAGGGCTCTATAATTTATTCCAGATACATCATTAATTTGCATAAGATCTATTAGAAATATGACACTAATTTATGCTCCTTGAGAAAGTCGAACACTATAAATTAAAGATTTACAAATAGAAAAGCTCATGGTAAGAATCACTAATTTTAATGAAAACTTTCCAAAGCAACAAGTTACGTATTTTAATTAGTCACAGTGAAAATTATTCTATAAATTCATCAACTGAAATTTGGCTCTTCGATTTCTAAATTTAGGAAGTTCTACATGAATTTTAGAATTAAAAATACTTTCTTCCTGAAATGAATCCAATTTTAAAATATTTTTCTAGAAATATACTCTCCGATTATAGAATAATATTAATTTTAAAGCTCAAAATATCATCTGAGTACCTGATTTCACTATTAAATACGAGTATTTCGTGAGCTCTGTAATTTAAACATCACATTCGCCTAATATTATTCAAAACTCCCAGAAAATTGACATTTAACTTCAACACTCCAACGTTTCTCAAAACATGGAAATCTTTCGTTTCAACTAACCGAATATTTTTTAAATGAAGTGATTTTATTTAATACACTTGCTTATGCCAATGTTTATAATAAAATTGAAAATTGACTATTAACTACGCTCTGAATCTCTATCATTTTACCTTTTGTATAAGTAACGAGAAGTTAAATAGAATAATTATGGTTTCAGAAAGTTTTTCCAATTTTAATTCAAGAAAACTGATGCTTAGCAATACATTATATTCCGATGAATCAATCTGTATTTCTTCTGAACTAACTATGCTACTTTTCTATGTTAAACTATTTTCCTTTAACTCTGAATCAAGCAAAAATGCTCGAAAAGCAAATTTACGTGCAATTCGTATTTATATGAAAATAAAATGGAAAACCTCTCGTCATTTTAAATCTCGTCTTGGTGTGCTTAAAATTAAAATTGTCTTGTCATTTTCTAATTTTAATCTTACTTTTAATTATTTAATTCGTAATTCAGTGATAAATAATATGCAGCTGCTGAAACCAGCGCTTACCAGGTTATTCAAAAATCCAGTTCTGAAACAAATTAATCGTACGGTATGTGAAATAAAAATCATATTGTATGTTAAAAAAGTCATTCAAACAATGTTTAAAAATTCCCAAAATTATTTTTCAGTCAAGCTAACAATGAAAGAACAAATTTTGCACTGTTAAATCAATACATAAGTATAATTTTAACTTTAAAAAACGGCAGAAATTTAGTTTATTATTATGATCGACAAAAGTGAAAAAAAGGAATATATCACTTATAGTAGAATGAAAAACATAATACAGCATAATTTTCGAAAGCATTATTTAAAAATACTGTTTCACGAACTGATTACATTCATCATATTTCTTCATGTTCGTTAAAGCTTCATTTTCTTTTCTCTATTTATGTTATTTATCAGTATAATTTAAGAAAATTTTTAAGCAACGTTTTGGTTACAGATAGATAGATATGCCTTTATTTAAGTGATTTTTTTCACAAGTGTTTTCATCGGTATTTGTATGACACAGGTCACAATGACTTCAAAACTATTATTTGGATTTTATAAGGATTATTTGATGGAAAATGCATAAAATGAAACTTAATAATGATATAAAATTAGAATTCATAAATTAGAATTAATTTGACGTTATGAATTTTTTTTTCGTTTCCAATGAGAATAATTTCAAATCGCTGCGTTAGACTAATGCGATAAAACACATTACAAGATTTAAATTATTTTTTAAATACGCTTTAAACAAAACTCACTGTAAAGTTTATAAGCAATTGCCTTTTCTATCTCAGACGTAATCATTGATATTTAAGTCAGCCCATTTCCTTTATTTTCGCCCAAGAAAAGTCCTTCCACTCCGAATTAAAATTAAAAGTGCATTATAAGCCATTTCTAAAGTTCAAATTATGAACAATGTCATGAGTTTTACGCATTAAAATAAAACATTTTTAACATAAATAATTAACAGAGACAATGAAAACATAATATTTCAGTATTTTAATTTTTCTTTAAATATTAAAAAAATAAATTTTATACATAATTGTTTACCAAAGTCTGGATTGTGTGGGTAGGCATAGAGTTTTCAATGAGATGTGAAATTTTGTTAAAAACCCTCATTTTCTCGTAACATAATTAAATACATACTTATAATTAAGCATTAGTTTATAATTATCAATGAATTATTAGAAATTACATTAATTAATTTATTTTTACTTCAGCACTGTGTTACTTTCTTCAAGGAATTCCAGTTTTTCTCTCCTTTTTCCACAGAACAAATATGTATCACGATAAATCAAAACTATATACATGTTGATCGCTAGGCTGTGAAATTTGGCAAATACTGACGTGTATGAATAGTACATGTAATACACTTCTTCTGAAAAGAAATAATTCAATTATTTTTCAAATATTTTAAACATATAAATTATGTACTCTCATGTCAGATTGAATTTCCAGTACCCAAGTCTTATATTTTATGCTTTAAAAATTCTGTCTGTTAAATCTGTTAATAAATATGAAAACTGCAGCAGATCGGTATAACTAGTTTTGCAAGAAAATCTAAAGTTTGTTACTCAGAAATGAATATTAGAAGAAAGACCCATAAGAAAGCAAAAACAGAAGTTTTATCAATATAGCATTAATTGCAGTTTTATCATTCTAGCAGGAATAATTACGAAATCTCTTCCTGGATATATAATATATAGATATTCAAAAATATATAAATAAATTATTATTATAAGAGCTGCTTTTTAAATATTTATCATAACAAGCAAAACTGTTTTAACTAATTAAAATAAATACTATTTCGACAAAATAATGAGAAAAGAAATTAACTTTATTTTTTTAATCTGCTGCTACTGTTCTTTTCTCTAATTAATCATTAAAATTTTAACTTTAAGAGATGAGTATACACATACTGAAAACAGCTTTAAGTGTATCTACTTCAAAAACAAGCTTACAGAAATTTTTACGTAAAATGTAGGCATTACATAACTAAAGAGAATGTTGTTTATATGATAAGCTTGACTGAACATCGCAAACTGAATTTGACTGAAATTAAAATCGAGAGAAAAAATAAAAGAAGATTTTAAAAACTTTTAACCAATAAAAGAATTTGAAAAATTGCTCTTCTCCAAATTCAAATAATTCAAATATCGTTTGCTTATTTTGTCTAAAGCGAATACTCATATAATATCTATCTATCCATTATGGAAAAGTTTTAGTTATAATACTATGCAGCTACTATTCGATAGAATATACATCAATAATTCAAACGACATAAATATGTAAAATAATCGGTATCATATATACGGCATACAAATCAAACTAATTTTTCAAACGAAGCAGTCACAGCCTGTCCCTGTTTATGTCATCGGAACGTTTCTGATAAGCAGCTTCTTTAAATATTTTTGCAAATTATCAACCGAAATCAGACATAATACCTGCAATGTTTAGATACATGTATGGTATACTAAGGTTCTCATATTTAACAGTTTCTAAGTTAGAACTAAATACTTCTTCCTTAAAATATTATTCACTTCATATGATCAAAATTCAAAACGTGAACTCAATTTTATGCAAATAATTTTAGAAAAATGATTTTATATTATATGGTAACAACAGCTTATAGCAACTTCTCAGGGCGTAATTTGAAATTTGTTAATTTCATTTTAAACTCACAGGAATAAACACAATATTTATGAGCAAAATAAATCTTACCTGCAATCTTCATACTTCGAAGGTATGCTATAACAGAAAATTATAAATTACATTTGTAAGGAAGCTATACATAGTAAAAGGATATGGGTTCGAGATAAGCCAGAGACACCAGTTCCGCGGCCTTGTTGTTTGTTCCAAGCAATACCAGGAAACAGACACGTAGCTAGGGTATGGAAGATGAGCTCTTGGGTCGAACTCTGAACTATCACTGATACTGCAACTGCAACTGGAGCTAGTCTCAGCCGTTCCAGAACTGACGGAGGAGCTACAAGTTCTGGAAGAGCCACTGGAGGAACAACTGTATGCACTAGAACCATGGCTGCAGTGACCAGAAGAATGACCAGACAAGACCGACTCTTTGTCGATCTCGTCTTCCTCGTCATCAGGTTCGATTTCAGCCCTCCAAACCTGCTCATGTCTCCCACCAGGCATGTTTCGAGCCTTTTGCTCAGAGTAATCTGTCATCGCTTCCTCCTTTGCTGCTTCTTTTTAGAAGTGAGCGGTAGACGAGAATGACTGTTGTCCCGAATAGGAACTTCCTTTGGCATTTTGGATGAGTTAGACTAAAATGTCATCTCTCCCGTGCACGACATGGGCAAATATTTAACAGCAGTCCAGATGGGTGTTATACATAAGCTCGTTTATCGCTTGGAGTTCTTGCGGATTTTTTTGTATTCCTTAAATTCTAGATAGAGCAAACATTGATGGTGCGAAGAATGCATATTTATAAGATCTGGCAAATTATGTATGTTGAGTGAATTATTCCATTTCGTATATTTTCTGAAGCACACTTATTGATTGACGCAACACAGGCCCACAGGAACGAATAAAAAAATTCAGTTCTAATAAACACAACTTATTGTGCCATGATATTACAATTACTTAAAACTTTTTGTTTCAGCTTTTCTTGAACCTGAAAAAAAACCGCAGCCAATTAAACAACTGGACTTTTGGCAGTTGTTTTAAAATCTTACATAGAAGTATGTTTCAAATATTAGGAAAAGAAATGAAGTTCTGAAATTTATATTGCGAGTAACCTATTATCATGACAACGCCTGCGTTGCTTTTAAAAAGAAATTTTCTTATAGAACCCTTAATTTGTTTCCACTGATGAATTTCGGATCACTTCACACCAATCTATCGAGCATTTCAGAGAAATATTACTACAGTTTAACAGCAATATACATTTTTAGCTGAAGTACATCCCTCGTACAGCATTTAGATATCAACACGGAGTTAGAAATTCATATATCTCAAACATATGCTGAAGCACCATAAGCATTTACATTATTTTAAAATATCAACAACAGAACTGCGTTATAACAGGTCTAATAATACTGAAAAATGTTCATTCTCTCAACAAAGCACCTACTAATTTTCGTATTTTGGGAAAGTGCACGTGACGAAATATTCAACACTTAGTATTAAGGCTTTAATACAGCGAATAAAAATTTTCCTATGTTGCGTTGAATTCAACACTTTCTAAAACTTAATCTCTGCAAATTGTTCAGCTGATTTTTAAGAGAAAAACATACTCCAGTCTCTCCATTAAATTACAAAAGACAGTCAAAAGTTTGTTATTAAATGACAGTTTAATTCCTACTTTTGTAGGTACTGCGTCATACATACAATGAATTAACACATCCTTTAAAAGGTGAGGATGTATAGGAAAATTTCCTACTTCAAAAGCAGACACACAGTGGAAGATTTCATATACTTACAAAGGCTGGATAAATCCGTCTGAACTCATTTCCTACTTCGGTACGCACTTCCGGCTGATGTCTCAAGCACCGTGCTCACTATTTTGCGCAGACATACTTTGGCACTTTCCTCACGGGCATTTCTGAGACTCCTGGGGATCTTTTGCCGGGTCTGTCACTTCATCAGAGGTCCGATCGGAGATTTCCGGATCTCTTGGGTTAAAAAAAAGGCAGCAACTGGACAAATAAAACAGGCTAAGAGGCCAGATACCGAGTCCGAAGTCCGTTATCATCCGCTCTGACTGTCGGGACGCGGGAGGCTGGTTGGACGAATAACGGGATGCGTGGGTGGGGGAAGGGTGCACGGGGAACTGTTGCTCTCTTTGAAGCGTTTCTGCTCGCAGCTTCCTCCGCCCGCTCACACTAACTATAGTGCTCACTGGAACTTTCTTTCAGTCTAGGAACATAGACTAGGACTTTTATCCATCCCGTTCCGATATTTTGGAGGGCGATGCTGTGGGAAAACTTCTTCTCTGACCCCCTTTTTTCCGATGCTCCCAGTTTCCAGTCCACTACTGCCGCCACTGGTTCGATTTTAGAGACGAACGGAGCGCCTCGGTTCTCGCATTTTCTCGCAATGGTCGTTGAACGACGAGATCTCAGCCAGGTAGGCTGTGGATGCCGAAAATATTGACTTACCTGAGCTTCCGTGAAATCCAGGTCTGTTTCTGGCTGCCGCCATTACTGCCATAAGAATTTTGCGCCGCGCAAATGAAAGAAATTTGAAAATGAAAATGTTTTTCATTCTTTACACAAATCAAAATAATATATTACCATGAATTTTTTCCGATAAAATGAATTTATTCAGACAACTTCGCTGTGCAGAAATTTAAATTCCGACATGTAAGTATAAATTTTGTTATATTAGCTACAGTTTGGAAATCACACAAAACACAGAAAAGTTTTCTACCAAGAGCCGTTAAGCGCTGAACAAAAGGTAGCCGAAATCCAATTGTTCAGAAAGAGTATTAAAGTGTTAATAAAATGTTTCTGTTAAAAAATGGTTTTAAAAAAATATGTTCCATTCAACAGAAAACGTATTTTGTATATCGATAAAACAAGCAAACTGTATGGTTTTCATATTCTAAGCTTTGAAAACGGTTACGTTTTGAAACAATAGTGAGAGAATATTTGTAAAAATTTAAGAGCGCTTCGCACTGAGACAAAATAAAATTTCTTTTGCTCAAGACAGATAAAACAGTACGCAAAACAAAGATGTTTCTTTAGTATATGATCTCTTATTTTGATTCCTATTACAAAAGTAGGGCATAATTTCCTATTCTGACATAAATAGTATTCCTGAAAACATGCACAGAAGGAAAAAAAAACTACGCGCAGATAAATAATAATTGATTTCAGTAATTCTAGGAAGAAAACCGCACTCAAGATTGTTTTTGAGTATTGATAAACACCTTTTATAACTTTGAGAAGATTAGTTTTAAGATAATGGGTATTAAACTTTAAATATACATCAAAAAGAAATTATACACTCATATGGAAAAATTTCTTAATACGATCTTATATTAAGATGAAGAGGATATATGTTACAATTAATAAGAAATCTTGAAATTTTATCAAAACTTAATGCTTAATAATAAATTTATTTTGTATATATACTTGTTTCCTTACACTGTGTAATGTATTCATATCATCACACAACATTCCTGAGATCATAATTTCATTTCATCTAAGGTTTTGTTGTACGGTATAGAAATGATTAATGATATACCAGTGATATACCAGTAGAATCTCATTCTACTGGTATATCACTGGTATATTATCATGATCACTATTAAAGTGATCTCAGTTACGGATGCTAAATTTCTTTTCAGAAAGTTTATAGAATAGATAAGGACAAAATTCCTTGTAATTACGATTTTTAACTTAAACGTTGAGCTCAGATGGCATAGGATTTCTAAGCATTAATATTGTAAAAAAGCTGTTGCTTACTGGATATATTATTGTTATGATTTCAGATTGTTAAATTTTAAGAAACTACAATTTGTAGATGTTTTGTTCAGATACACACTGATTTCAAACGCAAATATAAGGTTGAAATCTTCTATAAAGATGTGGTACATTTAGAAAATTATGGTTTTAATGCTTTTGAAACTGGTTTTATTTATGACGAAATTACTGGTTTTACTTTTTCAATAAAGACTTCGTCACATGCATTGCATTTCATTTCAAATATTTAATAAAGTCAAATAATCATTCTTCCTTTAATTTAGTTTATTTTAATGCCTTTTCAAATATATATTATAAAACTTGCAATGAGACCTTCATGGCAACCATCAATCTAAGACGTCCACCTCTGAAAGCGAGCAGTATTTCTCAGAAAATAATTAAACATTCGTTGATATCAGCGATATTAATATTTTCCAAAGTTGCTTTGTCAAGTCAAATTGCTGAAATTATGGTAGCCATCTCGAGGAAATTTCACTTCATTCGGTATTAAGTGAAGCATCCAGGATATTGCAAGTCTATTTTAATACCAAAATGCTTCCAAAAGAGAAGATTACACGCAACAAAATTTAGCTACAAATTCATCTATGTAAACAAAATGATAGTGTTTTAAGCTGTCGATACGCTTATGAAGTGACTGATATGAAAATTACAAAAATGGCATAAAAGTGTCTATGTAATCGTTAAATCATTATAGACCAAAAATTATTATAAATATATTTACATTGATTTTCTTGATCATTTGCATTTTTATTGAATTTTCTCAATTGTCGCGCTTTCTCTCTCCATCTGATTTCAAATCTTGATATTTCCATTTGATATGAAATCTTCATGGTCTCCCATTCATTTTGATTCTCTGCTCATGCATGGGGTTATAAATTTAATAAAGAACTACGAACTCGCAGCTGCTATGCTAAGGAAATAACATTTATTAAAATTCAATATATGTTAGACATATAAAACGTATTTTTTAAAAATTACTTTAGTAATGCATTATTAGTTCGGCATACATTTTGAATAACTCTATCGATTTTGATGTAGATCAGACATCCGTTCCTCTTCTTCAAGAATCAAAAATATTTTGCCAAATAAAAAATTTGCTTTTACCTAATTTTAAATTTTACATTTTAAATTTTCTTTTCCACTTTGATATAAAATATATATAATTTAAGTTTCTAATTTTTATTTGTAATAGGCTACATGAATAAAAAGGAATAACAACAAATGTTTCAAATAAGCTTAATTTTCGTGATTGACAAAAGAAATCCAATAATATATAAATATTACTGTAATATCTTTTAAATTTTTTAAACATCCAAATAACAAGCAAAATTTGAAAAATTATGCCAATGCGAATGCATCACAATTTCATCAAAATATTTGTTTTAGTTCATTACATAGTACCAAGTATAAAAAATGAATTTTATTATTCTCTGAAATAAGGATGTATATATAATTTTTTGCCACTATTATAGTGACAGGTCGTTCATTGATAAGAGTAAAGAGTAAGGCTTTTCTTTGCTATACAATGCTGAATTTTCGGAAAGACATTTTATTATGCACTAGCAGAGAAACGTAGATTCTCATGCTTTCAAAAAGGACTTGAATTTATTAGATATAGGAGAAAATCTGGAAAAATATTCACGCAAGCAGCCCCTTCTAATTTAAATCTGACGTGGTTAAAAATAATTAATTCAAAACCTATATTAAATTATAATGCTTCTGAAAATACTCAAATCCATACATTTTTGTTTTAATGTCATTTTATAATAAAAAAAACGACACTTTCTTTTTACAAAAAATACTTTTTAATTCACGAACGATTTATGATTCCTGAGTAATAGATTAATAAATACCAAGCAAATTAACTCAGCTATTCGCAAATTATTTGGTCAAATAGCCTTCAACAATAAAAGAAAGTAATATGAAATATATCATTAAATAGCATTAAATCACTTTAATTTATTAGCAAAAGATAATACTAATGTGCAGTTTAGAATGTTTTCTTCCTTTGGTTGCTCATTGATTAAAAGACAAGGGAATCGTCCGTTACTCAGTAAATGGCTCAATAAAGAGTATCGTTTAAATGGCACTCAATAAACTGAGCAGTTTATTTTAACAGCTTGTTCTTGTATAGCTTATTACATATCTATTTCGAAATATTATTGGACAGTTTATTTTCAGCTCTTCGTGTACTGCTTCTCCATAACCAGCTCAGTAATCATCGAACATAATAACAGAAGAATAAATAAATAAAAATAAAAAAAGATAAAAATCTGAAAGGTTTCAGATTTTAAATTATATCCAATGGTGCATTTTTCTGACATTTTGTGTGCTATCTTTATTTATTAAATAACATGTTCTTCGCATTTTTAAACCATAAAATTCAGTTCAAGAGCAATATCGCAAACTAATTTATAAATCAGCATATTTTTAGAATTTCCAATACACAGTCTCGCGCGCTGGAGATAAAAATGTGTTTTCTGTACAACGTTGTCATTGCTCGCTTTAAAATCCTTGAGCTTGTTAATCAAAAATTTGCTAAGTTTTACAAAATATGAAATCGATAATAAAAGAAATTCCAAATTTCAAATCTTGGCTTCCAAATGCCCATATTCGGGTGGAAACGTTTAGTATTCAAAATTGGATGGCTCTAGGTAGCGTTGTTTTACCGCAGTGCGAGAAACATACGTACATTTATGCAGATTCTTCATTACTTACCTTTTTTAAATATAATGCAGGGCGATAATATTTGGTGGCAACAATCTGAAAAGTGAAACAACGCTATCAGCGAATCAACGCAAAATGCCAAAACGAAATTAATAGTCCTTCTGGGCAAACTGCGCCTTAGGACTAAAAACTATTAGCAAACATGGCGTGTTTTATGAAGATGTTTGTATTTTGGGATTAAAAAGTGGCTGACATTATCTCCCATTTCATCCACGGTTCCTTGAATTAAAAAACCGATTTCATTTAAATTTTTTTGCCTTATCGTGGAGACACAAAATCCGGCAACTAGCATATTTCAATACTATGTACAACACAGTTTTCTAATTCCTAACTTTAACCTGTTTTTTTGTGTGACATCAAACAAAATGTAATTTAGGTTGTCAAGCTTTCCGCCTTTTAATTTATTTTAAATTTTGTAGCTTAATTAATGCACGAAACAACAGAAATTTCTGTTTGTAACTTTAATACATTAAGAAAAATATCAATTCCATCTTAAAACCTTGGTGCTGTTAAATGAAATTAATAAGTTTATAAGGTATTTCTCGCGCCTTCGTGGTGTAGTGGTTCTGCACCATGTGCCGGTATTCCAGAGGTCCGGGGTTCGATTCCCGGCGATGCGATTGCTAATTTTTCATCTCTCCGGCTTTTCCAATTAACCTTATGTCTCTACAGTGGCGCATGAACTAAAAGGGATGTTGATTTCTCCCCAACCAGGATTTGGCGATTGGGTCCCCTAAAACCCCAGTCTCCCTTTAAAAAGGGGAGTATATAATGTATTTCTCCCCCTTTCCTAGCGTGCCTTCGTGGTGTAATGGTTCTGCACACTGAGCCGGTATTCTAGAGGTCCGTGGTTCGATTCCCGGCGAAGGCTATTGCTAATTTTTCATCTCTCCGGCTTTTCCAATTAGCCTAATGTCTCTACAAGTTTATGGAATTTCATGTAATTCTGAATATCAGCTTTCTATATGAAGTAGCAGTTTTATAGGAAATAAATTTCCTTTAATTGGGAAAATAGATCTTCAGAATCAAAATTTCCAGTCTTCGCCTGCATTTAAACTCAGAATCTCCTGGCCAAAATTAATTATCACGAATTAAAAAAATGGTAGAAATATATTAATTACTTACACAGAAATCCGCTGAGTTATCTTCCATCCCAGAGTATTACATAATAAATACAGAACTGGTTATCAACTCAGCAGTTTAAGGCCCTTGAAGATATTAATTGCTCTGTGTTTCTTGGGAAGCCGAAACTCTTACTCATCGTACATAATACATGTATACTTACTAATACATAATACAAATATAAAATATAAATCCATAAAATGTGATGCAATTACATAATACAAATACATAGTACGTTCTTAAATAAATGCTAATACATTCTTGAATAAGTACTAAAACATAAGCGAGTTATTAAAAAGAAAATTATTACATCTTTTGAAGCTAATGTATGCTTCCAATACCTGTACTTTATACTTACATACTATACGTTTACCAATACTTAATAGACCAATAACTTGTATTATATTATTACAGAAATGCATCATACAGCCTGTACAAATACAATGTATTATCAATCTACTTCCTCACGAGTATTTTTACGTAGAAATACATTATACAGCAGGGACAAGTACAATGTTTTATCAATCTACTACTTAAAGGCCGTATATATAAGACCTAGAATATTTTTTGTGATATCTCTAAGAACGTATATATACGTGCATATTAAAATATGTCAAAGAAATTAAGGCAATATATCAAAAGAAAACAAATCCAGGTATGAAGTACCAGGAGAGTTTTACGTTAAAATCAAACAAATAATTTGTTCTCATAGTAGTTGAAATTTGTGCTTTCTTAGCAAAAGGCCTGGCCGCTTAGAGGGTTTTAACGTGCACTTTTGCATTCCTGGGTAAATACTACAACCTGATTCAAATAGTGATACATTACACACATGCAAATTTACCTTACAGTATATAGTACTTTATACAATCACCTAGACGTTATAATGTTATTGCACATAATAAAAAAAAACCACCTCGCAAGTACATTATATGTAAAGTACATTATACAAATATGTTGTACCAGTACATTACATATGTACCAATATTTAATACTATTGCAAGGATAGATATTGCAACTAGTATATATATACGGATAAATGACAAAAGTGAATTATTTAATAAATACAGAAATAGCTACAGTTATAATGTTTATCACCCACTTATTAATTAAATACCCATACATAACATCTAAGGGAAATAGGCTCATATTCAACTAGATATTTACATCCTACAATATCTAGTACATATTATAATAGCGATTGCATTATACAATTACTATGCACACTATTTCATCAGCATATAACTTAAATAGATACGATGCTGATGACATACTAATATTTTGTTCAGTTATAATTTTTTTTATAAAAAATGGTTACTGAACAAAATAATTACTTGCATAATTACTTTCACTGTAAAAAGGAAACCATTTTGAGTTACTAGTTTATTTAATTAAGGTAAAGAACACTGGATTTGCGCTTTGACAGCTGAGGAAGTTGGTTCGGTAGTTAAACCATCGAAACCTGGAAAATTTACAAATATAACGCTGATTTTTGTTGTTTGACTTATCATTAATATAAATCGTTGTTTGGCTTGTTATAATAATCGTTGTTTAATACTAAATAATCGTTGTTTGGCTTGTTATTTTAACCTAAATTTAAAAAGTATATTTTATGCAGATGCGTAAGGAAGAATATGTATTAAAATAAATAAAAAATTACAAAATTATAAGATTTTCTATACAAAATTTATACAAAATTATGATATAATCATATATAATTTCCTGCTTGAAACGTTTATTATTCAGGGAAACATTTCTGTAGAAATTATTATTGACAAATCTTTTATCAAATGAGACCTATATATAATTATTACGTAAGACCAGAAATATAATCGCCATTTTTAAACTCAGAAAACCAAAACGGCACAGTTATTATGCATACTCTTATACTATATCTAATTTCTCCTAGTATATACTGTATCTAATTTCTCCTAGTCTTATACTGTATCTAATTTCTCCTAAATCATGATAGGTCAAAAACGGTGAACTGTCCGTGATCTCCCTTAAAATAAAGTATAACAGTGATTGAAATAAACAATACTATTTATTTCCTATTTATAGGTGATTTTGTATTTTTTCCAGGGTTGAAGATTGCAAGTGACAAAGTGTATAGCACTGCTAAGCACTGGTTGCCTGGTTATATTCATAGCATAACATAAATAGGAACCAGTTTCTCTTCGAAAGTCTTCCATGAAATCACGTTTTCGGTTAAGCCAAAATAGTCCAATCTCAACGTTTAATAGTAAGTAACCTAATTTTATTTGAAGCTATATAATTTTTACAATCTCTATTTTAATTAACTCTCTATTTATTTATTTTGAGAGATGTGATATGAGCTTGATATTCAGAAATAGTCATAGAATCCAAAGGAAGAAAGTTTTATCAGTGTTTTTTCTACTTCATTTGCAGATATATTGTTACAGATTTGGTATTTAAATAGCTAATGTTAATTGAATTATAAATAAAATTATTTTATTCTCCGTGCAGTGCAGCGCGGGACGAATATTAAAAGGAAGTTAAGCCGTAAAATTAAAAATACACGAGCACGTGCATTTAACATTTAATAAATAAATATCTCTTTTATATTTCGAGAAATTGTTAGAATAATCTCGCACGTGATTTAAAAAGCTTATAAAAAGGAAGAAAACATCTCAATTCAGTTGATTGTTTTAAGCGTTTGTTTACAAAACTGCTCTTGTTGACTGTAGCGAATTCGCGGATAAGCTTTCTCTAGCTGTTTTAAATTTCGCGGATAAGCTTTCTCTAGCTGTTTTAAATTAAGTTCTGTTAAACGTTTGAGTAGTTAAAAAGATAACTACAGTGAGATATTGCAATACTGTACAAATATTTGAGGAAATTTAAGCATTTTATTTTATTTTTTGTGATAATAATAAATTTTGTTCATTTTTCATCGGATTCATGCATTTAGTTCATAACGAACTACGCACGCAACAATATTAACTATTTCGACATTTAATTTGACATTAAATATTATAATTAATCCATGAAGACGTTATCAAAATTCTAAATGTCAATTAACATGTTTTATATAAAGGAATAGGAGTGACATTAACAGATATCTAAGAATTTGTAAACTTTCGTATTCAAAGAACTCGACTCTGTAAGATGTGTTTATGACTTCGTTAAGATTCTCAACTGACATGATTGGAATAAAAAGGAAGATGTTGTTGAGCTTAAAGCAGTTCACTATGGTAGTTTAGAGTACCTGACATGGTGTAAGTGGATTTTCCTACATATAACACAAATACGGATTTATTTCTATGAGAAGTAATCTCATGAAGGTAGCCTTAATTTAGACAAACAGCCTTTTTTTTTTTTTTTTTTTTTTTTTAGTCCAAAGGGGCTTTGTCCCTGAAGAACTATTGTTTTCGTTTTGCGATTTTGCGTCGGACTCATAAACGTCGGTTCACTTTTCAAACTGTTGCCACAAAATGTTAGAGTCCTGCATTATATTTGAAGAAATTAAATAATGAAAAATCTGCATAAATGATTGTCTATTTCTCGCATTGTGATAAAACAATGGTACATAGAGCCATCGAGTTTTGAATAACAAAATCCTACTGCGAATATGGGCATCTGAAATCCCAAATTTGGAATTTGTTTTATTATAGATTTTATATTTTGTAAAACTTTAACGAATTTTTGATTTACAAACTCAATGCTTTAAAAGCGAGAAATGGCAACGTTATATAGAAAAAAAATACTTTTATCTCCAGCTCGCGAGACTGTGTATATCGGAAATTCTAAAGATATGCTTAATTTAACATTATTTTGCGATATTGCTCTTGAACTGAATTTTATGGTTTAAGTGCAAAGAACATGATATTTAATAAATAAAGGTAACACTCAAAACGTTAAAAAAACGCCCCTTTGGACGTAGTTTAAAATCTGAAACATTTCAGATTTTTTTTTTAAATATTTTTTTTTTTTTTTTTGTAAAAAGTAGGAAATTAATAATGAACAGTTTGATGCCCCTAAAATGATTTAAACACAGGGACTTAGAAGACGCATATTTCGGTATTTTGGCTCGCATTAATTCGATTAATTAATTAATCGGTTAAAATGCGGTTTAGCCCACTCCTTGACGATTGTTTTTCAATGGGCAATAAACGCGCCAACATGGCTAACACGATGTTTTGAAGCTGTGTTGTTATTCTGTTGCCACTAAATGTTATCGCCCTGTGTTATATTTAAAGAAATTAAATATTGAAAACTCTGCATAAATGTTTCTCGCATTGTGATAAAACAACGGTACCTAGAGCCATCAAATTTTGAATAACATACGTTTCCAACCTAATATGGGCATCTGGAAGCCCAAACTTGGAATTTTTTTTTATTATCTGATTGATATTTTCTAAAACTTGAACGAAATTTTTATTAGCAAACTCAAAGATTTCAAAGCGAGCAACTGCAACACAGTACGAGGAAAAAAAAATTTTTTTTACGTGCAGAGCGCAAAACTGTGGATCAGAAATTCTAAAGATATGCTTATTTAAAAATTATTTTGCGATATTGCTGTTGAACTGAATTTTATGGTTTAAGTGTAAAGAACGTTATATGATAAAGAAATGTAACACACAAAACGTTAAAAAAAACAGGGCCTAATGTAAAATCTAAAAGCTTTCATTATTTTTATTTTATTTATTTATTTTTACTTGTTAATTCGGTGGCGGTTTGAATGTTCTTATGTGGTTTCTTTTTTTAATCGAGTGTTTTCCCCCTGTGGGTTTTAGCCTTTTTTCTGCATATACGAGGGCCATCCAGGAAGTAGATTTCGTTTCCGTCTGTGTCCGCTAGGGGCGGGGCTAGCGCGGCCATCTTGGGGTCAGAGCGTTGCGCAGCTCAGTCTGCATCTAGCCGTGCTAGTGAGAGGTTCGTGCTGTGCTCCGTTCAGATACTGTGACGGTTTGAAATGTCTGCGTTAATTGAAAATCCCGCGAGCTGCGAGGTGCGCTCAGTAATAAGGTTTCTGACTGCAAAAAACTGTAAACCGATAGAAATCTATCGGCAGCTTCGTGAAGTGTATGGGGACAACATTATCACTGAAGGTGGAGTGCGTCAGTGGGTCATAAGATTTCAAAATGGCCGAACCAATGTTCACGACGAAGATCGAAGTGGGAGACCCAGCATAGTGACCGCCGAACTTCTCGAAAAAGTCGATGCTAAAGTCCGTGAAAATCGAAATTTCACAATAACGGAACTTTCTTTGAGTTTTCCACAAATTTCGCGAAGTTTGTTGCACGAAATCATCAGCGAAAAGCTTGGTTACCACAAGTTTTGTGCAAGATGGATTCCAAAAATCTTGACAGAGGACCACAAAAATCAGCGAATGGCTGCAGCGTTGAACTTTTTGGACGCTTACCATAAGGATGGTGACTCTTTACTCGATCGCATCGTTACTGGTGACGAAACATGGGTGAAACATGTGAACTGTGAAACGAAATTGCAATCAATGCAGTGGGGGCACACAAGTTCTCCCCAAAAACCCAAGAAATGCATGCAAACAATGTCGGCAAGGAAGATGATGGCGACTGTTTTTTGGGACAGAAAAGGTGTAATTTTGGTGGACTTCCTGGAAAGAGGCACTACAATAAACTCTCAAAGGTATTGCCAAACTCTCCAAAAACTCAGAAGAGCAATTCAAAACAAGCGCAGAGGAATGTTGAGCTCTAAGATCTTGTTGATTCACGACAACGCCCGGCCCCACACGGGAAATGTCACTCGTAAAGTTCTTGAATCTTTTAAGTGGGAGTTGTTTCCTCATCCGCCGTACAGTCCCGACCTGGCACCGAGCGACTTCCACTTATTCCCAGCAATGAAGAAGTGGCTGGCTATGCAGCGTTTTGATGACGACGCACAGCTGCAAGAAGAGGTAACGAAGTGGTTGAAGGCGCAGGCGGCCGAATTTTTCGACGAAGGAATTTCCAAGCTCGTACATCGCTACGATAAATGCCTTAATTTGTATGGTGACTATGTAGAAAAGTAGTATTTGAGTGTGGCTTTCATCTGTATATAATAAAATTTGTTTCCTATCCTTTGTTTATTTTTTTATTCCAAAACGTAATCTACTTTCTGGATAGCCCTCGTATTACGGAAACGGCGTATAAACGTTTGTAAATTTATTTAAAGATGAGGGGGGATCCAAAAGGATTTCCCCCTAAAATAAATTCATACATAAAACCCCTCAAAAAGAAATTACATTTTTCTTGAAAACGGTAAGTGAAAAATTTTTTCTTGTATGGTTCGTTTTAAAGTTGCTTATTTTAATATTTTGTATTTCTTTTTGGCTCAATCCTAGTAGATTGGAACAGCTAACGTTGTGCAATTCTCTGATTTTTTTTTAATGAAAATAGATCGATATGTACATGGGCAAAGCCAATGCTGTGCGCAGTGCCGACGTAGAGCGTGATGCCGAGTTTGTGCAATTCTGAGATTTTTTTTTAAGTGAAAATAGATCGATGTGCACATGGGCATAGACAATGTGGTGCGCAATGCCGAGTTTGTGCGCGATGCAGAGTTTGTGCAATTCTGGGATGTTTTTAAGTGAAAATAGATCGATGTGCACATGGGCAAAGCCAATGTGGTGCGCAATGCCGAATTTGTGCAATTCTGGGATCTTTTTTAAGTGAAAATAGATCGATGTGCACATGGGCAAAGCCAATGTCGTACGCAATGCCGAGGTTGTGCGCGATGCCGAGTTTGTGCAACTCTGGGATGTTTTTTTAAGTGGAAATAAATCGATGTGCACATGGGCAAAGGCAATGTGGTGCGCAATGCCGAGGTTGTGCGCGATGCCGAGTTTGTGCTATTCTGGGATGTTTTTTTTACGTGAAAATAGATCGATGTGCACATGTGCAAAGCCGATGTGGTGCGCAATGCCGAGGTTGTGAGCGATGCCGAGTTTGAATATTATCGCCCTGTATTATACTCTGGGATGTTTTTTAAGTGAAAATAGATCGATGTGCACATGGGAAAAGCCAATGTAGTGCGCAATAACCGGGATGTTTTTTTACGTGAAAATAGATCGATGTGCACATGTGCAAAGCCGATGTGGTGCGCAATGCCGAGGTTGTGAGCGATGCCGAGTTTGAATATTATCGCCCTGTATTATACTCTGGGATGTTTTTTAAGTGAAAATAGATCGATGTGCACATGGGAAAAGCCAATGTAGTGCGCAATACCGAGGTTGTGCGCGATGCCGAGTTTGTGCCATTCTGGAATGTTTTTTTAAATGAAAATAGATCGATGTGCACATGGGCAAAGCCAATGTGGTGCGCAATGCCGAATTTATGCAATTCTGGGATGTTTTTTAAGTGAAAATAGATCGATGTGCACATGGGAAAGCCAATGTGGTGCGCAATGCCGAGTTTGTGCAATTCTGGGATTTTTTTTAAGTGAAAATAGATCGATGTGCACATGGGCAAAGCCAGTGTGGTGGCTATTCCGAGGTTGTGCGCGATGCAGAGTTTGTGCAATTCTGGGATGTTTTTTTTAAGTGAAAATAGATCGATGTGTACATGGGAAAAGCCAATGTAGCCAATGTTTCAATTTGTGGCAAACAAATATTATCGCCCTGTATTATATTTAAAGGAATTAAACGATTAAAAAATCTTCATAAATGTATGTATGTTTCCCTCATTTTGATAAAACAACGGTACCTAGAAACATCAAATTTAGAATAACGTCATCCTCCTTTGAAATTGGGCATCTGGAAGCCCAAATTTGAAATTTGGAATTTGTTTTATTATCGTTTTCATATTTTGTAAAACTTTAACGAATTTTTGATTAACATACTGAGGAATTTCAAAGCAAGCAATGAAAATGCTCTACAGATAAAACATTTTTATCTCCAGCGCGCGAGACTGTGTATCGGAAAATCTAAAGGTATGCTTATTTTAAAATTATTTTGTGATATTGCTGTTGAACTGAATTTTATGGTTTAAGTGCGAACAACATGGTATTTAATTAATAAAGGTAACACGCAAAGTGTTAAAAAAACGCACCTTTCGGGCGTAATGTTAAATCTTAAATTTCAGATTTTATTTTGTTTTTTAATTTCATTATATTTGTTGTCTGTAGTGTCGCTTCAGTTCCGTTACATTTCTAATTAAATTTAGTTAAAGCGGAATGGCAACACCTGCTAGTCTCCGCGAAGAACGAAGTAAACAATCTCCGAGTTTTTGTCACGCGATGCATGTAAAATGTAAATAAATCTTATGAATAAGAATCTATAACTTCGTAAGGAATAAAATATTGGTTCCATTGGAGTCAGAGAAGTGTTATTTTTCTATATTTGCACACCAGACACTTCACTGGTGACCCGGACGTGATTCCCAGTGACCCGGACTTCTCAATTGCTATGTGAGATGCGTAATTTGGCTGGCGATAAAGTAACAGATACTTTCCTAAAAACATTGTGGCTACAACGTTTACCCGTTAATATGCGTAGCATTATATCTGTTAGTAGTGAAGGTTTGTCAAAAGTGGCTACAATGGCCGATAAGATTTGGGAATTAAACCCTGTTACTCCCCAAATAGCTGCTGCATCATCCATAACGGTAAAAACGGAAGTGATTGAAAGTTTACAAAAACAGGTTAGTGAACTTAGCTTACAAGTTTCTGCTTTAAACAAGCAACGCCACAATCGTCCCTATTGTCGTAACCGATCCAAATCACGAGATAGGAGTTACAGTGGTAACAGATCTAGTGATATTTGTTACTATCATAAAAAATTCGGTGATAAGTCATTTAAGTGTAAACAACCCTGCAACTACTCATCAACATCACAGACAAATAGTCCGGAAAACCAGCTCCCCGTCTCTCATTGACGACGGAGGGACAAGGGGTGCAGCTGAGTCGTCTTTTCATCAGCGACAAAGAATCGGCTACCCAATTTTTAATAGATACTGGGGCAGAAATTTCTGTCATTCCTCCCTTGCCTGCAGATAAAAAAAAAATCTCAAAATTAGAACTCTTTGCTGCAAATGGTACGAAAATTAAAACATATGGCCAAAAATTACTCAAGCTTGATCTTGGACTCAGACGATCATTCACATGGCCTTTTGTAATTGCGGACGTAAACAAACCGATAATAGGCATGGATTTTGTTGCAAATTTTAACCTTTTGGTAGATTCTAAAAATCGCAAGTTGATTGATGGTACTACATTCTTAACAACCAATGGAACTCCTTGTTTTCAAAATAACAATAACAATATTCCGATTTTAAATGCCGTAAATGATCCATATAAACGTATCATTAATGACTTTCCGGATTTGTTAAAACTGAATGTAGTTAATAATAAAGTTAAAAATCATAACATCGAACATTATATCGAAACCAGAGGTCCACCAGTTTTCGCTAAAGCCAGGAGACTATCAGCTGAGAAACTTAAAGCGGCTAAAAAGGAGTTTGAATTTATGCTCCAAATGGGTTTATGCAGACCATCCAAAAATAACTGGTCGAGCCCACTACATCTCGCTATGAAGAAATCAGGTGATTGGAGACCTTGTGGAGACTATCGAGCGTTAAACAACGTCACGATTCCTGATAGATACCCTCTCCCATTTTTAACAGATTGCAGTTCCATTTTAGCGGGAAAAAGAGTTTTCTCATCCATAGACCTCATTAGAGCGTACCAACAAATTCCAGTTCGCGTAGAAGATATACCGAAAACGGCCATTCTCACTCCCTTTGGCTTATTCGAGTTCCCATTCATGACGTTCGGCCTACGAAATGCGGCCCAAACGTTCCAACGTTTCATGAACAGTGTGTTGAATGGACTAGAATTCGTGTTTTGCTATTTGGATGACATTCTAATAGCCTCCCCAGATGAAGAAACTCACCAAAAACATCTACGAGCAGTCCTTGAGAGACTAAACGAATATGGCCTGTGTATTAATGCGGCAAAGTGTAAATTTGGTCAAGCAAAACTTGCATTCCTGGGATACGAAGTGTCAGCTGAAGGACTTAAACCTCTCTCAACGAAAGTTGATGCCATCAAAAATTTCCCAGAACCAAAATCATTTACTACTTTAAGACGATTTTTAGGTATGGTGAATTTTTATCACAGATTCATACCAAATTGTGCGAAACTGCAACAACCTTTAACAACATTGCTCAGTGGTATTAAAAAGAACTGCAGAAAAGAAATAACCTGGACGGCAGAAACAAGAAACGCCTTCCAGATCTTAAAAGATGCACTTATTCATGCCACAAACTTAACTCACCCATCCGAAAAGGCTGAAATATCGCTAACAACTGATGCTTCCGATACTGCCATTGGAGCCGTTTTACATCAGATTGTGAATAATGAAAAACAACCTTTAAGTTTCTTTTCCCGGAATTTGACATCAGCACAACAAAAATATAGTGCCTACGATAGAGAACTCTTAGCCATCTATACAGCAGTAAAACATTTTAAATACATCTTAGAAGGGCGAACTTTTGCAATATACACGGATCACAAACCACTAACATTTGCCTTCCAACAAAATTTGGAAAAAGCTTCGCCACGACAAGCTAGACAACTGTCATATATTGGCCAGTTCTCAACCGATATCCGATTCATACAAGGGCATGAAAATACCGTCGCTGACGCTCTCTCTCGCATAGACACCATTTCTGTACCATCTGCAATAGACTTACAAACTATAGTAGACTGTCAAGAAGATGACGACTTGGAGATACTTAAAAACAACCCAAACTTAAAAATCCTACAGATCCCTATACCGGACAGCGACAAGAAAATTTACTGTGATACTTCTACAAATTATAATCGACCATACATCCCTGCAAAGTTTCGGCAGAAAATATTTTCTTCAATCCATAATTTATCTCATCCTGGAATAAGATCCACGATAAAATTGATAACACGACGTTTCATATGGCCCAATATGAATAAAGACTGCCAACTATGGACTAGAGCATGTTTATCTTGCCAAAGATCTAAAGTTCACAGACATACACATTCATCTTTGGGAGAATTCAAAGTACCTCCACACAGATTCCAGCATTTAAACGTAGATCTGGTGGGTCCGCTACCTCCTTGCAAAGGATTCAAATACCTTCTAACCATCATCGATCGTTATACACGATGGATCGAAGCGGTACCGTTAGTAGATCAATCAGCAGAATCTATTGATAAAGCTTTGATTTATACTTGGTTTTCACGCTTTGGAATTCCGAATCGCATAACATCTGACCAAGGTCGGCAATTTGATAGCCAACTTTTTCAAGCTTTAGGAAAATATCTTGGTTTTCATACAAACACTACAACTGCATACCATCCACAGGCAAATGGCCTGATCGAAAGACAACACAGAACTTTAAAAGCAAGTCTCAAATGTCATCTACTCGAATCAAAATCATGGCCGGAAGCATTGCCTTTCGTTCTATTAGGCATAAGATCTGCCATCAAGGAAGACTTAGGTTGCTCATCCGCAGAACTTGTATACGGAACTCCTTTAGCATTACCTGGTGAATTCTTTTCAACAGTACCTCATATGAAACAGTCTGAATTTTCTCAAAACCTTCAGAAAATAATAAGAGCTATGAAGCCAAGTTCTACCACCACCCATGGAAATAGAACAGTCTTTGTTTCTAAACATCTTTCCAACTGTTCTCACGTATTCCTATACAACAACATTAATAATTCGTCGCTACAGCCTGTCTATCTTGGACCGTATCCTGTAAGAGCAAGAAAGGATAAGTACTTCGATATTGAAATCCAAGGAAAAGTTAAAAGAGTTTCAATAGACAGACTAAAGCCATATTTCCTAGTGCAAGATTCTGATATTCCTTTTCAAAACTCCCATTCCAAGAAAGCGGAACTTGGGGAAACACCTGCACTCAAGAACACTGAAGAAAATTCAGAAAATCATCATGAAACTAAGACTACTAGAACCGGCAGACATGTGAAGTTCCCCAGTCACTTTAAAGATTATCTTCCATAATCGCTGTCACTAGGAAGGGGGTGTGTAGTGTCGCTTCAGTTCCGTTACATTTCTAATTAAATTTAGTTAAAGCGGAATGGCAACACCTGCTAGTCTCCGCGAAGAACGAAGTAAACAAAACTCCGAGTTTTTGTCACGCGATGCTACGTGCATGTAAAATGTAAATAAATCTTATGAATAAGAATCTATAACTTCGTAAGGAATAAAATATTGGTTCCATTGGAGTCAGAGAAATGTTATTTTTCTATATTTGCACACCAGACACTTCATTGTCTTTTTTTTAAATTTCCTATGACAATATTACCTATCGTAGCTTTAGATATCGAAAAGCCATGGCTTTCACAGCGTTTTTTAATAACTAGGTACGAATAAATTTCTTCGGAGAGAGCACAAATGTCCGAAGACAAATCGTCAAGTAGCAGACGATAATTTATGCTTTCAAAACTATACTTTCAGTTAAAAAGAATTTCTAAGCAGACGATTTCTTTTGGAATTTGGTGGTAGTTATCAATCGAGTGGTTTTATCTGTGTGTTTTTGCCATTTTTCTGCTTATATTTCGTTAAATAAACAATCGCTATGGATTTATCTGTGATGCTGAGAGAGGTGAGTGAATGTATATGTAAATTTATTACTTTATTGGAAATGCAAGGGAAACGTGCCGTCATTGTCAAAAATACTTTTTATTTTCCTGAAAAGGGTAAATGAAAATATTTTTTCTTTTTAAAATTGCTTATTTTTAATATTTTCTTATTTCCTTTCATTGTGAGAAATTAGATTTTTTAAATTTATTAATGTGTAGAATTCTAATACGAAAGTATAGAACGTTTAGGAATTTAAGAAACATGGAAATGAAAGCTGTGTATGATGTTGATATTTAATAATAAATATTTTTTCTTTTTTTATTAATATAAAGCTTAAAAATTTTTAGAAAATAATGAAGATTGTTTACTTACTAGTATGTAAGAGATGGTGTCGTTACGTAGCAATAAGGTAATTTTGTAAAGATGATGAAGTTAAAATGTTCCGCAATATGAAATTAAAATTAAAAATAATTGCTCAACGGTCTCCTGTAGTTGCGTAAGATAAGAGATAAAAAATAATATAAAAATATAAAAGCAAGAATAATTTCAGACACAGTAAAGTAAGTATATTGTTAACTTTAATTCGTAACAGGAATGAACCAGAACTGAATATGTATTATTAAATGTCTTCATTATTGATTTATTTGGTTTGAAGTCAAATTATGCAAGTTTTGTTCTCGATAAGTAATAGACTTATCCATAGAACATAACAGCCATGAACACAAAGATCTACGTAATGAAATCTTAGAAAAAAGTAGTAATGTTTTGTACAGTTAATCCAAAGATAAATATACTTTATTTCACACAACATTTAGAAGCTGAAAAATCCCACAGTTTTCCTCAGAAGAAGAGAGATACAAACACTATATTCTACAACATAAATCAAGGAAAAATGAGACAAAATAATAGTCACCTCTGAGTGAGAAAATGGAGATGATTTTGCTCGTAATTCAGTTTATCTAAATATAACAATAATTATAAGCCGTTGATTATAACAAAACGCTTTAAACATAAGTAAAACGTATTCTTGAAGACATCCGTATTTATGAAACAGTCTAGGAATTCTTCAGAAATCTTAGCTGCTTAGCCACTAATGAGCGCAAATTTTTGTACCATGAGCAGAAAGGAAAACTGAAAGTAAAACGCTTTGATCTGTATTGAAACGAAAATAGAAATGGGATGAAATCGATAATTTTTCTTCTATGAGAAATGCTGCAAGTTCGAACAGGATTTGTCTTTAATTTTTTACTGCAGGAAAGATAAAGAAAATAACATGAATCAGTTCTTAAATTTATTTCGCAGCAATATCTTTGGTAGATGTAGATCTGATGTAATCAAAGAAAATGTAAGAAATCAATACCTTGGAAAATACCTGAACAAAAAACAACCTTCAGCATTGAATCTTTTAAATCTAAACTCGGTATCGCTGTAACTCTGCATTGTCGAAACATACTCGAAAGGAAAGGGCACATGCCCCCGAAAACAAACTCAGTTTATATAAGAACCGAAGACAGAGAAAAGGAAGAGATACATTTCTTTTCATGTTAGCCAACTCTATGTTACTGACCAAATTTTATTCTCAGAAATCCCGTTCAATTATGGTAAGTTTTAAAATCCAGTTATTAATGAGTGTCAGGAAAGAATTTGTAATTTGAAGATTTATTTTAAATTATTCTTAGTCTATTAGGAACCTCCTCTTCTATGATATTCGGGTGAGAAGTTGAGCGTAATAATGAAAATCTTCCAAACCCATTCGATACATGCCGTATTTTATAATTTACGCTTTGTACAACTAATTGCTTACTTAAAGAGCCCCCATTGTCAAATAATTGCATCTACCAGACAGGATGAATGCCTAATATATCAAGATTCATCTGCATGTTCCTTGCTGATTGTCAGAAAAGTCCTTACTCGAGGGTACATAGATTCAATGAAATGCTCAACTGACAAAAGGTGTAACTTGTAATGTATATGGAGATTTTGACAGCGCTTAATTAAAAGCTAAGTAGTATGGACACTCTGCTATGTCTGGTAACCAGTGCTTTCTCGTATTACACTTTAATAATGGTAATATAAGCGCATTAACATTTTGCTAAAATTATTCAAAACGGTATTTTGAACTTTTTCCTTTACTATGGTCTTTGCAGTGTACGGTCTATAAAACTGTTCACAAAGATAGTGTTATTTGCCTAAACTAACCATGCTTATTTCAGGATCTATTTTTCAATAATGGCTGCACAAAGTATACTGCTCAGAGCGGAGCCAAAATATACATCATAAACTTGTCTTAGTCTACAGAACAAATGGCAAAGACTGGTTTTCATGATGCAAGTTTTGTCTGATATACTTTGCTAGAGAAAATGTCTTAAACAGTTGGATATATAAACGAGGGACGGCTCACATGTTAAAATAAAACCCACATTTTCGACCAAAGAGCAAAAATAAATAAATAATAAACTGCTAAATATGTATAAGTCTTAGTTTCGGGCTTATTTTTCGTACATGTGTTTTATTTTTATTTCCAGTCATTTTTTTATAAATAATGTAATATAATACAATATATTAAAAAACATCATTACCATTTTATGCAAGCTTCTTAACTGTGTTTCATTTACGAATTTTGCGTAACATTCTGTATGTAACAAATTTTCACTAATGCATTTTAAATACAGTTACACTTCAATTTTCGATAATGCATATCAAGCGTATGGACAGAATTGTCCATGTCTTGACATATAGCAAACATTTAAAATTTTTTACTTCTAAATTGTTAGGTTTTTAAAATTTTCTGCAGATTAAAAATTAGAGGAATTACAAGTGAAATAATTATATATGCTTTTAATTGTAAATTTAAGCTAGAACGTTTTAAATTAGTTTCCTATTACAATTTTATATATCTGTTTTAAAAATTTAAATTTAACAAGTGCCTCTTAGAAATGTCAGTTCTGGTTTAATTCTCATAATGATTATCTTCATACCCTGAACTCCGGTTACATTTAGAAGCAAACGCTAAATATAGTGTGACAGAACTTTTTCGCTTATTGTTTTGTTTAATCACTCTTCATCAACTCATATCAAGCGTATGGAAGGAATATTTCATGTCTTGGCATATACATTACACTGCAAGCGAATGGGTTTAAATAATGGAACTAGTGGAACGAATTTAAATAACATCATTACCATCTTATCTTATGTCTTATCTAGATTTACTTTCATGTTAATTCCCTCAGACCAGGTTTCTAAATTAAACATTGCTTTATTTAAGGTCTTTTCAATAGTCTTTTGTGCAACAGACGTAGGAGAATCAGTCGATACAACTAGGTCATCCACATGTAGCAAACATTTGATTCCGGGAATAGATTTTAGTATGCTAACTAGATCATTAATTTATATATTAAACAGGGTTCAGCTAGACACCACCCCTTGTGACCCTAGACCCAAGACCAGTCTTTAATGATCTAAGCTTTGAGCAGAAATTGTTATATTGAACTCTGCGATTATTAAGAAACCTACGATACCAGTTCAGAATATTTGAATATACCCATTTCCGACAGCTTTAGAAGAAGATTTTCCTCTCCATACTGAATAATAAGCAGAATGGAAATCGACGAAGACGGCAGATAAAATGCGTCTTTTTTCAAAAGCGTCCTTCACTGACTGTCTAAGGAGAGCAATTTGATGGTTGGTGGATCTGAATCTTCGGAATCCAGCTTACTCCTCTTCGAGAATGCCTCTTTTCTCCATAAACCAATTTAATCTATTAATGATAATTTTTTTCAAAGGCCTTACAGAAGTTGCTTGCCAGGGAGATCGTCCTATAGCTCTGGGCATCTTCTGGGTCTTTATCTTTTTTATAAATCTAGATACTTCTAAATTTACACCAAAGGGAGGGAATACAGCCTGAAGTCCAAATTTTGTTGAAAAAGAAAGAATCGATTCAAAAGCTCCAGATCCCACGTGCATGAGGAATTCGGAGAATATGTTGTTCTCACTTGAGGACCTGCATATTTTGAGGCTCTTGAACGAAGTCTTCAATTCAAACAAGCTAATGGGAGTGTTGAAAATGGACACACCGATATCTGTTGAGAACCCCTAACTATTTTTAAGTTTTAAATAGTTACCCTAGATTGTCGTCTGGCAATGTACTCTTTTCTCTGTGAGTCAGAAGCGAAAACTGTACAAAAGAGTTTGCTACTTTTTTATCAGGGGCTGAAGTTCTATTCTTGAAATGAAAATACCGTTTAGCATCATTATTGTCACCGCCCCTAAACTTCGCTAAAAGGCTAAAAGCTCTTTTTCCGACCCTTTGGAAATCAAGGTTTGAAATTAATTTTCCAAAATTTGAATATTTTTCGTGTAGTAGAGTTTCTTTGAAAACTACAACCAGGCGTCTCCAGGCCTGAACGTCCTGTGAACGTCCGCTCAGTTCTGCATGACGTCTGAATCTATCTCGCTTCATCTTTAGATCCATTAAATTTTTTTTATTTGACCAGAAACATTTGTCTCTTGCAACTTTGCCTCTTCGAATTGTTTTCTTCGCAAACCAGATGATTTTTTGCCGAATGATCACATATGGTCTTTCGCTGTTTTGGACGAAGTCTAAAGAACTGGGTTATAATTCCTTGTCTACAAGAGATTCAAAGTCTTTCCACCTGGGCTTTTTAAAGTTCCAGAAAATTCTAGGAACAGGTTTACTATTTTGAGAAGTATGAAAGTCGAATTCCACGACAACCTAGAGATATCCCGAGTCTGTATCTTTAAGCATCCGTCGCTCACAAATGTTCAGGAGTGAACAGCAATAAATCTGCGTTTAGTGTCATTGTAATGTAATTACATCATCTTCCTTATAAATGAGTTCAAAAGCCTTTGCATTTAACAGGTCCTCCACTTCCTTGCTGGCATGATTTAAATCAGCTTAACGCCATCTTGATAAAGGGGCGTTAAAAGTCACCAATAAATATGGTGTTCCTTGTTCAAGAAATGAAAAGTCCAGAGTACTTCCAGAAGGAGAATAGATGGAGTATACTTTAACCTATTTCCTGCCATGATCCCCATATGGGAATCGCTTACATTTGTATACATTGTAACGTCATGCTGCACCTATGTGGTCCCTTACGCGTGGCCATGCTTTTCTGAAGACTGCAACTATGTGTAGAAATCTTAAACAAACACTTGGACTCAATTAGTTGAGCTCACGAGTTTATTTTTCTTGCTCTTTCGTTACTTTTCACGAGAAAAATAATACGATTATTTTCAAAGCACAAAAAAGTTACTTAGGAACAATTATTTTGTTGTACTGAATTTCCCTTGATCATTGGTAATTAATGTATTTATATATTATTTATCATCATACTGTAATTTGGATGGGTACAATGAACCTAGATATATCGATTCCCATTTGGGGATCATAGCTTACACTGACTAAAATTGTAAAAAAAAACTGATTTTCTTTTTTTTCCAAGAAATGTCGCGTAAAAGATATCTTTTTTAAAAAGAAATAGAAGAAATTGTAAATTCTGATGATTTTTTTTGCATCTGAAGATGACGACGATAATAGCCCCATAGATATTGTTGAAATTCCACCAGAGTGGATTGATGAGATTTCAGATAATGAGGACATGGATGACAACGTAATTGATGACGAAGAACCACTTGATGTTCCCGTGTGTGTTGAAATTCACTGTGTGGCAGGATTTGAGGAAAATGTTTTAATGAATGCAACTGAATCTTCAGCAAATGAGGTAAAGAAAGGTACCGGCTTACCGCCTGCTAAAAAGAGAAAAGAAGTATTGACTTCCAATTGGAAGAAGAGCCAACCTATGTACTCGAAACTATATGAAAATTCTGACGTTATAGAGACAAGGCGAAATGATGTCATTAGAAAACTCAGGGGAAAATCCCTGGTAGAGTGTTTTGAAATACTTTTTGATAATGAAACTGTCACCTATATTGTCCAGCAGTTTGTAATATACACCAGATAGGAAAACAGTCATCAATTTCAGCTTTCTAATAACTGCCTAAAAATTTATTGGAATACTTCTTTTCATTGGCTATCATTCACTTCTGCAAGAACAATCATATTGGTGTGAAGATGAAGACATGAACATTCCGTGTGTTAGAGCATGCATGAGTCGGAATAGGTATCTGGAAATTAACGGTACCTACATATCAGTGACAACTCCGATTTAGAAAAGATTCCACTAGGTGAATGTGATAACCTCTTCAAGATTCGCCCATTGATTGACAAGCTAAATGACAAATTTCAACAATTTGGAGCCTTTTCTGAAAGTTTGAGCATTGACGAACAAATGGTTCGTTACTATGGACATCACTTCCTCAAACAATTTATACGTGGTAAGCCAGTGCGGTTTGGGTTCAAACAATGGGCTGTCTGTTGTTCACAGACTGTTGCCTTCATACACTTAGGAGATGATGAAAGCATCAGTTGGCTTGGGACATCTGTTGTACTTCAGGTGGTATCTATTCTTCAGACACTAAATGCTCATAAAGTTTACTTCGACAATTTTTTCACAGGATTTTCTCTGATGAAACATTTGCAGGGCATTGACGTTAAAGCAACAGGAACTGTTCGATTCAACAGAATGAACAAATGCCTATTGCAACAGACAAAGAGATAAGGAAAAAGGAACGCGGGGCATATGACTACAGATTTGATTCCCGTAATGAAATTTTAGCTGTCACGTGGAATGACAACAGTTGTGTAAGGCTTCTGTCTAATCATGACACTATCGAACCAATATCAGAGGTGAAGCGATGGAGTAGAACAGAGAAGAAAGATATTCAAGTACCACAACCCAAACTGATATCAGAATATAACAAATACATGGGTGGAGTAGAAAAGTTGGATTGGAATGTTCAAAAATACAGAATCAGAATAAGGGGGGGAAAATGGTATTTTTCTTTGCTTAGTAATGCCATCGACGTAACACTGGTTAACCACCACGCACTGTATTGTATTTCAAATGATAAAATTCCATTGCTAGATTTCAGGAGGATGGTTGCTAGAGGATATCTTGCTTATCTCAGATGCAAAAAAGGGTGGAAGGACTTTCACTAAAGCATCAATTAATCGTGTTCCTACTGTTGTCAGAAAATCTGGTAATCATTATATTGAACGGACCGAAAATGGTAAACAAAGAAAATGTGCAGTGTACAAAACAAATACAAGAAAACAATGTGGAAAATGTAATGCTGGATTACACCTAGACTGTTTTGAACGCTGGCATTAAAAGTAGATAGTATCAGCCATGATCCCCATTTGGGGATCGGACTTAAATTTAAAATTTCTGGAAAAAAAAAATGACGCATTTATGAGAAAAACTTGTTTTTCTTATTATTTAGATGTAAACTAACAGAAATAAAACAAAAATTTGGCAGTTAATGGGTCAAAATGTCTATCAGATTTCTGAACATCTAAGAGGGCTACTCGCTTTTGTCCTAGCCGGAGCCCATCTGTCTCACAATTTTTATTTCTGCAGTAAGGTGTGACTTCACACCAATTAAAATGCAACTGGGCTCTTTTCTAACCTTGTATTCTAGCCTTGGGCATAATATGTCGCAAATATCTTGAAAGGTAAAATTTAATATTAGTGGGAGACACATTTGCCTCCATTAACAGCTAAAACGTCAATATCTTTGCTCCTGATAGTATTTAATAACTTCTCTTCCTTGCTTTTGGATATTCCCCCTGTGTTCCATTGCCGCACTCTAAGAAATTCACGTTGAGAGACAGACTTGTTTGTAGATAATTTTGCCGCACAAACTCCTTTTAACCTCCTGTACTCCTTTTAACCAAAAGTAATGTATTGCGTTTATGTTTTAAGTGTTTTCATGTCTTTCGACATTTTATAGAATTCAGGAGCAACCTTTGTGATGGCAAAGATATGGAAATCTTGACACATTACACTATATTTAATGTACTAAGGGGAACCCTTTAGCAGTCTAGCTGCTGTACTTTTAGTTATTTAGTTTTTCCCAAGATTAGGTTTTGCTTTCGTCTTTATATAACTGATTTGTATGGTAATTAAGTGATTTTATTATTTACAACTAATTTTATTATTCGAAATTACAGAATCAACTAATTTTTACCTTTTTTGAAGAGCTAATCATTTTTACCGTTTCAAGAAAAGTCTGAATAGCTGAGTAGATAGGCTTACTATTCTTATATTTGCAAACACTACTCAAATGAAGTCAGTAGAGTATGAGAAAAATGTTCTGGGAAATTGGCGATATTAGAAACCAGGGTATGGGAAATGCCAGCATTTTTAAACTGTTCGTCACTGCAGTTCGTCACTCATATTTTCATAATTGCGGATAAAGTACCTGTTATTCGAACAGTAGTGTCACTGTTATATTTGTAAATGTCAGTATTACAGTTATCTACATTCTTCGAATGTCTTCTTATAAAAACAAAAGAAAGAAAGAATATGTGTCATAATATATATAACAGGTCATAATATTATATAGGAACAGGTGTCATAATATTATATAGGTGTCATAATATATGTTTTGTCATTATATATATATAATTACAAAACAATTCTTTTGAAAACAAAATATAAACATGCCTAGTATTTTCGCGCATTAAGCTGCAGAAAAATTATTATTAAAGACATAAAGTAAGAAATTGAAAACTAATATTTCACATAGACCAGAAATTGAAATTCATAATTAATACATTTCAAATAAATGCAACAAAGAATTTGAAAATGTTTACAAGCAACATATAAAAGTAATTAGGGTGCTAGCCTAAATATCAGTAAAGTTTATAGAGGAAAACTTTAACCCTTGTCTTTGTTATGTTATTTCTATTCTCTAAATTTGTAAAACTATTAAAATAGTATAAGCTCTAATAGCTGCTTATTGTATTTCATAATTACAAAACAGTTCTTTTGAAAACAAAATATAAACATGACTAGCATTCTCGCGCATTAAGCTGCAGAAAACTTTGGGCGTTGCATTTTCTTTTACTGAATTAAACAGTTCTCTTTTCTTTAAAAAGCTGTAATCTCTATAGAAATACGAGTAAGAGACCCTAAATTAAGAACTAAAATCATCGTCCTTGCCTTACTGTAAATGCATTTGAACACGAAAAAAATGCTTACATAATTACTTCAATTTTTCAAAATTATGTCTTCAGTCCAGTTAAACCTGGAAATTTGTAGTTTTTTGTAGGTATGTTATACAATTACACATTATTTTAACTGTCAATTCAGAGACAGTGAGAAGATTTATTGTCTCGTCGTAACTTCTAATTAGAGTAACACAAACTCAGAAGAAAGTTTAAAAATAAATCTTTTTTTTAACAACTCAGCCTAACGTTTAGAAATCAGAATAAAAGTTGAAGTCAAATTAAAATATTAAATATAAAATGAAAAGCACCTAAGTAAACTTTAATTTAGGTCTCATTGTTTTCACGAAGCTATTGCGATTAACGAAGCTGAATTAAGTAATTCAAATCAATAGCAGGAAGTTGTTGCAGACTAACCGCCCAGCAATGGGTGCGAAAGGCGTTCTCTCAAACTCGAGAAATTTGCTCTTAAATAAATTAGCAAATTTGCGTTTTAGTGGAAACTGACGAAAGTAAAGACAAAATAATAATATAACTGTGGTAATTAACGTAAAACTTTATAATGTATGTCTTCTCCCTTTTTTTATAACATATACACTTAAATTCTACCTGATGACCTTCAGTTTTAACAATTAATAATAGTCAAATCTGAAATTCCATTTTTTATTTGATTAAGAGATTTCTTATCAAATTAGTATATTAATTAATCCGCAATATATCTTTGACTTATCCAAAGAAGACAGAAAGAAATGTAGCAAAAGTTTTTCTTTCAAGTTTCTATGACACTATTTTTAAAATTTATTTTACAAAAATAAAACTATTTTAAAATCGCTCAACAGCGACATTTTCAGCAACTACATATCACTTATCTGAGGGCTCCATAGATCATTGTGAATATTTAATGCCACTGCTTTAATCAATACTGCAACGAACAAAAATTTATTCCAAAAATCAATAAAAGTTTCGCGACTAAGAGTAATGAAGTCTGCTTATGATCAACTATCCTCCAAGCATGAATTAAGAGATGTCATCGATGTTGAATATTCATGTGTCATTATACTCTCCTTCTCCAAAGAAAAATGTTTCCGCAAGCATAAAGAAGAGAAGAACAAGTATACTGCATTTTTATCATTTCCAAAGATGATTCTTAAATATATATATATATTATATTAAATGTTAGTAATAAGAAAAGTGCAAGTTATCGTAAAAATTGTGCATTTTTTAAAATTTGTTTACATTGTCCAATTTATATTATTTGCATAAATATTTTAGAGTAAAACTGACTTGCTGATTTAAAGGACTTATCCAAAATGTTTTACATAGTTTTAGACAAAAAATTGTAATTGTACAAAAGTACTTGCAAACACTTATTATTACGTAGTCTTGTCACTGACAATTGTCTCGTTATATTGTAAGATATTTTCTCTCTTCTTTCTGAGAATCTTCAGGGTCCGCACTTCGAATCGTGTCCAGATGGCAATCACAAGGTCCGCACTTCGAATCCCGGCTAGGGCACTATACATTTTTCTACGTTTCTGCTCAGAAATAAAATACCTTATGGTTTCTACAATATTACATACATTTTGGAATGTTGTTAGCATAAAAAACTAAGACAACATCTGTGTCATACCAAGCCTTATACATACTAGATTTATCAGAAGAATATACACTGGGTTGTCTTTATAAAGTCCGGCCGTTCGTCACTCGCATTTGATATTTTTCTAATATTTTTGATGGCCGCTCTTCACCCAGGATTTTACAAAAATCATGGAAAATTCGCATTTGCCCTAGCATCATAAAATATTCTATATATGATATCTATAGACAATGACCTCCTTGATCTATCATATCTTTGGAACATTCATGAGATCATCGATCTACCACGTCTTCGGATCATAGGGTGCAAACCTTACTTTAAATCAATTTTTAATAAAAACTCAAACATATAAGCAAAACATTCATTAGTTAAATTTTAAGAAAGATGCTTACGTTATGAAATGTTATATCACAGAAATGACAAGCACGATTGTAATTCAAATGCTGAAATAGCACATTTGTAATTCACAGCTACAATTCTAATTTAAACAATATCCGTAGTCGCCAGCCATTCTTAATTAGAATTAAAATTACATAGAAACATTTTTTTTTTCTTTCTTGAAGGCGAAAAATAAATTTCCTTCTGTCTTCATGAAATATAAATGTGCCTTAACTTCGAAACTCTAGTCTGTCTCTTAGCATTGAAATTCATGTACGTCTCTTAAGACTTAAGGTCAAATTTTCTTGGCAACAGAATCATATTTTAGTATTTTCAACATGACTACATTACATTTATTTATATGAACCAGATAGGTTATTAAAAAATAAAATAGACATTTATATTATTATGAAATACTTTCATTACTTTAAAGTCGCTGGCTTTGTTAAGCAGCTGCAGACTGGTTCAATTTGAAAGCTAAATTTATAGAGTTGTGATTTACAGTCATCCAAAGTGTCCAAACTCTTGGCAGACGCTAAGCGTATAATCGCTATGTCTAAAATAACACGTGAAACTTGAGAAAAGTGTAAAAGGCTCTTTTAGTTAAAGCTAAGAAGAACAGAAGGCACACTTTGTACTTACAACTCAGCCAAACATTTGTAACGAGATAACTTCCAGAAACATTAGTTAAAATGCAAATTTAAAATTCAACTAAGCTTGTAGCCGAAAGCTACACAAATCAATTTAACGTGAAACTGGATCAAAACTTAACCGGAATGGATATTCTATATTGGGAAGTATAACGCAAGGACGAAGATTACAAATTTTATCTTCTCTCGCAACCTAATAAAGTGGCCTCGAGGGGCAGAAAACGCTCTTACAATCTAAAAACCTCATCTTAAATACACGCGAACTAAATTTGGTGAGAATTGATATTAAAGATTCAAAACACAAAATAACTGGTTAATTAACACAAAGGAACCTTATAAATTAAACATTTTATATTTTTTAATGGCAAAACGTTGGTTAAGCTGCTAAGGACAAACTAGTTATTCACTTTAAAAAAGAAAAAAAAAAGACTTCATGTAAAGGCAAAGATTTCAAGACGAAAGAAAAATGTACAAGGACATTCGCAAATTTTTCAAACGAATTTCATTGTAATTACAGAAACATTTTACCTAAAATTTTTCTGTTTTAAGTGTTCTCTTTGATACCCTTATTCTTTATTATTTTTATACATCGTAATTCCACGACAATAAAGTCATTTATAATATCGAAATAGTATTTTACCCCATTGCTGTCGAACAGCTTTCCAAAGTGTAAGGTGGTTGAAGGTCGAAGTTTGGACAACTCGCTTTTTAAAAGTCCAAATTGAAAAAATACATTTGTGAGAGATTAGGAGATTTGATAGGGATATAAGCGAAGGGTATGGCCCTGATACTCGTTCCTTGTTCCTTTTTCCCGAGGAAATCAACAATAGATTTTACATGTCTCTCTTTGCTTTGGCTTGATACAGTTCTACTGATTGAACACACTGTGTGTAAAGAGAAGGTATTTCATATTTTAACATTACGCATAAAATCAGTTTTTGATAATATGCAGAGTTGACCGTAACATTTTTCTCCATTCTCTTTATTTTTAATTTGCCGTTATATTAAAAACCAGCAGCAATCATAAATCCCTTTGAAAAACTTTCTTTAGCTTCCTTGAACTCAGTTTTAAGATTTTTTTATCCTCTTTGGTGATAATAAATGATTCTCTTATTATTATCACCAAAGAGTTTGGTTTGAACTCAGTTTTAAGATTTTTTTATCCTCTTTGGTGATAATAAATGATTCTCTTTTTTATTGAAGTTATTTAAGTATACGAAAGATTAATCTATTTTGACAATATTTTCCCTCTTTTGTCCGGATAAATATTTCTCATAAAAAATTCTGCAGCGCATTTTGCGTTCGGCGATATGTCGTGGAAAAAGACGATGCACATTATGTTTTTTCACCTTTTTAAAATTCAAATTGGCATTACTCACATTTTTTACAGTTCACACTGAGCATTTTAAAGATTTTTCCACTGCCCTTTGATTTGGCGGAGTTTCTTTTAGCATTAAAGATCATACCTTTGCAACATTCGAAACATTCCGGTATTTTCCTGGGATACGTATTTGGAACAATTTTTCTACTTGGAGCTAAATTTTGAATTTTTTTACTTTTGTTGTTGATAATATTACCTATCGCAGCTTTAGATATAGAAGAGCCATGGCTTTTGCAACGATTTTAATAACTAGATACGAATAATATACTTCCGAAAGAACAAAACCATAGCCTTCCATCCATTGCTTCTTTAAAAGCGATATTTTGCATGAAAACAAAACTGTCAAGTAGCATACGATAATTTATACTTTGAAAAATATAGTTGCAGTTGAAAAAAATTAAAGCAGATTTTTTTAGAAAGCAAAATCATCTAAAAAATGTGCGAATAGCCTGTGTATTCACGGTACGCCTTTAAGTCTCTCCAAACGTTTTGCACTGTTATGTTACTTAGCGCAAAGTAAAGTAACGATCCAAAATTTTTGAAAAGGCTTATGGACACTTCTAGCATTAAAATAAAAAAAATATCTGCGATAAATAAACTATGTTATGAATAATATAACATCGCATTTGTTACGACATTAAACTGTGTTGCGGCTCGCACTGAGAAGGAACATTTTACGTCGTTGTACGAAGTAAAGGAAGTATTGTAATAAAGAAAATTTCTGGATACCCATTTCAACGAAAACATCCATTTTGATCGCTATCGAATGCAATTTAACGAAGTTTTTACATGAAATCTGTACGTAAGGACAGAATATAGGATACTTATTTACCAAACAAATTATAAAACTGATTTAAAATGGATTCAGAAAAGATTTTTTCGTGGCTTCTATACGTACGTACACTCGCATAACTCAAAAACGATTATCCTCAGAACTTGAAATTGTGTCTATAGGGCTGCTATAATATGCAGTTGTGCACCTATCTTTTTGGTTGCAATCGACCTCACCAAAAGTGTATATATACGAGTGAGGCCTTCCCCATAGTGGAAGATCGAGCAAGGCTAGAAGCCGAACTATATAGTTTCTATCAACGGAATATAGAAGAGTTTACGGACTTTATTCTGCGAAAATTTAAGCTGACGGATATGCTGTATGGGAAGAAACCCGACGCGGAGATTATTGAAATAATCTTACCAAGATTGTTACCTGCTGTTCAAGACTACTTCGAAATTAAAAACCCAAGCACACTGCAGAAGCTCTTCGAATTGGCGGTGAAGTTTCAAAATCGCAGAATAGCGGAAAAAGCTAGAGGGGCATCGTATTCTCAAAGTACCCGAAGGTAATCCTCAAATGAGCAGACCAGAAATGCAAACCGCTCTTATGGGGGAAAGAGCTATCAAGCTAACTCATCGAACCTCGAAGGTCAAGGCCCAAAAAGGAAATTTGAAAACAAACGTCCGCGTACCCAGAAGGCAGAAGTTGAAAGGAAAGCTTTAAACGAGTAGAGGGGCCTGTGGAAGCGAGGGTCCAGACCCCGAAAGTTTAAAAAAAAACCTCAAAAAGGCACTTAAATACGGTCATCGTAAAGAACTCACATCTACCAATTATACAAGTCCTGGTTGGCGACGTACGAGTAGAAGCCCTCATCGATACAGGAGCAGAAGGTAATTTTATGAGTGATACATTTTTCAAGAAGAATTTTTATAGGTTACGATTATTTAAAAACAAAAACACAGAAATTATAGCGTCGCAAGGAAAAACCTGTCAATGCATTGGGAAGTTATCATTAAACATACAGGTAAAAGATGAAAGCCTCAAAGTATTAATTTTTGTAGTAAAAAATCTGCAAAATTCACTTATTTTAGGTATGGAGTTTTTAACGGCCGCGAGAGCCAAATTGAATTTTCAGGACAGTTCTATTGTGCTGGTGATGGACCAGAGGGTGGTGGAACCAGTGGAACAACCGCAAGTTGACCTTAGCCATTTTAATGACCATGAAAGTCAAGCCATCCAGCAAGTGGTGAGTACTTTTTCAAACTTGTTTTCAGACCGGCCTGGTAGCTGTCAAATAGTTACGCATGAGATACAGTTAACTGCCGACAAACCCTGTAGGACTAAACCTTAACGCTATGATAAACAGAAAGACCTAATTATAGAAGAACATATTCAGGAAATGTTAAAGAACAAAATAATAACGCCCATAAATAGTGAGTACGCGAGTCCAGTCGTACTGTGTAGGAAAAAGAACGAGTTTCCTCCTTCGAATAAAAGGGCTTGGAGGTTTGCTATTGATTACAGAAAACTGAATAGTATTACTAAATTCCCAGTTTACCCTTTGCCGGTTATAGAGGAAATTATTAGAAAGATTAAATCTACTAGATATATGACTACTTTGGACTTAACGTCTGGCTACTATCAAATAGCTATGAGACCCGAAGACATACATAAAACCGCGTTTATAACAAAATCGGGCACTTATGCATTTTTACGCATGCCCTTTGGGTTGTGTGGGGCCCCATCAACATTTCAGAGAGCTATGGACATTGTTCTAAAGCCTGTCCTTGGAAAATCGACTTTAATCTATCTAGATGATATAATTATAACGAGTAGTACATTGGAACAACATATTAAAGATCTGGAAGAAGTTTTTAAATTATTAAAAGAGGTCGGTCTCAAAATTAACGCCTCAAAATGCAATTTCGCAACTAAAGAAGGCATTTTTTAGTAAAACTTTAAACCCTACGCAAAGGAATTATACAGCTAACAGAGAGGGAAACATTATCCGTATTAATGGCTGTACACAAATTGAGTTTATTTCGGCAAAGCGCCAGTAACAGTCTTTTCGGATCATGCGGCTGTTGGTAGACTCTACTCGGGGAAAAACCTAACGCCCAGGTTAATAAGATGGGCTTTGAAACTCCAAGAATATAATCTAATAATAAAATATAAACCGGGTAAGGAAAACAATGTAGCTGACGCACTTTCTCGTATAAAACTGGACGATGAAGGTAATGAACTTAAATGCGCTGTGTTGACTTCAAAAATTTTAGATTCTAGAGATACAATTATCGCTGAACTGAAAGCTGATCCTGAATTTGGAAGTATCTATGCATATTTGAAAGACCCCGAAAGCTTTGAGCACACAAATATCGATGAGATAAGAAATAGAGCAGAAAACTATGAAATAATAGATAATTTATTATTTTATACGAAAACAACAAACGAAAATCTCGAGTACAAACCAGTCATCCCAGCCTCGCTTCGATTAAGCATTTTGAAGGAATTACACGACGCGAAAACAGCGGGTCATTTAGGGGTCAGAAAGACTTTAAAAAGGGTACGCGATGCGGTTTATTTCCCGCAATTATACAAAATAGTAACTGCGTATGTCAGGTCCTGCAATCAATGTCAGTTAATAAATGATATTAATTACAGCCCGGCCGGGTACTTAAATAGCATTCGCGCTACATTTACGAATGAAATTTTAGGCATAGATCTTCTTGGTCCTTTTCCCCAGAGTTAGTTAAATAAAAATCGTTTTCTTTTATTAATTGTAGATCATTTTTCAAAATGGACAGAAATTGTTCCACTTAAACGCGCGTCAGCCAAAACAGTCGCAGATGCATTCTTACACAGATACATTTTAAAATACGGTGCACCGATAAAAGTCATTAGGGATAACGGTAAACAATTCATTAGTCAAATATTTGAAAACATATGCACTGGACTTGGCATACGCCATATCAAAATGGTTCCGTATAGACCACAGGCAAACATAGCAGAAAGAGTTAATAAAAACATTGTAAAAATAATTCGCAGTTATGTTAGCACACATCACAAGCGCTGGGACGGCTACATAAATGAGTTAGCTTATGCTTTAAGAACAGCAAATCACGATACTACGGGAAAAACCCCAGCAGAATTATTTTTATGCCGAAAGTTAATTACGCCACTAGATAAATTATTCTTTGTGCAACAAAGAGAGCAAGAATTTAAACAGAAAGACGTTCAAACGCTTATTGACCAGGCGGTTAAAAGCTCGGATACGGCAAGAAATAGGCAAAAATTATATTATGATAGAAAACGCCGTGAAGCAGATTTTAAACTTGGGCATAAAGTGTTGAAGCGGAAATTTTCTTTATCAAGTGCCCCAGACAATTTTACTGCAAAGTTAGCTCCAAAATTTGAAAGCCCCTATGTAATTCAGGAAATCAAAGGAGTCGTATTGTACCTTAAGAACGAGAGAGGGGAAATCTGTAAAGCAAGTCCCGACCAGGTGAAAAAATATTATAATCAAAATGATTTTGAAATCCTTAAAAGTTTCTTGCAGGACTCAAGCGTAAAAGAAGTAGAAGGTCCAGAAATAACGTCACCCGTTCCACCACCCAAGAAGCAGAGAACTGAAGAGAGACCTAGCCCTTCTACAACCCAGGCGTCGGTACCGAAAAGAAAAAACGAAAACTTTCAGACTCCAGCATTTAAGAAAAACAAGAAAGCAAAGCCGCCGCGTAAAGAAACCTTGGTAAAGAGGAAAACACCACTTACAACGTATCGCAGTAGAAAGTCTACATCAAGGAGAACGCTCCCAGGGCCAGAGAGTCAGGTGCAAACAAGGCCGCCGTTCCCAAAAATAAAAAGACAGCAGGAGGAACGAAAAGACCACCACCAACAGAAGAAATTCAAGTGCGATTCCAGGCCGGAGGACGCCAAGACCAGCCGTTCAGGGGAAAAACGGAAAAGACAGCAACCCGACGACTACCACTCCAACAGGCCAGCATGCAGAGGACGAAAAAGAAAAATTAACGTGGACGACACTCGGAGGACTTTAAGGAGAAGACTGACGTCCATGAAACCTATAACGTGGGAGCAGTTCTGCCAGAAAAGAATGACGGAGTTCCAATCATCGAAAACTCAAAGATAAGTTAAAATCTTCTATAATTTTTTTTTCTTTTGTTCCGAAATGTTATGCGTAAATACGAAGTTCTATGTTTTGACGGAAGTCAATGTGTCTCGGTTGAGACTTAGTTTCGTTTTACTTTATTTAGCTAAGGCAAAAGTATTATTTTCTTTAAGTATGAAATCTAAGAACAAGCAGTTTCTGTTGGTCGAAAGACTAATTCTGTTATGTTAAAGCCAAAATTTAGCCGAAGATAAAAATAACTTCGTATTCTTGTATTAATAAGAACTTTAGTTTCAGTGCCGCTAGCTTGGCGAAGAATGAGTAAAGTAAAAATTTATTTTTCTCTTATTCATTTTTTTCTAAATTATAAAATTCATATGTATTAGAATTTTGTAAATATACGTAAATACTTCAAAGTTATGTAAAAGTAGAATTTAGTCTAGAAGCATAAAATTTTAGATGCTAAAAGTAAATGCTCAAAAGCAATGAATTCAAATTTAAGTATTAAACTGTAGATAAAATCATGCTTTAGAGCGAAAGCCTGCATGTCTAAAGATGAATGAGGGGGAAGTTTGAATGAATGTGTTTTGTAGGGTTCTCCACCTACACTTGAATTTTAAGAATTTTAAAGTAGCTCATGGAGTTGTAGAATGTCGAGTAAGGTGTGTCTATTTGGTCGTTGAATTCTAACAAATCATTGTGGTTAGGGGAAGTTTTGCAATACTAAAAACACGAATATTCCCGTTTGACACCACACATGGTGGAGAGCCAGGGTAAAGTTAAATTCATAGTTGAATACTTGAATGAATGTGAATTAAGTAGTAACTAAGGAAAAGAAATCGTTCAAAAACAAAAACTTATTCAGTGTCAAGAAAGTGTAAATTATAATGTATTTAGAAAGATACTGATACTTATTCCTTCCAGATGATGGAAGGAAGAGAACAAGATTGATTGCTGAAGTCCAGGAAAAGTTGCTGTAAGAAGAGAGAATTAAATAAGTATACTCAGAAATTAAGTATACCTTTTGTGAGATAACAGATTTTTTTTATGTAAACGGGGCTCTTAAAATTTAGTTCAGAATTGTAGAAACTTTTCAACAGGTCGTTTGTAGGGCCTGCTTCCAAGTTTTCCAAATTCTGGCAGCGGCAAATGTAGGGTTTATGTTTATTTTAACTAACATTTATTTTAAGTTTAAACTATCTTTCCTGTCAAGCCTTACTTTCCCCTAGAATTGTCAATGCCAGAGTATGTAAATTTTAGTAGAATGCGCAAGGATTCAAATTATCAGCGGAAGTATTCTGAGTTAAATAGAAAGGAAACGAGTTCGAAAGGGTGCTCTCTTGCTTCACGAGTGTGGAGGTGGCTAGTTAGAAATTGAAGAACCACGCGTTTTGGCTTGTGTGCTTGCCTCGGCAAATTGTTAATCTTTCAACGTAATATTCAGAGTTTGCTGAATTATCAGCGGTATTTTAGAACGCGGTGAGGTTAGTTACGTTTAGAGAGCCTTGTAGTTAGTCACTTGTTATTATCTCTTTTTAGTTTCTTATTTTTATTTTACCGCCGGGTCGGCGTAGTTTGTGAGCGTCAAGAGCACGCATTTGTAATTTCTAAAGTTGAATAAAAGGGGATTTAAACCCTTCTCAAGACTTTGGTTTATTTCCAGCTCTCAGTTATCACCACTTTGTTGCGTGCACGTTGGAAGCGCGCAACTTTACAACCCTGAAGAAGATCTTTGAGGCTATGTGATTTCTGAAGCTGATGAAGGAAGGATTTGATGGGAGAAGTGAGTGGACAGTCGTGGATGTAATGTGAAACGTCTGCTGAAGACGCTGAAGCACCGCAGGCGCATTTACGTTTTGATGGCAGAACCTGCTGAGGTACGCAGGAAATCTTCCGTGATTTGTGAAAGCTTGTTGTAGATAGAAATCTGTTTTCATCCTTTTGGTGGAAACCACGGGAAAGATGGAGTAGGTGTGTCGACCGGTGTTCTGAGTCGTCCCAGCGAGCTTGCCAGATGGATATGAAGACGCAGAAGATCTTGTGTTTGGCAGCGACTATGGAAAGTGGTATCTCTGAGTCGGTGAAGGGATGACTTGTGGCTTCTTTAGCTAAAGAGTCGGCCCTTTCGTTTAAAAAATCAAGGTCATAGCACCTGTTCACAGCTCACAATCACCCATTTACTGTTCAAATTAGTAGTTGGTCAAACCGCCCCTGGCGGCAATGCATGCTTGAATTCGTCGAGGCAAGGAGTGGCAGAGGTTCATAATGTCATCTTGCGACACATTCTGCCTGGCATTCATCAGTCGCTTCAGATCTGCGAATCTGCCCGAATCTGGCAGCCTAGCATGCACAGACATGCTCGAATGGTGAAAAGTCTTGTGACCTTGCTGGCCAAGGAAGAGTATCAACCGCACGGGGACAGTCCAGACTTATGCGAGCGGTATGTGGCCTGGCATTATCTTGTTTGAAAATGGCCCCAAGATGACGCGCCATGAAGGGTAATGCAACCGGCTGCAGGATTGCATCAACATATCATTGAGCTGTTAAAGAGATGTACGGAGGATGACTAAGGATGACCTGCTGTAATAAGAAATAGCGCTCCACACAATTACCCCAGGGGTTATGGTTGTATGCCTTTGTAAAACAAAGGCTGATCGGGACCGCTGGCCCCCATCATCTCCAGACACGAACACGGTGGTCATCTGCTTCAAGAAAGAAGCGGGATTCATCGCTGAACACTATACGATGCCAGTGTGATGGCAGCCATGATGATCGGCTGGCTACACCACTCCAGACGACTCCGCCGATGTTGTGGGTTCAAAGGCAAACGTCTTAAAGGCCTCTGTGAGCATAACCTCACCTCAGACAAGCCGCATAAGATGGTGGACGGTACCACGGGAGGTATAGACGTGGCTGATAGTGCGTTGAATAATCGACAACGATACCGTTGGGGCGGTTCGGGCCTGGCGAACAATCATCCTATCTTGCCTCCCATTTGTTCTCCTTGGCCTTCCAGAGCCTTCATTCCGTCGGCAATTTCGTTGAAGCGACCATTGCTGCCAACATCTTTGCACAGCAGTGTCTGTACGCTGCAGATGGGCGGCCTTTTGCTCGGTATGACGACCCAGCTAAACACAACCCTACAATGCGACCACGTTCGAAGTCATTTAGTTGCCTGTAAGGTCTTCGATATCGTCGTAATTGCAAATTTAGTTGCTTCTTTACGGAATTACAATGGCAGCAACAAAAAAAGATAAATTTTCTGCCTCTGTTACTGGTTTTATACTTTGTGAATTTCGCACTAGAAATGCAATCTATGATCGCAATTCCTGTTCATTTGCCATGAAACTTTGATCATTTGCATGTTCGATCAAGGAGTTTTTGCATACCGATTTCGTCACGGTCGCAAAAGTCCTTTTTGGTGTTTCGATATTTTTTGCAAAAGTTTTCATTTTTGCCTTGTGCGAAGTGAGAACTGAATTAATTGAATGTGAAATATATCTCTAATGAAATTCCAGGAAATAAGTGTAAATGAAATGCAGGAAACAATGCGTATAATTTATTATTCCGTACAAGGAAGTCGTGTGGTGTACATATCAGATTTTTTTTATTTAGTGTCTGTGTATATCTGGAACAACCGTGTTGATCAATTGCATTTTGTGTAGAATAAATTTCTTAGAATAATCACTGACGCTCGTTTCTTAGTTAGAAATGCTCTTCTTCATAAAAACCTCAAAACAGGGGATATTAAAATTTTTCTTCGAAGAACAAATGAACATATTTTTAACAAAGCAATCACAAGTGAGTACGTAAATTATTCGCAGATCTTGTATTATGAAATTTTGCAGGAAAATAAACACACCAGGCCTCTTGTTGGTCATCTCTTCATTGACGGAGACCAGAATTTTGTCACTTTATCATTTCTTCATACGGGTTTTATATAGTGTGTATAGTATAAATAAGTTCACAGACTTTTTATTTAATTTTCATGATTTATAGTAATTTTCTTTTATCGTTCTTTTTAATGTGTACTGATATTTTGCTTCATTTGTATCTGCATTTTGCAGTTGCACATATTACCCGTATATAATGATATCACATTTATTGCCTGCTTTTCCATCCCAGCAGTCCAGTCAGATTTCTTTATGTGTAACGTGTATACGTGCCAGTTTCCCTTCGAAAGTCCTCCACGAAGGCATCCCTCCCCTTAGGCAGATAGCCCTAGTGTGCTTTGCCATAATTAAATACACCACACCACACCAGTCAGATTTCTAGATTTTAAAACCTCTCAGATTGTTTCTGTGATCTTCGACTTCAAGCTCCCCTTCCATTCCCCCTGCCTCTGATTTCTCCTTAGGGAGATACTCCCGGAACGTTTTAATGTCACGTGCCTTAGGGCTCATTTTGTCACTGAGCGGGCAAAATTACAAATTCGTGCAATAGCTCCGGCGATATGTATTTAAGTTAAAGTTGAATTTGTGTCTAATGGCCTTCTTCATTTTTTTCTAGTGGACTTCTACAAAAAGGAGATAAGGTAATCAAATGTATTTTTAAAATTTTGCGAAAAGTATTTTTGTTGAATTCTTTAGGTGTGTGTTGGCATGTTTTTTTTTTAAAACAATTTTGGTTTCTTTAAATAAGTTTTAAATCTTTTTGATTACTGTTGTGTATTGAGGTGTTCGTATTTGATAATTTCCATTGACAGCGTCTGCGTTAAATGATGCGTTCTTATAATATGTTGAGCGTATTTGTTGTGTGTCTTTGATGTGTTCTTTTATTGTGCGTATTGGGTTGTATTTGTCAGTTCAGGGCGGTTATATTTTTTTAATTAAGATGAGCCTTAAATTGTTTAAGTCATAAAAAAAGACGAGTTGGCGCTCTTAGCGGAGGAGTTAGGATTAATAATTCCGAGTGGAGCGGAAGTAATTGCTTTGAAAACTTTAATAGAAAATTCAGAAGTTTATGCAAGTAATGCTGAATTCAAGCAAAATGTTATTGATTACTATCTAGAGGAAAAGAAAGTGCAAACAGATGTTGAGCCAGACGCCTCAAATAGAAATACTGAAATTGGAATTAAAAGTGTAAAAATATTAACAATTTCCTCACCTACTAAAGCAGAATCCTTTAATATCTTTTTGCGATCAGTTGAAAATGCTTTTAGAATAAAACAAGTATTTGAAGATTTTAAAGCGGAAATCTTATTAAATATTTTATAGAAGAAGATGAGTAATTTAATGGTATACGTGAAAGAATATATTAATAACTACGATGAACTGAAGTCTGGGATTTCAAAGGAGTCTCAGCCAACCTCTCAAGAATGCTTAAATTGTTTTCGTTCTGTGCACAAAATATCATATGAGAACTTTATAAAAGTTGCGTCAAGATTAAGTGTAAATTTCGAATATAATTGCCAGTTGAGAAAGGTAAAAGATTTAAATTGTTACATGATCTTATTATTTCGGATAAAATATTCAGCGAACTCGATCGTGAATTAAAGTCCCATGTAGCAGTTAAACAGAGAGAATCGTGGTTCTAACCTCAAACCTTAGGTCGTCAATGCGATATTTATTTGTCATCAAAAGATAAGCAGAAACCAGAATCCCTTTTTGCAAAACCGTGTTTCAGATAACGAAAAGGGGCGAGTGAAATTATGTTAATAAATATAGTAATTACAATAAAAATGTTTCAGATGTATATGCCTCTGGAGTAAAACATCTTATCTGTATTTAATGTTTGCACTAATAAAAAACACGCACTGGAATATTGTCCTAATTTTCAAAGGTTTTTGAATACGTGAAGGAGTTAAAATAATCGTTGTTTCAAATGCTTTTCTTTGCAGTGTGATGTAAAAGGTGTACAGCCAGAAATTGCTTCTGTGGGAAAGCGCATTATCATATGACACGAAATCAAATTCTTCACGAAAATGGATAACGCTGACGCCCGCAAACTCAGTGCGATTCTTCGGTGTCAAAGTCAAGGCCAATACATAAGCCATATGTACAATTTCTCATTAGCAGTGCATACGCTTGTTGTGTTGATAAGACAAAATTCAATGTAATAATGCGCATTTCATGCGAGACTGGCCAGAAAAATAAAAAGGTCCTTTGCAAATTGCTTAAAATTAAAATCAATTAGAAATGAAAGATCTTCAGTTTTTTACCTTTAGCTCATTAAACAATGCTGAGAGATTATACTAAGCGGTAGAATTACAATTATCTAGTAAATATAAGCCTAATCAATTTATTCAAATTGAAGTGTTAATAGCCGATACTACTACAGCTGCGCCTGTTTCTGCTCAAATGTAGAAATACAGAGTATGATGCAGTTCCTCGGATTAGTTTCAGCCGACTTTTGTGAAATTCACATAAGCACTGAGATATTAGTATGGACAGATGCGTTTTGCCAGATTATTGAAGCCTCTTCCTTCAAATAAAAATAAATGAATAAATAAACCAAGCAATTACTTACGTGCCAACAAATTTCGGGGTTGCTGTACCAAGCCTAATGTTAAGAGTAGTGTCAGCGAACTTTTGTGTAGCTGCTTCACGTGTTCAATTACTGCGGGAGTTCATTACGATTTGAAGAAAAGGAAGAGTTAATTGCAACTGATAAAACGATGATAAATGAATTTGGGAAAAATTTTTAATCAGTGAATAATTTAAATGAAACTGATTTATTATGGAAGTTTAGTTACGATGAACTAGCAAAAAATTATGTTTTAGATAAAAAGCTGTTTTATGAGTTAGAAAAGGTTTTCCTTAAAATTTATTGGGTTGCTACTAAGTAATAAATGACCAAATATAGGCTGGAGTTATTGAGGACTGTGAGAGAGATGAGCATAAGTATTTCATATCTCATAGAGAAGTTATTAGGGAAGAAAAAGAAACAACTCAAGTTCAGTTAGTTTTTAACTGTAGCTCGAAATCTACAGGTAATCTTTCTTTGATCGATTATTTGGAAACTGGCCCACATTTAAATTCTGAAATCTCTCGATGTAATTCTAAAATTTCAAAATTTCAAAATTGCGTTCAGTGGTGACACAAAGAAAAGTTTTATAAGGATAAGAATTTTTGAGAGAAATAGAATGTTCTTAAAATTTATTTGGTATTCAGATAACCTTAGTGAAGAATATAAAATTATGAGAATGAAAAGATACCATTTGGGTGTAAAAGTTTTCCTTTCATTCTGAGTCCCATGATAAAGCATCCTATAAAATAAGTTTAGAGAAATAAACCTAAATTATTTGAAATGTTAAATTCAGCACCTTACATAGAGAACTTATATTATGGTGGAAACGGAGTGAGTGAGTCTTTTGAACTATCGTCGGATGCTGTATCAACATTAAAGAATGGTGGGCGTAATTTAAGGAAACTGAGGTCGAACAACAGAGAGTTAGAGAAACTGCGGCTAGAAAATGGAATTAGTGACACTGAGATAGTGGGAGTTAGGAGCTGAAAAATCCTAGGCTTGAATTGGAATCCTGACAGAGATGAGTTGTTGTTGGAGGTGAAGAGATTGGTGGATTCTTGGAAAACATCGCGAAGTGGTAAGAGATGTGTTTTATAGCCCAAGCCAAGAATCTTTGATCTCATTGGTTTGACTGCGCAATTTGTGATACGTGTGAAGTTATTGTTACAGGAAATTTGGGAGATAGCATATGACTGGGAAGAAGAGTTGCCAGATGTCTTGCGGCAAAAATGGATTACGCGTTGTAACGAAATCGGAAAGTTAATGGACGTTACTATTCCGGGATATTGTTTTCTGGAATGTAAGAATGAGAAATCGAAGGTACATGTTTTCTACGATGTTTCATTAAACGTTTAAGGAACAGTTGTTAATTTTAGTTACTGTGAGAATAGTGAGAATTCTAGAGTGCCCTTTATAATGTCGAAAAGTAGAGTTAAGAAATTAATGCTACCGTGGTTAGAATTAATGAGCATGGTGATAGGTGACAGAGTGAAAAATTGCCTTATGAGTGTTTCGAAGGCTGAAATTGAAATAACAGTGTTTTTGAGAAATTCTTGCATTGTGTCAAGGGAAGTGCAAAGAGATGGAAAAGGTTTGTTCCCAATCGTGCTGTGGAAGTTCGGAAAAAGTTGAGTCCGAGTGATTGGTCTTGTTATCTATTTGAAGATAATCCTGCAGATCTGCTTACTAGAGAAATCTCAGCTGACAATTTAGTACTTAATGAAATTTGGTGCTTAGGTTAAACTTGGCTTTGGAAACGTTGTGATAGTATGCAGTACGGACATACTAAGAGAGTGAAGGAAGGCTTCAATTAAAAGTTTCATAGTTCAATTGGAGTTAGATGAGCAGCCTTGGAAAAAATGTCAGTTTTGAACAAGTTGCAGAGTTGTAGCTTGGTTTTAAGGTTTATCAGAAATGTGAAAGGGACAGGATTTTGATTCATTTCTTTGAAACAACTGAACTAAAAGAAACACATGATGTTATAATCAAACTAGTCCAAAGAACTGACTGTAAAAAAGAATGCTACTTTAGAAAAAGCTATAGTGTTGAAGAAGATTCCTTTAATTTCTTTAAACCCGTTCTTGGGCAACAGTGGATTACTACGTATCGGATGATTACATGCATGGAGGAGCAGAGGTAGTTAACTATGTGGTGAAACAAAAATACTTCATTATTGGAGCAAAACCTGCAATATTCAGAGAAGTAAGAATATATGAAGTCAGATTTTTCTCTGAGATTTCGAAAGAAATGCTGTCAGGTTTACTTTCTACAAGAGTAAATCACGAAATCAGCACTCGACGTAGTACAGGAGTTAAACCGCATAAAATCTACGCGTGTTTGTGTGCTTCACAAAGAAAACTGTCCATTTAGAGCTCGTCAGTGATCTCAGAACTCAGGCACATATTGCAGCACCAAACGATTCATCGGTCGACGAGGGAAATTAGCTGAAATATTCATTTGGTCAGTAGAATTTTATTGGTCCAAAAAATTATTTAAATGTCTGTACGATAGAGACAGTTGGTAGTTAGTTGACCAACGAAAGCTTTAAATGGGCAATGAATGTTCCATCAGCTTTTCATTTTAGACGCCTATGGGAAGCACCATTTACATCCATGAAGTTTCGCATGAAACGAGTTATTGTCTCGCAGATCCGCAAGAATAATTTTCTACTTGTCTGATGGAGATTGAAACAATATGTAATTCTTGATCTTTATTGGCTGCTTTTGAGGACCCAAATGTTTTTTTCTGTCATTAAACCAGGTCACTTATTTACTGGCTCGGAGTTGAAACGTATTCCTGAACCTGACTTTACGAACGAGAAAATTCCCTTTCTTAGACGATGATAATTTGTTACACAAATTTTTCAGTAATTTTGAAAATCGTGGTCAAAAGATTACTTTACTCGGTTGCAAGTGCGCGAGAAGTGGAAAACCTCCAAGTGAGGATTTACGTGTGAATGATTTAATGCTAATCAAGAATGAAAAAACTTCTGAAACTTTGGTAGAAAATGGCAAGTATAATTTACACCTATAAAGGAACTGACAATAGAGTAATAGCAATGATCTTAAAAACTTTCTCAGCTGAAATGAATAGACCAATCCATAAAGTGGTCCAACTTCTCTTGGTAATTGATTGAGTTTATTTTTTTCTTTCATTTATTTTATGTTTTTTATTTAAAGCTAGTTTGTCTAATTTTCATTTGAGCTGATGATGGGGTCATGGGGGCCCAATGTATTACGGCATTCACTATAGCGGCCCGTTGAGAGAGAGCGCTGTATCTTCCTTTTTTGTTTTCGCATTCAATGTGAGTATATACTAGTTGGAATAAATAAATAAAAACATGTTGCATGTGGAATAGCGCTCTTATTTCTTTTCCCTAGTGGATTTTAATTTACTTAACCCTCTGCAGAAAATGAACAGTATTCAAGAGCATTAAAACACCATTAATGACATGCAGTAGTAGTATGAAATTTAAACGCTCTTATTTATTTTTAAATTTATTCCACTGTATAAAAATTAAACATTTTGAACAATGGTTTCAACAAAATCCTTTTTTTAGCTGAAGCAGAGAAAAAAGTCTTATTGTCTTACGCACGCAAATAAAAAGCCTTAGCATTCGAAGATATAAATAAAAAAATAAATTATTGAAAAAAAAAGCAATTTTCATCCCTTTCCCATTTATATTTTGTAGAGACATTAGGATTTTTTGGAAGCAGACAAGATGAAAAATTAGCAACGCCTTCCCCGGGAATCGAACCGCGGACCTCTGAATAGCGGCCCAGAGGGCGGAACCACTAACACCACGAAGGCACGCTAGGTAGGCGGGAGAAATGTCTTATACACTCGGCACTTGTGCATTTCAATAGGTATATGTTAAGTATATCGCCGGGTCATACTAACTATTAAGCTTCACCTAACAATTTTGAGTAACGGGGACGGAAGCGACGAGAGAATCATCCATCCAATTCTTCCTTACTATAAACTTCTTGAAAGGACTTTCTTCTTTCTTGCCGTATATTTTAAGTGGCCCCTTACCAGGGAGAAACTAGCCTTTGCGTGCTTTAATCATCAACTAATCTCAATAAGAACACATAATTATTAGTAAAAAAGCAAATTTCCTATGGCGTTCAATTTTTTCCCCTCATTTCTCATTGGTATTGCAAAAATGACATCAGCATTCTAACTAAATTGCTGGGTAAAAATATAATATCTGTTTTCTTTTTAATGTAAAAAGGTATTATAATTATATTCTATAACTACAAAAAAAAAAATGTTTAGTTCGAAATGCCATGATAGTGGGATAAACAATAATTAGCAAATTTCAGTGATTTGGATTTTAGATTTCTATACAAAGCCATAACGAAAATGGCTTTTTTTATTTTCTGAAATAATATTCTCCTTAAATCAAATACTAAACATGTAAAATCCGATTTTGATTAAAACATTCATTAAACAGCTTGTATTACATTTTCACTCAGTAATTTACTAAGACATCAATAACCATAACACCCACAATCGTTTCTTAAAATGTGTGCTTATACGAATTTTTAAATACACTATCACTGTACTATTTGGAAAGAAATTGCAAAGCCAGAAGGATAGAAATTTAAGTGATAGGAATTGTTAGAAATCACCTACAGCTCAAAAGATTTCAGGCTCGACACTTGCCAGAAATCAATATTACCTATTTTAAAATACAAGAAACAAGAAAATTTTAAAATACAAGTAAAATTTTAATAACTTATTTGCTCTGAAATATGCAAAACATTTTAAAATTTTTCACATTTAAAACGTTTTACTTACTTAAGCTTCGAACATTTAACGAAATTAAATTTTGGGTTCGAACTTAATTTTCGAAAGTCTTTATAATTCCATGCTTCTTGAAAACTGGATTAACCCGACCGATAGTCGGGGCACAAGAAATGTTATTACTAAAAAAAAAAAAAAAAGAGAGAGAAAGAAAGAAAGAAAGATGTTCGATCGCTAGACGTATAAAACAGGTTCCAATATTTGTTCTTCTTTCATATTCTCTACTTTTATCAACATGATCTAGGAGATAAGTGTCTCTAAAGTACCCAAGCCATGCAGTATAGAATATGTTTGGCTCTTGAGAGTAGGCCTTTCTCATAATCTCATAAGCTTGTTCATCTCCTTGGAATATATCTGTTCCGTTATTCTAGAGATAATAATTTTCTTTTCTATTGTATGGCTGCAAATAATAACGGTAAAAACTATCGAAAATAGATTTAATAATCTTAAAAAGTTTTTCAGGAAAAATAAGGTTAAAGTATTTTTTCAGTAAATTTTCAGAAAAAATACTTTTTCCAAATCACTATACATACATTCAGCAAAAGTGCTACAAAATGGCCCACAGATCAGAGTAATAAAAGCAGGACCATAAGGACAACCTTCCAAACCGTTAACGGGATATCTACGATGATTGAATTAACCTTACTGGTCGAAACCGGAAGTTTTGATGAACTTTTATGAGTGTTAGAGCAATGCATACAGCTACGGAGACAAAAGTAAATCGGGGCTTATTTATGGGTGAATTTTCCGCATTTTATTTCTTTTTAAGAAAAAAATAAAGACCAGAAAATGAATAAGATCTTTGTTATCTTTAAAAATTGTTTAAGATAGAGGAACTCGCTTAGAGATAATATTAACAATAAACATTTACTTTGTTTTTGCATTATTTTCTTTTCTTTAAACTTAAAAATGCCTCATTTAGATAAAACTGAATGTAAAATGACTCTAATTTAACTTTTATATGAAAATAAAAACGCTACACAGATATATAGTGTTATTTCAATATTATGTTAAAGTTTGTTAATGCTAAGTAAAATGTTGTCTTTTCAGGACAACATATAAGTTACATGGCTTTTTAAGTTTTACTAAATGTAGATCTGGGTTATTCAATTCGCGATTATCAAGGAAAGGGACTTTTAAAATATGCGTTTAAAACTATTTGAACTAGCTTTTTAATATACATTTTACATGTTTAGTAGTCTCTAAAAAGCAGTGATTAAAACTCTATTAAATTATTTTATGAAATAAGGTATTTTCTGCCTCCTCTCTGCATGCCTTCGTGGTGTAATGGTTAGCAGATTCGGCGCGTATTCGAGAGGTCCAGGTTCGAGTCCCGGCAAGGGCTCATTCTTCACTTCCCCAGCATCAAAAAACCCCAATGACTCTACAACATCATTGCGTTAATTTTTTGCAAGCAGTATTCCCGTTCTACAAATCATTAAAAACGAATGTTAGACCATGAAATATAATCTCACATTGCATATTGTTCGTTCCTTTGAATTCTATATTGTACATTATTTCATATCGCATAAAATACGGCGTGATAACATGAATACCATTGATCTATAAATTACAAATTAAAAGCTTTTATTTAAAAAGTGTTTGTTATTAAAAATGTATCTTTAAATAACGCCTATATTTTTTATAAACTTCTAAAAATCTTATTATATTTTAGGCTCTTGCTCTCTGATTTATGAAAGCCTTATGTGGTTTAGGGCTCGAAGGGGCCATACATATACAATATCAGAAAAAATTTATTGAGCCATCAGAAGTATAGTTTGAAATTGTATTTTAAAGTCAGCATAATGTTCAGTTCATTGATGCAACTCTCAAATAATAATCTTAAAGAAGTTTTTGCGAATACTGTAGAAATTAGGAGAAATAGCCATTTACACTCTTTAAATCCCTTTACATACCTTCTAATATCTATGGAGATACTTATTTGCATTTTCCAATCAATTCACCATTTCTCAACTAACATAATTTATTTTCAGTGAATTAAATTATGCGTTTGCTATTCTAAATTCGGACTCATATCCCTTTCCCAGGCTCTATTTCTTAAATTTCCGATTTTGAATTCGGAGATTATTTGAAAATCAGGTGAATAATAATAATAAGATTATTTATTTATTTATTTCCTAGTTAAAAAATCTTCCGCTGCATTTCCCATGCCTAGTAAGCGTTTCTAATTTCTAATTTTCTTTCTTTAAATAGACCAAATTTTTCAGTGGATATATTTTGGGTTTGATAATTGGAATCTAGTTAATTTAAATCTAAAATGCATGTAAAAATGCAGTTTGGAATTAGTTATGTAGTTTAATAGAGCTTTACAGAAATTTTGTGGTTATTTTAAAACTGTGGCAAAACAGATTTAACCTATTTCCTTTAATTAAATATTAATTGAAAGAAGAAAAATCTAGTTTGCAATTTGATAAAGAAAGCGATTAAATTAAAACTGCTGAACTTAAAATAATTAAAACCGCGCATTAATTAAAAAGGTATTCAGAGAGGAAAACAAATTCTTTGTAAGATTACTTAATTATATTCAGAGTTTTTAACAATTAAGAATCTAATTTTAGAATGTGAAATAGAGGAAATGAAGCCCAGAAACAATAGCGTTCAAATTCTAATATAGGAAGTATGTAATTTAATTCGGTAAGAATCGGAAAACAAGTACTTAAATAGCTTGATTGATAGTATTGTACTAATTTAGGTTACCTTAAGTATTTAATTGGAGGCTCTTGGGAATATTTCTGACATACATCTTTGTAATGTGAATCAGTAGCAATATCTTCTATATTATTCTTTTTTGGCCTTTTTCTTATTGGTAGTAGGTTTTTCCTCTTTAATCTCTTTTTAATTATTTTGTTCTAAGAATTAATTATTGCTCTTAACTATTCGGAATTTCTCAAAAGTAAGATTGCTTCTGCTTTCCTTAATCAATTTAGAAAGTTAGTTAATTTGCAAAGACCTTATTTTGTTCTCACCAATTATTTTTACTTTAAGAAATTTTCCTTTCCCTTCTGATTTCAATTTCCTGCCGGAATGCGAATTTAAATGGCATATTTAATTGGCATATATTGGCATAATATTTAAATAAGCTCGAAAATATTATTTAAGCAGCAGAATTTAAGAGTTCGAGCTAGGAGAGTTAGTTCCCAGTGTTTGAAAGTAGCTCTGTAGCTGAATATTTGGTGCTAACCACTTACTTTAGATTATATTGATATTCTATTCTCAGCGTTGCTGTGTGCAGCCGATTAAACAGTTTAGATGGAGTAGGAGCCAGCTGTGTAGCTAAAATTTAATTCATTGTGATTGCACGTACTACTCTGTGTTCAAGTGGTGGTTAAATTGTGAGCACTAAGTGAGTGCATGTTCTGTTCAGTTTGGTTAAAATAAAAAGCTTGTTATAACCTTCGTCTACAGTCATCTGTTCTTCAAGACACAGCGACAACTCGCTACTTCATCTTTCAGTAGGGTATGCAGTTTATGCTCCCCAGACAAGCAATGAGATTCTACAAACTCTCATTAGCTTAACTTTAAGAATTTATTATTAACGTTCAGCATTTTAAACTATTTTGATTTAAAAATATGTTTCTAGCATTGAAGTCATTTAATGCTAGTCAATCTTTAAAGCCTAATATATACCAATTAGAATTTATTCCTTAGCATTTTTTCCTTTACTTATCCTTTCAGTCATACGCTTTTCCTATATTATAATGGGCCCACCAGCGGCCGAGCGGTAAAGTCGCTGAACACTGGTAGTTCAGTCCGAGGTTCGAATCCCGCGAACGGGCTGGCTGCATGGGCGTTTTCGTGATTTTCCCCATGTGTAACGTGTATACGAGCCAGTTTCCCTTAGAAAGTCCTCCACGAAGGCATCCCTCCCCTTAGGCAGATAGCCCTCGAGGCTTTGCCATAATCACATACACACACACCTATATTATAATGTTTACATGCGTTACTACTTTATATTGTTTGTAAACTAAAACCGAATAATGTTTTTCGTTCAAGATCATTCACATTTATTCATTGTGGTGAAATACACAAATTTCACCACAATAAGAAATGAATAATTACCTTATTCATTTCTCATTGTGATGAAATTTGGACCTAACTTTTTTCATGACATGATAAGGAAAACAGGCTCTGCTAGTTATGTTACCAAAGCATGCTTTTCTTTTTAAGTTTTTGCCTCAGTAAAAAATGAAGAAATGCTGTGACTGACGTAGAGAAATACCACACTTTTTTACTGTACATTCAAACTCTGGATAAGACTTTTAGTTTGTTATAATTATACACATCAAGATCGCCTTTGTGCTATATCTGTAGTCAGCTGTATCGCTGAGTCATATTAATGGCCGTTGACGAAACGTCTAAGAAACTTATAAAGAGCAACTAGAAATAAACATACGTATTTGACTGAAAGAATTATAATTTGTATACTAACAGTAATCTAAACCTGAGCCTGGTAAAGTAAGAAATTGCAATTTTAATGCAAGATGGTCTGATCATTAAGGGGTATCAGAAACCCCTGTACCAACAATGTTAAATTGGCCATTTTCGATGTACACTGCTCAAAAAAAAATGGGACAGTCCTATATCGCCCGATCTACTGGTTCCGATTGACAAAATTCAAATTGCGTTCTTCATGTCTCGAAAGCGCGACTTAGGATATATATTAGATTTATATATAGCACTATTCTAACATAGGTATTTTGACACAAAATCGGAATTTTTCTGAAATAACATACCAATTTTTTTACATATTTCGATTCTACGACTCAAATTACGCCTAAATATGAAATTTTGTAAAATTTGGAGCGAAATTTACGGAGAAATTCACAAATTTATGTTGGCACTTTTTTGTCAGTTTGCGCCAAGAATAGTTCACTTGGCGAACTTGTTAATGTATGTCAACCTAGTTTCCTTTCCCGTGAGAGGAAAAAAAGTCACCATTGTTCCTTTTTTCCAAATAATATTCTTTATATTATATTTTTAATTATAACTTATTATTTTAAGTATTTTTTTCTTTTTCGAATTTCATTTTAATTGTTTAAGTTGCATGGTTTTTTCGAATAACTGTTTTAAAAATTTCTACTTACCTATTCGAACTGCGTAAATAAAGGTGCAGCGTTTATTTTTTCAAATAGTTTTCTTTATATATATATATATATATTTTGTCATAGTTATTATTTTAGGTAATTTTTAAAATCTTAACTTTTATTTTAATTGTTTGTGTTGCATTGTCTCTTCAGATAATTGTTTTAAAATTTTCTATTTATTCCTTCGAATTGAGCATTTTAAATATATTTATTAATATAAATTTTCCAGAATTTGATTTTATTTACTTGAATTGCGTTTCTTTCGGAGGAATACTTTGTAACCCATACTACGATGCGTTTGAAAACTGCATATATTAAAAGAGAAAATACAGTAAAGCACAGTTAACACGCCTTTCAATGTTTCGTTCAGAAAAGATATATATAAATAAGAGAGACATTTAACTTAGGATTGCGACATTTTAGCTTAGGATGACACTGCTTTAAACAGTTTTATCATTGTGCCCATTGCTTTACACAATTTTATCCTACATTTGGCTTCTTAAATGTTATTCATATTTTAGTCAAATATCCCCCCGGGGGTCGACGTAAAGAATTCTGCTGGCTAGGATCTGTACCTAGGCAGTCTCGGCCACGGGGGTAAGAAGAAGAAGATTTGGGCATTCCCCGTATCGAGAACTCAATCTCATTCCGGGTCCACTCCCCCTTTGGGCACATCGTGGTGGTTCAACCTCCACTATTACCCTCCAGGAGAGCAGCGCACCACCTGGGGAAGTACCCCAGGCAGCACCGGTCGTCTAATGCTCCTACCAGTCGCTTGGGCGAGCCCGTCGCAGCGGGACATTACCCAGCGACCCCGGAGAGGACCTCCGGGTTACTAGAACCACGCCGCGCTAGGACGTGCCAGACTCCGGGGCCGGCCAACAAGTGACCTTTCCCAGAGCCTTCAGAACCACCAAGTTCATAAATTTTATACCCCCGTGGCCAGAGCCGTGTGGACCCTCATCGAGGACAGACGTCGTTTCGATTCGCTCCTGTATTTTTGAGATTTTTGGTGGAAAAAGTGCCGCCGGAAGTGTATTGTTTGTTTTAAATTGTGTGTGAATATACGCTGCATCCGAGGATATATCATTTTTGCGTGTGCACCAAGTATTTCTCTAGTTATTAGTGTTTTAGTGCCGAAAACAAAGGATTCTAGGCCGCTGCAAAAGTGCCGGACTTTTGTTCATATGTGATGCCGCCATTGCTACGATCGCCTTCCGCCAGCTTACCACGTGGTGCCCTGGTAGGGCTAAGAAAAGTGCTCAATTATTTCTAAGTCCCGAAATTGGTGTGTAATTTTGAAAAAATCATATCTTACCTCCAGTTGCACCTAGGCTTACCTGGTTTTCGGGAAAAAGGTATTTTTTTCATGATCTATTATTCTGTACAGTTCTTTATTGCTAACTATTGTATCTTCGGACTTGATCTTTTTACTGAAAATTCTATTGTTCTATTAATTGGTCTGCAATCATTTTACTATGAAACCTATATTCTCAAGCTAAATATTTAATAGTGCCAAAGGGTTCGTCCTTCTGGCTTAGACGCTTTGAAATTGCAATAATTTTGACTCTGTTGAATTGCCCTATATTTCGTCGTTATTTGAACTCGATGACGAGTGTTAATACGACACTTTCACTCTGATTTCGACAAGTGTTGAATACTATCTATATGTATTATTGTAACAGTAATTAATGTTTAAACTCTTTTTAAATCATTTTAATTGATGTTTTAATATACTTTATGTTTAAATATTGTTGTTATTATGCAGTATTGGTAAATTTACTTGTATTATATTATTTTGCTCTTTATACTTCTTGTTGAATTGCATAATTCTGTGGTACAATTTTATCTTTACTCATTATACAGCTGATTAATATATATGTTTAATGGTGTTTATGCTACATTACTTTTTGTAAAATGTCTCGCCCTTCTGTAATACCTGTTGATAGTAATCAAACTCCTTCAATAAGTGATTTGGATCCATTTACATTGATATATTCAGACATTTCTTATCATGAAAAAATAAAGGTATTATATGAAACTATCCGTACTATAGCAGTAACATATAAAGGAAGCAAATTTGTCCTTCCCTCAAATTTAAGAGAACCTCTTTGTAAATCCTTAGACGCCTTCAAACAATTAGCTGAAGAAGGCCCAGATTTTGTACCTAAGCCTCCCACAACTGATACTGGTAGCAATACCTCGACTGTTATTTGTTGTGAACTTGTCCATCATAAACAGGCTTCAGATATCTCATTTCCTGTGCAAGATACAGTAAATTTGCCAACTCCACTCGCAGGCTATTCTTACGCTGCTGCAGTGCAGCATTCCATCCTTCCAGCAGCTCCTCAACCGACGTTGCTAATATATCCAAAACATACGACAACTAGTCGTAAATTGAAGGATAAACTTGCTAAGGAGTTCCCACTTCCAAAAATTGGAGCTCAGGTAACTGCTATACGTTCAATTAAAAAGGGTGGTCTTGCTGTTGTCTGTTCAACAGAGTCAGATAAGAAGAAACTAAAAGATACCTTAACATCTGAGAGAGCTTCCTCACTAGTTACTATCAAGCAACCAACATTAAAAAATCCTTTACTAGCCATTCATAACATTCCTACAGATCTTCCTCAAGAGGATTTAGGGGAAGCATTTCTTACTGAATTTGGTTTAGACACAGAGGACATAAAACCTCTTTTTCGATTAAAAGAAAAGAAAAATGTTAAGTGGATCTTCCAATGTAAGCCCGCAGCTTTCAATACAATTATGCGATACCCCAAACTCCATATTGGATGGCAGTCTCACAAAATCACAGAACATTTTAACATCAAGAGATGTTATAAATGTCAGCGATTTGGACATTTGCAGCGGGAATGTCGCAGCAACTTCTACTGCACGTACTGTGCCGGTGAACATGACTCCCGAGACTGTTCCTCGGATTTTGCAGCCTGCATCAATTGTCTCGACGCAAACAAGAATTCCAGAAACCCAGTCCCAGTTGATCATACCGCCAACTCCAACGCATGCTTTTGCTATCAGAAACAAGTCGAACGAATGCGCCAGAATACCACATATGTCTAAAGGTGCGATTCATGTATCACAGAGTGCTTTGCAATCATTTAGATGCTTACAAATAAACATGCAGAGATCTCGGGCAGCTACAGCACAGACAATAGAATTTGCATTAAGAAATCACATTGATCTCATATTGGCCCATGAGCCATACACTAGAGACGGTCAAGTTGCTGGTTTTCCTCTTCTTTGGACAACTTTCTCCAAGGCAGACACTTTAGCACCTCCACGTGCAGCAATTATTAACTGTAATACACAAATCTCTCCCTCAATTTTATCAATTAATAGAGATCAAGTTGCTGTAGTTTTAGAAATTCGAAATTTAATAGTTGTTATTTATTCAATTTATTCTCCTCCTACGGATGACATTACCCCAGTTATTGCCTTTTTCGAAGATAATCTTCGCATTATTGGTAATAAACACCAAATCATCAGTGGGGACTTTAATGCCCATTCAATAGTATGGGGTTATACAACAACTGATCCTAAAGGTCGCCTATTGGAGGATTTTATATCTTCAAAAAATTATGTGCTTTTTAACTCACCAGACTCTGCGCCTACCTTTGATAGAACATATGCTATTGGATGGCCTGACTTAACTTTTACTAAAGCAAATACTGCACATTTGGTTCATAACTGGACTATTCATGATGAAATAAGTTTATCGGACCATAAATTCATTACGTTTGAAATAACCAACAATGGCTCAGTTCCTATTCTCATTAGATATAATCTCCCAGGTCGTAAATATCGTCAATTTACGAGAAAAATTAGAGGAAAATTGAACCAACTGAGAAGACAACTATCTTTGCAAACAACTCCAGCTGCCTTGGAACAATTTACGGACTTGGTTTTAACTACAATCCAAGATATTTGTCAAGATCTTCTTCCAAGGAAAACAAATAAAAAACTTTCAGCTCTCCATTGGTGGAACGGTGAATTAAGAACTCAACAACAGAAATGTCGAGCGCTTAGAAGAAAATTAAAATGTGACCGTCGAAATGGTATCACCTCAAATACTTTGCAACATTATCAAACAGAAAAAGCAATTTATAAACGCATGATTATTCAATCTAAATTAACAGCATGGAAGCAATATTGCACTCAAAATGATGATCCATATGGACTTCCTTACAAAATTGCAAGGACAAAAATTTTTCAACCTTCGCAAACTCATCTAATAGCATCTTCTACTTCGACTGAGCACCCAACACAAGACAGAATAGAATCAATTTTAACCACCGTGTTTCCATCTGATGATCCTTCCACAGATTCTCAGTTCCAGACAGAAATTAGAAATAACTTAACAGTTCCTGATACTGCAGACGATCAAGATATAACTTTAGACGAAATTAAAACTACAATACGAAATCTTCCTAAAAAACGGGCGCCAGGGCCAGATGGAATTGATTATGTTATCATCCGAGCAACTATTAATTCTCATCCTTATTTCTTCAAGGACTTCTTCAACAAACTTTTCCATTTAGGACTTTTTCCTAGGGCTTTTAAAATTGGCAGAGTGGTCTTATTCCTAAAACAAGGTCGAGACCCACATAATCCTGCATCATACAGACCCATATGCTTACTCTCTGCATTGGGTAAGGTATATGAGAGAATAATTGTTTTACGCTTAAAACATCATTTGCATGTGCAAAACTTTTTGTCTGATAATCAGTTTGGTTTTCGACCTGGTAGATCCACTGTTCAGGTATTGTCAAAGATTGTTAATGATTTGCAATCTAATAGAATCAGTGGTCACCACAGCGCTTTCATTAGTATTGATCTTCAAAATGCTTTTGATACGCTGTGGTGGCCAGCAATTCTGGAATCATTAAGAAAAGCTCATTGCCCTAAGAATATATTCTTGGTATTTAGAAGTTATCTATCTGAACGAAAATTAATGTATTTAACTAACCGGGAAGTAATAACCAAGATACAAAATCGTGGCTGTCCCCAGGGTTCCTGTGCTGGCCCTGTTTTGTGGAATGTAACATTTAATTATGTTCTATCCTCCACTTGGCCAGCACATACCCGTTTATATGCTTATGCTGATGACACAGCTTTTGTTGTCACAGGGCGAACAAGAGATGAACTGCAAATTAACTCCACAGAAACTTGTAATCTTTTTTATGAGTTATGTAATAATATCAAACTTACAATTTCCTCTTCAAAGTCAACCATTCTCCTTGTCCCAAAGAAAGGAAAATCTTTAAATCGACGACCGAGAATTACAATAAATGGTACCAGAATTGGTATTAAAAGGCAGCTCAAATTTCTCGGTATAGTATTTGATGAGAAATTAAATTGGATTTTGCATCTGCAGGAATTGAAAAGAAGAACAACTATCATTGCAACTAATCTTCGCCGTATGTATGGACACAATTGGGGTATTAGTCCGTACATACAAAAAATATTATATCAAACTGTAATCGAGAAGATGGTTATATATGCAGCTGCAGTCTGGGCCGACCCTATGCAGGGTCGTAAGGCCAGACTATTGCAAAGCTTACAACGACCCTTTGTATTACAGATTACCCGCGCTTTTTGTATAACTTCTTCTAATGCCTTGACTGTGCTTGCAGGCATTATTCCATTGCCTCTACGCACTCTACAGGAGGCAGCTTATCAAACAGTTCGCCAATTGCAGCAATCTGTAAATTTTCATGATGACATATTTCTTCCAACCAACTATGAAAAGCAAACACAGCATTTGGATAATCATCCTGCTCAACAAGGATATGGACTCAATGTCTTTTTGAAATGTGACAATTTGCCACAACTACCTCACTTACAGATATTCACTGATGGTTCGAAAATTGAACAACAAACTGGTTGTGCCCTTGTGGCTTATCACAATGAAGATCAAATATTTAAATGGTTAGGACATCTTACTGCTGAAAACAGCGTTTTTCAAGCAGAAGCGATGGCTATTCTTAAAGCTGTTCAATATCTTAAACAAACCGGCGAGATGGAAGGTATAATAATAACGGATAGCCTTTCATCTCTTTTTGCAATTAAAAATCCAAGGCATTCTTCGCCTATTATCTCTGCCATTCAGCAGGAATTGCTCATGTCCGGAAATTCTAAAATACTGATGGCCTGGACAAAAGGTCATGCAGATAACATTGGCAATATCCAAGCAGACTTCTTTGCAAAAATAGCTGCCCAAAAACGTATTGATCATATTGGTGAAATTGAAAACCTAATGGTAAAACGGCCAATTTCGTATTTTAAAAAGGAAATTTTACTCAAGACTATTTCTGCGTGGCAAACAAACTGGGATGACTCCGACACAGGTCGTCGTACTTATTTTCATATTTCATATGTTGATATACATAGACAGGTTACCAATCATCATTTGGTACGTTATATTACAGGGCATGGACCCTATCCAGTTTACTATTATCGACATGGGATTTCAAATACTGATATGTGTGTATGTGGTGAACTTGGAAATCCTGAACATTATGTGACTCAGTGTCCTATTACACAAGATTATCACATTCCCATACCAAATACTAACACTCGTGCATTTTGTAAGTTTTTAATTAAACAAAAATACTTAGTTAAAAAACTGATCAAAATTATGGAAATACTTCATTCCTATGGTACTGACTTGTGCTTGGTAACATAATTTACAATTTTATTATATTGTACGCATACATGTTAGTGTTAATCTACTATTCCCATATGTCAACTTATCACATGCTTGGATTGGGATTTGTCTCATTGAATCTTCGTTGAATTTTGTTCAATAAGAATGTTTACATATATATATATTTTATTTATCTTTGTTAGAAGTACCATTTGATATATGCATTTACTTTTCTATTAATATCTGGATTATTTTAGTATTTGAATTTGTATTGTTTAGATCTTATCGATTGTATTGGGTTGTTTTCTCGATATGTCTTTAACTTGTTATGCATTTATAATTATATCAGTATATATCTACTGACTGTATTTGAATATGCATTGCATAGATATTTTAAGAATAACATTTTGCTTTTGTATTGGTCATATGTTCGGATTTTTATTTTAGTTTATTATTATAATTATATTTTAATACTGTTGGTATTTAAATTGCAATACCATTCTGTTGTACGAATATGACTTTCTTTTGTATAGTATATCTATATCTAACATTGTATACTACTACTCTTTAACTTTACGTTTTGCATTGATATACATAGTCCTTTAACTTAGTATTGTTTTGCACTGATGGTTCATGAAATATTAACATTTGTAATTACATACTCGTGTTTGCATTATATTGTACTGTTCGACTTGTATTGTATTATACAGTCTATTTGTATTTACAATCTTATTATGTACCAATTGATCATTGTATTATAATTGTCAGAGAATTTCAGTATGTTATCATATGTACTAATATTTGAAGTAGTAGTCCTTTAACTTACTATTATTTTGCACTTATGGTTCACGAAATATTTGCATTTGTAATTATATCTTACTTTTTACATTGATATTGTACTATTGGAGTTGTATTATGCAGTATATTTATAATTGCAATTTCATTATATACCAATTGCACATTGTATTATAATCGTCAGAGAATCTCAGTATTTGCTATCATATGTACTAATGCCTGGACGGTTGGGTGAGCGTTGTGTGGAGGGCGCTTTTGGTCAGTTTGACTGCCCTCTGGATGGTCCGAGCGTTGGGCCTCGGCTTTTGGTGCTGGGCGCAAATTTGGCTCCTACACATTGGCTCTAGACAGTGGTGGGCACGGTGCAATACCGATTAACCATTATGGTAAAGGGACAGTGCCCGTGCTCCCCGTTACCTACCTACCTACCTACCTACCTACCCCCGTGGCCGAGACTGCCTAGGTACAGATCCTATCCAGTAGCTTCACAGAATTCTCTACGTCGACCCCCGGGGGGAAATAAAATTTATGAACTTGGTGGTTCTGAAGGCCCTGGGAAAGGTCACTTATTGGCCGGCCCCGGAGTCTGGCACGTCCTAGCGCGGCGTGGTTCTAGTAACCCGGGGGTCTCTCCCAGGGTCGCTGGATAATGTCCCGCTGTGACGGGCTCGCCCAAGCGACTGGTAGGAGCATTAGACGACCGGTGCTGCCTGGTGTCGTATCCAGGTGGTGCGCTGCTCTCCTGGAGGGTGATAGTGGAAGTTGAACTTCCACGATGTGCCCAAAGGAGGAGTGGACCTGCAGTGGGATTGATTTCTCGGAGCAGGGAAGCCAAAACTCTTATCTTATCTTAGTCAAATATTTTATTTTTGAAATCGTAAGAATCAAATATCATAAGATTAAAAAGTTTTAAATTAAAAAAAAAATACAAACACTAAATTTTACCGTAAAATTTATTTTTACTTCTCTTTTTCTTCAGGCATTCTACTTTATTCTTGCTCTTTTTCTTTAGGCATTCCGCAAGTATATTAAAAAGCATCCACATTTTCGAAATAATCTTGATATTTCTGACAACAATTTTAAATAAAGTTATCGCCTTCCATTTCATAAAGGCCCATAAACGGCCGAGCGGTAAAGTCGCTGAACACTGATAGTTCACTCCGGGGTTCGAATCCCCGGAGTTTCGTAAACGGGCTGGCTGCATGGGCGTTTTCGTGGTTTTCCCCATGTGTAACGTGTATACGAGTCAGTTATCCTTAGAAAGTCCTCCACGAAGGAATCCCTCCCTTTAGGCAGATAACCCTTGTGTTCTTTGCCATAATTAAATAATCCAACCCAATCAAATCCAATCCTTAATTAAATATAATTGGTTTGTAACTTCTACTAGAGCTGACGGTAAGAATTGAAGTGTAAATAAATAATATCGTGTGTATCTTGATTAATATAAAATTAAAAATATTTGCATAGAAAAATATTTTTATTCAGACAGAAAGTTTTTTAAAATATTTGCAATTACTTTATAAGGAGGATTTATTAATAACCGTAATAATTACTTATTATATTACTGATGATTAGGATTCAGTTTTTGACAATTACATTCTAAATTAGAATTTTAAGAATATAATGAAAATACGCTACGCACAAAAATACACTTTAGGATAAAAAATGAGTTGATTTTTTATCTTTTAAAACTTCTTAAACTCATTTAATAAACATCGTATCCTCGTTGTTAATTGAATCCAGAATGTTGTGTGTTGTTTATATAATTATTTTTACTTGTCCACAGAAACTGCTGACTTATCCAGCCATTAAGTAGTAAGTAATTAAGTAGCTGCAGATCATTTCTACATAACCATTGAACTTCCATTAATTCAGTCTTTAGAGGGTTTTATGTTTATATCACAATTTGACTTTTATAAAAATGATTATTCTAAATATTATGTTTCTATAAAGATATACTGTGCTTTAAAAATATGGATGGTAGCATCAGCCGCTCTTTCAGCCACTTCATAAGCAACAGTTTCTTTAGAAATAAATTATGCAGTTAATGTCATAAAATATTTTCATAAAATTCCAATAAACATCAAACGAAAATTCTCAGTTTTAGACACTTCGATTTAAACAAAGTTAATATTTTTTTTTTCTTTTGTTCCGAAATGTTATGCGTAAATACGAAGTTCTATGTTTTGACGGAAGTCAATGTGTCTCGGTTGAGACTTAGTTTCGTTTTACTTTATTTAGCTAAGGCAAAAGTATTATTTTCTTTAAGTATGAAATCTAAGAACAAGCAGTTTCTGTTGGTCGAAAGACTAATTCTGTTATGTTAAAGCCAAAATTTGGCCGAAGATAAAAATAACTTCGTATTCTTGTATTAATAAGAACTTTAGTTTCAGTGCCGCCAGCTTAGCGAAGAATGCGTGAAGTAAAACTTTATTTTTATCTTATTCATTGTATGGTAAATTGTAAAAATCATATGGATTAGAATCTTGTAAATATACGTAAATACTTGAAAGTTATGTAAAAGTAGAATTTAGTGTAGAAGCATAAAATTTTAGATGCTAAAATTAAATACTCGAAAGAAATGAATTCAAATTTAAGTATTAAACTGTAGATAAAATCATGCTTTAGAGCGAAAGCCTGCATGTCTAAAGATGAATGAGGGAGAATTAGAATGAATGTGTTTTGTAGGGTTCTCCACCTACACTTGAATTTTAAGAATGTTAATCATAGCTCATCGAGTTCAGTATGTCGATTAAGGTGTGTCTATTTGGTTGTTGGAATTCTAACAAATCTTGATGGTTAGGGGAAGTGTTGTAATACTAAAATACGAATATTCCTGTTTGACACCACACATGGTGGAGAACCAGGGTAAAGTTAAATTCATGTTTGAATACTTGAATGAATGTGAATTAAGCAGTTAATTTAGGAAAATAAAACGATTAAAACAAAAACTTTATCCAGTGTTAAGAAAGTGTAAATTATAATGTATTTAGAAGATACTGATACTTATTCCTTCCAGATGCTGGAAGGAAGAGAAAAGATTGATTGCTGAAGTCCAGGAAAGGTTCCTGTAAGAAAAGATGGTAAAATGATGTATCTACAGAAATTTGTTCTAATCTTTGAGAAAACAGTTTGTTTTATGTAAACGAGGCCCTTGAATTTTAGTTCAGAAAGCGGAAACTTTTCAACAGGTCGTTTCTAGGACCTGCTTCCAAGTTTACCAAATTCTGGCAGCGGCAAATGTAGGGTTTATATTTATTTTAACTAACATTTATTTTAAGTTTAAGCTACCTTTCCTGTCAAGCCTTTACTTTCCCCTGGAATTGCCCAGAGTATGTAAATTTTAGTAGAACGCGCAGAGTATGTAAATTTTAGCAGAAGTAATTTGAGTTAAATAGAAGGGAAACGAGTTTGTAGGTGTGCTTTCTTGATTCACGAGCGTGAAGGTTGCTAGGTAGAAATATAAGAACCGCGCGTTTCGGCCTGTGTGCCTACTCCGGCAGTTAGTTGAAACTTTCAACTTCTCAATCCGAAAGTTTGCTGAATCTCAGCTGTATCTTAGAACGCGGTTACGTTAGTCACGTTTATAGAGCCTCGTGGGTAGTGACTTGTTATTTATTCATTTTTAGTTGTACTTTCTTATTTTTATTTAACCGCCGGGTCGGCGAAGTTTGTGAGCGTCAAGTGAACGCATCTGTAACTTCTAAAGTGGAATAAAAAGGGAGTTAAACCCTTCTTACCCTTCTTAAGAGTTTGTGTAATTTCCAGTTCATAGCAGTCACTACTACTGTTCGGCCAATTTGGGGCCACGCAACTCCACAACCTATCTGATTATACTGAAGGGAGCTTTTGAAGCATTTTGAATTCTAGAGTAAATTACAGAATATTTTGTTAGGCATAGTAAAATTTAGCACTTTTCTCACACAAAAAAAAATTTAAATTTTTTTTTCTAAGTTTATTACAAAAAGCTCATTTCAGTAAATATTAGGGAACCTAATAATTAAGCCATAAAAATTTAGATACCTGTGAGCAGTAGTTCCTGAGAAAAGGTACATCGGGTATAAAAAAATCACGTTTGGAGAAAAACGCGTTTTTATGTAAAATTCCTCATTGATCATAGCAGTAGATGACAAATTAAAACTAGATTTTTTTAGAGTTCTAATTTTCATAGAGATTAAAGAATGGTATTTTTAGAAAGATAAAAGTGTAAAGAATTTGAAAATGCAAAAATCCGAAATCACAATTTTTTGAAGATTTTTGGGGTTCCAACACCCCTTAACATAAGAACCAAGCATCTGGTTACTTTTTAGAGTTTAGTATTCTTTGGTAGCATAAACCAAGTCCAAACTCCTGACAACATTGCAGCGAATTATCGTCGCGACTGAAGATGACTACAAAAACTTCAAAAGGTTAGAAAAAAAATCTACTTTCATTAAATCAGAAGGTTAACACATATACTTATGGCTCGCGGTTACAAATTAGACAAACACTTCTGACAATGTAACTTAAAGAAACAGTAAATTCAAATTTAAAACTTAGTGACTAATGGCTACACAAATAATTTAAAATAAAGTTGGCTCAAACTTCTTAGGGGAGTACCAATTTAAATGTCGCAAATTTAATGCAAAGGCGCACAACCTTATCTGAGCTACCGGAAACCTAATAACATGCCCCGAGAGACAGAAACACGCTCTGTCTTATAATCCGAAAATGTTACCTCAAATACTCTCTAATTTGCATTCTGGTTGGGAAACTGAAAGAGAAGTGACAGTAAAGATCTAAATCACAAAAAAACTGGTTATTCAAAATAATAATAACCTTACAACTTGTCTGCTTAATAAATTCATAAATATTCCACTCATCTATTCTGGAAACTCGTATTTTCCCCCAAAGTTACGAGTTTTGGGCACAGTGCTAATCAAGTTTAGACTCCCTTTTAATCGTTAGCTAACTATTTCTTCTTTCTTTGTCTCTTAAACTTATAACAAATATTTAAGTAAATTGACTTTCTTTTGCTGTAAAAATAATTTGCTGCCAGAAGCAGCTAGTTAAAGAACGAATGACAGGATATATTTAAACTAATCTCTCCAAAACCATTCATTTTATTAATACTAATCTCAATATACGTGAATTTAGAAAAATCTATTTGGAAAAATTTCTAAAAATATCTAATTTGGCAACCTTTTGAGCTTTTCCATGTTTGGCAAATCTTAGCAGTTTTTCTGCAACCAAATTTATTTGCTTCCTTGAATATTTTATGGACATTTCTAATTCATTGGTATTCGGTTTCTGTTGCATTCGGTTTAAATACGACATTCTTTAATGTTTGCAATTGTTTGACCTTAAAGCGTTTGGAGACTCAATCCAACAAACCATATCTATGAAAATGTCATTAATTCTTTTTCTGACTAATTAATGGCGACGCAGATTCCTTAAAGAGATGAAAACTGCGTATTTTATGTTTCTTTGTTACCATCAATTACTGAATTTCCTTTCCGAAAGAAAAATCAGTAAATTGCCTGTTTTCCGTATAGCATCATTCAGCACCAGTCAAATTAAAATGGTAAATATTTCAAAACTTCTACTATATCTATTTTTCTAGAGAGACTATTCCGGTATTATTTATGTCATCTGATACTCCATCCAAAATAAATTAACATGATTAAAAGAACCCGCTTACTAATGTTCAATGGCAGTGGTTTTGGTTTGGTTTATTTAATTATGGCAAAGCACACTAGGGCTATCAGCCTAAGGGGGGAGGGATGTCTTCGTGGAGGATTTTCTAAGGGAAACTGGCTGGTATACACATTACACATGGGGAAAACCACGAAAACGCCCATGCTGCCAGCCCGTTCGTGGGATTCGAACCTCGGACCGAACTACTAGTGTTCAGCGACTTTACCGCTCGGCCGCTGGTGGGCCTCAATGGCAGTGAATTTTCGATTTCAATTAGCGAGTTCTAGATGAAGCTTATGCAGCTCGATTTCAATTTTGGAAAACTATTGATGTGTATCTCTTAGAATGGACCGAAGAAAGGCTAGTTTGCAGTTTAAGAGAATACTTGAAACACGATTGGAAGTCTTGATTAGATTTAATCTGAATGAAATCGGGGATCAAGTTTTTACTTTGCACATTAGTAAAAAGTCAAGGTGATTCAGGTGGTGTGGTGTATTTAATTACGGCAAAGCACACTAGGGCTATCTGCCTAAGGGAAGGGATGCCTTCGTGGAGGACTTTCTAAGGGAAACTGGCTCGTATATACGTTACACATGGGGAAAACCACGAAAACACCCATGCAGCCAGCCCGTTCGCGGGGTTCGAACCTCAGACCGAACTACCAGTGTTCAGCGACTTTACTGCTCGGCCGCTGGTGGGCCGTCAAGGTGATTCAGAAAGTCATTTCAGGAGTAATTTTGTGAAACGATTAGTGGAGGAAGGCATGATAAACGACGAAGAAAATCAAACTAACTTAACTAACCACTAATAAAGCTAAAAAATATTGGAAAACTTTCACACTGAAAATGAATGTAAAATAATATATTTTCAACGAGCAAGCATGAAACCAGATAAGCAAAGCGCAAAATCAAATAAGAAAAATTAAAATGTGTAAACCATAAATCAAGCTTAAAAACTGGAAAACACTTACCGAAATTCATACAATAACAAAATGGCGAATACATCATGTGGAAAAAAGAAGCAAAAAAAAAAAAAAAAGCCTGTTTCGGTCTCGTATAATTTAGATTAAAATAACGCGCCGAACAACGATTATTTTAGAAGTCAAACAACAAAAATCAGCGTTATATTTGCAAATTTTTCAGAACTAGTTTCGATGGTTTAACTAGGAAACCATCTTCCTCAGCTGCTAAAGCCAGCCATTCTTATCTTATCCTTTCTTATCGCCATGTCTTGTCTCGTTCATTTGCACTTAGCAGTTGAAGAAGATAGTTCGGCAATTAAAGCATGGAAACTAATCCCGGAAATATTCAAATACAACGATGATTTTTGTTGCAGGAACTCTAAAATAATCGCTGTTCGGCGTGCTATTTCAACCTAAATTATTTCATGTACAGTATGAATATCTTAAATATCTGATGATTCAACATATTTATACTACGTAAAAATAAAGAATAAGAAGTTGGAGCACTCATAACAATAAGTATTTGAAAGAAAAAATCAACATATTTTTTTAGCAGTATAGCACCCGATTGTTCATTTTTTAAATTACACTTTATAAAGTAACTACTAAACAGAAAGCTTTTGCATTAAAATTAAAACTTCGTGGGGGTTTAAATGCAAATAAATAAAAAAGCACAAGGAAGCAAACAACAAACTCGAAACTCTGAGCTGATTACAGTTTCGCTAAAATCCATTATACCTTTATCAACTGATCAGTTATGGTACATCGAGCATAATCTGGATAGTGGCAGATTCTTCAGCCTGCAAATCTGTACAAAGCTAGGGATAAAGCAAACAGAATTCACTGGTCTTTCTCATTCAGCCACACAATTATATGATAGACTCCTTCCATAAGTTTTGGATCCCATTAATTTGGCTTTAAAATCTTACCCATTCGATGTGATAAAACTACTGGTCTGGTTCTCAACGAAACTGCAAACTGCAGCTAACTATGAACGTACCAGAAAAGTAATCATACTTCAGAAAATAAAGAGACAATCTCTAGCAAATTTGGACACAGAAACATGATTGATGACATATTTACAGGCGTTTCAGGTAGCAATTATTTTGCATTGAGATCTATTAGGGTCATCTCAAGAAAGTTGATGTTTTAAATCTTAGAGAAATTATAAACTAAAGGCAACAACGATGAAGCCTATGCCTAATGCAGTCTGTCAGATAGAAGACACTTGGACCTTTAAAACAAATCATGCTTTCAATTAAATAAGTGTTGATGAAATTATGAAAAACATAAGGCAACCGTGAGTTATTTAATAAGACTATGCATTTGAAATTTGTGTCACACTTTTAGATGAAGAAATGATCTATTGTTGCTGTATTATGTTATTGTTGTTATTTGTCATTGAGAAACTGTCTAACAGTTATTACGCGTATGACTGAATGCCTGGTTTCTCGCTGTGTTTACTTTAATTAAATTTAAGATTAACGTTTCACTTCCTACAAAGGATTTTTCGTAAAACTCCTCATACACGTATTTGCGATGACAATACAATATTCTATTGCTCATGTTTTTTCAGTACTAGATGTGGGATTTTCTAAACTTAAACGTTCAGTTTTAGTCCCATATCTTTCCTGAATAATCAAACTAATTATCACCAAATTCTATTCTTGTACCAACTGGAAATTCACATAATAAAATTCCAATCGAAACTCTTCCAAAATTTCTAACTTAGTTTAGGGAATTAGGCTTGTTTTCATAAATCATGCAATTTGTTTAGCTATTATATAGTTTCTAACAATAATGGATTTTCATAAAGAAACGAATTAATCATATATTAGACCCAGATTTAAAGTGATCATCACAGAATGCTCCCTACATTCAGAGATAAAGATATTTCTTTCTTATTTTCTCCATTAGACTAAGAAGTGAAAATAGAATACATACAAATTCATTAAATTAAATGCATTAAAAGGTAAAAAAAATAATATTTAGCTATCATACTCTTTTTGGTCGCATCTAAGAGCAAATGAAATCAAAGCGCGTCTGCATAATAACTGTACTCTGATATTACTCTGATATTAGCTTCAAGGGATATTCAGACATTTAAAAAATAATATACATTGAGGTATACTCAATTCGTCAGACATACTCAATTCGTTTAAAATTTCTTTTACAATTTTTATTTAGAAATTTCTTTTTTAGTCGATTAAGAATTTATTTTCAATCACATATGAAAACGAATATTGTATTAAATAAGTAAATTAAGTTTTATCTTCAATTCATTTAACTAAAAATATGTAAGGTTTTAAGAAATTTAATTTTTCACATAAATTTATATAAGATAACTAAAAGGAAAACAATTTTTTCCTATAAATATGCAAGATCTGTTAACTAAATATATTACAGATAGGTTTATCACTAAGAATGAATCAGTAAATAATAACATAAAAATGTTAAAAATCAATTCTTTCAAAGAGATAATATTCCGTTTCCAACATTCTGAAAACCTTAGTACTACCCTTAAGTTTTAACTTTTGCAGAAATTACTATACATTAATTAATTCTTATCTAGTGATACGTCTTCTTTAAAGCGAGGTCCGAAGAATCTAATGCTTTGCATCAATCCATTTTCTCCTAAATGGTCCACGATCGCACATTTCTAAGGCAGTTCGCTCTCGCGTGATTTGGTTTAATCAGTCTCATACTTATCTGCCTTATTTCTTCAGAATATGGCATGTTTTGTTTCAGTGTTACGTTGTTAATGTGTCAAACTTATGTGTACAGTAATACGTTTCTTTATTGTTCTTGTACAAACCTGTAGGACTTTCTATAAATAAACGCTGTATCATTCATATACACGCATTCTCCACGCATTGGCGAGTTTTCATCTAAACAAAATTCTGATATTTTGAGCAGTTTGAAATTTTTTAAGTATTTTATTATAAAATGTGTTTATTAATTTAAATTTAAATATTGAATATGGAAAAGCACAAAACGTTTCCAAATTAGATATTTTAAAAAAATTCCAATATACTTTTCTAAATTCACGTATATTGATATTATAATTAATGTTTTTAATAAACGTTCAAGTGTTACCTGATTAAAAAGTGTTTATTATCATATTTCCTAGGAACGTTTAGTACTTTTCTGCACAATTTTATGAATCGAAAATCTAGGTGGAAAAAATTGTGAAATTTTTCGAAGTTAAGGCTATAACAATGTTTCTTCTTGCAGAATATTTTGCTGGATGATAGGCATTACCTTTTTAAATTTAATATGTACATTTAGAGCAATTTGAAATCATCACCCGTAAACGCCATGCAAATAGTCCCTTTTTTTCTGAAAGTGCTAAATCTAAAATTTAAAAAAAACTGCATTAAAAGTTGATTAATTACTTATCGATCTAAGAATCGAATAAAAAAATTAATGGCGATAATTGATTGTTCATTATACTGAATCAAAATCTGATTGAATTTCTAAAATTCTGATTCATCTCTTTTCTCACCCCTATCTTGGATTTACTGGCGTCGATATCTCATCAGATTAAATTATAATTAATATCATCCACTGCACCGCAAGTCTTGTTTTTCATATTCTTAATTACTTTCATTAATATTAATTGCCACATTTTCATGATCTATTGACTCATCTTTTCTTTTCGAACTCCATAGTCGTAATTTATCTCAAGACGTCAAACTGTAATTATGACTAGTCATCCACGCTTCTAAAAAGTTGTCATCTGTAAAATATTTATTAACAGAGACGTCGCGTAATTTCAGAATTGAAGTTAAACGTTAAGAAATCACAACCACATGCAGTCTTCTTTCTTAGATTCCCCATTGATCTGGCTCACTTAAATTCCCATTGATCTGCTCACTTAAAATCTGGCTAATGGTATTTACACTTAAATTCTCCATAAAAATGGACTAGCATAAAAATACATAGTCACTGATTTTAGATGTAATCAGTAAATATCATTACTGTATGAGAATTTTCTAAACTGGGGAAACAGCTACTACAACCACTACTCCTTAACTGGAATAAGATATTTTATACCTTCTAAAAATCAATATCACTCAGGTAAAAAATAAATTGCGTAAAATGCTTATAAGGCAGTTTTATTTGAAATGTAAATATTTATTATGTTCTCACCTTCGAAATACAATTAACCGGGGTGTACACATATGCTCCGGTGTTCCTTACCTTCACGTCCAGAGAGCTATATGATTTACTATTGTTTTATTACATAAAATGTCTGCTTTGTGTCTGCCGTAAACTGATCATCGTAATTGTTTTGAGTGAGTGAGTGCACCGCTATGATGGCTTCCGACCACGGACATGAACCAAACGGAATTATATACCATCACGGCGGGGAAGACTCCAGAGTAACAAGGTTGAATATTATAAACTAATAACAGTTTTTACATATTGTTAACTGCAAGGCACCTAGCGTTATTCTGGTTATCTGCTTTAAGTTCTGAACTTTTGAAACATTATAATATTATCCACGGTTGTTTCTGCTTAGGCAGTGTTCTGAGATTTTCTCTATTTTATCAAGGGCTATTCTGTTTCTGAGTGTGTTAGTCGTCCACATTGCCCAGGCACAGTCCGTTGGTTTCTTCAAGTGCCAGGTTCTTGTATGTACACAATGGAAGTAATAATGGTCCGCGTCGCCTTCTTCTCCGCATTCGCAGAAAGGAGTATCCGTAAGTCTGAATCTGTTCAGGTATACCGGGAATGGTCCATAACCTGTCAAGAACTGTGTTAGGCTAGCACAGTGGGTCTTTATTTCCATGTTAACTTTTGGCAGTAAGCGAAATGTCCTTCGTCCTACCTCTGCCTCTGTCCATCTACTTTGCCAATTTTGTAGCAGACTTGTTAAAGTTGTTCGCTTAATATGAGACCAAGGAAGTTTAGTTGGTCTTTCTAATATATCTGTGCAGTTGGCTGCCTGCTTGGCCAGTAGGTCAGCGGCTTCATTGCCTTGAATCCCTGTGTGAGCGGGAACCCATTTTAAAGTGGGTCTTTGCGAAATAGACATTGTCAGAAGCTGTTTCTGAATTCTGTATACCAATGGACTCCGGCTATTTTGACTTGCGATAGCCGCCAGACTTGATGCCGAATCACTGAGTATGGAGAATTTCTCCTGTTGACATGTGTTCGCATATCTAATTGCAGCACTGATAGCTAGAAGCTCTGCTTGGTATACCGAGTTGTGCGAGCCTAATTTCCTTTTCCACTCGAATGTTACAACTCCATTTTCTAGTCTACAGAAGGCGCTGCCCGTGCCGTTCTCAGTTTTGGAGCCATCTGTGAAAAGGTTATTACTGTACCTCTGAATTGGTTGGTCGTTTATACTGATACCGTCAGAGAGATTAAAAGCTGCTGGATGAAAGTTATTGCAGTTTGCTCCTCGTAGTCCGAGTGGTGATAACTATGACCCCAGAGTGTTGAAGTTTGACCCAGCCTGGTAACCCTTACGATAGCTACCTCCCTTTCTACTATCAAATCTAGGGGAAGAATTCCTGCTAGTTGTTGTAGTGCTAGTGTTGACGTGGTACGCCCTGCATACTTGAAGTGGTACGCCCTGCATACTTGACGTGGTAGGCCCTGCATACTTGAAGTAGCTGCTGTCTCTGAATAGAGAGCAGGGATCTTTTCATATGAGATGTAAGTTCGCCACCCCAGATTGCTGCTCCATAAGTTATTACTCTTTCTGTAATGGTTCTACGCCAAATTTTTAGTAGCTTAGATGAGATACCCCATTTATGTGAAGTCATGCGTCTCATGTTGTTGCTTAGGATGCTAATTCGAGTCTTAAGATTCCTGACATGTGGCATCCAAGAAAGTCTGTTGTCGAGTAATAGCCCAAGATATTTCAATTGGGGGAAACATTTTACCGGTATCCCATGGAGTTTAATGCTTGGGTTGCGTCTTAGCTGCCTGCTGCGTCCTATGAGCAAAGCTTTACTTTTCTCTGCCGAAATCTGAAGCTTATGTGCTCTGGCCCATTGGGAGAACAGATCAAGACAGTATTGAGATCTCATTTCGAGGTTACTCCTTCCTGCCACAACTAGCATAAAATCGTCCGCATAGGCTATGATTCGAGCGTATTCTACGCTCTCAAACTGACGAAATGCCGAGTTTGCCACTATATTCCACAGTGTTGGTCCAAGGCATGACCCCTGTGGGCATACTCTAAAGTCATTTTTGACATAAATGCCGATGTCTGATGTTACTTGTACACTTCGATCTTGAAGGTACGAGCGAAGGATGGTAATAATGGCTGTTGGGCACGCCATGTTGTGCAGCAAATTTATTACGTCTGGCCACCAAAGGGAGTCAAAGGCTCCCTTGATGTCAATGGCTATTGCCAGTGAGTGCAAATTGTTATCCTTGTTCTGTTTGATAGTGGCCATTAAGTCTTTTATGGCATGTTCAGTTGAGTTGCCCATTCGGAATCCATATTGGTTGGGATGCAGGGCGTTGTTCCTCTGCAGGAAGAAGTCCAATCTGTAAAGAATTACTCTTTCCAATACCTTACCGAGCGCTGGCAGTAGACAGACTGGCCTGTAAGATGTAGGTTCTGCCGGAGTTTTGCCTGATTTTAGGAATAACGCCACTTCTGCCAACTTCATATTTTTAGGAAAGTACTGATGTTTCCAGCAAGCTGAAATGACCGCAAGGAATAGTTTTGGGAATTCCCGGTGTATCTCTCTAATGATGATATTATAAATTTCATCCGGACCTGGAGCTTTTTTGGGTGCCAGAGTACGTATGATGTTATCCACTTCCATTTGCGTAGGAGGGAGTTCGTCTCTTCTGGTAACTTGGCGAAATTTCATACTGTAGGTTTTTCTCGCTTCCTCTTGCTCCTGTAAGAAATCCTCTTCATCATCATCAGGAAAAACTGCATTTATGATCTCACTGATTACTTCGATGTTGGATGAGGCAGTGCTATTCACCATAGGCGAAAGGGTCGTAGGACGAAACACCTTGTTACATGTTATCTTTTGAGTAGGTCCAAAGGCTTTAGTGACATTACTACAGTAAGTTCTCCATGAGATTAACTTGGCCTCTTTAATTTTTCTTTTATATAAAGCTCTGGCTTTATTGTATGTTATCATTTTGAGTTGCCGTAGATATGGATCTACCGTGGATTGAGCTTTTCTGCGAAGTGCTCGAACTCTGCTCCTCTCTATGTTAAGCTCTGGTGACCACCAGGATATCGAGTGTTTTGCCTTTACAGATTTCAAACGATATGCTTTGTGGGCGGCTTGCACTATTTTTGTAACTAGTAAGTCGTAGAGATTATCTAAGGAGTTTCTGTCCTGGCAGTTGTTGAAATCTTTGATAAGTTTCTCTACATGCGCTCGAATGTGTTCCCGTAAAACGGAATGTCCTCCAAATGCCGTTTTGAATCTTTTCTTTATTATGTAGTCTATAGGAGTATCCAGCCTGTAGGTAATAATTTTGTGATCACTGAGTGACGACAGGTCACTCACTGTCCAATCTTGTATGTACGGAGTTGTATTGGGAGTTGATATTGTTAGATCTGGCCACCCTCGAGCTCTAGATGTTTCAAAGGTAGGCGGTGAGTCCTAAGCGTTGATGACAATGAAATGCTTACTGTCCAAGAATTCGAGTACCGCAATTCCCCTTCGGTTCTCCGAGTCAGCACCCCATAGTTGACTGGTGGCGTTAAAGTCTCCTGCTATGATACAGTGTGATGCCCCAGTTAGAAGGTTAGAATTAAGTTCCTCTAATAGAGAGGTAATATCTTCGCTCGGGGGTAGATACACAGCAATCATATCAATGCTGCAATTACTAGTGTCTAGTCTGATGGAGACTGTATGCTCTGTGATTTTCATTAGGAGAGGGGAGAGAGGGCCACTGTAAATAATCGCAGCTAGCTGATTCTTTGAGAGAAACGTTCTGCTGTGTGTTGGAACACTAGGAATCACTCCGTTGTAAATCCGACATTGGCAGCAGTATGTGTCATTACTTGCAGCGTATTTATGGTTGCTGCATAGCACTTCTGCAAGTTACACTGTAAAAATCGAAGACCTGATATATGTTTGTTTAGTGTCATCTTGGTTTAGTTCTTTGCAGTGGTCCTTCTCAGACTCTCGAAATGGGCTCCATACACTGGGCAGAAACTTGAAGTAGCTGGGTGATCTGTGCTGAAAGAGGTCCCTTTTTCAGAATTACTACTGCAGCAATTAGTGCAACTCACTTTTTCCGAGCTACACTCCTGCGTCGGGTTGCTGTTACCACACTTCGCGCAAACTGGAGCGTTTTTACAGTTCCAGCTATAGTGACCGAACTCCTGGCAGCTGTAACAGCGTATGATCCTAATGTACGGACGGAGAGGACAAGACTCAAAACCCACTAAAAGACGGCCTAGCTTAACTAGGTGTTCTGCTGACTTAGGGTCTATGTCTATCACCCAGTTTTTCCTTCCGCTTTGCCCGGAATGGCTTGCTCGTATTTGAAAAGCACTGGAATTGAAATTGGGCAGTTGGTCTACAAGTGCTGCTGTTAGATCTTCTTTTCCTAGATTCTCAGGTACTCCAAAAATAATTACACTTTCCCTTCTTGGCTTGGGCTCCCGAAATTCAAGTGTCTCTAGTAGTGCTGGCCTGTCCTCGATTGCCTGTTTCAGGCGTAGCAGGTGAGCTTTTTCTCGACACCGGATGAGAAGCTCTCTGGACCTTGTCGGCCGAATCTGCACTAAAGTGATCCCTAGCTGGGAGGGTTTCAAATCTGCCGAAAGTTGAGCTTTAATCCCTTCGGGTGTCCGTGTGGAGTTCTTTGACCTTAATAATACAACGTGCTCCGATAGAACTGGAGAAGATCTTGAAGGTGGAGAAGTTTTCCGCTTCTTTCGTGTCACCTCAGTGAAGGAATATTCTTTTGTGGACTGTTCTTCTGGGGCTGAGGATTCCACTGCTTGATAAGACTCGGAATGTTGAGGATTCTCATGAGATGGCTGTAAACTGTGTGCGAGTTTCTCTTGTTGCAGAGCCAAGACTTGTCCTTGTAGCTGGGCGATATAAACCTCTTGTTCCGTTAACGTTATGCGAACGGTGTTCACAAAAGATGTAAATTGCTTTCTTTCAGAAGCGTTTAGTCTGCGAGATTCCTTTGCTTGTAAGATGAATAACTGGAGTTGGTTACAGATGTGGTTAATTGCTTCCAACCTGGAGTTAGGTGTCGATGCGCTAGCAGCACCTTTAACAGAAGGGGAAGAATGTTGAATATTATGCTCCGTGCCGGCTGGTGATGAGGGAGTATCCGAAGGCATAGCAAGTAAGAGAACACAATGAAGATGCTTTCAGAGCATAAAAAACGAATGATGAGATGAATGATGGATACACATGCACCTGCAATATTCCAGGAATACTCAGTTTACGCGATAGCACTGTAAGGAAAGGTAGCGGAACACAATGAGGAGATGCACGATCAGATCGCATGCACTTGGTCTAGAGTACTAAGCATGTACCATAGCAATAATAGATTAGATAGTTGCGAGAACACAATGTGTGCACTTTCACGGCACTAAAGTGGATGAGGTGATGTATAATGAAACCTCATAAGCTAATAGACTTTCTTGTATATTGAGTATGGGCTGTAGCACTATAAGAGGAAAATATATATATATATATATATATATATATATATTTGTTTTATATAAAATGTGACGCACACACTTTAACCTTATATACTAAACAGTTCTAAGTAAGCACAGACTGATAATCACGCACACTATTACACAGCACTGAATAATAACAAAATGACTATTAGAACACGATGCACACACTTTCTAGGACTAAACTCGAAGGAGAAGATGCGCAATCAAATCACATAAACTGACAGTAAAGTATGCACTATAGCACTATAAGATGAGATAACTGCAAAAACACTATACTTTCACAGCACTGAAAATTTGATTAGGAGATGAATGAAGATATCTCACAAATAAATTATCTTGCATAAATATTGAGTTTGCGCTGTAGCACTATGAAAGAAAAAATTTAAAAAAAAAAAAAAAAGAAAAAAGAAAAAGAAAGAGCAATAACGTATGCACACACTCACGGTAAGCACTGAATAAGAATTACGCGCTCTGTACACTGAAAAAAAAAAAAAAAAAAAAAAAAAGATGAATACTTGAGCACAATACACGCACTTTTCACTGCCCTAAGTAAGTACTGAATAATATTCACACGCACTATATCAAAGCACTGAATAATATGATTAATACTGGAGCTCTTCGTAGCATTAAACTTGAATGAGGAGATGTACAATCAAATCGCATACACTGCCGATAAAGTATGTACCGTACTGCGAGAACACGATGCACAAACTTCCGGTATGAATAATGAATAAGGAGATGTATGGTGAAATTTCAAAAATCCTCTTTACATATATTGAGTATGTGCTATAGCACTAGTTCGGACTGGGGTATGTAAGAGGTAAATACTTCGTAAGCGTTAAAATCTCTTTCAAAATAAGCAATGCACACACTTTCACAGATATGAACTTGATGAGGAATTGCACTGTAGCACTAATAGAGGAAAATACTGCTTGAGCTGAATGCAAACACGCACTTGGCACGAATGATGTGTAGTACTAATAAAAAAAAAAATCAAATACACTGACAGTCGTAAGATGATTACTACTCTTATGTGGCCAAAGATGGAGGTTGACAATCTTTTCCTTCTTGTTTTGAAGAAAAAAAAATAAATAAAAGCGAATTTGGAAGGGGTGGATTTAGAGTAGTATTCGATTACAAGCGCACCCCTGCGCTGCCTGTGTCCGAGACTGAGAGGAGGGGAGAATGCTAAAGTTCCTTTTTCTTATCAGCAGAAGGAAAGAGGGTCGGGTAAACGCGTTACTGTGTTAAAGTAACAACGGTCAGGAACACAAGCCGGAACAGTAATACTTAGAAAATTAATTAAATAATCAGTGAATAATGATGAAACTTACACTACTGAAGTCCTAGTGCTTTGCTGTAACTGCAGATACAAAAAAATCTCTTGTAAGGCTGAATATTCCGTTCACCGTGAAGCAAAATGTGGGAGCAAAATTCATACGACCTCTTATCTCTGCGTATAGACGCGCTCTTTCGTAATTGTTTTGAATAATTCGAATTGCCTAAAGCCCATCTTGATAAAACACAAATTCGAGTTTAGAGAATGAGAAACCTGGGAAATAAGGTAGTTGTGGTGTGACAGAGTTCTGTTTCTGATCAAGGAAACTCTCACTTCATTGATCAAAATGAGATATCGCGGCGAATGCTCGAAACCCTCTTCAGTTCCGTTTACACTCCACCGGGAATACACCGAACTGGAGGATGTCATTGCATCCTTTCGCAGCCAAATTCGAGAATTTTCGATTTTACGCATATTTCATAACTTTTCTGCGAACAGAGTAAACTTAAATTACATGCGGTGCACTTTGCAGATTACATAAACTCTAACATGTTAGGTTAAAGCATCAAACGCTGGTAAATAAAGGTAATAAGACGTAAATTAAAAGACTATCCTAATTTTGATGTAGAGAGATTTAAAGTCATTAAGGAAGTCGGGCTTTACTTTTTTCCGCTAATTATTACGATGATTTACATAAAAAATGTACGGATAAGCATCTCTTCAGAATCAAATTTCTGAGCAGCAAAAGAAAATTTCAATAATTTAAATTTAAATTAATCATGAGTGGAATGCATCAATTCATCTCTCAGAAATTCGATGAAAACTAGAACTTATTCTCATTTATTTGCTTTATTGAAGGAGAGTTAAATTTTAAAAGATTAATCTACTCGCTAACTCAAATAAATTGTTTTTTAAGAGAGACAAGAATCCGTACTTGCAAAAATGAATTAATGATTCACAACGTTGAAAAGAAAACTGTAACTTTGAGACACAAAATAAAAGGGAGACAAAACTGCGGAACTTTTGCTGCAAGATGAATAGGGTGTTGAAAAGTTTTAAGAATTAAATACCTCAAGAATATGTTTCTGTAAAATTTTCTTTTTACGCTGTGTTAATTAAATAAACTATGTTAAATAAACTATGTTATAAAATTCTATCTTTTGCTCAAGCGTAAAGTATTGTGTTACATTAATTCTAATCAAAGTGCAAAACTATTTAACTGTATCTTCAAGAAATATATTTATAAGTAACTGATTTTATTTGTGAACCTTGTAATTTCTGAATTACGCTGTATTCAAAAATCGTCCTTGAAAAATTTATGCTAATCATATTAAAATGAAAGCATTATTCTTAATTATTAGTCCAAAGGGATTTGAATCCCGAAGGATATTAGTTTCGTTTTGGCATTTTGCGTCTGACGGATAAATGTCGGTTCACTTTTCAAACTGTTGCCATAAAATGTTAGAGTCCTGCATTATATTTGAAGAAATTAAATAATGAAAATCTGCATAAATGTATGTATATTTCTCACATTGTCATAAAATAACGGTACATAGAGTCATCGAATTTTGAATAACGTAATCCTCCAACGAATATGAGCATGTAGAAGACCAAATTTGAAATTTGAAATTTGTTTTATGATCGATTTCCTATTTTTTAAAACTTTGACGAATTTTTGATTAACAAACTCAAGGATTTCAAAGCGAGCAATGGCAACGTTGTGCAGAAAAAACATTTTTATCTCCAGCGCGTGAGTCTCTGTATCGGAAATTCTAAAGATATGCTCGTTTTAAAAATGTTTTGCGATATTGCTGTTGCACTGGATCTTATGGTTTAAGTGCGAGGAACATGATATTTAATAAAGAAAGGTAATACACAAAATGTTAAAAAACGCCCCTTTGGACGTAATTTAAAATATGAAACATTTCAGATTTTTTTTTTTTTTTTTTTTTTTTATTATTATTATTAGGTTCATTTTTTATTTCTGAAAGTATTTGTAAATTTTTATAAAAAGTAAAAAACTGTCATATGAAGACCAAATTTTCATCCGTTATAAGAATGTCACATTTGTATATCATTTCACGATTTCTTCCCCGAAATGCCTCATCTGAAATAAATATGCATTAAATTCCTTAAATTAATTAACTATCATAATTATATGTGAAATAAATTCTGAAAATTTTTCATTACAAGTCAAATATTATTTACCAATAATAATAATATGTAGTTAAAAGAAATACCATTTCTTGCATGTGGTAGGCTATTGCTTATACAAAGCATCTTATTCATAAAGTTACAATTCATAAACAATGATGCTTAGTTAAAAAGTATTTAAATTACAGAGATTACGAAAATTTCTAAGCATCTTGTTGTTCAAATGGCTGATCCTGTTTATTTTTTTTTAAGCAAATATTCTTATTAATCGTCTTTTGCCTTTTTAAAAATACTGCATGAATTTTAGAATAAATTGATTCAAAATTGAGCTAAATTATGATTTCATACATATTAATTTTTGTTCCTTCGTGTAGATTTCCGCTTTGTAAGTGTTTTCTAAGAAACACTGCTTAACAAATATCATTTACTATTGTTAGTCAAAGATATGTACTTACTAATGGAACTTAAGCTTACATACTTTCTATTTCCCTATAAATTTTAAAGTTCTGTTATGATTGTCAAAATTCTGGAAAGCCTTGTAGTCTACTTTAAAGGCTTTAAACTGTGAAAAATAATTATTTTGAATAAACAAAAGAATTATTTGCAGGAAAAAAAAGAATTTTTTAAACATTATTTGTTCAAGATGTTAGGTTAGTCTTAACGGAAAAATAGTCTGAGGCAAAATTATAAGATTTTAAGAAAGAAATATCTGAGTAAATATTTGGTTGATTAATAGTGAACTCAAAACGCTGTTAATTTAGCGGGACACGCTTTTTTTTAAAACACTGTCACCCCTACCATGACTTCTTTAATACTGAATAAAGCTTTGCTATTCTTGAAGGGATATAATGTTGCTAATTTGATTTTGTCCCGGACTTTAGAAGCATATGAATTCTGATAATGGAAGCAAAGAAGCGGTGATGAATAATACTTAAATTAACTACGTTCTGTGAAGAGGAATATTGATAAAACGAGAAAACTAGAGTTCAGTTGAATTAATATATGTTGGGGATTGGACTATACTTTCCTAAAAATCACAGAATCTAATACATAAATTTTGTAGTATATACATGCAACAAATCTATCGAATTCATAAGTTTTCGAACTACATAATATTAATGTTTATTAAATAATGAAAAATTTTAACCTATGTCACTTGATAGAAAATCGTGTTCTTTAAATTCAAATAAAAACGTAGCAAAACAAGGTACCATTTATTGTATGTGATAGCCTGTTGCTTATGTAAAGAATCTTATCCACACATGTCTTGGAATTTAAGCCAGTCTTTAAGCAAACAACAGCATTATAGAACTTACACACACACACACATATATATATATAACCGGCAATATATAAAACGCCACCATTAGAATTTCTGGCCTTTTTAATAAAAGTACGAAATATGAGAATGAATATATACGTTCCTTAGGCATTACATGTAATGCCTAAGGAATGACAAATGCTATTAAGTAAAATATGAAAAACGTTCATGAGCTATTATTTATAAGATTTAAAAGACCTGCATTCCTCAAAATCACAAATGTTATTTTGAAAAAATAATGAAAGGGTCCAATTAAAAAATGTGATTCAAAATATATTTTGAAAAATTAGAATTGTACAAAACAAAATGCATGCCCTTCTTATTAAAGAAAAACAAATGGAATATATTAAATGTATGGAACATGTGGGAATGTATTAAATATGTGGATATTCAAAACGAGTTGGAGATGCATTTCACACTTTTGCCAGTTTGTTATTTAGTATTCTATAGAATGCCTACGAAATTTATGACATTTAACAGTTTCACGCACGACCAACCGAGTTTTCGGTATTATATAGAATGTTTAGTTATTCTATAAAATATTTTCATTTCTTGAAGGTAACATATATATATATAAAGACAAATGTCTAGACGATAACTAGTATGATTTTGTTGAGAAATCATTCTGTGTTCAAAAATGTTCAATTAAAGGTGTGCTTGGAATTTACAGTAAATGAATACTCAGAAAATTTACCGTGTTTATTACATAAGCTATGCATGAAGTGAAAAATTGAACTCAGGTATCTCGCAACCATTCAGAACACTGTTAAAATCTGAGCAAAGAATTTTCTTTTCTATTTTTATGATCCGAAATAGATCTTTATCAAGCCAAAGCCATTTGCTTAGCTATATTTTGTCCTTTTTGATGCGACCGTGTTATTATCAAAGTAGTTGTCTGGGGACAACGTTTTCAGACAATGCAATTTATCCAAACGATGAGATTAATTATCCAAAACGATGTGACGACGAATCTCTGACAAATATCGAAGAGGCTTTCAGGAATAAGAGCGATGGAGCAAGAGCATGTGTTCCATAGGATGTTGCTACAAAGGTAATAATACTTTACTCTTCAATCAGATCTATCCTACATCCATTTTCAGCGTCTTTTTTAAGTACCCAATGAAGTTCTAAATATTTAACGAAGTAGCGAAGATAAAGGAAGTCGCAGACGACAGTTAATTCGTTCAATCGTTTCATCGTATTTTATGAAATGCACACTGATCCGTTTATATGGCTTTTCAAGCATTTACGAATTTCAAGCATAATTTGATACTAAATACTAGTCTAGTATTTAGGTACTAGACTAGAATTTAGTTCGAACGGCACTTACCTGAGACTGTGAATCTTCAAAGACATGTCTGTAAATGTAATATATTACATTAGAATTCATAAAATTTTGCTGTAAATACTATAAAGAAATCCCTCTCCAGATTTTCACATTCAGACAGTCTAAATGTCGCCGAAACAATACTTTTGCAGATTTGATCAGCAGGAAGACATCAAAACTGCAGATAGTATAAGATTCAATATGGAATACTGCTTCATTAAAGAAGAAACTTCATTAAAAATATGATCTAAGACTCGTCTTTAAGAAGGTTCAAAACGATAAAAAGAATTACAAACGACTTGATTATGTTCTTTTCTCTCCTTGATTTTTTATTTCGGTGACCAAAAAGGCCAGTCATGTTAAATTATTATTATAATAATGCGAATTTTTGTTCCTAAAATTATTGTAAACATTTGCTTAATAAGCAAAATCTTTTATGTTCTTCATTTTTAAACCGGGGGACTAGGATCTTCAAAATTTTCAGCTATCTAAAAATCAAGGAATCTGTATTTTGTTACTTATTCTATTTAACTTAATTTATAATTTATTTTATACTACTTTACATAATAGTTTTCATATATTTAATGTTATTAATCAGTGTTCTTATTAATAAATTTACTATTTCATAATCAATGCATGAATATGTATAAAATTAACCTAAGAAAACTTTCTTATATCACCTTTTCACAAACAATACTTTAAAAGTACGAAATAATTTAAGATAGCTTTCCAAATGTTTCGAATCTTTATTGTTATTTTGCTCAAGTTATGTAAACCATTTTAAGTATTTTCGTAAATTATGCAAAAACCATATGCCGTAAATTGTTTAAAAAGTAAAACTAGGACAAGTTCCGTTATATGAAGCAGTTTCTCGAAGAACCTTTACATTTATTTCGATAACTTTCTCTAAAATTAAAGATAATTATACGTTTGACAAAGGTGTAAAAATGTACACAAAAATTATATTATTAGATTGGCACGTTTTTAAATAACTCTTCTTTTTTATTTCAAAGGCGCCTGGCAAATGTCTCAGTTCAGAAGCAAAATATATTTTCCTCGTCAAAATACGTATATTTTGGACAATTGTCTGTATTTCTGAAAAACGGTCTCTGTCAATCACCCTTGGAAACGACAGAATTTTATTTTAGAACATGTGCAAAGCTAAATCTGATTTCTTGACTAATTTTACATTTATATTTGAATTTTTCTCTTCCATAACGAAAATAAAGCTCATTTATACAACATTTATATTTTATTTATTCATTTATACTGCAATAACGTCGTACATCAGTATCCAACTTTTGTTTCCTTTTGTTTTGTTTTTATTCTGCCAAAAGAAATTTTTATTATTTCAGATACACAGATGGATTGTTTTGACTTCATGTCTTTAATTAGCTACCAAAATGAGATAGGCACTACTTGGATTTTAGCCATCGAGATCAGATATAAAAAGTCTGATGTGGACACCACATGACTTCCTTTTACGGCCTTTTAATTATACACAATTTTAGCTGCATTTCGTTTAAACCTATTTCCTCGAATTTCATTAGAGATTCTCATTCAATTAATTCAGTTCTCACTTCGCGGCAAGGGAAAAATACATAAAACCTCAAAATATCTTCATTAAAAATTGTAAAATACTGGAAAACATAAAACACCATAATATAGTTAAAAACAGTTGAAAAAAAAAATTTACAATTCAAATCGGAGTTTCTACGCAATAACAAGCAATACCACCAGCGGGCAAGAAGACAGATTTTTATACTATTATACAAACGTGAACGAATGGCGGTTCGTTAGGCTTAGTAGCACATAAACATTTTTTTTAAATTTTTGATAATTCTACACATATTGCATGCGAATTGACCAAAGGCATAAAACCCTAAACCAGAACAAAAGAACAACATAATTCAGTCATTTTAAAGCAAAAAATGTACAATTTACCAACATATAAAAATAAAAAAAACTGAGTTTACTGAGCCGAGTAACAGAGTGAGCATATATATATATATTTATATACTTTTGGTGTCGCCGATTGTAACCAAAGAAAGACACGCACAGCTAACAGTTATAGCAGTGTCGTGGACAAAATTTCAGCAGTCGGAGGCTACTCGTTTTTGAGTTATGCTAGATACATGCGTATGTATATACGTACAGACGTCACAAAAAAAAATTTCTTCTTAATCCATTTTAAATCCATTTCGCAATCTATTTTTGGAAAAAGAGGCCTTTGCTCTGTCCGTATCTCAAGCAAAAACATCGTTCAAATGGATTCGAGAGCGGTCAAAATGGATATTTTCGTCGAAATATGAAACCGGAAAATTTTCGCGATTACAATACTTCCTTTACTTAGTAAAAGGAAATAACATTTCTGTGGCTTCTGCCTTTATATCTTCATTGATCAAGTTTAGGTTTACCAGTCTGAGATATTAATGTTATTAAAGCAAGGTGGAAGCGATTTCTTAGTTCAGGGCATTCAAGATCTATGTTAGTGCTGCAAAAAGAATTGTTAATGAAAATGTAAAAAAACAGTAAAATCTCATGTGTATATATCACTAGTGTTTTATCACTAGTCACAGGTGTTTTCAAGCTATATACGCAAACATGTTGCCCACGCATGAACAGATGATTGCATATTCCAATAGGAAATGCAGATTTAGAACTTTTAAAATATGAAGGTTTTCTTCTTAATAGTATCACCTTTCGATGTTTGGCAAGATGATTTATCTTTCCCGGCTATGTTTCGCGCTACCATGTAATAAAATTATGAAGTTCGTTACTACTTTATTTTCCCGTGCGTTATCTGTACTAAGATGTTTTAGAAACTATTCAATAATATTTTCATATAAATTGTACAGAACATATATATATTTATATACTTTTGGTGATATCTGTGATATCTGTGAAAGATAGATATCTGTGAAAAAAAACACTTCTGAGTGGATGACACCATGATAAAAGATAGTTACTTTAATGCAGAATATACGCAACTGTGATTTTCATACATTTTACAGTTGCTTCATCTTTCTGGATTTATTAAAGCAGTTCAAAGCATTATTTGCGTCTGAAAGAATTTACTAAAACAATTCAAAACTTCCTTTCCATTTGAAAGGATCTTTCATGCTGAAGAAATTCCAAACGAATATTTACGATAGGTGCATCGTTTAGTAAATAAATAGTCCAGTTTATTGCTAAGCTTCTTACGACTGGAATGTTATGGATGCTAATTTTTGTTTTAAAACACTTGGAATAAAAGAGCGTCTGTTGCTGAAACATAATTATTGGAATAGGGATTCTGTTGAACTAATATAAAGGTGTAAAAACGAGCAAATTGTCTTTTGTTCCCAGCAGAACATTTTTTGTTGTTGTTGTTTTGTTTTAAACTGTTAGAATGGTGTTGAAAACTGTTACCGTGATGTTGAAAGCTTAAAAAACGAAGATAATCTAACGAAGCCTAATTCAAAGAATAAAATGGATGAATTTAATCCAATTCAAATAATCTAAATACCTGCAGCTTTCTAAGACATGTAGGACTGTACATTGCCCTGATGAAAAATCAGGCCTTTCCCTTTAGCTCGTGCAGGTTTTTAACCCTGTTAATTTCTCGCTTTATCAGTATCCGCCTTTCCCAATAGAGTTGCATATTCATAATTTGAATTTGAGGATGATTCTTCTAATAATTACTTCCTTCCAAAGCCCATAAAAATGCGCAAAATTACTTCTTGGGTGTAGGCTTTCGATGCTTCAGATATGGCCAATCTTAATCAACACCATTTTAAAAATTTTGTATTAATGCAAAGGAGCCGTTTTCGAAACTATAATTCTTCATTTAAAAAATAGCGCATCCGGAGCGGTGAGAAATACATATTTTCAGACTCTTTTATTCCAATTTCTATCAGACAGTTTAACTTGAATCATTATTTAGAAACTTTACCCGTCGCTTTTAAATTTAAAGTAAGCAGTCAAATGGCTTAACTTGAGATTCCATGCGGATCTTCTGTTCGTAATCTGATATTTTACTCTTTCAATGCACAAAAGAAAATATATATGACTTATAGGATGATATAATGCACTTTAAGACACAATAACACGCCGAACAAATACTAATTCAGAAGTCAAACTACAAAAATTTCCGTTATATTTTCAAAGGACTAGTTTCGATGGTTTTACCGAACCACCATCCTCAGCTCCATTTGCGCATTTACAGCTGAGGATGGTGGTTCGGTAAAACCATCGAAACTATTCCTGTGAAAATTTGAAAATATGACCCTGATTTTTGTTGTTATTATCTGAATTAGTATAATGCACTTTGTCCAACGTAATGCAGTCAAATGTATTTATATCACAATAAATTAAATACTGCTGAATGAGTTTCTCATTTCTTGCCTTTCAGAGATTTCCGTTACGAAATATGTTATGAAAAAATCCAGAGTCCCTGAAGACTGACTATTTTGTACTAACGGTTATTGAAAGGTTAGTATAAAATAGTCAATAGAAATAAATGACAACTGTAGTAATGAAGGAAATATTAAAGAAAGACCTTGGGAACAGAGCTTCTAGCAGACAAACAACTATGTACATCGAAAGTTCCAGCTTTGTTGGGAAGAATGCGAAACACGAGTAATTAGTTTGTAATGAATTTTGTGAAGCAAAACAGCTATTTCTAGTACTGTTGTTGTGTAATCATTAAGACAATACCACAAACAAGCAAATAAAAACGCATTTGTTAAATGGCCGGGTGAAATGTATAATTGAATAATAATGAATTCGTATTTGAGAAACGAGATGTGCTATTGTTTACAGCAAAAATCGATGACAGTGTGAGCAACTTTAAGAAATTCCTCCAACAGTGACTTCAGAATTGAATCCATTAACAATATGCAGAATAACATTTTTGGAGCTATCACATACTATATGTCTAAATCGGTTGTTTTTCTAGAGCCTAACAGCATTCAGAAAAATTGATAATATTGTTGATTGGGGAATTTTGTGGATTACTATGAATTAGTATACCAATGGAAGTTCTCCAGTTTCATAAGAAGTGGTCAAATAGATCCTACAGATAAGGAGGGAATCCTCTCAAATAAATCTGTAATTATCTGTAATTTTTCCCTTCTTTACACAAGGATATAGTAAAAATAAAAAAAAATTCTCTTAATTTTTATTCTTTCATCTGCTAAATATGCTTTCAAAAAAAGTCCATATCAGGATCGTTTTTTCTGTTGTATATTTCATATCTACTGATTTCAGCTGAAAACTATCAAAAAGGGGCCTAAAGGGCTAATTCCATGAAGGACTAATTTCTATTTTTAAGCACAATCTGTTTTCAATTTTAATATGTCAGATACATATGAATAATTATCACATAAATTGTTTTTGAATCGTTTAATCTTGAATTTAAAAAATGGCATTTTATTTTCTAAGAATATATGATAATTTTCAGTTGTAAAAACCCTGAATTATTCACTGACTGTTAGTCTAATCTTCGGTAATATTAGTCTAATCTTCGGTAATTTTTAGGGTTTATTTTATTTTTACATATTTCCAGGCTAGAAATATATCGTACTGAACCACCTCACTTTTAGTTATGAACTGAAATTCGTTTCGAGATTTTCCTTTATTCAAACCATTATATATCAAACTGACAAAGATATTTGCCTTAGATTTACACTGCTTTTGAGAGCATTCTTATGATCCGATTTCTGGAAGTGAAATTCTCGATCTATCGCGAGATTTCAGAAACCATAAAAACATCTCATAAATAATTATCTAAAATTAAATTATGTTTGCAAATTTCTTATGTGCTAAAGCAAAATAATTTGACTTTTGATTTTAATTTCTAAGTGTTGATTCATTAACATAGATAGTAGCACTAACAGCCTTAATAATGTTTTAATTTTCGCAGATTCGATCTTAAACATAATCGACATATGCGGCCACTTGGGTCGCGATTTTCGGAGGGCATCAGCTAAGTATTTTCACAAGCTCTAATTAATTATAGATGGCTATAGCTTTTAATTTATTGATATACTTAATTTATATAGGTCGATAATTATACTGATGACCTAGGATGCCAAAAGTGCTGAAACAGAACCTCATCGTCAGATAAAAAACACCATTAGATGAAAACATCAGCGCACTCCTCTTTTATTGCTTTCTCAATAAATAATTTTTCTTTTCAGAGCAGTAAAATGATTGATGTAAGTTTTGCAGCCATGATTTCTGTAGTGTTCTGAATTTGTAAGTTCGAATGAGCACTAAAATTTAATTCCATATCTTGTTTTTATTTTAACAGCATATTTTATGATTTGTAGGTGTAAAATATGAAACAAAATTAATAAACTTAATTGGAACAAATTTGCAATAGACTTCCATAAATTTTAATTAAATACATCCCTGCTTCAAAGATACGCTTTTCACCATTTTGTGTCACTCTACTGCATGTAATGTCACGCTTTTCCTGCAATTTCTCTGCCCTGGACATGTTTAGCTCAATCGCTACTCCGAATTAACACAAAGACTTACTATAATAAATACAACCGAAATGACTACTCATTGTCTTTTCACTCCTGCGCAATGTTTCTCAGGTACGTTTGTGTGAGGTTAGGGTAAGTTTGTTGATATTAGGGTGTTTTTTATTTAAAAAGCAGGAGAGATGAAAAATTAGCAACACTTTCGCCCGAACTCGAACCACGGGCCTCTCGAATACGCGCCGAGCGTACTGACCACTACACTACAAAGGCATGCTAAGAAGGCTGGAGAAATACCTTAAAAGTTAGGTTATTTGAATATGTCAAAGCTAACGAGGGTTATGTGCCTAAGGAAAGAAATGCCTTTGTAAAGATATTCCTAAGGGAAACTGACTCGTATTCAAGCTACACATGAGGTAAACCACGAAAAACTACCATACATCCAGCTCGTTCGTTAGGTTAGTAACCTGAGGCAAACTATCAATATTCAAACATTTCAACTATCGCCCATTGGTGGGCTCTGGTTATGTCAGTTTGTACTGAGTAGCGACTCTTGAAAAATAATTAAATGTTTTCCCTTTTTCAAAATTCACTTCATATTGTCGAAAAATAATGTAATTAAGAAATCAACTAGAACAAAGACTTACTGTGTAAATTATTCTCTTGATTGCCTAATATTCTATAAATTATGCTGCGTAATAATATTGCATAAATTATGCTAAACTATTAATTAAGAACTTGAAGTAAGAGCATAAGAAACTTGAACATAAGAAATTTATTACTTTAATCAAATCTAAATTAAGTCTGGGAGTGATAATTAAGAAGAACACTCACATTTCCTCATTTTGATAAAGCGACCTCTTGGTATGAAATAGGCAACTTTTGAGGATTTAAAACCAATCTGAAGCCTAGGTAAATTCAGTCCAGCCCTTAGTTAATAAATACTCTGAGCTATCCCAAACGCCCAGGAAGTTTTAGTTCCACTAAATTAAGCATTAGAAAAAGGAAAACTGAGAGAAATATGTCAAGTACATTTCCGTAAATAATTATCATGGTAGACTACCCTGAGGTAAGAGATTACACGCGTAAATAGAGCAACCAGGATAATTAAGTTAATTCTTATGCGTAAACTAGGGGAACTTAATATGCAGAATAATTATCTGACAACGGAAATCAGTCATTAAATTTGTATTTTGCTTTCAACGTTTCATGTGGTGTAAAAATTGTACATCGAAGAAATATTCCTTGAATAATTGACGAAACCAGTTCCTGTATACATGGCAACGCATAGAGAGAAAATGAGAGAGTATAGTGACAAAGCCTGCAGATAATTACTTTAACTAATTACAGAACACGAGCATTATTAATATCGAAAAGCGCAGTTTTATGGTACTGCCAGCCGTAAATGTACAAGTAGTTGTAGATGAAAAAAAATGTTATACTCTCTAACAGCTTAAAGTTTCAAAAGAACAAAATGTTTTGAAGTTTTTGCCAGCATCCATTTATATAAAAGTCGTTTTTGTTATGATGAGGAAATTCTTCTTTCTTCCTTTTATACATTTATTTTTACATATCGTATATTAAAACAAGATTTAACTTTATTCTACAAATTACAACATAAAACAAATGCATATACGTTGACGCTTGTCACAACGACCGTTCATCATAGCGACCATTCCATTCATTACAACGGCCGGGCCAAAGTCTATAGTTTGTTGAAAAAGTATTTTAAATCCTTTTTCGTCCCATGAGCAAACACTCATTGTAACGTTTGACCTGTTTATATAGGACAAGGGTCGTTATGATTAGTGTTAATTATATAGTCGTTATAAGGTTAACAAATAGGACTAAAACTCCACTTCTAAATTCTGGGTAAAATGATGTAGAATTATAACTCATTCAACTGTTTCTATGCATTATTGTTTAACTTACATTCGGTCAATATCATGAGGATTAAGAATACTCACATAATTTAGTTTAGATTAAGAAACCAATGTTTTTGTTTAAGAGAATAGGACTTCATTTTTTAGAACTTTCTATAAATATGAAGGAACAGAAACTATATTCGTTATCAAGAAATGCAGTGAAAAATTTGGAAATTATTATCTCAATGAAATATCTGAATTTCAAGAATGCGTTTGATGCATATCATGACTCGGGATCGCTAACTGTGCAAAAAAATTCTTCCAAAACTCTTAGCAAAATTTATTAACAACAAATATATTAAAAATGAAGTAATTAAGGTTATATTATTAGAGTATCTCCGCTTTCCATATCTTACACGTTTAGCATTTTGCCTACCACTGAGTATCGGGGCACAAGCAGAGTCCTCTCCCAATATGGCGAGGCCAATACGTAACATGCGTACATTTCGACATACCAGAACTATTTATTAGTTCTCACTATGTAAGTAAGCTAGGTAAGTCTAATACAGCCAATGATACATTTCTGATACATTTAGATTGATTTTCTGATACATTTTTTCTGATATATTTAGATTTTAATATTTAAATTATTTCCAAGTATAGGTCTTAATGGATTTTAGAGACTAAATTAGCATATCCAGTAATATTATCTCATTGTCTATAAATATGGGTGTATAAATTATGTCTATAATATTAATATCCATTTTGTACAAAATTTATTTTTTGCATGTAGAGTAAATTTCAAGGTTTCGCTGTCGCTTTAAATAGCATTGATTATACACTGAAGTGACAAAAGTCATGGGATAGCAATATGCAAATATACAGATGGCAGCAGTATCGCGTAGAAAATGTATAAATGCGAAGTGCTTTGGCAGGGCTTTCATTTGTGTTCAAGTTATTCATGTGAAGAGGCTTTGACGTGATTATGGCCGCACAACGAGAATTTGAACGCGGAATGGTAGTTGGAGCTAGACGCATGGGTCATTCCATTTCGGATATCGTTAGGGAATTCAACATTCCGAGATCCACAGTGTCAAGAGTGTGCCGAGAGTATCTAATTTCATGCATAACATCTCACCATGGACAGCGCAGTGGTCGACCACCTGCACTTAACGACCGAGACCAGCGACGTCTGCGTAGAGTTGTCAGTGTTCACAGACAAGCAACACTGCGTCAAATAACCGCAGAAATCAATGTGGGACGTACGAGGGACGTGTTCGATAGGACAGTGCGGCGAAATTTGTCTTCCTTGGGCTATGCCAGCAGAAGACCGACTCGAGTGCTTTTACTGACAGCACGACATCGCCTGCAGCGACTCTCGTGGGATCGTTAGCATATCGGTTGGTCCCTAAACGAATGGAAAACCGTGGCTTGGTCAGATGAGTCACGATTTCAGTTGGTAAGAGCTGATGGTAGGGTTCGAGTGTGGCACAGACCCCACGAAGCCATGGACCCAAGTTGTCAACAAGGCACTGTTCAAGCTGGTGGTGGTTCCATAATGGTCTAGGCTGTTTTTACATGGCATGGACTTGGTCCTCTGGTGCAACTGAACCGATCATTGACTGGAAATGGATACCTTCAGCTACTTGGAGATCACTTACAGCCATTCATGGACTTCACGTACTCAAGCAACGATGGGATTTTTATGGATGACAATGCGCCATGTCACCGGGCCGCAATTGTTCGCGATTGGTTAGAAGAACATTCTGGACAATTCCAGCAAATGATCTGGCCACCTAGATCGCCCGACATGAATCCCATCGAACATTTATGGGACATCGTCGAGAGGTCAGTTCGTGCCCAAAACTCTGCACCGTCAAAACTCTGCACTTTCACAATTATGGACGTCTATAGAGGCAGCATGGCTCAATATTCCTGCAGGGGACTTCCAACTACTTGTTGAGTCCATGCCATGTCGAGTTCCTGCACTTCGCCGGGCAAAAGGAGGACCGACAAAATATTAGGAGGTATCCCATGACTTTTGTCAATTCAGTGTATATGCTGTTACTGATTATTGATTACATACTCGTATTTCATTTCAGAACTTTATTTCAGAACTTGTCTGTCTCAGAACGATTTTGTGGCAAAATACCTGTGTTAGAACAATTCTATATATAAATCTAATACATATCTTAAGTCGTTTGAAGCATGAAAAACGTAAGTTAAAATTTCGTCAATCGGCCCAGTAGAATAAAAGATATAGAACTGTCCTTCCCCCTCTTTTATGCGCAGTGTACATGTAAACTTGTATTTGATCATTGTGCTATCAAATAATAATATCAAAATTAACATAAAAATTTTAGGTATATTCTCATTCGATTTATCGCTAAAAGTAAATTTTGAGGTAGTTTATAACAAATTAAAATTATTCCTCCCAGGTGTGTTTGTGCTGCAGTGGTCAGATAGCAATTCAAGTTACGAATTCGATTCCGAGCTAAGGCACAGTTAAATTTTCAAAAGTTCCCAATTTTAAAGTGGGCAATGAATTTATGCTTTCGACAACAACAATATCTTATATACAACGATAATCTGACTTTCACAATAAATTTATAATGTGCCAGGTAACTACTGTATGTTTTATGTATGACAATCTTTAATAATGGGAATATATATGCTATCATATTGCTAAAACAATAACACAGTAATAAAAGCCTTAAACTTGTCGAAAGTTTTTATAAAAAGCAAAAGCATGGTATCCTTCATACTAAAACGAGAAAAATGAATATGTTTTTCGGAAAAAACATTTCTTTCCTGGTAAAAAAAATTTATGATGATAAAAGAGGTGTGGAAATCTTATTATCAGATAAAATTGCAAAGCAAAAGCTTTGTGTAAGTTTTCATAACGTCTGTACATGCCTCCTGATAAATAAATTCGGTAAATTAAAGGAAAAAACGCAAGATTTCTTCCTTTCCTTTATTTCCGAGAGTATAAAAATTTTTCAGCGAATATATCTTCCAAGAACCGAAATTTAATTCCACACTTCAACGACGTTAAATTGCCCCGCTGAGGAACACTTTATTCTTCCTATTAACGAGGTCTGAATAAATCTGCGTCTTGTCATTATTACGCATAAATAAGCCATTCAGAAATAAATATAACAAATAAAATGTATCGATAAACTCTTGAAATAAACAACGTATGCATTAACTGTTCTCCACTTAAGTACTGCATCTTAAGGCGTATTGAATTTAAGTCTAGACTAACATTAATTTTAAAATCCCAGAAAGAAAATTTATAGTTTAATAAATCATTGTTAAATTGCAAGAACTTGGGCTTTATTTTACTCATAAACTCGTAACAGTAATAAAAATAGTTTTAACTTCCAGGAAAAGAGTTCATTTTTCGAAGAATAAGGCTATTAAAATAAAAAAAAACGAGAAAAGGCATTTTTTTTTCATCTAAAAGAATTGTATCATTCATCTAAAAGAATTGTATCATTCATTTTCATATAAAAGAATTGTATCACTCATTAAAGAATTGTATCACTCATTAAAGAATTGTATCATTCATTTAAATGTAAACTAGAGAGAAAAGCGACAAATATGTTAACTTTTGAAGAGTAACTCAAAAACTTTTAGATGGTTGTTTCCAGATTACAATATCTCCTGCTAAATTTGTTCTAGGTTGCACTTTTGTCTCTATTTAGCTTTAAACACTTGCATGGTGCAAACGATAAACTAGTAGCTTACAAACCTTTAATTCAGTAATCATATTTACTTCCGTGTACGAAGTAAAGAAAGTATTGTAATCACGAAAAATTCCGGGTTCCATATTTTAACGAAAATATCCATTTTGACCGTTATGGAATGGAATTTAATTATATTTTGGCCTGACATCTATACGTAAGGACAGAATAAGGGACTCCTTTTCCCAAATCGAATTGCAAAATTGATTTAAAATGGATTCAGAAGAGATTTTTTGTGGCGTCTGTACGTACATATGTAAGTAATGTATCTCGCATGACTCAAAAACGAGTAACCTCAGAACGTTGAAATTTTGTATATATGTGTTAGTTTACTTACTTTCTTTAAGAAATATTCATCACTTATGTTAATAAATCTTTATTCTCGCATTACTTACATATCACCGAGACGATAGAACTGAAAATACAAAATTACTATGCGCACTTCAAAAAAACATTACCGTTCAAATCGAATTCCATCAAAATACTCTCTCGTTTCCACTCTTTGAAAATATATTCAAAATAAAATTAGAGCGTTGCGTTTACATTTGGGCAATCTGACTTAGTTACGACCTCGGAACATTGAGAACTTAAAAAATTTAATCTATAATATTAAAATTTATAGTTCGAAAGCCTTTAACTATCATATAGGTTCACCGTCCTTTTGTATTCTTTTTCCGTGTCCTAGTTTTAGTAATATGTGGCGTGTTGTTATCGTTATCAGCAACACTAATGTCATCACCATCATCATCGACATCCTCTGATTCAGCTTGACACCGCCATGACTTTAATTGGCTCACATGAGCTGTCGTACTAAAAAACCGTCCTTTTACCTTCTCTTGTAGTTGAGTCATTTTATACTACCAAAGGTCTTCGATATTTTGGTTGATTATCCAGTTGATTTAGGTACTCTTTTCATAATTTCTCCTCGTTCGAATGTTAAAGAATTGCTTCTCTTATTGTCATAATTTGCTTTCATGTTTATCTGCATATCTTCAACTTTCTTTCTAGCTTCATTCAGTAAGATTACTGGATTCTCCCATTCATTTGCGTCTTCATCTGTAATTATCTTCATCAATGCGTCATTAAATTTTGGTGAATAACCGTGAAGCATTTCGAAAGGAGTTTTATTTGTAGTCTTATTTATCATATTGTTTAGATGTTTTCGCATTACTTAATCTTTTTGTTCCAGTTCCTCTGATTTGGATTTTCCATATTCGTTTTAATCGTAGCCAAAATTGTTCGATTTGCTCTTTCCACCATTCCATTACCACTTGAATGGTGAGTTGAATTGAGAGTATGACTGATTCCATTATTTTGACAATACTCTCGAAATTCCTTCGCTGTAAAACATGTTCCTCTATCGCTGATACTTTTTTCTGGTAACCCAAAATCATTTACAAAACTCTTCAATTCAACTAACACATACTTGGTTGCCGTACTTTTCATAATATATAAGCGTGTAAATCTTGTAAAATTATCGATTATTACAAATAATTCTGTATTTCCTCTTGAACTTTTTACGAATGGTCCTAAATGACCTATATGATTGCAAAACGTCTTCTACCAGGTCTAATTGGATGCAGTACTCCTTGTTTCTTACCACTAGGCACTTTATTTACTAGGCATTCGAAACACATCTAAATGTGACGCATAACATATCGTTTTATTCCTTTAAACCAGTATGACTCCTTGATTTTGGCAACAATTCTATCTGCTGAAAAATGTCCCAAAAGACCGTGAAATTTTACTACAATACCTTTTCTCATCGACTTAGGTATGACATATAACAATTTCTCCTTTTTCTGATCTTTTACTTTACGAAACATTCGATTATTCTTCAACACGTAATTTTCAATTACATATTTCTCTGCATTCGTTCTATCATTCATCTTTTTCTTTAAAATGTCTATTAATTTGCGTAATTCTGGATCTGAATGCTGAATCATAAGAATTCGTTCATCTATCGTTAGCATTAAACAAACTTCTAATTTGTTTTCAGTTATAAAGTCCGAAGTTTCTTCTGACTGATCAACTGACGATCGGCTTAATACATCTAAGTGACTCTTTTTTACTTTGTCTGTGTTTTATTTCAAGATTTTATTCCTGGATCAGATTACTCCACCTTGCTACCTGAGGATTTGAAGTTTTCTTCGCGTTTAAATGAACTAAAGCGTGACAGTCTGTAATTACCGTAAATCATATTCCAATTAAAAATTTTTGAAGTCGTGTCAAATTCCAAACTATAGCTATTAATTCTGATTTTCTTGAATGATAATTCTTTTATGTTTCTGTTGTTCCTTTACTTACATAATAAATAAAATGCAACTTTTTATTTTCACCTTTTTGCAACAGCATTCCTTCCAGCTTCTTGCTACTCGCGTCTGTGCGCACTTCAGTCTCTGCTTCCGAATTATATAACGCTAGTACTGGTTCATTAGTTAAATGGTCTTTTAAAGTACTGCATGCTTCTTGCTGATCTTCATTCCAACGAAATGTTTCATCTTTCTTCATCAGTCTGGTTAACGGCTCAACTTTCTCTGCATATTTCGGTACAAACCTTCTAAAGAAACTTGTAAGACCTAAAAATTGTTTAACTTTATGTTCATTCGTTGGTCTAGGGAAGTTTAATATGGCTTGTACTTTTCTTGGTCCAGGTTGCATACCATTAGAAATCCCAAATACGCAACTTCATCGTTTCCAAATTCGCATTTTATCAATTTCAATGTCAGCTTTGCTTCTCTCAACCTATCAAACACTTTCGTAAGTTTTTCCATCATTTCTTTCCAAGATTTAGCCGGAATTAATATGTGGTCCAAATAGCATAATACTTCTTTATTAAACAATGGACCTAAAACTTGAATCATAAGTTTTTGAAATTCTGCAGGAGCGTTAGCTATCCCAAAGATCTACGTTCAAATTGTTCAGTATCATCTGGAGTGATGAGAGCTGTTTTCTGTTTCCCTTCTTCAGTTAAAGGAGTCTGTAAATATCCATGCGGTAAGTCCAATGTAGTGAAAACTTTACACTCACTAAGACATTCAAGAAGATCATCTATCCTAGGGAGCAGAAATTTATCTTTAACAGTTTGCGAATTCAACTTTCTATAATCTACCACTAATCGTAGTTTAGTGGTAGATTATAGAAAGTTGAATTCTTATCTTTTTTATTACGAATAAAGCTGGACTAGCATACGGAGATCTTGTTTCAGTAACAATTACATATTTCTTCCATTCATTTAATATCTTCTTTACAGAAGCAAGCTCCTCAGCATTGGTTTTATACGACTTCATGCAAATAGGCTTACTCCCTTCAATTTCTTTAATATCCATTTTTGTTAAATTTGTACACCTTTATTCCTCCATATTTAATGCAAACAATCTTGATACTCATGTATCAAATATAAAACTTCCTGTTTTCTCTCTCTCATAATATTTTTATTAACTTTAATTTCTTCTAAAGTAACTGGTCTCTTATTAATTTCATTTATTATCATTATTTCATTTTGATTTGAATTTTCAGTTTTCTGATCTGAACTTAATTCAACTAATTCTGCTATTTTCGTTCTACCGATACATTGAATTCTCTTACAAAATTAATTTTCGATTGCTGTAGTCAGTAACTGGTATCACTGTTTCTCCCTGTATTACTTCCAAAAATGAGCTCAGCTCATCTTCCGATCCGCTTATTAAAGCATAACCGTTATTTATTTCATCAGTTTTAACTTTCACGAAATTAATCGGATTACTTTCGATTTCAGTTTCTTGGGAAGTTTAATTCGCGGAGTGTTGATGTCATTTTGCAACTGTGAAAATAGACAATCATTAGCATAGCGTATGTGCAAGGTATTACCTATCTTGGCGTATGCAATATGTGATAAATCAATCCATGTTCGACCAACTTATAAGTCCTATGGTTGCGTTTCATCTCCTACAATTAGAACTGTAATGTCTTTTCCTTCCACATTATCAATCTCTAAATTAACAGTTACTTTTCCCAGTGTTCTAGCGACTGGTTTACTCTGGTTTCCAAAGCCAAAAATCCCTCCACATCAGGTTTTATAGTAAGATTCAGTTTCCTAGCCACAGACTGTTTCAATAGACACGAACTAGAACCCGTATCTATGATTGCAGTAATTTCTTCTCCATTATTGATGCGAGAGTACTTTAAATATACAGTTGGTGAAACACCTGAATTCTGGTTCACGGATAAATTATTTTTAACATTTGTCAAGTCTGAACTCTTAAACGTACACTTTTTAAAAATATGACCCTTTTCATTGCATTTCCTGCTAATAATTTCTTTTTTAGGTTGAGGACAATCCGTCGCTATATGTCCATAATCATTACAATTGAAGCATTTTGGCTCACCCTTTTCGTTTCGGATACCAGAATTATATTCCCTTTTCCTTTCGTCTGTTTTATAAAATTTACCTCTCAAATTGCATTTATTATCAGATCTGTTTTTAAAACCCACTTTGAAATTATTACCTGTCTGAATAGAATCGTTAGCATTTCTTGGTTTTGAATACTGATTATAGGATCCCTCTTTAGACCCAAATTTAGGCTTAGGATTATGCCTAAAAGTTTTGTTTTCTACCTGAAGTACTTTCATCTCTGCCCAAATATTTTCATATTCATCTAGTTTTTCAGCCAACTCTTCAGGATAAATGAATTTAGACCAATCATCAATGAAATGATCTCGTATAATAGCGGGGACCCTTTTCTTTAATTGATCCGTAATAACAAGCTGTTTTAAAGAGTCAAAATCTGTTACATTTAATCCAGCAAGCCACTCTTCAAAGTAATTTTTTAATTCAAACTGAAGTCCCTCCACGTATTACGCAACGTTTTAATATGATCAACGAATTTTTGCCGAAAATGTTCAGGGCTTAACTTAAATTTTCTAAATAGCAATTGTTTAACCTGCTTATAGTCGTTAGCTTTTTCTTCTGATTCACGGGAAATTAATTGAGTTATTTCAATAAACCCAACAGCTCAGAAACAAAATTTTGTTCTTCAGTTTGAGACGTAGTCTTGTCTCTCAAATAAGGCTAAATAAAAACTTCATTCAAATCATACTTATGCATTAATTTACTCATATAAAAATATTACTTTTACTAACATTAGGAGGAACAGAATCATTTACATTACTACTTCTGATTTCCGCTTCTATTTTCAATTTTTCAAGTTCAAAAGTTCTTTGCTTATCTTTTTCTAAAATTGCCATTTCAAGTGTTCTCTGCTTTTCTTTTTCCAAAAGTTCCACCTTTTCCGTTTCGATTTCAAATATTCTTTGCTTATCTTTTTCTAAAATTTCTAGTTTTCTCTCTCTAAACGATCATTTATAATTCTATCTAGCATTTGTTTAGTTAAGTCTTCGTTATAGTTCTTACTATTCAAAATAATATCCCTTAACCCTACAATTTTGATATCAGAATGGACATCTACATCACGTTCTAAGGCAAGTTTTTTAAGTCACATTTCTTGGCCCTTGCTAAATAAGCCATCTTAGACTTCAATTTTCAAATAATAATACAATAATTATACTTAAGTTCTTTCCGTGTAATACTTAGACATAACATAAACAGTTTATAAATGCACGTACCTTTTTCTACCTTCAGTTTTGGCGAGCCAGGATACATCATCGTGTCAGGATACACCATCTTCCAAGCGAACAGTTCCGCCTACCCTATATAGCAGATTGTACACAAGCTAGTGGTGGCGGTATTATGCTCTGGGGGACGTTCTCATGGGCGGCTCTGGAACCCATAGTTGTGGTAGAACAGAACATGAAAACTGTGGACATTCTGAATATAATTGAGGATCAGTTTCACTTTGGGATATCATGCAGCGGCACTGGTAGCATCTATGGTAAGGCCGGTTACAGCTTTTTTGCATATGTAGGTGATCATAAGGGTTTGACACTTCACTGCGTAATTTCAAAATTTTACAGAAATGAAAGCTTCAACAGCATGGTTTAAATATAATTAGTACGGTTAAAAGAATAAGTTCTGAAATTTACATGGCTAAGTTAAACATAATTTACACTCATATCAACGTGCTAGTCAAGATCTTCCTAAATATACTTCATTATGTCCATGTCAACAATCGCAAAAGCTGTTATGATATATTAAAAGAAGGGAAGAAACAAGAACAATGCCCTCAGGATGCAGCCGCATGGATGCAGCCACATTACAATTGAAGCATTTCGGCTCACCCTTTTCATTTCGGATACCAGAATTATATTCCCTTTTCTTTTCGTCTGTTTTATAAAATTTATCTCTCAAATTGCATTTATTATCAGAACTGTTTTTAAAACCCGCTTTGAAATTATTACCTGTCTGCATAGAATCGTTAGCATTTTTTGGTTTTGAATACTGATTATAGGATCCCTCTTTAAACCCAAATTTAGGCTTAGGATTATGCCTAAAAGTTTTGTTTTCTACTTGAAGTACTTTCATCTCTGCCCAAATGTTTTCATATTCATCTAGTTTTTATTACAATCTTCTCAAGAGTATCCCTTCAGGATGTAGTCACATGGTGTTACATGCGGTGACTTTAGTGCTAAAGCGATGTTGAGCAATGTTAATGCAGAGGCAAATTTTCAACCATAACTGTTTTCTGAATGACAGATTTGTTTTCACATATTTAAGCACACAAACATTTGCGTACCTGATTTGCAAAGCCAGATTTAGAATTGATAAGGCCCTAAACTACTTCAGATATAGAGCCCTTTTTAAGTCTGTTATAATATATTTTAATATTATTTATAATATATTTTAATTTTTTGAATTTTTTGGAGGGGGGCCAAGAAAGTGGAGGCCCTAAGCTACAGCTCGCGTAGCTTGTACATAAATCCGATCCTGTGTTAATGTCACGAAACCAACCGAAGAAGAGATCCTAAAGAACATCTTACATAAAATGGTACTAAATGCTTCCTGATAAAATCAAACAACTTTTCGATGTATAATGTATAAGTTTTTAATCTGTTTTCTCTAGACTATTCTATCGTAAAAACGCAGACTCGGTTTTTATAGCTCAAGTAAATAGATTTTTATTATGTTCAATCTTGTCTTCTGTATATTTTGATTTAAAAAAATACCGCTCTCACTCCCGACGAATACACAAAGGGCAGACACAAAAAGAAGCATTGCCAGCGTGCATCTAATGAAGCAGTTAACTGCAAACTTAGATTACTGAAGATCTCCGTTGAGAGCATGCAAGGAATAGATTACTCTACCTACCGGGAATTTAACATGGGAGCTGACTGAGAAGTTAGCTAAGTAGCCAATTACATTTTGCAATATAATTCGGCGGGTCATTAGGTAAAGCTGTTCTTAGACGTCACTGTAACCAGTATATTACGTTTGGATTCTGCTGCGATGGAAAGGCTGTATTTAGTTGCTCTGCTAAAGGTAGTTCATTCATTAGTATTGTAGTGTTTCGTTATATCAAAGCAAGTTGTCTAATTCCGATTTAACGCTTTCTTTCATTTCTCAACAAAACGAAAGTTTATAAGTGTATTACATTAATTTAAGAGTACAGATATTGCAAATGTTTTCCATTTCGGAATTTTGTAATGACATTTTCTAAAATAGTGGGAATTTAAAAGTCAACTTCAAATCTTATATGAGCTCTGTTTTCATGCAAGTATGAAATGTTCTCATTTCAAACACAAAGCAGAATCAGTTTCTCTCCTAAGCTGTAAAAGTGACTAAACTTTTAACGGGAAGATAAAAATTGTTCAGATGACTGTTCAACGAGATGAAAACGAAATCTAAAACTATGATATTCAAATTTAATGTTAAAGCAACAATATTTCGTCAACTTCATGGAATGAAATAAAATCAAGTACTAACAATAACTTAAATTAGGCTACATTTTAATATAAAATGCAAATGTAATCTTCCAGCTATCAGAAAGAATTGAGAAAAAGTATTTTCTAAACGTGAAATAAAATTACACAGACAAAGCTTACATTTCATAGATTATGTATGTGCCAACTGACATTGATTTATCAGCCTGGCGAGTTTCCAAATTTGCTTATTTGTCATTTAATCTTGTATGTATAAAAGTGTACAAAAGCTTGTTGTGTCATTTATACCAGCATTGTATCTATTTGAACACAAGTACGAAAATTTTATTAAGCGCCTTGATTTTCCAACTAATTTCGTATATGTATACTGGATTTCTAAAACAAATGTTTTAACTTCTGGTACTAAACAGAAATATCCTTTATAATTATGTTATTTTGGATAAGGAAGGACCAAGCGAAAAATTTTGAGTTTCTATTCTCAAGCGGAAAATTTCAGTTCGATAGTGACCAGAATTTTATGTAACTTTATAAAGTACTTCTCCAGCCTTTCTAGCGTGCCTTCGTGGTGTAGTGGTTCTGCACGCTGAGCCGGTATTCCAGAGGTCTGTGGTTCAATTCCCGAGGAAGGCGATTGCTCATTTTTCATCTCTCCTGCTTCCAATATACCTAATGTCTACAGTGGCGCCTGAACTAAAAGTTTAATGGATGATGATTCTCCTGACCAAAGATTTGGCGATTGCATCCCCTGAAACCCCCAGTCGCCCTTTAAAAGAGGGAGTATATAAGGTATTTCTCCCGCCTTACTAGCGTGCCTTCGTGGTGAAGTGGTTCTGCAAGCTGGGCTGGTATTCCAGAGGTCCGTGGTTCGATTCCTGGCGAAGGCGATTGCTAATTTTTCATTTATCCTACTTCCAATTAACCTAACGTCTCTACAACATGTCAATTACAAATTAAACTTGTAAGGATCTTAAGTTTTACTAACGTTTATTTTATTTTAAATCTTTACTATCACTTCTTATTTTCTACTTCCGGCCAGAATTATAAGCGTGAAGGTTTTTATGCAAAGTTTGTCTGGTGAACGCCAAGTATTTAAGTGTGGCCTTTTTGCCAAGCGAAAGAGAGGAAGCAGTGAGTCAACGCAGACCGCTTACCTTAGAAGTTACGCAGTTGCTGTTTGCCTTCCAGGCCAGAGGTTTTAATCCTCTTGATAAATTAAAACGTATTGCAGATGCCCTATCAAGGATTAAAATAGACGAACAAGGCAACACCGTAAAGATGGCAATGCTGACAGCATGTACAATAAATTCCCGAGAAACTGTAATAACCGAACTGGGTAAGGATCCTTAGTTTGGAAGTATTTATGAGTATTTGAAGGATCCTGAAAATTTTAGCCACCAAGATATTGTGGCGATAAGAAATAGGGCGGCCCATTACGAACTAATAGATGGTCTATTATTCTATACAAAAACTACGAATTCCAACAACGAATTTCGACCTGTTATCCCAGCTAGTCTTAGATTAAATATCCTGCAGGAGCTCCATGACAGCCCTTTAGCTTCTCATGCTGGTATTCGAAAAACTATACAACGCGTACGCGAGGCAGTCTACTTTCCTGAACTGCAAAAGTTAACAAGGGCGTATGTCCAGTCCTGCCCAACATGTCAAGCCGTTAATTATATTAATTTCCGCCCGGCCGGGTTTCTAAATAGTATTAAATCCGAATTTCCCAAAAAGTCAGTTAAATAAAAGTCGCTATCTCCTTGTTATAGTTGATCATTTTAGTAAATGGACCGAAATTGTTCCCTTAAAACGAGCCTCCGCGAAATTAGTTACCAATTCTATTTTAAATAAATATATTTTAAAATACGGGGCGCCCCTAAAAGTTATATCGGATAATGGTCCTCAATTTGTAAGTAATATATTTGAAGACAAGTGCTAAAAACTGGGCATACGTCATTTAAAAATGGTCCCGTATCGGCCGCAATCAAATATAGCGGAACGGGTCAACAGAAATATAGTGAAAATTATCTGTAGTTATGTTAAAAATTTTCATAAAAGCTGGGATAACTATGTCAATGAATTTGCTTTCGCCCTTAGGACCGCAAAACATGATACAACGGGCAAAACTCCTGCTGAGTTATTTCTAGGCAGAAAGATTATAACACCGTTAGATAAATTATTTTATTAGCAACAAAGAGCCCCAGAATTTAAAATGGGTGATATAGAAATATTAATTAAAGAAGCAAAAAAGAATACGGAAGTAGCACAAAGAAAACAGATGCTATATTATGATTTAAAACGACGGGGAGTAACTTATAAAGTACGGGATGAAGTTTTAAAAATTAAGCATTCACTTTCTTCTGCACCAGAAGATAAAACTGCCAAATTTTTTCCACGATTTGAAGGACCATATGTTATAGAAAAAATAACTCACGCTGTTGTAGTGTTAAAAGCCAGAAATGGTGAAACCTGTTCCGCAAACATTGATCAAATCAAGCCCTACTTCGATCGTAATAAAATGCAAATCTTTTCAGATCTTTTGCAGGATCCGGCACGGCAGACACCGCAGGTACAAGTTCCAGAGGTGGAAAAACGACAAGTACAAGGGCAAGCCAATGAGAGACAGAAGCAAGTGAAAAGAAAATTGCCCCGCGGAAAAATTGAAGGTAACAAGAAAAAGAAGCCGTTCCACCGTCCAGAAAACAGAGTTCACGAACACCCCCAGAATGAAGAAGGGAGAAGGACGACGTATGTGAAGAGGACCAGGAGAAATGACGGCAACTATAACCCGGCTTTAAAACGGAAGATCTACTCATCCGACAGAACTCTCCGCAGCAAAAGTCGCCGAACTGCAGAAGGGCCTTCACCGGCGGAGGAAAAGATACAAGGAAAATTTGAACGGCCAACAACGAGGTCCAAGCAGGATCACGACAGAAGTTTCCCGGTTTCGCCAAGACCAGCTGCCTTCAAACGGCCAAGACCACAAGCAGAGGAGAAAAGGAAGGTGTTCAAGGGTGGCCGAACTGGTGCAAAACGGAAGCTTCCAGGGGAAAGCACTGAAGGGCGAGCCCGTACAAGAAGGAGGATAAATCAAGCTACTATCTGCAGCACCTTTAAAGACTGGGCCCAGAAAAGGATGTCTGAATATTACAAAGATAAGTAAAATTTTATGTTACTTTACAAACTTAAGTTAATCTTTCATTCTTACTGCAAGTGGCAGATTTCAAGAAGTTTTACCTCATGCGAGGTCTACCTTTATCGCCAAAAGGGCGAGAAATGAGTTGTGACCGATTTTCTTATTATGTTTTTCAATTACTCGCGCGTAAAACTAAAGTTGATGTATAATAGCGTTGTGTAAAGACTTAAATATTGTAAAAAGTTATTTTATAAATTTTATTTAAAACATTCTAGCAAGAGAGAAGTTTTAGTCTGAAAGACTTTTTGAAATGTATTATTTCAATGTAGAAAGAATTGGCACTTGCTTTGAAAAGAATAGAAGTTAACAATGTACTACTAATGTATGTTTTCAAATCTGTAAAATTAACGGCATGTTGATATGTTCTGTTATTTTAAATGTTAAGAAATACCGTGATATGGTAAAGGTGAAAGTAATGTTAAAAATTTGTTATTCGTGTGACTGTAAAGACTAAATCATGGCGAATATGTGTTAAAGGTTGAATGAATGTAGTTAGGCTCTCTGACGCTACACTTTAGAGTTAGCCACTTTTAGAATAGTACCTCAGGGTTTAGAGTTGAAATTAGGGTGTGTTAAGAGGTCTCGTTATGTTGAATTTCAACACGTTAGTGTTTGGATTGTAGGAGGAAGTGTGGCACACGTAGACAGAAACACATTCGTGTTTGGTGTTCTTTTACAACACATGTCAGAGAGCACGGGGAGAGATAATTAAAATAGTCATGAATGAAATAAGAATGTTAAGAGAAGTATATTCTATATGTTATTTGCTATGTCATTGTGTAGCATTTCATTAAACTAGTTTTCCTTCCAGATCTCTGGAAGGAACCAGAATTGAATAAAGCTCCTGTTTAGATGCAGTACAGATGAAAAAAAGATTGTTGTATATCCTGGGAGCTGCTATTGTAACAAATTTCTTTCTTTTAAATTTCTAGTTTCTAGCGAAGTTATGTTTGTAAAAGATTGGCCTCGCGTTAGATTCTAGAGCTAAAAGTTTTTAACAAGGTCGTTTTAGACCTCAGTTTCAAACTAATTAACTCTGGCGGGAAGTATGTAAGGATCTTAAGTTTTACTAACGTTTATTTTATTTTAAATCTGTACTATCACTTCTTATTTTCTACTTCCGGCCAGAATTATAAGCGTGAAGGTTTTTATGCAAAGTTTGTCTGGCGAACGCCAAGTATTTAAGTGTGGCCTTTTTGCCAAGCGAAAGAGAGGAAGCAGTGAGTCAACGCAGGCCGCTTACCTTAGAAGTTACGCAGTTGCTGTTTGCCTTCCAGGCCAGAGGTTTTAATCCTCTTGATAAATTAAAACGTATTGTAGTGTTCACAGTCTCTGTGCTACATACGCTTCCTGTTATTATAAGGCCAATCTTCCACGTGTATTATTCTAAAGTTAAATTAGAGTTTAGTTTTATTTTTATACTTTTACGTTAGACCCCGAGTGGCGGGTCATTGTATTCCGAAGTACGGAAGTTATTGTATATAGAGAAAAATAAAGGGTTTTGTATACCCTTCGTCTGTATCCTGTCTACTTACCACAATTAGTGAACATAGCTTTAGTAAGCTCTCTGTTCCGAGTCAGGTCCTTGTATGTTCCCGAAGAAGGTTAGAAGGAACATTGAACCTGATAAACTGTTATTTCAAATTTCTTAATTATTGTTGCAGACTCTAATATATCATACGAGTTATTCACTTTCCTGCTTCTTATACTGCTTTTTCTAATTTTATTACAAAAAATATGAAACATTCTAATTACAAATACGTAAGTATAATCTATGAAATCACAAACCTAAATAGAAGTTTTAAGTAAATATAATTATAGAAAATTCAATATGAATGACAAATATTCCTTGCCAGAGGCCTATATACTAACAACGTTTCTTACAAGAGTTTTTGAGCTTCTCTATTCAGGAGAATCTAAATTTTATGTAAACCTATCATTAATCCCATGTAATCTCACTTTCAATTTTTACGTTTTAACATTCAACTCTTCAACTTATTAATAAAAATATCAACTTATAAAGTATATATTTTGCAGAAATGCGAAATTATTTCTGATCCTTTTTCACAAAATAACAGTTTTGCTGAATTTATTGAAATGGTTTACATTAAAAAATACCTAAATTAGCAATTAATGAAAAATCCTGTTTTTGATTTTTCTATAATGACAACCTAACAATAGTTGGAATAATAAAGAAAACATTTGTGAGCAAAGAAATATAATTAGAGATTACTATAAAGAAATATAAAGAAATATAATATTAAGTAAAATAAACGAATAAAATAAAAAAACGAAAACAGTAAAAGTCTTAATACATTAGAATTGCGTTTAGTATTAATAAATTACAAAGAGTAAAATTATATTTTTATTTGTGTCAAAATGCTTGCCACTTAAATATTAACTTTATTAATGCTGTTAATTTTGAGTAACTTCCGTATTTATGTTCTGATTCATCAGTAACAATTCATATTCATTTTTCCAATATGGCTGTTAGTCTTATAACAAATATAGAAAAATATTGGAATTTCATTTGTAGAGAATCGCTCTCCTTTAAATATTGAAGACTATGTTAAATAATATTTTGAAAGATATAATATAAAGTATACACACTTCGAACGTTAAATTTGCTTTTGCTTTTCAATTCATTCTTAAAATTTCATCTAACGTAAAAATACGTCTGCATTGCTATAACTTTTTAATATTTGTGAATATTGGCTTAGAATGGAAGTTTGTTAATGGCTTAGAATGGAAGTGTAATAAGTGTAATGTTTTATATTTTGTACGGGAAGTAAACAATTGTGTATATTTTTAAAAAGAACGAAATAAAATAGTATCAACTTGATTTGAATAGTGGCTGCTAGTAGTTAGAAGCTGATCAGAACGTCGAGAGAGAAACTGCATTTGTTACAGGATAATGATTATGGCAGTTTAAGATGACGCCTTAGAAACTAATGCTCCAGCGACATCTATCGTCTAATTAAACGGTTTGCGAGATGTGTCACGCGAAGCTTATATCGCTTAGCTGGGCATTATCATAACAGGAAATTAGCAGCTTTGCCATAAATTTCCCGTAGAAGATGTGAGCTTAGTTCTGGAAATAATCAGTATGATAAATCAATAATTTACTTAAGGACTCTGTGTTATCTCCATTTTTAATATATCTTCATATGAGATATAGATACAACATATGAAATTTGAAGGAATCAGTGCACCGTTTGGAACGAAATAGAGAGACAAAAATGTATTTATACTCTTCAAAGCTTTTATGGAATTATAATGCTGTAAGGATCTTAAGTTTTACTAACGTTTATTTTATTTTAAATCTTTACTATCACTTCTTATTTTCTACTTCCGGCCAGAATTAAAACCGTTAACTTATTTATGCAAAATTTGTCTGGCGAACGCCAAGTACTTAAGTTGTGGCTTTTTGCCAAGCGAGAGAGAGGAAGGAGTTAGTCAAAGCAGGCCGCTTGCCTTAGAAGTTTTACTCGGTTGTTGTTTGCCTTCCAGGCCAGAGGTTTAAATCCTCGTGATAATTTTAAACGTATTGTAGTGTTAACAGTTCTCTGTACTACATACGGCTTCCTGTTAATATCCGGCCAATCTTACAAGTAGGCCCTTGTTGATTATTCCAAATTTAAGTTAAAGTTTAGTTATATTTTTATATTCTTACGTTCAGACCACAAGTAGTTGGTCTCTGTATTCCGAAGTACGGAAATTATTGTAAAGAGTGAAAAATAAAGGGTTTCGTATACCCTTCCTGTGTATCTTGTCTACTTCCCACAGTTATTAAACATAGCTTTAGTAAGCTCCCTGTTCCGAGTCAGGTCTGTGCATGTTCCCAAAGAAAGTAAGACGGAACATTGAACCTGATAGTGGCGCCCAACGAAGAAGAATAAGCATGGCCGAGTTTCAAGAAGAACCTGTGCTGCCTGCAGAAGCGGCTCAGAATCCAGAAATGCCAGCTGCCGCCCTGGAAGGATTTGGTTACATCGTCCAGACCATGCGCGCTTCGATGAAACCAGAAGCAACATTTAATGGAAACTCACCGGTAACCAGTTTTTTGGAAAAATTGGATGACCACTTCATGCTCTACCCCGTGCACGAGTTTCAAAAAGTTACCTTAGCTACCAGCGCTTTGAGGGGCCAAGCGCTTAACTGGTTCAAATGTATAGGCAGAAGTCTCTTGGGTCAAGCAGGAAGTCCCACCTATACTTACGAGAATTTCAAGACAGCCCTAGTAAAAGCCTTCCCTGTCGTAAGGGATCGTGCAAAATTAGAAACGGAACTTTTCAGCATATATCAGCAAAGAATCGAAAATCTCTCAAGCTGGATTTTAAGAAAAATTCACGTCTTCAAACTCTTGTATGGAAACCGTCCGGATCCTGAGATAATTCAAGTGATTTTGCCGAGGTTACTTCCCCAAGTGCAAGACTTTATTGAATTAAGAAATCCGACTACACTGGAAAAGTTATTTGAGCTAGCAATCCAGTTTGAAAGTAGAAGAAATGCGGACATTGAAAGAAGACGCCAATATCAACAACGAAACCAATTTGGTGCGCCAAGACCACAGCAAAGTCAAGCACACGGCTACGGAAGCAAAGCGAATCAGTGGGCAAGGAAACCCGAGCATTCAAAAACAGCCGGCGAAAGTCGACAGTTCAATAGCAATCCAGGAAAAAAGTCTCAAGGCCAGTGGAAAAAGAAGGAAAGCATGGAAATGAAAAATGATTTAAACTAAAACGGATTTCTGCTGACGGGAGGGTGCGGAAATCCGAAGGCCAAGAAAACCCCTCTTCAAGTTAAATACAGTAATGGTAAAAAATTTGACTCTTCCGAAGATTGAAGTGTTGGTGAATAATATCCCAGCCACCGCACTCCTGGATACAGGCGCGCAGTGTTCCTGTGTGGCAGAAGATTTTTTAGGAAGTATTTTCGTAAATATCGCATATATAATTCGGATAATACGACAGTGTTAGCTGCGCAAGGAGAAATATGTAAGTGCATAGGTAAATTACCGCTATACATCCGTATCAAGGACGAACAAGTAAAGGTTATGTTTTTCACAGTAAAGAACCTGCAAGCACATATTATCTTAGGAATAGATTTTCTTTCAGAGGCACAAGAAACGCTAGATTTTAATGAAGCGTTCCTTAAGCTGACGATGAAACCAGTTCGAGAAGAAAAGGCTGAACCGCCGATGTTAAACCTTGACCACCTGCCTAATGAAGAGCAACGAAGAATCCGACAAGTGGTAAGTGAATTTGCTTCGTTATTTAGTGATATTCAAGGATTTACTCAGGTTACTAACCATAGTATTGACACCGGAGATTCAATGCCAGTTCGCCACAAAGCATACCGGTATGATAAGAATAAGGAAAAAATTATAGAATGGCATATCACCGATATGCTACGTAAAAAGAGCATAACGCCCATCTCAAGTAGCTAAGCTAGCCCGGTGGTTTTATGTAAGAAAAATAATGACTATCCATTGACACATCCAAAAAGGTGGCGATTCGCTATTGACTACCGTAAATTAAACTCCATAACTAAATATCCGGTATATCCGTTACCTATTATTGAAGAAATTCTAAGGAACATAACATCGACCAGATATATGACGACTTTAGACTTAACGACTGGTTATTTTGAAATAGGGGTTAGGCCTGAGGACGTGCCTAAGACTGCTTTTATAACCAAGTCTGGCACTTATGCATTTCTGCGTGTGCCGTTTGGCCTTTCAGGGGCACCGGCAACATTTCAGCGATGTATGGACATTGTGTTAAGGCCTGTTCTTGGAAAGTCCACATTTATCTATTTAGACGATATCATTATTACTAGTGATAATCTCGACCAAAATGTACAGGATTTAAGACAGGTGTTTTCTTTATTAAATGAGGCCGGTCTAAAAGTTAATGTCGAAAAGTGCAAATTTGCACCCCCTGAATTAAAATATTTAGGTTACAAAATATCTCAGAAAGGAATCGAGACAGAAGAATCAAAAATAATTGCTGTACAAAAGTATCCGACTCCAAACACGGCGAAGAAGCTCTCTTCTTTTCTAGGACTTTGTTCATATTATAGGTCCTTTATAAAAGATTTTGCAGCTATTGCTGAACCATTGTTAAAATTAAAAAGGAAAAAGGCAAGATTATCGTGGACGGCCGAAGCCAATAGTGCGTTCGAAAAATTAAAGCAAGCATTAAAGCAAGCCCCTGTGTTGAAATTTCCTGAAAAGGATGAGAATTTAGAAATTTCAGCGGATGCTTCGGATTATGCGGTAGGAGCGGTACTTTCACAAAATCAGCAGCCCGTGTCATTTTTTAGCCGAACTTTAAATCAAACACAAAGAAACTATTTCGCGACCGAGAGAGAGGCACTTGCAGTTCTGTTAGCAGTGCAAAAGTTCCGAGTCTATTTTGGAAAGGCGCCAATAACATTGTACTCTGATCGTGCGGCGGTAACTAGATTGTACTCAGGAAAAAACTTATCCCCAAGGTTAATAAGATGGGCACTCAACCTACAAGAATATAATCTGGTAATCAAGTGTACCCCCGGAAAGGAAAATATCGTAGCAGATCCCTATCCAGAATTAAAATAGATTAAGAAGGTAATACTGTAAAGGTGGCAATGCTCACTGCATGTACAATAAATTCCCGAGAAACTGTAAGAACCGAACTGGGTAAGGATCCTGAGTTTGGAAGCATTTGTGAGTATTTAAAGGATCCTGAAAATTTTAGCCACCAAGATACTGTGGCGATAAGAAATAGGGCGGCCCATTACGAACTAATAGATGGTCTATTATTTTATACAAAAACTACGAATTCCAACAACGAGTTTCGACCTGTTATCCCAGCTAGTCTTAGATTAAATATCCTGCAGGAGTTGCATGACAGCCCTTTAGCTTCTCATGCTGGTATTCGAAAAACTATACAACGCGTACGCGAGGCAGTCTATTTTCCTGAACTGCAAAAGTTAACAAGGGCGTATGTCCAGTCCTGCCCAACATGTCAAGCAGTTAATTATATTAATTTCCGCCCGGCCGGGTTTCTAAATAGTATTAAATCCGAATTTCCAAATGAAATAATTGGCCTCGATTTATTGGGCCCTTTCCCAAAAAGTCAGTTAAATAAAAGTCGCTATCTCCTTGTTATGGTTGATCATTTTAGTAAATGGACCGAAACTGTTCCCTTAAAACGAGCCTCCGCGAAATTAGTTACTGATTCTATTTTAAATAAATATATTTTAAAATACGGGGCGCCCCTAAAAGTTATATCGGATAATGGTCCTCAATTTGTAAGTAATGTATTTGAAGACATGTTCGAAAAACTGGGCATACGTAATTTAAAAATGGTCCCGTATCGGCCGCAATCAAATATAGCGGAACGGGTCAATAGAAATATAGTGAAAATTATCCGTAGTTATGTTAAAAATTTTCATAAAAGCTTGGATAACTATGTCAATGAATTTGCTTTCGCCCTTAGGACCGCATAACATGATACAACGGGCAAAACTCCTGCTGAGTTATTTTTAGGCAGAAAGATTATAACGCCGTTAGATAAATTATTTTATGTGCAACAAAGAGCCCCAGAATTTAAAATGGGTGATATAGAAATATTAATTAAAGAAGCAAAAAAGAATACTGAAGTAGCACAGAGAAAACAGAAGCTTTATTATGATATTTCACGACGGGGAGTAACTTATAAAGTAGGGGATGAAGTGTTAAAAATTAAGCATTCACTTTCTTCAGCACCAGAAGATAAAACTGCCAAATTTTTTCCACGATTTGAAGGACCATATGTCATAGAAAAAATAACTCACGCTGTAGTGGTGTTAAAAGCCAGAAATGGTGAAACATGCTCCGCAAACATTGATCAAATAAAACCCTACTATGATCGTAATAAAATGCAAATTTTCAAAGATCTTTTGCAGGATCCGGCACGGCAGACACGGCAGGCACAAGCTCCAGAGGTGGAACAACGTCAAGCACAAGGACAAGCCATTAAGAGGCAGGAGCAATTGAAAAGAAAGTTTTCCCGTTGGAAAATTGAAGGTAACAAGAAAAAGAAGCCGTTCCACCGTCCAGAAAAGAGAGCTCACGAACACCCCCAGAATGAAGAAGGGAGAAGTACGACGAAGGCAAAGAAAGCCAGGAGAAATAACAGCCACTATAACCCGGCACCCAAACGGAAGATCGACTCATCGGACAGGACTCTCCGCAGCAAATGTCGCCGAACTGCGGAAGGGCCACTAGCGGCCGAGGAAAAGATACAAGGAAAATTTGAACGGCCAGCAACGAGGTCCAAGCAGGAACGAGAAAGAAGTATCCCGGTTCCGCCAAGACCACAGGCAGAGGCGAAAAAAAAGGTATTCAAGGGTGACCGAACTGGAGAAAAAAGAAAGCTTCTAGAGGAAGGCACTGAAGGGCGAGCCCGCACACGAAGGAGGATAAATCAAACGAGAATCTACGCTACCTTCCAGGACTGGGCTCAGAAAAGAATGTCCGAATATCACAAAGATAAGTAAAATTTTATGTTACTTTGCAAACTTAAGTTAATCTTTCATTCTTACTGCAAGTGGCAGATTGCAAGAAGTTTTACCTCATGCGAGGTCTACCTTTATCGCCAAAATGCGAGAAATGAGTTGTTACCGATTTTGGTATTATGTTTTTCAATTACTCGCGCGTAAAACTAAAGTTGATGTATAATAGGAATGTGTAAATACTTAAATATTGTAAAAGTTATTGTATAAATTTTATTTAAAACATTCTGGCAAGAAAGAAGTTTTAGTCTGAAAGACTTTTTGAAATGTAGTATTTCAATGTAAAAGAATTGGCACTTGCTTGGAAAAGAATAGAAGTTAACAATGTACTACTAATGTATGTTTTAAATTGCGTAAAATTAACGGCATGTTAATATGTTCTTATATACAATGTGAACTGTTATTTTAAATGTTAAGAAATACTGTGATATGGTAAAAGTGAAAGTAATGCAAAAAATTTTTTATTCGTGTGACTGTAAAAAGACCAAATTATGGTGAATATGTGTTAAAGGTTGAATGAATGTAGTTAGGCTCTCTGACGCTACACTTCAGAATTAGCCACTTTCAGAATAGTACCTCGGGGTTTAGAGTTGAAGATAGGGTGTGTTAAGAGGTCTTGTCATGTTGAATTTTAACACGTTAGTGTTTTGATTGTAGGAGGCAATGTTGAACACGTATACATAAACACATTCGTGTTTGGTGTTCTTTTACAACACATGTCAGAGAGCCCGGGGAGAGATAATTAATATAGTCATGAATGAAATAAGAATGTTAAGAGAAATATAAATATGCATGTTACTTGCCATTTCATTGTGTAACATTTCATTAAACTAGTTTTCCTTCCAGATCTCTGGAAGGAACCAGATTTGAACAAAAGCTCCTGTTTAGATGCAGTACAGATGAAAAATTGGGTGTCCATGGAGCTGCTATTGTAAGAACAATTTTTTTTTTAAATTTCTAGTTTCTAGTGAGAAATGTTTGTAAAAGATTGGCCTCGCGTTAGATTCTAGAGCTAAAAGTTTTCAACAAGGTCGTTTTAGACCTCAGTTTCAAACTAATTAACTCTGGCGGGAAGTATGTAAGGATCTTAAGTTTTACTAACGTTTATTTTATTTTAAATCTTTACTATCACTTCTTATTTTCTACTTCCGGCCAGAATTAAAAGCGTTAACTTATTTATGCAAAATATGTCTGGCGAACGCCAAGTACTTAAGTTGTGGCTTTTTGCCAAGCGAGAGAGAGGAAGGAGTTAGGTCTGTCGAATCAGGTCTGTGCATGTTCCCAAAGAAAGTAAGACGGAACATTGAACCTGATAATGCTACTTGGAAATAGATATTACCTATTTTTAAAGCTATTGTTGTAGAATATTTTCGTCACTATCTCTAAATTTATCTGAGTACCACGACTAAATAAGCTATATAATTTCAGATATTCAACGGAAGATTCAACGGTTATTAACGGAAGCACAAAAAGAGTGCAGCAAAAGAGTAACGGCAAAAGAGTGCACAATATATCCCATGTAAAAGTACTGCTGGGCTTTATAAATTCATTTCGAATCTATCATATAGGTAGCTGCGCTATTTCAGAAAAAATTAGAGGAAATGCATCACTGGAATGTCCCACAACATTTAGCAATTGTAGGAAATTTTTCAGACAAAACATAAATAAGGTCGTTCGCGCATTTTCTGCACCGCATCACCTCCTAGGCATACTTTGTAGTGTAGAGTGAAAAGCAGAACAAAGCTGGAAAATTATAAAACGGAATTGTGAGATATTGAGAAATGTAATGTTTTGGAATTGCATTTGAAGATCTGACTGCGTATCATAATTTTTCCACTGTATGACTCGTGTTCACTGCATCAGCTATAACCTGAATAAGTGTCGTTATTTTATTACGAAGGCAGTGGATAAAAGGAAAGTATAAATTATGATTACTCTATTTTAAATTACTAAAAATTAGTGCTTAAGGTAATAGCATCTGAAAAGCTTCGTATTGGAAGGTAAGTTATTTTTACTGAAGGAACAGTGGAAAACTTTGTAATAACATTTCGCTGGTATTTATGACACGAAAAATGATTAAAAGCTACACGAACCTCTTTCAAATAGCTATTTTTGTCAAGAATAAAAATGGAATGAATTATCACAATTAGTGGGTCTTATAAATAAACGGCTAGCACACTTAAGGTGATAACTGTCTGTTTAGTTAACTGACATAAAGCATTCTTATCTTTTAAGTAAAATTCTTTGTTTAGTTAAGGACATGCTAAGAAACCGATTTACAGGTAATATAATTTGAAAACTTCTAACAAAACAGAATTTCAAAAGAGTAACTATTTACTGAATCTAAATTTTAAGCTTGTAGAGTTCTTCACTTTGTAAATGCTAAGTTACAGTTGAACGTGAAGAATCTTAAGAATTGTTAAGCGAATAATCGCCTGAGTTCGTGTGACAAGAAACAACAAGATGGAAGGATAAATAACATTTTATTATTCACATAAAATTTAACAGAACTCCGTCTTGGAGTGTACAATAAAAGCCAACACTTCGGCTTGAAATTAAGAGGCTAAGAAGTAAACTAAAACTAATCTAAACTAAAGAGATATAGGCGAAGCTATCAAGATGCTAACCGAGTTGGCCCTTTAAAGCTAACTGACTGCGAAGCTATCAAGGGCCTGAGTACGGCCGAGCGTAATAACAGCTTTGAGAGAGAGTAGCCAAAAGGCAGACGCGCGCTAATCAAAACCTCTGATTCTCTCTCGCTCAGCAAGTAAAACTTCGCGGTTAAATACCGCTCTTCCTCATTATGTATTCAGACGTAATTATAAAACTACGTTCTGGCCGGAAGTAGTAATTTGAAGTTAAGAATTTGACAGGAAAGAAGTTTAACTCAAAATTTAACTGTTAATAAAATTAACATAATCCTTACGAGTTAAAAATAAAAATTAAAAAGAAAGGGAAAATTTCTCAAATAATTTGATGATGTTTTAATTATAAACAGTACTTTTTATTCTATTTCTGTGAACAAAGATCGAAGCATTCAGTACTTCGCTCAATCATTCAACTAAATTTAGAAATCACGAAAATATATTTTACATGTTATATAATCATTATCCCTTGATTTTACATTTAATAATTACATTATTTAGTTAGAGAAAAGCAGTAAGAACTATTTGCGCCTTTATGTCTATCTAGCTTCTTTTAATATTCTACAGGAAAATCCGGATACAGTCCACCGTTTAACCGACGAGAAATTTTAATGGCATTAAAGATCCTAAGTTAAGAAAAAGGATATTTTTGTACTAATTTTAACGGATATTTTATCTTAGACGATATTAACATCCTAAAGGCTTAAAGAAAAATTTGCTCTATGAGTGTTTTTCAAGGTTACGGCGTTTTTGGTAATTTAGACGTGGATATTTTCTATCCCCAACTTTCGGCTGAGTTTTTTATCATTCCCAACATCGTGAATTTCTACCATGTTTATCTGTGATTATTTTCTCTTGCAACAGAAATTGAATACAATTCTGATTCAACAACCAATATCTGTAAATTAATTTGAAGTCTTGGAATAAGGCAATATCTAAAAATTTACTTTTCTTTTTGTATTCCATTGTGTTTTTACTCATGAGAGCATAATTTATCTCCCAGTAAATAATTAAGCCTTAAGATAAAGAACTACTTATATGATGCTTATACTGTCTTCATCGTTTATTTTCAAGTAGTTAACGTTTTTTTTTAAGTTTATAGAAATAACTTTGCTTTAATTACTACATAAGTTACAGTAATGTTAATTAGAACATATTTCTTAAGTCATTTCTTCTTTTCCTTTAATGTAGTATCTTAAAAGTTTCATTCCTAACTTTTTACAGCATTTAATGGTTTAGAAATATTTTGGTTTACTTCAACTAAGGCAAACAGTGAATGTATTTAACTGAACTGTTATTTGCATCTTTCAAGCTAGAATACAAAATTTTGGGGATTAAAATCTATACATTACTCCTATTCGAATTTCCCCTTATTTTAATTTGAGGTTTATGGTGTATGTGTGAAGTGAATGAACTACATATGACTACATAAAGTTATAAGTTTTTATGTAGTTTCGAAAAACATAAAGTTATTTATCGATACGTACAATTTAAGTAAAATGCATTTAAATTTTCGTTTGGGGATGAAAATTCTCAGAGTGATAAAATGTGATTCTGATTAAATTCAGAAATTTCAACTGTATTTTGATTACAATGAAAAAAGTATTTTTCCCGTCGTTATTATGTTATTAATAGTTAATTCGCAATTAATTTTTACTTCAGAACTATAAACTAACTCAAATATTTTTGGTCAAGCATAAAAGTGTTCTTACAGCAAGCGACTGCACTTATGTTACAAAAACAGTATGGTTTTGGACATTCCAAAGCGGTCGCTTGAAAAACGCAAAGGTTGAAAAAATACATCTAGAAAGTAAAAAAAAAAAATTCATTTAGTTATGTAGAGAAAAACAACATTCTCAAAAGTGTTTGAGAAAAAGAATGCCTTGAAAGCATTTCCCCTTCTTCGAAAGCTTGTAAAATCGATGAAACACTTCCAAAGCAGTGATCTACAAGCAAACATGGATTTACAGCATCGCTTAAAGTTTTGCCTGTGTTAGGAGAAAAAATATTACAGCCAAGGAAAGAAAACTCGTATACTCTTGCAACTGAATGGGAAACATGTTCAGTATGTTGCTAGAAAAAGACCTGAAGCACAGGCATATAAAGAAGGGAACAATTTAATGGCGCTGTTTTTTACCACCTCTTCATTTTCTCTCTAAATCTTCATTTTCATACTGTGTTAGAAAAGAAATTACTAATGGGTTGTTACCAAGCGGTTGAAAATATGTTCACCGAGAATTATTAATCAGTATTGTTAGTATCTGTATTATAGTACCATAATCAGACCATTTTTGCACGCTATTTAATAAAAGATTGTTAGCAATGCTTTGAAATTCCAGTTCTCATGAAATCAAAAATTGTGAGTTTTCGTCTAACTACATATTTCTTTTTCATTATAATTTGTCTCAGCCTACTGTGAGCAAACACGACCAAGTAATATTTGTGACGAAAATTTCACATAAATAAGTTTCATTTCAATAGGGAAAACAGTTAAAAGCACAGATAAGCGTAATAACTCATATTATAAATAATGAAAAAATAACATTAACAATTCATCCGTAATTTTAAGCAATTGATTGTAGAATAGGTTGTAAGGTATCTGACGTTTATTAACCAATTATAATGATTTTGATCTTCACTATAACTTCCCTTTTCCGTATTCCTCAGCAAAATGCATATTAGCTTTGGATGTATTTAAGCTGAGGGATTTGAATCTTAGTTGACAGGGCTTCCAGCTATGGCGCTTACTGTTAATATTCCAAGCGAACTCCGTTTCAAATTAATATTCCAAATTTAGCATTCTGGCTAGCCAATGAATTAAACTGCGCACCGGTAAAATACTTTGAGCCAGCTTATTCTATTACATGTGTAGTCTTGGATTATGTTATCAGCATTTGAATTTAATATCTATAAATGCTTAATTTAAATAGTCATGAGTGGTGATTTTATCGTTAGCACACATTATGCTTTTTATATGCAATTTAAACCAAAATAAGAAAAGTTATTTTCAACCTTTTTCAGTACTTGTGAGTATCTAAGACATAGCGACAACTCGCTATCTATTTAGTAGGAATTGCAGGACTTTCACTACAGCTTCATTTATAACATTGGCCCTACAAATTTTATTCGATCATGTAAATTAAATTAGAATTTTTGACAAGAAGAATGTGCTTCGAAAGAGTATTCAGCTAATATTACTCTTGTATTTCCAGACGAATCAACGGAAAGCAAAAGATTAATGGCTGTGCATCTAATTTGTTTTTAAGATTTGGCAGTTTATTTTTAATACATGATTTAAGAATGCTGATATATTCCACATTATGTACAATTAAATTGCCAACAGTTGGAAATAAAAACAGTTCCTAAATATTGTGGCATCATTAGCTATTACAGATATTTACCGTGTTTTCTTCTTTTTGCATTATTATTTCTTCTTTTTGTATTTTGCTTTATTATGATAATGATAGTACTTTTTCCATGGTTTCCCAATACATTAGCTTTTTTAGATAAGGTCCGCTTAGTTAACCCCCAGTTAATCTGGAGTCAACTATATTCTAAGTAATCAAACTTACATATCAATGTAATAAGTATAATTAAAAGATAAAATGCATTTAATGTGCTTTGAAATTGTTGTATCTGTTTCCGATATGGTAAATATAAAACTGTTGTTCTTAGAAAGTTCTTCATGAAGGCAAATTTCGTGAAGAACTTCCGCCTTATGGCTAGCCAATGAACCCTCGTTATCAGCCTTTAGCATATAATCGTCGTGATCTTTGTTTACCTTTTTAGGGTGTTTGTAAAACGTTTTAGAAGATTTGCCAAAATGTTCCATTTAAGGAAGGTTTCAGTCGCTGTTTTTTTTAATTTAAAACATAAAAATAAAAAGAACAATTTATGTTTAATTTTTCCTCTTTTATAAAAAATCAAATTTAGGCTTTTTTTATAGTCTTTTAGGGAGAATGTGTGGGCTTTTCATAATTTTTTAGTCAAAATTTCGTGCATATATGATTCTAAAAAGAAAAGGAAATAGTTTACTTTTATGTAAAAGAAGAGGAAACTCACTGACGTGCCCTTAATACTTGGAATTTTCTACTCTGTACATGTGTATATTTGTTTTATGAAACAAGCTGCATTTTAATTCCATTTTAATAAAAAATTCTCAAATCTTTTAATTGATACGTGTCATAATTACTAAGCTTTCTCCATCCAAGATATGAAAAGTTATAAAAAAATGAGTTAAGTAAAATAAATAAAGAAGTAAGCAATTACTATTCACGTCGATTTCGAATTCCCTATGTACATTTCCTGATATTGGCATATTTCACAAATTTTCCGTGTTATGGTTAATTATCGCTTTGCGTGACTTAACTGATATTCAGAGAACGCTCTTTTTCTCCAATTAACTTGTTTTCTAAAATCAGTAAAATTTATTAAACATTGCTTAAAGCGATTTCAAATATCATTAGCGACGATTCTCGATAGTATCTTTTCAGATACTTGTATGTGGAATGATATAAGAGAAACACTGAATGCCATTGATAAGTACCCAAAACTTTAATGAGTGTCAAATACTATTAAGTAGGCTACATAGGGTAAATGGGAACTACATTTGTAAGCAAGGTCCCGAATTTCTTTCAGAATTAATTTTGCTCAAATATTTTGAAAGAGACAAAGGTAAAGTTTTAAATAGTGCAAGGTAGAAATAGTAGAAATTTGCATAAAAAGATGCAGAGTAATGTAAGAGTTTTGTTATATTATTTACAAATGATGTTAAATAGATACATAATCACAGATATCTAATACAGATTTTTTTATGTTATTAACTTTCAGTTATAAAGCTCTTTTTTCTCGAGACGAATTAATAATTGAATACAATAAATACTTTTAAATTTAGCCGATAAAATATTTTATCATAATATTTAATTATATATTTATTAAGAACACCGTACTTTTAATAGTAAAATTTTTCTTTCACATGGATAAACGAAAATAAGTAGCATTAAATAAATGCATGATAGTGAATAATGAATAAAATTCTGCTTGAACCAGGCTTGATTATATTTGAGTTCTAGTCGCTAAAACGGATTTAAATAAACTGAAGTAAGAGCACTCTACTAACAAATACCAAAAATTTGTGCTAGTAAATGAAAATCAAATTTTAGGTGTGAATGCGTGTTGGAAAATTAAAACTGAAATTACTTTTCTAGCTTCTTTTGTTTTTTCCTTATTTTTGCAGTGACTTTTCTCTCTTATCATTTAAATACTTATTCAATTCCATCTTATTTATTGATCAAATTATACATCTAATAACTTCACACATTTTTGATTTAATCTCCGTACTTCTTCAGGTAAGACCTCAGAAGAGATTCTTAGAATGAAATGATAATTTAACTATAAATATATATATATATATATATATAACTTCAAATCTAAAATCTTCAGATTATAGTCTTTACATTGTAAGTATCCTAAGTTTTACTAACGTTTATTTTATTTTAAAACTGTAGTATCACTTCTTATTTTCTACTTCCGGCCAGAATTAAATACTTTAACTTGTTTATGCAAATTGTCTTTCTAACGCCCAAGTATTTAAGTTGTGGCTTTTTGCCAAGAGTTAGAAGGAGATTTAGGAAGCAAGCCGCTTGCCACTGCAGTTCTACGAGTTTTCAGTCAGTTGCTGGTTGCCTCTAAGGCCAGAGGTTTAGCCCTCTTGATATTTGAAAACTTACTGTAGTTTCAGCAGCTCGGCGTACTACATACGTACGCTTTTAAATAAAGGCCAGTTTTAGTGCTAGGCATTTATATACTAATTCAAAGTTATCTTTTTCGTTAGAGTTTTAGTTAGCAGTTTTATATTCTTGCGTTCAGACCACAAGTGGTTGGTCTCTGTATCCCGAAGTTCGGGAGTACCTGTAAAGTATTGAAAATAAAGGGTTTCGTATACCCATCCTGCTTTGTGTTGTCTACTCCATAGATTGTTGAACATAGCTTGAGTAAGCTCCCTGTTCCTCTTCAGGACACATCATGTTTCAAAACAAATCAAGAGAAACACATGTCCTGACAACATATGAAAACAGAAATAACGAACGTTTTAATTTTCTACCATTTTAAAAACACTTTTATTTTTCCTTCTAGAAATTTGCTCACCATATCTTGAAAAGTTGTCATTTTGAAAGGCTTATTACAACTTCATTCTGACATTTTTGTCTCATGGAGCTTGTCTGAGGCAGAATTACGCTCACAGAGGCCTTTAAGACGTTTGCCTTTGACCCCACAACAACATCGTAGTCGTCTGGAGTGGTGTAGCAGCCGATCATCATGGCTGATATCAGACTGGCATCGTATAGTGTTCAGTGATGAATCCCACTTCACTATTGAAGCACATGATCACCGTGTTCGTCTCTGGAGAGGAAGGGCCCAGCGGACCCAACCAGCCTTTGTTTTACAAAGGCATACAGCTATAACCCCTAGTATGATGGTGTGGGGCGCTATTTCTTATGACAGCAGGTCATCTTTAGTCATCTTCCGTACATGTATAACAGCTCAATGATATGTTCATATTATCCTGCGGCAGGTTGCATTACCCTTCATGGCACGTCATCCTGGGGCCATTTTCCAACATGATAATGCCAGGCCACATACCGCTCTCACATCTCTGGACTGTCTCCGTGCGGTTGATTCTTCCTTGGCCAGCAAGGTCACCAAACTTTTCACCAATCAAGTATGTATGGAACATGGTAGGCCACCAGATTCGGGGACCACAAAATATTGCAGATCTGGAGCTATAACTGATGAATGCCTGGCAGAATGTGTCGCAGGATGACTCTAGGAACCTCTATCACTCCTTGCCTCGACGAATTCATGCATGCATTGCCGCCAGGGGCGGTTCGACCAAGTACTAATTTGAACACTCATTGAACACTCATTGGGTGATTGTGAGCCGTGAACAGGTACTATGACCTTGATTTTTTAATCATTTTATTATCTGTGTATGAGCTATACACATATTCAATTTGATCAAAAACAACCACTTCCTTCATGGGGCTTCGATATTTTTGCAAAAGAGTGTATATCATAAGTTATCTCCTTATTTTCAATTTTTATTCTCTTATTTCTATTTTGCTTGACTGTAAGAATTCCTTTAATCTCCTGCGTGATATTCCATGATTTGCTTGTAACTCATAGCAGGAAATCTTCTTTTTTAAGTATAACTGCATTACTAGTACAGCGAAAGCCACCTTCAGCCAACTAGCTTTAATTTCAGCTATATTTCACTTAGCTGTACTAACGGGCTTAACATGTATTTCTTTTGTCTTTTGCAGGTAACTGAATTTTACAATTGGAAGCAAAAGAGGGATTTGGCTGGTATAAAAGGTGCCTAGTGGTGCGTTTTTAGGAGCTCAGCTACCTTCAAGAGAACCAGATTTTTTTTTTTTTTATCATCATAAGGAAGTGAAAGAAAACTTTCGAGTGTCGCTAAATCTCTCAGTACTAAGCTACAGACAGAGTGCAGGAAATCAAATATCTCTGTTAAGACGGAAGCGAATATCGATGTGTATACCAAAATCTGGTACAAAATCTTTGTGTACAAAGAATACCAAAATCTTGGTGAAGAGAAATCAAGAAATACGGATAAAGTATATGTGAAGTGGCTGATTTGGAAAGCTGATGTCATCGAGATATTTTGCATTTTCCGGCAGAATATGATGGATATGACTAGCGTATCACAAGAAGATAAAGAATATCTTAGGTAACGAAGAGAAGATCGTATGAATTCATTAATGAGTGGAGTAGACAAGGTTTTCGCCTCAAAAATAAAAATGAAGAGTACGAAAGAAGACAAAAATAACTGATCTAATAATAATAAATATTGCAAAGCTATCACTGTAATCAATGAGACTATTATCCTGGAAGTCTCATCTCCACCATCATCAGCACCTATTGACGAAGAGGCCGAGTTTACGCCTCCGCAACGAAACAATTACATTCAGTTGCTAGACTAAAAACCTTTTGATCAGACACTCACTTCTACTTGGGATCGAGAACAGCTTTCTATTGTACAAGAAAGTACATTATTTATAGCAACCGTAAAGAGGCTCGGTCACGGTGTTTAAAAAATGTTCGTATATTCGGCTATCATTTAACGAGCTCCGGTGATCAATAGAAGTAAAATGGCAAAGAAAATCGAAGAGTGGCTCCGTGAAAATATCACGGTATGTCTCTTGATATTGCAGCATCAATACAGGGCTTATCCAAGGAATGGACAAGAATTGAAAGGGAATTCGGAGGAACATGGTTCCGGTTGGCTTGCACGGTTGACGTGTAAGGTGTATTTTCATTTTATGACAGTTATTTTAATTTTTAAACCATTTTCTTCAATTCCTTTTTCTCACTTATAACTCCCTACCAGGATGAGGTTTTAGAATCGCGTTGAATGCAAATGAGTTAGCAGTAGTATTTATTGAAAGTTCAATTAACTTCGATACAGAGTGCTAGGAGCACTTAATGGCGCGTGTTTGCCTTCTGGCTAATTCATTATTGAAGCTGTTACGCTCGGAAGTACTATATGTGCCTACTAACATTCGCCGGCTAGTTTAATTTAAGAACAAACTACGTTAAATAATTGTGTCTAGCTTCGGCTAAAAGTTAGATTAGATTTTCATTTCCTTATTCTGAGTTAAATCCCGAGTAGAGGCTTTCCTGTAAGCCCGAGAAGGGGGCCGACTGTATTATTTATTTCAGTGAATAAAAGGGTAATTTAACCCTTTTCGAGTCTGCGTCTTAGTTGTCTGAACTCAGCGATAAGTCGCTACAAAGTTCATTTGGTTCCTCGACGTTTCAACACAAACAAAAGGCGAGGAACATCCTATTTGGCGCCCGAAAATCCAACGAACTAGAGCATTAGAGAGTGGAAAATTTTCATTGAATCCTCCTACCTTTTAAATTCCTCAGACACAATAAACCCAATGGATTGTGTATGTGATTATGGCAAAGCCTCGAGGGCTATCTGCCTAAAGGGAGGGATGCCTTCGTGGAGGACTTTCTAAGAGAAACTGGCTCGTATACACTTAAACCCAATGGAAGAGTTCGGTTTCACAGCAAGGAAGCCAACTGTGATATTCAGCGACAAAGGTTGGGTTATAATCTTTCTGTAGCAGTGGGTGGCCTTTTTTGTTACATGCCGTCCAGAAACACTCCATACGTGGCAACTGAAACAGCAAGCTTATAAGGCCAAGCCCTTAGTTGGTTCAAGGGTATCAGCTGCTGGAGTATCCCCGCTCCGAAGCATACAACTGGGAAAACTTCAAAAACCGCACTTCTAAAATCATTCCCATAGTCAAAGATCGAGTAAAACTCTTCAGTAAATATCAGACGAATGTGGAAGAACTGATCCAAAATTTTTATTTTGCTAAAAATTCAAATATTTAATTTACTGTATGGAAAGAGGCCGGATAATGAATTAATCGAGGTGATGTTAACGCGTCTACTTCTTTCGATTCAGAAGTTGATAGAAGTGGGAAATCCACAGACACTGGACAAACTTTCGCCAGACCATAATTCAAGGTTTTCGTCTCAACAAGAGCTCAAAGTAGGCAATATCCTTATCGACAGCCTAAGAAAACCGAAAAACGCGGTAGCAAGAAGACTAGTCAAAGTCATTTGGCAATCGCCAAAAGAAGCAACAGAAACAAGAGGCTGATAAACAAAATGATGTAAGCTACTTAGGGTATCCAAGAAGAGGGTCTGGTCACATCCTGATAAGAAACATTCCTCAGAGATTGAGCTAAATACCGTAATGATACAAAATGTGGCCTTGCCCGAAATCCACATAATACTGAATAACGTGCCTACCACTGCCTTACTCTACACTGGGGCGCAGTGCAGCTTTCTGGCACAAGATATTTTTAAAAAGTCTTAAATCTGCACTTGCAGATTAAAAACAAAAGTCAAAAAGTGTACTTTCTTGTAGTTAAAGGATCAGTTAACATCAGTAATTTGGGCCGGGGGGTTAACTTTTTTCTCGCAGCGATCGCGGACGTTATTTTAAGAATTCCACTTTGCAGGTACAAATGGATGCTGCAGAAGAAAAAGGGAGGTGCACCTTCAGAAGTAGAGCTGAATCACCTCCAGGAAGAGAATAAGAAGAAAAGCCCTGGTAAGATATTTTAAGAATCATTTGACACGAAACCTAGCTTTTGCCAGATAGTTGCCCAGGAAATAAGTACAAGAGATCCCCCCAGTAAGAGCCAAGCCTTTTAAATATGCCAGGATTAAAGAAGTAGTAGAAGAACATATTAGTGATATGTTGACAAATAAAATAATCGCGCCAAGTAACAGCCCCTACGGAAGTCCGGTAATCTTATTAGAAGAGAAAAATGGCTTCCCACCTTCAGATCCGAAATCGTGGAGATTCGCTGTAGACTATCGCAAATTAAATAGTACAACAAAATATCCTGTGTATTTCCTGTCCATTATAGATGAAGTAATCAGGAAAAAAATTGGCAAGTTATATGCCAACGCTTCATCTAACATCAGGATATTTTCAGACAGCAGTAAAACATGAAGATGTAGAAAAAACAGCCTTCATCACAAATCAGATGTGTGTGCCTTTTTGAGAATGCCGTTTGGCTTAAGTGGAGCTCCGGCTACATTCCGGAAAGTTGTGAATATCGTTTTAACTAAAACATGCATTAATAAATGCCCCAGTACCGGAAGATGACCAACATTTAGAAATCGCTGCGGCCGCCTCTGATTTCGCAGTCGAGGCCGTTCTTTCCCAAATCGGGCAGCCAGCTGCCTATTTTACAAAATTTAATCCGAGGTTCGAAGAACCATTTATTATTGAAAACGATCCAGCAGGAAGATGTCTGAGGTGCAAAATGACAGCGGAGTTTACATCCACTTCGCCCTCGCAAACAAGGAAGGCCAAAAGGAAGGCATCGGACCCAGAGACAAGGAGGATCGCCTAACCATTCAAGCGTAAAACTACCAGTATCCACAACCGAAAAAAAATGGATGCTCAATTCATCAACAAAAGGTTAAATAGAAAGGAAAATCTACACCAAACAAAGGCCACCCGCGAAGGAAAATCACAGTTCAAAGCTTGAATTGTTCTACTTGGGAGACAATTATCCACAAGATAATGGAGAACATCAAAAAACAAAACGATACGTGAAAATTTTCTCCTTCTTGTCATTTTCAAGTGAAATTCAGTTTATATCATTTTGTTCAAAGTTGCGAAGGAGAATAAGGTTTCCTCAAACGAGAACATATGTTATATGCTGCTAAAAGGAAGATTTTTCATTTAGTTCGCAAGTTCGCGATAAAGTGTACTGTAAATATCTTTTAATCGGAAAGACTTGAAATTACGATTCAAATAGTCATAAACTAAAAGTTAAAATTAAAATTTTTGAAAAGAATTGTAAAATATGTAAAGCAACTGTGTACGCTGTGATGTAAAGTGAATTGAAAACTTTTACTATGTTAAATGTGTAAACATTTTGTAACCAAAGTAAATTTTATATGATGAATGTAAAAGTTCAAACAAACATTGTTTAAAGGAAATATTTGAAAAAAAAAAGTTAGTAGAGGGAATGCTTTAAATGCCAGGCTCTCCAGTTACACGAAAGTTTATAACACTTTCGCTCATATAGTACACGAGGCATAGTTTTAAAAATAAGGTGCCCTTTTAGGTCTGGAGTGTAAAGATTTTTTTTTTACTTTTAGGAAGTTGGTTAGATGGTAGTGTTGTCATTTCAACACAAAATTTTGGAGCTCATCGCCCTACAATACATACATATCGAGAGCGTTGGGGGATTGAGTTTTAAATATGAGATCATAAAATTTTATGTGGGCCAAACAAACTGATAAAATGTAAATTGTAGGGGAAAGTGTAAGAATTTATCTCTATATAGAGTACTAATACTTTTTTCTTCCAGATATATTGGAAGACACACAAGAAGTCAAGACAATTATGTAGAGTGCTGAAAATAGGAATGTCAAAATTTGGAAAAATATTTTTCTTTATCATAGTATTAACTCAGACCTTTGTAAAGCTGGCCCTAAAACGAGGCTAAACTTCGATTCTTCCTAGTGTAATTTAGATTGAGAAATGTAAAGTTTGAAAAGTAAACTTAGAGAATGTTTTTGTAGAATTTAAAACTCTCAACAAGGTCGTTGTGAGACCTTTTCATCCAAGTACTTAAATTCTGCTGGGGGAAAATGTAAGGTGTATTTTAATTTTATAACAGTTATTTTAATTTTGAAACTCTTGCCCTTCAATTCTTATTTCTCACATACAACTCCCTACCAGAATGATGTTTTAGAATCGCCTTGAATGCAGTAGTATTTATTGGAATTTCAACTAACTTCGACAGAGAGTGCTAGGAGGACTAAGAACTCCTAGAGGCGTGTGTTTGTCTTCTGATTAATTTAATATTGAAGCTGTTATGCTCGGCCGTATTATTGCCTATTTATAGTCGTTGCCTAGTTTAATTTAAGAGCCAAATACGTTAGACAATTGTGTCTAGCTTCGGCTAAGACTAGTTTAGTTAGTATTAGATTAGTTTTTTATTTTCTTACTCTGAGTTTAAGCCCATGTAGAGGCTTTCCTGTAAACCCGAGAAGGGGCCGATTCTATTATTTATTTGAGTGTATAAAAGGGTAACTTAACCCTTCTCGAGTCTACATCTTTAGTTGTATGAATTCAGCGATAAGGCGCTGCGTAGTTCATTAAGTTCCTCGACGTTTATCATAGACAAAGGGTGAAGAACATCACAATCTAATATTGAAAGTAGTGTTTGAGGAGTGTTGTTGCATACACTGAGTGGTTCTGATATTCAGATTTTTGAGAAGTTCCAAAGTTTAAGGGTTTCCCTTCGTAGGATGTCGTACACGATAATGCTGGATGAAAAAGGTCCCATTCAATGTTTTCTAGAAGAACAACAAAAGAAAATTGTTAATTACATTAGCAATGTCCTAAAAGACAAAACTCATCCAAGAAAAGACTGCAAAGAGTTGTTACAACTCTCACTACTATACCTAGGAGGAAGGTCTGAAAAGGAAGTCGTTTTGACGACTTCCTTTTCAGGATCGCTGGGGTTCTGCATCAAGCAAGGTGGATGACAATATATACACATAAAATTTTTCTCTTCACTAAACAGTTGAATATTAATGAACGAGAACAAGAATTGAAAGGAATGAAATAAGTTTTCGTCAGCTTTATATATGTTCGCTTTTGGCCCGAGGCAACTGCCAAAGTTTCCAAAGCTCCATGGTCTCCAAAGAATGATTCTGATATGCTACAACTTCTGAGCATTTGCCCAGATGCAGACGTCAAAAACGCTCTTTAACAGCTGGTAAGAGACATCTTTGATATCTATCGGAAGCAAACGTAGAATTGGCTTTTTTGGACGAGCGTATTACTCAAGCTGATAAAAAATATGACTAAAAATTTAGAAACCAAACCTGCAAAGAAAAAGGAAATGAAACGATTAGAGTATAAAACCTAATTTTTGGAGGAAAAGACCTGAGTCATTTTGTTATAAGAAAACTTTGATTTATTAGTAAAAAAATGTCTCAGGTTGACGTTCTTCAAATTGTTTGGGATTCACGACACAACAAAATACTGCAGGGATTCTCTAAAAAGCCATGTGAACGCTCTTAAAGTAGTCAATGATACCCCAGAAAGAGGAATTGCTCTGATAAAAAAAGTTTAACAAATCGGTCAGGGACAAATAGCAAAAGCCGTTCATGTTGAGGGTAGTTGAACTACACAAAAAAGTTCTCGAAGTGTGCCAAAGAAGGTATTGCATCTTTCAAATCTAAAATAAATAAATAAAATAATATTCTCAAACTATTAATATATTATTTAGATGAAAGGAAGTTTACAGCTAAATTACGTAAGAAATTAATTTTTTTCAGTTTGACATATGGGAATATCTGCAAGGTCTTTTGAGTAGTTAATCGAATATTTCATTTTAATTTGTGCCTTATCTGAAGTGCATGTACTTTGAAATTTACACGAAGTAAAAACGGTTACATGAGTAATAATATGAATTTTAGTTTATTTATGATGTCAATGTAAATAAATAAGAAACCTATCCTAAATAGAATGGAAGGCTATATTATTTAAAATCGAATTGAAAATATCTCTACTAATAGTCAAAACCATTTCTCAACGGGAAACACACTGAGATTATTGCCAGTATTTTGGGACAGATTTCAGACACATAAACAAATCAGAAACTAACCTTAAGATTCAAGAAGAGGGCAATAAACGTTTTCCATTTTTGTTATTCGTCTAAATTTCTAAATATTCTATATTGGTGATACACATGTACATTTTCACTCTTAAAATAAATCTGAAATAGTAATAAAAATGTATATTGGATCAGAAGTGATTCTTCCTGGAACCTCTATACCTGAATTTCTAGTAAATGTAGGACATCTTCATATCAAGTAAAGAAAATGTAAAACCACGCTTTTACGTGATTAAGTATCATAATCAAATACTATTCATGATTGAATAGACTCGGTCTTCATTCAAGCGATTCCGTTTCTTTAAGTGCTATTTAATGAATACATTCATAGGTTAGGTAGTTAAGAAAACAAAATGCGTTCTTCCTACTTCATAGATAACTACGAAGTATCACTTAACATTTACATCAGAAAATATTTCGTGCCTATTTGTACAAGGCTGTTGTAGCGAGGAAATTTTTTCTGTTCTGATATAACTTAAGTAATTTATCTTTCTTGTTTTATTTCAGTACTATTTTGTTTAGAAGCAAAAGTGCAGTAGAATCAAAATAAGGCTTTGAATAATTAACTGTCTGCAGGCGCTTATGTATATGTTTCCGCCTACAAAATAATTTATGCTTTTAAATATGTAAGTAATAAGACAATTGGGATAATTATAAGTGTTGCATAAGAAGTATTACCAGATGCCAAATATCACTGACAAAATACTTTGAAATAATTTAAAATATTCCTGCAATTGCAATAACAGTAACACAGGTAGGAAAAGTCACAAAGAATGAGTATCATGGGATGGTTCGCCACTACACTGAGAAGTATGGAGTAGACATCGGCTCATTATGTTACAATGCACAACCCAAACCATAACATTAGAACGATTTTTAGTGGCGTGAAGAGTGTATCTAACGGAGTAATATGATCGTACAGAAGTTAATTTTTAACTAAATAAAAACAAATAATTACTGAGAAATGCACGAACATTTTGAGCAGAAAAACTGTTGGCGTTAAAGCGAATATACTCTGCCGTTATATTACCATTGAACACTCATAAGAAATTTCAAATATTAAAACTGATTGAAATCTATTTGTTGCGCACTGGTACAAAAGATGAGCTTAAAAAGTGCAATGAAACATCTAGAAGGGAATTGGCTAAACTGGTAGGGATATCTAAAGTTAGACACCTATGTTTCTTACCAACCAAACCCTTCTTTAATTAACTATGGCACCTGACCAGAGTTGTATTTCATCTGCTGTCGGGTATAGGGTCAATTCATGCATGTGAACTAATTTTTTAACACATGAAATCTACTTGGATTCCTTAGGGAAAGGCCTAAGCTCAATGCTGAAATTAACAAATTATACAGCTAACAGTGAATAATTAATTACGAATAAGCAAGGAAAGTGAACTCATTAATTTTTAATAAGCTCTACGTATTTGTTAGATCAACACATATTCTTTGAACAAAAAAGGTAGGCGCAAAGCTTCTGGCCAGGAGAAAAGCTTAAGCGAAGAGGACGCATCAGTTCATAGAAAGAAGGGAGGAAGTCAGGTTTACTTATGGTTTACAATTCGGTGATTGGTCAAGAGTCATCTGCATTAAGGGTTAATAAGATCGCATGATTAATTTGAATGACGCAGTTTAGACTGAAGCGCTATTTTTAGGACAGACAGATGAAGTTCCCAAAGGAATTAAAAAATATAAGAGGTTATAGCGAATTAAATTTAGAAGTTTCCTTTCATATTTTTTATCTTACACATATATATGTGTGTCTATATATGTGTGTCTATCTTACACATATATATGTCTGTCTTCATGTCATTCTAGTGTTGAAATTTATATGTGTGTCTGTGTATGTGTGTGTAAGATATAATAAAAGACGATCGCTACTCTAAGGAATAATTGGAAACCTCAAAATTGACTATTCTAAATTTGATATTCTCCGACTAAGTTTATCTTTTCTCCCAAATTTGAGATCTCTCCAAATTACACACCGCTGCTTGCAAAGAGAGCTAAAACCTAAAATTAAGCAATCGCAGCTTAGCTGTATATATGCACCTGCGTAGTACAAATACTGCTCCGTGAGCAATCACGTCATTCCTTTTCTTAACTTCTGCCCCGCAAACATCTCTGCGCTGCTATGCTTAATTGTTCCCACTTTACTCTTCACCTAAATCCCGTGTACGTAAAAATTATTGTATTCAACTATGATTAAAAAATATCTTTTCTACAAAAGAATGATTTGATACCAAAAAGAATAAACATTGCGAGTATTCGAATTCAGTTTTGTTAGCTTCGTCTTCGTGCCTTCCCCCTCAGCCATTACGACAGCCGGAAGTTAAACTACGCAATTTTCAAGCAGCGCATTAAAATATCATATATATATATTATTAGAAAAGTATATATGTATATGTATTACCTATATCTTTAAATGCTGTGGATGAATAATATTTTTTAATTTTTGACAGATTTATTGGGAATTTTAAATTTTACTGGTTTTTAATTTTATTTTTCGTGTCTTTGTGGATTAGATAGCAAATTTCATATTTCTTATCTATCTATCTGTATATATATATATATATATATATATATGCAAGTAAAACTTTATTTCTTCACTTGCACGCAAATTATTTGTAGGTTTCTTTGCCCATATGAGAGTGATGCAAGTAAAAGTAATTCTTTCGGCACTTCAGGTGTTTATAGATTAGAAGCTCTCGTATCATCAGTTTCAGCCCTCAATGAATCGAATTCTTCCGAAACCTTCAAATAGGTCGAGTCCTTCCGAAAGTATATTTTTCAGTGTGACATGAAAAAAATTCAGACGAAACATTTCTAATTCATTCTTTTACTCTCTTTACTTTTTTTTCCCTTTTTTTTTTTTTTTTTTTTTTCCAGTTTTCCTGTCCTTTTCACTGCATTTTAAAGTTTTCAACACATAAATATTTTTACAGACCTGAAACGTTTAGAAAGAAGCCACAACATAAAGAAGCTTATTTTGAAGTCTAGTTTATGTCAATTTTCACCTTTTGTTAGAAAGTAGTTTTCTTGAACGTAAATTATTGTATATTCTTGTATGGTCTAGTAATAACAGCGTTCAATGACACTAGGTGCATTTCATCCCCCAAAAGACTCAACTTGTCATTCTTGCATAGTTGGTTTCAATGGTTTAACAATTTATTTTTTTTATACTCTTTCAAGAAGCTCAACTGTTTCTTCTTTGCAGAAATACAAAATAACAACACATCTAATAATTAAAGTTTACGAACATTTCTCTTGGTATAAGCTTACTTAACTTTAAACTACATTTGTTGATGCAAGTTTGCCAGTACCATTGGTAATTAAAGAGCAGACAAATTAAAATTTTCAGCTGTAGTGGTAATCATTTATTCTTTCTTCAGCACGAGCCTGCTGAGGCTTGACATTTAAATCGAAGAATATAATAAACTCTTTACAGATGAAACGGTTTCTATGAATTACGTGAAGAATTTTTGAGTATGTTGCATTTTAAATAAGTGCCACCCTCAAAAATAATTTTTTTTATCATTCTTATAACACTTCTTTGTTGTATTTAAACTTTAGTAGTCTTGTGTAGCCAAACTTTGGCCTCGCTGCATTCTGATAACAGAAGGGTCTTTTAAGAATTCTTCATTTATTTTTACACATGTCTATTTTCTTTATGATATATTATGCCTTCTTGGCACTGTTATAAAGTATTTCTCCCGTCTTCTTGGCATGCCTTCGTGATGTGGTGGTCTGCACGCTGGGCGCGTATTCCAGAGGTTCGCGGTTCGATTCCCGGCGAAGGCGTTGCTAATTTTTCATCTTGCCTGCTTCCAAAAAAACCTAATGTCTCTACAATGTAACCTTTTGTATCATCTATGTTTCATATTGTTCATTTTGAAACAGGAAACTCAGTTCTTCATACGGTTTTAATTGACAGAAAAATGTTACTTTCTTGATCCATTGAAAATACAGTAATGGTGTAGCTAGTTCTACACCCTTCAGCTTCTTTTTCTAAATTTCTTCTAAGAATATCTTATTACTTAGTTCATGAAAAAGTAGCATTAGCCTTCTCAAATTCAAATATTGCTCCTTTTTTTATTTATTCTTCTATACATACTTTCTTCTTTCTTTCATCCATTGTCCTAAAATAAAATATAATAAATTTACCAGAAAGCCTAAATCTAGGCTACCTTAATAGTGGGCCGTATGAATTTTGTCTTTTGAGTGTCATGAAGTGGAATGAATTGTATAGGAAACATTGCTAAAACATGAATTAAACACAAGATCTTATAATTCAAAAAATGATATAAGTTCTACCCAGAACTGGGCATTCCCTCAAATGAGTTAAATATGTGCTTTATACTTTTTAAATATAATTTGAAAAATACTAAGGGTACATTTAAATAGAAATATGACACATTAATAAAAAATGACATACAGTTGTAGAAGTGTGTTTTCATTTCCTTTTGCGTCTGCTCAGTGCTGAAGCGGTGAAATTTTCAACGATGTATATAATCTATTGTAGAAACCAAGAAGTGTGTGAAGACAGTGTAGTGTCCCTATGGCCACGTGTTGTGTCGTCCTAGTTAACAACATGACCAATAGCCGTGATTCTCTCCAGCGAGGTGCGGCAATATGATGCACGAACTCCTAACATGGAATGTAGACTAGAACAGGAGCAGAAATCTAGCAAAGTATGCAGGGCAGCATTTACTACGAAGCCAACAACAGGTTATTAAGCCCAGTTGCTCAGGGGCTGAGGAGTGCACTGAAGATATATGTCAAGTATTTGTGCTTTTTGGTGTAAAACAAGGTAAACGAAATTACTCTGTTTTTCCTTTGTTTTACTAAAATTGTATATAATTAATAAAAATCATGAACCGAATATTCAAATTGAGAAATTGTATAACACTAACTTTGAAATATGACATTTCTAAGCAAAAAAGAGTTTTAATATAGTCAGATCTCTGGATTGACGCGTGTGGGCGAGTTAATCAACCCGGAAACTACCGAAGCTAACCAAGCCGAACTTGAGAAATGGCTCTCAAAAAAGAAAAAGCTTTAGCAGTTACTGCTCTGAGCGTGAAATTATCTGAGGTAGTGCGCATTAAAAAATATCATGCTTCGTCATGAATGCATGGATGAAACTGCACGGAATTCATCAGCCTAAAGATGTTATTACTAAAGTAGGCCTTATAAAGCGTTTTATATCTAAAAAAATGAATGCGAACTAAAAAATACAGATGCCTCTGTTTTATCAGTTATTATTTATTTATGTTTTATTGCATCAACTAAAATCAACTACGCAACAACTGGTAAATGTTTGGCTCTAATCTCGACTAATGCATGCATGATATTATGTTTCAGGCCCAAAAACCTAATTGCCCCTAAATGAACTAGCGAATTTCTGTTTTCATCAAATGAATATGCCTGAGATACGTTAGAACCCGTAATGTAAAAGTTGTTGTCTGACACATTTCCCATGTATCACTAATGTGTGTGTGTGTGATTATGGCAAAGCCTCGAGGGCTATCCGCCTAAGGGGAGGGATGCCTTCATGGAGGACTTTCTAAGGGAAACTGGTTCGTATACACGTTACACATGGGGAAAACCACGAAAACAGCCATGCAGCCAGCCCGTTCGCGGGATTCGAAACTCGGACCGAACTACCAGTGTTCAGCGACTTTACCGCTCTGCCGCTGCCATGTATCACTAAACAGGAACATTCTGTTAATTAGCTATTTGAATTTTTTTTACTCAAGATTTTTAATTTGACTACATATTTTGGATCCAGATTTTATTAATCAACTTTTAAAACTTATCATCCTTTTTTACATTTCCCCATAGAAAATAATTGATATTTAAGTGTGCTAAAATTTCTATATTGACATTTTAAAAAATATTTTCATGTATGAGCTCCTTTCTGTAAATTCATCTCAAGCGTGAGAGTTGGTAAGTTGGTAACTTCATTGTTAAAGAATTAAAAAATACACATTGAAAAAAATGCGATGTTTATTCAATGAAAGTTAAAGACCAGGTCATGATATTTAGTCTTTTAAATGTTGGAATTTTAATTAAGCTTTTTGAAGTTGTTTTATGCCAACTGTCTAACCTCTTTCTTTCCATCTTTTAAAACTTTTCCCTATCAATTCGTAATATGTTTAAAAAATGAAAATTTTTAAAGATTGTCTCCTCTTCTTTTTTCTAAAAAATCTTCGCTTTCAGTTCAATATTCAAGACTTTTTTTCCTAAATTTCGAAGTATTTTACAGATGTTGTTCTTGAAATAGTTAAAAAATATATTGAACATTTCTGTCAGTACAGAAAGCATTTTGTAAGAATATGCTTTATGATTAAAATTATATCTCTCATTAAATTAGATACCAAAATTTCATTTTGTCGCTTAGAAGTCCATTTATTCCAGATTAAAAGTATTTTCAAACAACATTTGTCCAGTACTGCTATTTCTTTTCCAAAAGTATTCTTCTACAGCAGTCTAAAAACATTATATCAACTCTTTGTATTTCACCGACCAGTAGATTGAAAAATGAATTCCAATAAATTGTATCCCTGCGATATTGTACGCCTTTGTCGTATAATAAATCGGTTCTGCTTTCTTAAAGGACGCAGCGCTAAGCGAAACTATTGTGGTTAGTATTTGAAAGAGGATGTTATAACAAGAACTTTTGTTCGTTAAATGGAATATATAAAAAAAAAATCACAGAAATCGAGGAGACATCATGAATGAAAGTGTGCACTATTATATTCAGGAACAGTATGAATTAGACATGTCGTTTTCATTCTTTGAAACGAAATGCCGTCCAGGTGTTATAAAAAATAAATGTATTCACTATTTTGCTAATTTTATAACGAATAAATCATTAGAAATTTTGAAACTTCGAGGAAATCGGTTTGATAATTATTATAACATTATAAAAGTATTAATGAACATTTATAAATTAGACTATAAAAAAGTTCCTTGCCATAAAGACAGTCATCTTAACTTATTTTTATAAACAGTAAAAAATAAGTGGACTTCCGAATTCGCTCTTATATTACAAACCGATTCTAAAGTGTTGTTAAAATTAAGTACAAATATTTTTGTAAAAGCATTTTGAAAATTTTAAATATTAAATCCTCATGTTTTAACTTTCTACACTAAAATTAAAATTCTAAACTTTTAAGTTAGCAGTCTATTTCTTCCCCTGTAATTCAGTTTTATATCATCAGCTAAATTTTGTTCATTACCTTTCCTAATTTATTTCGGTATGTATACATCTTCCGATTAGAAATATCGCGGAGAGTTTTAATTAAGCTGTTGATGTCAGGCTATATTCAAGAGTGCGAAGGTTAAATGATAGGATCAGGCAATAAATTGGCCTGTAGCACTAAAAGTGTCAAAGAAGGTCGTTTGCACTCAGTACTGATACGTTTTTTTATTGAGAAGTCTAACACGATAGCTGGGCGAACATTGTAATCAACTACCCTACTAAACACTTTTTTATTCACCAGGGAGAAGGTTATTTAAGCTCTCAGAAACTGGCACATGTTACAAAGAAAGATATGCCAATAAAACATTTTAAGTCTTCTAGACTATTTTTTTTTACATTTTCATTTCAAAGCTGGATTAAATCAAATGACAATTGTTTTTCTAGCAAATTTAACTTCAACATTATCAACATAGAATTAAAAAATTAAATGAAATGTTTCTTATTGGTAAATCTTAAGTCACAGTAGTTGTGCGTTTTTCTTGCCTAATATTAATTGTGTAAAACATAAAGGTTATGATCATGATTCACGCTTCTATTTTATTCACGAGTTGGGAGAGCATCAATTTAATCAAGAATATACTAGTATTTCAAGAGTCAATATACCATTTTCACGTAAAGTTGGTGTATTTAATTATGGCAAAGCACACTAGGGCTATCTGCCTAAGGGGAGGGATGCCTTCGTGGAGGACTTTCTAAGGGAAACTGGCCCGTATACACGTTCCACATGGGGAAAACCACGAAAACACCCATGCAGCCAGCCCGTTCGCGGGATTCGAACCTCGGACCGAACTACCAGTGTTCAGCGACTTTACCGCTCGGCCGCTGGTGGGCTTTTCACGTAAAGACTCAACTTGAAAATAAGAACTTCCAGTTGAAACACAGAACTATTTAATGAAGAGCTTATGTACATTATTTACATTATTCAAAACACAAAATTTACAAATAATATAAATTTCCCTTCATAGGGCCAAGATTAGTTTATCAAGAACAATTATTATAATTGTTGATTACCGCTATGCGGCCAAGAAACAGATCATTTCAAGCGTCGCACTCAAGCTAAACTAAAAGAGTTATTACATTCTTTCTCTGCCGCCAGTCACGTGACCTAGTCGGCGAAAGACGATAAATAATAAAAGAAAAATTGGTTCCATCGGAGGGAAAAAAAAAAAAACAATTTCAACATTAATCGCTGCGATACAAAAAATATTGAACGTTAAGATTATCCATATAAACAGAACAGCCAAAGTATACTATAAATTAAATACAAACTACATTAAAGAGAGAAAAGCAGTGAAAGCATGATAATAAATGAAGCTCGACTTGAAGACTCTAATGAAATAAATAACGGAAATATATTGTTAAAATTAAGTTATAAACCAATGTAATATTCGAAATTTGGTATTTTAAACATATAAGTTACCTTAACTGCAGTGGTTAGAAGTAACAATGCTGTGATAAATTTGGGCTAATGAAATCGTGATCTTCAATCAATTCTATGCTTTTGTGGGCTAATTTTGTATTCCATTGTTTCGTTTCGTTATTATCCGTATTGCAAAACTTTATTCATATTAATAGAACTTCGTTCTCAGAGGAGTTAGCATCATAAATTCGTTAAAGATTCATTTTAATACTTATACCGTTCCAATAATTCTTTATTCTGAGTTACGTTTTCTAAGTATATCAGGACTTGTATTTCTCCTTATCTGTTTGGCGAACATGACGTGAGTTTGACTACAAACTATGTCCTATGGAGTGTAGAAGAGATGACAAGATGAGAAGGATTTAATTACCCTTTATTTTCAACGATATTACAAGCGCTCCCGCACTTCGGGATACAAAGACCAACTACTTGTGGTCTGAACGCAAACTATAAAAACTACTAACTAACTAAATTTAAAATTAGAGTTAACTTCGAATATTTTACACAAATGACTAACACTAAGACTGGCCTTTTTAAATTATTACGTATGTAGTATGCAAACTGCAGAAAACTACAATACGTCTTTAGCTTTCAAGAGGACTAAAACTTCTGACCTTAAAGGCGAACAGCAATTGATTTCAAACTCGCGTGAAGTATATAGTGGCAAGAAGGCTCACTCTCTCCCCATCTAACTCTGCTCTTGACAAAACGCCACAACTTGAATACTTAAGCGTTAGCAAGTACAATTTGCGTAATCATATTCACGCGTTTATTCTAGCCGGAAGTGGAAAATAAGAGAGGACAGTACAGTTTTAAAATAATATAAACGTTAGTAAAACTTAAGATCCTTACAAGTATTGCTAACATTTTAAAAAATTTGTTCTGTGTTCTTTCAGCTCCATGTAGTAACTGTAGCATAGCCATCTTTGCTCTTCATTTTTTAATTCTAGGTCTGAGTTCAGGATAAGTTCCAGATATTTGTAATAATACTGAATAAAGTTTAATCCTCTACATTTCGCAAATGCACAAAACTAGAGATCTAGAGATCTTATAAATGTATTTATGATTTATGGAGATACATATTTGGCCCTAGAAGGGCTAAATTAACTATAGGCACTTTGAGAACGTATTATGTTGTGATCTCATAAAATAATAACTGAATAAGGACGATGTATTGATACTTTGATCCATATTTATTATTCTAGAATACCGCTGGAGGTGCATTCTAGAGCAACTCAGTTGAATCTTCTAAGGACTAAGGAATTAGAATTTTATAAAATGGCATCACCTACAACAATACGTTTAGGATGAGCAATGAAAATAACGACAGCAGGCTGAAGAAATTACAAGGAGTACGACGTACAATCAAAAAAGATGACCAGACAATAGCATAAAGAGTTTACATGATGGTAACGTCTTTGAACGAATGCATAATACATGATTTGAAATGCTAATTGTTTGGTAGAACCTAATATTTAGATTCTTCCACCAGTTGATAGTATCACGAATTCTTGTCTTCCTCAAGAACACATAAAAATAATTTTTCAGAAGCTGTAGCTTAAAGTTCCTGAGCGCTTCTTAGTGAACCTAAACCGAACTTCTCCAAGAAGCACTGAGGGACTTAAGTTGAACTTCCCCACCTACATCGCAGAGGCTTTTCAAGCGATCCTACTTGCCCGCTTTGTGATTCTGGAGAAGAAAGGGACAGGGACCACTTGCTTCGATGTGGGACGACTTCGATTTTGTTTTGTTTTTAGCCCTATTGCTCTGTTTATAAGATTTTAGTTCAATTGTAATTTTTTGGCTTGCCATTAGAAATAAAAAGAAAAATTCAACTTCTAGAATGGTGGAAATTTCTCTTTGACTTATGAGCTTGATTTTATCATTTCTTAAACTCCTGGGCCAACTAACAAAGAAGGATAAACTTTTGATTTAAAACTGCATCACTGTTAACAGTTGCACAATAGTTAGAAAGTCGGATGATTTTTGGATAAGCATTAGAATTTCTGGAAAACATACTTTTGTAATATTACATTTTAGACTTTCCGATTATATGAAAAGCAAACTTTTGGAATGACTAGTTTAACCATTAAACAAAGATTTGGGAGAACAATAGCCCAATTAATACAATATACATTTATATATACTTATATATGCTGCCAAGTCCTTTTTTAAAATCACGAACAAAAAATTTTGTAAAAAGTCCAGCACAAAATGTATATTTCATTTCTTTCACAGAATTCATATTTATTACCTTTGAAATTTTTAAAAAAGGTCATTTTAATAATTTATGCCATTTTATTTACTAAAGAAAGTTGGAAAAAGGACTTCCATCCGCCTCAAGTTATGAAATAGCAAGTAGCATTATACGCAAGTTCTGAAAATCAAATTAAAATTCATTATTTTCAGCTTTTGCATTAATCGAAAATAAATGCTACATAATACTGATTATAAAATGCTACACAATACTGATTATAAAATGCTACACAATACTGATTATAAAATGCTAAATGATGCTAATTATAAAACAAGCTGAAATTTAATTCAAAGATATCTCTTCCTTTAGTGCCATTAGTTAAATTCCACTATTTGCTTTTGCAGCATACTGTAAGGCCTTGAACAAGCTTCTGCTGAAATGCTTCTTAAGTTCAATAAATTCCGTGCAGAAAATCTGAATTTCGACAACAAACATTTTATTTACTTCAGCAATATTCTTGCAAATTAAGTACAGTTGCTGTAAGAACAGTATATTTTAATATCAGCAAATACTTTTCCATTTGTCGGTACTTTCACCTGTAATATAGTAGAATTTTGAGAAACTGGACGAAAAATTCGCCCTGCTCCTCAAGTGAGCTCTGCACGTTGATCAACATACGGGTATCCTTCATGCACGACTAAGACATTTGCTTCACAAATAGCTTAGATTTGATTCAACGCCTTTAACTGGATGTCCCAAAGTTCTCCCTCAACCTAAACTGCTGGTATAAAGAGTATGGTTTCATTTAATGTGTCAATATTTAAACACTAATTCAAGAAGTCAAACGACAAGAATCAGCGTTATATTTGTAAATTTTGCAAGACTACTATTGATGATTTAACTACAGAACCAGCTTCCTCAGCTGTCAAAGTACAAATGAACAAGATAAGATATGATTAAGAATTGCTGGACAGAAGTTAAACTGCTGGCGCCATCTATTGATGAAACAAGAAAAATTAAAACATAATGTCCTTAAAAGCGAAAGATAAAGATGGATTGGGTTTAGAGTCGTTAACTACAACAGAAAGATTTTTTTAACGTGAAACGCCTCTAGAAAATTTAATTCACCAATGAACGATTTTTTTAATAGTTTTGGCTGCCAAAAAATGAAAAGTGTGAATTTCGGACCAGCAGTGTTGGGCAACCGGGGATTTCTGCGTTTCATTTTTCCTAACATATGCCTCATGTTCTTTAATGAGAAATTTTAAGGCTTTCTTAGTTTGACCAATGTAAATTAAATCACAAATGCAAAGAATCCTGTAAATACTCAGGAATTCAAATCTGGAATGGGGTCCTTAAGTGTGAACTGGGAATTTTAACGATAGGAGAATAAACACCCGAAAGTTAAATTTCTATAAAATATGTGCAATTTTATAGCTAATCGTTGCAAAGAAAGGAATTACAACAGAATTCTTATAATCTTCTAAAACAAGAGTATGCCTCTTGGTGTGTTGAGATGAGAATTTTGTAACTGCTTGATTAATAATATTGGGTGAAAAGCCCTTGTCAATAGCTTTTAAATAATTTAGTTCCTGATCAAGAGCCAATTGGGAGGAGCAAACTTGTAGTACACGAAAAACAAAGGAATAAAATGACGCTAACTTTTATTTAATCGGATGGCATGATTTGAAGTGTAATGGAAGGCAAAACGATGAAGTTTTATGGTAAAGAGTAGTACTGAAGTTGGATGTGTTACGTGTGACCAAAATGTCGAGGAACAGAAGAGAATTGGATGTGTCAGTTTCAAATGAGAACTGAATAGCAGGTTCAATGGAATTCCTCTTTGAAAGAACTTTATTTAATTCATCTTTATTACCGTCAAATAGGGCGAATAGCAGGATCAATGGAATTCACTTTTGAAAGAACTTCATTTAATTCAACTTTATTACCGTCAAATAAGGTAAATGTATCGTCTATATAGGGGAACCACACCGAGAAGTTTAAAATTTCAAATAATTTTGATTCATAATAATGCATGTAGATATCAACAAGGATGGGACTAAGAGGGCTTACCGTGGCTAATCCTTTGGTTTGCTTGTAATACTTATTTGGAAAACAAAATGTGTTTGTTTCCAATAAAGTTTAGTAAGGAACTTAGCTCCTCAATTTCGATGCAGAAGAAATGAAATTCACGAAGTCTGGTTTCTTGATATTTTAATGCACATTCCCCTCGTTCATTTGTACTTAGGCAGCTGAGGAAGCTGGTTCTGTAGTAAACCATCGAAATCAGTCCTGCAAAATCACAAACATTTATTTTCCTTTCATTTAGTTTAAGTGATTAATCATGACAATTAAACATTTAAAAGGAAAAAATCCCTCTCCCTTCTATTAGTTAAATAACCACTAAAAATAAAACGAGAGGGGTAAAAATACACTCACGGAAGCCGCATACACAATAGTCTGTGGGACTCGAGGAGTGTCGGTGCATTTCTTTAATACGTCGAAATCAATATTCGGTCGAAATCTTCCCGACATTCATCATCTAAAGTCTGCTCAAAGCACTAACGGTGGAATACTCCTTCCCTTTTATTTTGAAGTTCGCCGATAAAGCTAACGGCAGGCTAGAAGACAACTAGAGATGACGACACACCCGCTTCAATATTCTCATCAGTAATCTGGTTCTTCAGCGAGAGCCCTCTGACTAATTTTTCAACAAGGAAAAAACATTAGGTACGAAATAAAAACCAAAGTATTTGAGAATTGTTGGTCAGGGTAAACGCGGGACCTAGCTCCATTACCATCAACACCGACACCGAAAACGTCATGAAGAGAGCACGCAACGCACTCGGATCGGTCTCGAAGCTCTAAAGCCATCAAGAAGCGATAGTAACTTTTACCACAATCAGCCCTTAGCTACGCACGTGAAAAAAAACTTCCAAAAGTCTGGAAAATCTGCTAATACCTTTCTGCTTTTTGTTCAACTACTTTGAAAACCTCTGTAACGCTCAGAACGTGGTCTGCCTCTATAATCACCATTCGCTCAAAATATCAATAAAATCAAAATTAACCAATCCTAAACAAAACTTGAACGCTTTCTAACCAGTTAGAACAAAGACAATAAATAATGAAAAAAATTCGAAAAAAATCAGTCCCCTCTTTTAAATGACATACCCTTTCTTTTCGCACAACATCATAGAAATATTTTCAACAAATAATTCTGTCAAGTAAGCCGCCCGTTAAAGCTATTCGCCTCCAAACGATCAAACCATATGTTCAACCCCGAAAGATAAGAGGACCAAAAAGGGAGCTGGCTGCCGACTTTTGACCACAAAGTGGTCAGTCCGTGAGAATGGAAAAATACGCCTTTTTCGCTGCATCAAACTTTCCGCTAAATAAGAGTGTAATATTATGCCTTTTCAGACACAATATTAACTGCTTAAACCGGGAAAAAATTATCTTCAACCTCCAGTGGTGCCGGAAAAAAATCCCGGTCACGGCACCAGTGTAATATTACGTTTATGCCACAATAAGACTTGAAGTTAATTCCTAACCAACCCTAGTATTCCAAATTTAGCAAAATCATAAAGGAACATATTCGCTCCTTTAAGATTTACTCTTATACAATTTTTCTCACAAATATTCAGTTATATGATCTTAATTACGTAGGAGATGGATTGCGTTGTGCTATGATATTTCCAGAACTGTGCAAATGAATGATATGTATAACTTAAGCCAATAGCACATAATTCATTTTTAACCATTAACTATCAATTTATTTTCGTCATAGGACTCAAAGTGAATTACACTGTAATCGTTTTTCTTTACACGTCTGAAATATCAATAAATATCACCAATCATTATTTAAGAAGTTCATTTTTTCCTTTCTAATAATTTCCGAATTACAATTTTGCCTACAACCCTAAATTCAAGAGAAACAAAGAACAAGAATTTACAAATAAGGAACACAATTATTATTATCATAATAAAGGCATTGGTACCCCATAAATTATCTATAGCTACTACCTTGTGGTTAGCAGTAAGCCTTATTAAGACCTTTCCTTTAGATACAATTTATAATTCTGAGTAAATATGATCTAATACAAATAAAGGTATTCAGCCAAGGCACACTTTTAAGTATTAAATACATTGAAAAGAAACAAAGAAACAGGAAACTTTTGGTAACGAGCAACTTCTGTTGATAATACTTCGATTTCTATTTTAGTCGATCATTTTCTAAACATTTCTCAGATCTTTTTACTCAATCGTGATGAGCCAAGAAAAACACCTTTAAATTCTAAACATGACCCAACTGAGCTGTCCAAGGCCGGAACGTGAGAACAAGAAGATACTCATTCTAGATAAAAAAATGGAGAACATGATGGTGAATGTGGCCCACATCAAATAAACGTATTTTTTCTTAAAGGAGATCTAGAAGTCCATTAGAAGGGTTATCGATGATGGTCTCACTTTTCTTTTACAGATGGGTTGAGATTGTCTTGTTAACTCTTCTCGGCGCGAAATTAGGCTTCCTCGAGCTCATGGCTGGTGACGTCATGCGTCTGGAACGTAAGAGGTCGTCCCGTTACACAGCATTCGATGAAGACGTTCAGCGTCTCACTTCGCAGTTCGCAGCACTAACTTAGCAATTCACAGCGAAAAATTCTAAACTATGCGGCTGACAAATAATTATAAGCCATAAAGACGACAAAGACCTCTTACTCGACATTTCTTGAAAATCATAACCAAACGTCTCTAAGTAATTCTTATGAAGGCAAAACTCTAATCCACTGAAGGAAACACCGTAATTCAAAGGAAGAAAAAAAACGAGCTCTTGCAAACACCCAGAATAGATGACTCAAACTAGTCTCTTCATAGACTAGTTTGAGTTAATAATAGGATTACAATTAGCTGATTCTTATGAATTCAGTGACAAAAATATTGCTGTTTTGATCGAAGCAGTTTACTATTATGAAGTAATGACTGGTAGACCTTAAACGCTTTAAAAATAAACTTATAGCTTCCGAAACAATATTTGGATGGTGCCTTCAAAGCCAGACTGATTCTAACGGTGAATTGTTAAAAATGCACATTATTATTGACGATAAATTGGTCTCAACACAGTTAAAGAAATTTTGGGAATTAGAAACATTGGGAATTGAACAAGGAAAGGAAATTAGTAAAATAGGTAATGACATTTTAGAGAATTTTAACAGAACTAACACTTTCTATTTAAAGAAAAACGATATGAGGTTAAACCTCCCTTGGAAATAAAATTCGTCTGAATTAAAAACGAATTACGTAAATGCAGAAATTCTCTTTAATAAACTGGTTAAAAGGTAGAGAAATGATCAACTGCTTCATCAGCAGTATCCCTCAGTTATATAACAGCATTTAAAAATGGGTATAGCTAAGGAAATTGATAAAAGCTGTGAAGAAACAGGAAGAATTTGTTACATGCCTCACCAGCCAGTTATTCGACCTGACAAACCCGTGAGAGTTGTATTTGATGCATGAAGCCATTCGAAAAGCGAATATTTTTTAAACGATTGTCTCTATTCCGGTCCTAATTTAAATCCAGCATTGTTAGAGATATTAATACAATTTCGTACACATAGCATATCATTCACTGCCGACACTAAACAAGCCTTTCTCCAAGTTTCTCTGTCACCTGAAGATAGGGATGCTGTCAGATTTTTGTGGGCAAATAACCTTACAGATAAGGATGGGAAACCTAACACGAAAATACTTAGGATGACTCGCGTTTTGTTTGGAGCTACATCCAGTCCATTTTTGCTTGCCGCTACTATCAAACACCACATAGATACCTTTAAAGAAACAAATCAGAAAGCAGTTAAACTATTGAATGAATGTTTATACGTATACGATATAATAGGTGGGGATGAAAACGAAAACGAAGCCAGATTCATGTATGAAGATGTTAGACATATATTGAAGGCTGCTGGTTTCAACATGCGAAAATGGAAAACAAATTGTGCGAATCTGCAGGAAGTTTTTGACAAATACGAAAATGGTGAAATCCAGAAAGTACTGGAACAGAAGGTATTGTGATATAAATGGAATTACAAGGAAGATCTTCTGAAGATAGAATCACAAAATCTAACTAATCAACCTCTGGGGAAAACAAAGCTAATGACAAAAAGAGAAATTCTTAAAACCATTGGAAAGCTTTACGATTCCATTGGATTTATAAGTCCATTCACTACTAGGGCAAAAATACTAATGCAGGAAATTTGGCAACTTGGAGTAGATTGGGATGATGTCAGCGATTCAGGATGTAAACATTCCGCGACATTACGTCCGAAACTAACAAGTCTGAATTGAGAGATATTCAAATGCATTGATTTACCAACGCAAGTCAGAAGGCATATGGAGCTGTGATATACCTGCGATACGTCATGACGGACAGTGAAATAGGAAGAAGTTTTGTCATTTCCAAAACCAGAGTAGCTCCAATGAAGAAGCTGTCCCTTCCAAGATTAGATAAGGGCGCTCATCGGAGCAAGATTAGCCTCAAATGTGAAAGAACAGTTAGAGAAAAAGATTCCAGATGAATGCATATTTCTGGTCAGATTCTTCTGTGACGTTACATCGGATAAAGAGCGATTTAAATAAATGGAAGCCATAGATAAATAAATGGAAGCCTAGAGATAGAGTTGTAATAACTAGACCATTCGAAAAAATAGGACTGAACTTTGCAGGTCCAGTTATCACCAAGCCTAATTTGAAAAGATCTAGGGTTACTTTAAAATCATACGTCGCGATATTTATTTGCTTTAGTACAAAGGCTACTCATTTAGAAGTAGTATCGGATTTGTCTACTGAAGCATTTCTAGCATTTCTTAGAAGGTTTATTGCCAGACGATCCAAACCATCCATTGTTTGGAGTGATAACGTTACGAACTTCAAGAGAAGGAAGAATGTTCTTGATAAACTCCTTAGAATTTGTAGATCCGATCCTATTCAGCGCTTTAGTTCCGAAAATGTATAACATGGAGATTTAATCCTCTTTCTTTCCCGCATTTTATCGATCATGGGAGACTAATATAAAATCAATGAAAAGAATTTTGACAAAGGTCGCGAAAACGACAATTTTAAACTTTGAAGAGCTGTATACTTTAATTACACAAATAGAACTCTCGACCTCTGTCACCTATTTTGGCTGATCCAACAGATCTTCAGCCTTTGACTTCAGGTTATTTCCTAATAAGAGCTCCACTTTTGTCCATACCAGAACTGAATGATTCTGTAGATTCTTTGACCTTGTCTTCTAGATGGACCTTAATTCAAAAACTTAGAACTAATTTCTGGAACCGTTGGAGCGTGGAATATCTTAATCATTTGCAGAACCGGTCAAAATGGAATCAAGTGAAATCCAATCTCAAGCCAGGACAACTAGACTTGTTAAAGGATAAAAACAAGACACCCATGAAGTGGACACTAGCTCGCACTGAGGAGACCTTTCCTGCTCCAGATAGACTAGTACGAGTCGTAGACGTCAGAACTTCAGATGGAATCTTTCGTCGAGCCCTCTCCAATATCAGTCCACTCCCATTTCCAAATGATGTTGGACAATCGTCCAACGGGGCTGGGATGTTCTGGTTTGACTAGAAACGTTCACTCTGCCGATGTTCCAGTTTGATTAGAAACAAACTTTTCTCTGCCTCGGAATGGCAACAGTGAGAACTTGACTTTCGATTTGTTATGACGCAGCTCGAACGCTGCTCATGAGAATGTAACCTTAGATTCGATTCTAGATTCTAGATTAGATTAAGTTGTTTATTATTTAATAAATCCTTTTTAAAACTAGATTGAGTATTTGATCGCAGTTTTTAAAACTAGATTGAGTATTTGAACCACCGCTTGCGGAAATTTAGATGTGGCATTTAGATTCATAGTTAGATGCGTAGGCAGCGCCATTCGTTGATTCGATTAGTGTACATTAGTGCATACATAAACAGCTTCAATGATTGCTAGAGCTTCACGCTCGTAACTAGAGTATTTCTTTTTCGCGTCTGTGGTCGTTTTACTCATGAAATAAGTAGGGTGGAAACTATTATCGTTTGGAGACCTCTGCCATTAAAATTGCTCCATATCTCTCTAAGCTAGCGTCAGTGTGCAATTCAGTCTCATATTTGGGGTTATAGATTCCTAAGACAGGCTTTTCTTTTCAGCTAATAATGACTTTAACCGATTGAAAGAATTTCTTTCCTCCTCGTCAAATTTAAATTTACGATTTTTTTTTCAAGGGATCACTCAAAGGCTTAGCAATAATAGAATATTTTGGAATAAATTTCCTGAAATATCCGGTGAGTCCAAGAAAACTATGAATTTGTTTCAAATTAGTCGGTTCTGGAAAATTAAGGACCGCTTTCGTTTTTAAAGTGGATGGAAAAATACTATCTTCTTCGATAACATGACCCAAGAATTCGATTTGCTTCTTCAAAAATTGAGATTTCTTAAAATTAATCTCGAGTTCGTATTCGCTAGCAAGCTTTAAGACCTGTTCGAGCCGTTCGATTCCTTTTTCAAAGGAGGACGACAAGATTATTACTTCATCCATATACGGTAAAGCAATACCATCATTAATTAAAGGTCGGTGGTGTTGATATACCTCTGAAATACAGCCGGAGAAGTGCATAGACCAAAGTTTTCTTCAACATCTTTTATTTTCTTTTGAAATTCGTCACTATCTGAAGCAAACTCAAAACCAGAAAAGTTTCTAATTCTTTTTCTGTTAGATCTGTCACCGTCTGTATTGAAAATAAATTTGTGTAAAGTTCTAATTTTATCTGCTTTACAATTCTTCAATGCAACGTTGATTTGTTTTATTTCACTTAGAATCATTCTAAGATATGAAAACAAAATCTACATACCTTCTATCTTCGAAGTTTTTTCAACATGTAATCTTACGTAGAATTTCAGTTGTTGCTTGAAGCGTTCTATAATCCTATTTCTGATATATTATGTGGTAATATCTTCTTGAAAAAGACATCTAAGAAACTACTTGAAAGGGCAGCACTTTTAATTACATTTAAAGTATTTATATTTTTAAAAAATATGTTAGTTATAAACTGAATTAACTTCTTCAATACATTTTTATTTACATCTTTATCCTCGTCTTTCTTTTACTGCCTCTTGAGTCCAACTCATCTAATTGCCAACTCACAAAACGAAAAATAAAGCATTAAAAGAATTATACGATGAGCAATCTTTTGCCATCTGGTATTCAACACTGGCACTGCATACCGTATTTACGCGAATCTAATGCGCATCGTTTTTGGCCAAATGTAGTATTCAAAATTGGGGTGCGCATTAGATTCGATGGCTCATTAGATTCGAGTGCAAAGTTCGCCGATGACGTCAACCAAATTTCTCGAATACATTTACCGTTACATTTATCGTTGACACATTATTGCATAGAGGATACAAACTGCAGAGTACGTAGTCACGAAATGGAGGGCAAACAGAGAAGAATGTCATATGACGCTACTTTCAAACGTAAAGTAATTCTTTATGCTGAAAAAAATGGCAATAGAAAGGCAGGGAGAGAGTTCAACGTAGCTGAGAGCAATGTTCGCTTGTGGCGGCAACAGAAATTGGCACTGTTTGCAACTAAAGCTAGTAGAAAGAAATTCACTGGCCCTCGCAAAGGAAGACACCCTAAAATTGAAGAAAATGTTTTGGAATTTGTACGTGAAAGGAGGAAGAATGGACAACCTGTGACTAGTGACACCATAAGAAATAAAGCAAAAGAGGAGGCTGAAGTTCTTGGAATACCGAAACAAGAGTTTAAGGCTAGCCGTGGATGGGTGGATCGGTTTATGAAGCGGATGGGTTTATCTCTAAGGCGCCGTACAACAATATGCCAAAAGCTTCCTGCAGATTTTGAGGGAAAACTACTAACATTTTAGCGGTATGTCATCACACTTCGGAAGGAAAAGAATTTTTCAATGGGGCAAATTGGCAACGCTGACGAGACGGCAATTTGGTTTGATATGCCTCGTAACTACACCTTTACGGAGAAGGGAACTAAGGAAGTTATCATCAAAACTTCGGGATGTGAAAAACAACGCGTAACAGTGATGCTGGCAATAACAGCAGACGGGTGCAAACTTCCCCCTTTCTTAATCTTCAAACGGAAAACATGCCCTAAAACCCCTAAGAATGAAAAGCTGTTCCCAGATGATGTCCTGATTCGAAACCAAGAGAAGGGGTGAATGACGGAATCATTAATGCTTGATTGGCTCCGAAATGTATGGAAACGCCGTCCCGGTGGGCTCTCTAATCCACCATCAATGCTTTGTCTGGACGCATTTCGTGGCCATCTCACCGACGACGTAAAAAAGAAGATGCACAGCCTAGGCAGTGATCTTGTTATCATTCCTGGAGGAATGACGTCTGTGTTACAACCCCTGGACGTTAGTATAAATAAATCTTTTAAGGGGTACGTTCAGGCGGAGTTCGAAAAATGGTTTTGTGAGCCAAACCGTGTATTGACCCCGACAGGAAAAATTAAGCGTGCTGCACCGCATATTGTTGCACACTGGGTTTCTGCTGCCTGGAAAAGCATCGAAGCACCAATGATTGTGAAATCTTTCAAGAAATGCTGCATTTCAAATGCATTGAATGGCAGTGACGATGACGTGCTCTGGAACGCCGCGGATGACGATGACGATGATGAGGAAAGAAGAAATGAATCTGCTTCTGACGAAGAGAGCTGCGAGGATTCCAGTGATGAAAACATTAGTGAATAAAGACGTTTACTATTAATCACTGATTGTAGAAACTGTTAGCTAGATAGAAATGCTACGATTTATTTCATGTTCATATTTTACGATAGAAACCGTATATACGATAGTGCTAATTAACAATGATTGTTTCACATGACAATATCCCACTAATAGGTTAATTCTATGTTCTGCTACTTTATGTATAAATCCATTGTTGTATAAAATATGGTATCTAAATTTAAATAAAATTATCACACCATTAATTGATAGTTTATATACAAATCCATTGTTGTATAAAATAAGATTCAATAAATTCCTCATATCATTGATGCGCATTACATTCGCCGACAATTTTTTTATTATTTAAAGTTTTAAAATGGGGATGCGCATTAGATTCGGTGGCGCATTAGATTCGCATAAATACGGTATATATATTTTGTATATATATATATATATATATATATATACAACTTTGTTTAATCCTAGTATACGGTATGCACAGGATTTGGCGACTTTTGGCGACATTATGATGAGCAGTAAACGTGAGATATATGATGACGCGATGATGAGTAAACGCGTCATTTTGGTTTTGGCTACAATTTTCAAAATCGCGCCAAGACAGTACTGTATACTAGGATTTTACCAATAAATTTAATGAAATTACATATAAATTGTAGTATGCCTTGTGTAGTGTAGCATGGAAGTCCTCAGAAATCAAAGCATCACCAGTAAAATACTGTTAGAGATTAAGTCCATTTAACATACAGGTAAATGGCTATCTTGTCAATAGCCAAGCTTGCGATGACCTTTTAATTTTTGATTGCCAAGGTTTACGAGAAATTGTGAAAAGTCACCAAGTTTGTCTACCATTAAGTCTGATCCGTCTGCAACTGTAACTGGTTCGCTTGTATGCTTTCAAACAATTTCGAAAACTCGAAGACGCAAGAAGTATCTCGGCGGGCGGAGTAAAACTGCATTAGACTGGAAAGAGCTTCAGTTTTTAGACTCAAAATTCTAACGACAGTGAAGTTCAATAGATCAATTTGCTGAGAAAATCTCCGCAAGAGATTTTGCACCTAACGCCTTCTAGTCCGTGCCTCAAGAGTGTTGCCAGCCCCGTGGAAAAAAAAAAGAGAAAAATCCCTATTACGTTTACAAATTAAAATACTTTTATTTTCCCCGCGCCAGCGCGTTGTCTTTCAGTAAAGCCAAGAGACTTTCAAATTTAATCTGGAAGGTTATTCAGTAATAAACTATTCGAATTAAAAAAAATAAACTCAGTTAAGAATATTTTTCTACTTTTTAATGTGATTGATTTAAATGAACAAATATTAAAATTATGAGATGTATAATAAGAAATTTTCAGTATATTTATAAAATTATTAAATGGCTCCTTATAATCATTATATACTTTATTTGTTTTTATGATAACTCGCTTAGGGGGAGGGCCACGTGAGCGCTAATTTATAAAGAAATAATACAGCAAATATGAAAATATGTATGTCAACCTCTAACATTGCATCGGGAGTTCTAAAGATATGTTGCTTTTAAAGATTTTGTGGCTCTGCTGTTTAATTCAGTTTTATGTGGTGAAAGGGTGATGTTATGTGGTGAACGTGATATTTAATATATAAAGTTTGCTATTAAAAAATTGATAATAAATGGACAATTTTTTTCTTTGCCTTCTTACTAAGAAAACTGAGACTGAAAAAAATATAAACATACATGTATGCCTAAACCTAATGGTGTCCGCTGATAACATCGCGGCAAAAACATCGCGGACGAAAACGTCGCGGAGAAAACAACGCAAGGCGAAAACGTCGCGCTATAAAATATCGTGGGAGAAAACATCGCAAAGAGAAAGCATCGCAGTCCTAAAACATCGTGGTACAAAACATCGTCGTCGAAAGTAAAGCGCTTCAAAAACTTCGTAGTTTAAAAACATCGTCGTCGAAAATATGGTGGTAAAAAATAAAGTATCTGCAAATCATCGCATGACGATAACATTGCAGACATGCTTTTTTCATACATGCTTTTCGCAAACATGCTTTAATAACTGTAAATGAATATTCCTATAATGATTTGTGAGCGCAAGATATAAAGAAGGATAATTTTTACTTTCACATTTTTTATTAACTAATAAATTTTTGCTGAAAATGTAAGCAGTAAACTTAAGCATAGAAAGTTAAATGCAATGTATAGCTTATACTTTACATGAAAAATTACCAGTAAAAACTTTATAAAAAATGATTCATTAATGGCCTTTGTTATTTAACTATGCCGGTTTAAAATTCTATTAATTGCTATAAGTTGCATTAATTTGCTATGCTTAAGTTTCCTTCTTACCTTTTCAGAAAGAATTTATTAGTTAATAAAAAAATGTGAAAGTAAAAATTATCCTTTTTTCCATCTTGCGCTCACAAATCATTATGGGAATATCCATTTACAATTATTAAAGTATGTTTGCGAAAAGCATGCATGAAAAAAGCATGTCTGCGATGTTATCGTCATGCGATGATTTGCAGATACTTCATTTTTTAGCACCATATTTTCGACGACGATGTTTTTAAACTGCGAAGTTTTTGAACCGCTTTATTTTCGACGACGATGTTTTGTACCACGATGTTTTAGGACTGCGATGTTTTCTCTTTGCGATGTTTTCTCCCACGATGTTTTGTAGCACGACGTTTTCGCCTTGCGTTGTTTTCTCCGCGACGTTTTCGTCCGCGATGTTTTTGCCGCAATGTTTTCGGCTGTAACCAACCTAATACTGCATCGAGAGTTCGGAACGTATACTGCTATGCAGCTTTCAAAAATTTCGTGATTTTCTTTTTAAACTGTACATGGCGTAAGTGCAAAGAAACTATGCTAAATAATAAAATGAAAAAGACTAAAAAAGAAAAAAAACGTGGGTTGGCAGGAGTGAGTGCAGGAGCAGACTGGTAGACTGCGAGCTCATTGATAATGTGAAAAACGTTAAAAAATTCTTTTGGGTGACCATTGAAATCTGAATTCTTTTTCAGATATTTTTATCTATTTTTTCAACATTACATTTTAAGTTTCATATGCAATGAAGTCTCTATAGATAGGTCATATGCAATTCTAAGCTGACACTAAGGAAATTTCTAATCTGTTTCCATCTAAAAACATTTTGTCAAAATCCTTTCCTTTAAAGCAATTTTATTATGTTTTCCAGTTTTTCTTCTGAATCATGGTATTCATAAATGAAAATTGCAATACAAAATAGATTTCAAATTTCATTTACAACAAATAAAAATTGTCATTCTGGCAGTTTTTCTGTTCCTAGTGTAAATACGTAACCAGAATCTTTCTATTTCGCAAGGACATTTTTGAGAAGCATAGTTAAAGTTTAAATAAGTATATATAAATTTACTTGCATATCATAAAGTAAATCATCATCATGAGTCCTCCCAAACTGGCAGTTCACGGGTCGCATATGGTCCCCAAAGCAGTTTGATGCTATCCGCAAATACATTTGAATTACAATTTTGTTCTAAATTCGATGCTTACAGGTTTAGAGACATTAAGATATAATTGAGTTTATGTGCGCGACAACTATTGAAATACAAACGAAGAGACTGGGTCATTGATTTTGTCTATGCACTTGTGTACTTTTATGCCAGGATATGACTGTAATTTAATTTCTTTTTTTAGTTAAGTTGCATTTAAGTATTCTCAATAAGCCGCAAGTAAAGAATAAACTTGCATGCCTCTAAAAGTTTACTCCATTTAAGTCAAATTACAGTTACGGGAAACGTACCAAGAATAAAAAAGAATTCATTTATTTCCTACATCTTAAATCCTGCCCTATTATTTCAAAAGAGAAATTTTAACAATATACAAGAAAAGTAGTGTTATTACGACTAGAATTTAAACAAAGATTTAGAGCTTTTACAGATCCAATTTTACATTATCTTCATCACCATTAAAAACGAAGGTAAATAACATGGAGCTGATTAATTTGCAGGGTGATAAAAATCTTATCTAAAGAACTGAAGATACAGATTTCATTAACTTCTGTTCTAGACTCTCAAAAGATAAATTTCTTCATTTATGAATTTTGTTAAATTATTTCCGCCATCAAGCGCCAGTTTGTAGCAAAATTTTCAGTTTATAATTATTTACATACATATATTACATATATTTTTTCTGTATATGTCAAAAAAAATTTAACATACAAAAGAATAATTAAGTTATTATTTATTCTCACGTTTGTCTAAAAATTTGGAAAATATGTGCAAGGTAAGCTATATAAAGTTATTTGCTGGCTTTTTCAACATATTACAACTATTTAAAATAAATGTGAGATCTGAAAATTTAATATTTAGATGCCAATATACTTGAATTACAAAATATAGCCCAGAGAAATTACTTGTAGATATCAGACTTCAGCATTCAGATAAAAATAAATGTAAATTAAACTTTTTTCTTTAGGTTTTTATTATTATTGTTTATATATTGTAATGATGCGATAAATTTTTGTAAATACAATTTAAAATGTACTTTAAAATGTTTTTATTCTTTTCATTTTTTTAAATTTTATCAAAAAAACATACGGCCCGTGAACTGCTTTCAAATCATGATTTGGCCAGCATGCAACATGAGTTTGAGACCACTATTCTATACAAAAGAAATACACAGTAATGTTCACACACAGTTCTGTAATACATTTATAAGGTATTTTCTTCTCCCCTTACCGCGTGCCTTCGTGGTGTAAGTGGAAGCATACTCGACAGGTATTCGAGAGGTTCAGGGTCCGATGGTAACATTTTTCACGTTCCTGCTTCAAAAAAACCTAATGACAAGTGGCGGTGGGACTAAAAGTTGGTGGAAAAGGATCTCGGCACCACCAGAATTTGGCGACTGGGTCCCCTATTGCTCAGTCGCCCTTTAAAGGGGGGATATGAGATATTTTCTCCTTCTAGAGGTCATAATCTTGTGCATAATCTTGGGTGGCGAAATAGCTCATTGATCTAATCTTGCACAGTTTTGAATAGGAATACAAACCGTTTTAAAGTGGTCCACTCCTGGAGCGCTGTGTGACTATGACTGAGGAATCCCATATATATTTCACATCCGTCTTTCGTGGCTTTCAGACTTCAGAAGGTCATATATTATTTTTAATAGCTTTCTGATTTTTATTTTCTCAAGAAATGGCTGCAAATTTTCCGCTAATCCCCTTATGCATTTTTTTTCGCATGAATTCAAATTTTGATCTAATTTCTCATCCGGAAATCGTTTTCTGTTTCTTGGTGCCACACAAGTATCCTTTATTGAGTTCTAATACGTCTAGAATTTAATCTCTAATATCTAGAGTTAATGTAGATATCATATGACCAAGAAATATTACTTATATTTTTTTATAAAACAGTAGAGATGTTATTCAAAGATATTAATGGAGCCATGATATACCGCATTTCATGTCAGCTGATGGACCATGGAGTTTTTAATCAAGGATATTTGTTAATAATCACATTACCAATAAAATGAATTTAAAACTGTTAAACAAAGCCCCGACGATTTCCGGCGCGACTAAACACATATATGAACGACGCGGTGTCGCCGAAAAGATAGCACATTGATGCTTTTTCAATGGCGCACGCTGTTCGCTTTGGAAACCGCCAAATCTAAATCTAGTGCATAATATAAGTTAAATCGATGGCTTAAAGTGATAATTTTATTGTTCAACGTATTATCAAATTATTCATACAATAGCGAATGCAAAATTATTCATACAATAGTGGCTTATGGCCAAGATATTTGCCTGCCACAGTAGCGCAATGCAATCTACACCTATGTTCTTATATATGTCATCCAGACCTATAACAACACCCCAGTATTTATGCCCTAGTGCTTTAAGTGTCCGAAAATTAGCGGCTAATGACAATAGTTAGCATCTACATGTTATGAATAAGTGCTGCACTCGGTGTACTATGTTTGACTTTTATGCTACTATAGTGTTATATCTAATTTGTGAATATTGCATTGATACTGTATTATGACACTTTTGTCAAATCCTCATGTTACAAGCAAGAGCTGCAGTCAGTGTATTATATCTGACAACTATATTAACATCTGTATAATGTTCAACCTATTAAGCTAATATTAGTAAATATACTCATTGTATTGTGTTACAGTTTTTATAATAAAATATCTTATTGTACTACGGCATAATCATGTAATCATGTTAAGGTTAAGTGATACTATTTAATCATATAACTACTGTCGTATTTAAAATAAACATTCTTGCTATTGTACTACAACTATTCCATAGTTTTTAACTGTACTTCATCATCTTTTTGTCCCTTATTTCTTATAAATAACATATATAAGATGACGCTCAAACACAAAAATGTTAGCGTACTTGTAAGCATGCGCATTTGTCAGCGTTTTTGTATTAGCTTTTAATGCGTATATGTATTTACGTATTTACTCATGTATTTGCATATCTGCGTTTGTATCGTGTAACTGTGTTAGTATCGGGTACTTGTAAGTGTCAATGTCAGCGTATTATTATATTTTAATATTAGAAATTTAATATATCAACTAACATGCACAGCTATTATCCTCCTGTTCTCAGTGTCAGCGTTTTCGTAAATACGTGCACCTGGCGGCACTTGTGGCTTTGCTTTTTAAAGCGTATGTGTATCGGCATATATGCATATGTGTAACTGCGTATTTGCGTTTGTAATGAGATTCTGTTTTTGTAAGTATCATGCACATGTTATTGCTAGTGACAGCGCATTTGTAAATAACTTGTATTTGCTTATTTTCGATTGTATTGTGTATTTGCGTCTGCAGAACTGTGTACCTGTAGATATTAATATCAGCGTATCTGTAAAAAATCTTGCATTTACATCCAGTATTGGGCATCTGTAAGTATTGTATTTCAAGCATTTGTATCGGTTTATTACAAGAATAATCAACAATAACAGCATTTCTATAATAGCATAACATTATTTACATAATAGGAATTTATATTTAAATTTATATATGAACATGCATAGCTACTCTCCTCCTGATTCCGATTTTTATACAAGATTATATTCGATGTAAACACAACAGTGTCAACGTTTGTGCAAGCAGATAAATATGTCAGCTACTGCATATCTATTTTTTATGCATATCTGTATTATCGTACTTGTATATGTGTAATTGCGTACTTGCTTTTGTATTGCGAATCTTTTTTTTTTTTTTTTTTTTTTTTTTGTATCATGCACCTGTAAGTATTAGTGCCAGCATATCTGTAAATATCATGTATTTGCGCATGTATACTTGTGTGTTAGCAATTGTATTGCGTATTTGCTTTTGTAGAAATTGTGTACTTGTAGTTATTAGCATCAGCGTATCTGTAAATATCGTGTATCTGCTCCAGTCTTGTGCATTTATAAGTAATGTAAGTACTGCATCGCTGTATTGCACGAATTTCTTTTTTTTAACATATTCTATATATTAGCATTTTTATTAACGTCTGTTAGTAAATCATGTGTATAGAAATCACTTCTGCACTAATCTTTGCCTCTGTAACGTATATTATTCACATATTTAGATACCAAGGGCATGTCTCCCAAATCAGAATGTACTGTTTATGTGCGTTATCGTGTTAATGCTGAGTATTAACATAAACGTAACTGCTATTGTTTTTGCTAGTATATGTCCACATGCTCTTTCTTCACGTCTCCGCTCTCCTCTACTCTTTCTCACTTTCATTACTGTCATCTTTTCTCCTCCCTTCTCTCTCTCCTGTGTTTATTTATATTTTTATGCATTTATGTATAATCTCAGCATTATGTTATTCTATCACCTATGTAAAGCTGAAACCGCTCTAGTATGACACTGTAACCTCTATGTTTTAAATTATAATAAACTCCCGGTGCAGCCTTCTGTGGCTCCAGGAAGTTGTTGCTTCTAAACAGGGAAGGACGCGGGACACATGCCTGATTACTTAACAGACACCAAGCGTCCATGTCCTCCATCACCTGTCACCTGTTCAACGTATTATAAAGAAAACATAAACTAATTTTATTTTATTGAATATTTAAATATTTTATATAAAATTTACTTCCTGGACCTTCTTAAAGGAAATGGGAAAATTATATGTGACATACTCAGATAATCACAGAAAATATTTTTCACTTGTGTGTGTATGTAGTAGATTAGTGTTGTAAATCAATGTGAATACAATATTCATATTACTGAACAGGTAAAAAAAGCCCAGACATTAAAAGAACTACAAAAATTATTTATGAATTATTAATTTTGTTTGTTACATAACATATATCTGATCTAAGCTTTTATTTCGTAGAATTTACTGACATAAACTATAGCGAATTTGTATTCACTGGCTCAAGAAATTCACATTTTCCATTTGCAGCTTAATTTGCTTATAAAATGTTCTCGTATTTCTCAAGGGAATATTATTTCGCGGGAAAAGAAACTTTTTTCATTAACTCAGTCTTGTTTCCTCAAAATTACAGGCGTATTTCAAATTAATATGAGTACTAGAGCACCAGCAGATCTATCAAAGCATCATTAACACTTTTTTGGTTCTGAACTTCGTACTTTTCCTGAAGAAGGAAGTGCTACGTTCTGTCATAAGATCGATATGTTGCTTTACCGTAAGCTGTATTTCTCGCTTTCCCTATCGTTTCAGAAATGAAAGGTAAACAAAAAATGCAAAGTTTTCCAGTCGAATGAAACCTCAATGCGAAGAATAACAAATCTTTTATCTTGAGAAGCAAAAATGGAAAGGAGAAAGGCAAACGCATACCTGAACGAGAGAGGATTGTTTGGGCAGATGCGATTGAAGTTTTGAAATTTATTCTGGAATAGAAAGTTTTGATAATACTATATTGATATTTCACGCTTTGAGAACTATTTGAGAATCAAAAATAAAGTTTTACGAATTCTGTAAGTATATTTACTTCAAGAATTTATTATGCATTTCTTGTAAAAGAAATTTATATTATGTAGCTGTTATGAATGCGTGATTAAAAATTATACCTAAAATGTCGACGAAAAAAGATTCATGTAAATATTCTAAATCTAAATAAGTATTTTAAACTTTTATTGTAGGATCGAGGCACTAAAAATCTAACTTACTTTAGACAAATTTTGTAATTTCATTTTAGATAATTTCTTTTTGCTAGTTACATTGGGATTAGAGCTCACTAAAAATAAGTTAAAATATCTTCATTTCATTATACTAACCCACATTTTCTTGAATTTCATTCGTGATATCTTTTTAAATTTTTACGTCGAGATTCCTGAGCTTGCTATATTAACTGCTCAGCCGGCAACAAAACAGAGGATGCTATTTCAGATTCTCTGTTTCCTAATTTGATTTGATAAGTTCAGATCCTCGTACAGAAAAACTGTGTTACTTGAATTACTATTGTGAAAAATTGTATCTTTCAAATATTTACAAAGGTAAGTTATAATTTTGTTTATATTTTAATTTTATCTTTGAATAATGCGTGCTGAATTTCATTTTTGACGTGTTTGTAACTGCGCGATGTTTTTAGATTCTGGCAACAGTAAAAATATTACTAAGTCTGTTCTATTCTTTTTAATTTTAAGAGTAATTTATGCTGTGTTTCTGAGTTATAAGAAGAAAAGGCATATTTTTGTGATATTTAAAGATGCACATATTGAGTTTCGATGTGCTCCTGCCCTGGAAGAAAAACAGGAAACATTTAGGCGACAATTTTGGTGTCGTAGAAACAGAATAAAGATTCCGATGAAAAAAAATGCAGCATAATAATGCACTATAGTTAAAATACAGACACTTTAAAAGAGTATCTAAATCAAGGGATAATAGAAAGAGTATTAGATACTAAGAAACCAGTAAATAAGCCAATCTTTTACATGCCGCTATTAGGCGGTTTATAAAGAAAGCATTACTACAAAATTGCGCACTGTTTTCAGGCGAGCTCAATTTAAATAGGCAGTCTATCCCTAAATGATTGTTTGTTATTAATTTCAATCAAATTGCCTGGTATTAATTTCAATCAAAATAAATTTCATTTGTGATACACTTCAGACTTAATAGTGTTGCAATCTTAGGAGGTATCGAAAAGGTATTTTGACAGATTGTTTTAGCTGAGAAACATCGATATGCAGTTAGATTTTTATTTGTTAAGAATATGGATACTAGAAATGTGTAGAGATACCTTTCAAAGTCTTGATACATGTACGTATGTTAATGATCTTGTTACAAGAGCAGATTATGTATCAAAAGCCTTAAAAATTTCAAGGGAAGCAAAGGAAATTTTGCGGGGAGCTGGGATAATTCTATGCAAAAGGGTGACGAATGACAATCGTTTAGTTAAAAAAAAGGGAAAGAAGAACATTCATCCACTGAGCTCAAAATGAAAAGATACTCAAAGTATTTAGGAATTCAGTGGGACATCCAGGAAGATAATATGAGTATAGAGACATCTTGTTTGACTGAAATTTCGAAAAGAAAGAAAATTACCAAACACTTCATCCTCCAAACATCTGTAAAAATATATGATCCCCGTGGATTCATCACACCATTCACTGTTAAAATAAAAGTTTTACTACAAAAGCTTTGTCTACGTAAACTACCATGGGATGCTGACCTTTCTTCTGATGTGACTGACGAGTGGTCTCAATGATGTAGCGAAGTTTCAGAACTAAGTAACATTAGTATTCCAAGATTTGTTTTCGATCCATGTGATGAAAGTATAGAGATCTATGTTTTTTCTGGCACAAGCCAAAATTCGTATGGTGCAGCCGTTTACGTAAAGGTACAGAATCGAGAACTGTAAATTTTCTGATAAACTTTTCTGTAAATTTGCTAGCCTCCAAAAGTAAAGTTTCACCTGTCAAAAAGGTTTCCTTGCCTCGACTGGAATTGCTGAGTGCATTGATTGCTGCAAGATTGTGAACGGAAGTCAAAAAGGTTCATCTAATATCTTTTTTTGGAGTTATTCTAACGAAAAATTGCATTGGATTAAAGGATCCAACAGAACATGAAAGTCTTTCTTTCAAAATCGCGTTGACGAGATTCAGAAGTTTGTTAATCCAAATTCATGGTTTTATTGTTCAACCAATGACAATCCTACCGATCTTCTAACGTGCGGAGTTAGTGCCTCTTCTCTAGTGAACAATTACAAGTTGTGGACTTGTGCAGAATTTTGAACAAAGCTACATCTTCCCTACAAGTGCTTACAACTAATAGTTTCAGAGGTTGAGCACCTGACACCGAATGAGAGGGAATTCTTTGTGCACGAAAGCAAAAGTTTTATTGATATTAATGACCTTTCTGAGAGAATTATGTTGATTGACATGAACTCCAATGTTTTAGACGAACTCTTGAATATTAGTGACAATTATTATTAAATCATTAATGTTCGTTCTTATATTTTTAGGTTGATTTATAATTGCAGGAATGGATCAAAAAGGGTAGTACCTCTTCATCTAAGAACAGCTGAGGAAAGGCTTATTAAGCAGATGGCTATATCTTGTAAAAACGAGCGTAACAGGTAACTGAAAACATTTACATCCCTTTGTTCTTGCCGTCTCTCAGAAATATTGTGAGGTCCTCCCAAGAAATTCGAAGCTAAGATTTGTATTTCTAGTGCGCACAGACGATTATTGCATGTTGGCAATCAAGGATTATTGAATGCACTACGTTTAAGATTTTGTCCATTAGGTGGTAGAGATTTGGCGCGAAAAACAGTATACCTTTATGTGACATGCTTTAAATGTAAATCAATTTTGTCTTCACAGATTACACGGGTAATTTACCGTACGAGAGAGTTAATAGATCACCCCTATTTAGTGTTTCAGGTTTGGATCTATTCGGTCCATTTTATGTAACTTACAACCATCGGAGAAAGGATGTGCTAGCTAAAATTTACATTTGTGTATGTATATGCTTCGTAACACCAGCTGTCTATCTTCAACCTTTGTGGGATTTGACTTCTAATGCTTTAATTGCCACTCTTGAACGTTTCATGGCTAGACGTGGCAAATGTGCGAAAATATTCACTGATAATGCCCGTAATTTTGCAGGAGCTAATTTTGCACTGAAGAAACTTTACAATGTAATTAATTTTCCTCAAAATACTTTGGTTTCGTATTTCACGTTTAAAGGAATAACCTGGAGACGTTATTCCTCGCAAGTCCCCTCATTTCGGAGGGCTATGGGAAGTCGGTGTAAAGTCGATAAAGCATCACTTAAAGATAACAATAGGAAATTTGCTTTTTAAGTATGAGGACTTTGAAATAATAGTCCTGCAAGTGGAGGGAATAATAAAATCTAGACCTCTTACACCCATTTCCAATGATATCGATTGTTATGAAGTTTTGACCCGAGTTCACTTTTTAATAGGGAGATCGATACACACAATTCCAGAGCAAATGATAATAGAGGTAGATGAAAATCGGTTAAGTCTATGGCAGAGAACAACAAAGATTGTTCAGATTATTTGGAAGAAATGGTCGAATGACTATTTAAGAACTCTGTAGCAGAGAAGCAAATGGATGGTAGAGAAGGATAATATTTCTGTTGGCACTAGGGTACTCGTCAAGGAGGACTGCTTTACAATTTGCAAATGGATTTTAGGTCGGGTTATTAATGTTTATCGTGGATCCAATAATAAAGTAAGAACTCTTACAACCAAAACAATATCAGGAGAATTAGAAAGAGCGATCACAGAGATCGCAGACGAAACTAAACTTACTTTTTTTTTTGCATATATAAAAGGAAAATTTTATTTTGTTCCAGTATTGTAATAGCTGTAATTATAGTAATAGTATTATGGTGTTTATAAGCATATTAATTTTGCTTTAAGAATGTTTTGTATAATTTCTTGAAATTTTGTATTTTCATTCCAGGGGAGTCGTAAATCCCTTTGAAGTGAGATGGCGCTATCAATCGCTACTGCTAACAAAAAGAATATTATTATTAATTTTTTGGCTTCAATGGCGAAACGGAGTGCGTGTGGTTGTCCGAGTAGCTTCCATAAAAAGTAAAATAAAAGTGATGAAATATAATAGTTTAGCTTTTTAGTTAGTACAGTCTATTTTAGTAATTCGCCGAACAAGCATACCTCAAACGATAGTTTCCAACAAAATATATTACCTGCAAACAGGTATAGGATGCAAACAGGTAAGGAGTAAGCAAACAGGTAAGGAGTTTCTTTACGAAATATTGACAATAATTATATTATCACTAAAGTTATCCAAAAACCTCAACGACTAATTTATTTACTATTATAGATTATAACATTCTTCTTCTTACGCTCTAAAGCTGGTTTCAGGCCGAAGCTGTCTCAATCAGCTTCTAAATTGCTATATTACTAATATAAATCGATAACTTTACTCTACATCTTATATTCATTTAAATGCGCTACTTTAATGCATTTTAAGACATAACATTCAAATTATTTTACAGTGAATTGTAAGAATTTTCCTTTTCTCCTACAACTTTTCTTGTCTTTCTACAACCATAAGACTATGAATTGCTACTGTGTTAAATGAAATTATTCAGACAGATTCTGTAAAATTCTTCGAATAATCCTAAAATACTTAATGCAACAATATTTTGATGATTGAAATTATCAGGTTGGTAACATCGGTTACAGCAATTTCAACGTGTATCTTTCAGTCATGCAGATCTATAATTGAACTAAAAGTATAATAGCAACTATAAAAGAACTGGAAATGAGCATTTCATAATACAAGTAATAATAAAATTTAACGTCTGTCATAAGTATTTGATTAAATACTTATGACAGACGTTAAATTTTATTATTACTTGTATTATGAAATGCTCACAAAAATCAGTATTTGATTAAATTGCTTTACATGAAAAGCAATTAAAACTTGTCTAAAGTCTAAATCTACCTATTTTAATTAGAAACTGAGAAAGTACTGAGAAAGATCATTCACTTTTGCTATTGCAGTCACATAATTCTTTTTATTTTTAATCATATCATAGAATTTATTATTCAATATAATCAGTACCTTCAGTTTAAAATCAATATAGTCAATTAAACAGAAAAAATAACAAATATTTGGATTGTTTAAAAAAAATATTTTTTGAGTAATTTTCTCTGTGTGATACCATATTTACCAAGATATTTGCAACCTCTAACATGAAATTAAAATTACCTGTAGTTGAACATCACTGTTAATGCGCTTGTTCACAGAAATGATATTCAGCTCAATATTGGTATAAAATTATTTAAGAAAGGAATTTCATCGTAGAAAATTACAAATCGTAGAGAAACTGGAAATCATATCGACTTGCTGTTAAGGTCACAAAACGAACATTAGAGCACGTTATAAGCAATATGTCATTACAAACATCTTTAATGTTTTGCAGTTTTGAGTAAAATTAATTTATAAGTTAAATACGTTATAAAGCACATAAATTAGACACACTATGTTGCAATTTACCTAAATGTCTGTGTTTATTTGTTTATATTCTGTTGTGCATTCGTTTTATGTGTTCTGTGTATTTCGTTTTACTTATTTGTTTTAGGCATTAATTTATTGTAATTTTATTTTTCTTTCTGGCCTGTCTTCGCGTAATTTTTTTAAAAGACGTATTGCATTTTTAAGTGTTGCGTACTTTATTACATTGCTGTATTCGTGCTTCTATGTAAACAGACGTTGGAATTACAAAAGGTGATTCAATCTGAAAGATATAAGCTGCTAAAATCTTTTTGGTCATGGCTTATTTAGAAATTTCTTACCACTTTGATAGGTTTGGGATATTTTTAGAAAAATATATTTTGATCATGTAAAGAAATATTTTTCTGGAGCTTACTAATAATGTACCTTTTTCCGTAATAATAACAATGTTATATTTAATGAGAAACGACTTAGTAAATCCAACAACGTTTATTATTTTTTTTTATAAGACATTTAGAAATTCTCCTGTTTATTTTCAACTTTAAAGATAGGGATATTCAAGTTCAGTGATTGATCCCTTCAGAGTTTAGGACTATGATGTCTTCCGTTAAGGAGAATTACAGCAATATCTGTCGTTATTCCGAGAATTACTTTCAGCTATTTTTTTTCTTTCGTGTAAATTAATATTTCTTGAAGATTATTCTTCGCCTGATTACTATGATTAATGAATGAATTATTAATCTAATGGGGCTTTGTCCTTGAGGGACTATTGTTTTCGTTTTGCGATTTTGTGTCGAATCACTCTAATGTCCGTTCACTCTGAATCACTTTGAATGTGTCATTTTTCAAAGTGTTGCCACCAAATATTATCGCCCTGTATTATATTTGAAGAAATTAAATAATGAAGAATCTGCATAAATGTATGTATGTTTCCCGCATTGTGAAATAAAACAGCATCTGCCAAAATGGGCATCTAGAAGCCCAAATTTGAAATTTGGAATTTGTTTTATTATCGATTTCATATTTTGTAAAACTTTAAAGAATTTTTGATTAACAAACTCAAGGATTTCAAAGCGAACAATGGCAACATTGTACAGAAAAATCATTTTTATCTCCAGCGCATTAGACTGTATATCGGAAATTCTAAAGATATGCTCCATTAGCAATTATTTTGCGATATTGCTTTTGAACTGAATTTTATGGTTTAAATGATAAGAGCATGACATTTAATGAATAACGGTAACACACAAAATGTTATAAAAACACCCCTTCGGTCGTAATTTAAAATCTGAAACTTTTCAGATTTTTTTTAATTTGTGTTTTTTAAATATTATAATTAGGAATGAAGCTTATTCTTAAAGTAAAGATTATTTTTCAACTGGCTCTTTTATTAAGGATAGCTTTAAAACTACTAAGATTTAATGATAAATTTCGGCAGTTAACATTTTAATCTGTACACATAATAAAAGAAAGAGTCTGCGTGCTTTTGTTCGTGCTGCGCTTAAGTTAATAGACCCAGGGCTACGAAATTTGGTATATGGCAAATGAGAGCCAGTGCATCTCGAAGCGATTTCTTAAAAATTCGAATCAGATTTTTTTATTATATTTTTTTCAATTTTATCGTATCATTTTGAATAGCCTCATTCTTCTAGAAATATGGTTTTGGCAACAGTTTTTCATTCAATTTTATACTGGACTGCTGACTGTTGAAAATCAGCATTGTTGCCACTTGAAAAAATGAGAGCGAAAATTCTGTGTAGTTTTTAAGTTTAATGTTTCTCTTGGATACTGGACGTTCATTTAGAGAAGGCAACGGGAAGTTGGTTAATTTATTTATTAGGATAATTAATATTTGTACTAAGGGATATTCCTTATTTCATTGTAATTTTGTTATATGTAATAAATGTTTTTTTATTTATGGTTTTTTTTTTATGAAGTTGTTCTGCAAAGTAAAATTCTGCGCAGTTTTTAAATTTAATGTTTGGTGTTCCCCTCAGGCATTTTTCCGGTACATTTAAAAGCCAGACGAAGGCTGGCAGCGTTGCTGCTAGTAAAAAATGAAATAAAACAATCATCGCTAAAAAATTGTATTTATTGATTTTATACTTTTCATTTTGTTCAGTAATTTAGTTATAATTTAAAAAGAAACATTAATTATCTTACGCGGGGCCGAATAACTGCATTTCGTAAACGAATATTTGTCAGGACGAGTGAAAGATAAGTTCTTTAGTAATGTAACGTAATGTTAAAATGGCAATGTAATGTAACATAATGGTTCTAGACGTTATAAATTGACGACTTTTATAATGCGAAAAATCAAAGAAACTGAAATTATTTTGCTTGGAATAGTATATACTCTTAAAGAGAATGCATATTTTAAAAATGAAGAGGGTCATAACTTGTTTCAAAAACATAGCAATTTATAAACTGATTGCCGAGAGAAATTGTTATATAAGTGAAAGAAGAAAACTCTTAGAATCTTTAGTAAAAACTTCTAACACAATATTTGTCTTTAAATTTTAAATTAATTATCACATATTTCGGTTTCATTTCTGGTTATTTTTATTTACGTTATCTCCTTGTGTTTCGAATATCTTCTAAGTAGGATATCATATAATCCTAGACTCCAAGTCCATCAAAGTGCGCTCGCAGCTATTATACTAAAAATGAAGAAAGAGAAGATGAAGTAATTTCATTTCATATTTCGTACGCTCTCTTTTGCAAATCTGTATGTCTTAAAAATATAAAACTTCTATGATTCGAAACATTATGTTTCAGAAATTACCAGTTGTAAATATATAAAGAAGGAAAGAGCCATAAAAGAAGAAAATAATGTCATGTATAAAGAAAACAATGCCATAAATACTATTTTCAAGAACATAGCCACAGGGTAATTAAAGCAATTTTATGCCTGTGTTTTGCATAAAGACACGTGAAGTTTCTTGATACTAATAATTGGGAGCTACAATACAGCTCAATCTCACTCTGATTAATTTCAATGTCTTTTATAACAAATCAGGAATTTCCGGAAGTTTGAATGAGGAATAGTGTGAAATGGAGCATTAATATTCCATAGAAATTAAGTTACACCTAAATTACTAACGATTTTTTAATGTTTATGAAATAACAGGAAATAACCCATAGAATTCTGAAGAGAAAGACTACGGAAAAGTTAATAATATATAGTAAACTACTATAAAATGCTAGTGGTAAATAATAAATAGAGTATATCTCACACATTCTTGTAAAACAACTCATTTCTTCCTTTGTTCCTAAGAACTCTGCATCCAACAAAAACAACAAGTGTCATCCTTTATCAAATTCGGAACAACTCATTAATGGCTGTTTTCTGGAAAGCCTGCCACAGAACATTTATACAAAAGAAACAGGATTTATTCTTTCATTCAGTCCACTGGAACAAATTCGAACCGACATTATGCCTTTCGTTTTATTCCGAAATGGGAGGAATGTTGGGGAAGAAAATAAATAAAAAAAAATTTCTAGCGAGTTCTCTTTGAGTATCGAAATTCCGAAGTGTCTGAATAGTTGTCTTGTTTCAACAAGATTCGAAGGATTTCTTACGCCTCCTCCCAACAGGTGCGGCGTTTCCGAATAAAAATGTCATTGGAATGAATGTGGTATAAGGGTAATTCCTTTATAATGGTGTGAGAAGGGAGGAAGAGGGGTCCTTTTCTTTCCTTCCCTCTTTGAATGCCTAGAATTGAATTAATGGCCTGCTCAGCTTGCCGATGTTGGAGCATTTTCTAAGTTTTAAAAAGAAATAAAAAGAATTAAGTTAAGAGGCACGAGACACCTGCCGAAGCGACCTAACATTTGGGTCATGCCTGCCGCTAATGGAGGTCGCAAGTCTCTGGTGAAAGATAAATGGTGTTTTCTCCCAGCTTGGATAACTCAAATTTTTGTGCCACCTCTTCTCGCAAATGATGGTGTGATAAGAAAACAATGATTTTTTTCCCTCTTTCGTAATTAACCTAGGGGTTTGGGCTTCACATTTATCAGTTAAGAAAACATTTTTCGGAAAATGATGGCTTAATCTCCGGACTTATGGCAAGATGAAACGATTTGCGTTACATGAATGTTACGGATATTTTATTTCGCTGCCTCTCTTTTACATAATATTCAGATTTAATGATAAATTGTAAGAATTATTTCGTCACTTGAGCTAGGGTTCTTCGTGAAACAGAAAAATGCATCAGTATTGGGAAAATTTATATTTAAATTAAAGCAAAAAGTGTTAAACTTTCCTGATTAAAGGCTTGAGTTAATATTAAATTTCTAGAACAGTTTCACACGTTAGACTGTCGATTTCCTAATTATATCAGGTGAATAAAATACTTATAAGTCGTTTTATGCAAAGGATAGTTATAATTGCATTATACAAATACAAAGCCTCTATTTTCATTGATATCTATTCGCTAATCTCTAAAGTAAACGACAGACATTTTTGCTAAGAATCTCATTTCACTAGTTTGTGCTTGGCACAATCTGGTATTTCCAATTGTTTAGAATTTTGAAATATTTTAATAGCACTTCTGAATAAAACCCTTCCAGGAAATAACTTTGTGCCGTTTGATAGGAACCAAATTAGGAAATTCAACCTAAAAATTTGCGTAAATAAGCAAACAAATATCGCTGATAGCAGTTTCATTGAAACTCAGGTCACCTTCATGACAGTGTTTCTAAACATTAGGTTTCTCAGTGCAAGAAAATTTATAAATCAACTAAGCTCTCGTTAGGATTCGAGTCACGGATCTCTTCATTACTGGCCGGTGTTACCAGTTCGACCAACAAATCACCCACGAGGGAAAGGTGACACTTCATTACATTCTCGCCCACTTAAAGGCCGACTGGAAAGAGTAAGCAAGACCTGGACGGTTATTCTACGCTACGAGAGTCGACAGCAAGTTGTGGGCCGCCAGATGTCGCTGCTAGTGAAAAACAGGTCTAACCTCCTTGTGCCCGACATCCTATATTCTCTGAGTACGGAAGTTGTAGAAAGCGCGCAAAAAAGTGTTGCCGCGTCGTCAATCAGGGTTGTGCAGTTGACGTACTAAGTAGATAACGGCTTTGTATATGTTTTCGCCGCTGATTTTATTCATATTTAAACGAAGAATACGGTCTTAGATCTCTGAATCGGTGGCGAATTTATAGAAAATATGTTGATGCTTTTGCTCTGCCAGAAGATGTTATCATTGCGTATTTCAGATTGCCAAAATTTACGGTTATTTTAATTTGCGATGAACTGATAGAGTATTTGGAGCCACATTCAGAAAACAAGAACGCAGTTTCTACTGAAAGAAAGATTATTTATGCTATTCCTGAAATTATAGATATAAATTGTAATTATATGCTTTAAAAATGTAGAAGATAATAAGTTTATTGAGCACATATAGACATCCGATAAGCTTCTACTCGATTTATGCACAGCAAGAATTACGTTTATTTTAAAATCTAACAATTGAATACCTTACGAACAATACTGTACACAAAAAGGAATGTCGTTCATTATTACGCGAAATTCACACTACTGTAAAATAAAAATTTACAAAACAATTATAAAACTATAAAATAGCTTTACAATATTTTTCCAGTAGCAGTACTACTACTAGTGTGATACTTTTAAAAATAAGTTTTAGCCCAGTAGGGCTATTAACTTCGTTTTGCCATTTTGTAGCGTTTCACTTTTCAAATCGTTGCCACTAAATATCATCGCACTGTATTATATTTAAAGAAATTAAATAATGATAAATCTGCATAAATGTATGAATGTTTCTCGCACTGTGATAAAACAACGGTAACTAGAGCCATGAAATTTTGAATAACGTAATCCTCCATCCTAATATAGGTATTTTGGAGACCAAAATTTGGAACTGGGAATTTGTTTTATTACCTATTTCATATTTTGTAAAGCATTTATGAGTGTTTGATTAAGAAACTGAATGATTTCAAAGCGAGCAATGGCAACATTGTACGGAAAAAAAAAAAGAGGAAAAAAACATTTTCATCTCTAGCGCGCGAAACTATGTATCGGAAATTCTAAAGATACGCTCTTTTTAAATTATATGATTTTGCTGTTGAATTGAATTTTATGGTTTAAATGCGAAGAACATGATTTTCAATAAATAAAGGTAACACGCAAAAAATTTAAAAAAACCGGCCTTTTGGGAGTAATATAAAATCTGAAAGCTTTCAGTTTTCTTTCTTTTTTTTTTTTTTTTTTTTTTTTTTTTTTTTGTGTGTGTGTGTGTGTGTGTGTAATTTTATTACGCTTTAAAATTGGTTTCTAAGGGAGGACTTTCTGAGGGTGACTGGCTTGTATACACATTACATATGGGGAAAGCCACGAAGACGCCGATGCGGGCAGCTCGACCAAACTACCTGCGTTCGAACCTCGGACCTCGGACCAAACTACCTGCGTTCAGACGAAAAGGTTTTTTTTCCTCTTTTTTGTTCATGGAATAGTACTTTTGTAATCCATTAGTATTAAAAAATCATTGTTTCTTTGCAAACTTAAAAAAAAAAAAAAAAAAAAAAAAAAAAGATTACTGTTCATAGCAGAGTTCTCATTTTTATATTGTAAAAGAGATATTGATTATTATTAGTTTTCTATTTAATGTGTCGAAACGCTGGTTTGACAAGGACTTCAACTGCAGAAAAATATTTAAAGAAACAGTGCGAATCTGAAAAAAAAATCCCTTCAGTATATTTAAAAAACACTGATAAATTTATAAAATAATCTGAATTAATATAAAAGATTTTCTTATATGAAATTATCTAAGTGCATTTAGTTACAATATTATTAACGCGAATATCGTTTTGTGTAACGGTAAAGAAAATATTTTTTCGCGCTAAATTAATTAATGGATTATTTATTTTGAGAGAAAAAAAAAAAAAAAAAAGCACGAAAATCCGAGTTTAAATTATCGCGAAAAGTCAAAGAAACGTTTTGTCAAAGAACGATTCATCTTAACCCGTGTTCTTCATTTTCCATTATACGTCATACATTGATTATTTTTACTTTGGTACTTGCATTGTGAAAATAATATTACTATCTTTTAATCATTTTCACAGAATAAAATCTTTTGAGAAAGAAGAATATTTTAAATAAGCAGTTTTTATATATATAAGAAATTCAAATAACAGAAATGTAATGTTGAAAAAAAAAAGTATTAGTAATTGTGTGACAAAAATTACAATAAGAATTAATCACACATACAGGATAGATTAGTATAATTTTGGTATATATTTTATATTGAAAAAATATTTTCTTTTATGTTAATTATAGAATAAATTATTTAAAACATTTTGATGCGTGTGTGATAGCTGAATGCAGCAGCAATCGGCCGTACTGTAATAGCGAATGAATTTAAAATTGTTTATTTCTAAAAAGATTTGAAGTGAACTTAATTCATTTACTCTTATCTATTTACCGTTGCTTTCATGGTATCCCATATCACTCTATATTTTTTAGTTCTAAATTCCTGCGTTAACTTTCCCCTTAAAATACAGATAACACAGCAGCATATTCTGCTGCGTGTTGGTCATAATACTGTTTTCTGCCATTTTTTTCAAACTACAAATGCAGCGTGTGAGTTAGTGAAATAATAGGAGAATATTCCAAGAACTTCAGCCAGCGCGAGCTATAAACTTCGTTACTCGTCTGTACTGCGATTTGTCTAAAGCTCCTTGAAGCCTTGTCCCCTTTCAGTACAGTCAAATAGACCCACCCGCCCACCAACTGAGGACCACAGAATGGCTTTCTCCGATAAGTTGTGATGGGTTGTCCATACCGGTTTTTGAGTCAATATTGTTCCCTCAAGTTGTAGACAGATCCAGTGATCATAGAATAGGCGTCCTGGTCAGCAGAGTAAGCAAGACCTGGTCAGGATTCGAGTCACGGATCTCCCGAATACTGGCCAGTGCTACCAATTCACCCTACAGATCACCCACAAGGGAAAGGTGATGTGTCTTTACATTCTCGCCCATTTAAAGGGCGGCTGGAAAGCGTAAGCAAGACCTGGTCAGCAGACTCAAGGTGATGACAAATTCTGTATTTTCGTGAAGTGCTGCTGTGACAGTTAGGATTTTAGGAGCTAAAGTAAAAGTAGTAAGAAGTAAGTAAAAAAGCACCAGTACACTCACGGGGATTCGAACTTCGGATCTTCCGTTTGTTATATATATATGTGCTACCATACAATCACGTGGAGAATGCGAAAATTCTTTATACAGTGAGCATAGTAGAAATTACAATGCTTCATACAATGTTTGGCCGAAAAATGAGAAATGGGCTTCAGAACGGAGAACCGCTGCCACTATTCAGGGCTTACATTTAAAAAACTACTTCTTGCTTTCACTGAAAAGTGTTATAAGGAAACCAAAACAATTAAGGTGAAAACATATTTTTTTAAGTTGAATCAACACTATTCTCTTAGCTTTTAAAGAATGGTTACGAAATCTGGTAATGAATTTCCTATTAGAGACTTTTGTAAACCATTTGCTGTCTCTTTGCCCCACTCACTTGCTCCACTTAAAAGCCATTAATCTTCTAAACTATCAAGAGTACAGTTCTTATACGGTTCATATTTTCAAATGAAAACACCTACCCTAATAAATTGGATTGTATTCTGGAATTGGCAAACTTCGTATTTTCATTATATTTATACTTTCTTTAAATGTATCGAGTTCTCAAAATTTGTCTCACGAAGCTTAAAGGTAAAAATGTTCTTGGACCTTTCGGAAAAGCTGCTCTATCAGACAACTTTAGTAACTAACCATTAGCAATGGATACAGTCATTTAAAATGTCACTATAGTATTCTTTTCTGTTGCTCTTTTTGAAAATTCAGTGCACAGAATTATATAATAATAATAACCGATCAGGTTTAAGAAAATAGTAAATTTGATACTTGCATTTTTATTTTAACCCTTTTCTTACGTATTAGGTTAGGAACGTATTATAAAACAAAGAATACGAAAACTGTCTCCCTAAAGAGAAGAAATATCTTCCTGAAGGACTGTCTAAGGTTGCAGAGTCATTAGATATTTAGATGCCGGGAAGCGGGAAGAATCTGCGATGCCCTCTCTGGGAATCGAACTCCGCACATTCTGATGTTAGCCAGACGTGCTTTCCAGTTACACAAATATGGCCCTCGATAAAGAAGGAGAAAAGCCTTATGAAGTAAACTAGCTAACATTCACATTACACTCGACTGAAACCACGAATATGCTCATACAACAGTCAACTCGCACAGATTCGAACTCTCATCAAACTACCAGCTTACGAACGCTAGCGAACTCCAGCGAACTGAAACACCAGTCGCCACTGAATGCATTCCATACATAGGGCATCTTCAGCTTTCCTACAGACAAATTTCTTTAGAAGGAATTTTTCTCCCGAGTATTTTACCATACGCGGAGGTACAACATTAGACTATCGGTTGATAAACAAAATAAAGCTACCATCAACAAATTTAGAAATGAAACAACAAATAGATTAAACCAAGTCAGAAACTGCGGGTATCCGAACAATAAATATTTCAAGAAACTGCTGGTACCCGAATAACAAATTTTTCAAACTAACAAATCCACCTCAGGATTAGCATCTTAGCAACAACAGTTTATGCAGCAATTTCATAATCACGAATTCTTATAGTATAAATTTGACGAATATGAGAAAATATTGAAAAAATAAAATGTCATCATATGTAAGGTCTTTAGTTTCATTTATAAAGCTTTCCTTTCGCTTAGAAAAGATGAAATAAAATTCCTGAGAACAAGAATAAAGGTTTTAAAGAGTAATTGCAACCAATAACAGTCCTCCAATTTAACTTGTGTCAAAATTAATTAACTTCTAAGTGCTTTACTAGCAACTAAATGATGCTTTTGCAAGTAAGACCATTCGTTTTCTGGCTTTAAGAACGATAATAAGCGTTATTAAGTATCCTTGTGAGGACGCCCTTCTAACCAGGATGTGATTAGTATCTTAAAAATTAAAGGAACATAAAGTGAAATTTTACTTCTCTTCTTTCTACGTCTTTCTTCCCTTTCTCGCTCTTTGCTCTACTAATAATTTTGTTAATTGCTTTAAAAATGTTAACATACAATCAAATTACCGTTACCTTAAAACTTAAATTAAGTTTTTGCTATGATAATAATTTCTCTAAACTGAGTCACAAATAAGAAAGAACTAAAACTGAAGCAAATAATGAAAAGTAATAATAATAAATATTAACGTTGCAACATGTACCAAATGATGATTTCTGATCATTAATCTTTGAATAAAAATGTGAACTTATTCAATTTCTTCGACCTGAAAGCTGACTTTTTTCTTCAAAATAATTCGAAAAGTTTTAAATACTAGATAACTACTGAATCTACGTTTTCTTTTCAGCTGCAGAAAACAACGTAAACTCTCATTATAAGAATATCGAGGAACTATAATAATTTTTAGTATTTATTATGGAATTAATATTTTTGTTATCGCACCTAGATGAAAACATTTCTTTGCACTTTGTTGTCTTCGATGTACTAAGCGCTTTACCCACACTCATCCGACTATCTCAGTGTTTTTTTTAAATTAAAATTTTAAACTATTCTTAGAATTATAGCAACAATGATTTCATTTCGAAAACAACTATTTCTCTACAATACTTAGAAAAGTTATAAATGTCTAATATTTTACGTTCTGGAACATACATGTCAAAATGCATTGATGTAATCAAATAATTTTGCCATACTATTATCTGTTTCAATGCAGGTTAATAATTTTAGAGGAGAAAAAGGCAGGCTGAACAATCTGAACTTAAATTGCAACAAAAATTCTGGAACATTGTGATTTTAGCGTAATTGTAGTGTAGAGCTCCTCAATTCGGAATTCTAAGTTAATGTTGGAAGTGAATAATCTAAGAATTGATCAGCGAATAATCGCTTGAGTTCGGTGACAAGAAACAACAAGATAGAAGGGTAACTAACCTTTTATTATTCCAATAAGATTTAACAAAACTCCGCCTGAGAGTGTAGAAGCAAAGCCTGCACTTGGACTTGAACTTAAAAGACTAAGAATTAAACTAAAACTAAGATTAACTAAAGAAGTATAGCCGAAGATATCAAGGTTCAAATCGAGTTGGCCCCTTAACTTATTTGACTACGAAGCTTAGCAAGGGCCCGAGTACGGCCGAGCGTAATAACAACTTTGAGAGAGAGAGTAGCCAAAAAGGCAGACTCGCGTAAATCAGAAACTCTTGATTCTCTCTGACTCAGTAAGTAACTTCGTGGTTTAAATACCGCTCCTCCTCATTAAATATTCAGCAAGATTCCAAAACTACGTTCTGGACGGATGTAGTAAGTTGAAGTTAATAATTTGACAGAAAAGGAACTTAAAATTTAACTGTTAATAAAATTAACTTAATCCTTACAGTAGTTCTAGATTATTCTATTTTAGAGCTCCAACTATAAATATCACGCATAAACGCAAATGTAAGCAACAGTGACATCAACTGCTTGCGACGCGAAAAGGATTTCCGATCGTAGGTCACTGAATGATGCATATATTCACGAATTCTTTGGTCTCATGTCAGCAGCTGAACACTTTTGCCAGTTACAGAACAATCGGGAATGTATTAAGAGAAAAAAGCATGTATTGCTTATAAGTGAAAAGCCATACAGCGCAGGATTGCACACGTCAGAAGTGAAAGATAAAACCACTAATAAAAAAAAGTGTTTATAGTGGTAAAATTGTAGAGATATTAGGCATTTTTTGAAAGCGGCAAAGATGAAAAATGAGCAATGCACTCTCCGGGAATCGAACCACGGACCTCTGGAATACGCGCCCAGCGTGCAGACTACCACAACACGAAGGCATGCTAAGAAGGCGGGAGAAATACCTTATAAAATAGTCAAGCGGTATTAAAAAACTGAATCTGAGGAACTATCCTCACATATCAAATTTTCCACTTTATCTGAGTTTCATATGTATGGTGAAAACCTGAATAAAAAACACCTAGCTGTTTGCAATGACAATGGAAACAAAGAGGAAAATACTCAGTGTTATTATTTAAGATGACAGAATAACTGAAATTATGCAATATTAATGCTAATGGCATTAACAAGATAGAAGGAACTCTAAAACTGACGAACCTCCATGTTGGATTACTCCCGGTACTTTTTGCATTCCTCATTTATCTAACGAAAACTTAATTCAACATAAGTAATCTCAAAACCAAAAGCACGAAAAGGCTGTTATACGAAAACTACCAATAACTACCAATGATTAAGTTTTTTGGATATGAAAAGCGCATAAAAGCTACTTGCCTAACGGAAGGAATGCCTCATGCAAGCATTGGCTCCTATTCACAATGCATGTGTGGAAAACGACAAAAACCTACCATGCAGCCAGTCGATTTACCCGGGGTAGACTTTAGGTTGAACTACCAGTATTCAGTAGCCTTAACCATTCTACCACTGGTGGGGCAAATGCCACTAAACACAAGTCCAACTTACCGAAAAATTTAAACTACGTCATATAAAGAAAAATTAAATGCTTCAAAATCTCGGGTTTTAAGGAAGATAAGAATTCCAAATGAAAATGAATATGTAAAATTTAGAGGATTTCCCTACATTAAGGAAAAACGATTCTAAGAAATGTTATCAAAGTTCTAAAAGGAGATGCATAAGCAAATGCCGAAAAACATCAGAACGAAATCAACAGGATGGACAAAGGTAACAGTTGACAACGATTTCATCTGCAAATTAAATGAAGAGTTTGTAAGAGAATTAATAAATTTCAAGATAATTATACTCCAGACAAAAATAGCATTATAGACGATGATTTATGTTGTGAAAGGAGGGGTAACTAGAGATAATTGTTTTGAGATCCTATCTAAAGTCGTCATCATATAATATCACAAGAAACCCATCCCCATCCTTACATCCGTATACAGAGTTGGTCGTTAGTGATATATGGATTGCACTTGAAACAGAGTGATAAGCTTTGCATCCATAATTGCAAATCTCTCCGGAAAGAAAGCAAGCATAATAGGAGGCTGAAACTTTCACATGTTAGAAAATGTCATATTAGATTTATAAGGGATGTTCAGTGCAAAGAGAGCTGAAGGCTGTTGAATAAAACCGATGTTTTAGATCAGCGATTTTCAACCGGTGGTACGCGTACCACTGATGGTACACGCAAGTGAAAAATAGGTGGCACGCAAAGAAACAAAATATTTTTAACTATTAAATTCAAAAATCAAATAGCCCAACATCTTGTTTACGTTTTTCTCCAACATTCGTAAATTTATACGATCTGATCTTTCACAAATATACTTTTACAAATTACAAAATTTCTCACCAGCGATGTTTTTAAAACGATTAATAGAAATGGATGTTGTATTTGATAAAATAAAAGTAAGTTCCTGTACGAAGATAATAATATCTAAGTAATTCTTTTAGAGTTGATCGATTTATTAGCATGTATACATTTTAAGTCACCACCGTTTCAGAGCTATTTTTAATTAGAATCTTTTTTTACGTCAATTTTCGGTCTCTAACAGCAAGTATTTTGTCTTCTTGTTGCTTATTCCTTATTTTTTACGCGAGTTGAGAATAGCGTCGTCTGTTTTTGAAGAACTCCAAATATATATTGTGCATTTAAATACTTGTGAAAAAATTTTTAAAAAAATACCTAGATTTTCAAAATGGAAACGTGGTCAGGATTGACTAAGCGGAAAAGTGATATTCACAGCCAATGGATCCAGGACAATCTACTAACACTAAAAATAATCAAAAGAAAAGAAAATTTGCTTCTAGAAAATATAATAAAAGTTATTTATCATTTGGGTTTATTTGGAATCTAGATGAAATGGACCCTCAACCTCAACATGCTTTTTTTGGTGAACTGTTTTCAAATGAAAGTATGAAACTATCGTTTCTTAACAGACATCTTGAATTTAAGAATGCCAGTTTAAAGGATGAATCTGAAGAATACTTTAAGAGGAAATATTCGCAGTTCAAAAATAGGAAACAAATAATAAAAGGTGTAAGAATTATGTTAATTTTATTAACAGTTAAATTTTAAGTTCCTTTTCTGTCAAATTCTTAAATTCAACTCACTACTTCCGGCCAGAAGGTAGTTTTAGAATCTTTCTGAATATTTAATGAGGAGGAGCGGTATTTAAACCACGAAGTTACTTACAGAGGCAGAGAGAATCAGAGTTTCTGATTTACGTGCGTCTGCTTTTTTGGCCACTCTCTCTCTCAAAGCTGTTATTACGCTCGGCCGTACTCGGGCCCTTGCTAAGCTTCGTAGTCAAATAGGCCAACTCGACTTGAATCTTGATAGCTTCGGCTATATTTCTTTAGTTAATCTTAGTTTTAGCTTAATTCTTAGTCTCTTAAGTTCAAGCCCAAGTGAGGGCTTTGTTTGTACACTCCCAGGCGGAGTTTTGTTAAATCTTATTGGAATAATAAAGGGTTAGATACCCTTCTATCTTGTTGTTTCTTGTCACCCGAACTTAAGCGATTATTCGCTTATCAGTTCTTAAGATTCTTCTTTTCCAACATTAACTTAGAATTACAAAGTGGGGAACTCTAAAAAGGTTTTTATTAAGTGAAAAAGCTGCTGAAGCTAGTTACCTAATAAGCCTAAGTGTTGTCAGGACGGGGCAGACTCACACTATTACAGAATACCTTATATTACCAACAGTTAAATATATCGTTTTAACCTTATTCAATTGAAAAACAGGCTAATGAACTTGATCCTATTCCATTATCAAATGATACAGTAAGTCGGCGAATTCGGTGAAATGGCAAATCCATAAAAGAGACACTTATTCAAAAAATAAAACAGAGTAAGTATTTCGCATTGCAGTTGGATGAAAGTACGGATATAACGAACTTTGTTCAGTTACTAGTTTACATACGTTTCGAAGAAGATAAGTGAATTGCCGAAGAATATTTATTTTGTGAATCGCTTCACGCTAGAGCAACTGCAAATGAAATTTTGGATGTAATCAACAATTTTGTATCTGAGAATGATATTCGCTGGAGTTGGAATAAGGTGCATTGCCGTATACAGTGACGGAACTCGGGCTTTAACAGGAAAACATTCCAATGTTATTTCTTAAATAAAGAAAGACGCACCTATATTTAATCAAAACAATGCCCGGAAACCTGAAAATCGTTTTGAATCAAGCTGTGAAAATTCTTAATTTTATTAAAAGCCGAGCTTTAAGTTCAAGAATATTTACAATTTTATGCCAAGAGATGGGGAATGAACATGAAACGCTTTTGTTACATTCCAAAGTAAGGTTGTTATTCAGAGGCAAACTTTTAAATCGTCTTTTTGAACTTTCAATTTTCAAATTTCAAATCAAGAAATTCAAATTTTCCTCTTTGATTCAAAATTGGAATTGCAAAAATGTTAATTTAGTGAATTATTTAGCATATTTAGCTGATATTTTTGAAACGTTAAATAAATTAAATTTAGAAGTATAAGGGCAAAGTGTTGATTTGTTTACCATTATAGATAAAATAAATGCCATGAAAACAAAAACCTCGAGCCAATAATCAAAGAATTGTATAATAATATTTTAAGCTTTTTAGCCCATTTAGAAAGATTCCTAACACAAAGCAATTTGAAAAACGAAGAATTAGCAACCGACATTAAAAAGCATTGTTTTTCATTGACAAATAATTTCAACATGTATTTTCCTTAATATTTTCCATGTATTTTGCCTTCCTTCCTTTATGAAAAAGAAAATTGGATTAAAAATTCTTTTTTTTTTAATCTAAATGAAATTTTATCTCGTGAAGCAAAAGAACAATTGATAGAAGTTTCCTATGATCGAACTCTAACTGAAGATTTCAAAAATAACACACTTGTTAACTTTTGGCTTAAAAGAAAAAAAAAAGAATTTAGAAGCATTTCAAATAAAGCTATTAACTTTTTTTTCTTTTTACACAACCTATTTGTGTAAGCAAGGATTTTTTTACTCATGTTATATTTAAAAAAGAAATACAAAACAAAATTAAAAGTGGATCCTAATTTACGTTTAAAACTAAGCGAAATCAGACCAGACATAAAGAAATTGATCTCTCGAAAACAGGTCCAAATTTTGCACTAAATTTTAGAATTAAAGTACTATAACTTAAATTTAAGTATTTAACTTAAATTGAAATAGCAACCAATACTTAATCTAATATTTTTATGTGTGCGTATGTAATACAAATAGTCAATAGGTTATGAAAGTGGCTAAATACATATTTTTTTAATATTTCTATTGAGAAACTAAAAAATAATCATTGTAGAATGTAGTGGTGGTACTAAAGTTTCTGAATTTTTGTTTAGATGGTACCTTATTAAGTGACTAAGTCACGCTTCCAGGTTCCTAGGCAACTCCCTATCCTGTGTATAGTTGAGCGAAATAATGTTTTGAGCATATCTTGTGTTCGCAAGGATAGTCCATGAGAAAAATTGAATCCGAAGAAATAAGGTTCCAAGAAAGGTTGGAAACTTTTCCAACAATATTCTTCTCCTGCACGAAACAATACACCGAATGCAAAGATTTCCTGAGTAAATTCAGTAGAGAATTTCCCAATCACTACTTTCAACACTCCTAAAATTTCTCCTAGAAATTTTCAGTTTTTCGTGAACTGATGAAAGTTTGAAAAAAATATTTCAGTAAAGTTCATAATTCGGATATTTAGCAACATTTTACCCTTGATCACCCCCTGGAATAAATCTCAAAGTAGAGAAGAAAACGCTATTCGTATAATTGGATACCTGTTACATACTAAAACTCCAGTTATCCAAACTCTTGCCATTAAGAGTTCCATATAGACTCTTTTGCAAAAAACTCGAAGCACCATGAAGGAAGTGTTTGTTTTTGATAAAATTGAATATAGTATAGCTCATACACATATAATAAAACGATTAAAAATCAAGATCATAGTACCTATTTACGGCTCACAATCACCCATTGAGTGTTCAAATTAGTAGTTGGTCGAACTGCCCCTCTCGGCAATGCATGCTTGAATTCGTCGAGGCAAGGAGTGGTAGAGGTTCTAATGTCACCCTGCGACACATTCTGCCAGGCATTCATCAATTGTCACTCCAGATCTGCGATATTTTGTGATACCCGAATCTGGTGGCCAACCATGTCCCAGACATGCTCAATTGGTGAGAGGTCTGGTGACCTTGCTGGCCAAGGAAGAGTATTAACCGCACGGAGACTGTCCAGAGTTATGCGAGCGGTATGTGGCCTGGCATTATCTTGTAAAACGGTACTAAGATGACGCATGACGAGCTATGAAGGGGAATGCAACCGACAGCAGGATGGTATCAATATATCGTTGAGCTGTTAAAGATATAGGGAGGATGGCTAAAGATTACCTGCTGTGATGTAAAACAAAGGCTGATTGGGATTGTTGGCCCTGTCCTCTCTAGACACGAACACGGTGGTCATCTGCTTCAAGAGTGAAGCGGGATGCATCGCTGAACACTATACGATGCCAGCCATGATGATTGGTTGCGACACCACTGCAGACGACTTCGTCGATGTTGTGGGGTCAAAGGCAAACGCCTTAATGGCCTTTGTGAGCAGAACGCTGCCTCAGACAAGCGCCGTGAGATGGTGGACGGTACCACGGGAGTTATAGACGGGGCTTTAGTGCGTTGAATAGTTGACAATGATACCGTTGGGGTGGTTCGGCCCAGGCGAGCAATCATCCTATCTTGCCTCGCATTTGTGCGCCTTGGCCTTCCAGAGCCTTCATTTCGTCGGCAATTTCCTTGTAGCAAAACCATTGCTGCCAACATCTTTGCATAGCAATGTCTGTACACTGCAGTTGGCGGCCTATTACCCTGTATCACCACCCAGCTTCACGCACCCCCACAATGCGACCCCGTTCGAAATTGTTTAGTTGTCTGTAAGGTCTTCGATATCGTCGTAATGGCATCTTTAGTTGCTTCTTTACGGAATTACAACGGCAGCAACAAAAAAAGATAAATTTTCCGCCTCTGTTACTGGTTTTATACTTTGCGAATTGCGCACTAGGAATGCGCGCTATGATCGCAATTTCTGTTCATTTGCCTTGAAGCTTTGATCATTTGCATATTCGATCAAGATGTTTTTGCATACCAAATTTCGTCACGATCGCAAAAGTCCTTTTTGGTGCCTCGATTTTTTTTGCAAAAGAGTGTATATAGGTACAGACATATAAATCAAAGGTTCTCATTCGAGGGAATATTTCACAGTTTCAGAGCAGGATGCTGTCAAACTTTTATTTACCTGTTAAATATTTAGTTTTAATTTATGAATACAAAACACTACTTTTATTCAAGTTTTGGTATCCCTTAACATTTTGTACATTATTTCATATAGAATTTATAAAACACATTAAAATAATCTGATCGCCTAGCAAGGATGAAAGGAATGCATAGACCAAACACGGTTGAGAACCACTCATATAGATGAACTGATGTTTGGAAAAATTAGACAACCTTAGCGTCCCCAATCATGTTTTACTAATAATCAAGTTCCTGCACTAAAAAATTTAACCAACTCTAGCAAAACATTTATTTTTTACTTTATTTGTTTATATTAAGGGAACTGCTGCTAAATCGAAGGATTATTATACTTGTAGAATTGTTTACCACTAAAAATACTAAATCACCGGTACTCCAGTGTGCTTTTTACATACAAATAAAATTGGTTTTTCTTGAGTCACATTCATTAATAAGTATGGCTCAAATATGCTGATTTTAAATTTTATTTTATATTTTAATACACCTATGTTGTTGTACTATAAAATTAAATGTTATTTATTTAATCCCTCTTGAAGTTCAAAGGCAAAATAATACTGAAGTAATTAGGTTATCATCTCTTGAGTTCGTATACTCCACATTCGCAATTTTAGAATAGAATATTGCATAGAATTTGCAATACACATTATGGTCTATCGCTGTCAAAGACTGGATCGAGATTGGATCGAAAACCCAATATAGAGCATTCCCCACGGCTCTTTGAAGACGTCAGATTTACACAAATATGAAGACGAATATTAATTTGAAAGCAAACTATCAGTCCGTAGGCTTATCATGTCAGAAATGCAATTTTGATAAATAGGAGAATAAATATAATTATCGTTCTAGCCTGTAATTCTAATTTCTAAATGTAGACAATAGATATTGAAGGAATACGAAAACATTATTCTGTATTACTTATCTTTCCAGTGCTTTCTTTAATTCAGAATAACTCCTAGTTCGGCCAAACTTAGCATCACAAGTAAGAAAATGCACATTTAAGATTTTTTCTTAATTTGTTTTTCTATAAATATGTAATATTATGTATTGTAATATACCATGGACTGTAATTATGTAATAGTAAGTTAACAGTACAGTAAATCTTCGAAGACGGATAAAACAAAATGGTATTCTAATACAAACATTTCCACAGATATCAAGACCCAGACAATGGTCTATTATCTGAAAGGTATCAGAAATAAAGAAACTGAAATTGACAATGAAAAAGGAATGTAACAAATTCTTACCGTTTCCTCGAAGAATACCATTTCAATTTTAGGTCTTGAATCAAACGTCTATTTGTTATAAAAATATTGATGCTAAAGTAATTCACTTGAGTATAAGCGCCTAAACTGCTTTAATTAAAGGTAAGATCTGCATTTCTTAAAATTTTCATAGTTACTTACCCTGGCTTACAAAACTAAGTGTACCAAGTACGTAATTTTTTAACACTTGAAATTCTTTCGCGAATAATTTGCAAAATGCAGAGATCCTAAGTCCACATTTACAAAATATAGAATTTGAATTTTAATTACTTATAAAAACAGTGTGCCAATAAACAGTAATTAATAATTTATAATTTTTTAGAGTGAGGAAAGTGCTGGGATCAACTTTGCTTGATACGTTTAGGCATCATAGTCAACAAAATGAGACATTCCATTTCTATCTTGATTTGAAGAAGTTAATAAAACAACTAATCTTAAAGCGATTGAATCAGTTGTAGGCTGTAAGATCATCTCTACACCTGCTATTAATTAAATAAATACTAATTGATTAATCTTGGGCAATATAAATAAATTAAATTAATATTAATTAAGTACAAATTAAATTAATCCTAATTAATTAATCTATTAAATCTTATTCAAAATTCCGTCTACACATTCTTCTACGTACTTTAATTAGGGGTGTTATAATCCATTTGTTTAATTGGTTTTATTGCAGAAAAGTTCAAAAGTCAAACGTTTTGTTGTACCTATGTTTTGTTTTTTGTAAAACCAATGTTGTATTATTAACATTTTCCACCAGATTCTACTTTTAAATGGTTTTCTAGTTTTTAAATCAAGAATGTTATTAACAGAGCCAACAAAATAAAATTAAACATAACCATATATTTGCCAATCAATATAACCAAATATTTGCGTTGTGTCATAAAATCGCAAAACTAACCCTGGTCATTAAGAGTAAATGCTGGCAATAAATAACAATACTAACTCATTAGTCAAAAGCAACCATATATTTTATTTAGTAAAAACGCTTCAGCTAACAATAATATAATCAAAATCTCATTATTTGGCCAGTAAATTCAATTAATTATCGTGAACAAAGGGAATTACAATTATTTCACAATAGCTACTTTGTCATTTACTGGTCAATTCCAACAAGGAAGGAAAAAATATTGTACACTTTTAATCTGAACTAAAGTTATAACTAGCTATTACAAACATTAGCCAGTGGCTATTAATTAGAGATTTAAGCAAACAACTTGCCTTACTATAGTAACTATTGTATTATCTTAGACATAATAATGAAAACATAACTTATATGTGCAGCGTGAAGATTTATAGTGCCGGCTATCTCTCTCCAAGATGCCGGAAGAAGCACAGCCAAACCATCCCTTACCTGTTTCCCATGTTGCGGTGAAAAAAAATCAGGTCTACCAGGAATGATTTCGGCCATCAAGGTATGATTTCGGCCAGAAGAGTCTTCTTGAAGGGATATTATTGTTGATAGTAGCTGATTTAGCTGCTGAATCGGCTTCTTCATTACCAAGAACTCTGACGTGACCCTTTAGCCAATAAATGTTTGGTGATATTTGAGGATATTGGATAATTTTGTAAAAAATGTCTTGAATTATTTCAGATGTATGTTTGGGATTTTGTATAGCTAGTATTGCTGATTGACTATCTGAGAAAATATTGATTTTTTGTAAATTGTTATCGATTGAGTTTTCTATTGTCATTCGAATTGCATGCAGTTCTGCTTGGAAGATACTATTTTCCTTGGCGAGTCGATTTTGGAGAGTTATTTGCTGGGTTGGATCTATTTGTATTATACATGCACAGCCAACTCCTAAGTCTATTTTCGATCCATCTGTATATATTATTGGTGGAAATATATGACTGGTTGTAGGTTTTATTGTGCTATATATTTTAGGATTAGAGGCAGGATGTCTTCTGTAGGGGTTGATTTAAGTTTCAAAATTGTTTGGATTTAATATTTCATATGCAGGATTTCTTTAATTTGAGGACTTTGGCTTTTGTATGTTCAGTTTGTGCTAAAGTATTAAGAGGTGTTATTCCTGAAAGTAAACATAGAGCAGCATTTGATGTTGTTTTATAACATTTTGTAATTCGGAGAAGGAATTGACGTTATATGGCTTGCAGTTGTTTTTGTTTCCGAACAGTCATAGGCTGCGCCCAAATTTTTTGTTGTAGGTTGTTTCCTATTTTTTGTGTTTTAGTTCTGATATATTTGAGATGTTCAATCCAGTTGAGGTTTTTTTCAATTATTATGCCTAGAAATTTAAGTTTTGGAACTATTTTTATTCTATTATTTTTTATTGAAAATTTTGGTAGACGAGTGATTATTTTGAGATTTTTTTATGGAAAATTATAGCTTTTGATTTTTATCTTCACTTATCGTCAGTTTCAATTTGTTGCATTCAGTTTGAAAAAGATGAAGAGTTTCATTTACATTATTTTCCAGAATATTTCTTGCTCTACCACTGATCACGAAAGCTGTGTCGTCAGCGAAAGCAACACTTTGTGTTTGGTTTGGGCATTTGAAAGATGTTATTGAGTTAAAAGTAAGGTTCCAAAGGCCAGCATTAAGACAGGAACCTTGTTTACAACCTCTTTGTTGAGTATATTGAGTATCTGTTGAGTATATGTAGACGGTGGTACAACCGAATCGGTACATAAAGCAATACATGCACTTTTAAGAGGACATACTGCGTTATTTTTAGATCTATTCAGATTCGTGTAATAGGCATAACTATGTAAGAATGTACAAACAATGAAAATACTTTTGAAGAACCCTAATACATATTGCATGTAATAATTCGTATATATATATATCCTTTACAATTTATAATTTCATATATATATATATACTTTATATATTCATATATATATATTTATTATTTACCATCTCTCATTAGCAAATGCGTGTGAAAAACCAGAAAAAGTAAAAAACGTTAACAGAAAAAAGTTATTAGAGAAAAACATAAAACTTTGTACGATTGCATCGTAAATCAGAGGCAACCCAGTTAAAATTTCAACTTGAGAATGAATTAAACAGAAGGCTTAATCATTCTATAACTTGAAGCGCAGCAAAAAAAAGTAAATTGGCTATATGGTACATGCGTGAAACGAAATCATTGTTAATATTATCTAAATAATTCTGACATATTCCTGCTGTTTTGCAGCTGTTCACTATTTATTTACTCCGATTTATTTGAAAACGGACAGTTTCTACGCCAGAACATTGATACTATCCTTATTATTTGTTCAATAATGTTTTTATATTCAAACCGTGTTTGAGTAGTTATTTACTGCTCAGCTCAAAAAAAGGTTCAAAATTCAATGAGCTATTATTTACCTAAGATGCATTATTAATATCGGATAGTAATGTGAATTACAATTATGATCTAAGAAATAGAATTGCATTAAACAAAAGGCAATTATACTCATTTTTCTACCTGCAAGTTTAAAAAAGTGCAGAAACATCTACAAAGAAATCTTTATAGAAAACTTATTAGCAGAATTATTATATTCTCAAAGCTGTCTACTTCAGTTCAAGGAGAAATGTGAAATCTAACACCCCCCACAGGAAAGCCTAAAATTTAGTTCCAATCTTTCGCTCCTTCTAAATTAGCGAAAGGAAACATCCAACTTTTATCTTTGTTGATTGAGGACGTAATACCTTGTAGCCGATATTTGCCTAACACCCACATAACAATGCAAATATTTATTAACTTATAATTATTCACAAGGGTATTGTGACTGAAAATTATAAACATAGAATGAGATGACTCTGTAACCGATACCTAATGGCGGCAAAAATGACGCATACATCTGCTTGTAATTAACTTTAAATTTCTAAGGATAACGGGTTGAAAATTTCTAAGGATTTCTAAGGATAACGGGTTGTTTCTAAGGATAACGGGTTGATTTCAAATATATTTCAATAATTGTGTCATTATTCCTTCCTAATCGAAATTTTAAATTACATATCGATCTTCGCACCAAAATAATTATATGTTTTACCTAAGATTTAGTAAATCTGGATGCGTTCTTTCTTTAAAGTATGAAATTTGTATTTTATTTTATAAATAAATTCTGATATGCTTTTTCTTAGTTCTTTATTGACATTCTCTAAACTATTAATCATTATATTGCGAAAACTAGTGGCTGAAACAGCTTATAAATTATCAACTTCCAAATCAAACGTTATCTTACCTTAAAATTACCGTAAACTTAATTTACCGTAAAATAACTCATGAAAGAGGAAATAGTGCATGATAAACCATGTAAAAAATTTTACCCAATTTGTACTGACCTCAAACTTTCAAAACCTACATCAATTTATAACGTAAAGACTAATTAATTTCCATTATAAATATAATAATTTAATTTATCTCTACATAATAAAAATTAACGAGCTGAAATGCACGTTCCATAATGTTTTAAATCAGCGCTTCTGTGAGTCGCGATGTCTCAAAACAAAATGTTGGTTTCGCGAAAATTTAATTCATGTAAACTCATCATATAACTTACACACATACTGCCTGATCCATCAACAGACTTTTGTAGTAAAATAATCAACAATGGAATTGAACGACGCGCTCTTTAGGATTCTGTCAAAATTATAAACTGTATTAAAAGTCATACCCTTAACAGCCTTTTATTTTCAAATCTACGTGAAGACATGACATTTCAAATACAAGATTATTATTACGCGGAAGTAATAAGAATATAATTACGCACATAAGATTATAATTACGCACAGAAGTAAAATGAATGTGAAGACGGCGAAGTTTATGAAGATTGTTTTTATTTAAAAAAACTTGCTATGTATTTAACTGAACAAAAATCTCATCTTGCTGTTCTTTTGAAAAATGACTTATGGTTATCAAAGATGTGATTTTTCTCAGGTATTTCTGAGAAAGCAAACAATATCAACTTGCTTCTTCAAAGAAAAATTATAGTTCTATATTTATTTCGAATGATACACTAAAAATATCAATATTTCTAGGTACAGGAAGGAAAATTATTGATTGAAAATGTTTAAGTGAAACTGTTTTAAGTTAAAAGAAAGGTAAAAGTTTACAATTGGGTTCCCGTTGTTTCTTGGCGATTCTTTTTTGACGCCAAGATCGGCGCCAGGAAGGACAATTTCAAGATAGCCGCTACAGAAAACCAAAATAAGAAGTCAAAGAATTCCACAAACTCTGTGTCCATGTACACGTCGATCTGTTTTTACTTAAAAAAAACATCCCAGAATTACACATACTAGGCATTGCGCACTGCCTTAAATTTGTCCATGTACACATCACTATATTTTCATTTAAATAAAATCAGGAAGCTAAAACAAAGTTAAAACTGTCATGGTAACCAGAAGTTAGATTTCATCGCCAAAATTAAAAACAAAATTGTCGCTAATCGAAGGAGCACCCAATTCCAAAATTTATTATAGATCAATTAAAAGCCTACAAACTTAGTTTTCTAAGTACTTTATATCGAATTTTGATTTCAAAAAGTTACCTCTGATTCAAAAATAATTTTTTATTGACATTAATGAGATAATATATAAAGCCGAGAGTAATTTTTCGAACTATCGAATGACGAGAACTGAATTTCCCATGATTTCTAAAATTGCATTAAATGTTCTTCTGGCCATTCAACACCACATATTTATGGGAATCGATTTTTTTCAACTTTAACGGTTATTAAATAGCAATACAAGTAGCAATGCTGACTCTTCAATACTGAAAGGCTGTGAAGATACTTTACGTCCAACATTGCCGAATATTGCATCAAGGTTTAACTTATTAATTTAGAAGTCAAACAACAAAAATCAGCGTTATATTTTCAAATTTTCACAGGACTAGTTTCGATGGTTTTACCGAACCACCATCCTTAGCTGCAGAAGCGCAATGGACGAGATAAGATATAATTATTAGATAAGATAAGAAAACCTGGATAGGCTGGCGCCATCTGTTCATCAAACCAGAACTAAAACATAATTTCTTTAAAGGCTAAAAGAAAAGATGGATTTAAATTAGGGTCGTTAACTAGAACAGAAAGATTTTTTGAATGTGAAATGCCTCTAGAAAATCCAGATAACCAATGGAAGATGCTTTTTGAATCATTTTGGCAGCAGAAAAATTGAAAGTGTGATTTTCGGACCAACAATGACTTCAACAGACAATGACAACAACAGAAGACTTCTGTGTTTCCTTTTTTTTAACATATGCCTCATGTTCCTTAACGCAAAATTTTAAAGCTCTCTTAGTTTGGCCAATGTAAATTAAGCCACACTGGCAAGGAATCCTGTAAATACCCCAGGAATTCATATCCGGAATGTGGTCCTTGAGTATAGAACTCAGAATTTTATTGGTGGAAGAATAAACGACCCGAAAGTTAAATTTCTGAAAAATACGTGCAACTTTATAGCTAATTGATGGAAAGAAGGGAATGACAACAGAATTTTTATAATCTCCTAAAGCAAGAGTGTACCTTTTGGTGTGATGAGATGAGAATGTTTTAACTGCTTGATTTATAATGTTGGGTGAAAAGCCCCCTGTCAATAGCTATTGCTTTTAAATAATTTAGTTCTTCATCAAGGGGTAGTTTAGAGAAGCAAACTTGAAGAGCATGAGAAACATAGGAATAAAAATGAAGCTACCTTTTGTTTAGTCGCATGACATGATTTGAAGTGCGGTGGAAGGCAAACTGATGAAGGTTTACGGAAAACCGTAGTACTGAAGTTGGATGTGTTACGTGTGACCAGAATGTCGAGAAACGGAAGAGAATTGCAAGTCTCAAGTTCAAAAGTGAACTGAATAGCAGGATCAATGGAATTCATTATTGAAAGAGCTTTATTTAAATCATCTTTATTACCTTCAAACAGGGTAAAAGTATTGTCTACGTAGCGGAACCATACCGGGAAGTTTAAAGTATCAAACAATTTTGATTCATAGTAATACATGTAGATATCAGCCAGGATGGGACTAAGGGAGCTCCCCATGCTAATCCCTCAGTTTTCATATATAATATAGGAACAGCTTCAGTATAGCCCACCTTTAAAGTTTGGCGAATTTGTTTTGGCGCAAAGCAAATGAAATACGTTGTTTTGAAAAATGGCGATATTTTTTGGTTAAAATTCTGGGTGGGCTATACTGAAGCTGTACCAAAATATCAAAATTCTTAGAAAGAAACATGCATAACAAACATGCATAAACATGTATAGCAAACAGGTAGAAATAACTATGCATAACATTTTTAAGAAGTGTCTGAAGTTAACAGTTGCTAGCAGAAAAATGGAATTATTTTCTACCCGAGATCATATTGCACAATTACTGAGTGAACTCCTACTTGCAGCTATGATATTAAGTGTAAAATAAGCTTTAATATAACTTATATTTGCAATAAATAATTAAAATATATTGTTTTTATAAGTGGCCCTACTAAAAATGCCCCATAGAAACCAGTAAAACTTTTTATGGGTACCCATAAGATTTTATGGGTTTCTATTTACTTTTACTTGTTTCTGTTGGTCTCTGTGGGTTTTTCTTACTGGCTTCTTGTAAACAATAAAATTAACAGAATGAAAATATGATCTCTTTAAGACCATCAGAGTAACCTGGAAACGTAGGTGGTCGTTTTAGAGAAGGTTTTTACTAAATATGCTTATTTATTTGATTTAAAAATTGTTTTTCGGAAACAATAACAGTAATCATATACACCACACACAACGAGGTCTCTCTAAGGCGACCAGCCGCAAATAAAAATTCATCTTTGAAAGTGGTCGCCTTATAGAGGTGAAGAAGATTGCATCTACGGAATGAATCTCTCTAAGGCGACCAGCCACACTAGCAGAATTTTCTTTGTGAATGGTCGCCTTACAGAGGGAATATTCAATGCCAAAGTATACTTATGTTTTCAGAAATACTGGTTTCTTTCAGAGGCGGTCGTCTTAGGGAGGTGGTTTTTGCTACGAGTTGGTTCTCTGAATACACACACATAAGCACTTACATTTCTGATATTACAAATAAACACCGGTATCAACCAACATCTCTTTAACGCGAACAAGTTCATTCACAATCGCAAAACTTTTGTCTCTGTTAACGCTGACGTGAAGAAAAAAATTCCCCCTCCCTCCCCCACTCTCAGAAGCTTCCCAAACAAGCAATATGGCGCCGCTCTAGTTATTGTTATGCGATGGTGGTGTTATTTTCTTCGTGGTTGTAGTAACGCAATATATTATTTACTATGCTTTACTGTATTACAAATTTTACTATGTTTTACTGTTTAGAAATTAATAATAAATAATAAAATACCAGCACTGACTATGAATATACCACTAAAGCCATGCACGTGTAATCGTGTCTAATGTTTGAGAGAACGTTGCTGATAACTGACTAGTTGTGAAATGGAGTTTCTGAGAGTGAAATTGATTTTTCATCTTTACTTTTATCCTGAAAAACAATGTGCTTAAAGACTGAAAAGTGATAATTTCAGACTTGATAATTTGGTTCAGTGATCAGATGCAGAAATATAGTTTTTGCATTCTACTGAAATTGTATTTTGGAACATTTATTTTTTTGATTACAGTTTAGAAATACTTTTTTAAAGCTTTTTCATGTAGATGATTTATCATTTGAATATTATGTACTAATAAATTTGAGCATACCTTACTTAAAAATGATCTTGCATGATTCAATTTTCAATTTTTCGACTAATGTGATGTGGCCGAGCAAAAAGAATACTTTTTTACGTTTTAAAAAATGTACTAATTATATTTCGCGAGCAAAAAAGGTAAGTTTTATTAATGAAATAAACATTGAAATATTTAATGTGCTTATTACTTATTGAATGGGGTAGACAAGACAAGCTTAAGGAATCTTTTTTCCACTACTAAAATTATGTGAAAATTTAGATGATCATAGTAGCTTACATTGTTTTTTCTTTTTGGTCTATTTTTCTTTACAAGTATGAGACTAGAACCACATTTTTACATTAAATATTTTGTGCTATTTTGTTAAAACACATAATCATTTTTATGCATACTTTAATTTTCATTATTATTTGTTTGATGAAGAAAATTTCAAATGTGTTTTTCATAAATTGCTTTTGAAATAGAAATAGATTTGTGAATAAGATTTATGTAATATTAAATGTACTAGTTTTGGGAGTATAAAAAGTGCATTATTTATTTTAAAAAAAATTACATTAAGTTGAAACCTCATATAGTGGTTATTTTCTTAAATTACCACCTCTGGTAATGGCACATTTGTCAGGACAATAATTAAATAACAGGACTTAAAAAATCACTCATAGTTTTGTCAGGCTACAGGAAACTGCCATTATCTTGAATTGTGGAGTTGATTGTTTTAGGAACGTTTTGCTGTATAATCAATTGACTTCGGTGTAGTAATTTTTACGTGGGTATGAATTTTGCAGAGGTAATTGAAAGTTTTTACGAGACAATTAAATCCAAAGCTTTTCGGATCATGAGTCTTATAAGGGCACTGTTATAGCATTGCTTTCAAGTATAGTTAGAGTAATATTTAAACATTATTTTCGGAAGCACTTCCACAGAGAATCCGGTTGCTCTCTGCGGATGAAAACCCATATAAATAAATCTTTTGTACAGCCTTATACAAATGCAGTTAAAATTACTGTCATTACAATTAAGCGAATATAGCTACATTTGTTTACAAAAAGTTATTATTGCTAAATATTGCACTATATAAATTTCATTTGGCATTGTAATTTCAGAAAATGCTCAGCATGAGGTATTTTTATATTATATAATCTACTGTCAAAAACATTAGCTACCTTTTCAGTACTTTAAATTTTACTCTTTAGAATTTTTATGGTTCAAAATAATATTTCTATACATTTTCTAAAGTATTCTTTCTACAATAGAAATCTAAATAACTTACACCTAAAACACTGACTATATTTATTCCAATAATGCATCGCTTTAATTAAATTTATGTTCCTTTGAGATGATATATGAAAAACCTTGTGTAATAATAAATTATTAATATATATAGGTAAATGGTATTTTTATATATTTTTTCGGGTAAAGTGCATAATCGCCTACTTATTTATTTGGTACTTTTTACTAAAGTAAAAAGAATTGGATTTTTGTCAATTTTCTTTTGACTTAAGTGAAAGAAGATCTTAAGTTAAGATCTTAAGTGAAAATAGGTCGATGTGTACCTGGATAAAGTCAAAGGAGTGCGCAATGACATTTTTGTGCAATTCTGGGATGTTAAGTGAAAATACATCGATGTGTACATGGATACCGAGTATGTGCAATTCTTAAAAACACGCCAAGCAGTGGGCGATTCTACACTTTCCCCATTTTTCTATAGGAATTTAGTTTTATTAAATTAGTTATTTAGTATAATTATGTGTATATGAGTATATTCATACTTATTCACATAGATGGAATTTTTACAGTACGAAAGTTGATCTTTTTTACATCAAGAACTACATATAGTATAAATACCCATTATATTATAGATTTTATTTATATAAAATCTGTGGAAGATTGTATAGCACTAAAAGTGAGATACGGAATAAAACATTATACGCTATAAGATATTTCCTTAATTCCCGAACTGTGCGTTGAGAATCAGTATTTGTTGAGACTTGTAAATTTTTTAAAATTCGTTTTGTTACAATATAATTTATTATATTTTGGGTATTATTATGTTTATTATATGTTATCTTCATGTTTCATTTATCTTTTGAGAGATACAGGTAACATTCAAAGTATTGTAATAAGGGGTCGACACAGTGTTTGTATATTATTATGGTTAATCTTTGGATTATGGTAACTTGGCGTAAATTTGGCGACCAACCCTGCTACAGCAACCTGCTAGTTTTGTTTTGGACGCCATTTTGTTTTCACGAAGTAAAGGCTTTTTTTTTTTTTTTTTTTTTTTTTTTTTTTTTTTTTTTTAAACTCAAATTTTTTTTCTAACAATCTGCTAGCCAAATTACTCTTATACTAGAACTTTTATGGAACAAAAATGCTTAATCATGACGAGGATTAGGTGCGAAATTCGGAGACAGCGCAGAATCGCAAACTGCTTGCCGCGTTTTTAAGAATTGCACATACACGGTATCATCCATGTACACGTCGACCTATTTTCACTTAAAAAAACATCCTAGAATTGCACAAAAATGGCATTGCGCACACTCTCGACTTTATCTATGTACACTGCTAAAGTCCTAGCTAGTAACCTTTAACGCCTTACCAAAATGTCGCCAAACTACCTGTTACCATATTCCAAAGATTAGCCATTATTACTTCTTCACTACATTATATTCTAGGATTCATCCTTTCTTCCACGCAAAACATCTATGTGTATGCGTGTCATAATAAACTGTAGGGTGTTACTATCAGTGGTAAGCGAGCCTTAAGGGGATAGCAAGTATGCTAAATTTGAACTCTATGTTAAGTTTCTAATTTGCAAGTCCCGTATTCTTTTTGCTTGTTTGTTAATAATGTTTCTTTTTCTGAAAATTTGGGTTTCTTCTAATTTTGTTTTTTAATTTGGTTTAGTGCATTGTAGGTAACTTAAAATTTAAGCAGATGCTAGAAAGTACCATCCTTTGGCAATACATTTCTCATTAGGTATCAAATTGTTAAACAAGCTGATGTGATTAAATACAATTGTTTAATTTCCCAATTAAAGAACTGAAATACAAATATATGCAGTGAGATACTATATGTATATATTTATAGTGAAATCAATAATATATATACAGTCAAAGTAATGATTCGCAACCATCAAATGAAATGATATGTATATATATATATATATATATGTAATAGATTCTGTAGTCGAATACAAGCAGCTGAATCCGTAATGAACAGCAAGAATTTTGACGGCTTAGAGATGTTGAAACTCCAATCCACAATGAATAAGAAATTTGGCAGTCGAGGTAAATTTAATTCAACTTTTCTTTCAGCAAATATGTTGCAACCACAAACAAGTTGGCACATTATTTATGCCTATTCCAAAAATTAACATTTTTGATAAATGTGTAGTAAGAAACAAGGAGCAGACAGACTGCAATCCAGCTAGGCCAAAGCGTAAAAAGCAAATACGTTATGTTAAGGGTGAAATCTTAATTCAGACCGAGTTAATTTTGGTTCTCGATGCATTTTTACTCGTATTTTATAGTTAATACTGCTATAAAATTACTATTGGCTGTTTGAGTTTTAGGTCCTTTTACAACATCAAATTATGTAAGAGTCATATGACATGAATTAATCTCGAAGTGATGCAGTGCAGAAAGATTACTGTTTTTAGAATAGAGAAGGAAAATTAATGTTATGCTGCTAATTTAATCTTTTGCTTATTCCTTATTTTTCTTACATATATGTACATATATCATTCGATGGTTGTGAATCATGATTTTGGTTATTATCTTTCTCTTCATTTTATTTTCAAAATTATATAAAGGTAGTTTAAAATTTTGTAAAGAGAATTTATACAAGTATTTTGTAATATGTTTATTGATATAGACGTGCATTAAGGACAGGGGCTCATAGGCTTCTAGATATTTAAAAATTTTTATTTACATTGAATTTTATTTAAAATTACTTTACATGCTTTCTCAGCCATTTAGTTCTGTACATTTCAGTGCTAATTATGTACTTCTGCTGGTTTATGTTTTTATGGAAATTTGATTTACAGTTCTATTTTTGTATAGTGTTTTTATAGGGATTCTGTATATGAATACCCGTGGAAATTTGGCCAATGGATATGCATATAAAGTTCTGATTTTTGGCTATGGGTTTTTACTGGGATTTTGTTTATAGTGCCTACAGTTTTCTACAGAGATTTGGCCTACTCGTATCCGTACAATTGTACAGGTTTCTGTTTACAGGTATTTGGCCTACAGGTACCCGTACAGCCATGCAGGTTTCTTTCTAAGGGTTTTTACGGGTATTTGGCCTATGGGTACCCGTACAACCATATGGGTTTCTTTTTATGGGTTTTTACGGGTATTTGGCCTATGGGTACCTGTGCAACCGTACAGGTTTCTTTTTATGGGTTTTTACGGGTATTTGGCCTACGGAACTGTACGGGTTTCTTTCTATGGGTTTTTACGGGGATTTGGCGTACGGGTTTCTGTCTATGGGTTTTTACGGGGATTTGGCCTACGGGTACCCGCAGAGCTGTACGGGTACCAGTAGGCCAATTCCCCGTAAAAAAATTTTATGGGTTTCTACGGGGCATTTTTAGCAGGGGGGTGCACCTGCCCTGACTATTTTCTGTAGCTTCACATAAAAGTAAACAAGTACGATATTGTTACGAAATGTACAGGCGTGGTAAAATGGCTTCCCCGCAAAGCAGTTTTAGGGTTGCCATAAATGGCAAGGGAAGGCTGGGTTGCCACGAGAAATCGCCCATTTGGCGAAAAAATTGGCGATATGCCATTGACGGGTGGAGAACCTTCTGGAACGAATTTTTACCGGTTTAGCAAAGAATGTTCTCGAACACAAGCCGAAAGCTATATAAACCTTGCTGGTCCACAGTCAGTTAGTGTACGTCGTAATGCGAGATTGTTAGTGTTTCGTCTATCGAGTTGACGGTCGGGCAGCGAATGCCGAGTCGGTAGTCGAGTGCATCGAAAGAGTCTCTTAGTGTATCGCGGTTAGTGCATCGTCGAGAGATCGTGTTGAGCTCCAGGAACGACTGAACCGAAGAGTCGGGATCTGTGCTCTGTGTGTCGTCAAGTGCATCGCGAGTTGTGACGTGGAGAGTCTCGAGAGTACGTGGAGTTCCGAGAACGACCGAGCAGAGTCGAGAGCTATATTCTGGTGCTTTGCAGTGAAGCTGTCTCCACTGTTATTGCTTAACAATGTGAAGGTCGTGTCTCTGATTGTTCCAGTGTATTTATAGTAGATCTTCGACGACTGTAAAAGTGTTTTGGAGCTGTCCTGATTAATATTGGTAAATAAAGTGTGTTTTGATACTTCATCAAGTGTCGTCGTTATTCACTCCAAATCTACAAACCCCGTGCGAACGTGAAGGAAGAAAATAACGCAACAACTGGTGTCAGAAAAAAAATTTAACAATATAGAGACAGAAAGAAAACTTATCGTTAACTTTTGATGGACAAACAAACACATTCAGATGAAGACTTAAACTAACCCCTTCTATTTTCTTTTGATTCTGACGGTTATATAAGCTAAGTAAAAGAGGAAATCTAATATCTGCAGCTTTCATAAAATTCAGAACAATCCCTCAAACAAAAATGATATAAGAAGTAACTTGCGTTTTTTAATTTCTAATTTTTGACTCAACCCTCAGTCTTTTATTAAATAATTACGGCCAGATAGGTTAAAGCTGATATAATTAATTTAGTCACAGTGAAATAGTAATATAGTGATGATTAGAACTAGCTGCCAAAATCTTTCTCTAGAAGTCAAGAACGTTTTTCCTTAATCATCCAATTTATTCCTCGACAGAGCCCCAGCTACAATATTTTCTTTTCTCGATGTACGTTTTATCTTCAGATTATAGTGCTATAACTTTAATTTCCACCTTATCAACCTTGGTGTTAGCAACAGGGGAAAGTGATTGCGGTTTACTCTATACACTGTTGCCGACTCTTAGTATACTATTCAACTTCAAATTCTTGATAGGTACTTACTAATATGGTTTTTCTCCCGAAATAGAATTATTACCTGCTTTAATTTCATATGTAATTAAGTGCATTAATCCTATAAACTTATGAAACAAAACAGCTAAGGCGCTAACTAAATTCTGGAGCAATTCCTTGTCTTGCAGGTTCAGGGAAGGCAGTGGTAAACCTTTCTCTTGCATTCCCTTTAGATCTACGTGCATACCCCTCTGCTTGAAAATTTATCCATGTTCCTACCGACTCAAAAGACATCCTAACCCAATATCATACCTCCCTTGTAAATTCTTAACCACATAAAGCAGAGTGGGATGCCTTTTGCTGTTAACCTAAGCACATTGTATCACAGCATCGCACCACGTATACACTCAAACTCTACATAACACTACGCACACACTTTCAACATCACACTACGCATAACACTTACGCATACATTATTAAAATCACAATAGGTGTACACTCACAACATTACTTACGTAACTGTAATATAAATTCTTCACACTGCATATGGATTCAAAATACTGACCCTGAGCGTTTGCGACTAACCTCAACACAGCTTCGAATAACTTATACCTCCTAAAACTTTCTTGAAAACTTCTTTGCGAAGAAACTGTTATTCCGAGATCCTGTGTCCAATAATGCTACTAAGAAAATTCCAGTTTAAACTACATGTATAAGAAGCAACTAAATTTTCTTTAACAATTGTATTTAATTGTATTTGAGACACTTTCTCCTTGCTCTGAGGTGACTGACTTCTCTGAACATCGGCACCCTTCCTTATTTAAATGACCTTATTATTTTCTAATCCCTCTTTTTATCCCTATGGGACTATTTTTTCTTGCCCTTCTTGACAATATCTAGTTCAATTATCCAACCAGCCATTCTGCCTGTATATTTCCCTAAATATTTATCGAATCTTTAGTCACCTTTCATGCCAAATCTATTATCGAAGCTAATACCGAATATATTATAAGGCATTTCCTCCCTCCTTCCACCAAACCTTCATGGTGTAACGGTAGCACACTCGACTTGTATTCGAGAGTCCAGGTTCCACTCTGGACGATGCCATTGCACATTTTTCACATCTCCCGCATTAGAAAATACTAATGTCGTTATAATTTCACTATATTTAGCCAGACATCTATTTTAAGCCGATCTACGACATCATCGCTTAGTTCGTATAACTCTTTTAACAAATCGAGTTTCTGCCATTTAGCAAACTCCTATACCCTGCGGTAGCAACCTTGGCATATTCAACTATATCATTTCGATCGTCCAGCTTTGTTCTACACAATAGAATAAGTATTTCAATTTGGCTTAACACAAACGACATGAGTTTGCCACTACCAACTAATTTCCGCTCTAGTGGATAAATTCTCTTGAAATTTTGGTGTCTCGCCCAGTTCTACTGTAACGCAAATAACATAAGTTTTCTCCTTACTATCTAATATTTTATTAATAACTCTCTGCCCAATTGAACTCCACCTTCGGAAAATGGTTTAATAACGAAGCCTTGAAAATATCTAAGTAACATGTTTCGATTCCGGGTTTACCTAACAATTTTTTTTATTTCTTTAAATCAGTTCAGTCCTTGCCATTCCAAAGCTGACGCTACTACCATTATCTCCAACTGGATAGAATAGAAAATAACTTTCTTGTTCCTTAAGTTTTCTTGTTGGGCTTCTACAATCAAAACTAACAGCTAGCTCTATTGACGCTAATTCATAATCTAGAAAATAATCGAAATTTTCGTCGGGTTCTCCTACAATTTGCAGTCTCAGGTATATTGCATTATTTCCAGTCATACTTATCTATGAGCTCCAGTTCAAGGTTCTATCTACCCTACTCTAAATGTTAACTCCTAAGGAAATACAGTTAAGATGACTTATTTTTCCTTCTTAACATCTATATAGAATAACATAAACTCAAAATATAAACCTTTTTATTTACTCGTCAGGCTCGCGATTACGCAGCTCAATGACGGCAAAAGATAATCTCTCCAATTTTAGATAAATTCAGAATAAATGCGTAGGTCGAATTAAAATATTGAAAACAATGTAAAACGCGCCTACTAAGTTTCCTTCAGCCTTCAGTCTTTCATGAAGCAATTACAGCTAACAAAGCTAAAGTTGATTTAAGTAATTAAGTAGAAGGAAGAAGTTATATGGTGACTTATCTATAGTATAGTCTATAGCTGTAAATAGCTGCTAAAGGTATAGTACTATAGCTGCTAAAGGCCCTCTTCCGAACTATAGTACTATAGCTGCTAAAGGCCCTCTTCCGAACTCAAGAGCTTACGCTTAAATACATTAACTAATTTTCATCTTCCTAGGGGCTGACAAAAATAAAAGTGAAAGTAAAGACAAAATAATAAGGTAACTGGTTAATTACAATAAAATCCAATAAAGCGATTTCCTATGGATTTAAAATTACGAAATAATAAAACAGAAATAACAAAATAAAAGATAATAATATACATAAGCACGCCCGTGTGGTACACAATAAGCAATGAGCGAAGTATGAAAGATTTGTCATAAAAGCAAATTGAAAGTTTTGAAAAGAATACTGTATACAAAATAGGAGTGTATAAAATTCTTCATGATATTCAACAAAAGCCATAGTACATTTATTATGTCACTTTCTGTAGAAAGTCTAATCTAGATGTTTTAACTGATAATGCTATATCAATTGCTGTTTGTAATATTTTGCATATTTTTTCCCAAGGCGATGCAACTCAAAATCTTATGTACATAAATATATTAGAGGGATTGATATTCCTAATGTTTTTAACGACATCTATTTATAGTAATGAAAAATCACGGTTACAAATTTTATTACGGAAGAAACCATCTTATCCAAACTCAAAGGACAGCAACGATTCTCAACTTATTAATCAATAAAATCCTCTATTTATGCTGATGATATCACTTTTTGGTGCTGATATAATATGCTATCTTTAGCTTTTAGTCAAATTATTTATTTCTTAGATGGTGAATAATTGCTAATGAATAGAAGAGCCCACGGTATTCGGTTTAACATATAAACTGATAAATTAAAAACACGCTTTTTCATCTTCGAAGAGATGCCCCGAAGTTACTTCTCATAATCAAGCACGAAGTAATACCTGGCTCAGTTATCAGGAATGATTGGCTGTGCCGATTAGGAATACAATCAGTGAACTGTAAACTACCGAAAGAATTTTGCCAATCCTATTCTGTATACAGTATTATTTTTGCAGACAGTACTTATATTCAAACAAATAAATTGTGCTATATTTCTAAGTTAAAAATTCTTCACAACATGCAAAATACTGCACTGCATGTTCTACCTCAGCATCTTGCAAAATCATTCGGGAAGTTTGGTTGATTAAAAAATAATAGCTTCATAAAATAAAAAATTCTGAAGCTATTGTATTCGAACTTGTGATAAAATGGCGGAAAAAAAAAATAATTAAAACATCAATCATTTATATTGGCGGCATCATAAACCAGCCATCTAAAAAATAAGTAAATAACTAAAAGCGATAAATCGCACACTACATCAATACCTACTTTTTATGCTGAGGATAAAAAGGTAGAAAATAAAATTTTGTAATAAGAGGTAAAGTAACATTATTTATTAAAATATATAAATACTTCCTGTCTTTATCAAAATTTACAAAATTGTTGATGATGAAAGTATTTTTTAAATATTCTCCGGGAAAGACTAAAGGAAAGAGTACGAAATGACGTTATACCATCGCATTCAAACACAGTTTATCAGCAGTCAGGTACATTAACGTATTATAAAGCAATAACGTTACTTTATTCATTTATGTTAGGTATTGAGCAGATCATGCATACAGTAATCCCGTCCAGCTATTATTTTCTTTTCATTTGACAGGGCCATAACAGCTCATCGAAAGATTGCCTTTCAAAAGAAAGAAACATTTCCTTCATTTCTAAAAGAAAGAAACTCAGGGACGTCACTAAAAGTTTGTGACCTATAAGATGGTTTCAGGTTAATCAAAGTAGCTTCAAAATCATAATAGGTGTTGAAAAAGAAAAGTCGTTTATCAACCGAAGAAAAATAGCGTTCAGTTCAAAAAAAGAGCAGCACGCTATGAATGAAATTCCTCAGACGAGAAGAACAATACCTGAACCTCTCTGGTAATTTCCAGAACTGAGAAAATTTTTAAGGAATATTTAAAAAGGTCAAACCACTCTTTAAGATTAAGAATGTATGTGTATTAATGTATTACATTTATTTAAGTAACTTCGCTTGAAACGAGTAAACTAAAAGTGCTGGATGCTGCTTGACAATAGTGTAGAATCGGTACTTACTGTCTAGGAATATGTTTGTAAACTTACTCTTTTTGTGGCTGCCTAGAGGCTAATAAACTAGTCTGATTTACAAATAACTCGATAATTTAATGAAACATGAATAGTTGCTACAAACTACAAAATGATTACATGTGTAGAAGGAAATAGATGATATTTACAGATGAAAGAGAATCGACCGTCTTTTACATGTGAACATCTTTCAGTCGCATCGTCGTCTTAATGGCGGAATCGTCTGACTTCTATCATCGGAAAAGTAAAAGTTTTATTTTCACAGCTTGTCGCGTCATCCAATTATAATGAACGATGCCATCCCACAACTGCTCGTCCATCCTGATGGAATGCGGCCTCGCATTCTCGTAGCACCACCATCTCATCTAGGGATCTGAAAAATAAAATTAAAAAAAAAACAAAAAACAAACAAAAAAAAAGATTTTTAGTTACTATTGAGGGAAAAGTCGTCTTAAATGATTTATTTCAGCCATCTTCCCTTATCATCTTAACATCTTCAAAAATAACGGCTTTAGCTCTTCTTCAACGTTCGTTCATCTTTAACAGTCTATCTGAATACATGTATTTTACAAACACGTCTTTCTTTGATGTTGTCTGAAACAATTCATCTTCGTATTTACGTCTTCTTAAACATCATCTGAATACGTCTTCTGAATGCGTCTTCTTAGATACCGTCTGGATACGTCTTCTGAATGCGTCTTAGATATCTTCAAGATCCATCATTCGAATGCGTCTTCTCAAAATCATCTTCTTTAAGAGGTCTTCCTTCATACATTTCATCCTTAGACATCATCTTCAGTCTTCTTAAATTAGTTCACGTCTTTAAAACAATAGTCCATTAGTCAAATCTGGAAAAATTTGTCTAGTAGGGGAAAATGTCTAAATCAGGAATCATCAAAATCGGTATTTCATTATCAAAGATTTTCAATTTTCTTCCTGGATGATCTTCTGAATCTGCTTTTTCGCTTCTTTTTGCTCAACTTCTTTAATTTCTTTTGTTCCGTCTTTGCTTTCCGCATCAGCGTCGTTGTGATCAGGTTTTCTGACTGACTTCTGCTTTTCAATCTTCTCTTCTTCTTCGGCGGTCTCTGTAGTTCTTCGTCTCCAGTGGTTTCTTTTGCTTGTCTGTTATCAGATATGTTACTGAAGTTCTTTTAGTAGAATTAGCAATTAATTCATCATAAACTCCAACATGAGACTCTTCTTTAGGAACATGCTTCTTTTGAGAATCTCCCTCTTCAGTGGCGTTTCTCCGCGTTGGCATCAAAGCTAATTGTATTGTGCTTGAGTTTCCTTTTTGCACTAACTCATCTTCAATAGTATCATTTTCATTTACATCAGAATCTGCATCACTCGGGACGTCGTCAGAATTCACAATCAGGAAATCATTGCTACTTGCTTTGATTGTGGATGAGGTATCCAGTTTGATCACATTCTGTACTGTAACAGGAACTATACTAACAGGATCAGTTTCTGGTTTTAGAAGTAAAACACCATAATTAGCAACTTTTCCATATCCATCTTCAGAGCCATTTCCACTGCAATGAGCATTTTTATGCCCTTCGGAATCACTATCATATTTCTTATTTTCTGCGATAACGCAAATATTTGATTTAAATAAAGAACTATCAATTTGGAATTCACCTTCAAATCTCTCTATAGGTTTGTTTCCAAATTCCGTTAACTGTAGCTCTGCCGACTTAAGTTCAGGAGAACCTATCTTCTTATGTATATCTTCTCTGATTAGCGTTACTTGACTACCAGTATCTATTACAGCATCAATTTGCAAATTACCCAAATTAACAGTTTTATGCATTTCTTTCTGACAAGTCTGAGTTATTGGAGTAACAGTTTTGACATCTGGGATATTTTTAGATGTTTTCGAACAATCTACGGCTTTGTGTCCGAACAAATCGCATTTAAAACACTTAAATCCTTTACTCTTATTGTTACACGAGTTAGATTTATGACCTAAATTTCCACAATTATAACACCTTGGTTCTTTACTATTATTGGGTATAGCGCGTGCTTTATTTTGTGAGTTATTACTTAAGTAACCCTTATTCTTCGTATGTGGAACGCGAATTTTCTCATAAATTTTTAATTTCTCTTTGAATTCAGAAATAGTTTTACACCCGTACAAAACAATTTTGTTACTACTCTGATCTGGTATCCCATTGATTACATAATCAAGAATTGATGAATCATCAACAGAACCGCGACTGGCTATTTCACGCATGGCAATTAAATATTCGGAAAGTGATTCACCAGGTTTTAAGTGTCGTTTCTGTAACAAATTATGAAGTTGTGCACTGTTTATTTTAGAACCAAATTCAGATAAAAGATTTTCTTTTAATTTCTCCCATGATATTATACCCTTCAAAGATCTAATAAATACTTTAGCAGAACCAGTAAGCAATTTTTTAGCAAACACAATTTTCTGTAATTCCGATAACTTAAATAATTTAAAAGATTCTTCTAAATCACCAATGAAGGATTCAACTGGATATGTATCAGTGCCATTAAATTCAGAAACAGTTTCTAAAATATCACGAAAATGTAAGGAAATATTGCGAGGCATTATAATGTTTTCATCCACTGAGTTATTTATGGGAGGTGATTCTGACCGAACAGAATTAATATCATCATTTTTATCAGAATCATAAACACATTCGTTTTCAGAAAATTCATCATCGTCATCACTTTCGGATTTTAAAAGCTTAAAATCACAAAGACTATTCAATATGAAATCACAGTTTTTATCAGGATTTGAGTCATAATTAAGATGTAACAAATTACACACAGAAATAAAATCAATTGCAGTAAGAGTTTTAAGTAATTTTTGTTTTGTTTCTTCAGTATTAAAATCAGATGGAAAACCACAAAAGTTACGCAATCTAGCTCTATTTCTTCGATCACCTAAAGTTCCAAACACAATTTGATGTAAAAGTTTAATTGACTTAGTAGGCCCAGTCTTTAAAGAATGTGAAATTCTAGGAATAGAATTTAAAGTAGTCATCTTAATTCACAGTATCATAGAACACTATTCTTAGAAGTAACAATGTGGAAATAATCGAAACAAAACTTACTTCTCTTCTTTTGTAATATTCATCATGCTTCTTCCTAAGCTCATCGCGGTCTGAACGCCCAAATCTGTAGAATCGGTACTTACTGTCTAGGAATATGATGTCTGTAAACTTACTCTTTTTGTGGCTGTCTAGGGGCTAATAAACTAGTCCAATTTACAAATAACTCGATAATTTAATGAAACATGAATAGTTGCTACAAACTACAAAATGATTACATGTGTAGAAGGAAATAGATGATATTTACAGATGAAAGAGAATCGACCGTCTTTTACATGTGAACATCTTTCAGTCGCATCGTCGTCTTAATGGCGGAATCGTCTGACTTCTATCATCGGAAAAGTAAAAGTTTTATTTTCACAGCTTGTCGCGTCATCCGATTATAATGAACGATGCCATCCCACAATAGCATATCTAAAATTATTAATTTACTAAACCTATGCTATATGACAGGAAAGGAAAAATGCTGTTGCATCTGGTTCTTTGGCTTTTAAAATGGGGCTCACATTGTAACAAATTGTAGGATAATTTCTTTAATATCACAACTACGTTGTTGATCTATAATTAAATAATAGGCAACATTTTTTTTTCAAATTAATTTGGAACAAAAATCGTGCTACGGAAAATTTCAGTCAATAATTTAATATTTCTAAATAACGTCGTGCGTGGAATATCTTAAATTTAAACAGTTTCAAGTTCTAGTTCCTGAACTAATCATCAGAATAATAAGCAAAAGGCCAATAATTCCAGAAAACGTGTTACGACAAACTTTTTAACAATCAATAATTTAATATTTATAAATAAAGTTTTATGCAAAACAATTTTAAATAATTTCAATTCGTGTCTCCTGAATTAGTCATCAAAGTAAAAAGCAAAAAGCTAATAATTCCATTTTGCTACTTTTAGTTGTGATAATAAACATGCAAAAAATCGTTTGAACTACTACACTGTGCATTCCTTGAAAGTTGCAAGGAAGTTTGAACCTTAAGAAAAAGAAATTACTTTTCTTATTTTTTTAACTTCAGTAAAGTAGAAGCTATAAAACCCGAAGATGATGTATTTCTGTAATTAGAATGAAAGAAAAACCATATATTTTATTAAACAAATAAGAATGATAAAACTTAGATCTAAAGCATTTACAATTCTTCATTGTAAAAAAGCTACTAAATAAGTTCAAAAATATAAAATAGCCACGATGAAATACGTGAAAATAAATGTACTTGGCTCAGTTTACGTACTTGGCTCAGTTTTAAAATATATGATATGGTAAACAATACATATACATAAAAACAGATGAAAGAATAGTAAAGTAGCATATATAAACAGACATAAGAATCTGTGTGTCACAACATAAGGAGAAAATTTCATTGACAGGAATTCCACGGCAAAGTGAAAACGATTTCATTGACAATAACAGTATTATATGATTAGACTTAAAAGGTAATTCTACTTTAACTTCAACAAAAAAGAAAACACTGAACGTACATACAGAAGAAACATCCAAGAAAAAAGAACGAGCCAAAAACAAAGTAAGTTTTGAATTGAAGAAACCTCTGCAGAAATATTACTTTTAAGTATAATGTTTTCAGCTGCGGAAAACTTTTAAACTAATTTGAAAATGTTACATTCATCAGTCAGATTGGAAACTAATCCAGTGATTATAAGAAATATATTGATTTTAATTACAGCAAAATTCCTTCACTTGCAAACTACAAACAGCTGCATCCGGACATTGAAGAAATTAAATTGACTGTCGGGAAGGTAATTAAAATAAATTTTAGCCTCATAGCGACTGCTAGGTGTTCTTTTGCCTCTTTAAGGGCCAAGCGATATCGTCGTCGAGTTTAAATCTTAATAGCAATTTCGCCGATAAATACAATCTTAATCTCTCCGAATTTAACTCAAACTTCCGAAAAAACTTATCTGATAATACATTAATAAGTCTAAAATGTAATGTTACAATGTACATAATTTATCTCTGAAATTTAACTACTCACATATCAGATGAAACCTAAAGAAGCAATACAAAATTTCTGAGAAAAAATTGAAACGATTATAATGTCAAAAACGTTAAAAAAAAAAAAAAAAAAAAAAAAAAACCCTATTCTAAACAGTTATTTTGCCTATAGTAGCTATTCTCCACCGGTGGTACGCAAAGAAACAAAGTATTTTTAACTATTAAATTTAAAAATTAAATGCATGCTATCTGAGCTTTGTTCAAAGTCAATAGCCGCTCGTAGACTTTAACAAACTAATCTGTTTTTATTTTCACAAATATTCTTTTAGCCATAGACATGATAAAATTTGTCATAAATGATGTTTTTAAAAGTAGTAATAGAAATAGATGGTGCATATAACAGGAAATAAAAGTAAGTTCCTATGAAAAGATAATAGTATCTCATTAAATCTTTTAGAGTTGATCGATTTATTAGCATGTTTGCACTTTATATCGTCACCATTTTCGAGCTCATATTGCTCTGTTTTCAATGAGAATCATTCTTTTACGTCTATTTGCTGTGTTTAACAGCAGGTACTTTGTCTTCTTGTTTCTTGTTGCTTTGTATTCCTTACTTTACTATGCTATTTGATAATATCGTCATTTGATTTTGAAGAACTCGTAATATATTGTGCATTTAAATAATTGTGAAAAAATAATAAAACAAACCTAGATTTTTCAAAACGGAAAAATGGTAGAATTGATGACTACGATAGTAGAAAAGTGATGATTCACTGATGATGGATCCAGGACAATCTACTAGCACTAAGAATATCGAAAAGAAAAGAAAAATCGTTTATAGGAAATGTATATAGGAAAGTTTATAGGAAAGTTTTTCAGCTTTTGTTTTAGATGGTACGCGTTCGTCGAAAGGTTGAGAATCGCGGGCCTATAGTATAAGGCTTGAAAGTTACCTTTCAAATTCTAATAAATGTACTTTTTAAATAATTTTAAATAAATAAGCTATTTCGCAATAGAAACTCTGACGTGATGATTTTACTCTAACTAATTAGTGCACAGATATTACAGTAAGAACCAGTACAGGAGTTTTGGTCTAATACTTTCATCGAGAATAAGGAAAGAGGAATAAAGTTATTAACCTGTCTCTTATTTTGTCTTGTAAGTTAAAAATCTATTATTTTTATGATGTCGATTAATTAATTATTCTCAGCCTTTTGATAGTGAGAAATTTAATGCTAATATAATTAGTATACAATTGATTTACTATTAGGTGTGTATATTTTGTATATACTTCTTCTTACTATTATTATCATTTTGTCTTATTGAGTTTACAAATTGTTGGCTTCGGTAAAAACCGAAAAAATGTCCCTTAGGGTTTACAGCATAACCTCGATCTATACACAGAAATCTCCCTTATCATCCCTCAATTATCGCAATGGTTATTTTCCCGAATATCGTTCGCCATTTTTGATTTCGAAAGGAAGGTCTATGTAATTAACGGTATTCATCTCTGCTTTCAATGTTCCCCGAGCTAGCCGTATCGTTTGTAAATCACGTTAACATGACAGGATTTCCCACTACATGAATCGGAAAACATTTGAAGTAAAATGCATATTAATTACTTGCATTGTCTTTCTTTCGGACGGTGTTTCTAGCAACGCGTATATTAAGGCTTCCCACGTAATTCTAAGTCCCACTTCTTCATCATAAGTGTTATTTCTGAATGTTATTTTTTTGCAAATTACTACAAGTTTGTTTCTGTTAGTTTTCATTAATTTATTCCTTTCAGTTTTCAGAGATTTCAGGATTTTTTTTTTCAGTTTCTGTGTACAAGGTAATAAAAGAAGAAAAATGAACAAGAGATGATGTCAGGTTTCATTGAGATTTTCGCAAAATGTTAAAGTAAAGTCTTTCTTAACAGACAACATTTAAACTCGGCAGCCTGTAAAAACATTTCAAACTACGTAAGTCATTGTGTTAATTGAGGCAAAATTCAACTAAAAAGAAAAAGTATTGTAATGTAATGAATATTATTTTTTATAATATATTATTTATTTACCATGTGTGCTAGTTTCCGGGTTCAAGCATTTCCTTGCATTTATCTTTTTTCCCCCGTTTTACCTTTGAAACAAGATAAATCGAGGCTCCGTTTTATTGATTTATACATAAAATGAACATTTCTTAAGCGATTTTATCTTTTCCAGTTTCAGTAAATCACTAAAAATTTCTGAAAACAGTACACTAGTTTGCTTTAAACAGTGCACAGAAAAATCCGGACAATAGGCAGAAAGCAAAATCTATAGTAAAATGAAAGCTGGACTTGGAAAAGCTTGGTTGAAAAGTATTAGGATTTTGCCTTTGCGTCACCTCTTCGTCAACTCCAGCGTGTCTGACGTCATTCGCTTACGAAAATTTCTTCTCCCAGTCCCAGCGTGACGTTTCACTTCCGACACCACTTCCAGAAATCACGTGTCAGACATTCCATTTGAGCAGAGCACTTTTTGAGATTCTCGTCTGCTTTCGAATGCGTAGATTAGAGTTTTATTTATTCACTCACTGAGGTAAAGTTTTTGAGGCAGTCGAAATACAGTTCATGTTTCAAGAAATCTAATTTTTGATCCCTCAAAAGGATTAATTCTCCTTAATATTATAATACCATTCAGTACTGACTACTATAAAATTCCTACAATTCATAACAGTCATATAAAAACTAATTTGATTTAGCTAGCATTTAAATGAGCGCTTTCCCTTAAAGATTACGCATACATTGGTACACGCTAAGACGAAGCGAAGGTTATTTAATTGAGTCGACTTACGAGGTTCCTAGAAAATAAAATTAAGAAAGAAAGAATTATGCTACACTAAAGAATCTCTCTTCCGAACGCTCCTCTCGAAGCCAGAGAACAAATCTGAACAGAGTACAATGATTGATGTAATATCTCTTTCGTATTGTCCGTTGCCATTACAATAGATCAGTTCTTTCCGATACGTTAAATGTTGGACCCGAACAGTCTCTTTGTAGTAAATGCATTCTAGACAGTAACACATCGCACCGATAGTCGTACAATAGTGGTAATCGGAATCCGAGGCTGCACGGCTTCTACACACTCACTTCCTTTTCTGTTATAATGAACTCTGGATGGCTACGACGTTAGAGTACTGCGCCTGCACAATTATAACGGAAGTGGTTTCGACGTCTGTTGCATAGAGAATTCCGTCAGCGAGCGAAAGTGTGGAGATTTATTATTCGTCCAGTGTTGGGTGTGGGTAGTCTTATCTAGCGTCTCTGATCGTGTCACCAACTCGGATATCTCTTAAAAGTTTTCTAAATGTATTAATTAAATTTTATATTTGCGTCATCTTGTGTTGTGAATAAAAGAATTGATGCATCACCAGTGTTACCTTTCTTACTACTTGCACATTTACGAAGTCACACCATCATCACACTCTAACGCAACAGTCTTGAACAGCATTTCTGTTGGTTATCATTCAAACTGCAATATAGTCGGAATTTCGTCGCGTTCAACACACAGCGAATAGGAACATAGCCCATTGTCGCACTTAACACTTCGTTGACAGGAACACAGTACAGACCGTCGCCCAATCTTTGCATGTAATTTACAAGTTCACATCCTTCTCTTTCATCCTAGCCTCGAACAGCATTTCAGTTGACACTAAGTTACATTTAAATTCAGCTGATAACCATGCATGAGGGCGATGCATCTTCAGTAATTTTTCCTTCATTTCGCACATTCTTGCGAATCATAACTATGAGGCGATGGCGCACTAAAGGAGGGACTGAATAGTGACTGGCAGTTTGACTGCATGTTGTTTAGGGGTGCGTATTAACTGCACACTGAATTAAAATACATCAACTTTAAATCAGCTAGAAACATTATTACCAAACATAACAACAAATTGATAATCAGTATTATGAATATTGGAATGCGTAGAAGGTATTATTTAGAAGGCAAATACAGTCGTTGTCATTACGTGAGGATCCTGGTAGCGGCAAGGGTCTCTCTAGCCGAAACTTTCAAACTATTCAGAGGGCTTGCTCTATCTGCAAAATTACGCAGACTGAATTAATCACGCCATTTTAATTTTTCGTTTGCAATTTACACTTTGTGATTCGTTACAGCTTAAGACGAAATTAGTGAGCTGCAGAATTGTCGGCCCATCAGTCTTCTGAATTCTACAGCCTACGATGACAAACATGATTTTAGCATATGGGAAAGTTAAGGCTTTTGTTATGTCAAGCGAAGATATTTTCAGACAAGTTATTGCTTCCATAATGTTGCAGCATGTCGTCTCACACCTCGTTACAGATCAAAAATTTCAACTTGTGAGAGGGTCGCGCATATGGAATTTCTTATCTCTGTGTGGTCCGCCACAATCGCGCTACTCCCGTCTGCGTCTTCCACTGCTATACACCTTTTTATCAATTACCTTCAGCTTTTATCCTAATCTGACAAATTGACTACGTTTCACGAATTATACTTAGTTCCTAATAGCATTCTATATCTCTCAATCACATTTGCACAACTCTCTCCCCTTCTTTTTTTTAGTTTTTCTTTTTTATCATTTATTATGCGTTTTCTCCAAAATCTCTCCGAACAACTTAGTTAAATTTTTCCTTTCTCATTCTTCTCCTTTCTGCCTCCTTATCATATCCTTTTCTTTTCTTTTCCTGTTCCTTCTTTAACAATGCTTTTACTATTTAACTATTGATTTAATTGTTAAATATAACTGACTGTTGACACTACTACGCTTCACGTCTTCTTACGTTGTTCAAAAGTCAGCCATACCACTTCTCTGCAAACCATTTATCGGCACCCACCTATTAAAATTTTGCATTGCATATTTAAATACTCCACACAGCGCAAAACTCAGTCCAAACGATGAAATGTCTTTTAAAAATAACAGGTCTCTTATATAATCTGTATACATTTTGTTTCCTTAACACTCCAAAAGATCTTCAATATAAAATGACATAATGCTTAATAATAAAGGCAATTTCTTCCAAAGCTACCAATTTCCTCGCCTACTACAATAAATTTGTTTACTGTATATTTAACGTTTCCTAATTTTAGTTTCTAGTCCTTTCCGCAATTCAGGCGTATAGACATATTATTTTTCAAAGTCCTTTCGCTCAGCAAGCCCCCACAGCTCATAATGGTGACAGGAATGATTTGGCTCATTAAGGTGACAGAAAACATTTCCGTCTTACTAAAAGGAAAAGCTGTGTTTATTCCAACACGTTTTTATCTGTTTGTTTATCTGTTCGCAGGCGCCTGCAACTTATCAATTGTCACTGCCAAAAAAATTCATCTTTCCTGTCGTGGAATGTAACAAGCAGTTAAAATTATTCCTGAAACCAAATCGTGAACATTCCTGAAACCAAATCGCTAAATCGATAACACTAATACTAACTAATACTAACCTCTAGAAAAAGCGTGTGATATTAGTGAAGGAAACGGTGTTGGTACAATATTTGAAGCAGTGTGAATTGCTTGTGCTTTAAATGCAAACAGAGGAGCTCTGGAACAGGCTACTCAAGTTATTTGTTTGAATATCGTAATTCTTAAGGTATTAAGATGTCTCTAAAGTATTTGCTAGACTAGCTAAGTGGCACAGGGCAGTTGTGGTTGTGCAGCTATCTTTTTACAGTTATGACAAATGGAAGATCTTGTTCTTTATACAAAAGAGTACGGCAACTTCAAAACTTCTTCAAATGTTAGATACATGATGTCTGAGCCTGTTTTTGGCTGATGTCTGAGATCCTGTAACAGTACTCGCGAGATGTACTCTTTTGTCCCGATGACCTTACAACGGGTAGTGTTGTTGATATATCTTTTCTGTATCATACTTGCTGGCTTAAAAACATCTTATATGCTAAAAAAGGTAAAAATGAATTTTTATACATAGGTATGCTGTGATCATTGGAATATTTGAATTAAAATTACCTGAAGTAACAGAAAAAGGTATTATACAGGCTCTCTTGCCACTAGCCTTGTGAAAGTTTATCTGCGTAATCTTCTCGGAGATGCTAGGCGTCACTGATATTAACTGTCCGTTTCAGTGAAGTAGTAATCCTAAATGCTTGCTGGCGATTCTTTTAGCTTACAAATGGTTATTTACTTATAGTTGCTGGTGAACTTTGCGAGCAGACCAATTTTCTTTGATTACGTGAGGGAAAACATCAATACAAACGTCGGTACTATTCGGTTTCGAAGGCCTTAAAAAAACTGCAGCAAAAATGTATGCGCAAAAGCGCCAAATCTAGTAAACGCGCCCATTTAACAGCGCGCCAAATCTAGCGTACGCGTTGATTTCAGATTGCGTAAGTTTATATAGTTCTATATTTCTTAAGACGCCATTGAAATACTAGTTTAATTTTTAAATCCTTTTTTGATTTTAAATCCTTTTTTGATATCCTATGGATTTAACAATTTGGGAATTGTCCATGACGAAAAGTCGGCAATAGAATTTTGGGTAAAGTGCAGAATCACTCACTGCTTGATGCGTTTTTAAGAATTGCACATACTCGGTATCCATGTGCACATCGACCTATTTTCACTTCAAAACAAATCACAGAATTGCACAGAAATGGCACTGCGCACCTCCTTGACTTTATCTATGTACACATCGACCTATTTTCATTTAAAAAGTAAAATAAAATTGGCAAAAATCCAATTGTTTTTACAGTTGTAAAAAGCGGCAAACAAATAAGTGAGCAATTCTGCACTTCTGAATTCCGATTCTGAATATTTTCAAAGAAAAGGCATCATTCATTATAGAAAATTACGTTTGAACAACCAACGAGATGAAATTATGCTTTAGCGATAAGTCGGTAGCGAAATAGCGATGCAGGCATCCATTCAGTTATGTTTATCAATTTTTATATAAATTAAAATAATGATCTGAAATAGTCATTTACTCTTATGCTTCCATTCAGTCATGTTTAGCCTTTTCCGTATAAATTATAATAATAAAAAAAGTATTATATGAAATTAACCTTTCATTTAAATTAAAACATCAATCTTATTTAGTTATTTACTATACTTTCTTTCTTGCGTTTGGATTGCCGCAATTATTTTTGGCAGCATTGGCATCAACAATAGTTTCGCGATTTTTTACGGCCCTCGAAACCGAATAGTACTCAAACGTCTTATATAGCCAACGTATGTTATTGATTACTTTTCTATTAAATTCAAAATCGTAATTTGATTCATATATTCATTGAAGTTCGTTCCTTTAAGTTAAATATTTAATCACCACTTCCTTCAACCGACTCCTCATCTTAATATTCTGAAAAAAAAAAATTTCTTATGCTGTAATTATTGAAATAAATTTTGCTATCATAGCATTTGATGCATGTATAAATTCTTTACAAACTGCATTTCTGAAATTAATTCAGCTTCCCTTTCAACTATCTCTGATATTTTTTAAGCACACATGGTCACTAACATATCAAAGACCATAACATGTTTTTACTATTTATTTATCACTAAATGACTGTAACAAATCGCACTTCTTACGAAAAAGAATGTATTTTTTGCCTTGCTTCCTTACGTAACAGTATTTATTTGAATATATTCCTTTAAACACATCTGAAATGGATTTCAAAGTCTGGGAGCTTTTTATACGTATTTTACAGCTGTGTCAAAGATGTACGTTAAAAATTCCAGTGTTGCATTTTTCAGTGAATCTGAATATTGATGATACGGTAAGTACTTATTAAACATTGTCGGAAGTTTTCTCATTTAATTAAATCTTAAAATTTTCAGCTATAATTGATTCATTTTATAAGCTTAATACTCGATTAGCAAATGTCCGCACCTTAGAACATACAGCTTAGTACTTTTCGGAATAAAGAAAATTGTCTTTCAATTTTTAACTTGTTCCATGAGCTCAGCACTTTTACGTGACCAATTACTCTTTTAAAACAGAAATTCCCGTGAATGTATTATTCAGACATATCTCCAAACTGGTGCTAGGAAATAAACATATTTCGTTAGTATTATTGATAACATCTGCATAAATTTTCTAAAGTAATTTCAGGTTTTTCTTACGTATTCGTTTCTCTTAGACAAATTACTAACCCTATTCCTTTTGTGCATTGATGCAGTTTTAACCTGAGCATAACTTTACTTAAAAAGTAACAGTGACCATATAGACCAAGGCGTTTTCTTTCTTAATTTAAGATATAAGAAAAATAGAGTTATGCGGCCTCTTTTTCCATAAACATGAGCTAATGAGAACTAGTTATGATAACAATTATGAGGTTACTGCAATGTAATGGAATATCCGAGTATGCTGCAACCCTCCTGGCCGATAATAATAGGCCTCATGGTTAACGCAGCACACCCAACGTAGACAAACAAAAATAAAAAGATTAAAACCTGAAGTTTAAAGAATAACTTGCGTAACCGTCAGAGGTACTATACGCCATCGCTCTAGGGCAGTAGATAGCATACCTTTTCAATTATGATGGGACGGTTAAATATTTTTAAGGAATGAAAGCTGGAAATATGCTCTTTAAATTGCGCATTAATTAAAAACTTCTCTAAGAGTGCCGTTATCTTGTTGGGAAGCGTGAAGGTCGCGTAATATTAATATCGTTATAGTACTTAGTATTATTCGGATTTCTTTTGAATTAGTCTATTGTATAAGGTTTCTAAGTATTTCATGTATTACTATCATACTGTTAATATCTTTATGTCCATTTTGCTGCATTTTAAAATAATATAATAAAGTTTACAAACTTTTTTATTATAAAACTATTTACAAACTGTTTTATTATAAAGACTCATGCGGTCGGAAATGGAAGGTAGAGTACCAAACAAATTTCAGTGCTCTAAGTTATATAAAATTGCTATTGTTTAACCATCTTTAAAGCTAACTATTTTTATCTTTGGGATTTTTCTAAAACGTGAAATTTCATTTCAGTGCCAAATGTTTGTTATGAGGCGTTACGCTGATTTTGGGACTGCCGTATTTGAATTGATTAATTGAATGACAGCAATTAAATAATTATGATCATTTTTCTTTAAATTTGAACTGATCCAGTTTATACCTGGACTAACCAGAGGTTTTTCCAAATGTGATCTAGAGCCATTTCATGGCAATTTAAAGGATAAAGTTCTCCAACATACTTAAAAATTTGCTAAATTCCTACGATATTCTTGAAATATTTATTTCTAGATTTGCATGGGAACATGAAGTATAAATTTACGACCTTTGTTAACAATAGCCGAAATCCTTTAAAATATATTTACGACTCTTTTACAGCACACTACCGCTATTTCGCTGCTGTTTTTCAGTAGTAGTTTCCTGGAATCGAAATAAATCTGGAAATTTATTGCGGAACCTTTTACTTCAGCCTCCCGTGGATTCTGCTGCGAAAGTGAGAATCCTGTGAATAAACAACTAAGCATGAATAATTTATGATGTAATCAATTCTGTGATCTGAGATTTCTCAGCAGAATTCAAATTTCTGTTTCCAGAATGGACCTCCTATGGACAAAAGTTTGTCTTTAAATGTTGTCTCAGAGGATTCGAGAGTTCTCACCTTCTTCAAATAATCCAACTTTCAGCAAGAAAACTACAAGACTTTTTCTAATGAAATGTTTTCAACTCAAATCTGAAGCAGCAGTCACGAAGAGTATTTTACTATCCCTTATTTTAAATCTGGGTAGATCGCCAACGGAGTCGAAAATATTCAGCACCTTTAAAGCAACCCAAAATGACTTTTACTAACTGCTTTTCATGAAGGAATTCCTCAAAATAAAAATAAAACTTTAGAAATCCAATACACTGTTGCAAAGCGTGTTAGATTTGGAGCAATCTAATACATAAATGATCTTGGCTGTAAAGATCACAGAGATTGGTTTCTTAAGAAATAGTAATTGTATCGTGTTATTTATGTAATTTGCGTTATTTCTGATTTGTTCTACAAAATAAAACCGAGAAAGTATATTGCAGTCAAAATTGCTATGACAAAATAAAGAATAGTATTTGACTAAAATATCAGCTCAATTTTCCATGATAATTTAAAATTGCAAAAATTAGAAGACTTTCTCTTGCAAATATTTATTTGTGTTTAATTTATTGGGAGCAGCATTATAATTAGTTCTCAAGTTCTAAGTTCAATGTATATTTCTTATTCCATTTAATTTCTGTTGATACATGGATGTGCTCAGGAAAAGAAGTTGTTGTAACCAACTTTCTGAAGCTCTCATTTCCACGTTTGTTATGTTTATTTTTCAGAGAAAATTTCGTTTATATTTTCTATGAGTGATACCTATAATGTTTCATACCTTTCAAGCTAGAATTTGCATATGTCGTATTTTCGAGTATGAGTCAAAAATAAAATTACGCTGCTGACAGTAGGACTATCATCAGGTGCTCAGAGCTTATTGAGCAGTAAAACTTAACAATTATTAGATTCTTCATTAAGTAATTCACATAATCGGATGCAACTGCTAAAGTAATCTCCAACAGATATGTTCTGCGCAAAATTATAAAATGAAACTATTAAAAATTTCTTCAAATTTAGAAACCCATAAAACTTTCATCTTTGTACAATCAGATAATGATTCTAAACCTAAAACATACAGATTACACTATATGACAGCTTTTTTTTCTTTCCTGCTGGATCAAAATAGATTTGAATTGAAATTCAGTTGCGTAAGATGCTTTTAAAGTACCGTTTTCAAATCGAATGATTTAATTTATCGCTGAAAGAATTTATTCAATTAAGATAATGATATTCCTAATAAATTTAAATTTGACAAGTAGCTCAGTTAAAAAATTTGCATTATTTTCTTGTCATTGTTCTCCTAGTATCTTGAGTGCGAAAAAAGTCTGAAAAATTATTGATATTAAAACAATAGAATAAAACTTTTTCATAAATTATGTAACGAGACTTTGTAGTAGTTTATGTTGTTGCAAATTCTGTTCAGGATATGACACTACATCTCAGACTATTATTTCCTTTATAAAGAATTTTCTATTTATCAACTAGTTTAGTACAGATAATTTGATAACTTTTTTCCCATTTAATAAACAGCCTATCCATGAAAATCTTTTTTAGTTAAAGAAAAATGGTTTAAACCCTTTGAAAGAAGCAGATATAGTTATAATATTTTTTCTTGCTTGTAAAATAGCCTATATAATTTTATTATTTCAGATATTGGTAAAAATAATGATGTCATTCAAAGCGAAGATATGGCAGTAACTCAGAAATATGGAACTATTATTATGATCCAATGAAAACATACCCACTTACTAAATGTAAACAGTGTGAAATTCAAATTTGGATATTTTTTATAAATGATGCTATAAGAAGAATGTGAGAAATTCCTATCTGCCAGTTGAAGGATATTCATTAATCGCAAGCGATTTGTACAGTATTAAGTCTATAAATTTTATAATTCGTCTGATTAAAAAACATATGCGAGAAAGATTTCTGCTTTTCCCTTAGGAAAAATAACAAAATTGAAAAAATAAACTTTCAAATAAAATTATCAAAAAAATTCTTGTATATAACGTAGGTTGTAATCAAGTAACACCATTTCTTAGCAGAAATCTGATATTAAGCTTAATTAAATCGATCATAAATACAGTAAAATAGTACCAAAAAATGTCATCATTTGATTTTTACATTAAATTATAATATGTATATCATAAACAATAAATATCATTGATATCATGATATACATATTGTATGTCATAATATGCATATCATACATACAATCCGTGCAAGAGAAATGGTAAATTCTGCAACAATGTACATTTAAACTTACCAAAAATTTTACAGAAATATTTAAAGGATGTTTTAATATCAGAGAGGAAAACCATTAATTTTCAAAGATCTACTTATTTAGACTAACAGGAACATATTTTTATGCACATTATATTCACAGTGCTGAAAAATAAGACAAAAATACACAGATAGAAGGAACTCAGAAAATAGTACAAAACGTGCAGGCATTTGTACTGAATGTGCCTGAAATTATGTAAAGTATTAAAATAATTATGGTTAAATTTAATTTATTATATCACTGTAATATTTCATTTTAATTATCCAGTTATTACATTACTCTTTGGATGATTATGAGTTTCCTATTTATGTTTATTTTATAGAGTTTGGTACCTTTTGTTAGCATAAACTAAGTCCGAATTCCTAGCAGACTCAGAACTCGTACACATTTCTGCACGTGGAAATTAAGTATTTTTAAGCGCCATCAGTGAAACATTAATTACATAGGAAATTAGAGACCTAAATAGAAACTAAATAAACTAACCGATCTTCACTTTTATAATTTGTCATTTTTCCGAGTGGCAACAGTCGCGCAAGCTGAAGATGAAAATCTGCTTTATTTAGAAAGTTTTTGCTACTGCTCACTTTCAGATCCTAAAGTTTGTTAATAAAAAATTTCTTTCTAAGTTTTCCTATGAAATAAAAATAGCATTGCCAAGCATTAAATATATTATTCTCGATTCCAAAAATTCGCGGGAAGCCATTTCGACTATTTCCATCTTCGTACGACTTTAATCAGCCGCAATATTAATTAAAAATTCTGAAAGCGCTAATTTTCACACTCATTTTCCCGAGTCGCAACAGTCTCGGGGTTGGAGATCAAAATGCTTTATTTCGAAAAGTGTTGCTACTGCTCACTTTCAAATCGTAGAGTTTGTTAATCAAAAATTTCTAAGTTTTACAAAATCTATACATATAAAGAAGAATGTCTGTTTGTTCGCGTTATTGATTTTTGATCAATTATGATAAATGTTTCCACATTTAATTGACTAAAATTGAGTATAAGTCAAATATTGGATGGAACTTGAGCTTTTTGCGACCATTTGTTTAGAAAGAAAAAAATCATTTATAACTGCCTGCCTGCCATTGTTGGTGATGTAATGAGAGAAAGAATTAGTTTATTTTTCTATCGATATTTTTATGTAGGCTCCATATGGCATCAATCTGAAAAATGTATGATTATGAATCGTAATTTTTGCATCGTTATTAGAGAAGGATTACAGCGGTATTGTTCTCTCTGTCGTTAGATGCATTACTCTCAACCTAACTTAACTGGCATCGGATACTTCCGCTAGTTAGAAAATAAATTCAAGCATTATATTAACTTCATAGATTTTTTTCAAGTAATTAGCATTAAATTATAAAATTTCTTTAAATATTTATATTTTACACTTATAATAGCTCCACATATTATTAAAATATGTTATATGTTTGTCGAGGAAAGTATTTGTAGCGCCAGCAAGAGTGAACAAACAGCAAAAGCGTTTGTGGAAAGAGTCTGTAGAGCATTTTAAGGAAAGCATTGTCTAAGCTATCTGGCCCTGGGGCCTTTTTGATAGGGACAGAAGGAATCTCGTTAATCCATTCATGCGCGTCACTAATTAGATGACGAGGCATTTGGCTACTCAAATTTTATTTATAATATTACTCAAATTTTATTTAAATTTTGCTAACAGTGAACTTTACATTGATTCTTTCTTTTATGCCACATTTCATCACGTACTCACTCAGTCCAGACTTTTATGCAACTTTATGTCAAGTAGTATATCCACAGCAAGGATTAAGGGAAGACGATAACTCACCTTAACAAGCAGAGATAACTTCTAAGGGTGAGCAGTCAGTTACAAATAATTAAATTACGTAGTTAGACACCTTTAGTCATAATAGATTTGCATGTAACGTTAAAAGCAACAAAATATTTATATTTTATAGCAATAATAGAGAACAAAATATTTATGCATCTTTTTAATTTGAAAATTTTCCAGATATTTTTGCTAATTTACATCAGTTTCCTTCTCTTTGGCATCTTTTCTACGTTTATTGATTTCAATAAACAAATCAATGTTCCCAGTAGTTTCTGCTTCATTTCGTAATTTTCTAATGTTTCAACAACGTACCTGTGAAGAATAATTTTACCTGTATCTTTAGAAAATTAGTATCTTCTTCAATGACTTTCATCTTCATTTTAGAATTTTCAGATTTAATTAAAAATTTCTATTAAAGAATTGATTGCACTTAGAATGTGTAGAAGAAACTGCTAATTTCATTTCTTTAATAATAGGAATATTGAAAGTAAATATGAAATTATATAAAGTCAGAGCTGACAATAGAGCCAGTAGGACAAAATTTTTAGAATTTTGTGAAGCATCGAGCAATGAAACTTAGGAATGGCAGAATTTTTAGAATTTATGGCAGTTACTGAGATATATTGAGAGTGCATTGAGACATATATGATGAATCGTTTAATGAATTGTCGATTTTAAATTTCTTTGCTTTCTTTGAATGCTTCAGTGTGTGTGTGTCTAGTGGAAAGATAAGAAAATAAAGGGAAGATAAAAATATTAAAGGAAAGACTTCTGGGATCAAAAAGAGAAAATTTAAATAATTTTCTTTTCACTGGTCTTCCAAAAATTCTCCAAAAGAAAAGACATTTATCACAAATTTCCTATATAACACGTCCATTACGTATTAATACCATACAGACACTTTTTATTTCGTCCCATATTTCACAAATATTTTCTCGAAACACTTTCTTGAAACACAGTTGAACATTTGTGTTACATTTCACACAAAAACAAACAAATCTGTTTTATTTGGTTGCCTGTAATTTAAAACTGTAATTGTATAAACCTGTAAAAAATTAAAGTACTTCTAAAACCATTAATTTACAAGAAGACAACTAAAACAAAATTTGATAAAGTCAAGAATTATTCTTTTCTTGCCAAAAGTGGAAATTTGAGAATAAACTTAAAAATTATAAATAATAAATTCAGAAGCTTTTCTTCATTTGTTTCAGCACCTATTATCTAGACCTAAAAGTGCAGATGAAATACTTAGTCTACAGACTCTTTAATTATCAGAAAAACGCATGATGCATAGAAGGAGCGTAGGGTTTTAAGACAGTATTGAAATTTTCCACAAAGACGTTAGACTTCGCAATCATGCTGCCATTTTCCAAGTAGAGTTCTAAGATCTTTGCAAAGCAGCTGTATGAGCAGGGAAAGGCATATTAGAGGAGACTATATTCTATTCAGACAGCATGAGCGTGCTACAAGAAATTATCAAAGGGACTCAAAGCCACTGCATGTAGATGAACTACGAGAAGTAGTAACAGTGCTAAAGACCACCCACCTTACTACCCTACACTGATTTAATTGCCGTACAAAAGTCACAAGCAACGAAAAAGCAGGCAAGTTAGCAAAACTAGCCTCAATAAAATGCGAGATAACCATGAAGGTTCCGGTCTCAAAACAGCATCTGCAAAATATCTAAACTTAGCTTTCTTAGAAGAATGGCAGGCGAGATGGAATGACGAGGATACAGGAAGATTTGCCTACTCAAACTTCCAGAAACCACTCTCAAGGGATTAAAGTCTAACTATTCTCACCTGCAAGCGTATACTAACAAAGGGAAATTCTTATCATACTATATCCGCTTCTTGAGAATAAATGTAAATTGTGTCTGTGGCACTATAGAGAAGAGAAACTGACGCCCTGTCAGGATTTCAGAATTACACACCAAACACCTGCCACCAACTACCATAAACTTTGCCTTACAAAACTTTTCACAAATTACTATACTATAGTGCCATAGAATTAGAGTAATCCTGAAAAGTGAAGGCTAAGAAGTTCATTACAGAAGCATACTGTAAAACCTGGCGAAGACGGAGTAGGCTACAACCTACCAATACGTATATAATTTGTAAATAGAGATTAACAATTGTTATAAGTTCTGGTTAACATCTTACCCTACTGATCGGCATAATTTCTTTCTTTTACAATCTGCACTTCTGGGATTGAAGTCCTACAAATGATGTGGTATTACTGAAATATACTGAATTCCCTCTGGGAGCTTCGCAAGCCCACGACTCTTGTCTAAAATGGTGACTTGAAAGGGCGAGTAGTGTAGTTTTATTTTAAACCAAAAGAAGATGAATATATAACTTGTTTCTACCATACAATTACAGAATAAGGAAATCCTAATCGAAGCATTTTCTGGGTTTCTGAGGGATAATTTTTTTAATTGAAACGCGAAATATTTAACGCGAATTAATCAACAATTTTAATGCTTGTTTACTTATTACATTCTTATCAGAAGGAGCTTATTAACTGAAAACAATCTGGACCACAGCGCTAGCAGCATGCTTCTTTTATGATCTGGAAATTCATTTCGAACGCCACAAAACACTTCCTGAGTTTCATATTTCATGTACCTTAACTTCCCTTAATAAATAATTATAATGGGTTATATCTAACCTAAGCATTTCTTCTTTCATTTACGTTTAAGTAAATATGACTACAGTAGCCTCATCATAAAATTTCCCCGCATTTATTGCATCAAGAAAGCCAGCAAACCATGGTGTAAAATGTAATGACTCTTGAATAAACGTAAAAATTCATGCCAATCATTTTTTATGAGTCTATCTTGTATCGGTGGCGAAACCATCATAAATAGGTCTTTAAATATAGTATATAAAATGTTCTTCAACGATTTGTATTTCGACTTTGGAGTTGTTACTTGACGTTACGCAGCCCCTCAACAAAAATTGCATCAGGATATAGTTACCGCTTTATAGGTATCCAAACTTTTTATGAGTCATTTAGAAGGATGTAAAAATTTCAATTGAAAATTTTTATTTTCGTTATTCCTTCGTTCTATTAAATCTACCCTCCCCCCCCAAAAAAAAAGAAAGAACGAACTAAATAAAAATAGAAGGGAAATAGAAAAACTCCTAAGAAAGACGTCTGTTAAATAGGATCTGCGGAGAAAGGTTTTATGTAAAATTTCACGAACATTTAAATTAAATAATGCAGAATTAACATAAATGTAAAGCACAATGTATAAGAAATCATAGCGAATATAGTTCGGATTTTCATCTGTAAACAATAGCATTTATATGTTTTCTATATGGAAGTATATGGAATTAAACGCCTAAGGATTTTAGGAAGTAGACCCTTTTTGATAATTTATTCATAGGAACTGTAAAGTAAAGATCAGAATTAAGATTCATTGGGCATTTTAATTGAAAACTCTTCCAAGATGCATATTGCTCACAATAAGTATATTTGATATCCTAGCAAACCAAAAAGTATTACCATTTTATGGAAGCATTTTGTTACAGATCCCGTGCATAAGCAATTCAGTGAAATAAATGCATGGCTACCTCTTGAATATTTAAGCCTTTTCGAGATAAATAATAGAATAAGTCTGTGTTTATTCTGTACGGTGATGAAATAATATAATAATATGATGAATAATTTCATAAGTAGGTTTTAGTATTTGCATTTTGTTTTGCTGTTTTTAACAATTCTCTTTTTAAATATGCTTTTGTGTTTGGTATCTTGAATTTCTAGAGAATTAATTCTTAAACTTTTAGGCTAATCGTAACGGTTTAGCGTAAGACATTATCAGTTAATTTTAAGTATTATAGAAGAATCCGCATACCAAGATTAGATTATAATTTTTTTCATATTCTATTACATTCATATTAGTTAAATTTTTAAATATTATTTTTCTTTCTGAAACATTAATGGTTAACACTTCGAGATGGCTATAATCTTAAATAGAGTGAACAGTTTTTTAATGTCTCATTTCATCAGAATCTGATTTTCAGAATTTTTTAAAAGGCAGATTAAGGATGCTTTGTCAAAATTTCCCGTGTACAGAATCAAAACTCGCTTATAATTTATTTTCAAAGCTTCCTTACGCTATGAAAAGTGTTTCAATTTTTTAATATTATACTAAGGAAGTTTTCTGCTTAAGCTAGACATAAAATGACTTTAAATAAATTATGGCAATATTTAGCATGACACCAAATCTACATTTTCACTTTCAAATTGCGTGCCGTGCAGAAACATGAAACGATTTCATTTTCTGTATCACGTTACTTATGCTGTCGAAACATTATCTAGTAAAACAAACTGATTTCCTGACTACTAGATGAATTAATTGGGCAAATTATTCTCACGCAAATAGCGGGAACAGATTCAAGATTTCGTACCATCATTTCGTATAATTCCCATAGAAATTTATATGTTTATTTTCAATACTTTTGCAACTTTTGATAAACGAAAAATCTGAATCAATTTTCAAATGAGTGCCGCCAAATATCAGAACCCTGCATTATATTTATAGAAATTAAATAATGAAGAATCTGAATGAATGTATCTATGTTTCTTACGCTGTGAAAAAGCAACGGTACCTAGAAACATTAACTTTAGAATAATGTAGTCCTCCAACTCGAATATGAGCATCTGGAAGCCCAAATTTATAATTTGGAATTTGTTTATTATCTATTTCATATTTTGAAAACCTTTAACGGATTTCTGATTAACAAACTCAACGATTTCAAAGCGTGCCGTTAACATTAACATCGCGCGCATCTTCCCCCAAGCACAAATATTTTAAGCTCGAGGTTTCTTTTTTTTTTTTTTTTTTTTTTTTCCTGGTGATATTGGCGTTCAATTGAATTTTATGGTTTAAGTGCGAAGAACATGATAGTTAATAAATAAAGTTAACACACAAAACGTTAAAAAACCGCCACACAAACATTAAAAAACCTTGAGCGTAATATAAATTCAGCATACAATATGTCTGTTTAAGTTAAATATTGATTAACAAACATGTATTTTGAGATTTCTTTCTGTACAATTTTATTTAATATTTTACGCGTTAGCATCATTCTTTAGCATTATAAGTATATCGTGAAATTTGTAATTTTATTAAGTGTAATTCTTACCCACATCAAAGTTATTTTCTGAAGCTGGTATTCATTGCTGAATCCACTTTTTTTTTCCTTTTTTGCTTACGCTTTCGTTTACTTATATCCTTAGCATTATTTAAATACTTTAAAATGTAAATCATAATTGCAAAATTATTCACGTAACGACAGAAAAGATAAGCAAACACGAATTTTGCAACAATCCTAAATGCAATCGCAGTATTGGGTTCAGTTATTTCCCATTGGCTGTTCAGAATAGCCTCCTAAGCTGTTTTCCTAGTTCGGGAAACATCTCGCTAAATATGGAAATGTTATATTTTTGAAGCAATTTATTGCAAAAAATAATTTCAACATGGAATGGAATAGAACCAAAGACTAAATAAAGAACAGAGCAAAGAGCATGAATGGGAAAACGTCGCTGCTGTAACTAAAACTAATTTGCGAGCAACTAACATTTTCTTCTCAGCTTATAAATACAAGTGATAAGCTGTACGTGCGATAACTAAATCCGGTATGGTCCGACAAAAAGAGTCTCTTTATATGAAGAGAGTAGACCATTTCAATGGTAATGGTAATAGCGCCTGTAGATGGAGATTAAATGGAAATAATCATTACCGTAAAGGTGCTGGATTCCAGAAAGATGGTAGTATAATCCCTTTCTAATAATATTGTTAATAAGGGACCAGTCTGGGCTATGGCAAACATTGGCGGCTCGAGAAGCATGCTCGTTGAAGTCGCTTAAATTCAATGATATTTAACAACAACAAATTAAAAAAACAGTTTTCACTAAGAATCTTTGAATCCGAATTAGTTATTTTCTCAGTTTCATACGAGCAAATTAATTCTGTCAGTTGATAACACAGAACAATGCAAAAGCAAAATAAAGGATAGTGTAGTGGCAAACTTTGAGCCAATCAGTGGTTGAATGTTTGATTTTATGACTTACAATAACATAGAAAAAAATAACAGTATTTTCGCCCTCCCTAACATAAAAGAAACATGCTAATGAATGTTCTTCTGAAGCCTATATTATAACTATATTGCCTTTATTTTTTTACTGAATCAAATGCATTGCATTCCTGCTTTATATCTAGTGTAAACATTCCTTGAATTCTACAAAACTTTTAAATGTATAAGGTATTTCTCTCGCCTTCCTGACGTACCTTCGTGGTGTAGTGGTTCCGCACGCTGGGGCCGGTATTCCAGAGGTCCGTGGTTCGATTCCCGGCGAAGGCGTTTGCTAATTTTTCATCTCTCCGACCTCGAAAAATCCTAATGCCTCTACAAATGTAGCATAAACAGGAAATATGCTGGCAGTTTCCATTACATTAATATGCTAAATTTAATGCTATAAGGAGGGTTAATATAATTAATTACCAGGTTGTGGGTTTTATGTCGACTGGAAGGCTGTTTAATAAACCGAGACAATTTTGTAGAAAAAGCAAACTTGTTAACTATTATCCATGCATCGTTATTCAGAGATCATCGTGAGATGGAATAGTACATGACTTTCATCGTGAGATGGAACAGTTTATAGAAAATATATCGCGGTTAGCAGTATATATACACCTGTGCATACGCTTCAACTGATATATTTCTGAGAAATTCTCAGCTTAACAAAATTTAAACAGTGACTGCACTTTTCATTTCAGTATGAATTGCTTTGCAGAAATTTGCTTTCTGCAAAGTTTTCAAAATTAATGAAGTTTCAAAATTAATGAAGCTCTTGTAGAGTAGATGTTTTAATGTTTAACCTCTAAAAATAAATAACTTTTATAAAATTAGTAATAATAATAATAATAATAACTTCTAGTATGGCTAGCGTGGTGTGTTGGATAAAATGAAATGTTGAATAACCTTGATACAGTTGAGGTTTGAGTTTTCTTTAATCATTAAACCTTGGCTCACTAGTTTAGAAAACAGGTAAAATAACAACATAATTCTTCCATTATGTGAATGATATAGAATAATGGAAATGTGTGTTTATCTCATATTCCATTATAAGAATAACGATAATAATCCAGGTTTTTTATGAAGTATAGTATATTGATATGAGAGAACAAACCGTAATTAAGAACTTAATAAATGCTTGCTTTAGGGCCTCTTAATAGCTTTTCTACAATGGAACATTAATCCCTTCCTTCCTTGGTGGTTTATTAATCACGTAATTGTCCCCGGTTGCTTATCCTTTTTATTATTTACATCTTATATTCAACACTTAATTTTCACTCAGCTCAGTCCTACTGTTCACTATAATAATTTTATTTAATTTATAAGTACGTGTTTTTCGTAATTTATAAGTTTTCAAGGAATACGTTATTAATTAAAATACGTTATTAACATTATCCTGATATTTTATTAATTTAGAATCATAAACCGGTTAATCGTATAAAAAATCATTAGTTTGCATAGATTTTGCATTTTTATTGATGAAAATAATATTACCAGTTGGCTACATGCTGATGTTGAAGAATCCCAGTGTTTTCTAAAGCACAAATTCTGTAAGATATTGATCAATATTTTTCCATCAATATTTCACTTAATCACTAATTCTCTTAACATCAGAAACGTTTTTCAAAATTTATATTTTAATTTTAATTACGTGCAAATGCAAACATTTCGCTCTTCAAATTGTGTAAGACCCCTGAATAAGATGCCTGCTTTTAATATCAAATATCTCAATTTTTGTCGTACGGAATTATAATTTTTCGCGTTTTATTTTTTTATAACGAATTTAACGTTTTCTTGAATATAAATAAGTATGGGGACGGAGAAACGCATAAAAGTTTCACAAAATTACTTCTTTAAATATAAAAAGGCCAAAACATGAATATTTGCTCACTTAAACCGTTTTTATAACTTGAGGTATCCCTATACGACCAACGGTTGCGAAACTAAAGGCCGGGTAAAGACTGTTGTGGACATGGTTTATACTATTAAAGTCTAGCTTGGTATACAGTTAGCAGAAATATCTCTAATGTCATAGTTATCGTACATGAATGACATATTTGCATTTGGCACTTCTTCCTCGTTAAAGTCGGAGACTTAACTAAAGCTTTCATCCAAATCAATCAAATAGTCAACTTAAGGATTTGTTCTTTTTTTAAATTCCTGCTTTACGCATTGAGAGACAGCTCCGTTGAATTTTAGATTCTTTTACGTCACTAAAGATAAAAGGCTAAGAAACAGTAAAATGTTAATCACTAAGCATCATTTTAACACTGCAGTCGTTCCAGAAACGAAATATATCTTTTGTTAGAAACTAGTAACACAGTCAAAAGAAGGCAAGAAGAAATTTCTCTGTTTGAAATAAATAAATGCAAAGCACTGAAAATTTCCTTATAACAATATGTGATGTGAATGCTTATAAAATAATTTATCTTTCCAAAACATTTTGAATGAACTCTTTTAAGTTTTATTCTTTTTAACTTGAATTTCACAATTTTTTTTCATTTTATTCTAATTTACATATTTTTTAAACAAACTCATAAATTACATAATTTTTTTAATAAATAAAGAATTGTTTTGCTGGATTCTGATATTTTAAAATTATTTATTTATTTTTTTAATAAAACTGAGAATGATAGTAGAAGGAAGTGGCTCTTGAGATGAAAGTTTAATCTCATGAAAATCAAAATTACTTCGGGAATACTTTTCTAGTGTTAAAAATGTTTAACTAAAATATAAAAAATGTTTTCTGTTTCGGAAGAGCCTTCAGAAGTTTCAGCAGAAGTCGTCAGTTTCTAATATTTTTGCTCGTTTTTAAATGACTTGACATGCAAACTGGACCTTTACTCCGTCACCTTTGGTCCCGCGGTACAATAGGAAGACCTAAACTGCTAGCCTTTACGAACAAGCAGGTGAATCCGATGTTCTGCTGTGTGCGGTATTGATCTCGTGAGCACTTTGATGCTCTACCCACACATAATGGATGATCCCGAAGAGAGAAAACGAGTTTCTATGGTTACCAAAGAGTTGACGTATATTTAGAGATTATTTAAGAGATCTTCCGGAGGAGCATTCATAATGAGAAAGGGTGGGGAATGAAATAATGAAGAAGCAAACAGTGAGGTGAGCGGAAAGAAAAAGATGCGGTTTACCTCCTTTCTTCTTTTTCTTTTTTAATAATACTCTAAGCTTATTTGTTTTACATGGATACGTGGACAATGACGTATTGTTGAATGAAGAACAAATTGGCTCTATTATCGCTGAACCTCAAGCTCGCGCACTCATGTGAAAAATGTATATATTCTGGAGATGGGTGATGAAAGAAATATCGTAGATGTTTTGAAGAAATCTATTTTTTTTTTAATTCTTATTTTCATGTATGCTGTATTCATTCTCCTTTTATTTCATTTCGCATTTTTTGCACTTTTGAAGTTGTTAAATACTGAACATTCGCAAAACGGAAATTCAGAAGATATTTTATTAAACTATACTGATAATCTAAAAATAGTGTAGTTTATCAGAGTATCTTTAAATAAGTTAAATGAATGTGTTACTACAATAGTACCTTTTAATTCTTTAAATTTTCACTTTGCGTATAATATATGATTTCTTACAATTAATAAACACCTTTTTAAATTTTCTTTTGATTTAAAATATAATAAATAAAAAAATAATGCTATATTTCCCATATGAACGAAATTTGCTTCCGAAAAATATTCTAGCACTGAAGGTTTTGGAAAATTATTTGCACACAACTGAGTCATTTAATTAAAGCAAAATGTAATCAACAGTTAAAGTGGTTCTCCATAAACTGGCATCAAAAGGTCTCCATTCATTACATTCTAAATCACACTGGCAAGAAGATTTCTGCGATGTAAATATGGACAGTATTTGAAATTTAAATTTGAAATCCTGCCTTTTTAATCTTCGAGGGCATTGAAATTACATTACGTAACGTGATTTTTATTTTTCAAGCATCAAGTGCCATTTTCCGGCAGGTTACATAAGTTTTTTTCTAAATGGAGAAAAAATTCATCTCTACTAATATTTCGTTTTTGATATCAGTTCGATGATCTTGGCTAAATTCTATTTTTAACAACGACAGTTACGATAGTAACGTAGGCACGTGGTGATTTTTCGTCTAAGGAAAGGTGTGATATGTCACTAGTTTTGAACTTTATGATGTTGTAATCATCCTACTAGTTTATACAATTAGAAACAACTTAGACAGAAAATCTAACAATCTTTTTGAGAATTGATTTTTAACAATCTTTTTCAAGGCTCTAAGCATCCATCAGATTTATTTTTCTGTGTCTGCGGTTAACTTATTACGATAGGAAAAGAGAAGATAGTCAGATGAAAAAGCTAATGTATTAGGCTTATAAGGCCAATCTTCATGCTATTAATTGTTCTGATGTAGGATGAGTGCGGCTGGAAATTCATTCCATATTTCAGAATAATGACAATTTTGAAGGGTATTCAAGCTGATTTTAAAACATTTCCTTCTTACTTCTGCTTTTGTGACAGAGAGACGACACGGGAGATACCTCAATAGAAACCGGCTACAATAGAGTCTGTATTTAGAATTCAAACCATTGAGAGGACATAAATATTTAATTTAAAGATGCTATGCTAATTACACAATGCTACATTATGCTAACTTAAACGTTTATAGTAACATTTGCAAAGAGAAGATTCTTGAGGAAACGTTCTGCTATATCCCTAGAAGATGTTGATCTCACAATTACACATCAAACTCAAAGTAATCTTCTTTGGACATAATATGATAATGTACGTGGAATTCTCAGTGGCATTATCAGTGACAGAAAAGAAGGCGTGACGTAATTTTATTGTTGTATATAATGACTTTAGCGAAACTAAGCATCATATGGAGCATGCAGAAAAATTTCTTAAAAACTACTACAAGTCGGACAGTAAAATGTCCTTCAAAGTGCATATTCTCAGTTTCCACTCTGATAATTCGATGAAAATATACGTGCATACTCAGATCAAGAAATATAGAGTTAGTTTCAAACGGAATGTTTTGGGTTTTTATTATAGTATCAAGCACATGATGAGTGCTGATACGCGAAAACAATGGGTAAGACGAGGTTAAAGTTCGAATTTTTTTTTAATTATTATTTTGTTTGAGATCGGAAATTATTTTTTTGCGAAATAACTGTCTACCGTTAATGGCTGTTACTTGGTATGCCTTCATTGTAATCACATGGTCTAAAAATAAAAAGTACAGTACCTGTTTACGTCTCAGAAGAAACGCCCATCTTCTTGAATTATGATAGAATTCACTTAATCACTTGTAATTAAGTTTGTAAAAATAGTTAGTATTTCAGATCTTATTAAATACCATTCAATACCCAAGAAATTGCAGCAACTTCTCTTATTAAATTTTTTGCTGTTGACCTTATAAAATATTTCTCCCGCCTTTCTAGCGTGCCTTCGTGGTGTAAGTGGTTCTGCACGCTGAGCCAGTATTCCAGAGATCCGTGTTTAGATTCCCGGTGAAGGCGATTGCTCATTTTTCATCTCTCCGGCTTTTTCAATTAACCTAATGTCTTTACAGTGGCGCCCGAACTAAAAGAGTGTTGGATGATGATTCTCCTCACCCAGGATTTGGCGATTGGGTGCCCTAAAACGCCCAGTCGCCCTTTAAAGGGGGATGTATATAAGGTATTTCTCCCGCCTTCCTAGCGTGCCTTCGTGGTGTGGCGGTTCTGCACGCTGGGCCGGTATTCCAGAGGTCTGTGGTTCGATTCCCGGCGAAGGCGATTGTTCATTTTTCATCCCTCAGGCTTTTCCAATTAACCTAATGTCTCTACAACCTTAAGGTTGCAGAGACATAAAGCCTGCGATAGTTTGCGCTATACGTAGTTTGTGTTTATTAACGCAGTTTATGTTTTTTATGCACTTCTAAATGAGCTAAAGCATTTTTAATTTTTGTGCATTCCAATAATTTTGATATTTTATTAAAATGTTTCCTCAGTGTTTCTATAATATAGTAATCTGCACTTTAATCTGATTTGGAAGAAAAAATTACAGTTGATTCCATACCGTCAAAAACAAGGAATCTATTAATTTAAACTGCTGAATCTTTGTAGATAAAACAAAAATTAAGCAAATGAAAAGTTTTTAGCCCCTAAAGCTGAACGTTTACTCAAGATTCTTGCACTTAAAAAATTATTTTCTTTAGTCCAAGAAAGACATTCTTGCAAAGTTTCGCCTTACAAAACATTGCAACATGTCCTTTTCAGCTAATTATAATCGTATTTCTTTACACTTTAATTATCTTACATTATGCTAATAAGCCCCCGATTCTCTCTAATAGTGCTTTAAATTAAAATGACCAACCTACGTATTTGTGTCCTGTATAAATAGTTCAGCCCTTATTTTCAACACCTAATGACCTGTCTCGAATAAGTTTTATACATGCTAATATTGATCTAAGTTTTAGTCGATCGCCAAGAGAGAATTAAACGTATTTGACGTTCAGTGTAGATGTTAACTCATCGAGCGAACAGAGAGAACTAAAATTTTTTTGACTGTTCAATGCCCTCTCAGGAACTTTTGATTACTGTAAATATAAAAGTGATTAGCTGAATATTTCTGCGGTGGTTTAAATTCGTAATGTCAGTTTAATTTCATTTTCGTACATATATATGCATATTTTTAAACATAATCGTTTTTTGATATTTATAATATTTTTTAATCTTAATTGGTGTGGTAATTGGTGTGGAAGTTAGAATCATTTTTTAGTAGTTCAGAAAGGAAAAAAAGAAGAACTAAAGCATTTAATATAAAATGTGTTACGAAAGTTTCTTTGTCTACGGTTTTCTTTTACTAAGTAATAAAACATGTAATTATTATTTTTGGACTACCTCCAATTACAGATACACGTTCACGTCACACACGCTTCTTTCTCTTTTCCTTTCTTTTCTGAATCATACTAATCAAGATGCTGATGTCACTGATAAGCTAGGAATGATAACTAAAGTAACAGTAAGAAGTAAGCTAAAGTAGGCAACTCATGCTTTTAATTTTATTCATCTAATAATATCTTAAAACTTACATTAAAACGGTTCACGATGTACAAATAAAAATATTATATCATAATAAACAGGCTTATAATATCCTATTGATTGTATTACTGGAATCTTAAAATTCACGTTTTTAAATATATATAAATAACATTTCACTTAATTTTCAAGAGAAAAAAGCTTAAAATTTAGGATTCCATTTTAAATTGCATATCGTTTACATATCGTTGTCATCAACAGCTTCAAAACAAAGAATAATTAAATTAAAAGTTTTTATATTTTCCATTATTTTCAGATACTGAATCAGTATTTTTCTATGTTAACAGTTCGTATAAAATTTGTGAATAAACATGCCAGAAGAGAATTATTGAAACAAAAATTTGGAAAATTTTTCAACTCCGAGTAATAATCTTTAGAGGAATTCGGAGTAAATCATTCGGATACTTTCATCAGTTTACATCCCAGATATAAATAGTATAGATAATATAAGAAATAGAGAATGTAAAAATGTATGGCAAAACTTAATACTCTGTAAACTTGAACATTGTTCAGATGACTTCGCCAACGGCACACACTTTCGCTCCATTTCACAATGCGGGAAACATAAATACATTTATGCAGATTCTTCATTATTTAATTTCTTTAAATATAGTATAGGGCTTGTAAAATTTTGTTGCAACAGTGTTCCAACATTTTGTGGCAAAACTTTTCCTTTTTGAAATTTCGAAGGTCCTGCCTTTAAGATACTTTGCCATAATTTTGATTATTTTTAGAGAGGAATTTAAGTGAATCGACATTTAAAGTTTTCAACGCAAAATGCCAAAACGAAATTGATAGCCCTTCTTCCTTTGGGCTAAAAATAATTTTTTAACTACGCAGTCTATCATTTTATACATTCCGCTGGTCCTTGCACTAATATTTAGCAAAATGTTATACTCGTTATAAAAAGCACAATGAAAAAAGCGCAATCTAATGCAAAACTCCCGCGCGACATATAGATCCAAATACTTAGATTAAAAGTTGGATATCATATTCAAGAGACTTACGCGAATTGAAGAGCGGAGTGTTTGCTATTTATACTTGAATAAAAACAAAGTATTTGTTTAGGAAAACAAATTCTGATATTAAATAGTGAATATTTCTGCCATATTATCACGAAAGGTATTCATCAATGTATTTTTTCCTAAACAACAGATTATTCACAGAATTTTAGAGAACATTTTTTGGAGAAAACATTGTCAGCATCAATTAAGTAATGTTACCAACTTGCAACCTTAGTTGCATAAATTAGAAATCTAAAATATGCCTAGTTAAATAACCTTTTTGTCTAATTTTAAATTAGAATATCAATAAAACTGCATGAGAATATTAATAACGTATTTTTTAAGTTTTTAAATTTATAAATTATTTATGTGAAAATTTTTTCAACATATCAGTAATAGTGAAATAATTAATTAAAAAGCATTACGCAGCGTTAGTAAATCCCAAAAGAATATAAATGAATAGCATTTCAGAGAATAAAAATCAACCTCGAATTATTCTAATTTATTTAATAAACGACTCCTCAAATCAGGCTGAAAACAAAAAATCGCAAATTTTGAAATTAAATATTTTGTTCAATATTTGCCCTACAAGCATCAAACATTTTGCGTTTAATTTTTTATAATCAGTATAACATTTTTTTAAATATAGATGTTAGGATCAGGAAAACGTATAAAATTTCGAATTTTAATGCAAAATTAGCTTTTTAAAATTCTAACAAATTAATACAAAACAAACGAATTTTTGCATCAGTTAAAACATTTTTATAATTTGAAGTATTTGTCTATGACCATCGGTTGCAAAAATAAAGGTTGGGTAAAGACTTTTATGGGCACACAGTACGTTCACTTAAATTCAAGCAGCTGTGTAATTTTTTGTAAATATTACCTTTTTGAAACACTGCAAGTACACTTTATTTTGCAGTCATATAAAAAATTAGTGAAATTTCAATTAGACTTTTAATTCTAACCTATATCTCTATTTAAGGCTTAAACACATACATTGTTGCTTCAAGATATTACAGCCAGAATTTTAAAAAATTCATATCCTTAAAATGTCTTGCATTTATTGCATAAACGAAAACAATTAAGTGTATATAAGTAGACTTGTATTCATTCAAAAGATACAAATAAAATTTAGTAAATTGTGCACATAATTAAAACTGTTGAAGCAGGAAGTGGATTTTCTCAATATAATTTTGACAAAAAAAATGACGACTGAATTTTTTACATTTTTCGGAATTTTTATAAATCAAAAGACGTGTATAAAGGAAAGGACTGTTTAAGATTACACAAAGGTTGATGCAAATAAACACTGAATAAACAGCACCAAATTTCTCTTCAAAATAATTTAGTGTTTAGCGTTCAGGTTGTAGTATTGGTTCTCTAAATTCTTATGCCTTTATGATTGAAATTACAATAATCGAGGCTTATTTTCTATTTATTTATTTTTTAAACTTATGTTTCCGTTACACGACAATAAAACTAATAGGAAAGAAAATGCTGTTTTGTAACCTAATCTGACGTCGTACCCCTGATGGTAGAATGGACTAGTGTGAGTACTTCAGTTCATTCTTGAAACATGATACAAATAAGAATCACCTAACTTTAGGAACTCTTCCATAAAGGCACCCGTTTCAAAACAAATAGCCCTTGAGTATTTTTAGGAAAATACTTATGCAGCTATCTTCCTAAACCGTCAAACAAGATCACACAGGAACTGAGAAATAAGATGAATATTTTTACTTCATTCGTTATACGTAAATATTGTACATGTTTTAAATACCTCAGATAGAAAATGAATGACAAAATCTAGCGTGGGGGTGAAACTTTTGCTTCTAAAATTATTTTCTGAGCTCATACAGTATGCGCTCTTTTTTGCATGAATATTTGTAATTTATTTCTCCTAGTTTTTTTTTAAATAGCTCGAAATTTGAATATTATCCTATTCAACAGATTTTAAATTAAACTTACTACACAAAAAGCAAATGATTTTAGTTTAAATTTATTATAAAAGAAATTACTTTTTAAGAATAGAAAATTCCAAGACATACTATAAAATTTAACTTTTTACTACACTGTATTCAGTAAGAATATTAATAGACCGATTTACTGAATCAATGATTTACTGATTTACTGAATCGTAAAACAATTTACGTAATTCCTATTTACGTAAATTGTTTCCGTCGACATTTTTAACTCTAAACGGTTTCCGTTTGCCGATAACATTACCCTTTAAATTTATTTACTCATTTAAACTCAAATGTAGCGCTGAAACACAACTGAAGCAGATTGCATTTCAACGATAATTGTATCGGGAAGGACTTTTATAGCACAGCTATCATTGTAAATTTCTTGGAATGTTCACTCAATACTAATTGATCGCTTGCATCATTCTGACCCAACTTAATGAGAACGGTTTACTTCTAGCTGTACGGCTCACCATTCCTCTTGGGTCAATGGTTACTCATCAGTTTCAAAAGAAATATTTTCTGTGAGCTGTAAATCACAATAGATTCTAAATAAGAGTTTAGAACTTCAAATCGAACTTAAAAGAAATCGCCTATCGAAAGACTCTTAAAAATGTTTAAACTTTAAAAGATCATATCGTGCTGTTCGATCATTTGACGTTGGAAAACTGTACGAAGAGCTAGTATCTGCCTAGTGAAGGATGCTTTATGACTAATCCTAGAGACTGATCTCTTTCCTAATGAGCTTTTCATATTTGTTCAATACTTTCATTGCTGTTTTCCATTTGTTTATCGTTGCATTTTAATTTACTGATACATTATGACAAACCCACTTTGCTCCATACCATTTCTCTTAATTCAACTATAGGATGTTGTTTGACGCTTTGCTTTGAACCTCAAATTAAAGTCAGAGTTCAGTATAATTCAACTGCAGTGTGATTGCAGAGTGATACTTTAACTGCAATTACTTATATTCGTTATTACAATGTAATTGCGTCTGCAATTACCAGTTAAACCAATTACAATAGAATTTTAATTTGAAATCCTTCAATTACTATGTAATTGCAATTAAAAATAGGGCAATAACAATTAATTCAATTACAACATAATTGTAATTACAATTAATTCAATCACAACATAATTATAATTATATTTAATTCAATTACTATGTAATTATAAATGCACGGTATTTGCAGATATGAAAACTGACGAACGAGATCACCGGAAATAATCTCAATAACGGAAGTATCTTTGGAAAGTGCTTCCAGTGCGCCAAATATGAGATCTGAATTAACCTTTCAAAGTCCCTCGAGTATGGCATTTTCTTAGAATGCTGTCATTCGGTAAAGCATAAGATCTTTAATTTGTTTTTAAGAGGTCTTTTTGGTAGCTCAATGCAGTTACTTTACAGTTAAACTTACAATTAATGCAACCTATAATTGCAATTATACCATAATGGTATTTAGAACTGGAATATAAATGCAAAAGAAGTTGATTTGCAATAAACAAATATTCAATAAACGAACAATAAATTCAGGATTTTGTTTAAAATTGCACATGCATCTATTTTTATCCGAAATATTTCCTGCATAAGCAATTTGCTTGCAGCAAAACTTACTTTAACTGTTTATTAAAAATATTCATTGTATTTAATATACGCCTATTCCATAGTTAATGTCATTACAATAAGTTGTAGTTGACACATTAATTAAGCAGGATGATCTCGGACAGAAAATGATTTCATTTTCTAATGGCAACTCTCATCTTCAGACATTTCTTCTTAATAATATTGCTACGTTTTTCTTTTCTAACACCAGTTGTTACGTTTAATTTTCTTCCTTCACGTTCGTACGGGGTTCGTAGATTTGGAGCGAATAACGGCGACACTTGATGAAGTATCCAAGCACACTTTATTATTTACCAATATTAATCAGGACAGCTCCAAAACACTTTTACAGTCGTCGAAGATCTGAAGATCGACTATGAACACGCTGAAACAATCAGCGACACAGCCTTTACTCTGTCAGACAATAACGGTCTTGACAGCTTCACTGCAAAGCACTAGAGTTCAGCTTCCGACTCTGCTCAGTTGTTCTCGGAAGTCCACGTACTCTCGAGACTCTCCATTCTACAACTCGCGATGCACTCGACAGCACACAGAGCACGGCTCCCGACACTTCGGTTCAGTCGTTCCCGGCGACGATTCACTAATCGCGATACACTAAGAGACTCCTTCGGTGAACTCGATGACCCACTCGGCACTCGCTGCCCAGCTGTCAACTCGATCGATTCCGCAGGGATTGACTCGCTAGACGAGACACCAACTCGATAGGAACTCTCCGCGTATCAGCAGGGTTTATATAGCTTTTAGCTGGTTTTCGAGAACATTCTGGGCTAAACCGGTAAGAATTCGTTCCAGAAGGTTTTCCATCCGTCCATGGTATATCACCAATTTTGTCGCCAAGTGGGCGATTTCTCGCCAAATGTGGCAACCCGACCTTCCCTTGCCATTTTATGGCAACCCTAAAACTGCTTAGTCGGGAAGCCATCTTACCGCGCCTGTACATTTCGTAACAATATTATACTCGTTTACTTCTATGTGAAGCTACAGAAAATAGTCAGAGCAGGTGCGCCCACTTATAAAAAACAATATATTTTAATTATTTATTGAAAATATAAGTTATATTAAAGCTTATTTTGCACTTTATGTCATATAAAAAATTTTCGGGCAGGAAAATCCACTTGTAAAAACGTGTTTTAACTACTTGTTGAACATATGGGTTACTGCAAGTCGGAGTTCACATAATAATTATGCAGGATATTCTCGGATGGAATATTTTATTTTATTCTGCTTGGTCACCGCCACTTTTATTGTGAATTTAACCTTCACTAACGGCCTATCTGCAAGATCGCTGGCTGGATAGGCCTTTTCGTGGTTTTTCCCATTGTAGTGTGAATACTAACCAGTTCCCTTTAGAGAGTCCTCCCCAAAAGCGTCTTGCTTCTTAAACATAGAACTTTTATATACTTTGTTATAATCTATGTAACCTAAACTTCTGCCGGAACAGTCATCTGCTGGCACTTAAAAAAATTGTGCTTATTTATTTTTACCTGAAGCTCTAGTAAATATTGGGTCATAAAAAGTGACCGCAGTTTTTTGCCACTAGACAGTGCATAAAGACATTAGGTATTTTTTGGAAAGCAGGAAATATGAAAAATGAGCAAACGCCTTAGTCAGGAATCGAACCGCGGACCTCTGAAATACGCGCCCAGCGTGCAGATCATTACACCACGAAGGTATGCCAAGAAGGCGGGAGAAATACCTTATAAGTGGTGATGCCTATACATCCGGCAACACTTACCCAATTGTCTCAAACGGACATGTGCTTAAAAGGTGACATTCAGCTTCCATTGCTTGTGAAGATAGTTTTCTAATTCGTTGCTCGTGTAAAACTATATTGATTTGAAAATGAGTGAAATTCTGAAGAAATACGCTATGTGATTATCTTTTACTACAAAAAAAAAATAAAAAAACGCTAAAAAAACATGCCGAAAAGTTTGTGAAGTGTACGTGAGAAAGCTGTAAGTGAACGAATGAGCCAAGAGTGGTGTTGCGGCAAAGCCAGCGAACTATTAAAAATAACATTACTCTGTTTGTGAATGGCATCTCTTACGTTTTTGTATTTATAAATGTTCTTTTGCTTGTTCTATACTTCATGTTTATGATAGGAAATAAATAAGTATAAAATACTATCTCCTAATATCTGGTGCCGAAAAAACCATTTACGAAACAGGACCTTGAACTTATACTTCCTACTGTTGAATTATTCTTGCTGAAATATTTTACTTCCGACATTAAAATTTAGTTTTGTTTTTGTTCTTTTCTACTACTCGGGCAATGGCGCCGACCGGTGAAGCTGTAGACAAAATGACGCAACTGAAACGAAAGCGGAAACCGTGCGAAGTAATGTTTCTTGCTTTTCTATTGAAATTGATACTTTGAACGATGATTTCTCAATTGAGAAAGTTGAATAGGCACAGCTTTAGTATAGCCCACCCGGAATTTTAAACAAAAAAAAAATATCGCCAAGAGCGGCGATAAATGATATGATCTGGTAACCCATACTGTTCGCCAAACGCAATGTAAACAAGAGGATGGAATTACGGTTACAGCTAATTTAGTAGTCAGTTACATTTATTCAATTTCAAATACAAATTACCGACATATCCGTTTACTCAAAGTTTAATGCACGTGCCCTGTAGTCTTACTTTTCCGATATAGATTTCTCTTAAAATTTGTCTCACGCAGCGTTGCAGGAGGAAATACAACATTTTAAATTAGAATTCTACTAAAATTAATATCTAAATACACAATTCGTAACAATGTTATTGGCGATTGTTTAACGCTCAGATACCGTGAATACTATTTTTGTATATATTTTTTTTACTACTATTTTTGCGTTTAGTTATTGCTTGCTCTAAAACTGCTGTTAGTGATGTTGTAATTAAGTATCAGGAGATTATAAAGGAAAATTTAAGGTGGGAGTTTTCAAAAGAGCCTAAAATTTTGGAAACAGATATTTTATGTATGAATTAACAAGAGATTATCAACTTTTTAGAGGATTTTTGATGGATTGTCGATTATTGAATGATAACGTTTTCTGTGAAAAATGTAAGATACCATGCTGGTTAGTTAGTCAGAAAAAGTCATCGAATGGTAGTACTTGCAAGAAATGTACGGCTGAGAAATCAATTAGGCTAGGATCTTGATTCGCTTGTAGTAAGCTCAATTTTTCTAGAAACATTTTTTTTTTTACAACGCAAATCAGTGGAGTTGCTTATGCGCGAATTTCTGCAATTCTCCGATTTCTTTTAAGTGAAAGCATATTTCTTAGTATATGAGCAATGCAGAGTTTATTCAATGTCTGATTTTTAAGTGAAAAGAGATCGCTATATACATGTGCAAAGCCAATGCAGTGCGCAATGCCAAGGTTGTGCGCGGTGCCTAGTTTGTGCCCGGGGCTTAGTTTGTGCCCGGGGCCTAGTTTGTGCAATTCTAGGATGTTTTTTTAAGTGAAAATAGATCGATGTGTACATGGGCAAAGCCAATGTAGTGCGCAATGCCGAGGTTGTGCGCGGTGCGTAGTTTGTGCAATTCTCGGATGTTTTTTAAGTGAAAATAGATCGATGTGTACATGGGCAAAGCCAATATAGTGCGCAATGCCGAGGTTGTGCGCGGTGCCTAGTTTGTGCAATTCTAGGATTTTTTTAAGTGAAAATAGATCGATGTGTACATGGGCAAAGCCAATGTAGTGCGCAATGCCAAGGTTGTGCGCGGTGCCTAGTTTGTGCAATTCTAGGATGTTTTTTAAGTGAAAATAGATCAATGTGTACATGGGCAGAGCCAATGTAGTGCGCAATGCCGAGGCTGTGCAATTCTCTGATATTTTTAAGGTGGAAATAGATGGGTGTGTGCATGGACACCGAGCTTTGATGTTTTTCGAGCGAATATGGATCGTTGTGTACAAAGGAAAACGAGATAATGTGTGATGACGAGCTGTAATGTAACGTATTTTATATGCAATGTTTAACATATCGTTTGTGTATTTTAAATTTGTATTCTTGTTTTAATTGTGAATTATATTTAAGACATCATTTTTCATTTAAATTGTATTTTTAATTTTTTGTTTTTGATATGTTTATAATGCTTTCCGACTTACGATATATATCGAAAGCCCGACGATCTACTCAACAGTAGCAAAACTGTAAACTTTGACCCTATAAGTAACTTTTACCTCATTATTATAATACGTAGTGTTTGCAATCGTAATCGCACTTGATAATATGAGTTCTTTGATAATACAGTGTCTCACAAAAGTGATGGGACACTTGTGCTTTACAAAAGGAAACTGTAATAAAATTAATTAAAAAAAATGTAAAACTTTTTTGTGGGTGTGTTTCATACTTAAATTTAGTAACAATTATTACATAACATACATTTTCTCAAAATATTAATTTAATAAAAATACAGTTGTTTAGAACGGAGCAAAAAATGGTTCACATAAGTGATGGGACACCATTAGATACTTACTACTACGTATTATGCAACAAAAATCGTCTGAAGTAAGCAATAAAAATACTTTTGGGGGTTTTTATTTTTACTCAAAAGCAATTGGCAATAATTTATAAAATCGTCTGCAGTATTTCTCTCCAGTTTGTTTTGGAATTTTTGTGTTTTTTATCTCTGTGAAGCCATGAATGCTAAACGGAAAGAAACTTTGCCTGAAATTCGAAAATTAGTTATTAATTTGCATATTCAACGTTCAAATTCTATTAGAGAAACTGCTGAAATAGTTAACCTGAGTCATTCAACAGTTTTTAATATCATTAAACGATATAAAAAGAATCATATGATTCAGGATAAAAGAAGACCTGGCCGACCATCAAAGCTATCCAATGGAATAAAGCGAATAATTGTTCGAAATATTAAAAAAAATCCAAGAATGAGTGCTCCTAAAGTTGCTGCTGATTTATAAGCATTATATGGAGTAATTGTTAATCCTGAGACTATTGGAAGAGTAATTCGATCTGCTGGATATCACGGTAGAGCAGCCAGGAAAAAATTCTTCGTGATTGAAAAGAATAGAAACCTTAGACTGGCTTTCGCAAAATCCAACATAAATAAGAATTCTGATTACTGGAATGAAGTTATATTTGATGATAAGAGTAAATTTAATACATTTGATTCTGACGGTCGAATATTGGTGTGGAGAAAACCCAGGGAAGAATTTCGCAAACAGAACTTGGTGCCAACAGTACAACATGGTGGAGGAGGAGTTATGTATGGGGGTGTATGTCGTCCGCTGGAGTTGGTAATCTTGTTTTTATTGACAGTATAATGGATCAGTACAAGTATATTGACATTTTAAATCAAAATTTAAAATCTTCAGTACGAAAATTGAACCTTCATAACGATTTTAAATTCTACCAGGACAATGACCTCAAGCACACTGCTTTGAACGTTAAACTCTGGCTGCTGTATAACTGTCCTGAAATAATAAAAACACCACCACAATCTCCAGACTTAAATCCCATAGAGAATATTTGGCAAGAATTGGAATCAAGAATTCGCAAACACACCATTTCTTCAAAACAACAATTAAAATCTGTGCTTCAAGAAAAATGGGGTAAAATCACTCCAGAAATCGCAAAAACATTAGTCGAATCCATCTCAAGAAGATTAAATCATGTTTTAAAAGTAAAAGGAAATCCAACAAAATATTAAAACCTTTTATAAAGTAAAATTTTTGGATAAATATTTGATGAAAAAGTAAGTGTCCCCCATCACTTATGTGAGCCATTTTTGGCTCCGTTCTAAACAATTGTATTTTTATTAAATTAATATTTTAATATTTTGAGAAAATGTATGTTATGTAATAATTGTTACTAAATTTAAGTATGAAACACACCCACAAAAATATTTTACATGTTTTTTTAAATTTATTTTACTACAGTTTCCTTTTGTAAAGCACAAGTGTCCCGTCACTTTTGTTAGACACTGTATGTGTGCGTGTATGTGAAGCATTGCTTAGTGTTCCTAATTTGTAGCATTTATTTTCTTATAATATTTTCTTTCGTTGGCAGAAATAAAATTTTTTATTTTTTTATGTGTAGAATTCTAGTATGCCTGCCTACAGAGAATATAATTTGATTTAGGGATTTAAGAACCTGTTTTTCATTAATGTGAAGTTTAAAATGTTTAGAAAATAATGATAATTGTCTACTTACTGGTATATAAGGGATTATGTTGTCACGTAGCAAAACGTTAATTTGTAAATATGATAAAATTGATATGTTCCAGAGTATTAATTGAAAAAAACTTTTTTATTTGTATAAATGCTAAAGCTTAAAAATCTTTGAGAATACTAAAGCTGTATGAAATACAAGTATGAGAGACTGCGACGTTCTTTATCGTTGTAATAACTGGTAGAATTCGCTTACTGTATCATGATAATTTTAAATATAAACAATTTATTATACTTATTTTCAGTTACGCCTAAGCTCAGAAATGTAAATTTAAAGAATTTGATGTTAATTTACAATAATAAACAATTCATTATTTTTTAAAGAGAAAATAGAAATCACGCGTAGCATGGAGAATACATTGTGACGTCACACCAAATTATTTATTAAAGGTGAAATAGCTAAAGGTTTCCGGTATTGTTTTTAAAATTACATCCTTTTAACCTTAATCATTTTTATTAATCATTTCTTAATATTTCTTTCTCTTAAAATCGTGTATAATAGTCGTAAACTTATTTCTATTATCCACGATTTCTGGTGAAATCAAGATGGCCGCCATTTTTTGAAACACGGAGTATCGTCGAAAATCTGAATGGCAACCATTTTTCAAAACAACGTATTTCATGTGCTTTGGCGCCAAACCAAATTCGCCAAACTTTGAAGGTGGGCTATACTAAAGCTGTTCCGTTGAATATATTTGTAATCGCTTAACAACTGCTTTAAATGATATGAAACTAATAGATAACGAAATTCACAACTTCCTTTCTGTCGATGAATTTGAAAGTGATAATTTGCAGTGTGAAAACTACATAGATACTGGTGAATCCGCAATTTTCAAAGCACGAAAAATTATTGAAAGTAAATTATCGCCAACTCCAAATAATGTTACTGCTTCGAATATGGATACCAATGATTTAGCGATGATAATTGGCGACCCTCCTACTACAGTGCCTATGACTCAACCATATACAGTTAAATTGCCAACAATTAGACTACAGTCATTTACAGGAGAAATTGAACAGTGGCAATGTTTTTGGGAACAGTTTAAATCTTCTATAGATGCCAATCCACATCTTTCTGTTATTGATAAACATGTTTTCCTCAGAGGTTATTTAGATGGTGAAGCTAAACGCCTTGTTGATGGAATTAGTGTAATAGGAGACACCTATGAAACAACAAAAAAAATTGTTGGAGGAAAGATATGGAAATAAATATCGAATTATCCAATCACACTTAGATTACTTAGAACATTTAAATGTTATTCAAGACCCATCTCCTACGCATCTAAATGATCTTTACATAGAATGTAACAGAAGAATTCAAGCTTTAACTGCTCTGGGTGAAAATATTGAAGCATACGGTAGAATCCTAGTGCCAAAAATTATTCGTGCATTCCCCAATGATATTTGTTGCCGCTGGATTATCTATGCCAAACGTGAAAAACTAAACGAAGGTAATATTACTAGATTGATGCAGTTTATGGCAGAAGAAGTGGAAGGTGTAGTTGCAGCACAAAGAGTTAAAGGTACGTCTTTTTCTGATCACACCGTAAAGTGCACTGTAGAAAATTTTAATATCAATTTCAAAACAGTAAACAAACGTAAGAAAATTTCACCATTTTGTTCATTTTGTGATACTACAGGACATTGGCCTCAATATTTTGAAACTGTTACAGACTATGATACTCGTGTTCAGAAACTTAAAACTTCAAATCGCTGCTTTCTGTGTACTAACCGTGGTCGTAGAGTTTCAAACTGCCCAAGAAAAAATACTGCACGGTGCACTAAATGCAAGAAAAGGCATCATGTTTCTATTTGTCCTCCTGTTGAAAACAATCAACTGCGGATAACTAACAGTGCTGTAAATCACATAACCTTTTCTAAAACAATTTTCACACATTTGCAAACTGCTCGTGTGTACGTTACTGGCCCCACAGGCATTACTAAATTAACACGTTGCATTTTAGATGGTGGTAGCCAAGCAAGTTTTGTTCACACAAACCTCATTGAAAAACTGAAGCTTAAAGTTGTCAGTTCTGCCTCACTTTCAGTTCAAGCATTTGAATCTTTTACTTCACAAGAACAACGTAGATGTGTTCAACTGTCAATTTCAAGTTTGTGGAGCAACCAAGCATTTTTGATCTCCGCATTTGAAAGCTCCAATTCCTATACTACACATCCTACTGCTCCACCAGAAATAGTTCACTTTGCTCAGAAGAAAAGATTGAGAATTGCTGATCCTCCGTATGACTCTTCACTGCCCATAGAAATACTTATTGGTGGTGATCATTATTGGCAAATTGTTTCCACAGAAGGTCCAATCAAACTTTCAGAATCTTTTGTTATGGTACCGTCAGTGTTTGGATGGGTTCTTAGTGGAACAAGAACACATACTACAATCGCTGAGAAGACTTCTGTCCATCAAGTTTGTGTGCAAGTTAAAACTGATTGTTTAAATGATCAGGTACGTCGCTTCTGGGAATTAGACTTCATAGGAATACAAGATGCGCAGAAACGAAAAATGACTACTCGAGATGAAGAAATTTTATCAGAATTTCACAAAACTTACAACACTGAAGACAATCGAAGAATTGTGTCTCTGCCTAGAAAACCATTGGTCACACCTTTGCCTACAAACAAAATTATAGCGGAAAACAGATTTCATTCTCTTAAAAAAAGACTTGCATCTAGTGATGTGTTAAAGACACAATATGACAACTGCATTCTGAATTACATTGAACAAAAGCATGTTGAAGTTTGTTACATAGATGAATCCAATGAGAAGCCAGTATATTACCTTCCTCATCATGCTGTAAGAAAGAAAACACAATCTGAAACCAAGTGGAGAATTGTGTTTGATGCTTCCTCGCATGTTCCAGGAATGATTTCACTGAACGATACCTTGGAAGCTGGCCCGAATCTTCTTCCTGAATCTATTGGTTGTCTACTAAGATTTCGATTGTATGAATTCGCTGTTATATGTGATGGTAAGCAAACTTTTTTACAGTTGTCACTACATAAAGAAGATAGGGACGTCACAAAATTTTTCTGGTACAAATTAAAATCTGATTCATCTCAACCTACTACTTTTACAGATGAAATAACTGTTTACAGATTTACTCGTTTACCATTTGGCCTTACTTGCAGTCCGTTTTTACTTTGTGCTGCGACACGAGAATTGACTGCAAAACATATCGCAGAATTTCCAATTGCTGCACCAATGATATATAAACATCTCTATATGGATGACTTTCTTGCTAGTATGGAAACTGAATCACGCATTTTAATGCTATATCACGAGATCAAGAATTTAATGGCTCTAATAAAATTGCCTATGGAAAAATGGGCTACAAACTCTTTGAAACTTAAAGATGTACTACAAACACATGAAGAATCTCACAAAACGGAAACAACTGTCTTAGGTATTGGCTGGAATACAACTTCTGATACTTTGAAGCATGCATTCAAGACTTCCCTCTGTGTTTTTACAGACAAACCACTTACAAAGAGATGGTTACTCCGCTGCATTGCTAGTTTTTATGATCCCTTAGGCCTTTTTTCACCGTTTACTATTTTTGGGAAACTCTTATTCCAAGATACATGGATTCTTGGAATCAAGTGGGATGAATTACTACCTGCTAATTTATCAACTTTATGGTATGCAGCTGTGAAGGAACTTGATCACATTTGCTCCCTTCAAATTCCTCGATGCATAGGGATTTCATTACATGTTCCTTTTGCCATTCATGTGTTTTGTGACGCATCTGAACGTGCCTATGGTTCAGTTCTGTACATTGTTACCTTTAAAGGTGACCAATCGAATGTGAATTTAGTGTGTAGTCGCAACAAACTAGCTCCTATGAAGAAAGTTACCTTACCTCGTTTGTTTGGAGCTCTTGGCCGCCATGATGGGAGCACGATTGTTGCAATATTTCTGTGCTGAAACAAACATCTGTTCGTCAAATGCAACATTGTGGAGTGATTCTCAAGTTGTCTTAGGGTGGATACGCAGTGACCCCAACAAATGGAAAACTTTTGTTAGCGACAGAGCAACAGAAATTATTTCCTATACCAATCCTTCACAATGGAGACACTGCCCTGGCAAAGACAATCCAGCTGACAAACTTTCTCGAGATGTTTCACCATCAACACTAAAAAACCTGGAAATTTGGTGGAACGGCTCTCCATGGTTAGTCAAATCTCTAGAATATTGGCCTCATTCTGATACTATTTCTCAAGATTACAGTCATAACGTCGAGGCAAAGAAAGAAAAAGTTCAGACCCTTCACATCGTATCTACTCAACCAATCATAAAGGCTGGAAACTACAGTTCTTACCTTCGATTGTTACGTATAACATTTTGGATTCTTCGCTTTATTCACAACTGTAGGAAACAAAAAAAGTTAGTGGGTGAGTTACATGCCACAGAACTGAATCAAGCTCGTATTTATTGGATACAGACCGTTCAGAAAGAATCCTTTCCTTCAGAATATGAAGCTCTGTTGACAGGAAAATCACTCCCTAAGAAATCAAGGATAAAACAATTTAACCCTTTCTTCAAGAACAATATTATACTTCTTGGTGGTCGACTACAATTTTCTGATTTATCTCATGCTGAAAAACATCCCATATTATTGGAAGGTTCTCATCCTTTACAAAACTACTGATACGCCAAACACATTTACGGATGCATCATCTCGGTGTTCGGATTGTACTTTCTCAGCTTCGTTCAGAATATTGGATATTAAGAGCAAGACAAGCCACTAAAAAAGTGATAAAGACTTGCCTTCCATGTAAAGTACTGAAACAAAAGAGAAGTGAACAGATAGAAGCTCCACTACCAGCTGAGCGAATTCAAAAGTCATCTCCTTTCGAAACTACCGGAATTGATTTTGCTGGACCACTCTATGTAAAAAATAATAACTCCGTTACAAAAGCCTACATTGTCATCTTCACATGTGCTACAACTCGCGCTATCCACTTAGAATTAGTTTCCGATCTGCGTACTGACGTCTTCCTACTTGCATTACAACATTTTGTCTCTAGACGTTCACTTCCTCATACAGTGTACACTGATAATGCCACAACTTTCTGCGCTGCGGACAAAGAGCTGAAGTTATTGTGGGATACTATATCATCTGCCAAGGCACAACAGTTTTATGCCCACCACAACATCAAATGGAAATTCATCGCCCCCCGAGCGGCTTGATGGGGAGGATGGTGGGAAAGAATGATTGGCTCAATTAAGCGATGCCTTCGGAAAACATTAGATAAGGCTCTTTTGGATGACGCTGGTTTTATCACTGTATTATGTGATATTGAAGCCGCTCTTAACAGTAGACCGATTGTCCACGAATATGGAATAAAAGATGACTCTGAGGAAGCTTTAACACCCTCGCACTTCCTCACAGGAAAGAAATTAACCACTATTCCTTCCAGCCCCACAAATCCTGAAACAAATTTAAATCATATGTGGAAAAATCGTCAACATTTGATGGACTCCTTTTGGAAAAGATGGCAAAAGGAATATTTGATGGACTTGCGTACATTTCATCAAGTGCGGAATCCATCTGAAACAAATAAAATACGGAAAGGGGACATTGTCCTACTACAAGAAGATGTTAGACCTCGCCACACCTGGAAGAAGGCCCGTGTTGAGGAGCTAATCCTTGGCCGCGACAAAAGAGTCCGTACTTGTGTTCTGCGCACCAATGGACGTACCATTACCCGACCTGTGCAGCTGGTCATCCCCCTGGAGGTTGACCAGGGTGGGGAGGATGTTGCGGCAAAGCCAGCGAACTATTAAAAATAACATTACCCTTTTTGTGAATGGCATCACTTACGTTTTTGTATTTATAAATGGTCTTTTGCTTGTTCTATACTTCATGTATATGATAGGAAATAAATAAGTATAAAATACTATCTCCTAATAAGTGGTTTGCTCGATTGCGTTTCGGAACTTTCGATATTAAAAATGTACCTCGCTCTGGTCGGCCAGTCATTGAAAATGTCTATGAAATTTTGCAACTGGTGGAGCAAGACCGGCACGCAAGCTGTCGAGAAATAGCGGAATCACTAAACATCAACCACATGACAGTTTGGAATCATTTGAAAAGAGCAGGCTACAAAAAGAAGCTCGATGCTTGGGTGCCACATAAATTAACGCAAAGAAATTTGATTGACCGAATAACCATCAGTGGAATGCTGCTGAAACACAACGAAATTGAGCCATTTTGAAGCGAATCATTGAAGCAATCCAGAAAGAGCTACCAGAATTGGCCAACAGAAAGGGAGTTGTGTTTCACCATGATAATGCGCGGCCACACACATCTTTGATGATTCGGAACAAATTGGCATAACTTGGTTGGGAAGTTGTGATGAATCCACCGTATAGTAGTCACCAATCTTGCATCGTCTGACTACCATTTGTTTCGGTCTCGGTTAAACTCTCTTGATGGTAAAAAATTGGCTGACCGAAGCGCCGCTGAAAATCACTTGGCCAAGTTTTTCGACGATAAACCACAGAAGTTCTATACCGATGGAATTATGAAGGTACCTTAAAAATGGCAAAAGGCCATAGATAATAATGATCAATATGTACTTGATTAAAATTGATTTTCAATAAAGAAAATGTTTGTTTATAAATGTACCAAAAAACCGCGGAGACTTTTTATATGACCCAATAGATTGTACAGGTGCATTCACTTGTAAGTAAATAATATTTTTAATTAATTATTGAAAACATGTGTTTTATTTAAAAATTAAGTAATTCGCAATCAATACTGTTATTTAAAAGTTTAATGCACATAGCAGTTAAGTAGTATAATTATGCATCAGGATCACTTGCCTGCCAGCTAAGAGGAACAAGGATTCAGATAAGATTCTGAAAATTAGCATAGCCCTGTTACAAACTCCTTTGTTGAAACGGAAAAACAAAGAAGCTTTCAAGATTTATTATCCTGCATAATATGAAAACAAATACTGCCCTGCACAGATACTTCATAAAGACATTCCTTTCCATAGGCGTGGCAGTCTTTATTTGCTTTCCCTTAATAATTCAAATCCACACATTTGTCTGCGACTATCAAAAACACACATACTTGTTTAAACAAAGTTATGCTAATTTAGTTCTAAATAAAACAATGGAAGTTTCTGTAAATACATTCCGCTTTAACTATATTTCTTTTATATATTTACTGGAAATACGTGTAGTATTTAAACAAAGGATTAGTCAAATATATTGTTACGAATTTGGTATTTAAAAAGCAAATGTTAGTTCAATTATAAATTAAATGGTTTTATTTCTCGCGCAGTGCAGCGCGTGACGAATATTAAAAGAAAGCTAAGCCGGAAAATTGAAAATACAAGAGCGCGTGCATTAAATAAATAAATAACTCTTTTTCATTTCGAGAAAGTACTGGAAAATTCTAGCGCGTGATTTTAAAATGTTATAAAAGGAGGAAAACATCTCAGTTTGTAGTAGTTGCTTAGTTTGTTGTTGTTTAGAAAACTACTGTTGTTGATTGTAGCGAATTCGCGGATTAGCGTTCTTTAGCTGTTTTGAATTACGTTCTATTGGACATTTGAGTAGTTAAAAGAAAACTACTGTGAGATATTGTAATACTGCGTGATAATTTGAGAAAATTTAAGCATTTTTGTTGTGATAATAATAAATTTTTGTTCATTTTTCATCGGACTTGTGCATTCATTTAGTAACGAATCCGTACGCACGCAACAATTTTTGGTGTCAGGAGTGGGGTTTGAATGCCAATAACAAGAGCGATGGAAGAGCAGTTAAGGCAATTGATAACAGCCTTAGCCTCGTTTAAAGAAGAAATGAAAGAAGAGATGAAATCTAGCCAAGGAAAGATGGAAGGGGCCGTCAACTCTGTTAAGGACGAAATGAAAGCCGTTCAAGCTGGTCAAGAAAAGATTGAAGCAGGTCAAGAAGAAATGAAAAGAGAGATTACCTGCATAATAGAAAATAAATTTGAAGCTATGGAAGGCAGAATTGACACAGTTGAAAATAAAGTTGGACTAATTTAAGAAAGAGTTTCTTCGGTGAAAGAAGAAATAGAAGAAAGAGTTTCTTCTGTAAAAGAACATATAGAAGGGAGAGTTTCTGCTGTGGAGGAACGAATTGAAGGAAGAGTTTGTGCCGTCCAACACCAAATCGAACAACAAATTGATGAGAGAGTTTCTGAAGTTGCCAAAGAAATGGATACTTTAAAGAAATTCGTAGCGTCGGCAGGGAGCAGGAGTGATGATTTTAAATTCTTACCAATGCCTGCTCGTCCACCTCTGAAGCTATCCACATATGATGGGAAGACCTCCTGGCAGGTGTATAAGACACAATTTTCTATCGTGGCGGATGCGAATGGATGGGATTCCCAAGCTAAGGCCTGTCATCTCGCCGCTTCTCTAAGAGCCGACGCAGCGGATATCCTTCAGACTCTTCCCGAAAACAAAAGGTTAGATTTCGAAGCTCTGTCCGGCGCCTTGGAGTTGCGCTTTGGGGAGAAGTGTTTAAAAGACTACAGCAGGCTCCAATTAAAATCTCGTCAACAGAAGCCTACCGAAACACTTCAGGAGCTCGCCGCGGATGTTGAAAGGCTGTCCCATCTCGCCTTTTCGGAATGCCCGACAGAAACAAGGGAAATCCTGTCCTTGCAATACTTTATCGACGGCATCCGAGATACTGAAATACAGAAAGCTCTACGAATGGCGGATGTAAAAGATTTAAAAAGCGCTCTGTTGTACGCCATGAAGTTCGAGGCAGCCCAGCAAGCAACTAGTAGAGATCGCTACCCAGTTAGAGCTGTGCGAGTCCATGAGCCAGTGGATCAACTGATGGCTCGTTTAGATGATTTAGCCAGACAAGTCGAAGATTTGATACGGAGTAGGAGCGAGAAGAAAGTGGCTCTAAGGTGTTGGAGATGTGGTAGTGAAGGTCACCTAAGACGGAATTGCAGAACTCCCCAGGGTACGGAATATAAAGCAGATGATTTTACCAGACAAGTCAGTGGCTTGAGACGGAACAGAAGTGAAAAGAAACTAATTCTAAAGTGCTGGAACTGCGGAGTTGAAGGCCACATACGAAGAAACTGCAGAACACCCCGAGGTACGGAAAATAAGACCATTTCCCAGCAACAACGCAGTAAACAAATTAGTGACCATATCGAGGAACGGAGGTTGCCAGATAGTGAAAAACCTTGTTTTAAAGCTCTTAAAATTTATACAGTGAGTGGCAACAATAACGGACTGTCCATCAATGGGAATATCGATGGAGTTCCTTGCAGAATGATCATTGACACAGGAGCTAATGTTACCATCATTAGGAAAGATTTAGCTGAACAGTTTAAAGATAAACTTATTTGGACGCCATCCTGTGTTACCCTTCAGACTGCGTCTGGTGACAAGATCGACATAACTGGGAAGTTAAACGTAAACATCACGTTTGGAAGTGCCGCCTACCATCACACGGCATATGTGGCGGATATTACAGATCCATGCATACTCGGATTGGACTTTTTAAGGAAATACAATTTTTCCTTAGACTTGAAAAACAACAAACTGCTTTCAGGATCTGAAGACATGACTATCCATCCTAAGAAGGGATCGATCCTCACCTGGAAATGCCGACGCTTTGTCCGAAAGAACCAGCTCGAGAAACAGCCGAAATCATGCTAGGGTCGAAAAGAAACACCAGACTACCAGCTATTCTCCATCTCAGATGCTCTTCGGTCGAGACCTTCGTCTGCCTTGTGACCGCCTGTTTCATCGCCGTACGGATGCGCCTTCATCGCCTGAGGAACACATCCAAGATGTCAAGGCCCGTTTTGAAGTGATGCACCGTTCCGCACGAAAGCGAGTGAACTTGGCGACGGAGAAAGTGAAGACCAGATACAACACGAGAGCTGCTGGACATAGATCCAACGAAGGAGACAAGGTGTGGTTGTGGAACCCGATTCGACGAAAAGGAGTCAGGCCTGATTTACAGTCACCTTGGGATGGTTCGCACACAATCCTAAACAGGCTAAATGACGTCATGGTTCGGATTCGTAAGTCTTCGAACTCTAAACCTAAAGTCGTTCATTACGACAGGTTAGCTCATTACTATGGCCATAGTACATAATGTAAATAATTGTAAATAGTATAAGACCATGGTCCATTTTTGTTTTTAAATGTGTATTTGATTTGTATTTGATAGCATTTGATTTGTTTTATGTATTGCATTTATTGTTCATGTTGTTTATTATTGTAATGTAATGCTTATTAATGCATTTATGCCACAGTTGTAAGTTTTGCTTCCTGTCCAGGGATTGTACTGCCCGGGACGTGCAGTCCTTGGGAAGGGGGCAGTGTTACGAATTTGTTATTTAAAAAGCTAATGTTAGTTCAATTAGAAATTAAATGGTTTTATTTCTCGCGCAGTGCAGCGCGTGACGAATATTAAAAGAAAGCTAAGCCGGAAAATTGAAAATACAAGAGCGCGTGCATTAAATAAATAAATATCTCTTTTTGATTTCGAGAAAGTACTGGAAAATTCTAGCGCGTGATTTTAAAATGTTATAAAAGGAGGAAAACATCTCAGTTTGTAGTAGTTGCTTAGTTTGTTGTTGTTTAGAAAACTACTGTTGTTGATTGTAGCGAATTCGCGGATTAGCGTTCTTTAGCTGTTTTGAATTACGTTCTATTGGATATTTGAGTAGTTAAAAGATAACTACTGTGAGATATTGTAATACTGCGTGATAATTTGAGAAAATTTAAGCATTTTTGTTGTGATAATAATAAATTTTTGTTCATTTTTCATCGGACTTGTGCATTCATTTCATAACGAACCCGTACGCACGCAACAATATATAAATATATTTATATACGTTTGGTGCGGCCGATGGCAACCAAAATACGAGGTGCACATCTACATTTTATAGCAGTCCTATATACAAAATTTCAACGTTCTGAGGCTACTCGTTTTTGAGTTATGCGAGATACGTACGTACGTACGTACGTACGTTCGTACAGACCCCACGAAAAATTCTCTTCAGAATTCATTTTAAAGCAGTTTTATAATTTTTTTTGGAGGAAACGAGTCTTTTATTCTGTCCTTACGTACAGATATCACGCAAAAACATCGTTAAATTGCATTCGATAGCGGTCAAAATGGATATTTTCGTTGAAATATGTTGCCTGAAACTTTTCGCGATTACAATACTTCCTTTTTACTTCGTATAAGGAAGTAAAAAGGGAAAACTTAATGCGGCCATAGTTTTCGGAGGTCTCTGTTGGCCTTCTGAAAAATTTGTGAGTTCTTCGAATGTATGTTTTTTCAAATTCCACGTCGAGAGATGAATCTCCTAATTGCGAGAAGGAATTTAGAAGTCTTAAGGGCAGGGATAATCACAAAAATGTTGAATAATGTAGGGGAAAGTAAGGTAAGGCCAGGTACCTAAGACTCGAAGACCTCTGATGTAAACTATTCGACTTACAGTTTGTCAGATTAGATTTAAATATTCCTTTTTTAACTCACTAGAATATATCATTCTTGAGAAGACATAGTTTTATTATTTTTTTTTATCAGTGATAAATCAAATCACTTGGTCTTACTGCAGATCACTTGGTATCAAATTACTTCATAGAAAATAAGGAAAAAACGGAACTTCGAAAGTAGTAGAAACTTTTCTTTTACAAAATTTAAGAATATTATTTATTAAATTCACAAATAATGTAGTTATCTTCTTCCTCCGCTCCACTGGGCCTAGTCAAGATACTTTTCACTCTGGATCTACTTTTTCCATTTCCTAAGTTTGAAAATGCATCATTACAATATAAACAAAGTATTATGCGATGTCTGATCTTCATAAGAAGAATAAAAAATCTAGGATTTAGAGTTTCTGATGAGATAGTTTTGTATACTGGTCTTTTTTTTTCTTTTTTCCTTTCCCTGGAACGACTGCACGACAAAATGATTTTCTCTCCCTTTTTAACATTTTATTTCTAAATTGGTGTTTTTTCAAAGGCAAGAATTAGGTTAACATGATAGAAAAAACATATAAAGTTCATATCATTGATCTATTTTAAATTGTTTATTTTTTTAAATCTATCTATTTAGGATGGGCAGCCTAGGGAATACATGGTTACCTTAACTAGCAAAATTTGTACTTTAGTCTTAAATGATATGAGCTCGGTCTTATTCCGAGTGCAGAGGTTATAAAAAACGAAACAGAACCACACTACAATTAGACTGAATCTTTACTGATTGTTAGGACATAAATCAATAGCAAACATATGATTAGCTAGAATAAAGACAGATTTTATAACTGCAGTGACTATATATGGTATTTTCTCCCTCTTTTCTGCATGCCTTCGTGGTGTAATTGGAAGATCGCTCGACGCGTATTCGGGAGGTCCAATATTCAAGCACCGGCGAGGACATTGCGGATTTTAAGACATTAAATCCCACTTAAAAAGGTGGTGAACGATAATTCTTCACCACCAGGATTTGGGGTCTGGGTCTCCTAATCCCCAGTCTCCCCATAAAAGGTGGAATATATAAGGCACTTTATCCCTCCTTTTCGCATGCCTTCGTGGTGTAACTGGAAGCACACTTGAGGCGTATTCGAGATTTTTGAAGTTCGAATCCGGGTGGGAGCACTGCGAATTTCTCCAGTTTCCGTCAATTCTAAAAGACTCTACAGCTATTAAATGAATCTAATTTAAAAGCGAAGGTAAACTAGAGAGTTGGCATCCTAAAATAAACTCAGCTACACAGACGCTGTGTATTCAACAGCGACAACAAATCCGTTTGGACGCATCTTCTCCTTGACTATTGGAATGTTGTTTAAAAGCTATTCGCAAGGTAGCAAAACTATCAAGAATCAAGGTACTCAGTTTTTCTCCCACTTGGTTCCCTCTTCCCTAATTGCACACCGTTTCCTTATTTCTGGTATAATTACGGTCGAGCAAAGGCCACTTCTGGAACTTTGATAGGTTTATCTTCTCTAATTTGGCTTGGTGACAGGTGAAGGGTATATATCTTGATGGTACGGCTTAACACTTATTCTTTGAAATACACCACATTGATTAATGACATAGTTTACTCTTGTCTCGTGTCCTATTCTTCGCTGAGCCTCCATCCGAAAATCAGATAAATAACTTGAATATGGCAAGATTATAAGATAACAGTTTCTGAATAAGTAGATTGACATTTTACGATTTTCTTTTAGTTCTCAGGATAACTTCCTTCATCCTGAAATAGCTTTAGTTCTGAGATTTTAGAATCTGCAGAAATGACTTTCTTCTGAAGTAAACCATTCAGTTCTTTTATAAAAAACTCTTATTGTATCCCTTTTTATCCAATATTTTGCCGATTTCTTTAGTTCATGTACCTTAGCATTCCCTTACAGTTTCTGGTTTCTCGATATGACGTTTATTGTAAAGCGTCAGTTCAAGCTGCAACACAAATAATCTTTCTTAAACTGCTATATCTTCGTAAATCGAAAACAACTTTTTCTATTTTTATATTTGCAGCTGAGCTTGGAATACACAGTTTCTTTAGTAGAGCTACTCTGCTTCACCATCGTTTGTGATTATCTCAGGTAAATAGCAGCTCCATCTGTGCTTTGGCTTGAAACTGCATTTGCACGTCTCTCAATTCGTCCTTTTTATTCATCCAGAAATAATGTCGCAAATATTTCTACGCTTAATCGCTGATGGCTAATTAAGCATTTTCTCATCTTGGCAATGGAGGATCTCAATTTACGCAGAGTTTCCAGTTTTCTTAATTAAAATTTTTATATACTAACAGGGAATTGAAAGTCCAAAGGCATCATCAATTTTTTCAATAGTTTTAAGGACTTCTTTTTTCGTGATTCGTTTCGCTTTCCCTTTAGCTTGATTAGTTTAGTTTTGTTTGATTAGATCTTGAGTTTTGTTTCACCTCCATTTATATTCCAGAAACCTTCTGATATTTTTTTTTCCCAACTCACAAAATGCCTTTGAAAAATTTCCCCTTGGGAACAATACTTTTTTTCTTAGAAATTTCTAGATTTCATTACCAGTTTCGTGTTCATGACAAAATTTGTAAAAATTCACCCAATTTGTCTTCCATTTCTGAATATTGAAATTAAAAGCTATCAATATTATTAATAGCTTCATATATAAGTTCAGTCTAGTTTTCACCTTCTTCCCCACTCAACGTATAAACAGTCATTCAATAGACTCTGCATTCTAGTTTGCTTCTTCAAAGACACTTTTGTGGTGTTTGATAATGGCGGAAAACAGATGTGGATTGGATGTAGCTCCGAAAAAAACACGAATCACTCAAAGTAGTTTCGAATTGGATTTTCCATGTTCATCTGCAAAGCTGTTTGTCCCCAAAATTTCGCGGCGTCTTTGGTAGCTAGTGGCAGAAAAATTTAGGGGAAAGCTTGTTATTATGTTATTTTGTGTTCTCGAAACTATATCAGTATCTCAGTATCTTTTATAAGAGTGACTTTAAATTAGGACCAAAACCATTCAAGGAAAAATCATTTTTACAGCTGTATAATTATTAAAGATTTGTCAGTTCAGACAACTGGCTGGTGAAATCCTAATTATTTCTCCCTAATTTTTCTTTAAAATTTCGACTAATTTCATCAGCTCTACCCATTTTAAATGCTGTGATATAACTATGTGATACAGTATATAAAGAAGTGGATCATTTTTCAACCTTTTGATCAGTTTAGTAAGGGGCGTATCTGCATTTTCGTAATTTGGTTAAATCAGATTAATCTTTATTCAGAGAGAATTCAACCTTATATCGCTTTTCTATCTGATGGTTCTGTTGAAATTCTCTAAAATATCATTATTTAGATTTATAATTTTCCTTGTTCAGTTCCCAGAGATCCTAGGTCTCAAAATTTTCTCATGAGGTTTGATATTTTGATATTTATATTTCATTTTTAATGTCAATCATAACTTCCAGACAGTTCAAAACTGATGTTGTTCCAGACAGTTCAAAACTGAAGTAGTATCCGACCCATTTGTAGGTCATTACAGTCGATTCTCACTTGCAAATAAAGAACCGAATAACATGTATATTTTCCCCGTTAAATATTTCCCAATAAAAGTCTTATTTGACTAATAATGCACATCAGACACATTTATCCCTTTTATGTAAACGGATTTCAATTATTCCTTTATCAAATTATTCCATGATAAATGTTTCACTAATAACTCAGGGATTAATAACTGGCGTCACTAAATTCTAAATTTCAGTTTTTGTTTTGAGACTGGTTAGAATATCCTAAAACTAACCTAAATTTTCGTTTTATCCTTCTGTTAACGGTTTATTCTTGCCGAAGGGACATACAGCGACTTTTCTTTGCCAATTAAGGAGAGCTCTCACTCTTTATAAACAGGGTCAAAAATAAATGTACTTGCATATTGTTTTGCTTTGTTGAGTAAACAATACAATTCTTAATCCTTTTTTTAAATTTTAATAGTCACTCTCAGCGTTTGTAGCAGAGCGCTGGTATTTACGGGGATGAGATCTGCGATTATAGAATTCATAACAGCTAACCGTATTTAACTACTTGCACATAACTGCTTAAATTAAGTTATCTCTATTTGTTGCTGAGTTTTTGTCTTTTCTTTATACTTTCTATTGATATAAGATAGAAGTCAAAATATAGAGGTTAACATAAAACATAAAAAATAACATTCTTCATAATTTATAAGATTTAAACTTAAGATTATAGAAATCAAATTTATTAAACTGTTTTTCATAACTCTTTGCTAAAATGCTACAATATATTAGCTGAGCTACAACTCCAACGCTTCTACACTGTAAAAAAAAAATCTGTAAGGTTACTAAGAAAACTCATGGAAACTGGGATGCCATGAGTTATTTGAATAACAGGTGTTTTCTTTGTAACATTACAAGTTTTGCCTGTAATGGTTAGAGATCTTTTTCTTGTAATATCACAGCATATAGTTATGTAAGTAGAACATATTTTTCTCATGTAAATTCCCAAACGATATATCTGTAATGGTTACAGATTATTTGCTAGTAATATTACAGCAAATAATTATGTAAAAAGAACATATTTTTCTCATGTAAAATCTCAACCTTTTTCATGTTTGTTTTTACATGGTTTTCTCATGTAACCGTTACAGATTATTTGCTTGTATTATTTCAGCAAGTTATTATGTGAGTAGAAGATACTTTTCTTACGTAAAATTCCAATGGTTGTATCTGTAAAGGTTTCAGATTATTTCCTTCTAATATCTCAGTAAGTAAGTATATGTGTGTAGAATATATTTTTCATAGATGAAATACTAAAGGATATGTCTATAAAAGTAATAGATTTTTGTCTAAAATGATGCTTATTATAATAAAATACATTGAAATCAGTATGTTTTGAGTAAAACAATGATATCTGTATGTATATATATCATTTTGATTAATAATTGACTTGAGCTTAATTTGATAATTAAGTTCAAATTGATATGCTACTCCTTACATTAAATTACATATATATCCTTTATATAAAATAATGAAACTTCAAAAACAACAAACTGCTTTCAGCATCTGGTAACATGACTATCCATCCTCAGAAGAGATCTTCACTTGGAAATGCCGACGCCTTGTCCGAAAGACCCAGCTCGGGAAGCCGCCGAAATCATACCGGGGTCGAAAAGAAACGCAAGACTACCATCTATTCTCCATCTCAGAAGCTCTCCGGTCGAGACCTTCGTCTGCCTTGTGACCACGTGTTTGATCGCCATACGGATGCGCCTTCATCGCCTGAGGAACACATCCAAGACGCCCAGGCCCGGTTTGAGGGGATGCACCGTTCTGCACGAAAGCGAGTCAACTTGGCGACGGAGAAAATGAAGACCAGATGCGACACAAGAGCTACTAGACATAGATCCAACAAAGGAGACAAGGTGTGGTTGTGGAACCCGATTCAACGAAAAGGACTGAGTCCTAAATTACAGTCACCTTCGGATGGTCCATATGCAGCGCTGAACACGAATGACGTCGTGGTTCGGATCCGTGAGTCTTCGAACTCTTACGACAGATTAGCTCGTTACTATGGCCATAGTACATAATGTAAATAATTGTAAATAGTATTAGACCATGGTCCTTTTTGTTTATAAATGTGTATTTGATTTGATTTGTATTTAGTATTTGATTTGCATTTAGTATTTCATTTGTATTTAGTATTTGATTTGCATTTAGTATTTGTTTTATATTTAGTATTTGATAGCATTTGATTTGTTCAAGTTAGTTATTGCATTTATTGTTCATGTTGTTTGATATTGTAATGTAATGTTTATGCCTCAGTTGCATTTATGCCACAGTTGTAAGTTTAGCTTCCTATCCAGGGATTGTACTGCCCGGGACGTGCAGTCCTTGGGAAGGGGGCAGTGTTACGAATTTGGTATTTAAAAAGCAAATGTTAGTTCAATTATAAATTAAATGGTTTTATTTCTCGCGCAGTGCAGCGCGTGACGAATATTAAAAGAAAGCTAAGCCGGAAAATTGAAAATACAAGAGCGCGTGCATTAAATAAATAAATAACTCTTTTTCATTTCGAGAAAGTACTGGAAAATTCTAGCGCGTGATTTTAAAATGTTATAAAAGGAGGAAAACATCTCAGTTCGTAGTAGTTGCTTAGTTTGTTGTTGTTTAGAAAACTACTGTTGTTGATTGTAGCGAATTCGCGGATTAGCGTTCTTTAGCTGTTTTGAATTACGTTCTATTGGACATTTGAGTAGTTAAAAGAAAACTACTGTGAGATATTGTAATACTGCGTGATAATTTGAGAAAATTTAAGCATTTTTGTTGTGATAATAATAAATTTTTGTTCATTTTTCATCGAACTTGTGCATTCATTTAGTAACGAATCCGTACGCACGCAACAATATGTTACTGTTAAAATTTCCAGTACATGCAGAAATTAAGCAGGATGATTCCAGATGAAAAATAGTAATAATTTTCTTCTAGACGATTATCCCTTTGTATTATTTAGTAATTCGTTATCCGAAATGGAGGCCGATTTCGGATATTCTGTAATTTACTGTAATTTTCTATTAATGATCACGATTTCTTTAAGCAATGTAACTGAAATTATGAGAGGCAATTACTTTTCTAACTGCGTCATTATAATTACCTACTGTAATTACAGTTACAATGACATTGTAATCGCGATTATAATAACAAATGCAATGTAATATTGGTTAGATTATACAATTGCAGTGCAATTGTAATTAATTGCAATTACAAGGTACAGTGCAATTGTATTTACATTGTAATTGCAATTAGGTTTCACAATTACATAGTAATTGTTATTAGATTATACAATAACTATAGAATTACAACTTATCTAGTTGCAACTGCATTGTAATTATAATTACAGTTTAATTCCAGTTACATTGTAACTGTAATTGAAAAGGCATTGTAATTGTAATTACAAAGTAATTGCATAACCTAATAACCGTTTTCTTTGAAGATCATCCTCCCAAGCTAAAGCAATAAACTTCGAGCATCCTGTGGCCACAATTAAATATTTACCTGTGGAAAAAAGCAAAGCCATTTGTGCTAGTTTAACTGGTATCAAAGAAGTTGTATTTATTAACTATTTTAAATTTACACTTTCTTTGCACAAACTTAAACGCTCAACATGTATTAGATGAAAACTCTTTAATTCCACAGGAAAGTTCCATAATTTTGATTCAAGTATCAATTGTAGTAACATAAACTGTGACTATGCCTAATTCAATATTGTAAATGTATTTATATGTAAATTTGAATGCAAATATCTCAGATAATAAAACTTCCGATTTGAGAATGCTTCACCTTTTTATAATCATTTGATATATTCCAGAATTCTTCTCATCCTATTGTGACGATGGTAAAATTAATAGATTATTTGGAAAAAGCATTAATGGGCCTTAAATATATCATGACTGCTTTTTCCCAGTCATCTTAGAATATGTACATTTTTAACCCTGTTAACACAAGAATATTACTAAATAATGTGCTACACAAAGTAATAAGATGGCAAGATTTTACTCTAAAAGACGATGGAATCTATAACGTCTTAATTTTCAGTCAAGTTGTTCTTAACTTTAAGGAATAGACATTGTTATTTCCCTCTTCCCTTAATTCTTGTAAGCTTACGTGGCATTAACTTGACCTCCTCACATCTAATATGAAGTGTATCTCTAACGATGTAAGAGGAATAGGCGTACCAATCCAAGTCAAACTCAATGTACAAGTTTTGATTTTGTATGTGAAAACAATCGGGGATGCTTCTGTTAGCAAGTTATTGCTCTTATTATAGAATTACAATATCTTAATATTTTGAAAATTAAAAAATAAAGTAATAAAAATACCGACTATAGAGTAAACACACAGAAGCAACATTCGCCTAACTTATTGGATCTACTACAGCTTAACCAGGAGCTTTAGATGTGCAATAAATTAATCTGTGGATGATCTGTCTGTAAAATATAAACATCTCTAAAACAGTTAATAAAAAATTTCAATAATTTAGTAGTTCGTTAAATTAACTTAAAAACTGATGATATTTTTGTGTTACTTCCCAACTGTTACAAATTTGTAGATGGTCGAACATCAGCCAATTTTGGCGGTTTGGATTATTTTATCCCGTATATAGTTTTTATATAGTCATCTTATTATTTTGCAAGAAAATTAATATATACACCTTATACTTCAAATGTTATTTCATGAAATAATTCTCAGTTTAATAATAGCACATACAAGCATTTTTATTCGTTGCACAAAAATATGTAATTATAAATTTAGCCTTAAATCAAATTTTTTATATTAAAGTAAGAACTGATAAATTTTCGAAGTGAATAAATACATCGAGAATATTTCATACTATTCTGTTTTCTCATGCATGCGAAAATAGTAGCATTGAAGGTAGCTCTGAATGCAGACAATTTTTGCGAATCTCTAGTTATTAAGTCAAAGTATCGCAAAGCTTCACTGCAACAATTTCTTGGTGGGATACTCTTGGTTGGGTAAAGGGAAGACCAGCTGCTGTCGGGAGCACGTAGCGAAAATTCATAAAAATTACTAGGAGGATGCTTTTAATTACATGACATGAGATTACTCAGCTTCTGCTCGTAATTGCTCTCCACGGCAACTTGCTCATTTAATGTTAATGCTCCCTAATTACTGAGCGCAATCTCTCCAACCTGGATGTTACTCCTTTCCTCCATTTTATGAGATAGTTAAACCAATACTTTCTTTGACGCGTTTGCTATAAAGGCAAAGCAAAAAGAAAATCCGCAATCGTAAATAACGAACTAAGTAGTAATGCAGCAGGCAACTGCTAAATCTCAACTGAAAAATGAAATGAAATTCTTATTCTGCATTAAATATTTTATAAAAGGAAAATCAAATGACTCTTCTGAAAATGAAACCTGTTACTTACTGGTGCTGCAAGTTTAATGTGCACCTTTTTAAGTGGCATTTTCAAAGCTGGTTCATATAGAGATTGTTGAAATGTTACTCTTCCCGGCAGCAGTCCCTTTCTGGCAATGAGAATTTTCAAATACATAACAAACTCTGCAGACATTAAATATTTCTTTTGTTTATTTATTTATTTTCCCCAAAAGCAAGAAACGGAAAAAACCATCTCTGTCTTCTCCTGAATTCGGACCTGTGATCTCGAATTACTAACTAGAGGGACTGTCATTTAAACTACGAGAGCACGCACGGAAGATAACGATAATACCTTAAATCCTTCCTATATTTAAAGAGAAACTGCCGAGAGATTACCAAGAGACAGAGAGAGAAACCAAAATATCTCAATAGCTATTCTGCACGAAGTAGCGCTTCAGATTACAAGTTTTGTGACATGTAACATAAATAAATACAAGCCAATTACTCTTAAAAATCCTTTAATGAAGGCTTCTTAAAAGATAGCTGTCATGTTCTTTGCCGTACTCAGTTAAACTGTTTTAAATTCTGAGAAACAATCGACTGACGGCTGGGGTAATGATACTTCAAAATTTTGGGAAGTCGTCAACTAACGTTGTATCGCTATAAGTATTTTTTACATTTTACTTCTGCTTAACTACAATGTTTCAAGTTCAGAGTTAATAGAAGAATTAAATTAAAGGAAAGCATTTTTAGAACTTAAACTGTTAAAAACAAATCGGAGATGCGATTCCAGATTGTGTAATGCACTTACCAAACTGAAAACTTTTGACATCAGAATTCTTTCCTTTGGTATATTAAGCAGTTGTGATTAAAATACCATTTACAAAATATCATTGTTTACACATTTCCCCAAAACAATTAATTATATCTGTTAGTAATTTCTTTCTCAATTGGAATATTTTTCCCTCTTCCCTAATGTTTTCTTTTTTTAGAATATTTGATCAAACTATAGTAAACTATAAAAGCCTATACAGTTTCATCTTGAGAAAATCATTAAATATTATCTCAGTCTTAAAAAAAACTGACTGGAACGAAGAACAAATTCTCAAAGATTGTCATCTATTTATTAAAACCTTACAGCTATGACAGTTCGGACAACACAAAAAAGAAATAAAACTAAAAAAATTGAGATTTTTCTTCCTTTGAAATGGAAAAAAATTATTATCAATTTAAAATTTTAGATGAACATTTTGCTTTGAGCTTGAGATAGAATTTTTTATGTTTCAATAGATAAAATGTTAATAGTTTTGTGACGTATATATGAAACCTTAATCTAGCAGAATAGATATTTGACCCTCTTATATATTGAAAGATATATCCCTGCAGACATTATAAAATTGTAACAAAGGAAACAAATAAAAGCAGTTCTGAAAGTTTTCAGATTTTAAGGGTCGCCCCAAAAGGTTTGTTATGCTTTTTTACACTCTCTCTGAGCTTACAGTCTACCAAGCTACGGTTTCACTCACTCCTACTGACCCCTCCCTCTTTTTTTTTTTTTTTTTTTTTTTTTTTTTGTCTTTTTAGATTTTAGCATCATTTTCTTCGAACTTGCCACATATGCAATTTTAAGATTACAAAGATTAAGTAAGATTACAAAAATTTTAATTGCAGCATAGCAGTATACGTTTATAATTCCCAATTAAGTGTTGGCATACATTTTTCTGTTTTTTCAGTCTTTTCTCATTTCATGGTATTTACGTTCAGTTTTCCACTAGGATTGCTTTATAAAACTTTTGTGTCTTTTTATTATTAACGTTTTTTGTATTTACTTTATTTATTAAACATCTCGTTCTTGGCGTTTAGGCCACATAAAATTCGATTCAACAGCAAAATTACAAAATATTTAAAAACAGCATATCTTCAGAATCCTCGATTGACAGTCTCACTCTTTGGAGATAAAAAATTTTTTTCGGTACAGTATTGCCACTTCTCGCTTTGAAATCGTTAAGTTTCTTAATCAAAAGTTTTACAAAATATGAAATAAATAATAAAAAAAAATTCTCAATTCTCAATTCGGGCTTCCAGGTACCCATGTTCGCGTAGAAGACTATATTATTCAAAATTTGATGGCTCTGGGTACCGTTGTTTGTTCACAACGCGAGAAACATGAATACATTCATGCAGATTCTTAATTATTAAATTTCTTTAAAGCTAACACCGGGGGATAATATTTGGTGGCAACAATTTGAAAACTGATACGCCGTTTAGAGTAATTCAACACAAAATGGCGTTTCAGACTAACATTCCATCCGGGACTATCGTCCCTTTTGGCCTAAAAACTAAATCTGGTTTTGATGTTAGTGGAGTTACTAATCTTAAGTTAGAGTTAAAATGGTTACTAATGAAAACTAGATCGAAAGATTTATATCTTTGTCTGCACTCTAGATATTACTGAATAATTTCTGTAAATGTTTTCAGAGCAAAGAAAAATATTTGGAGATTGATTAACACTTATTTTAAGAGCAATGACAAAACTAAAGAAGATATTGAGTGAATTAGCAATATTTAATGTAGCTATGAATTAGTTCCAGTGAACGAGTGAAGGTGTTTCTAGATGTGTTCCCTTTTTATTATGACTAGAACTTATAGCTTCTTTTCAAGAATAAGGAATTTTATTGAACGTGCCACTAATTTCCCTTTCAGAATTCTTAAAATTCAAGTGCAAACAAATTTTTATGAGTATTTGAGAGAAAAATTTGCTCACAACGCCTTCCAAATACCTCAAATTTCTTAAAATAAATCAGATATATGATATGAAACCGTTAAAAAAACTAAACCTCAGTTGCAACAGAATGAAGTGTAGGAAAGAAAAGATAAAATTTTTGTAGTTGCCTTTTTTATTATGGAAAATTAATAGAAGAATTTGGAAAATGAAAAAGAAAGTTTTTCTTTTCCTTTCCTTCGGATTTTTTATATGAAGGAAAGAGTCTGTTTTAATATGATGCAACGTGATGCGAAAGTTTTAATGAATAACTATCCTGATAAAAAAAGACTTTTTATGGATAGACAATAAATTTATAATCCACTTTTATGATTTTCATCCAGTTTTTATTATGGTGAGTTTATCAGCCGGCTTTTGTGTTCGAGGCTGTTTTCATGCTTTGATCCGTAATAAAAAATTTTAATCAAAGCATGCCAATGAGGCTGAAATAAAAAACAAACAACTAAAAGTAGTATATGAATATAAATAATCAATCATGTTAAGCGGAACTTTCTTTCCTATAAGACGAAATATTCTCAAATAAATAAATTCTTAAGAGTAACAAAGTATTAACCATAAAACTTGTAGTTCGTTGCAAGAGCAAGCTTCGCTTGTTATCCGATAGCTTATTAATTAACTTTTTATCAGAAGCTGAAAATCTTCGAAATTCTAAACTGAAATTTTTGGTTTGGAATGTTGTTTGGTTGCAGAGAAATGTGAATAATGAACTAAGTGTGATAGTTAATGACAACTACTTATTTACAACTGACTCAAAACAATTTTTTTAAATAGTTACTATCCTTCGATGCGTTTTATACAGCCCTTTCTTAAAGCTGCAGAAATCATAGTATATCCGTAACAGCGCATGTTCTATTAGTTGTTCAATTAGAGCGGAATTTTGTTTTAAGAATATCTATATTATTTCGGAAACGCGACAGTTCGTTCATCCTAGGAATTAAAAACACGCTTGACAGCGGTTTAAGCCCAAAAAGCATGGTGAAGAGTGAAGAATGGAGCCCCTAAGCAATGTTGGATTAAGCATTTGAAAAGTAAGACAAATTTTTAGGATCCGCAATTTACAGGGGAGTGGCTACATTAAAAAAACAGTAAAAATAATTTTTAAAAAGTAAGTAATATTCCAACCTAGAATTTACAGTAATGTGCGTGGAACTTTGAGAACTGGCAAGTGAATAATCGCTTAGTTCAGAAAAATAGAAACGTAAACTCACGAAGGGTTAATTACCCTTTACTGCTCAAAATAAAGTTCACAGACTGTCCTCTCTCTCAGGACGTACATAAAAGCCTACCCTTGGGCTTGAACTCAAAAATACTAAGAAATAAAACTTAACTAATGCTTAACTAAAAAGGTATAGCCGAAACTATAAAAATTCTACAGGAGTTGGTCACTTAAACTCTAACTAAACGGGGAAGCTATCAAGGGCCCGAAATACGGATGAGCATAGAAATAGCTTAGAGAGAGTGTAGCCAAAAGACGAACGCGCGCTGGTCAGAATCTCTGGCTCTCTAACGAAGTCAGGGGAACCTCGATTTTAAATATTGCTCTTCCTTCATTTGCATTTAACCAAAATTCTGAAAATACATTCTGGCAGGAAATTTGTAAGCTGAAATTAGAAGGAACAGGAAAGTGGCTTTAATTAAAAAATAACTGTTAAAAACTTAGGATAAACTTTACAACTAAATAACAAATTTTAAAAATATTTTAAACAAATCTTTAATAATACAGAAAATTTATCTAGTTATTTAAAAATAATAGACGAAATAGCATCACAATAATTAATAAAGTAACACAAAAATCAAATTTATTGCTAAGTACTGTACCAGTGTATAATATGCAAGTAACTATATACACTCGTGTGCAAAAATTAAGGACGAAGTCGAAAAATTAGCATATCAGCTGAACGAAGAGGCAGAGCGGACAGAAAGACCAATCAGGACATTAAGTAAGGTGGTGTACGGTAGCACATGCGCAGATATGCAGGTAGACGTAATGGGGGAGTGTCTGAGTAGTATAAAGCATGTTGTCGGTGTAAGATCAGTATTTCTGGCAAAAAGATCGCACGCCGTATAGCAGTTAAAATCACACCGAGTTGCTGCCTCAGCGAGAAATGGCGAATAATCAATCTGTTAGACGACATCTGGATGATTTTACCCGAGGTCGAATCATTGGGAAGTTGGAGGAAGGCCGCAGTGTGACAAGTGTGGCTGCAGAGTTCGGAATTGCTCACAGCATCGTTTCACGACTTTGGAGACAATTTCAAACTACAGGAACAGCTATCCGGGGGTTTAGTAGTGGTCGTCCTTACAGGCCAGAAGAAACAGGCGGCAGACAGCGGGAGAAATCGCTAGACACACGACACAGGCGACTGGACTACCGATATCGCGTTTTACCGTGGCCAGAAGACTGCACGGTGGTGGTCTGTTTGCACGACGCCCTTTACGGTGTGTACCTCTAACGCCTGCCCATCGGAGAAGGCGTCGTTCTCTGTGGTGCCAGGAAAACCGGAATTGGAGAGACAATGAATGGGAACGAGTACTCTTTACAGATGAGAGCAGATTCAGTCTGAGCAGCGATTCTCATCGCATACTCATCTGGAGAGAGCGGGGAAGCCGCAATCATCCCTCGAACATCATTGAAAGGGACAGGTATGGAGGTGGCGGTGTTCTCGTTTGGGGAGGCATCATGCTTGGTAGTCGTACAGACCTTCACATCTTCGACGCAGGTTCAGTCAACGGGACCCGTTATTGTAACGAGATTCTTCTTCCATATGGGCGTCTTTTTAGAGGCGCTATGGGTCCGCAGTTCTTTTTCATGGACGACAATGCACCATGTCATCGCACAGTAGCTGCCGAACAGCTCTTAGAGAGTGAGGATATTGAACGTATGGATTGCCGGCACGATCTCCGGATCTCAATCCCATCGAGCATGTATGGGATTTTCTAGGCAGACGCTTGGCAGCTCGTACCTTACCACCCGTAACGATTTCGGAGCTTCGATTGGCGCTGCAAGACGAATGGGCAGCAATGCCTCAACAACTCATTGACACCCTCATTCTCAGCATGGGCAGACGCTGTGAAACCTGCCTAGTAGTCAGGGGAGATCATATCCCCTATTAAAGACCGGATGTTTCTTGCTGGACACCCATCACAGGGATGTTTCGGCCTTCAGTCGCATTGCGCTCCATGCTACTTTTTCAATAAAGCTTCTTTTTATCCCTCTGATTTCTCTTTTAGTAAGTGTTGCTTACATTACTCGTGTCCTTACGTATTGGGGATCTTACGGTAATTAATGTGTTCATTTGAAAAGCTTTTGTACAAAGTTATATTGAAAAAACCGTCTCGTCCTTAATTTTTCCACACCAGTGTATATATAACTCCAAATATACACAGCGTACATGTACGTTGACTGCTTTGATATTCGTTCATTTGCACCTACAATTGCTATCGAAGTCATTCTCATACTAGTTACTGTTGTAACAATTAACGTAAAAAAGTTTCAATTTATTCTACAATTTCTTTTATTTTTATCAGAATGCCATTAAAATCAACGAAATCAGCGTAAATGAAGATTTAAAAAAGTGTACGTTTTAAACAGTGTGCACGAATTATGTAAAAGGGATAATGCTAAGTCTACTTATGCAATCACTATTCTTCCTTTAGCAACTACAGTTATTATTGTAATAACTAACTCCGACACTTCTTTGAACTGAGATTTAATGAATTTAAATTCAAATGAATGATCAGAATAAGAACGGTGTTTCAGAATTTCAAAAATACAAAATACGAGCTATTAGCATATGTTTAGATTTTAGAAAAGGAAAGCAGAATAAAGAGGATGAAATGCTGAAACAACAGGATGTATTTATTAAGTATTTCACAAAAATGGGGATAGGTGTATCAATATCAATAAATAGGAAGAAAATCTCCATTGACACATAATACGAAATAAAGCAGAAAAGAACAAGAAAACATGCAACAAAAAAATTAATTTTAAAAACATTATGCAAAACAAATACGAGTAGAAGCATTAGCATCATCTATCAATTAAAAGAAAAGAAGTTATAGAAAGTCTAGATCAGAATAAGCAGAAAGGAAACAAGAAACAAAAATTAAGACGAATAATAATAATATTTTATAAATCTCCAAATTACACGTAAATATCTTTTTTCTATTAAAATATATTTTACTGATGGCACGGAGAAATGAAAATGTTAAGATAAGTGTTGAAAAGCATGGGTATTCAATAGAGTACAAGAACTCCTGACAACATTCGTACCAAGAGGTCCTTTAAGACAAATATTGAAACGCTTTATTCGGAAGAGAAAACTACTCTAGAAAGGTATTTTAACGAGTGAAATTCTTAGAGAAACATTCACTTGCAGTTCGTAGTGATAATGAATGCTTCGGATTATTGCGGAAACTACATCAGAGATACGCAGTTTCTTGCCGAATCTAATGGATTTTTAGCCTCTCATATACAAAATTTCGTTCAAAAGAAAAGGGAATGTAAATTATTTATCATCAACAATTTGTAATGAGTTCAAGTAATGAATTCAAAATATAAGGGAAAACACAATGAAGATTTTAAAACTGAAGTTAAAAAACCGAATTACAAAACCATAACTGTTGATTCGGCATCTGATATAACGCATGTTGATCAACACATCCTATTCCGCTCTTTAATAAGTAATGGTAAAATTAATAAAGCATTTTTTTCCTCTTCTTAATTATACATTCGCCTCCCGTGCATCACTGAAAACCTTGTAAGGTTTATTTTAATTGATAGGCTATTTCTTATTTTAAATCTTACTTCTACTGTTTTGCCTAACCTATCAAACTATGTAAATAAAGGAAATTTAAAATAAGGGTAAGATTCTAAATTGAAGAGATAGAGATGGCAACATCAGCTTGCTAGGAAACCGTTCTCTTATTGTCTGCTTTCAGCGCTATTGTTACTAGGTGGTGAGTTAATGTAGTAATTATAAAATAAATGTTAGTAAATTAATTAAATAATTAAATAATAATCATCATTTATTTTATAATTACTATTGTTAGTAATCATAAAATAAATGAATCAGGTTTTAATTTAAAGCCTTTGAATTTAAAAACTCAACGATTTATTGGACTATAACAGTGAAATAAAAGTTATAAGATACTTCTCCCTCCTTCTTAGAATGCCTTTGTTTTGTAATGGGCAGCACTCTGGGCGCGTATTGGAGAGGTCCGTGATTCGAGTCCAGGCGAGGGCATTGCTTATTTTTCACATCTCCTACTTCGAAGTAACCTAATGTCTTTAAAGTGAACCCTGAACTAAGAAAGGATGGTGGATGATGATTCTTCACCACCAGGATTTGGCGACTAGGTCCCCTAATCCCCAATCGCCCTTTAAAAGGGGGCGTATATAAGGTATTTCTCCCGCCTTCTTAGAATGCCTTCGTGGTGTAATGGCTAGCACGTATTCGAGAGATCCGTGGTTCGAGTTCCGGCGAGAGTATTGGTCATTTTTCACATCTCCTGCTTATAAATAACCTAATATCTCTACAAAGGGACTTTAATGGGAAGGAAAGAAAAAGTACCAAACCTAACTATGTATACCATTTTACATAAAAAAAGCAATATTGCATATTCTTTACCTAATATTAAAATAATTTTAAGATTTAGTTTAATTGTACCTGTAATTAGTAAAACAAGAGAAAAATCTTTATTTATTTTTTAATTAAAAAGTGTTCTAAAAATTCTGTGAGATGGAACAAAGCTAGATTGCAGAACAATTGGTGACCAATTTTCTGAAATGAAAATCCACAAAATGAAAACTTTATTTATTTTATTACAAATAGGTTACAATTTTAATTTTGTCTAGTCACTGGTTTCGCTAAGTGCTGCAAACTTATGGAAAGATACTTCGAAAAGTGACGCCGTTTCTTTTGCAACTGGTCGTAGGTTAAGCACTAAAAATGAATAACTAAATAAAGAACTTTGACGCTTTGTCCTTGTTTGATATGCGCCAACATAATGCAATCGCAATCTTACTAATGAATCATTATTGCTTTTATATTCCTGCGGTTCTGATGACATATTGATTCTTAGGATGATCTGTAATGCTATGAATTGTTCAACTTACCTTTTAGTTCAGCTTGCGCGTTTGGCTCTTAAAATCGGAACGATGTCTCATCCAGTCTAATGATACGATCTAAAACGTCTCTCCAGCCTCTCGTAATGCTACAGAGGAGATTGAATAGCATTTTATTGTAACCATTTTTGGATTTCCAACAACTCCAGTTTCGGAGCTAGCCTCCATTCCGGCTCTTCCAGTTTCGAGAATATCGGGCCTACAAAGCATTAGACAGGCAATACACGAGAGGCTCTGTTCTTCGCATCACGCACACACACTTGGAAGTCATATAAAAAAAATCTCATGTGTACACCACATGACTTCCTTGTACGGAATATTAAATTATACACATTTTTTCTTGCATTTCATTTAAACTTATTGGATTGAATTAAATCTACTTCGCCGACAGCGCATAAATCACAATAGAATAAATGCATTCTTTAAAATCCACTCTAGTATTTGTTTACAATAGCGACACTCTGGCGCTAGATTCACTTAAAAGTATTACATTTCGTTCATATTATAACTCATAATGCACAAAATTTATAACATTTAAAGAATAGAATTATCTAATCGTTGCCACATGTTCTATTCAAATACTATAATAAAGCTAGAATGATATATAAAAGAAATTAAGCAAATAAAACAAAAAAGAAACAGTTTTTCACAGACGATTGAGTATTTCTCATACGATTAATTCAGTTCTCACTTCGCGAGAAGGCAAAAATACATAAAAACACAAAATATCTATATTAAAAATTACGAAGTAAATTTTAAACACTTATTTCCTCGAAAAAATTCCAGAAAGGATTAAACATGATTTAATTGGCAATAATAAATGAAAGCGTTATCTTTGTTGTTGCGAAGCTAAGTTTCTCTAGATTGGCCACGAATCCACTAGTCTGCTGTTTCAAATGTAAACAATCAATGGCTGCCATAAAAAAAGGCTTAGCGGCACTTAAACAACTTTAAAATTGTTGATAATTCTAAAAATATTGCATACAGATTTACTAAAGGCATAAATACCTTAACCGGAAGATAAGAACAACATAATTCAATCATTTTTAAAGCAAAAAATGTACAATTTACAAATATATAAGAGTAAAGAAACTGAGATTACTGAGCCGTGTAACAGATTGGATATATATATATATAAATATATACGTTTGGTGCGGCCGATTGCAACCAAAATACGAGGTGCACATCTACATGTTATAGCAGTCCTATATACAAAATTTCAACGTTCTGAGGCTACTCGTTTTTGAGTTATGCGAGATACGTACGTACGCACGTACGTACATACGTTCGTACAGACGCCTCGAAAAATTCTCTTCAGAATTAATTTTAAAGCAGTTTTATAATTTTTTTGGAGGAAACGAGTCTTTTATTCTGTCCTTACGTAGAGATATCACGCAAAAACATCGTTAAATTGCATTCGATAGCGGTCAAAATGGATATTTTCGCTAAAATATGCTGCCTGAAACTTTTCGCGATTACAATACTTCCTTTTTACTTCGTACAGGGAAGTAAAGGAACAAGGAAGTAATCCGTCTCTTGTGAGCCAGATTAGGTATCGAATAAACTTGTTGCTCAACTGAGAAATACTCTTTTCCATTTCATGCCATACTTTCAGCAGTGTTGCCACCATTATAGTTCCAGGCCACCTATTTCTAGCGAAGGCTTGTGAAACCCAACAACGCATTATGAACAGCTCAATGTGAAAGCCAGTCAAAAATACAGTAAATGACCAAAACCTTACTTTTCATTAAACTGTAAAATAAATGCATTTAAATATATTGCTTCTTATTAACGCAAAGAATGAACTTGGATATAATGAATAAAGTTGAGCTGCAACTGTTGAATCTGGTAATTGAAAGTTTCAAAGCATTTTATTCGTCTAATATAAAGAATAAAAGTAATGCACCTAATAAGTTAAGAGAAACTACAACTAATAGAGTTAAAATTCTATTTTTCGATTAATCCAAAGTAAAAAGAATTGCAATGGCATAATCAATATTCCTGATCTTTTAGTTTACTTTTCTCTTGATTATAAGCAGTCCCCGAACGAATTACGAGTATAAGGTTTAATTGTCGGTACAGAATCAAATTCTGGTCTCATACGAATTGCAGTTTCTTTAATATAGGGATTATATATGATAATGAATAAGATACATGTCTAAGTTTTAACTCAGTTTTGGCCAAGAACACTTCAAAAAATGGAATCTGATGGTCTTGTGTACCTGCTTTCATCACTATCAACCTGTGAAGGGACAATCGAATAAACAAATTTTAAGCAGTTACATCCCGAAAAAATACTTCACAAACGTTCATTCATATGAGGGACTCGAAACCGAAAGTATGGTTTCTTTAGTCAGCCTTGATTCCTAACTAATACAACCCGGAGGCTACAAAGGGGATAAATAATTAACTAATAAACATCGTCATTTCGTCTTTTCTCAGAGAAAAAAATATATTATCTTTTTAAATAATCTTTTTCCTTCTTGCCTACATAAATTCGGCATAGGAATTTTTATAACTTTTCATTGTACATATTCGTTACCAAAAAACATATTTTAATTACGAATTTAAATTTCAGCTTCAAGAATGTATATAATAGTATAATTTTTAATAATGTTTATTAAACTGCTCTATTTTTGCTTCAGGCTACTAGAGAAGTGCCTGCAATTGCAGCTCATGGTGTTTCAACAACGCAGAAACTTGGTAGCGATTATTAATGATTGTGGCGTAATGTTTAATTCCATTCTGAAATAATTTTATTACTTCCGAGGTTACTTAAAGAAGTGCAATGAAATTTTTAGTGGTTTGAGAGAAATTTTTGTAATTAAATTTGGACAGTACTCAGGTAAAGCAAAAATTCCTTTCATTTCATTACAGACTTAAACATTAACGAAATGGAATTAACTAAACTTCAGTTCTTTTTTTTTATTACTTTTCTTTGTTGATGTCGGTTATATTTTTTCGAAAAACAGTTTTTTCCGACGAGTTTTCTTGTGATGTTGTTTTATTCAAGTAGCTTTAGTTAATGTTCTCATATTGTAATGATGCATAAGGCAAGAGTGCAGGAAATAACTACCGTATTTTTCAGTATACAAGCCGATCCAAGCATAAGTCAAGAAGTGAAATTTTATTAACCAATGTATAAACCGAATTTAAAATCGTCCTCAAGTTCCGCTATATGTATGTACCCTAAAATGTGCATAATGGGGCGTCTAACTTATCAGAAGTCCTGAACTTCTTGTCACTTCTTCTTCAGGTTTCATTCGGAAAATAAATGTGGTCATAGCAATGCCAATGGTTAAACGATAACTATAAATCAGCATCAAGCAAAGGCTTCAGAGACTTGCTGAAATATTTTTAATGAACACCGATATTTAAAAAATTTATTAATGTTTAGAAGAATACAATAAAACGAAAATAATACTTTTTAGTTATTTAATATTTATTAAAACTTTTGTGATTGAATTATTTAAAAATGATTTTTAACTCATTTCCCGATCCTCAAATTCTAATAGCAAAGAATTTGCTGAAAGTTCTTGACTTAAACAGGGAAATACAAAATAATTAAAACTTTTCAGAAAGAAAAGTAGAACCAATATGAAAATATTTCTAGAAAAACAGAAGCTACAAATTAATTGTGATAAAGCAAAAAATATAATATTTATAAATCTGTAAAAAGAAAAATATTGCAAGGGCAATAAGTCTGAAGATTGATGTTGATTGGTATACGGTTTATTCTTCAGGAAAGTAAAATCACAAAACAATGTACGAAATCTTAGAAGGTTGCTTTCCTTATATTTTCATCATCAAAAAACAAGCATAAGAAATATATTAACAACTTACAAGGAAATGTGAAACTTAAACAATTGTGGAAATGTGAAAGTTGTTTAATTAGAAAACTCTTATAACATGTAAATTCATGTTGAAATTTAAAACGATTATTTTACTACTGCTATTACTTTCTTTAAAAAAAATTAAATAATTTTAACTACCTTCATATCCAATCTATGTAAACAATACACACACACAATTGCTTATTATTCGTATTGTACGTGAATATCTAATAAAATATTCTGATGTAAACAAAACAATTCGCTTGCCATGGCATGCTTTATTGCCCCGTAATATAAGAGCAAATAAAAAGGAATGATTTACAAAAGCAAGAGAGAAACTTTGAGGTAACCTGTGATAAATTTCTCCACCAAGGAGCTGGCGAAGTTTTTCATTTCTGATGTCGTTTATTTTCGCTTAATCTGCTATTTTCGAAACATACTTAAAAAGGATTTGTTCTCTTGATACTTTTACAGCATTGACTGTAAGCATAAATTTTGTTTTCTACAAAGTAAAGGGGTTTTGGTATAATTAAAGCGCACAAACGTGATCGCTTTCTGTTTCCCCTTATAATCTTGATTGACGAAAGATTTTACATAATTGTTACCATTTTAACGTACTAAAAAGCTGAATTACGAGTTTGTGCGGAATTCACTACAATTTTTTTTTTTTTTTTTTTTAGTTGTCCGTGCTCAAACTGTAGAATTTGAAATAATTTTAATCTTTTTTCCATTTTGCTGAAGTTAAATAAGTGACATGTGAAATTTTCCGAATGGTCAAAGGTTTGATTGAGAAAGCGAGATGTAAATAATAATTGTAAAACCTCTGCTGAGATTATTGAAGGTTCTTTCCTTAAAGTTCCATTTCAAATAAGCATCTCAGCAAAAGGTAAGATCCTTGAAACTTGTCTTTAGAAATTTTTTCTGCAGAAGTTTAGACTGTATCTTCTTTCTTTATGCTTTTTGTCCTGAGATACTTTCCAATATTTCAATGAAATTATATTCATTACAAGACGGTTTCTTTCGAAACACGAGAAGATGTATATCGAGTCACCTGATATACACCTAATAAAACGAAATAAAACGGAAAGAAAAAGAATAAAGGTAAGTAAGCACAATTCTTTGCACTCAGTCATAAAATCTGAGTCAAATGAATTGCATCTTTTTATCTCTGAATATTATTATTGTAATCAATAAACGCTGCTATTAACCAGCTGTCCCACGTTCTATGCCTCCAACTCAACGAATTCCAGAGGTAAATAACTGAATTTTCGTGAAAATGCACTACTCAAGATTAGCTTTAAAAAGACTTCGGTGACCAGTTCAAACTTTTGGGACACTATATATGTTATATTTATGGAGTTAAAATATAACTTATCAATAAATATATAAGTAAAATAAAGAATATGCAAAAGATTAAATTAGCAACGTAAATTTCCCTTCTCAATTCTAAACATAGTAACCTTTCTCCGCATTGCGTCATTTCTAGATTTATCCGTGTCATATGACTCTTACATAATTCTGGTGATGTAAATGGAAATAAAACTCAAGCAGCCAATAGTAATTTTACAATAATATTAACTTTTCAATCAAAATGCATTGAGAACCAAAATTAACTCAGTCTTAATTAAGATTTCACCTTGAATATAACGCATATGCTTTCAATGCTTTGGCCTAGCTGCACTTCTGTCTGTCTGCTCTTCCTATCTTAGTGCAAATTTATCTAAAATGTAAACTTATTTACGAAATAAGCATATATAATTTGCCAACTTGTTTGTGGCTACAACATGTTTCCTGAAATAAAAAATGAAGATTTAATCTGCCTTCGCCTCCAATTTTCTATTCATTATGGATCAACACTTCTATGCCATCAAAAATCCTCCTTCTGCTCTTCAGTTACTTCTAACTTTGAAAATATATATAATTATTTTACAACTAAATTATTTTATTATTATCTTTATTGTGGTGGAGGTGGTTTTCGTAGATCAATATATATATATATATATATATGTGTGTGTGTGTGTGTGTGTGTGTGTGTAGATATATATAAATCAAAATAAATAATTTTTGTTTTACTTTTTGATAGCAATATATAGTATTTTAATAAATAAAGAATAAATCTAAACGCAGTATGAATTTTTGAACAAGATAATAAATTTGTAACATTTCTAGATCATTTTGATGAAGTAGCCTTATATTTTTCGGAAGCATTCTTGAACCATCTTTTTTTCTTTTTTGATTTTCTTATAAAAGTCCGTGCAAGTTTCATAAAAATTTATTTTAGTGATTAACATACTCTTCAAAGTGTCCACTTTAATCTGTAACTTATTACTAGTTCAAAAACTATTCAAAATGCTAAATACTCGCTCAGTTGCAGCGTTATTGCCAGTCAAACAAAAGAAAAGCTGTGGCAGTTTTAAAACATTTAAACAAGCAATCTGGTTAATAAATATGCAGTTATTTTCAACTACCTGTGAACAGGGCACATCTTATTTTCCGACGATTCCAATATTTTTTCCGTGATATATTGTTTAAAGTAAGCGTATTCCTCATATATATTAATTTGCAATAATTTATGATTTGATAGTACTTCATTAATTACAAAAGGGCTGTTTCAACTTGACTCCAAGAAGGATTTAATTTAATATGATCCAGCTGTACATTTCCATCTCCTGAAATACTTTTTTGTTCATCTCCGTAAATAAGTAAGAGCAGTTTGATAAAAGAGTCCAAATAAGTAAGAGCAATCTGATAAAAAGAAACAATACCTTCTCGAAATTCAATACCTTCGTATTGTGACACGTCTCCATTCACTTCAAGATTTTCTAACATTTATTAGAATAAAGTTATTCTCCATCTTGCTTAATAATGAAACTATCAGAGCATCCGTTTAGGCAATTACATTGAAAACAGACTCAGTTTGATTTTCAGTTGTTGCAATAATTATATAAAATATTGATGCCTGAGTCCTCATAAACTGCAGCCAAGCTTCTGCCACTGGATTTTCAAATAGTATGGTATGCCAAAAGTACTTCTTACTGCAACTAATTCTTATCCCTTAACGCGCCATCGTTTCGGCATATATATTTTAAAGTTTTTTTAACCTTTATGCAAAATCAAAATGGAGTAAAAATTTTACGATCTAAACGTAACAAAAGAAAGATGATTTTAAGCGGATATATTTACAAGAAATTTGCGTAAATAACAAAGAATTATTTTTAGATGCCGCGTAATAATGTGTAATGGAATGATACACACTAACGTATGTAATACATCGTTGAACACGTATGTAATGCACCTTTGGTGATTTATATGTGTATATCTTTTATGCTTACTTAGAAGATGAAATATTCTCTTAATTTAGTTGTTGTTAATTGATGGTAGATTGGTTTATCCCTTTGATAAGTCGATTAATCTGTGATCAATGAAAATAACTACTTTTTCAATTTTTAGAATTTGCTTTTGGTGTTGGTATTTTTGCGATTTAAGATTTTTCTTTGCAGATTTTTAAAATATAAGTTGAAATTACTATTTTAAATACTAATTTGAATTCTGACTAAAAACTGCTTTTCATTCGTGGTTTTAAATTGAATTTGGAGAATTTTGTTGGAGATGGTATATGCAAAGTTTTCTTACTATAAATTATATATATATATATATGTGTGTGTATATATTATAAATTCAAATCACTATCAAATTAATATATCAATTAAAAATTGCAATGCTGTCTGTGAGTGGAAGTCTGAACTGCAGCTGTGAGCAAAATTTCCGATTATGTTGCGGGACTAGGGAGAGAAATACAAAAATGAGAAGTAGCTAAAACTTTTCTAAGGTAAATAAAGTAACTTATTTTCTAAGGTAAATAAATTTTCTAAGGTAACCCCACTGCAATTTTTCCAAGGTAAATGCTATATGAGGAATCATCAGTTTATGGGGCTGGTATGAAAACGTCTCTTAACTTAAGCTTATATTCTCAGTTTGCTATCTACACTACTTAAACACATACATGCATTTAAACATTTACGTCCTCACGCTACTGCTTTTGGGGGACAATTCGGGACAAATGCACCAAATTCGGCACCAAAAAACGAGTTGTGAAAAAACAGGGATTGAAAATTCAGGACTGTCCAGGGAAATTCAGGACGTATGATCACCTCAGTAAAACCTTACACAGGTGACGAATTGCATTTTATGCTTCTACATTCTATTCTTCTCTTCTAATTTATAATATTCTAATATACTGCATAATGCAGCTCGAACAATTAAACAAACAATACTGAACTACTAATCAATTTTACATTTCTCACACGCCCAGGCAGGAAGGAGCTAAATAATGGAACAGACAAACTTGTAGCATCATCTTTTGACAATATCAACAAATATTTCTTTACAGAGAAGCTGTAATTTCAGGGAAGTACTCAGATGACATGAAAATGTTATTGACATTAGAATTTTTATTACATAATCTGCACTAGTTTCCTCATACTGTTGACCACATTACGTATCTTTACATCTTTGTCAATAATATATCCATTTAAAAAATATTTTTAGCCATTAGGGCGAACTGGGTAAAGCAGAAAATCTCTGGTAGTCAGTGGCGTAGCGAAGGGGGGAAAGGGGGTGTATGATGCCTCGGGCGCCGCTCGCAGAGGGGCGCCAAATGGTCTCCAAACAAGAGTTTTCGGAAAATTTGTTTTTATTTTGATCGATTTCTGCAAAATATATTTAAAATTAATAATTATTGTAATATAATTAATTATTTATTTTCTTGGTTTTTCTGCTAAAATGTGTAATAAAATCTCTTCATACAAAACGTTCTTTATGACCACTTTATTTCTCTAAAATAAAGAAATATTTTTATTTTTTTTAAACGAAATGCACGTATAGCTCCCGCTTTTTATTTTAAAACGATAACCCGACCTTGTCTCGAATTTCTCAAACATATCCAATTTCCAGAAACTGATTCCATAGTCTGGAAATGACATTTTGGGAAACTCCTAACGCTTCTGCTACAGAGGATTGCGTTTAACTCTCCTGTAAACGACTGATGTGCTTTTTTCAACTAAGTCATCATGCTGAGACATCGTATATTCTCTGCTACAAAGCATTCAACTCGTATCAATTGTTTTTCATCTCCTACTGAAAAAAGAAGGATGCAGGTCGCTCCTAATCTAAAACACATAGTTTTCGACGTCACAGACTAAATTTTTATATTCCCAACTTTGTAAAAGTTATAATTTTCCTTTATAACCTCTTCTATTTCCTTTTGTTGAAAAGGTTGTCGATTATATGATTATTTCATACCGAACTTACAATATCTCATAATTTTGAATAGTAAATGTGAGTACAAGATGTTACTCCGCATTAGTAAAAAAACTGAACCTAAAACTCCTTTACAGATCCATGGAGAAAATGTTTTTCCAAACCTAAGAGTCACACTTCTAACACTCCTTACTATTTCAATTATCAAATGTTCGTTCAGCAAATTAAAATAAATTTTGACAGATTTACAATCAACGATGAGACAAGATCCCATAAGTCTTCTAGCATTTTTAAATGTGGGATGAGAAAAATTTGAAAAGATCGAAGTAATGGATAACTTTGCTTCATTAAGGCAAGAAAAATGTATACATAGTAATTAATTGTATTAATGTATTATAATATTATATTATTATTTACAAATATATCTTATCTATAATACATATGAAACTTTTAATTGTTTAAAACTTTTTTAAAAAACAATTTTTAAACAATTAAAAGTTTTTTTAAAAACAATTATATAAATATGTAAAATAAATAATATCGTTACTAATTCTAGATCATCATATGTCTGCTTTTTTCGCTGACACAGATACATTTTCGAATCCAATGCTAGCATAGTTAGGTAGTGACTGTTCTTAATATGTTTTAGAGTAATTTTTTATCTCAGATTCAGCATTTTATTATTATTTACATTATTTTCTTATTACGAAGATATTCTATACATTATATTACTGTTAAGTGTTTTTTGGGCGGGGCGCCAAAAAGGTATTTTGCCCCGGCCGCCAGTTATGTTCGCTACGTCACTGCTGGTAGTACTTCACAAATTTGTGTTGCTGTCGTTATAGTGAGCAGCTTTGTAGCGTTTTCGTAGTTCTCCTGCATATGAAATAAATGCCAATCAGTTTCCCTCACTAAGCTCTTCATGTAGGCACTTCTTCCCTGAAACAGGCAAAGTATTGTACTTTTTTATATTTAAATAATGCAGTCCAGGCGTATTCTAAAACTAGGTATCGCAACCTAAATTTTTTGTCGATTATTCACTTAAAAGTTGGGAATCTTATAATCAAAGAAAAGATAAATCTTATGTCGATACACTTTCTCACTGAAAACTCTTTGAGGATTCAATTAGTATTTCTAAATTCCATAATTAGTAATCAAAATTTCTGTTTGTTTATCTTTTACTGCAATTTATTTATATATTTGAAAATAAAGTGATAAAAATGTATAAATTTCCTACGTTTCTGAATTAAAAATCATAATTTTTAATATTTTTAAATACTCATTATGTTTTTTTAATAACCGAAAGCATATTAGCTCTTTCTTGAGGTATTAAAAGGTACAAATAAATTTTGAGACAACTGAGTTTGACACTGTTTTTTACAGTCCTGTATCACAGTGGAGTACAAACTGCCGAAATAATGTACCATAAAGTTATATAATTATTTTTTTATTTGTCTTTAAAAAAATTTCGCTGTGGGAATTCATTAGACTTTGAGTCATGAGCAAGGTAGATTATGAAAGCCGTTTAAATGCCCCTTCAGTAAAACATTCTAAAAATTTCTTTGAATGAATTTTTAATTAATAAAAAACCTGAAAAATGAAACATTTATTAACTCTAGCATCTTTTTCAAGAGTAAGGGCTTCAAGAGAGGTTTTTTTTTTAATGTAAAACCATGATTCCTAAAAAGCGTTATTAAAATGGTATTCCTGTGCTGTTAAAAGGTAACGTCATACTGAGTGAATATGTCATGTATGCCAAGAGTTCTTAAACTTTTCCAGTTAACAACCCCTAACTCTAAAAAATATTCTCATGATTCTGGGTACAGAATTATATAAAATAGGAACATGAATTCAAATATTTGCTGATAATAAATTATAAGGAAATATTACTGGAAATCAAATTCTTGGTATACATACGAATATAATTTTATCATGCATTTAAAACAAAACTGAAAACTCATTCTACTATGACAGGTGTGCTTGTTGATATTTATATAAAGGCTTAAAACTTAAATGAATATTTTTTACTGTAGGACTAAGAGCTTCTTTAACATTCTGCAGACTTGACCGATTTTTATATCATCAGCAATAAAATGTTTCTTCATATAAATATATGGTGCAAAATATTAGAAGAATGTTTAAGGCCATTGATATTTTTTGCAGCAGGTTTATTACAGCTTCAACCACCGTGTACGGCTTTTTATTTTTTGCACTTTAAATAGGTTATAAGTTGGGAGTAAATGCGTTTTGTTGACAGCAAAACATTTCTCAAATTTCTGCGTTTGAGGACTTTAGAAATCGTCCAAAATATCCTTTCACTTATCCCGTTGCCTGCTCGATACTAAGATGTCGTTCTGCTTGGATGGTTTCATGTTTTCAGCAGTCAAAACATCAATAAAACTTGAGCGAATAGGTAGTTCCACAGCATCAGAGTTAACATAAAATTCATAGGACAAAAATCCATTCAAAATTCATAGGACAAAACTTCATAGGACAATCGTCCATTTTTCTTTTCTTGTCAACCTTTTTCCCACTTTCTAAATTCATATAACCTTATTACGAGATCTGCTGCAATGTCAGCACAATTTCTATTCTTTCTTTTTAAATTTTGCCACTTAGCAGTTTTTAACAAAATCCTCTGAAATATAAGTATCATATACCATAATTAAATTGACGTATAGTGATAAGTCATTTTGGAAATTAAGCTCCTTTTTTCGGATCCCACCCTTAGAAATTTTTTGAGTGTGTAAAATTTAAATTCTTTAAAAACATATGTCAAGCCTAACTGTCCAAGAATCACTTGAAAAAAGTAACTTAGTTTTGAAAAACAATCCTCACCATTAATTAAGATATTTTACATACAAAGTTATTGTTTATTATTGTTGGTGATTGGTTTTTAAAAGCTAAATATGACTTAAATAAGAATATGAAAGATTTAGATCATCAGAAATACCTATTTTTTACTTTTACCATTATTTAATATAAAATTACTTGTGCATTTTATTTATCAATAAAATAGGCAGCCAGAATGTATCAATAAAACAAGGATTTCTTTTTGGAATAATTACTAGTTTCAAATCATGAAATTAAATTTGTTTAAAAAAAGCCAATTTTTAATATTTTCTGTTTATTTTTTGTGTTTATGACTAATAAACTCACTGAAAAATTAATTAATGCTTGAAAAGATGAAAGCATTTAATTCTTAAATGTGAGGTGAAACATTGAAAGGACCTTTTTATTTTATATTTACTTGTCAAGATACAACTGTAGAACAATTTTACGATAAAAAAATAACTATAGCTTAAGACATATAGTAGTTTCAATTGCGCAGACTAAAGCGGCATACTCTAGCGTTTCAAAAAAAGAGATAGCTATAGCTGGCTCCGTGTGAAAGAAACATAATGCGCATTTCCACAATCATTTCCCTTCAAAATGCAGCAACGTAAATCTAACTACTATAATTGTTAACAATATGCCATTTAACTTATAACTTACCACTTATAACTTGCCATTTAACTTTAACTTAGTTTTTGTTTCTTTTATTAAATGGGGTCCGAAAGTAAGAATAATTTTCATAGTTAATTTTCACTTTGCATATAATTTACAACAAAATGATAACTTTATTTAAATACCGAAAACGAAAGGCCAGCTATCTTGAATGTATTCAGTAGGAAACATTCAGGAAAACAATCTCAAATTCCGCGCAACTAAATGAAAAAGATCAGAATAAAACTTGAAAAGTACCTGGCAACAACCTTCATAGCTGTGAGAGAAAAGAAATAAACTCTGCAAATATTCTACTACAAAATATTTGTCTCCGATTTACAGTGTTTTGTTTTGTTTTTAAATTCTGACTGATGTACAGAAGTTTCTTCCGATATCACCAGTTGCTGATGAGAAAACATTTTGCCAGCTGACTCCAATGTCCACTCTCTGGTCGACAGGAAAATGTCAATGTAAGAAATAATAAAAGATTTTTTTTTATTTCGCAAATGGAAACGACCTCACCAATGGTCGAGCGGTTTAAATCACTGAATACTTGTAGTTCGACCAAATTTCGAATCCAGGAGATGATTATTTGGTTTCAGAGCAAAAAACAAATTAAAATAAGATATAGTGCTTAACTACAATTTTCTAAAAATTAGCTGTATAATACAGAAATTTGCAAGTACTTATTGGCAATGAAAAAAAACACAACAGACATAGTTCACTTGACACTTTTACTTGTACAGAACTACAGTCGTCTATATTTCGAGACGATACCAGTTACAGTTGTCGAGTTGGCACAAGTGCTCTTTCACTATCATCAACTCACTGATATACTATACATGCAGTGTTGCCGAAGTGATTTTCAATTCATTTTCTGTCTTTGCGAATACAGAGCTTTTTTAGTCTTGATGAAATTTCCTGAGCCATTTGAGCAAAAATTTTTCTATGCAGCTTACGCTTTGAGAAGCCCTGATCTATGATTTTACTACCTTCATTAGAAACAAAAATCACCGTATAAAACTTTAAAGTATCACCTTCGTACTTAATTAACGTTTCATAGATGTTGCGATTATTTCATAGATTTTTGGCGAATGAGGAATTTGATTTTATGAACATTTTAAGAGTGCACATGGATAAAAAAAGCACTTTGTTTCCTCAGGATTTGAAGAAATCGTTGTTGCTTCTTAAATTTATGGGAATGTTTCATCCTATTTTTAAGCGCTAGCTTTAAAGTCCTGAATACACAGAAGAAACATCCTTGCTAAAACATCAGGATCGCTAGGATCCTTGACGCTAGAATCGAACCTGATGTTTACGAGAGTGCTGAATCGAGTTTCTTTTAACGTAACTGCAGACTTTTCTCAAATTAATAGTTAACTTAACTGAATTACTTACTAAAGTTTACTTATAGCCATCCATCAATTGTAAACTTTTTGTTAAATTAAGTTGTTAATTGTTAAATTTTCTGGAGCCGGGAAACGAAAGAAATTAACTACCCTTTTATCAGAATTTGATTCTTAGGTCCTCCAATATTAGCAATATATGCTGATCACATACACTTTCCGAATACGTAGTGAAAGATGCGATAATTTCTTCCATTCTGCTCACTAATGAGCAACTGACAAGAGACGCGAGACCCTCTCGACTGAATCCAAAAGATGAATAATTATCCCCTACCACATTTTTGTTTACACTTGTGTTACAGTTTATGTAGCTGGCCACGAGAGGGCGCAGCGTTTTTTACTTTTAGCTTGTTATATTTTTCTTACCGCATTGCGGATTTTTGAGATAGATGTAGTGGCAACCAAAAAAAGCATGATGAATGTTCTAATGTAAGCATACAATTCTTGTACATAGCTGTAAATAAAGCTTCTGTGTGATAAAAATGAAAAGGAATTCCAAGCGTTCCTGTGGATATTTATTAAGAAAGGTAAGCAAACTTTCACTTATTGATGTTATTAAATGTAAATAATAAGAATAAAAAAAAAAAGATCACAATTTACAGCAACTTGTTTTAGGTATTCTGGAGCTTGAAAATATGAAGAACAAAGTGTGCTGTCTCTAGGACTCAAACAATAGATCTTCTATTTACTGGCAAGATGTGCTAACTTATTGGAGGAACATGATTAATCCCTTACAAACCGAATTGCGCTCATGACCGGAATTCTCTGCATTTATTAAATTTCGCTGAAATAGTATTTTTCGTTATTGTGATTTCAGGCCAGTGTCTGATATTGCCATATTTAATTCCAAATGAATTAATATTACTCATTTCAGGATATTCTCTTAAGTTTGTATACGAGTGTATAACTGCATGCACCGACGTTACATTCTTTGTAACGTCGAAATGTAAACGTATAAAACGTTACATTTTTTGTAAGTTTTACAAAACTGATTTTTAAGAGTTAAAAAGCCAAAAACATGAGTTTTTGGTTCATTTAAAATATTTTTAAAAGTAGAATTATATATTTACGATTAACGATTTGAAAATTAAAACCCCATATAAATATTTCACGATCACGGTGTATTAAAAAAAAAAAAAACAATATTGTGAATTCCCAACATAAGGAAAGCTTCGAGATTTCAAAACATTATGTGATAAAGAAACATATCGGGTGACCCAAAATAGACTAAACCTAACCCAAAGTAGGTGAAGCCTCCTAGGTTCGGTTTGGTTTTACAGTTCGGTACATTGTTTTACAGTTCATTAGTTCTTCGCTTGCTTTGGGTTCAATTTATCTTGTGCCACCCTGAGCACTTTTTCGTATTTAAATATTATATTGCATAAACGTGTTTATAACAAGAAACATTTTTAAAAAAGAATGATTAAATTTATATAAAAATGTTAATTGAAAAATGATTAGAACAGTTGTTACTAATAAAATTGCAAAATTCTGTTTTTTCTCTTTAAATTTCAGGACTAATGTTGCAAAAATTAATGCTACATTAGATATGAAGATTAGGTACCACATTAGAAAGGATTAAAATCTCGCAGCTGAGACAAAAATTTTATTGCATTTTTAGCATTTCGAATGAATCTCAAAGAACAATATTGCTTTGTCTAGAAACCTTCTTTAGTGGTACAATTATTTGGCTAGTGTGTTAATTCAGTTATAACATTGAAAATTAGCTCAATGTCATTTTGTATGTTGTTCTCACCAGAAAAAACGCATATTTTGTGGCTCGCATGAGAAAAAGGAAAACGTTTCTTTTTCTAGTGGTTTTCGAAAGGCATTTATGTATTTATTTACTTTTCGGGTATTCTTTCTTATACCAATTAATCTGATTTTAATTTTTTAACTGAGGTTAGCTATGATTTTACAGATTAACTACCATGCTTTACTCTTTCTTACTAAAAACAACCAAATCGCCAACATCTTGCAAAACCTTTCAGTTTTGTTAGCGGATAAATTAATATATTCATTTTCATAATTACATATTTCAACACAACGAGTTCAAGCTACAAAATATTTCAGCAAGATAAATGAAGAAGTATATACCAGAATTTTAGACAGGAGCCTTCTTAATGTTGTGAAATTCACACGCAAAAGGAAATATTTTGCACTACATGTCGTGAGGCTTCGTGTTACTTTAGTATATCGCGGCACAGCAATGTTAGAAATCGAACATATTAGTGTAATTTAGTAAACCTTAATTTCAATTACGAATTTTTTAACATCATCAGATTCATTTTAAGAAATACGATGAAATGTATAACTCAGCTTTAAAGAGAAAAAAAAAAGAATTTGCAGGTTGCTACAGAATAATTGCTTTCTAGTTCTGTTTATTTATTTATTTATTTTTATGCAGATGATAAAGTATAAACTGGATAGTTAGACAGAAACATTGTGTCGGAAATACATAGCAAAAGGTATTAGAAGCATTTATTGTTAGTTAAACCAAAAAATATAATTTAAATAGCATTTGTTGCAAAGTGTCGCTAAGAAATACATATTGTTCTAAATTCATTTACTTTGTTACGCTGACAAGCAATGCACTTATTAAACATCAAACATAAATAACATGTCTTATACCACTTCAACTTCCAAAAGCTTCAAGTTGATTTTTAATCTTATCATGGAGACTTATCTATGAGAAATTAATATAAGTAATGTCTGACAAAAAGTAGATAGTCATGAAACTTCCGAAATTAGCTCCATTAGTACATTTTAATATCCAGTTAAGGAAACATAAACATAATATATTTTGACACAATCTGACTTTTATCCAGTACTTACATAGACTTTCAAAAGATCATGATAGAAATCTAAAAAAACAGAAATATAAAAATGTACTAAACAAAACCATGCATCAAGTTGAAAAAGCAAAACTCTTTTGAAAGTATTATTTTTTCTCAAGCATTAAGAACCTAACAGGGTAATTAACTAGTAATATAGGATCCATCTCAACGCTTACGTCAAGATAATGAGGCTTTACTTTAACACTATGCTTCTAATTATGCCTTAAATCAAGATTACACACATTAGGTGAAGCATGATGTGAAGATTACGTGGCTGTAAATCAGCATACTTGCATATGCATGCAGTAGGGAAAATGACAAAAAAAGAAAATGGAATGTTTGTTAAAGAAACATTTAAGAGGGCTGAGAACATTTACGATCCTTAGGGGGATAAAATTTTTCAGGTACGCGTTGCTTTGATTAAGTAAATAGTTTCGCTATACAACAGCAACGCTAAAAGCCAGATCAACATTGAACCAGAGTTTCTTAAGCCCTACTTCTTTCTATTGAAAATGAAATTGAAGGCACTCCAAATAAAAAGATACATTCGAAAATTTAAAGAGAATATATATTATTCATATACATGTTTGTTTAATAGGAAAATTTCAAAACTTTTTTTTTCGGATTTCAATCAAGTTTTAATTGCAAGTAAAAAGTAGCTAACGAAATCGAGAAGTACAAAATTCAGTTTATTATAAAAAGAATTAAATATTAAGTACCGCTTGAACTTTTAGTCACATAATTACAGTTTAAGCAATAATCAAATAAAGCAGATTTTCAGAATGAAATAATTGTATCCACTAGACACCTTTAAGCTCAAAAATAGGAAATTTATAAACATTTTATGAACCCCGCATTAAAAACATATGCTAATAAGAAAAGATGCTCTAGTATTGAATTAGTCTAACAATAACGAAGCGAATTTTCAATCTCTCAAAGAGATGCCCAAGGCTTAATATATACACTGCTCGACATTGAAAATGCAACACCAAGAAGGAGTGGTCAGAAATTTATGCAAATTTTAGAGTAGAAGCACGTCACTGAGTTATGCGAATGATGTGAAAGGCGCAGCTCTCCGACGCACGTGAAGTAAGATATAAGGGAAGGAACGTGCAGAATGGGCAATATTCGTGTCGTTATTTCTTCCAGACGAATTATCGAAGAAAGTTGGTTTTTGTCCCGGATTATACGTGTAATAGGAGGAAATGCCAGGCCGCCGTCAACGAAGGCACTTCCAGCAGATAGACGATTTTACGAGGGGTATGTTGATCGGACTGAGAAGGGCGGGTTGGTCCTTACGTCAAATCGCAGCTGACACCCACTTGGATGCGAGTACGGTGCATCGGCTATGGCGAACGTGGTCGGAACAAGGAAATGTGGGAAGAAGGAGGGGTGCCAGAGTGACGTCAGCACACGTGGATCGACGTATCCACCGACAAGCTGTGGCGGTCCCGCAAGTCACTTGTACAGCGATTCTGCAGCATGTGCAAGATACTCTGGACGTTCCCGTGTCAACCAGAACCATTGCTCAACGATTGTTTGAACGTGGCCTGCACTCACGGCGTCCGTTAAGAAGACTGCCATTGACTCCACAGCATAGACGCCAACATTTAGAATGGTGTCGGGCCGGAGTGATGTGGATGACAGAATGGCGAAACGTCGTGTTCTCAATGAGTCACGCTTCTGTTCATCCAGTGACAGTCGCATCTGCCAACATGCTCTGCAAGGTATACAGATACTTCCCTGGCCACCGTACTCTCCTGACCTGTCATCAATCGAACATGTGTGGGATGTGATTGAACGCCTTTTGCAAACTCTGCCCCTGCCTCGTTCAGAAGACGAACTGTAGCAAATGGTTGAAAGGGAATGGAGAGCAATCCCTCAGGACACCATCCGCACTCTTATTGAGTCTATGCCTAGACGTGTTTCTTCGTGCATCGCTGTTCGCGGTGATCCTACATTCTACTGAGCCGACGCCGTTATTGCTCTGTATTCTGACTATCATTTTGAAATAAAAATCACTTATTGTTGCTTGCTGTCTCTGTCTTTTTTCCAAATTTAATCACTCTGTGGTCACTCCTTTTTGGTGTTGCATTTTCAATGTCGAGCAGTGTATATCAACTATTAATGTGAAAACTGATGTCATGCGAAAAACATCTCCAAGTCCACAAAACCTCGAGGGAGCTTCAGACTGTCAAGTAAATGTTACATCCATACGGGTTTCAGAAATAGTATACTGGCCATTGAAAATTTCGCTTTATATCCCTGAAATGGGGATGCGGAAGCCACAGTATCTAACAAAATAAAATTTTTAGAATCGAATTTTATAGGTTCGGATATTGCGTACTTTGATAGAAAACATCCATTTTTACAAATTCTGAATCTTCTCATGTTTTGCGGTAAATAAATAAATTCTAACAATTTTATCTTATAATTTTATGCGTGTATCTGTTTCTGAGGATTACTATAGAACTGTTACCAATCTCTAAAGCTTGAATTTCAAAATGTGACTGATAAACAAAACCCCTGATCAGAAACAGCGTCATTTTATAATACTCACGTAATGAAAATGAGTTTTTCTTTAAAATTCTAAATTTAACACAGGCCGTATATAGGAATAATTTATTCGTTAATGGCCAATTTTAGGGATTGAAATTTTCAAAATATTAAACAATTTCTGTAAATGAACCTTAAATAAGATTTCAGTTTTTATAATAAAATAAATGTAGCTAATTAATTTACAGTGTGATATAAATCTTAGTCAAAGATTGGAAGACTCAGATTTTATTAACTTTTATTCGCACTTCTCAAATAATAAATAAACTCAATTACGAATTTTTGCAGTAAGAATAATCGTTTTGTGCACTTGAAAGTTAATAAGAAAAGAATCCAACTGACTGATGGCCATCCGTGATCATTTCGGATAATAACTCACCAAGTTTCAAAATTTATCAAAATCGTAACGCCATCAAGTACCAAGCTGGAGTAATATATAAAAAGGTTTATAATTACTTGCATACAAACATATGTGCTTTATTTGTTCATCGAAGAAATATTACTAAATAAGAGAAAGAGACTAGGTTGCTATTATTTATTTTCAAACCTTCTTTTAAACCTTAAAACTTTTATTTTAAATTAAAGTAAATTACTTAACAATAAATTAAATATATTAGAATTACATGAAATAATCGTCAGTACGAAAACTTAATATTTAGCTGTCACAATATATAAGTAACACAAATGTCTTGCAGATACCAAACTTTATATTTCAAACGGAGGGTAGGGTGCGAACTGCGCCAAATTTGATTCAAGATCCCCGTTCCCTTCTTATCAAATCCACGGACTGCGCGACGTTTCCTGTCCCCTATTTCTATCCCAAGAAGAGTGGGTGCTACAAAAAGTCATTTATCGTCATTAATGGAATATTCTATTGAGACTGCAAGCCTTTATTTTCGTTTATCAATATTGTAAAAATTGTGCATGCAAAACAAATATTAATTTAAAGTCTGGCGTGTGCTAAAGTAAAAATAAACTTCTTTTACACTCATTTTAAAGTTTTATGATGCTTAAAGGAATGATGAGCCAGATCTTTTTTATTCTCTGTAAGAATTAAAAACTTTTCAAGTTGTAGATTTTAGTCGCTGATATATATATATTTATATATATATATATAGTTTTGAATAGTAAAATTGATAGATTAATGACATACAAGAAACTGATACATAATCAACCTATCAAATATCGGATTTGTAGCTCACCTTAAATACTTTCTTGTCTAGATAAATATAACCAAATCTTCTTAGATAGCAGAATGGTTTTTACTTTCAAATTTACCATTTTAGGTAAACAGTTCTAATTTAATTTAAAATATTCTCTTTATTAAATCTAAAAATTGGACTTCTTAAGTCGTTCTAAATTCACACTAATATTATTGCAATATATTTCCGTTATTAAGCTTTCATTTTTTAGCCATTAAAGTTACTTTAAGGTAATTTTGTTACAAATTTCATAGTTTAATACTAGAAACTTTTAAATATTTATTCTGTTTTCCACCTGATGTACTTTGGCATACATTTAATTAATAAATTGACAATTAGGAACGTCAGCAAAATTTTCACAATTAACAACAAAAAAAATTTCAAACTCTCTTATGTTCAATTCCTGGGATTTTCAGTTCCCTTTTAATCCATTCCTTTTTCACATATTGTTGCACTGTACTCAAGTTTTCATGTATGTAGAATTTATATACTTTGTATTGTATTTATGCCAATTTATATTTAAATGATAATTTTTACAAATTCTTCTATCAAACTCTAGTTAACAGAAGATGTTTCTAACACCTTGGCAAAGCTTAATCTTCAGCATGTAGCTTATTTTCTAACCTAGTTTCAAGCTGAATTATTTGTATAATTAATTACTTGAAATTATTTGTTAACAAAGATGGTCGCTAAATCACGCTAATAATAATTTCTAACTGTTGTAATTTATAACGCAACGAGTTCCTGTGATTTATAATATAATTCATTTATAATATTTTCAGCAGTATTGAAATTAATAGCAGATACTGATAATGTTATACATTTAGATTACAATGATTTAGATTGCCATAGCCTTCTTCACTCATGCTTTTATGCTACATTCCTAATATTTCATAATGGCATACAGGTAAGTTTAACTCCTTCATTAAACATGTAAATCTTTAATTCAGCCCACTGTTGTTCTTACGTGTGCTGTAACTTCTATTTTCTTTAATATATTGTTCAGCCTAATTTCAAAAGGTCTTATGATCAAGCGGAAAAGTCACTAAACATTGGTAGTTCCGTCCGATTTCTAAATCTCAGTGATCCCCCAGCTCTTTCTTTTTTTCTACTTATTTACTGTGTAAAAATGTAGCGTAAAAATTTCAGTTCATGAAGTAAAAATACTTTTTTAACTTATTCTTTAAAAATATTGCAAAAATTTTCATCTTTACCTTAGCATATGTTTTTGCAAATCCCTCTAATAAGATTCGGTTTCGGTTTATTTAATTATGGCAAAGCACACTAGGGCTATCTGCCTAAGGGAAGGGATGCCTTCGCTGAGGACTTTCTAAGGAAACTGGCTCGTATACACGTTACACAAGGGGGAAACCACGAAAACGCCCATGCAGCCAGCCCGTTCGCGGCATTCGATCCTCGGACCGAACTACCAGTGTTCAGCGACTTTACCCCTCGGCCGCTTGTGGGTAAACTAAAAAGAAAAAAATAAGGAAAGAAATTAACTCGGTTTCGGTGATTGATACCTCGGTACAAATTATATGTAACACTTTTCAAAAAGCATAGAGTTTATACTGGATATCAATAAATTAAAGATTATTTTTCCATCTAATTTTCTTAGCATGTTTATTCCAGAATTTTCTTTACACGCTGTAGCGAGTAACTTTATGAGTTTTCTATAATCATTCAATTTCTCTAGCTATGGCAACTTTGCATATCTTCTGACAAGTAGTCATATTTTTAACCACTGTTATTTTAATTCCTGTTGACCATCAGTACATTATTCACTTGTTTCACAAATGCATATATTCATTTTATACGCAAATCTACGTAAAATAGCACTAAAACTTCAGTTACGCGGAATTCTTGATCGATTGCTTGTTTTAGATTGAATGAAATTAAGCTTAATTTTGCTGTTAATTACGTAGCTTGTTATTAATTTAATTATACATTTCTAATTAATTATATGTTCAGATATTTCCAAGTATATTACTCAAACTTTTGCATCCCAATTTTTAATTTTTGGTTAAAAAATAAACTTTAACTTTTTGGAGGCCTGATTGATTATATTAATTTACAGTATTGTTTATCTACTTCCTTTCTTCTAGATAAAGTTTAGAAAAAACTTCTTAGTATAATAATTTAAATTTATTTACAATTTATACGTCAGTGTTCCAAATGTATAGTAATGTTGTTATACTAGATTTCACGCTAAGTTTTTTTTTTAATTTAGCTAAATTTAATTTCTGCAAACATTTACATGATTACTTTGATTAACAAAAAATACACTTTGATATGGAATAATTTTTTGCACGCTAGTGAACTTTATTAAATTTTCCAGTCTAGTTCAGACATCTTGACTATTATTGATGTACTTTATTAAAAATATAATTGGTATGCTTTATAATTATTTAATTTATGATGTTATTATTGTAATTAATGAAAGATGTTTGTAATGCTAATATGTATGTTTACTAATACATTTTATTTCTTTGTTAGCTCTCGTATTTATTACTGTTATTCAAGTAATTAGCCTGCTGGTTAGATATTTTTTACTTTTTCTTGTGATATGTAATTCTATTTATTTATTTTTATTTTCCTCTTGGCTGCAATTGGTTTCGAAAAGTTCAATTGTAACCCTGTAGGCAGCAGGGGGAAGAAATTTTGATTGGCGCAGTTGGACTATAGCACGACCCCCGGGGAGGGGGGATTTGCATTAGCGCAGTTGAAGTACACCCAAACAGAGAATAACATAAATTAGATTTTTTTTAAGGATATTATTAGTCTAAAGAAGCTTTGTCCCTGAAGGACTCTTGTTTTCGTTTTGCGATTTTGCGTTGAATCACTATAAGGGTTCGTTTTACTTTTCAAACTGTTGCCACCAAATGTTAGAGTCCTGCATTACATTTAAAGAAGTTAAATAATGAAAAATCTGCATAAATGTATGTATATTTCTCGCATTGTTATAAAACAACAGTACATAGAGCCATCGAATTTTGAATGACGTAATCCTCCTACGAATATGGGCATATGGAAGACCAAATTTGAAATTTCGAATTTGTTTTATTATCGATTTCATATTTTGTAAAACTTCAACGAATTTTTGAGTAACAAACTCAACGATTTAAAGGCGAGCAATGGCAACACTCTACGGTGGTTGAAAAAAAACCTTTTTATCTCCAGCGCGCGGAACTGTGTATCGGAAGTTCTAAAGATATGCTCATTTTAAAATTATTTTGTGACATTGCTACTGAACTGAATTTTATGGTTTAAGTGCAAAGAACATGATATTTAATAAATAAAGGTAACACACAAAACGTTAAAAACACGGCCCTTTGGACGTAATTTAAAATCTGAAACCCTTCAGATTTTTTTGAGGGGGAGGCTTGTTTTATTTTATTTTATTTATTATTATTTTTTATTTTTAAAGTAGCCTATCAGCAGAAGAGCTGCAAAATTACTAAACATTTATGTTCCAATAGAATTCGAATCCTGAAGAACAGGTTGGCTGCATGGGTGTTTCGTGGTTTTCTCCTCCAGATAACACAATCTAAATCAATTCTTTCTTGATTCTCGATTCCCATGGACTAAAATTTTTTCGATACAGCTTCTTCGTTCAAGCAGTGGCATAGCTAGGGTGGGGCAAGGGGAGACATATGTTCCTGGGCGCAGCATCCAAGGGGCGCCTAATTGATGCTGCGAAATTTTTTAATGAAATGTTTTCCATTCTTGGCACACAGAAAGGGGCACAAATTCTTCAGTTGTCCCCGGACGCTGGAAACTCCCCTGTGTTCCGCTGGAAACTCCCCTGTGTCAAACTTCCCCTGTGTTCCGCTGGTCAAACTTCCCCTGTGTTCCGCTGGAAACTCCCCTGCGTTTTTAAGACTTGAACACAGGGGCTGACAGATATGAACACATTAGTGACAGTGATATGAACTTATTTGTGACAGACTTGGCCCCTGTGTTCAAGTCTTAAAAAACTGAGACGTTATGTCCTGACAGAATTTTTTGATGCTCTAAAAATGAGTGATTTGTTGTTAAACTCGTTCTTAAAGGATCAAATTTTCTACATTTAATTTCAAGCAATAGAGTAAAGTAGGAAACCGAGGCATATTAATCAGTAATTTTTTGCCTGGGAAGCACCGTATGGCTCATTTTCAAATTTTGTTTTATTTTACCGATTGTTGCTAAAATGATGTATGAATTTTTACCAAATGCCATTCATGATTGAAAGTCAGGAATGTTTGCCTTCAAGTAACCGATCAGTTCTGAGAATTAATTAAAAGTGATAATATACGCAGCCTGCTGCTCATTCTTTGAGCAAAATCCTTAATCAATAAGTTCAAATTCCAGAATATTTCTCTACGCCTAGAATATTTCCCTTCATGTGGTCGTAAAAATTCGTAATTTGCAATTCTGTGCGAAATCATAATGAAATTTTAGGTAAATTAACCGAATTGGAAAAATTGGGCCAAAGCAACACAATTGGAAAATGATTTTTAAAAGCTATACTAAAATGATGATATACCTCTAGGTGATTTACACTGTCACTAGATGGCAGCACCTGTGGCAAACAATTATGGATTTACTTCTGAAAGTGCTTTTGAATTTTTTTTATGCTATTGAATATTCCTTGTTTGCCTTTCCATTTTTTTTAATTATGAACTGGACATTTTTGTGTATTCCACTGAGGCTAAACGACAAAATTGTAATACGGGTTTTTGATGTTTAGCATTATTTAACGCAATTGCATTATAATCGTTTCACTGAACGGCGTTACAAATTCTACGCCTGCTTTTGGGTAACAAAATTTAGCCCCAAAAGTTTTGCATTGTGCTTAGATTAGGGCTATAATCTAGCCATTTTCTGCAATATCATTTCTCTGAAAACATTTTTTATGCTTAACAGAAAGATAATAATGTAAAAATTCCCGCATAAATGTCAACGTTCTCATTACTTTTCATACGTTCATGTATTCTCATACACACGTTCATTAGTTGGTTAATTAGCTAAGGCAGAGCAATTCTAGAACTATCTAAGTAAAGGAACGAATGCCATGTGAAGTACTTTCTGAGGGAAACTAACTCACATTTATGTTACCCATAGGGGGAACACCATAAAAACTCCTACTGTTAATAATGCCCTACTTATTTTGTTAGTATAATTTAGCTACTTGTGTATGGCAACACTAGGAGATATTCAAGTTGGAGAACGATGTAACAACGCGAGGAGCGTCATTGTTTCTTTCGTGATAAAGTTTGTTTTCGTTGAAACTGATTCTATTGTGTAAATAATCACCGTAGTTATAGTGTTTTAAATCATAGAGACTATCTTTAAATCTATGATGCGAGTCTTTAATTAAAGGCTACTTAGTGCTGAAGTGTGATTTATGATTTTAAGTACTGAAAGCAGAAAAAGTCGGTGATACTTTTTTTTTTTTTTTTTTTTTTTTTTTTTTTTTTGTAAGCTTTAACATTTCTGGCATCCGTAACAGTACTATTTACTTATTTAAAGATGTTTCAAGTGATAAAAGGTTTTAAAAAAGAAGATTTGAAACAAGTTGTGGAAGAAATCGGTGAATGTTTACCGCCAACCGCTACAATAGCAGGTTTAAAAGAAATTATTTTAAACAGTGCAGAATATAAAAAGGATCCTGAATTTGTTCAAGATTTTCTTTCAACTGCTATTTCGGGTCGAAAATTGTTAGAGCAAAGACAAATTGAAAAGGATAAGCTGAATTATGAGCTTCAAAAATTGAGAATAGAGCAAGAACTTCAAAAAACAAAAATGGATTATGACCTGGAGTTGGCAAGAATCCAAGCACAGAATGAAAGTGAGTTATTTCCATCTATTTCTGTTTCTGATGTAAATAGTTCGAAACGAAATTTTACTTTGCCTAGATTAGAATTTAGACAATTTGGGGATGGCATTAAAGATTGGCTTCCTTTCTGGAGTCAATTTGAGCAAATTCATAAAGATAATGATATTGCCCCTGAGGATAAATTCCAGTATTTAATTCAAGCTACTGTGTCAGGTTCCCGCGCTAGAGAAGTTGTTGAGAGTTTTCCGCCTATCGGTGCTAATTATGAAAAGGCGGTGGAAAGTTTAAAATCCCGTTTCGGTAGGGAAGATATTTTAGTCGAAGTATACGTTAGAGAATTATTGAAATTAATCGTAACTGTTCAAACTAAAGAAAAGTTTTCATTAACTTCTTTGTACTATAAACTTGAATCTTATTTACGTGCTTTGGAAACATTAGATGTGACAACTGATAAATGTGCTTCTATATTATATCCAATGGTTGAGTCCTGCTTTCCAGCAGATTTCTTAAAAGCATAGAATCGTAGTAATTCTTCCGATTCTAAAACAGAAGCGAAGGATCGATTAAACAATTTAATGCAGTTTTTGAGATCTGAAGTAGAGGGAGAGGAAAGAATATGCTTAGATGTATCTGGTTTTGGTTTAGGGAAGCATCAAGATAATAATAATAAGCCAGTAAAAAAGAAACATTCAAGTGCAGAATGTTTACGTAACAAGACCCCGACAGCTGCATCACACAGTTAAGAAATGTCGAGTTTTCTTAAAGTGCTTGAAGAGGTTTTCTTCAAACTTTGAAAGCGAATCTTATTTCTGCTGGTACACAGAAGACTGTAAGATTACTTTTAGATTCAGCTTCGCATAAATCATACATTTTAAAGACTGTAGCCGAAGAAATGAAACATTTCCCGGTTCGTCAGGAAAGTATGGTACATTCGCTTTTCGGGCGGTGTTTTGACAAATCAGTTGAAGCATAATTGCTATAAAATAAAATTGAGAAGTTTGAATGAAACGTTTACATGCAATTTCGAAGTCCTAGATCAAGTTGCAATTTGTGACAATGTTTGGCCTGTGTGTAAAGGCCCTTGGATTAAAGAGCTAGAAGAAAATGGCATAATTTTAACAGATGTCGCGGTTAATTGCGAAACCATTCATATTTTCGTCGGAGCCAACATAATGGGAAGGTTGTTAACCGGAAATAGGAAAATTTTGTCTTCGGGTCTCGTTGCTGTAGAAACTAGTTTAGGATGGGCATTAATGGGTAAGGTGCCAGTAGTAGTTCCTAATGAAAACTTAGCAGTGGCGGTGACATCAATGTTTATCAATGAAGCTGAAGTGTCAAGTCTATGGAGATTGGATTTTATAGGGATTAATGATCCTGTAGGAAAGAAATCTAAACATGATTTTAAACACCCGTGTCCGAGACTGCCTAGGTACAGATCCTAATCAGTAGCTTCTCAGGTTTTACCTGAGTCGATTCCAGGAGGGGTGTTCAAATAACACAAGAATTTTCCTGTTCAGACAGGCAGCGAGACGAACTGCTTGTTTCAATGATCGCCAGGCGCCTTTTTGACTCGTCGCCGTCGTGCGCCGCACGACCTTGCACCTATTGTCGGCGCGGGCCTGCCTGTCAGCAGAATCGTGGTCAGAAAGTGTACTCTTCTCTCTTTATTTCCCAAACCTTGACAACTCCTTTGAAATATCCTATGATCATGCTCTTTTACTCAAAAACTCCTTCCCCCAGGAACCCATTGCCGGGTTCCCCTCAAACTCCGTCTCATGATTATCTCTCCTCCCAATGATTATCTCTCTTACTGCCTCCTGACAAATGAGTCATCCTTCAATAGCATCCGCTTCTAACTTAGTTCAGCAGATTGCTCTACGCTTCACCACAGGTTAAGATCTTCTGTCCTTGAATTTTTCTTATTTCATTGCGTAAAATATTCTACGTAACAAAAAAGCGGAAATGACACATTTTTACATCGTATCGTTGCGTATTTATATGATTATGCACGTGCAATATTCTAGAATTGAGTTATTTGGTTACCTGCTACTTTAAAGCATTTTTATGACTTTACAAAATAATTAGAATTAAAAGATGGTTAAGTCATTTATTAACAATTTACTCATTATAGTATAATGATGAATATTTTTAAAATATCAAAAATATGGGGTTGCTATTTATATTTATGGCCTAATAATGAAGAAACAAATGTTTATGATCGAAACTGGGTTTATTGTTTTTCAAAATATTCTCCATGAATTTTCGAAGCACTTTTCCCACTCCTATTAAGGTATTTCCAGAACCTGAGTTTTAAAAACATCAACCGCTTCCTCAGGTGTCGCAAATTGCTAATCATGTAATTTATTTTTGATGTGCGGGAATGAAAAAAAGGTCATTGGATGCCAAATCAGTACTGTACGACGGATGACCCATCAATTCGATGTTTTGGCCCGTCAAAAATTCCTTTGCTTGAGCCGATGTGTGAGAGCTCGCATTGTCATGATGAAGAATGATTTGCTTCTTCTGCTTTTTTCGAATTTCTCCGATGACTACTTGCAAACAACTGGTCGTCTACCATTCGTAACTGATGACCTGTATTGCTCCAACGCCACTGTCGCCATGTGACCGTTAATGCCGAAGAAACTAACAAAAATTTGCTTCGATGTACTTCTTCCGTGAACAATTTTTGTTGGATTTGGCTCGTTTTGGATAACTCTACAGTTGACTGCTGTTTTATTTCAGGCTCATATGCATAGATCCATGATTCGTCACTTGTGTAGATGTTATACACAGCCTTTGATGCATCTTAAACGTATTTTTCCAACATTTCCATGCACCAATCGACACGAGCTTTCTTTTGAGCGTTTGTCAGATTATGAGGGATCCAACGCAAACAAATCATTTTTACGCGCAAATGTTCACGAAATATCTTATTGATGCTTGTCACTGCTTTATCATTTCACTCACAGGATCGATATTGTCTGGCTCAACAACAGATTTTGGACGATCTTCACGGAATTCGTCTTGGAACGAACGTCGATCACGATTAAATTCGTGATACCAGTTTTTTTACAGTGCTGTAGGACGGTGCTTTATCGTTGTATTAAGAATTAAGTTCATCGAAGCATTCTTGTCTTGATAACCCACGTCGAATGTTATGAAAAATAATAGGAAGAAAATGTTTACGCGTCAATTCCATTTTCTGGAGATGAATTTTTCAATTTACTGTAAATAACACAAATCACGCTAAAATAGCAAAACGTTCTGAAAACGTTATAGTTAAAAATATCAAACTTACGATTGTTATCGTCTGCGGTCACCTAGCAGCAGTTACTGTTGTCAAGGCCGGAAATATAAATAGCAACATTTGTAACTTTCTATTGAGGCAAAAATTCAAATAAATTCTGCAGTTTAAGCAACATTCTTAAGAAAATATTTCGAAGTTGTGCGATACAGCTGAATAGTTTTTCAGTTCATTTCTCGGTAATTCCCGATACAGTTTCATAGTTTCAGTTTTAAGGCAATGTATTGCTACAGCAGTGTTCATCTTATGACTTGCTAATTATGGTTTGAAATTAATATATAATCATATATTTATTATTATTACTATTATTAAGGAACAGCCCCGAATTGGTTTTTAATATTTTGAAAGGAAAATATTTTTACATGAGCTATTAAGAACGTTGCGGTGACATACTGACAGATCTCAATCCACCACTACCTAGATATTAAGTTATGTTATGTTATGCAGATGTGAAGGGGCCATCTAATATTTACCCTAAGTAGGAATTATTCCCACACACTAACTAGAAAACCAACAACATTCCGGTAATATTCATCGAGTCGTGATGAAATTGTGACCCCAGCCAACGCTACAAGTTCTGACACCGCCAGCGGCATCAACAGCACACCTAGTTTCCAGCATTAAATTAGATTAAGTAAAATGCATTATATTACATGATATGCATATGCATAGTTGTATACATGGTTATTTACCCTAAGTAGGTATTATCCACACACACCAACTAGAAAACCAACAACATCCCGGCAACATTCCTCGAGTCGTGATGAAACTGTGACTCCAGCCAACGCTACGTTCTACCACCGCCGGTGGCATCAACGGCACCTCTAGTTTTCAGCGTTAAATTAAATCAAGTAAAATACATTATATTACATGATATACATAAGCTGATCAATTAGCAAGAGGCAGCCAATGATACAAATAGGATCGAAACTTCAGAAAGACTTCCCAAATCATACATGAAAAAGCAGTTGAAAGACCTGATAGAAGAATGGCAAAGACGATGGTCAACAGGAGAAACAGGCAGAAGAGTCTACTCATTCTTTCCCAAAGTAAAGCTAGAGCAAAGAAGTACCACAAACTTTTTAACTCAGTACTTCTCGGGCCATGGATCCTTCCAATCTTACCTCTACAGATTCGTTCTTAGAATCACGGATGAGTGTCAATACGAAGAAGTCGGTGATCCAGATCACTTTCTTTTCCAGTGTCCAAACACAAGCACAATCCACTTAAAGAAGCCGTTAGAAGTCCATAAGCCAAAATGGGCAGAACTCCTAACAAAGAATACAGTTGATCATAGGAAGCTTAGAGACATAATGCAGCACTGCAGCCTAATAAGTAATGTTCCAAATGGAAGCACTCACTAAAACTACTGCAAAGATCTGACTGACTCTCTACCTTTTTCATCACTGCGCAATAGCCTGACTAAGGTGAAGTCTCACACCCAGAATAAATTAGCTACTCAATTCTCAATTATTGGCAGGATGCCAAGTTCCATCCGAAATAAGGAAAAGAGGTTTTTTTTTTTTTTTCCTCCCTGTCTCCTTTTATGCTGAGTGAATGGATTAAGTGATAAGACACTCACCCTTTCTTACAGTCTTACAGTAACTAGCCGTTACTAACTGATTGCCAAAAGGCTAGTCCCTCCAATGTTATCAAGTAGTGCAGATATGTAGCATAAAAAGTAGAGATCAGAGCTGGTTACATTTTGTACTCCTAGCTGCTTCGTATTGGTATTTTATATGGTATTAATGAATCGTATTTAAATTAGGTATAGCATGTAATGGTTGTATAGTATTGTATTGGAATAATGTAATCTTGTGTTAATGCCTTATGTACTGCATTATTATGCATTGTGTATTGTGTTAGTGAAGTAATGCAAGTCCTCCTTGCTGCACTGTAAGTCTTAGTTGCATATCACGTATTACATGCAGACAGTATGTATAGTAACGATAAGCTCAGACTAGTATATAGATCTCTTGGTCGTGTTGCACTCTGCTAAAGGTGTCAAATGTTGTAATAGGTGTTAAATATTTTAGGCAGGTAACACCTTTTGCTCATTAGCATTGTGAATCATATCCTGTTCGATTCAATTATATATAATCAAGCATCATGTTGTAAAATGTATCATATCAGTATTTAATCAAGCATCATGTGTTGTAAAATGTATCATATCAGTATTGTAATATATAATCAAGGATCATGTGTTGTAAAAAGTATTGTAAAATGTATCAAATGTGTCATGTGCTGTAAAAAAGTCTCCAATGTTCTAAAATTTACGAAGTGTTTCTGAAATATTAGCATGTAAAATTATAAAGTTAGTTTGAAGTGTCATGTATGTCATGTCAAGAAATATCATTATGATCAAAACAGAACAATGTACTCGTAACTCATAACTCTGTAAAGAAAAACGGCTCTGTATGACCATGTAAAACTTTTTTTTTATTTAGTACGAATAAATATCCGGAGGTCTGGGCTTTAATCTGTGTAATGCAGTCCCACGACTGTCAGGCAACGGAGCCCAGTCACTCTGGCCTTCTTTTGTACCAGATGCATGTTTTAACCCATTAACTGCCAAATTTTTATTTCATCAATTTTTACTTTATTTCTGTTAGTTTACATCTAAATAATAAGGAAAACATGTTTTTCTCATAAATGCATCCATTTGTTTTCAGAAATTTTAAATTTAAGTCCGATCATCAAACGGGGATCATGATACTATCTACTTTTAATGTCAACATTCAGAACAGTCTACGTGTAATCCAACATTACATTTTCCACATTGTTTTCTTGCATTTGTTTTGCACAGTGCACATTTTCTTTTTTTACCATTTTCGATCAGTTCAATATAATGATTACCAGATGTTCTGATAACAGTAGGAACACGATTAATTGATGTTTTAGTGAAAGAATTCCTTCTACCCTTTTTTGCATCTGAGAGTTCTGCAGATAAAGCAAGATATCCTCTAGCAACCATCCTCCTATAATCTAGCAATGGAATTTTATCATTTGAAATACAATACAGTGCGTGGGCGTTAACCAGTGTTACGTCGATGGCATTAGTAAGCAAAGGAAAATACCATTTTTTCCCTCTTATTCTGATTCTGTATTTTTGAACATTCCAATCCATCTTGTATACTCCACCCATGTATTTGTTAGATTCTGATATCAGTTTGGGCTGTGGTACTTGAATATCTTTCTTCTCTGTTCTACTTCATCGCTTCATCTCTGATATTGGTTCGATAGTTTCATGATTAGACAGAAGCCTTACACAACTGTTGTCATTCCACATGACAGCTAAAATTTAATTACGGGAATCAAATCTGTAGTCATATGCCCCGCGTTCCTTTTTCCTTATCTCTTTGTCTGTTGCAATAGGGCATTTTTTCATTCTATTGAATCGAACAGTTCCTGTTACTCTAACGTCAATGTCCTGCAAATGTTTCATGAGAGAAAATCCTGCGTAAAAATTGTCGAAGTAAACTTTATGAGCATTTGATGTCTGAAGAATAGATACCATCTGAAGGACAACACATGTCCCAAGCCCACTGATGCTTTCATCATCTAATCTTCCTTCATGCACTTGAGTCTGATAACAATATCCAGTCTGTGAACAACAGTTAACCTATTGTTTGAACAAAAACCGCACTGGCTTACCACGTATAAATTGTTTGAGGTAGTGATGTCCATAGTAACGAACCATTTGTTCGTCAATGCTCAAACTTTCAGAAAATACCCAAAATTGTTGAAATTTGTCAACCAGTGGGCGAATCTTGAAGAGGTTATCACGTTTACCTAGTGGAATCCTTTCTACACTCATGTCCATAAATTAAGGATAATTCGGAGTCACGCAGAAATCGAACTCTAAAATAAATATATCACCTGTAAAATCACTACACACATCTTCAAGAATCATATGCAAATTTCAGAAAGTAACCAGATGACACCGATGGTACGTCTCAATGACGTGAGTGTAAGAGAGTGATATATAAGGAATACAGGCAAAGAAGTAAAAATATTCGCAGGCGCTTTATAAGCATTTCAGTGCAATAACCGAATAGTTATGACACAAAGGACACATTTGGATGATTTTTTACGTGGTAGATTTATCGGCCGTCTGGAATGTGAGCATACCCAACTGGAAGTATCAGACGAACTTGGAATTGCCCAGAGTGTCATCTCCAGGTTTTGGCAACGATTCCAAGATGATGGCAATGTGAGTAGACGTTACGGCACAGGTCGCCCCAGAGTTACAACGCCGAATGAGAACCGGTATTTGGCAGTTACTGCCGAAAGAAACAGGCGGAGCACAGCCTCAGGCCTGTCTCGTCAGCTCTCTTCAGCCACTGGTACGCCAATTTCAAGGCAGACCGTGTACACAGGCTTAGGGCAGATTGGTCTATATGCTCGTAGACCTGTCAGATGCATTCCACTTACTGCAACTCACTTTCGCCTGCGGTTAGCCTGGAGTAGAGAGCATGCATGGTGGACACCGCAACAGTGGGCTTGTGTGATGTTTTCCGACGAGTCCAGGTTTAGCTTGCAGTCTGATTCTCGCCGGACTTTCATATTTTACCCGTTACCACCAAGAAAACATTGAACGCCACCGTTACGGTGGTGCAGGAGTGCTCGTTTGGGGTGGAAATATTCTGGGTTCCAGAATTGACCTGCTTGTTCAAATTAGAACCATGACAAGCCAAATCTATCCGGACGTCATTCTGGAACAACATGTACGTTTGTTTCGGGGCGCCATGGGCGCATATTTTGTGTTTATGGATGACAACGCTCGTCCTCACCGTGCAAACATCGTAAGCGAATGCCTTCAATCGGAGGATATCACCCGTATGGACTGGCCAGTATTCTCACCGGACTTGAATCCAGTAGAGAACGTGTGGGATATGCTTGGCCGACGAGTTGCAGCCCGTCAACCTCCTCCTACATGTCTACCGGAACTTCGGAGAGCATTGCTTTTTGAGTGGTGTAATATCCCCCAAGATGAGATCGATAATTTGATGCTCATCATGCCTAGGCGTTGTACGGACTGTATTGCATCGTCTGGGAGACATACAATGTATTCACAATCATACCAACCATTTAATATTGGTTTTTTGTAAATAGGATTTTTTGTAATTTGCTCCAGGGAGAAAAAATCGCTAATTTTTTAAATAATATCAAATATATAGCATCTTTTTTGCTCTTTACCTTTTGTTTAATAAATAAGCTTTACAAATAAGTCAAATTTGTTTTGCTTCTAACTCTTCCTTTGCCTGATTTTGCATTATCCTTAATTTATAGACATGAGTGTAAATCAGAGTTGTCACTGATATGTAGGTACCTATTATCGTCGTCATCGTCAGATGCAAAAAAATCATCAGAATTTACAATTTCTTCTATTTCTTTTAAAGAAAGATATCTTTTACGCGACATTTCCTGGAAAAAAAAGAAAAACAGTTTTTTTTACAATTTTGGTCAGTATCAGCCATGATCCCCAAATAGGGATCGATATATCTAGGTTCATTGTATCCATCCAAATTACAGTATGAGGATAAATAATATATAAATACATTAATTACTTACCAATGATCAAGGGAAATTCAGTATAACAAAAATAATTGTTCCTAAGTAACTATTTTGTGTTTTGAAAATAACCGTATTATTTTTCTCGTGAAAAGTAACGAGAGAGCAAGAAAAATAAACTCTTGAGCTCAACTAACTGAGTCCACGTGTTTGTTTAAGATTTCTACCCTTAGTTGAAATCTACACCAAAGCATGACCACCCGTAAGGGACCACCCAGGTGCAGCATGACGTCACAATGTAGGTAGGCGATTCCCATATGGGGATCATGGTAGGGAATGGGTTAAGATGTTATCTATTGCAGTGGGTATAGACATCATGTTTCACAGCATCGTATATTGCAGTAGCTACAAGCGTGATATTCCCACGCAACAAATTATTTTTGCACACATAATCTGTTTACACAAGTGTTTCCTACCATAATTAAGTTATAACTATAAAAATTGTTTACAAAGCTTATATTTAAGTATTGTTGTGTAGTTGCGCTAATACTTTAGGAACTGATTTTTGACGAATCATTATGTGCTTTTACGTATGTTTTTGCGATAACTGATTTGCAGAAATTACATTATACCTAGCAATACATTGTTATTCACACGTAAAGATAGATCATGATGTTATATATTGTAGTGGCTAGAAGCAATTTGTTTCTAGTTTATAGATCATGTTTTCAATCATGACTTGTTTACATCAATATGTTACTTAACATAGTCTGAACAGACATAGCTTTATTATATTTATTTCAGAAATAATGAAATAATAACATAATAATTTAAAAGGTGAATGCGGATCTGATGTGGAATTTTAATTAAGGTATCATATTTTTTATTGGGCTGTTTATGTTTGAGGAAGATTGGGTTTTGATTAATTGCGGGGCACAGGAAAAGTACGACCCTAACAGAAGAGCTGTCTTCGTAGAGAGGGAGCTCTTTTAGCGGAAATGGACTCGTCTTCACGGATTTTTAGGATGTTACCACTTTAAACTCAGACAAGATGAAAAGAAATATTTACCGTCCTAATCATTACTAAGAGGTTTAATCAAAATCATAGTATTGTAAGAATTATTTTGTGCATGTGAAAGTTTAATTTATGAAAATGAAGATGTTTCTACACTTATTTAGCTATAGTAAGTAGTGAACACTTTCATATCTACTCTTATGATCTAAAACTGTGCACAGTATGTTAAGATATCAGTATCTAAATTATGACTGAAAATACATTAAAAAAGGAAAGAAACTAAAGAAGACACTTTAGCGATTAATTTTTTAAATAATTTATTAATAATTGTAGATATAAGTTATGGATGTAAAAATAGAGGTAGGAATTAAGAGATAAGAAATGAAAATTTAGACAGAAACAGAGAAAAATCTATCTCCCCACCCCAATCTGGCACATAGGGCTGAGATTAAGAGGGCAGTGGGGAAAAGACATTCCTCCGCGGATATATTTTGGGCGGTAGAAGAAAGAGCTATGCAACCAAATTTCCTTCCTTACTTCAGTTCTGTTTCTACCATTCTCTGTATTTTCATTACTGGCGTTTTAATGGCTTTACTTTTTTCTATTTGTATTCTGTAAAAATCATGGTCTTGTTTCCTATCATCTTTTGAAACAGCACATTCAGTATCTATTCATTCATGGCCTAAATTTAGTTAATGCTCGAGTGAGATATCAGTTCTTCGTATACAATTGTAATTCCAGCCCCATACCCAAATAAGACAAGGTTCCAGGACTTTATTTTATTATTTAATAATTCATCATTAACTTAATTAATTTTTATTTGCCCTTACAATTTTATTTAATTTTAATTTTATTTATTTAATATTTTAATTGCTAATTATTTTATTTTAATTATTAATTATTTTATTTTAATTATTAATTATTTTATTATTATAATACTTCTTTTTTACTTTATTTATGTATTTATTTTAGTTTATCTTTTTCCTTCTTTTCTTATGGCTTTACTCATAGGCTTCTAGCATTTCTAATCTTAGAAAGTAAGCCTGGCAACCTATTTGCTTGGATTTGAGCCCGGGGAAAAATTTACCGTGTCCAGAGATCTTAAACTGCTCTGCAGTTGACGGATCTCCTTACTTTGGAAAAAGTGGGTTACAGACGACATTAGTTTTGAAAGTCATGCATTTTCTGTTATTTAAAATGCTAATAGTAAAACAATTCATTCCATCTTTTTCGTTAGTGTACATTTCCTTAGCATAGCACTGATTAGATGTTCCTCAACAGATGAGCACACAAGAAACAAATCTTCTCAAATTCTTCTTCTGACACATATCATTCCAGCTGTATTAAACTGGGATATTCTGGTTTTTGTCACTTAGGTTGACACAGTCAGTGGCGTATATAGAGCTTTTGGTCCGTTTTGCAAAGAAAAAAAATTCTAGGTCTCCTTCTCCATGATTTTCAACGCAGCAAGTAAAAGACTAAAAAACAAGAGGGGGTCGAAGAGTCGGCTTTGCTTTTATTCCGCTTCTGATGAAATTTTTCTTTCTCTGAGATATACTATGTTTACAGATATATAAATTTATGCAGAAGAAAACACGTCATGCAAAATGTACAATTAAAAAGAAATATATAAGTTACAAAACTCAAGAGGAAAGGAACCCTAGATTGACGGAGATTTTATGCAAAATTATATTTTGAGTTTTATATGAAATCTGCGCCAAAAATTACTGTTATTGCTTACTACTTTATTATTATTTACGATGTTTAAGAAATTAATAAATAACTGGTTAAGTAAGTTACTGCCTTGCAGACAAAAGACATAATAGACAAATGTACGAAACGGAATTACTCAAATAATACACCGTAATTTCCTTAGATCACACACATGAATTATTCAAGCATTTGCAACAAGTAAATATGAGCCTTTTGTGTAAAAAATTACATATTTTCTAATGTTAAAGCATAAATTTATATCGGAAATATAATAAACTTTTTTGTTGTTGTTGTTGTTTGTATGTGTGGAAGATATTTAGGCTAAAGTTCTCCCCATCCCTTTCCTTTCGGTTTCTGTCCGTCCCTATTTCTCTTCTTTTCGTCTTTTCTAACTTTTTAATAGTTAAGATTATAGTTCAGCTGAGTAATGTAACTGGTATATCTGAGAGGAAAAGTCACCTTAAATTTAAAAAAATCCATTCGTCTGATCCGAAATGATTTATCAGAAATCTGTCTAAAGAGATCTATCTGCTTAGTGATTAATTTTATGTGGAGAAAATCCCAGGAAACCCTGAAAGACCTGTTCTAGAGAATAAATTTTTGGCCTTAAATAATTTTACATTATTTCCTTTTAAATCTGGAAATATTTAAAGAGAGAATGTTTATAGTCATAATTTACAGAAATGAAATATATTGTTTCTCTTTTGCTTATAAAATGTACATTTCTATACCAGAATATATGTAATTATAACTTTTACTGACTTAAAAATGCCAGAATTTTGATTTTAGTTTGGATTTGCTTTGTATTGACTTTGTGTACGCTCGAGGGGGCGATCTGTGAAATTATATTGAGTTAATAAAGTGTTCTTTACATCCTTCTTTGAACTTATTCTACTTAAGAACTGAGGATAATTCCTCACACAGTCTTCTAGGTCTCCTTAGTTTCTGTTACCCAAATCTACTAGACACTATAACATTTAATATGAAGAAAGTTTAAAAATTGCAACCTATATGAATGCTTCGTTTTACCCTTTTTTTCATTAATCGTTAATTTATTGCAATTTAATTTTACTTCTCTCAATTCTTACTTTATGTAAAGATCTTATTCGGCCAACACTTGGCACGTCTCTGATTAGGCATAAGCATACATAAAATGTCTCTAATATAAATGTATGCACGAAAATAAAGTTTTAAGAACAACATTTTCGAAAAGCTTCAGTGAGGGTTTCAGCCTTTCTTAGAAGCTTCTAGATAATATTCTTATTTGGGGTAATGAATGAAAAGTTTTAAGCGTTTTCATACATCATACAATTATTCATGTATGAAAAGGTTTTATATTAAAATCTGGTGTGAGTCAGTTTATATTATTAAGCACATTTTGTTCAGAGCCTTCAGTTTTCGGAAAACATGCAATTCTTATGCAAAATAATTAATTTTCATCTATCTTCATTAATTTTTCTCTGATATGGAAGATTAATGTTTTTCTGCCTCCATTCTAAATCGAGCTTGCTGGTAATGTAAACACAGTCAACGCTTATTAAAATGACCATTCCATTACAATGACTCTTATGAAAGGCGACAGTTAGCAAGATTATTAAATAAATTTTCTGTATACCGATCATTGGATAAAGTGTATCCTTTTTCTAGGTGAATGACTGTTCATTACTTTAATAATCATATCGAATAAGATTTTATTATCAGTGTTAGTAATCCTTACCCTAATCTAACATAATTTTTGTAGTATTTACAAAAACATTTTACTTATGGCACTAACATAAAATCCCTCCTTGAAGCTATGGGAATTTTAACAAAAAACTTCCAGGAGTGCTTCTTAAAAACATTTTGATTCTAGTGAACTACAGGGGTATCTTTTGTACCTTAATTTTTCCCAGCTTTGTAACATGCTGTCCTTAAAATTTTTCACAATAAATCTGAGTACCGATTTCTTATCAATTATCACTAGTGATCTTCATCATTAGGATTTGAAAGCTCTTGTCTAGATTTCAAAAACCTACGAGCAAGCTTTTTAGTTTCGTATACAAATTTGCTTCCATTTGAAGTTTGATGTACATAACGCAGTAGTAGAGCTTGTTTTATGTATTTCCAAGGGTCCTTTATCCTATTACGTTCATATTTTATAGAAGCCATTTTTGTATTTAAAGTGTAGATATGTAAATGTAGTTCAGCGTGACAGGGCACTTCAGGGCTTCAAGTGTTTATGCTGCAGCATACGTTGCATACCTTTATTTACGCGACTGGACACTGTTTCAGAAATCTTCTGATCAATTAATACGCCTTTTTAGCCTATTTTAATATTTTCTGCATTTGATAGAAATATATTACTTTTTAAAATGTTAAACTCCGTTCTTACTCACATCATCAGGTTTTGCGTTTCGTAAACACCATTTTTTTTTAATGTTCTATGGCAGCATTTTGCCGCAGATCTTTTTCAGCCTTTAGATGTTTCATTTTCGATCAGTTGAATCTGTCATTACTGATTTTACAGTTTACAAATTTCTTCCATAATGAAGTTTCCACTTATTTTCCTTGCATCTTCTTTGCATTTCATTCTTCAGTCTGCACTTTTTTTCCCTGTGTTACTAATCAATTCTTCTTTTGTTTTGCTGTTCAATTTAATGCCGTCTTTTCTTCTCACTTTGATCTAATAGCAGATTGTCCATTCTTGTACTTGTATTTGCTATTGTTATCAAATTCATAAGAAATTATTATGAAAGTCTTGCTATGTTACAACACTATTTTAGCTTGATCGTAAGATAAAATAAATACCATAAACTAATGCATGAGCTTTTAAAAATTAGAATGTATTATTGCAACAGCAAATGCACCATGTTTAATGCGATTCGTTTTCTAGGGTCAGGTTTTCTAGGTTTAAATAAATCACCGATTGCTTCATGTAACACATAAAAATGCTAATAATTACTAATACTACTAATAATTTATACTAATAATTACAGTACTAATATTACAGTACTTATATAATTAAAGTACTAAGAGTAAAAGGTAATATTGTTAATGGTTTGAAATAAAATTTCATTTTTCGTCGCGATTATTGCTTGTAAAGCTCTTAAAACAGTTCAGAAATTTTTCAAATTTGAATTCTTACGAAGGTATATAATTAATTGATGCCAAAAATGGGACAGAATCTTATGAATAAAATATTTTTTCTCTAGCACGAGACGTTTCTAACCCTTAACTATATACGTAGGGTCTTTTCAATTCAAGACATTCTAATTTTCATTTAATGATTATTAGATTTTCTAAATGTTTAATTTTGAAAACTAACACAATGATTCATCACTGTATTTCAGCGCTACTTGCTTTCCGCTAAAAATAATTATATACCGAAGCGATAAAAACATCAAATATTTTGTTTTTAGTTCTCTTTGACAATTTCTTTTTTATTTCTTCTGATATAGGAAAAATGACTGCAGACGCTACTGAAATAAAAACTAAACAGAAGAAGCCTGGACTTTTAATATTAAAAAAAAAACTTTAAAAAAATCTCAAGAAATGCAGATTAAGATAAAAAAAAGTTTTGCGAAAGATTTAGAAATAATCTGAGCAATGTCACCAGTTAATTCTTTTCAAAAATTGCATTGATTTAAATAAGATGGGGGGAGCACAACATTTCGTGCCAATCAAAGTTTTCAATGACTTTTATTCAGTTAAATTGCGGTTGCTGTCGGGATTCACTTAGTAAGATCAGGCAAATAAATATTATTTTACAAACGAAATATTATGTTATATGTAAATCAGTCTCAAGAGAACATGATTTTATTTAATAATTATGCAATTTAAAAAGATTTTTGATCAAAACTATCATTTAATGCAAATCTGAACACCTCTAAGTAGAATAATAAAGAAATCTTTATAACAGATTCTTTTAGATCCTACTAATTACAAAACACAAGATAAAGTGACTAACTAAACATAATTCTTCATATGTAATAATAAAAAAAAAGCATACCCAAAGCGTTTCGGTTTGCAAATTAGATGAAAATGGTTTTATTGTCAGCTTGGTCGGGAATTCTATAGCTTCAGTGATAACCCTAACCTAGTTATCAGTTTAAGCTCATGAATTTATTGCGAGTAAATGTACTGTGTCATAATTGACTGAAACATTCCAAAGGCTAGGTTTCGCCTTTAGGCCTCTTACCTTGCTAGGTTAATTCATTTACAATACAAGGGTTTAAACTTGCAATATAATTACAACAGTTGTTTAACGAGAAAGATAAACGACATAACAGATTTAATTACGATTAAGTACGGCTTAATTCTGTTTTCCCATTTCGTTCCGTTGTCATTGTTTAAATAAAAAAATCTGATGTGTACACCACATGACACATTATACACATTTATATATATATATATATACGGAATATTAAATTATACACATTTTTTCTTGCATTTCATTTAAACTTATTAGATTGAATTAAACCTACTTCGCTGACAGCGCATAAACCACAATAGAATAAATGCATTCTTTAAAATTCACTTTGTTTACCATAGCGACACTCTGGCGCTAGCTTTACTTAACATTATTATATTTCGTTCATATTTTAACTATGTCTATGTCTATGTCTTATCACTTAGTAAGAGGCAATCGACCATTAACGGCCTTTACCAATATATGATACTTGACTTTTAAATGCTTGAAGAATCGAGAAAGTCGTATCCAATAATATGGAAGTACTTGTGCACATGCTGTGCTAGAACTCAGAGATTACTAGCGACGGAGTCTCCTGTGCCGCCGTCCGTAGAACAAGTAAACTTTCAACAAATGAGGTGCTCGTGTGGCGCCATCTATTAACAGTGAACAAAAGCATTTTAGACTAGAAGAGAAACACGCTAATGTGACAATCAAAATCGTAAAAAACAACCTTATATTTAGCGTAGATATAATGAAACACTCAATCGATTTCGAGGGCAGCTAAAGGTCCCTCCTCATCAGGAGAAAGAAATACATAGAAAGAAGAAAATAGGAATCACAGAAACACGTGGTGCTTATCAGCACTGCACGTGGTTATAACTAGATTTTTAATCAGAGTTGCACTGGCCGCCTACTTTTACTGAGCCAGGCTGTCTGATCAAGCATAAAGAAATATTAGCGAAGTTAAAATAGGGAGCGAGGGGCAAATGCACATTACGCTCAAAATCTCGTATCAAGTTTCGTATCAAGGAACATGAATCTTATGTCAAAAAAGGGAAAATTAACAAGTCTTCAATAGCGTATCATAGCTGGACTTTTAACCATAATTTTGATTTTGCGTCTGCAAAAATCATCCAAAAGGCTTCTTCCATAGGCGAATTGGATTTTCTTGAGGCTTTTCACATTCACAAAGATTTAGAAAGTTTAGTTAATGATTTGAAGTCCAATCCAGTCCTTCCTAATGCCTTTAAAATTCTACTATCTTAATTCAATTATTTTTGCCGATAGATGGCGTTACCTCCTCGCACTTGGTACTACCAGAGGGTATAAAAATCCGTTCAGTGGTTGCTTTCCATTATTTGAAGTTCAGATTTTGAGCGTAATGTGCATTTGCCCCTCGCTCCCTATTTTAACTTCGCTAATATTTCTTTATGCTTGATCAGACAGCCTGGCTCAGTAAAAGTAGGCGGCCAGTGCAACTCTGATTAAAAATCTAGTTATAACCACGTGCAGTGCTGATAAGCACCACGTGTTTCTGTGATTCCTATTTTCTTCTTTCTATGTATTTCTTTCTCCTGATGAGGAGGGACCTTTAGCTGCCCTCGAAATCGATTGAGTGTTTCATTATATCTACGCTAAATATAAGGTTGTTTTTTACGATTTTGAAAAGCATTTTAGTTGACTGGAGCTCTGGTTGCGCCATCTCTTGCAGGATGTATTGTAAGACATTTTTCAAATTTCATAAAAATTATTATTTTGATAAGCAATAATTGGCAAGTAAAATGATGAAAAACACAATTTGCAGTAGATTGAAACGTCTCACAAGAGTAAAAACTATTTACACACAAAGTCTACCTGCTTTGGCAGGAACAAAGTCCATAGCGCTTTGTGATTTGATAAGTAAATCTATAAGTAAAGAAAATGAATTAAAATCTTGTCTAACTAAGAAGAAAACGAAAATATATACATTACCACCGACTATTATGGTGAATAACGCGGGGCCTCTTGTGGCGTTGTTCAATTGTGAAATCATAATTTCCTAGTTTTTTTATGATATTGTTAGGATGACTGTCACATTTCATAAAAAAGTTATAAGAAGCTTTTAGAATTTCAGAATCCGTGGGTTTAATTTTTAAATCATTGTGAAGAGTGATGTGTTTCGTACGAACCATGGCGCATTTGTAATTATTCGGATGGCCTTGCTTTGAATTCTTTGTATTTTTTTGCGATGAGTTCTTGCAGTTGCAGCCCACGCTGGGGAAGCATACAGTAAAATCGGGCGGATAGCTTGTAGATAGATAACTCTTCTTGTAGGGAGACTAAGTTTAGAATTTCTCCCTTTGAGTGCATAGATACTGCCTATTGCTTGGTTGTCTTTTTTACAGATATTTTTTATATGGTTTTTGAAGGTTAGTTTTTAATGGAGATAAACTCATATTATAACTCAGAATGCACAAAATTTATATCATTTAAAGAATTATCTAATCGTTGCCACATGTTCTATTCAAATACTATAATAAAGCTAGAACGATGTATAAAAGAAATTAAGCAAACATAACAAAAAAGAAACAGTTTTTCACAGACGATTGAGTATTTCTCATTCAATTCATTCAGTTTTCACTTCGCGACAAGGCAAAAATACATAAAAACTCAAAATATCTGTATTAAAAATTACGAAGTAAATCTTAAACGTTTATTTCCTCGAAAAAATTCCAGAAAGGATTAAGCATGATTTAAATAATAAATGAAGGCGTTATCTTTGTTGTTGCGAAGCTAAGTTTCTCTAGATTGGCAACAAATTAGCTATCCTGCTGTTTCAAATGTAAACAAGAGCAATGGCCGCCATCAAAAACATTATTAGGCTTAGCGGCACTTAAACAATTTTAAAATTGTTGATAATTCTAAAAATATTGCATACAGATTTACTAAATTACTATATATATATATATATATATATATATATATATATATATATATATATATATCCAGTCTATTACCCGGCTCAGTGATCTCAGTTTCTTTACTCTTATATGTTTGTAAATTGTACATTTTTTGCTTTAAAAATGATTGAATTATGTTGTTCTTATCTTCCGGTTAAGGTTTTTATGCCTTTAGTATATATATATATATATATATATATATATATATATATATATATATATTTACGTTTGGTGCGGCCGATTGCAACCAAAATACGAGGTGCACATCTACATGTTATAGCAGTCCTATATACAAAATTTCAACGTTCTGAGGCTACTCGTTTTTGAGTTATGCGAGATACGTACGTACATACCTTCGTACAGACGCCACGAAAAATTCTCTTCAGAATTCATTTTAAAGCAGTTTTATAATTTTTTTGGAGGAAAACAGTGTTTTATTCTGTCCTTACATACAGATATCACGGAAATACATCGATAAATTGCATTTGAAAGAGGTCAAAATGGGATATTTTCGTTGAAATATGCTGCCTGAAGCTTTTCGCGATTACAATACTTCCTTTTTACTTCGTACAAAGAAGTAAAACTGTCGAAATCAATCATTCAAGATTAACGAAGTTAATATTTTGCGTAGTTTGTGTTGATAGCTCTCTAAAAGAAAATGTTAAAATTTTGTGTAACTCAGGGAAAGGAGGATTCACGCAAAAGTAAAATTCTATATTTTTGTGAAAATAAAATGACTTCTGAATTCGAAACCATGTTAACGAAGTTCCTTCTCTATTGTTTGAAAATTCTCATGCGCTGTTGGGAATGTATGTGCGATCCGATATGCTGGAAATGCTATATGGGCATTAAAATTATATAATCAAAGAAGAAATCACTGAAAAGAATCACCAAATCCTTTTTTTATCACTGATTGAAAAACAATAACACAGATTTATCAAAACAATAACACAGATTATATCCATCTCAAATGAACAGGCGCATAACATTTAGCATGAGCATTTGACATGAAAGAAATTCTGCAATCTTCAAATTTCGGTTGTGTTCACATGAAATAAGTAACGTCATCATGTGTATGTTTCATTAGTATCTGGAGATTCGAAGAGTAATTCAGTTAAATTTTATGGGCAATTCAGCATCATTGATTAGTCTAGTTCTCGATCCAACTTCCGTCCTTGCTCCAATTTACTTCATTGGCGTACATTTTAATGTTCTGATATAATTTTTGCACATCAGAAATAAAGCATTAAGAACAAAAAATTACGATCATATTCTAGAAAGTTTGTTTATATCCATTGATGTTCTTCAAAATTCGCAGGAATTTATTTTATGTCTATTTACACAGAAAAAAAAGTAACTGAATATTATTGTAACTTTTCTCTGCGATGCACAATCTCATAATGTTGCAGACTCCACCTTTCCAGGTCATGAACCCCAAAATGATTCGCTGAGAAACGTACCTACCCAAGATATGAAAACCCTTAGACAGCTTGAAATAACACAGATGTTTCGCATACACCTGTTCTTGTAACCACTGGGTTTGTCTAGCACCTTTATTTGGATACATCTGCAGAAGGTTCTTAACATGCCAAAGCACAAGGGAAGTCATATTACCTTCATTATCCTTTATTAATGATTACGATCGAATATAAGAATTACGATTTTAATTGGTATGCTATCGAATTTAAAGTTGTTTGTTTTAAATTTTCTAAGTTAGCATTATGCTAATTCTTTCCTCTGTATTTTATTTCGTCACTTACTCGCTTAATCCAGACGGTTATCTAAAGAACCGTGCTTCCAGGTATAAATAAATATCTAAATATCTAACATTCGGACTGTTGGTATGCGTCAAAAGTTTGTTGCGTTTTTATATCCGACAAAGTTAGCTTAGTATGTTCGCGTACACGGTAAAAAAAAAAAAAAAAAAAAAAAAAGTTCGCTCTTTACAGGCAAAAGTTTTGTAAAGTTACAGAAATCAAAACGTTACACAAGAATTTCCTGTAATGGTAACAGGTTGAAAGCAAACTGTGGCGGGTACAGCAGATTTGCCTGTAGCATTACAGATAATGTTTCAGAAGCCGAGCGGAAGAATCATGTGACTGACGGAAAATTAGGTAATCAGGAGAAAAGTGTTTGAAAGCTAGTTGCAGAAAAAAACATGGCTGAATGCATGTTGATTGTATAGCGCAGGTAAGTAAGAAAATGTTTACAATTACTGTTTGAAATATTTTTTTGTTCATTTTATGCAGATTCTTCTCGTGCACTTTGCACTGCTACATGTAGTGAGTAAGTATTTAAACGTTTAAGCTTAGAGATTAATTAATATCAGTGTTCGTAATGTCTAATGAGTTGAAAGAGTGCAAAATATTTATTCCAAATGCAGATCTAATAGTAGTATTTTGTCATTGTGCATCCGATAAATTACGCCTTAAATTGCCCGTATTATTATTGATAACTAATTTTTCCAAAATTTAATTACTGTTGTGTTATTTAATTGAACCGGTAATGTGGTTGTTGAAAACAATATTAATTGTGTTAGCGTTCGTCGTTTGCAATCGTCTGACCAAAGAACGTTTGACATCTTTTTCCCGGCAGGCCTTGTGAGAAAAGTTTATGTAAACATTTAGAATTCTGAATGTAATGTATATATTTTTTGCTTACTAGGTTTAGTTTATTCTTTCTTTAGGATTACCTGATTAATTATACTTGGTTTATAATTCAGTGTAATAATATGTTTATGTACGAGTGTGTTATGAAGTAAAATTACAAAAACTTGAACAACACGGTCGAGAATCTCATTTATTCTTTAGTGTAATAATATTATTTTTTTCACTGGTATTAATTTCTTACGAAAATGTTATAATTCCAAAATGAAGTAATTACATTGATTAAAAATATGTCGTATCAAATACTTTTCGTAATGTTCTGTTTTACTAATTAGATGCAACTTAATTATTCCATATATTTTAATATACCAATATCAACAGGGGAAAGATGGAAATGACCTAAAATATTTTTCTAAAAATTCGTTAAACTAGTTATAAACGAAAACTAAAATTTTGTACATTATTTCCAAAAATATCATTTCATTAATATTTTATAAATGACAAAATTTATTATATTGTATAAATATCTACCACTGCATACTTATAAGTTTTAAACATTTAATGTAGAATTTATGTTGATTTTATTTTGCCCAGTTTTAATACAGTTTTGAAGTATGATAGTCTTGTTACTAGGATAGCATGAATCTGCTAATACAAGTTTAATACATTTCTTGACAAATGTTTCTCTTATTCATGTAATATAATATATAAATCATAAAATAAGTTTTCTTTAAAATAAATTATGATTGTTTATTGGAATTTAAAACAATTTTGTACCTGTATGTTAGTATTAAAAATAAAATAATTATTAAATTTTAATGAAGCACTGATTTTAGCATTTAACAATGTAAATACATATACTATATACCCACATGAATAAATAGAAGTGCAAGCTATTTTTCCTTACAAAGCCGTCCATGAATATATACTTTCCTTTAGGCTGATAGCCTTTGCATGCATTGCCATATTCTATCAATCAAATGATGCAAATATGCAAAAAATTTTACTTTTTAAAGTTAATGCAGGAAATAAAATTCAGTGCATTCGTAAACTACATTAGTTCTCTTATAGCTTGCCATTTAATTGCCCAATGATTTACTAGTCCAAAGTAATGCAGAATTCGGATATCGTTCAAATAAAAGAAATTTATGAAGGTCTGATGTTTTAGACGTATATGTGGCGTTCCGACAGATACTTCAACTTCTATTCATGAGATGGCGCCACGTGTAAAATCCAGTTCTTAATCGGAGCAGCAAAGCGACGTCATTACTCACTCAGACTTCTCGTCAGACGCGACCAAGGAGGTTAAAATAGAAGGGGGGAAGGTTCAACTCAAACGGTGAAGCTTCGCGGCCATGTTTCTGTTATCGCTGTGATTTGTGCAAGGAAGTCTGTATTTGCAATACTTTTTTTTCTTTTCTTTTCGAAGCATGTCAGCTTGTGTTGTATATGGATGCACAAACAGATTTTCGAAAAAGATTCCTGGGATTACTTTTCACGCGTAAGTATTGATTTTCTTTTTTTTTTATGTAATTTGATAACTATGGTAAAAAATATCATGTTGTTTTCTTTCCAGATGTAAAAAAAGGGACTTAATAATAATGAAAATATGTTAAATACATTTTAATGTTTCTATTTATAGCTGGTATCTTTGTTCCTTAACATACAATGATGTATGCTAGGATTTAAACTGTATAATTTGAACGTTTTAGGTAATTCATTTGATAATTTTCATGAAAAGTAAAACACCAATTGTTACTATTTTTATGAATTTTAAAGGTGTTAAATAAAATAATGCTTTTCTTTATGTATTAATTATTATTCATTTTAAAGTTTTTTGAATTGTTAAGAATATAATTTGTGCATTTGATCAAGATAAACTAACTTTTCTGTTGTTAAAAATGTTTTTGCATAAATTTACAAATTTGTGGGCAGTATAGCGATAAAAGTAAGTAAAATATTTACACAGCTGAACATGTGGAAAGATGTATCCAAAAATATAGGTATATTTCTCTAATTTTGCTTAATTCAAGGCAATTTCTTTGAGATTCATAAATATGAAATGCGCATAAACTGAAATCACTGAATTCACATAAATCTGTTTTATTTTATTAATATTTATTTTCTTGTTGTTATAAGGTTGTTAGTTGTGAAAAGAATCTAAAACTTTCATTTAAAAAAAATGCAACCTGTGACTATTTTTTTAGATAATTATCTGCTATTAATTTCAGGTTAAATATATTTTAAATGATTCTTTAATAAATTAAAATATTGTGAATTAATCAGAAATATCACTTCTTAAAGGAAAAACTGGAAAGTACACCCAACAGGTTGCTATGAAAACCTAAACAAATTCTATTTTTAAAGGCTTTAATGTTATGCACATGAATTTAGATTTCGAACTATTTCTTAATGATTTTCTGTACGTAGTAAATTATGGATATCATCTTTATAACTTTGAAACAAAAAACTAACAATAGCGAAGTATTTCATTATAAATTTTATATATTTTTAGTGGAAAATGCATGCACGGAACAGCTTAAAAACACGTACGTTTCACTGCCGTAATGCAATGTTTTGAAGTTACAAACATGGGCGCCGCTTGTTCGGTGGAGTTTCATTCCCCGATAGTGGAGGAAACTGCGAACCCTCCCTCCTTATATTCTAACCTCCTTGGACGCGACGGTAGCATGAACTGTGTTCCGAGCTCTGCGTTGATCTCTGCAATGTAATTTAAATTGTAATTTAGTACTTAATATATTCTTTTGTTATAGGAGATCGTCTACTCTTATTTTCTTTAATTATATCATGCATTAAGCACACGACCACCAAATATATATGAAGATTAATTTTTTTTAATATTATTTTGAGTTAACCAAATTAATTTCAAATTTAAGTAAGTATTCATGCATTTCAGTAGCATTATTTTTGGAAATCTTAAATTAAATAACTGAATGAAATATTTCTTGTTAATAAAAGAAAAGCAATGTTATAAAAGACTAGCGAAGTGGATTTTTTTTATTATTATTATTGAAAATCTTAAATCCTTGTGCACCACATAGTATTACAGAGGTAAGTAAAAAAAAAAACAAATACAACAACACAACACAAAATAAAATAAACTTACAAATTCATAGATGATACGTAAGAGATAAATTTACAGAAGAAAGAGAAAGCCATTTTTTTGCAAGTTCTAATTACGAAAGGCCATTTTTAAAAATAATTAATTTAAAGAAAAGTTTTTAACGTAAAACTTCCAAACTCACACATGTGGAATATTAATTCTATATATTTTATCTCATTCTTATGTTATTGATTAATTTCATGTGACACTAGTAGTAATTATTAATTAAATTTTATGCAGTTTCTGATCTATGTTTTGATTTTTTATTAATTACGTAAGGTTACATAAGGTTTAAAATTATGTAAGGTACAAAAACCTTCTGCATCTATTGATGCATGCAGAAGTGAAGGAAATTATGGCAGTGAAACTTTTTAAAATCAAAAACAAATTTCTGTGGAAAATTAAAGTTATAAATTCTAAATGCAAACAAAGGAGTGAATTTGAAAGTTATCAAATAAACCAAAGTGTTGGTAATTTTTGCAGTTTTGCAGAAGAATTTTTATACTTTGCAGACCGGGAATATGATGTTTGGTTTTGTTAGTATTAAATATTACAACTGAATTATTGCAACTTAAACACGTAATTTATAATTTTCTAATTTATTTTGATCATTTATATTTCATGTGTCATAAGGCTTTAAAATGAACTTAATTGTCATCATATTTATTAACACAAATTTTTTTAAAGAAGAAAAAGTCACATTTGTTTTTCTTAGTTGCACACGAAGGTACATGCCTATATATATAGAGAGAGAGAAAGAGGAGTTATGTTTACTTGCAGACTTTTTTCTTCCTTTTTACTAATATTATAGTATGAAAATCAAGGGGGGAATTAAGCAATCAATTTAATTTTGAAGTAACAGAATTACAGTAAGATCATTACAGTAAGATAACCAATCAAAAATATCCATGAATGAACTACTGGTAACTATCATATTATTATTTAAAAGAGACCTACATTCCAATAAGAATGCTTAGTAACATTAACATTTCAGTATCTGATAATAATAATTTTCATTCCTACTTCCCTGTACCTTGAATTTTACTCTTATTATTGTCCACTGCTACTCCCTAGACCTCAAAGCATTTAATGCATCTGGAACTGCAATTTGTGTCGTCTTCTACAGCATGCAAGTTATCACCGTTCAGTTTGTACTACCACGAGCAATGATCTCCAGAATTACCGTATAGCGTTGCATCTTCAATCCCACCCAGCTTTAGAACCAGATTTCAGAATTAAAAAAATATTTGCAGAATTTTCCCCTTTTTAATGCATTCAGAAAATGAAGATCCCAAGATTTTAAAATGGATTTATCGGCATAATGATTGTTTTCGTCATACAAACAAAGGCAAACTTTTGCACACTAAAGGCCCCGTTGAATCTTTCTCTTCTAACTGTTGAATATTATGTCAGGCTAATAAAAAAATGATCTATGATAGTTAAAGCAAATACCAACTGCTATTCACTGTGCAATTTTGCCATATCAGCTACATATTCACCTTCTCTAATTATTTATGTATGATCTGAGGCCTAAGGAGTTGCAAGAACAACAATGAGAATGAAAGAAATTCAAATTATAAAGAAGTAGAAATGAGATAACTTATTAGATGTTGCAATTGTGTGTATTCTTATTGAACTATAGGTTTCTTTTAAAGAAATAATATTGTTATAGTAGTAGTTTATCCATGATTACTTTTCATTTGTTATATTATTACTGTGACTGTGTCCTTTGGAAATTAAATTATTCGCCTAATTTTTCCCTCTCAATTTTCGGAAGATAAAATTAGTAAAAATATGTGGGAATATGGCATCAAGAGCATTAGATATTTGGTGGTCGTGTGTGCTTAATGCATGATATAATTAAAGAAAATAAGAGTAGACAATCTCCTATAACAAAATAATATATTAAATACTAAATTACAATTTAAATTACATTGCAGAGATCAACACAGAGCTCGGAACACAGTTCGTGCTAGCGTCGCGTACACTTGTCCGACGATAAGTCTGAGTGAGTAAAGATGTCGCTTTGCTGCTCCGATTAAGAACTGGATTTTACACGTGGCGCCATCTCATGAATAGAAGTTGAAGTATCTGTCGGAACGCCACAGTACCCCCCCCCAAGTACCATCGGTACGTTATAAGTACTTTGGGTTAAATTTAACCTTTCTTCCAGGTCTGGTAGTTTTAGGTTGCTCTTTAAAGGGATGTAAGCTTTCTTCCGGGAGTGATGTTGATGAGGAAGTTGTTGGATCTTGCATTAGAAATGCTGGTTTGAGACGATCGATTCCAATCACTGATTGTTTACCATTGCAGATGATGGTGAAATGTTTCGGTGTTCGTTTGACAACTTTGAATGGACCATCATATGAAGGTGTTAAAGTTGGCTTAATTGCATCGTTGCGCACGAATACGTGCGAAGATGTCTCAAGCGCAGGATGTACAAAATAGCTTGGCTGGTTATGCGAAGATGCTGGGGTTGGCGAGATATTGCTCATGGTCTCACGTAAACGTTGAAGGAATGTTGGAGGGTCGATAACTGGAGTAGATTCCGGGTGAAAGAATTCACCTGGCAGACGGAGGGTTGCACCATATAACATTTCAGCACAAGTGCTACCAATGTCTTCTTTGAATGCTGCGCGAAGACCAAGCAAGACTAGGGGTAAGGCTTCTGTCCAGTGTGCGCTACTGTGGCACTTCAGACCTTGTTTGAGAGATCGGTGAAAGCGTTCCACCATCCCGTTTCCAGATGGATGGTATGGTGTTGTGCGAATATGGCGAATGCCAAGAAGAGAGGGGAGGGATGCGAACAAGTGACATTGAAATTGTCGGCCTTGGTCAGTAGTGATGGTGGTAGGCATGCCAAATCTTGAAAGCCACTGGGAGATGAATGCTCGAGCTACAGTTTCAGCGGATATATTTTCAATAGGAATGGCTTCAGGCCATCTTGTGTACCGATCAATACAAGTGAGGAGGTAAGTGTAACCATTTGAAGGAGGCAATGGGCCAACCAAGTCCAAGTGCACATGATCGAAGCGTCTTGCTGGAAGGTTAAATTGTTGAATGGGGCTGTGAGTGTGACGGGATACTTTACACCGTTGACATCTAATACTTGAACGAGTCCATTCTGTGGTGTCTTGATTCATCGCTGGCCAGACAAATCTGTCTGCGATCAGCTTTTTGGTGGCACGGATTCCAGGATGTGCCAAATTGTGCAAGGCATTAAACACTTCACGTCTAAAATTGACAGGAATATAGGGACGTATTCTATTGTTCTCTATGTCGCAGTAAATTTTAAGCGTTGGATCAATGTGCAGCGGTTGTAACTGAAGGGAGGTTTGTGGATTTGAGATTAGGTTCTTGAGTTCCTCATCATGCAATTGAGCTTTTGCAATTTCAGAGAAATCTGGGGTAGTGAGGTTGATATTGTTTACCCGAGACAAGGCATCAGCGACACAATTATCAGTACCAGAGACATATCTGATATCTGTACTAAACTGGGCGATGAAATCCAGATGTCGAAGCTGACGAGGAGAACATGAGTCAGAGTTTTTTCTAAAAGCGAAGGTTAATGGTCGATGATCAGTGAAAATGATGAAGTCGTGTCCTTCCAAGTTGTGCCGGAAGTATTTAACAGCACAGTACACAGCAAGTAGCTCTCTGTCATATGTGCTGTATTTCCTTTCTGCAGTAGTGAGTTTTCTGGAAAAGAATGCCATTGGGGAAAGTCCTTTAGTGGTATGGGCTTGAAGCACTGCTCCTATGGCCGTGTCAGATGCATCTACCATTATAGAGAGCTGATCACTAGGTGAGTGATAAGAAAGTGTGGCTGCATTTGCCAGATCGTGTTTGCATTGCACGAATGCTGCAGATGCAGATTCAGTCCAGGGGACAGCTCGTTGATCGTTTTTTTTTTTTGCTATTCTTCAGAAACTCATGTAGGCAGGCTTGTGTTTTTGCGGCATTTGGCAGAAAGCGTCGGTAGAAATTTAACATTGCTAGAAAACGCTTCAGTTCAGAGATGGTTTTCGGCTGAGGTAGGTCGTTAATTGCTTTGACTCTTTCCGGTAAAGGTTTGACTCCATTCTGGGTAATAAGACATCCAAGAAAGGAAACTGAGGGTTGACCAAGTACACATTTGGATGGATTTAGTTTTAATCCATGATCTTTAAGGCGAGTGAAAATCTGACGCAGATGTTTAAAATGTTCTTCCGCATCTGTAGATGCAACCAGGATATCATCAAAATATGGGATGCAGAAATCGAGGCCAGACAGTACTTGGTGTATGAAATGCTGAAATGTTTGGCCAGCATTGCGAAGGCCAAATGGCATATATAAGTACTCAAAGAGACCAAATGGTGTAGTCACTGCGGTCTTGGGCACATCTTCAGCATGCACTGGGATCTGATGATATGCTCTGGCAAGATCGAGGGTAGAAAATATGTTTGTTCCATGAAAAAGATGGGTACAATCTTGGATATGTGGGACTGGATATCTGTCAGGGACTGTGACGGCATTAAGTCGACGATAATCTCCACAAGGCCACCAGTCACCATTAGACTTTTTAACCATGTGAAGTGGACTGGCCCATGGACTTTTAGATGGGCGAATGGTTCCCTGTGCTAGCATGAATTCAAATTCTTTGCGAGCAGCTTTTAGCATCTCTGGAGAAAGACGACGAGGCTTGGAAAATACAGGTGGGCCATGTGTTTCAATGTGATGATACACTTCTGGCTGATGAGTATGCTGCCCTGATTTGGATGGGTTTAAAATGTCAGGGAATTCTGCTAATAACCGATGAAACCGTGTGCTGCCCGATAAAACACTTATGTTGGTAGGTACGTTTGATATGTGAGAAGCTTGGCCCTGTGATGTCAGCTGAGTTGTAGCATCAATTAAGCAATTATTCTTGACATCCACTAGAAGGTGGAAATGTGTCAAGAAGTCGACACCAATAATTGCTTGAGTTACATCCGCAATAATAAAAGGCCAGTTGAAAGTCCGGCGCAAGTTTAAATCAAGTGTCAATAGTTTGGTGCCGTAGGTTGCAATTTGGGTACCATTGGCTGCATACAGTACAAGTTTATTAAGTTGGTGAGCATTTGTTTTAGTTCTCGGGAGCACTGATATGTCAGCTCCAGTATCTACTAGAAAACATAACTGAGTTGAACGATCAGCCAGTACTATTCTGTCGATGTGGCGGACATTCTGTTGGCCAGCAGAAGACCGCCCATTTAGTTTCCCGCTTGTACAAAAGTGCATGGAGGGGCACACTTGCGAGCTTGGGAGCCAAAATTCATATGATAAAAACATATGCCACTTGTGGGTTCTTTGTACTGCGTTCGAGTATTATGACGAGATTGACTCCTGCTTCGGGCACGAAATTTATTACGTGGGCCCTGATTTGATCGATTGTATCTCCGTGAAGCATGAAGACTTGTAGAGAGTTCAGATACTTTTTTGGTCAATTCAGCCACTTGTTGTTCGAGGGATGAACTGGAAGGTGCAGCATTAGCAGCACTGACATTAGCAGCACTGACATAAGCTGGAGTAACAAGTTCATTAATTTTGTCAGCCATTGCTGCTAAACGGGTTAGATCTTCATTGGAAGCAGCAAGAATTATTTGTATGTTATTAGGGAGACGCGAAAGCCATAGTGACTTCAACAAGTCGTCACTAAAATGGCTTCCTGCCAGATCACGCATTCGTGACAGCAAGTATGAAGGTCGCTGATCTCCAAGTTCAAGTCCTTGTAGTAAAGTACGTATTTTTGAAGATTCACTTTCTGAATAGATTTCAATGAGCCGCTGTTTCAGTTTGGAGTATTTATCACAATCAGGTGGTTTGAGAATTAAGTCATGCACTGAATTCAGAAAATCAGACTCAATTGCTGCAACTACATGGTTGAATTTTGTAGAATCCTCACTAATGCGAGCGATAGAAAATTGTGCTTCGATCTGAGCGAACCACAATGAAGGATTATTTTTCCAGAAAGGCGGTGGCTTCACCGCAACGCGTGTGATTTGTGGCTCTGGTGGAATATCGTCGGGTATACTGATAGATAATTTTCACTTTAAATAATAAACACTTAACAGCACAAATATTGTAGCATGAAGATACACTATTGATATTTTAACATGATAACAATAAATATTTTAACCATGCAGAAAAAATTTACGTAACGATACACACACAAATAAGACAGGGTCAGCAATTACACACACAAATAATATTTTACCGAAATGCATTTGAAAAGAAACCCTTATTTGAGAAAAAATGATGCGTTAATTTTGTATTGCGCACGCACAAAATCACCACTTCACACTGCTAAGGCACTTTCGAAGGAAAAAAGGAAATCACTCCTGTAGCACATGGGAAAAAAATTCACTACTTTCCAAGGAGGTTAGAATAGAAGGAGGGAGGGTTCGCAGTTTCCTCCACTATCGGGGAATGAAACTCCGCGGAACAAGCGGCGTCCATGTTTGTGACTTCAAAACATTGCATTACGGCAGTGACATGTACGTGTTTCTAAGCCGTTCCGTGCATTTATTTTCCAGTAAAAGTATGTTAAATTTATAATGAAATCCTTCGCTATTGTTGAATTTTTGTTTTAAAGTAATAAAGATGATATCCATAATTTACTATGTACAGCAAATTATTAAGAAATAGTTCGAAATCTAAACGCATGCGCATAACATTAAAGCCTTTAAAAAATGATTTTTCTGCATATTTCACGAATTTTCTTAGGTTAGAAAATAAATCTTAATAAAATAAAACAGATTTATGTGAATTCATTGATTTCAGTTTATGCGCATTTCATATTTATTAATCTCAAAGAAACTGCCGTTAATTAAGTTGAATTACAGAAATACACCTATATAAGTTTTTGGATACATCTTTCCACATGTTCAATTGTGTAAATATTTTACTTAATTTTATCACTATACTGCCCAGAAATTTGTAAGTTTATGCAAAAAATTTTTAACAACAGAACAGTTTATCTTAACTTAAAAAAATGAATAATAATTAATATATAAAGAAAAGCATTGCTTTATTTAACACCTTTACAATTAATAAAAATAGTAACAATTGATTTCTTACTTTTCATGAAAGTTATAAAACGAATTAACTAAAACGTTCAAATTATACAATTTAAATCCTACCATATAGCAATGTATCTTAAGGAACGAAGATACCAGCTATAAACAGAAACATTAAAATGTATTTAATATATTTTGATTATAGTTATATTAAATAACCTATTTTAAGTCCTTTTTTTACACATCTGGAAAGAAAACCACATGGCATTGTGATATTTTTGACATAGTTGTCATATTACATAAAAAAAGAAAATTAATAGTTACGTGTGAAAAATAATGCCCGGAATTTTTTTCGAGAATCTATTTGTGCATTAATATGCAATACAAGCTGACATGCTTCAAAAAGAAAAGAAAAAATGTTGCAATGACAGACTTCCTTGCACAAGTCACGGTGATAACAGGAAGATGGCCGCCAAGCTTCACCGTTTGAGTTGAACCTTCCCTCCTTCTATTCTAACCTCCTTGCTACTTTCGAACACTGAGGGAAGAATTTTGCCGTAGCACGTTGCACAAAAGTTACTGATGTGGCACATTTAGCGAAAATCACTGTTGTAGCACATTTGTCGTTGAATGATCGAAGAATTATTGCACGACTGGCGAAGTCAGCGGAACGGAACAGATCACATTGATGATTTGCTGAAGCTCCTTGCGATGATATGCACGACTTTGAAAAAACACAAGCAATATATATCAATACTTCTAGAAATAATTGAAGGGGTACGTTGTAGCATACGTTTAATGTCCATATTCGTTGTTATTTTTAGTCAGTTCTTCAGAATGCCTTGGATGCACGTGGCTTAGGGTCATTGAAAATCCATTCTCAGTAGCGTGCTCAGTCAAAAGGTCACCACTTTTGGTGGTCGTGTGTGCTTAATGCATGATATAATTAAAGAAAATAAGAGTAGACAATCTCCTATAACAAAAGAATATATTAAATACTAAATTACAATTTAAATTACATTGCAGAGATCAACACAGAGCTCGGAACACAGTTCGTGCTAGCGTCGCGTACACTTGTCCGACGAGAAGTCTGAGTGAGTAAAGATGTCGCTTTGCTGCTCCGATTAAGAACTGGATTTTACACGTGGCGCCATCTCATGAATAGAAGTTGAGGTATCTGTCGGAACGCCACAGATACCCCCATTTTCTTGAAGCTGTTCACTATTATTGTTTCATCAATGATAGACCATGCACCCAAAATCCCCTAGCAAATCAGTTAGTAAGATGAAAACGACCACTATGCGGACGAAAAATTTAGGGTAACTTGTTTTGTGAGGAAGACAAACATTACCAAAATCATTAAAACATATTCAGAATCCTGTGCTAAAAGAAAGCTAGGGGGAAAATGTTGTCTGAGTCCCAGTGATTCATTTGGACGAATATGTAATATTGTTTTAGAAATTTAAGGTAATAAATACAATATTTTCGAATGCTAGAATAGTTCGAGAAATTTATTCAAGTTATGAATTCTGAATATAAGTATACTGTATATTATATTTAATAACTATGGTGGCTTCATTTATGAAAAGATTTGCATATTGGCTGTTTTTGTACAATGAACCTTCTCTAAGCTAGCTATACGTGATTCCTGAAGATTTTGATCTTCAATGATAGTTGGCATCCTAGAGAAGTTATGTTTACTAATTAGTTATTTTATAAGGAATGCTGGGCAAATTTAAAAAGTGGTTGACAGTGGTAGTTTGTCGTAATGAGACGGTTCACTGTAATCCAATATTTTAAAGAATTTAAGCTGTTCTTAATTTCTTAAGATATTATAAAGAAATATGATTAAAAGTGTTATATAAGCACACGTTTAAAACATCTATTAAAATAATTTTTATAAGCTTTTTAAGAGCATGATTATGATTTTAAAAAAATGTTTTTTTCTTTATTTAGGAGGCATGGTTTACAAAGAGGGAAAAACCATTCATTTTTTCCAAGCAGTTGAAACGAATTTTTATGAAATGTTATATTGTGTTATTTTTAATTAATTCTTTTTTCAGATTTTATGTAAAGTTTATGAATCAAGTAATAAATTATTTTTACTTCTGTATTTTAATTAGCATATTTTTTGCTTCATAATATTTCATAATAAAATTATAAATTTAATAAACTTCTTAATTAACATGCTGTAATATATATATATATATAGGGCATAAAGTTTGTTTTCTGGTGTCACATGTATATTTCACAATTTTGTATGCAAATCTCGAACTTTATAATAAATAGGAATACTTTTTTAGTATCACTTTCTAAATGGTAAATATTAAGCTTAAATTTATTACATATCATGTTTGTAAAAAAATATAGGTAAAATTAAAATGCATTAAATTTTAAGATAAAGTGATGTATTAATTTTTGAAAAAAATTTGTTAAAGGCATAATTGTATTAAGCATTGAGAATTTTAATGGAAGCAAGGCATTGAAAATTAAGGTCAGTTGGTGAAGTTTTATACTTATTCAAAAAACATGACATTATGCTTTTAATGAAAGACTTCTATCTGTTAATTCAAAGGAAATTATTTGAAAGTAAGTTAAAAATGTAATGCATTTACCATCTATTATTTCAAACAATAGCAGACTGTTGACAAACACTAAGTGCAGATAAGAATAAAAAGATTAGTTGGACGTTGTAATGCAAGCTTATGAACAAAATTTTGAATTCCTTGTAGTAACAAAATGAAGTTCATTGCTATGTTGAATTCTTTAATTTACTGAAAATATCATTTAGGAGAGAATATAATATTTTTGAAACATAAAGAACAGCTGTTCTGAGTTCTTTATAGAAATATTTCACAAAATGTCTTTTACAGTAATAATATGATCATATCAACATGCAACATGCTTACTCATATCAGTTAAATCTAAAGCAACATGTGTCTACTTTAGCTAAAATCACTAAAAAGAAAGTTCTAGAACATATCTTAATAATTGGCAATAAAACATGCAAATAAAGCATATTGTTTTTTTTTTTTCTCAGCTATTTTAGAGGCCAAATATAAATTCCAGATGCCATTTCATTATTTTATATAAAGGATATATATGTAATTTAATGTAAGGAGTAGCATATCAATTTGAACTTAATTATCAAATTAAGCTCAAGTCAATTATTAATCAAAATGATATATATACATACAGATATCATTGTTTTACTCAAAACATATTGATTTCAATGTATTTTATTATAATAAGCATCATTTTAGACAAAAATCTATTACTTTTATAGACATATCCTTTAGTATTTCATCTATGAAAAATATATTCTACACACATATACTTACTTACTGAGATATTAGAAGGAAATAATCTGAAACCTTTACAGATACAACCATTGGAATTTTACGTAAGAAAAGTATCTTCTACTCACATAATAACTTGCTGAAATAATACAAGCAAATAATCTGTAACGGTTACATGAGAAAACCATGTAAAAACAAACATGAAAAAGGTTGAGATTTTACATGAGAAAAATATGTTCTTTTTACATAATTATTTGCTGTAATATTACTAGCAAATAATCTGTAACCATTACAGATATATCGTTTGGGAATTTACATGAGAAAAATATGTTCTACTTACATAACTATATGCTGTGATATTACAAGAAAAAGATCTCTAACCATTACAGGCAAAACTTGTAATGTTACAAAGAAAACACCTGTTATTCAAATAACTCATGGCATCCCAGTTTCCATGAGTTTTCTTAGTAACCTTACAGATTTTTTTTTTACAGTGTAGAAGCGTTGGAGTTGTAGCTCAGCTAATATATTGTAGCATTTTAGCAAAGAGTTATGAAAAACAGTTTAATAAATTTGATTTCTATAATCTTAAGTTTAAATCTTATAAATTATGAAGAATGTTATTTTTTATGTTTTATGTTAACCTCTATATTTTGACTTCTATCTTATATCAATAGAAAGTATAAAGAAAAGACAAAAACTCAGCAACAAATAGAGATAACTTAATTTAAGCAGTTATGTGCAAGTAGTTAAATACGGTTAGCTGTTATGAATTCTATAATCGCAGATCTCATCCCCGTAAATACCAGCGCTCTGCTACAAACGCTGAGAGTGACTATTAAAATTTAAAAAAAGGATTAAGAATTGTATTGTTTACTCAACAAAGCAAAACAATATGCAAGTACATTTATTTTTGACCCTGTTTATAAAGAGTGAGAGCTCTCTTTAATTGGCAAAGAAAAGTCGCTGTATGTCCCTTCGGCAAGAATAAACCGTTAACAGAAGGATAAAACGAAAATTTAGGTTAGTTTTAGGATATTCTAACCAGTCTCAAAACAAAAACTGAAATTTAGAATTTAGTGACGCCAGTTATTAATCCCTGAGTTATTAGTGAAACATTTATCATGGAATAATTTGATAAAGGAATAATTGAAATCCGTTTACATAAAAGGGATAAATGTGTCTGATGTGCATTATTAGTCAAATAAGACTTTTATTGGGAAATATTTAACGGGGAAAATATACATGTTATTCGGTTCTTTATTTGCAAGTGAGAATCGACTGTAATGACCTACAAATGGGTCGGATACTACTTCAGTTTTGAACTGTCTGGAACAACATCAGTTTTGAACTGTCTGGAAGTTATGATTGACATTAAAAATGAAATATAAATATCAAAATATCAAACCTCATGAGAAAATTTTGAGACCTAGGATCTCTGGGAACTGAACAAGGAAAATTATAAATCTAAATAATGATATTTTAGAGAATTTCAACAGAACCATCAGATAGAAAAGCGATATAAGGTTGAATTCTCTCTGAATAAAGATTAATCTGATTTAACCAAATTACGAAAATGCAGATACGCCCCTTACTAAACTGATCAAAAGGTTGAAAAATGATCCACTTCTTTATATACTGTATCACATAGTTATATCACAGCATTTAAAATGGGTAGAGCTGATGAAATTAGTCGAAATTTTAAAGAAAAATTAGGGAGAAATAATTAGGATTTCACCAGCCAGTTGTCTGAACTGACAAATCTTTAATAATTATACAGCTGTAAAAATGATTTTTCCTTGAATGGTTCTGGTCCTAATTTAAAGTCACTCTTATAAAAGATACTGAGATACTGATATAGTTTCGAGAACACAAAATAACATAATAACAAGCTTTTCCCTAAATTTTTCTGCCACTAGCTACCAAAGACGCCGCGAAATTTTGGGGACAAACAGCTTTGCAGATGAACATGGAAAATCCAATTCGAAACTACTTTGAGTGATTCGTGTTTTTTTCGGAGCTACATCCAATCCACATCTGTTTTCCGCCATTATCAAACACCACAAAAGTGTCTTTGAAGAAGCAAACTAGAATGCAGAGTCTATTGAATGACTGTTTATACGTTGAGTGGGGAAGAAGGTGAAAACTAGACTGAACTTATATATGAAGCTATTAATAATATTGATAGCTTTTAATTTCAATATTCAGAAATGGAAGACAAATTGGGTGAATTTTTACAAATTTTGTCATGAACACGAAACTGGTAATGAAATCTAGAAATTTCTAAGAAAAAAAGTATTGTTCCCAAGGGGAAATTTTTCAAAGGCATTTTGTGAGTTGGGAAAAAAAAATATCAGAAGGTTTCTGGAATATAAATGGAGGTGAAACAAAACTCAAGATCTAATCAAACAAAACTAAACTAATCAAGCTAAAGGGAAAGCGAAACGAATCACGAAAAAAGAAGTCCTTAAAACTATTGAAAAAATTGATGATGCCTTTGGACTTTCAATTCCCTGTTAGTATATAAAAATTTTAATTAAGAAAACTGGAAACTCTGCGTAAATTGAGATCCTCCATTGCCAAGATGAGAAAATGCTTAATTAGCCATCAGCGATTAAGCGTAGAAATATTTGCGACATTATTTCTGGATGAATAAAAAGGACGAATTGAGAGACGTGCAAATGCAGTTTCAAGCCAAAGCACAGATGGAGCTGCTATTTACCTGAGATAATCACAAACGATGGTGAAGCAGAGTAGCTCTACTAAAGAAACTGTGTATTCCAAGCTCAGCTGCAAATATAAAAATAGAAAAAGTTGTTTTCGATTTACGAAGATATAGCAGTTTAAGAAAGATTATTTGTGTTGCAGCTTGAACTGACGCTTTACAATAAACGTCATATCGAGAAACCAGAAACTGTAAGGGAATGCTAAGGTACATGAACTAAAGAAATCGGCAAAATATTGGATAAAAAGGGATACAATAAGAGTTTTTTATAAAAGAACTGAATGGTTTACTTCAGAAGAAAGTCATTTCTGCAGATTCTAAAATCTCAGAACTAAAGCTATTTCAGGATGAAGGAAGTTATCCTGAGAACTAAAAGAAAATCGTAAAATGTCAATCTACTTATTCAGAAACTGTTATCTTATAATCTTGCCATATTCAAGTTATTTATCTGATTTTCGGATGGAGGCTCAGCGAAGAATAGGACACGAGACAAGAGTAAACTATGTCATTAATCAATGTGGTGTATTTCAAAGAATAAGTGTTAAGCCGTACCATCAAGATATATACCCTTCACCTGTCACCAAGCCAAATTAGAGAAGATAAACCTATCAAAGTTCCAGAAGTGGCCTTTGCTCGACCGTAATTATACCAGAAATAAGGAAACGGTGTGCAATTAGGGAAGAGGGAACCAAGTGGGAGAAAAACTGAGTACCTTGATTCTTGATAGTTTTGCTACCTTGCGAATAGCTTTTAAACAACATTCCAATAGTCAAGGAGAAGATGCGTCCAAACGGATTTGTTGTCGCTGTTGAATACACAGCGTCTGTGTAGCTGAGTTTATTTTAGGATGCCAACTCTCTAGTTTACCTTCGCTTTTAAATTAGATTTATTTAATAGCTGTAGAGTCTTTTAGAATTGACGGAAACTGGAGAAATTCGCAGTGCTCCCACCCGGATTCGAACTTCAAAAATCTCGAATACGCCTCAAGTGTGCTTCCAGTTACACCACGAAGGCATGCGAAAAGGAGGGATAAAGTGCCTTATATATTCCACCTTTTATGGGGAGACTGGGGATTAGGAGACCCAGACCCCAAATCCTGGTGGTGAAGAATTATCGTTCACCACCTTTTTAAGTGGGATTTAATGTCTTAAAATCCGCAATGTCCTCGCCGGTGCTTGAATATTGGACCTCCCGAATACGCGTCGAGCGATCTTCCAATTACACCACGAAGGCATGCAGAAAAGAGGGAGAAAATACCATATATAGTCACTGCAGTTATAAAATCTGTCTTTATTCTAGCTAATCATATGTTTGCTATTGATTTATGTCCTAACAATCAGTAAAGATTCAGTCTAATTGTAGTGTGGTTCTGTTTCGTTTTTTATAACCTCTGCACTCGGAATAAGACCGAGCTCATATCATTTAAGACTAAAGTACAAATTTTGCTAGTTAAGGTAACCATGTATTCCCTAGGCTGCCCATCCTAAATAGATAGATTTAAAAAAATAAACAATTTAAAATAGATCAATGATATGAACTTTATATGTTTTTTCTATCATGTTAACCTAATTCTTGCCTTTGAAAAAACACCAATTTAGAAATAAAATGTTAAAAAGGGAGAGAAAATCATTTTGTCGTGCAGTCGTTCCAGGGAAAGGAAAAAAAAAAAAAAAAGAAAAAAAAAGACCAGTATACAAAACTATCTCATCAGAAACTCTAAATCCTAGATTTTTTATTCTTCTTATGAAGATCAGACATCGCATAATACTTTGTTTATATTGTAATGATGCATTTTCAAACTTAGGAAATGGAAAAAGTAGATCCAGAGTGAAAAGTATCTTGACTAGGCCCAGTGGAGCGGAGGAAGAAGATAACTACATTATTTGTGAATTTAATAAATAATATTCTTAAATTTTGTAAAAGAAAAGTTTCTACTACTTTCGAAGTTCCGTTTTTTCCTTATTTTCTATGAAGTAATTTGATACCAAGTGATCTGCAGTAAGACCAAGTGATTTGATTTATCACTGATAAAAAAAAATAATAAAACTATGTCTTCTCAAGAATGATATATTCTAGTGAGTTAAAAAAGGAATATTTAAATCTAATCTGACAAACTGTAAGTCGAATAGTTTACATCAGAGGTCTTCGAGTCTTAGGTACCTGGCCTTACCTTACTTTCCCCTACATTATTCAACATTTTTGTGATTATCCCTGCCCTTAAGACTTCTAAATTCCTTCTCGCAATTAGGAGATTCATCTCTCGACGTGGAATTTGAAAAAACATACATTCGAAGAACTCACAAATTTTTCAGAAGGCCAACAGAGACCTCCGAAAACTATGGCCGCATTAAGTTTTCCCTTTTTACTTCCTTATACGAAGTAAAAAGGAAGTATTGTAATCGCGAAAAGTTTCAGGCAACATATTTCAACGAAAATATCCATTTTGACCGCTATCGAATGCAATTTAACGATGTTTTTGCGTGATATCTGTACGTAAGGACAGAATAAAAGACTCGTTTCCTCCAAAAAAATTATAAAACTGCTTTAAAATGAATTCTGAAGAGAATTTTTCGTGGGGTCTGTACGAACGTACGTACGTACGTACGTATCTCGCATAACTCAAAAACGAGTAGCCTCAGAACGTTGAAATTTTGTATATAGGACTGCTATAAAATGTAGATGTGCACCTCGTATTTTGGTTGCCATCGGCCGCACCAAACGTATATAAATATATTTATATATTGTTGCGTGCGTACGGGTTCGTTATGAAATGAATGCACAAGTCCGATGAAAAATGAACAAAAATTTATTATTATCACAACAAAAATGCTTAAATTTTCTCAAATTATCATGCAGTATTACAATATCTCACAGTAGTTATCTTTTAACTACTCAAATATCCAATAGAACGTAATTCAAAACAGCTAAAGAACGCTAATCCGCGAATTCGCTACAATCAACAACAGTAGTTTTCTAAACAACAACAAACTAAGCAACTACTACAAACTGAGATGTTTTCCTCCTTTTATAAGATTTTAAAATCACGCGCTAGAATTTTCCAGTACTTTCTCGAAATCAAAAAGAGATATTTATTTATTTAATGCACGCGCTCTTGTATTTTCAATTTTCCGGCTTAGCTTTCTTTTAATATTCGTCACGCGCTGCACTGCGCGAGAAATAAAACCATTTAATTTCTAATTGAACTAACATTAGCTTTTTAAATAACAAATTCGTAACACTGCCCCCTTCCCAAGGACTGCACGTCCCGGGCAGTACAATCCCTGGACAGGAAGCAAAACTTACAACTGTGGCATAAATGCATTAATAAGCATTACATTACAATAATAAACAACATGAACAATAAATGCAATACATAAAACAAATCAAATGCTATCAAATACAAATCAAATACACATTTAAAAACAAAAATGGACCATGGTCTTATATTATTTACAATTATTTACATTATGTACTATGGCCATAGTAATGAGCTAACCTGTCGTAATGAACGACTTTAGGTTTAGAGTTCGAAGACTTACGAATCCGAACCATGACGTCATTTAGCCTGTTTAGGATTGTGTGCGAACCATCCCAAGGTGACTGTAAATCAGGCCTGACTCCTTTTCGTCGAATCGGGTTCCACAACCACACCTTGTCTCCTTCGTTGGATCTATGTCCAGCAGCTCTCGTGTTGTATCTGGTCTTCACTTTCTCCGTCGCCAAGTTCACTCGCTTTCGTGCGGAACGGTGCATCACTTCAAAACGGGCCTTGACATCTTGGATGTGTTCCTCAGGCGATGAAGGCGCATCCGTACGGCGATGAAACAGGCGGTCACAAGGCAGACGAAGGTCTCGACCGAAGAGCATCTGAGATGGAGAATAGCTGGTAGTCTGGTGTTTCTTTTCGACCCTAGCATGATTTCGGCTGTTTCTCGAGCTGGTTCTTTCGGACAAAGCGTCGGCATTTCCAGGTGAGGATCGATCCCTTCTTAGGATGGATAGTCATGTCTTCAGATCCTGAAAGCAGTTTGTTGTTTTTCAAGTCTAAGGAAAAATTGTATTTCCTTAAAAAGTCCAATCCGAGTATGCATGGATCTGTAATATCCGCCACATATGCCGTGTGATGGTAGGCGGCACTTCCAAACGTGATGTTTACGTTTAACTTCCCAGTTATGTCGATCTTGTCACCAGACGCAGTCTGAAGGGTAACACAGGATGGCGTCCAAATAAGTTTATCTTTAAACTGTTCAGCTAAATCTTTCCTAATGATGGTAACATTAGCTCCTGTGTCAATGATCATTCTGCAAGGAACTCCATCGATATTCCCATTGATGGACAGTCCGTTATTGTTGCCACTCACTGTATAAATTTTAAGAGCTTTAAAACAAGGTTTTTCACTATCTGGCAACCTCCGTTCCTCGATATGGTCACTAATTTGTTTACTGCGTTGTTGCTGGGAAATGGTCTTATTTTCCGTACCTCGGGGTGTTCTGCAGTTTCTTCGTATGTGGCCTTCAACTCCGCAGTTCCAGCACTTTAGAATTAGTTTCTTTTCACTTCTGTTCCGTCTCAAGCCACTGACTTGTCTGGTAAAATCATCTGCTTTATATTCCGTACCCTGGGGAGTTCTGCAATTCCGTCTTAGGTGACCTTCACTACCACATCTCCAACACCTTAGAGCCACTTTCTTCTCGCTCCTACTCCGTATCAAATCTTCGACTTGTCTGGCTAAATAATCTAAACGAGCCATCAGTTGATCCACTGGCTCATGGACTCGCACAGCTCTAACTGGGTAGCGATCTCTACTAGTTGCTTGCTGGGCTGCCTCGAACTTCATGGCGTACAACAGAGCGCTTTTTAAATCTTTTACATCCGCCATTCGTAGAGCTTTCTGTATTTCAGTATCTCGGATGCCGTCGATAAAGTATTGCAAGGACAGGATTTCCCTTGTTTCTGTCGGGCATTCCGAAAAGGCGAGATGGGACAGCCTTTCAACATCCGCGGCGAGCTCCTGAAGTGTTTCGGTAGGCTTCTGTTGACGAGATTTTAATTGGAGCCTGCTGTAGTCTTTTAAACACTTCTCCCCAAAGCGCAACTCCAAGGCGCCGGACAGAGCTTCGAAATCTAACCTTTTGTTTTCGGGAAGAGTCTGAAGGATATCCGCTGCGTCGGCTCTTAGAGAAGCGGCGAGATGACAGGCCTTAGCTTGGGAATCCCATCCATTCGCATCCGCCACGATAGAAAATTGTGTCTTATACACCTGCCAGGAGGTCTTCCCATCATATGTGGATAGCTTCAGAGGTGGACGAGCAGGTATTGGTAAGAATTTAAAATCATCACTCCTGCTCCCTGCCGACGCTACGAATTTCTTTAAAGTATCCATTTCTTTGGCAACTGCAGAAACTCTCTCATCAATTTGTTCTTTTACAGAAGAAACTCTTTCTTCTATTTCTTCTTTCACCGAAGAAACTCTTTCTTCAATATGTCCAACTTTATTTTCAACTGCGTCAATTCTGCCTTCCATAGCTTCAAATTTATTTTCTATTATGCAAGTAATTTCTCTTTTCATTTCTTCTTGACCAGCTTGAACGGCTTTCATTTCGTCCTTAAGGGATTCCTGGCCCAATTTCATTTCTTCCTTAACGGATTCCTGGCCCAATTTCATTTCTTCCTTAAATGATGCTTGGCCAGCTTCCATCTTTTCTTGGAATGCAGCAAAAGCACTAATGAGCTGTCTCAATTGTTCTTCCATCGCTCTTGTTATTGGCATTCAAACCCCACTCCTGACACCAAAAATTGTTGCGTGCGTACGGGTTCGTTATGAAATGAATGCACAAGTCCGATGAAAAATGAACAAAAATTTATTATTATCACAACAAAAATGCTTAAATTTTCTCAAATTATCATGCAGTATTACAATATCTCACAGTAGTTATCTTTTAACTACTCAAATATCCAATAGAACGTAATTCAAAACAGCTAAAGAACGCTAATCCGCGAATTCGCTACAATCAACAACAGTAGTTTTCTAAACAACAACAAACTAAGCAACTACTACAAACTGAGATGTTTTCCTCCTTTTATAAGATTTTAAAATCACGCGCTAGAATTTTCCAGTACTTTCTCGAAATCAAAAAGAGATATTTATTTATTTAATGCACGCGCTCTTGTATTTTCAATTTTCCGGCTTAGCTTTCTTTTAATATTCGTCACGCGCTGCACTGCGCGAGAAATAAAACCATTTAATTTCTAATTGAACTAACATTAGCTTTTTAAATACCAAATTCGTAACAATATATATCCACTCTGTTACCCGGCTCAGGATCTCAGTTTCTTTACTCTTATATGTTTGTAAATTGTATATTTTTTGCTTTAAAAATGATTGAATTATGTAGTTTTTATCTTCCGGTTAAGGTTTTTCTGCCTTTCGTAATTCTGGAAGCAATATTTGTACAATTATCAACAATTTAAAAGCTAATCAAAATCGTAAAAACAACCTTGTATTTAGCGTAAGTATAATGAAACACTCAATCGGTTTCGAGGGCAGCTAAAGGTCCCTCCTCATCAGGAGAAAGAAATACCTAGAAAGAAGAAAATAAAGGAGAAGGAGTCTCAGCAAAAATGCCGATAGATGGCGTTACTTCCTCGCGTTTGGTACTACCAGAGGGTATAAAAATCCGTTCAGTGGTTGCTTTCCATTATTTGAAGTTCAGATTTTGAGCGTAAAGGTGCATTTGCCCCTCGCTCCCTATTTTAACTTCTGTAATTTTTCTTGTCCTTTATGCTTGATCAGATAGCCTGGCTCAGTAAAAGTAGGCGGCCAGTGCAACTCTGATTAAAAATCCAGTTATAACCACGTACAGTGCTGATAAGGACCACGTGTTTCTGAGACTCCTTCTCCTTTATTTTCTTCTTTCTAGGTATTTCTTTCTCCTGATGAGGAGGGACCTTTAGCTGCCCTCGAAATCGATTGAGTGTTTCATTATACTTACGCTAAATACAAGGTTGTTTTTAAGATTTTGATTGTCACATTAGCGTGTTTCTCTTCTAGTCTAATTTAAAAGCTGTTTAAGTGCGGTTAAGTTTTAAATAACATGGCGGATATATTTGTTTACCTTTGAAACAGCAGAATTGTAGATTTGTTGCCAATCTAGAGAGACTAAGCTTCGCAAAACAAAAATAACGCCTTCATTTATTATTGCGAATTAAATCATGCTTAATCCTTTCTGAAATTTTTTCGAGGAAATATGTGTTTAAGATTTACTTCGTAATTTTTAATGCAGATATTTTGAGTTTTTATGTATTTTTGCCTTGTCGTGAAATGAGAACTGAATGAATTAAATGAGAAATACTAAATCGTCTGTGAAAAACTGTTGCTTTTCTGTTTTGTTTGCTTAATTTCTTTCATACATCGTTTTAGCTTTATTATAGTATTTGAATAGAACATGTGGCAACGATACTTCTTCAAATGATATAAATTTTGTGCATTCAGAGTGTCGTTATAGTAAACAAATATAGTGAATTTTAAAGAGTGCATTTATTCTATTGTGGTTTATGCGCTGTCGACGAAGTAGATTTAATTCAATCCAATCAAGTTAAATGAAATTCAAGAAAAAAATGCGTATAATTTAATATTCCATACAAGGATGTCATGTGGTGTACACATCAGATTTTTTCTGTATCGAAAGCTGTCGCATTTGTTACATACACATATAACGTTCTATGGCTGTTACATTTTTCTCATTTGTAAATGTTTAATTTCAAAAATATATATTTTCTTTTAACTAGTCTATTCCATTTACAATAAGTATAAAATAATATTAAAAGTTAAGTATTATATTTAAGAAAAATAAATAAATAAAGGAAAAAAATGTACACTGCGAAAAAAAGGGGGGATAGTTTCATATCTCCTGTTCTACTTGGCTGATTGACAAAATTCAAATTGCATCTTTCATGTCTCGAACGTACGACTTAGGATAGATATTAGATTTATATATAGCATTGTTCTAACATCTGTATTTTGACACAAAATCGCACTTTTCTGAAATAATATACCAATGTTTTTCCATATTTCGATTCTACGACTCAAATTATGCGTAGATATTAAATTTTGTAAAATTCGGTGCCAAATTTACGAAGAAATTTAAGAATTTATCTTGGCGAAATATTTTCAGTTTGAGCTAAGAATAATTCACTTGGCGAAATTCTTAATATATGACAACCAATTTTCCTTTCCCTTCCATTATGCCTGAGTGGAAAAAACGCCACCTCATTCCTACCTTTTTACATTGTGCATAAATGGAAAAAAAGTCAGTTCGTTTCTACTTCCAAATAATTTTAACAAAATGTTTAAACCACATCTGATGTTTTATCGCTTTCAACAAATATGCCAAATTTCAAAACGCGCCAATATATAAATTCATGTATATCTTCGGAAATTTTGAATAAAAAATTGTAATTTTTTTACAGATATGCTTAGAAATACGACTACTTTAAGATGATGGTAAAACTTTTATAGATTATAATTGAAAATTCTTTTAGAAAAATTTATAAAAATTATTTAAAAATACGAATTTTAAAATAAATCATAAAAATGCATGAATTTTATTTGGAATGCACCTGAATTTCGAAATGTGAAAGGAAGAATCAAATAAGCTGGATAAAAAAAAAGATAGATTAATAAATATATACCAAACTCAATTAATATTGAGGAGCTAAAATTTTAAGAGCTAATATTTTAAAAACTACTCCTGCGATTTTTACGAAACTTGGTAGTTTGGCGTAATTTGAGTTGTAGAATTGAAATATGGAAAAAAATTGGTATGTTATTTCAGAAAAAGTCCGATTTTGTGTCAAAATACCTATATAAGAACAATGCTATATATAAATCTAATAAATATTCTAATTCGCGCTTTCGAGACAAGAAAAACGCAAGTTGAATTTCTTTAATCTGTCCAGTAGAACGGGAGATGTAGAACTATCCTCTTTTTAATCCAAAGGGATTTGAGTCCCGACGGACTCTTACTTTCGTTTTGGCATTTTGCGTTGATTCATTATAAAATGTCCGTTTCACTTTTCAAAATGTTGCCACCAAATGTTAGCGCCCTGCATTATGTTTGAAGAAATTAAATAATGAAAAATCTGCATAAATGTATGTATATTTCTCGCATTGTTATAAAACAACAGTGCATAGAGCCATCTAATTTTGAATGACGTAATCCTCCTACGAATATGGGCATGTGGCAGATCAAATTTGAAATTTCGAATTTGTTTTATGATCGATTTCATATATTATAAAACTTTAACGAATTTTTGAATAACAAACTCAACGATTTAAAAGCGAGCAAGGGCAGCACTCTACCGGAGGGGGGAAACCGTTTTATCTCCAGCGCGTATCGGAAATTCTAAAAATATGCTCATTTTAAAATTATTTTGCGACATTACTATTGAACTAAATTTTATGGTTTAAGTGCAAAGGCGTTTATTATATGGTTTATTTATATTTGATAAATAAAAGTAACACGCAAAACGTTAAAAAAACGCCCCTTTGAACGTAATTTAAAATCTGAAACATTTCAGATATTTTTTTTTTTTTTTTTTTTTTTTTTTTTTTTTTTTTTCCGCAGGTTACCAAAACTGTACCCATGACTATTTCTCAAACGAAGTTCGATGTGTTCCTCTTTTTGGCCTTACAAGATCAACGATTTCGCTATCCACCGAGAAGTAATGGCTTGCAAGTAGTTCTTGTAGCAAAGTGGTAACAGATGATCACAGACATTCAAGAAAGAGAAATGTTAGAATTCTTTACTATGACGTTTGTAGCATTTCAAAAACTGAAATTTCTTTAAAAGTATCCCTTAATATTCTAAAGTATTATGAAAAGATCATTTTTCAAACTTACTTCTCTTTAAACTATACGTGAAAAGGGTAGATGACAAAATTAATCGGTAGCACTATTACTCTTGTCAAAGAAGTAGAAAGAAGCTTTCAGATAAATAAATTGGAAAATAGTGTTAATATTTTATAGAAATGATAAATGTTCTATAAAAGTTTTTAATATTTGCCCACTAAGTGAAAATATATATGTAAATATATATTAGCATAAGCATTTTACTTTCTTTTACAGCAGAAATATTTGAAAGTTTCATCTTGAAACGGAGAAGACCTTTCTGTGTGAGATTCTAAATTATATACTGCTATGTCAGTTAGCTACTCGTACGAACATTATTGCTGAGCGACATAGCAGTAACGATCAAATAATGACCTTCCGGGCAGAGGGAGGAGGCTAACGACAAAATGTATTGTTAACCGCCACATTTAGCAATGAACTGTTGCAGTAATATACTTCGTAACTTTTGCTCATCTAATGCATATATGTGTTGAAATTAATTTTCGCTTTGATGTATGTCGACTAATAGGAGATGCACACATAAATTAACTCATAAGCAAACTTCCATCTTCTCATAAATTGTAGCAGGATATATTTTTATAGTAAGAAAAAGAATTTTATGCAGCTAATCAAATTCTTTTTAAGGAACGCTTTGTACTATTGCTTTTCTTTCCTATTTTTATGCAAAACCATTATTTAAGATTTAAGAAATATAAGCAACTGTGATACTGATATTTATAATAACAACGAAATCGTTTTTCAAACAGCAGATATTTTATTAACAATCTTGTTATCATCCAAGAGACATAAAAACTTTTGTATTTACTTTCATATTACTTTAGTATTTATTTGTATTTGATTTTAACCTTATAAAGGATACATCTTATAACGGATTTAAAAATGGCATATGCTTGCCAATGTATTGACAATTTTCAGCGTCAAAATATATATGGCAGATATATATGGGCAATATATGGGCATAGTTAATATGTATACAGTAAATATTATTTCAGGATTCACTTCTTAATAAACTGCTATAGTTATAGCGACAGTTCCATTACAATGTTATTCCCACCAACTGATGAAATTCATAATTCATCCTAAATTCATTTAGCTGTTCATTTTCCAGTGTTACTACGTCTTTTTTACTCATGAAAATGGGGATCATCAAAAGGAGCATTTGTTATATCGACTCCGCAAAACAAACTGCGTGGCCTGGAAAGCCAATATACCTTTTAAATTAGCTTACTTATATGCAGAAATCGCAAAGTCACTGTTGTATAGTCTTGCACAAAGTAAGCTAAGCTAATATTTCAAACATTAAGTATTTTTTTCCTACGCATTGAAATCAGTTTTTTCATGTGAAGAGCAGAAGTAAAAACAAGTAAACACAATTTATTACGGCATGCTTAGAGTTCAAACAAAAGTATTAAGCCGTAAACATTTATATTTATATTTTTTTCATCATTACTTAAAACTGAAAGCTAAACTTAACCACATTTTAATAAAAATTAAGACTGCAAAATAAATTTTCATCGAAATAAGTCCTTTAAAAATTTTAACTTATTTGTTTAAATAAAAGAAAGTCATTAAATTCGGAGCATTTTTTACTGAACATAATTAACTTTCAAACTAACCATTTATTTTGAACGATTCATCTGTTGCTCCACATATAGTAAAGATGCGCCATCTATTGATGGGAAATAGCATCAAGTAATTTCAGATCTTTTAAAGTCAAGTTTTGAAAATTATCGCAACCGCAATTTAGTACCAAACTGACAAGTTTCAGATGACTTGGTGCGATTCTCTGAAAGCGCTGCCAATAAAACGATATATTCAAAAACTAATAAAACAAATTACGAAAAATAAGCTAAGGCGCGACAGAAAGATAAAATAGAGAATAAATCGATTTTAGCTATCATCTTCCTATGGATATACACCCGGATGAGAATGATTTTGCGTTCCCATGGTGATGGTAAAAGCCATTTATCACTAATAGGTTATTCAGGTTGTTTTATTATTTATTTATTTACCTGAAATTTATAAACGATTTACCGATAATTCTTTTTCTTACTACATGAAATTGAAAACATTATTTTACATCTTTAATATTTAGAAATAAAAGTGAGTAGCTGATGTTGAAGACGTTTATAGGCTAGCTTTTGTGTTTTTCACACTGCATTGCGTTACGCTCCCAAAATATTTATTTTCAGCTTGATCTGTCAAATTCACACTTCTGAGAGGTGTTGCATTCATCCGCCATACATACGTTAACTAAAACAGTACATGCCATTACAGGTTTAAAAGCTAAAATATCTATCAAATTGTTATAATTTATAAGGCCACTAATTGGCATAATTTATAATATATTTTTCCCACTAGATTACCAATTATTTATGACTAGTTAGATTCATAAAACATCTAATTTGTATAATTGATAACGATTAAAATTATCAGTATTATCATTATTAATGCAATTAGAAAATTATCATTATTGTAATTAACTTCAACACCGGCAGCGACGATGAGGATAGAAGAAATCACACAACAATGAATTACAACATAAATCGTTTCAATCAGTTACAGTTAACACACAATATTTACAATCATCCCTAATCTTTTCCTGGAGTTAACTAATTTGTGTCTATTTCTAAAGTTAGCATTTGTTCAAACAAAAACAGAAGAGACTTGACACAGCAAAAATTTTAAACGAATGGTTGTGAGCCTGGATTAAACGTTGCAATATGCTAATACACAGTGTAATGATTTCCGAAAGAGTTCATGTAATTATTTTCATTTCTGTAGGTATGACTGTAAATTATTTATTGTAATCAGACAGAATGGGTCCTAAGAAATAGCTAGCAGTAAGTTCTGGTTGTCATTCTATTAATATTTTTCAAAATAGAATTATGTATGACGCGGTAAGAAAGTCAGATACGAGATATAGGTTTAAAAATAAGTTATGTGTAGGCCTAATAAGTTACGAGTACTTTTTACCTTTTAATAAATGTTTGTTTACTTTTAAAAATACCTTATAAATTGTAGAGTTCCTCACTCCTTTTGTCTAAGATGAACGTCGAGGAACCTAGTGAACTGTGTAGCGAATTATCGCTGAGTCCAAATAACTCAAGAAGGATTAAACTATCCTTATTTTACTCAAATAAGAATAGCAGTCGGCCCCTTTCTCGGGCTTACAACAAAGGGTTTAACTCATCTCGGGGTTTAACTCAGAATAAAAAATAAGAAACTAAACTGTAGCTAACTAAAGGAGACTTAGCCGAAGCTAAACGCTACTATCTAACGTAGTTGGCCCTTAATTTAAACTAGCCGGCAAGTATCAAAAGGCACGTTATAATACGGCCGAGAGTAACAGCTTCAACAGAGACTTAACCCAGAGGCAAACACGCACTACTAAGAATTCCTAGCTCTCTCTCTCACGAAGTAAGTTGAACTCCCTTAAACACTTTTTCTAACTCATTTACATTTAAATACATTCTAAGAACTCATTCTGGGGTGGGGGGAGTTGTAAGTAGAAACAAGAATTAATAGGAAAGGTTTTCCGAATTAAAATAACTGTTATAAAATTAAAATATACCTTACAAAATGACTAAATAAAGTTCCAAATACGCAAGCTAACAGTTTTGATGTAAAAAATTGGTTCAAGCAACATTTTGGTATTATAAATATCAGAATTAAACAGTTTCAAAATAAACTTCGCAATCATTAATCATGTTTAAATGACTAATTATGGATAATCAACATAAATTCATGTAGACAAAGTGGCAATCTTTAAGGCAATACGTGTGCTTTAGTGAAAAACTGGTTAATTCAAAAATAAATAAATAAATAAATAAAAATAATAAAGACTTTCTTATCAAAATATTTTTATGTACGGAAATCCAGAATATATGAGGAAAAAAAGTTAATCTCCGTACATTTTACTAAAAAGTATAATATAATCAAAATTTTTGTAATTTGAAAAATCTACCTTCTTTGATTCATTTCTTAAAAATGGAATCACTAATCTATAACCAACCGTTGAAGAGGTAGTTAGTCGTACAATCCTTCTGAAATACCCCCTATAGCTTCTATCGTACAAATCATATGTTAAAATCAGGAGAAAAAAAATAATTCATAGAAGTTTGTAAAATAGATGAAATCCGAATCTGTTTTGAATTTTATCAAATGGGAAAAGGAAAAAAAAAAGGTGCCTTCAAACGTTTGAATGACTTGTAATAACTGGGATGATACGCAATGATTGCCGCAGAAGAGTCTGTATCGCAGTGGGAATATCAATGATGTAGATTTTAATCTTATCTAATTTTTGGAGATTTGACCTATAACTAGGGGGCAACGTGAGACACAGTCATACATGAACTTGATATATTCTCAACATTTTCAAAGAGTTTTGCAGTTTCCCCGCTTTGGTACATGAAAATCATATCTAATCATTATTTCTTGTATTTTACTTGATTTATTTCTTTAATGTTATAAAGTAGTTTTATTGGATCCAGTCCATCATTCCGAAACTGAACCATGCTTTGGTGATAATCCATAAAATCTAAAAAAATTGTGCAGAAAAAAGGCCAGTAAGAATAATTAAAACAAAAATAACTAAAACAAATTGAAAGTTTCCATTTTTATTAACATTCACAATAGGCTTAATCTTATTAATTTGCAAGTTCAATGTAGTTCTAGCACAATATTGACTAAAAAGAAAGGTCCCCTTCGAACAAAAATAGGCGCAAAAACTCTCGTTTCGAGCATTTGCTAGGCTGCGACAGTTTTTGATGAAACATTTACGAGACTGAAAAAAAGATAAATGAGATATTCTTTTCTTCCTGTAAGGTGACATGGCCACCTTTGACATTATGAGAGATAACTTCATTTCAACCGCTGAATAAAGAACCATCTTCCAGGAAAAGGTTCACCATGAATACATTTCCAAAAACAGGAAGAAAAATATAGATTTTTTTTTTTTTTTTTTTTTTTTTTTTTTTTTTTTACCCTTGCTTCTCTTTCTCTTCTCTTTGAGAACTCCACACTGAATAAGATACGGGTTTTTATTAGCACTTTCCAAAAGAGGATAAATGTCATAAGTACATCATTATGTGCACAAAGAGGATCGGAAAGCTCGGTTGATGCTACTAGTAAAGATATTATTTCCCAGTCAAAGTAAGAGGAGATACTATCTTTTGTAAAACGCAGTATTTTTTTTTTTTTTTTTTTTTTTCTGTTTTTTTCCTTATACTTGTATTTATATGAGTATCGTTTGCTTCATTTTATTCTTGCAAACAGCGTAAATTTCTTTTGTTTTTCTTCCTTTAGTTTTGAACTTTATGTGTGGCAACAAGATAATTGTTTTGATAGAATTGTGTTTGTGACAGCCATGTAGAATGGCTCGCTTATTTTGTATCAATTATTTCGCATCGCTGACATCTTATTTATAATTAGTGTAATGAAATAAAAGTGAAGGAATACAGTCCATGTGTTACGTATTTATTGTTTGTGAAACATATTAAGTAAAGATCACTTATTAACTTGTTTTGTACCGTTTGAATCAGTGCATTTTTGAACTGTATCTTTTGTTATTTTAAGTTGTGTAAATTCTTTTGGTGCCATCTCAGATTTCTTAATAATTACTGTGTATTATCAGTAGAAGTATTAGGCATTCTCGTGAATAATTTATCTCTTTCGTTGTTATTTGTGAAATACTGCATATATAATCAATAAAAACTAAACAGCTAGACTAACTGCTTGACAGAAAGTTGTTGGTCAGAAAGTGCGCTTTGTTTTCATGACTACATTCTCCATTAAAATTTCCTTCCATACTCTAGAAGGAAATTTTAATGGAGAATGGGTACTTTTCCGTTTCGCCGGCGCAAGCCTCGCCATTTCCCTTTCTCCGGCGCAAATCTCGTCAAGCAGACTTTATTGGCGACAACACACAGTGTACACATAAAAAAATGTTAACAAATGTTAATTCTATGAATTTTTTTATTTTTTTTTTTTATTTTTTTTTTTTATTTTGGAAGCATAAATATTTTAATATCGTTTAGAATTTTTTCAAATGGGTCTTTTGTGTCCTTTCGCCACATAAATTCAGCGTGGTAACTTTCCAGATGATGCCGAGCAGTTCCTCTGTGTTTCTTATTCCGCCATTTTGCGCTTCCCCATAATCTTTCAATTTTTGGCGTGTGCGTTCTAGTTTCCGGATCTACAAAATTGTATTTATGGTTCACTTTGAAATGCTCGAAACTTTCCTCTTCCAGTTTTTCAGTGCAATATGATTTCCATGAATCGGAATATATTGTAGTTCCTTTTTCGATGTTTTCATTTATTGCCTCTAATATAATACTCATGGATCGGTTTGGCACCATCACAGGGAAACATTCGTTTGTTTCACGACAAACTCCACCAAAGATCCACTGTTGTGGTAAAATCCGTCCCGCGTTGTTTTTGCGCTTCGTGAACATACTTTCATCCACTTCAACGATCATACCAGGTCCTCCTATTTTGCGTTGTTGACGTTTAAGTAAAGAATCCATGCAAACCTCTCGCATGTAGTTATTCCAATCCGCAACTGTTCCGTGACTGATTTCCAACTGCTTTTCACACCATTAACTGAAGTTAATTCTTCACTCCAACCATAAATGAATCTTAAACACTTCAAGAAACTCAATCTCGATGATTCAAACCATGTGCCTTTCCGTATACTTCTTTTACTGCGGCAAGTTGAAAGGTTGCAACGCCATTGAATTTCGTCTCCGAAATATAATTTCATTTCATGATTATTTTCACAAATAGCAATGTTAGGCAAAACGCCTTTCGCTTGAAAAAATCTGACGGATTCTTCCTCTGTCCTGGGCAAATCCCAAATTTTCATTGGTTTTTCATCCATTTTTGACATATTTGTAAAATACGTTAATTTAAGAATTTAAAGACGTTAAATTAAAGATTTACTATGCTTTCATGGTATAACCTCTTGATTCGCCGGTTAATATCACGTGATCCCAAACGATCTCATCTCACGTAAAATATGCTACAAAAATCTGATTCTCTCAGGAATTACATTAATTTCATTAATTACTACATTAATTTCAAGTTAAATCTCAGTATGGAATACGAGTTTAAAGTGCAAGAATTATTTCAATATTATAATTAAAAAAATTCTGTGTAACTGTATGCCAATATTGAAAAAAAAAAAAGGTAAATCTGATAATAAATCTCAGCGACTTGTTTTGAAAAAGTGCCGTGAAAGGTTATCAGCGAAGATATTCGCTTTGGCATCAGTTCTACCATTTTCGGCGACTTTATCGCTTGCGCCGGCGAAATGGGAAATTGCGCCGGCCAAACGGAAAAGTACCGGAGAATGTAGTCATAGTGTTTCTCTGTTCTCATTACTGATACTTTAATCATTTTACCTCCTTTCACTGGTGTGCTGAAAACAAAATAATCTTTGTTTCTATCATTTCTTGAAACAGTACATTAATACTGCGTATTCAGGGTTTTTAATTCAGATGGAGGCATGCTGAGCTATTTATTCCTTAGTTTTTGAATGAAACTGTAATTCCAGTCGGAGCCCAATATAATACGAGATCCGGTATTTTATTTCATTATTTAACTATTTATCAATAAGTTAATAAATTGATAAATTTTTGTTTAGCTCTTCATATTTTATGAAATGTTATTATTAAATTATCTTAATTAGTAGCTGTTTAATTAATTATTTTTATTTACTTATCGTTATTCCTTCTTCCCGACGGCCTTCCATAGCGCTTTAGGGCTTGTTATTTTAGAAATTAGCCCTTGCATTAAATACAAGGTTATATGTGCCTGAATTAGTTTGCCTTGGCCTAAATATTCACGAAGTAAATGCAATTAGTGAAGCTGATAAAACAATTCACTAGTAGCAAGGAGGGGTAACAAAGTAACCAGTCAGTGATATCTGCTAAAGGCTTTCGCCCAAACTCAAGAAGGTGCTTAGGTACACTGCGAAAAGTAAAAGAGACAGTTCTATATCTCTCGTTCTACTGGGCCGATTGACGAAATTCATATTGCGTTTTTCATGTCTCGAAAGCCTGACTTAGGATGTGCATTAGATTTATATATAGCATTGTTATAATATAAGTCATTTGACACAAAATCGGACTTTTTTTCTGAAATGACATGCCAATTTTTCCCTATTTCGATTCTACGACTCAAAATATGCTTAAATATTAAATTTTGTAAAATTTGGTGGAAATTTACGGAGAAACTCAAAACGTTATCTCGGCTCATCTTTTTTTGTTTGCACCAAGAATAATTCACTCGGCCAACTTCTTAATATATGGCAACCTATTTTCTTTTCCCTTTTCACATTGTGTATGAGCGGAAAAAATCGCATCATTTTAACAAAGTGCCTACCTTATTTCATCTTATTACCGCTTTCAACAAATATGCCACACTTCAGAACGCGCCAATATATGAATTCAAGTATAATTTCAGAAATTTGGAATTTAACACACTAATTGTTTGCACATATACTTAGAAATACATATACTTTAAGATGACAATAAAAATTTTATAGATTATAATTCAAAATATTTTTCGAAAAATTTATTAAAATTATTTTAAAATACAAATTTTTAAAATAAATCGTAAAAAATGAGCGAATTTTACTTTGAATGAACCTAAATTTCGAAATGTGAAAGGAAAAATCAAATGAGTTTAATAATAAAAGAGAGGTTAATAAATATATACCAAATTCACTTAACATTGAGAAGCTAAAATTTTGAGAGCTAATTTTTTTAAAAACTACTGGTGCGATTTTTGCAAAACCTGCCAGGTTGGCATAATTTGAGTCGCAGAATCGAAATACGGAAAAAAAATTGCCATGTCATTTCAGAAAAGTCCGATTTTGTGTCAAAATACGTATGTTAGAACACCGCTATATATAAATCTAATACATATCCTAAATAGCTCTCTCGAGACATGAAACTTGTATTTCGTCAATCGGTCCACTGTAGAACGGGAAATGCAAAACTGCCCTTTTTTTCGCACTGTACATTAATTAATTTGCTTAATGGTGGGAGCTGAAAGAAGTAGATATAGGCCAAATAATAAGATAGTCATGTTATTTAATATAATATCCTCCAAATGTAAGTGGGCTTTTTTATATACAAGTAATTAATTATAATTTATGTAAAATTAATAAAAAGATTTTCACTTATCCTTTTCTATTACGCATGTTAAGGAGTTTAGTAATAGTTTAGCCTACGGTATTCTTTATTATTCTTTTGTTACACAATAAAGGATTTCTTTGAATTTCATTTTGATGTTAAAGATGTTTAAAGACATTTCGTTTTCCATTTTATATTACACTAGCGGAAGTGGCCGATGGCAGTTAAGTTAGATTGAGAGAAATGAACAGAAAGAACGATACCACTGTAATACTTCTCTAATAACGATGAAAAAAGTACGATTCATAGTCATACGTTATTCAGTCTGATGCGATGTGGAACCCACGTAAAACATTTCGATGGAAAAATAAACTAATTCTCTCTCATTATAACAGTAACTATGGCACTCAGTTTTTAATGATTTTCGTCTTCCTAAAAGCTCAAGTTCCATCCAATATTTTACCTATATTCAAATTTAGTTGATTAAATGTGGTAAAACATGTATCATAAATGAACAGAAATCAATAGCGCGAACAAACGAACAAACACATAAACAGATATTCTTCTTTATATGTGTAGATTTTGTAAAACTTACGAATTTTTTATTAACAAACTCTACGATTTGAAAACGAGCAACAATAGAAATACTTTTCGAAATAAAGCATTTTTATCTGTAACGCGCGAGGCTGTTGCCAAAAATGAGTGCTAAATTTAGCGCTTTCAGAATTTTTAATTAATATTTCGTCTGATTAAAGTAGTACGAAGATGGAATACTCGAAATGGCTTCCCGCGAATTTTTGGAATCGGGAATAACGTATTGAATGTTTGGCAATGCTATTTTTATTTCATCGTAAAACTTAGAAATTTTTTACTAACAAATTCTAGGATTTGAAAGCGAGCAGTAGCAACAACTTTAGAAATAATGCAGATTTTCATCTCTAGCTTGTACCTTGAAGACACCTTTACTCCTAATTTCAGCTTTGATCCTGAAACTGAGCAAGAAGTCCAAGAATTCAAACGAGAATTTAATTCATCACACTGATGTAAATTATTTATTACCTACCTCCCCTAGAGAAGTACAGAACGTCATTAAGAATCTCAAGATCAGAAAAGTACAAGCATACGATTCAATCTTCAATAAATCTATCAGAGAACTACCCTGCCGTTACATCGTATAATTAACAAATCTCTTTAATGCCTGCCTTCGTTTAAATTATTTTCCACATCAATGCTGCACACAATGGAAGCATGCTATAGTCATAAACTTCCTTAAACCAGGTAAAAATCTAAAAGAAACCACCAGTTACCGCCCAATAAGTGTACTTCCTTGCATTGGTAAGCGTTTCGAAAAAATCATTAAAATTCGATTAATTAATCACCTAGAAAAAAATAATATCATCGACTCTGAACAATATGGGTTTCTCCGAGGACATAGTACCACACACCAGCTCATTAATGTGACTGAATTTATTGCTGATGCTTTTATTAAGAAAAATGCTGTTGCTGCATGCTTTTTAAACATAGAAAAGGCATTCGACAGAGTATGGCATGCTGGCCTTTTATTCAAAATGCAAAAAGCACTTTTTCCTATAAATGTCATCAAATTAATATACTCCTATTTAAAAAATCGTACATTTCAAGTTCGAATTGGAAAATCTTTTTCCAATAGAAAAATCGTTAAAAGTGGCGTCCCCAAAGAAAGCATTTTATCACCAATCCTAATTTTAACATCGTTATAAATGACATGTCACAGCTTCACAGCCATTAAATGCAAAAATCGCTAAATATGCTGATGATACTGTCGTTCTTATGAAGTCTTTAAAACGCAACTCGCTATGGACAAATTTAAGTTCGTAGTTGACATCACTGATCATTGGTTCAAGATCTGGAGAATTAAATTAAACACAAATACGTATAACGTCACTATTTTTAGAAGATATATGAAGAATACTCCTGTTGACATTGATATTCAAATGAATAATGTGAAAATACCAGTTAACAGCTTATTAAATAGACTAGACTAGAAGAGAAACACGCTAATGTGACAATCAAAATCGTAAAAAAACAACCTTATATTTAGCGTAGGTATAATGAAACAAATCGATTTCGAGGGCAGCTAAAGGTCCCTCCTCATCAGGAGAAAGAAATACATAGAAAGAAGAAAATAGGAATCACAGAAACACGTGGTGCTTATCAGCACTGCACGTGGTTATAACTAGATTTTTAATCAGAGTTGCACTGGCCGCCTACTTTTACTGAGCCAGGCTGTCTGATCAAGTATAAAGAAATATTAGCGAAGTTAAAATAGGGAGCGAGGGGCAAATGCACATTACGCTCAAAATCTGAACTTCAAATAATGGAAAGCAACCACTGAACGGATTTTTATACCCTCTGGTAGTACCAAGTGCGAGGAGGTAACGCCATCTATCGGCAAAAATAATTGAATTAAGACAGTAGAATTTTAAAGGCATTAGGAAGGACTGGATTGGACTTCAAATCATTAACTAAACTTTCTAAATCTTTGTGAATGTGAAAAGCCTCAAGAAAATCCAATTCGCCTATGGAAGAAGCCTTTTGGATGATTTTTGCAGACCCAAAATCAAAATTATGGTTAAAAGTCCAGCTATGATACGCTATTGAAGACTTGTTAATTTCCCCTTTTTTGACATAAGATTCATGTTCCTTGATACGAAACTTCAACGCTCTTTTTGTTTGGCCTAGGTGTGCTCTTTGACGAACAATTATTGTTTAAAGAACAAACTATGAATGCATTACGAAAAGCTAACGCAGGGGTTATAGCCCTTTATCCTCTCCTACGAAGAAACTCGAAACTTCACATAAGAACAAAACGTATGCTATATCTCATTATGATTCGACCCATTTTACTATACGGTATACCACCATATAAGAGAACCTGTTAACTATGATCCAACTATTGAACATATTGTCAAAAGACTAAGAACCATTCATCACAATCCAAAATGGTAAATTTTTATTTCGTTTTTCAAGCTTAAATCTTCAAATTACCCATACAACAGCTCAAAAGACTCTTTTAGTCTCCAGTGACTTCACTCACCTTTTCGGCGTGAGCACTCCTGTGTTCTTAAACATTTTAATAACGCCAGCGCCCTGGAATAAAAACTTCAAATATAGGTAAAAGCATATTTTAAATGCTAAATGCCTATTGTATCCTTATGACCAATGCAAGACTGTTGCCATTAAAAAAATGAGGGCGAAAATTATTCTTTTTCAGATATTTTAATTAATATCTCTGATTTTAGCTACTTTTTTTGGAAAAAAGTGGACGTCGAACTTTTCCAGGACCCAGAAAAGAATTGTAGAAAGTTTGGTGACGATAGCTATAGTTATGACTGAGTTATTAGCGAACAAACAAATAGAGTTTCTTCTTTATATATATAGACTAGCGGAAGTACCTGATTCCAGATTGAGAGTAATGTATTATTTTGTTCATGACTTCTTTTGGAAATTTGTATAATAGCATATTACATGTCATATGGAATATAACACGTTTTTGCAATGCATGAAAAATGCTAAAGAAACAAAATAATATTCAATACATGTACCACAACTGACTACGTAATCATAAAATCATATAGTATATATACTCATATGACATATGGAATTGCCATTTGGGTCAGAAAAAAAATACATCATTATTTTGAGCAAAAGGGAATTATTTTGAGAGATATGGAACCCACATAAAAATTTCTATAGAAAAATAAACTAACTCTCTCTCATTATATCAGCACTATTGCCACTCGGAAAAATGAGGGCGAAAATTAAGGTTTCAAGAGACTTAATTAATATCTCTGACATTTTTTTTTTTTTAAATTGGACGTTGACCTTTTCCAGGACCCAGAAAAGAATTGTAGAAAGTTTGGTGACGATAGCTATAGTAGTGAGTTCCGAGTTTTTAATAACTCGGAAAAGAGTTTTATGTTTTCCGTAAGTAACTCATAGGTGACCTACAGTAGACCATCAGGAAAAAAACTCAAAATAAAATATACAATAATAAATCAATAAAAGCATTTATTAAATCTTTCACAAAAATTATAATTCTAGGTAACTGGCCAGAGTACCCCTACAAAACATTATCTAAAAAGGAATGCAAATTTCTATTTTGAAGAAAGTATTTAAAAGCCGAGTTTCGGTAGGAGGAAAGGAAGTTAGGCTATAACCGCCACCTCTGCCGAAGATACGTTTGCTTATTGCTGGTTCAAGTGGCTTAATTGCATTTACTTGCTGCCACTGGTTTCGAAGGGGGTTTAAGTTACGGGATCTCGCTGAGCCCTATAGGTTAGCTCTATCACTTGTTAATATCTTCAATTTTTAGTTTCATCATTTGACTTTCAGTTACCGCCCAAGCAGAGGTGAAGTTGGTTAGCTTCGAGTTGACGCATTGTAAGTTTTAAAGAATTAATAAATGGTACATATAACCCTTCCCTTGCGTAGTTACTACTACTCCAGACTTTCATATAGAAATGAACCTGTTAAACTCTATATTGGCGCTCGAATTACTGCGCGAATCCGATGGCCAACAAACAGGTATTCCCAGAAGGCTCAGAAGTGGCAGACCCAATGCTGACCAGCCTCTAGATGGATTTGGCTTCCTAATATAGACAATGAGGGCAGCAATTAATCCAGTGGTACTCGACGACAAGAATTCCATCCCCTCATTTCTGAAAACCCTTGATACTCACTTCCAATTGTATCTGGTACCCGAAAGACAAAAGGTAGCTAATTGCCTGAAGTGCCCTCCGTGGACAGGCGGTGGCTTGGTGAAAAGGAATTGGGAAGTTCTTACTTGTAGAAGTCGGAAGCATAAATTACACATTCGAGAGTTTTAAAGCGGCACTCCTAAAAGCATTCCCGGTAGTTAAAAATCATGCGAAGCTTGAAGCCGAACTATACAGCTTTTATCAACGGAGGGTTGACGAACTGACTGAGTTTGAAACCCGACAGCAAAGTCGTTGAATTCATATTACCACGGTTATTACCCGCTGTGCAAGACTTTGTGGAACTCCGAAATCCTCAAATGCTGGAAGAATTATTCCAGTTAACCGAAAGTTTCGAAATCGGCGGATAGCAGAAGAATCAAGATTTCCTGCCCAGAGATTTAATTAGTAGTTCTCCCGACAGCCGGCCGCGGAAAGAAATAAATACAACGGAGGAAAACGTTTTTCAGCTAAGCTGTCAACGAGCAAAAATGAAAAGCATGAAGCCAAAACCCGCCAGCGTACCCAAGAACACTTGAGGACAAAAAACGGCTTAGTTGAGGGTCCAGACCTTGGCCATCGAAAAGTCCCTCTAAAATGTATGTGAATACTGTGGTAGTGAAAAATTGCCAATTACCAGTAATGCAGGTTCTTTTGAACAATGTACCCGTAGAAGCACTCGTGGACACCGGAGCTGAAGGAAACTTCCTAAACCTAAACTTTTATTACAGACATTTTAGAAAAATAAGATTATTAAAAAATAATACGACGGAAATCATAGCCGCCTAAGGCAAAGTTTGTAAATGCATCGGGAAACTGTCACTTAACGTGAAGGTTAAAGAAGAAAATCTAAAAATACTATTTTTCGTGGTGAAAATTGACAAAATAAAGTCCTTCTGGGAACTCAATTCCTGAGAGCCGCAGATGCAAGAGTTGATTTTTCAAGTAACTGAATTACGTTGGATATGGAACCAAGGGTGATAGAAACTCCTGAAAAAATTCCAGAAATTGACCTCCATCATCTAAAGTAAGATGAAAGAGCCAAACTGCAAAAAATTGTAAGTAAATTTTCTTCATTATTTTCTGATAGGCCGTGGAATACACAGATATTAAATCATTCTATCCAATTAAAATCAACTGAACCTTGTAAAGCGAAACCTTAGAGATATGATAAGGAGAAAGAGGCAATAATTGAGTGCCATATAAGGAAGATGTTAAAGAATAAAATTATTACTCCCATAAATATTGAATATGCGAGCCCTGTTTTGCTCTGCGGAAAAAGGAATAATTTGCCCAATACGGATCCAAAAGCTTATCGTTTAGCTATTGATTATAGAAAACTCAACAGTTTAACCAAATTTCTGGTTTACCCTTTACCGGTAATTGAGGAGATAATTAGGAAAATCGGGTCTACGAAATTTATGACCACTCTCGATCTTACTTCAGGCTATTTTCAAATAGAGATGAAACCAGAAGACGTTAATAAAACTGCCTTTATCACAAAGTCAGGCACTTATGGGTTTTTACGTATGCCGTTTGGACTTTGCGGGCCCCCTCAACTTTTCAACGTGCCATGGATACTATTTTACGTACTGTCCTCGGGAAATCCCTTTTAAGTTATTTAGATGATATCGTTATAACAAGCGATACCATTGACGAACATGTAAATGATCTCCACGAAGTTTTTTAATTATTGAAGGAAGCGGGGTTAACCGTAAATGCATCAAAACGTAAGTTTGCAACCCTTTGATTACAATATCTAGGATACAAAATTTCGGCTAAGGGTATCGAAACGGAGGACTCTAAAATTAAAGCTATTAAAAATTACCCTCCGCCAAATACAGCAAAGAAGCTGTCATCTTTTTTTGGCTTGTGCTCTTACTATCTTTCGTTTATTCAAAACTTCGCTAATATTGTGGAACCTTTGCTAGTGTTCAAACTGAAGAAATCAAAGTTTGCGCGGACAGCTGAGGCAAACACAGCCTTTGAACTATTGAAAACAGCTTTAATTAATGCACTGGTGTTAAAGTTTCCGAGGGGAGATGATAACTTGGAGATTGCGGCCGACGCCTCAGATTATGCCGTGGGCGCGGTGTTAATGCAAAATCGGCATTCCCTGACATTTTTTAGTAAAGCCTGAAACATCACATAACGTAATTATACCGCGACATTAGCCGGAACATTAGCCGTCTTAAAGGCAGTTCAGAAGTTCCGAGTATATTTCGAAAAAGCTCTCGTCACTATATTCAGACTATGCGGCCGTAGGTAGACAATATTCGGGAAAAAATTTAACGCCGAGACTAATTAGATGGACCTTAATTTACAATACGTTTCGAAGAAGGTAAACAACTTGCCGAAGAGCATTTATTTTGTGAATCGCTTCATGGTAGAACAACTGCAAATCAAATTTTCAAAGTAGTTGACAATTTTATGTCCGAGAATGATATTCCTTGAATAAGTGCATTGCCGTATGCAGTGATGGAGCTCGGAAGTGATTTCTCAAATAAAGAAAGTCGCACCTGAAACTGAATTTACTCACTGCTTCATACATCGTGAAGTTTTAGTAACCAAAACAATCCCTGAAAGCTTTGAAAACCGTTATAAATCAAGCTGTGAAAATTGTTAATTTTATTAAAAGCCGAGCTTTAAATTCAAGAATATTTATGATTTTATGTCAAGAGATGGGCAATGAACATGAAACGCTTTTGTTACATTCCGAAATAAGGTGTTTATCCAAAGGCAAAGTTTTAAATCGTCTTTTGGAACTTCAATCAGAAATTCAGATTTTGCTCTGTGATTCAAAATTTGAACTGCAAAAATGTTTATTTAGTGAATTATGGTTGGCGCGTTTAGCATATTTAGTTGATATTTTTAAAAAGTTAAATGAATTAAATTTAGGATTAAGAGGACAAAATGTTAATTTGTTAACCGTTAGAGATAAAATAAAGGCAATGTAAAAAAAAACTCGAGGTAATAATCAGAGAATTGGATAATAATATGTTAATCTTTTTGCCAGTTTTAGAAAGTTTTCTAACCGAAAATAATTTGAAAATAGAGGAAGAAACATTCGACATTAAAAAACCATTGTTTTTCATTGAGAAATAATTTCAACGTCTATTTTCCCGAGGATTATGAAAAAGAAAATTGAATTAGAAATTCATTTGTTCAAATCTACCTGAAATTTTATGTCGTGAAGCAAGAGAACAATTGATAGAAATTTCCTGTGATTGAACTCTAACTGAAGATTTTAAAAATAACACACTTGTTAACTTAAACGAAAAAAAAAAAAAAAAAAGAATTTAAGAGCTTTTTCAAATAAAGCTATTAAATTTTTATTGCCTTTTTGTATCTTCTCGTGTATTTTTTATTTATTCTCTTTGGAAAAGTAAAAAATCATGAACGGAGCAAAATTAATTCATGAGAAATAACTTTGAAATGCAATAATTCCATCGTAATATGAAATCGTGGAGAAAAGTGCAATATAGTTTATTTTATTCACAAATAATACCCTCATATGCCTAATTAATGTACTGTCGATTGAGAAATATAGGTTAGTAAATTAAACCGGTTATTTCAATACTTTTTCTTTATAAATTTTTTTACGAGCCTTTCAGTAGAGCGGTAAAGGTGGCTGAACACTTGTAGCTCGCTCGGGTTTAAATCCCCGCTAAAAGGTTGGATTTATGGCTTTTGTGTAACGTAAATACAAGCCAGCTTCCCTTAAAAATCCTCCTCGAAGGCATCCTTCCCCTTATCCCTCTTGAGGAGTATAAGAATTTCAGCAAATAAAACTGGCCAAAATTTTATACAATGTAACTGATGTTTTGATTCAATTTAGAAGTAACGGCCCACCAGCGGCCGAGTGGTAAAGACGATGAACCCTGGTAGTTCGGTTCGAGGTTCGAATCCCGCGAACGGGTTGGCTGCATGTGCGTTTTCGTGGTTTTCCCCATGTGTAACGGCTCACCAGCGGCCGAGCGGTAAAGTCGCTGAACACTGGTAGTTCGGTTCGAGGTTCGAATCCCGCGAACGGGCTCCCTGCATGGGTGTTTTCGTGGTTTTCCCCATGTGTAACGTGTATACGAGCCAGTTTCCTTTAGAAAGTCCTCCACGAAGGCATCCCTCCCCCTTAGGCAGATAGCCCTAGTGTGCTTTGCCATAATTAAATACACCACACCACACCCCATATGTAACGTGTATACGAACCAGTTTCCCTTAGAAAGTACTCCACGAAGGCATCCATCCCTCTAGGCAGATAACTCTCGTGTGCTTCGCCATAATTGAATAAACCAAACAGAAGTAACGTGAGCTTTACTGATATTTAAATACTTTTTGGCAGATCTCATCCTAAAAGAGGGTCTAAAGATAAATCGATTTTATTTAATTTACAATCAATGAAAATCATTGAATGAATGAAAATCACAAAAACAATTATGCGTACAATTGTCTCTTATTTATCTCCTGATAAATCAGACAAAATTGCCTACATAATAAAAGCACTTTGAAAGAGTTAATTGTTCTTAAGGGTTTTATGCGCTCCAAAAAAAAAAAAAAAAAAAAAAAAAAAAAAAAAAAAAAAAAGGTCAAAATAAATTCTTATTATTAAGTATAAAAAAGAAGTAAACGATAAAAGCGGTTTTACCTATTTTCTAGAAGCGCATTAAATCTAAAATATTAATCTGTTCTTGTTTGCAATGATTAAAAAGCATTATATCTAGTAGCTTAAACAGCGAGCAAAATCGCTGACGTTTTAATCATAGCAAAGGTTAGTACTAAAAAAGTTAGCATTAAAATTATGAGACAGTGCTTTAACGTTTGAGAAAGCGATGGCTTCTATTTCATTTTCAAGTATATTGACGCGAGACGAAACCTGGGGTTTTTGCCAAAATGCCCAGAAGAGGGGAACAATGCGTAGCCAGTGGCTATTCTGAGCAGCGACAATGGACCACCCAGAGATCTAGACATAGGCAGTTTTCTAAAATATAGAGGGGATCAAGGAGGTTAGAATAGAAGGAGGGAGGGTTCGCAGTTTCCTCCACTATCGGGGAATGAAACTCCGCGGAACAAGCGGCGTCCATGTTTGTGACTTCAAAACATTGCATTACGGCAGTGACATGTACGTGTTTCTAAGCCGTTCCGTGCATTTATTTTCCAGTAAAAGTATGTTAAATTTATAATGAAATCCTTCGCTATTGTTGAATTTTTGTTTTAAAGTAATAAAGATGATATCCATAATTTACTATGTACAGCAAATTATTAAGAAATAGTTCGAAATCTAAACGCATGCGCATAACATTAAAGCCTTTAAAAAATGATTTTTCTGCATATTTCACGAATTTTCTTAGGTTAGAAAATAAATCTTAATAAAATAAAACAGATTTATGTGAATTCATTGATTTCAGTTTATGCGCATTTCATATTTATTAATCTCAAAGAAACTGCCGTTAATTAAGTTGAATTACAGAAATACACCTATATTAGTTTTTGGATACATCTTTCCACATGTTCAATTGTGTAAATATTTTACTTAATTTTATCACTATACTGCCCAGAAATTTGTAAGTTTATGCAAAAAATTTTTAACAACAGAACAGTTTATCTTAACTTAAAAAAATGAATAATAATTAATATATAAAGAAAAGCATTGCTTTATTTAACACCTTTACAATTAATAAAAATAGTAACAATTGATTTCTTACTTTTCATGAAAGTTATAAAACGAATTAACTAAAACGTTCAAATTATACAATTTAAATCCTACCATATAGCATTGTATCTTAAGGTACGAAGATACCAGCTATAAACAGAAACATTAAAATGTATTTAATATATTTTGATTATAGTTATATTAAATAACCTATTTTAAGTCCTTTTTTTTCACATCTGGAAAGAAAACCACATGGCATTGTGATATTTTTGACATAGTTGTCATATTACATAAAAAAAGAAAATTAATAGTTACGTGTAAAAAATAATGCCCGGAATTTTTTTCGAGAATCTATTTGTGCATTAATATGCAATACAAGCTGACATTCTTCAAAAAGAAAAGAAAAAAATGTTGCAATGACAGACTTCGTTGCACAAGTCACGGTGATAACAGGAAGATGGCCGCCAAGCTTCACCGTTTGAGTTGAACCTTCCCTCCTTCTATTCTAACCTCCTTGGAGGGGATGGCTGGTACGACAGTTGTACCTGAGCCGGCGTTAAAGAACGTCATTTCCCTGGTACAACTGCTGTATCGCCGGCTTCAGAAAGTTAAAGTATGGACATGAATAACTGATTAAAATTATATCTTTAAAAACAAATAAGGGGTGAATTGATAGTATTTGTTTATAAAGTATAATTTTAAGTTTTAATATTTTGGCAACATTGATATTAAATTGTAAAAAGAATGAGTTAAAAGATGTATCTGGCATCTAGAGAGTTTTTTATAGTTTTGTAGAATGCGGTAAGGTTTCTTATGACTAAACTTATTTAATAAAGTTTTCTTTTTATATATTACTATAATGTGTTTTTATTAGAAGTAGATAATTCTTTAGAGAATATCATTTATATACCAATAACAAACCAACATGCTGTGTGTGGAATAATAAAAAATGAGGATCGACACACACAGGACAATGAAGGCTTTTTTCGCCGAGCAAGTAAGATGCATCACGTATGCGGAAAGCTCATATCTCTCTCCTTCTGTAATAGTGCTGTAAAGTTACTTTTTAATTAATCAAGAATGTCTATGTTAAGTTTGTAGGAATCCTCACTTTTACTTATTAACAAAGTGTTGAGGAACCTAGTGAACTACTAAGCGAAGAATCGCTTAAATCCAAAAACAGAAATGTAGATTCAAGGAGGGTTAATTATCCTTTATTGCTCAAAATAAAGATTGGCAGATGGTCCCTTTCTCTGGACGAACAACAAAGCCTCCAATTTGGCTTAAGAATGTAAGAAATAAGAACTAACTAAAGAGATTTAGCGGAAGCTAACACAATTTCTAAACTAGTTGGCTCGTAATATTAAATTAGCTACAAGCTATCAAGGGCACGTGATACGACCGAGCGTGATAACAGCGTAGAGCGATGTAGCCAAAAGGTAAACGCGCGCTATTCAGGAATCCTAATTCTCTTTCTCGAAGTCTTGGAACTGTGACTTAAATATGCTCAACTACTCATTTGCATTTAACGCGATTCTAAAAACTCATTCTGGTAAGGAATTGTAATCTGAAGCTAGAAGAGATAGGAAAGTCATACAAATTTAAAATATTTGTTATAAAATTACAAGTTTTAAAATAAATATAAAAAGGGACAACTGGTCTGAGTTTTTTCCATCACAGAAGTTCTCCGACGTTACACCCGCTGTAGTCAGCTAGATGTATTTTCCTACATTCTCCTAGCTAAAAACATCAACATAAATGAAAAAATTGATCTGGATGCACTTCCCCTTCCCACATTCTAATAATGGAAAACGCAAAGGAAAAAAATTAAAACAAACAAACAAAAATTAAATTCCTAACGAAATGAACAAACACGCGGATGTCCCTTTAACTTATAAAGCTTAGATTCCTAGTGTGTTTACACCAAAAAATCTATCAAAACCAGAAGCACAGAACAGAAACTGGTGCTCATACATGAAGCCGCATGACTTAACCGACGTGAAAATTGTTATCATTTAGTCAAGGTTTTTAAAATATCCTATTATTTTACTGATCTTGCCAGTTAGCACCATCTACTGGCATTTAAATATTAAAAAAAGTGCTCCGTTTTCAAGTTATGTATACGCGACGCTGTGCTGAAGCAACTAGTTGGCCTTGCTTCAGATATCTAATTGGCTTTGGCTGAAAAGATTGATTTCAGGTCTTCGTGTATATGCGCTCGACGTTGATCCTGAACGTGTTAAGGAAAGACAAATTTAAAAGCAATTCCAAAGCCGACAAAGTAGACAGATGTCTTGTTTTGCACCCGCTAAGTCTTTCTGCACCGATGGGCGAAAAATCAAGCATAGGTGCGAAGGAAAGATATATAGAAAGAGGGGCAATTTCGTATTTGAGGAGAGTAAAAAGGAACTTCGTACATTTTGTACGAGTTCAAAAGGCCAGAAAGAAAAGATGGGACAAAATAAAATTTAAATTAAATGGCCCAAAAATAATAGAGGGGGGAAAAAGGGCCTATAGAAAGAAAAGGAAAAGAAGTAGAAAATACCCTAAAATACGATTGTGTCCATGAGTGTAGTTAAGGAGTTCATCTTCAAAAATTTTCTTGTCTTTAAGAAGCAAACTTTAGCTAAGTTAAAAAAAAATAATAAATGAATGAATGAATGAATTCCTACATGGTAATGTGTATGCCGTTATCTTGAGACCTAACAAAAAAAGACATATATCATCACAGAGATGTACATAATATTTTAACTAAAGTAACATTAAATATTACCGTTCCCAAAAAATTCATGTATATTTCATAAAAACAGTAATTGACAAAATCATAAATCCATACACAGTGTGAGAGCATTTCAGCAAAAATAAATTACACAGTTTATTTTTCTTAAATATTAGTTAAATATAAAATTAATTTATTAATTTAACCGTTGTAATTTATTATAGTACAACTTTAACAAATTCCGTCACACTGTATTTTTATTTGCTCATAATTCTAAGTTTGAGACCTGAAAAAAAAAAGTCGGGGATCTTAGTTACAAAAATCACAATCTATACTCATCGATGGTCAAGAGATCCCCATTTTTTCCCTCTCAAGAAATTCCTAAGCACGAAGAGGGGGGCCTCCGAAGTATAGTGTACTAGAAGATATAGTGGAATTATCGGCGCTATTTTTCGTAATCGAGTTTCGACATTCCGTTAGATGGCGCTGTGATCACATGTGCCCCATAAATCCGAGACGTTTACTGCAATTTCAATTATGTTTAAAGGTCTAAATTAACATATTTCACACGAAATTTTTCTCATCTTTTTTTAAGAAATATATTTATTTAATTTCATGGCGCCTTTAAGAAGCCTACAGAAGTTTTTTTTTTTTTTTTTTTTTTTTTTTTTTGCTTGCATATATTACAGAAATTATATATTTTTAATGCTCATCTTGTATGACCATTTTAAATTTGCCATTTCCTAAATTCTTTATAACTTGCACTATATAAAACTCAATACCTTCTACCTCTTATCAAGTAATATAGCAAATGAATTCACATGGAACAATGGACTCACACTTTCATTCAAAGATATTTACATGAATGCTAAAATTTATATATCATTTATTTATTTATTTTTGTACAAGTATGTTAATATGAAACTATGATATATCACTTAAAACTGAATGGATCTATAAAAACCATAAAAATTTAGACAATTTTAATTCAAATTTGTGAACATTTAGAGCTCTACATTTTTACTACTCAGGTTTTCATGCATTATCTTTTAATATTTACCTCGTTTTACTGATAGATAATGTCTGAATTAAGTGCACAGAAGTGTGAAACAATCTTTGATCATTTTGAGGCCCACCAATATTAAGAGGTAAAATTCTTGGACACTGGTTAACCTGTAATCATTCCTAGCAAACAGGCTGGTTGCATGTGATTTTGTATGGTTTCCCCCCAAACCTAATGTGAATCTCAGTCAGTTTCCCTTCAAAAGCCTTCTACAAAAGCAAATATAAAACCTCCTCTTAAGCAGATAACTTTCATGTGCTTTGCCTAAATTAAACAATTTCTAAGTTATAACATAAATTATCATATCTCAGATGCTAATTAATTTAAAAGCAAAATAAGTAATGTTAATTTTTATTGTCGAACTGCATTTGAAATGCAGGCAACTTATATAAAAATTAAATTTTACAACAAATGTCAAAGCGCTATCGTATGAATGAAATGAAAGTGAGAAAATGAAAATGCATATATAAAATCTATGTATTTGTTATAAAAAATGTATTTTTACCTTAATTTCATGGTTCTTAGAGGCTTTTTGATTTTATCATCACTTTAGAATAGAAAATTTTACATGACTTCTACATCATTATAGCAATGTATATACTTATAAATATTATTAAATCAAACTGAATCATGAAAGTAAGGCAGTTTGATTTAATAATATTTGAGAAATGAATTGGCACCCTAAAATGTACTCCATGAAAACATTATTCTTCTTAGTTTAATTTATGTAGTGCATATGTTTTGCCTTAATCAAACAACCTAATTTTCATTTCTAAATGATAATGAAAATTATTACATCTGATCTGGTTAACTTAAAGCAAAATTAGCAATGTCAAATTTTTATTGTTTGAATGTAGTCAAATAATGTGCAAATTAGATTTCAAAACATTATTAAATTATATATGAATGAAATGAGAGAAATGACAATACACACACACACACATATATAGTATAAAAAATCCATTTATTTGGTGTAAAAATAAAAGAGATACTTTACCTTGATGTAACCCTAAATTTATTTTGAAAGTTTTTTTATAGTTAGTTGCACATGTGGACAATAAGATGCCACAAGAGAGTCACTGTTTAAAGCCTCTAAATTTTATTCTAATTAATGAAAAAATAATTTTGAGGGAATACAGAGCTATCAAATCAGGATTGTATGTGCAAACTGCATTTCGAAGAGCATTTTATTGATACATTTTACAGCCATACTGTCAGAGTTGAGGAAACAAAAATTTTATGAGGCAAATCATTACATAAACCTGAAGCAATACTAAATAATATGGAGAAAATATGGTTCCATACTTTGAGTTTTCACTTTGATTGCCTGAAAAACAGAATCACAAAAACCAAATCCACTGCGGTAATTTTTAACATATCTTTGTAGGCAGTTCTTTCCAGGCACAATCAGAATTTTATTTTCACGGATATGTTCATAAAGTTTTGGTCCTTTCATTCTCATTATTATACATTCAATTAACCATTTTGGATCATAAATCATACCTTGAGTACTTTTACGTTTGGAGGCATTATTAAAAGCATTTATAGCAAGTAATTGCTTCGGATTTGAGGCAACAACAGAAGTGCCCATTTCATTTGTTTTTTGTTCCTTCAGTTTTAAGGATAACTCTGTAATTTTTTTTCTTAAACAACATATCAATTTGTTTTTTCTATTATTGCTTAATTTTGATTTCAAATAATTATTTTTACAAATTTTTCTTTTCAGTAATCTATTTACATATTTACAATGCACACATGTTGCAGACTCATTAATTTTAATTGCACACTTTTTACTGTACATCTGATCATGCATAATATTTACATTTTTATGATAGTGCTGATTATATTCCAAAATGGTTCCAACTCCAATGCAGACAGATATTGCCTCAACATTATTCAGTAAAATTACCAGCTCGCTCACAGCATTAAAAGTAACAGATTGGGTTTTTTGGCCACACATGAAAACATCTGCAATGAATTCATTATTTTTTTTAATGATACTGACTAATTTTCTGACCAAAGGGTACAGAAAATTTTCATTACAAATCAGATTTAAGAATACTATGGATTGAGGACAGCTTTTGATTTTTAATTTTGACCAAAATGGAGAAGGTAACTGGACAGTCTCTACATCACTTATCGCTACAGTTCTTTTAACAGGGATGTTTGAAATACTAATATTTTCTTTATTCATACATGTTTTTTTTTGTCATAGTTGTTATATTATTTCTGACTTTCCTTTTTTGTGGTAGAGGTTTATTGAAATACTTTGGAGCATTCGAAAATATGCTAGGTATTGCTTCAGGTTTAAGCAGTGGTTTACCTCTTGGAATTTTTATTTCCTCACCGTTAACAATATGATGATAATATTTCTCAATAAAATGTTCTTCAAAATGCAGTTCACACACACTGTGGTGAATCGATAGTTCTGTATCTCCTCTGGAGATTCTTTTCGCCCATTCTCGACGAAGATTTTCGTCTTTGGGAACTTTAAACAGTGATGCTTTTGTGGCATTTTGGTGACCAGATATACAGCCGGGAACAAAACACTTTCGTGAGAGTTTTGCCGACATATCAAATTACGTTTCAGCAGCTCACAACAAAAAAGAATACCCAAGATTATTGTGTAAAATTATTAGCTCACTTACAGCATTAAAAGTAGCAGTAATGATTCGATCTTTAATAGGAAGATAGCAAGTGACAGATGTCAACGATTGTAAACAAACGTCTACCTGATTTCGATGGGGCATATGCGCTGACAGCGCCCTCTATTATTTGTACGAAAAAGATTACCGTGTTTTAACATGGGGTGTATGGGGCGATACTCCCACTATATCTTCTAGTACACTATATCCGAAGGGTGTGAATTGCTGATAAGACCGGCTACTGATAAGGAATGTGGCTTCTCTACGGAATAGTTACGAAGAAAAGAATCACATGACTTGCTACTATTACTAACTATTGTATAATGCTAGAATCTTATGAAAAATAATAAATAAAAAAATTTAATTGCACTCTGGTGATAGAGAAACATATATTGTATAGAGAACAGAATGTTACTTATCTGAATATTCCGTGTCAGGGCCTCTTTTGGATTTCTCGTGTTGATAGTAAACAGCTAACAAAACACCTGAAGTTTCGATGAAGCGAAGTTTCCTTTTTCAATTTGATGAAAGAGACATTGCATAGGAAAGGTGCATTAAACTTTTTTAGAGAGTTGAAAATATTTACTGAAACAGTTATTTAAAAAATTTCGGAGCTATGTTTAGACACTGCCTCCAGCTTTCGTGATCGCAGCGCCATCCAAGAAGAGAGATGTGAGAGACTGTCAACTAACAAAAAAAAAAAAAAAAAAAAACGCAATTCCAAAGCACTCGTTTCTGCATTTCACAAAGTCCCAGTTAAACCGAACTAATCGATTTTTTTTTTATACCGTACGTAGTTTTCTTTCTCACGGTAGAAAAATCTTTATTCTTCCTTTTCCTTGACACACACACGCATATATATATAAATGCACATTATATATAATTTCCTTCTCGTTATCTTTAATTTTGATAAAAAGCAATTTTGAAATCTCAGTCAGAAACCTCCGCTCTATCCGTTATTTCAGACTTCTGCTAATTTTCGCACAGTATATTAAGTGCCATTCCCTTCAACAAATATCCTCATATAATATTATAGGCAAACACTAACACTATTTAATTTAAAAGTCTTGTTAAGTTTGTTTGTGGAAATTTAATGAAAATTTTATTTTCCAAAGGGAGCGAATAATAAATGAATAATAGTCGTAATATGAGCGATTTGCAAAATAACAAGAATTAAAAACCTTCCGCTGGAGTCTTCCTAGAACGAATCTATCGTGATTCGTCGTTTATATTGAGTAATACATTAACGAAAGACTCGTTCGTTGGTAAGGATTGTGATTGTGAATGAATACGTGACGTGTGAAACTGAAGATCCTCTTTTTAAGAATCTGTTGTAGTTTATGTTTGCATTTTATTTTCTTTAAATTACTGTGAATTCCATTATAAAAGGTTTAAACCTTATAAGCATGAAAATGGGAGAAGACACTCCTGTTTCAGCCCTAGTGCTGCCTATATTGGTTGGACCTATTTTAGACAAGGTTTGTGAAATTTCGAAATATTTATGTTAAATGTCAAATTGCACTTTTAAATATAAATTTAACATTAAGTACCAGTACGATGTTGAATTCGATGTTAAAGTAAGCCGTATTCTGTATTGTCAACGTCAACAAAATGTTACGTGATGTGAAAACATTATTTTGTATTTGTGCAAAGTTCTCTTGATAAATATCTTAATTATGGGGTTTGGATTTCATCGTATATTTACGGTTTTAGTAAGTGAATTTCAGTGCATATTTATTGATGATTAAGATATTAAATCTGAAACAGAAGCTATACTAATTAAATATCGTCAAAAATGTGAAGTGTTTGTAATTTATTAAGTTCTGATTTGGCATAATGCGCTACGCTTTTATTATTAGCCAGTTTCCGTGTATGAAGGAAAAAACAGTGTGGGTCCTTTTTTTTTTTCCTCCTGCTTTATATGTTTGTTTAAATTAAATGGCCAATATATCGTGCTTAACTGTAAAAGTTAAGAAATTTCCTAATAAATCTCTTTGCTGTTCGAATATTATAAGTAAAAGTTATTTTCAAATCTATTCGTAGAGCCACATTAATTTCTTCTCTAAGTTTCATAGAATATACATTAGTTGTAATGGTGTGATTACATTTTAGAAGTCATGGTTATGCTGAAAATAACTTTATATACTGATATCATCTCTTCGTATAACTTGTTTAATAAATAACAGTTGTAGTTTATATCCAGAGTACTGCGAATGCCAGATTGAACTTTTGCTTCATGTGTTGAAATTAGAAACATATGAAATGAATTTCTACACTGCTTGATGTTGAAATTATTTTAAAACTAGTAAAATTATTTTGATTTTATGAGAAATAGTCCTTGGTAAAATAATGTCTTTTATTTCGCCTAGTGTAGTATCAACTTCATAAGTATTTTCTGTATTAATGTGTGTTTCTCCATAACAACGATCTGTCCGCCCTTATCAGCTTTAGAGATAATGATATTAGTATCAGAATGAATTTCACGTAAGATCTCATTTTCCTTTTTGCTGAGATTCGAACCCAAAGATTTGTTGTTAAAATTAACGTTATGAGTAATTAGGTGGCAGATTGTATCCTTCTGCGTTTCTGAAATTTTGGAGAATTTAAAGGCTTTCTCCAGAGGGGCGATGATTTGAGGAATTGAAGGTTTAGATGTCTTTGAAAAGTTGAAATTATATTTTAATACTTTTAACTGATCTTCCGAAAGATTCTTATTAGAGATATTAACGATGGGGTTAACGTTTACAGTGGGAAGATCAGCTAGATAGGTAATAGATTTCTCTTCTAATCTATTTTCTGTATTACCTAAGTAAATACCTATTGTAAGTATTTTCTGTATAAAAAAAATTTCAGAAACTTGCATTGAAGCAATTTTACAATTTACAGTAAATGTATGAGTATGTTTGACTTGAAATTGTATGCTGTAATTTTCTTATTAAGTTGAAAGAAAACTAGAACTTCTTATATGTGCAGCATTGTTATACCAAATCTAAAATATTGAGTTGTAACTGTTGTATATGAGCAAGGAAATATTATAGTGTACTACAGTTTTATGTGCAATATACAGTTATTAAAGAACTGGACAGGTAAAAGCATCCGTAGACAGGTCAAATTTGATAGAATTTTAAAATTTGTTATGAAGAAAATTTTCATAACAATATAGTTCAATTTTTAGTTAAGTTTTACTCTACAGTACTGATTGGTGAATCATCTCTTTTTTGACACTAAGATCGTCTCCAGGAAGGATCGGCACCAATTTCAAGATGGTGCCAATCCTTCCGCCTGCTACACAAAACTGAAACAAGAAGTCGAACACTTACACAAACTCGGTGTCCACGTACAGATTGACCTATTTTAACTTAAAAAAACATCAGAGAATTGCACAAACTAGGCATTGTGCACTGCCTTAACTCTGTCCATGTACACCTCGATCTATTTTCACTTAAACAAAATCAGAAAGCTAAAACAAAGTTAAAACTATCATGTTAACCAGAAAAAATTCGAAGCTATCTTAACACGCAGAGACGAACAAATAACCAAAAATACACAAACAGACAGTAATAAATAACCAAAAATACCTATTTCTTAACATAAAAACATTAAACAACAAATCTTTTGACAAAACACACAGACATGAATAAGTAAATGAAACCTCATTTTTTTAACATACGTTTTTCTCACGTGTATATATTCACGCTTCCCAACATTATCTCCTGCATCCTCCATATAAGAAATTCAATTAAATGTTTGGTCGCTTTGGCTCATCTACTGTTAATCAACATTCGTCCTCTTACCCATCTCAGATATACTCAAATGATGGTACCCACAGCAACATAATAGCAATTTCAAAATCCAAGACCATACCATGCACATCCAAGCAAACACAACTGAAAATCAAACCCGCGTCCATACGAAAGGGTTACTACAGCCAAAAGTCGTTAATCCGGGCTCGTCGGGACTTAGGCGATTCTGGATTATCAATTTTTCTGTATTATAGATCATCAGTTTAAATCTGGTAAGATGGCATGCAGAAATTATAAAATTGAAAATATGAAACCGTAATTTATGAAATAAAGAACAATTATGATCTAAAGGGTATTAAAATGTACAAAAAAAAAAAAAAAAAAAAAAGCTTAATATTTATTTGTTTATTTTATTAAACATTTCTTTCAATGTAAGTTGTTTAGTTTTATGTAATAATACAGTCAAAAGTCGTTAATCCGGACTCGTCGGGACTTCGGCGATTCCGAATTATCGATTTTTCCGGATTATAGATCATCAGTTTAAATCTTGTAAGATGGCATGCAGAAATTCTAAAATTAAAAATATGAAACCGTAATTTATGAAATAAAGAACAATTATGATCTAAAGGGTATCAAAATTTGCAAAAAAAAAAAAGCTTAATATTTATTTGTTTACTTTATTAAACATTTCTTTCAATGTAAGTTGTTTAAGTTTTGCTTCGTTTCATGTGATAATACTTTCTCTTTAATTCTATTAAACAGACATAATTTCTTGTTCAGTTACAAAGTTCCGCCGTTCAAGTCCTATAATTGCTGTGTCAAGAACACCGACTAATTTGTCAATCAAAATTTTTTTGTTTTCAATAACCTCTGCCACTTTTCTTCGCTATCGGAAGCGAATTATAATGACGAGGAACTTGTTTTAAATCATATCAAAGACGGAGCATATCGAGATGAAATACTACATTTGGTAAGGAATTATAAGCCAAATAAAATAAAAACATCTGCGCTGAAGATGAGGATAGTGCTGACAAATCAACTTCCAATTCATTATGCGCCCGCCCCCGAGCAGCGTGAAATTGATAAACAGATTTCGGATTTCAAAACACACTTTCGCTTTAGATCCTTTACATATTAACAAATATATATTGGAAATTCTATTTGATATAATCGAAAGTTTAAGCTTACTTTTATAAAATTGCTCTTACAGTCTGCAAAAAATAATAAGCCGGATGCAATTCGAAAATTAAGGAACAACGCAATCATCAACATTAACTGAAATAGATAATTAGATAATTTTAGCTTATACGTCCATTATACATAAAATGCGCACGCGAAAACGTATTCTGCACTTGCGCACACTCATATGCGCAGTCGTAAAAGGTCTTACGCGCAGGCGTGAACGCCTCTGCGCATGTGTCAACGCGGCGCATGCGCAGAAATTTTTAGTTTTTATGTCCGGATTATAGATCATTCCGAATTATGGGTGTCCGAATTAACGACTTTTGACTGTACTTTCTCTTTAATTCTATAAACAGACATAATTTCTTGTTCAGTTACAAAGTTCCACTCTTCAAGTCCTATAATTGCTGTGTCAAGAATACCGACTAATTTGTCAATCAAAATTTTTTCGTTTTCAATTACCTCTGTGTCACTTTCTTCACTATCAAAAGCGAATTATAATGACGAAGAATTTGGTTTAAAGCATATCAAAGACGGAGTACATCGAGATGAAATACGACATTTAATAAGGAATTATAAGCCAAATAAAATAAAAACATCTGCCCTGAAGATAAGGATAGTGCTGACAGATTAACTTCCAATTCATTGCGTGCCGCTGCGTTCCCCCTCCCCCCCACCGCAGAGCAGCGTGAAATTTATAAACAGATTTCGGAATGGTTAGAGAAACAAAGGATTTGCCTTTATCCATTTTTTGCAGCAATTCCACTTTTTGTTTGATGGACTTCGAAACATACTTTCGCTTTGTAGATCCTTTGGGAGCTCCAGCATCGGAAATTCTATTTGACATAATCGAAAGTTCAAGCTTACTTTTATAAAATTGCTTTAACAGTCTTCAAAAAATAATAAGCCGGATCCAATTCGAAGATTAAGGAACAATGCAATCTGCAACATTAACTGAAATAGATAATTAGATAATTTTAGCTTATACCGTCCATACATTAAACGCGTATGTGTAAACTTATTATGCGCATGCACACATGCATATGCGCAGCCGTAAAGGTCTTACGCGCATGCATAAACGACTGTGCGAATGCATCAATGCGACGCATGCGCAGAAAGTTTGTAGCTTTGAGGTCCAGATTATGGGTGTCCGAATTAACGACTTTTGATTGTATTACAAAAAATAGCCAAAATCTAAATTTATCGCAACACATTTGGTGATATTCACAGAAATAACTCATTTTTAACAACAAAAACTTAAAAAAAAAACACAATTTTTGCCAACAGTAGTAACAGTAGAGTTACTGAAAAACCTGTTTCATGCAGCAGGCTTCCAGATTTCTTGAACTACCAATACCACTGGACAATTTTTTCAGACAGAAATCAAGGTGTACCGTACCGTAAAGATCAGCCGAATTCTTTCTGTGTGTTGCAGGAAATCATTAATTTCCTTTCAAACCTTAACAACAGAATTTAAACTTTTTGTGCTCAAAGTAAAATGACACTATTAAATAATACTTATAAACTCATTTTTTTTTTGTTGTTGTTTTTATTTATAATTACATCAGTGCTAAAGTTGAGAATTTTTTCAAGTGATCTAATATTCAAAAATACTTTTTTCAACTTTTTAATCCTTTACCACATGTGTACATTTGCAGCACATTATTACACAAAAATGGTTAAATATTTATCCTTCATATTTAGTAGTATAAAATTATATTATTGCAGGTAAAAGTGAAATGTTAAAAAAAACCCAGTAATATCTGGTTGTAATGAAAGTGTTATTTCAAGAAACATTCTTAATAAATTTAGAAAAAGAAAAAAAAAAAAAAAAAAACATGAAAGCAGTAATTTTAGTGCAGATAGTAATCACCACCCAAATTTATAATTTTTCTGCCAATGTTTTGATACTTTTTCAAAGCTTTCAGCCCAGAAACTTGGTGGCCACGCACCCAAAAACAGATCAACCTCATTTCGGATGTCCTGTGCAGAATGGAAGATAGCACTAGCAAGATGTAGCTGAAGTTGTGAAAGAAATTAAAGTCCGAAGGAGCAATATTGGGTCTAAAGGAGTGATATATGGTGGGTGTGGCAAAGATTCCATTCGAGTCCAACAGGTAAATGCAGACACATGTGGTCTTGCATTATCTTAATTAAATGTTACCTCTTTGCTCCGGAACTCAGTTCAACGTTTTCCCGTGATAGCAGTGTCAAGATGGACTGCCGTCACACTGTACACCTTACTATTGAGGGTTTTACTTTTTTCCGGATACTCTTTTTGGATAATATCACGGCAATCCCACCAGATACAAAGCATGATATTTGTGACGCTGCCGATGAGCTCACCGGGCGCAGAACAATCCGTATTTTCGCCTTCTGTTGTTGAAGTAAATCCACTTTTCATCACAAGTGACAATCCGGTCCAGAATTTTCTCCTTGCATTGATATTCAAGCAGATTAGTGCAGAAGAACCTGGCTCAAGCAGCACCCAGTGACTGAACTAGTATGTCAAGTTTATGCGATGCATAACATGATTAATGGACATGGCACTAAGGTCTAACTCCTTAGCAAGCTCTCGAGTAATTGCATATTGATTTTATTAGTTCTTACAGGCAGGCCTTGATCTAATATTAACATCTGTAGGCCAACCAGAGAGGTTTGTTTCTTGAATGTCACAGTGCTTGTTTTTGAACTTTTGGTAACAAACCATCACAGTGTCATATGATACAACAATAGTACCTAAATATATGATTTTTTGACATTCTGTAGCTGCTTTTTGTAACAAAACTGGAAGTAAATGATGGCTCTAATCCTGTGATAATTCCATTTCAAACACCTTATACTTACCTTATTACACCATATTTTTTTTTTTTTACAAATTTCACAATACAGTGATGTAAAGCAAGTCTTTTTCTTTCAAAATAAAAGAGTATGATTAAATATGCCAATGCAAACTGTTTGTGCAGAAGGTATTTGCGGTACTTTCGTTAAAGTCTGATATATTTACAAATATGAAAGAGAAATTTTATCTATATTATAGTCATTTCTGGTATTTTTCCATCTCGCCAAGCAGACTTTATTGGCGACAATATACAGTATTAAGACACAATAACACGCTGAATAAATACTAATTCAGTAAATACTAATTCAATGAATAAATACTAATTCAATAATAATTTGTTAATAATTTTTGTTGTTTGACTTCTGAATTAATATACAGTATACACATAAAAATGTTAACAAATGTTAGTTCTAAGAATTTTTTATTTTGAAGGCGTAAACATTTTAATATGGTTTAAAATTTTGTAAAATGCCAATAAATAAAGACAATAAATTTGTAAAAAGACATTAATTTAAGAATTTACTATGCTTTCATGGTTCAACATCCTGATTCACCGGTTCGTATCACGTGATCCCAAGTGATCTCATCTCATCTAAACTATGCTACAAAAATATAATTCTCTCAGGAATTATCTACATTAATTTCAAGTTAAATCGTAATTTGGAATACAAGTGCAAGAATTATTTCAATTCATATAAATAGCTTGCTCAGAAATAATGTAAAACCGTAGTGCTTTACTTCGCTAGTGCATCCTCATTAGAAATGATGAATTTAACCCTTGACTTTGCCTTTTCTATGTTTTCGCCATTGGGTGAGCGGTGTGATTGCATCCTAATTGACTTAATTATCGCAAATGGTCTTAGGGCATAAAATTGAACTATCTGGTAAAAATTCTATTGCCAATATTGAAAGAAACAATCAATCTGATAATAAATGGCTGTGACTTGTTTTGAAAATGAGGCATAAAAGGTTATCAGCGAGGATATTCCGTTTGGCATCAGCTGTACCATTTTTGGAGACTTTATCGCTTGTGCCGGTAAAATGGAAAAGTACCTCATTTTTTTTTCAGAACTCCTGTTAATTGCATATATCTGAGCATAAGTATTTGTTTCACTATGTATAGAGAACTTTGAGAATTGTTACAATGCTTAGGTTTGTTATACTTCGTTGTGCAAAATTGAATATTAAGCAGAAGGTCAAATTGCTCTGAAAAACATAAAGCGATCTTGAAATATTTTTCATGAATGCGATTTGATAAATAACCCAAAATTTGCATAGATGGCTAGAGTTAACCTTGGAAGTTAAACATATAACTATTTTTTCAACATTCTGGGTAATTTTTATCCATACAGTTACAGATTAATAGTATGAAAATTTTAAAAATACTTTAAAGTGTGAATTGATTTTCTTTCTGTATTATTGGAAATAAAACTTTTATAAAAGAGAACAAATATTTAAAAAGAAATTAATTTCTGTGATAATTCTGAGCGTTCATATCTCATCAAGACAACGGAAAAATTGTTAATTAACTATAGCATGAAAAAGTGTATCAATTAAAATGTGTATTGGATTTGAAATTTAATTTGAAAGTTTTATAGATCAAATAATTTTTCATTAAGATAATTAAATAGTTCATTTTGTTGAAGAACTTAGTTCATATTATCATGTATACACGTTTTCATATTAAGTTTTTTTATGTTTTGGAAGCTGTATTAAGACTTATATTGAATTCTTCTGATGCATTGTACTTTTCTTTAATGTTTCAGATTGAGCGAAAGGATATTACAGCAGCACAGACTCTTAAATCTGCTATATCAAAGGTAATGCCTTTTCCTGAAATTTACTGTAAGAAATCGGGAGCTATTAGAATATAAAGTTTGAGTGTTCTATTTTTAGCCCAAGTTGGAATTGGACCCAAAGGACTATTAGTCTCAAAATGTCATTTTGCATCGTTTCACTTTCTGCATTGATTCACTTTTCAAGCTCTTACTACCAAATATTATCACCCTGTATTATATTTAAAGAAACTAAATAATGAAGAATCTGTATAAATGTTTCTCGCATTGTGAAAAAACGATACCTAGAGCCATCCAATTTTGAATAACGTAGTCCTCCAGCCATACGTGGGCACTTGGAAGCCTGAATTTTTGAATTTAGAATTTTTTTAAATATCTGTTTCAAATTTTGTAAAACTTAAATGAATTTTTGATTAACAAACTGAACAATTTCAAAAAGAACAATGGCAACACTCTACTGGAAAAAAAAATTTATCTCCAGAGCACGAGAGTGTGTATCGGAAATTCTAAAGACATTCTGTTTCTAAATATTTTGTGCTATTGCTGTTGAATTGAATTTTAAGTGCGAAGAACATGAAATTGAATAAATAAAGGTAACACATGAAACATTAAAAAAAAAAAACCCTTTTGGGTGCAATATAAAATCTGAAAGCTTTAACAATTTCTTTTCTTTCCCCTCCCTTTTTTATGGTTTAAAATTTCGAAACAGGAAATATTTCGTTAAACTTTATCTATGATGATTTCTCATGGCATTTTCAAGAATTAAGGCATTAGTGACATCAATGAATGTAATGTGTTATTCAACTGAAATGTAGTAAATAAAGTACATTTTGACAAAAAATACTAGATTGAATGAAATTTTTTACATTTTTAAATAATCATTTTAATGCAAAGAAGGCAAAGGATTATTTCTGAAACTAATATGGATACTAAATATGGAATGCTATTTGGTATCCAAAAAATATAGTGAAGCACTCAAGTTCATCACTATAAATGGTACTGCCCTATAAATAGTACATCACTAACTCTTAAATGGTACTTAATCCATTAAAGTTGGATTAAAATTGCTACGTTCTCATTCTTTTTTTAATTAACTTTTTTTCGTAATCAGTAAAATTATTCTTTCCAAACATTTACTGTTTTTTTTTTTTTTTTTTTTTTTTTTTTTTTTTTAAGATTAGGATTCTGAAGATCTTTAATTTGTTTTTGAATGTTATTGAATTTCATGGAAATGTTTTGCTACTTTTGTATTTCAGTTGCTTAGCATTAGTAAATAGCTACTGAAGTTCTAATGAACTTCGCTCGATACTTATGTATTATTGCAACCACCATGGCACAATTAGAGGAATTTTACAGAAGAAAAGAACAGTTACTTTTATTGTAAAAAACTATATATTGCATATATACATAGTCTACATTTCAGTTATATATTTATTGCAAAAGGCAATCAGTGAATTTAGTTAAAAATAAGGGGTTTGTTGTTGTTGTTGTTGTTGTTGTTCTTGCTGGGGACATTTTGTAGCAGTTTTCCTTGAGAAAGAATTCAAAGCATTGGTCATTTTGCAGAAATAATTTAAATAAATAATGTATTTCTGTAGAAATTTCACCTCCTCTTTTTTTTTTCTTCTATTATAAGATAATTTTATAAGCATAAATTTTAAAATAGAATAATCATAATATTCCTATAAAAGCCATTAGAACTTAGAATACAACAAAAAGAACATGTGTGAAAATGGCTTTGTTGGGAACTGAATATTTATCATATGTATAGTTGCCTCAATAATTGTTATGCACATGGTTACCTGATTTTGTTGTATTCTGAAGTTTTTCCAATTTCTCCTTAGGTTGTTGCAATAATATGTAAGTACCTTTTGCTCATATCTCTTACTGCTTTGTCCATGTGACTGTGATATATATAAACAAAAACTCTTCATATTTTTAATAGTTTATTCTTGAAGTGTGTACTAAAAGGCATATATGATTCTATGTATAATATATTTTAATATTAAAAGGAAATTATGAGTAGTTAATTTCTGTTTCAGAATCTTAACAAAAATATAATAATGAAGTTAATTTGTTAATTATATGAGTTTTTTCTGAAAACAGTTTTATTCACTTTGTCTGATTTATAATTAATCTTGTTCAAAGTAGGCATTCTTACACAAAATAGAAATATGCTTGTATTTCAGTGTTTCATATATATATATACAGTCAAAAGTCATTAATCTGGACTCGTCGGGACTTCGGCGATTCCGGATTATAGATCATCAATTTAAATCTGGTAAGATGGCATGCAGAAATTATAACATTAAAAATATGAAACCATAATTTATGAAATAAAGAACAATTATGATCTAAAGGGTATCAAAATTTACATAAAAAAGCTTAATATTTATTTGTTTACTTTACTTTCTTCGCTATCAAATGCGAATTATAATGACGAGGAATTTGATTTAAATCATATCAAAGACGAGTACATCGAGATGAAATACGACATTTAGTAAGGAATTATAAGCCAAATAAAATAAAAACATCTGCCCTGAAGATAAGGATAGTGCTGACAGATCACTTTCCAATTCATTGTGCACCGCGGCGTCCCCCCGCCGCAGAGCAGCGTGAAATTGATAAACAGATTTCGGAATGGTTAGATAAACAAACGATATGCTTTTATCCATTTTTTGCAGCAATTCCACTTTTTGTTTAACCCCTTAACTGCCGCGGGCGTATATATACGCCTTGCTCAGCCGATGCGTTAACTGCCCCAGGCGTATATATACGTCCTTCCAAACTGCTATCATTTGCTTTGCGCTGCTACACCTAAAATTATTCGCAAAGTTAACGCATCGGCTGCGCATCTGGGCGCATCTGGGGCAGTTAACGCATCGGCTGAGCAAGGCGTATATATACGCCCGCGGCAGTTAAGGTGTTAATGGACTTCGAAACATACTTTCGCTTTGTAGATCCTTTACATATTAGTAAATATATATCGGAAATTCTATTTGACATAATCGAAAGTTCAATCTTACTTTTATAAAATTGCTGTAACAGTCTGCAAAAAATAATAAGCCGAATCCAGTTTGAAGATTAAGGAACAACGCAATCTGCAACATTAACTGAATTAGATAATTTTAGCTTAGCTTATACCGTCCATTATACATTAAACGCGAATACGTAAACGTATTTTGGGCATGCGCACATGCATATTCGCAGCTGTAAAGGTCTTACACGCATGCGTCAATGCGCCGCACGCGCAGAAAGTTTGTAGCTTTGAAGTCCGGATTATGGGTGTCCGAATTAACGACTTTTGACTGTATATGTAATTGTTTTGTAATCAAGATTATATTTTTCTTCTCTGTGGCATATTAATTCAGAAATATTGAAAGCTTGTGTAAACTGGATACTATTTTTATGCATTTTAATTTCTTCATATATCTGACAATTATTTCTATTGAATTGTTTTTAGGTTGAAAGTACACATCCAGGGTTCTTATATGATTTAGTTATGGGGCTGGTGAAGCAAGCAGATGTTTCAGTTAACATGGCTGAAAGTCTTCTTAAATTACAGGGATCAGTTCCTGATTGTGAAGGTAAAAGTCATATTTTTTTTCTTTATACAGCTGCAGAATTTAATTTCCCAGACTGTTGCCTGTCTTAATACTTTTTAGAAAATAATCAGTTTGAGGAATACTTAATGCTTTCAAAAATACAGTTAAATGTGATATCATATTAAATATCTTGGATAAGGTTTTTTGCTCTTGCAGTTATGTAACTTAGCAGTGCTTCAGAAGGATGGGTAACTGCAAGTGGTACTTCCTTATTATAGTGGCCCCCAAAATTTAATCACTAATCAATCGAGATGTAGCATGTACCACAGCATAAGAACACATGGCGAGATTTCAGTGCTATATCCCAATTGATTAGCGATTCAGTCTTGGGGACTCACTATAATAAGGAAGTACCCTGCAAGCTTGCCGTGATACTGAAAAATTTCCAGTAATTTCTGATTATCAGCAACCCCTTCCAAAAAGTTGTCAACCATTGGCTTCACCAAGCCACTTAGATTGGTCTGTTATCACTTAAAAATATCAGCAACTTGCATTAAATATTATCAATTACGAAACACAACTTCATGGAGAGTGAATTTTTCCATTTTCCCAATGTTACTTAAAACTCCTATTTCTGAAGAGATTCAATGCTTTCTTCTTCATCAGCTGGCAAACTCTAAAATCCATGTTAATGATTCCTTACTAGCAAAAAATGCAGTTATTTGGGGGGGGGACTGACGGTTGGATTTGAAAGTGGAAATTCTGCTCATCTGCTGTGCATGTGCAAATTTCTGGATTACCAAATAATTCTTTAATATTTTTAAGATTAGTTGGGTTAATGTAATATGTCACAGAGAAAAAAATCTACATCACATTACAGATATCTGCTGAAATCAACATTAATTCATCTTCCTTTTAAACAAAGATTCTTTCTTTGAGAATATGGTTCCAAAAAAGTTTTCGTACAATTCTGTTATTAGGTCTGTTAAAAATTGCCAAATTATTGCTGCTGTCAGTGATGCCAAAAATAATTGCGATAAATGTAATGCAAGTTAGGAAGCGTAATAGAAAATAACTATCGAAGAATATTATTTTAATTTAGATGATAGATTAATTTCATATATTCCATTTGTATTACCATCAAAAAAATAATACTAATAAAAGAACTGAAAGGTTTCAGAATTGAACAGTCCCCAAAAGGGTTTAAGTTTTTTTTTTTTTTTTTTTTTTTTTTTTTTTTTTTTTAGCGTTATTATTAAGCATCATTTTCTTTGCACTTAACACCATATACAATTCAACAGCAAGATTACAAAAATTTTAAAGGAGCATAATGTTATACATTTAGAATTCCTGGTGCAGCATTAAGTGTTCGCATACATTTCCCCCCCCCAGCCAGTTCATATTAATGTTCAGTTTTCCTGCTAAGATTGTTTACAAAACTTTATTTTTTTGTCTTATTATTAATGGTTCATGTGTTCACTTTATCACAGATATCACCTATTTGGTGCTTAATGCCACATAAAATTAGATTCAGCAGCAAAATCACAAAATAATTAAAAGCATCATATCTTAACAATTTCCAATGGACAGCCTTACCCACTGGAGATTAAAATGTTTTATTTTGTACAGTATTGCCACTTCTTGTTTTAAAATCATTGAGTTTATTAATCAAATATGCATTAAAGTTGTACAAAATGTGAAATAAGTAATAAAACAAATTCAAAACTTGGGCTCCTAGTTGCTCATGTTCTGTTGGAGGAGTGTGTTATTCAAAATGTGATGGCTGTAGATACCACAGTTTTTTCACAGTGCACGAAACATATATACATTCATGCACATTCTTCATTATTTAATTTTTTTATCTGTAATGCAGAGCGATATTTGTTGATTACATTTTGAAAAGGGTTACACCATTTATTATGATTCAGTGCAAAATGCTGTTTTGAGACCAATATCTCATTCAGGACTATTGTCCCTTTTAGGCTAATAAGTAAATAAAACAGCTAAACATTATTGAAATTAAACAAGAGGCATTACAATTTTTTTATCTCTTTCAATATTGCAGAGAATTTTTTTTTCGTGTGTGTGTGAGAAAGAGAGAGAACATCACTAGATGAATTCAGAGATAATGAGAATCAAGATGTTGTCAAGGAGTGTGCCCAATGACGTTTTTTTCACTATTTTAGAACTGCTGCATAGCCATGCTACCGTTTGTGTTATGACACCCACTTTCAGGATCCACAAAATTATATTTGTGGTTAAGAGTAAAATGTTCAAAGCCGGTATCTCGCAACACATTTGATTTGTATGTTTTTTAGCAATCAGTGCCATCTTAACAGCATTATGGACCCCTGTGCAAACCAGTGTGGACAACCAGCCACAAAAAATAAATTTAAATAGATTAGCATAGGGCATTCAGGGAGCTATTGCCGAACCTGTTTAACTTCCACTTCTGTTTTGAGGAAGAACATCCTGGGAGGTGGTCTGAGGGTCTCACACCCACCAACCTCTTGAATGGACTTTTGGTTAATCACGTATTTCCAATTCTCCTTTGCTGCATTTCAACAAAATTTTTGCCGATTGATATAGAACAGCAACTAAAGTACGTTCAGTTGATTTTCTAAACAATTCCCTAAACATCCAGTGTGGTAGAAGAAAACAGGCTGAATGTTCTCTTTCTTCAAGTGAAATGATTTTTATCTATTTCCAAAAAGTTGTCACATCTGCCTATTGTCAATATAGGCTGATGAATTAAAGCTGTAGCACACACCTCATGTATGTAACTCTTCCAATCTACAGTTGTAATGTATTTGGTTGGAGTTCAGAAATATTAAAAGATATCATCTCCTGACACCAAAAATTGATGAACCTCTTGTCCGTAAGGAAGGGGATTTTTGATTCTTCGAAGCAATTTTGTGCTCTTAAGCCATTCTTCTTGTTACAGTGTTCTTCCTGTAGTGCCACTTTGCTGTTGAGTTACAAATAAAATCCATTTTCATATTGTGATTCTTCAAGCATAATTTTCTATCATGAATGATGCCTTTCCTTTGAAAAAATTGTACTGCTGACTTTTCATTCTTAGGCAGTTCCAAGATTATTAGATCCATAGCACTATGAAATAATTTTAAAATTAAGCCTGTGTTTCTATGGCAACTTAAAAATACAGAACATTTGAAATTTATGTGCAGTGTGAATATACATGCTTTTAGGGAAAGAAGTCTTAAAGTTGCCAACTCTCCCGATTCAGGTGGGAAACTCCCAATTTCCATTTGTTCTTCTGCCAACCTGATTAACATCATATTTCTGTTACCTTTATATTATTCTTAAAATTTTTCACGATTTTTATGCAGCTTGGTTTAATACTTTGTTATTTGCACTAAAAGGGATTTTGGGTGTCTGAAAGCACTTGAACTTTCTGTACATTGCATAAAGTTGCTTCATCAGTGAGAAATTATGGCACACTTCTGCTTTGTGAGTGAAAGCGCATGTGTTCGAAAACATTGCGTTCCAGTACTCCATTGAGCATCAAGTGATACTGCATGTCGTCTGGCATATATTAGGCAATGAGTGTAAAGTAAGATCAAGGTTATTTTGTTCATCTTAATGTGGTGCAAGTGCATGTGCCTTCAAGAAATAATTTAAGATATTACTATCTTTTTTTTTTAAGTCTGCAAAAAAGGCAAAAAATATTCATGTACTTTTTAAAAATTATGCACAGATGACTTTCCTTCTATTATTTATTTCCTCAAGGAAATGTAATACATTTGCGATGTGTACCGTTTGCCATTACAATTTTTCAATTTTGCATGGTGGAAGGGCTGATGTTCTCAAACATGCGCGTATGCAAAAACATAAGGACAACATAAATTCTATTGAAATAAATAAAAAGTCAAATTTCTCCATGGAAACAAAGTACCAAAAAGGTATAAATGCAGAATGCCTGTTCTCTGCCTTTTTACTAAAGCACAACCTGCCATTGAATGCATTAGATCACACTGCACCTTTATTTAGAAAAGTGTTTTCCAATAGTGAAATCGCTCAGAAATACTCGAGTACAGTGACCAGAACGGCTGAAATTGTTAAAGTAATTGGGGTTCTTCGGTTACTGAATAATTAAAACAGTTCCATTCTGCCTCTCTATGGATGGAAACAATAATGCCATTTCAAAACTGTATCCAATTGTTTCTTTTTTTAATTCATTCTCTTCAGAAATTAAGTGTATAGTTTACTTTCTTTAAGCGTAGATTACTTCCACTTTAGAAAGGCATTCTACAGGCTTTAGTATATCATAACTAATTATTAAAACTTTAAAACAAAATACAATTCCTCTGAATTATTGCTTAGCACTTGGTGCCAATAATGCACCAGTAATGGTAGGTTTTTGAAGACTGGTGTTGCAGGCATCTTAAAAAAGGAAAATTCAGATTTGCGAATTATGAGGTGCACCTGCCACCTCTTAAATTTAACAGCTGAAAAAAGGGCAGCTTCTTTACCAGTAAGTGTGTATGAACATATTGTCGACTGCTTTAAAAATTTTTTACACATCCTCGACATTTTTTAGCTAGACAAAAGTTGTTTTCTAAATCTATTGGCATGGTTCCCCGTAACAAACAAGTTTTGTATTTTCCATTTACAAACCTCAAATTATCTTCAAATTGTTTAATTAAATTATCATCTGCAACTGACAACTTATTAGAATTTGTAATTCCCAAAGATTATAAATGCTCTAACATCTGCATATCGATGGCAACAAAAAAAAAAAAAAAAAAAAAAAAAAGGTGTTTATACTGCATCTCCCCAATTTCTGTCCTCAGAATTATCTTGTATTCCTTGTCGCGAGATTCCAAAAACAGTTCGTGTGCAATTTTAGCATTTTGGTTTTTTTTCCTACTTTTGAATGACATCCTAAAAATGATCTGCTTCTTTTAAAGTCAGAATATCTTCACTTGAGTGATTTTATGTATCAGCTAATATTAAAATCTTTTGTTCTGAATATTTACACTAGTAATTGCAATGGGTGTTGCAATAATCATTTCAGTAACTAATGCTCATTTCTCAGTAGATTTCTTAGGATCGTTCCTATTCCTCAGTATTAGATTCACTACACTACAAGTTTTACTTATGACTTTCAAAGACCCAAAAGCATAAACGAACAACTTTTCTTTCAAATACTTTTACGTCTAAAGGCATCTGCCAAACAATTTGTTATCTATTATCTCTCACTGGCATTATCCATTAACACTCCATATAGTTTTAAGTTTCCTTTCTAACAAGCCAAGACATTACAGGTTTGCAATAAAGCATTGCCAACTGGCCCATGATCAGACAAGCTGTATTGAATCACACATTTAATTCCCCATTGTTCCTTCAACTCCAGCTTATTTATTACTTTTTTCGGTACTTTTCCGTTTCGCCGGCGCAAATCTCGCCAAGCAGACTTTATTGGCGACAACATACAGTATACACATAAAAAATATTAAAAAAATGTTAGTTCTAAGAATTCCTTTTTCGAAGGCATAAACATTTTAATATCGCTTAAAATTTTATAAAAAGCCAATAAATAAAGACAATAAATTTGTAAAAAGACATTAATTTAAGAATTTACTATGCTTTCATGGTTCAACATCCTGATTCGCCGGTTTATATCAAGTGACACCAAGCGATCTCATCTCACGTAAACTACTCTACAAAAATCTAATGCTCTCAGTAATTATCTACATTAATTTCAAGTTAAATCTTAATTTGGAACACAAGTTTAAATGCAAGAAATATTTCAATTCGTACGAATAGCTTACTCAGAAATTATGTAAAACTGCAGTGCTTTACTTTGCTAATGCATTCTCGTTAGAATTGATGAATTTAACACTTGACTTTACCTTTTCTATATTTTCGGCTTCGGGTTAAGCGCTGTGATTGCATCCTGATTGACTTAATTACCGAAAATGGCCTTAGACATAAAACTGAACTATTTGATAAAAATTCTATGTAATTATATGCCAGTATTGAAAGAAACAATCAATCTGATAAGAAAAAGCTGCGACTTGTTTTGAAAATGAGGCTTAAAAGGTTACCAGCGAGAATATTCCGTTTGGCATCGGTTGTACCATTATTGGCGACTTTATCGCTTGCGCCGGCAAAACAGAAAAGTACCCTTTTTTCTAATAGCAAAGATTGATGAGGTAAGCTGTTACAATTCTTGCATGGGTTGAGTATAGTTTTACAAAACCATGGCCAATGGAATTTTAAAAAAAACAGCAAAAACATCGATTATCTCTTTTTTAATCTATTTTTCCTTTTTGATGCACTTTCAAATTTGTAAAATTCATGTTCTTTGCAATTGCAAAATATACAGTTTCTATTAACATCTGTAGTATAACTCGCAATTGGTATATTCTAATTAATATAAAGCCTTTTATTTTCAAATTTTCTAGAATTACTTTTCTATTCGTTACCCAAATTATGGTAATTTTCAGTTTTGCTACTAAATAAATATGTTCTTTCCCTAGATCATATCTCTTTGTCTAGAAAAGTAAATAAATCCTTAAAGTTCCAGTCACTATCTGGATATATTCTGTTGAATTCTAAAGGAATTTTGGAATTCTGTCCAATAAAATGTTGATCAGTAAAGTGCTGAAAGATTTTAGTTTCAACTCCTAATAACTTTAAAATTTTAATTTGAATATCGGCTTTATCAAAGGACCTTCTAAATTCAGTTAAATCATCTATACTTCTAACAGTAGGAATTTTAAGTCACTCATTCAAATTGTTTACCATAGAGTCATAATATTCTTCAGTTAACACTAAACCACTTATACAGTTGTATGCCATACCTCCTAAATACAACCTTAAATATTTAAATTTACCTATTTATGTAATATTATTTTAGTGCTTTCAAACTGGTTTTTAACCAAGAAGCAAGATCACTATTGTATTTATTAATTATCAACTCAGGAAATTTAACCGGTTTGTTTTTCTGGTGTAACCTATGCAGGAATAGAAAAGAATACATAATCAATATTGATTTCATTTCTGATTAATATGTCAGTTAAGATGGTTATCTTTTGTTTCTAGAAGATAATTTTCTGAATATTCCTCTTACGTAGTAATTTCATCTTCTGTATCATCATCACAAAGAGTTTTGACTTCATCATTTAAGTGTTTTAAATTAGTCTCCTTATCTATTTGGGCTCAAAATTCTTTTATTTGTTACATCTGTCTTCTTCATTTGTTACATGTATCTAGCTAGAATCTTCAATAATAAAAGATTCGACTTCGTTAATTATTTAATTTAGACCTAACTCCACTATGTTTCTTTCAAAACTTCACTAATTCCGATATCAAATATCAAACAAAAGATCAAATCAAATCTTACCTTCGCTTCCTGCGAAATTCTACAAAACACCAGAAAAATCTTGCAACTAAACTAGTAGAATTCACAGCTTCTATCCTCAGTGGTGGTGACTTCAATAATAGTGTGGATACAAGGTGTGACACAAAAAAAATGAGACTAGGTATGTAACTTGAAAAAAGAGTGGAGTTGGGAACAACTGTTTTGGTGATGTCATGCCACACACACACGTCCTCCATCCATGCGGCCGTTTCGACTTAACTGACCATGCCAGTAGGGAGTACTGCATCCTTGAGTGACAGGCAATTACATTCTGCCAGAAAAATTTTTAATGTAAAAACTGAACAGTGAATCAACATCAAGTTTCTTGTGAAACTTAAGAAATCGGCCACGGAGGAAACATTTCAAATGTTAATCGAGACTTTTGGAGATGAAACTTTGTCTCATGCACTTGTGTTTGAATGGATAAGCAGTTTTCAGGGCAAGGGGCCGTGTGCAAGATGATGAACGTGCTGGACACCCGGGGGCATCCAGCACGTTCATCATGATTGAATGAGATACAAATGGTCAGACTGTTAATCAACACTACTACATAGAAATATTAAAAAGACTTCATGAAAAAATTAGGAAAAAAAAAAGGCCACAGTTGTGGAGTGATGGATGGTGGTTGTACCAGGACAACACACTTTCTCACACAGCCCTATCTATCAAGCAGTTTCTGACGAGCAAAAACATTACTGTAATGGGGCATCCTTCTTATTCACCTGATTTGGTTGCATGTGACATTTTTTCATTTCCTAAAGTTAAATCTTGCTTAAAGGGAACCATTTTACCTCAGTTGAAGAGGTTCAGGCAAAAACAGAGAATCCAAAAACCTCATTCCAGAACTGTTACCAGCAATGGCAGCAACGAATGCAGAAGTATGTGAATGTGTAAGGGAACTTATTCTGTAAGTACAATGATTCATTGGACCAGTCTCTCTCTTTTTTTTTTTTTTTTTTTTCGTGTCACAACTTGTATAAATAAAGAAATAACTCCACATTTTAAAACTAGAATGCTTTAATTCATTATATACACTGTAATACATAGTACCATCATTACACACATCCCATGACAATATATTCATTCTTTAATTCAGTATGGGTTGAGAATGTTTGACATCTCATGACAAACATTCTCAACCCACATGGATACTTCTTGACATGAAACATTTTACTCACTCTGTTGAGGCCTGCTACAGTGTCTTTTATGACAGATTTCAACCAGCATTGAGGTAGAGGAAATGAGTTTCATTAATTTAGAAAATGAAGATCCCAGAATTTGAACACTATAGTATTATAATAACCAGTAATGATCTTAATACTGCAGGGATAACAAACATAAAAGTTTTTAGTGCAGTCTCAGGAGATCAACATAATATTCTAACCTGCAAAGAAGTTTTAGAAACGACAGGTGTTATGTTAGTTTATACCATTAGCTTGTAAGTAAAGTAATTTTTTAGCAACCTGTAGCTGCTGAGTTTCAAAATTTTTAACTGTACATCTCCTGCATAGTGTCTTCCATATAAAAGTAAAATTTATAATCATGATGAAGTTTTGTGTTAATATATAGAGTGCAAACCACCATATAGCTATATTTATTTTTGTTTAAAGATTTTTTTTAAAAAAAGTATTTTGACATTTTTCTTGTTAATCATTTTAGATTGCAGAAGAAATGGAGAAACAAACACTAAAGTTTTTTTAATTAAATTGTGTTAATTGAAGTTTATTGTTCAATAATTATGATTTAGTTTTATGAGTTAACAACAGTTGATGTTATTTTAATTTAAGAAGATAAGTTAAATACCTAAATAAATTTTCATAATTTTAAATTTGTATATGTCAGTGCTAAAATCTTCTTTGAAATATTATCTGAATTTCTAGACTGCAATCCCTTGGTGAAATGTAAAAATAAAGAATATTATATTTTCATGCCCTTAAATCTGCAAGGGATAAGGGGGTTTTGTGACTGCAATTGTTATTTATACAGGATCATTTCTGTGAATGTTGATCCTAAGCATGTGTATACTTTCAGCTATATTGTTTCAAATAAAATAAAGAATTTTATGAGAACAATTGCAATGCTGGGAGCAGAATACTTTTTAAAATGCAACTTTAATGTGGTTCTTTGCATAAAAAAGCCCAATCAAAAAATTCAATTTACTCTAAGTTGAATGCAAAAATGCTCTGTATCTTATTTTGTTACTTATCAACTGTTCATACCTCAGCTTTTTAAGAAAGTTGGATATGAAAGAGCAACTATATTTTGAATTATCAAATAATCAATGTTTAGAATTTGGGTAGTATAATGTTTCTACCAGAATAGTTTCTCATAACTTTAATTACTTTTTTATGCATTTAACTCTAATATAGTGTGTATAGTATCAAAAATAATATTTTTGAAGTTAAAAATAATTTTATATATATGTTAAAAATTCATGAAATTTAATTTTGTTCTTGTTAGAATATAAATCATCTCGTCATGAAGATGCTTTCCAAGAACTGAACAAAAAATCTTCATCTCTGAAAAGAATCCTAAGTCGAATACCTGATGAAATCAATGATCGTAAAACATTTTTAGAAACAATCAAGTAAATAATTTTTGTATCAGTGCTTCAGTTTTACTTGCATTCAATTATTTATAAAGTGTGAAAGTAAAATTATCTTTTACGTTATTTTATACAAAAGATTAATTATTAATTTATTTCGTTAGTCTAGTTTAATAATTAAGTAATCTCATGAGTAGAAAAGATGTTCTGTTTATCCATATATAGATAGCTCTAATATATTTTTATTATTATTGTTTTCTGTTTCATAATTATTGCATCAAATTGCAGTCAGAATGTTCAGAATTTGATGAAAGCTTAAACACTTTAATTTTTATCCGTGAGTAGTTCATCTGTCAAAATTCCTGCTATACCTATTATGGGTCTAACTTAAATGCCCATACATAAAAATTCATTCTGATGTTTAATAATTAGAATGAGTTTTAGAAAACGATTCATAATATATAATATGTTCATGTATATCATTTTCATGCTATTAATCTTTTTGAAATGTCATTTGTCTTATCAGAGTAATGAGTTTTGCAATGAAACTATCATGTAGTGTAAATTTGTTCATATTCTTTATAGGGAAATCGCTAGTGCCATAAAAAAACTTCTTGATGCTGTAAATGAAGTTTCAGGGTATATACCTTCACCTACAGGAAAGCAGGTAATTTTAAGTAAATTTATCTCCCCCAATGTTAAGTATTCTAATTGTATAGCACTATATTTTTACACAAATCTATTTTATATTAGTACTAGTAAGCCCTTGATTCTCAAATGAATGAAATGTTTTAGGTTAAAATGACAGCGGCCGAGCGTTAAAGTTGCTGAGCACTACTGGTAGTTCGGTCCGAGGTTGGAATTCCACGAACGAGCTGGCTGCATGGGCGTTTTTGTGGTTTTCCCCATGTGTAACGTGTATATGAGCCAATTTCCCTTAGAAAGTCCTCCACGAAAGCATCCCTGCCCTTAGGCAGATAGCCTTAGTGTGCTTTGCCATAATTAAAATAAACCAATAAATTTAAGTGAGCATCCAACATATATGTGTCGTGTCCAACATTCATCTTTTTTTTTTTCATTTCCCAAAGAATCTGTCTCGAATAATCTTTTTATGTTAATTGTTTTTGTTGACTTTTTTATTAATATTGATGTAAATTTTTCGAGTGCATAGTGAAAAAATGTTTTGGACTATTCTGTGTTGATATTAACTTGTGGAGTGTACAGAGAGAAACAAAATTTTTTGACTGCTCGGTGATCTCAGATTATTTTTAATTACTCTCATTTCTGAAAACATTACATAAAAATGTAAACATTGATCAGCTGGGTGCATCCAAAGCATACGATTTTTTTTCCCCCTTCACCATTTTTTTCTCTTTGCCTTTCTGAATCATAGTAACAAAGATGCTGGATGTCATTGCTAGTACTAGAAGTAATAACTAAGATGGGCAACTCATGCCTTAACCTTCCAGCATGCGTGTATGCAAAAAAATTACAACAAATTCTGTTTTCAATGCCCATTTTTTGCATATTGAAGCTGAGACATTTGAAGGTCATTTCTATTCCTCCTTTCTACCCTTCCCCACATCATGGAATGTCCCAACAGGAAGTCATTTGACTTTTTTTTTTTAACTGGGCTTTTGTACTACTTGGCAGTTTTGTTGTAAAAGTTATGTCACATGTGTGGTCGTGGGTGAAAATTCGGAAGATACCTTTTTTCTCAAATATTTTGTAATTTTGTGTTATTAGTTGCCATGTATTATTTTAATTTGTATACATTTGGCTCTGTAATTTTTATATCGGTTTTCATGGCAAAAAATATGTGCAACCAGCTGATTTTGCTCACATTCTTCAAGAGTTATTGATGAAGAAAAGGAAGGATTAATCATTTTAGGCACAGCTACATCTGTGCATGTTGATATTTGGATGAAAATGGATTTTCACTCATCTTTTGTTGATAGAAATTATTAGTTTCTTCAACTATTATGTTCATTAGTTGTATGCAAAAAATGCTGAAGAAATCAATTTCATTCACATAACTTTGATTTACGTTTACTTCTGCAGTTCCCATAAATCCATAAGGCTTCAATTACCTTACAGATTGAGTTCATGATAGAATAGCCACTGTTCTACTGGATTGTGAGGCGAAAGGAAAACAAACTTCCATTTCAGTCTCTGACAAAATTTGAGTATCAAAATCACTATTCTCACTTAAATCTAGAGTCTTTGGTGTCAAAATAGTCACTGTTAAGTTCGAACGAACACTTATGGGCTTTACAATTTGAATATACTCTTCTGTCCCTAAAAACTTATCTCTTTTAGACATCGTATTATTAGTTTAACTCTCTTAACTGGTGTAAAAAACTTACATCTGCTATATAAAGAAGATATAAACTGATTATAAACCAGAGTTCCTAAAACCTTAGCTGGTTGATCTTTACATTATGGTAACTTGGCGATTTTTTGGCGAAAATTTGGCGACCAACTCTCCTACAGCAACCCTCTATTTTTTTTCCCCGCCGCCATTTTGTCTTCACGAAGTAAAGACATGTTTCTTTTCTTTTTATCTCCTGAACACTTCTTCCAACAATCTACTAGCCGAATTACACTTATGCTAGAAATTTTATCTAACAAAACTGCTTAATCATGACAAATATTCACTGCAAAATTAGGAAAAACTGCACAATACCATCCTCCTTACGCATTTTTCAAAATAACACATACACATAAACCATGTACACGCCGACTTATTTTTACTTAAAAAAACATCCCAGAATTGCACAAAAATGGCATTGCGCACACTCTTCACTATATCCATGTACACTGCTTTTTTCTCATAAATTACAAAAATTTCACGAAAATACATGACAATTTTCTCAATCTTTAAACCCGGTAAAAAGAACATATATGAAATTACCTGATCGCGAAAAAGTATTTACCCTTTACAAATATGAACATTTCCACATATAAAATAAATAAAATATCCAAAAACTTTTACCTCTAAATCATCTATTACATTATACACGTCACCAACGAATTCATACTGCAAGCATTACAAATACTTAGTATCAAATATTTAAATTATTTCCATGCACGTTTATTTCAACTTAAACGTATACCAAATTCCTACAAGCATAAAATTCACAAAATAACTATCATTTCATTAAAATATCACTAAACCATGTACACGTCGACTTATTTTTACTTAAAAAAACATCCCAGAATTGCACAAAAATGGCATTGCGCACACCCTTCACTATATCCATGTACACTGCTTTTTTCTCATAAATTAAAAAAATTTCACGAAAATACATGACAATTTTCTCAATCTTTAAACCCGGTAAAAAGAACATATATGAAATTACATGATCGCGAAAAAGTATTTACCCTTTACAAATATCAACATTTCCACATATAAAATAAATAGAATATCCAAAAACTTTTACCTCTAAATCATCTATTACATTATACACGTCACCAATGAATTCATACCGCAAGCATTACAAATACTTAATATCAAATATTTAAATTATTTCCATGCACGTTTATTTCAATTTAAACGTATACCAAATTCCTACAAACATAAAATTCACAAAATAACTATCATTTCATTAAAATATAATTGAATTCAAAAACACTACTTAAAATATAAATGAGCACATACATTCAATTAATAAAAATTACCTTACAATCCTAATTACTTTAAACTAAATCATTGCTAATAACAATTTTCCCAATAATACCAAATTCCTTTCCACCTTACATTTACAACAATGCATAAAAATGATATCCTCAAATAATTAAAAATACTAACTTACCTAATCTTCTTCAGAATCTTGATTACGTGGCGGATACACTTTTCTTCCTTCTGTTTCAGAATCTTTAAAATCATACTTATCTTTCAAAGCAAGATACCAGGTAAAATAAATAACATAATAAAACATCTTTATTTCTCTCTCGCACAACCTTAAAAAACATTTATTACTATCCTTTTCAATACCACTAAATACCCATTTCGAATTCACTTTAGTTACGGCCATGGGATCCAAAAATTCACAAACACTATTTCACACAACACAGAATAAAGCCAAATAAAAAATTGCCAGATTTTTTCCCGATTAAAGAACAGTAATTCGTCCATTAATATCACATGACATATCCCATGATCTCTCATTTCCCTCACACAAAATAATGCGTAATCAGAACTGAATACTACTCACATTCTTAACAAAGTCTAATCTTCTTCCGAATCTTCCTTACATGGTGGATACACTTTTATTATGGATTCAATAAAATTACTGAATGATTTTTTTTCCGAATTTGATAGAATTTGATAAAAGAAAAATTCTCTTTATCACATCTACAATTCACTTTAGACAGCGCCATACAATCCCAAAATTATTCAACCCTACTTCACACAACACACAATGAAGCTTAATACAAAATAATATACATCCACAGATACTTGTCCAAATTCCCCCCTTTTCCGATTAAAGAACCGTAATTCGTCCATTAATATCACATGACATATCCCATGATCTCTCATTTCCCCCACACAAAATAATGCGTAATCGGAACTGAGTACTGCTCACATTATTACCAAAGTCCCAGGTAGTAACCTTTATCGCCTCCAAAATGTCGCCAAACTACCAGTTACCATATTGTAAAGATCAACCCCTTAGCTTCATTACCAAATCTTCCCATAGAAAAAAAACAGACAAATTTGAAGCAACAGAAAGTGTTCAATGTTTATATCACATGAAGCCTTAACTGTGCATCAGCTGGTTTTTGTTTACTTTATATCATCTGCTCATATATCTAAACGAATCACCAGCATTAGAGAATTCAGGGATACAAGGTTAAGCGAACTGTAATCAACATGGAGTGCCATCTACTGATTTTTTTAAAAAAAATTCTATAAGAACATAGATGTTTGAAAGTGCATAATGGCACACCCATTTGGAAGATAATGCAAGTGGAAATGCACCAGTGCATCACCTGTCTGCAGAGAGTTTTCTGTTCAGCAACATGCTGTGGTGAAGGGGGTTAAAACTAATATCGGAATATTACACAGATTAAAAATCATGTTTCATGCAAATCATCATCTCGCATGTTTTACAAAATAAAAGTTTTAAGATTTAGGATTCCATTTTAAGTTGCTTTACAGGTCATTGTCATTCACAGCCTCAAATCAAATAATAATTAAATTAAACATTTTGATATTTTCCAGTGTTTTTAAATGCTGAGTATTTTTGTGTGTTAACAGTTTATATAAACTCTGTGAATAATCTAGAAAAGGAAAAAAAAATTACAAACTTTTTTACAACTTCAAGTAGTAACAGTTTTTATAGGTGAAGATATTCGAAGCAAGACTCAAGATATCTTTATCAATTTACATCTCAAATGTAAGTATAGCAAATCTAAAAAAAAAAAGTATGGCCACACTTAAAATTGTAAATATGAACATTGATTAGCTGACTGCATCCACAGCACACATATTCACCTTTTCTAATATAAAATATTCTTTAGCTAATTGTAAGAGATCTTTTAATATTTGCAATATCAAAAATTTATTAATGCCAGATTTCTGTATTTTCTTTGAACACCTTTGTTAGAAAAATATTTGATGTAATTGAGGTTTTAGCTTCCTGTTACCAGCTTTCTTAAAAACTATTTAAAATATTAGCAGCATTTTTATGTTTCAAAATTTAAATCTAGGCTGAATGTATGAAGATTGGTTCCTTCTGATTATCAACAGCCCCCTCCCCTGAAAAGCATTCATGAGGCAATGCAATATGTTGCCAATTTATGTATCAAACCATTTATGTACTTGTGCATAGTAGACAAGCACTTATTTCATGGAAGGTCACATTTTTTATTTCAAATTTGATGGTTGATGATGATGATAAATTCGGTGTTTTTGTTGCATTAAGATCATCACCCCTCTCATGTAAAGAAGCGTAATGGGCTGTGGAGTTCGCAAGCTGATGAAAGAGACAGTATTGCATGTCATCAGAAATACTGCATTTTGCTTATCAATAGAGAATGTAAAAAGTCGCATTCCATAAAACTGTACTTCATAAATGATCGAATTGTATGGGTAAAAATTTGTGCTCAGATGCCAGAGTTTTGCGCCTCACTAAGGATTTTTAAGCAGAAGGCCCATTTTCAAATTTTGCTTACATTTGAAAAGAAAGAAAATTCAAGATAAATTAATATTTAAAGTTTAATTTAAGCAATGCATTGCATGAGCAAATATATTTGTTTAATTTAAAATATAAAAAAGCCAATTGAAAAGTTTTATATAAAAATTTAGTAAATCAATAAAAACAATTTGTCTTCCACTTCGTGTCAAGTCTGTTACCTTGAGATTATTTTAGTCCCAATTAGTTTGTAAATCAATCTAATGGCGGGCAGTACATATTCAAAGTAATCAAACTTAGCTTGACTAGTTTATCTATGTCACTGAGTATGTACTGCTCCTTTTAGACAGATTTATAAACTAATTTTGGATAAAATAATCTCAGAATGACAGACTTGACATGAAGTGGAAGACAAATGATTTTTCTATTGATTTGTTAAAGAGAAAAGCTTCCATAATTAATTTTTATCATGAATATAACACACTAATAAGTCATATTTAAAATAATTAAACTTGTTTATTTAAAAAAATTAAATTACAAAACAAAGAGGTTGAATAACATGAAACTTGAAAGGGAGAGGCATTTTTGCCTATGATCACACATTTCAGGAGTTTCATATAAAAAATTTCAATTGATTTTTTTACATTTTGAATTGTAGACATATATTTGTAGTCATCTTTATGCAATGCATTGCTCAAATTAAACTTTAAACATAATTTATCTTGAATTTTCTTTCTTTTCTTCTGGGACAGCATATGCATATGTAAGCAAAATTTGAAAATGGGCACACAGCAATTTGTTTCTAGACAGATCACTGTGTGCATAGGAAAATAACACCATGCATAATGCCAAATTTATGCAATTTTCGGATTTTTTTTTTAAAGTGAAAAATAGATCTTATATGTGGAAAGAACAACATGGAGGGGAGAAAAAAGGTGTTTTACTATGGATATTTTTGGCACTGTAAATTCTGTTAATTGATTACTATTTTACATATTGCTCAATACGCCACTATTTTGTAAAATGGCTCTTGCCTCTATATATCTTAATTTGATAAAAAAATTATTCACCATTGGTTGACAACTTTTAGGAGGAGGCGTGCAGATAATCACTAAGTATCCAAAAATTTTATGTTTTTCAATTGGAGCAGGAAATAGTAATCTGTGATTTGCAGAAGCAGTATAATTAACAAAGAAACGTGTCACTATCTGATCCAGCATGAATTTTTATTTAAAATTACGGAGTTTATATTTTAAATTGTTGTACAGCATTTTCACATTAAGAAGTAAATAATGTTGTTTATATTATATGGACATTTTTGACTTATTATGTATTTGATACTGTAATTGTAATGATTGTAAGTTTTATCTTTGCTAAAAATCTTTTCATTTATTTAACCTATGTTGGACCTTGGATTTTCAGCCATTAGTCTCTGTCAGACAGTCCTGTAAAGTTTCGAGACAAGTAAAATGTTTAATAGCTTTTGCAGAATTGCTGCCTGCAGTACCGTTAAGGTGAAGGCAATTGTAGAGATTGTCTCTGGTGAGTTTACCAGTCCCACATAATGGAGATGTTTTTGTAAATAGTCATGGCCAGCTCTGAAACTGTGCCCAAGATGTCAATATTATGATGTTTGAGTACAGTGAATTTTTCAACAGTAAAAACACCAGCATTCCAAAATGAAACACTTAACTTAAAATTGGCCATATCCATATTTTAAATGTATGCTCTTCAAATCTTGAAATTGTGTCAGCTCTCTGTGGTGCATATAGCAAATTAATTTTGAGGACTTCAAGATATTTTATAAGTATGATTTGATACCCGATGCAAGATTCAGCAGCTAATGAGATAAAAAATTTGCATTGTAGCATAATCATGATACCAGATTTATTACTATAATTAACTTTTTGAATTTTCTAGGCTTTAGACCAGAGAAAACGAGAATTTGTCAAATACTCCAAGAGATTTAGCAATACATTAAAAGACTTTTTTAGAGAAGGACAGTAAGTAATTTGAACTTTGTTATGTAAAAATTTACTTTCAGTGTAATTTCATGTTTCAGAAAATTGATTAGTTAAGAAATGTTGTTTAAAATTTGTATATGCATAAAATTTCTTTTTGATGTTGGTTAGTGCTCAGGTTTATACTGTTAGAGAAGAAAAGGTGAACAATTATTATACATAATGTAAATATATTATTACACATAATGCAGAAGTAAGTAATAAGCTAAATCTTTGGTTCTTATGTTGTTAGTGATAAGTTGATACCAGAGTCCTGCTTCAGTATAGGCTTTAAACAGTTCACCTGATCCCCCTTTCTGCACCTCCATATTTTCAGTTGAAGCGCGAGCCTGCAATTTAATTTTTGTAAGTTTGACTGCATTATTAAAATTAATCATTCAGTTGGTGGCTGCTGAAGTTTAATTTTTCTGAAATTAAAAAAATTAGCATGGTTACAGAAATGCAATTAATGTCATTGTTTTCCTTAACTGAACTATTGGCATACTAGTGGTTGACTGATTAAAATAACTAAACATTAGTAGCATGCTAGGTTCATTTTCTGTTTGATGAGATAAGCTGCATAGAACGTTTTTGTTTTTCTCCCATGGGTAGCATGAGTATTAGCCAGTTTCCCCTATTTACTACTAATCAGGTTATTATACTTAATTATTTGCTTTCAGTTGATGTCATTTGAATTATAGTGAAATGGTTATATTTTTGTTTCATTGTACGTAAATATATTTGTGGCTATAAATTTATGTTTATTTCTTAGGTGGAACAACAACCAGCTTATAACAAATATTTCAAATTTTATTGATTCTTACTAAATTTAGTTTAAACAAAGAAAATATTTCTATATTTATTTGTTCTTAAAAGCGTTATTCTTAATTGCCTTTAAAATGCAATTAATTTGTTCTTTGCATACTTTATGTATGAAATCTGTTATCTATTAAATATTTCCACTTTTAATATGTTTTCTCTCTCTCTCTTATTAGATCACAAGCTGTTTTCCTCAGTGCCATTTGTCTAATACATCAGACAAATTTAATCATGATTACAGTTAAGCATAAATGCGACTGAAATATTTATCTGTTTCAATGCATTTGTGGATCTCATCCAAGAAAATATTTGAAGTTGGTCTTTTAGAGCACATCTGATTGAAGAAGTGCTATGAAACTTCTATTTCAATTTAGAAGATATTTCATTTTTATATATCAGTGAAGATTTATGCCGAGACTGAATTATTTTTGATTATATGCCTTCACTTAAAAAAATCATTCTTTAAATAAAATTATGCTATATTCGTGTAATTTTTAATAATTTAACTATTCCAAAGTGACATAATGTTCCACATTGGGATAGTAATCCATAGTTATACCAAATTCAGTAGTTATATATCTTATGTCTTGTATTGATTGATCATTTGTGGACATTTTTTTTATACTTAAGATGTTAGAATTTTTAACAGATATATTTGAGATCTTCCTTAACAAGATTCTGCTCTACATTGTATTATTATATCCAAGAACAATTAGTTATATAACTATTAAATTTTATGATTATGTTATATATGGTAAGAATTTCAGTTTATTTTTTTTATTAAGTGCTAGTTCAGAGCATTGTTTTTCATTTGTGTTCTTTTGCTTTTGCCTTGTTGTGATGTAAGTGATGTAGTTTAAGTGTTTGTGACTTATTTTCACTATTTCAAGTTTATACTTTGTGTTTCAATGTTTGAATTTTGCTATGTATAATAGTATTTCTAAATTTAAAAATAGTTTTAGTAAGTAGAATTAAAATATTTTTCAATGTGATTCGTATATATAATAATAAAACTTTGAATCTTAATATTTGTATTTTCCATAGACAATAAGAGTTCTCTCTTTTTTTTTTTTTTTTTTTTTGGCTGGTTGTGTAGAGCAGTTTGAAAAAAGATTTAGACCTTTTTAGAATTCCAGATCTTTGTTTAAGCAATTTAGTTAACTATTTTGCATTAGGAAAAGGAAACTGCTTACATGTTTTAAAATCTTTATTTTTTAACTTGTTTTATGTATGTATTTTTTTGCCAGTATTATAGGAAACGTTTACTGTATACTGTTGATAATATTAGTCGTTTAAGCATCATTAAATTTAACACATAATTAAATTTGATATTAATTTTACTTTTACTGCAAAATCTATAAATTGAATGATAATTTTAATTTTTTTATGATCTAACATGCTAATAATTTTATATTGAATAATTATAAATATTTCAATAACTATAATATTTTAGAAATTGTGAATAAATAAATTTTTTCCAAATGTTGAATGTAAAATACCGTAATTTTGGGTAGAAAACCCACCTTATCATGTAAGCTGCAACATGAATAATTGACTAAAAAAAATTAAAGTTCATCAGATCAGCCACTCTACCGTATATAATGCCTCAAAGAATTCTGAAACATGGAACTTAAATATTCATTTATTCAGTAATTGTCTTCCATATTAATGTAATCATCATTGATAACATTTTGTAGTATGCCAGCATAAATATAATTAGTAATATATAAATAAATAAAAAATAAATACGCTAAAAACAAACTTTTCTGATTTCTAATAGATGTTATTTTTATTGATTTGGTAAACTTTTGTTTAGCACCATAAATTACCGTATTATGAAAAAAATACATAAATTATATAATCAAACAGAATTTTATAATTAAAATAAACTACATTTATTTATACCAAACTTCAAAATTCAGTTTATCAATGTCAAAATTAAATAAATTTATCAAATAACCATCAAGGTCACTTTTATCATTCTGTTCTGAATCACTTCTTTCGACATTGCTCTCTTCATTTTCACTTTCTTTTTTGATAATTTTGGATTTAATGAAGGCTGATATGATCATGTTAGTTTGAACTGATTGCCATGCTTTTCAACTCGTAAGGCTGCCTCTTCGTACAAAACTTTTTACATCAATCTGGAATTTGTGAAAGAATGGAGTCCACTTCACATCTATTCCTCCCACAGCTTCTGCAGTCTGTGCTTAAAAATTCTATTCATGTAGAGATCCAGTGGCTGTAAAGTTTTTGTCAACCTACCTGATATTACTGAAATAATACTGCTGAATGTTTTTACTTCGAATTTTACTCTACCCACTTAATGGGATCGCATTGAATCCCCAAGGTTGGAAAAAAGCACTTTTCCTTTTTCAATAAATTTCTCTTGGCCAAAACAACAACATTTTTTCACATATCCATCATTTTCCATTGGAACAAATAATGACCCCTTGAGGGAAATTTCCTTTTTGAACACTGTTTTTTCTTTTGAAAATTATCAAAGAGGTTAACTTCTTTCCATTAGTAGCACAACCCAAAACATAAGTAAAAGAAATCCTTTCATTCCTGGTTGTTAATACAGAAATAATTTTTCACCTGTTGAATGAACAGTCTTGCTTGGAGGATAGTCAAAAGTAGCAGGCACTTCATCCATATTAATTATTTGCCCTCTACTCAAATTTTGTTCGCTGATTTTCTTAGATGTGTACTTCCAAAAAATTTTATCATTTTCCAGTCCAGTCCAGTCCAAGCTTCTGTCCAACTGTTGTTTTTGTCCTGACAAATAGTTTCTTTCGCTTCATAAATCTGAAACACCAATTAGGTCCTTCAAGAGACTTTAGTGACCTTTTGTTCAGCTATTACTTTTGCTTGAAGGCTAATTCTAACTGTTGACACTGATAATAACTTTTCTGTCCGCACTGTTCTCCATTTCTCTAAATTATCTTTCTAAACAGGCCAGGCTATGATGCCAGTCCAACAAGATCTTGAGCATTTTCCCTAATTATTGTCCGTACTTCCACAACTGACTGCATCTCTCATCAATTTGAAATTTTCTAGCCTCAGCCCAATTTCTAATTTCTGTTATTTTCGTCATTGCCGAAAGCTTAAAAGCAACTATGTAACTTTTTCTTTGAGTAGAAGCAATACTACTAATATTTTTTTTAATTCAACATGTGCAAACAATAAAATAATCACTGCAACAAATAAGCAATAAGAAAGCAGTGAGATATATGCAAGAATGAACTTGGCAAAATAAGTTTCAGTGGCCATTAAGAATCATCAGAAATTGATCATCAGAAAACTTGGTCAGTGCCACAGAGTTCAGCAGAAAGCACATGTATTAGTCTTAGTGCATTCTACTATAGTTGGGCAAATTTCATAACGAGTTCAGACTTGTTGCACTGCCTTAGCATAACCTGAGTGCTTGTAACAGGCTAAAATATCACCAGGGAATTCTATAATGCATAACTTGCAATATAGACTAGAGCAGTTAAAGGCAGAATAGAATTCTTTCAGATATGCCACAGACCAAAATTTGTAACTTTTTAAGTATGTATAAGCAGTGGCTTATCTCCCTGAAATTACAATAATTAAAAATTTATTCAATATATGTATATATGTGCACACTGTCATAGAAACAGATTTCTTAAATTTTAGGGGAAATAATTCCTCTTCTTTTTTTTTAAAATTTTTTTATGCCATTTTTAACTTTTATCTTAAAATCCATTGTTTCATGTAAAATATACTATATTTTAGTTAGACTGTTGTTCAGTATATAGTTCAGATGTTTTACTGCACAGTTCCTAATTAATCTTGTAAACTTATATCACTAAATATTTTTTAAAGCTTCCAGGTAATATTTTATAATAACCTAATTTATGAATAATCATAAGATTCATTATCAGAGTAATTATGTGTCATGTAAAATGGTTGATGTAATCTGTATCAATAATAAATTAATAGATCAGCGAGTTTTAAGTTATTATTAAAATTATGTGATACATTAAACTTTTAAACTCTGAAATTTGATGGTGTAAATTATATTTGTATTTATTTCAGAGCACATAATTGTAGAAAATCAATATATTTTTAAATGTAATTTTATTAATGTAAAAAGTTAATCTATTTTTAAGTGTAATAAACAGAATGACCTGTAAGAAGGTAAAAGGATATTGTCCTGTATTGATGGTTTTGTGTGTGTAATAAATGAACATCAATATCAGTAAGTGAACTTGTACCACTAAACTGTATGTATTGTACTGCTATATTGTGTTATTGTATGCATGAGCATATATTTATTAGAGGAACCTGATTCTAAAAAGTACTTTATGTGTGTATTTGTAAAGTGCAACACTAAATTTTCAAAAGATATAAATTATCTTTTATTATACTAGAAAAGTCTCAGTTGAGCCCCCCCCCAAGAAGAATATTGTAATGAACTGTCATTTTCCACCTATAAAGAATTGCATCATCATGCATGTTGCATGTCTTTTAAATATTCACTCATATAAACTTCATTTCATAGCTTCTTAAGCATTAGCAGTATACAGCATTGAAAGTATTCAACTTTCAACTGTAAACAAAAAGTATAATTTTGTTTGGGAATTTATTCAAGATTAGGACATTTCTTATAATGATGGATGAAATCACATTCAAGCAGAGGTCAGGAATAAAAGTTATATCATAATGGAATCTAATTCATAGAATAAAGCATTTATGTGAGAATGTGAACTTTGTATGTTCATTGTAGATTTGAATATTTTTCTGTAACAACCTTATTTAAAAGTATGTAGAATTAAAAAAAATGTGATTGCCATCATAATAATTAGAATATTTTTAAATATCCTGTTTTAAAACTTTGAGTTGGGTTTGATCAATGGAAAGTGTATGAGGATATCTGCATAAACTTCATCAGTTTTAACCAAGGAAATCCAAGAGGTGCTGGATCTGAGGTCTTTTACACTCTTTCCCTACCAGTTGTTTTTCAAGAGTACTTTTGGATCAATATATTTATGTTTTCATTCTTCATTGATGTTACATATACAGTTATCCATAACTCATTCAAAATTTACATTCATTTCAATGTCATTGTAGGCAACCTCTGAATACCACCATACTACTAAAGGCAGCTATATAAAACCTTGAAAATACAGCGACTCAAATATATGAATGTTTAGTGAAAAAGTTTAAAAACAAAGTTGTGTAAATTTAATCACTACTATTATAAGATCACAGGGAATAAATATTCTTCATATATAAAGTGAGCATAAATTCTGTCTCACATAAATTTTAATCATTGGGTAGGAAGTTATTTTCATACCCATGATTGAGTTATATGCAGGGATTGGTAGCGTAGTTATTTTAAATTATGTATAAGTTTTTTATTTTGAGTTCTAAGAGGATAAATTTTTCATAAATCAAATTGTTATTACTTTCATTTAAAAGGCAGTTAACATTCCTGCATGTGCATTTGATGAAAGCTCTTGATATGCTCTGCAGCAATACATTTATAGCATGGTATGTATGTGTTTTAAATGGTGTATTTCATTCCATGTGAAATCTCTTAAAACAAGAGTACTGTTAAAATTATTGAAATGAATATTTTTAAGCATTATGTACAAAATATTAAAATTTAAACAGTAAGAAAATTTTGAAAAAAAAAAAAAAGTTTCTTTGTGAATGTTTACAGATGTCAGTACATGGTGCTGGTATTTTATGAACTTGTATTGTTATGGGCTACCTGTGATAATAAATATAAGTAATTTGTCTTATGTTTTAATTTATGTAAAAAGTGTGATTAAAGAAAGATTTTAACACGAAATATATTTTCTCTTGTATGTATTTTCAAATGAATAATTTTTCGGAAACCTGCAAGTTAACTTATCTTAAATTTGTTTAACCTGTTTTGGGCAAGAAATGAGAAGTTGCCATTACTCACAGAATGACTGATATATATTTTAACCCCATTCCATGAATGAAGGTATATATTTGAGGCTTCATACAGTGCATTAAGATCAGTCTTGGAAAAAATATTGATGGAATTTTCATTTTTCTTCTTAATTCATACTGTTAACATATGGTTTTAAATAGAATATAAAGAATAATGTGTGGCATTCGTATTTCTGAGAGAGACAGCTGAGGACAAAAACTACTCTTTACCATATGTGATGCAAGACAGATACTTGCTTCATGGGCATATTCAAAATAATGTATGCAAAGTCCTGGTAGTGTTGTTTACTTGTTGGATACACTGGCACATCATCTTTCTGTAAAATAACAGCAACATTTAAAACTTTGTGAAAAGGTATTTATGAATGAGATTAATCAGGTTATATTGGGTCATCCCAAAAATAATGCAATTTTTTTTATAATTATAATTGAGCTCATAAACCAAGATATGCTTCTTTGTCACTTTCATTACAGCTTTAAAAATTACCACTTAAAATCAAACTGTTCTTTTCAACCTTTCACTAGGAATAAGGACTAAGAAAAATTATTACTTACTTTTATCGTAAGTTGATGCAGGGGAGGGGGGTGATTCCATCTTCTCATGACTTCTAATTCGGTCATTTGAAGAAACTGCATTATTTATGGGAGGATTCAGTATATGCTAAGATTTAAATTCAGTGTAACATCAGCAGTTTAAATATTTCTTTTTGAGATTATAAAGTCTCATAATATTTTAAAATACATTTAAATCTGTCTTGTGTTTTAAATGTCCATTTATCCTGAAAATTCTGTGTAATGTATCATTTATAGGGAAAAAAAGAGCTATTTGCTATAAAATGGAAGGAGGGCTATTTTATATAATACTTCTTTAGTCTTTAAGATGTTAAAGAAAATTAACATGCTGTTTTAAAGGAATTATTTCTGCTGGACTTTGTATAGTTTCTTTTTGTATAACTTTTATTTGGCTTACATAAGCTTCCCTGTCATCTTAAATATTCTGAAAACTTAAAAAAAAAAAAAAAAAAAAAAATTAGGAAAGTTTAGAGTAAATGTAACAAATAAATACAGAACAGTCATCTCAGGTATTAAAATTTTCACATTTTAAAATGGTCACTAGTAATCATAATCTTTTTCTTCAAGTATTTCTATGCATTTGATATCTGATACAATTTTATTAGGTTATAGTTATCCATGTATCTGTTAATTAGCTGCTGTTCACCCCCTTTCTGTTTAGAAGTGTGACCAATCTAACATTCCATTTTTTAAGCAAAATATCTGCCCTTCAAAAATGAAAAGTGTGGTTTAGAGATCGCAACATTATATGGTGTCACTTAACAGTAAATTAATGTCTTGTGCGACTAGCTTTTGGCCTGGTATATGTTCAGTCCGACAAATTACACATGCCAGAAAAAAAGCTGCTTGCTCAAGCAACTAGTGTTGCTTTAAAAATATTTATCATTTAGTAAATCAGCACTGAACAATGACCTCAACAGTTTGAAGAATCACTCAAAAACTGCAGCCAAATTTTCCCACCCTGACATTACACATCAGGAGCACTTACCTTTCCATTTCAGGGCAGCACAGTTTTGACATCTCACCGTCATACTTCCTAGAGCACAGGCTGGATAAAACATAATTTACTTTTGTATTGCATGTGAATGCTGAATTATCATAACTGAGCAACAGATGCAGAAATTCAGCAACTGAAAATGCAGTCTTGCTGCAATTGTCTTCAGGTGTTTTTCGTGCTCATAATGCTGCTTCAAAAGTCATATATAATCCATTCTTCTTCCTCTTTCTCCAAACATTTCCAGATTTATTATGCCTCTTTGTAATTTTTCTGCAAATTTCAGTTTGTTCTAATATAAAACTGTTTTATCATCCCATCAATATGAAACTAATTCTAAATTCTGCCTGTACCCTTTTTTTGGTAGTCAAGGCATATTCTTAATTCAAATTAAATATTATTGGTATTAAAAGGTAATCTAATAAGTATTTTATTCCCAAAAACTATACAACAAACTTCTCTTAAAAGCTAATTTTTTTTTAGTGCTTCGGAATTTTTATTTTATACAATTTTTAAATTTTAATTTCTTGTGCTCGATGTCATAAATGTATCCTTATAGCAATGTGTGTGTAGAAATAGCTTATGCACCGTGTTTGTAAATCTTTTTGAATGTAAAATTCATTTAATTTCCCCAAAATTCAGTGTTTGGGCTTTGAGATGCACCTGTTTGTGTGCAAGACTAAGATTGCTGAAAACTTAGATGCCACCATCTTTCCACTGTGTGATGAACTTGCACATTCACAGGTTCTTCATTTAGATAATAGAGATATAAAACCAATTTTTCAATCTGCTATAATTCTCAATTGCTCAATTTTATTTTAAAACACCGTATGAGTAACATCTTAAATATTTACTCTTTACAAATTTCTTTTGCAGAATGAACGTAAAATAAAATCAATGCATAAGTTATCACACACATTGTTGTAAAAACATGCTTCTTTTATGACCTTGAGCACAAGAGGTTAAAATTTGAAAATTTTGCAGAATAAAAAATCAGATGTACCAAAAAAATTTGGTTTAAAGTTTATTGCATAGTTTTTGTGAATCAAATACTTATTAGAGGTACCTTTTATTTTAATACTAATAGTATTTTAATTGTGAATATGTCTTGATTACCAAAAACAGAAACAGGTAGTATTAGTTTTACTTCTTCCCTTCCATATTTGGTATTTCTTTTTAAAGCCTTGCATATTCTTTTAAATGGTTTAAAAATATATTACCCATATTTATTTCATTTGCATCACAATAATGAGTAAGATAATTATATTGTACGATTTTTAATTAGTTCATTAATTTGTAAATGTATAAAATTATTTCAGTTTTTCATTGCTAATTTATCTCTTCATAAAGTTTTCCCAAAATGTTAGTGTTAGTATTTGTTGGGTTATAAGACACGTCTATTGCTGTAGTGTACCACTTCATTGCATAGGACCATCAAGCAATTAATTTTCTTTTGTGTAATACTAGGACTCCCTTAAAAACATTTTAAACAGAGATATTGAATTCAGCCCAAGATATGATCAATATTCAGTCATAAAGAAATCCTAGCATGCATTTTGATTCACCTCTTGTTGCTAACTTTTCACAGCTACTTGTTGCTATAATGTTAATTGTTGGAGCTTTTAGTATTGTTGCGATATGACTAAATATTTAGTAGTAAATATTTCCAATCCTAAGCATTCCTCTCTTGTACTTTTACATCTATTTAAAATCTTAAGAATTACTTACGTAACACACAACTTTGAATATTTCGGACTTGATGCTTATTTTTTTAGGTACTCCAGATTTTCTTACACTGTGAAAAAAGAAAAGTTGCCATTATTGATTTGTATATTGGTATGTAATTATGTTTCTTAGTTAATGTTTTTATCTTTAAAAGGACTTTAAAATAAAACTTTGAATATTTCGGACTTGATGCTTATTTTTTTAGGTACTCCAGATTTTCTTACACTGTGAAAAAAGAAAAGTTGCCATTATTGATTTGTATATTGGTATGTAATTATGTTTCTTAGTTAATGTTTTTATCTTTAAAAGGACTTTAAAATAATTTTAAAAGTTACCTTCAAACATGGAAAATGAAATGCATTTTCATAGTAACCTTTCTGGATTTATCATAAGTATTTTGGAGTTCTCTTGTTTCCTTTCTTAGAACATGTATTTATCCTTTCGGGATTTTTTTTTTTTTTTTTTTTTTTTGTTTTTTTTTTGTTTTTGCATATGAAGACCACTTAATTATAAAGGTGCTTGAAATGTCATGCATATATTTGTTAGAAGTTTCTGAGCAAAATTTCCATCTAAATAGAGGCACAGAATGATTGTAAAAACTCCATCTGTGTTTTCTCCTTTTGCACAGAAGATTTTCTATAGGAAATTGGAATTTGGCTAATCGGGTAATCAGACTAACTACACTTTGTACGTTCTTCAATTAATAGTAAGTCGAACCAGCTTATATTATAACTCTAACTAAAGAATAAGTATATATTATTGAGCTTTTAGAAAAACTGGTGCATTTTGGAATATCGTTAGAGATATTCTGAAGGCAAGAAATATTTTATGCTTCAGAACTTCGAATACCTTGTTGGATTAAAGTCCTGCTTTGCATAACACTAAGGTGGTATTAATAAAAACTAGTTAGCTGCTTCCCTGTGTCCCTTTAAAATACTGGCTTCTTGGAGCATCTAGAAATTACTTTCCAGGTTATGAATATCAAAGTATATCACATAGAACTTCATATTCAGTAAACGCTGTGATGCCATACACCTTCATTAATTTAGAGCATTGTCAGTGTTGCAACCTTAAATGGCTAAAGAAGCTTTTGAAATTAATACCAGGATGAAAATTTACTAAGGACTTCTGGTAGGTTAACCATGCGCCGTATTGAATAATAATAATACGATAAAGGAAATCTGATAATAGCATATTATTCCAGTTTTCTTTTATATAATAGTTGGTAGCACTGAATATCCTCCATTATGATTAGGCATCTAACATTATCGTTTAGATAATTTTGAAAAGTGCTCAAACAATTGCCTGCGACCGAAGCGCCCGTGTTTTATTATAGTATTTCAGGTCTTTGAAGATATTGATCTCTGCGCCTCTTGAACATTTATTAATGTTTACATTTGAATGTATTATTGAATTTGCTCTGCCCTTCTTAATTTATTCACTTTTGTTAAATATGGCATGTTACATCTAGTGAATAGAGTAATTGAAATTTATCAGCATTTCTTATATCTCCTTTCTATCAGCTGAGCACTTCCTAAAGGATGATTGAACCCATTGCTCATTTCTTCACCGAGAACACTACTTGTATTGCACTACAAGGGGTAGACTAGGATTATACTGTTCTAAGGGATTAGAAAGATGTTACAAACATACTTCCTTATGAGGAGCTGATTGATATGGTAGTCAGCCTTTTCTAATCTATGCACCGTTCAGGATTATTCTTATCCCATCATTTCATGAAACCAATGTATTATTTTCTTTTAATGAAAAGACATTTTTTTAAATACTTTCAATTTTACTACTTTGAATATACGAGCAATATAAGAAAAATCTGTATGCAATTATCAGGGCCGGGTTTAGAATTTTAAGAGTCCCAAAGCACTTAAAGGTTTGGGGGACCTCCCAACTATGTTTATGCCAGTTTTTTTCCCATTTCTTTAGCCCGGTCTTGTTTAACGACACCATACATTCTATGATAAAATGTGGAATGTAAAATTTTTCTGGTGTCCCTTTCCTTGGTGCCCTAAGCATGTGCTTATTTTGTTCATGGTTATTCCATCTGTAGCAATAATACTGCAAGAATTGCATGCTCGCGAATGATATCTAAGTCAGTTAACAACAAAAATTGCATTTACATAGGAAATTTTAGGATAGCCAAAATTTATAAATGAATTTGCACTGCTTTACATAATATGTAAAGTTACATTACACATTAATAGTATTGATGCTGGATAAAATGAAATTAAAAAATCTGATGTGTACACCACATGACTTCCTTGTACAGAATATTAAATTATACACATTTTTTCTTGCATTTTATTTAAACTTATTAGATTGATTTAAACCTACTTCGCCAACAGTGCATAAACCACAATGGAATAAATGCATTCTTTAAAATTCACTTTGTTTACCATAGCGACACTCTGGCGCTAGGTTTGCTTAACAGTATTATATTTCATTCATATTATAACTCAGAATGCACAAAATGTATATCATTTAAAGAATTATCTAATCGTTGCCACATGTTCTATTCAAGTACTATAATAAAGCTAGAACTATGGATAAAAGAAATTAAGCAAACAAAACAAAACAGAAACAGTTTTTCACAGACGCTTGAGTATTTCTCATTGAATTAATTCAGCTCTCACTGCGCGAGAAGGCAAAAATACATAAACACTCAAAATATCTATATTAAAAATTACAAAGTAAATCTCAAACGCTTATTTCCTCGAAAAAATTCCAGAACGAATTAAGCATGATTTAATTGGCAATAATAAATGAATGCGTTATCTTTGTTGTTGCGAAGCTAAGTTTCTCTAGATTGGCAACAAATCCACTAATCTCCTGTTTCAAATGTAAACATCAATAGCCGCCATTAAAAACAGGCTTAGCGGCAATTAAACAACTTGTGGTGTTGCGCGACCCCAATCTGCACGCAACAATAGTAGTGACTGCTATGAACTGGAAAGTACACAAACTCTTAAGAAGAGTTTAACTCCCTTTTTATTCCACTTTAGAAGTTACAGATGCGTGCACTTGACGCTCACAAACTACGCCGACCCGACGGTAAAATAAAAATAAGAAAGTACAACTAAAAATGAATAATAACAGGTCACTACCTACGAGGCTCTCTAAACGTAACTAACCTAACCGCGTTCTAAGATACAGCTGAGATTTCAGCAAACTTTCTGAATAAAAAGTTGAAAGATTCAACTATCTGCCGAAGCAAGCACACAAGCCGAAACGCGCGGTTGTTAAATTTCTACCTAGCAACCTTCACACTCGTGAATCAAGAAAGCACAGTTTCGAACTCGTTTCCCTTCTATTTAACTCAAAATTACTTCCGCTGACAATCTGAATACTTTGCGCGTTCTACTAAAATTTACATACTCTGGCATTGGCAATTCCAAGGGAAAGTAAGGCTTGACAGGAAAGATAGCTTAAATGTTAGTTAAAATAAATATAAACCCTACAAACTTTAAAATTGCTGATAATTCTAAAAATATTGCACACAGATTTACTAAAGGCATAAAATCCTTAACCGGAAGATAAAAACAACATAATTCAATCGTTTTTAAAGCAAAAAATGTACAATTTACCAACATATAAGAGTAAAGAAACTGAGATCACTGAGGCGGGTAACAGAGTGGATATATATATAAATATATTTATATACGTTTGGTGCGGCCGATTGCAACCAAAATACGAGGTGCACATCTACATGTTATAGCAGTCCTATATACAAAATTTCAACTTTCTGAGGCTACTCGTTTTTGAGTTATGCGAGATACGTTCGTACAGACGCCACGAAAATTCTCTTCAGAATTAATTTTAAAGCAGTTTTATAGTTTTTTTTTTGAAGGAAAAGAGTATTTTATTCTGTCCTTACGTACAGATATGACGCAAAAACACCGTTAAATTGCATTCGATAGCGGTCAAAATGGATATTTTCGTTGAAATATGCTGCCTGAAACTTTTCGCGATTACAATACTTCCTTTTTACTTCGTACAAGGAAGTAAAAACAGAAACTATCAATATTTAAAAAGAGAAATAACTATCTGAAAGCGAAGTTTTTTGGAGGGAATTATTTTGCCTTTTTTTTAAGGACGAGTGATTATCATCAGCAAACTCTGAAGCAATAATCTCGAATATTAAATATAGTATCATTTTCCAAGTAAGATTCTCTGAAGAAATTCTACTTATGGCAATCAAAACTGTTTAGAATATTTAAAACGTGAGATGAATGAAGAGAGATTCACCTGATCAAAGATATTTGAAAATTAAACGCTAAGTCTCCAAGTTTTTCTCATTTAAAACACCGAACAAACATATGCTCTAGAAAATCTAAGATGAAGCATTTTGAAAATATTAGTGGTTTTCTTTTGAGACATAATTAAATAAAACTGCGTTCATTCACAATATCCAAACAGAAATATGGAAATTAATTGGTTTAGAATCGGATGATTTGACATTATCTTCAAACTGAATCTTCGTACCGTATTTTTATCTCATTCTGCAGAAAGAGTTACAATGTTACATTATTTTACTATATCCGCGAAAATTTACAATTATGGACGAATTGCGGTGAACTGTATGAAGGTAAAAAAATTCATGGCCTCACCAAAAGTGAACGTCGGACAGTTGATCCGTTAAGAGACGCGTGAGGACATAATCTGATGCTACTGGAGAAATAACTTCCCCAATAATGTCTTTACTTGATATTACAAAAGTAGTAATTTCACGACCAGAGGATTTTAGCGATCTGCACTGTCATTAAGCTTTTCGTGTCTCATTAAAATGTCTGTTAAATCACAAGATTTAAAATGCAACAGAGAAACTAAAAGAGTGTGACTACTTCAGTCTGCAAAATAGGCCAGACAGAGCAAGTACACTGAAAATGCTCTGAAATTCTCAACTAAAGGGAGCTGTTAAACACCTATAACAAACTAGTACGATTATTCTGTCATTTAGCCTCTCAGTCGCAGTGAGTTTGTTTTTAGAAAAGTGCTCATATTTACGTAACACTATAAAAATTTTCTTAATTTTACACACACAATCATGGAAATTTTCTCATGTATAACATAAATATGAATCAATTTTTCTCATTATTTGAACCTACCAGTAGCCGAGTGGGTAAAAAAATATTGGTAGTTCGGTTCGAGTTTCAAAGCATCCAGTCCTTGGCATATAGTGTTGCAAATGGCATCATTTCACTAGCCAATTGCACAAGTTAAAGACTGACGTCGCCTGATGAACTGTTGCGTTTAATTTCTTTAGAATGTAGCAAGATATAATTTCCTTAGGAAACATATATAGTCATAAAAGTATTTGCATGTCTAATGTAGGTTCTCATGTAATTAAACTGTGTTTTGTTACGTGTCAAAAGAGGCGCGGACTATCTCTGCATTTTAGGAGTTACCGAAGTAACTTCGAGTAGATGTTATTCATTGTGTTAATTTTTCAGAGCTTCATTGTGATATGCGCAACATAAAATATTTTGGTGCCCATCAGTGAGGCGATAGTCAAGGCCGGCGGAAGCGGGCCTGCAAGGCCTTTTTTGCAGGCGGGCGCCGACCAGCGGACCGACACTGAGCTATATTTTTAATGCAAAAGAATTTGCACTTACCAGGGAAGAAAAATAAATGTACCTTAAATGCTACACAGGACAGGGACTATGGGCGCTTGCGTCCCCCACCTTTCTTTTTTACAGAAATATTTGCAGGAGCATTGTTATTTGGTTAACTTTCGCCGTGAGCTGGTATCTGTTTTGTTTTCGGTGCTGTTGTGGCGTTGCACAAATGGGTTGAAATAAGACGTAGCTGGTGTTTGGGGAGAGAGAAGTTTCCGGGTCATTGTACACGAAGCACTTGGCAAGCATCTAAGTTTGACCCATCACAGGTCAAACTTTTCCTTGTCCTTTGTTAGAAAGATGCTAATTCTTCACCAACTGCTCGAAAACGTTATCATAAAGGTTATTGTTTTAGTTTCATATTAGCTTCAATTTTTTTTTTTTTTTTCTTTTTCTCTTTATTTAACAGATGTTATGATTTATTTTAAAAGAAAGATTTTTAAATATTTAATAATTAGAATTGAATTAATTTTAAGTGTTTTCTCACCGTGCTTTTCTATTACCTCCTTTTTTTTCTTACCGTGTAGTTGAGGTTTAGCTGTGCACCGGAGGATTAAATCACACCACATGAGTTTCCCCTCGGGTCTCATCACATAAGACTGAAAAACTTCTCACTAAATTTTCCATTTTTTTTTTTTTTTTTTTTTTTTTTCAAAACCAGTACTTTAAAGTCCAGTATTGGCGACGATGCTTCATTATCCTTTATACATTCATTTGCAATTATAAACTCCTGCTGAAAATCGATTTAATATCTTTATTTAACAGATGTTATGATTTATTTTAAAAGAAAGATTAGATATTTAATAATTAGAATTGAATTTTAAAATTTAAATTTCAGTGTGAAATTTTGATTACATGGAAACAGAAGAAACCATCCGATGCGCAAAATTCTAAATGCAAGGCTGAAAATAATGCTGCTCTTCAGAAGCAGGCAGACGCAATGCATCATTTCATAAAGGAGACGAAGACTACTGCGACGTAAATGATGTTCATATTTAATCAGGAGGAGAATCGTCTACAAAAGAATACACATCATTGAGCCAAAGAACATCAACTACATTGGATGAAGTTATTGAAAGGACTGATGAAACTCTAATGGAAGAGAATGATGATCCAAGCATGGAATTAAATGAATATTTAAAGATTATCCAGATAATTCGATGGAAGAGACTGGCATAAATGAAAATTCATTCCTTTATATTGATTTTGATGATCCTGTAAAGTGGCCAACTCTTTGCAACAAAGTGAGAATGATTTGTCTGAAATGGGGCCTATTCAAAGGAAAGGTTTAATGTATCCGAAAAGTAATAATGGACGTAAATTTAGTGATACATATTACAACAGAAAAATGGAAAACGGAGAATTAGTTCCCCTTACATGGCTACTATATTCCATAAATATAAATTCTGTTTTTTGCTTTTATTGCAAGATATTTGCATCAATTGACAGTAGTATCCTCCTAAAAGGCTACAATGATTGAATAAATGTATCTAAAGCCCAGAAAAGGCATGAGACTAGTTGAGCACATATGAAAAATTTCTTAAAAGGGAAAGAGCTTGAGAAAAATTAAAAAACTAAAGCAGCAATTGATTCCCAAATACAAGAGATGTACGAAAATGAAAGAAAAAAAAGGGGTGGAATTTGGTTAAATGTATTAGAAAGCTCATCTGATGTGCTGTACCAAAAAGACAACGGAAACTTGTTAAAATTAGTAGATTTGTTTGCAAAGTTCGATCTAGTTATGGAACTTCACGTAGATAGAGTATTATGATCTAAAGGTAGCAACAGTTCATTATATAAGCAAAGACAGTCAAAATGAAATGCTGCAAATTATTTACAATAGTCTAAGAGAAAATCCTACTATCTCGAAGTATTAATCTACAATTTTAGATTGTACTCCCGATATTAGTAAAACTGAACAGATGAGTCTTGTCATACATTTCGTCTACTGCAGCGATGGAGTGGTAGAAATCAAGGAGTATTCTTAGGCTTTCTTAAAGTTGATGATTCTGCAGGTAACGGCCTATGTGAGACAGTAATGGAAATGTTGAAAATGTGGAACATTTTCCTTGATGCTGTGGGAGGCCAGGAATATAACTACTGAGCAAATAATGAAAGAGAAGAAAATAGGTCTTTAAAATAATAGCTTAAAAATAAATCTTAATGCTTTTTATGTTTCTGGTGCCGCTCATAGCTTAAATTTAATGATTAACGATGCAGCAAAGGTTGCAGATACAGTTAGTTTGTAGAGTTCCTCACTTTGTAATTCTAAGTTACAGTTGGAAGTGAAGAATATTAAATATAAGTTCGTGTGTTAAATATAAGTTCGTTCGTTCTTGAGTTCGTGTGACAGGAAACAAGAAGATAGAAGGGTAAACTAACTAAAGTTTAACAAAACTCCGTCTTGGAGTGTACAATAAAGCCGACACTTGGGCTTGAACTTAAGAAACTAAGAATTAAAGTAAACTAATCTTAACTAAAGAGATATAGCCGAAGCTATCAAGATTCTAACAGAGTTGGTCCCTTAACGTTAATAGACTGCGAAGCTATCAAGGGCCTAAAGTACGGCCGAACGAGATAATAGCTTACGAGAAAGTAGCTTAAAAAGGCGGACGCGTGCAGCCAGAATGCCTGGTATCTCTCTCTCTAAGACCTAAGAACTTCGCGGTTAAATACCGCTCTTCCTCATTATGTATTCAGACGTGATTCTAAAACTACGTTCTGGCCGGAAGTAGTAAGTTGAAGTTAAGAATCGATAGGAAACGAACTTTAACTGAACATTTAACTGTTAATAAAATTAACATAATCCTTATAAGCTTTTTTTCGACAATTTAAGAATTATGCAATTTATTTTTTTCTTCTGGCGATGGCAATTCTTTCTTTTAAAAAAACATTTTCTGTTTAACCTTAAAGCCCCTCTCAAACACTTGATGGGAAAGCAAAATTGAAGCCATTCTATCTTTAAGATATCAACTAGGAGAAATCTATGACGCTCATTTTGAAATATCCGAAGGTGAATGGTTTTCAAAAGAAGTGCAACATGCAGCACAAAGTCTGTGTCCCAAAATCAAGGATTATAAATTTATTAGTTCCTTGATACTTTGCCACGATTTGCGTAACAGAATTAATCCTGTCAGCAAACAATTGCAAGCAAAGGGTTTGAGTGTTACACTAGCCTTAAAGACAGTAAGATAAAAGCATTCATTGAAGAATATAGTAGAAGTGACACCAATTATAAAAGTATTCTCGAGAAATCCAAAGAACTTAGTGAAGAAGAGGATGGCGAGCAATAGTTTAAAACTGTTGAAGAAGTCGGACGAAAGAAAACGAAATGTCACTTCGATTACGAACATTCTGATGAAAACCCTTAATCTCCATAGAAGAGAAGTTTAGGGGAAATGTCTTTTTTAGAATTTTGGATGTTGCTTGGGTATCATTAAATGAAAGGTTTTATTCAATGGAAAAATCACTGAGATAATTTTAGTTTCCTGGGTAATTTATCAGAAATTGATAATGCAAATTTGAAAATAAAATGCAGTAAATTAGAAAACTTGTTACAGTGTGGTGACAATAAAGATATTAACACAGACCTTTATGACGAAATAGTAGCTTTGAAAGATATTTTTACAACCAGTATGAATGACACATTCGATATTCTGAACTTAATTATGTCAAATAATTTGTGCTTCCCGAACTTGAAGATCATATTGAGAATACTACTTAGCATTCCTGTTAGTGTTCCTAGTAGCAAAAGATCATTCTCCAAATTAAAATGGATTAAGACATGTTTATGGTGAAATATATCGCAAGAAAGACTTATAAATTTAGCTTGATTGCCACTGAAAATGAAATCTGTTAAGAGATAAGATGCAAAAGAAATTATAGAAAAGTTTGTAAATATGATAAGCAGAAAAATAAATTATTCTCGTTAAATTGTTAAAAAAATTTCAACAAATGCTTTCTTCAAAACATCCTTCTCCTATAGGGAAATTTTTAAAAAAAGTCGGGGGCGAGGACTTCAGCTATTTTGCAGGCGCTGGCGATAGTAATTAATAAGAGATAATGGATGTGACACGTTTGAAAACCGTTGAGAGCAACGTTTACAATGTGTGTAAACAATATATAAGTGAATCACTTAAAGAAGTTCTCGATATGAAAACAATTTCAGTTTTGGAGTTTCAGCTAAATGATAAATTTAAAAGAAGAATGCCGAAAATAACTAACTTCAGCTATTTTAAAAGGATAATGAGAAAGAATTTTAGGAAGATTTTGAATCTGCTGAAACATATCGTGATAAATTCTCAGAACTGTGTTCCAGAATCGCACAATTATCAAACACGAAAACCATATCAACTGCTTAATCACCAGCAGAAATTATTTCCGGAAAAAGGAAGTTCAAATTACCGAAGATTGAACTGAAGAAATTTAGTGGAGACGCATAAGAATATTTGACTTTTTGGACTAAATTTTCCAAGATTTATGAAGACGAAAGTATTCCTGAAGAGGTTAAATTCCAGTATTTGTTTCAAGCGGTAATCCTGAATTCAAAAGCAGCGAGAGTGGTAAAAAAATTCCTAACTACGGCTGGTGAATTACCCAAAAGCGATCAGTCAACTCCGGGAATGCTTCGGACAAAACGTTTTACTCGTTCAAATTTACGAGCGAGATCTGTTGAATATGGTCTTGAAGAATGCTGTTTCTGGATGTTTGAAAGTAGACCTGTTGGCGTTGTATGATAAATTAGGAGAAAAAATGCGGGCCTGGACAGTCTGGGAGTAACACAGTAAAAATACTGATTTAACCCCTGTAGTGGAATCATGCTTGCCCCAAAAAATTCTGATTGCTCGCGAAAGAAGAAATTTAAGTGAAACAAGCGAATTATAAGAGCGTTCCTTAGAAAAATTGATGAATTGCATGAGGCAAGAAGTTAAAAACGATGAAATGATTGAACTCGCACTTTCAAGTTTTAGTGCTACTTTAGTTAGTAAGAAAAGAGTGTGCTGATAAACCGTCTGTTAAGCCCCCTACTGCAGCAGTTTTGGTAAACACCTCTTACAATAGTTAAGGTAAGCGATTGTTTTACCGATAGAAATATGGGTTTAGATGCTAAAAGGAAAATTTTGATGAGAAAAAAGGCGTGCATTATATGTTTTCGTATTGGCCATTTAGCGAAATTTTGTAAAATGCAAAATATTTGTTCTTATTATAACTCTAAAAACTATATCAGTCTGTGCTCACAGTAAAAATAATAATGAAAAATATATGCCAGAAGTACTTGAAAATAAAGAAAAGAGTGAATCAGTTCAGACTAATGCATTAACTAATAACTGTACAAATGAAACTGTATATTTTAAGGACCATAAATGTTAAAGCTAAATCAAGTAATGCAGAAGCAACTTTAAGGTGCATCCTTGATACCGGATCTCAACATTCTCAAATTCATGATAGATATGTTTAATTTAAACCCACAGCGAAAAGTCAAGATGATGCATAACTTGTTTAGGCGGGGAACGGAACAAGCAGAACATGGTGTTTATAGTTTGTCGATTTGCTCTTAAGTGAAGAGACATCCTCCTTTCAAATAGAAGCATTTCCGAAGCAAAATATTCGCAACACAGTGCCCAGGGACACTGATATGAGTGTCTTTGATGAATTGAAAAAGAAAGGAACTTGTTTATCAGATGTGAAACTGCTGGAGACTGAAATTAATTTGTTGCTAGGACCCAATGTAATTGGCGTTATTCTTACAGAGTAGTCTGTGATATTGAACTCCAGTTTGCATTTGCTAAATATTCGCGTAGGAAATGTAATACTCCTGAAACTGAGAAAAGTAACGACCTGATTTGTAATGTAACGGCTTTGCAAGTGGATAATTCATTTATCAGTTAGTGAATTAAGGAGGTTAGGAAATATTGGGATTTCAGACCCTGTTTGAAAATAAAAAGAAAAACAGGGAGTATGCTGGAGGGGTATTGGAGAATTTTAAAAATAGTCTTATGTGCGCTGGCACACATAAGACTATTTATTTTGGTTGCATAATAAATAGTCTTTTGTGCGCTGGCAGATTCTCTGCCAGCGCACAAAAGATAAAATTAATTTTGGATGAATATAAACATGTATTTCAAGAATGGGAGAAATTGGGTATTATCAGAAGGGTTACAGGTGATACCGGAAAGTGATTATTTTTTATTTCATTTGCCCGTCATTAAAAATGATAGCACAACAACAAATATTAGACCCATATTTGACGCATCTCCTAGAAAGAGACCTTCTTTAAATGATCTTTTACGTAAAGGGCCTAATTAGATAGAGCTCATTTCTGATGTTTTGATAGATTCGAAGTTATATGATTGGACTTTCAGTTGATATAGAAAAAGCGTTTTTGCAGTTGGCTATAATGCCTGAACATCGAGATTTTTTACGATTTTTCTATCCTTCTGAAAATGAGGAAATTGTCTGCAGACATTGTAGAGTAGTGTTCTGTGTCAGGCCAAGCCCATTTCTATTGGCAGGTTCAATTTCGCATTTGCTGGATAATATGCCATTTAAATTAGAAGAATTTGCTCAAAAATTAAAATCTTTATTTTATGCAAATAATTATGTCACAAGTATTTCAGATGTGATAGAACAAAAAACATTTATTGAAAAGGCATGGCAGGTTATGCCTCTCGAGGATATTTTAATACAAGGAAACTGAGAAATCAATGTAGATTGTAAATTTGTATCTAAAAATAAGGGTGCTTGCATTTACTTAAAAGAAATGGACTGGGTGAAAATAAACCGATTAGCTGAGGTACAACATATTATTTGGAAGTTTTTGCCTGCCATGGCAGGCTGGTGGAAGAGACTTGTTAGAATTGTTAAAAAATTCCTCAGAAGATCTTTAGGAAAAGCTGTTATAACTCACGAAGAGTTAGTGACAATACGATAGTGAAAGAGTTTTTTCCTGACTTCTAACATATTTATCAGAAGACATGAAAGATCTGATTTCATTAACTCCAGCCCTGTATTTTATCTACAGACCGAATTCAGATGTTGCGGATATCGAAGAGGTTGATGCTAGGAATTTGAAGAAAATAATGAAGTGTCGTGATAAGTTAATATAAGATTTGAGATTACGCCACAGAAAAGAATATTTAGGGCAACTTATCCAAAGGCATCGACAAAATCCTCAAATTTGTCGCATACATGTCGGCGACATCGTTCTATCGGAAAATGATATTAAAAAGCTCTTAATACTGGCTTTTACCCAGAGTTATTGAATTATTTCCACAGATTGGCGTAAAGATTCGTCAAGACTTGCCCTTGGATCCTGTTCCTAGAAAGATTTCTTCATCAAGTGATTGGGCAGCATATTCGCCGGATCCAGGTGATGACAGATACTAGAAGTCTGCAAAGACTGTGACTCGATCTGGTCGTGCTCTTAAGAAACCGCAGAGAGTGGATCTAAGTTTTAAGTGACTGTTTTGAGTAGCTATCCAGCAAATCTAAAGGGGGAGGATATCATGCGAATGGCATCATTGCCACTTTACACAAGTTAAAGACTGACGTCGCGTGATGAACTGTTGCGTTTAATATCTTTAGAATGTAGCAACGAGATGTAATTTCCTTAGTAACCAGATGTAGTCAGAAAAATGGGTACGATTCGATTTTGAGGGCCGTAAAAAATCACTAAACTATTGTTGATGCCAATGCTGCCAAAAATAATTGCGGCAATCTAAACGCAAGAAAGGAAGTATAGTAAATAACTATCTAAGATTGATGTTTTAATTTAGATGAATGGTTAATTTTATATAATGTTTTTTTATTATTGTAGTTTATATAAAAAAGGCTAAATATGACTGAATGGAAGCATAAGAATAAATACCTATTTCAGATCATTATTATAATTTATGTAAAAATTGCTAAACATAACTGAATGGATGCCTGCATCACTATTTCGCTACCGAGTTATCGCTAAAGCATAGTTTCATTTCGTTGGTTGTTCAATCCTAATTTTCTATAATGAATGATGCCTTTTCTTTGAAAAAATTCTCGGTAATATGCAGAATCGCCCACTTATTTGTTTGCCACTTTTTACAAGGGTAAAAACAATTGGATTTTTGTCAATTTTCTTTTACTTTTTAGTGACAATAGATCGATGTGTGCGCAGTGCCATTTTTGTGCAATTCTGGAATTTATTATTATTATTTTTTTTGAAGTGAAAATAGGTCGATGTGTACATGGATACCTAATATGTGCAATTCTTAAAAACGCGTCAAGCAGTGGGTGATTCTGCACTTTACCCAAAATTCTATTGCAGACTTTTCGTCATGGGCAATTCCCAAATTGTTAAATCCATAGGATATCAAAAAAAGGATTTAAAAATTAAAATAGTATTTCAATGGCGTCTTAAGAAATATAGAACTACATAAACTTACGCAATCTGAAATCAGCGCGTACGCTAGATTTGGCTGTTTAAATGGGCGCTTTTGCTAGATTTGGCGCTTTTGCGCATACATTTTCGCTGCAATTTTTTACGGTCCTCAAAACGGAATAGTACCGAAAAATGTTTGCATATTTAATGTAGATTTTCCCATAATTAAATTGTGTCTTGTTGCGTGTCACACAATTTCTTCATTTTAGGAGTTACCGAAGTAACGCGGCGTAGAAGTTATTTATTGTGTTACTTTTCGAGAGCTAACCTTCAAAAAAAGCAACATGAAATCCTTAGCTTCATGCGCAAATGCAAGACTCTCAAAACAGTATATAGATCTGAAGTATGAAATGCTTGAATTTTTAATGAATGGAACCGCTAGCGGCTGAGTGAATATGACTGGTGAAAGCGAGTATCTCTACTTGGTCCCGGACTGATTAACGAGGAATTTTTCGTGTTTTAAATACAACATCAATACGAGCAATTTTCTCCTTCAGTGTCCTTTACGAAGGCATCCTCCTGTCTGACACATAACCCTAGCGCGTTTTGTCATAGTCTAGTAAATACAATCTAATGAATGATTTTTTGTTTTTGTTCTGGCTCAGTTCAGAGCTGCGGTCATGTAATTCCTAACCATCGTAATGTAATTTCATTATCGCGCTATTTTCGTATTTCCTAGAAACTTTATTATAACGATGAATTCGGCTTTTCTTACTTTAACCCATATTTTTAGGCTATTGATATTTTGTAGAATAAGTGAGTAAAAAACGAACTTGATCATTATTAGATTAATTATATTTAATGAAAAGATTCAATAGACAAATAACAACTAACTTATCTCTGAGCGGTAAAGTTTCGTACTATTCTGGCTAAAATGGTTGTGGATTAATCATTGGATGTTTTTAGTATCATGCTGTAATTCCTCAAAGAAATCAAAATATTGCAAAATTTTTTCCTTGGATAATATAAAGTAATACTCTTTAAAAGAACCATTAAAATTATCCTTTCTTCTGTTTCTTTTCTGATTAATTTCGTGATTAAATTTTTGAACGCGAGGAATGTTAAACCGGCCGAAATTTATCGTCAAGTGACAGAAGTTTACGGTGAATACGCGATAAGTGATGGAATGGTGAGAAAGTGGGTAAGAATGTTTAATGCAGGTCGAACAAATGTCCACGCCGAGGCTCGGAGTGGTCGGCCTTCTGTTGTCACCGATGATTTGGTAAGGAAAGTTGATGAAGCAATTCATGAGAACAGACGCTTCACAATGACATGAGTGAGAAGCAGGCAGTTGGAAACCCTTAGCTGTCTTTTCCAAAAAGTTAACTGATGTTTAAAAAGGATATAGTACTTACGAAAGAAAACTCTTAGGAATATACCTTTCGATCATTCAAGCATATGCTAGAAGGATAACAATTTATACTAACCATAAAGCTTTGATGTTTGCTTTTCGTAAAATAAAAAAATAAATAAATAAATAAAAAACATAAAAACAAAATCTGAAATGTTTCAGATTTTAAATTACGTCCAAAGGGGCGTTTTTTAACATTTTGTGTGTTACCTTTCTTTATTAAATATCATGTTCCTCGCACTTAAACCATAAGATCCAGTGCAACAGCAATATCGCAAAATAGTTTTAAAACGAGCATATCTTTAGAATTTCCGATACAGAGACTCACGCGCTGGAGATAATAATGTTTTTTCTGCACAACGTTGCCATTGCTCGCTTTGAAATCCTTGAGTTTGTTAATCAAAAATTCGTCAAAGTTTTAAAAAATAGGAAATCGATCATAAAACAAATTTCAAATTTCAAATTTGGTCTTCCACATGCTCATATTCGTTGGAGGATTACGTTATTCAAAATTCGATGACTCTATGTACCGTTGTTTTATCACAATACGAGAAATATACATACATTTATGCAGATTTTTCATTATTTAATTTCTTCAAATATAATGCAGGACTGTAACATTTTGTGGCAACAGTTTGAAAAGTGAACCGACATTTATGAGTCCGACGCAAAATGCCAAAACGAAACTAATAGTCCTTCGGGATTCAAATCCCTTTGGACTAATAAAAAAGAGAGAGAGAGAGAACGCGTCATCTAGACAGCTCCGTCATTTGCAATATATCTCAGAGCTTTCAGCAGATATACGTCACACTGGCGATAAAGAGAATATTGTTGCAGATTCGTTATCCAGTAGAGAATCTATCTCTGACATAGATTATGATAAAATTGCAGATGCACAAATCCATAACAAAGATCTTAACGAGCTACGCTCTAAACCATCTTTACATTTTAAGCCAAATCCTTTGGACTCTCGTAAATTACTTTAGTGTAATATTTCACCAACAAAAATTCGTCCATTTATACCTCAAGATTTTCGGAAGCACATATTTCAAAACTTTCAGAGCTTAGCTCACCGTGGTATGAAGCCTATAGTTAAACAAATAGGTTCCAGATTTATTTGTCTTAACATTTAAAAGGATATCACCCAGTGGTCAAAATCTTGCATCCATTGCCAAAAGAACAAAATTTCCAGACATACGCGTGCACAAATTGCCACTTTTAAAGAAGCAGATGATAGAGTCAGTAAAATTCATATTGATATCCCAGGCCCATTTCGTACTTATAAAGCGAAAACGTACTTCCTTACCCATATGGATCGATTCACATGTTGGATATAACTTATTTATTTAACAAATGTGACAGCTAAAACATTAGTTCGAAAATATTGTAGTGAAAATTGCTCCTTTTGCCCGAGCTCCTCATAACTTTGAGGCGAAGACGCAGGACTCGAAGCCCGAAGGTTCTGGGTTCAAAACGCATCAACGGCATGATACCTGATAATTGATTTTTATGTAAATTTCCTTCTTGTTAATGTTATCTTATTTATGTAAATTTCTTTCTTATTCTTCCAGAACATTTCAAGTATGGAATGTTCACCAGCTGTATATACGAGTAAGTAGTTCTTCATTGAATTCGAGTTAATAAAAAAGTCTTGAGTTTAGACTTGAGTACTTGCTTGTTCATTTTTACGATCCCTTGCGACAATATTTTATCACTGGATTTCGCGCTTTGGAATGCCATGCCGTGTAATCACTGATCAAGGTAGTCAGTTTCGATCCGAACTGTTTAAAACCATTGGTATTATTTGTGGATTTAAAGTATGCACAACAACGGCATATCATCCCCAATTTATTGGGAAAATTGAAAACAACCATCGATTTTTAAAGTCTGCAATCAGAGCACACAATTCTATTAAATGAACTCAAACCTTATCAACAGTTTTATTAGTACTAAGTTCGGCTTTGCGTGGTGATATAAAGTATACCATTGCACGAATGGTTTACGGAAAATCAATCAGGTTACCTGAAAATTTTTTTGACAAACTAAAAGATAATTTGGATACCGAGACGATTGCTAAGAACTGCAGAAACAAATGGAACTGTTAAAACCACTAAAATCTGAGCGATATACTTCTCGAAACATTTTTGTCCATAAGCACTTGCATAATTGTACGCATGTCTTCATACGCGTTGATAGAATTCGAAAACCATCAGAACCTCCTTATGATGGACCCTTTCCAATTGTGAAGAGATATGAAAAGTATTTTACTGTGACCATTAATGGTAGAAATGTCAATATATCTCTAGCTAGATTAAAACCACTCTATTTGCTGTTAACTGAGGTGAAGTCTCCGCATCCTAAGCAGTCCGATAGAGCACAAACGTTGCCCAGTGAAAATCTGACAGCACATCAACAGCCTGAAAAGCAACAATCAGACTTGATGGATATAGAGGTTCATAAAAATACTACACGCTTTGGTAGACATGTGAAGTTTCCAGGGCGTTTCACAGATTAATTACATACTATTCATTATTGTTATTTCATATAAATTTCATATACTTTTTATATTTATATACATATATTTTCTTTTCACATTTATATACATTGCATGTACACTGAAATTTTTGTTATTATTATTGAAGGTTGTCGAGTGTATCGTAGCTATGTTGTTACGGGGGAAAGAGGGATGTAGCAGCTCCCTTATATATAATATTACCTTTGTTGTTGCAAAGTTTAGTTTCTCTAGAGTAGCAACTAGCAGAAATGTAAACAAAAACAAGTTCGCTTTAATGTTGTAACTGTAACGTCTTCTTTTATTATTGCGAATTAAATTATGCTTAATCCATTCTGGAATTATCATTTAAGTTATTAAGTCATCTCATGCAATGACACAGCAGGGCGTCCACAACACACTAACACGGTACGAAAAATTTTGTTAATCTCACACTGAGCTACAGAAAGGAATGTCGCGGACCACATGTGATCCGAGGGCAAGCACTTGAGTACTACCACTTTATGAGATTGGAACTTATAATACACTCAAATGTTTAAAAAAAAAAAAAATTAATTAATTTCCTTCTTTTCTTAACACGTTTTATTGGTCTGAAATATTTCTTCTACCAGTAGATGAGCAGGGCCTCGTCGGTTTTCCCTTGAATACATACTTAAGCTTCGAAAGTCTAATTTATGGTAGATTGTATAGCTTCTATAATCAGAATGAAAATATTTTTATTACAACGGAGAGATAAGAGGAAGTGAAAAATAACGTGCTATAAATAACTCGTTTAGCATTTCAGATACACATATTTATGTAAAATATACGTATATCTACAAAAAAGAAAAGGAAAAGAAGAAACGAAAGGAAACTGGAATTTTGAAGCTCTCCCTAAAAGGCCGTAAATTTCTTGTTTCGCAAAGTATCGAAAAAAATGCTTGTTTATAAAGGCATCTGAAGTTTAATTGTTGCGAAGAATGCAAGAAAGACGGCTTAACATTACGTAATTTTTCTACGGATAAATTACTTATAACTGTGCACAGTTATTATTATTAACTTTGGAATTGCCAGCAAACGTCCTGGACGATTAGGTCAATAAAATCATCATTCATATATAGGTGACGGGGACATTGCAGTAAATTGCCTGTCTGCCATCAGTAGATTTTGTTCAGCATGCTAGCTTGTATGCATTTTATACACCTAATTTCGTGTTAATGCAATAGCAAGTTTTGCAACATGCTTAATTTTTCACAATTAAAAACATAAGACATTTTGGATTCATAAATAAATTACTTACCACATAATATCCTTATACAGTGCTTTAGATATCATTATGTATGGCTCTATATTATCTTCGTACTGATTTAGGTTTCCTCCAAGGCAGAAATGCTGGAAAATGCGAAAAAGAAATTCTTTTCTTTCATCTTCGGAATACAGCGAATAATTTTCAGAACCTTCTAGAAGAAGCATAGTTCTCAGCTCATCCGCTATGACTATGTCATCGACGTAATCTTCGAAGCATTTACGAATAGTTCCATCTGAGATAACGATTCCATTATCGTAAATTCTATCGAAGAGTTCCATGCTCAGAATATTGCAGGGTACTGGTTCAATTTCAATTGCCAAATCCTTTCCATCTGAGTCCAGAAATTCCTTGCAGCCGATGGACATCAAAACATCACTACTCCGAAATAAATTCTGAAATGCATACAAATTGTTTAAAACCTTTATAAATTGTGCAATATAATTTTTGATGTCCTTTCCCTAATAAAGATTAATACTTAAAAAAAACGCCCTCACTATGCAGGTTGCTTTTTTAACGAATTCACCTTTTTAAATCACATTCTCAGTTATGTGTCGGGAAGATAATGCCAAGAGCTTTTTTTTTATGTCGATGAAAGAGCCTACTATTCCTAGCCAAAAGTAGCATATAGAATACCTTCTTCCACTTAGAAAGAATGGCATATGTTGTGATTTGTATATACATTTTATTTCATTATTAAACACACAAGTGTTCTAAACATAAATATACCATTTTATTTATTTATTTATTTATTTTGTTGCCATATTCCAAAGTTCAGCGATACCCCACGCGTAGGAAAATCATAACTGACATCACGAGTAGCCATTGTCTGTCGAGAGGCTGGGACATCATCTCCATCCTGCTCAACCTCAAGAGGCGTGACCAGCTAGCTGCACTGGTCGAGTCATTTCTTTGCGATCAACACACAGTACGCATGATCTGCATTTTCAATCGCAGCCTTCGATTACCTTTTCAATAAGGCACTTTTCCAAATATGCCGTGACCTTGCGTCTTCCTGCAAAAGTACAGGATTTTCTTTTCTAATGGGAACTAATTTGTGGATAACTGCTTAGTTCTAGATAATATTACTCAGAACTTCTCTTCCAAAATGTATTCGATAAAGCTTGCTGCATCCAATAATTTCATTAAGTTTCCCATTTTCGGATTCTAGTTTCAATGGTAACATGTTCAGTTTCTCACCAGTTTCAAAATGACCTGAAGCCAAGGCTTCTTCGGGGTCATCATTTCCTGGCTAATGTACTAATGGTCTGCTGTCCAGGGCGGCTTTTGCTCCTACTAATGTAGTAGAAAGTGCTTCCTCATCCACCAAAGAAAACGACAATTTTTGAAACGAGTTAAGTAATTAGGTAAGCTTGCAGAATATTTTGAAGCTACAAGTAAGACATAAAAAAAATGTTGATATTTCTATGTAAAGAAGAATGAATCGTCTTGGAAATCAGCTTTCTAATAAAAGCTTTGTTCTAAGATCTTATTAAAAAATTGATTTGGGGGATATTTCTCTTTGTTGCGAAAGATACACGAAGTTTGTTTCGCTTTAATAATAAAATAACTTCGCTGTCAGCCAAGGCCTACTCTAATCTACATTAATTCGATTCTGATAGATTTACCTATCTGACGGAATTATTAATTTTTAAATAAATCGCCTTATAACGCAAACCAGTAATTTTAATAAAAGTATTATTTTTTAATTAACAAATTCTAAGTGGTTAAATCAGCAGCATAAATTTACATTTCTCTTTCTTCTATTATTGCATCATAGGACATAGCTTATCACGACAATGAAAGGAATTACCGCATTCTTCCCTTTAAATGCATCCTTCATTTTAAATGCATAAAGTTCATATAAACGCATTCATCGTTATTGTCGTATAAATGGTTAGCACATCCAACTAGCAACTGCCCTCCCCGGCATTCAAACACGATCTTCAATTTTGCCAGATATGGATGTGTTAACTACAGTTGTAGTAATTCTTATAGCAGAATTTTAATTATTTTCAATTTTCACGCTTGATTTCATACATAAATCTTGAATGCCATTTTCTTATTATATGTAATTGGGACTGACTTGATTGTTGCATCCAGTCCTTCAATTTTAACGCATTCTCAATAAGATACGGATTCCCGGCGAACAGGCAATTTGGAATACACAATAAAAGATCTGTTATCCGAATCCCAGGAAGACTGCAATAGATTTTGCGCACTTCTTCACTAATAAGTCTAATATTCCTTACAGAGGCATAAATAATGGTGGACAAAAACTTTCAACTCCACGGGATGCAATACCGCGTTACCAGTTGACCGGTAAATTTTGAAATTTATGCTTTACCAACTAGTAAATCACAGTTTTGAGCAATGATGTTGTACGTTTACTATTATTTAAATTAACCATTATTTATGATTTGGATCTTTACTATAACTTCTCCTTTCCGTTTCCTTATGAGAATGTAAATTATTTGGCTAGTATTTAAATTGAGCTTTTGGGATTGTAAGATAGAGCGTGTTCCTGCCTTTCGCGAGCAAGTTACATTTAATTCCAGCCAGCCCTGATAAGTTGTAATTATTCGGTTTTGCTTTATATCGCTGCCAAAATTTGAATTTGATGTACCGGTAGAGTTACTGAGTTAGCTTAGATTATAAAATTTAATTGTGTAGTTTTTGAATATTATCCTACGTTTCAAACTTAAACTGATTGTTTCTATTTAGTCACATTACCCCGAGCTGTGGTTGATTTTGTTAGCACAAGAACGTGCATGTATGTTTTAAGTTCTGTTTAAATAAAATGCTTTATTTAAACCTTTATCTGACTCTGTAGTTACTTTCAGACATAGTGATAATTATTTTCTCAGCTATTAGGGGTTTTGGATTAGTTAACTTTTAACAGATCAAGTAGAAGCTCATAAATTTTAGAATTCTTCAAACATCAAAGAAGATGATCTACTTATTTTAATGATCTGCAATATCTTTTTAATTCTGATATCAAAAACTACAGTTTACAGAATTTTATAAAAAATCCAATAAAACTGCAATTACAGAAGAAATTATGGAAATAACTGAAAGCACATTTAAAGGCAAATAAATGCTGCTTTATTCTGAAAAGTAATATGCAGTAATGATTCCAAAGTACTCTTGCGTTTTGGTATAAAGACCAATTTACGCGTATATAAATAATTTGCTAACATATCACAAATTGTTTTAAATTACATATATATATACGTATAAATGCGTGTGTGTTTAGGTATACACGTATATATGTATATGCTATATCATCATTTAATTTGTGCTCCGAATATAACTTTTGCAGCGCCTGAGAATTTTGGAATAAAAAAGGTCTATTTTTATATTATTTACTCTCATATAATTTTTGAAAAGTTTAAAAAAAAATCTGATAAATTATCTGTAGATGGGTTTAAAGTGTGAATTTTACCACATTACATTAAATAAAATAATCTTTAAATACGTCCATAGACGCTCTGTCAATGCGATTATATCAAGTTAAATGCACCTAACTTTAGCCGAAAACTCCTTCTTATAAAGTAATAAGTGAATAAAAATTTCCCATTTCATTCAGCACTTAACAGATTTTGTCTTATTAGATATGCACACGTTCCTAAGTTAATTATGTACACGCTAATTTTTTTCTGCGTGTCTCGTGTCTTCAGTCTTCTTACAGGATTTAGAAAAGAAGGGTTAGTTCATAGAGCTTTTCCCTATGAAACAGGAAGTAAGTGATGACGTAATCACGTTGACTGCAAAGCGCAATTCGCAGCAAAGAAATAAACGTTTTAAATTTGAAAAAAAAAAAAAAAAAAAAAGCCTTAAAAAACTTTGCTTGAAAAAATAATTTAGAAGATGTTATTACTGCAAAGATTTATAACGTTTAAAAAGTCAGTAATACTTATTTATTAGTTTTAAAAATCACTGATAAAATACGTTACCTTTTCTGAAAAGTTGCACATTTTACTCCCTGTGCATTTATTATTAAATCATGAAAAACAAAACTATGACATTCATTATCTTTTCTTTATCTGTATACTAAGTGGGAGAATTCAATTACTCTCTCTGAGATAATTATAACAGCAGTTTTTTAAAGTTAGGCGGGGAAAAAAAGAACATTTGAGTTTGTCGTAGTTTGAATATGTATATAAATTCTTTTTTCTGCTGCTAAAGAAGAAGAATTTATGTTTGAATGCCTTTGAAATCCATTGTTTTATTCAAAATTTATTCTAATCTAAGATTGCTTTTTTGACCTAATTATAAATTTTACATTGGCGTGTTTCTCTTCCGATTTGATATAATTACAGATACTTAAAAATAATTCTTAAACCAAAGTTTCTTAAACTTTTTTCAGTCGCGACCCCTTTTTATCACTGAGAATTTTACCCTTAGGACTCCGTAATATTTTTAAAAATTTTGTGGGACCCCATAAGTATTGCGCAAATTCGACACACGCGTGAATGAAACTGTCAATTTTTTCACTTGTACTCTAATATACTATTGAAGTTTTAAGTCATTAACTTTAATTTCTAATTTTAAGACATAGAACAGTGTGAAAATTTTAAATAAGTAACAGACGAAATGACAGCGTCACGTGCAAAGCAAGGAAAATGAACGTTTATATTATAAAAAAAATGCGTCGAAACATTTTCGTTTTTTTCTTTGCCTGTATTGTCTTATCTTTATCTATTTTCAGATAAATTGTGTAAAAATATTTGGTAATTGTGAAATTATTCTAATAAGTTAAAGAAATGCCAAAACTGCTAAAATTTTTGGCTACCCCCTGCTGCAGGTCCCACTACCCATGGTTTAAGAATCCCTGGTCTAACCAATACTCACATTTATATGTACACATTATATTTAAATAAATACAAGATCGTTGACTTAAGTTTGCCAAAAGAGCTTTGCTCCCAGTATCTAAAAAGAATTACTTAATCTTTCAAAAGAGGGCTAAAGGAGGAAGATCTTTTTTATGCGAAATTATTTTGACGTTTTATAGGATTATAAATTACCTTAAAATACTGATCTAGCTTTGTTTTTCACAAACTATCAATACATTCTCGTTTATTTTTATAGTTAGGGCATTCAGCAATATTTACATCGCCATCTGTGAGTTCTATTTTTAAATCCTTCGTATTTGATTTATTAACCTCATCATCATTTCCGTAATCAGCCTCAAAATGAATTTTCTTCAAATTTAATTCGTATAGTCTAGCACTCTGCATTATTTTGCTTTTCTTGGCCCAGTATTGGATTTTAACAGTTTCTTTTGCGCAAGTAAGCGAGTCTTCATATCATCTTCCCAATCACTAATTAGAAAATGTTCACTGAAAATTTTTGCGCTCTTCACGTTAACAGAATCCTGTCTTCGACACATATATCCATTTTTTTCTCCAAAGACAAATTGCCTTTTTGAAATTGTTGCGAAATGTACAGGCGCGGTGAGATGGCTTCCCCGCAAAGCAGTTTTAGGGTTGCCCCATTTGGCGAGAAATAGCCCATTTGGCGATATTTGGCGACAAAATTGGCAACATACCATAGACGGATGGAGAACCTTCTGGAACGAATTCTTACCGGTTCAGCCCAGAATGTTCTTGAACACAAGCCGAAAGCTATATAAACCCTACTGGTCCACAGTCAGTTAGTATCGGGAGAAAGCCTCGTCGAGAAGGCGGGTGTGCGTGCTTCGTCTGCAGTGCGAGATAGTCAGTATCGAGTTGATCTTTCGTCTAGTCGATCGAGTTGACAGCCGGGCAGCGAGTGCCGAGTGGGTCGTCGAGTTCACCGAAGGAGTCTCTTAGTGTATCGTCGAGAGAACGTGTTGAGCTCTGGGAACGACTGAACCGAAGAGTCAGGAGCTGTGCTCTGTGTGGCGTCGGGTGCATCGCGAGTTGTAGCGTGGAGAGTCTCGAGAGTACATGGAGTTCCGAGAACGACCAAGCAGAGTCGCGAGCTGTACTCTAGTGCTTTGCCGTGAAGCTGTTTCCACCGTGATAGCCTGATAACCTGAAGGCTGTGTCGCTGATCGTGTCAGCGTGTTTATGGTAGTTCATCGACGGCTGTAAAACGTGTTTTGGAGCTGTGCTGACAATACTGGTAAAGAAAGTGTGTTTCGATACTTCATCAAGTGTCGTCGTTATTCACTCGAAATCTACGAACCCCGTACGAACGTGAAGGATTTTCTTCCTTCACGTAACAATATGAATACGTATTGTTAATACGTATCGTTGTTCCTAACGTAACAATATGAATACAATATCATTATCTTTCTTCTTTCTATGATTATTTTATGGCACTTTGCTACAGTTTTATGGCACTCTGCTGCAACGCAAGAATACATATTGCATAAACGATACTTTACAACAGTGGTCTCAAATTTACACTGCACACGGGCCAATGCATAATTTCACAGTAGCTGACGAACAGCAATTAAAAAACAAAAGCCTTTTTTTTAAAAAAAAAAATTGTTAATTAATATTTGTAAAAACTTAGGAATAAAAATAATGCAAAGGAAAATATAAAATTTATACTCGTAGACTGCTGAAATCTAAAAGATGGTATCTGCAAGAAATTTCTATTGGTCACAATTTGGAATTCAAACAGACAGCTAAATATTAAAATTTTCAGACTGGCATTTATTGAACTAATTATATTATATTAAACTACTAAGTAAGTTACTTTTAATTTAAAATAAAAAGAAATATACGGGAGGGACAAAACTTGAGAATAAATAATGGCAATCTGTTGTTCTCTTATTAGATTTTTCTATGTCACAAAATAGAAAAAATAATACTTGTTTGTAAATTATTGTAAATGTATTTGATTTTTACTACACCTTTCAGCTAAACCACTTCAAGACATTTCGATTTTTATGAAGTTTGTAATCTTGGAGGGAAATTACTGGAAAGTATCATCACAAATTGTAGATACTCATCAGCAGTCTGGTTCTTTTCGTAGACTTATTAATTTTCAACTAAGAGGGGGGACACTGATCTTATTCAAATGTACTCAAAAACAAAGCGAGTATTCTTATGCAATATTTATTTCTAGATTTTTCGGAGAGTTACATTCGTTTTTGGTAATGAATATAACGTAAAACTGGGCTCCAAAACATTAAAAATTTTTCTTCAAATTCTTGTCATAATAACGTTAATTACTTTGCGCAAAATGTATTCGCAGGCAACATAAAAATTATTTCGAGGCCCGCATGCGGCCCGTGAGCCATCAATTTGATTTTGGCACTGCTTTAATAGAAATTAATATATGTGATTAAAATTAATTTGGAATGCCCACATTGCTAGTTTTAAACATGCGAAGTCAGCGCAGATGCAACATAGACTACTTCCTGTTACCCCCCTGTCAGACTACTTCCTGTTAACCCCCCTACAAGGACCGCGTCGGGAAGGAGTCACACAAAGGAATGACCTAAACCTTCTTTTTAACCTGGTCTGCATATATATATAGCGATGGTTTGCCAAACATAGCATATTAATTAATAGAACCTTTTTCTCTCGCGTGCCAGACAAGCTATAGTTTCTCCATTTTATCATACTTGAAATAAAACTTCTCAACAACACACACACAAAATTCATATTGTTGAGAACTATGGGACAGTTGATGTTTCTTTGAATAATGAGCCCATATAAGCAGGAATAAATGCCAATGTATTAAGAAAAAGGCGCAATAAATAGTACACTGTACACAGAAGAAAAATGGCTGGAAACGCGGATATTCAGCAGTTTCCTCTTAACTTACTAAATCAGTAGTAAAGTTCTCAGATCACTCTCAGGATAAAAAACCTAACTCGCAGCTCAGCTAACCGACAAATCTTACAGCCCATTCGCAACTGTTTCATAACTGAACTCCCCTGATATCTTGATGGCACTCCCACACGTATTTATACTCTGCAGCGAGGGCTCTGGAAACTTATGGAAGAATCGCTCGTAGGGTTTCGAAAATATGTTTTCACGAATATTGCAGAAAGTTGCCAAGTTGGTGAGAAATTGGCAGACGCTGCCAACGTGGCGATACAAATTATTGCCAAGAACCCTTATAAAATTGCTCATATCTCGAGTTCCAACTGAGCCACCAATACAATTCCAAACCATTGCACTCAGAACCAACAGGTTTACAATCTATGCAACAAATAAACACTGAAATGCAAGACTTGCGGCCACAGACCACATTAAACGCAAAGAAAACCACAAAAACATCATTACAAAAGCATTAACATCATTATGTAAAATATATAAAACATCATAAAATAAAATAAATAAATAAAACAATGTAAATTATTACAACACTATAAACAATCAAATACACAATAAAAAAGGATTAAAATATTAAAAAAATTTTACAACAATATGAATATGATCGTATCTAATAAGCGAATTCTAATTTAAGCAACAATTAGAAAGGTTAAAAGCGTTATTCTAAGTAATTTTCATTAAAAACAAGTCTTCTACATAAATTCAGTTAAATAAAAATAAAATACGTAGAAATATAAATAATATCTTTCCTTAATAATTCTTAAAATTAATGAAGTTATTAAACAAGCTTGACATTCTTGACATACTATTAAAAAAGCAGTAGATTTTATTTAAAGCAATTTTATTTTTGGTTTTCTTTCGGGTGTTAATTTACTGTTAGAACCGTGCTTATTGCTCATCATAATGTTGCCAAAAGTCGGCAAATCCCGTGTGTACACTAGTATGAAGCCCATTTTTTTTATAAATCTACATATTTTAATTTTAATTTCATGAATTTTTTCTAAAGAATTTTTGAATCATAATGCTGACTTTTGGCTCTTTCAGATTTAAGCAACAACATGTGAATTGTTGAGAAATTTCATTTAAAAAATGGCAATATGGGAAGAATACAGATTGTTCACTTCACCAAAGAAAGAACTCCTATTAATTAAAACTGAAATTTTGCAAGCAGTCGCTAAGTAAGTAAGAAATTGGACATTCGGGGTATGTTTGCGTATGGATAACTTGAAGATGAAGAAATCTGAGAAATCTTGACCATTGCCTTGGTCTTTAAATTGAGAAGTTTCCATTTATTTGCGTCGGTGTCTTTTTCTGAATTTTATGGAGCAGTATTATCTGCTTAAGTGAGAGTATTCTGATTTTCTGCTGATCTGAGAACGACTCAAATGGGGCAGCATGCTAAACACGGGAAATGTAAGAAATTACACGCTCACTGTTATTGCGTGAGTGGTTAGCTCATCCAACTAGCAGTTGAAAGATTCCTAATTTCAATCTGGAAAGGAAAATGCAGTACTGCCCTACAACGGAAAGATTAATACTCGCTGGAATATTAAATTCTGTATATTTTGAGAGCTAAAGATACAATCTATAAAAGCAAATTGCAGTTTATTAGTCGTAAATTTGTTCCTTACCTTTCTAGATGGTAAACTTCTGGTTCTGAAATCAAAATTGCGCTTTATCTATAAACAAAAACTTATTCTCTACATACCACTTATCGTAAAATAAATAATAAGCATAATATTAATTTTTTCAGCGCCATTTCTAATTTAAAATATTTAACATGTTTTAGATTTTAAGATCGTCAGCATCAAGCAAAAACCACGAATGTGTAAAATCACTGTTTCAAAAATAATGTCCATTTAAAAGCTTAATAACTACTTAATTTAGAAAAAATCTAGTGGGACTTCTACATAATAACTATTTTCTTTTCATCTCATAGAACACACATTCGTTTCATTTGTCCTACTATTAAGATATCGTAAATAATGTAGAAAGTGCTTGTATGTAAAAACACCAAAAAAATGCAGATTTGCGGAGTTATACCAACAGCATATGTATCAATTAATACCAAACTCTTGAATAAAGAAAAGAATCGCAAGCGAAAGCATACCAATTGAAGCTAGCGAAGACGAAAGAAAAGTAGCTCTAAGATAAGCTTAAAAAAATCACTGACTTTACAATCACAGTATCGACATTTTACACGTTTTATCATTCTGCAATTGTTAAATATTTATAGAATTGAGTTTCTAATTTTCGTCAATTTGTTTTATATGTACTTCAAGAAAGAATGGTACCTTAATTAAAAATTGTGGAGGATAAAACCTCAATAATTTTTTTAGGCTAATTTTTAAAATTTTGAAGATCGCAACCATCAGAATTTTTAAAATAAATATTCTTAAGATCAACAGACTTTCATCCTTATGTAAACGTATTATAATCTATAAATCTATAATGAAATAGAATTTTTTCAGCATAAGAGAGTCACCACAATCTAATTTACTGAATTACGTAAACGCAGAATAAGATTTATTTCCATCTTCTTACCTCTATTATCTGTTCTCTTTCTCCTTCTCTTACGTCACCATGAAAAGAGTAGCTTAAAAGTTTTAAATTTTTCTCCATATTCCTTAAAAATATATAAAAAGCATTATAATTTAAATAGTAAACTGGTTCCTTGCTAAACAAAAAAAGCCAAGCATTGTTATAAATTAAATATTTAATATTTTACCATTTTGTTAAATGTTCTTTAAAATCTCTTTCTTCAAATATTTTGTACTTTTTATCTACCTTGGTGAATTCAAATGTCTTATTATCTTTGAATATCGATCCATGTATATATAGTTTACGTCTCATCTTTCACCCAGCAAGTGTAACATTAGTAGAAATTCATCTAGGAACTGTTTGATTATGGTTGTTATAGCAACAGGAAGTAATCTTGTGGTTGCCAATTATCTTAGTTGAAAAATCTTCACTCGAACAGATGAAAAAGTTTCCCTTCTCCAATTTTTAGCTCTAAAGTGGCTGTTAGTCTCGAAATGGTATTTTGTATCGGTACACTATAAACGACGAATCACTATTCAAATTATTACTGCCAGATTTTATCGTCTTCTATTATTCTTAAAAAATTAAATAATGATGAATCCGCGTGTATGTTCCTTTCACTGTGAGAAAACGACAGTACGTACAGTCATCAAATTTTAAACAACGTATTCCTTCACCTAAACGTTATTATTAAAATAATGGTTATTTTATAACAAACAATAAATTTAAATGCGTATAAAAATGATAACTGTAATAGTCTATTTTCATTGCGCTAAAACGAAACTAATTTTGCTTGTGATAAATAATCGAAGCAACCATATTCGTAACATTTTATTTCGTATTACGGAGACAGAGGAAATAATCGATTGCCAAAAATTAAATGTGAATTACCGAAAAAAGGGGGAGTCATGAATTTAATGAATTTTATTTAATATCTCCCAACATTATTATTATTATTTTAACTTAAAATTTTTGTTTTTTGGCTTTAGTTCCTTTACTTCTTCAAGTAAAATATTTTTTATAAAAATTAATTAATTTTTATAAAAAATTAATTATTAAAACAGAAGTACGATTGTCAACACAATCATTAGAAGCTAACTATCAAATAATCTTTATTAGTATATAAAATCAAAAATTTGCTTATCATATTGAATCAACCTTTTCTATTATAACATTCTAGTATCTGTTTGGAATTAATATTTATAGATGATATTATGATTAATAATGATAATGGTGTTTTAATAATGTGGTCATAAATAATAATAAGGCATAAAAATGGTGCTTTGATATACTCAGTGATTTCTTGAAATTTTCAATAATTTCTTTTAATAGATTATAGGACTATTAGGTTTTGCGGAACAAGAAATATAAAAAATTAGCAATGCCGTCACGGGGTTTTCAGCCATGAATCTTCCGATCTGGACTGGACATACTATCCACTTATACCACGAAAGTACGTATGGGGAAATACGTATGGAGAAATAAGGGTTCTTTCATCCTCTCTCATGTACACGCACACACATAAGTGAACCACAGAGTCAAGTGGTTCAAATGCAGGAGGTGATTAAATTAGTATTTACTCTTAGATTTAAGTTCGGTTGTCATTTCAAAAACAACCTCTCTTTTGGAATAGGAGACATGAAATGTCAACTCAGTCCGCGCCTGGACTCAAACACTGGGTATTCTACTACGCAGATGAGCGTGCTATGCTAAGCACTTATGCTTTGCACAAGGAAAATGAACCATTTCCCTTACAAAGTGAATCTATATCCTAAATTTCAAGTTTAAATGGCTCTAATGATGCATTAGATTCAATGTTAAGTAAATGATTTTATTTCGTATTCTAAAAAGAAATTCTGCTAGAGATCTTCTAATTATTGGTTAAATGGTTGAAATCATGGCATACTGGAATTTCGTGCAGAGTTGGCTCCCTTCTGGTCAAATGGTTGAAATCATGGCATACTGGAATTTCGTACGTAATTGGCTTCCTTCATAGGCATTTTCACGGCCTCCTCCGCATATTGCTTAACATTTTAAGCAGTTCCCAGCAGCAATTAAACCCAAAGCATGTTATTGGCATATTCATTATTGTAACTAGTCTTTTAATATTTATGGTATCATGACTTGCATTTCTCCTAATCTGCTTGGCGAACATGACGTGTCCTGACTAGACAGTGAGCTTGACTACAAACTATGTCCTATGGAGTGTCGAAGAGACGACAAGATGAGAAGGGTTTAATTACCCTTTATTTTCCACGATATAATATGCGCTCCCGCATTTCGGGATACAAAGACCAACCACTTGTGGTCTGAACGTAAAAATATGCGAACTATTAACTAACTAAAAATAAGAGTTAACTTTGAAAACTTTACACAAATAACTAACACTAAGACTGGCCTTTTAAATTACTGCGTATGTAGTACGCAAACTGCGGAAAACTTCAATACGTCTTTAGCTTTCAAGACGACTAAAACCTCTGGCCTTAACCCTTTCCGGCGCAGTGTGTTCGGTGTGAACCCACCAAAAATATTCCCTCTTTAGACACTGAAAATAATCGATAAGTATCACGAAAACTACACTAATGGTGTTACTTTTAATCTCTTTTATGAATAATAGATGGCAGGACGACACAAGAAAATCATTAACGTATATTCTGTTTATATTATTAGAGAGATATATTCTGTTTTTAAAGACACTGATTTTTCAAAGAAATGTTTCAGACTTTTTTTTAAATATAAAGAATATCAATGAAAAAAAGATTTATATAATTTTGTTGTTCGTATGCTAATCTGCCTATTCTGTATTACTTTTAATTTTTATCTTTGAAATATTGCGTATAGTGAAGCCTTCAGTGTATGGTGTGTTCGGACTGAAGCCACTGTACTGTAGCGCTTGTCACGTGGGAGTGAGTCACAGAATCTGGTCTCGTGCTTCAAACACGGGGGAGGCTGAGAGTGCAGATTTATTTATATTTGTTTTTATTCTTTTCTGTTCTTGGTTTTGAAGTCCCCGGTGCTTTGTTTTCACTTAGCTATTTGATTTTCAGCGAGAGCAGAATCTTTTTTTTCTCTTGTTTCATCGTGCGTAGTTTGCTTAGTTTTAATTTCTGTAGATTTTTATTTGTATATATATTTAATAATAATTTTTTCTAGTTAATAATTAACTGTAAATATTATGGTATTTTAATTATTTTTCTCATAAATTTTAAAATTGCGTAAATGGCTCGGAGAGGCTTCAGCATTGCCGAAGCAATGAGAGTTTCTTTTATTTTCCCAGCTTTTTTTTTTGGGGGGGGGTTAGAGTAGCAGGCCTCCCCGAGGTGCACACTTGGTTATGCTAAATCTGCTACAGAGATCAGATTCTACTGTTTCTAAATCATAGACAAAGTATTTTACTGTGATACGTGCTTCACAGCAATGCACACTTATTGTAGCTCGTGCAGCTCAGTGTGTTCGCTTCGAACACACCCACAAAATGGAAACGGTTTGTGCAATCTTTGTAAAATTATACCTGCATACTCTTCTAGGCCTAAATAGACTGCCTACAAATTTTTTTGGTAAAATTCCAACTTTAAGGAGTAGCGTGCCGGAAAGGGTTAAAGGCGGACAGCAACTAACTGCAAGGTCGCGTGAAGTATAGTGGCCAAGATGACTCACTCTCTTCCCATCAAACTCTGCTCTTGGCAAAAAGCCACAACTTAAATACTTAAGCATTAGCAAGAACAATTTGCATAAACATATTCACGAATTTATTCTGGCCGGAAGTGGAAAATAAGAGATGATAGTAAAGTTTTAAAATAAAATAAACGTTAAACTTAAGATCCTTACAATGGCAATAATGCTTTCTAATATTAATTTTAATCTAACGTTTCAAAACATTAAGTCAAACGATGAACATATATCTAATATTTCAAAACATTAAAATAAAAGATAAATTTTTGCTTAACATTTAAAAAACTTAAGATAAATAGTATTTTCCTCTTTTCAGAGTCCCACTAGTGGCCAAGTAATTAAGACCCCTGAATCTAATCTAGTTTCTATTCCAGATGAATGGGCTGGATATATGGCTGATTTTTGTGGCTTTTCCCATGTGTAAATTGAATGCAAACTAGTTTCCCTTTAGAAAGTTCTCCACGCAGGCATCCCCCCTCTTAGGCACATAGCCGTCATAGCTTTGTCATTTTCAAATAATCTAACCTAACCTAACCTCTTTTGACAAAAATGGTTGTTCTAGTGAAATCGGACGAGCCCGGTGGAGTCAGCTCTGCAAGCTTAGAGTACTGTAGTAGATTCCTTAGCCCTAAAAGCTTTGAAGGAACTATAGCCTGCTTTTATAATATTTAATTGTACTTGACCTATTATATAAAAATGCTAAGTTACTAAGTTTTCTGAAGACATGTACAGCGAAGTTTAACCAAGTGCTCTTTAGTTTTATGAGAACACATTAATTAGGAAATCGACATTTTAATAAAGAAATTAATTCTTAGAATTCTTTTCGGTTTAATAATCAGACATTTACTTTTTTTTCGTATATTGTCGACGTATTCCATACCACCGGAATCATTAATAATGATCATATGTTATTTTCTGAGAATTTGTAGCATTCCGTTAAAGAAAAGCTAAATAAACACATGATTTCATTAAATCTGACATGTTTGGAATCCTGCTCGGAAGAGTGAAGTAGTTAAACCTCATCGCCGCGTCAATGGCTTTGGAAAAAAGTTTCTTGAACTTGGATAGTGGTTGTCAGGGAAAAGATTGTTCTGCGAAATTTTGTCGTGCGATGGTCAATAAATTTCACCTCACGGAGCCGCCGAAGCGTAAAGTTCCTCTTTTTGATACCAAAACATCCGAGTCTTGTTCTCTGATTTACTGAAACGTGGAAGCGTGCGGAGATCGATAGACTATTGTCTCTGTTCTGATTAAGGTCATGACCGCAAGAATAGGAAGTAAAATGAAAATTTAGCAAAACTTGTAAATATATAGTAGCAAAATTACTAAAAATAAATTCCTTCATTAATATTTTTGTTCTGCTGAATTTAAATTTAAATTAGAAACTATTTCAAGAGCTTTGTTCAGTAACTTAGTAACTGTAATGTACACCTCTTGTCAATATTGTCTTACATAGTTAACAAATGAATCCTTCTACAGATTAGGTATATATATATATAAATGCTTATGAAAAAAATAATCCAATTCGAAGGAAGTTTTAGCGATATGACAGTCAGTTAATAAATTTATAATATAATTAAATTTAAATGTAAGTGATTATCACAAAACACACGAAGATGATCAACATAAATTATTATTAGCATTATTTTCTTTGACGCACTAAACATCTTTTTAAGACTATAATACGGGGGGAAATCTGAATGCAACATAACTTCCTATCAGAAACTATCTGAATTTAATACGCATTTAATTTGGTTTTAACATTTAATTTGCCTATTCAAGACTTTTTATCTGAGAAAGAATACTAAAATATCTTAAGGTGTCATAGAAAATTACCTTATTAGTATTATGTTTTTATTTATTTACTCATAGCTTACTATTTAACTATTATTTATAAAAGTTTCTTGATTCTGACCGATTAAGAGTATTGCAAATTTTAATTTTAATTCAGTCTCTCAAAAATATTTTTATCTGTGTAATTTCTTAATAATTTCATTCAAAGGATAAAAAGTGTTCTTTAAATATTTGCCACTCAATATGTTCTAATCATATTAATTTCTTATTCCATAAATTTTTTTATTCTTTTCCAATGATTCTTATATTGCGAAAAGTAAACAAGTATAAAATTCTTAAAAAATAATGGAATGAATAAAAAATAGCTCACAGCAAAGATATTTGTTGAAGTCATCCAATAACTTCAATATTCAGAAATAACACTGACTTACGGTACGAAATATTTATAAATAATGTATTTTCATATGCTTCGGTTTTATTAGAAACTTATCTCTGCTGATGTTCCGGTTTGATTAGAAACTTTTCTCAGCCTTGGAATGGCAACAATCAGAACTTGACTTTCGATTCTTTTGATGCAACTCGAACGCTGTCCATGAGAAATAACATTTAATTTTGGATTAGATTAATTTGTTTAGTATTTTAATAAATCCTTTTTAAAACTGGATTGAGTATTTTGATCATAGAATCATAACTGAACCACCACTTACAGAAATTTAGATGTGGCATTTAGATTCATAGTTAGATGCGCAGTTAGATACGTAGGCAGCGACATTTATCTATTCCATTAGTGTACGTTAGTGCGTACATCCTGTATACAGTTTCATCAATAGTTTGGTGCTAATATTTATCTGTATAGAGGAAAATTTGATGCTTTTTAATAATACCTGGGTTACTTTATAAGATTGCACTTTGTTTTACTCTAACCTACTAACCTGAAAGACGAGTTTACGTCCCGTTTTTATTACAACGGCAGAACGCTAAATAAACGGAACAGAAATTAAAAAAAACTAAAAACGTACTGTTACCTTCAGCCTGAAATATGGAATTCAACTCGCTAAACTTTACTTCCGCTTTCTTTGCTATTTAATAACTGCTATCTAATATTAACATGAAAGGGAAAACTCTTCAACTGTTAGCAAATATCCTTCACGTCGGAAACAACCAGATAAATGCTTTATGGCCGATTGGCGTTGACAGACTTCATCCTCTCAACTTAGATTCTTACTTCTATTGAAAACTCGTCTCTTTAACATATTCTGGGGAAGCAGACTACACAGTAAGGATGCAGGATAGATTTAACGGGTGTACTCCAACTGCGCTAATGAAAATCCCCCCGGCTCATGCTATAGTCCAACTGCGCCAATCAAAATTTCTTCCCCCTTCTGCCTACAGGGTAACAATTTAACTTTTCGAAGCCAATCGTAGCCAAGAGAAAAATAAAAATAAATAAATAGAATTACATATCACAAGAACAAGTAAAAAATATCTAACAAGCAGGCTAATTACTTGAATAACAGTAATAAATGCGAGAGCTAACAAAGAAAATAAAAGGTATTGGTAAACATACATATTAGCATTACAAACATCTTTCATTTATGATAATCATAAATTAAATAATTATAAAGCATACAAATTATATTTTTAATAAATGACATCAATAATAGTCAATATGTCTGAACTAGACTGGAAAATTTAATAGAGTTCACTAGCGTGCAAAAACTTATTCCATATCAAAGTATGTTAAAAATATTTTTTGTTAATTAAAGTAATCATGTAAATGTTTGCAGAAATTAAATTTAGTTAAATTAAAAAAAGCTTAACATGAAATCTATTATAACAACATTACTATGCATTTGGAACACTGACGTATAAATTGTAAATAAATTTAAATTATTATGCTCAGAAGTTTTTCTAAAATTTATCTAGAAGAAAGGAATTATGTAAACAATACTGCAAATTAATATAATCAGTCAGGCCTCTCAATAAATAAAAGCTTAGTTTTTTACCCAAAAATTAAAAATTGGTATGCAAAAGTTTAAGTAATATACTTAGAAATATCTGAACATATAATTAATCAGAAATGCATAATTAAATTAATAACAAGCTAATTAACAGTAACATTAAGCTTAATTTCATTCAATCTAAAACAAGCAATCGATCAGGAGCTCCGCATAACTGAAGTTTTAATGCTATTTTACGTGGATTTGCGTATAAAATAAAAGTTGCACTTGTGAAACAAGTGAATAATATACTGATAGTCAACAGGAATTGAAATACAGTGGTTAAAAATATAACTACTTGTCAGAAGGCATGCAAAGTTGCCATGGCTAGAGAAACTGAATGATTATAGAAAACTCATATAAAGTTAAGCGCTACAGTGTGAAGAGAAAATTCTGGAATAAACATGTTAAGAAAATTAGATGGAGAAATAATCCTTAATTTATTGATATCCATATAAACTCTATGCTTTTGGAAAAAGTTACATATAATTTGCACCGAGGAATAAATCACCGAAAAGGAGTTAATTTCTTTCCTTATTTTTTCTTATTAGGGGAATTTGTAAAAAGGCGCGACAAGGTGAAAATGTTTGCAATATTTTTAAAGATTAAATTAAAAAAGTATTTTTACTTCATGAACTGAAATTTTTACGATACATTTTTACACAGTAAATAAGTACAAAAATAGAAAGAGCTGGGAGATCTCTGGGATTAGAAACTCGGGTCGAACTACTAATGTTTAGTAACTTTCCCACTTGATCATAAGACCTTTTGAAATTAGGCTGAACAATATCTTAAGGAAAATGGAAGATACAGCACAGATAAGAACAAAAGTGGGCTGAATTAGAGATTTACATGTTTGGTGAATGAGTTAATCTTATCTATATGCCATTATGAAATATTAGGAATGTAGCATAAAAGCATCAGTGAGGCAATGACAATCTAAATCACTGTAATCTAAATGTATAACATTATCAGTATCTGTTATTAATATCAATACTGCTGAAAAAATTATAAATGAATTATATTATAAATCACATGAACTCGTTGTATTTTAAATTACAACAGTAAGAAATATTATTAGCGTAATTAAGCGACCATCTTTGGTAATAAATAATTTCAAATAATTAATTTTATAAATAATTCAGCCTGAAACTAGGTTGTAAAATGAGCTGCGTGCTGAAGATTAAACTTTACCAAGGTGTTAGAAACATCTTCTGTTAACTAGAGTTATTATGCAAGAATTTCTAAAAATTATCATTTAAATATAAATTGGCATAAATGCAATACAAAATATATAAATTCTACATACATGAAAAGAAAATTCTGAAAACGCTCATAATTATGAATTTATTAATTAAATGTGCATTAGAAATTAAATGTATGCCAAAGTACATCAGATAGAGTAACTGGAAAACAGAATAAATATTTAAACGTTTCTAGTATTAAAATATGGAATTTGTAAAAAAGTTAAATAACCTTAAAAGGACTTCAATGACTAAAAATGGAAAGCTTAATACGGCAATATATTGCAATGATATTAGTGTGAATTTAGAACCACTTAAGAAATCCAATTTTTAGATTTAATAAAGAGAATTGTTTAAATTAAATTAGAACTGTTTACCTAAAATGATAAATTTGAAAGTTAAAACCAATCTGCTCTCTAAGAAGATTTGTTAATACTTATCTAGGCCAGAAACTTATTTAAAGTGCGCTACAAATCCTATATTTGATAGGTTGATTATGTATCAGTTTTGTGTATATCATTAATCTATGAATTTTATTATTCAAAACTGATATATATATATATATATCAGCGACTAAAATCTACAACTTGGAAAGTTTTTAATTTTTACAGAGAATAAAAAAGATCTGGCTCATCATTCTTTTAAGCATCATAAAACTTTAAAATGAGTGTAAAAGAAATTCATTTTTACTTTAGCACACACCAGACTTTAAGTTAATATTTGTTTCGCATGCACAGTTTTTACAATATTGATAAACGAAAATAGAGGCTTGCAGTCTCAATAAAATGTCCCATTAATGGCGATAAATGACTTCTTGTAGCACCCAATCTTCTGGGCAAAGAAAGAGGGGACAGGAAACGTCGCGCAGTTCCTGGATTAGATAAAAGGGGGAGGGGAATCTTCGATCAAATTTTGCGCAGTTCGTACCCTACCGATTTAACACAAGCAAATAACATATTAATTAAAATGAACCTGACAACATATGAGTCAACGAATGCATCAACGAAAGGGCTTCCAAGCTTCTCCATACGGATAGTTTACAATTAAATAATTAAACAATGTTTGTTCAATTTTAGTATTACTTTCTTCTTAATTTTTGTATGCAACCTTTCAAAATTGTGCTTGCCATTGTACCCCAGTCTTCAAAGCGAATTTTGATCTTCCAGTATGCATTTCATTTTCTCCAATACTATACTAATTATCGCAATCTTTAGAATAACATTTGCCCATTTTCTTCCCTCAGAAATGCTCCTATCCTCTATCAATGAAACATTAAGGACATATCAGCATATTTCTTTGTCCTCAGGAAGAATGCGTTCCTGCGTGCGTCTCAGGAAACAAGACTCACTTAGCTGTTTCTAGATTTTCAGAAGCGAATCGCCTCAAGATCTGTTTCATCCACCTGTTATGTTTATTTGCAATACAAATGCGTAAATCTTCATCTCATGGATAAATTCTTTCCGACATTTCGATCGATCATTCCAAATTTCTTAAAATAATAATTTCAGCAAATATCACCGGGCAAATGAAACCAGTATCAAATATATTTTTACGGTATTGAAAGTAACTGTCTTTTGGTTATTGTGCCAGATGACACTGAAATTCGGTTTATGTCACAAAACATTCCATCAGAAGACAAGTTCCATAGCAAGCCTAAGACCTAAAACAGGCTTTTTACCGAAGATTTTATCCTATATATATTTATAGTTTTAGAGCTGCTGATCCATCCTGTATGTTCAAATTGTCCTATGGACATCAACTCAGCTTCTACAAATTTCGACAGTTTCTTTCCATTTTCTTCGCAAGTGACGCATTATCTACATAAAATGACAGTTTCGGTTTTTCTGAAGCACCCTTTAGCGCTAAGAGAATTAGATAGATGCTTAATCAATAGATACTTTATGGTCACTCTAATAGGAAGGATCTAGATGACACGCAAAATACCCCACGGCAATTCCTAATGCTGATAAACTAATCAGTCTCTCGCCTTAGAAATTTCACGTAATTTTCGTCTCCTTCGGATAGTTTAGTTTGTAGAAAAGCTTTCTGTATATCAGATATTACAGCAATAGCGGATTTTCTAAACTGAATCAAAATCTGATGTATTTTCAAAATCAAATCTGATTTGTGTTGTCAAATTAGTATCTTTGAAGACAGCATGGTGAGACAAAAAATATTCATAGTTATTTTCTTCATTCCCAGCAATGTTTTCTATAATGTTAGGTTTCAACCACTCTTCTCGTATTCTTCATATTGTTTGCCTTTAACCGCACAGTGACTTTAAATAATCGTTTTGGCTTCTTCTTTATTACTAATTAACTTAGGGTGACCATCATTGAAAGGTAATCGAACTTCGTATCTTTCTTCCGCACGGTTTCTTTAAAGAATTTTAGTAATGCATTTTCTGTATTTTCCTTTGCTTCCATATCCTCTGGAACTTTGATTACTGTAGTCTCCAATTTCTGTAAATCCGCTAAATCAATAGCATTCGAGGTATAACTGTGTTTATTGTGAAGAAGTTGTTAACTGTTATTTACTGAAGTTTTAACTCATCACATTCAGCGTAACCGAGTTTGCAAAAAAGTCAAATTATTTTATAAGTTTATGAGACACCAGTCAAAAAAATGCCCCATTATATCAGCACCTAAAGCACTGTTATTTCGGGAACATCATATCCTACATTTATTAAGTTTATATCCTTGTGTTTAAGAAAAGGACACAAACCTAATGTTTCTTGTCTAGAGACCAGAGTTACATATTATTTCTTGATCATAATAGAGCTTCCTAAGAGCTATAATGTTCAAAGAATTTTTTACCGGTTCTATATTTAGCAATTTGTTCTAGTGTTAATTAATCACGATATATTTCTGACAAACCGCCCTTTTAATGACTTAATGGATCCTTCATGGTTTTCATTAATTAGTGACAATCCAATTACTACAACACTACCTAAAAGAGATGTCAAATACACAAATTTTTCAACATTACTTAAACTGCACTTTCATATTAATTCTAGAATTTAACCAGAGAGAAGAATCGCCGTTAAATTTATTTTATGTTCAGTTTAAGGAATATAACAGCATTTGAAGCTTTTGAAGGAAAATCACTTTCGGTCTAAAATTAAATGGAGAAAAAAATCAATATTAATTTTACTATAATTCAAGTGATTATTTAAAAATCTAATTATATTTCTACTATTTACTTTTCATTGATACTAACTTACTATTAAAAATCTACTGCTTACTTTTCATTTGATAATTTTATCGTTATACTAGATGACCCGGCAAACGTTGTTTTGCCATATAAATTATTTCTAGGGAATATTTTGGTAGAAAAAAATACCTAACTTACAGTGTGTAAGGATGTGGTATATCTAAGCCTCAAATCTAAGCCACAAATAGACATCGTTTGGTCTTATTGATAGTCATTGCAAACGCCAATCTAATTGGAAATTGAAGACGTTTAAATTGAATTGGCACATCTGTGGATATAATACGGTAGCCTCTCAGAGTGGAATGAGACCTATGTTCTGTGGTAATTATTGCTCATCTGGATGAGTACTATCACCCCTTTTAATTTGTAAAAACAATTTAGAATCACCCTGTAGAAGATACTGAAAAAAAAAATATTCATTACATCTGATTTATAGAACGTTTAATGTAATGAATACATTAGTTGAAGATTAAACACATAATATATTTCTTCAGTGAATAAAACAATAAAAATGCAGGTCATTAAATTAAAAAGAAGCTTGCGTTAAACACTCCCCCCCCCTCCCGACCTCTCTTAGGGCAAGATAAAATTTAAACTATTAATGATGAGATTAAACTTCTTAACAACAGTTATAAAGTTACTTACTTTGTAGCTTCCGTTAGCTCAAATGAATAGATAGACGACAGAGTGGATGGCTATAATTAGAATTCCAAGAAGCTGTATTGTTTGGATTAGTTTAAAAGGGACAGTATCATGAGACTGATTAATGAATTGAAAATTAATACTTTTCTTTTTACGTTAAAACTTTGTATTTGTATAAACTGAATACCAAAACCTGAGGTTTGAAAAGTTTTATCAGTTTATAACTTAATTTGATTGCCATGTTTATAATTTATTACAAATACCTTAGCTTTTGGAAACTTTTATTTTGAAGGATATTATCTGTAGACAATTCCCAGTCTTTAGGGAAATAATCACTTTATATGTTTGAATATAAAGTGACCAGTTCTCCCGTATTTCCCGGAAACTCCCGCATTTGAATTACTTTTTCTTCATTTACTCGGCCATTTTCAGAGCTCTTAATTCTCTAGTACTTTTCGTTATGCTTTAAAATTACTAATATTACAAATGATTATACCGCCAAAACGCGTTTAGGTGTAAAATAATGCTAATATCGAAAGTTCCGTGCGTACTTAATATTGGTATATATCCCGTGCGTACTTAATATTGGTGCGTACTTAATATTGGTACTTAATATTGGTATATATCCGTGCGTACTTAATATTGGTATTGTATTATATTACATTATATCAGAATCATGTTTTTACTTTCTAATATAAATTTTGTTTTTCTGCAATTACTTTTATTACTTTCTTCCTCCATCTTTCATAATCCATTTCCATGACCAACAGTAAAACAAGAAGTGAAAATGTAAAAAAGATAGGGAAGAAGAATGTAAATACCTTTTGATTGTTTATGTAAATGAGAATACTATTTATGGTCAAAATACGTGCTTTCAAACGATCGTATCAGCTTAATGACTAATTCGAATGCATGAGTGTAGCGTCGCTAATCAATCAGCAGTTTCTGAAACAACATGCTTGAAGCCTAAGTTGGAAAGAAATATGAAGATGTTTTCACATTTAGACATTTTTTCGGAAATACCAAAAAAAAATTATTAAACATTATAGGTGGGCTGTCATTAGTTTGGGTCATACAGTAAAATATAGTATTAGCTAAAGAAGCATGAACAGTTTCACCAAAGTATTGAAAGTTATTTTGCGTAACTATTGTTACTCAAGACGTTTTGAGATTAAACGAAGATAAAAGCCATTCTGAGAAATGTCCTGGCACCATGAAGAGGGCAAAACTTCACTGATATGTAGAAATATTCTTCTAAGTGAAGCAACTTTTATCGTATTGCAGCTAGCTGATGCTTCCAAGCTTCAGCAAAAAAGAAAACAATTAAAATCTTTGTTTATTGAAAATTCTTCTCCATCTGTTAGTTAGGTGGCTTTTCTAATACTTAAAATCATATAAGGATCAGCTCTGGATAACACACCTTTCTTCTTTTCATGTTATCATCACTATTAGGAAAATGTCAGCAAATGTAGAAAAGGCAAATATTCGTATAGATGGGAAAGTATTCATAAAGTAGAGATCCTCATTTACTAAGGAATCGCGTAAAAAGTAGACGGTCGCAGAAATGTTTTAAAATTATATTTCTTCTAAATAATTAGATAGTTATAGGTTTTAAGTCTTGAAATATATCCATCGCTCGACTCATATATTATAAAAAGTCGGATGTTTAATTGAAAATACATATTTCTTATTACATGCTTTGTAATTTTTTTTAATATTTTCGTTTTGTTTAATAATCCCCATAAATTTCAAAAAATACGTTCTTATTTTTGAAAATTACTTTTTTTTTTTTTTCAAATAAGAAGTATAAGAAGAAGCAAGTTCCATTTTCTTTATGCCTTTAATTTCAGGAAAGACACAGTTCGCAACAAAAACATTTGAGAAATTTTGATTTATAGTATGGAGAAACTTCCAATGAATTTATCAAGCTGTTACTTCTGATTAAAAAACTGAACAGAAGGTCCCATATGTTATTAAAGCCTAAAAATAACTGAAAAATTTTTTTTCCCGAAGATCACGAAGAAATCAACCCTTCAAAAATCAGAAATGACTTTAGACTAATGAAATGACTTTTAAAAAATCTCAGCCTACGAGCTAAGACTTGAAATTGCTATTAAAATTGCTATGAAATATCAAGACATTGGCAACTAATATCGACAATTTTTTATTTGAGGGTAAAATAAATGTATAAAATATTGCGCCTCTGAATATTAGGCAATTCTCTGAATATTAGTTCCAGTCTACCGAATGGGTAAAGATCTAAATTCTAAAACTTATTATAAATTATTTGATTCAGGTAGAAAGCTGCTGGCTGCGAGCTAAATACACCCTGTGCTTTTTCTACTACAGATGAATACATTTTCAAGTCGAGAGTTTCAAATCCTCCAATTTATGTAATGTACCGAAGGCATCGAACCACCAAATATACGTTCATGCTAACCATAAATATGTCTTTTGCGAAAAGGAGCACTTAGGTATTTCTCCCGCCTTCCTATCATGTCTTCGTGGTGTGGTGGTCTGCACGCTGGGTGCGTATTCCCGAGGTTCATGGTTCGATTACCGACGAAGGTGTTGCTCATTTTTCACTTCTTCCAAAAAATTCTAATGTCTCCACAGTCGAATATAAAAATAAACTTTTAATTTGTTTCATTTTTTTAAAGTATAAATCATCTAAAGAGCAGAAAACTCGTGTTCTTATTGGTAATGAAAACCTTGCTGCTTTGAAAAGTAAAAATAGTAAGTTTATGTGCATCTAAAACTCAATAAATGGTAGACAAGCGCTCATGCAGAAAATTCGCTTGAAAAGAAGGTAAACCAGAGGAAAACAACAAAACAAACTCCTGAAAAAGGTGGCAAAAAAAGAAAAGGAGAGAAAGGATTTAGCTTGTAATCTGTAACGAATAGCCAGCAAGATATTTTTTTTTTTAGTTGAGGAGGCGAAAATGCCTACCGGTTAGATCTGAAGCTGCCTTTGAGACTCTTCATTACATTGTAAATGAAGAGAATGAATTTTAGACTATGAATACTGAAAACTTTGAAGAGTTCAAGGAGAAAATATTTATTTGAATTTCCCAATTTTAAGATGCTATTTATAGGCAGCATTAGAAGATTAAATTCATTTTCAATAATACGGAAAACTGTACTTTTAAACAGGATACATCAATCACATAAGATACGCAAATATACCTGTATACCAATGTGAAATGATAGTAAACATATAAAAAACAAAACAGTCGTGATTACTTATTATTCTTTCTCCTGCAACTGAACAAAACGGCTAGTATGTCATACATGATTGAAAATAAATATGTTAGCTTTTTTAATAATTATCTCCTTATACTATAATATACTGTAATAATTATCTCCTTATACTATAATATACTGTAATAATTATTTCCTTATACTATAATATAATGTAATAAGTTGTAATAAGTACACAGCATACAGAGTTATGAAAACTCTGTATGCTGTGTACTTATTACAACATGTAGAGACATTAGGTATTTTTTTGGAAGCAGGCAAGATGAAAAACGACCAATCGGGAATCGAACCACGGACCTCTGGAACACCGGCCTAGCGTACAGAACCATTACACCACGAAGGCACGATAGGAAGGCGGGAGAAATACCTTATATAGTCCCCCTTTTAAAGGGCGACTGGGATTTTAGGGGACCCAATCGCCAAATTTTTTCTTTCAAAAAGATATCTGCGACTAAACAGAAATTGCCTTATATTTTAAGTAACAAAATAAGACTGTTTTGCAGTTTAAGGAATGAAGGCAAAAGTCAATGCTGCCAAAACCTATAAAATAACATAAAAGAATATCGTACGATCAAATTGCCTTCTTCACTTCGAAGACACTTCAAAAGGTTTCCAAATCACTCAAATTTGTCTATTATTAAGAAACTATGGCATCAGAAAAGCACCTAAGAGCCCATTAGGAAGCATTACATAAGTACAGTGAGTATAAAGTAACAGTAAAACTCTGTGGAACCACTTTGGAAGGCTCAATGACATAGTTTTAAATTCTTAAGGTAACTCTGAAACTTTTTGTCGATTAATATGTCTTGAGCCTGATTCTATGGGCTCAGTTAGATGCAGAATAGAATGAACGTGGGTAGATATTTGTATGTTCTAGACGCGCTTGGTAGATCCTAGTAAAATAGTTTTCCTCAAAGTATTGCCCCCAAGAAGAGAACAGCCATTATATTATGATAATAGTGGAATCCTAATTTTTATTACTCACGAGAGTTTGGAGCAAAATATTAAAACTTCTGAAATCGATAAAAAAACTGCTGATATCGAAAAGGTTTCACTCCATAAGTACGATAAGTCTTCGAATAAAAAATTAAAAAATAAAATTATACCTAGGAAGCAACTGCTTTTCTGTACAATATTAGTAATAGTATGACAGTATGATTGATATAAAACTTTTATTTTTTAGGCAGCTACAGTCTTCAAAAGCTACAAAACAAAGAACTCAAGCTCTTATCGAATTCTTAGACTCTTTCTTCTGTTGCAAAGATTTATGAAGCAATCTCAATCAACTCAAAAATATTGGTGATGCCTTCAACAAGAGGTAAACTAGTCATTATCTGCTGTCTGGATGATTAATAAGCCTTTAAAAAAATAATACACTCAGATTTCATACTATTAGATGCTATTATGTAATAGCCTGTCGTCTCTGATTACCTTTCTCTACTACTGTCTTGCTGGCCGAATTCATGTCTGAATTGCAAATGCATATTCTTAATGTAACAAAGAACTGCTCCAAGATTATTTTGCCTATCCAAGACTGTTATTCGGAATCAACTATTATCGTCTTTGTAAAATACGCGACTGAAACCGCCTTATTTTAAATCCTTTGAAGTCTCTGACTGCAATGAATAGATTTCAGGATTTTCCTCAGAAAATCTTTCAGTGGATTAAAAATTAGGGAACTGGAATAATTCCCAGAAAATGTCTATTCTTCCTTAGGATCATTGCTAGTTCTTAACTGAAAGAGTATAAATCTTTAACGCAGGTTCAGTTAATGGAGGCTATAATTAGACTCAAAACAGAATCTTCAAAGAATTCATGCGAACGGCTGTTTACGAGGCTTAAGAGCTTTTATTACTTAAAACTGTTCATGGTAATTTTCTTGACAGGTGAAACCATATTTTCTTCGGGAACTGATAAATTTTAATATCTCACGATGATTCGGCCTTCTAATTTATACTGTGTCTGTTAGGGCTAACTTTTGTCTTACTAAAAATAATTTTCTTTAAAAGGGTAAAATTGTTGTCACTATATAGGGTAAAATCTCAAGTAATATTCTTGATGTTCCACGGCATCTAAGAAACTTCGTTATTTATAATGATCTCCGAAAATACTTTACTTGATAAGACATTCCCTATAACCCCTCACAATATGTTTGAGAAAATGCTCTAAGCTAGATATGAAGAAACACTTGTTTGCCTTGACTGTGAATCTAGAGTTGATCTTGAATCCTGACGCGATCTCTAAAGTTGAATACCCATTTAAAAATCCTTGAAACATTACACAACACTGACATTTCACAATGTGACATAGTAAACAGACTTTTCCTGCCCATTGTCGAAGCGTTAGGTTTCATCGCTTCTTTAAAATCCTTAAAGAATCTTTTAAGATATGGATTAAAGCCTCCGTTCTGGCTCTCGGAAATGGAAGTGAAAATAGAAGAAAGAGCAGCAACAAATTAATACTCCGTAAAAAATACATTAAATCATTAAGTTAACAAATATTATTCTTTGCATTCGACTTAAATTACATGACTTCTTTTCTAAACTCTGTTCATTTTTAGAATTAAGCTTTATTTTTATCAGCAAATGTCATCACTTTTTTTAACATTTACAGTTTTTTATAGCTGAAATCGCAGACAGAAACTTGCTGTATTTTAAACTGCAATATTAGTCAGTTCAGTTAATTACTAAAATATTAATCTTTAAAATTTAAGTAATACAGTAGGAATATGTTACGTTTTCTTTTGCTGAAAACGTTTTGTGCATGAAGAAAATCTTTGATGTTTTCAAGGCTACTCAGTATTTCAATAAATTTAAATGATAAATTATTATTAACACCTTTAACATGGGTCACTGTTTGTAGTTAAGGATAAATACCTGTTTATAACAAAGAAGGATAAAATACACGAGTGTACATTATTGCCAATCAGTGTTTCAGGAAATCTTTCATTTTCTTCATTCGGTTATCATAAGTGTTCGTTACTCATCAGCTAAATAAAGTAAATCATTTTCAAAATCATTTTATCTGGATTTTTTTAAATAATTTTGCACCAACTGTTATTTTTTACCTGAAGCGAGATAACTAAGGTATATTTCTAACCTTATGGTAGAAAAGGTGAAGTGGAAAAGTGTGTGTACTGTAGACGCACTCAGCTGATCAATTTTCACGTTGAACAAAGTGTTAAGTGTTGCCATACTTTCTTTATATTCGCTTTGTTATGCAAATTGATGAAAATATTCAGATGATGAAGATATCTGGATTTGTTCAAAATAAATTAACCTGAAAAACTGTTACGGCTTAGAGTTGTAAAAAAGTTTAAAAAATTGTTCGTTAATTTTTCAGCTCTTTTTTTCATAAAGTTTATATGAACTGTTAACATACAGAAGTATTAACTCATTGGAAAAACTGGAAAGTACTCAATATGATTATTCTTTGTTTTAAAGCTGTGGATGGCAACGACTTGTAAAACAAATTAAAATTGAGTAATAAATTTTCAAATTTTTATTTTAGAAACCAGGAAAAATGTCATTTTTACTTAGTTAAAATTGGGAATTTTTGAGATTCCAATAATACAGTCAATAGGATGATGTAAGCCTTTTATTATGGTTTAAAGTTTTGATTTGCATTCTGCAAACTGTTTTGCTGTTATTTTTAAGGTATTACGAGATTATAAGGTTTTCTTTGATCTGGTAAAAGTTAATTAGTACAATATCCTCTAAAAAACGTGAAGCGAATTATCGCTATGTCTTTAAATAAATACAAAATCAGGGAAAGTTTTAATAAACACTTTTATTTAAATATACTTTAGAACAAAAACGCATGTTCTTGGGTTAACAAAATCTACCACAGTTCGTGGTGATGTAACTAAACAAATTAATCAAATTAAAGTTGAAACATAGAAAAGTAGCCAAAGAATACACACATAGTTTAAATATATTCGAAGCTAGCTCAGTAATTGTAACGGGTGTATCAAAATTCAAATTTCGGCGGCGATGTAACGTAAAACCGAATAATTGCAATTTACTAGAGCTGGCTGAAACTAAATGTAGCGTGCACGCACAGGCCAGAAACACGCTCTGTTTTACAAGCCAGAAACCTCAATTTAAATACTAACTACTCTCATTTACATTCTAGTGAGGAAATGAAAAGAAAATGTTACAGTAAAAGCTGAAATTATAAATAAATAGTTAATTTTTATAATACTCTTATAAGATAAATGAGCTTCAAAGTTGCCTATTTTACGTAGTTACTGTTTACTTTAGTGACATCAGTACCTCTCGGTTAATATGATTTAGAAAGGAGAAGAGAAAGAAATGGCGAAGAGAAAAGAAGAGAGACAAAAAAAAAAAAAATTGTGTGTGACGTTTAAGCACTCAGCTGATCAATGTGTACGTTTACAAGTTATGTTACGAGGGTGGAACGTTGAGCAGAATGCAGGTACGTTGGTTGATCATTTTAAAATAAAGCATTATAGGATTACTTCGAGAATCAAGGGCTAAATAATAGCTTATAATATACGAACTGCACAATTTCTAATTTTTTTTTTCTTTTGTACGTTGTCCTCAATATCCAAAATGAAATCAGATAAAGACAATGAATTTTGTGAATTTTGTAGACTGCAGGTCTCTCTATGTAATTCATTTTTTCAAACTCTAACATTTTAAATCTTTACATTTTACTCCTGTACGGAAAAAAAAAAAAAAAAAAAAAAAAAAAAAGAAGCAGAATCAAGCGCCATAGCTTTTAAAATTAAGATTCTTTTTGAGTTTTATTTTTAATTTTCATAATAAGCATTTACTTGAGTTTATAGATTGTTTGATAATATAAATATTATTTAAGTTCTTTTTTACTGCACAGAAGGCAAGTTATTGCTTTCAGCTACCCATAAAATAAGGTCGATTGCAAATAAAAGAAGCAGGAATGGGCATTATTCGTATAAAAAGTCATTTTATCTGAATTCCTCAACAATACATAAATTGTAAAGATATATTTTACACCATTAGCCTCACAAATGAAATAAAAAATTCATAAAAGCCTAAAAAAGGTCTACTGAGAAATTTCTAATTTGAGTTACGTTGTTGTCCCCATGGAAAATAGAATTTAATGACCCTGGTGGAATTTTGTATTAATTTATAGTATTAATTTATTTAGACCATTTCGAGTTGCAAACATAAATGCGTAAAAAATAATAAAGGTTTCAAAATTAAAATCTTTCTCAAATGAGTTTAAAAAATTTAACGACAAAACTTCGTCGAGTTATTAGCCTATAATCTTAAGTTTACAGATTGTAATTTTTCTATTATTTTATTTTTTAGTTTCATTAAGTAAGAAAACTACTATTGTGGGATAAATACATGGATAGCTTTCTTTTTGCTTTATCAAACACGATTTTGTTTCAAATTTGCATATTAAAAACATAAATTCATGTTATTAAGATCAACTAAAACCGGAATATATCACATACCATTTTACTTCTATATAAATATATTATAGGCATTGTGTATCAGTAAATACTAATGCCGGCACATAAGAGAATAAAAAGCCGGCACATAAGAGAATAAACAAATTGAATTTTGAATATTTTATTAGCTAATGCGCTATTACGTGTTTTCATTAAGTTTTACATTAAATAGGAAAATAGACTTCATGGGATTAAAAACACGATATCTTTTTTTGTTTTTGTTTTTGTTTTCATTCAATGAAACTGGAGCCTAAAATTTTACTCAGAATTAGATATTTTACTGGAAATTATAAAACGGATTTGAATTTCAATTAAATAAATCCCTGATTTTTATTTGTACTTTTATTTTTATTAGTAATTTTGTACTCTTAATTCATGTAAAAAATTTTAATGAGTCAAATGTGTTTTAAATGTAAGTCAGTTAACCAAATATGTCTTAAAGTTAAGATTTATGTGTATATTCACATGCATATTCAAGATAAGGTGCAAAAATTAAGATAAAAGCTAAAATAAATTTAGTAAAGTGATCTAAAAGTTAGTACCTCGACAGTCTCTGAATCATTGCTTGAGACCATTTAAGTCAGTAGCCACAGTTTTTAAAGGTTTGTTATTATAAAAATATTAAAAGCATCATTAGTTATAAAACTTTATGAATGTCTCCATTTCAGTACAGAGTTCAGAAGTATGATTTAATTGACAATTTCGAATTGTTTGAACTTCGAAATTTAATTTTATTTATACAGAATTAAAAATATTCGTTTTCAGACTTGTAATTATAGACAGTAATTAAAATTTATTTTTTTATGAATAGTAGTTTTAAAAACGCGCATAAAAGATTCACGTATTGCTGATGCAATCTGTGGTTTTTATTATTCGTTGTATTTGTGACTTTACTGGAGAGAAAGTTAATTTCTTATGTTGTTTGTTTCTTAACCCAAAATTCGTATTATACGTACCGGCCTCAATATAAAACAGTATTTCCTCTTTCAAATGTCCTGTAAAACATAACTCTCTTATAAGTGCAGCCTACTGTTTAAAAAATATATTCTGGTAATTTTTAAGGTTACGCTTTAATTATACTTAATTTAAACGCTGGATAATCTTCCGAAATTACCAAAGGAATTCTTATTCCATCTGTAATTTAGAATCGAATAATACAGAATAACTACAACAAACCAAAAAAGTATAAAAACATTTTTTTTTTCCCCCAAACACGTATTGTTATTGTTGTCTTGCTCATATTACATGGAAAAATGGTTGCCAGAACATACTCCTAAAAAAGAAGCTGGACTTCTATTTTCCACCCCTAATTTTTAGGAAGAGCACCCCGGGGGGGGGGAATTCGGGGATCTCCCACCTCTCTCGCCTTCCCCCAGTCCACGCAAGAAGACTTTCGGCTTGCCGCATATTTAGAGTATCGTCATGCTGCCCCGACACTACACATTTACAAACATCCATGTCTTCTCCGGGATTCACACCCGGGCCTTTCGGTAGCGTAGTAAGCTCCACTATACCGTTTGGGCGACTAAACATGTATTTATACTTCCATTTGAAATTCTGAATAAAAACTGAAATATTTAACAGAAATTTAATCTTATTAGCACAGCATTAAGATAGGTAGAATAAGAAATCACAAATTCATTAAAATATAACTTGCACAATTTTTACTTTATTTTTGAAACACAAAATTATGCAAATGAAATCGTGAAGCTGCCTAACAATCCCGAATTTTATATCCAAATTTTCAAAGGAAAATGTAAGCGAAAGGAAAATTGATAATTCTTAATGTCACTTCAATACCACTTCTACTTTCTTTCTTAATGCAATCCAGAGTGGACATCCCACGTTTTAATATAAAGTCACATGTAATCAAAAATATCATGACATTTATGTTTATTTAACTAAAACCCTGTAGTTTAAAATGAATTTTTATGCAGTTTATTTTATAGTTTTTAGTTTATAGAAAGGAAAAAAGTAATAAACTACTAAATTTATTCCTTCTCAGAAAAAAAAAATCCTTTTTTTCCTAATATAGCGCAAGATTTGATTTAGTTCATTTAAACTTCTATTTTTCAAATCACGCACCACTGTTAGAAGTTGTACGGTAGATACAAAGAGTTTAAAAAAACTACAAAAATGCGACAAATTTAAGCAAAAAGTTCCGAAAAGCCTTAACACAAAAAATTATTTTTCATTCTACCTGATGATATAAAGATCAAAGTTTTACAATAATTAATCTGACAACATAGATTTCAAATAAAACTTATGTATAATATAGTTTTTTCATTGCAAATGCATGAAAAACTTATACAAAAATAGTTTTTGTAGAAGAATTAGTTGCAAGATCTGATACAAACTTTTCAAACCAGAGAAAGAAGTTAAACTGTGTAAAACGATACAAATAAATAAACAACACATTTTTAATGAAGTAAAATTTAAATTTACTAAAAGTAGGCAACAAACGATTCGGACGTTTAGAGGTTTGCTGAAGTTATCTCGATGTATTGCATTTAATCCCATTCAGAGCTAATTATTTTCTTCTAAAACGGCGCAGAAATCAAGCTCATACATGCATTTGATCCGACACTAGATTCATGCTTTTTCTTTTGCTTCCGTTATAAATCACTGAATAAAATGTGGGTTTATTTCTTATGTGAGACATGTGATTCAGCGAAATTTGGTAGTCTTAATTTACTGAACATTAATACCCTCTAGAAAGAGAGAGTATGTGATTGCATTAATGATTCAAAATGAAAAAATGAATTCGAAGACAGTCTCAAATGGTCTCTGTAGTGATAAGTATCGCTTCAAAATACAAAACTTTCTCACTTTTTATTTTATTTATTTATTTATTTATGTGTTTTATTTAATTATTTCGCATATTTCTATTTTTATTTACTTTATTCATTTAGTTTATTCTTCATATCATACCCTTCTTCAGTTTTACCCTTTTCCTTCTTTAGTTACTCTATTATTTACTCTATTCTTACACGAATGATAACAGAAACAAGAATGATCACAGGGTAACTAATAGTTCGCATGTAATTTGTTTATCTTGTGTTTTGAGAAACTTTTTAGTTAAGAATGCTTTTTAATTCCATCGTCTCAGTCCGAAAACTCATTTTAAGCTACGCAGGCGAACAGCCGCGCAATGATTTCTGTCAACTCGTACAAGATTTTTTTTCCCTGTCCACATAATTGTTTCCAAGACGTACGTAACTGAAAAAAATTATGATGATCCAACTACACTCTTTTGCAAAACAAATCGAAACACCATGAAAGAATTGATTGTTTTTGATGAAATTTAACATGTATACAGCACATGCACAGATAATAAAATGATTAAAAAATCAAGGTCATAGCACCTGTTCACGGCTCACAATCACCCATTGAGTGTTCAAATTAGTAGTTGGTCGAACCACCCCTGGCGACAATACATGCTTGAATTCGTCGAGGCAAGGAGTGGCAGAGGTTCCTAATGTCATCCAGCGACACATTCTGTGAGGCATTCACCAATTGTCGCTTCAGATCTGCCCGAATCTGCCAGCCTAGCATGCCTCAGACACGCTCGAATGGTGAAAGGTCTGCTGACCTTGCTGGCCAAGGAAGAGTATTAACCGCACGGAGACAGCCCAGAGATATGCGAGCGGTATGTGGCCTGACATTATCTTGTTTGAAAATGGCCCCATGATGACGTGCCATGAAGGGTAATGCAACCGGCCGCAGGATAGTATCAACATATCGTTGAGCTGTTAAAGATGTACGGAGGATGACTAAAGATGACCTCTTGTCGTAAGAAATAGCGCCCCACACCATCACACCAGGGGTTATGGTTGTATGCCTTTGTGAAACAAAGGCTGATTGGAACCGCTGGCCCCAGTCCTCTCCAGACACGAACACGGTGGTCATCTGCTTCAAGAAAGAAGCGGGATTCATCGCTGAACACTATACGATGCCAGTCTGATGGCAGCCATGATGATCGGTTGCTACACCACTCCAGACGATTCCGCCAATGTTGTGGGGTCAAAGGCAAACGTCTTAAAGGCCTCTGTGAGCGTAACCCCGCCTCAGGCAAGCGCCATGAGATGGTAGACGGTACCACGGGAGGTATAGACGTGGCTAGTGCGTTGAATAGTCGATAACGATAAAGTTGGGGCGGTTTGGGCCTGGCGAACAATCATGCTATCTTGCCTCCCATTTGTGCTCCTTGGCCTTCCAGAGGCTTCATTTCGTCGGTAATTCCCTTTGTAGCAACCATTGCTGCCACCATCTTTGCACAGCAGTGTCTTTACGCTGCAGGTGGCGGCCAATTGCTGGGTATGACCACCCAGCTTCACGCAATCCTACAATGCGACTACGTTCGAAGTCGTTTAGTTGTCTGTAAGGTTTTCGATATCGTCGTAAAGGCGTCTTTAGTTGCTTCTTTACGGAATTACAACGGCAGCAACAAAAAGAATAAATTTTCCGCCTCTGTTACTGGTATTATACTTAGCGAAGTGCGCACTACAAATGCGCGCTATGATCGCAATTCCTGTTCATTTGCCTTGAAACTTTGATCATTTGCATGTTCGATCAAGATGTTTTTGCATACCCAAATTTCGTCACGATCGTAAAAGTCCTTCTTGGTGCTTCGATACTTTTTTTTTTTTTTTTTTGGCAAAAAAGTGTATTAATGATTTTGGTTGATTTCGATCAACAAAGTACAAAAGAAACAATTGCGTTTCCTTAATATAAAAGACAAATATTCTACAGAAAATTTCCCCTTGAAAACAATGCAAATAATTATATTAATAAACTATATTAAATTTGATCTATATTTTTGCACAGAGCGGGTGTCAGAAATTTTACTATTACTGTTCTACCCTATTAAATTTCAGTCAAGAATTTGTGTTTTGCATTATAATATCTACTGTCTTTGATTGTTATGACAAACAGAAAAATTCTTTGTCATGATAATCAAAATTCCCATCCCTTAAAGTTATTCTAAGCAAGAAAACATAAATTATATATATTTTCTAGCGCAGAAATATTTTACATCGCACTTCAAGTGCCGCTACAAACAATAATGTCAATAATAAGTTTAAACTCTTTTTTTCAATGAAGGCGTTACTTCGTGGGCGAATGTAATGAATGTAAAGTGACTTCTTCCTTTCACGTTTCGACGCCTTGCTAGAATATGAATGCGTGCTAAGAAGCGATTTTCGGGAGATATTCTCTCTCTCCTCTTTATTTGTTGAATACGACAACATTTTACAATAATCATTCTCTGGAATCGGTCGAATTATGTAAAAATGAGAAACGATACCGATTGGACAATTCGATAACAGTTAAACAAGACAGGATATTTAGAAAATAGATGGGTTCATTCTATAGTTTGGCATTCGTAATAGTAAAAAAGAATAAGCTAGTCAAAGTCGGATTTCCTTGAAGAAATTTTCTGTGCAATGACTTGTACCAAGAAAGTAACAACGAACATATATCCAGTCAAAGAACTAAATACTAACTCCTTGTAAAAATAGTTATGAAAGGCGTGCCTAGCCTAGTTACATAACATTAGGCAGACAAAAGCATTTATTAAAGACAAATGTATAATTAAGGCCTTGAAAATAAAGAACACATGACTTTGAAAAATATCTCAGCTTCTATAGAATAAAAGCACATCTTTATCATAGCAGAGAGAAAAGCTCTTCTTTCTTAAGCCATTATATTATGAGTGCAATTAAAGCACTGTATGTAAAAGCATGTCGTCCGTGACTATGTTGCTACACAACTTGCACCTCATCCGCGCAAATGCAGTAATAGAACGTTTATGTGAAAATTTTATTTTTGTCTGGCACTGTAATCATTCATCAGTTAAAGGTTAAATATACATTAATTTTATTATTAAATGAAAATACTGCGGTAAAAACCTATGGCAGATCTTGAAGAATAATATGAATTATTTTTTTTAATTCGTTTTATTTATTATACTATATACAGTAAAACCTCTCGACGATAACCACTCCAAACGATTTTGATCTTCTGCGAAATCTGTTAAAGAAATAATGAACAGCAACAAAATAATGAGAAACGTATTTTTTTTTCCTTTCATAAAGAGGCAATTACGTTTATCTGTCTTCATTGGAAACTTACATGTTTCTCACATTCTTAATAATATTAGAACTTAATTCGATTTTTGCTTTTTTCTTTCTTTGCAGAAATACAGATTGTAACTATATATGTTATGCAAAACTAGTTAAATTTTTCAACTTACCATTTAACTTTTAAGTGGCACATTGAAAACTTTATGCATAACTGATGCTGCCAAGTCTTGCTTACCCGGAAGTAAATCGATTATTATTACAATAATTAACAGGGACTCTTCTCAATCAGCAAGAATTTATTTTCAGCTAAAACTGCTGAAGGTATCGAAGTACAAAAGTCATTTTTCATACAAAGACAACAAAGACAAAAAGTACGAAAACTATACTAGATTAAGTATTAGGAGACTGTCATGCTTGTCGGGATGGCAAAGACGTGACACAATACATTATTGGAAAACGAATCCTTTATTATTTAGAAACACGACTTTTATGTACAAATATTTACATGACGTTGATATTATATGATTTAAGAAAATAACTTCAATGAAACACAGTTGTTTAATACCTTACAAATTCATCAGCCACGCTATCTAAAATTGAAACTGGAACTCAGGCATAAACGTCCTACCACACTTTCTGCAGACAGCTCTCGTCCGTCTCACTTGCTGGATTCTTCCCGCGAGATAGACAGCTGATTGGCTAACCGCAGCCAGATACATGACACCCCCCGGTAAGATTGTGCTACTCCAAAGCGAAGCAGAACCTGAAAACTGAACCAGGAATGAGTTCACGAACTTAAATTGCATACTCCATAAGCCAATGCTTAATAATTAATACACTTATTAATATTTAAATCGTCTCACATGAAATAAACAATTAAGCACTTAAATGACATATATAAACACTTTTGAAAATGTAATACCAATACTAAAAATCTCATTATATATATTTTTTAACCAAATAAATTCAAAATATATGGCATGTATACACGACATAATAACATACTTTGAAATAAGGGCAATAAACATTCATATCACAACAGATGAACAGACGCCTTGATACAATACCGGAGTTCTGTAATAAAACATATGTGGGTACTTTTCCGTTTCGCCGGAGCATATCTCGACAAGCAGTCTTTGTTGGCGACAACATACGGTATACACATAAAAATTGTTAACAAATGTTAGGTCTAAGAATTTTTTATTTTAAAGGCATAAACATTTTAAAATGGTTTAAAATTTTGAAAAAGCCAATAAATAAAGACAATAAATTTGTAAAAAGACATTAATTTAAGAATTTACTATGCTTTCATGGTTCAACATCCTGATTCACCGGTTCGTATCACGTGACCCCAAGTGATCTCATGTCACGTAAACTAATTCAAACAAAAATCTAATTCCCTCAGTAATTATCTACATTAATTTCAAGTTAAATCTTAATTTGGAGTGTAAGTTTAAATGCAAGAATTATTTCAATTCGTACGAATAGCTTACTCAGAAATTATGTAAAACCGCAGTGCTTTACTTCTCAGTGTATTCTCATTAGAATGGATGAATATAATCCTTGATTTTGCCTTTTTTATATTTTCGCCTTCGCGTGAGCGGTTTGATTGCATCCTAATTGACTTAATTACCGCGAATGGTCTAAGGGCATAAAATTTATCCAGTAAAAATTCTATGCAGTTGTATGCCAGTATTGAAAGACAATTAGTCTGATAAGAAATGGCTGCGACTTGTTCTGAAAATGAGGCGTAAAAGGTTACCAGCGAAGATATTCCGTTTGGCATCAGTTGTACCCACATATGCAATACTATTTCAAAAACACAATATTATAATGCAATATTAAATGAAAAAGACTTTTTTTTTTTTTTTTTTTTTTTTTTTTTTTTTTTTTTTAGTCCAAAGGGATTTGAATCCCGAAGGACTATTAGTTTCGTTTTGGCATTTTGCGTCGGACTCATAAATGTCGGTTCACTTTTCAAACTGTTGCCACAAAATGTTACAGTCCTGCATTATATTTGAAGAAATTAAATAATGAAAAATCTGCATAAATGTATGCATATTTCTCGTATTGTGATAAAACAACGGTACATAGAGTCATCGAATTTTGAATAACGTAATCCTCCAACGAATATGAGCATGTCGAAGACCAAATTTGAAATTTGTTTTATGATCGATTTCCTATTTTTTAAAACTTTGACGAATTTTTGATTAACAAACTCAAGGATTTCAAAGCGAGCAATGGCAACGTTGTGCAGAAAAAACATTTTTATCTCCAGCGCGTGAGTCTCTGTATCAGAAATTCTAAAGATATGCTCGTTTTAAAACTATTTTGCGATATTGCTGTTGCACTGGATCTTATGGTTTAAGTGCGAGGAACATGATATTTAATAAAGAAAGGTAACACACAAAATGTTAAAAAACGCCCCTTTGGACGTAATTTAAAATCTGAAACATTTCAGATTTTTTTTTTTCCAAAACACATGGAAAGCAGCTCTTGTACAATTCCGAAACAAAAGAAAAATAGCTAATGCAAAGTTTTAAACATATCAGTTCCTACTTAGTTCACACCTATTTCATTCACCAACTAGTCTTGAAAGACTATCTGCATTTTTTAATTGGGCACCAGGGCAAATGAGAAATATGAATATTGAACGCTGAAGTGCCATTGCCCATCTCTGTAATTTGGCAGAATGAGGTGCCGACTTATGCAAATATAATAATGGATTATGGTGTATGATCAGCTCGATATTCGATCCCAACCTCGAACTTTTTTAATGACCACACAACGGCATAAGCCTTGCGTTCAATAGTTGACCAGTTATGCTGAGTTTTCGAAAGTTTTTGACTGGCAAATCTGACAGGATGCAAATTGCCTTTGCTGTCTCGTTGTGACAAGCAAGCACCAATACCATATGAACTAGCATCACACTGTATGGTTCAAGGTTTTTCTGGGTCTGGAGTGTAAAGTTTTGGTGCTTCACACAGTTGACGTTTCAGATCTTGAAATGCTGATTCCTCAACATAAGTCCATGGAATTATCTCAGGAATTTTCTTTTTCGTAAGCTCCGTTAATGGGCAAGATATTTCTGCATAATTCTTTATGTAATCACGATAGTAGTTAAATAAGCCTAATGCACTCTTTAGAGCAAGTAGTCTTCGTTTTAGGACTTTTTATAATTTCGATGGCTTGTAATTTTTCAGGATCAGGTTGATGTTTTCCAGTTCCTACTATATGTCCTAAATACTTTATCTCCGAACGTGCAAAAACACACTTCTTTACGTTCACCGTAAATCTGAGATCACTTAATGTAGTTAGCACAGCAATCTAAATGTTTGAGATGCGAATTTCAATCTGGTGAAAAAATGACAATATCATCAATATAGGCTTTGCAAAAATCAATATGTTTTCTTAAGGCATCATTCATCACTCGCTGAAAAGTGGAAGCTGCATTTTTTAATCCGAAAGGCATCACCTTCCAACGGTATTGGGAATGATGCGTCTTGAATGATGTTAAATCACGACTTTCTTCTTCTAAAGGTATTTCCCAGTAACTTTTCAGGTGAAAATATTTGCATGTCCAATTTTATTGATTAGATCAGTCATATTCTCCACTGGAAAATCAACAGGCTTGGTTACTTGGTTCAACAACCTGAAACCAATACATAAACGCATAATTCCGTCTTTATTGGCAACACATACGACTGGGTATGCTATTTCAGCTTCACTTGCCGGATATGCTGAGATAAAAGCCGGATATGATGAGATAAAAGCTGGATATAAAGAGATGACAGCTGAGATCAAAGTCGGATTAGAAGAGAAGAAAGGCCGACGAGATAAATGGCGGCCAAGAAAATGTGCGAGAGCAACTCCAACAGCTGAAAGTGGAGCTTACAGAAGAAATTGGAGGCATAAAAGACGATGTGGAAATGACAGAAGTGGAATCTGAAGTATCAAAGGATGAAGAAAAGAAGGAAGTAGCTAATGAACTGTCTGAGAAAGATCAAGAAATTAACGATGGAACATCTAACAGGATTAAAGAAAAAGAACGAAAACATGAAGAAATAAAAGACAGGAAAGAAGCTTTTGATTCTCAAGTGTCTGAAGCGGAAGAAAATGAAAATGCGACTCTTATGTTCGTCAAAACTGATAGCGAAGTTACGAAGTCACAGGCAGCAGGTGTCGAACCATTTAAAAGTGCATGTGATGCAGAGATGGGAGAAGCTGATGTGCAGCTTAAGCAGTGCGCATTAGTACTGCAAGAAAATTCATCCACGTCGCAAACTGGGTGTGCGTCTCATAGTGCAGATTTTGTAGACAAGGACTTGATTCTAAACCCGGATACTTCTGCTTGTAAAGGATCGGATTCCATTCATGACCCTGGTGCAAACATCGGAACTGGTTTTCAGGAAATAGAGGTAAATAAGCATGTACCATCTGCTAATGATACCGAGATGAACTATACGCATGCTGCGAATGATCTACAGAGTGGTGTACGAATTGTTTTAGATTTTCCTGAGGATGAAAAGCCTGAAAGAACTGAATCTCCAGACAGTGATATGCAAAGCGGAAATACATCTGAGAACCGCAGTGGAAAAGTATTTGACACGGGTATATTTTAATGAAATTCATTCTGAACTTTAATTTGTATTATTTGAAATTGTGATGTGTTTAATTTGTGTATATAACTTGTACATAGTGTAAATATTTGTGTCTTTAGTTATGTTATTTATTTATACCTTATGTTTGTTTGATTACGTTTTGTTTGTATCGAATTTGGCTTTTGACCTAGGGTTGTACTACCCGGCAGTGCAGTCCTTGGGAGGGGGCGGTGTTACGAAATGAACAGGTGCGGCAAAATAGCTTCCCCGCAAAGCAGTTTTAGGGTTGCCATAAATTGCAAAAGAAGGCAGGGTTGCCACATTTGGAGATAAATCGCCCATTTGGCGATAAAATTGGCCATATACCATGGACTGTTGGAGAACCTTCTGAAACGAATTCTTACCGGTTTAGCCCAGATTATTCTCGAGCACAAGCCAAAAGCTATATAAACCCTGCTGGTCCGCAGTCAATGAGTAGTATTGAGTGTGCCTCGTCTAGCGAGCTGATAGTCAGTCATTGAGCGAGTGTCTCGAAATCTAGCGCCGAGTTCGTCGTCGAGTGCATCGAGAGAGTCTTTTAGTGCATCGCGAATTAATGCATCGTCGAGATTTGTCTTAGACTGTGCTGAGTCAAGAGCTATACTCCTGTGTATCGTTGAGTGTATCGCGTGGAGTCTCGAGAGTACGTGGAGTTCCGAGAACGACCAAACAGAGTCAGAAGCTGTACTCTGGTGCTTTGCAGTGAAGTTATATCCACCGTTATTGCCTGACTGTGTGAAGGCTGTGTCGCTGATTGTTCCAGCGTGTTTATAGTAGATATTCGACGACTGTAAAAAGTGTTATTAGAGGTGTCCTAATTAATATTGGCTAAATAAAGTGTGTTTCGATACTTCATCAAGTGTCGTCATTATTCACTCCAAATCTACGAACCCCGTACGAACGTCAAGGAAGAAAATAACGTAAGAACTGGTTTCAGAAGAAAAGAAAAACGCAACATCTGGTGTCAGAAGTGGGATTCAAACCCACGCCCGCCACGATGGAAAACTGGGTTTTATATTCACTCCATGATGATTTTCCATCGTATGTGCTTGGTTTGATTACCGAATGGGAGTAAATTGGGGAAACCTTGAAATCTTCAACTTCGTTCTTGGGCCCAGTCCGGTTTTCCTTCGAAATATTCGAAATATCTACTTCTTTTCGGGATTCTCTCAATTTTTCTTTAAATCGTTCTTCCATGAGCGGCGGAGATAACGACTGTTCGTCGAAGTATACGTGAATAAGCATCCTTGTAAAAGGATCATAGATACGGGAGCAAATGTAACCATCGTAAGAACAGATGTAGCTCGAAAATTGAGCAAAACGTTGCGCTGGACTCCGCCTGTGTGACTTTGCAAACAGTGACAGGTGATAAGATTCCCATTAAAGGTAAAATTAACATCATCATTACCTTCGGAAATGAGACCTATCAGCACTTAGCTTTCGTCGCTAACATCGCGGACGAATTAATACTCGAATTGGACTTTTTGCGGAAGTACGACTTTACGTTGGACTTTAAACGTAAAGAAATGCGCTCTGCAAAAGAAGATATAACTGTGTTTGAAATGAAGAGCGACATTCCCTCAGCTCACCAAGTAACAACAAAAACAGATGTTACCATCCCTCCGACGACAGAATTATTAATAGCCAGATCCATAGAAAAGAGTAGCTTCAGATTTGGACTAATTGAATACCCTGAAAATAGCTTAAGAGAGGTATTAGTGGTCTACTCATTACTAGACCTTTCGAAAGATTTCATCCCTGTGAGAGTGGCGAATGTTAGCCACAGACCGAGAAACATCCAAAGGGGTGAAGTGCACTCCAGTTACTTGTGTTTATAAAGCCCCACATGAAATTCCGACTGAGGCAACTAGGAAATTCATGGAAGAACTTCTGCAGAGTGAAAATTTAAGCCATGAACAAAGACGTGCGGCACAGAAAATAATTAAAGAATTTGAAGATCTATTTTCTAGGTCATCCGGAGATGCTTGCCGCACAAAACTGACGCAACATCGAATTGATACGGGGGATCACTCTCCGATAAAGCAGCATCCCAGACGTTTACCATTCGCAAAACAGGAAGAGGTTGGAAATCTTCTGAAGGAGATGCAAGAAAATGATATCATCGAATCATCCACAAGTCCATGGGCATCTCCTATACTTCTCGTCCGGAAGAAAGACGGCTCGACAAGATTTTGTGTCGACTACCGGAAACTAAATAATGTCACTAAGAAAGACAGTTACCCTCTTCCCAGGATTGACGATACTCTAGACACCCTATCAGGACATAAGTGGTTTTCCACTCTGGACCTCAAGAGTGGATACTGGCCAGTGGAAATTCATCCTGATGATAGAGAGAAAACTGCGTTCACTACCGGTCAAGGTTTCTGGGTAGTTTAAAGCTATGCCCTTTGGACTCTGTAACGCCCCTGCAACATTTGAACGCCTGATGGAGACAGCGCTTCGTGGTCTATCTTACGAATCCTGTCTTGTCTACCTAGACGACATCATTATAGTGGGCCGTACTTTCGAGGAACATCTAGAAAATATCAGGAAGGTGTTCCAGAAATTGAGAGATGCCAACCTTAAACTGAGTCCTTCGAAATGCAAATTGTTCCTGAGTGGAGTTACCTATCTCGGGCACGTCATCTCTGCCGAAGATGTCCGCACAGATCCAGAAAAGGTGTCGGCAGTTAAGGACTGGGAATATCCTGTGGATATTCATCAACTACGGAGCTTCCTGGAACTCTGTACTTATTACAGAAGATTCGTGAAGGGGTTCTCCAACATTGCAAGGCCTCTGCATGAAGTAACCGAAAGTAAACAAAAATTCGTGTTGACTGAGGAGTGAGAGAAGTCTTTTAATCAGTTGAAGACGGCATTAACATCTACGCCCGTGCTCGCATATTCCCAGACAGACAAAGAATTTATATTGGACACGGATGCAAGCAACGAAAGTGTGAGAGCTGTCCTTTCTCAAATGATTAATGGTCAAGAGAGAGTAATAGCCTATTGGAGTAAATGCTTGTCCAAACCGAAAAGGAATTATTGCGTCACCCGTAAAGAATTGCTTGCTATCGTAAAGTTCATAGAACATTTCCATCATTATCTCTATGGCAGAAAATTCTTATTGCGGACTGACCATGCTTCTCTAACCTGGATACTGAATTTCAAAAATCCCGAAGGACAAATAGCCAGATGGATTCAAAGACTCCAGGAATATGACTTTGAGATAAAACATCGTAAAGGCTCCTCCCACGGAAATGCGGACACTTTATCCAGGAAACCTTGCCCTCCACACTAAAGCCATTGTTAAAGAGCCGAGGCTAAGTACGGGTTGGCGAATCCGAGTATCCGGCAAGTAACATCTTCAACATCAACTGATCTAGATCCGTGGAGTGATGAAAAAGTTAGAGAAGACCAATCAGCGGGTCCTGACATTAGGCCAATAATAGAACTGAAGGAATCATCCAGTACAAAACCCAAGTGGCAGAACATTTCCATTTTCAGTCCTGAAACTAAAAGGTACTGGGCTCTCTGGGATTCACTCCACTTCCGAAATGGAGTCTTATATCGACTATTGGAAAGTGACAATGGAACTAATAAGAGATGGCAGCTGCTTCCTCGAAACCGAATATCTGATGTTCTGAAGGAAATACGCAGCAGCTCAACAGGAGGGCATTTCGGCTGTATGAAGACACTAAACAAGGTCCGAGAGCGCTTTTTCTGGAGTTCGACGAGAAAGGATGTTGAGAAGTGGTGCCGATCTTGTGATGCTTGCGCAGCCAGGAAAGGACCGAAGGGACGTAGCCGAGGAAGGCTGCAGCGATACAATGTAGGAGCGCCTTTCGAACGAATTGCCCTCGACATACTTGAACATTTTCCTCGGACCACGGATGGCAGCAAATACATCCTCGTTGTCATGGATTACTTTACGAAGCGGCCCGAAGATTACCCAGTTCCAGATCAAGAGGCTGTCACGATAGCTCAAGTTCTGTTACAGAATTGGGTGTCCAGATTTGAGACCCCCTTCCAGATTCATTCCGGCCAAGGGAGGAACTTCACTTCGGCTGTGTTCAAGGGATTCTGCGACTTGTTGGAAATCAAGAAAACGCAAACGACCCAGTTACATCCGCAGTCTGATGGCATGGTGGAGAGGTTTAACCATACAATCCTGAACCACCTCTCGTTCAGGGTTTCCCAAAACCAAGAAGACTGCGATCGCAAGCTACCCCTGTTCCTGCTTGCTTACTGTAGTGCCGTCCACGAAAGCACCGGCTATTCTCCATCACAGATGCTCTTCGATCGCGATCTCCGTCTGCCCTGCTCTTCGGCCGCCCTCCGGATGTACATTCCTCGCCTGACGAGTACGTGCAAGACCTCAAGGCCCGGTTGGAAACAGTACACAGGTTTGCTCGAGGGAGGATCAACATCTTGACGGACAGGATGAAGAAGAGATACGACGCAAGATCCACCGAACATCAATTTCGGGAAAACGACAAGGTTTGGCTGTGGAATCCAAGTCGTCGTAAGGGCGTTTCTTCCAAACTGCAGTCGCATCGGGAGGGTCTCTATACAGTCCTCAACAGATTGAACAACGTTGTGATACGGATCCGTAAATTCCCCCATTCAAAACCAAAGGTCGTTCATTATGACAGATTAGCCCCATACTATGGCCATAGTACTTAGTGCTTCTCATTCCGTAGGGTACATACTGGAGAAGCACGTAATAAATAAATATGGTAGTTCATATCTTTTACATTTATTTCACTATATGTAACTATTTTTTTTTTTGTATTTAATTTTTATAATGCTTTGCAATCCTGGGTACCCATAATTCTTGTGCATGAGTTTTTTTTACCTAATTTGTGTGTATAACTTGTATGTAGTGTAAATATTTGCTTCTTTAGTTATATTATTTGTTTGTTTTAGAACCTTTTGTTTGTATCGAATTATGCTTCTGACCAAGGGTTGTATTGCCCGGGACGTGCAGTCCTTGGGAGGGGGCAGTGTTACGAAATGTACAGGCGCGGTAAGATGGCTTCCCCGCAAAGCAGTTTTAGGGTTGCCATAAAATGGTAAAGGAGGGCAGGGTTGCCACATTTGGTGAGAAATCGCCCATTTGGCGATAAAATTGGCAATATACCATGGACGGTTGGAGAATCTTCTGGAACGAATTCTTACCGGTTTAGCACAGAATGTGCCCGACCACAAGGCGAAAGCTATATAAACCCTGCTGGTCCGCTGTCAGTTAGTGTGTGTGTGCCTTGTCTAGTGAGCTGATAGTCATTGAGCGAGTGTCTCGAAGTCTAGCGCCGAGTTGGTCGTTGAGTGCATCGAGAGAGTCTTTTAGTGCATCGTCGAGTTTTGTCTTAGACTGTGCTCAGTCGAGAGCTATACTCATGTATATCGTCGAGTGCATCATGTGGAGAGTCTCGAGAGTACGCGGAGTTCCGAGAACGACCAAACAGAGTCGGAAGCTGTACTCTGATGCTTTGCGGTGAAGCTGTCTTCACCGTTATTGCCTGAGAGTGTGAAGGCTGTGTCACTAATTGTTCCAGCGTGTTTAGAGTAGATCTTTGACGACTGTAAAAAGTGTTATTGGAGGTGTCCTAATTAATATTGGCTAAATAAAGTGTGTTTCGATACTTCATCAAATGTCGTTGTTTTTCACTCCAAATCTACGAACCCCGTACGAACGTGAAGGAAGAAAATAATGCAACAATATTTGTGTTTCTTTCCTGAAGGGTGTGAAATTTCACCAATAATATCTATATTTACTATATGAAAGGGATATGGCGCGCAAACAATAGGAGTAATCGGAATTTTATCCGACTGTCCTTCTAATTGACATCTTTCGCATGTTCTACAATAATTTTCTACATTTTTGGATATGTTCGGGCAATAAAATGAAAGCTTAGTTTAGTTTTCCGCATACCTAAATGATTTTCGAATATGGAATCATGAGGTACTTGAAGGACTTTATTTCGATAATTCTCGGGCAAAACTAACTGTTGTATGTTTTCTCCCCACAATTTTTTTCTTTATGAAATAATAATTTGTCCTGTAAAATGAAATTATTCTTCCCTAATTCTGCGTCCTTAAAAGAATTTATTAATGTTTCACAGTTTCTCTGATCGACCTTAAATTTACTCTATTCCGAATAATTGTTTAGTCTTTCAACATTCTGATTCGCAACTGAGGTATAAAAAAAGATTTACATTTGACAGTTCAACGACGCCAACCTTACGCTGTTTTTGTTTATGAGTTTCCGGTTGATTCATTCTCGTCTTCAAATATGCGATCCCATACATCTGGTGTAATTAATCATTGAACGTTGAGTTTATCTGTCAACGCAAGAAGAGATTCTACGCGCAAATACAGACAACTATTTGGTTTTTTGTAATAAATGAGAATAGTTGCTAACGTTGCCTCTATGATGTCGCCAAATGCAGAACTTAAATGATTTTACCCTTACTTTCTATTTTTAAATCAGGAATTAATGTAGTGTTCAAAATTGGTATTTCCATACCTGAATCTTTTATTGCTTCTATTTGCTTCCCTGCAATGTAAATAGTAATCTTTTCCAAGGAATAAAAATTAAGTTTTCCGTCGAAACACTCTCGTTTTTGTAAGTGTTTAGAATTTACATTTGTAACACCTGCATTGTCCTTCGGTTTATTTGAAGTATTAACTTTTAGAAGAACGGAAAGTTATCGTTCTGTTTATTGGACCTCTGAAATTTATTTCGCCTGTTCGGACAATTCTTAACCAAATGTAAACTGCTACTTCACACGGAACATTCTCGCGGTTTAAACGAATGTTTCTGTTCATTTACCACTGAATGTTTTCTTAGCGCTGGTGGAATATAATTAGAGTTTTTGTTGCATGAATCACGAAAATTAGTGCGCTTTTCACCTCTTATGTCATCAAAAGATTTACCTTATGCGATCAAATAAGTGTCGCATTCCTTCTCTAGATCTTCTGGACGTACCCAACTTGTCGAACTGCAACATGGCACGCTAAATCATTATCCAATGTTTGAAAAGTTTGTCAGAAATTACTAATTAAAGACTCAAAATCTTTTACGTTTCTATTTTTACAATGATCAAACGAGAAGCGAACTGCAAATGAGTTTCCCCCATCAACCTTAAAGCTTGGAAAGAATTTTCTAAGCATATAATTGGCGATGGTTCATTTCCTTTAGGATTAACGATTTAATTTTCTCATAGTCTTTCAAATCATCATCTTTAATATATACTAGAATATTAGAAGATTTATCACCTATCAGTTCAAGTAAAATTTCAGACTTAAACTCATTCGGTACATTGTTATGCTTAAAAGCCCTTTCTATTGAATCAAAAAATAAGTTCCATGCTTCACCTTTTTTAGGTACATAAATCGATAATACCTGTAGATCTTTCAAACGTTTATGTAATGAAAGTGTATTTTCTACATTGTTACTAGATTCGCTGTTACTTTCGATTTGTATCAACCGTAATTTCACAATTTCCTCTGAATTTTCCCTTTCTTCAATTCAATGGCAAAATCTTTATCTTTCAAATATTCTTTAGAACTTAAAAGCTTATCTTTTAATTCTACGACTTTTCAACTGAAATCGGCTTCTTCACCGAGTTCTTTCAAAAGTGAAATCAAATCACTTTTAATTACTCCATTAAACATATTTATAAGAAATTTTCTTTAAAAATTACAACAAAAATTTCTCACCTTTTCTCAAAATCCAGTCACCTTCGTTCTCTCTGGTTCTCGAAAGAGAGCGTGCTGTCATGCTTGTCGAGATGGCAGAGACGTGACACAATACATTATTGGAAAATGAATCCTTTATTATTTAGAAGTACGACTTTTATGTACAACTATTTACATGACGTTGATATTATATGATTTAAGAAAATAACTTCAATGAAACACAGTTGTTTAATACTTTACAAATTAATCACCCACGCTGGCTAAAATCGAAACTCGAAATCAGACGTAAACGCCCTACCACACTTTCTGCAGACAGCTCTCGTGTGTCTCACTTGCTGGATTCTGCTCGCGAGGTAGACAGCTGATTGGCTAACCGCAGCCAGATATTTGACAGAGGCTACGGACCCATACTATCCTCATTCAATTTTAATTCTATACTTTGTTAGATTGAAAGAATGATTACGTTAATTTTGATTGACACGAGACGTTTAACCCAAATATCGTAAAATCTTAAATAACAGGGACCGAAAGAAAAAGTGAACTGGAAGACTTATTGTATGTATGTATGAATATTATTGTATGCAGGGCCGGATTTACGTATAAGGCTACACAAGCTATAGCTTAAGGCCGCCTCCACTTTCTTGGGGGGCACCCAATAATTAAAATATAGTATAAATAATATTATAATATATTATATCAGACTTATAAGGGGCCCCATATCTCATATAGCTTAGGATCTTATCAAGTCTAAATCTGGCTCTGATTGTATGTGTAATGTATTGTATGTATGTTATTGTATGAATGTGTAACCAGATCTTCAACTAATAGAATGATTAAACTTTCTATTAATTAAAGATCAAATACCTTGGATGTAATTTATTTCCATTTCTTATTTTAAATTAGATTAAAACTATAAATAATTAAAAGATCAAATGTCTTAGCTGAGAATGTTCATTTTGTGTTATGTAATATTACGATACTAAACGTCTATATTATTTAAAAGTCAAATGTTTATCATCATAAAATTCTTGTTTTACTCGAGAACTGATGTTCTAGTAAATTATAATACATGACAATAATCTATCAGAGAAAAACTTTCAGTATATCGATTTGTTATCGAAATTTCTAATGCACATGTTACAATTCAGGAATTTTAAAAGATGGCGAGATTTTCTAAGAGTCGCAACTACACACTTAAAACAGTGAAAAATAATAAAAGAATTTTTGAATGGAAAATAATATTTTTAAGTAAATTAAAGAGAATTTTGCACTTTTTTATTACTAGTATATTAGATTTCATAAGCACAAATAAATAATTCTGATTACTTTCGCTCTGTATATGCAAAAATGTATCCATACGTTACAAAATTAAATTTTCTACGATATACTGTTATATCATTTTTTTTGCAATTAGAAAACAAGCATTTTCTTTTGATTCTAAGCATCAGTTGAATAAGAGAAAATATAACTCGAAAAAATATTTAACCGTGTTTTTACCGAATAAAACGTTTTTCATTTGAATGATGATTAAATTGTTAATTCTATAGTAATAGTACCCATGTTTTCTTTGCTCTTTACTCCAAAAGGAACTATAACAGAACTCTATCGAGAATAACATAACTATGTCGAGATAGCTGCGGAGAAACTGCAAGCGAAATGTGGTGTAAGGATCTTAAGTTTTACTAACGTTTATTTTATTTTAAATCTTTACTATCACTTCTTATTTTCTACTTCCGGCCAGAATTATAAGCGTTAAGGATTTTATGCAAAGTTTGTCTGGCGAACGCCAAGTATTTAAGTGTGGCCTTTTTGCCAAGCGAAAGAGAGAGGAAGCAGTGAGTTCGAAGCAGGCCGCTTACCTTAGAAGTTACGCAGTTGCTATTTGCCTTCCAGGCCAGAGGTATTAATCCTCTTGATAAATTAAACGTATTGTAGTGTTCACAGTCTCTGTGCTACATACGCTTCCTGTTATTATAAGGCCAATCTTATTCTAAAGTTAAATTAGAGTTTAGTTTTATTTTGATATCTTTTACGTTAGACCCCGAGTGGAGGGTCATTGTATTCCGAAGTACGGAAGTCATTGTATATAAAGAAAAATAAAGGGTTTTGTATACCCTTCGTCTGTATCCTGTCTACTTACTACAATTAGTGAACATAGCTTTAGTAAGCTCTCTGTTCTAGTCAGGTCATTGTATGTTTCCGAAGAAGGTTAGAAGAAACATTGAACCTGATAGTGGCGCCCAACGTAGAAGAATAACCATGGCCGAGTTTCAGGAAGAACCTGTGCTGCCTGCAGAAACGGCTCAGAATCCAGAAATGCCAGCTGCCGCCCTGGAAGGATTTGGGTACATCGTCCAGACCATGCGCGCTTCGATGAAACCAGAAGCAACATTTAATGGAAACTCACCGGTAACCAGTTTTTTGTAAAAATTGGATGACCACTTCATGCTCTACCCCGTGCACGAGTTTCAAAAAGTTACCTTAGCTACCAGCGCTTTGAGGGGCCAAGCGCTTAACTGGTTCAAATGTATCGGCAGAAGTCTCTTGGGTCAAGCAGGAAGTCCCACCTATACTTACGAAAATTTCAAGACTGCCCTACTAAAAGCCTTCCCTGTTGTAAGGGATCGTGCGAAATTAGAAACAGAACTTTTCAGTATATATCAACAAAGAATCGAAAACCTCTCGAGCTTTATTTTAAGAAAAATTCACGTTTTCAAGCTCTTGTATGGAAACCGTCCGGATCCTGAAATAATTCAAGTGATTTTGCCGAGGTTACTACCCCAAGTGCAAGACTTTATTGAATTACGAAATCCGACTACACTGGAAAAATTATTTGAGCTAGCAATCCAGTTTGAAAGTAGAAGAACGGCGGACGTCGAAAGAAGACGCCAATATCAACAGCGAAACCAATTTGGTACGCCAAGACTACAGCAAACTCAAGCACATGGCTACGGAGAAAAAGCGAATCAGTGGGCAAGGAAACCCGAGCATTCAAAAACAGCCGGCGAACGTCGACAGTTCAATAGCAACCCAGGAAAAAAGTCTCAAGGCCAGTGGAGAAAGAAGGAAAGCACGGAAAGGAAAAATAATTTAAACTAAAACGGATTTCTGCTGACGAGAGGGTGCGGAAATCCGAAGGCCACGAAAACCCCTCTTCCTACAAGTTAAATACAGTAATGGTGAAAAATTTAACTCTTCCGAAGATTGAAGTCTTCGTAAATAATATCCCGGCCACCGCACTCCTGGATACCGGCGCGCAGTGTTCCTGTGTGGCAGAAGTCTTTTTTAGAAAGTATTTTCGCAAATACCGCATATATAATGCGGATAATACGACAGTATTAGCGGCGCAAGGAAAAGAATGTAAGTGCGTAGGTAAAGTACCTTTATATATCCGTGTCAAGGACGAACAAGTAAAGGTGATGTTTTTTATAGTAAAGAATTTGCAAGCACATTTAATCCTAGGAATAGACTTTTTTTCAGACGCACAAGCTACACTGGATTTTAATGAAGCGTCCCTTAGGCTGACAATGAAACCAGTGCGTGTAGAAAAGGTTGAACCGCCAAGGTTAAATCTTGACCACCTGCCTAATGACGAGCAAGATAGAATCCGACAAGTGGTAAGTGAATTTGCTTCCTTATTTAGTGATATTCCAGGATTTACTCAGGTTACTAACCATAGTATTGACACCGGAGATGCATTGCCGGTTCGTCAAAAACCATACCGGTATGATAAGAATAAGGAAAAAATTATAGAATGGCATATTACCGATATGCTACGTAAAAAGATCATAACGCCCATCTCAAGTAGTTATGCTAGCCCGGTGGTTTTATGTAAGAAAAATAATGATTATCCTTTGGAGCATCCAAAAAGGTGGAGATTCGCTATTGATTACCGTAAATTAAATTCCATAACGAAATATCCGGTATATCCGTTACCGATCATAGAAGAAATTTTAAGGAACATAAAATCAACCAAATTTATGACGACTTTAGACTTAACGAATGGTTATTTTCAAATAGGGGTCAGGCCTGAGGACGTGCCTAAGACTGCTTTTATAACCAAGTCTGGCACTTATGCATTTTTGCGTATGCCGTTTGGCCTTTCAGGCGCCCCAGCAACATTTCAGCGATGCATGGACATTGTGTTAAGACCTGTTCTTGGAAAGTCCACATTTATCTATTTAGATGATATCATTATTACTAGTGATAATCTCGACCAACATATACAGGATTTAAGACAGGTGTTTTCTTTATTAAATGAGGCCGGTCTAAAAGTTAATGTCGAAAAGTGCAAATTTGCAGCCCCTGAATTAAAATATTTAGGTTACAAAATATCGCAAAAAGGGATCGAGACAGATGAATCAAAAATAATCGCTGTACAAAAGTATCCGACTCCAAACACGGCAAAGAAGCTCTCTTCTTTTCTAGGACTTTGTTCATATTATAGGTCCTTTATAAAAGATTTTGCGGCTATCGCTGAGCCATTGTTAAAATTAAAAAGGAAAAAGGCAAGATTCTCGTGGACGGCCGAAGCCAATAGTGCTTTCGAAAAATTAAAACAAGCATTAACGCAAGCCCCTGTGTTGAAATTTCCTGAAAAGGATGAAAATTTAGAAATTTCAGCGGATGCTTCGGATTATGCGGTAGGAGCGGTACTTTCGCAAAATCAGCAGCCCGTGGCATTTTTTAGCCGAACTTTAAATCAAACACAAAGAAACTATTCCGCGACCGAGAGAGAGGCACTTGCAGTTCTGTTAGCAGTGCAAAAGTTCCGAGTCTATTTTGGAAAGACGCCGATAACAGTATATTCTGATCATGCGGCGGTAACTAGATTGTACTCAGGGAAAAATTTATCCCCAAGGTTAATAAGATGGGCACTCAAGCTGCAAGAATATAATCTGGTAATCAAGCATACCCCCGGAAAGGAAAATGTCGTAGCAGATGCCCTATCACGAATTAAATTAGACGAACAGGGTAATACCGTAAAAGTTGCAGTGCTTACAGCGTGTACAATAAATTCCCGAGAAACTGTAATAACCGAACTGGGTAAGGATCCTGAGTTTGGAAGTATTTATGAGTATTTGAAGGATCCTGAAAATTTTAGCCACCAAGATATTGTGGCGATAAGAAATAGGGCGGCCCATTACGAGAACTAATAGATGGTCTATTATTTTATACAAAAACTACGAATTCCAACAACGAATTTCGACCTGTTATCCCAGCTAGTCTTAGATTAAATATCCTGCAAGAGCTCCATGACAGCCCTTTAGCTTCTCATGCTGGTATTCGAAAAACTATCCAACGCGTACGCGAGGCAGTCTACTTTCCTGAACTGCAAAAGTTAACAAGGGCGTATGTCCAGTCCTGCCCAACATGTCAAGCCGTTAATTATATTAATTTCCGCCCGGCCGGGTTTCTAAATAGTATTAAATCCGAATTTCCAAATGAAATAATCGGCATCGATTTATTGGGCCCTTTCCCAAAAAGTCAGTTAAACAAAAGTTGCTATCTCCTTGTTATGGTTGATCATTTTAGTAAATGGACCGAAATTGTTCCCTTAAAACGAGCATCCGCGAAATTAGTTACCGATTCTATTTTAAATAAATATATTTTAAAATACGGGGCGCCCCTAAAAGTTATATCGGATAATGGTCCTCAATTTGTAAGTAATATATTTGAAGACATGTGCCAAAAACTGGGCATACGTCATTTAAAAATGGTCCCGTATCGGCCGCAATCAAATATAGCGGAACGGGTCAACAGAAATATAGTGAAAATTATCCGTAGTTATGTTAAAAATTTTCATAAAAGCTGGGATAACTATGTCAATGAATTTGCTTTCGCCCTTAGGACCGCAAAACATGATACAACGGGAAAAACTCCTGCTGAGTTATTTCTAGGCAGAAAGATTATAACACCGTTAGATAAATTATTTTATGTGCAACAAAGAGCCCCAGAATTTAAAATGGGTGATATAGAAAAACTAATTAAGGAGGCAAAGAAGAATACTGAAGTAGCACAGAGAAAACAAAAGTTGTATTATGACTTGAAACGACGGGGAGTAACTTATAAAGTAGGGGATGAAGTACTAAAAATTAAGCATTCACTTTCTTCAGCACCAGAAGATAAAACTGCCAAATTTTTTCCACGATTTGAAGGACCATATGTTATAGAAAAAATAACTCACGCTGTAGTAGTGTTAAAGGCCAGAAATGGTGAAATCTGTTCCGCAAATATTGATCAAATTAAGCCCTACTTCGATCGTAATAAAATGCAAATCTTTTCAGATCTTTTGCAGGATCCAGCACGGCAGACACCGCAGGTACAAGTTCCAGAGGTGGGAAAACGACAAGTACAAGAGCAAGCCAATGAGAGACAGAAGCAAGTGAAAAGAAAATTGCCCCGCAGAAAAATTGAAGGTAAAAAGAAAAAGAAGCTGTTCCACCGTCCAGAAAATAGAGTTCACGAACACCCCCAGAATGAAGAAGGGAGAAGGACGACGTATGTGAAGAGGACCAGGAGAAATGACGGCAACTATAACCCGGCTTTAAAACGGAAGATCGACTCATCCGACAGAACTCTCCGCAGCAAAAGTCGCCGAACTGCGGAAGGGCCATCAGCGGCGGAGGAAAAAGTACAAGAAAAATTTGAACGGCCAACAACGAGGTCCAAGCAGGATCACGACAGAAGTTTCCCGGTTCCACCAAGACCAGCTCCCTTCAAACGGCCAAGACCACAAGCAGAGGACAAAAGGAAGGTGTTCAAGGGTGGCCGTACTGGTGAAAAACGGAAGCTTCCAGAGGAAAGCACTGAAGGGCGAGCCCGTACAAGAAGGAGGATCAACCAAGCTACTATCTGCTATACCTTTAAAGACTGGGCCCAGAAAAGGATGTCCGAATATTGCAAAGATAAGTAAAATTTTATGTTACTTTGCAAACTTAAGTTAATCTTTCATTCTTACTGCAAGTGGCAGATTTCAAGAAGTTTTACCTCATGCGAGGTCTACCTTTATCGCCAAAAGGGCGAGAAATGAGTTGTGACCGATTTTCTTATTATGTTTTTAAATTACTCGTGCGTAAAACTAAAGTTGATGTATAATAGCGTTGTGTAAAGACTTAAATCTTGCAAAAAGTTATTGTATAAATTTTATTTAAAACATTCTAGCAAGAAAGAAGTTTTAGTCTGAAAGACTTTTTGAAATGTAGTATTATTTCAATGTAGAAAGAATTGGCACTTGCTTTGAAAAGAATAGAAGTTAACAATGTACTACTAATGTATGTTTTCAAATGTGTAAAATTAACGGCATGTTGATATGTTCTTATATACATGTGAACTGTTATTTTAAATGTTAAAAAATACCGTGATATGGTAAAAGTGAAAGTAATGTTAAAAATTTGTTATTCGTGTGACTGTAAAGATTAAATCATGGCGAATATGTGGTAAAGGTTGAATGATGTAGTTAGGCTCTCTGACGCTACACTTTAGAGTTAGCCACTTTTAGAATAGTACCTCAGGGTTTAGAGTTGAAAGTAGGCTGTGTTAAGAGGTCTCGTTATGTTGAATTTTAACACGTTAGTGTTTTGATTGTAGGAGGAAGTGTGGCACACGTAGACAGAAACACATTCGTGTTTGGTGTTCTTTTACAACACATGTCAGAGAGCACGGGGAGAGATAATTAAAATAGTCATGAATGAAATAAGAATGTTAAGAGAAGTATATTCTATATGTTATTTGCAATGTCATTCTGTAACATTTCATTAAACTAGTTTTCCTTCCAGATCTCTGGAAGGAACCAGAATTGAATAAAGCTCCTGTTTAGATGCAGTACAGATGAAAAAAAAAAGATTGTTGTAGATCCTGGGAGCTGCTATTGTAACAAATTTCTTTCTTTTAAATTTTCTAGTTCTAACGAAGTTATGATTGTAAAAGGTTGGCCTCGCGTTAGATTTTAGAGCTAAAAGTTTTTAACAAGGTCGTTTCAGACCTCAGTTTCAAACTAATTAACTCTGGCGGGAAGTATGTAAGGATCTTAAGTTTTACTAACGTTTATTTTATTTTAAATCTTTACTATCACTTCTTATTTTCTACTTCCGGCCAGAATTATAAGCGTTAAGGATTTTATGCAAAGTTTGTCTGGCGAACGCCAAGTATTTAAGTGTGGCCTTTTTGCCAAGCGAAAGAGAGAGGAAGCCGTGAGTTCGAAGCAGGCCGCTTACCTTAGAAGTTACGCAGTTGCTATTTGCCTTCCAGGCCAGAGATATTAATCCTCTTGATAAATTAAACGTATTGTAGTGTTCACAGTCTCTGTGCTACATACGCTTCCTGTTATTATAAGGCCAATCTTATTCTAAAGTTAAATTAGAGTTTAGTTTTATTTTGATATCTTTTACGTTAGACCCCGAGTGGAGGGTCATTGTATTCCGAAGTACGGAAGTCATTGTATATAAAGAAAAATAAAGGGTTTTGTATACCCTTCGTCTGTATCCTGTCTACTTACTACAATTAGTGAACATAGCTTTAGTAAGCTCTCTGTTCTAGTCAGGTCATTGTATGTTTCCGAAGAAGGTTAGAAGAAACATTGAACCTGATAGTGGAACTAATTTTTTTACAGGAATTTTTGCGTAAAAAATGAAATAACTAATTTCTTCACATATAGCTAAGGTGAGAATCAACGCAAGGAGATCTTTAATTAAGTCACGTAACCAATTTATGAAACATTTGCTAGATGAACAAATGTCTTTTGTTGTTCCCAAAACAAATTAAAACTCTGTATATTTATAATGTCATTGTTAAGATTCGACGCACAGCGTTCTAACAGAATATAGCCTATTTACACTACTTTTTTGATATCCCGATACTCATTACAAGCCACTGGCATAATTATTTGTGTTTTATTTATCACACTGCTAATAAAAACTAAAGGATAATCTGAAAAAATCATGCTTACTGAATTATTTAATTTTCAAACGGTAGTGTAATTATTTATGTTAATTGTCTGCAACTGGACGAAAATTGGGAGATCTACGCATAAATTAGAGCATGAAATATGCAAATTAGATGGCCAACAACACGTTACTTAACGGACGCATGATACATTTTTAGAGTATGTAGTAATGTTTAAAGTAAATGAGCTTTCTCAGCGGGATACGTATCCATCAATTACAACCCAAAGGCATCATTTAAGAGAAGGACAAAAGTGACATTTAATTTGTAGACTTGAGAAGGGGCAGGGGCATACATAAAAGATGGTTGCCCTTAAATCTGAATAAGGGCCGTATCAAAAACTTGTAATCACATTTTAAATGGTGAATCAACCAGTAGGCAGCCTGTTCAAGACGAGCCAAGTGCAACAGCTATATTCGAATACAGTTTTCTGTCAGCATCGGCTCGAGGGAACTGTGAACTATGAGTGGGTTGGTTGTAGGCCTTTAAACTGCAGCAGAAGCTTGAATTAGCCGTTCGACTGCTGCGCGAAAGTTCCTGGTTCCACTTTACCGCCGCGACGTTTTCTTGTACATGATGTTTTGTTGCTTTCTCAAATAGTATCTCTGTGGATTCGTAACGATAGGAATTACTGAATCGGTCATCTTGACCCTGAACGAGGTTATATTTTATGCAAAAAATCTATTAATTTATGTCCTACTCATTTCGTCTACCAGAAGTGTTCGTTTAATTTGGTGTTGTAGGCATGCTCAGTGGTGTCAAACGTGAATGGGAAAATGCGAACACTGATGAATCCAAACACAGCCTGAGCTGTGTTTCTAGACGTATTTCGATCTGAAGAGCACAAGGAATGCCTAATTTGGCATCTTCTGTTCATACAAAAAAAATTTGTCCTCATCAGAAATCCATCTTTCATTGAAGGTTTCATAATTTGGGATGGAATTGTCAAAAATGGCTGTATCGAGCTATATGTCGCCGGTCTATTAAAGGTCACGGAGATACAGATTAGCTTTGGAACCTTACGTAAGAATGTTTAGGAGAACTGTTCGACCAGATATTTTGCTAATGTATCACAGCACTCGTCTGCATCGAAGATCGCTGGTGCCAAGTATGCTTGAAAACGGAAGATATTACTTGAATAGTTGACCATTTTTTCTCGTTAGACTTGCGCTTATGCATCTAAGGCCACAGAATGCTTCAGAATCCTAAATCAAAATAGGATGTTTGCATTTCTATCAAAATTGCCCATATACTGTATTAAAGAATGATTTGCTGCAACACATAGAGATCATTTTTAAATTTCCAGGAAGCTGTCTTTAAATCCAATATTTTAAAAGAGTAATCTTCTAAAACAGCGATTCCCAAGCAGTGGTATGCGTATCACTGGTAGAACGCAAAGACACAAAGTAGCCATAGACATAACAAAATATGTCATAAATGATGTTTTTAAATGAAAAGATAACAGTTTCTCATTAATTCTTCCAGAGTTTACCGATTTATTTGCATGTCTATAATTAGGTAGGGTACGAACTGCGCCAAATTTGATCGAAGATCCCCGTCCCCCTCTTATCTAATCCACGAACTGCGCGACGTTTCTTGTCCCCTCTTTATTTCCCAAGAAGATTGGGTGCTACAAAAAGTCATTTATCGCCATTAATGGGACATTCTACTGAGACTGCAAGCCTTTATTTTCGTTTACCAAAATTATAAAAATTGTGCATGCCAAACAAAAATTAATGGCGTGTGCTAAAGTAAAAATTAATTTCTTTTACACTCATTTTAAAGTTTTATGGTACTTAAAGGAATGATGAGCCAGATCTTTTTTATTCTCTGTAAGAATTAAAAACTTTCCAATTTGTAGATTTTAGTCGCTGATTATATATATATATCTATCAGTTTTGAATAGTAAAATTGATAGATTAATGACATACACAAAACTGATACATAATCAACCTATCAAATATCGGATTTGTTGCTCACCTTAAATAAGTTTCTTGTCTAGATAAATATTAACAAATCTTCTTAGATAGCAGAATGGTTTTAACTTTCAAATTTACCATTTTAGGTAAACAGTTCTAATTTAATTAAAAAAATTCTCTTTATTAAATCTAAAAATTGGACTTCTTAAGTCGTTCTAAATTCACACTAATCACACTAAATTCACACTGTTTGTAATGCTAATATGTATATATTCCCGTATTAAGCTTTCCATTTTTAATCATTGAAGCTATTTTAAGGTTATTTAACTTTGTTAAACGTTTAAATATTTATTCTGTCTTTCACCTGATGTACTTTGCATACATTTAATTTCTAATACACATTTAATTAATAAATTAATAATTACGAGCGTCAGCAGAATTTTCATAATTTACAAAAAAAAAGAAAAATTCAAACTCCCTTATATTCATATCCTGGGATTTTCAGTTCCCTTTTAATCCATTTCTTTTTCACATATTGTTGCACTGTACTCAAGTTTTCATGTATGTAGAATTTTATACTTTGTATTGTATTGATGCCAATTTATATTTAAATGATAATTTTTACAAATTCTTGCATCACAACTGTAGTTAATAAAAGATGTTTCTAACACCTTGGCAAAGCTTAATCTTCAGCATGTAGCTTACTTTCTAACCTAGTTTCAGGCTCGATTATTTGTAAAATTAATTACTTGAAATTATTTGTTAACAAAGATGGTCGCTAAATCACGCTAATAATATTTCTAACTGTTGTAATTTATAATGCAACGAGTTCATGTGATTTATAATATAATTCATTTATAATTTTTTCAGCAGTATTGAAATTAATAGCAGATACTGATAATGTTATACATTTAAATTATAATGATTTAGATTGCCATTGCCTTCTTCACTCATGCTTTTATGTTACATTCCTAATATTTCGTAATGGCATACAGGTAGGTTTAACTCATTCACCAAACATGTAAATCTCTAATTCAGCCCAATTTTGTTCTTACATGTGCTGTATCTTCTATTTTCTTTAATATATTGTTCAGCCTAATTTCAAAAGGCGGAAATCATCAAGCGGAAAAGTCACTAAACATTGGTAGTTCGACCCGAGTTTCTAGTCCCAGTGATCCCTCAGCTCTTTTTTTTTTTTTTTTTTTTTTTGTACTTATTTACTGTGTAAGAATGTAGCGTAAAAATTTCAGTTCATGAAGTAAAAATACTTTTTTAATTTATTCTTTAAGAATATTGCAAAAATTTTCACCTTTACCTTAGCATATCTTTTTACAAATCCCTCTAATAAAAAATAAGGAAAGAAATTAACTCGGGTTCGGTGATTGATACCTCGGTGCAAATTATATGTAACATTTTTCCAAAAGCATAGAGTTTATATGGATATAAATAAATTAATGATTATTTCTCCATCTAATTTTCTTAACATGTTTATTCCAGAATTTTCTTTTCACATTGTAGCGCTTAACTTTATGAGTTTTCTATAATCATTCAGTTTCTCTAGCCATGGCAACTTTGCATACCTTCTGACCAGTAGTTATATTTTTAACCACTGTATTTCAATTCCTGTTGACTATCAGTATATTATTCACTTGTTTCACAAGTGCAACTTTTATTTTATACGCAAATCCACGTAAAATAGCATTAAAACTTCAGTTATGCGGAGCTCCTGATCGATTGCTTGTTTTAGATTGAATGAAATTAAGCTTAATGTTACTGTTAATTAGCTTGTTATTAATTTAATTATGCATTTCTGGTTAATTATATGTTCAGATATTTCTAAGTATATTACTTAACCTTTTGCATACCAATTTTTAATTTTTAGTTAAAAAACTAAGCTTTTATTTATTGAGAGGCCTGACTCATTATATTAATTTGCAGTATTGTTTATATAATTCCTTTCTTATAGATAAAATTTAGAAAAAACTTCTTAGCATAATAATTTAAATTTATTTACAATTTATACGTCAGTGTTCCAAATGCATAGTAATGTTGTTATAATAGATTTCATGTTAAGCTTTTTTTAATTTAACTAAATTTAATTTCTGCAAACATTTACATGATTACTTTAATTAACAAAAAATATTTTTAGCACACTTTAACACACTTTGATATGGAATAAGTTTTTGCACGCTAGTGAACTCTATTAAATTTTCCAGTCTAGTTCAAACATCTTGACTATTATTGATGTTATTTATTAAAATATAATTTGTATGCTTTATAATTATTTAATTTATGATATTATTATAATAAATGAAAGATGTTTGTAATGCTAATATGTATGTTTACCAATGCCTTTTATTTTATTTGTTAGCTCTCGCATTTATTACTGTTATTCAAGTAATTAGCCTGCTTGTTAGATATTTTTTACTTGGTCTTGCGATATGTAATTCTATTTATTTATTTTTATTTTCCTCTTGGCTACGATTGGCTTCGAAAATTTTAAATTGTAACCTTGTAGGCAGAAGGGGGAAGAAATTTTGATTGGCGCAGTTGGACTATAACTCGACCCGGGGGGGGATTTTCATTAGCGCAATTGGAGTACACCCTACGCATGCGCAACCATTTCCGGCTCACATTGCTCTATTTTCAATTAGAATAAATTTTTTACATAGATTTGCAGCAGGTATTTTGTCTTCTTGTTGCTTTATATTCTTTACTTCTTATGCGATTTGAGAAAATCGTCGCTTGTTTTCGAAGAACTCGTAATGTAAATGTTTGTGAAAAATAATAAACAAAAACCTAGATTTTCAAAATAAAAAAATGGCTAGGATTGACTAAGCGGAAAAGTGATGGTTCACAGATGATGGATCCAGGACAATCCATCAGCCCTAAGAATACTGAAAAGAAAAGCAAAATTGTTTATAGAAAATATAATGAAAGTGATTCATCATTTGGGTTTGCTTGGAATGGAGATAAAATGACCCTCAATCTCAATTTGTTGTCTGCGGTGACCCAATCAAGGTATGAAACTATTGTTTCTTGAAGACATCTTGAATCTAAGAATGTCAATTTAAAAGTATTTTAAGTGTCAATTTAAAAGTGGAGTTTATCAGAGTTCAAAAATAATAAACAAGTAATGAAATGTTTTGTTACTTCAAGTGAAAAGGCTGTGGAAGCTAGTAAGCCTAAGAATTGCTCAGACAGGGCAGGCTCACACTAGTACACCCTTATTACCCGCAACTAAAGGTATCATTTTAACGGTATTCAACGAAAAAGCGGCTAATGAACTTAATAATATTCCGTTATCAAATGATAAAGTAAGTCGACGAATTCATGAAATGGCAAATTCCATAAAAATCACTTATTCAAAAAATAAAACGCTTATTCAGAAATTTCATATACCAAATATGAAAGTCAGAGACGCTTATTCAAAAAATAAAACACAGTGAGTGTTTAGCATTGTGATTGGATGAAAGTACTGATATAATGAACTGTGTTGAATTATTAGTTTGCATACGTTTCGAAGAAGATAAACGAATCGCGGAAGAATATTTTTTTTGTGAATCTCTTCATGATAGAGCAACGGCAAATGAAATTTCCAAAGTAATTGATAATTTTATGAGTAAGAATGATATTCCTTGGAATAAGTATATTGTCATATGCAGTGACGGAGTTCGGGGTTTAACAGGAAAACATTCCAGTGTTATCTCTCAGACAAAGAAAGTCGTACCTGAAACTAAATTTACTCACTGCTCCATTCATCGTGAGACTTAAGTACTAACAAACAATCCCGGAAAACCTCAAAATCGTATTAAATCAAGCTGGGAAAATTGGTAATTTTATTAAAAGCTGATGTTTAAATTCAAGAATATTTAGGATTTTATGCCAAGAGATGGGCAGTGAATATGAAACACTTATAAATTAAATTTAGGATTGCAAAATGTTAATTTTTTCACTATCAGAGATAAAATAAATGCAATGATAAAAAAAATCTAGCTTATAATCAAATTATTGGATAATAATATTTTAAGATTTTTACCACTTTTAGAAAGTTTTCTAACAGAAAATAATTTGAAAATAAAAGAAGAATTAGAAATCCATTTTATTCAAACGTACCTGAAATTTTATCTCGTGAAAAAAAAAATAACAATTGATAAGAATTTCCTGCGATCGAACTCTAATTGAAGATTTTAAAAATAACACACATGTTAACTTTTGGCTTAACCGGAAAAAAAAAGACTTTAAAAGCATTTCAAATAAAGGTATTAAATTTTTATTGCCTTTTTCACAACCTATTTGCGTGAAAAAGCATTTTCTTTCACGTTATATGTGAAAAATAAACACAGAACAAAATTTTAAGTGGATCCTAATTTACGGTTAAAACCAAGTGAAATAACACCAGACATAAAAAAAATTGATCTCTCTTAAATAGGCCTAACTTTCACACTAAGTTTTAGAATTAAAATATTATAACTTAAATTTTAATAATTAAAATGGTAGCCAGTTTTTAATTTTTTTTATGTGCGCATATTTAATACAAATATTCAATAGGTTGTGCAAATGGCAAAATATATATTTTTAATATTTCTATTAAGAACTTGTAAAATAATCGTTACAAAATATGGTGGTGGTACTGAATTTTTTCAATTTTTGTTTAGACGCGTTTGTCAAAAGGTTGAGAACCGCTGGTCTAGAAAATACGGTAATTTATGTCAAGTAATGATTTTGTATAAATATTTTTAATACCTTTTTCAATATGTAACAGTTAATCGAATGGAAGAGAAACAAGTAAATCATAAATCTAAAATTAGCAACCTTTTTTCTGCCTAATTAAAAAAATAACATTTGTATTTTATTTCTGTCAATATCATTTAGTTTTACAAGCAGTCTATTTAGGCAATTAGACTGCATCACAGTTTTTAAATTATCTTACAATTTTAAAAATTAAAATTTTGATTTTGAGTGCCTTAGTGCAATGTTTCAAGTTCTAATCACATTTCAAAAAGTCAAATTTTTTTGTTGCAACTAAATCCGCATTTAACTGGCCAAAAGTCGTCAGTTCGGTCTTGAATAATATAATCAATTAAGCAGTAGTAATTAATGAGTCTCTGTTTTGTGATATTGTTTTGGGAAGTTTGTACAAAAAGAATAGATATATTGTCTAGCACATAAGATCACATTAGCCAGGGCTTATCATATCTATTATTTCTCTATGAAATATTATGTATTTTCTTTGAGTCCTACAGGATTAAGATTCTTTCTCTATACATCTAAATATAAGAGTCTTAAAACAATTAAATATAGCAGCAACAAAAATCTGCTCCCTGAAGGTTTTATTAACTATAAATTAAAGCTATAGCAACAAGCATCAAATATCATTTATATAATTCAAATCAAGAAATTCAATTATTTTTATTCTTAAGTTTTGCTGATAGTTAGATTTAAATTCAACTCTTTTTGTTTATGCTTAACTCCAATCAGACAATAATACAAATTTAATAGCATGCGGCTTAATTTAAAAGTAAAAAGCTAAACTTAAGTAGGCTTAATAGGCTTAATTAGTACTAATACGATAGTAGCAGTAATACGGTAATGTAGTCCACCAAATGTTTAGATTTGAATTTCGAATCTTGTAATCAATTCAGATATTAGCGACCAAAGCAAATAACCCCATCTTGTAGTAGTTGTTTTATGATAATTCAATCGTTTTTGTTTGTGTTACTTTAGTTGTAAGCCAAATGTGGGATAAATAACTCTTTATTTGATTTTTAATTTGGCTTTTCTTTTTGTTGATAGTTAAATACTTGTTAAGCGTGATAACTAGCCAACAGATTAAGCTAACTAATTATTAGGTTGAAAGTGAAGTTATAGTGACTAAATATATTTACATAAGCTCACACTTATGAAATCTGGATCATCGTAAGGAAGAGTTGTCTTCTAGATTTTTCAGGTTTCAGAATAAAGAGTTATGCAGCTTGGCGACAAGTTATATGTAAGTAAACGTCTTCATGTCTTTTATCGCTTTCCTTTAAAAATATTTAACTCTCAGTTTAATACCTTGAATTTCTCATAATTTACTTTAATAGTTAAAGTAAAATCCGTATACTTCTTCTGGTAGGCAGGTTTAAATAAAATTGTTGATAAAAATACTATTAAAAGTCTTGAAATTTTCTCTGTAGCTTTTCGTTACTTGTCCCCATCAAAATGCTTAGAAGCAGAACATTTAGCAGACTTATAAAAATATAAAGAAGAATATTTTAAAGCAGATTACTTTAAACGGTTGAAAATAATGCGCCATCTTATTAAATGTCGATTCCATTCCTGAACGTGTCCCCGAAATGTAACTACAATATGTAAAAATTCAAAATATAATGCTGTTCTTCATTATGATACTACAATATGTTTTTTGTAAATCAGCCACAATATATGGCAATGTAAAAATTTTAGAATTATTAATAAATACTAGACAAGGGCGGACGTGGACAAAACCGATTAACCGTAATGGTAGAGGGATGGTGCCCACGTCCTCTGTTACTACTACTACTACTACTACTACTACTACTACATTATAATACCTTTTACATTCATTACATTTACAGAGATTTATGTTCACGGGCACAATATTATTTCCTTCACTATAGACTTTCATATTTGGTAACGATTTACGTTATATAAAAAAAGAAACTGGAATATTAAATACCAAAATGGTACGACATATCTAATCTTGTAAGATCTGTCTCTGTTATACCACATAAACTAAATTAGATCCTACAATGAACCTGGCAAATTCTCGCACAGGCGTGAATTAACTACCAGCACAGAAGAAGGGTGAAAATAACCCTTTATTAATTTAAACTAATTTAACAGAAAGGCAACGGACTTCGTGCATTACAAAAACACCGTCCACTTGCGGTCGAAACTAAAATGCAGAATACAATACAAGTCAAAACCTGAAATAAATAGTGCAAGAGCGCACTTAAGTTTACGCCTAAGAGGTGGACTCACAGGAATCTAACCGGCGTGATACTAATCTGATAACGCCAAGAGACTTACTAGCGTAACCGCGAAATAACAACGAAATGGCTAGCTAAACACGCTCTGAATAATCTGAGATATTCATACGTTTAAATAGCTTAACTTCACTTAACTTAAAATTTACATCCTGGCAAGAGAATGTGAGGGAAAGTTGAGAAGTTTAGAACAAGTAATCAAACTTAAAATAAATTTGTTATGCAAAATAAGGAAAGCCCTACAATCTTGACTATAGGGTGAGTGATAAGTAGCTTATTATTTTCAAACAGCTGTTTCTTCTAAAATACTGAATATACAATATCTTTACCTACAAATATACTTCACAGTATGCCTTTACCTCCTGAGTCACAACTCAATGTGCGCTACTGCATTTTATACACATTTTCGTAAACGGACATGTATGCTTTTTATGATCGGCTACAAAACCCCAGCAGGAGCGCCTGTTTTGACTTGACGAATCTAATTCTTAAGCAGCTCAGAAGTTTGAGGATGCTGCGACGATGCATTTCTTCCTTGGTCAGCCTGCCACCCCCCCAAAAAAGATATCACATGAGGTGAGGTCTAGACTTCTTGCTGGTCTTTCTGTAAGCTCTCAGTGACCTATCCAGCATTAACGAAAGAGCGCACTAAGTTACTGTCTAACATTAAAATAGAAGCATATCTTTTCAGTATGATGGGAAATGTGCATTATTTAGATGAACAGCAATTCTTGCACCTCGTTTCATTTCAGAAATCATAGGTCACAAAAATTCTCTAACATTTCCAAATAACAATAACAGTCTACGGTGCTTTTAGCATATAGCGTTCAACAATACGAGACGAAATTACTATTTCACTCCACACGGTCGGTCTGCTCTTCACGTTTTCACTGTGTCTTTGGCATCAGTACTGTCCAGTAATGACTATTGTGACGACTCACGAAATTCTATACATGAAATATAGCTTCATCAATCCAAAGAATATTTTCAAATAGGTTTGGTTTATCTCCATGCAATACGAACTTCATTTTACGGAATTTATTATGTCTGTTACAATCATCCGGGTACTGAGGCTGCTATAATTTCTAATGTAATAATTTGCAGAGAAAAACGTAACGTAAAAGTCTGTTTTTTTCCTGCAACCTGTCTTTCTGATTTTAAACATTTTTGTTCCAACATTCGTTTCACTTTCCTTTAAATTCGAGAGCCTACCTGATATCTTAATGCCCTCAACACTTACTGTTGTTTGCAATTTTTCTGCGATAATCTGCATCCACAACAGCAGCGTTGCATCTGAATTGCAAACTGCCGCATCTCGTACCTTGCTGTGACTTATTTTGTCTCCTCAATAATTAATTTAGCAGCCATCTCTACGGCTTGAAAACCGTTTCACCGAATCTGAAAAAAAAGCATCGAGGATGGTATGTTTTAGACCATAAAACGATATAGTTCATTGCAATAGAAACATAATAATACTAAATATAAAAAATTAATTAAGAATAAGGAGTTAAATACCCCTTGCTACATTATTTAAAATTTTCGCCTTTTCTCACTACTAATTTTTTATAATGATTTACAAAATAGCATGCTTTAAGAAATATGTTCAATTTTTTTAGAAAGTAAAATTTATGAATATATTGCTTTCTTAGAAACTTTTAAAAGGAAATACTAATATAAGAATTATAAAGAAGTAGGAAAGCAAAGAGTTTTAAATTCTTTCAAAACATATCTACAAAACTCTCAAAAGAAAAAACAAATCAAAAACACCATGTAGCTAATACCTTCTTGGCCAATGCAGCTGCTAATACCTTAGGCCAATGCATGAACGACACCACCAGACTTCCAAACGTTTCTTACTACAGCTTACCAAGGAATATGAGTACTGCGACGCGAAAACTAAAGGTCAAAGATCTCTTTACATAGGTATCAAACATTTGAATGCCTTTGAGACCTAAGTGGGGAAAAATGTAAATAAAATTCTGCCATCAGCATGATTTGAACGAAACGATTCAAAGTTCGGCCTGCGAACGAACCAAGACTCAAACAAGTTATCAGGAAATAAACATGCAATTACTTGTTGAAAATAAGATGCGTAACTATTCCAACTTCCAACTTGTATAGTTGTACACTGTACATTTTGTCGCAGCAGTTCGTTAGTATGAGTTAGCTTCTCATAGGAATACCTCACTGAGATCACTACTCAACGGACAATTATCTAAGGACAGAAAGATCCCACGACACTTCGAGCTCAACGTTTATCTGCAGCTAACTATCCACATTTTTTTCCGTGTGTGTAAATTAGCAATATTTGTTACCGCATAGAACGAAGGTTGTGAATGAATACTGTGAGAGGGAAGGTACTGAACGTAGGCGGAGACTAACATATTTTCCAGATCTCACTTCTGACCGAAAAGTGTTGAAATGTTCTTAGAAAAGATCCCTCTACCGTTTGTACTCTAACGTATCCTCCAAAAACTGCGATACTTCAAAATATGCTTTCACAAGTATGGCAGTAATTGCTTTGCGCTCCTCTACATCAATGACTGAAGAGATAAATTGTGTGTGTGAAATACGTCCGAATGCTTCAAATGAACATTTAAGGATTTTCTAAATATATACAGATAATTTTGTTTTATTATAGTTCTATAATATAATGAAAACATAACTTTATTTTCTTACGAGATCTGGAGTGAATTGAAGCAGATCATTGTTCTGGATTTACCTTTCAAAGCCAATGTATTATTTCCAAATGAAATTTATATCAATTAAAATGAAATCCACAAGTATGTCGATGATTCTTGTAATTTTTCTCTGAAGTTATAAGGAATAAAGGTTTATCCTTACAAAAAAGTTGCAAAATTATATTTTAGGACATATTTTAAAATAAACCTCGTGTCTCCTCTTCACATTAAAAACTTGCTTAACTCGATAAAATGGCAGAAAAAAAAATTTGACTTATGAACGCAGCTGGATATTGAAATCGCGGAAACAATTAATTTTGTGTTAGCAGTTTATGTTTTTATTTGCATCTAATCGCCCTTCTCGAGTCATCTTTTCTTAATTGTACTCTTAGAATCAGTCACCATTACACAACATAATAACTGGTCTAATTTTTAAGGTCATTCATAAGTGGATCTCATGCAGGAATTGCGTCTTAGGAGATGAATCATTAGTCTCGGTGCATGCATAAGTGTTGATTTCGCTCTTAAGTGTGCAGCTCATAAATCATAACTTCTATTGAAAAAAATAGAAAATTCGAGATAAAATTTCTTAGTTTGCTGCGTTTATTGTTGGATGTTTGAGATTAAATTCGACGTTTTGTGGTAGACGTTATTTTACGAAGAAAACTAGGACGTTAATGCAGATATAACTTTTGTATATAATGTTTCAATTCCATTAAATTTTTGTGTTCTGTGAAGCAGTTTATATCTGTTTCCATACACTAGAAGACAAAAGTTTCATACTTGTCAAGTGGTACGTCCTTATACGATGTCTGCCTATTTAGTTTTGTCTTAAGAATTGCGCTTCCATTGTGTAAATTAGCTTGAAGACATTACGGTTTAACTATTGATACAAGGCATGGTTTTCTTTGTTTGCGTCCGAAGATTTATTCATAGGTCTAAAAAACGTCTGTCTTTATAAAACTTCAAACTCTGCCAACGCTTTTCAAAAGTTGACTTATAACTGTCTTAAACTTTTAGAATTGGTTTAATTGGGCATAATAGTTCAGCTTAATTTATTTTACCTAATGTCATTTCTATAAAATCATTTAATAGCAGCTGTGTAAGATAAAGAACATGTAATACAAAATTCTAATTTTAACTTGCAATAATCCTTAGGGCCGCCTTATTAATTTGGTTATTTTCTCTTTCTAACCTAAAAACAGTCACATGCTTATACTAAATCTCTCGGAACAGTGTCATTTCAAAACTAATCCTTGTCAGGTGAATCTTAGATAAATATCATGGCTCATACTTAGACAATAGCAAAAGGTCTTTTAGCTAATAATAATATTAAAATTTCCGACATATAACTTTAATAAACCGATAAGTATAAAGAAGAACTACAAGGTGAGACCGAAAAGTAAGGTGACTGATGTCATAATAATAACCGTATTATATATTTACATATAAATACATCACTGTCCTTCAAAGATGTTCCCGCCGTCTACAATACACTTCTGACAACGTTGATACAAGTTCTGGAAACTTTTGAAAAAGTCCTCCTTTGAGACTGTGTTAATAGCAAAAGCATACAGAACTACCTCAACCGCAGCACTCTGTGTATTAACAGGAATCCCACCCCTCCATCTGAAAGCAAAAGAAGATGCAGACTTAGCCACGTTATTCCACCTCAAGAAAAACATAGAGGTAGAAGATCAATACCTGTGCCCCCTTGATTTTGAACAGCCACGAAATCCTTACCTAAGACACCCTGCAGTACATGCAAAACTCAGAATATCTACAAAAGAAGACACCCTCAGTGTACCTTCATTTCCAGTCGTGTACACAGATGGGTCAAAGTTAAACGAAGAAGTAGGATGCGCGTTCTTTGCACTCCTCTCAGAACAAGAAACTACAGAATGGAAAGGACGCCTAAGGAACAACAACAGCGTTTTCCAAGCTGAGCTTTCAGCCATAAAACACGCTATTCTATGGTCTCATCAAAAGCATCTAACATATGTTACCATCTACAGTGATAGCCAAGCGGCAATTAAAGCTGTCAGTGATGCAAGAAACAAATCATCAATAGTACAAGATATCTACGATTTAATATCACAGCACAACAGAACATCTATAAAAATAAAGTGGGTAAAAGCGCATGCTGGACAAGCCCAAAATGAAAGGGCTGATGCGCTTGCTAAGAATGCAGCTCAAGACCCATCTCTACCTCCAGTAAATGTCCCATTCCCTAAATCGTATGCGAAACATATGTTGAAAAAAATTACATTAAAGAAATAGCAAGCTGAATGGGAAAATGCAGAAGTAGGTAGAAGGCTTTTTAACTTCTACAAGAAACCCACATATGATCCAATCTCATATAACTTCTTCATCAACATATTCTTATCTGGACATGGTCCTTTCCCCACGTACTACTTTGCACGAAATTTGAGCGATTCAGACAAGTGCGTATGGGGGGAAAAGGGAGACCCAGAGCACTATATTTTCAAGTGCCAGCTCACAAAAGAGCTACACTGCAAAGGAAGGTCACAAATTACGCCTGAGTACATTAAATGCATGTTAACGATCCCTCAATTACAACAAAAGGTTTCCTTGATTATGAAGAAACTTTTCGCATATAAAATAGAAGACATATGTCAAGATGTTATCACATCTGTTTAAATACCTCTTATTCCATAACTTGCAATATTAATGCAAGATTTCAGAAATATTGCAAATGTCTGAAACAGGCTAAATATGGTACGAATAGTTTTTACAAAATAATTACATTAAGAATTTGAACTGTATTAGGACATGAGGGGGAAAAATCTTGTAATAATTAAATCATTAATTAAAAAAATAATATACGACTCTATTAGATATATTAGTGTAAATGTAAGTACTACGCGATCTTCTAATATATATTTTCTGTGTTTATGATACATTAATATATAAAAATAATAATGTAAGACTTCAGTGCTCATGCAGTTGTGTGTAACAAGTTAAAAAATGAAAGGAAATGTATTAATAAGATATTTCGCCTTAGTAATTCAACTAAGTATAATAAGATGCACAAAAAAAAAAAAAAAAAAAAAAAAAAAAAAAATCCATTCCCAATTAGTTTCTTAAAAAGATGTTTATTGTAATTCGATATAACTAGATATACTAACGTAAATATATTGTTTGTATGAAGTACAATATAAAATGAAAGTTTGTATGTATGTTCGAAGTAATTATGATATATTAATTTGCCATAATCCAACTTTTGTTAATAGGTCAATCTCTTTGTAATAATTGTATACTGTGTCTTTGTAATTGTATATTCAATACGTAAGCCTAGTATTGATGTAAAATTACTATGTAAATGTCTTGGTAGGCTAGCATCCGATGCGGGCCAACTAAAAGCCCAGCGGGGTACAGTAGTGCGGCGGTGCAACACCTGTAAAAGTCACTGACGAAGTTCTGGTGCTCCGTCCACTTTTCCCTGTCCCTGTCCCTGCATGACGTATTGCGCTAATTTAGATGGGTTTATCAAAAATGTTTTTATCAAGAGTAAAAGTTCCGCAATCAATTATGATTACAAATACGTCTTTATGCTATTGCTGCATCATGATACAAGACAGCCACACAGAAATTTTCATTATATCTGCACTTATATGTGTATGGTAGCTTATATTTTTTTAATTTGGTGTATTTTCCCAACCTGTTCTTAAATAGTAGCATACTTATGACTATTTTTTCTGAAACGTAGCATTTCTTAATTTATGGTTGTCATACGCTACTTACATTAGGTCAAGTTCACAAAACTGCGAAAAGGAAAAATATGATTGTCCTCTACACAATAGTATTTTCTTTCTTAATTTTAAAACAAAAGTTTAATACTATTGGAGTCACGTGTATTCAAAAAGAAAGTCATAAATAATCATAACTGGAATGCTCCTTTGCATTCTATTTACTATTTTTCTCTATAATTATGAGCTTTCTCTATAATTATGAGAGTATGCTACTATTTAAGAACAGGTTGGGAAAATACACCAAATTAAAAAAATATAAGCTACCATACACATATAAGTGCAGATATAATGAAAATTTCTGTGTGGCTGTCTTGTATCATGATGCAGCAATAGCATAAAGACGTATTTGTAATCATAATCTGCTCTCTAAAATTTACGAAACGTGCATCTTTTAATTGTAATGTCTAGAAATAGCTTAAAAGTTTTTACTGGCTTTTTTTTCTCCGACCATGGTGGTTGGAAACTAATGGAAGTTTGGTTCCATCGTAAAGGAAACTATCAGGTAGTGTAATCAGAAGTGGGTCACTAAAAAGCATTCAGTCAATTATCATGACAACTTCAGAGATTTGTAACAAGTTTATGTTAATGTTTAAACTCTTTTTTATAATATTTGTTACATAAACTCACAAGGAACATGTTCAAGCTTATATAAAAATTAAAATATTTAACTTCTTAAAATGTATAACTTCTTCATACTCTAGAGTAGGCGTACCAAATTTTCTGCGTATCTGTAGTAAGTGCATTTATAAACAGTACATTATAATTAAAATAATTTCATCTATACATTCTATAAAATTAATTCCTAAAGTCAAAAGACTAAAACAGTTATTCTAGAGGTAAGAAAAAAAGTGTTCCAACAAAATAGTTTAGAAATAAATTAAATTTTAAATAACGCATTTTCCTCTGTTATTCACTGCGCGAAGAAAAGAGTTTTTCCATTCTTCATCCTGATTTGCCACTTTTTTTAACACTGACTGAAAATGTACTCATCATTGTTCAGTGTTCTTCTGTCACGAAAAATTTGGAGCATTCGAACGCAACTTTGTTACCATGTCGTGAATCCTACTCTGTGCGTCTAATATGAAAGAGAAATGAGGAGGGGAAAGGGAAAGAAGAGAGAGGAATCAGCAGGAATAATTCTATGTTTCAAGGCTGCAAAAACCATTGTTCCTCTTTCCTGGAAGTGTTTTGTATAAATAACTTTCCAGCTTAGAATTTGATTTTACGAAAAAAAGAACTACACAAAAATTATAAAAAGTACACCTGTATCAATATTCAAAATAATATCGTGAATACATAGCTTTGGAATTGGATAATACACTTGTTATCTCCTTGTTACCACTCCTCGTTTTCAAGGACACTTTCAATTTGCTATTGAAAATTAGCTTTTTTTTTTTTTTTTTTTTTTTCCCAGAATTATATGCATCACGTGAAACCATTTCATGAAATTTGCCCATATATACCTATTGCGTAAATTTTTTTACTTGAATTATTTTTCAGTTTTCTTCAAACTTGAACATCTACGCATTTTTGTGGGTGCTTATATTGGGTTGTTAGGAAAGTAAATTCCCTTTGCTTTTGTTAAAATCGTAGGCATTTTTTTACTTGAGTTTGGAGACGTAGCAATTACAGGAAGTGAGGAGCTCTTTCGTTATATTAAGAAAATCTATCTTAACAAAATTTTTATATGACATAGCTTTTGAGGTGAAACAAATGAAAAAAAACTTTCATTTCACAACGCTTTTCATATTCGAAAGGCTAGTGAATTGTTAAGAAATAACAGAGAAGCATTTGATAATGGTATGGGAACCGATGGGCTTATTAAAATTAGAATTTATAAAGTTTTAGTCTCGAGATATTGATCTGAACCTCAATATGGCAGATTACACTTAAAGTAAAAAAGTTGTATTGAATCGGGTGATTAAAAAAACCAAACTATACCTCACAAGAATTAGAGGAATAATATAGAATTAGTGGAAATGTTTTGCATATTTTACGGCAATAGAAATGGTTTCCTAATTCGATGTCTGGATACCTCATGTTCTCAATGAAAAAAGTTTTAGACAATCATTTTACCACTAGTAGTGACCTGATTAAGTACTATAAAAATGGCAGTGTTAACTATGTTTATAAAAATGAAAGATGTACAAGAGTACAGACAGGAAAAAAACTCTACTCATTGAAAGGAGAAATTTCTTTGATTAGCGAAAACGCTAAGTTGCACCAAAATCTCATGCAATGTTGCTAGTGGGACGCCAAAACAAATAATTTATTATAAATTGCTTCAACCAAGCAAAATTATTAATACGGATCAATATTGTGTGCAGCTGATGGCGACATTAAAGAAGAAACAAGCTGGATTAGTAGTTTGGAAGGGAAGAATTTTTCGTTAGAAAAATCTCTGGCTTTATGTGATGCTTCAAATGCTACAAAAACTGACTCAGAGTTTGGAGCTAATTCTCATTTGCACCCCGCATTCTTCCTATCACTGTTAGAAGAATATGAGGATACACTGGAAGATTACCGTCTTTACTGGTCACTGCAGATTCTTCTAATAAATAAACAACTGCATAGTTTTCAAGAAATTATGACTTAATTCGGAGGTAGGATACGAACTGCGTGAAATTTAATTGAAGACCCCCCCTTCTTATCTAATCCACGAATTTCGGCAACGTTTTCTTGTACCCTCTTTCTGACCCGAATTCCCAAGAAGATAGGTGCTACAAAAAGGCATTTATCTCCATTAATGGGGCATTTTATTAAGACTACAAGTCTCTATTTTCGTTTATCAGATATGTAAAAATTTTGCATACAACACAAATATTAATTTAAAATCTGGCGTGCGTTGAATTTCTTTTACACTCATTTTAAAGTTTTATGATGCTTAAAAGAATAATGAGCTCCTGATATATACATAACAGTTTTGTATAATAAAATTGATAGATTAATGACATACATGAAACAGATTAATGACATACATGAAACTGATATATAATCAACCTATCAAATATCGGATTTGTAGCGCACCTTAAATAAGTTTTCTTGTCTAGATAAACATTAACAAATATTCTTAGATAGTACAATAGATTTTAACTTTCAAATTTACGAATTTAGGTAAACAGTTCTAATTTAATTTAAAAAAATTCTCTTTATTAAATCTAAAAATTGGATTTTTTAAGTGGTTCTAAATTCCCACATATATTATTGCAATATATGCCTTATTAAGCTTTCCATTTTCAATCACTGAAGTTATTTTAAAGTTATTTAACTTTCTTACAAATTCCAAAGGATTAAAATTTTTTTTCCAGTTACTCTGCCTGATGTACTTTGGCATATATTTAATTTCTAATACACATTTAATTAATAAATTGATAATTAGGAGCATCTGCAGAATTTTCATAATTAACAGAAAAAATTCGGACTCCCTTATATTAATATCTTGGGATTTTCAGTTCCCTTTTAATCCATTCGTTTTTCACATACTGTTGCATTGTATTCAGATTTTCATGTATGTAGAATTTATATATTTTTTATTGTATTTATGCAATTTATATTTAAATGATAATTTTTATAAATTCTTGCATCATAACTCTAGTTAACAGAAGATGTTTCTAACACCTTGGTAAAGATTAATCTTCAACATGTGGCTTATTTTCCAATCTAGTTTCAGGCTGAATTATTTGAAATTATTTTTAAACAAAAATAGTTGCTAAATCACTCTAATAATATTTCTAACTGTCATTTATAATGCAAAGCGTTCGTGTGATTTATAATATAATTCATTTATAATTTTTTCAGCAGTATTGAAATTAACAGCAGATACTGACAATGCTATACATTTAGATTACAATGATTTAGATTGTCACTGCCTTCTTCGTTGACGCTTTTATGCTACATTCCTATTACTTCATAATGGCATACAAATAAGTTTAACTGAATCACCAAATATGTGATCCTAGCATTAGCCCACTTTTGTTCTTACATTTGCTGTATCTTCTATTTTCTTTAATATAGTGTTCAGCTTAATTTCAAAAGATCTTGCGATCAAGCGGAAAGGTCACTAACCATTGGTAGTTCGACCCGAGTTTCTAATCCCGGAGGTCCCTCAGCTCTTTCTTTTTTGCACATATTTACTGTAGGAAAATGTATTGTGAAAATTTCAGTTCATGAAGAAAAAATAGTTTTTGAATTTATTCTTTAAAAATTCTGCAAAAATTTTCACCTTTACCTTAGCATATCTCTTTACAAATCCCTTTAATAAGAAAAAATAAGCAAAGAAATTAACTCTGCAACTAGTTCCAAAATCATAGAGTTTATATGAATATCAATAAATTATGGATTATTTCTCATCTAGTTTTCTTAACATGTTTATTCGAAAATTTTCCTTTCACACTGTAGCATTTAACTTTATGAGATTTACTTTATGAGATTTCTATAATCATTCACTTTCTCTAGCTATGACAACTCTGCGTACCTTCTGACAAAAGTAGTCATATTTTTAACCACTGTATTTTAATTCCTGTTGATTATTAGTACATTATTTACTTGTTTCACAAGTGCACCTTTTATTTTATGCGCAGATCTATGCAAAATAGCAATAAAACTTCAGTTATGTGGATCGATTGTTTGTTTTAGATTTAAATGAAATTAAGCTTAATGTTGCTTTTAATTAACTTCTTATTAATTTAATTATATGTTTCTAATATTAATTTCATTATTTTATTTCAATTTAAATAGAAATGGGTGGTGAGAGTATTTAGATGTATGAAATAAAATTTAATGTTCTGTTTTTTGCAAATATATGTGTGTAGTAATTTTTATTTTATTTACATTTGTTTATAATTTTGCACGAATGAAAAGGATTATTTAACTGTATAAGCTTTGCTGAGAGATAAACGAGAAAACAAAATTCTATCACTAGCGGTCAAGAAAGTGTTTGATGTAATAATTCTTATATATTTTCTTTGATAGTTTTATTTATTTTCTTTCATTTATGCATTATTACTTAGTTCTTTTCAAAAATATTTTTCTGTGCCTTATGTCCGCATTTCACTTTCAAGGAATGCGTGCTCCGTGTAGGGTACATAATGCCTAATAAACTCATGATATGAAAGAGATCTAAATTCTCTTCTCATTTCTACTGTATTTTTTTACTTTCAACCCCTAAGAAATTTACTCTAGAAATCGTTTTCCATGATTTTATATTTTATACTTATTTATTTATTTTATTCATACTTTAACATTTTCTCTAATTTTATTCTTTATCACGCTAACCTGTTTTTAAGTAGTTTTCTCAATACTTTTGTAATTTAAAATTATTATATTTATTGTAACATTCATTTGTTTAAATAGAATGGATTGCAATAATTAACTTACAATTTCTGGGTAACATGAAACACGTCTTAGGAATTCTAATCGTGAAATCATTCCATACCTGCGCTTGTTAAGTAAATTCTCGATTCTTTCCTTCCTGTTTGCGTAATTTGTGTTTGGTGTTTTTTTTTTTTTTTTTTTTTTTTTTTTTTTTTAAATGCTGCTTCACACTATTTGCTATTGCAGCGTATATATATCTATCTGAAATTCACGAATTACATCTGTGAAGAAAATTGATTAGGATGGGAATGAGATAAAAATTCACACTGAATTTTGAATGAAATGCTTCACATGCATTTTTTGTTCTTTCCGATGAAATATCAGAGCAAGCCCAAAGTATCGGGGGAAATTTTGCATCCTGATCTAGGTAATTCTCGGTTATGTAATTAGTAAAGCGTGTGATGTTTGCATCCCGTGGTTGCTCTTACATCAGATCTTCAACGAAGCTATCCGAAACTTCAGTCGGTCAATTTCTGAATTACTTACTGTCCCTATATTATTGCTGCAATCCGCACTGCTGATGTTTTCGCCAACAAGTCAAGTGGAATCTACATCCTGTAATAGAGCATTCAAACCACATTTTTCTCACAGCTTCATGGGTTGCATATTCAAAATCTGCCACTCAATTTCTAGCTGAAAATTCAAATGCAATTTAGAACAGAGTTCTTTCAGTTTTTGAAACATAGTTTCGTATATTGCCGTAGACTTTCCTGTAGCAAAAAAATAGAAGTGGGATATAATGTCCATTTTCCATTGTATGAAACGTAAACATCTGGAAGGAAAACTTTTGGGCAAAATGTGAAAGTGCCATCAACAGCAAAAAACATTTTTTGGTCACATAAGATCCTTAAATTTGAATCTGTTGAAAAACAAACTATATTATTTCTATCGTCATTAATCTGAAGAAGATTTTCATGTCAATAAGATATCACTTGCATTACATTTAATACAGAATGCACAACAGAAATACATTTTGGAAGTGGAGGCAAGACTTTCCTTCTCTGTCGGTATACATATTTCTCCGAATAGAGTGAACATCATAACAAGCTAACAATATATGAATGATGAGCTGCAACATTAGTCAATTCTTTCCTGATTAACTTCTGAGGTTTCCCAGATGTATCTTCCGTTGCATTCTGTTTAGCACCGTTGGAAACAACTAGTCTAGAAATAGTCTTACAACGCTCATGATTGTGACACACATAAGATTTTGATAACACATTATTTGTCTTATCAAGATAAAGTGTTGATTTGCATTTTTTACTTGTACAACGCCATTTTTGGTACTCTGCTCTGTCCTATTCCTTATAAAATTTATGCCCTGAAAAAAGAACGAGAATTTTTCCTCTCTGACTGCGAATAAACTCCCTCATAGGTAAATATGCTTAAATAAAGCCAATTTTAATTCACGGTTGAATTTAAAACAGAAGCAAATATATTTTTTACTAAGATGTTTTTTTCTCTGGATGAAAGTCAAGGAATCGTTCGAATCTGATTGAAAATTTAGCTATTTAAGGAATATACACTGGCTTCCGGTTGTAGGGGTGAGAAAGGTCAGAGCCAATAGTTGTGCTCATGAAGAATGTCTTCTAACCCCACATGTTGTTACAAAGATAAATTTAGTGCCTGCAAGAGTAATACGAAACCTTCTGTAAGTCGTCTGAAAATTTCTTTTGTGTTATACAGCAATTAACAAAAGTAAATTTAAAGCAATGTATAAAAGAAACTAAACAAAAAATGAAACGGTTTTTCACAGACAATTCAATGTTTCTCATTCAATTAATTCAGTTCTCACTTCACGACAAGTCAAAAACGCATAAAAATTCAAAATATCTATATTAAAAATTACGAAGTAAATCTTAAGCACTTATTGCCTCGAATAAATTCCATAATGGATTAAGCATGACTTAATTCGCAGCAATAAAAGAAGGCGTTATCTTTGTTGTTGCGAAGCTTAGTTTCTCTAGATTGGCAACAAATCCACTATTCTTCTAAGTTTCAAATGTAAACACATATGGCTGCTAGGATAAAAATAGTTAGGCTTAGCCGCACTTGAACAACTTTTATAATTGTTGATAAAGTATTACGTGTAGATTTACTAAAGGCATAAAAACCTTAACCGGAATATAAGAACAGCATAAATGAATCATTTCTAAAGCAAAAAATTCTCAATTAACAACATATAAGAATTAAAAAACTGAGCTCATTGAGCCGAGTAACAGAGTAGGTATATATAATATGTATATATTTATATACTTTTGGTGCGGCCGAATGCAACCAAAAAAGGGAGGTGCACATTTACATGTTATAGCAGTCCTGTAAACAAAATTTCAACGTTCTGAGGCTACTCATTTTTGAGTTATGCGAGATATGTAGACGCATACGTACGTACGTAGAGATACCATGAAAAAATCTCTTCTGAATCCATTTTAAATCAGTTTTATAATTCGTTTGGGGAAATAGAGTCCTTTATTCTGTCCTTACGTACAGATGTCACGTAAAAACATCGTTAAATTGCATTCAATAGAGGTCAAAATGGATATTTTCGTTGAAATATGGTAACCAAAATTTTTCGTGATTACAATACTTCATTTACAAGGATGCAAAAAGTATAAATTAAAACGACCCGCTAATGTTATTCAGATATTTCCAAGTATATTACACAAACTTTTGCATCCCAATTTTTAGTTTTTGGTTTAAAAAAATAAGCTTTTATTTATTGAGAGGCCTGATTGATTATATTAATTTGCAGTACTGTTTATCTAATTCTTTTCTTCTAGATAAATTTTAGAAAAATCTTCTTAACATAATAATTTAAATTTATTTAAAACTTATACGTCAGTGTTCCAAACGCTAAACTAGTAATGTTGTTATAATAGATTTCATGCTAAGTTTTTTTTTTATTTATTTATTTAACTATTAATTTCTACAAACATTTGCATGATTACTACTTTAATTCACAAAAACTATTTCTAGCACACTTTGATATGGAATAATCTTTTGCACATCAGTGAACTATATTAAAGTTTCCAGTCTAGTTCAGACATCCTGACTAATATCGATGCAATTTATTAAAAAATATATATAATTGGTATGCTTTATAATTATTTAATTTATGGTATTATTATAATATTCTTTGCTGTAATGTAATTAACGAAAGATGTTTGTAATGCTAATATGTATGTTTACTCTAATACCTTTTATTTTCTTTGTTAGATCTCGCATTTATTACTATTATTCAAGTAATTAGCCTGCTTGTTAGATATTCTTTACTTGTTCATGTGATATGAAATTCTATTTGTTTATTTTTATCTTCCGCTCAGCTACAATTGGCTTGGAAAAGTAAAATTGTAACCCTGTAGTTCCCCGGCAGGAAACGGGGGAAGAAATTTTGATTCGCGCAGTTGGACTATACCCAGACGGGAGGGAAGACGTTTTTATTCGCGCAGTTGGAGTACAACCGATTCGCAGAATCAAGTCATTTAAAAGGCAATCAATAAATTTTTATTAAAATCGTGTTTAAATGTGGTAGATTGGTGGAAGAGTACTATAGATAATAAAGGTTTGAATAAATTATTGATATTACTGATTAAATAAATCATTAGCATGTAAAACCTGTTGTTTTTATTTCTTATTGTTAAAAAAGAAAAAATCATACTCATTAAATAGAAATAAGTGACAGGGATTTTGCAAACGATGTGTATAACTTTGATGTCCTGTACAAAGAAAAATCAAGACTCTTCTTTCTTTTTTTCTTTTTATAGCAAAGAAAACTGGCAACTGTGAAACTTTGGTAGCGGTGTGATAACTTCATGCTGTGATGAGTAGCAGAGGAAGCAGGTCCAGTAAACATAAATAGGATCTCCGTCCTGTTTCGATTATTAAAATTTAAACTTTTTTTGGTAGGTAATACCGCGGAATTATGTACAAGATAAAGATCACATCTATTCATGATATACGAACATACATAACCGTAGCCTTCGAACATGTCACAACTGACGTTCTGAATTCTATAAGAACTGGAAAACCATTTGGACTTCTCACATGCGACCAAAATACATATGCGGAAATCTATTAATTAAGCTGCACAAAACGTGAACAATATTTCTACCTTTGGAAATATAAACAGTTCTTTACTGCATTATATAGTTTTTTTTTAAGAAAAACCTGAGGCTGTATGCATCATTTCTATGACACCCTCTGTATATCAGTCATATTTTCGATAAAAATCATAGCGGTAACTATCAGCTTTTCTTCTGTTGTTAGAATATTCCAGTATTTAAAACTGTTTTAGTAAATACATCTTTTTTCATATCTGTTAAACAAAATTTTAAATTACTTTTTCATTCACATCATTCGAACTTTACAATAGATATCTCATTATTATAAAACTTAATCCCATATAACGAAAGCAAAAAATGATTATTAGTTTTTTCTCGTTTTTATTGGAAAATTTCTTATTGATTCAATTTAGATTTCTGCTATCGTATCCTTATTGCTAAAAACAAATTTCGAGCAAAAAATAAAAGTAATTTTAAGTATTGTATATTTTTAAATAAAAGTAATTTGCATTATTAATTTAATAAATTAAATCATTAACACAATACTAAATTTTTGATAATACGGTACATTTTAATTTTATATAACTTAACTTGAAAATAATTTATTTTTATTTATTTATGACGACAAATATTTTAAAAATTTTGTCGTATTCTTAATTTTGTTGGTATATCAATTTAAAATCATCCTATCTGCTCCCGTATTCATCATTTTTTTTTTTTTTTTTGTTGATTCAGTTTTAGTCAAAGAAATTTGAGATTTCACTGCTTAGTAAAAAAAGCATCAAAGGGATAATCATTGGTGTAATCTAGATACTAAAAGTCCTTTGTGGTTATCATACAGTTTCCTTTGACTCATTCTAACGGAAACACTATTAAGCCTAAACTCTGAAGCAGGATTTCACATTTTAATACGCGAAAGCAATAACTAGATTTTGGGGCGAATTTTTCAAATAACAATAATTAAGTTGGAGGACGATTTGATATTTTTAAGTGTTCGGTGTCAACTTTTTATCAGAGCTTCATATAATTGCGCATTGTTGTGTGTGACTTATCTCACATTTCTGACAGTAAAATCATAACAAGCGCACGAAATTCATCGTGACAAGGAGTGCACGACTGTTCCTGCCTTTGGCAAGAGCCTTGAGCACCACACAGATGACAGAACGTCTTCGCTCAGTTTCGCCCCCAATTTTGAGCAAGAGCACTCCGCGTAACGTGTCCGAAGATCTCCCACCCTTCTTCCCCTAAAACCAACCTCTCGAGAGGACTTTCGGCTCGCCGCATAATTATAGTGACCCCCTGCCGCATGGACACTATACATTTACACACGTCCATGCTTTCTCCGGGATTCGAACCCGAGCCCTTCAGTACCGCAATAGGCTCCCCTAACCAGTAGACCGTCTGGGAATTATTGATATCAGTAAGGAAATTATAGAATTTATATAAATCAAACTGAATATCAAATTTTAGAATTCGGTATTGAATGATTCAAAGTTAACTCTTCTCTTCAAAGGGAATTTTCGAGTAATTTCTATTTCTCCCTTCCGTCTCACGCTGTTCAGTGTCATGGCTTATGAAAGTTCCGCCCTGTACATAAATTATGAAGTCTGCGTCTATTTTCACACTTAATATATATGAATTAAAAGGTTCAAGGTTCAAAAATAGTGGTTGCTATGTAAAACTGTATGGTTTCATTACTTTGGAACTAAATAATAATAAAGAAGACTCAAATCACAAATTCATGGGTTATTCAAATTCAGTTTTTCTGAACACTTTTAAAGTAAAGATTCGTTTAAAATCATTAACTAAAGCTGACATATTCCTGTTGATTTAAGAAGGTGCTTCAGAGGAAAGCTTCAATTCATGAATAAGAATTTTTCATTAACTTAAGCGTAAGATAAGTATTTTAAAATATGATACAGAGTCCAACAATAATTAGTGGTAAAATACGTATTAAAAATTATTTTCTAAACTAAATTTCGTACTTGTTAAAGCGAAATTCTAAGCCGTTTAGGTTTAATTAATAAGTGCGAAATGGGTGTGGCTCAACCGTTTCGGGGCTCGTAAGATTTCATTAAAGCTTTATCTAATTCTCTAATGAAAGTATTCGTTTTTTTATTTCATTGTAAGAAGAGTATTGCTCTTAGCTACATGAAATTTCTAATATTTTTAATTATGAAATAAAATTAATATTGGTTAATGTAGAATATATTCATTTCAGAAATTAAAAATTAAGTATAATTTGTAGTCATTTGTCTTATTTAAATACTGTCCTGGAATTCTCAAATTTAACAGTTCATCAGGGAGGTTGTTGTCCGTGAAAGATTGCGCATTCCTGCATTAATCATATTAAAAAAGATGATTTTGAATTCATGGAAAACTCGTATTTTAAATTTCAGATAATTTTATTAACAGAAAAGAGCTAAATTACTTCGGAATAATGCACGATTGAGAAGTTACTTTCTGTTCTGTTGAAATCACCATAGAATTTTGAGCTGTGATTAGAATCAATCTAAAATTGAATTTTACCTCATTTTTGGTTTAAAGTTAATAGAAAGAAAATAGTACAGACAAAAGTAAACAAAACAGCAAATACCTAAACTATGCTTAGGGAATGCATGTCTTCAAAATAACTTGCTGACCTTCAATTTATACAGGTTTGCTAATCGATTACAACTCAGTTTGGATGAAAAGAAAGTATCCTTGCTATCGTGTTAAGCATGTAAACCGGCAAAAGAAATGCAGTCTGTTTTTAGTTTAAAGCCTAAGTGTTTACGGATGAGTAGACTGATATAGAGCTAGAGAAGAGACGTTGATATAAAAAAAAAAAAGAGAGAGAGAGAGTAAGGAAGGAAATAGGAACTTCTGCATAATGTATTACATTTCAACTGCAAGTACATAAAATTTTCAGCTTATTACAACAACTGACAGGATCAAGTTTCTAGGTCTTTACATATTTTATATTAATTCATATCATCGGCATCATGATAAAGCTGCGAATCTTCAAAAGCTTTATTTCAATGAAACGTGCTTCCAGACTTAAAAATTGCCTATAAACGCATTTGAGAAAAGTCGCGCTGTATAGGTCAACATAAATATTTGGAAAAAAAAATTGGAGGGGAATGTATGTGTTAAGCATTTGCAACAGAAAAACTGAGTTCATTTTGAGTGGAAATGATTAATTGCTTATTCCTCAGTTGTTCCAAATTTGGTCTTTATTTTGTCAATAAATTTGAAATCATGAAATTTTTGACTGGAAATCCGACATTAGTTATTACTATTAGATTTAAATTTTTAAGCTTTTTGTTAAAAAAAAAAATTAAATAGACTCTAAAGAGACAATTTTTCTTTACATTACAATGACTCTGAATAGAACCATCTTCATCAGCAGCAGCAACGGAATAAGAATGTTGTTGTGTCTTACTAGCTGACTTGTCTGATAGTAACAATAAAACAAGCCCACGGAATTCATAGTGGCAATGAGAGCAAGACTGCTCCTGTCGTTGGCTAGTGCCTTGAGCACCATACAGATGACAGTACGACTTCGCTCAATTCCGACCCAGTTTTGATGAAGAGCACTCTTGGGGGGAGCGGCTCCGAGGGTCTCCCATCCCTCTTCCCCTGAAACCAACCTCTTGACAGGACTTTCGGCTCGCCGCATATTTAGAGTGCCGCAAAGATACTATGCATTTACAAACATACATGCCTTCTCCGGAATTCGAAACCTGGCCCTTCAGTATTGCAGTAAGCTGCCCTAACTATTATACTGTCTGGGAGGCTAAGGATAAAAATATGTTTATGCATTTTGAGCATCTGTTTAATTATTATTTCATCACTCTTCAGATTTTTTTCCCAAGAGGTAACTTAAAAGTATTCATTTATTTAAAACTTTCATGAAAAATTTACATCGCATCCGTGAAATCTGTAATAATTCAATTTTAAAATTAAAGAGTGTTAGCGTAATCTCTATAAAAGAAGCATATGAAAGCGCATGAAATGATGATGGCGATTGTTGTCGGCCAGGAGGGCTGCATGGCATTCTTATTACTTTACCATCCGGAGCAACTTAAGTAGTCGGAATAAGCCTCTTTCCGAGCGTTCGAACTATGTCGCATTTTAGCTAAAATATGTTTGGACAAAGAAACTTGATTAAAAACAGAATCCTGGTTTTTTAACACCCTTTATTTTCCATATTTCCCTTATTTATCTTTTATTCGAATAGTTGCACGGAGTTTTTCGATAATTCAAGCTATCTAAATGATGCGACGTTTTATGGCATATACTGAAACAAAGATTCTCAGCCGATTGGGGGGGGGATTTTATAACTCGAAGAGGCGAATGAGGTCAGCCTTATTTTTAACTGTTAAGTACTTAGTTTTAGTTTATGAATATAAAAAACGACTTTTATTCAAAATTCGTATTTATCAATATTTTGTGTACTTTTTTCTGTTTACTTAAACACATTAAAAATAATATAAACCTAAGTAAATGAATTTTTTATATTCATTTTAATCTGAATGAAACTATTGGGGAGAAAGAGAAATATGTTTTATATGTAGTTTTACCAGCAACTGAGTGATTGAAGACGAAAAACGATCGCGTAATCGGCGTCGGATTTTCTTGCTTGTAACTAACAGGTAAACGGAAAAGTTTTCGAAGTTTTCTCAATGTGCAGCATAAAAACAGAAGATTTCTTAAGAAAGTCCTTCAAGATCTTCCTTACAAGGACATTCTGCTCCTAGCAGGTTAGGTAGATAGTGTTTAATCGGCTTATCCTCTACGCAGGTAGGCGTAATGCACTTTGCTATAATTAAATGATGCATTCTAATTTATACAATTTAATTTAATGCAGTATTTAGATTAAAATGAGAGCAGCAGAAGGGAAAGTTACATGGACTATTCATATGTACATCAAACTCTCATTTAAGCAATCAATATTTTACTTTTCTAAATTCATAACTAAACTTCGAGAATTAATATATATATTTCATAACCTGAGAAATCGAAGCTTAAGTTAAAAAACAATTGTACTTTAAATTACAGTTTAAAGTGCGAAATTTTGCGTAGCCAATACGCAAAAGCATTTCGTCGCGCAGTGAGTAAAAAAGAAGACGTTTTGATATTAAGCATTGCACATACTGAAGTCTTTAACTCGAAAAAAGCAAATATCTTCATAACTGATCCAAATTACAGTCTATTTCTTAATGGCAATATAGGAAAGAAGTTACAGTTATGCCTAAATATTATTAAGCTAAGAAAATCGTTTAAAGTTTACATCCGAAAGACCTATACAAGCAATAACATCATAACCGAATTGAAATATTCATTAGAAGAAGCCTTTAAATTCTTGGTAGAAATTCTGTTTTGCAAGCAATGTCATAATCCTTAAATTAAACTCTTGTGTGCAATTTTTCAATAAACAATTTTTAGGTTTTTCCGTAGCCGAAATCTTACACCATCTCTTCAATTGGTTTTTAATTACTATTCCAAAACTTGCGTCTCTTAAGGGGAAGGAAAGGAAGACCTTTCTTTTCATTCTAGAAGTGGAACTTTTTCTTTCTCTTTTCTTTGTCACTTCCATTTTTCACAGGAAAGGGTGTGAAGTGCTGAGTCTTCAGTTGTTGTTTATGGGGAAATATTTCCGGCTAATTTCTTGGTCCAGATGATGACTAATTTCAGAAAAAGTGCTCTCAAGCTGGCCTCAGAAAGAAGCATTCAGGTTGTTACCACACGTTTTACTAATCATCTTGAAAACCCCACGCCCTACCTGAACCTACGAGAAATTAGAGGAAAGGATTTCGTGGGAGTTTTGTATTCTATTTTACGTCGAATGACCCGGATTGAAGGCCATCTATGCATTGGAATAAGAATGTGGGATTGAAAATAGCAAGCTTAATTTCTTCGGTGTTGATTTGGAGCGGGGAGAGATTTGTAAAATCTCTTGATATTTCAGTTATAACTGGAAACTTTTAACTGTCTGAGTAGTAGCTTTCAAACCCCCAACAACTTGATATAAATAAAACACATGAGACAACTATTAAGCTTTTCTTTCTTATTGACTAATTTTTCAAAATTTTGTATAGAAGTGCTATTATGGAGTGCTTAGATTTTACAGCATATTATTTCAAGATTATCGAGAACAATTTGCTCTAATGGGAAAAAAAAATGTTAAATGCATCTTTTTAATAAGTTATTTGAATAATTTTATCACTCTTATATTTCAAAAATTCTTATTTTACATCTTTCGTTATTACTCATGATGTTTCTGACAGTGACAGTTCATTTTAATTTGAATTTGAATTAGATTATTCTATATCGCGAAAAAATATGCGAATGTTATCTAGATAAGCTCCATCTTAACTTTGATCTAAAGTACTGCAGATTCGGTTATTTGAATATGACAAGGCATAAGAGGGTTATATGCTTGAACGGTGTCTTCGTGGAAGACTTTCTAAAGGAAACTTGCTCATATTTACATTGCATATGTGAAAAACAGCACAGCCGTTCATGCTGCCAACCAGTCTGCCCGGGATCGAATCCTGGTCAAATTCTAGTATTCCGCAATCTTAATCATTCATCCACTGGTGGGCCTGAAAGAATTCCCGGGACATTGAATTTGAGGGATCAAGTCTCTTTTTTTTCTACCACATTTCTAATTTGTCAACATTAATACCCTTCCCCTCCAAAAAAAAATCATTAACTGCTGAAGTTCTTGTTTGCAGATTTAGAAAATTGTGATCATATTGCAATTCAAGATGTTCCTATTTGAAATTAAAACGAATTAATGAATAAAGAAACTGTAACATTACATACAGTGGGAAGTTAAATGGGGCTCTCCCGAAACCTTTGTTAAATTTGTTTCATTTCATTCCCTTAAAACAAATAAATTTGTACTATGTTAAAAACGAAAGGAATTTGAAGAATAAATACTTGAAGGCAAGAATAAATATCACAAATTATAGCTAGAAATTTATTGAACTGCCTTGTGATGTCTTTACATAGCAGATTACTACAGCAAAGTGAGTAAGAAAATTAAAATGAAAATGACGAAGAGCTCAACAATGAAAAATTAAAAAAGCGAATTTTAATGTTTAGTATCTAAAAACATGGACATGAAAGAAGTAACAGGCTTGCTTCCAAAGGAGATAAAAAAGATACAAACACTTGAATTTAATATTAAAACTTAAAATAAAAATTAATGATTTTTTTGGGCTTAGTCATGTTAAAAGTCAAACTTTCGCGCTTAGTCAAGCTAAAGCGTCAACGAGACTGTCGCTATTAGTAGTACTGCTGAAAATGAACGAGCTTTCAGATCCGTAATCAATATTTCTATAACAAGATTGTTACTCTACAATGTATTTCAGATTTAATGATAATGCCCTTAACTGAACGGAATTTAATCCTAAACCTTATGTAAAAATATCTTTGAAAAATGTTTTCTCGGGGCATTAAGGAATCATCCGATAAGAAACAAGGAAATAATGTGTGGCAATTTCTAGCACAAAACTGTCCCGCATAGTATAATTTACTCGTGTACTTATTTTTTTAAATTATATTTGTTTTTGAGCTTTTAAAGACTTTTATTTTAGAAGTTTAATCATTCACAACTATTTATGCTTTTTAATTCTATAAAAAGTAAAACATTTAATTAGAAACTTTTATTTGGCTTTTCTGGTGTATAAAGTATGAGCCCTTTTATAAAAATTTCTAGAACCCACCACTAGTTACATCGTTTCATAATTTTTTTTAGTTTTGATTATTAAAAAGGAAGTGCACTATGTCTAAAAATTCGCAAAAGATATTTTTTTAACTTAAAAAATTATTATCTAGTCTTATTCACAGTAGCATCAAGATCATTTCCTTCGCTCCTTCCCAAAGCTCGAAAAATACATATTCATTTATTCATAATTTCTAGAAATTATGATTACATTTAAGCCGATATTGCAAAACACCAAGAAGGCTTTCTGCTTTGGAAAGGGATGCTTTCGTCGAGGTATTTCCACGGTGAATCGGCGAATCCGCTGGTACAGTAAGACCCCGCTTAACGCTGTTTCGTTTAGCGCTGTTTCGGTTTAGCGCTGTTTCGGTTTAGCGCTCTTTTATTTCAACCCGGGGATTCTCCGAAATTGTGCGCAGCGCTAGGTTTCCAAATAACATATCCGAAACAGTGTAGTTGTGTTTCTTGCTTTGTGGACGCATTTTTATCATTTGAAACATTTGTTGACATTATTGTAAGTTTAAATTTATATAATACTATAACGATTAATACAGTGACAAATATTATGATCTTTAGTTTTTATCATGGGTGATAATAAAAAACAAGAAAAGAAAGCAACCAGAAAAAGCATTTCACTGGAAACTCAAATGCAAGTGATTAGAAGATTAGATTCTGGTGAACGTCAATCTCAAATTAGTGCTGCATTGATTTTGGCAACTTCAACAATAAGGACAATTCTTAAGAATAAAGAAAAAATACTGTCATCGGCAACTGCAACTACGTCAAGCTCTGCAACTAGAATTACCCGTTCTAGAAATAACATTATAGAGGAAATGGGAAAACGACTGTCTATATGGATTGACGACGAAATTGAACGCAATATGCCATTAAGCCAATCTATCATAATGCCTTCTTGACAAAAAGGCAGAAAATTGGAAACCCAGAATAGACTGAATGATCTGACTGAGAATTTTATTTGTTTTTAAAAGTATATGCGTTTATATTGTTTTTATTTTTGTAAGAAATAAATGTTTGATTTTATTTTTATTAAAAAAAGCATTATTAAATTTAATGCCTAACCATTTTTTATCCGTCTTCCCCTAACACCACTATTTACATGTTAAGATAGCCTCGCTTAGCGCTGTTTCGCATTACGCTCTACTTCGATGGAACGTATCCCCCGCGTTAAGCGGGGTCTTACTGTATTTACGTTACACATTACGTATTTACGTTACACGGTGCGTTAGGCTATACTCCAGGAACCAATTACGGAAAGAAGTATCAGTGTTCAATAGTCTTATTCAATCGACCATTGAGCTTTTTTTTTTTTAAGAAGAGATTTGAAGCTTCTTGTACTGGATTTTAATGAGGAAGAGGGTAAGCAATAATTGTTATTTCTATTTTTCCATGGAAAGTGTAAGATTGATAAAGTAAAAGCTATTATTTGAAATTACAGTGCATAGCAGTGCTATAGATAATATCAGCGATATTAAAGACGTCCTCTGTTTGCGCAACAATTGGAAACCAAGACAATGTTAAAAATCTGAAATTGTGTGAATACGAACTCATTTCTTTTTTAGCTTTCGAATGTCCAAAAACCATAAAGGAGCGTATTGTGTATCACTTGCGATTGCTAAATAGCAAACATTTTGTATACAAATGTACAATGAAACTAACAGAAGATTGCTTTTTAAATTTACGATGGTATAGTTGTTAGCGAAAGCTGACTCGAAACCAAGGATGTAAGTTTGACTTCCACAGAAAACTTGGCTATTTGTATTTACGTTTTTCCTCCTTTCTCTCGGATGCAGTATGGCTCTACCCTTTGCAGTGCAGCCTAGGCAATGATCTCTGTGATGAGCTGGCTAAATAATTAACTGCAGACTGAGTGCTTTCAAGCAAGTGAGCCGCTAAGCCCCCAAAAGTTTTTTGATAATGAAGTTACAAAATTGTAAATGTAAAGTTAATAAAGTTCCATAATATTAGAAGGGCAAAAATCATAAACTTTATATTTGTCATCATTTAACGTTATACTCACAGTGTTTTCACTTTGCTTTGAAGAAGAGGAACCATTGCCATCTCTGTTGAAATGCGAAGGATTTTTTTAAAAACTTGCGTCAGTCTAAGACTGAATTCTGAATAATTTGAAATGGCTTGTCGAAAGACAAGATTATTTGTCAGTTTTAAGAGCTCTAGTTAAAAAAGTAAAAATCATAAAAGAAGACCGTGCAGAATTGGAGAAAGGCCTGTTTTTAAGATTCCTTATTGATTGCAATTTGCATGCTAGTATATAAAGCATATTCATCATTTCTGTTTATGAATAGTAAAAGTACTGTATTGTCATAATTATTTCATATTTATTTTAAAGTAGCAGTTTCATATTTATTTCAAATATATCTATACATATTAAACTAAACCTTCTCTTCTGATTTATGATCTTAATTTAGTCCACATTTTTTTATTAAGTGTAAAGAAATAGGCATGCACAAGCATTTTTTTTAAATATACGAATCTGCTAAATAGAGCTATAATTATTAAGCACTTATTTCTTTCGTAATTCATTATTTGGTGTCACAAAAAACTCATAATTTCTAATTTTACTAATATGAAATTAATAGCTTTAAGTTTTTAGGGTATATGCTCATCAGCGCCGAGTGATAAAGTCGCTGAATACTGGTAGCTCAACCCGGTTCAAATCCTCGATGAACGGGTTGGTTACAGGAGAGTTTTCGTGGTTTTCCACATGTGTAACAAGAATACGAGCCAGTTTTCCTTAAAAGGTTGTCTTCGAAGGCATATTCCTCCTCTCTTAAGTATATAACCTTTTTTGCATAATTTTTCTTTGTATGCTCATATTACATATTTTTATAGTTTAGCATTTTATTTAAAGTTTAACCGTGTGCTAGATACGTGGCTTCTATAGATTATTCAGAAGATTTCAGAGCACTGCACTTTTAAAAATTAAACATATAATAAATCCTGATACATGAGAAGAGTCAGAAACTCGTTAAACTTTCTTCGCACATTACAAATGTCCGTGTGTGGCCCGTTCATAACATGATATTCATACAAGCGTAATCGAATTTGGACCATTTCTTTTGTAGAAATGTTTCAAATTGTATTCCTCTTTCAATGCTCATCATAGCAGGACTGATAGATTCTCTGAGCTTTATCAGTGGCGCTGGTAGTACGTACGAAGAGGAAACGAAAAAAAAAAAAAAAAAAAAACATTAATGTACCATTAAACAAAGAATCCACATGGTCTTAAATCTATAGACCTAGGGCAACATGTTGCAAAAGGTGTACACGAGACTTGATTGCCTCCTGAAAGCGTGTTGTGTGAATAACGCGGCACACACAGAACGTTTGCAGCGCATGAGGAAAACTTGGTAGACTTCAAGTTCTTTTCTTCACGTATAAAGTCATTAGAATTTTTTCGATATAAAAAAAACTGAATAAATTCGCAGTGCCCTCACCAAGATTCGAAATCCGCGCTTCTCGGTTACGCCTCGGGCCTGCTTCTAGCTACTCTTCGAAAGCACGCGGAAAGAAGGGAGAATTTACGTAATATACATCCCTTTCAAAGGGCGACTAGGGATAAGGGGACCCAATTGCCAAATCCTGGTGGTGATGAATTCTGATGGTCGACTATTTTTTACTTTGAGCGCCACTTGCAGTCTTGTAGAATTTTTTTCGAATTAGGAAATTGAAGAAATCCTCAATGCTCTCGCCAGGATTTGAACTCCAGACCTCCCGAATGCGCGTCGGGCGGGCTTCCAGTTACATCACGAAGGCACACGGAAAACGGAGAGGAGGAAGAAAGTATCTTACACATGTACCAACTCTTACTGTAGGTATAAAAAACGTTTAAAAACACTGTGTTCTGAAATCTGATTAATTTTTTATAGTAGGTCTGTATTTGTGTTATTGTCTTTACTTTAATAGATTCTAAAATGTTTCTTAGTCGCAAAATCACATCAGCATCCATTTTGCACGCTTCGTATCTTATTCATATCACAGAAAGCAGGATAACTGTCTACGTCATCAAGAGATGTAAGCGCAAGGAAAGAAATGATTGTTTAGCCGAAGAACTGTAGTAATTTATTACACATTTTACGACTTGTTTAAGGCCTCAGAGTGTGTAACATCGTATTCGAGAGTTATTGGTTGCAATAAAAATCTTGTAGGCGGCTTTTTCAAACGCACTTTAGAGAAAGAAAACGGACCGTGATTATTCATGCTTTTGAAGTATTAGATTTGAAGTAAAAGAAATGATAATAATAAGTTTATTTAAAAGAAGAAATCTTTAGGTTTTACATTTATCATCAAGTTCATAATAAACTTCAATTATTATTAATAAAAATATCTCGCAGAACAATATTACCATAATTACGTTAATGCTTTTTATACCAAAGCGCTCATCTGAAAGAATGTGCGAAGGATAAAATCTTTCAAGCTGACCATAATCTGACATTTTTAACGTAACCTTTGTACACCACTCCTGCTTCACTAAGAAGCAACTGTGGAGATTTTTAACATAAGACAAAATATATTAGTTCAGATATCTAAGGAAGAAAAAACTTACATGACAAAATCTGGAAATTGTAATTATCTTATTCAGAACTTGGCAATGTACCGTGTTGCATAGTTTCATTTTCTAAAAATACGTATTTTATTTATGTGCACTGTTTTAAATTTTCATTAAATAGCTGAAAAAAATTCAGAAGTTTGTTTCGTGTTTTATAACTTTTTTTTTTTTTTTTTCCTTAAACTTAAGTGCAAATTGCCTTTAAAATTCTCTTTCTGTTACTTTATTATTGTACTTCGAATAAATTTCGTATATCCTCAAAGGCAATCATTTTAGTTCATGCTCCCTACATCCTACTTTTATGGTGTTTAAAAAATATTTAATAAGTATTTTAATATTTCACATTTAAAACTTTTTTTTTAACTAAGAATTAGATGCAATTTTTTCAAGTTTTTACGCTCACTTTTTAAATATAAAATAAAAGAATTTAATTGTAATGAATTCCAATCTTAATTAAAGCCTTTCATACATATCAGATTTCACAATTTTCTACATGGATAAAAAAATATAGTGAACAAAGTTAAATGAATTCTTGCTTCAAAAATAAATATGCTTGTGATTGTTAAAACACAGCTGAACACAGTTGTACCACTAAATTTTTAATAATCAAATTTTTTTTCGATTTTATTATATACATTTCATAAAACATCTAGTTTTAGATTTTGGCCGATGCACAATCTAATTAGATGAAAATACCCGGTGATAACGCGTTAATTTCAGTATTTAATCACGTAACCTTTTCAGTTATTGTTCTCAAATATGCAAAAAAGCTATGCATATGAATAACAAATGGTGAGCGCTCAGTGTCATACTCCAACTTTATTGCTAACGTCAAGTGAAAACTATGTCTCTGAGTATCAATATGTTTAGTAATTGTGATGAATTATATTTCCAGATGCTGAAATAGCTTAAGAAAAAAGAACTTTTATCTAAAGCAATTCTGAAATTTTTACTTTAGAGGTTTCACATCCTCAACAGCGTATGACGTCTCGTCGGAGAAGTGCATTTGAACAGGCAGCTGGATAGCCGACCTCTCCGCCCCGAAAGTCCATCTCCCAGACCTTTTATGAGTCATTTTTTCGCCGCAACGACTCACCTTTATTCCATCTAACTTCTCAGCGATGAGTGTGTTGCAACAGGAAATGCTCCAGGGGGCGAACAACCTGTTGTGCGCTCTTGGCGACGAAAAGCGCTCTGCGCCAACTTATCTTAAGATTCGAGGTCGTAAATAAAGGATAACCTGCCTATAACAGTTTTTTCTATTGTTTTGCTTCCTGTTTGTTTTTTTACCGTTTTGCTCTATGTGTGAACGTTATTTATCTAGTTTGAAATTATCTTCCACAAAATACCATGGAATCTTAGAATTTATTTCTATAAACAGTGTGCGTTCTGTAATCGTTCAATAGTAGAATAGAATTTTTATGCTATAAAAAAGCACGTGGAACGAAAATCATGTTCTGGGATAATAATGCTATGCTTAGTGTAAAGAATCATTCACCTTTTGGGGAAGTAGCAGTTTAGTATCAAAGAACATAAACATGGGAACACGAGAATAAAAAATCTAGTAAAGTCCTGGCAGTTTCATCTTGACTTATGTAAATATGATGGGTATTTTAAAGAAATTATGACCAATACAATTTTGCTTTAAAAAAATTTGGATGGCAATATTATTAAATGCAAGCTACCTTATCAAAAACGTTAATGAGAAATTCACGACGAGCTTCATTCTCTAAGGCAGTTTTGCTAACAAAGGACATGTATTTGAAGATGATAAATAAAACACAAGTTGCTCTTAATATGCTGCATGCCAGACGTTAAGGATGCATCAATAGAGAATATAAAATCTAGAAACCTTGTATTTTAAAAGGCACGCCAGGATGCGGCTATTTAAGATACATTAGCGTGTGTCGGTATGCAGCTATTGAATATATAACTTTATTAGTAGCAGTGTGTTACCGATAACCATGTATAACCTTAAGCAAGTATTACCGCATCTGCATCTGGAAATCTGATTATTCATCTAAAGGAAAAAATGCGAAATTCAACTCCCGAATATTTAAAATTAATATTCCTTTCGAAGACCAAAGCTGAAGAAAACATCATATTAGACTCTGTAAGGAGAAGAAATATTTTTTTTTTTGATTTAAATCTTAAATATATGATACAACAAACAATTTATAATACAACAATCTGTACGTAATAAGTTTTTTACCTTTCTCAAATAGTAACGGTAATGTTTGATGAGCTAAGTGCACGGTAAAAGAAAAATTGCTACATTTGAAACACAGTACTTGTAACCCATGCCTACCTTCCACAGAATCAAGTCATCGTCGTAAAACAAACACTTAAATTCGGCATATACACTACGGTCCATGAAGAACATTTTTCACTATAATGTTGATTACAGAAGATAGTTGTGTATAATATTTTTGAGAAGTGGGCTTAGAGCAAAACACCGTCCTTTAAAAATATGAAGGTTTAGCCTAAATGTTATTGATCAGCTTATGGACTATACCAGGATAATATACCATACCAGAATATATTCCAGTCCCCGTTAAAACATTATTAACATTTTACTTTCAAGTTACTTCAAAACATCTTTCAAAATATAACTTACCAGTACGGATTCACTCTTTTAAAATAATTCTACATTAATTAAACTTAGGAGATAATATAATCAATTAATCAATATTGTTTAGGAAATAAATTATTATTATTATATATATATATATATACTATATGTGTGTATACGTGTGTGTGAAAGAACAATAATCTTATCCAGTCAGGCTTTGAGAAAATGTACTTGTGTTATCAAATATATGTTTATACCGTTCTCGTCTCACACCACTGATATTATGGTCTTTCAGATGCTTCCCATAGATAATAAATGACTTTTATGTCTAATACTGTGAATAATTTTTATCTGTCACACAATAGAATGATTCGACAAAAATATTTCGCTCCAGGAAATGATAGAATATTTTTTGTTCTTAACTGATTAGATGAATATAACGTGAGCCATAAAAATTTCGAAAATGTATTATTTACCCAGTCTTTGAATTTTTTTTAAAGAAATATTTAGTAATATATAGTCTGTAATTTTCAAGTTTATCAAAAAGCTCAATGACTATAATTCAATAAAATCAAATTTTCATTTGAAAGATTTTATATATTTTTTGACTGAAGCTAAGAAGAAGTAAAGCTTTATTAGATTTTCTTATCTTTTGTTTAAGTGAACAACGCTGTTTAAAAATTTTCATTAATTTCTTCTAAGTAATTATCTCGTTAAGTGTTAAAAATTGATTTTTTAGTTGATAGGTGTTTTAATGTAAATAAAAGAAATATATATTCAAACTCTATTAAGAAAGGAATTTTATATTATTTTTAAATTCAACTTTTTTGTTGAATCTTTACCTTGGCTGATATTAAATTAGATAAATGTAATATCAGCCAAGATAAACTTTTATTGCGACAAAGTAGCTAATATTTTCAAATTTTCTTGTAATCAGTATGAAAATAAATATCAATTAATATAATATTTTTTAATTAAAACAAATCTAGATATTAATGCTATTTTGTATGTTTCTTCTCCGTTCTTGATATCCTCACTTACAACCTTAAACTTCCAGTCTTCTAATCTTTGAAAGTATGCATCTGTTAATTTGGAATTAATTATTAACTGAAAATGTATTTAATCTTAAAATTATAATTGTATTATTTGATATTCCTCTTTGATACCTTTCGGGAGCTATAACAGCGCCTTTTAAAATTAATTACTTTTAATTATAATAAATCTTTTTTATTTCATACTACTCTTTTTTGACTGAAGAGAGTTGTCAGTGTTTTTACTTTCCTGCAGTAATGTGTTAATTATTGCTAATTCGAAAATATAATGACATTTCAAAGAAAACTGTTTAATCAGACATTCATTTTAAATCAATTTCGGAAATGTGACCGTCAATATAAATTAATGACCTTAACCTATGAGGTTTGTAAATTAAAACTTTTCAAACTAAACTGTTTGAAAACCTAATTTTTATAAATTTATTTTTATACTTGCTTGCATGTTTTTGATTTCTCAGAGCATGAAATTTACTTTATCGTGTCATTTGTATTTTAACTTTTCGCTACTAACATTTTGTCTCGAACATTCTTGAATCATAATTTTTATGCCTATCAAACAATAAATTTCAAGCTTAGAATATTAGTATTCTCAGTTGAATCATTGTTTTTTTATTTTGTAAAATCTATTAAATTTCAAAACTATCACTGTCCATTTCAGATTTTCTTCTGCTTGTAAGGATTTTATCTTAATAAATTAAACACATGAGTGTGCTTTAACTACTTTCTGCCTTGTTATTGAGCTTCACAATAAAAAATACGCTAATTTCTTTGGAGTACTAATTAGATTCATGGTAAAAATATTTATTTTATTGAGATTTATTGAAGCTCAAATACTATTTCTATAATATCTTGTCCGTCTCCTTTAAATGAATATTTATTCATAATACATAAAATTGTTCAAATTCACTAGAATGATTATTCTTCAAACGTCATCAACATTTGAATATCCTTGTATATATTTACATGGCTATCTTGAGAGAAAATAGTTTTTTTCTTATTGGTCATAAATGTTACTAATTTTTATCATAATTTTCAGGGATCATTTAAAGCAAATGTACTAGGAAAGAAAAATTAATTTTTTGGCTTCTGCAATACTCTACTTTCCGTTATCCAATTTCTGTAATCCAGTCTCCCCTTTCAGTCCCCTTTTTAGAGTAGTTTTATTTATTTATATTTTTATTTTTTATTATTTTATTTTTTATTTTAGAGGACCAAATTCTGGTGGTGACGAATTATCGTCCATCACATTTTATTCGGGTGCTACTTGTAGAGTCATTAGATTTTTTTTAAAGCAGGAGAGATTAAAAACGTGCAATGCCCTCCCGTGACTCGAACGTGGACCTCTCGAATACTCATCGCGTATGCTTCCAATTATACCAGGAAGGCATGCGGACAGGAGGAAGAAAATACTTTTTAATATGAAATCCATAAAAATAAGAATTTTCTTAATTTTTACAAACCCATAAAAAGGGATTTAAACAGGAGATAGAAAAATGGATGCATACAAATGATCAGACTACATAAACTGTGCAAAAAACTAAAATATTTTATAAGCCCCAGTGTCGGCACAAATTAGTGAAATTTGTTAATCCAAATTAATTTATTTATTAATTTTAATCAGGTAAAGAACATTAGAAATTTTCATAAGTGTCTGTGCTTGAAATAACAAGGTTAACAAAAGAAAAAGAAAAAAAAAAAGAAAAAGAATCTGGAACTAACAAAAGTAATAAATACTTTGAAACTAGCATTGCATTACTTTAACGAGATCTTCGTGTCTTTTTCTTCTAAAGAAACCAAGAAGCTTTATGATATCAGCATCAATAAGAATATAAATTCACAGATGGTCAGGTAAGCTCCCTCCTGCTGGTCAAACTGTTGTTCTGTATGTCGTGCATATCAATATATTTTCCTGGGAAACGAAAGGTGTCTGTACCCTCTTAGCTAGGGCCCTTGCCAACTCAATAAAACAAGAATCATAGATTCAGAGTATTATCAACAGACAAATAACACAAAACTGATAAAACTATACAATCAGTTTGTTCATAGTTGAGCGGTTTGATTTCAGCCAGCAATCTGCAATAAAACTTTGTCAAAATGTATTTCGTTAAATCGCTTTTGTACTATTTTAAAACACGAAACACTATTTTAAAAAGATCCTCAAAACATCCATTCGCACTTAAAAATTGCCCATTCCAAATACTTTAAAAATCTGGAAGAGATTTGTGGAGAAAATCTCTGAAGACTTATTCATTAACTTCATTCAACTAGCGGAAAGCTCAGGACGCACTATTAAGATCACATGGCATAAGCCATTTGGTCATAAGGTTAATATATTAAGCACACTCTATATATTTAAATAGATATTTTACAACTAGAAACTAGATATAAAACCCCGAAATTAGGCTTGATACGTAGAAAAATTGGATCGAAACCAGAAATGCAAACACGGAATGTGAAAAATATCGAAAAGCTTTGGTAGCAAATGGCCATAATTGCGATCAAACCACAGACGTAAGCTTTCGTGAAATTGGCTTAAGAACTCAAGCTACAGTGAAATACGTCACTGGACAAGACAGTGAAATACGTCACTGGACAAGACAGTGAAATATGTCGGTAGAAAAGACCTTTCGCTAACTTATCAAAATTAACTTCTAATGGACTCTCTAAACATCTTTAAAATTATGGAAAAAATTATGAAATTTGTCCTTCTCTCACCTACGATCATTCACTTCAGCAATGAACTTTTAAACATATACGTAGATTTCCCATTCAGGTTTTTCCATTCGTTATGTATTTAGTCAATTCTGAAAACTAAATTCGATCAAAATGGAAAGATATTAAATTCTGTCTTGATAATAATATATGTTATAAGGAGATATAAATAGTATCATCGTAGTAACAGGTTTAACAATTATGAATCTGATCTGAATTATGAATAGTTACTTAAACTATTGAAATAAAACCCAAATTATAGTTACAGTAGTACATAATTTCTTTAACTTCTATTGTTCAATGAATCCTAGATTTGATATTCTACTGCTAAAGTAAAATCAGTGAGTATTATTACTCTAAATATCTTTTAAAATTTTATTTAATTTAGAGACGTTTACCAACTGGACTTCCGTGGATTAGTTTCTGTTTCGTAAGTAGATGATTTCTAATAGCATAAATTAATGGATGCAAAGAGCATTTCACTTTCAGCATGTTTCAGCTAAGTTGTTATACTTGATTTTTACAATTCAAACTTGATCTTTGTTATATGGTTACATTCACTAAGTTATGGAGTGAACTCCGGCTGCTTCGATAAGAATTCGATTTTCCCTTCGAGAGAATTCTCGTTCGATTATAAAATAAATGCGATTGATGTAAATTAAAGCATTTACGATGATAAAGCACTCGAAGAATACGCGAAATAGGAGAAATATCTTCTTCTGTGGGAAAACATATATTATATTAGAAAAGGCAAAAACAAAAATTGTGTGTGCTGTGGACGCACTCAGCGAATCAATAATTACATTTACAGAGTGTAAGTTTTTATATACGCCAAATTATTTATATGGAGGGGGATGTAAATTGATGAAGATGTCCGTAATTGCTCCGGATATTTTCAGCTGCAAAAATTACTCTGTTTTAAGTTGTAAAAAATGTTTCCAAAAATCTTTTTGGCTCTCTGGCATGTTTATTTACGAAATTTATAGTAACTGTTAACACACAAAAATACTCAGGATTTGAAAAAAACTCAAATGTTTAATTTAATTATTCTTTTTTCAAAAGCTGAGGATGGCAGCGATTTAAAAGACAATTTAAAATGCAATCCTGAGTGTTAAAACTTTCATTTTGGAAAACATATAAGACATTATTTTTATATATTTAAAATTGTGAATTTTAAGATTCCAGTAATATAATCTATAAGATGTTTTAAGGTCAGTTATTATGATCTAATTTTATGATTTGCATTCTGCAAACTGTTTTGATATTAGTTCTGATATATTATAAGCGAAATGAGCTATTACATATTAGTTCCTTGCTTTAGTCATTACTTACTAGAAAGCTCGACGGTCATGCGAATTGACCGCTGCTCTAGATATAAATTGTAATTAAAATGATTTGTTGAAAGGCGTCTGCTAATTCAAACTGAATTACCCAGGGCAGGCGGCGAGGACGCCCCTTTGCTTACTGCCCCATGAGGTTTCCCTCTTCTACTTGCTTAGTTGCTTAAAGTAGAGTGCAAAGAAGGAAACCACTGGCGGTACATTTCTTAAGAGCCATCGCTAGCTCAATAAATAAAGGTGATTTAAAGAATAACATGTTAATTCACATGTCAAAGCTCTCTTTGTACACAACATTTCTTGTGTAGATCTTTCCATCATTTTTAAGCTCGCCTTAAGCTTAAGAGGACCATCCATTATTTCTAATTTTACGTCCGTTCTTTCACGAACTCTTGAACAGGCAACATAAAGTTGACCGTGTCCAAATGTAGGCTCAGGTAAAAAAAAATGCCAACACGCTTAAGCGTTTCACCCTGAGACTTATTGATGGTCATAGCAAAGGCAAGTTTTACAGGAAATTGTTTACATCTCAATTGAAACGGCAACCCTGTGCCGTGGCAACTTCACCCCATTGGCTAGTACAGTTACGCAAGCAACCAATAATCTATCGGCGACAAACAGACACTTAAGCCGCATATAATAAAGATATTTATTTATTTAAATTTTTTTGTTTTTTCATCATTGCCGGTTTTTGCCGGTTGCATATTTCAAAATTCTATTATATAAATAAATGTTAAATTTATTTATTAAATGTTAAATGTACGTGCTGTCGTATTTTTAATTTTTCCGGCTGAGCTTTCTCATAATATTCGTCACGCGCTGCACTGCACGGGGAATAAAACAATTTACCAATAAACTATCGGCGACAAACACTTAAGTAGCATATATATATGATTGTTACTTTAATTATTATCTCCAACTTTAGCAGTTACATCAGCATGTTGGTTAATATGATTCAAAAAGGCGAAGAGAAAAAATTGTGTGTAGCGTGGATGCATTAAGCTGATCAATATCTACGTTTAGAAGCAATGTTTCCGAAAATGAAAGTTATCAAAACCAATCTGAGAGAAATCATTGAGTAATCAAAATTTTATTCCAAAAATTCTTCGTGTGTTCGACGAGTTAATATCAACACTGAGCAGTCTAAACACTTAGTTTTGTTCGTGCGCTCGACGAGTTAGCGTCAATATTAATACAATTTAATATTGGTCAAATTTAATTTAGTACTGGTGAAAACACAAATACATTGGTTGGTCATTCTAATTTAGTGCATTATCGAATTCGTTAGAAAACGGGGCTGACAAGTAATCACATAAGCCTCAAAAAAAAAAAAAAAAAAAAAAATCTTCTGAATCCCAAGAATAAGTACAGCATTTTCAATCTTCAGAACCAAGTAGTTCACGATTTACTGTTGTCTTTTTCATTCAGCCTCTAGTAGGATGAAACCAAAAATTGTATTAACCAGAATGTTATATAAAATATATTAAGATCAGCTGTAGCTTCTCAGTTTCCATTTACGGAACTATGTTTCTTGTTCGTATATATTCGTTATACAGATTTGTATATAGAGGTGGATTTTGTGCTTAAAGCATGATACTTGAGACTAATGCATGGTATATACATTGGCGGCGAAATTTCAATATCATGCTTTGGCAAATACGTATCAATACGAATGACCATGGTTTCTTTATATTAAAATGAACAATAATAATATGTAATATTTCTGAGTAATAAGTTATGTTTCTTATTTTAATGCTATTCACATATCAGTATTACGCTTAAATTTTATTTTATTCAGTTGATAGGATACATTACAGGAGCAGTGTTACCTTAAAAATAAAAATTTAAATACGTCAACATCCTTAAGAGTAACAGGACTTAGAAATACAGCAAAGCTGCATCCTTATTTCCAGTACGGCTGAAATATCGTGCTGTTAATGCATATGATGAAAATCTGCATTAGCAATCCTTTGTGGTGATATTCATGTACAATTCACATTGACATTTGTGAAAATGAGGAAATAATGCATCCGCGTACAAAAGCAGCACGATAACAAAGAGTGCAAATATTTTTTCTCCTTTGTCATTGGATAATAAAATGATATTTATGAACTTTGAGAGCATCTTTTTATTTTTTACTTTTAGGTACGGGGAAATTAAAATCGCATAAAAAATTTGACGTGGCACGAGACAAATTTGGATGTTTGCTTTCCAAAGCATTCAGAATATTAATAAAAATAGGATGTGTGTTGAAACCATAATTTTCAATTCGACTTATAGGTAAGAATTATTTAAAAGCTAGATATTAAGATATAATCTTGCGCACCACTTTATAAAAACGACAAAGAAAATATAAAAATAATATAATCTCGTAAAATCAAATTCAGCTTAACCAGCTTCAATCCGTTAAAAAAAAAAAAAAAAAAAAGTGAAAAAAAAGTAAAATTAAATCAGGGAAATTATAAACCATTCATGGTGAATTTAATATCTCAAGCCTGTATTTTTACATTAAAAATTTTCTTTAATGAAAACTTTCCAAAATTTGTAGATCACTGCAATACGCCATCGCGAATATGGTAGCTTTCTGTAACGTAATGTGGCGGAAAGAGGTAAAATGAAATAGCAGGTTATCGTAATAGCCGAAGAATAATATGACGTAATGTAACGATTAGAAGTAAAGCCAACACCTGACTTCTTTAATTCATCTTCTACGCGGTTTACCAAACTCTCCGAATGTTTCCATTCGAAGAAATATAAGCTGCTGAGCTTATTTCTCGAATTTAATCCATCTATAACTATTTAATAATGAATTATTTAAAAATAATAAAAGTATTTCTTATTTAGGCTTTCATTTATCTTCTAATAATATATCTACAGCGGGTGTTTGCATATTTTTATAACTATTTCGATAAAGAATGTAAAAAAAAAAAACAAATGTTTCGAAATAAAAATGTCTGGTGACAGCTTAATTATTTCTAAGGACAAATATCATCTGCTATTTTTAAATTTATTTTTCTTTCAAAATATCACATGTAAACAAGTTGTGGATTGAAGAATATGTTTTTACGCTTCCGAAGAGAAGTATTCCTATTCCATAATTCAAAAATGTTGTGAAATGCATGGTATTAAAATTCTAAAAGTAAATTAAGTACCATTACTAATCGGAAAGGGAAGAAAGGGAAAAGCGGTCAGTCATTTTTTGCTCATGTATTCATCGTGGAAGAAAATTCATCATTCATGGAAAAAGACTTCAAACGAACACCGGAATAAGTTATCAAAAAATTTAAAAGCCAATGATTCCCATATATTTCAAAAATATTTTGCCGTGCATCAAATCTTAATTTCGGCAACTCTGTGAAGAATCTGTTGTAGCTTACTCTGATGTAAAAGTATTTTAAAACATGATTTCTAAAATTGCAAATTTATGGTTATTTTGGAATTATTATGATTTTACATAACGTCATATGTTTATAATCTGTAATCCTTTGGATTCATGTACTCACGAGCTTAAATTATAATGCATTTTGGTATAAATTCTTTATTTCTTTATTGGTTTTCCTGACTTCGTTCTTGATACTTTGGTTTAGTAATTTAATGTGATAAAAACAAAAAATAAATAAATAACTAAATAAAAATTTAATTATCTTTTTATGCTCCCGAATAATATATTTTAATGAAAATAAAAGTTTAAAAATAAAATTTTGAAATTTGTTTTATGCCATATTTATTCTAATATCGTTGTTGAAAACAGCATGTGCAAAAATTGTTCATAACCGTAAATAACTAAGTATACCTTTAGAAACGTTTTTATTAATATTAAAGGAATAAGTATTTGTAAAAATTATCAATTAAATATGTTCTCAGTTATACCAAATGAATTTATCTTTTAAAAATTGAAAATTCTTAAGAAATATACATATTGCTTTTAAATCTCTTTATTCGTTACGCTGTACACAGTGTACTTTTATAAGCTAGAAAATAAATGAAAAATATTCTGTCCAAAAATGGCAAGAATTTCGATTTGGTAGTTTGCCAAGAAAGATACAATATTATATTAGGGTTTACTAAGAAACATCATCACCCTTTTCCGAAAGATTCACAACATTTGTGCATACTAGCGGTTTCAGGCTGTAAGACTAATTAATGCTATGGTAGCCCAACGTGATAAAAAAAATAAAAGCCAAAATTGTTTTTTTTTTTTTTTTTAATTTGAGTATAGAAGTATCTAGTGTCAATACAGATGGGTAAACATATTAAAATTAGATAGAGAACTTGCAGCATTATTAATATTGGTTTAAAACCACAGACGTTTATCATCGAAAATAGCTGATGAGAGCTTCCTGAATTATTCTGCCACGTTCAGTTCCGATAAACGGAATTTTAGAGTGCTCTATATTTGATTGTTTACTTTCTAAATTAAGGTGCATGTTCTTGCTTTCAGGTGAAATGCGGACTCTAATTTGTGATTACTACTATTTCACATCCATAATAGTGTAGACAACAAGATTGATCAGTACGAATCATTTATATTGCGAGGATGAATTTTTATTGTAAAAAGATTTTACATTTAAAAATAATTGACCGAGTATGTGAAATATAAATTAATGTACACGTTGCCAATTATTATTATTATTATTAAATATCGTAATGGTTATCGATTATCACCTGAATTTAGATTATTCAATACCTACTTATTAAAGCTTGAAAACAATTAAATGGCATCAGAGAAGTTCTAAATTTTAATAAAAATGTCTTAACGTGATTAATTTGTGGCTACTAAAAGCATGAGTATCATATGTTGGCAGTTATGAGTAACAAACTATTTCTATTTGGGGATTTGGTTTTTAATTAAAGCAAAATACTAGAAGGTTATTTGCCTTAGAAAGGATGCATTTGTGAAGGCATTGTAAGTTTGTCACGAATTATGAAATTCCACGCAGATGAAGGATTAATAACTTGTGTCTTCTTGTATATTTTGCTTCCTTAAACATACAAGCTTCATTGAGAGAAAATTTTCATTTCTCTGAATTCTCCAAGATTTATTAATTCTCCATTAACGTGTTAATTTAGAAGTAAAAGAACTTGCAGCACATAATTTGTAAAAAAGGCTTTAACAGGGAGCAATAAATCGTCTCTTGTAAAATTGTTTGAACATTCGCTTATCACGTAAAATATATCTAAAAGCACACTATACCCTCCCTTAGGTAATAACATTTTCAAGAGACGCTCTTCTCCCAGAAATATTATTGGGAAACTAATGCTTCTGTTACGCATATATGTTTTTGCTGTCTCAGATAAATTTCATGAAAATAGAAATGTGTTCTTCCGAAAAATGAATCAAGATGTGTCGTGATCAGAGATTCAGATTCAGATATAATGTTTTTTGTCAGTTCATTGACACGATACATTTTCTAAAAACATCAGTTAGTGTTATAGTAAAAATAATTTGAAAACTGTCTAAGAATATTTCCTCAGACTTGAAAAAAAAAGAAGATATTAATAATAACAAAGAAGATTTTTAATGCTAAATCTTTCATTCTACTTGTATCAAAAAAGTAGACAGCATTTCTATATTAAAAGTATAATTAAACTTTGATTTGGCGACTGCGGCTGCAGTGACATTAGGCATTTTTGGAAGTAGGCAAGATGAAAAACCAGCAATCGCCTTCGCCGGGTATCGAACCACGGATCTCTGGCATACAGACCCAGCGTTCAGAACCACTATACCACAAAGGAACACTAGGAGGACGGGAGAAATAGCTTATACGGTGAACTAACGAAATTATTGTCAGATCAAGAATGCGTGTTAACTCAATATAAAACATAATGTAAGTGAAAAAATATTGTTATCAATATTGTATTTATGCATTACTGATAGTAGATATACGATAAAAGTATAATTAAAAAAAAAAAAACTTTAGCTGGGCGTAATTTTACGTTTTTTATAGCAGTACTGCCCATTCTGCATTTCTTTTCCATTATTCCCTATAAAGAAGAACGAAAGAGCTAAAACACAAGTGGGCGAACAGAACTGGTATAAAAAATACGTTAAGAAAAAACATCTCTAAAAAATGTTAATCTTTATTAAAAATTTATTTAACATTTATTTATATTTTACATTTAACATTAATTTCAACATTTAGCGAAAATTCCGGAAAAATCTCAAAAATCAAGCTTTATTAGTTCGATAAATATTATATTCTTCAATGAAACTTTCTTTAACATCAATTACAGTCTCTAGACGATCTCAGAAGAGAGAACTGGAGCATTTTATAAACTTAGGAGGCATTTGAAAGTGATGAAATTTTTTCGAAGCTAATCAGAGTCAAACTAGCATTATCAGATTATAAAAAGGAGATGTAATGTTACAAGGTATATTCTCCTTCCATTCTGCATGCCTTTGTGATGTAACGGCAGCACACTCGGCGCATATTCGAGAGGGGCAAGTCGAATTCCGGCGAGGGCATTGCTTATTTTTCATGTCTCCTGCTGCAATCGTAATGACTTTACAATGTAATTATTTTAAACCACAAATATCTACTGTTTGTATTTTTTTAATCTATTGCCTAACATTTACAGCAAAGCTAAAGATAGAAAGATGACCATTCAGAGTTCCAAATAATGTATGCTTTCCATGGAAGTGGTTGCTAAAGAGAAGTGCGTAAATGGTTGCGAAGAGAAATTTATATTTATAATCAAAATGCACGCTGGGTTGCAGCTTTTGCAATTACTAATGTTAATAACATGAATGAACCTAGTAATTGAATCATTAATGATTGTCAAATGTCATAGATTTAAAGAGAGGGCATTGTTTTGAAAGAGAGAGCATTGTTTCGAAAAATGGGAAAAATATCAATCCCTTTTGCCCAATTTCAGTTTTATATTCGAAAAATTGCTTAATTTTATAACTGTCTGCATTTTTCTAAGTGCGATATTTGATTGAATAATTTATCACCAGATAACTAAGTTTTCATATTCAAAGGTTAAACTTATCTCCAAGTTTTTTCATTCTGTAATATTTTCAATGATGATCTATTTAAATTTCTGCAAGTGATTTGATTTCATTTCAGATTTTTTAACACAAAAAGCAGTTTGAATAAAAAAGCTCACAAAATATTTTTGGACATCGCAAGCTTCTTAAAATATATCTAGAACTTTCAATTATTTAATTATTAAAAATATTTATGATTTTAAAATATATACCTCCTTGATCTTGTGAACCGATTTTATTAACGAGGGTAACGAACAATGTATTGGCTATTTAGAAAATCCGGGAACGTTTATGGAATCCGGAACATTTTTCAAGGATATAACTTGAAGTAAGATACAGCACTAAAATATAGGATTGTTCCGTTCAGTCTGGGGCATCTGACAGTTCAGCCCATGAGTCACTTCTTCGCAACTGATTTCTGTCTGAGAAATCTTTTCTACATAATCTAAAACTTATCTGTAGACTAAACGAAGTCGTTTCGTCTGTAGCAACTAAACTTTCAACATTTTTTCTGCATATTTGTTCAGTTTTTATTTTATCATTTGCATGAATCAAGCATTACATTCGAAAGTCTACATTGCAAGACAATAAACGATACAACGTTATTATATAAATGAAATAAATTAAGTATCTTTTTTATATGCATAGCTTCAAATTTCTATTTTATTGAGATTTACAATCTTTACATTTTGAAATTTACATACATTTTGCATTTTCTTTGTCGTTTAGAATAATAACTGAATGAATTATTTAAAGCTAAGTTTAGTTTTTCGAACTAGCATTAAAAACTGAAAAACGTTTCTCTCGTTGGGTAAATAAATACATTACACATTCATAGGATGCTTCCAGTAAATGGTATTTTAAACAACGATGTTTTTGCTACTTTAAAAATAAGACTGGAACGGAAATATGAAAAGCCCGCAAAGAAAGTTAATACTTAATTTTAAACTAAATCCGTTTTTCGTTTTTTAATATCATGAAAATCATACTTTCATCAACAATGAATAATTGCGGTATATTTTAAAAGATGAATGAGTGAGAGAACACTTTGCATACCACTACAAGAATTAAGACTTAATATTCTAGATAGCATCAATTTTTAATTCTTTAGAAATGACAAAAATTATATTTTTTCAGCGCTAAAATAAAATTCTGTCGGTTTTCCTCTGTATCATATTCTATAGCTATTTACTTATTGATTTATGACATCTCTTCTTAAACTTGAGTTAATATTAAATGTGTTCATTGTTTAATAGCTCTTATTTTCAACTTATCCATGCTTTCATATTCTATGCAGGACAAATAAGAACCTGCATGCATAAGTACTATTTTATATTGTTAGTATTTATTAGATAGTGTAAAGTCACTAGTTTTTTTTTTTTTCTTTTAAATAGCAGATGGGAAAAATGAGCAATACCCTCGCTGGGACTCGAACCTGGATTTCTCGAATACGCGCCGAGTGTGTTACCGTTACACTACGAAGGGATGGGGAAAGCAGGGAGAAAATTCCTTATAATAGTTTTATTGCTGCGGCCACTACCGGATCTCAACAAGTTTAGGAAAAAGTGCAGATAAATTAATGTTGACTGTTTTAAAAGTTTTTAAATGTCTGCCTGTATGTTTTTCTATTTTTAATTGTTTTCTGTTTTTGCATTATTAAAGTCAGATGCTAATTTATATAATTCATGAGATGCTTTTAAAAGATGGTTATTTAAATGTTAAAATATAAAATTAAATCGAGTTTTCTTTTTGTAACTGTATTACTTAAATACTTAAATAAAGCAAAAGGCGTCTGCAACTTTCAAAAGATAAACTAAAAAATGTAAGGATACACTTAGTGCAATACGAATGTGTTAATAAAATTTATAGCTTGTTTACACTTACTGATGACTCATAAAAGTTGTTTGCATGAGTCACCAGTTTCTGTTACCGGAAATCTACCGCAAAATATTGTCATGCAGTGGGGAGGAGACGGCTAAATTCTTTAGGATGTCGGTCTTTATCATCCATATTCTACTCGTGGCCCTCGTAGGTCAGATAAGTTTAAACTGTATTTTGCCAAAAGCGAAATTTATTTACAGTTCTGAGCAATTATAAAATTTCAAATTTTTCAGACATATCTTAAAGGTTCAATTTTACATAGTTTGAAAATTTTAATATTATGACGCCCCTGGCATAGCTGCTAAAATACCCACAGCTGCCGAATGTATGATTGTGAATATAAGATTATGTTGTGTACTAGAGAGGTGGTATTCGCTCGCAAACTGCGTTAAAAGAAGCGATCGACTTTACTCAGCAAACGAAAGTAAAGGTATTGCTCCTTTCTGAAGAATAATCTTCAGAAAGAAGCAATAGCTTCTTCAATAGCTTCAGAAAGGAGCAGGTTCGAGTCCACCAACAGTTCTTGCTTGAAGCGAGAGAGGGAAAGTTAGATTCCATTTTAGAGGATAAAAGAGTGTTTATTTTTCTATGTTAAAAATCAGTTTAGTTTTTAATCATTTTCCAAATTGTTGATTTTTTTAATTTTAGAATTTTGGTGTTAGATCTACGTAGAAAGTAGATTTTAGGGAACCTTCAAACTACACTTGAAAGAAATAAGTCCAGGAGAACAGAAGTATCAATTGAGTCGATTTTTCACAATCCCACTGCTCGTTCTTTCCGCTCTTTATTCCATCCTTGGGCATCATTCTTGATTTACTGCCCGTTTCTGATTACATTCATCGTGTATACAACTTGAACTGATCTTGTTTGCTCGGGCTGTTGTAGCTGTGTCCATTTGACGCATGACAACTTTCCGTTTTCGATTATTTCAGTTTCAAGAGTATTTTCGCAGAATTTTGTTATCTAAAATAGCACATTCAAAAAACGAAATGATGAACAGTAGATGAAAATAGATTACTTCAAAATAGAAAGATGAAGAATATTTTGTTGTATAAATGTGAAATGGTGTTTGCCGAAAACATCGCGGACGAAAATGTCGCAGAGAAAACAACGCAAGGCGAAAACGTTGTGGCACAAAACATTGTGGGAGAAAATAAAGCAAAGAGAAAACATCGCAATTCTAAAACTTCGTGGTACAAAATATCGTCGTCGAAAATAAAGCGGTTCAAAAACTTCGTAGTTTAAAAACATCGTTGTTGAAAATATCCTAGTAAAAAATAAAGTATATACTCGTACAAATCATTCGGACGATGATAACACCGCAGACATGCGTTTTTCAGGCTTTAATATTTGTAAATGGATATTCGCATAATGATTTGTGAGCGAGGAATGAAAAGAAGGCTAATTTTTACTTTCATACTTTTTATTAACTAAATATTTTTGCTGAAAATGTAAAATGAAAACTTAAGCATAGAAAATTAATGCAACTTATAGCACTTAATAGAATCTTAAACTGACATAGTTAACTAACAAAGGTCATTAATAACTTATTTTTTATAAAGTTTTACTGGTAATTTTTCATGAAAAGCACAATAAAAAAATATTAGAAAAAGGAAGATAAATAACTGCATGCCCTTATCTATAAAACAATTGCTAAGTTAACTAGGACATTAATTTCTTCACTTCTGTTAATCTTATAGTGAAAATTATTTTCTTTTTGTTTAAGTTTCTTGTTTTGTTTTTTTTATATATTTATTAGTTGACAAAAAATATGAAAGTAAAAATTATCCTTCTTTCCATCTTGTGCTCCCAAATCATAATGCGAATATCCATTTACAATTATTAAAACCTGAAAAATTCATGTCTGCGATGTTATCGTCATGCGATGATTTGTAGGTACTTTATTTTTTACGCTTTATTTTCGACGACGATATTTTGTACCACGATGTTTTAGAACAGCGATGTTTTCTGCTTGCTTTATTTTCTCCGAAGATGTTTTGTGCCACACGACATTTTCGCCTTGCGTTGTTTTCTCCGCGACGTTTTCGTCCGCGATGTTTTTGTCGCCATGTTTTCGTCTGTAACCATGTGAAATAGTTCAGTACTTTGTTTTGCTTTGCTGTGAAAATATGGTATTAAAAATATGAATGCATTACTGATTTACGAAACACAAAATTATTAAAGAAACGTTTTCTGTCGGGTCTTTAATTAAAAGTGAAAAATTAACTTATCAGGACTTGTGTTCCTCTTGACTTGCTTTGGAAACATGAACTGTCCTGACTCGGAACAGGGAGCTTACTCAAGTTATGTTCAATAAATTGTGAAGTAGACAATACACGCAGGAAGGGTATGCGAAACCCTTTATTTTTCTATCTTTACGGATCTTTCCGGAACTTCGAAATACAGAGACCAACCACTTGTGGTCTGAACGTAAGAATATAAAACTACTAACTAAAACTCTAACTAAAACTAACTTTGAATTAGTATACAAGTGCCTAGCATTAAGATTGGTCGTTATTTAACAAAAGTCCGTATGTAGTACGCCGAGCTGCTAAAACTACGATACGTTTGAAATTATCAAGAGGACTAAACCTCTGGCCTTGAAGGCAACCAGCAACCGAGTGAAAACTAGTAAATCTACTATGGCAAGCGGCTTGCTTCCAATAACACCTTCCTCTCTCTCGCTTGGCAAAAAGCCACAACTTAAGTACTTGCCGTTAGCAAGATAAATTTGCATAAATAAGTTAAAGCTTTTAATTCTGGCCGGAAGTACAAAATAAGAAGTGATAGTAAAGATTTAAAATAAAATAAAGGTTAGTAAAACTTAGGATCCTTACAAACTGTCTTTAGAAATCTTTGCAGTAAGAATAAAATATAATACTTTTAGCAATTTCGCGAGATATAGTAATGGCGATGATGTCAATGTAACATTCACCAAGAAAACTTAGGAGCACGTATCTGTGTGCCTGAACTAGACGTTGCGATAAAAATATAACTAAAAAAAAAAAAAAAAAATTATCTGGAAGGTTTCAGGTTTTAAGTTACGTCCAAAGGGGCGTTTTTATAACATTCTGTGTGTTACCTTTATTTATTAAATTATTAAATATCATGTCTTTCGCACTCCATAAAATTCAGTTCAAGAGCAATATCGCAAAATAATTTTAAAATTAGCATATCTTTAGAAATTCCGATACATAGTCTCGCGCGCTGGAGATAAAAATGTTTTTCTGTACAACGTTGCCACTGCTCGTGTTGGTGTATGATGCATTTAATTATGGCAAAGCCCACTAGGGCTATCTGCCTAAGGGAAGCGATGCCTTCGTGGAGGACTTTCTAAGGGAAACTGGCTCGTATACACGTTACACATGGGGAAAACCACGAAAATACCCATACAGGATTCGAACCTCGTACCGAACTACCAGTGTTCAGCGACTTTACCGCTCTGCCGCTGGCGAACTCGTGTTGAAATCCTTGAGTTTGTTAATCAAAAATTCGCTACAATTTTACAAAATATGAAATCGATAATAAAACGAATTCCAAATTTCAAATTTAGGCTTCCAGATGCCCATATTCACAGGAGGATTATGTCATTCAAAACTAGATGGCTCTAGGTGCCGTTGTTTTATCACAGTGCGAGAAACATACATACATTTATGCAAATTCTTCATTATTTAATTTCTTTAAATATAATACAGGGCGATAATATTGGGTGGCAACAATTTGAAAAGTGAAACAACGCTTGTAGCGAATCAGCGCAAAATGCCAAAACGAAATAAATAGTCCTTCTGGGAAAATTACCCCTTTGGACTAATAATGAATTCACGAGTTTTTCCATTAACGAGAAACAGAAATGAACCACAGAAAATTTAAATCTTATTGGAAAAGGTAGACAATAATTATAACGACGTTCCTTTGCGTACCTCGGTATGACGTTAAGGCAGACGAGCATCTCTGGATCTCTCTTTTGTTTTTCCCTCTCTTCTCTTTTAAGCCAAGAAATATTTTTATTTTTGCAAGAAAACAATAAAGTATATCGTGATTTTTAAAATAATGGGTGGTGATATGTTTTAGTGTTTTTGTGCAACATGACAGAAAAACCTAATAATCACAATCGGGGTTTGGGGAGAGTAAAACTAAAATTATTTCTCAGATAGCAAACAAAATATTTGCTTTGGAAGAGAAACTGAGTATTTATTATAAGGAAATACAAAAGTAAATACTGTACAATTTTTAAACAATAACAAAATCTAAATAAGGTAGTTTTCGAGTATCTCAAGAAAATAATGCAATAATTTCAAATTATTTAGCTTTCTTATCTAAAGAATTTAAGGTCAGATTTCAAACTTTAAGAATTATTTGTTGTTTATGGAAATTCCATGTTATATATATAAAATAATTATTACAGAACTAGCTGCACTGGAATAAGATTATGTAAAACTCTTTGACCAACTCATCGAGCTCAAGAATGATACAAATTTGGAAATTATTATTAAAACAAAAGAAAGAACAGAAGGAATATACCAAGTTTTATAAGTTTTTGCTGTTGAAAGTATGTATCTATGACAAACGGCTTGGAAAGCAAAGGCCGGATAAGGATTTTTGAGGCCTCAGTTTATACTGCAGTGAAAGTGCAGGAGTTAAAAAAAGTGAAATGAAACGAAAGAGTCCCTCACTCGATTTTTTATTCTGTGGACGCGATGAAATTTTATAAACTAAATGTTTTTAAGGATTGCAAGTATGAATATGCGTTTAATATTTTTATGTGACTTATTAAGTTGATGTTTAGCAGACTAAAGCTTCTGTTCAAGATTATGACTCTCTTAGTTTGATTACAAACACGGTTGAGCGCCGAGGTACGAAAAACGATCAATATATCTATAAAACCCCGATCTCACTTTGTATAGTCTTAATAGTGTCATCACAAAGTGTGATCAAACATGTAGCCAAATATCTGACTCGCTTTGTATTTATTCGAAATAAAGTGATTTTCGCTTTAGAAATGTCAGGCTATCTATCTTAATGTTTAGACTTAAGGAGAAAAAATTATCAAGTGTAATTAGGAATATCAACATAAAGTTAGTAAGGGGATTAGAAATGGGATATTTAATAACACTTTATCTAACATCGCTTTGTTCACGTTGTGATTTATATTTTCTAATCATAACTTGAGGATGGATCAGATGCGTAAGAGCGTTCAGGCCAATATCGAGATATAGATTGATGACAGAACTTGAAAACTTAAATGTTGTTGCAATGCATTTTGTATGTTCTGGGTGCGCTAAGTTAGAGATAGAATGCTTAGAAAACTCAAATATGGGTGCTATGGAATTGCAGCTTTGGAATATTGCCCTCTGTTGCATCTGACATCACCACCCAGGAAATAGGAACTAAACCCTTGAAAAAAGTATTGTTTATAAAGTCTTGTGAGTGCATTCAGAGGGTTCACATGTCAGGTCAATCATTTACAAGTAGTAAAAATGGTACTCTGCAGTATTCTGTAAATACTTGCTTATGTTAAATGCTGTTTATTTTGTTTTCTAAGGTGCTGCAAATGTACACTGTTCTGCTGATGCAATGATGAAAAATAAACGACACAAAACAATACATTGTTATGTTATGTATATATTTTCTGTTATGTATATATTCTGTTATGTATATACACTGTTATGTATAGCAATATTTTCAAGGCCTCCGATATTTTATCTGTTAATTGGGCTTATGTAAGCAGAATATTGTGGAGAGTGAGTCAGTCCCACACTCCTTACAGAACCAAACAGTTACCGAAAGTTACCTACTCTTAGATGCCTATAGCTTCTGAAAAATTTGAGCGGCGTTTACAGCTGATCTTGCTTGGATATTTCTGAGCTTTGCATTGGGTCATTCATAGAGTCCTTGGCTGCTTCTTTTAATTCTTTTTGAAAAGTCATTAACTTGTCTGAATTTACTTTGAATGCATAACATGGCACATTAGGGAAGGTTTAAATAATTCGAAAAATCCGGTCATAATACTTCAGTAAATTTTAAGCATCCTAGTAGGTGTTAAGCTTGCAGTGATAGATAAATGATGTCTAAAATTTGTTCACACATATCACAAACTGCAGTTTATTCCTTTCTCAATCTTGTTTAAATAAAATCTTGCTAAAATAATCTAACCGCAGCTGTAATGAAAGCTGTAATTAAAACTAAATATGATGCTAATGGATTAAATAAACAACGTAGAAAATAGTAGTAGTGAACAATACTAGAAAGTTGGATTTTCACTCTATCTATCAAGGTACGTATGATGACACTGATAATGAAACAATTTCAATAATAACGGAACTTCTGATTTATTTGTAATGAACTATATGTCATCGTTCCTTTAATATTTTATGCACATGCTTAGCAAAACAAATAAAAGAATATATAATATTCTAACATTTAAGACTTTTTAATTTAACTAAATTATTTACCATTTTTTAAAATTCTGCCTGCTATAATTGATGCAGTGATTCGTTGTAAATTTCTTTATTCTTTTTATTTTAGTAAATGCTTCCCTTTTTATCTTTGCGCTCAGCAATTATTAATCACTTGAAGTTAAAAAGAAAGCACTGCTCGTTGGGTATATTGACAAATCTTCTTTAATGATGAGATTACGAGGGGAGAATTTTTGTGTAATTTTTCTGTTGCAGAAACCTCTAAGAATAAATTTAGCATCTTACTGTATTTGGCTTTTTTTTTTTTTTTTTTTTTGCAGGAGTTTGATGTTTTAAAGTAGTAAATTTTGTTTAGCGATTCATCACCAAAATTCTAGTACTAAATTTTAATAGATTTCTTTTGTAATAATTTATCAGACTTAAGAGCGTATAAAATCGTTCTGATTTTCTGAAATATGTATTTCGACAAAAGGAGACTATATCTAAACATTATTTGCTAGCCATACTTTGCATTCTAATTTTCGAAGAGAATACTTTTTCTGCATAGATGATTTTAAAAAGAAAATATGAAAAAATATTTCCATTATGGTGCACTTTTCTTCCGTGGAACAAAACTCAAGAGGGGGAGGGTGCCATTTATGTTCAGTGACAGGAATCTTGTGAAAAGGGAATTTTTAATTTGTGTAACATTAGTGATAAAAAATATACTGTTAAAAAAATCAAACAAAAAATCGTAATAAACTTTCAATCTTTATTTTACGAAATCTGTATTTGAACAAAATTGTGTATGAAAGAACATAAAACATGAAAGAAAACGACAAACTATAATTTAGCAATAGTCCTTTTCATTCATCATTGTAATTTTGCTACGTATCCTTCATTGCGTTATCTAAAAATAAATCCACGTCACACCATTATGCAACAGTAACTTCGGATAAGCTTTTATCCAATCGCAGTTCAAAATTTGAATAAAACAAAACAAACCAAAAACGAATATATAAATACCGCTTAGTTAAGCGCGCATTCTTATTTCCTGCCTTCCCTACGGTGATAAATTATACTACTAATTTCTCTGCTTTGTTTATTGTCTCGAGATGTGATAAGTTACATAAAACTGCGAGGCGCTTATCACATCCATAATAAGAATGTGTGATTGAGAATATGTTCAGCAAGAATTAGGTGCCCAGGAATAAATTGTGTCTTGTTATCTTCAGCCACGTCTATTTTTCTCATCTGTTATGTCATCTTATGTGTCTGCGAGTGGTTTTCGAATTTCAAGATATCTACAGAATTTATATTACAGAATAAAGTAGTCGTTAGAATCCTATGATCCTACTTGAGTGCTCTCCAACATGCCTACAAGTTACGCGAACGAAACGTTAGCTATAGAACATATGCAGGGTGATTCGCTACCAGATCGATAAACTTGCAGGATGTGTAGGGAGTGCAAAGATGACTCGAAATTGCATAAGAATACAGGGTCGCAAATTTCGTAGTTGCGAGCTATGGTGCAAAGAAGCAGAGGAAAAAAACAGAAATAGCATTGCACTACAACAGGTGTTCGAAATTACGACCAGAAGTCGTCAGGCAGGTCTGACAACGGCGCTGCATAGAATTTCTTACGTTCTGAAAGATTCCTTTCGGCAGGTTGCGTGACAGTGATCCTGCTGAAGTCGTCATTTGCGATCTGTTTCCCGAGGTAGTAGGATGAATCCGTATTCAAACGATGAACTGGTCGACAAGCTGATCGTGTGGATTGTAACGGGCATAACGCCGCTCGACGGTTATACTAGGAACGTTACCCGAACAGACGTGCTCCACATCACACTACCTTCGCAAGTGTGAACAGAAGGTTACGTGAGATTGGTTGTTTAACGAGAGCTACAATGAATCGACAACGAACGGCGAGGATACCTGTCAATGAGGAGGCGGTCTTACGTCTGGCAAAAGGTAATTTACGTACGAGTACTCGATCGACAGCCCAACAAGTAGATTTATTTCAATCCATTGTTTGGAGGATACTTGCAGCAAATCAAATGAGCGCATATCTTCATCGCGTCCAATTATTAGAACCTAAGAATTGTCCACTCAGGAGGACGTTTGCTACATGGTTTCTGCAACAGAGTACTACAGACAGCGCATTTACTGCTATTGTTCACGAATGAAGCATATTTCACACGTGAGGGAGCCTTCAACCTCAGCATAACTCCCATGTGTGAGCTTTGGAGGACCTTTATCCTACGCAAGCACTTGCAGCTCAAGAGCGTTGCCTGGTCAATTGTTTGGGCCGGCATTCTTATAGATTACCTCATTGGACTGTACCTTCTGCCCAGTCCTTTGGATGGTAGGGTACATCTGATCTTCTTGCGAAACGTCCTGCCCGAGCTTCTTGACTCATCCCATGTTCCTCCGTCGTTGCGCCGCTCCATGACGAGGCTCCTCCACATTACACGGCTGACGTCCGCCGACACCTCGACATAATCTTTGGACAACGATGGATAGGTCGTGGTGGCCCGGTTTATTGGCCTGCCAGATCACCGGAGCTATCATGCATGGACTTCTTCTTGTGGGGTAACATGAAGAGTTTGGTGTACGAGATGCTCGTTCCTTCAGTTGAAGACCTCGTCGCTCGAAAATCTGTAGCTGCCGGGAGTATACGTAACATGCCAGGAATCTTCCAGAACGTAAGGAATTCCAGGCAGGCGCATTATAAGGGCTACCAGATGACTTCTGGTCGTAATTTCGAAAACCTGTTGTAGTACAACGTTTTAATAAAAGGTTTTCCGTCAACAATAAAACATGTTGCTGTTTCTGTTCTTTTTATCTGCTTCTTTGCATCATAGCTCGCAATTGCGGCATTTGCCACCTTATTAGATTCCGACTCTGTACCCCTTACACACCCTACACACCTTACCCCCTCCACACCTTGCAAGCTTGTCGGTCTGGTAGCGAATCATCCTGGATATATATACAAAATAGACAAACGGCTTTTAAGTTTTTTTCAAGATTTTAAGGTTTATCCTAAAGTTTTAACAGTTTAGTCACTTTCCTGTCCCTTCTAATTTCAGCTTACAAATTTTCTGCCAGTGTGTTTTGGGGATCGCGGATAATACTATCAGGTTCAATGTTTCTTCTAACCTTCTTCGGAAACATACAATGACCTGACTAGAACAGAGAGCTTACTAAAGCTATGTTCACTAATTGTAGTAAGTAGACAGGATACAGACGAAGGGTATACAAAACCCTTTATTTTTTTCTTTATATACAATGACTTCCGTACTTCGGAATACAATGACCCTCCACTCGGGGTCTAACTTAAAAGATATCAAAATAAAACTAAACTCTAATTTAACTTTAGAATAAGATTGTCCTTATAATAACAGAAAGCGTATGTAGCACAGAGACTGTGAACACTACAATACGTTTAATTTATCAAGAGGATTAAAACCTCTGGCCTGGAAGGCAAAGTAGCAACTGCGTAACTTCTAAGGTAAGCGGCCTGCTTCGAACTCACGGCTTCCTCTCTTTTGCTTGGCAAAAAGGCCACACTTAAATACTTGGCGTTCGCCAGACAACTTTGCATAAACTCCTTCACGCTTATAATTCTGGCCGGAAGTAGAAAATAAGAAGTGATAGTAAAGATTTAAAATAAAATAAACGTTAGTAAAACTTAAGATCCTTACAATACAAATGAAGGAAGAGCGGTACTTAAATCGAAGTTCCACTGACTTCGTTAGAGAGCCAGACATTCTGACTAGCGTGCCTTTGCCTTTTGGCTACACTCATTCTAAACTATTACTATGCACGGCCGTATTTCAGGCCCTTGATAGCTTTGCCGTTTAGCTTAACATTTAGGGGCCAACTCCCGTAGAGTTTTGATAGCTTCGGCTATATTTTTTTAGTCGAAGCATCAGTTAAGTTTGATTTTCTTAGTACACTTGAGTTCAAGGCCCAAGTGGAGGCTTTTATGTACGTCCTTGAGGAAAGGGCCATCTGTTAATCTTTATTTTGAGCAATAAAGGGTAATTAACCCTTCTTGAGTTTGCATTTCTGTTTCCTGATCTAAAGGGATTATTCGCTTGCCAGTTCTCAAGGTTCCACACACATAGCTGTAAATTGAAGGTTGGAACCTTATAAGGTTACTAAACTTCTCTTTTTTCCTAGTTTCTCCTGATAATCTTGGAAACACAAACCTTGTTCGCTAATCATAATTGGTTCTTCCTCAAACTAAGTTCTTTTTCTGTTATTTTAATTTTTCAAGTCTTGAATCAGTTATGCTGCTCATTCTTTCAGCAAGTATTTCCGATTTTTTGACAATCATATTAATCCCTGTTTTTAATGTATCACAAGGCTAAAAGCGCGTCTTTTTGGGATAAAAGAATTCGATATTGAGCTTAGAATTAAAAATTATATTTGAATTTTTCATACGAAACTGTGATTGCTCGTTTTGTGCATGTCGTATGATATTTAATTTTAACGGAGGTATATGTACTTGCTGTTTTTTAAAGAATAATGAGATTTTCTCCTCTTGAGGGAGCTGATAAACTCGATTATTTTAGAAATAGTTTCCTCAGGAATTGCATGTCTTTGGTTTGTATGTTTTCCTCTGCTTTCTAGGGTGCTTCTCCGTCAACGGACAAACCTTCCCTTATATTTTAACCCATATTTTGTAAAGCAGTGGAATGAAGAAAACGACAAATTTGCAATGCAGTGATGTGCAAATACAAATTTTCACATCATTGCATTGCCCTTCTTGGAAACAAAGTGCTAGATAAGAAGAGGACGCACTCTGTGAAGATCCCTCATAACCCAAGCGAGAGCGTCGGCACATCACAAATAAAAGCGTAATAAGACCGGCGAGATAATGGTTTTAGATGTTCTAATTCTCAGGTTCATCAGAAGCTTTGAGAATTCGTTATTTTTTTATGAGAAATCAAAGAAAAACATTGGAAACGTTAGCATTTAAATTAGATTCTACTCATGTGCGGTTGCTTTTAAAATTTTCGTTAGCATCGCGGATTCTGCCTGCATTCTTCCTGTTCTTGGCAGAGAATCAGGCAAATGAATCGCCGCCTGCACTGAAATCTTCACTTTTCATATTCACGATCACTACTAAAGAACTGGTGGACGAAACCAACAGGCTATCGTTACAAGAGACAAGAATGACCTGAAAATGCCTGATAAAGATTTCGTTTATGTGATAACGGCAAAGCCTCGATAGCTAGCAGCCTAAGGGAAGAGATGCCTTCGTGGAGGGCCTCTGTAAATGAAAATGGCTCATATACAGGTAAAACATGGGGGAAACCACGAAAACGCTCATGCAGACAGCCCGTTCGCTGGTTTCGAACATCGGACTGAACTACCAGTGTTTAGTGACTTAACCGCTCGGCCACTGGTGGGCCGCCTGATAAAGGATGTTGTATATACATACCTCTTTTCTCTTGGCGAATGGACAAAAGTTGTTTTTCCCCAGTACGCAAAATCTTTCCTCGGTTCAGGCAAAATGCATTCACTGTTGATGGGCGCCCGCGTGCAGTCGCTATCCCGGTATAACAAAGCAGACAATTTTCTAAGGTGTAGATTTTTCGAACAAGTAACAGATGAAGTTTGAAAAATAGGATAGGCAATTATAATGGCATATTAACATTTCTTATGCTGGATAGAGCAGCATAACTTCGTCATAGCTTCTTCCGAGAAGATGATAAAGAACGAGGTGCTACACCTAACTTCCACTAGTCAAATTGGGCTATGAAAAGTGCGAGCATCAGTTCGAAGGTGGAGTGTGCGATTGGCGAGAGCCAATCAGAGCTAGAAAAGAGATGCCAGTGATTGCAAAAACATGTTTCGATAGAACTATAATACAGCAGTAAAAGAGTCATGAACAAGTACAGTAGAAAATAAAAATAATTATGTGATATGTCTTAAGATCGCCTTTGAGCTTTTGCGATTAGCATGATTAGTACAATCATAATTTAAAATGTGTATAGTATTATTATTAACTTCGGGATTTTTCGGAAGAAAGTCTAGGCCAATTTGGCCATATACAAATTAATTCCAAGAATTTTAAATTCACGGTGAATTGCTGAGTTTCTAATGAACCACTGGCAATTCACAGCTTCACGTAGTACAATATTTTGAGTAGTTTGGACCTTCTACATAATCCTTCCTCGGTTACAGTTACAGACATCAATACGTTTCGCCTGAAGCGATTCATAATGTAAAAGCTATACCTATTACACGCTAGATGGCCGCTTCAATTGTCACAAAAATGTGGACATAAATGGTTTCTCTTCCCGGGTCTTCTTGTGACAATTATACTTCCTGTCTCCTCCAATTGTCCTTCCTATTTCTTTGAATAATTATTTCAAATCTTTACTGTTAGGTATCCATATGCTATTTATTTTTTCATGATGGATTAAATTTATTAGCAACTTTTAAAGAATTTAAAATCTTTTAAATATTCTGCTATATTTTTTCAAGTTTTCATTAATAAAAAACTTTCAGCATACCTATGCTATTTAATAAAATTACTGAAAAATGCATCATTACATTAACAGTTTTTAACAGAAACATTTTGAATAATAGTAATTGCTGTTATAGAGGAACAGTTGAATTGGGAATTTTTTTTAGTATGAGAATCGTATGAATTCCCTGAAAATGCACGTATGATCATATCTTCAATTTAAATATAATCTTAAGATTAAAAAATAACTCTTTATTTTGCTTTTGTCAAAAGAATATAACAGAAGCGAATAAGATTACTATACTCAGATATATTCTCTTATTTTCTGTACTCAGTTCTCGAATAAGCTAGCTAGAAAGGACCTTCTCCATGTGTAATGTGAATAGGAGCTAGACTCTCTAAGAAAGTCCTTCAGGAAGGCATGCATCCTAAGTTTACAACCTTCAAGTATTTTGCGATTCAAAAAAAAAAAAAAAAAAAAAAAAAAAAAGATGCAGCATAACAATTTTAAGAAACACCAATTGAGTCAACTTATGGCTGAGCTGCAAACCCGTTTAACACTTTAATGTGGGTTCAAAATCTTCGCGAAAATTTGCATGGGAGTTTTCAGTGGATTCCTCGTGTGTAACATGAGTATGAGCCAGTTTCTCTTTAAAATTCTTCAATGATCACATACTTTCCTTTAGTACTATGTTATTATATAGCTTGTAGGTATGTACTTTCGCGAAGTCTTTTTTTATAATGGTAAGAGAAATCATTTTAAATTTCCGATTATTAAAATACACTATACGTTGAAAACACATAACAATTAATTTCATGAAAAATCTATTATTATAAGGTTATTTCATTTACATTGAACTAAGGTTATTTCATTTACATACTAAGGTTATTTCATTTACATTGAACAGAATGGCAACAGAGAAAAAATATACCAGAAAGTAAAGAAATGAAGGACGTTTATTATAATGTAAGGGAAAATATTTTGTGGACACTTTTTAATAAAGAACTCTGACTGTTTCTTATTTTACGTTTTATTTAAGTATCTGACAGCGCATATACCTTCTGAGGTTTTGTGCCAGGAAATTCACTACTGCTACTACTATAAGTATTTTAGGCAACTTACGTTTAATTTTCACCAGGAGTTCGTAAAAAAAATTTTCATCTCTTAACCTAATCACCATGCTGTCAAAATGTCCGGATATTACAATATGTATTTAGATGTATGTGTCAGAAATTATTAATCTAATTACTTAGCGTGTACATGGTATAAAACACTGTCTGTTTTACATACTCTAAAAGAACAGAAATAATTTCATAACGACTTTTAAAATAAATAATTAAATCTCCAGGCGAAAATGGGATATGTATTTGCCTTTGTGTTTACAGATAAGGATAGTGACTGAAAAAAAAATACAAAGAAAATAGAAATTATTTACATGAAGTCAAATATTTTGGAGCCAAACTCAAGCTACAGTGATTATGTCTCGAATTTTCCACATAAATCCGAATTATAAAAGCATCCAAGAACACTTTCTGTAGAACTATTAGATCTATAATTCGACTGCGTTTTTTTTTTTTTCAAACAGCTGATATATTTTCAGAGCGCAAAACAGTTGAGAATTGTACCTTTTAAATAGTTTTTTCATGAACATTTCTTAAAATATAATATAGAACAATTTCAAGAAAAATTCGTATAACTCAATAACTTTGCAATATTACGAAGATAGCTTAAAATAACATTAGATATTTTTGAAAAGCTTCCTTTAAGATAAAGGTTACATTATTGCACTTAACAGATGTCACGCTGTAGAGATATTAAGTTATTCGAAGAAGGAGATCTTGAGAAAATAACTATACCTTCTCCGCGATTTGAATCTCTAATCTTCCGATTGCCAGTCGGACATGTTATCAGTTATACGACGAGAGCAAGACGACAAGCCCTTATATTCTCTCTCACTTACACCGCGACTCAGGAGAAAGGCAAGTAAACCAGTGGACCAGATCCAAATTGTGTTGAATTGTAGTCCACCACATTTTAGTCGTGCGTCACTGTGGACATTTAGAAATTTTAGAGCTGGAACTCAAGTATGTTTTCACCGAATTTCGAACCGCGGGTCTTTCAATTACCATTCGGCTGCCAGTTATATATCATAACAGCCTGCAAGATTGAAGCTGGTAACTTCTTTAAAATTATCAAACATAGTTCAAACGATCAGCCCATCATCTCCATAAGATTTTCGCTGGATTTTCCTAATTGATATAAAAATTGAGAGCAGTGAAAACAACAACAGCGTTTTTCCTAGATGGAATCTGTCTCAAGTCCTAAATGAATAATCAAACGTAGAGAAACAGCTCTCAGCGGAAAACAAATTCCGTCTTGAAGCATATAAACTTAATAATAATAATATGTACTACTATATATGTATATATATTTATTAAAAGTGAAATGTTAAAATTTTGAAAATTCTATCTTCAGAAAAACTGGTCATTGTAATTACTCATTTGCTTAACAAAAATGAACAAATAGCAAATGCACGAGCTTCTACAAAGTCTTGACAACAATTTCGAAAAGCAATCATCCAGTACCAATCTAAAAGAAGTCAAATTTTCTACAGTTAAAATGACCAAAATCTTTAAACGGCCAGTATAGCATTCATTGGGTTAATAAGGCAGAGTCATGAACTTTAAATTCATTGGAAAAAAATAGTTATAAAAACGCAAATACTTTATAGTTTCATAAATTCGAAACATAGCTCTGCCTTCTGAGAGCTGGTATGTCATATTTATAAAAACATATCAAAATATACACCATTTTATATTCGGCGAAAGATTTTACGGAAAAAGGAAAGGAAAATTACACTTTCGAAGGAATTTATTTAAATGGGATTCTGTATAAAACACAGAAGTGTTTCTATGAACTAGAGAAGATTCAACACTCACGAAAAACCGTTTATTGGAACCGTTTTCCGAAAAACTCTGTTTTAAAAAGTTCGCCAAACGCTGGCGATAGAGTGACTCATGTGGCGCCAGCGGAATTAGTGAACTACTCAAAAACGCAGAGGCCACTTGCTTTGAAATCAAACCTCTTTCGTACTTCGTAGGAGGCGTCGCGTCTATCGTGGGACAAACCAAAGTCATTCACATCTTCGCTAGTCAAGGAAAGAAAGGGAAGATGCTTCTTTCAGGGTTTCTGAGTCGCGTTTTCGCGGCTTTTTTCACCTTCGTGTATCTTCAGGGCTCCTCATTGTTATCGTCTGCTGCTCCCGTTATATCGTCTGAAATTCAAGCTATGGTAAGTGAAATAAATTCTAACCTTTTTTCTTCTCTTTAATTTCCATTTGAGAGATATTCCTAATTTGTCTTCAAATTGAATTATCGTTTTTATCGCCAAATAAATTCCACTACTGCCGTTAATCTATCGCAAAATTTAATAAGTTTCCTGGGCCTTAATTTGTGATAGTGTTATTTAGATATGAAAACTGGCGGATTTGGTTCCTTTGTTAAGATTTTTTTAATGCTTTTATTGCGATTAATTTGTTTTTTCATCTACTGAATTTTTCATGTAATAACAGACTTATGCCATAGACATAACTTTTTGTCTTCCCTAGTACTCATATTTTTAGTTTCAATAGTGATGATACGCAAAAATTTTGCACTTGCATCACAATTTGATTTTGTCGGTGAATAGGGTCTCAACATACTTTACATTATTAGATTAAACATGTAACTTCTTAGAACAGATTTCATGAGTAGTATTATCATGGAATTTAATTTGAATTGCTTCAGTAAAACCATAAAAGCACGTCTGAGCTTCTCTAATTGAGTACAGGAACTCAATCACCTGTGTTCTATGGTTTTACACGGTTTGACCGCTGAACACAGTATCAAAAAAGTTGAAGTGATTTAAAAAATTCGTCACCTTAGAATGAAGTTAGAATATATTAAATTCCTGAGTACTTTAAAGTACATGTTAATTTATTTTTAAGTAAAATTGAAGTAAAAATATATCTATAAAAAAATTAAAATCTGAAATTTTTCAGATTTTAAATTACGTCCAAAGGGGCGTTTTTTTAACGTTTTGAGTGTTACCTTTATTTATTAAATATCATGTTCGTTGCACTTAACCATAAAATTCAGTTCAAGAGCAATATCGCAAAATAATGTTAAATTAAGCATATCTTTAGAATTTCCGATATACACAGTCTCGCGAGCTAAAAGTATTTTTTTTCTATATAACGTTGCCATTTCTCGCTTTTAAAGCATTGAGTTTGTAAATCAAAAATTCGTTAAAGTTTTACAAAATATAAAATCTATAATAAAACAAATTCCAAATTTGGGATTTCAGATGCCCATATTCGCAGTAGGATTTCGTCATTCAAAATTCGATGGCTCTATGTACCATTGTTTTATCACAATGCGAGAAATAGACAATCATTTATGCAGATTTTTCATTATTTAATTTCTTCAAATATAATGCAGGACTCTAACATTTTGTGGCAACAGTTTGAAAAGTGAACCGACGTTTATGAGTGCGACGCAAAATGCCAAAACGAAAGCAATAGTCCTTCGGGACTGAAATCCCTTTGGACTAATAATAAATCAATTGAATCCGAAATAAAAACAAAGAAAATTTAATTGACAGATTAAAATTTAATAATGTAAATTTACTGATACGTTTATCTTTATACAGTACCTGAAGTTGCTGAACGCAATTAAAATCTAATATATTCAGTGTATCTCACATTAAGAAAATGTAGTACTTGACTTTCTGATTTACTAAAATATTTGTTCATTTCTGTGCTAAGGGTGCATCTAATTATTTTCAGAATGTATTAAAGAATTATTTCTTCTTAATAGCAGAATTTAAAAAATAACTTGTTTTAATTTCCGAGCGAAAAGCAGTAAAGCTGTTAGCTATTTTTTTTATGTTGGAATAATTCTGATGACTGCTTTATGTATTTGCTGATCCTGACATTTTATCTATGAAAGTTCTATTCCTTTTTATTTTATGAACGCTGAAACATTTTGTAATGGATGCTACCTTTAAAAAAGAAAGAGTCTTTTACAATATTTTTTTTTTCAATTGCATTTTGATTTACTCAGGAATTGCGTACTTGACATTTTGACTATACTCTGAATATAAAATAAGAAAAGAGCTAAGGGAGAAAATGAACTATTACTGTAACCTTTTATTGTCACATTTAATTATTTCCTTTTTTCTAAGCTTGTATGCCCTATTATTTTAATTTTTACATGTTTCATCATTAATTTTTAGCTGATTTCAGTTTTTAAGAAATGTAACGAAAATTCTAAATTTTTCAACAAGTTTGCAGAACTTTCGCTGGAATTTGATTCGCGGAGATTATTGACAATAAAAAAAAAATACTTAAATTCGACTTTAGTTTATTTTCACTAATTTTCATATAAAATTAAGTTTGTGATTAATAATAATGACATGAAATTAATCAGTCAGAGATTGACGATAAACTGTCATTTTTATTGTTATTTTACTCCTTTGCGTGCCTTCCAAAAATTATTTCTGGGCTGCCATAATCTTTCTTTTTAAGAAACTATAAAAATTTCAGAATTGTTTTAGGTTAACTTTTTTTTATTTTAACAAAATAGACGATGTCACCAAACTTGTGTTTTCCTATCGCTGAGGAAAACGTTTATGACCTTGATAAAGATCTGTCGGCTGATATATGTTTGGTGAAATGGATTATTTGGTGTGGAAAAACAAGATCAACAGGACAAAAGACTTTTGTAAAGCTTAAAATAATACCATAATTATGCAAGCTTAACGCTTTTAGATCTATACAATGATTATGATAATTTGATTGCATTGTTACTGTATTTATATAATTTTCCTTTTTGCGTCCGATCTAGGAAAATGAAACGAATTGCCAATAGAGAAGTAAGGAAAGGCTGTTGCAAATTAAATTGAAACAAGTAATTAAATATCTTAGTAGCTGCGAGAATTTTGCATTAATTTGACTATTAAAAATTGTCAAACTGTTAAAGAATATCCGCATTACTCAAACATAATTTTTGATAATTTTTATTCTACATGTGTTAAAATTTATCAGATAATATATTTATAAAATAAAATTTAAAAATTTCTTAAATAAATAGAAATAGAATAATAAAATAAATAAATAGAAGTACTTAATAGTACTTCTTTTTTATTAATTTAGAAAATATAATTATAATACTTGATATTAAAACAAATTTAAAGAACTTGAAACACGTTTATTTTGAAATAAATGTTGCGTTTTTCTTTTTATGATAACTTGTTTTGAATTGAATTATTTTTTCTAGCTATTGAATTTCGCCTGTTCCTAAAATATTTTGTATTAAAAAACATGAAAGGAAGGAAAAAGTTTGATAATCAATCCCATATTGTTGACCACATTTCGGTGTAAATATTTTTCGTATCATCTATTCATCCTTTGAAGGAAATATCTTGTTTTCGTGCAATAAAATAACTCTTTACCACTATCCATCACCTATACTTAAAATAATCTACCTTTCTTAATGAAAGTTATTATTTTATATTTGTTCAGAGACTTAATGTCACATAATGATTGTAAAGAATAATTAATGATTGTTCAGATTCACTTAATGATTGTAAAGAATCCCCTTTATTTATACAGATTTTTCAGAATATAAGTCAACCACAACAACAATACAATAAGAAGAACAAATAACAGATCCATCCCCGTTTAAATAATAGCATTTTGAGGCAGAACGGTAAAACCTGCACAGCACTTGTGGTTCGACCCAATTCGTGTTCCGGCAAGTGGGTTGGCTGCTTGGAATTCTCATGGTATTCCTCACGTGTAACGTGATTATGAGCTAGTGTCCCTTATAAAGACCTCTATGAAGCATCACTCTTCTTAGATAGGTAGCCTTCAATTGCTTTAACATAATCTAATCCGGTTCGAAAGCAGTACAGCTAACTTAACTTTTACATCCGGGAATTTTTTAATCTAGATTTTTAGCAGTTTTAATTTTACATCTCTAAAAAGTATTACGCAAAACCATGAGTATCACACAAATAAATTTACTTAAAAAAATACTGAAAAAGAAAAAAACATTATACTTAAAAAAAAAAAAAAAAAAAAAAAAAAAAAAAAAAGAAGAAGAAAGACTAGCATTTTTTTTTATTACTACCGTTTCAAAGAAATATTTTATCGGAGATTTAGAATTATAAATACTAATAATTATTTATGATTGTAAATACTATGCTATTTTAAATATTTGATAAAGAATACATTATCTTTCGTTCACAAAGGTTTCATTAAAAATCGTATAACAAGTTACTAAACTCCTGAAACTAAAGTTCTGTATATGATTTTAGTTTTAAGAAATTAAACTTTTTCTTTATATGCCTTTATGTGTAGATAATGAAAGCAGGAATTGTGAATATGTATTCTAAACACCCTTTCAACTGGTTTAATAAAATTTCTGCTGAACAATATTTAATTTTAAAAAAATCGTGATAAAGTTAAACCTAGTTTATTTTAGAATTCAGAATGGAAACCACGTTTCCTTCCAATAATTTCTCACGTTACGCTTCTAGAATAAAAAAAATTTATATTAGATATGCCAAATTTAATTCAGAATTATATGATGAAATCGTCAAATTCCAAAAAAAATTTTAAAATTATTGTGGATTAAAATGCTAAATATTTTCTATTCAAACTATGTTCGCTATCAGGTTTTAAAATGTAAAAGCAACCATCTGTTGGACCGCTTCCTGTATTAAGCTCAATAATGGCTCTTAAACGAGGTTAAGGTCCCATATCTTTTTCTACCAGTTTCGCGGGAGTTAACGCGATCCTCATGCAAATATGAACGTTAACGATTGTTTATTAAATACGTAATGTTTTTTTCATTAAGTAATCGGTCGTGATCTACAACGTGACTCAGAAACAAGTTATCAAAGTCCGCGCAAACTGAATGTTTGAATGAGTGACTCACCCATCACTCATACTAGCGTTGACATCCGGCGTAAAGTGTGACGTCATCCGAGTCCAGCTGATGGATCGAGTTCAATGAGATGAGTCAGGGCACGAGTAACTCTTGTCAAGAAATGATTAGATATTCAGATGTGTTTCCTTGATTTCCCTACTCCGTTACCTTTGTATAAAGAAATATGCAATATAGTCTTACCTTAATGTGTGGGAGTACTACAATTATTCTGAAAATATGCTGTTTTCTGTTGTCATGATTTTCAGCATTCCGTACATTCTTAGTTCAACTAAGTTTCGTATCAAACAGTAGGCGTGCACTGAGTGAGAAATACATTGGCAACGTATGCTTTTTAAACATGCTTTCAATAAATTACACTTTCTTGAATACAGCGTTTTATTGATTTTTGATTAATTTTTGTTGTCGAAGCAAACATTATTGTTAAGAAAAAAGACACTTTACCTTTTTTTTAATGAAATAACAATTTTAACTTGAGAAGAACCTCTGAGAAGGTGTTGCTTGTTGTTTTCAATCAGCAATATAATTCTGTCTGTTAGAAATAACGATCGGAAATACGAGAGCATGTTAGCAACTGATGATTCATATTATCATTTTAGAAAAGTGCATTGCTCAACAGTGTTAGAAAGTGAATTACTAAAAACTTGTATTATTTTGATTTCTTAATAACATTTTCCAATGAGAGCTATTAAATCATAAGAGGAATAAAGAAAAGAATGAACTGCTAAAAAGTTGTATTGTTTTTATTTCTTAAAAACATTTTCCGATGAGAGTTATTAAACCATAAGAGAAATAAAGAAAAGAAGTTTCTAAATATTGTATAATACAAATTTCTAGCTTTAATTTTTCCATGCACTGTTATTTGCATCCCAGATAAAATCGAATGGTGATAGTGAAATTGTGCAGTAATATAAAACTGCAGTACTCTCTATGTAAATTCCTTTAATATCCCCTTTGGTACTTTTCTTTTACCAGAGCACCCGTCGGCAAATATGCACTAAAGCACAAGTGTGGTAGCCTTTTTATACAACATTATGAATAGCCGCGCAATTTAAATGCGCAGTGCCAAGACAGCGCGTCCGTTGTGTATATGGGGGAAAAACTGTTTTTCTCATGATCACAGCGACCTTTTTTCGCTTAAAAAAATAGGAGAATTGCTCAAAATAGGCATTGCATGTTTTAAATGTTACATACATTATAATTATTACAAGCACTTCATTTTTTCAATCCTGAAACTTTTGGAATCGTTTAGATCGCCGCCATCTAGTTAACTTTCGCGCACACGGTTTATGTTTGGCGCTAAGTAGCGCCCCGTTAATAGAAGAGTGCCCCCCCCCCTTTTTTTTTCCAAATTTTATTCGGACTCTAATAAGCTTGTTTAATAATACTTTTTTATTTATATGATTTTACATACGGAAAAGGAATGCTGATACAAATGTCGGAACATTTAAAATGGAAATTCTTCTTGAACTGAGTTTTAAATTTATTTAGCAATACATATTTAGTTGTTGAGTTTTGACAGCATTACATGTCATTTTTATTTATCAAATAAAGCAAAACTTTAGTATTTTTTTAATTAAAAAAGTTAAACTCTTCTTCGAGGTGTTACTCTATGATTAAAGTTTATAGATTGCATTTGTTAACTAAATAAATAGCTTTTTATTCCGATATTTGATTCTGAAATTTATTTTGAAAGTTAGAATACCCCGTGTTGTCCTCCGCCCCGTCATTTGGTAAAAAAAAGGAGGGGAAATTACGAGTTATGTGCTGATTCTGAGCTGAGGATTTTAAAAAAATCGACTGATCAGAATCCGTAAGAATAACAATACCAATAGTATTCTCAATACTATTGGTATTGTTATTCTCATGGATATCTAAAAAGGGATGAATAAGATAAGACTAGATGTACAAAATAAAAATAGATGTACCAATAGCATTGTATTCTATATTATTAAGTTTTTTTTAACTTATGTATTTTGTTACCTATTCATATCTTGTGCACTGCTATCATTAATCAAGTTTCTAAACCATATGCAGAAAAAAATAGGGAGGAAGGTATATGGAGAGGAGGAATATGCCAATAAATACGTTAACATCAAATTAGAGTTTATGTTTGAAAAATAAATTTCAAATCTACATAAACACAGCAATTTACACAATATTCTGATTTTTTTTTTATTTAAAAAAACATTATGTTCTGATGGTTTTAAAGCTTAAGTTTCACTGAATTGAAAAGTTTGGAAGTACAAATATTAAACCTGTAGATAGCGTAAAATCGTATGCATTAGGAAATGATGAATTTATTGGAAAGTGAAGAATTAATTACAAGAAAGTATTAATTAGATTGATTATAGAATTATCAAAGAAAAATTGATATATAAATGAGCGTGGCAATTATCAAAATTTAAGCACACAAGGACTGTTTTCAGTATTTAGCATGGAGGATATTAAGGACAAAGAAAAAAACTGATTTATATTTACCTGCGAGCCGAAAACCGCGAAAGCCCATGCATAAAAAAAAACTAGTTCAACTACCGAAAGTGGAATTCAGAGGAGCTACCTAGCTGAATGGTCTTAATAATTCATTCTTTGTTAACTATTCGCTTGAAACGGAAAAGGATTAATGGTGCAGACAATAAAATGGAAATGCATTTGCTTTTAGTGAAAGTTATAGTTTATACAATCAGGTTGCTTGCGCATTTTTTTATTTATTTTATTTTATTTTTTTTTTTTTTATTTTTTTTATTTTTTTTTGTCATTGATTTAATTTTTAAATTTCGTTAATTTTTTTTCAATAATGTTACTGTTTAATCTTAAAAATAAGAAATTCAAATGTAGATGATGTTTAAGTCCGTTAATTTGTAAATCGGAAAATGCATGTCTTTATATTTCAAATTTGTTTCGAATAATAGTACAAAATAAATAAATGAAATAAAGAACCCTTTATTTTTTTATCTAATTTCATTGACTGTATAACAACGCTTTCACTTTCGTATTCCCAGTTTTAAAAATAATCTACATTTGCAAAGTTTTAGAATATTGCTGAGTTTTAGAAAAATGAAATTTAAAAAAAAGGGGAGAATGCTGAACTTTAGAAAATTAACTAAGATTATATTAACTAAAAAGTAATAAAAAATAACTGCGATGATAACATAAAATTTGTTGTTCGCTAAAGAAAGAAAGTGTAAAATCTCATAAGGATGGAAAAGAACTTAAATGATTGCTGTGTAAATAGAATCAATCAGAAACTGTTAAAACTTAACTAATGACTTATTTTCTTCAGTTAAGCATGAAACATGAATTAGTTTATTTTCACAAGTAGTTACCCTCCTTAGTTGATGTGATCCATTGTGAAAAAACAATCCTATTTTCAGTTTCACAAACTGCCGCATCTAACTGAATCTCAACGCCCGGGTAAAAAATCCTTCTCGGCGAGGGCATCCTGCCGCGCTGGCGACGCGCAAGCTGAAAGCGAAGTAGTGTACAACGCCAGGAGGCTCCAACGGTGCCTGACCGATGGAAATTTTTTTTCTTCACTCTCTCCCTCTTCTCAAGGTCACTTTAAAGAGGCCATCGTAGTCGTTCCTTTCCAGTTTTAATCATTAAAAAGGAAAAGAAATAACAAGCATTTTTTCACTATGTTTTAGCTATTAAGTTATAACTTACTTTCTGCCCTTCTTAGTTTCATTTCAACTATCCAAATGTTTCTGACATATTTTTTTTCCTTTTTCTGGGAAGGAAAAGGGGTCAAAATGTATAGTGGGGAAACCCTTTTTCATTTACGTATGAATTTTAAATACTAAGAATTTTGTTTGGATAGCTTAGTTAATAGATTATTTATTTAATTCAATCAAGGATCAAACAAGGGATTTGTTAGAGAAATACGCATCTGCCATTCATCAAATATCCGCTAATTATCGGTGCCTCTGCAGTATTATTGGACAGATACTTAAAATGATGCCAGTATCCAGCACTCAGTGTAGTACGCTGAAAAACATCTAGTGTTCAGTAATTTGTAAATGGCAACATTTAATATTTAGTATTTAGTAATATGTGAATGACAACAGGGATTTATGTAAAAATAAATCTGTGTTAGTGTTGCATATAATATTCTAGACTTATAAATAAGTAGTTTAAACAGGTAAAAGTATACCTTCGTAATAGTGTCAGGAATGTTTTGCTTTAAAAATAGAACCACCAGAGCCGATGAAATTTGATGGAAATCTTGCCTCATACTGTCAAAGGTGGCTGCAATCGTTCGAAATTTATTAATTAGAATTTATTAATTATTAATTGTTGAAGAAAGCTCGAGTATATTATACTGTCCTTACTTAGTTTTGTTAGCTCATAGGAACACTTCAAGTAATGAGATGTTAGGATCACCATTTTAACGACTCAAGAGTAGAACAAGAACAATTCTTTCTATATCAAAAGAACTTCAAGTTGTGGAAAGTGAAAGGAAAAAAAATATCAAAAAAAGAACTAAGCAGAAGTCATGTTATGATCATCTTACATGAGACCAGGGAAAATAGTAGAATTAGAAGAAATAGAAAACACATTACGGACACTAAAGAAAACAGTTCAGTTTGTGAAGAGAATACGAGAGGAACGGAACAAGGAGTGTGGAGTCATTTTGTTATTTTTCAGCAGGAGAGATGAAAAATAAGCAACGCCTTCGGCGGAAATCGAACCACGGACTTCTGGAATACGCGCCCAGCGTGTAGACCAGCACACCACGAAGGCATGCTAAGAAGGCGGGATAAATACCTTATAGAAGTTACTGCACAGAAAAGAGATGTAAAAAATTATGATCTTTTATGGATTGATCTAACTAAAAAACACGGGACAGTGAGAGAAGAACTAGAAGTGGAAGTGTGATTAGAAATTTGGCCATGTATTTAGACTAAACTTTGAAAAACTTCTGAACTCTTTTAAAAAAAGGAAGATATAAAAGCAATTTTAGCATTGCTAGCAATTCTAGGCTTATAAATAAATAGTTTAAACAGTTAACCTGGCGCTTCCGTTATTTTATGCGCTGTACGTATTATTACCCTTTAGGAAAGATCTATCTGTCCGTCTTACTTTCACAAAGCGAAATAAATCAATTAAAATATTTTTTTACAAAAATAGCAACAATAATAAGGATATTAATGATAATAAATAAAATAAAGGAAATCATTTTCTATGTTTGTTAGCAATTATTTAAAAACTATGATCTTTAATTTTGAAAGGGCTTGTAAGTTTAGAGCAGCTGGAAGAATTACATGATAGAAAATACTACTTAAGCTAAATAGTAAGTATAGTCTTATTTGAATACATCCGGATCAGCCACGGTAGATGACGAACTTCAAGCTTTGAAATTGCGGTACGAAAAGATAAAAATCGTTGATGTTAGAGACATGCCTGCCTTGGCGGATTTAAATGATAATTGCGATGTCAATAGATGATGATCTTCTCTTATTTCCGCTTCAGTCTCGAACGATATCGCATAACACGCACTGGTCACTGCCGCCACCTCTGACCCTCCTAATGTGCCATTATGCTTTTCCTAGTACATTGTATACTCATTACTTCGCTTTTGTGTATATTTACCCTGCAAAGCGCATGTTTTTTACGTATTGTATTACTGTTTTCTAAGGTTTTATGTGTTAGTATGATTGAATATTTTTTTTTAGTCTGGGAATTCTGTAAAATATTTTTCATATAAATGACAGTTGTTTCTTCACTTTAACACCGGTTTTGATCTGTAATTAAATAATTCAATGTAATTTTCTTCATACAAATTTCTTCTTAGAACGGTCAAAAGGAATTTTTTTCTCCCTTTTCACTTTTCTCATCAGATTCTAGTATTTCAGATGAGACTTGTCTGTTTTGGGATATTTCATCACCTGCTGTGCAAGTATCTTATGTGTTAATGTAAACTTAGGTTTTGTCGAAGTACAGGTACGGCATAATTTCGGGCTTCAGTTAAATGCCAAATTTAAGTGGAAACAAATCGTGGCAAAAGAGGCTATGAATATCATGTTTTAAGTATTAAATTTTGGTATTATTCTTCATACGAGAGGGGTCCATTGACCTGTGCACTGGTGTTCAGGAATCCCAATTGTTTTCATTTCACAACCAGCCGTGGAAAGGCGGAGTGGCAATAGTTCAACTGTTTCTTCGACAGAGGGTGGATATCAGTGAAAGTCTTGGTTTCGTCTTCTTCAAATGACACACCTGAAGGAGTTCACGACCTTTGGGTGCGATGTACTCCTACAAAAGTGCGAATTAGTTTCTTTTTGGTATACATTGCTTTTGTACAAAACGGGCTAGAAGATATCACCCCATGTTCACGGTCTTCTCATGCATATATTTATTAGATGTCTTGAAAAGTGTCTAGAAATTTGATTGGTTATAAAAGTGTAAAACATTATTCGGTAAATAACAAACTTGGCTTACGTTATTAAAATGATGATCACTTTTATTCATTCCTGTGAAACCTCCAATAGTTACACCGTATGGAATTTTCTAATCTGCAGTTGAAGGTATATGAATTCTCGGGCGTCGACAAAACATGCAAAACTGACAGGATTTTTAAAATATGTATGATAATGAACTGGGATGGAAGAGAGAATTTGAGAAATCCTCTACTTTTCTATTATTAGACCTACCACTAGAAGTAACGAACAAATGTAAGTAGATTGTTAATAACTTTAAAGATATTGTGCTATTTGTGCAGTCGATATTTATAATTTTTTTTTAATTATTGAATTGCTTTCTTCTAATGCAATTAACCTTAAAAATATTCGAAATAATCCAATAAAACTGAAAGAAAAATCGAATGATACTGGTATTTTTCTGTAAAATTTCTTAAAAAAATATGATCCCCTTTGAAAATGCGTTTAAATTTAAAATTTTAACTTAAATGAGAAAACGCAGAAAATAGTAGACATGTAAAACTTTATCTTTACAGTAGGGAAACAAATCAAAATTTTAGATATATCCGCTTCAGCGTACGCTGCAAATTCTTAAACTATATTATATGTATAAATTTACTACACAGCAAAAGCTAGTTCTTCAAACTTACTCGTAGCATTAGTACTTTATTCCTTAATTTTAAAGAGTTCTTAACAACATTTGAAATGGCAGACCATCTTAATTTTCATAATTCGTCTGATGTAGTAGGTCTGTTGAGAAACTATTTTTTTTTTTTTTTTTTGTCACAGACTAAATATTTGCAAAAATTTACTGAACAATTTCAATAAACACGAAATATTACAAATAATGCCAAACTTCTTTCCTTCCATATCCGAAATGGCAGTCTAACAATAAGATTCTATTATTATTATGGCAATGACATCTAAAATCTCAGCGATTTTTCAGCGATTATGCTGTAAAATCATTTGCTGCATTATCCGAAACAAAAATAAAATAATGCTACCCGATACGATTATAGAATAAGGTAAAATGTCTACATGTCTGAAAATAGTTCTAGCGAAACCTCTCCAAAGCCTTGAAACTTAGTTAATTAAAGTTAGTTAATTTGTTTTTTTGAAGATTTTTTTCTCTACAGACATATTTTAACTGAGAGATAGAAGGAAGTTATTTCTGTAATGATAGGGAGAACCGTAGGGATGATGGAAGCAATTACCTAATACCAAGTGGCGTAATAAAAAACGACAGCAATTACCGCGTTCAGTATGATGGCGAAGAAATGATGTTCTAAGACAGGGTTTCTTAAACTTTTTTCAGTCGCGACCCCTTTTTATCACTAAGATTTTTTCGCGACCCCCAGGACCCCATAAGCATAGCACAAATCCGACACACGCGTGTGTGAAAAACTGTCAATGTTTTCATTCGTACTGTAATATACTGTTTCATCAAATTAAAGTCATTAACTTTAATTTCTAATTTTAAGACATAGAACAATGTGAAAATTTTAAATAAGTAACAGACGAAATGACAGCGTCACGTGCAAAGCAAATAAAATGAACCGTTTCTATTATAAAAAGAATGCGTCGAAACGTTTTCCTTTTTTCTTTGTCTACATTGTGTTATCTTTATCTATTTTCAGAGACATGTGTAAAAATATTTGGTAATTGTAAAATTATTATAATAAGTTAAAGAAATACCAAAACTGCTAAATTTTTAGCGACTCCCTGCTGCAGATCTCGCGATCCACAGTTTAAGAAACGCTGTTCTAAGATGAAAGTCAGATCTGTCCACCATGTTTCGGACTTTTAAAAGATATGTTAAATACAAATTTTAATATCTCTTGTTTTATGAGCCTTCTCTTTGCATCACTTTGCTTTTTACGAAAGATTTGCATTAGTATTTTTCTTAGTTACCGGAAAAAATATTCCCTCTTCCATGAATAAAGGCGGATAGCAAAAATATGGTTCATTTTCTGTAAGCAATGATTGCAGTTTGTGAAAAATAGGCAAGTATGTTGTGGCAATATTACGGGATATTTTGATTGCCTACGAAGAACCGCTTTACTTCCAATAAAATAGATTTTCAATAATTTCCTAGAGGCCTTAAAAGCATAAAATAGATTTTCAATAATTTCCTAGAGGCCTTAAAAGCTCGAGGGTGAGAAATTGTAGCCTAAGAATAAAAAATTATCTTTCTCTTCATAAATTCAGCTTAACGCACCCTTATCTCTTCCAAGTTCTTTAATAATCTTTTACTGCGCTCGCTGCCTTGCCGGGGTATTTTAGAAGCGGAAACCAAACATAATTGAAGTGTGTATTTATTATAAAGTTATTCTTTTCATTGTTGTATTAGGTTTTAAGCATTATTTGATATTATTCGATCCTGTTTGCTTCAAAAGATGGAAAGAAGCTTGAAGGAGTAATAATTACTTTTTTTGGATTATGTTATTCCTCAGAAGTTTTATAGGAGTATTCTACTATCACGTAGTGGAAAAATTATATATGATTTTATACCAACGCAAACGTAAACTTCGTCTTGTATTATACATTTCCGAGTTTTAACACTCGCAAAAAACCGGTTAAATTTTTTTCGAAATTTGCTTTAACGTATTCCAGTATGCGTTGAAGTCTTTAGGTAGATTGCGAGCTAAATTCTTCAGTCATCAGAAAATCAATTTTAAGGGGAAAATGGAATTCGTACATTTGCAGTGGAGTGTCTATTACTATTACTTCTCATAACGATAAGAAAGTTAACATTTCTTAACGCTATGAGAAGAAAAGGTAGTTAAGCAAAAAAATCGTTTCAGTTTTCTCGTAATTGTGCTTAATAAGTTGCTTTATCATGCAATTTATTTCCTCTATTTTATCATAAAATATTGTACTTGGTGGATGAAAACTATGTATGGCTATAGAGTAAGAGTGCGCATATATTTTATTTGAGGAATGAATGAAACGGTAACTTTGTTTTTTCCTATCTACGAGTCTTCAACAAGTAAGTAATTAGTTTTAATAAATTAACGTGAGTATTACTTAAATTAATTGCGACTATGTGTACAAGAGTTATGTCTTGATACTATCTACATGTATTGTAGACAAGATTTTAAAAAGATCCGTTCTTAAAAGCCTCTTTATTATGTAATTAACAATTTTTTTTAATATGTAATCGAAAGTATAAGATTCTACTTCTCATGAGTAACAATTTTATTACCAAACTATTATTTTGTCGAGTAATGTAATTAAATGGGTACCATAACTCTAGTGTGAAGGTCATACGTGGACGCATTCTTTGTGGAAAGTTCATTGGCAGTGTTTATGAATGAACCCCTGGTCTGCTTTTAATTAGAAGGAAAATTCCAAAAGAGGTGTAACTGCTTTTCGCACTGGCCCAAACTGCTGATTTTGACCTTGACTGGCGTCGTCGATGAGAAAACGACGTAAGAAAGTGCAGCACCCTGCTATGTTTTTGATAAAACTTCGAGATATTAAGAACTTGATTTTGGATAAAAAGGTACATTTAAATGCGCTCTACTACGCTTCATGTACGTTTCTTCGTTCGAAAAAATGAAAACATTTCTAGAACGCTCTTATTTTGGAGATAAATGACATGAAAGACATTTCGAGTTAAGTCACTTTTATCTGTTGTTTATTTACGAACGAAATAAATAATTTCCAAATTATCGATCTGTGATTTTAATTTTGGTTCTGTGGTGGATTTCAGACATGGCGTGTCATCCACAAAAATGTGAAGAACAGCGGGAGACAGAGAAATTCTCATTAGCTTATTTATCTAATATTTGTTTATGAAACTTTATTTCAAATGTCAGTTAGATGGTGTAAATACACTGACGACCAATAAGTATTTGGAAACCTGTGATAGAAAAAAAAATAATTTTATTCAAAATCAATAGTTGGTAGAACCTCCACGAGAGGTAATTACAGCGTGGACCCTCCGGGGCATACTTTCCACAAGTCTTTGTATGACAGCTAGTGGTATTTTCTTCCACTCGGCTTGGAGAAGACATAGAAGTTCCTTCACCGATTTTGCACGGGTAGTGCACCCCTGAATTCGGCGATGCAACTCGTCCCAGAGGTTCTCGATAGGGTTCAGGTCTGGACTCTGGGCAGGCCAGTCCATTCGATGAACTCCATTGACACCAAACCAAGCCTTGGTTAACGTCGAAACATGACAACTGGCATTGTCGCCCTGAAAGTAACAGGGGTCCAACCTGTAAAACTGCCACAACGTAGGAAGCGCATTGTCATCCAAAATAGTGCAGTAGGCATCGGAGTTGAACTTACCTCGAATGGGGACCAAGGGTCCCAGCCCACACCAAGAGAAACACCCCCAGACCATAATTCCACCTCCGCCGAACTTGATTGTTGGCACAATGCATTCTGGCAGGAGACGTTCTCCAGGTAGACGCCAGACCCAGACCCTGCCATCCGAACGGTAAAGAGTGAACCTTGATTCGTCACTCCAAAGAAACCGTTTCCACTGATCTACGGTCCAATTTCGATGTGCTTTGCACCACATTAACCGAGATGCGCGGTTGGACTTTGTGATCAAAAGCTTATGGGCAGCAAGCAGCACGACCATGAAAACCAAGCAGATGTGCTTCCTTACGAATGGTATTCATTGAAACAATACTCCCGGATGCCTGTTAAAATTCCTCGCGGATGAAGGCCATCGGTTGGGTGCGGTTCTTCCGAATTTCTCTGGACAACACTCGTCGGTCTCTATCTCCCAGTTTCGTTGGTCTGCCGACTCGGGGCACATTCCGGCAATCACCGCTCACCTTCCACTTCTTAATCACATAGGCCACTATCGATTTTGGGTACTTCAGATCGCTAGATATGTCCCTTAAGATCGGCCACATTTGTGATACCCGATAATTATACCTTTCTCGAAATCAGAGAGCTCCGAACTGCGATGCATCTTGCATGCGACTAAAGCCGATGCTGTTTCCTACACGATATATACCGGCGGAGTCCGTGACGTACTTTAGGACCGCATATATCGTCATTTGCATAGGTGTCCAAATACCTTATTGGTAGTCAATGTATTATTCATGGATTTCTAAGGTGTGAGTGTACATTATATTAGAAATGCCAAAAATAAGTATAGGGCATCCGAATCTTCGAAACTCGCTAACCTTGAAAAAATTGAAATATTTGTACTAGCGAGTTCTTTTTCTTTCTTTCAGATTTATAGCTTTCGCATAATAACTCACCCCCCCCCCGAAAAAAAAGTTAAGCTCTTGAAAAGATTAGTTTTGTTGGTATTCAGTATAAGCAATCAATCAAAATGTAAGCGATAATTATTGCAATTTCAGAAGAACTTCGATCTTCAATACCAGTAAATAGCGGCCGTGATTGCTTATGAAATTTTTAATTGTTTTAAAGAGAGCTTAGCGTTCCATGTTTGACATTAATTTTTGAAATAATCCAACTCACTTTGTCTTTTCTTTCATTAAAAAAATTCAGGAAAGTCTGAAATATTTGAACCTGTTGCTGAGATACTTTCCGTCATATTAGGTTTAGAAAGTGGACTTCAAAATTATAGTTTTAATTACGCACTTATTTTAATTATATACTGAATTTCGTTTGTTTCTTAGCAAATGCAGATTTGTGTTTAAACACTGTGTTCTTAAATTTCTTTTCCACTAAACACAAATTTCAGATTGTTCTCTAATTAAAACCTTTTGATATTAAGTGAAATTCTCCCCCTCCTTTTTCCTTCTTATTTGTTATTTTTATATATAGGATTCGAGAGTCGGAAAAATTTAGAATTTGTCCCATCTCTATTGCTCAACTTTAAAAAATACGTTAAAAATCTTTTTCGCGTGTTTTCAAAATACTTAAAATCCTATAAAATGATGAACGCATTTCGTTAATGAGCAATTTGCTAAGTTCCTGCAACTCGTCCCAGAGGTTCTCGATAGGGTTCAGGTCTGGACTCTGGGCAGGCCAGTCCATTCGATGAACTCCATTGGCACCATACCAAGCCTTGGTTAACGTCGAAACATGACAACTGGCATTGTCGCCCTGAAAGTAACAGGGGTCCAACCTGTAAAACTGCCACAACGTAGGAAGTGCATTGTCATCCAAAATAGTGCAGTAGGCATCGGAGTTGAACTTACCTCGAATGGGGACCAAGGGTCCCAGCCCACACCAAGAGAAACACCCCCAGACCATAATTCCACCTCCGCCGAACTTGATTGTTGGCACAATGCATTCTGGCAGGAGACGTTCTCCAGGTAGACGCCAGACCCAGACCCTGCCATCCGAACGGTAAAGAGTGAACCTTGATTCGTCACTCCAAAGAAACCGTTTCCACTGATCTACGGTCCAATTTCGATGTGCTTTGCACCACATTAACCGAGATGCGCGGTTGGACTTTGTGATCAAAAGCTTATGGGCAGCAAGCAGCACGACCATGAAAACCAAGCAGATGTGCTTCCTTACGAATGGTATTCATTGAAACAATACTCCCGGATGCCTGTTAAAATTCCTCGCGGATGAAGGCCATCGGTTGGGTGCGGTTCTTCCGAATTTCTCTGGACAACACTCGTCGGTCTCTATCTCCCAGTTTCGTTGGTCTGCCGACTCGGGGCACATTCCGGCAATCACCGGATATATTATATTTCTTTGAATGACTTATTTTCTTACTAAACTTTTGACATTTATTTGCCAAAATGACCTGTATTTTGCCAAAATGCCAGACACATTTTGGCAAAATACAGGATTCCCTCACTTGGAAATGAATCTCATTATTTATCATTTACTTTATTAGTCTGTCTTAAAAACGTGTCACATTGATACAGTGTCTTTTCCAGTTTCTTGCCAGCCATTGTCCAGGCAGGCAATCTGCAAAATTATGTATTAACTTGATTTAAATGTTTAGAGTGAAACCCTGCAGATTTCTAGGAATAACAGTTACATTATAGGTGCCCGGCAGCAGCTAACAAAAGAGATAAATAATGTAATAGCTCATAATCGCGTAATCAAAGAGAATTAAATGATTTTTACATGCATATTCAGAAACTTTTAAATATCTTAAAATAGGTTTAAAAAAAGTAACAAAGTCTGGATAAAAGATATTTTAATTATTAGCATCTTAAATTTAAGGTATAATATATTATTTAAACAACTTATATACAATTTATATATGTGTGAGCAACAGGACTACGACAACTCAACACGATTGACTGTCTTCGTGGTCAGAGGGATGATGGAAAAGAAGGAGAGCGTTCGCGCTTCGAGCAAGACGTGAGGCAACTACGATGTAACCTCTCAATCATCACTCTTTTTTCATTTGTAAATAGTCAATGTATCTCCCCAATAGCTAAATAAAATAATTTAGTCATCTAGATGTATATCGTCAGTCTAGAAATACTCTAGACGCCGAGTTTAAATGGGTACAAAATAATTTAGTCACCTAAATGTGTATCGTCATTCTAGAACTCCTCTAGACCCTAGTTTACATATATATAATATGTTAAGAAATACAAGGACCTGCTTAGCATGTTTAAATATTATTAAATATATATTATTAGTTTATTCTTTTAAGAAATGCGCAGTAATTTTTTTAGTAATGTAAATAGCTTTAATGAGAAGAAAATTTTATTCATCATAAACCTTGCTGCTACAATTCTGAAAATTTTCACTTGATAAAGCGCCGAACTCATTAAATAATTTTAGTCATGCTTTATAATGAAATTGTTATTACTAAAGCATATTATTTCATATTTATTCGGTTTGCAGTTTAGTCATGAACTAGTAGCATGAGAATTTGTAACAGCTGCTGAATTCGTAGTAACAGTGAAATTCAACTTTGTAAGCTTAGAATTGAAGCTCTTTATTCTGAAGCTGAATCAAGTACAATAGTAGAGTGAAAATTTGAAAAAGAAGAATGACTGATTTGACATTTACAAGTCTATCTGCAGGTGTATTTTCAAGATACGGGATTCTCTTCATCTCCACGTTTTTTAATTCAAAATGTCTTCCCTATTTTATGATTTCTACTTGCGCAAAGGTTCAATTCTGTTAACTTGACCCTGATTTTGGTGTTATTACAGAGACAGTCAATAAATTTATTGTGATATAAGGCTCTGTAAATTAACATAAAAATGTACGTTATATTAACATATGGCATTTTAGTCTTTACTACTGAAATTGATCATAAAAATAATGTGTTGAGGAGATTGAATTCCTTCCTTTTGGGTTTCGAGTTTTTACATTGTGGGGGATATATAATACGTCCTCCTTTTAAGCTTGGTTGTTATTCATTTGATATTACTATTTTGGTTTTATAAGAGCCTTTATTCATATGACAAATAATAAAATTCCCTTAAATAAGTATACAAATGTTATAGTTCTTTAAAATATTAAAAATCTCAAATATTTCTTGCAATGATATGGCCTTATTCATGGCAGCTTGAAGGAACTTCACCTATTTCATATCCCGTCCTCCTTTTTAACTTGGTTGCTATTCATTTGACATCATTTTGTTTTTATAAGAGCATTTCTGGCATGGTATATTAGCACATCAATATGTATGGCAAACAATAAAATTCCATTCATTCTTTAAAATATTAAGAGTCTCGAATATTTTTAATGATGATAGGGCCTTATTAATGACAGCTTGAAGGAACTTCATCTCCCATTTCATTAATGGGAGATGAAGATTAATGGAGATTTTTACCTATGTTACATTTCATTAATGTTTTTTGTCAGATTTTCAGAATTTAAATATATTATTTAAGAGCACAGCTTAAGTCGATACTAAGTTATCAAACTTATTCTTACAATAAATTGGGATTAATTTGAATAGAACTCTTGTCTTGAACGAAGACGTTGTTGAGCCTAACACAGTTTAAAGCAATCTGCAGTAATATTTTTAACTAACATTTACAGTATCGTTTCCTTTGGACCAACCAGCGGCCGAGCGGTAAACTCCCTGAACACTGGTAGTTTGACCTGGGTTCGATTCTAGGTGAATGGGCTGGCTGCGTGGGCATTTTCGTAGTTTTCCATATGTGTAACGTGGATACGTGACAGTTTTCCTTAGAAAATCCTCCGCGAAAGTATCCCAGATCTTAGGCAGATATCCTTCGCGTGCTTTGTCATAATCAAATAAACCCAGCTAAATGTTGTATAAGAAACTTCGGTCTTTTTCATAAATTTTGCGTTAAATTTGGAAAATAGTGTGTGGCAATTAACAGACCTTTGCAATTTGTTTGTAAGTGGCAAAAATATAGACGGAAAATCCTAAAAATAATTTTAAAGGACATTTTTGTAATAAGGTATTCGTAGGCTAATTTTATATGCTGGATAAGAAGGAAAAAAGCGCAGGAATATTTATTCGAAGAAATTACATTTAAAATTTCCTGTTCGCATTACGTTAGTTTGCTTTTTACAAAGCTCGTTATCTTTTCGAAGTATGTAACTCAAATCTTAATAAATCTTAAATGTGAGTTATTTTAAAGTTGTTCAGCTTCCGAAGATAAAACGTAAAACGCCTACGCATCACACTCTGACGTTCACTGACTGGACAACTAAAATTCATAGCAGTCTGCCGTTCGTGTTGAAATTCTCAACCGCAAATCCTGATACGAATTATGTTATGAAATTTATTTTTTAGTGGAAACCGAGAAAAAACTTATTAGAACGACAATTTAACGCTTCCTACCTATCTGAATTTCTCAAAAGAAGCTTCATGCAAATGATATGGACTGCTGTTGACCGAGTCCAAGGAAAATCAAAGACCCGTGTCCAGATTTCGGTGGCCAGTAAGTCAAGCATGACGTTCCTAGTATATCCATTCAAAACCTTTGCCATAAAAGTATTGCAGCAACAATTTGCAACTCGTTCAGTTTATTTTTGAAGCCTTTGAACTTATTGTGTATAGAATAGGGTTTTATCAAAGTTTTTAGCTTGCTTTTTAGAATTTCTTTTCTCTTTTAATAATATGATTAACGGCAAAAGAATCAGGGACTACAAAGGATTCGCATTTTTCTTTTTGTTTTGTCATTATGGGTACATTCTTTGAATTCTGATGTCTCTGGTATTTCATAGTAAACATCTCTCTTTTCTAGCTAAGACATCTTTGGGTCATCTCACCTTCCTTATAGTCGGTTCTGAAGCATGATTAATGCGTAACTTAATTTGAAGTCCAGCTTAAGATTCATTGTTGTCTTTTTTTGTTCTTCAGTATTTAAATTACCGCTCTTGTTAGTTATTAAAAATGACCTCTTCTTTAGATATTTTTACATAAACATTTATTCCTGGAACTCGATTTTAATTTTTGCTATTGCATAAGTTAAGTCGATTATTTCAGAAATTTCTGTAAATAAAACCATGCAATAATGTTGAATAAAAAATAGCATGTGTGTCAGCCATTCTCAGGGAGCAGAAGACAAGGATTCTTTAATCTACAAAACATCAAAGATATGATTCTGTTTGAAATGAAACGTTCATTTTTTTTACCTCTGATTTAAAGTTGATAAAGAGATATTTTAAAGGATTTTTAGGTTTTGTTGTTGTGTGAAATGCGAATATCAGAATACTTTTAGAATTAGAACAAAAGTCTAATTAATATAAAAGTATACTATTTTAAATGCAAAGAAATTTCTTACAAATGACATCATTTATTCTTGTAAGAAATGTCGGTAAAATATAATTTTTAGTCCAAAGGTGCAATTTGCCTTGAAGGACTATTAATTTCGTTTAGCGTTGGTTCACTATCAACGGCGAATCACTTTTCAAATTGTTGCCACCAAATATTAGAGTATTATATTTAAAGAAATTAAATAATGAAGAATGTATATTTCTCGCATTGTGATGAAACACCTGTACCTAGAGCCATCAAAATTTGAATAACGTAATCTTCCATAGAATATGGGCATATGGAAGCCCTAATTTTAATTTGAAATTTGCTTTATCATCGATTTTATATTTTGTAAAACTTCAACGAATTTTTGATTAACAAAGTCGACAATTTGAAAGCGAGCAATGGCAACACAGTATGGGAAAAAAATTATCTGCAATACACAAGACTCTGTATCGGAAAGTCTAAAGATATGCTTTTTAAAATTCATTTAATAATTATTTTGCGGTATTGCCGTTGAACTGAATTTCATGGTTTGAGTGCGTAAAACATGATATTTAATAAATAAAGGTAACACACAAAACGTTAAGAAAACGCCCTTTTGGACTTAATTTAAACGTAATTAATCGTAATTTACCTAATTTAATCGCTCCTTTGGACCCAATAAAATCTAAAACCTTTCAGATTTTTTCATATTACTTTTACATCAACTAAAACTTGCTTCAAAGTTTATTTATTTTTAATATTAAATCCAAAATCTATGAATCGATTTATAAATATTGAAAAACATTCAAACACAAAGATAATAATTTATCGTTTCCACAGATTATTCTTCGTAGATTCTCATTGTTAAGATCATTTTCATAAATAATGAATAGGTTACACCTGTATAAAAGAGATAAAATATTAAATTAGAAATCGAGGAGAAAATAATCATAAACATTGTGAAATTTATTTTCTAATTTTATAACAACAGCAGGAAAGCGGTAAGCACTTGCCCCGTCTGACGTGACCCACGTGTTGGTGTCGCAGTCATTTAGACGGGACCTAGAAATAAGAGTACTATACCAATTCACGGGTCACTGGAGATTTTTGTATTGTGTGAAATCATGTCTGTATTGGGTACGAATTTGTTATCATTAAATGAAATTTATTTTTAAAGAATAATTGTTATCTAGTTTTGCTGTAATACATAAGTGTTTGCAGAAGAATAGTGTTAGAATTATTATGTCTTGTTAATATCTCTATCGATTATATTTTAAGGAGGTGTAAAATCTCAAAATTTTATATCTTATTATTGTGAGTACCGATTTAAAAAGATACCTTTTTGCTTAGTGTCGAACTGTAGCGCTGAGTTTAAAATGCCAAGCATTTTTTACTTCGTCTGAACTATGAAAGACCATTAAAATGTAACACAACTTTATAAAGCGTTTGCAGACATAATAAGTTTGTAGTAATTTAACATATGTACAGAGGGAATGTCATTGATGAACTAGATTTTGGCTATATCGTAGAATGGAAACTGTTGTATGGACGGAATGTTATTGATGAACTAGAGTCTGGCTATATCGTAGAACGGAAACTGTTGTATAGACTTAAACTATTGAATCAAATTTAGAATTCTCAAACAGTATTTTAGGCATATAGTGGAGAATGATCTAAGGTCACAACTGCTATGCGTAGCAAATATCTCGATACGAAGGAAATGACTATTTCACTACATGTGTTGTGTATGCACATTATGGCTTCAGAACCCTTAATATGAGTATTCTGCACTCCAGAAATTTCTGAAAGTCTTAAAGGTGAATAGAAGTCGATTTCCTTTTGAAAGTAATCTAAGAAGTTATCCCTGTTTTTTAACACATTTTAGAGTCCTTAGGTATTCATTGGAACAGGAAACATGAAAAATGTGCAAAGCTCTCGACGAAATTTTCTGCCAAATAACCAGCAATGTGCAAGCAGAAACCCGCCAGCAGAAAGACTATTTCAAATGTACAAAGCATTGACATAAGTTGACTGTTTGCGGAAATTTGTACCAAACATATAGTATATTTCAAGAATAAACTATGCATATATTTCGACATCGAAAACTTGTATTATATGTGTAAAACGTGCGTTGGATGTTTTAGAAAGCGTGTCGTCCCATAAGTCCATTTGTTTGAATTTTAGAGGAATTGCCTTTGTAACAAGAAAAAAAATTGCCTTTGTAACAAGCAAGGTTCCTAAACATTATCGGTAGCAAATCAAAACTTAACTGTTAAATATGTTCCGTGAGAAGTGACAATTTTCCGTATTGGTGCATCGAGATAAGTTTCATCGAATGATATTCTCCATACGCTTGTTTTTATTGCAAATAAATGTTCATTATATAATGTTTCTGAAACATTTATGTAATTGAAGATATTATACAATTTTTACCACTTTTTATTATTATCAATAATACTACTTTTTTGAATAACTACTATTTCTATATTTATCCTTTAATAACAAAACAAGTTTATATCAATATCAAACACTTCATATGTCTCTCTATCTAGAATATAAGCTTATACTACGAAATAGAAAGATAAATATGTATTCAATGGTAGAAAATTTCAAATCCTTAAAACATCATAAAATGTTGTGGCGTAGTTGTAAGTTCTCCATAGACGGGAAGTCTACAGTTTTGCCTGTGCTTACATTTATTAGCGTTATTATTAAAAGGCAGGAGAAAGCCCAGGTTTCTCGAATCCGAATCCTGAAAGTTCTGAAATCTCATCGAACATAAGTATAATAATAAAGAAAAGGTATATTAAAAGAAAAGGTATGTTAAAGAAAAGGTCATATTAAAATTTTTAATTAAAGCCGAATCTTAAACTTCTGTTTAATCGAAAAAATATTAAAATGCAGTTTTTTAAAAAACTCCTTTATTTGTTATTTCAGAAGTCAAACAACACCTTTATTTATTAAGAACTCCCTCATTTATTATTATTTGTTACTTATTAGACTCCTTTATTTATTAAGGAAATAAAAAACTAAGTTTAATAATTAAAACTTTTGAATTTTTGATATTCATTTCCTCAATGTAATTTAGTAAAATATATTTGAATGACGTTCATATTCTTTTAAACGTTTTTACAGATTTTTTTAATTATTTTCAGAAAGGAAATTATGTTAAGAGGTAACAGAGTAAACTCTAAATTATATCCAGAAAATTAAGAATACAACACTTAGGGCCCCTACGAACGATACTGGTAATCCAGGTCAACTGATATTGCAACAGTCGTTTGTTCTTTTCTTAATGAATTTCTTTATTAGATGTCAGTAAAACCTTTACTGTTTTGAATTAAAACACACAATTGTTGTTTTTAGAGTAGGATTCGGAAAACTCCATTGACAAATAAAAGCATAAAAATTTCAAATTTTCGAATCCCGAATAGTATTTTAAGATTTGTATGATTCGAAAATAAAAATGCCTTTTCTTAATTATTATGAACCATCTGTAACATTAATTCTACGTTAAAAATTTTAAAATCTAAATTTTAATTTTCAAATTCTATATTTGAAATTTTAAATTCGACGTCCAATTGCATTTGTGAAGAAATGTAAAAAGTAGATGGTTCGCATCTGCCATAGTTTAGTGAAACGAATGCTCGTTTGCGGACCAAGAAGCTACTGTTATGGATTTGCAAGATCGAAGCGAAGACGTGACAGAAACGCCTAAATTAACTCTCCAAAAAGTAGATTCTCTGTGACGAGTAAGATGAGAAAGCTTTATCAAGGAAACTCTATCCATGGCGATTAGTTCAAAATTAAAGAAAGAATGGTCGATGGTTTTGATAGTTCAGTTGTCAAGAATTATACAGAATGAGGTTCTAGTTCAATCTTGGTCAAGGCAAAAAGTCTTCTGCGCATCTTGTAACCATCTTCCTGAAGAAATGTGTTTTTATTATTTTATTTTAAGGGTTTAATTTTTTCTTTGCACAGCTTTTGTAAATTTTAAAATCGTTTGATTTCGAGTATATTCATTATTTTATTTCTATTATCGAAACACTAATTAATTTTTATGATGACTATATACACGGAGAGGAAAAAACTGTTAATACACATTAAACTTTTAAACAAATGAGTAGCAACATTGAGGTATTACTACTTCATATGATCGTTGGGTTGTAATCCATGAATTAACTGAAAAGCATTTCGCTTTTTAATGCATTATTTATCTGAATGTGGATCACTTAAAATCTGATGAACTGTTCTAAATATATGAACACGCAAGTCTTTAGTTATAAGAACAAAATTTGTTGGCTGCTCTTCAGGTTAATTTTCGACACAACCTGCATTATAGCGTTACATACAAGATGATGATTTGCCTTTGCTTCCAGAACTTGAAATGTTTAATTCTTCTGTAGTTATTCATTATCACAAGCTGTTAAACTTCCCCTTTGGTGGTAATGCCATGCATTTATCGCACATTATCATTTCTCATGGTGGAAAATGTCTTACTGAATTTCAGTAAGTAATTGAGCATCATGTCATAATAAAATGCGTCTTGTGCCATTTGCAACCGAGCAACAGATATCTCTCAATTAACTATAATTGATTGCATGTTCTATGTTTTATCAACGGAAGAGCGCATTTTCATTGCTGTTTGTATTCCCCCCCCTTCAAATTACATAAAGTTGTGACTAACTGAGTTTATACGAATTTCGCAGTTTTTACTATTCCGATTTTAGTGTGGGAGGGGGTTGCGGTTTTTGTAGAGTTCCTCCTACGTCTTTGTTTAAATGCTTTTATAGGCCGTTTTTCGATATTTTTCTTGTACTAAGAGAAAAGCAAAATACTGTATTTGATTTTTATCTCAGTGTTTTATTGTAAACAACGAGGTTTCAGATTCATAGTTTTGTTAACAACTCATATTTGATTTCTAAATGTAAAGTCTATGATCTATTGAGTCTGTATTCTTGTCCTTAAGATTTTTTTGTTTACTAAGTCTATGATAGCGTCTGGCTTTGAGCATTAAGTGCTAAATCATTTTCAGTATTAGTTTTACAGGGTCATGTTTAAGAGCATAAGCGTGAATGTTGTACTGTTATTGTTCTGCGCTCAGAACACATTATTCTTTTTAACGTCGGACAGCTGCCTCTTATCTGAGTTGATATCTAGTAGGAACCGAAATCATCGTATGATCAAGGGCAAAAGTTGGCTCAAGTGGGAGTAAGTGGCACTTCTTTCTCTTACTCGAGTTCTGCGTTCTTTAAAGGAATGACATGTAGTTGAAGTGTTTTGTAAGTAATTATCATTAATTACTAAGGCTTAAAAAAATTTTCCACTTTTTCCAAGTTTTTTTAAATTATACAAAAAAAATTTTTTATTAGCCTATTGAGAGTGCAAAAGAGTTTTAATTGCTCATATTTTTCCAACCTTTAGACTTTTAAATATATTTATGCGCCAGTCATGACAATATTTCACCTAAGAAAGCTATCAATAGGTTACATTTTTAAAACATTTTAGGTATTCTAGCACTAAACATTTAACGTATGTTTTAAATGTATGGTTCTATGTTTTATTTAAATCTTCCGTAGCGTTTTTCCAGTTGATATTTTCCCCTTGTGGCTGCATTTCTGCCATTGAACTCAAGGAATTGCAGCCCCTGTTTCAGCGCAGGTTTGCTTCGTCTAAAGTGAAAATTAGAACTAGGTTCTGCTTTAAAAGTTATCCATGAAAACATCGATCCTGAGACATCCAGACCATGGTTATGTTTTGCCGTTATAAACAACCTAGCATAAACCTAATTTAATTTCTTTCCAACAGTGGTTGCCATTTGTTCTTAGTAATTGATTCTGGAGATTTTAGTGCGATTCACAGATTTAAGTCCAAGGATTTTCCTTGCATGCGAAATATTATTTTTTGTAGTTCTTTGCGTTTTTTATTATTAAGTTTTGTATCGGTAGCTTATTAAATTCCGGTGTGATAAAAATTTATGGCTTTTTTAATTGATTATTACTGTATCTCAGTTTAAATCATGTATTTTTCATTGTGATAAAAATTTATGGCTCTACTCAACGGCCATTCATTATTTTTGATATCTTATGTTCAGTAAATTAAAAATTTAATGAAATCATTTCATTTTTAAATATTAATTTAATAACTGAAATTCTCATTAGAAGATCGAAAACTGGCACATCATTATATACGTAGGAAAATATTTTCAAAGCCCTTTTATTATTGCATGAGCATGAAAAAAAAAAAAAAATTAAAAACAGATAAGTATTTAATGGTTAACACCCAAAAGACTGATTGACCTTCATGTTACATCTGGTCCAACAAGAGTCATTCAAGCTTTAAATGATGCATGAACCAAAAGCTTAAAGTGTGATAAATAAATACTCTTGAAAACACTTGAACACACGTTTATTTACCATAAGAAATTCAAGCATTACCTTTCTGATTATCTGCCTATGCGAAACATTGCTTTATCATCTGATAAAAGTGTCATGCGCTTTTCGAAAAATAATTCTAAACTGTTCGAACGAATTCATACTATAGTCCACAAGCTGGTTTCTTTCTGCATTTACTTGAGGAAGCAAAATGGTAAAAAAGATCGAGCGTGAGAGCGGTATCAGAAGAATATAAATATTTGCTGCACCCAGCCATGTTATTAATCACAACAAACGAACCATGTACTTAAGCTTTAGCTTAGACTTCACATCACTATGATGACACTTAATTATTTTTTTTTTTACGTTTTCGTGCTTATAATTAGTAAATAATATTTTTTTTTACACAGTAGTGGAAACTGCGGTTGTTATCAGCTTCAACTTCACAAGCTAAACGACACAAGTGTTTTTTTCTGATTTCTCGACTTTCCGAGTGTTGCTTTTAATTCTAGCTTTGTTCCACTTTCCGATTGTTTCATTTCAATCGTCTCTTTTTTGTTTTTCGAGCTTCGCATTACCATGAATATCTATTTTCATTTGTCAGACGCCGGAAATGTTTCAGAAAGTGATAATCGGTAGCAAGTAGCGGTAGTATCAGTAACAAGACTCAATAGATTTTATTGATAGGCGAGAAAATGACTTGAAAGTTCAACTTTTGATCTAAGTCTGTTTTGGCAAGATGAAAATTTTTAAAGGCTTTATCAATGACCACGGAAGGAAAGCCTGGGCAACTGATATGAAATAATTGAATTCATAAGTAATCTCAAAGATTTTGAGGAACGAACTTTGAGAGAACGAAATTCCTAATACTAAAAAGAGAAACTATTTTTCACTTATCCGGGTGACATAACTTAGCATGGTGAGGCATGAGTTGATCAAAGATTTTCTCTCTTGATCATTGATAAAACTTTAAAAAAATTTTCGTCTTGCCAATAAAGAAAACATTCTACTGTTAGAAATAACATTAATAACCTTGCCGTACTTCTATTTCATCCTTCTATCTGTTGCGAAATTACACGGATTCTCCTAAAGTCAATTTTCTGTCCTATAAATAAAATCCATGGTTCGTTTCTTAAGCGTTCCATTTCTGTCTTTAACTCTTGGAGAATTTATAGCATATCTTATCAATATGGTTTGAGATATATCGGTCAAACTAAAACAGCATTAATGTTTCTCATCAAGGAACACAAATCATGTCCGAAAAAGCAAAATTTAAGTCTTTCATAGCTAATCATAGTTGGAAATTTAATCATAATTTTGACTTTGAGTCTGCAAAAATTACCCCAAAACCTCTTTCCTTCTTCCATTGGTGAAGTAGATTTTCTTAAAGCTTTTCAAATTCACAAAGATTGTTAAGTTAATGGCTTTAATTCCAATCCGGCTCTTTCTAACGCTTTCAAAAATTCTATTAATTTAATTTTTCAACTATGGCGACAACTATAACGCTACCTTCTCGTTTGCTTTACTCCTTTGGGTATACATACAAATGTAGCTTTCCCTTTGTCGCTTTTAACTTTTTTAATTTGAGGTTATCCATGTGAGGTTTCTCCAAGCCTGGCTTACCTGAGGTGCTGGCAATAGCGTGATTAAATTTACGCTGGCACCAACCTAATGATAAGTATCTAAGTAACTTCGTTGCAGATATCTTTGTTCCTGACGGAGAGAGACCTGTACATGTTTGATCACGAAATCGATAGAGTCTTGACTAAAATCTACGCCGGACACAAGGTTGTTGCCTTACCTAATTTTATATTAATTTGTTCACTATATTTTGTCACAAAAGCAATGTCGATGCTTTGAGTTACTTATATTACGTCTCATTTCACCATCCATTGTTTAAAAGCGCACCAATTAGGCTCTTATTTTACCTGTATACTATATGATAGCACTTCATGCAATCAAAGAACATTTTTCTCTATTTTTTATAAATTTCTGCAACCAAGAACTCATTAGCTCAGAATTAGCCCCAAGAGACCAGCAAAATTTATTCATTTAAAATTACTCGCAGCATTCCTGGTGAATTAAATTTACATGTAAAATGTATTAATTTATTAAAATCGATAAACTCCTCTTTTTACAGTCTTGATCTTGCGATATGCGCGCATTCAGAGAGTAATTCTTTGATGCAAATTCCGCTTAATTTTATTTTAGAGTTTTTGAGAGTACTTCTGTAATCTGTCTGATTCTGATAAAACTGAAAACAGGAAACAACGAAAGTAATGGAAAATTTCTGATATTCAAATGTGAAAGAGTGTCAAAAACATACGTAATTTATTATATATCACTTATTAAGATTTAATGGGTCTCCAAGCAGGCATTATGAAATTGTGTTGTAAGTTGCATTTCCTACCTGTTGTTTCTTAATCGTTGTTAACAAGTTGGGGGATATGTTTTAATTTGATTAAAAGCTTTCTTAAAATATATCAAATAAAATATTTTGGTACTTCATTTCCAGAAATTCAACTTAAATGATTGGGATAAATAGGGAAAGAAAGAAGTAACTTATTTTCCTCAGTTAATTAAAATAAAATATGTAATTATCAACTGAGCTCGTCAAAATATAGGTTATACAGATATAGTTTTTGATTCGATTCACCAGTGTCCGAATACCTAAAGCTGCGAAGCAGCTGTAATTCGTCCAGGATTCTGTTTTTGGCATCTAGATTTACTGCATGAGGCTTTTCTGTATAACGATGAAGCAGGTAAGTTTCTTTAATACGCGTGAAATTATACCTTCCCAGTTAGTGTGCGTTGTTTTATAAAGAAACAATCTATTTCCACAAGACATCTAAGCATCCCTGTCTTTAATATAAGAGGTAAAAGTAACGTTATATAAGCATAAATTTTGTTCTAGAGAGTTTCTTTTCTAATTAGATCCGTTTCTCTTTCGAATCATACAATCTGGTTAAATTTGGCTGTAAAAAATAGCTGTAATATAATTAATTAACTTTCTGTGTTTGAAGATATCTTAAAAAGCCTGAGTTTATTCGTAAATTATATTTTATTATTACAACTTGAAAGCGAAATGGTTAAAATGTTGATCTTTATGAAGCCGCATCTGGCTGATTTGTGGACGAAGGCTTTATGAACTGAAATATTAGGAAGTCTTTATCAGCTTCCAGTAATTTATATTTAATCATGAGACTCGTATAATTAGCCTGGTCTAACTGATGGTACTGTGATGGAACTGGCTATGCCCGCCACACATGTGAACATTCATGTGAACAGTGACCTTATTATAAAATACGGTATAAAATATAGTTATTTGATTCGTTTAGGTTCGTATTTAATTACGCCAGTAAAAGTCTTCCTTGGCATACGATTCCCCTCTTCCTGAAAAAAGAAAATGATGATGACTTAGTGCCAAGACTAATTCAGTTAAATAGATTTGTCATTACTAATTAACTGCATTTATCGAATTAATTATGTCACTGAATTGACATAATTAGTTCGATATTAACGCGATCAAGCTTTTAATATGCTTATGTTGCTTTTGCTGGAGTTTCTGCAAACTATGAAGAGATCATAACGTTTTGATATCTCTTTGCTTCGGTGGAAGCTATATCTGTATTTGTAGCTGTTAAGCGTCCTAATGACGTAGGATGGCATTTGCTCTAATAAAGTTATCATATTCGCTCGAACGCAGATTTTTTTTTCGTAGTTTCTTCAAACACATTTCTAAAAACTGTACCAAACTCAATACGCTCCATAAATTTTACTTCAAAAAAATTATTTGTTTAGTGTAAATTCGAAATGTGGAATTTTCACCATTTGGTCTATATCTGATTTATGTACGAAGACATCTTACATTGCTTTCTCTTATACATCACCTTTAAATGCGGTCTTTGTATATGTGTGGATGTTTTTATATTCGGACCACTGCGATGCATTACATGAAAATACAATTCTGCCGTTCATAAGTAAAAGAAAAATTCAAGTAACTTAATCAGATTTATGTTCGGGAAATTCGAATTTAGTTGTGGTTTCATTTTAAAGAAACTGGTAAAGGCGTACACATCTGTTTCTGATCGATGCAAGGAAATTAGACATTTCTTGTCAGATTCAGTTTTCGCGCGATGCTTCATCCACTTCCTTCCGGGTTTTGCGTTCTGTCGCCTCTGTTTCACAGAAAAGTGAAGAAACTACTGTGTGCGGTAGTAATAATTATATTTTTATTTTCACTTTCGTTTTTTCGTGCTCATGTTTATATCAACTTCCGTATTAATACTGAAAATCATAATACAATTTAGTAGGTCTTTTGAGTATTATAATGTAATAATCAGTGCCTCTATAACTTCTTTACTATTAAATCAGTTACTATATTAATAATTAGCACAAAAGGGACAAAAGACTTAAAACGGCATTTTGCGTTGAATCACTATAAACGGAGTATCACACTTCAGGGTGTTGCTATCAAATATTATCGCCCTTTATCATATTTAAGGAGATTAAATAATAAAGAATCTGCATGAATGTATGCAAATTTCTCGGTCTGTGAAAAAACAACGGTACTTAGAAACATCAAATTTGGAATAGCGTAGTCTTCCACCCGAACATGGGCTCCTGGAAGCTTGTATTTCAAATTTGTTATATAATCTATTTCATATTTTGTAAAACTTAACGAGCGAATTTTTGATTAACAAACTGAACAATTTCAAAGTGATCAGCGGCAACACTGCAAGGAAAAAAAAGTTTTTAATCTCCACCGCGAGAGATTGCCTATCGAAAATTCTAAAGATATGCTGTTTTTAAATATTTTCTAATTTTGCTGCTGAATCGAATTTTATATGACGTAAGCGCCAAGAAAGCCACATTTATTAAATAAAAGAAACACACAAAACATTAATAATAAAAAGAAAAACAAATTGTAAAGACATCTTAATAAGAAAGCTGAGCATTCATATGATAAACTGAGAAAAAATTGAAAAAAACAGAAAAATGTATGCCAAAATTTGGCGCTGCATCGGGAATTCTAAACGTATACTGCTAAGCTGATTTTAAAGATTTTGTAATTTTTCTATTGAATTCTATATGCCATAATAAGTGCTAAGGAAATGATGGTTAAAAGCTAAGAAGGAAAAAAAATGTGAAATAGGAGTGAGTGTAACATCAGACTGGCAGACTGTGAGCTCAGCGAGAGGGAAAAAACCTTAACTAACCCTCTTGAGCCACCATACGAATTTTTTTTTTTTTTTTTTGAAACTATAAAAGTTCATGAAACATATAAGTTAGATTCATAATTTTAATGCAGATTTAGCTTTATTTCATTTGTTTCATAGCAAACCATAAATTTCTTTTACAGTTAATAATCTACTAAATGTAAAAGAAAAAAGTCTGAAAGGCTTTCAGATTTTATGTTATGCCCAAATGGGCGTTTTTAACGTTTTGTGTGTTACCTTTATTTATTAAATATCATGTTCTTCGCACTTAAATCACAAAATTAATTCGACAGCAATATCGCAAAATAATTTAGAGCATATCTTCAGAAAATCCGATACACAGTCGCGCGCGCTGGAGATTAAAAAAAAGAGAAAAAAAAAATTTTTTTTCGTACAGTGTTGCCATTGCTCGCTTTGAAATCGTTGAGTTTGTTAAAATATGAAATAGGTAATAAAATAAATTTCAAATTCCAAATTTGGTCTTCCAGATGCCATATTCGAGTGGAGGACTACGTTATTCAAAATTTGATGTCTCTAAGTACTGTTGTTTTTTCACAGTGCGAGAAGCATATATAAACATTCATGCAGATTCTTCATTATTTAATTTCTTTAAATATAATGCAGGGCTCTATTATTTGGTGGCAGCAATTTGAAAAGTGAAACACCGTTTATAGTGAACCAACGCAAAATGCCAAAACGAAATTAATAGCCCTTCTAGGGCAGTCTTTCCTTTGGGCTAAAACTTTCTTTTTATGTTATTTTTTTCATTTAAAATACTAAATTTATGTTTTATATCGAAACATTTATATTTCTTCTTACACATAGTACTGCAGCCTATGGTTAACTCTTTGCTTCGTAAAACAGCATCTTCTTTTTTTCTCGCCCTTTTCTTTTTTTTTTTTTTTTTTTTTTGTTTAATTCTTTCTCCTTTCACGCCACGCAGTGCGTTGAGAACAGCTCACTGATTTGAAAGCTTCATTTGTAATGCATTTTTTGCATTTAAAGACCATGTGTTTGCAAGTGCCAAATGAATTACATTTCTTATGATTCGACACAAAAATAAAAGAAAAAGAAATAAATTATGCATGAAACAACTGTTGGGCTGACTCTGCATAAAAGGGTGTTGAGCTCTTAGTTCAATGTCGCAATTCAAGGTGAAGAACGTTCTGGAACACTTGTGAATATTTTATTGTTCTCAGAGCTATAGAAAATCAGACAAATGAGTAAAAATATGAAATTTCTCTTTTTCATTCGATTCATATCATGTGAAAATGAGTCTCTTTTCTTTTCCAAAAGTATCAACAAATAAATTCGTACTTAAATAATGCAGTATTCTAATTGTATATCAGTGTTTCCGAAATGTTTCGTTATACCTCTTTTGTTATATGAAATTTTTCGTGCTAAGAATAAGAATCAAAATCTTCCACTGACATTTCAATTTCTTGGCGTACTGAAATTTTCATTAGCTTACCCTGAGAGAAAAAGCAATTCTGTATCGATTTCACAGAAACTTCTATCCATAATTCTGCCAAATATTTATTAGATCATGATTCAGTTACTAAAGAAGCTTGGAGAGTAGCTACATAATGCAAACACAGAGCAGGCTTCTTAATTATTTTAGTACAAAATATTCTACTGTTTACAGAAAAAACTTAATCTGCAGTTCTAGTTGTAAATGAACACATAATTATTTAAGCAGGGCTTTAGTATTAAATTATTAAATTGAAAATTATTATTAAATTAAAAAGGTGATAGTAAAACTTTATCTTGCGAACGGAGCTGTCACTGTTATTTTAAAAAGAGGTTTTCCCTAAACATAATATTGACATAATGTAAAATAATGATAGTAATAAATTTGATTATTCAAGTATTTATGATTTATTTATTTCATTATTTTACGATTGTCTTGGTTGTTGACATCAATGCAATTACTGTTTGCACTTTTGAATATAACAGGTGTGTTGATTTTATTCAGTAGAATTTTGTTATCATTAATACTATTGTTATTATTTTGAATGCTTTTCTATGGAAAAAATATGAATAAAGTTAATGATCATATATTTTTCGAGCATCAGTTATAGAGCTTTTTGATGTTAGAAACGACCTTATCACACTCTTTCCAAAATTTTAAAACATTACGTTACTCTACGCCAGGGTTTCTTAAACTTTTTTCAGTCGCGATCCCCTTTGATCACTGAGATTTTTTTGCCACCCCCCAGGACCCCATAATATTTACAAAACTTTTGTGGGACCCCATAAGTATTGAGTAAATCTGACACACACGTGAATGAAACTGTCAGTTTTCTTACTTGTACTGTAATATATTATTGCAGTTTTAGATCATTAACTTTAATTTCTAATTTTAAGACTTAGAATAATATGAAAATTTTAAATAAGTAACAGACGAAATGACATCGTCACGTGCAAAGCAAGGAAAATGAACGTTTCTATTATAAAAATAATGCGTCGAAACGTTTTCGTTTTCTTTCTTTGCCTGTATTGTCTTATATTTATCTATTTTCAGATACGGTGTGTAAAGATATTTGGTAATTGTAAAATTATTATAATAAGTTAAAGAAATATCAAAACTCGACCCCCTTGCTGCAGGTCCTGCTACCCACAGTTTAAGAAACCCTGCTTTACGCTATTTAGAATGTATCGCTGTTTGCATTGGCAAGAATGCCACTGCCCGAAACAAAAGTCCTACGTACGATTTATTTTCTTGCGTCCTCCATTAACCAAATAATTTGGCAAAATCTAAGATGTTTAATTTAGCACTTAACTGTGATTAGTCTGTAACTGCTTAAGAAATGAGCTATTTAAAAGCAATAAATACATTTCGTAACAATTAAAGCTTTATTTTATTTTTAATACTATGCCTAATTGCTATAAATTAAAACACATGCAGCGTTATTGTAATTGATAAACAATGTGTCCAGCGCCATGTATTATAGTCGGTGCAGAATGGTTTGTTTGTGCTTTTTATGGATAATTATGAAATATTTTAATCATTGATTAAAGAAATAAAATAATGGAATGATACATTTTTTTTCTTTTTTAGATGTACCTTCAAAAATATGGTTATATGAATGAATCCAGTTCTAATTCTGCCTCCCTTGTAAGTGAAGAAGCTGTCTCTTTGGCTATTAAAGATTTTCAGAGGTTCGCTGGCCTCGTGGAAACAGGTTCGATTCCTCTCTTCTTTTTTAAGCGCCTTTAATAATGCTTCTTGTTCAAAGTAGCTGTTAAAAAGTAATTAATTCTTATCAGAATGTAAATATTTCTAATTTCAAATGAACATAATTTCTGTCTTTTTATTTAGTTTACGTATAATACGTGCGCGTAGAGGTAAACAACTTCTCGTTTTTTAAAAAAATCAGTTTAAATTTTTTGATGGATTTCATGTTTGAAACTTAAAGATGCAAGTATTTTATCTTTAAGGTTTAAATTCTGTTCTATTCTATAAGCATTTCAATGCATATAAACGGCAACGCTGAAAATATTCTTATGAAGAAGGCAGCAATATGAATAAAAAAGTACATTAAGATGGGTTCTTTCCAATCATATCAGTATTCAGAACTTTATAAAAAATTGTTAAGAATGGTTAAGAAATATAAACAAATAAATAAAGAATTATTAAAATTAAATAGATTGTAATGTGATAAAAATGTAAATAGATTAAATTAAACTAGTTATAAGTGGATAAGTAATTAATTAAGTAAAAGCAGTGTTTCACAGAAATTGAATGATGTAATAAAACAAATGAATGGTGAGTAAATTGATGATAACAAGCTATCATATCGAATATTGAGAAAGATAAATGCTTTTTTCCGCAGTATTCTTGTAAATTCTTTCAGCAGTAAAACTGCATTCTTATTTTGGCTTCTAATCCATTCGAAGCCTTTTTTTACCACATTGATAAAACCAGCACCCCCTAAATATTAGGACAGTTCGGAGAATGTTGCTAACGCTCGTTAATATCCCCCTTTCCGAAGAAATTTTGGACGTGGGGGATTTCTTTGCCAGGCCTCAAGTTTTCCCGCGTATTTTGCTTTTCCGAAAGAGAGGCGCCCACCAGCGGCCGAGCGGTAAAGACGCTGAACACTGGTAGTTCGGTCTGAGGTTCGAATCCCGCGAACGGGCTGGCTGCATGGGCGTTTTCGTGGTTTTCCCCATGTGTAACGTGTATACGAGCCAGTTTCCCTTAGAAAGTCCTCCACGAAAGGCATCCCTCCCTTTAGGCAGATAGCCCTCGTGTGCTTTGCCATAATTAAATACACCAAAAAACACCGAAAGAGAGGCATCCATTCAACAGTTAGTATCAATGTCAGTTTTACTAGCTACTAAAATTAATGTTACACTAATGATTTACTGCTGTTATTACAATTGAAGAAAGTAACGGAGCCCATTTTATTCATTTGAGAAGGGGCTGTAATGGGCTCTAATGGAATTTAAGCCCTGACATCTACATCATTGTATATTATTGTAATGCTGCATGTACTTAACATGCTATTACTTTGACCATTCTGGCTTATATCTGGAATAATGCTTGCTGCACAAAGTTTTTTATGTTTCGTCAAAGAAAATTTTAGTAATTGTAAAAAATAAAGACAAGATTTTGCTGTATAAAACAAGAACAATATTTTGATTTTCGGAAAATATTTCAGGTTCAGTGATCGAAATGATTATTAACAAAATCAGTCTTAGCTTAAGTGTTGGCGCTGTGGTATTGAGAAATACCTATTAATGTCTACTTTATGTCACTGTTAGTTTTGAATTTTGCGAATAAGTAAATAATTATTTAGTTTATTATGAAATCCAGAAAGAACATTTAAAATAGAAACATGAATGTAAAAGATTAAACGAGAAACGTGGGTAGCATTTTTCACCCAGACGTTTTTATAATTCTTTAGAAAAAAGTTTTGTAGCGCAGAATACAATAAATAAGCATAAATTCTGCACCTAACATTTAGTTAATGATGTATATTTAAGAATTCTGTGCGGTACTTGCCTTAAATGCAGGTTAATTTTCTATACTGAAAGTGAAATTGCTTATTACTTTACATTTTTGGACTATTTGGTTTCATCAAATATTTTTACTGATTAAAATATATTATATAAATATCTTTTAGTGTCTAATATATTCTGATATTTCAACTGTAATAAAATAGTTCGTCAAATTATTAATGCGTATTTTAATTGCTTTATAAAAAAAGTCACATTTTATGTTGAATTTTAGCTTAGCCTTTTTCAACATTTTCGCATTTGTATCACAGAAAACTTAAGCCTTTATAATCCCCTAATTTCGATTTCTCTAAACTTTTCTGTTTATTAATAATATATATTCTTCTCTGGAGGCAGGAGATAATTTCTAGTTTACTGATAAAAAGTAGTTGCTGCGATTTTTGTTTTCCTAATTCAGACTCGATATGAAAATTTAGCATATGATTTTAAAAAATGAAAGGAAATTAAAAATAATCGGTATTCATCTACGTATATAATTCATGTTGTATTGATAATGATATTATTGATTTTATCATTTCATTTTGAAGAAAATAATCTGAAGCTATTGCAATGGATCTGTAAAGTCATATGAATGTTTTTTTTTTTGCAGGAAAGCTTGACAACACGACCCTGACGATGATGAACTTACCCCGATGTGGGGTTCGAGACAAGGTAGGCCACAGTGGTTCTGCACGCAAGAAGCGGTATGCTTTGCAAGGTAAGATAGATTGCGTCATTCTAACCGCAACCGGTTTCTACAAACGAATTAGCTGTTTCTACTATTATCGAAAGTTTCTGTTGTTGTAAAACAACGTCTATGTGATGTTTTTGTTAAAGTCGAAGGTTTCTGTTGTCGTAAGACAACGTTCTGTTGTATCCACTCGCCCATTTGGGAAATTCTTCATGGGGTGTCTCATTCCTTTGTTTATATCATCGGTTGCGTATTTTTTTTATTATTGTTATTTAAAGCTTATACGCAGAAGTATTATACAAAGTGTGTGTAACATATGATCTATTAGAACAATTCACATCAAAACTGAGTTAGGACATACTCTAGTTCAAGCTCTTCTGTAAATTTGGAGTAGCATACATTGGACAGACCACAAAACAACATTAGAACGACAATGTGAGAACAGGAGTGATACATATAGTTATGTCAGTTACAAAAGTTAAATGTTACAAGAAGTGCTTTTACGTTGGACTTCCAAATAAAACTAAGAAAACAAAATGCCGAGGAATAGAGATTTCTGGTACGCCAAATAAATGATCGAAGCCACTGCCATCGTGAAACCAGGACATGATTGTTGCGTAACCCATAAGGCCCAAGTCTGTAAATATAGATTTTAAACGTGCCAACATATCTTTAAACTTCTCATAGTCATATTTTTCTGTAATAAAAAGAGGATAATAGGCTTTGAAGGTCCTGGAAAGAAATAATTACTTAACTTAGTATCCCAGGTTTTCTTAATTAGGCCCTAAGTGAAACATAAAGAAACTGTACGTAAAGGATTGTAAATTATAATCAAATTCAAAAATCTTTTATTTTCTCAAACCATCCAGACGTATACTATCAGTCTACCTACCCTACTGAAATCTCTTGTAAACTGATTTCCCAAACGTATAGCCGTTGTTAGCCGTTAAGGTACGTGTATTCAAGTAGGTTGCCGATTTATTTGTCTATATGAAACAGTTGTCTTGCAAATAAAGTGTGCAATTACATTATAACACATGTAGCAAGAAAAAGGATAAGTAAACTAGTCCCTGAAATTGTATCTCTTAAGTAAAAGATTCTGACTGTGAAAACTTAGTTTCCAATGCTCTTAATCTTTAGCTTTTGTACCGATTCTGTAATATATATTGGGGTGTTATAATTAAACTTCCACTATAAATGGCATCTTACAGCGGAAACGGGTGAACGGAGTACAACGAAATTTTGTATATGGGCTATACACGAAATGCGCTCTTGGAATTTCGAAAAAAAAAAAAAAACTTAATTCCAAACTGTCCTTTTCGATAAAAACATGAAACTTAACGCAATAAACGACCAAAACGGAATAAAGAAACAATATTAACATTTATTGACTAGTTTCTGGTCACCTTGTTATCAAACCATATTAAGTAAAGGTAAGGGAAAAACAAAAACAGTTCAGTTTGCCGGAACAACAACAGATTAGGACGAAATTGCACAAAAGAAGCAATTGTTAATCGTGTCCAGGATGATGTAGAGAAGTATGCTCCACGTGACCACCCTCATTCACCTGCAAAAATTTCAAGTCGATGGACAGTGTGTTCAACAACACATCGTAACTGAGCAGTTGTGAGGCTTCGCATATGAAACGTTATGAAGTTCTTTAAGTCATTCAACGTCGCAACACCTCCACGATACACCAGACTTTTTAAACAGCCCGATAACCAGAAATCGCACGGAGTTAGATCCGGCGAACATGGTGGCCATGGATTAGGAAAGTGACGACTAATAACACGTTCTTCTATGAAGTGCTGGAGCTATAGCACCTTCACGGACTCATGGATAAGTGGGGATGCACCATCCTGAATGAAAATGGTCGATGTAAGGACCCACCTTTGCTGTAGTTGCGGCACAACCGTCTGCAGCATGTAATGGTACCGACAGCCAGTAAAATTGACTGCAAATGAGAGACGTTGTGGCTTTCTATCAAGCAGCTCCTGGGTATGACGGATATTGTATAGGAAGTAGTGCATTATGTTTCTGAGTACTTTTCGGACGGTGCTGTAAAAATAGCCTGTCTGTTGAGAAACTGCACGCGTGCTACTGCCCCCAAAATTTTGAAGTCTGGGACTCTGCGTCAACAGCTGTCTTGACGGCATCAACAAGTACCGGTGTGGCATGTTTACTGCCTCTTCCAGGTTGAGCTTCTGATTTCCCCGTTTCTTCAAATCTCTTAATCATGACCCGGATACCTTTAGTAGACATTGGTCCACGAAGTACGTTTTTTCTAAGACGAAATTCACGAACTGCAGCAGACGCATATCCCTTATTTTAGTAAAACAGCTTCGCTAATAATGCACATTTAAGTAAAGAGACCGTCATTAGTACAGCCGAAAACATCAACTTAAACATGACAACGTCTGCAAAAGTTTTATACTCTAACCTGTTTTGCATAAAGCTTCCTCTTCTTCCCAAGCACGCAGATCTCGACATTTTTCTCCTACAACTGACAGCTTTTCCAGGTTTTGCACTTTATTACTCATAATTCTTGTTCTAGATTGTTAATATTGTTTCTGTATTCCGTTTTGGTCGTTTATTGTGTTAAATTTCATGTTTTTCCCGGAGGAAAGGCGCCCTCTGGTGGACATTTTGGAACTCATTCCCCCCCCCCGAAATTCCTTGAGCGCATCTCATAGTCCATATACAAAATTTCGTTGCATTGTGTTTACCGGTATGCGCTGTAAGATGCCGTTTATAGGGGAAGTTTAATTATAACCGCTCGGTACTTGTGCCTCTTTTATCTGTTTGGATAGTTTTTCGCAGTCTTAAAATATTGCATTTTTTTGTGGCGATTCATAATAACATATTGCTTTGAAGTGCGACTCCTGATTGTATTTTCTAGGATTCATTTTCATTTGTGATAACCATTATCAAAATTCTTCTCTTCCATTAAGTTGTAGAGTCATTAATTTGCAGGTAATTTTTTTGGAAGCAGAAAAGATGAAAAATATGCAACCGCCTTCGCCGGGAATCGAACCATGGACCTCTGGAATACCGGCCCAGCGGGCTACCGTTACACCACGAAGGCACGCTACGGAAGTGGGAGAAATACCTTATAAAGTGACCAAACTAAAAAATGCATTTAGAATTATACTTGCAAACGCTTTGATTGTATTTAATAAAAGTAAATAACCATACGATTTATTAGCAACATTTCAAACCCTTTATTTTATTGAAATTAATTACGTACACAGACCGAAACCTTTCTTTCAACCCCGTCCTTTGCAAGATTCGAAGTTTTTGTTGAAAACTGCGATCAAACGAATTTCTAACTAATAATATAAAAGGAAAATAACATTTACTTGCATACTTCTACATAACGATAGAGCTGAGAAACTTCCGTTTTCCCAGACGAAGACCAGTTTCTTTTCGTTTAAATTTTATTCAGTTACTCTTGTATCATAAAGATTCAGTTACTAAAGTTAGTTCAGTTAAAAACAGAGAAGCATTAACAACTATCACATGAGGTGAATTGAAAAATAGACTTTGAAACTGTACTGATCAAATATATGATTGTTTTTTTATCTCTTTCAAAATACTGACAGTTCTAGCAGGTTGTTAAGCAGGAAAACATCGTCATCGTTTTCTTTAACTGTATCCCAAATTCGACGTTATACTAAGAACGTAGAATACAAATCCAGAAGTTTCTGAAATAATGTTTCATCGTTTTCACAAATATCTAAGATAACATGTTTCGTTATTACTGAGTCAAATTTTGCCTAATATTAAAGTTTTACTGAAAAGTAAAATCAGTTGCGTGTCCTGATTGCTAAGTTCTTTAGGATTCTTTCTCAGATTGATTTTATGTACCATACAGCTGTCTGCAAAATTCTGCTGAATCCTTTTCTTCATAATGGAAAGTAGAATCTTTGCCAAAGGCAAATAAAATATGACTTTCTGTTATGAAAATGCGTTTTACTAATTATTATTATAATATTTCACTTAAAAAAGTGTAGGTGAAATATAGATGCCGATAGATAAAATGTGGAAACGCGGATTGATCTTAAAAAGTGTATTTATTTAGATTAATAATATTACTTATAACCAATGGGTTGTATGAATATAACGGAAATGCGGGGTTCATTTCTCTTTTACAGTCTTAATTTAGCGATTTACCCTTGTTACGCGGTAACTTATTTGCCTACTTGAACAATTGTGTTCACCGGATATCCTCTAAATAGTTGCTTGCTTGGCCAGTTTTTTATCCTACTCTCTTAGAAGCGGCAAGTTGATGGAAGAGCCATCCCAAATCCACCTACCTTATTCACGATTGCTAAATTACGCTCATGTGACGTCAGTGGCGCTTGTTTTCCGCGTGTATTTATTCGACTGATCCGGGATTGAAGTTGACTCACCGTTATTGATATCGACCTTGAGAAATATATTCGAGTTGCCTGAAATGGCCTAAAATCGAGATTAAACTCAGTGCTCCAATCTACTTTATCATTTTAAGGTCTCAGGAAAGGAATTACATGCGCATAATTCGAAGCTTAAATCCAACAGATCAAATACAGTGCAATATCATAGTGATGGAAAATGAAAAATTACAAAGCTTGAAAAAACATTGTTTCGTGAAGATGAACTAGTGTTAAGGCATCTCAAATTAATATTTCAGAAATATGAAAGTGCTACACGTGCGAATATCAAATTCTTTGCACGTGTAGTTTGTTAAAATGTATATAATAATTTAGCAAAGCACTGCTTGCTTAAAAAGTTTTTTTTAAAAAACGTTTTTTAAAAATCTTTGTTTGTAATTTAATTTGTAAAGCATGCAGCAATTGTTTCGGGAATGGTTTCGTAGGTTTAAGGAAAACCTTTAAAAATTAATTTAAGTTATAGCAATTTCGTTCATCATCATCATCATCAATCATCTCGTTCAAGCCGTAATGAAATATTTTGCGAATTAAAAGTAGTACTTATTATGTAAAATCTACCTGTGGATGATGATAATATTCAGTTTTTAATGTTTTCAGTTTTTAGCCTTTATAATCATCTGATTCCTTCATTATTGAAGAGGGAATTAATTGAAAACTCATTTAATGAATACTCAAATGCTTCCTTCGTATGGACTTTAATAATAGATAAAATTTTATTCCGTGTGTAAGTATGAAATTCCTCCATTATTAGAATGCCGATTTTCCTTTTAATTTCTGGGCTATAAATAAAAATTAAATATTTTAATGCCACTAGTCACAAAAGAAATTTGATCGAAAGGTAGCGCAGATGTGTACATGTTAAGTTGATCATAAACATATAACAGTGGATAGTGTAATTAAATATATGATGATCATCCTCCTCATTATGCTTAAAGAATCCCCCCGATTATGACGCAAGGCATCCACCTTAATTTCAGAATTCAGTAAACGTTAATTTATTTGTTTGCTACCAATAAGAAAACGTTCGATGCATTTTACAGACATGACCAGTGTCACTACGTCACACACAAAACAGAGAATTAACGTTGATTGATGACTATATTCATTTAATTATTATTTATTTAGTTTTCATTCGTTATGGAAAATGACTTCAGCTTCTCGATGTTTTATTGCAACTTCACTTTTGTTTTTCACTTTTTTAGACCTAGATTTTCGTTTGATTTATTTTTATTAATTCTCTTTCTTTCAGTTTGAATGAATTAAGTTATTTCTTTAAACAGAACTAGAAACTGCTATTCTGAACAGCTGTAAAATTTTTAATTATTCTTTCCCTTATAAGTTTACATTCTTTAATTACCTCATATCTGGAAATTACAGTCTCTGTAGGAAAATTTGGTTTAAATTTGAATGTTTTTCTATTAAATCATGTTTATTCTTTATTATTATAATGAAAGTTAGCTGTTCTTACGTATTGAAGAATTTTAAACAACGGTAAGCAAAATAAAATGTTTACCAACGTAATTAAACTACGTAATTAAACTTGACAGTAACAGATTGTTTTTTCAGTACTTTAAAAAATGTTTAAAGTAACGTGTTAATTGCTGAGAAAACACGAATGAATCTTTTATTAAACGTAATAAAAACTATATGGCTGAAACTTATTATAAGTAAAAAGGCTGGAATTAAATAATGTATATGTTTATATTTTACGAGTATAACTTCGAACTAAATTTCTTGCTTTCACCCAGTAGTATTAGATTTTATCTAAAATTCAGGTAAAAATATACCTGAATGTATTGATTGTATATAAAACCTAGATCAGCTTTGGGCATACATATAGAAATGCTAGTAATTTCTGGTAATAAAACAGGAGCTATTTGGTATCTGGATGTATTTCGGCGAAGACCTTCTTAATTGAAACTCGCTTAATTTACATACATGGAAAATCTAAGAAACATCTGTGGCTACTTCATTCTTTCAGCGATAATTACATCTATAACAGAACTGATATTCTGAGACTTAGCCATACGGCGAAGCATAATTTTTATGCCGACTTTTCTCGTGATGGCACTTTCCTCGCACTGAAGAAAATTTACTATGAAATTCGTATTCGAGAGGGCAAATGGTAAAATAAGTAAAAATGATCTTTAAACTATCGATATCCATGGACTGATTTTGCCTAAGACCTTTTTTCTTAATTTTTAACATCAAGATATTATAAGACAAGTAAAAAATCTTAATAACAAATAATGTTATTACAAATAGAATAACTCACAATAAAATCTACTCTTCATTCCCACATAAGAGAAAGCATTTACTATCTATCATTAAATTTGCTTCTCGAAGAAACTGATAAAATACTAAACTATATTAACAAGCAATAACAAATAATAAATCGGAAACTACCGTACACAATTAATGTTTTAATGTGAATTTCTATGAAAATAATATGAGACTAACATTTTGAGTTTTTTTTCAAATCATACCAGAAAATATATTGACAAGATATAATGTAAGTCATGTACGGATTTCGAGTTTTTTAAGGTTTATTATTATTAAAGTTCGTTTACCTGGGCGATTATTAATGTAGATCTTGGTCTGTGTAAAATTTTGTCTGAAAGGCTAATTTATCTTTTTGAATGTTCATTGAAAACAGTACTTACTAAGATAGGTCCAGTAGTTTATAATGAAAGAAGTAAAAGCGATGATTTTTCTGTTTTCAAAACATTTGTTTATCATGATTGGCTGCTAACAGGTCAGACAGGAAATCGAAATTTTTTAAGTACCCATTCATAATGACCAGACTTTATCCTATGCAACATATCGTTATTTTGGAAGCCTAAAAACTTGTTTTAAAGTTATTCTTTTCCGCTGTGTTCAAACAGTTGGAAAAACAAAAGAAAACAAGATTTTGGGGCTGATTTAAGAATGATTCCTAAAACTGTCAACTGCAAAATTTTCTAGAAACATGAAAAATATCTGGTGAAGATTATTTCGAGCAGATTGATTTAGCTTTTTTACAAAAAATGTTTTGTCATTATTTCGTATATTTTTAATGAAGCCGCATAAATTCAGTTTTCAAAAATGCGCCTTAAATATTTAATTGTGAATACTATATATTTCCTTGATTCTGCTTTCATTGAATGGTACTTTATATGTAAGCAGAGATATCTGTGCTTTTGTAGAAAAAGGCGGTGTCCAGAATGCTCAACTTTGTGATTTTTGCATCAGTCACGATAAAATAATTAGTTTCTCATGAAATGAAAAAATACCCAGTATCCATCCACTTTTATATTCTAAATTAGAATCCTTCTGAGGAGACCAATGTAATATATGCATTCAAATATAAGGGTTATTATTTCACTTATATGTGAGTTAAAATAAGATATAACTACCATGCCCTTTAGAAACTGATTGAAAGAATTTACGAGTAGAGATATGTTTCTTTGAAGACTAGAATATTACTAAAATATTAAAAAGTTTTTTCTCAAAGTTTCAAAATGGACTTTTTTCTCAAAGTTTCAAAATGGACTTTTTTATCAGTTATAGATATATTTTTCTCACTTTTTATTTCTGAATTAAATAATATCTAGCAAATTTATTGTTATAGCTTTCTCATACAAATGCATTATTGATTCGATAAAATTTTAATATTGCCCCGAATAGAAGATGGCTTTACGCGGTTGATAATCCTGAATTTTTTAAGTTGTTTTGCTAGCAAAAAAAATCTCTCTTTGATGAGCAAAGGCAGCCCATGTATGATCCTCATCCGTTGAAAGTTTTCGGCATGAAAAATAACCAGATGGTCTTAATACCATACCCTGATGTAACTTTGCATATATTTTCTTTAATAAAACATAAATATCATCATTTTATGATGATTAATGTATTTTTAAATGTTAGGCTGAACATATTCAATTTTTAGACAGGCATTTTAAAGAAAAGGACGTCTGTCTGATAATATACGAATCATAAAATATTTTTAGCTGTAGAAAATTCCTGATATCATTGCCTCATAATGTAGAAATCGAAAAAAAAGCAAAATAATATACGTTATACAAAAATAGAATAAGCGCATTTGTAATTCCTTAAAATACGTATGGATTTTTTTTCTTTCTGATTTATGAATGTTCGGGATTATTATTTAAGTTACAAGTGTAATTTGTAATAGCATTATTGTAATAGTCTTTACGTATGGTGGTATAATACTGTTATTCATTCTCTGAGGATTAATTTAATCTACATAACTCGCTGAACTTCTTAGAAAAGTCGGGAATAAAGTAAGAGAAAGCAAAAATAATACGATCAGTTTTTTTTTTCGCAACCGGATGATACCTTTGTATATTTGTTGCAGGAAGCAAGTGGCGCGTAACTGACTTGACGTATCGAATCAGCAAGTATCCTCGCAGGCTCAAGGATCGTCAAAAAGTGGACAAAGAGATCGCCAAAGCATTCAAGGTAATTCGCTGTTTTTTTCCTCTTCGATTGTTGAGAGAAATCCATTGTCTTAAACGCTGTACGATAGTAGCTCATGGAAAAAGTTCTGTTATGGCTCTGTTTAACATTTGTGTAGGTTTTACATTAAATATTCACTTTTTAAAGGAAAAACAAAATTTAATCTTAATTTCAGAAATCAAATTATAATGATCTTTTACATATCAGAAACTTAATTTTATCAGTTACATTCATATATTAATAAAAATATTAGTAAAATTATAAGAAAGCTCATCCTTAAATATAATTCATGTAAATCTTCTTTACAAATAAATTTTAAGCAAAAATTTAGAAAGACTATGTAATCTTCCTTCAAAAACTTCTAATAAATAAAATTAGCACTTCTTTATTTGTGTGATGTGGAGAGATAACTGCATGTGGTTACCGAAATTTAAAAGTAAGGTGGGAGCACTAAATCATATGTTCTTCACTATGCAATATTTTTAAATATTGTGTTAAAATTAATTTTAGGTAAAACTGACGCGCATTTTGTTTTTAAATTAAAATAAGTAATAATTATATAGTTATTTTTTATATTTTCTGAGCTTAAAAAATCAATGATAAAGTATAAGAAAATTGCATTTAAATGTTGTATAACCTCATATTTCATAATCGTATGATTCAGTCAATACATGGACCATTACCAATATACATATAGGAAGAGATGCACTTCCTCTATGCGTCTATGTAAATTCTTCATAACATTAATGAAATTAGTAGCCTTGTTTACTTAATTTTTATGTCGTAGTAAATTAAATAAAAATAATAATGGTATTGTATATATGTCATGTCTGTTTAGCATCCATTTTAAATGACGCTTGAAAGCTGACATCTGAAAAACATGTTCCACATCGGATTCCTCGAATGCTTATGACAGTCATTTCATATTTACTTTATTATTATAATTATTATTTTCATTTGTTAAACTGATGAAGATTCAATGTTCAGAATTATGCTGTAATTCGTGTTTGAACTTTTCTTTTTATATATACCGAATTGGTCCGTTTTAAAACTAGTTTACATGCAGACCACCTTGAATTTTTAGAGGTGTGCTGTAAGATAAAAAATGGCTGGGAACTAACATGACTTATACGAATGACATTAACATGACTTATACGTATACGAGCTTGATATATCGAAAGTATTTTACGAAAACAAAAATTAAACACTCTAAATTTTTATTATTGAGGTAAAATTAAGTAAGTATATTTTCTTTTGACGTAAAAGTTAAGAAACATGACCAGTGTAGATTTCAAAAGAGCATTTCATATTATATATTTAAAATAAAACTTATTTCCGGAGTATACAGTAATATAAAATGTAATGCAGAAATTAAAAATTACGATTCTGAATATCTCCGTCATGTTAAATAAGTCATTATTATGGCGCGCCGTTCTTGAATTACACGGAGAATATGAAGCATAAAAGAACATTTCGTACTTTATAGTCACCCTCTCCCCGGAAAAAAAAAAAAAAAAAAAAAAAAAAAAGATCTTACTGACTATGAATACGAAATAAAAGAACAACATAAAATGGCTATAATTCTTTTATTATTTTTAACATTCGCTCACAATCGAGTTATACTCAAAATATCTTAAAAAATCATTTGTCCTTTCGTTTTGCGCTTGTTGTCGAAATGCAAAGAAGGACGCTGGCGAGTTCGTGATGCACATTAGGGAAGCGTTTCCTCTGTGTGTATGTGTGGTAATGGTTCGTGGATGGACCGATTCCGGCTCATTAAGCGAAGGTCGAACTTCGAAACGTCGTTTATGCTGATTGTTCTCTTAAGAAAACTTTATTAGTATGCCTCTCTAAGAGAAGCTTTTCCAAAAGAAGTTTTGCTGTGTGATGTCGATATGCAGATTTGTTGATCGTACCTTTCTACTCATCAGTGCTGAATGAATGGGCATTGTAACAAGGAAGTACATCATAATTGTATCACAGCTTTTAAGATTACTGCTTTAAAACTTAAATATGAAATTCAAAATGAAATCAAAAAGTGAAATTGTCTATAAAATTATTTATATTCACTTCCTCTGTATTGAACTCCTATATATGAAACTCTTATAATCCTAAAATATGTTCCCTTTCCCCTCATTAACTTTGATTCAGCTTCTGAAACTTGATTTTTCAGGTTTTTAAAACCAAGCGAAATTGTGTATGTGTTCTGTTAATTCTGTATTTATGTAAACTAAAATTCTGTATTTATTATATATAAACTTATTCTTATTAGTCAATGCAGTATTCCATAGCAATTTTTTTTCCGAAATACGATATAGGTTTTTAAATTTATTTAAATTACAAAACCTTTTTTACAAATTTTTCAAACATATTCTCTTTAATAATCGAATTATTCATAGTAGAATTTCGATTTATGTTTGCACCTTAACAGAAATTGGAAAATAATACTCCAAAGGAAATTTATTTCAAACCTCCGTATGCCAAGGCAGGTACAGATGAAAACTAGGCAGCACTTCTGTAATACATGTGCTTGAGGTATTTCTGAATCTAGCTAAGTGTTAAGCTTCTATCCAGTTTTGAGAGAGAACCCCTGGAAGAGGGGTACTCCAAGTATTTCTCAATCCTCTTTCCCTAAAACCAGCTTCTCGAGAGGATTTCGGCTCGTCGTGTATTTTGAGCGCCTCCTTACCGCATAGACACTTTATCCTTCTAAACATCATTCCTACTTCTGGATTCGAAACCAGGCCCATCGACAAGTCAGTCAGCGTCACTACCCATTATACCGGCTGTACTCCAAGGTGGGAGGATACACGAATTAAGTAATGTAATAAACAGAAAAAGATGTATATGATATTAACCTCCGTTTATATTAATTCATGTTTGGTCTCAGCTCTTTCTTAGCTATGAGAGAAATATCTCTTCCTTAGATTAGGTTAAGTTAGGTGAATTAATTAATGCAAATCAACTCAAGGACTATCTACCTATGGGAAGGAATGCCTTTATGGAGCACCGTTTTAACGGAAACCTTTTTGTATCCACTTTCACGAAGTGCCCCTTTCACCAGATAGCAAAGTCGAGTCGAACTATGTGTTTAGCGACTTTACATCTGTACCGCTAGTGAATATTACTTCCTCAGAAAATTGTCTTTGTGGCGAAAGAGGCACACCAGAGCGATATTTCTTCTGACGAACGAACTCGTGTTTCGAAGAATATGTTATGAACATTCCAAAATTTCATCACAAAGTCAACAGTGTTATCAAATACCTTTCAAATCATGCAAAAATATTTGTGACCAATAATTGTTACGAAATAGTTAGTCTTCATATATATCCTGCTAAATAATATCTGCATGAAAATATTTTAGAAAGATAGCCAGGAGCCCCTGTAGGATGCTTTCCCTGTTGGATCAGTAGCTTTATAGGTCAGTACCTGTATCACCATATGATACAAGTACTGCCGTACTGCCCCGCAAAAGTTGGTAACCTGGAAGGTATTAATTTAATTGCTTAAAAACAACTACCTCAACAACATAAGTATTTGTGGTTATTGAGCTAAATTTTTAACCCGATGACATATTTAAAAAAAAATAAAGTATATGAATTTATAAATAGTTAAAAAAATGTGAGTAAGTAAAATAGTTCTCACAGTTGCATTCCAATATTACGACCATTCGGTTTCTGTTTACTAATTAATACAATTCTTTTTAATTACTCCGCGCTATTTTGCTTTTAATCACGCGTCACAAAAGATATTATGATAGCTGGTGCCCCGACTGATAGCTGTTGTACTTGTTACAAAAGCTTTTAGCTTTTGCAATTAGTGGGTGGTGAAGATATCTATTGGGATAAAAAAATTATATCGAGGTTGTGCATAAATTTTTTAAGGTTTCTCACAAATGTAGTTTTTAGACGTTGTGTTTTTACCTCATATAAAGATACATGAGGTGTAATTCTATAATAGTGTACAACATATGCGATCCATATATAGGTTAATCGGTACATATTAAATATAATAAACACAGTATTTATAAACACAATATGATCAGCACACCATTGCCAATGCATGCAAATCATATATTATACTAATAATTTAGTCAAGCCGACCAAAAGGGATAGTAATTAGAAACGCTGACTGCCGTATTATAGGTTCGAATCCCGGAGAAGGCATGGATGTTTGTAAATGCATAGTGTTTGTACGGCATGGGGGCACTCTATAAATATGCGGCGAGCCAAAAGTCCTCTCGAGAGGTTGTTTTTAGGGGAAAATAGGTGGGAGACGCTCGGACCCGTCCTCCCTGGATGCTTTTCATCAAAATTGGGAGCGGAACTGAGCAAGTCGTACTGTCACCTGCATGGTGTCAATGATAGGCTCAACCTTGTCACGATGAATTTCGTGGGCTTGTTGTGATGTTATTGTCAGAGAAGTGAGAAGTCGCAATAATATAACTTAGTCAAACCTAAAAATGTATTTCGTTAAAAAAATACAGACGGTTATACATCAAAACATAAATCATGTAAAACAAATCTTATCTATTTATTTCTGATATTATAAATGATATATCGCATATAACAAATATAAAAATGTTGTAAATGATATATCCCCTGTTAAAAACTTATGTATTGCCTTCTATTTTAGAATATTTTATTACTCTTTAATCTACACGCTATAACAAAAAATCGGCTCACCAAGAAGGAATCATCCGATTGCCTTAAAATTTTGTACGCATAAATGTTTTGACCAAATTTGCAAATGATTAAAATTTAGTGTCCAATGACTGAATAGTGCGATCTCCAGCGCATCGTAACTGCGCATCCAGCACATGTATATAACGAGCTGTTCTTGAACTGCTTTTAAAAATTTCTGTTGCATTGCGATTTAGGATACCTTTCAACGACTGAAAAAATGCCTCGCCACAGAATTTAAGGTCATTACGAGTAAAGAGGTCATATCATTGGACTGAAAGAGGCAGGTTGGGCATATCGGAGAATCGCTCGTCATATGAGTCGAAGCAATGCGGCATTAGAAGATGCTGGCAAGAATGGGTGGGCAATGGCAAATTTCAGCGTCATGATGGTAGCCGTCGACCTAGGGCCACAACAGATAGAGAGGACAGAGAGATTGTCAGATGAACTATCATAGCGATTCATCAGCTGATTCATCGCTATCAACTATCAGACGTGCTGCCCTCACACTAATGTCCGCGATGGCCATTCACAGACGGCTGATAGAGCAAAATCTACGCTCGTACCGACCGTTACGCAACCTCCCACTCACGCCTGCACACTGTCGAGCCAGATTACAGTGGTGCTTGGCTCGATCAGGTTGGAATGATGCTTACTGGTGACGTATAGTCTTTAGAGACGAATCCTGCTACCAATTGTGTCGTGACGAACATCGAAGACTTGTCTGGAGACGCCCAGAACTGTGTGCTGATCCTGTTTTCACTACTGCACGCCACACAGAAGTTATGGCCTGGGGTGCCATTTCCCTTGATAGCCGGACCCTTTTCGTCGTCATTAGAGGCACATTTACAGAACAGCGGTACGTGAACGACATTCTGAGATCTGTTTTGCTACCGTTCCTTTTGCAGTACCCTGGCCTTATTTTTCAGCAAGAGGCTCTACTCTTATATGCGCCCTAAGATCACCAAATGTGGCAATATGTGTTCTGCGCCGGTTTTTGGCGCGATTGCGTGTTTATGGCAACCCTTTTGAAGTTGAATACTCTTTTGCTGGAGTGTTTTAATTGCTCGTTGGTTCATGTCGTGCGTCTTTTGAAATGGCCTATGTTGCAAGAGGGTCTGGGAGATTATTTTTAGTGGCTGTGCATGATAGAAGTAAGGAAAAGCTGATGCAGTGTATTAAAGAGTGGATTGAGCCTTGTGCAACTATTTTTTCGGATGGCTGGAAATCTTACAAGGATTTAGAAAAAGAAGGTTTTGAACATTTATTTGTGAACCATAGTATGAATTTTCTGAATAGTGTGTCTGGCTGTCATATAAATACGATAGTGATTATGTGGCGGCATATTAAAGAAGGCATGAAATTGGTATTTCTGCAGTTCGAAAAAGCATTCATTCGTGGTAAGTGCATTTTATTTTATTCTTGTTCTTATTTTGTAGAATGTTATGTTCATTGTTTTTTTAGTATGAATTTCTGTCGTTATTGTTGTTTTCAATTGTTTGAAATTTATTTTAGTTTATTTTGTTGATTGGTGCTTAGTGCCTAGATTCTGCAATGCGTAGATGTTTTTTAAAGTTGAAACAGAAGGCTGTGTACATGTATTCTTTGAAATTTATTGTTGTTATGATAATTTATTAAAGCGAGGTGTGCGTAGTTCTTAGATTGTTTCGCTGCCTAGATTGCGCAATTCGTAGATGTTTTTTTGAAGTTAAAACATATCGCTGTGTACATGGATTCTTGTCAAATATTTTTGGTTAGGAACTTTACGTTTTTGCTATCTAAATTTTTTGTTTTTGTTTCGGATTTTTAGCTTAAATTATGTGTTTAAAATGTGGTTTTTGCATGTGCGAAACCGCATTTTTGGAGACATTTTAGGCTTAAAGTTCGAAATGTAGACAAAAAATTGAAATAGCTATATTGAGAAATTTGGCGATTTGAGGACGCATATAAGAGTAATTCCCAGCAAGATAATGCTAGACCACATACGGCGCGTGTTGCTATGAACTGTCTTACAGCTTGTCAAACACTTCCTTGGCCAGCGAGATAACCATATCTTTCTCCCATCGAGCATGTCTGGGATAAGATGATAAGGCGACTGCATCTACCAGGGAATGCTGATGGCCTAGCCCAACAATTAGAGTAAAATTTGGCAAGAAATACCGCAGGAGACCATCCGAGACCTTTATCAGTCTATGCCACGCCGTGTGGCAGATTGCATCCAGGTTAAAGGAGGGTCAATACCTTATTGAGCTCGTTACTTTGTAACTATGTAACTCTGAAATAAATCATTCAATTGTTCTGAAATTTTAATCATTTTCTGTCCTGTACATAATCTTCCTATCCACCAATATTTGTCTGAATCGGACAACTCCTTGATGCGTCGATTTTTTGTTATAGAGTGTAGAGTGTAATTAATAAAATATTCAAAATGTTGTGCATCTAATTTGGTACTTTGTTATTAAAGGGCAACAAAATTGCTACCTTACATAAGTCACGGAACAAAACTATTTATCATTGCTAATTTCATTCGACATTTAACACTGTTTGGCTGTAGGAAAGATTTCGTGGTTTTCTCGAAGTAAAACGTGTTTAAAACCCAAATTGTTTTGTTGCAAATGTTTGAACCCAAATCGCTCACATCATTTATTCATTTGTCCACCGAAATTTGCGAAGGTTATTCTCTCAGTTCACAGAATTAATAACTATTCATAAGTTAGAGCTAAAAATAGTAAGTGTAGAAAAATATTTAAACTACGTAAAATTAAATAAATAATATAATTTAAACTTCATAAAAGGGGAATAGTTCTAATTTTATCCTTGTATTCACGACATGGAAATCCTTCTCAAAAAAATATAAAATGAAAATGAATAATATAAAAAACAAGTGGGACATAATAAAGTTTCGGATATATCGTGAAAAGAGAGGATTTTATAGCATCTTTAAGCTTATGATATTTTAAACTGTAGCTTAGATTTTATTTTAGGTGGTAAAACATTTAAGTTGCAAATTTATTAAATACTTTTAATTTAATAAAGTTTCAACCTGTGTATTCTCTCTGAGCAGAACTATGTCATAAAATATTGCTGAGTGGGTGGACTTGCAATCAGCTTCATTGAATCTGATAGCTATAAAAATAGTAAAGTGGTATTCTAATTTTATAAATATCAAAATGATGCCATAATCGATCGTTTTTTCGTTACCGAATTTCCTGCATAAAATTACCTCTATATTACTGAAACAGAGACCTGTAAAATTTCGCATTCCCTGAAGTTTTTTAAAGAAGTGAAAAGTGTTTAAAATTTAACTGAGTAAAATATTTTACTCATCATTATTGACGACGACGAAATATGTAACTTAGTCTGCTGCTTTTGAAATTATAGTCTGTATTCAAAGTCTATAAAGCATTACACCTGTTTAGAAAACCTTTTTAAATCGTAGGATAAATTTTCAATATCTATTGAAACGTACGAGCGAGTTGCATTCATTTTTCTTAGCATGTTATATTCCAGAAAATCGAATTGAATTTTCTGTATTTTGGCAAAGTAAAAGAGAATTCCTTCATATTTTCAAATCAATGAATCTTAATAAAAAAATTTTTCTATTATATTTAAGAGTAAGTTGTTATCTTATTTGGTACTTTATTCGTTTCCTTCTGTTGTTTTGGAGTTTTTCTGATCCTGAGAAGATATCTGGAATATTTTTAATGCAGTTTAAAGTCGAGTAAAACAAGCTTCACATAAGCAGTAAAAATTCTAAATTCTAGATTTGCATTCGTTCTAATGTGTTAAAATTTTTACATATTTGAGTTTAAAGCAAAACACGATAAATTACTTAAAGTTTTGGTGCAAGGTACTAAAATCGGAAAAGTCAATTTTATTATATAATATTCTAAAAACGTTTTACATTCTTAAGTGTTCTTAAAGTTTCGAAATTTATAGGAGATAAAGTCACTCATAACCTAGTAACATGTCTGCGGTTGCCACTGTGAAATTACTTATGTTAAGCTTTCAGGTAATACATTTTCCATTGACAGTTTTAAGTTTTTCATACTGAAAATGGCATAGCATAGAAATCACTTATTGGTGAGATCAGCATTTGGTGTCTTAGAACCTGGCTGTTTCATATTTCCTGAGAATTTCCTAACATTGTTAATTAAAAAACAAAGCGATTCCGTTGAACCTTATTTCCTGTAGCGTTAATGACCCATTATCTATATCTTAGTTCTATAAGGTGGAAACCACTGTGGTGACACCCAGTCATCACTGAGTCATTAAGTGTTTCTCCGTAATAAAAATTGCGAAATAAAAGGGCTTTCGGGTTCGAGTTTTTGTTTTAAGCTACTTTCCTGTTACGTAGAGCTTGATGTTCTTGGCTCATTCAGAATAACATTGATACCTGAGTTACCAAAACCTCGCATCTGGCGACGTTTCCAATCCAAATAAAAAAGAACGAAAAATAGAAGATTGGGACAGAAGTACTAATTAGAGTTAACAGAATTTTGACTTTGTCACTATAATTAGTACTTCTGTCCCAATACAATTTAGTTCTTCGTGTTTATGTTGTTTAATCACAAGATTATATTGAATAAAAACGAAGAACTGGATTGTATGAGCTATAACTATCTGAAAAGTAAGATACTGTCAATTTTATTTAGTTAGTAAGTGTAACTGAACTTCGTTAACTGGACCTTCGAAAAGTCGGTCTGAATACAAAAAGTAGAATTGGAAATTAAAGTTACCTTTGTCGTTAAGTAAAATTTTCAATTACACAAGAGAGTAAAACTCTCCGGTCTCTCTTTATAGAAATTCGATTGTAAGTGTATCGCTAAGATTGGATTTGATAGGTACAGTTAGTCACAAAAGTCTGCGTACAGACTAAATTTTAAAGTGAAAAAAACACTTAAAGCATAGAAAAATGTATTTTAATCATTGTATTTTTTTTTTCTTGTATTAGCTAAAATTGTAAGCTTAAATAAAAAGTAAATAATATCAGTGTAATACTTTTCACATTTTTTCAAAAATATATTTTGTTAAAAAAACTCAAAAATTCCCTCCAATAAGTCTGCGTACACTTTCAAAATAAAAAGCAAAATATAAGTTTTTTACATTACTTCAATACTTTGTAGGATATCCTTTATTCTTCAAAACAGCTTGCAGACTTCTGGGCATTGACTGAACTAGTTTTTCAGTGTCATCCGACTTAAATTTCGCCCATTCTTTCTGCAATTTACTAATTAGCGTGTTTCGCGACGTAATATTGTGTTTTCGAATTCGTTTCTCCAATTTTGCCCACAAATGTTCGATTGGATTGAGGTCTGGTGACTGTGGAGGAGTACGCAACTGTCTTGGAGTGTGATAGAGGAGATATTCCTTCACAATTTTAGCTGTATGTTTCGGGTCGTTGTCTTGTTGGAAAATAAAGGTATTGGAAAGGTTTAAATTTCGGGCACTGTCTCGTAGATTTTTCTTCAGAATATCCAGATAAACATACTTATCCATGACTTTATCAATAATGTGAAAATTTCCAACTCCTTTCGACGACATACAGCCCCATACCATCACACCGCCAACTCCATGTTTGACAGTTGGATTTAAATTTCCCAGATTCAATTCTGTTCCTGGTTTTCTCCATACAATAGGGTGGCCATTAATTTTAAATATTGTAAATTTACTTTTATCTGACCAAATTACATTGTTCCAGAAGTCCTGCGAAGAGTTTAAATATGTTTTGGCAAAAGCAATTCTTTTCTTTCCATTTGTCTCGGAAATGTATGGCTTAGACCTAGGTTTGCGTCCATGATAATCGGACTTTCGCAGCACTTTTAGTGCAGTTTCAGGAGAAATTTCCTTGTTGCAAGTTAAAAAAATGTCTTTTGCAATGCTTGCAGCAGAAAGTTTAGGATTTTGTTTAATTCGTAAGAGAACTTTTCTTTCTTCTCTCTGCGTTAGCTTCTTCGGTCTCCCACATCTTGGTTTTACAGCAAGACTACCAGTGTCAAGATAGCTTTGAATAACTCTTTGCACACTAGAAAATGGTTTTCCAATGGTTTTACCAATATAACGAAGAGTTTTACCTTCATCTCTCAATTTGATAATTAGTTGTCTCGTAACTAAAGGAATTTCTTTATTGGTTGTCATTTTCGTCAAAGAAAATAGAAATAGCAACTTCTAATCAACGTGAAATTTGCTTCGGAAGTCAATGACCTTGAAAGTGTAACCTTCTTTGCATTTTCAAATTTGAAGTTTAAAAGTTAGATAAAAAATCCCCCACCTCCTTCGCGTCGTACGCAAACTTTATTGGCTTTGATTTCTGGCCACTTATCTTTTAAAAATTAGTGTGCATAAATTATTAGATATGAAAATATTACAGTTAAATAATTTCAAAGTCCCTTATTGAAACTAAATATTAAAAAAATAAAACTTTAAGAAACTACCCTTTTCGCACCTTAAAATTTGGATTTGATATTACTTTTCTTGATGTACGCAGACTTCATTGACTAACTGTATATCAGATGACAATGGAGGGCGAGGGATTTAAAATAATGTTTCGATACAGTACAGAAAAGTATTGCATTGAAACATTGCTTTAAATCCCATCCTTTTTCATCGAATTAACTGTATTATATTCTAAATTTAACCTCATAAATAAGCATTGTCCTATCCCAGTTTAAAATCCATAATAACTCATTTTTTCTTCTTTTAATTTTTTTTAGTTATCCAAATCGCGATAGACTGGCACTTTTCCATAGGTCCTACTGGCAACTGAGTGAGCTGGCGGCATGAAATTTAATTTTTTCTTCCTCATATAGCACGTACGGACTACTTTAATTTAGGCTGTGTTTCACAAAGGTGTCCTTTCTCATAAACAGACAGCCATAGCATAATAAGATACTCAAATCTGTAGTTATTTTAATTAGAATCCTATCATATTATGCCCTTTAAAAAGTGCACAAGTCTTGATTTGTGAATGAATTTACAAAGCTATTCTTATAAATGCAAGTGATGAATAAATTCGTTCATAAATACAAAATGCAGTTGTGAGTTTAAAAAAAAATAATTCACCAAGGTAAAAGTCGGCTAATTTCCAATTTCGTCTAAATTCAACCTTTCCTAGGGGCGCAACAGGGGCTGAGTGATAAGACCACTGAAAACGGATAATTTGCCCCAAATTAAGTTCTCTGCGATTTGACCTATTGCGTGAGATTTTCATGGTTTTCCTCATGCGTAATAGGAATTACGAGCCAATTTCCTTAGAAAGAATTCCATGAGGGCATCTTTCTTAAGGCAAATAACCATCGCGTGCTTTTCATAAGTAATTAATTAACCAAACGTGATATTTCTTGTGTACATGTTTTTCCAGTAAAATTAGATGCTTTAGGACTTTTTGTTTCATGAGAAAGTAAATGATGTATTATTGTAGAAGGCTGAAAAAAGAGAAATCTGAATGTTATCTTAAGAGGGTCTGATTGAATATGAATAACAGATTAAGAATTCATTTATTTCTTTTCGTTAATATTAACTTTCTTGTTTATTTAAACACGAATAAAAAATTTATTAACTTGTGAATAACTATACTTAAAAATAATTAATTTTTCTAATGAGCTCATTTTTAAAATTAAATTGAAATTTATTTTTCATTTGTGTTTTCGGTTATTTATAATCAACTTTGTGTTGCCTTTTCAAACTCAAAATAATCTAAACGAGGCTAAAATATTACCAATATTTTTTTAGAGTGAAAGAGCTATATTCTATATAGCTTTATTCTATATATAATTGTTTGATTATAAGAATTTTCATGTCAAAATTTAATTCAACTTGTAACTTAAATACTTAACCAAATATTTAACTAAACGCAAACTGTAATAAGATTCGATGCGGCCTCATATCAGTACTAAACTCTTCTAACGCAGATAGGTGACCGGAGTGGTTAAAACCTCTGAATGCTGAGAGTTCGACCCGATTACGCATGGCTGCATGGTTTATCTTCGTGGTTTTTCCCATGTGTAACGTAAGTACTACCTAGTTTACCTTGAAGACAGGTGCAGTACAAAGTTATCCCTCCCCTTAGACAGATAGCCCTCGTGTGTTTGCCATATTCAGATAACCTAAAGTAACTATCCAACGCAGGTAGTGGCTTATAAATTTTCTGGCGTATGATTTGATTTGCATAATCCTCTGATATGAACGATTATATTTGATGGGAATCAAAAAGAATACAAGACAGCGTTTAACTTAGTTTCAACTGTTAATAAACCTTAAAATAATTGTCGTTAGTTTGCGTATGTCAATCCAAAATGGCAATTTTCAAGGGCGCGCTTATGATACCTTACATAACCTTAAAAGCAACTATTTGGGTTTGGGTGAATTTTAAAAAAAAGCTCTTTCTTGTTTTTTGTGTTGCTTCAGTATCGCAAGAACATTCATTTCTGAATTTAATTTTGTTTACATTAATTGAAAAAACATATTGGGCTTGCTATACACTTTGTGGAATTATTACTTGAATTAATAATGTCTTCTCTATTTCGTAGACTCAGGACACTTTTAGCGATTCATAGGTCGCACTTCTTAGATTCTCATTCGTAGATATTATGCAAGAAAAGGTTAACTGGTTTTAACCATGTGTGGCTCCTAATTCTTATAATATCATTTGACCCCTGAGTTATTGTGGTATTAATACCACACATTATTTTGACTCGCAGTTGATTAATATGCAATAAACTATGTACGTCACGAGTTTTTCAGCTTTGCGATGTTATTTTCTGGAAACCTGTTCTGGTTTGATCGTTCTAAGTACATGCTGTAACACTCTGGACATCCAACCTTTCTTCGAAGCTGACGTAACAGGAAAGTTTTCAAGGTGTTTTTTAGCTGTTTTATTTTCTTATTTTTAGTGTATTTCATTAACGTCTAAAATTTTATCTTTATGTATTTATCAACATTTTGCGAAATCGAAAGAATTTCCTTATGCAGGTTGCATCAAAATAAGTGACGAAAGTAAATTCCTGCAACTAATGAAATGTTTTGTCTCGTAGTCATTCTCGAGATGGATCACACAACATCTCCTAAAATTAGACTTCTTTGTACTTTTGATTCAACGTCTAAATTTAAAAATAATGGACTTAAGGAATAGATGGTTTTATTCTGAATTTTCAGTATAACACAGGTAATAGCATACGTAAGAGACAACCAGTAGATAATGAATAAGACCGCTGAACACTGATAGTTTGACTCAGGTTAAAACGCTGGCGAAAAGGCAGCGTCTGCAGGAGCGTTTTCATGGTTTTACCCATACGAAACGTGAATACGAACCAGTTTTCCCTTGAATGTCCTCCATCCCTTCCTTAAAAGCAGACGTACTTGTCTGCTACATCATATCCGAATGTAAGAAAGCATTCCGAATGAAATAATTTCAATATTATTTTTCTGCTTGACTTAGATAGGTTATGTTAGATTCTATGAAAATGAACTGAATGTTTTTATACAGCTCATGCCAATATAAGTTTAAATTTTGATTAATTTAAAAGTTACAACAGCGATTTTTATCAATGGTGATCATAAAAGAAATCTTTAGATTTCGGAGTATGAGTTATCAGTGAAACTTAAACATCCACTAATCTCTAAGGAACCAACTTACCGAACATTGGGAGGGGGCGTATATTAATGTTATTTATTTCGACAGAACCTTTAAGAGGTATCTGTCTTCGAAAGGTTATCTTCAGAGGAGAATTATCTGAGCCAAAATGATTCGCATTCTCGTTACATATGGAGAAAACCACGGAAATTCCGTTTAAAAAACCCTTCAACTATATAAGCAAAGCCTCCGCTACGCATTTTGCCGCTCGGTGCAATCTCTGCGAATCCTAAATTCTGCTACTCGGTGCCTTCCTAAATTTTAAAAACATTTTCCGCCCCTAAATTCTGCAGCACTGACTGCCGCACGGGCCGTGATTACACTGAGCGAATAGAAAAGGAATAACTACAGAAGAGCTTTGCTACCGTAGTAACTAAAAGGCAGGAGAAAGAGAAGGATTTGTTTGGAGAGAAAAACTTTAAAGTACGACTTCGTAATTTCAGTTGTTAATTTTTACATTCTTCTCGCCGTTCTGTGAGGTTCAACTATTTTAGTCGAGGGCAGACTTAAATGCTTTGTTATCGGGATGTCATGTTACTGAAATCAATAAACCACTTATGTTTTGTTTATTATAAAATCGTGGTTAAAAAAAAACTAGTATTTACAATTTGAATTACTAATTCACAAATCATCTCAATTAAATATTATGTCATCACTGAACTTCTTTCGTACAGAAAGATTAATTAAAATCTTCTCTGCTTTTAAAGTGAATTTCAAATTATTTAGTTTGAAATCTGAATGACAAGCTATTTGGGCAGTTATTAAGACTAGCTTCCTTGTCCTGAATTTCTTTTTTGAATATGTTTGGTCTAACCTTTGGTCTGATGAGCTCTTCAATACTGAGAAAGTACCTTTAAAAAACCAAAGCAAAACAATCTTTCCCCCACACACACAGAATACTTCCAAATGATGTTATTGCTTTTAAATATTTGATTGGTTGTGCGCATAACGAAAGAAACTTCAGAAATCTGAATAAATAATAAGATATCTTAATGTTATTTAGAATGTGAGCATGTTGTTATTTTGCATCAGAGTGTAAAGCTTTGAAGGTGTGTTTTTTAATTTATTAATTTATTGATTGTATTAGAAAAGAGTGTTCTCAATTTCCTTTTCAGGTGTGGAGCGATGTAACTAACCTGAAATTCATCCATAATGACAAAGGTCGAGTTCATATCGACGTTCGATTCGAGGAAGGTGAACACGGCGATGGGGAGAGGTTTGATGGACCTGGTCGAACTCTGGCCCACGCATTCTTTCCGCAATATGGAGGTGACGCCCACTTCGATGACGAAGAAAAATGGACCATCAACCAATATTACGGTACTATATGATTTTGGACAAATAATGGCAATACACTTGCTAATCACATCTTTGCAATTTTGTTTCATAATGATACACTCATTTTATATTTTAAGTCCATTTATGAATTAAATATTTCTACGCATTCTTGGTTATCACCCATGTAGAAAAACTGATATTTTTTACTTTTCGACGACTTTCAACTTGAATCAATAAAAATATTAACAAGCAATATAAGGTAATGATAATTTCAGAACATTTCACGTTTATTATTCGTGGCTAATGGCACCTGCCGTTAAATAAGGAGTGTATTGAATCCACTTTTTTCAGTTCATTTAGAACAATGAATTTTATCTGTCCTGTTACATGCGCTTGTAAACCAAATGGTTGTGCAATTTATCAGAGTTACTGACAGGATTATTTATTTTTACGTAATATTGTTCCTTAATGGTATACCCGTTATTTAAGCATTCGCGATTCGTTTGAGTAATCCGAATTTCATTAACATTTAAATAATGTGAAGACGTAGTAATATTGTTACTTTAAGAAATGGAATATGATTTAACACATGGAGCAAGTTAAATAAATTTTGAGAAATCTTTGAATTAGATAAACTTTTAATAATTGTTTATTTTCTTTCTAATTAGGAACGAATCTATTCCAAGTAGCTGCCCATGAATTCGGTCATTCTTTAGGTTTGTCTCACTCAGACGTAAAGTCATCTCTGATGGCTCCTTTTTACAGAGGTTACGAACCTTCTTTTACACTGGATGAAGATGATATTCTGGGCATTCAAGCTTTATATGGTACGTATGCTGATTTCATCTTCGAATATCTCTTCGTAAAACTTGGAATGTATCGTCGTATAAAACAGCGGGCTCAGACTGAAACTGCATGCTGACGAAATACATAATCTAAGAACAGCTGACGTACTAATTTTTTTATAAAATGAAAAATTATATTAATAAAAGAGAAATATATTTTATAAAGTTAAATATTATTAAATATTTATCAAAATATACATAATATCGCAAAACACAAAAAATTCAAATTTATATTTATTTTTAACTGAAATTTAAGTTTGATACCTATAAGACATTTTTGTTGGTTACACTTTGTAATTCAAATATATTGAAAACTAAATGCTGAATTCTTAGAATGACATTTCTATCAAATAATCACAACTTGTTTAAATAATCGTTAAATAACTTTAATTTAAACTAAAGATGAAGAAATTATGAAAACTTTCTAAGTTTCCACAGAAAATTTACTATGCGACAAATCTTAAGAATAAATAATAATAACCTAGTCTCTTTGTCTTAATTATTAAATTTCTCTTTGACGCATAAATTAAAATAAATACTGTAGTAAGTAATTTAAAACTTCTTTATTTCTTACAACAGCTTTACAATTGTTGGCGTTTCTTTTCTCGTAAAGTTTGTAACCTTGGAAAGAAATTATCTTCATAGATTGCACATGCTCATCGGTCAATCGGGTTCTTTTCTTATTAATTTTCAACTGTGAAAAAAAATCTGTTTATATATAAATGTATTCCCAATAAAGTAATATTTTTAGGGAAAACATTCGTAACTGAAATTATTTATTTTTGACAAGTGTGAATAAAAAAATAATAAAATCTGTATTTTTAAATCTCTGAATAAGATTTTTATCATATTGTAAATTAGCTATAGTTATAGATTTTTGATGCACTATTTATGTTTGCTAAAACAATATAAACTCCGACTTCAAATAGCTAAAACCTTGGATACATTGTAACACTGTATTTGTAACAAATACTTAATTGAAATGTCTTCGGAGGCCCCGCGTCCCGTCAGTTTGAGACCACTGGTATAAAGTATGCAGACTGGAGTGTATTAGAAATTACATTTGAATGAATTGGTTATAATTCTAATTGAGCAAATCTTATTTTAAAATGCTCTTCGCATAATTCCTTTCCGCGTAATGCGTAACAAAATTATGGTAAACTTTGAAAATGTCTCATTTACTTTTAGTCTATGTCGAAACTGTGCGTAATGATTAATGAAGAACAAAGATCTAATGAATTGATTCTAAATACTGATTCAAATGTATTTTGATCTTTCCTAATAGTTTTCAAAGATTAGTATGAAATAAATCTTTAAAAGTGATTTGGGTTCCGCTATCATGATGGTCTTCAGACTGTCAAATGGTCGAGTGACTAAAGCGAAGAAATATTTTCATTTTATCTCTCATTTAGTTCCCGATGACTGAAACAGCTGCATGGAGTTTTCTTTATCATCACCTTGTTTCCTAACATGAACACAAGCCAATATCTTTAAGGAAATCGTTTATGAAGGCCTTCCTTCTGTTAAACATATAGCTTTTTCTGCTTTGCCTTAAGTAATTAATCCTTTTAGACTTGACTACTGAAATGTTGTTATGCTAGCCATCTTCTAAAAATATATCACATTTTCTATGACACATATTTAATGGAGAATTAAAGGTGGGTTATACGGAATACGGATGGCCATCTAAGGCTTAAGCCCCATGGAGGTAAAACTTAGCACTTATCAAAGAATTTACTATGGTAAAATAGTATATTAATGTATATATTTTAAGTATGCTTTATTCAGGTGAGAGGGGAAAAAAGGGATGAAGGCTCTAGGTATCGATCCCAGTACCTCTCGTATGCTAAGCGAGCGGTCTACCATCTGAGCTACGCCCCCGCTTTCTTCAGATGTTGTTTTTACTTAATGTTGCAAGAAAAATGAAAACACGCTAACATTAAATGTATAAATGTTATATACAGCATACTCTCGTCCATTAAACACATGTGTTTGCATGTGTCTCGCACTGAATAGTAAGTAGATTACCTTCTTTTTTTACAAGATTTAGGTATACCTTCGATGGGAAAGAATTTCTCCAACTTGGCAGATAAAATTTACTCCAAGATTATAGATATAAATTATCTTAAAGGAAATTGAATGCGCATATTTAGGAAAGCAATATAAACTAAAATACTCCTGCGAATCTTAACTCTTTCTAAAGAGTAACAAAAAAAATGAGTTTAATTCCAAAACAGCCTGAAATATTGTTATAGTAAAATTATTCATTTATTTAATATTACAACATCTTAGAATTTTGTAAAAAAGCTTAATCTCATGTGTTGATAAAAAAGTGGCAAGACTGTGTAACATTTAAATGGAAGAATGAATGGAATTACAATCATTAACTGAAATAAAAAGTCTTATGTAACGGTCAAAACTTTCAAAGAAGTTGAATTATTTTCGATAATTTTAGCGGAAAGGAGATTGAAATTATAATATAGAAAATAATAATAGTAATTAAATGAAGTTATATGAACTCCTCGTTTTTAGATGGATGATTCTTTGATGAAATATTTCAAGATCGACTTATTTATAGTATGCCATACTTGCAACTGATATTATACATATTCCCGAAAGTGTAAAAATTGGCCGTTCTTTCATTCCAGGTTTAAAATTCAGTTTGTATACCACTCTGCCACGACAAAAAAATCATTTAAATTAATCAATGTGGACACATTATTTGTCATTTCAATGATGCATTTACCGGTTGAGAGAGAAGGAATTGTTTGCTAGCAATGGTAGAATATGGATGGTATATCAATCTTAGATGGTATATCAATTTTGAAAGATAATCGAAGTTTTCACATTACGTAGTGGAAGGCTTCTTGGTTTTCTTACCACTGATTTAATTAAAATTAAAATATTTTTCAGAAAATTCTTTCATAAATTTTATTTGTTATATTTTATAAGAAAATGTGTTAACGAAACTCCGTTTTTTTTCCCACTAAGAGAAAATTTCTCTATTGTTGTGTAAAGCATGATGTGTTATTTTTTAATTTTGTCTGCTTTAAAATTTAAATACTTCATCATAAACATGTCAATGTAAATTATTGATCGATATTAATTAATCTGATAGTAGAGCAAAATTTAATGATGTCTTCCAATTATTCAGAATTTGCATATCAATCGATCTTACCTATTCATTTTTTTTAATCAACTGAATGGATAAGGTAAGGAAGAAAAAGATATTTCTCCTCCTGTGAACTGTCTTACATTTCCGTAATAAAAAATATTTCAAAATAATTCTTTGCAAGTACTGTTAAATTAAAGTCTTGAAATTAAATCCAAATTTTGAAAACTGCGATTATCAAAATCTATGCTTTGATCGATATTCTTGATTTGATTTTAACACATGTCTTTGAAATTAATTGATTTTAATCTTTCTGAATTGAAATAAAAAGTAAAGTAATAAAAAATAAAATTTTAAATCTTTCAATAAAAGGTTTCTGAGCTAAAATGTGTATTGAATTACGAAGTCCTTGTTTTTAAGTACTTTTTCATAGAACTAAACCCATTTTTAATCTCATTATGTACATGGTCACTTTTATTATCTTGTCTTAAATAAATTCGGCCCACCAGCGGCCGAGCGGTAAAGTCGCTGAACACTGGTAGTTCGGTCCGAGGTTCGAGTCCCGCGAACGGGCTGGCTGCATGGGCGTTTTTCGTGGTTTTCCCCATGTGTAACGTGTATACGAGCCAGTTTCCCTTAGAAAGTCCTCCACGAAAGGCATCCCTCCCCTTAGGCAGATAGCCCTAGTGTGCTTTGCCATAATTAAATACACCACACCACACCTTAAATAAATTCGTATAGAACTGAAGAGCAGCAATATTTAACAATACAACATGCTTGCCTATTCTGACTTTTTCCCGTACACAGGTCGACCTAGGAAAGAATCTCCATCTCCAACCCCCGGATATAAGCCGAGATTGACACCTGACATTAGTGGATCACCAGATTTATGCCAAGATCCTTCATTTGATGCCGCAACTAAAACTGAAGATGGAAGGACCTATGTTTTCAAAGGTGAATATAACTTTGCTGATGACTAGTCAAAAACTTTCAAATTACACTTAAGACTTTATAGTCTTTCTTTAATCATATCAGTTTTATTTCTTTTCCCATTTTGGTCAGTAGATTTTTGTGCGGATATTCTTTGGAAAGTGAAATCCATTTCTAATTTTTTATTAATAACTTTTTCTTTCTTAGGTGATTATTACTGGGAAATACTTCAGACAGGAATTGCTGACGGATATCCCCGAAAAATATCTGAAGACTGGTCTGGTTTACCGGGCAATTTGGATGCTGCTTTAACGTGGACAAATGGCAAAACATTCTTTTTTAAGGTTTGGGCAACATTTTGATGTCATAGATTACATAATTTGATGCATACCGTGCTGTATTGTAATCGTAATTCTAGGTTTAAGTTCCCAGATAAAATATAACTGGGTGTAAGTGAGTAGAGTAAGTATTGCATAAAGAAATAAGTAACAGATTTTTTTTTGTCCCCACTTTGTAGCTAATGAGAAATAAAAGTAAAATATAGAAAACTTTTAGAGATAAGATAGCTTTTTTTTTTCTTTTTAATTTACTATAAAGGATGTTTCCATTTACGTTTTTTTCGCAAATCGTTGCATAAAATAGTACGTAGGAAGAGAAAAGGCTTAAAAGATCTCAGGATTTATCAATTTTATGCAGCAGTATATATAATTTGTATCTTTTATTTCAGAATTAAATCATTAGTTTAATCTATTAATTTGTCTAAGAAGTTAGAAGTTTGTAAACAGACCTCAGTACTCAAATTTCTGCCTAAAAATTGTAACATTAATCTGTACAGCTTTTTATTAAAATATTTAGCATAATTCTATAAAAATCTGATCTTATCGCGCTTTGTTAATTACTCAAGTTATTATATCTTATCATGTTTATTCTCACCCTTTCTTTTTCTTTTTATTTTCAATTTATTTATTTGTTTTATCTGTTATAAATGTTATAAAACATTAAAATTCTGCGATATATATATCAAAATTCTATTCTGTTTGGAATAAACAGATTTAGATCAAAAAGCTGTAAAAATTTGGAAATATTAATCCAAGTTAATATGAACAGTTTCTACGTTAGGAAATTCCGAATAGTTACGTACACATTAGATTTTAATCGCTCTCTTTGTTTAACTGGACAGTCGCCAAAAACACTTAACTGGCTGGCATCCAAATGCAGGATAAAGCTTGCTTTGTTTTAGCGCGAAAAGTTACAGTTTCCTCTGTTAAAATTCTGCTTTCTGTGTTATTTCAGAAAAATCAGTATTGGAGGTTCCGAAACAAGAAAATGGATTCGGGATATCCGAAAGAAATATCAGTTGGGTTCGAAGGCATACCGAATGACATTGATGCGGCTTTCGTCTGGAGCGGGAATGGCAAGACCTACTTTTTCAAAGGTAACGAAACCATTTTGTAGCTGGAAAGTGAAATATAAGTTATTTTTATCTCTTTGGAATCGATAACGCGCTTTGAAATATTCCAGTCCTGAGTCTTTGCGAATTATAAACTGCACCATAAGGCAACGATGGTTAGTAAACGTGTTCATATAATGTTTTAAGCATCATAACGGCCACTTGTATAAACTTCTTGAAAAATATTCGTTCTAATTAAAAGTGGATATCAGCTAATTAATAATCAGTCACAAGACAATGCGAATTCACTTTACAGAATTTTCTTTGCAAGAATTTAACTTCCCTTCCTGCGAAAGCCAATCTTCAGTCTGTTTTGAAATCTTTTAATAAAAAACACCATTATCCAGGAAGGTGAATAATTCCTACATTCAAAGGGAGATTAGCGAGGATTAACTTGCGTGTTTTGGGGTGATACCAGCGAGCTACAAAATTTACAAAATAGAGATTGTTTAGTTCCTCTGGATTTTTCATTCATTTATTACAGATGCTTCACACCGAGGCTTAATATCGAGCAGTGCAGTTTGAGCCTAAAGTATTTACAGCGTTTATGCCGGCGTGTGAATTTACTCTCAGCTACCCTTCAATTAACAAAAATGGCTGACTATAATGCTCCAAATCTGAATTATATTCCATATTACATTGAAGCAATTTGCTCAACGATTGCGACTTACGAATAACGACATGAATTCAGTGAAGATTCGCATTCGTAACACAATTAATGAATACAAAAAGTAACATATACGAAAATAAGTTGAGGAACAAGTATCTGAAAATGTGCTATTTATTAACAAATAACAGCTATATGTCTTGAGCTATTCCCGATGATAGCACTAATGATGTCTACACAGCACATTGTCCAAGTATAAGTTTATTAACAAGGAAAATAATATACATCTAAACCTGAGTGAATGAGTGAATACAAGTAATGGCTTGAAATCTGGGGAATCACATGGAAGAAAGCTTTCCTTATAATTCCTTCCTCCTTTTTGATCTGTCATCTAGCAAATAACTTAAGCACACGTTGCAGTTTTGCAACAGTCCTTCAGAATAAAAGTATTGATTTTCTCAGATGAATTAAATATAACAGTTGAAATTTCTTTGAATTATTGTTTCAGAAATATGATATGTATGCTATGCCTGCAGTTTCATGTGTCATCATAAATTCGTACTATCCGTAGCATCTAAATCGAGGATCATGCCTGCAGAAAATATCGTTGTTTGTAAAAAGCATGCAGAAAATATCGCTGTACGTAAAATCAAAGGATAAAATCTCTTTATTTTCATCTCGAATGAAACTCAGTGAAGAAGGTATTTCTTCCTTATGGGATATCTTTTACTAAGTTCTCTATGGAAGTAATTCATTAATAATTAATTGCTGATTTCTAAAAAAAGCAGAGAAGTGTATAAGATTCTAACTCAAACTGTTAAAGAAAGGAACATCAGAATACGGTCCAGTACTACATTCCACGGTAATGTTTAAAAAAATTTCTATACTCAGAATTACTTCATATTCAGACTAAAATTTAATTCCGATTCCTCAGACTTTGTTTTGAATTAAATTTTAAAATAAAATTTTAAATACAGTTCAACGTTCTTTTCTCAAATAGTCTGAATTCTAAAGAACGATGAGAAAATAAAAGTTTAAAAAAATTAGATGTATTATACTTCGTTAATTAGTCACCAAACATACAGCTAAAACATATGTAAGTTGCGTTACATCAATACGTTACTTCGAGTGATACTTAACCAATGCACTACAAGGGACAAAGAATAGAGAAATTTGATGTATAAGGAATCTACCTGTAAACACCTTGAGATTTATTTCTTCTCACCAAAGAGGGTTTCAAAGGTATATTTTTGCATTCAGTATAGAATAGAAAGTTTGAGCAGACAAAAAACATTAAGATAAAAATTTAATTTGAGCTTGTTTAAGTAGCAAAATAAGTCAACCGAAATAACGGCGCATACAGTCAAAGAGTATGTACTGGTGGTTCTTAACCTCCCCTCCCCTCCCCTCCTTTCACCATTGTTAGAATATTATTTCACCTTATTTTTCAAGCTTGAAAAATATACATGTACGTTTATTGAGGTATAGATTATTTACTAACGTGTTTCATAAATTAAACAACAAAAAGCATAGAAATATTGGCCAATACCACAACTTGAATAATAACTTGAAATAACAGTAGCTTTTTAAAGTTTATAAATTTAAACTAAATGCTTAATAGCTAAGTAAAAGGCTGGCTGCATCCCCCCCGGGAAACTATGGAATTTCTCCTTAGAGGGAATTTCCTCCTGGATGAAAACTCCTGGTGTATACAAATACGATATAATTCAGATCTAATATACTCTTATTCTAGGATGAAAAACTTTGTTTTGTTTTTCAAACTTTGGAACAACGCTTTTCTGGAGGTTGTCGGTAACTTAGGAAATACTGATTGCGATGTAGAACAGCAGAAACTTTTAGTTACGATTACACTTTTTGTGTATATAGTTTTTCCTAGTAACACATATACTTCAATGTTAAATATCGCTACCTCTCCAAGGAGAAGTACGATAAACACAGTATCTTCTTCGATGTAGGATTTCAGAATTGATAATTCTCTGAATGTGGAAGTAACGCTTAAATTCCCAGTTAAACTGATATGTATAATGTATGTAATAAGAATACTAAAATGTAATGAAAATATTTATTATGTAATAAGAATTTTGTGTAATAAGAATACTAAAATTTCTCTCTGTGGCTGAATTGATAAACATATCAATGTCAATATTTCTAACCATAAAAGTGGACAAGCTCTGTTCAAAGTAAAAAAACTAGCCAAAAAATTGTATTCAGGAACTAATTTCCCCTATAACTTAGAATTCTATCTTCATATTTTGAATAATAGTAATAGTGAAAAATTTTTAAATTAACTTTTACATTGGTCATAAAAATATAAACCATAACTGAAAAATCTGAAAAAAAAGTGCCATTTTTATTTCTAACTAGTTTTGCCACTTTTATTACAGGTAGTAACTACTGGCGGTTTGATAGTCGAAGTGAGCCGCCGGTCAGTTCACGATACCCTCAGTCAATTAGCAACTGGGAAGGTCTGCCCAACAATATTGATGCCGCCTTGCAATGGGTAAATCAGAAAACCTATTTCTTCAAAGGAAAAGTGTACTACCGATTCAACGACAGAACTTTCTCGGTAAGGGGGAGGAAGAAAGCTCTCTTATTTTTTATTTAAGTATCGTGTACTATTTTTACACTTATCTAGTTTATTGGGATCATAAAAGGGCGACTGATGCATTCATAGCATCAAAACGCGAAATTAGGGTTGTGTGTATCATTTATTTATATGAAAATATGTGATTTTAAGTTGAACTTGCTGCTGTTTATTAATTGGTATATTCAAGTCCAAAGAATATACCAGTTATAATAAACAGTTACATTTACTTTGTTTAAAAGGTAACATCAGACTCTTTTTTTATTCAGCAGTATAAATGTCATTTTTGTCCATCTCTTCTGCACCTACTTTTAGATCCGAATAGCGCTTCCTTGATGATAAAGTTATGTTTTATTTAAAAATGAAAATAATGGTTGATAAAAAGAAAATCCTGTGATCAACAAAGAAATGTTATGTCCTTTGAGACAGCATAATAACAAGAAAGGCTTTTTTAAGAGGAAACTTTTCAGATTTATTCATTCAAAAACTGGCTCTTATATGTTCTGGTCTCGTTTCCTGATTCAACTGATTAAACATAGCGTGATTCAAAGCTGTGGACAGAATAGTTGCTATTATAAAAGCGGTTGACAGGAAATTTTAGTAAATATTCCGTGTTAATAAAGGAAACAGAGAAATATTTTACTTTCATTTATGCACGCAGTATTTGTGAAAAGAGATGCAGGTATTTAGAAGCCTGTCATTTTCAAATGTTTTTCAGAGAAATATAATGTCCTGGAGCTTAATTATAGCCATTTAAACCGAAAAGAAGTTCTGGGGCTAAGGTCCTATTCCCCTTTCTTCTTCCCAAAATAACAAATCTTACCTACTTTAAAGTAACTTTAGAAGAAAATGTTAAAGACCATCCTGATGTTTGGATCCAACGCTACTTTTCGTGCTGTATTTAGCAAATAAACTATTATTATAATTAGGATAAATGTTCTATTCTAACTATTAGGATGAATGTTCTTAGATCAGAACTGCATCTGATCATAAAGAATTCCAATGGCATTTTATTGCTGACGTATTAAGCTTCTTCTGTTCCCGAGTTTCTTGATTTTCCCAGCTAATTTCTGTATTTATTTGCGTATTTGATTTTATCTGTTGAAGTTCGAGCTGTGAAAAATTAGGCAATGTGTAACATTCCTGAAGAAAGGAGTAAAAAGAAGATGTTAGCAAATTAAAAAGTGCGCAAGAATAGTTGTGCTAATATTTCTAATCTGAAGAAATCAATTCTAAATTTTATTCTCTATGCTGTTGTTTTTTCTCCTACTCATTCACACCTTTGATATTGTTACCATAAATCAGAAGTTCTAAATCATATGTTGAAAAAGCTTGACTATCTATGCATACGTTGAATTTTTCTGTCACATATCAGAAATTTCTAAATTATGAGGAGAAAAAAGTAGATGGAATGTGCGAGTCAAAACGGTTTTTCTTTTTCCATCTAAGTATCTAAAGTGCTATCAAGAAAAAAAAAAATTTTAGTTTCAATTTTATGGAAATTGTATTAGATTGAATTGTCGATATATTTGTCACAGTGGGAAATCTAACAAAATGATTTCATCTGCGCTATAATGTAATGAATTTTATTTATATAACTGCAACCACCACAGATTTTTATAATATGATGTTTTGTATACATTACCCTCAGAAACTTTACAGAAAAATTAATTTTCTTCTTACGTATAAAAATGTTTTTAGTTGTGTCATTGCAAGATGTTTTAAATATAGAGATTATTCTATAAAAGTCTTAGTTATATTAAGATAACCTGTAATGGATTAATAAAGATTGATCATGTATATTGCAGTTTATTCTCCCTTCAGCCAAAAATGAATAAACTGTTAAACAGAATATAGTATATCTAGCAAAATATTAAAATTTTTCCTGTTTGACATCTAGTAAATTTTATTTGCGTATTACGGTAATAAATGAAAAACTAGTAGCCCTTGCAAATTGCAGTAATGAATTTTGGATGATTTAGAATAAATATAAAAAAGCATGATGCAATCCCTTTTTGCAACTTTTTTAATCTTAATTAACATACCAATAACAATATTCTGTAAATTTCACCACTTGAAGTATGGCAAAAGAGTTGAACAGACCGTTGGATCTAAAAACGTCTGAAATCTGCAATGAGCAGTGATCTTCTTCAATTTAAAACCAAATGGAATTTGGCTGTTTAAAAGTTTATCAGCGTTTATACCTCGCTGAGAAAAGTGTAACGAATGGCCAAATGAAAACGTGTGTCGTTGATTTGCAGGAAATAATAATTAAATAAAAATATAAGAACAAGAGAATAAATGAAAAGGAAAAATTTTACTCATAATAAATATGGCACATTAACAGTTTTTTTTCCCACAAAATGCATTTTCTTAATGCAGTGAGAATAAATGTTCTTCAATAAATGATATTCTACATATAAATGGTTCTTTATCTGAATTTCCCATATTATATTTTAAAACCTTAAAATTGCAATATTTAATAATTATTTGGAATAATGAATATCTGCATATTCTCTTTTAGCTTTAGAATAAACTAAAAGATAGTTTTCAAATGCTAATTTTGTTTTAAAATTATCATTTAAAAAATGGATTAAAAGGATCTGTTCTTTCTTGACTTTCAGGTTGACAATGCAGATCCACCTTATCCTCGATCAACCTCTGTATGGTGGTTCGATTGTCAGTCACAGTCTGCGAGTAACGAAGATCTGAGCAAAGCATCTCTCAAATCTGGGGACACAAAGCCTATCTATGTCGGTGGAGATTCAGAAACAGGTATGGCGTCCTCCACTGTCAGTCCAACAGAAGGTGAATATGTTGATGAAGACCTCGTAGATGGATCGGAGAAGCTAGATGTTGTACTTCAGCAGAATGGTGTTGAAGGAACGACCATTCCACGTCAAGAAGCACTGGATGGTACTTCGGGTAGCTTGCCATCTGTTACTGGTGTGCCTGCATCTGTTTTGATTCTGCTTGTTGTCCGGGAAGTTATGAGAAGGCTATTTTTATGACTTTGACAGACCAGTGAAACAGTATTTCTTGGAATTCTTTAGTTTCAAGCTGGATAACTGCGATTTTATTTTCCTAAATAATTTTCTGGTGCCAAGAGAAAAGAGAAATTTTTCGGAAGTTGCTTTATACCTCATCTCTTTCACTCGGGGACAGTTGCTGGTTTCTGTGATGCCTGGTGGCAAAAACTGATGAAATGGTTTTTAATCTCCCGAAAGATGCTGCTCTATTCTCGAGAAATGGAATGAAAAGCTGGTAGAAAGGTACTTTATTCAATGCTTAGGCATCAAATGCTACATTGAGAATGAAAATAAAATTCGAAATTCCAAAAGAGCTTGAATATGCTAGGCCAGTTAAATCTGAAGAGAACAAGTGTTTATGAAGTTGTTAGGATTTATTTGTTGTAGAAAGAAATTATCTTAAAATGTTAATTTTTAATTGCGCTAAATAGTATTCTGATAGCCATCTAATGTTTGCTGAGTTTCTGCGCGGGGTTTATAAAGCATACTTACTTTACACAAATTCTGATAGTGCCAACTTTATTTTTATATCAGTTTACACTTGTGAAATGTAAATTATGTGAGCAGTATTATAAATTAGCTTTCTGACATGTATTTTTTCTGACTATGATTTGAAAAGGAAATAATGTAATATAGTTGGTTAGCATGGAGTATAAACTTAAATTTAATTAGTACATGTCAATAGAAAAAGGCAGGTAATGGATATAAAGTGTGGCCTATATTTTGTTTCCTTTATTCATTGATCTAATGTTAATTAGATCATTTTAAATTAATTTATCATTGCATTGCTGAAGTAAATAGATCGATTGTGCTGGAAATAAGTATTGTAAAGAGACAGAGTTTTTAATAAGTAAATTCCAAAATTTACTAACGCCATTAATTAACTACAAAGGCTTCACATATTTAGTCAAGGATCAGAAGGCATTATTCCACGTTTTTGCTTTTTCCTTTCATATAGTTACTAACATCAAAATAAACAATATATGAATAATAATTGATATCAGAATGTGTATTTATTAATTCGGTATATATCTGAGAAATTCTTCGGTAGTAAAATTATATAAAAAAATTTGGAATACGTTAGAGTTACGGTTATTTTTCAACTACATACAAACATAGCAAAATCTCAACTAAACTGTATAGTAGCATAATGAAAAATCTTCAAAAATTATTTCGCAAAAACAGTTACTCATACATAAAAATAAGTATACATTCGTACCTGTTTATAATTACATTGTGTTAATCATTTCTGCTTGAAATGGTATTTAAATTAACTGAATTCATAAATTCAATTCATTCATAAACATAATGAATTCATAAACATAATGAAAAATCTTCTGAAATTATTTCGTAAACTATTCAGACATAAAAATAATTATACATTAATAGTTTTCAAAACTGCGTTCTGCAAATTTTTATTTGAAGTGGAATATTTTTTTAATTTTAATGAAATCTATTATTACGATCCAAAAGTTAAAATTATCATTACGATGGTTATTTCTTTTTTCAGCTAGAGTAGTGTTATTTTTTTGTATTTCTCAATTCTTCTTTTTAGCTTTGAACCAGCAGATGAGCAAGTGTGTATTGAGCAAAGCTTTCCAAATCCAGTTTTTCATCTATTTTTAATCAGTCACACTAACTTAGGTATAATGTCATTTAGATGCTTTGATTCCGTTCTTTTTTTCAGAATTTATGCAATTATATAAAGCTTTTGAAATTAATATATTGCATAATTTTTCCGATTCCTTTTTTACCCCAACAAAAGAGGGAAAGAGATGAAACATGAGCCTTTTATGGAAGAAATATTAGCAATTCATATCTTTCGTGTGCTTCCTTCTCTTTTTTTTTTTTTATAAATGCTGTTGAAATCTGAAATATCTGCTGTGATTAAAAATTGAGATTTTTCGACTATCAGATTTTCTCCATTAAAGAAGAACGAAATTTGAACTATAATATATTTTTATATGCAGTTTATGAGAAGATCGCTTTCAAAATATTTTTTCTTGCTGATATTTCTTGAACATAACACTAAAACTTATATTTGAATAAATAGTTCATTTGGTAATTTCATTTGCTTCTTCAAAGATACTTTTTTCTATTAAAGAAATAACGTTTGAAATTTCATTTAATTAATTTCTAATTTAAATATTTCATCTATGACTACCCCTATCTGAATCTTTCCTTTTTTCAACATTTTATCTTTTCTATCTGAAATCAAAATAAATTTCGATACGACAATAGCAAATACTAAACGTTTTAATGGTGTAATATTGTGATTTTTTTTTATTTTTGGACTTTCAGTACAATATATGTTTTGTTTCTTGGTTTAGTAGACCAGTGTGAAGCAGCGTATTTTTCTTTCATTTGCTGTGATATAATTAATTTTTAGACTGTATAAATGAATCCCTTGCTTTTAACCTTTGTAGCCATTGAAGATACTCCTTCTTAGTGTATTGTCTACAATAATTTTTCAATTAATGTTTAGAATTAAAATTATGCAGCCTAAAATTGATAAATCTGTATTCAATTGATCTGTATCTATATTATGAATGAAAAGAGACTGCATATGAAGAAATGGAAGGAAAAGTATAAATGTAGAAGAACGTACATGAGATGATAAAGTCGCGAGATCTAATGGACTCTTCCCGTAAAAATTCCTGCTGGCCAGGTCAGGCTGATTGTCTGAAACCAAGATAAAAAGGACTCATTAGAATCTTCAGCCTGTTTCTTAAGTTCATGATTTTTGTTTCATTGCTTAAATTTGTCATAACTAAGTCATTTTGTTACATAAACATTGCATAAATACTACACATACTTGTACCAATTTGTTTTTGTGATGACTCTCAACTAACTGAGAAGTTAGTTGAGAGTATAACTGAGAAGTATGTCCAGGCTTATTAAGAGTGCATTGTTTATATTTGTATCTTTTTCTTATAGCTTGAATTTTCTTTTATTTAAGTGACACTGTAATATTAACTTTTGTATGCAGTTAAGTGGAAACTTAAAATGCATAAGTAATGTTTCCTACAAGTTCTGTGCTCTGGTAACATAGAACTTTGTATTTATAAAGATTAATTTTCCATTTTGATGAATGGCATTGTTATATACACCATATACTGTCAGCTGTATATATATAACTTATTGTTGCATTGAACCTCTTTCTTGTTACATGACAGTCATAATATTTCCAATAAAGATCTGAAATGCATCAGAGTCTTTTCCTTATTACAAGAATATCATTCATTTAGACAACGAATCAAGCATCATCAAAACAAAAACTGTTGGCATAACAGAAAGTTTTAAATTCCTGTAGAAAAGAGCTGAATGGCTTCTTTTGTAAGCAATTTCATCACCATTACTTATAGTTAATTATAGAAAGGTAATTTCATTTTTTACTACCTTGTACGAAGTAAAGGAGATATTGTAATCTCAAAAAATTTGGGGTGTTATATTTCAACGAAAATATCCATTTTGACCCTTCTCGAATATATATGTACATACATATGTATGTATCTGCGTGACGTTTCTATGGATTAGAATAAAAGACTCATTTTCCAAAACGGATTGTAAAATGGATTCAAAAGGGAATTTTTCGTGACGTCTGTACGTACGTATGTATCTCGCATAACTCAGAAACGATTAGCCGTAAAATGTTCAATTTTTTTTATATGAGACTGCTATAACATCTAGTTGTGCACCTCCCTTTTTTTAATGTACTCACGCTCCTTACCCGACTTAAACGTCCTTACTCGGCCTTTATTTCCACAATCAATGGTGGTGGTCATATACTTCCAGTTACAGAGAAGTGTTTAAGCGACAAAAATATTCATGTTTGGGCAGTGTCAAATTTAAAATGCATTAATTTTCGAACAAATAAAGAAATCTAACTTTTAATGCGGTCTTTCGACTCCTATAATTATATCTGGGAACGTTTTGTACTCGCTACGGAAAAATAAAATTATAGCAAGTTTGATAGCCGTACGTTGCAATATTTTATGTCATTCTCAACTTACCGTGACGAATCGGTTATAAATTAGAGTAATTCGAGAAAATAAGTTTAAATGAATTGCAGCCAAAAAAAAAAATATGTATAACTTAATAGGCCGCGGAAGGAAGTTATGTGGTGTTTTATTAAAACAAAAACAGTTTTTGAAAATAACTTGTATTCTCTGAATTTTTTCCACATCAAACCCTTCTTAACCATTGGGCTAAAGGGATTAGCCGAGAGAAGCTACTGACATAAAAGCTATTAAGAATCGAGTTCCCCCTTTAATTTAGGACGCAAAAATCTTTAATGCGAAATATTAAAATTAAACAAAAATATTATTAGGATTTTTTTAATCAATATAAATATTTAAAAAAATGATTTTCAGCAGTTTTTTCCTAATTAAGAGAATTTAGTTTGAAAAGTGTTTGACTCAGTTATAATTTTACTTTAGTTCACAATTAAACGGCCTCTGGCAGTTTAATAGCATGTACACTGCTCAAAAAAAAAAAAAAAATGGGACAGTCCTATATCTCCCGATCTACTGGGCCGATTGACAAAATTCAAATTGCGTTCTTCATGTCTCGAAAGCGTGACTTAGGATATATATTAGATTTATATATAGCACTATTCTAACATAGGTATTTTGACACAAAATCGGACTTTTTCTGAAATAACATACCAATTTTTTTACATATTTCCATTCTACGACTCAAATTACACCTAAATATGAAATTTTATAAAATTTGGAGCGAAATTTACGGAGAAATTCACAAATTTATGTTGGCACTTTTTTTTCAGTTTGCGCCAAGAATAGTTCACTTGGCGAACTTCTTAATATATGGCAACCTAGTTTCCTTTCCCGTGAGAGGGAAAAAAGTCACCATCGTTCCTTTTTTGCAAATAATATTCTTTATATTATATTTTTAATTATAACTTATTATTTTAAGTATTTTTTTTCTTTTTCGAATTTCATTTTAATTGTTTAAGTTGCACTTTTTTTTTTTTTTTTTTTTTTTTTTCGAATAACTGTTTTAAAAATTTCTATTTACCTATTCGAACTGCGTAAATAAAGGTGCAGCGTTTATTTTTTTTTCAAATAGCTTTCTTTATACATATTTTTCGTCATAGTTATTATTTTAGGTCATTTTTAAATTTTTATACTTTTATTTTAATTGTTTGTGTTGCATTGTCTCTTCAGATAATTGTTTTAAAATTTTCTATTTATTCCTTCGAACTGAGCATTTTAAATATATTTATTAATATCAATTTTCCAGAATTTGATTTTACTTATTTGAACTGCGTTTCTTTCGGAGGAGTACTTTGTAACCCAGACTACGATGCGTTTGAAAACTGCATACTATATTAAAAGAGAAAATACAGTAAAGCACAGTTTTACACGAATTTCAATGTTCCGTTCAGAAAAGATATATATAAATAAGAGAGATGTATAACCGACATTTTAACTTAGGATGACTTGCATACACTGCTTTAAACAGTTTTATCATTGTGCCCATTGCTTTACACAATTTTATCCTACATTTAGTTTCTTAAAATGTTATTCATATTTTAGTCAAATATTTTATTTTTGAAATCGCAAGAATCAAATATCATAAGATTGAAAAGTTTTAAATTTAAAAAAATACGAATACTAAATTTTACGAAAAAATTTATTTTTCTTCTCTTTTTCTTTAAGCATTCTGAAAGTATATTAAAAAGTATCCAACTTTTCGAAACATTTTGGTATTTCTGACAATCATTTTAAATAAAGTTATCGCCTTCCATTTCATAAAGGCCCAGAAACGGCCGAGCGGTAAAGTCGCTGAACACTGGTAGTTCACTCCGGGGTTCGAACCCCGGTAAACGGGCTGGTTGCATGGGCGTTTTCGTGGATTTTCTCATGTGTACCCGTATGACAGCTGGTGTCCCTTAGAAAGTTCTTTACGAAGTATTTCGTCAGAGCCTTTACCAGTCTTTAGAGGCTAAACATTTTGAAGGTATGAGATGAAAGGAAAGACTGGTTTCATCAAAAGGGTTTGGTTTATTTAATTATGACAAAGCACACTACGGCTATCTGCCTAAGGGGAGGGATGCCTTCGCGGAGGACTTTCTAAGGGAAACTGGTTCGCATACACGTTACACATGGGGAAAACCACGAAAACGCCCATGCAGCCACCCCGTTCGCAGGATTCGATCCTCGGACCGAACTACCAGTGTTCAGCGACTTTATCGCTCGGCCGCTGTTTCATCAGGAGGGGAAAAAAAACATCTGTAGGTGACATCCACATACATCACTGGATAAACTCCTGAATCTTCAAATAATTCGACTGAGGAAATCATGGGATTCACCATTTATGATACGATATGATGTTCTATAACGTAATTTACACAACCATATAGTTTAAAACTAGTCGCTCTTCACTTTAATCTGCAATGATATCGTTTTGTCTTTTCTGTTAACACAAGCTCAATTGATGGTATTTGCTGGTGTACACGTCCAACTGTTTTCTCTTTGAACACCTAAATTCTTTGAAGTATCCTGATAGTGTATTCGAAAGCGTCCAACTTTTTGAACATCTTGGCACGTCTGACAGCCAAATTTCCCTGCAAATTTTTGCTTACTTTTCTCCCTAATTTTTCTTCTTCCCTTCTACAGTTATTTTCAGTGCTCACACAAGAAAATTAAGATTTTTCGACTGCTAGACTTCCATAAATTTTGCATTCTTGTTAATTTTTTAAAATATCAATTATATGAATTGCGTTTCAGCTGAAGACAGCTTTTCATTTTCTAGTCATTTTAACTATAAATAAAGTTTAAAGCGAAGTCCAAAGGATAAATATTTTAATTGAAAGATTTTTGCTAAATGACAAAGAAATAAAACAGTCCAGCAGGGTTTATTCTGTACCACCGAGTGACCCAATTCTTATATCGGCTGAAACAATCTAAATCATATTAAAGATCATGTTTTTTTTATAAAATCTATAAGAAAGAAAAATTAGCTTTTCGAGAGAAAAATTAGCTTTTTAAATCATTCTTTCTAAGAGGATTAATATAAAAGATTATATTTATATATATATTTTTAAAGCTTTGACTTGAACCAAACTGTCAATCATTTAAAGCTTTAAAATCTTTAATCTTTTAAAAACTTTTTTCTTTTAAAGCTTTTTTACATGGTGGTTATAATTAAAGTTTCAATTTAAAATGGTCATAAAAGGAAAACTACCGGACCAAATGTTATCAAACTTGGGAATCGTGTAAAGGAGGTTATGGGAATTTATTTTCCGCGGAAAAAAAAGAGTTCAAAAACTCACCACCAGGGGAAAAATGGCGCTGTATACAATATTGTTAAATGAAATAAGACACGAAAACATCTATTTAAAATGTGTTTAATATTTTCCGAAACGTGTTACAAAGCATGTTCAATGTAGCGTCCAGCATTTTCCGAAAGCAAGTTAAACCCTGTTACTGCATTCTCAACAGCAGCTCTTAGCATATCAGAAGGAGTGTTACGGACATGTCAGTATCACATTTTTCATTTCTGCCAAATTGTTTAGATTATCACCATAAACAGTGCTTTTGAAATAACCCCATAGCCAAAAGTCACAGAGGATGAGGTCTGGTGGGAAGAGGGGAAGTGACGGCTTATAAGACGTTCATTCGTGAAATATTGCCTAAGTAACTGTGCGATACATGTGAGGTGGGGCCCAGCCCTGCATAAAAATCCTAGTATCTAAAATGCCACGTTAGTGCAGTCCGTGTATCACGAAAAATTTTAACATTGACTCTAAGCGAGGTGCAATCACAGTGATCCAGCTGTCGACTTCCTTTCAGAGAAAAATGGTTCAGTTATGAAACCAGACGGTGTGGAATGATTGCTATGCAATCGAATGCAATGGAGGAGAATGCAATGGAACTAGGTAGATAACATGAGAGATTTCTTTGGCACAAATCGATTAAAAGCGTTTTGAATCTTCATGTTTTAGGGCCGAATTCAGGCTTAAAAAATTACAAATTAGCGATCTGTAAGAAAATGATTTCCAGATTGTACGCACTTGTGCGAGTGATTTGCGATTTCACACTTTTTAATCGCTAATTCGTGGTTTTCACGGACGAATTTCTCACTTACACGGATGGCGCACTCGACTTTTATCGAATTTAACGCTTTTAAATGGTAATTTGCCTACTTCAAAGTTTCTTAAGGGTATACAACATATTAAACCCGTGTAACAAAAGGTTAAGTTAGATTCCGACCCATATTTCGTTTAACAATATTGCATACAGCGCCATTTCCCTCCTGGTGGTGACGTTTCGAACTTCCTTTTTTTCGCGGAAAATAAATTCCCATGACCTCCTTTACACCATTACCAAGTTTGATAACATTTGATCCAGTAGTTTTCCTTTTATGACCGTTTCAATGTGGAACTTTAATTATAACCACTCTCTATATTATTAAATTTTAATTTGAAGCTATGCGTTATATGTATACCAAGCGTAAATTTTTCGCTTTTATGGAAAATAAAGAATCGAAGCAAATATACTTAGGATAATGGACCAAAACTGAAAAAATATCCCCTCCCTCCGAAAACCAATATTGAAACTTCGACCTTGAATTTATTGGGTTATCGAAATATTTAATTTGACTTATCTTCTAAGTCCTAGTTCCGACAACAATTCCGTCAAAAATTCCAAATTACTTAAGCTAAAGTAAAATATCTAGTATATATTCACTGTATGTTAATAAAGTAATCAGAGAGTAATAAAAATATATTATAGAATGTACGCTGATGCAACTTTTTATCTGACTGCACAACATGTAATGGAAGAGAAGGCTTGTAGAGATCTGTTTTTGACATGCCTCTAATAGTAGATGTCATACTCCTTTTGTCTCTTCAATGTCAAAAAACTTTCCTTTGAGAGCCAACTTTAGTTTTTGGGAAAGAAAAAAAATCACAAGAAGACAAATTCGAAGAACATGCAGGACGATTGAGTACACATACTTATTTTCGGAACACAAGCGGTTCTCCGACTGGTTATTGAATAATGAAAAGATGCATTGCCATGCAATACAAAGTACTTTTTTGGGGGGAGAATACGTTTTCTGACTGAAAACGTAAGATTAAAAGTCATCTGCTTAATTCACAGCCATTTACAAGTCAACTATTCGAGCAATTGCATAATCGTTTTGATCCTGAGCTTGTAAGACAAACCTAATATCACTGGATTTAAACAAAACAACAATAACATTGTTATAATATCTATAGTAATGGTTTTGATATAATTTAATAGTAATGGTTTTGATATAATGTTTTTAATGACCGGAAACGTACGTTTATTTTAAACAACATATAAAAAAAACTGCTCAGAGTATCAATGAAGAACGTGGATTCATGCACTAAATAGACCAGAGGTGGGGAACCTTTTTACCATTAGAGGCCACATTTAAATTAGGCAGCAATAAGAGAGGCCGCATAAGCTGATTGACCTAAGAAAGTGACTTTTGTGAAATTATTATAGTTTTTCTATAGATTTAACAATTTATTGCATTATATAGAAAAAATAAAATATAGTACTACAAAATTTTAAATATAATATACATATAAAATAATATAAAAATATTATAAAAAAATACAATAAAAAATATTTTTTTATTCACTAAGTTAGTGACTTATTTGGCTTTGTTTTTTGTTTGACAGTAATTGTATATTTGGATCAAGCTTCGTAACACACAGCTTTAATTGATCCTCTAAATGTGCATCTGTAATTTGCGTTCTTAAATTTGTTTTTATTTTTGACATGAGAGAAAATGTTGTCTCGCAACAGTAGGTACTTCCGAAGCAGGAAAGTAAAACGGCGAGCATGTTCTCGAAGGCATGGATATTCAACAGCATTTTTCCAGATTTCTATGGGATCCTTTTTAGCGTTAAAAAGGGATTTGATGATACTATCTTCCCCTAAATCAATTAACTCCATTTGTAGTTCTGCAGGAGCCTCGGATATATCTATTAAATGTGGTTGAAATGCCAGTTTCATAGCAGGAGTGTGCTCGTCAAAATCAGAAAATCTATTAGTATACTCTTCTATTAAACAATCCAAGACACCTACATATTCATCGAATATTTTATTTTCACAGTTCTGCTCATTTAACATTTTAGCTAGCTCCGGGAAGTGTTGTGCAGATATTTCCGATCGACAAAGCAATGTTTTGAAAACTGATAATTTTTTTTCTAAACGCTTGGATCTTTTGCCACATTTCATAAATATACCTCGTTTCACCTTGCAGGCAAATATTTAAATTGTTTTGTTTTGTCATCATATCAGACAAAAATGCAAGGTTTCTGAGAAATACTTCATCTGATAGATCACATTGTTTTCCTTGTTCTTTATAAAAGTTTAAAATTTGTCGTCGTAAAGACAAAACTTTTATCAAAACCTGACCTGTTGATAGCCAGCGAACTTTGCAGTAGTATGGCAGGTCAACACTATACGTTTCCTCATCTAAAGAGAGCATCTGTCGAAATTCACGATGACGCATTCTATTTACGCGAATATAGTTGACAATGGCAATGGTTCTATCCAGAGTGTCTTGCAAAATGGTAGATTTTGCGCAAAGATTTTGCTGATGCAAAATGAAGTGAAATGATATCAATTTTTTCAAGTTTAAGTTTTCCTTTTTTAACAAAGCAACGAATCCTTCTTTTCTGCCTCTCATGGAAGGTGCGCCATCGGTGCAGACACTGACTAAATTACTGACATTCAATTGTAATTTATTACATACTTCTTTGAAGTTTTCGAAAATATCGGCTCCGCGAGTTCTTCCAGTTAGCGTACCCAACGCAAGTAGTTCTTCGTAACATTGAAAATCTTTAGTTATAGCACGAATAAAATATAAAACTTGTGCCGAATCTGTTTTATCAGTGCTTTCATCTAAAGCAATTGAAAAATAAACATCTTCATTTTGTATAATTGCATGAAGTTGCTCTGTTACATTTTGCGCTAATTCGTGCTGTCGATCTGTTACAGTTCTTCTTGAAAGAGGTAATTGTTTGTATTTGTCAACATTTCTTGGATCTAACATACTCACTGCTTCAACAATACATTCTTTAATTATTTCAATGTCACTAAATGGTTTGCCCCTTTTTCCAAGTATATGTGCTATTTTATACGTAACAGCAACTGCAGCGGAATTTTGATTTACAAAGGCACTAAAAGATGCCTGCTGATGATGCTTCTCATTTTTCAACTTTTGAAGTGCAGCTTTTCGTGATTCACCTTCTAAAGCGAAATATTTATGTTCTTTATGAGTCAAATAGTGTTTATTTGCATTCGCTTTTTTTAAAGTATTTAAAACAGTATTGCACAACAAACACATCATTTTATCTTTCTCAGCAGTAAAGAAAAAATCTAACTCCCATTCGACATTAAATGTTCTGTTTTCATCACCTAATTTTCTTCTCTTACTATTTGACATGATGGATAAAAAAACGAATATCAAATAATATCTTTAACAAAGCGTGTACTTTCTAGAAATACAATAAAACCGTGTACCTGTTATAAGCACGCACTGTTAACTACAGTTAGCTGAAGATCGCAACAGGGAAGCGTTGAGAGATGTGAGTCAGAGAAGCCAAAGCAAGGTGTGACACTCAAATGGGAGATCTGAAACCGAGTTTTGTTTACTTCTTAGACAAGGTAGTTGGCGCTGCTAGCTATGGGCCAAAGCCTCGCTCATGCGTGTTAGAGTCCGTTTCAGACTAGTATTCTGACGTCATGTTACAATATGACTGTCTTTGGCGGGATTTTTCGCGCAACTGTCATGGCGTTGATGTACAATAGTTGTTTGAAACGAACTCTACCATTTTGTACTAGGTGGCAAAGGGCCGCACAAGAACCTCGCGGAGGCCGCAGGTTCCCCACCTATTTAATAGACTATGCAGGATGGTACTGGATCTGGTAATTTTAATTACCCTAAGTTATCGCTATGTCTGAAGTAACTAGTCTTGAGAAGGCTTGAATATTCTTTAAGCAAAATTTAGAACACAAATGTACTCAAGCAACCACATCAGAACATAGGGATGCAACTAAATGGAACAGTCAAATTTAAGTTAAATGCTGAAGAATAGTCAGAGACTACAAAATTAAATATTATTAGAAGCTGGTTCAGTACTCTACGGGAACGTCAAAATCAAAATATCAGCAGCGATAAAACGTAAAGCCGAATAATTACAACTATCAGAGTTAGTAATAATCCAACACGTCGTGCGCATGCGAAGCCGGAAACATGCTCTGTCTTAAAAATCAAAAAACCTCAGTTTATGTACTGGCTAATTTGAACTCTGGTACGGAACCCGGAAATAACTTATAATAAAGACCGAAATCATAATAAATGGTTAACTTAAATAATAACTTTACAACTATTTTATATGACTATTTTTAGAAAATTTTCTTAATAGAGATGAACAAGAAATAAATTATTACATAATTATGTAAATTCTATTTCTCAGCAAATGGTTCAAATAATTCAGTTTTTATAAACTGCATTTAAAACATGGATATCACATAAAATAATGATAATGTATAATTTAATTTTTAGATTTTGGCAATACAATAATTTTTTTTATCATTTTGATTTTATCTGCTTGTTCGCCATTTGAAGCATTGCAAAGTTCCGCAGTGTAGTATTTTAGAAATTCCAACTAATTTTATTTTTCTTTGTTTTCTCTTTAGTTTAAAAAATATTTTTTACGTTATGGGTCAAATACATTTCCAATATCAGTAGAGTAGTATAGAAAAGGATAATGCATTAACTTTGTCGAAGATTTTTATTTACGAAATAAATTCTAGCAGAATTTCTAAAGGCATCTAAATTGTTAAAAAGTCATACAGTTCATAATTATCTACAGAAATTCTTCTAAGCTGTTCGAAATGGTATAGTATGAAACATACTCCCATACTTCTCGGAGTACGGATGTTTTCCCTAAGAATAGAAAGAAATTCACTGAGCGTAATTGCGTAAGTATTTTGTTTTCATCATACCGACCAAAGCAGTTTAAAATCAGAGAATGGCATTATTTGAGGTAAAGCCTTTAGCAGACGGAAGCAATTGGTTTGTGAGGAAATATAGGATTAAAAATTAGGGAACTACTCTTATATGCGCCCTCAGGTCGCCAAATTTCTCGCCAAACATTTTTGACGAGAAACTCCACACTGCCATACTGCTATCTAAATTTTTTATCTACATTTTGAACTTTAAGCCTAAAATGTCTCCAAAAACGCGGTTTTCGCACATGCAAAAACCACGTTTTGAACACACAATTTAAGCTAAAAATCCGAAACAAAATCAAAACATTTAGGTAGCAAAAACGTAAAGTTACTAACCAAAAATATTTGACAAGAATCCATGTACACAGCGATATGTTTTAACTTAGAAAAACATCTACAAATTGCACAATCTAGGCAACGAACTAATCTACGAACTACACAAACCTCGCTTTAATAAATTAACATAACAACAATAAATTTCAAAGAATACCATGTACGCAGGATCCTGTTTAAAATTAAAAAACATCTACGAATTGCACAATCTATGCATTGCGCACAAATCAACAAAATAAAGTAGAATAACTAAAATTACAAACAGTCCAAAAAACAACAGAAATTCATAGTTAAAAAAAAAAAAAAAAAAAAAAAAAAATGAACATAGCATTCTACAAAATAAAAACAGTAAAATAAAACGCGCTTACCATAATACATTCGTAAATAAAATTTCGCCAGTCACACAACGTCTGTGAACAAAAGTGCCACAATTTTGCTATATCACACGTCTTTCTGCGATTCAAAATTTCGAAAATAACGATAAAAACTTCCTCCAAAGTTAACTTACTACACGAAAACCACGATCCAAATCTTAAACTCCGCTGACAGCCTCATACTTTACCAGTAAGCATTTGACTGCAAATCCACATAAGAACTATCGGAAATGCGCTTCTTCGTCCGAGTTCTCATAGCAGCTTCGCATTTCAAAATCCGTTTTAAAAGTCCCACAGAAATTCCAAAAATACACTTCGATCCTCATAAACACACCTGTGAACAAAAGACTCGTTAACAACTCCAACATCGTACCTTTTAATACTAAATTTACTTTCCACACAATCAAAAATACGCGACTGAAATCTTGCCACCACGTCTATCATTGCAACATAGGCCATTTCAAAACACGTACGACACGAACCAACGAACAATTAAACCATTCCAGAAAAGAGTTATCAATGTCAAAAGAGGTGCCATACAACACGCAATCGCGCCAAAAACCAGCGCAGAACACATATCGCCACATTTGGTGATCTAAGGGCGCATATTAGAGTAGAGCCATTAGTTATAAAGTATTATCTTGGTGCTTTAGAAGTTGGAAAAAGAACCTGAAAGTCTTCCTGTAGATGTTTCGGTTGTTTCACAAAAGAAATGTATTGAAACTGTTCGGAAGTTAAAATATTAGTGCTATGATGGTATATCTGAATTCTGTGACAGAATAAACTCCTGAAACTGTTATGATACTTTAGTTTGCTACAGAAGTTTAATTGGAACTATATGAGTTATTTGAAGAATCGTCGGAAAATGAACTGCAGGGTGCATTTTCCAATTCAAGTGGAATGAGAATAACAAATATGGCAGCTCCAGATAAAAGAATTTCTGGAATGAATTTAATTCATAACTTGAAAAGAGAGATAAAAATAAGTTACCTGATATGCTGTTTAACTGCTAAATTTTAGAAATGTTACCCTAATACCGCTCATTGAAATCAAGCTGGTTTAAAGCAAGCGAACAATTTATGAACTGTTAGAAGTAGTGCTGTGTGGAACTCGCAGGGTATGTGTGTGGTACTTTGCCCACAAGGCCGCTGTTGAATCAGTTATATCTGAAAAAGTAATAGGTGTGCCTGCCGCCAAAGCAGACACTTGTTTGTTTCAGTTTACCATTAGAGATGGAGATGTCAAGAAACATGTTATACTAAGGACAGGCTTGAGAAAAAGCGGGCATTAAAGTTCACTTTGACAGTTAATTTGATGAGCCATATATTTATGGTGAAGCACACCGTTTGTCTTTGGTATAAGAATAAAAGCTTGCAAGAATGGTGAATTAACTTCAATTGACGTGTAGGGACCTTTTGATGAATCTATCCAGTTAGTTGTGTTTAAAGACAGCTAACAAAGTTTCACTGGGTCTTTTTTATCAAAGGAAAGTCTGAAGTTGCAAATATATTAAAGTACAAGTTTCCACATGCTAGGACCTTGGGGCATTCAGTCAAAGAATTTTTCACTAACACTGGAAGCGAGTTTGAAATCAAAAATGTGCATGCAATTTTACATTCTGGAAGGAATCACTCAAAGAACCTTATACACTCGTGCAAAATGTATTCGTGAACGAGATATGCATACAATACCCTAAATGTCTAGAACATTCAAGTACTCATATTCTGAAGCTCATTTTCCTGCAAAGTTAATTTTCTTTGGAAAAACAAGTTAGGTATAGCTTAAATTCAGAAAGTATGTATAATTTAAGCCAAATATTATTGTAATTGAAAGGGGAAAAGGAAACAAATGTAATTGTACAAATTTACTGAACAAATGTAATAAAACAAATGTAGTAAACAAATGTAATCTTTATTACTGCTCAATAAGTAGGCTCAATTTTTTTTTTTTTTTTTTTTTAAATAGTAGAGGATTTTTGCTTGGGACAGTGTCAGACACAACGCATTAAATATTTCGCAATAATGAGTGCAAAATTTTTCAATACCTCTCATTAAGTACCCACTTAATTTCCTCGTTTGGATCAATCCCCTTTGCAAAATAAAACAGTTGCCGTGACCTTTCAACAATTCGCTTAATTTCTTGTACGTTAAAGGCTATTATCTTCGTCGCTATCGTTGCTTTTACAGTCTGCTAACGTTATCAGATGATCCAGATCCAACTCTTTATTTTGTTATTTCATTATTGTTATTCTCGGCTAAATGATTTCTTATTCTTCCATTATCAGAAAATCCTTCTCTACCTATTTCTTTGTAATCTTTGCGATTTCCTTGGCTTCATTTTCAATCGATGAAAATCCTTTAAAATTGTTGGCAACTTCTGGCCGCAGCTGATTGACGCCAGCAAGCATTCATTGTTGATGAATTCACTTGTTCCCATGCGAGTTAAATCATTTTCTATGCAGTGTCTTATGTTGAATTGCTTCAAAATGCCATTAGTGTATCGTGTTTTCCTTCGTCTAGTGCTTCATTTATAAAGATGTAAATATTTCTTGATATAATAGGCTCTGGGTATTTTTATAATTCCTTGATCCATTAGTAGGATTAAGAAAGTGGTGTTCGGTGAAAGGAAATAAAACCTCTACGTTTGAATGCAATGTTTGTGAGGCCTTCAGTGCCGTGCTCTGGATCATTATCAAGATTTAGAAGAACTTTAAAGGTCAGGTTTTGCTATTCTAAACAACGACTTACATCTTTAATATGAATGAATTTTCAAGTCAATCATTAAAGAGGACTATCGTAACGCAGTCAACGTTCTGCAGCATACAGTGCATAATTGAAACGCTTGCGCTGGACAAATTAAACGGAGACAATTAGAATAACATGTATACGCAAAATCGCTTACCGTAAGTCCAAGTTCGGCAAGAGTTTAGTTTAGATTAGCAGGTTCTTTTACTAAAGGTGTTACATATAAAAACAAATATAAACCATGAATATCGGCTTGTTATAGTGACACAGATTTCGAAAGTTGTTAAGAAATATGAAAATCTGTAAGTGGTGGAGTGATAGTACATAGTGGTGAAACTTTATCGTGGATTAGCCAAAAGCGTTGCATCTTTGACAATTGAAACAGAGATAATTGCAGCTATTGAACGTTCTAGTGAAGTTATTCGATTAAAATAATGATTGTTCAATGACGTTACTAAGTTAGACGAAATTCCAATAATTGAAATAGCTGCAGTGAGACCGTCACAAAACCTAGAGTTTCCTCGACGTACAAAACGCACTGATACTAAGCACTTTTCATACCATAAAAAGTTATGTAAAAGAAAATCTGCTTGCAGCAGGTACCTACAGAAGAACAAGTTGCTGACATAATGACTAAACTATCATTTAAACCAAGACCGTTGATTCTTTGTGATAAGTTGGGACTTCTGTGACTCTCTCGTTTTGTTTGTTGTTCCCTTGACAAGGAGAAATGTGAAAATATTACAAAGGATAGTAATAATGTACTATATTTTTAGGTTTTTGACAACACAATCATTCTGAGGTCATTCGCTTGCTTGCGCTTTGAGATGTTGTAAATTTCAAGATGAAGTATTTTAGGTTAAAATAACACGCCGAATGATGATTATTGGAAGAAGAACAAGGAACAGCGTAATATTTAAATTTTCCAGGACTAGTTTCGATGGTTTAACTATAGAACCATCTTCCTCAGCTACAGAACCATTGAAACTAGTCCTGCAAAATCTACAAATATTACGCTGATTCTTGTTGTTTGACTTCTCCAGTGATGAAGTATTTTAGTCATTCCAGTTCAACTTCTTATTTTTCTGTCCCTTTCCCCACCTCTTACTCTCTCCTCTTATAAACATTCGATCCATTACTACAGCAGCATCTTCTAGAATATGCAAATAAAGAAAACGGAGTTTCCTATTTGTTTGCGATGAACTTTTGACATTCTAATTGTCAGTTACTAGACGAGAGTGACAGTTAAAAAAAGTCAGAATTTCTATTGTTATTGTATAAAATTGATTACATTTATAGCTTCTATTTCCTCAGAAAATTCAGTGCTCCTGTAAAATTTTCAGTTAGGGAAAATGTTATAAAGTGACGAAGTAATTAACATTAATTTATGTAGATATATGACCAGAAATAATTTTATAAAAAGTAAATTGAGCACAGTCTTCTACATATTTACCAAATCACATAAAACTTATAACAACATTCAAATTAAGAATGATATAATACAGTAAATAGAACACGCAATACAGTAAACATAAATAAAATATGTGGTGTAGTTCTGTTTTCCTAAATTGGAAAAACAAAGAGTCCATTGGAAAACTTGCTGATCGTGTAACTGTACATTATACTCAATTGGCGTGTTTCGGCAATGAGAGGTGATGGTGTATTTAATTATGGCAAAGCACTCTAGGGCTATCTGCCTAAGGGCAGGGATGCCTTCGTGGAGGACTTTCTAAAGGGAACTGGCTAGTATACACGTTACACATGGGGAAAACCACGAAAACACCTATGCAGCCAGCCCGTTCGCGGGATTCGAACCTCAGACCGAACTACCGGTGTTCAGCGAATTTACCGCTCGGCCGCTGGTGGTCTACGACAATGAGAGATGTAGCAGATTAGGGTGTAAGGAGAAAGCTCATTATCATTTATAGCCTTTAGGTCTGTAGATTTACACTTTTTGTGCTTACGTAACCGAGTTCGAATGTCAAAGACTTATTGACATGAAAAAACAGCTGTACCTCCCTTAGATTCGAACTTGGATCTTTCACTTACTAGCTGGATGTGTTGACCACTTATACTACAAGATCATGGTCGGGAAAATGCGATAATTCCCTACAAGGTTTATCGTCTGCTATGCTACGTGAAAAGCTAAAAAATACGATAATATGTTTGATAGCGTACACTAATTTTTTTTTCTATCATACAGGATTTCGCAGACAGGCAGACACATCCTGCTAAACTGTCTAAATACGCATGCAGTTTCACATCTTCATATTTCAGTCATTGCATAAAAATAATGCAGAAGTATATTTTCACTTTTCGCTGTTTTCAATAATTCTTTTCGGATTCCATTCCAAACTGAAAAAGAAACGAAGTTCTTTCACAAAAACAAAATAGCGGAAAGCAACTGCTACGTATGTAAATCCCAGAGATTATTTTACAAGGTATTTCTACCTCCTTTTCCCATGCATTTGTGGTGTAAATGGAAGCACTTCCGACGCGTAATCAGGAGATCGAGAGATCGAATCCTGACAAGGGCACCGAAGATTTCTTCAGTTTTCTGACATTGAGAAATTCTAAAGCACTCTACAAGCGGCTTCCGAAAGAAAAAAAAAATGGTGGGCGACAATTCGTCTCCAACAGAATTTGGCGATTGGGTCGCCTTATCCCTTGTCACCCATTAAAAGAGGCAGTCTATAAGGTATTTTCTTCCTTCTTTCCGCGTGCCTTCGTGGTGTAACTGGATAGCAGGTTCGATGCGTATCAAGAGGTCCGGAGTGCGTAATGGCAGACCGCACATTGAGTTGAACAGTGTTAAGCGAATTTCGCTTACTGCGCATGCTTGATGGTATACCTTTGGCGCGGGAAGAAATATTGGCGACTAAGCAACCCTACGCTAGCTTATTGGTGATCTCCATGGCTGTCGAGTTTGTTAGAGTGATCGTATGTGCGAATGAATGTCTACTATAAATTAAGTATAAATCTTACTCTGAACTACTTAGTATGCTTATGCGCTAATTTTTGCATTTTCTTAACTCATATATTTAATTAGCATTATTACAAAATTAAATAATATCTGTAATAATTGTAATTGAAAAAATTGTACTTGAAATTTCTCCTCTTTCATAATAACCACTATTGCCTAGTACATATTCATTAGCAAAGCATACAATTAAGTGCTTCACAGTATTATTAACATTTACTTACATCTCAGACATTTACTTACATCTTAACATTCCACTTCCAGAAACAACGGTCAAAATTTTTCAGCTGCCATTCACTGTGCCAATGCCTAAAATTAAAATAATGATTCAAGTATTGAAAAACCTTAGATCATAACTTCGTCATACACACAAAATATATTATTTTTATACCAAATGAAATGATATGTTGTTCAGTGCTGACTGAATTATTTAACAACACGAGAGTGTCAATGGTTGTGAAATCACATCATAATAATAAGAAAATTTATAAAAAAATGAAATAAGACGTTATTGTATTTAAATTTTACTAAGAATGATTACCTACTAGCTGTAATTCATATATTCATCTCTGGTACACACTTTCCTCAAATTATCTTTGGCTACTATAGTCTGTATAGTCAGCTTGACATATACAAGCAAATAATGATTTACAATCATAATTGTTATCTTGCCTTCCTGCTACATGTGCAGTACATGTACATGTTTTCCTATAACTTTCATGATGGCATACAGACTTTTCACTGCAGAAATATACAATTTTATGAAGAACTAATTTGCAATAATATATAGCGCGCATGAAAACAATCCAAGCATACTTTGTAATATTTAAGTGCAATGTTATGTAATCATTGACGAAAAATTACATACATCAAAATATACTTTATTGTTTACTTTAATATTACTTTAGGATTATTAAAATTTATCATCAACTCCTATATGCTGTACAATCATCTGCCTTTTAAAAATAGAACTTGTTACATTTAATATTTCATCAGGTTTTCCTATTGAATAGATATTTGATAATATAACGAGTTAAGTAAATTTAAACCAATCATATTTTATTTTTACCAATTCTTTACAGTTATACCACAATTCATTGCATTGCGAATTCATTACATTATTTTATATCATATTAACTTCAACCAAAACATTTCAGCATATTTTGAGATAAAAGATCCAAGTACTTTGCATCAATTTTTTAGCTGTGATAAAATTACGCTGTAAATACTAATAGTTTTCTTTTTGAAGTTTCTTGAAAATGATGTTTCTTTTCGAAAGAATTAGAACAATAAGGAAACAAATCATTCCTTAAAACTTTTTTCTTAATGTTACATTATATAGAAATTTAGGAAATGTTAAAAAAAAAGTTAATGAACTGTATGTGTGTTAAGAAAGATGATACTGTGACATAATACATAAACATACTTACGCTTATAAATAACATATCAAATTTACTGAAATGGGAAAATATATACATACCTGAAAGCAATCTTGCAATAGCATTTGGTTTTAAGCTCTTGCGCTATCCACTGGGGCATTTGTATTTATGCTGACTTCCTTTACCCATTTTTTGCACTCTTCAATCGAATTTATACTTGATCGTATCATTCAGGTTTCCAATTGTTGGAGCAGTACAGGAAAAAAAAAAAAAAAAAAAATCGCGTTTTACACAATAAAACATTATACACTGCTTTAGATTACACAGCAGGAAGATTTAAACGCCAGATTTGTTTACAATCTGGCGGTACATCTACCATATACCGTACTTATCTTCTTTTCAAATCGCGCCAACACAGTAACTACGCCAAATTTTTTTCTGAGAATGCGCAGTATGCGGCATTCATTTAACACTGTTCAACTCAATGTGCGGTTTGCCATTACGCGTTCCGGGAATATTCTCCCATTATTTTACTAACTCACACGCTATATTTGTAGTTCGAAAAAAATGGCACAAAACAGTATTATAGCCAACACGCAGCTGAAGATGCTGCTGTGTGATGTGAAGGAAAATCCCGTTTTTTAGGGGGGGGAGTTAACGTAGGAATTTAGGGCTAAGAAATAAAGAGAGATGTGGGATACGATGAAAGCAACGGTAAATAGATAAAAGTAAATGAATTAAGCTTACTTCAAATCATTTTAGAAATAAACAATTTTAATTATTTAAATTTATAATATGATTAATTTGCATTACAATCTAATAGCAAACTAAGTTGTTTTTTTAATTTAATTTAATTAATTTATTTATTTTTTAATTTTTTTTTCATGCTGACATTAAAACTGTTTTCACGCAATTTAGTTACAATACAGTTAAAATTAGAAAAAATATTTCTATAAGTAAGAAATTAGAAAGAAATATTTCTTTCTTAATGTTTCTTCCTTTTTTCTGTTTCTATGAAAATTATTTCTTTCAGGAAAAGAAATAAAATTCATTCGTTATTACAGCATGGCCGATTACTGCTGCATTCAGCTATCACGCGTGCATCAAAATGTTTTATTTTAAATAATTTATTCTATAATTAACATGAAAGAAAATAATTTTTCAGTATAAAATAAATAACCAAAATTATACTAATCTATTCTGTATGTGTGATTAATTCGTATTGCAATTTTTGTCACGCATATATTAATTAGTAATACCTTTTTTTAATATACCATTGTTGTTATTTTAATTTCTTATATATATAAGAACTGCTTATTCTTCCTTCTCAAAAGATTTTATTCTGTGAAAATAATTAAAAGATAGTAATATTATTTTCACAATGGAAGTACTAAAATAAAAATAATCAATGTAGGTCTCCTGCAGTTGAAGAAGTCCTTGCCAAACCAGCGTTTTGACACATTTATTAGAAAACTAATAATAACCAATATCTCTTTTGCAATATAAAAATAAGAACTCTGTTATGAACGTTGTTTTTTTTTTTTTTTTTTTTAAATTTGCAAAGAAAAAATGATTTTTTAATGCTAATAGATTACAAAAGTACTATTTCATGAACAAACCCTCAGTCTTTTAGCATTGTTACTTTATAGCATTTTTTATAGCATAATACATTGCTACTTTATGCACTATAATTCTGCTAATAAGCACACCAGCGGCCGAGCGGTATAGTTGCTGAATGCAGGTAGTTTGGTCCGAGGTTCGAATCCCGTTAACGGGCTGGCCGCATCGGCGTTGTAGTGGCTTTCCCCATGTGTAACGTGTATACAAGCCAGTTTCCCTCAGAAAGTTCCCCCTTAGAAACCGCTTAGAAAACACTTTTAAACCGTAATACAATTACACGCACAGAAAAAAAATTTGAAAGCAGATTCAGATTTTCTATTACGCCCAAAGGGCAGTTTTTTTTAACGTTTTGCATGTTACCTTTATTTATTAAATATCATGTTCTTCGCACTTAAACCATAAAACTCAGTTCAACAGCAATATCATATAATTTCAAAAGAACATATCTTTAGAATTTCCGATACACAGCCTTGAGCGCTAAAGATGAAAATGTTTTTTACCACTTTTTTTTCCGAACAATGTTATCATTGCTCGTTTGGAAATCGTTGAGTTTCTTAATCAAACACTCATAAATGCTTTACAAAATATGAAATAGATAATGAACCAAATTCCAAATTCGGGCCTCCAGATGCCTATATTAGGGTGGAGGATTACGTTATTCAAAATTTGATGGTTCTAGGTATCGTTGTTTTATCACAGTGCGAGAAACATGCATACATTTATGCAGATTCTTCATTATTTAATTTCTTTAAATATAATACAGTGCGATAATATTTGGTGGCCACAATCTGAAAAGTGAAACACCATTTATCGTGAAACGCCGCAAAATGACAATACGAAATTAATAGCCCTTCTGTGCTAAGATCCTTTGGGCTAAAAATTATCTTTAAAAGTATCATACTAGTAGTAGTACTACTACTGAAAAAATATTATAGAACTATTTTATAATCTTATTATTATTATTATTATTATTATTTTCATTTTTATTTTACATTAGTGTGAATTTCTCGTAATAATGAACAACATTCCTTATTGTGTTCACAGTATTGTTTGTAAGGTATTCCACTGTTATTTTAAAATAAACTTAATTATTGCTGTACATAAATCGAGTAGACGCTTCTCGGATATCTAAATTTTTATTAACTGAAGAAGGATTATGTGCTAGATAAATACTTATTATCTTCTACATTTTTAAACTATATAATTACAATATATATCTATAATTTCAGGAAAAATATAAATAACCTTCCTGTCAGTAGAAATTGCGTTCTTGTTTTCTGAAATGTGCCTCCAAATGCTCTCTCAGTTCATTACAAATTAAAATAACTATAAATTTTGGCAACCTGAAATATGCAATGTAAACATTTCTGGCAGAGCAAAAGCATCAACATATTTTTATAAATTCGCCGCCGATTCAGAGATCTACGACCGTATTCTTCGTTTAAATAGGAAAAACTTGGGGGTAAAATCACATACAAAGCCATTGTCTACCTAGAACGTCAACTGGACAAGCCTGATTGACCATGGGGTGGCGATGCAAATGCGGTCAAGAGCAGGAGATTGACGTTAATTACGGAAGGGGAAAGTAAACGGTTGTGTCAGGGATCATAAGAGGAGATATATATATTTTAAAAGAAAAGTGTTTTAGGTCTCATTAAGTGACGTAGCTAGGTGAGACATCTGTCCCCGGGCACAGCATCCAGGCGGCGCCAAATTGATGCTACAAAATTTTTTAATGAAATGTTTTCCATTTTTGGCACACAGAAAGGCACACAGATTCTTCAGTTGTCCCCGTGCGCTGGAATCTTAGCTACGCCACTGGTCTCATTTAGTATCAGTATATCAGGAATAAAAACTTGAACGGAGCTAGAGTTCTCCTCTATTCTTCACTTTAAGTCAGTAATGTGTACAAGGATGCACATGGTACCAGAATGGAGACAAATTACATAGAATACGAAAAGTTTTGAAATGCTCTTTTATGTATTTCTAAACAGCTTAATAATATAAGTATGCAGTTTTTGGTTTATTAATAACATATACCTCTTTATAATTGCAAATTAAAATATAATTATCAAATGAATTTAATGATTATATTTATTTGTTTATTAACATTTCATTATTATATACATATAAGTCACGAGGCTGAAAAGCAGTGCTATAAACAAATAATCCAATCCAATTCCAGTTGAACAACGCTAATTAGTACTAATTTTTTACAGAAAGTAGTTTTGTGTGCTTATGTAATTGAATATGGCAAAACATATGAGGGTTGGCTAGGCATGATTTCATGGAGAATTTTCTAGGAAAAATGGATTCGTATGTACATACCTTAAGGAAACCCACGAAAATGCTTACACAAAGTGGTAGGCTGTAGGAGGGTTCGTTCAATCCATTCGTTAAATTTGCATCTAATTTTCAAGTGCTTCCCCCCCCCCTTTTTTTTTTTTTTTTTTTTTTTTTTGGCTGGTTTATACAATCAAAGGAAAATATACGTTACTCACTGAACTTCGCACGTTATAGTCTGAATAACCTTAAACCCGATGAACAGTACATTTCTGTGACAAGGCGAGCTTTCTGATGTATAATCTGTTTTACATTTAGCGAGCTTGTGCCGAATAAGTTTATTCGCTATTTTATGTAATTTCTGCAATATTTTGTAATTCTTTTACTTTTTTTAAATTTAAATTTAATTTTTTTTTAATATTTTCTTTTTATTCACAAATATTTGTATTTTCTATTTTTCCACTAAGTGAAGAAACATTGAATTAGATTCTGCTATTTTGTTTTCATAAGATGAAGGACGAAACCTTTCTTAAAATTTTCACAGCTCACTGTAGTTCAGTGACCGTATTAATGTGCCATTTTTTTTTTAAATTTAATGTGTGTGTGTGTGATTATGGCAAAGCCTCGAGGGCTATCTGCCTAAGATGAGGGATGCCTTCGTGGAGGACTTTCTAAGGGAAACTGGCTCGTATACACGTTACACGTGGGGAAAACCACGAAAACGCCCATGCAGCCAGCCCGTTCGCGGGATTCGAACCTCGGACCGAACTACCAGTGTTCAGCGATTTTACCGCTCGGCCGCTGGTGGGCCCTTTTTTTAATTTAAACGCTTCAAGAATAATTAGAAAATTCTCTTCTTGTCTTCAAATTCTTCATTAAAAAATTGCATTTTCAGCTATAATCAGGTGAAATAATTCTCTAAATATAATTCAAAGCAGAAAAAAAAGGTACATAAACGGCTTGGAAATGGAATTAGCACTGAGATTTTCTTTAAGAAATATGATGAAGCTTACAAAAAAGTCTACGAAGCGAAGTAATTCCGTAGAATATTTTATAACTCTTCATGATTAAATTGCACTCACTTACACTTTATAAACAACATGTAAATATAATTTAATATATATGTGTGGATGTGTGTGTGTGGCTGGTTCACTAGCGGCTGAGCGGTAAAGTCGTTGAACACTGATAGATAGATCTGGGGTTCGAATCCCGGTGAATGGGATGACTGTATTGGCGTTTCCGTGCTTTTCCCCATCCGTAACGTCTATACGAGTCAGTTTTGCTTAGAAAGTTCTCCACCAAGGCATCCTTACCCTTAGGCAAATAGCCGTCGAGTGCTTTGCTATAATTAAACACACCAGACCAAACATACATGTATAAATAAGTAGCTTAAAAACTGTTATATTTTAAGTTTACTTATAAAATAGTACATTATATATATAATTATAAACGAAAGGGAAAATCAAATCTCAATTGATTGTATATAAGTTAATCACTATGAAGGCACTAACAATTCTTTCTCGCTTAAAGTCGTAACCGAAAAGGAGAACAAGTAAAATTGAACTTCAAATGCGTATACAGTACTGATGATAATACAAAAAATACAAAATATAAAAATAAATTATATATGTACGAAACCAAACTAACCATTCATATTAACATAAGTATACTTTTGTTAATGAACATCGTATATTAAAGATATTTTTCTTTGATATTTTATACCTTGTTTTATATTTTGTTCCATTTATATCTACTTATACATAAATAATTTATTTACTAAATAATATTGATTATATTACCTCCTAAGTTTAATTATAGCAGAATTATCTTAAAAGAGTGAATCCATACTTAGTAACTTGTATTTTGAAAGATGTTTTGAAGTAACTTGATTGTAAATTGTTAAAAAGGTTTAACGGGGACTGGAATTAAATCATGAATAACAAAATTTCAATTGTAAAAAGAATAAATTAAAGGCAAGAATTAAATTAAATGCATGTAATCATTGTCATTGATCGGAAATTAGTTGACTTTTCAAGGGGAACAAACCAACTCCCATTCAATGAATAATAATTAAGAAATAAATACGAAGGTGTTTCGTCCTTTACTCGAGCAATAAGGCGAAGCCAAACCGGCAATTCAAGTCAGGCCAAACATTTCCGTGAATAGAAGGGATTAAGAACCAATGCTGATATCCAAAGAACTCATTCCTATAAAGCATTTTAGCTAATTCAATTTTGAGTGAAAAGCAATTTCTGCAGTAAAATTTGATAATGCTCGAGTAAGCAGAATTCAAAGTACTAACTACTTTCAATTCTATTTCATAATGACAATTTTCAATGTTTAATTTTTACAAATAATATTGAACTCAAATGCATAAACACGAGGGTGTCGGGGGACGGTTACTCGAGCATTATCAAATTTTACTGCAGAAATTGCTTTTCACTCAAAATTGAATTAGCTAAAATGCTTTGTAGGAATGAGTTCTTTGGATATCAGCATTGGTTCTTAATCCCTTCTATTCACGGAAATGTTTTGCCTGACTTGAATTGCCGGTTTGGCTTCGCCTTATTGCTCGAGTAAAGGACGAAACACCTTCGTATTTATTTCTTAATTATTATTCATTGAATGGGAGTTGGTTTGTTCCCCTTGAAAAGTCAACTAATTTCCGATCAATGACAATGATTACATGCATTTAATTTAATTCTTGCCTTTAATTTATTCCTTTTACAATTGAAATTTTGTTATTCATGATTTAATTCCAGTCCCCGTTAAACCTTTTTAACAATTTACATTCAAGTTATTTCAAAACATCTTTCAAAATAGAACTTACTAAATATGGATTCACTCTTTTAAGATAATTCTGCTATAATTAAATTTAGGAGATAATATAATCAATATTATTTAGTAAATAAATTATTATTAACTTACTTTGCAGCAATTGCGCAAGTAGTAGAATAACTTGTTTCGCACTAAATGAATTTAAGATCATACAACACTTATACATAAATATACTATATAATTTAAGGAGCTATATTAACTACTATACATAAAATCAAAAAGTGCATCAATAATGTATTTTTCAGTATTAACTTCATTCTGAAGAATTTTCTGCAGTCTAGTTTGCTTTATTTTATTCAGTCTAGTTTATTATTGCGTAAGTCTCAAATTAAAAACAATTTAATGTTTATATATAATTAGAAAATCAACCAAAAGCAGGCACCACTATGTAATTGAAAAACAGTCCATAGACGGGAAAAGGTTGAAAGCCATTTGGGTTAAAACTATTTTCTCAGATACTCAGCTACTTCCCATACATGTAACATAGCATTCGAAATGAAAAACTCAATATTTACTAAAAATTCATTGATGTAACAGTAGAGGATTAATGAGACTTCTGGACCGAGATCTTAGGGATCTGGAGTTGAGAGGGAGATTCCGAGAAGGAAGGGCTAGCCGTGGGAGGGAGGCTTATCTGAAAATGGGAACAGGGAAGCCTTATCGGGCTGCACGTCACAGAAAAAGGACGTGTGCTGAGGTTTTATTAATCTGGTGATTTAAGCATTGAGTAGTTATATGATAATGTGTACTTACTTATATTGAGTTCTTAAAAACAATATATGAAATACGTGTTTGATTTTCTTTAAACAGAATTTACTGCATAATAAAATGTTTCCTTCACAGTATAACGTCTTTGGAAGATAATTATTTTCTTACTTGTATTTATGCTATGACTGAATATCTGCAAAACTACCACATGTCATCACAATTATATTTGACTGATTTACCGGAGGTGATTTCCTTCGTTAATAAATTTTTAGCCTTTGTGTTTTTTCTTCGTATTCCAACTGTTTTACTACGTATATGATGATTATTTCCTAGGTACCCTTAACGAAGATTATTTTCGAATTTAATGATTGAGTGATTCTATACACTCAAAATTTTACCTTATTTCTTAAATTTTCTTTTCATAATATTAGATATACTTTCCGTAATCTTAATTACATTACTCATTTTTATTATTAAATTCATTTGACCCAGAGGTTTTTCATACTTGTTAGCTATACTTTTAACTTATTTGTTATATTTTACGAGTGTAATTACTAAAACACGCGTTTTTATGTGTTATATTATTCAATGTTAGATGTAAATCTCTTTTTTATCTCTTTTTAACGTTAGTGATCTTCAACATAGTCTGTATTTTAACATAATTCCTATATTTTCTGATCATATACTTTATTTAAATTTAGATGTAACATTTCTAGCTTGTTTTGTACATTTTAACCTTCACACTATTTAATATACTCTAATTTTTAACCATTTTAAATTTTCACACTATATATATGACTTTTACTTGATTTCTCTCATTCATTTTAACCTCCATAATTTCCAATATAGTCCTAATTTTAACATAATTGCTATATTTTCACATCATATACCTGACTTTTATTTAATTTTAGGTGTAAATTTTAACTTCTTTCTTATTTTTTAACGTTTTTAGTTTCCAATATACTCTGAATTTTAACTAATTTGCTATATTTTCCCACTATATACGTGACTTTTACTTGATGTCTTTCATACATTTTAACCTCAAAATTTCCAGTATAGTCCTAATTTTAACATAATTGCTACATTTTCACATCATATACCTGACTTTTATTTAATTTTAACTTCTTTTCTCTATTTTAACGCTTTTAGTTTCCAACATACTCTAAATTTTAACTAATTTGCTATATTTTCACACTATGTACATGCCTTTCATTTAACTTATAGCTACTTTCATACGTTTTTAACATTCGTAATTTCAAATATACTTTTAATTTTAGTTTAATTCCTACATTTTCTGACCATATATATGAATTTTATTTAATTTTAGATGTAATTTTTAACTTGTTTCGTACATTTTAAACCTTTGTAATTTTTAAATTATTCTTAATTTTGAACTTGCTTATTACATTTTCCTACCATATACCTGACTTATTTAATTCTAGATGTAAATTTTAACTCCTTTTCTATTTTTATCGTTTTTAGTTTCCAACATACTAAGAATTTTTATATTTTCACATAACTTTCATTTAATTTGTAACGACTTTCATACGTTTTAACATTCCTAATTTCAAACAGGCTCATAATTTTAGCTTAATTCTTCTATTTTCTTACCATGTATATGAGCTTTATTTAATTTTAGGTGTTATTTTTAACTTGTTTCGTACATTTTAGTAATTGTAGTGAGGCTTCTTAAAATGGGATGTGTACACATCCTATTTTAACAGGTCCTCATTTCTGTAATCGATGGTTTACCAACTTATGGTGATACGGGCTATCCTATCTGTTTATCCTTAGATGATTCATCATGACAAGTTTCGATATATCGACATCGTTCTGGAAAACATGATGTTATCGGAATAAATAAGGCGATTACCGATTAAAAGAATGTATCAAATGATCCTTATTTATCAGTAAATGATTATATAAATAAGTTTAGGAATATTCGATCTCAGTAGATTTCTCAATTCATTGCAAATCTTGACGAATTGTACTTCAAAGCAGTAATTCTTAACTCTCACGATGGAAATATTTGATGATCAGTTAACACTATCCTATTTCAAAGATTTTCATAGTAAAGAAAAGGCCAATTCTATTTTTGAGGAACTCTGTACGTATCCTTTCCAACCTGTGAAACTGAATATTTACGGTCACCAATATATTCCAACTCGACTTTGTTGCGCTTTCGGGGATGAAGATGGACTCACCTACAGTTTTTCGGGAACATCGATCGTCGCCCAGGCCTGGACTCCTATGCTGCACCAAATGAAAAGTGAAGTGGAAGCCCTCGCCGACGAAAAATATAATTACGTTCTGCTCAACAAATACCCTGACGGAGATGCCAAGATATCTGCGCACAAAGGCGAGGAAAGCTCCCTGGATCCTTCCTACTGCATTCCTACACTGAGTTACGGTGCAAAGCGAGTGATGCAAGAGAGAATTATATTACTCACATCCTGAGTCTGGAACATGGATCGCTTCTAGTGATGAACCCCCCCCCCCCACTAATGTAGTCTGGAAACACGGTATCTCATCCCAGCCCGAAGTGAAGACTATTCGAATAAGTTTGACGTTTAGAAAAATTATATCTCCGCAAGTGAAGCGTTCTTCTGATGAAATGGACTTTGGTTATTATGACAACATAATCCCTATACCGTGAATGAATAAAAGAACCTTTCCGCTTAAGGAAACCATGTTTAGAAGATGAGGTGCTCGAGATATCCCAGGACGACTGGCTGGATCGTCATTACCAGTCATCACGAAATCATGATGAAGTGATCAATTATTGGTCATTAGAACGGATGTCTCGTCTTTCCATCGTTGTAGGTAGAAATAATGTTCGGATTCTTATACAAAACTCTGCAGAAACGAATAATTTCAATTGTGGATCTTCTCTTGGAGGTGTGAGTATGACTCCTGAGACGTGTTATGATTTCATGAAAAAATTACCAAACTTTAATTTTCAAGTATTCGGAAGCATCCTTCATAGCCAATAATCAGTTGGCGGTATTTTCTGCAAACGCGTAATGTGTTCTTCAAGAAATTTTTAGAAGTCCCTACGGTGGTTTCCGCCTCGTAGCAGATTGTTTTCAATTAGAGTCATATCAAACTGATAAACTTTTAGATTTATACAGTGAAATAACACAGACTATCCAAACTACCCTATTTCAACATGTGTTACCGCATGAGATAACAAAACGGCAATCAAAATGTCAGCAGTTGGAACATTTAACTAGCGAGCAATGCATGCAGAAAGTCAACAATGTTATTTACGAGGAGTACTTAACCAGTCTCAACGAGGTGTTTATCTGTGAGGGATGTGCGGTCAATCATCCAAGTCAATGTCGTCACCCTTGTATAATGGAGACGACACAGGAAAAAGCTATGAATAATACTGACAAAGCTATATTGTCAATGAACTTTAAAAGACTTGCTCAAAAACTTTATAAGGACACTTGCTGTTGTATTTATGATAAGGAAAACTTTTTAAAGAATATTTCATTGTCACCTTTACGTGATCGAATAGCAAATTTTAAAGAAAAAAAATATTTTAGTAAGTATGTATTTTAATAAAAAATTTTTTATTTATATTGAAATGTATCTTTATTTAGCTGTCAACTGTTTCTTATTATGTTTTAAATTAATATTTCTTTACCTTAATCTTAATTCTAAAGTTTTGATAAGTTACAAGAATACTCTTTTTTACCGTTTACTGCTTATAGGAAATGATTTGTTACTCAGGTTTTATGTTAATGCATTACAAGATTTTATATTTAATTTAAGTGTTGGCAAAGTTTTACTGTTCCTAATGAGTGGATTTTTTTTAGTGTGTAAGTGAATATTTAATTGCATTTTCCTTAACAACGCGTGGGAGTAATTTAATAATGTATCGTATTCTTTTCTTATAAAACTCCTAATTGAAAGTTAATAAAAATTATTTAGATTAATATCAAATGTATGTAAAGTGCTAATTATACTACAGAAAGGTTCATGACTTTTCTGTATATACTGACAAGGGTATATAAAGTGAACTTCAGGTTTTTCCCACTGATAGTAAATCTGGAAACAATCAAAATGTATTAAGACTCATTTTTAGGTAAATTTTTAGGATATTTTTAGGTGGCGAGAGAAAGTAAAGCTCGTGTGCAATGCAGTATATTTGATTTTCACCCTAGCTACTTGTATCTGGCCAAAGGTCTAATCCAGTAGTACTTTCTTCTCTTTCAGGTGCGATGGCAAAGTATGTTCCTGTTTATTTTTCTTATTGCCTAAAATAGGTAAGCCTGGTGATTTAGGACTGATGACGATTCTCTGTAAGTTATTCTTTTCAATACTTCAATTTTAATGTCCGTGAACATTATTACTTTTGTTATGCTTAAGTTAAGCAGAATTATCCTATTTTGTTAAATAAAGATTTCGTAGTTAATCTTTTGACTTATGATTCTTTAATTCTGTGCTTGAGGAAACGTACTCATTACGCCTTCAGTGCTAATGCACAACCAACAAAAGATTATGAGACTGAGAAATTGAAATTTTGTAATGTTGTAAGATTCCAGGGGCATAAAGTGTTAAAACTCTTTGTTGAAAAAAAACTAGTTACAAAGTTTATAAGAATAATTGTAACAAGTAATAATGTCTATTCTAAAAGAATCAATTTGTATAGAAAAATTAACAGATGAAAATTATTCAGTGTGGAAATTTAAAATAAAACAACTTCTAATAAAAGAAGGTTTAGATAATGTTGTATTCGAAGAAAAACCGGAAACTGATACTGATATTTGGTTAAAGAATGATTGTACAGCTTTAATGTGTCTAAACATTTCGGATTCGCAAATTATCCATGTTTTACATAGTAAATCTGCAAAAGAAGTTTGGCAGAAGTTAAAATGTGTCCATGAACGTGTAAATTTAACAAATAAGTTATTTCTTCTTATAAAACTATATTCCATTAGATATAATGAAAGTTCTAAAATGCAGGAACATATCAAAGGAGTACTAGAGAACTATTTTCTTAATATTAAGAACTAAATATGAAATAACCATTTTTCACTATAGAATATATAGTGAAAAATGGTTATTTCATATTAAGTTTCATATTTAGTTATAGGCGTTTTACCCAAATCAGGACATATCTTTACTGAATTTAAGTTATTTACCCAGAATTCCCAACAAATGTTTAGAAAATGTGCGATAGAAAGCAATATATTTACCTAAAAATGAGTTTTAATACATTTTGATTGTTTCCAGATTTACTATCAGTGGGAAAAACCTGAAGTTCACTTTATATACCCTTGTCAGTATATACAGAAAAGTCATGAACCTTTCTGTAGTATAATTAGCACTTTACATACATTTGATATTAATCTAAATAATTTTTATTAACTTTCAACTAGGATTTTTATAAGAAAAGAATACGATACATTATTAAATTACTCCCACGCGTTGTTAAGGAAAATGCAATTAAATATTCACTTACACACTAAAAAAATTCCACTCATTAGGAACAGTAAAACTTTGTCAACACTTAAATTAAATATAAAATCTTGTAATGCATTAACATAAAACCTGAGTAACAAATCATTTCCTATAAGCACTAAACGGTAAAAAAGAGTATTCTTGTAACTTATCAAAACTTTAGAATTAAGATTAAGGTAAAGAAATATTAATTTAAAACATAATAAGAAACAGTTGACAGCTAAATAAAGATACATTTCAATATAAATAAAAAAATTTTTATTAAAATACATACTTACTAAAATATTTTTTTTTCTTTAAAATTTGCTATTCGATCACGTAAAGGTGACAATGAAATATTCTTTAAAAAGTCTTCATTATCATAAATACAACAGCAAGTGTCCTTATAAAGTTTTTGAGCAAGTCTTTTAAAGTTCATTGACAATATAGCTTTGTCAGTATTATTCATAGCTTTTTCCTGTGTCGTCTCCATTATACAAGGGTGACGACATTGACTTGGATGATTGACCGCACATCTCTCACAGATAAACACCTCGTTGAGACTGGTTAAGTACTCCTCGTAAATAACATTGTTGACTTTCTGCATGCATTGCTCGCTAGTTAAATGTTCCAACTGCTGGCATTTTGATTGCCGTTTTGTTATCTCATGCGGTAACACATGTTGAAATAGGGTAGTTTGGATAGTCTGTGTTATTTCACTGTATAAATCTAAAAGTTTATCAGTTTGATATGACTCTAATTGAAAACAATCTACTACGAGACGGAAACCACCGTAGGGACTTCTAAAAATTTCTTGAAGAATACATTACGCGTTTGCAGAAAATACCGCCAACTGATTATTGGCTATGAAGGATGCTTCCGAATACTTGAAAATTAAAGTTTGGTAATTTTTTCATGAAATCATAACACGTCTCAGGAGTCATACTCACACCCCCAAGAGAAGATCCACAATTGAAATTATTCGTTTCTGCAGAGTTTTGTATAAGAATCCGAACATTGTTATTTCTACCTACAACGATGGAAAGACGAGACATCCGTTCTAATGACCAATAATTGATCACTTCATCATGATTTCGTGATGACTGGTAATGACGATCCAGCCAGTCGTCCTGGGATATCTCGAGCATCTCATCTTCTAAACATGGTTTCCTTACGCGGAAAGGTTCTTTTATTCATTCACGGTATAGGGATTATGTTGTCATAATAACCAAAGTCCATTTCATCAGAAAAACGCTTCACTTGCGGAGATATAATTTTTCTAAACGTCAAACTTATTCGAATAGTCTTCACTTCGGGCTGGGATGAGATACCGTGTTTCCAGACTACATTAGTGGGGGGGGGGGGGTTCATCACTAGAAGCGATCCATGTTCCAGACTCAGGATGTGAGTAATATAATTCTCTCTTGCATCACTCGCTTTGCACCGTAACTCAGTGTAGGAATGCAGTAGGAAGGATCCAGGGAGCTTTCCTCGCCTTTGTGCGCAGATATCTTGGCATCTCCGTCAGGGTATTTGTTGAGCAGAACGTAATTATATTTTTCGTCGGCGAGGGCTTCCACTTCACTTTTTATTTGGTGCAGCATAGGAGTCCAGGCCTGGGCGACGATCGATGTTCCCGAAAAACTGTAGGTGAGTCCATCTTCATCCCCGAAAGCGCAACAAAGTCGAGTTGGAATATATTGGTGACCGTAAATATTCAGTTTCACAGGTTGGAAAGGATACGTACAGAGTTCCTCAAAAATAGAATTGGCCTTTTCTTTACTATGAAAATCTTTGAAATAGGATAGTGTTAACTGATCATCAAATATTTCCATCGTGAGAGTTAAGAATTACTGCTTTGAAGTACAATTCGTCAAGATTTGCAATGAATTGAGAAATCTACTGAGATCGAATATTCCTAAACTTATTTATATAATCATTTACTGATAAATAAGGATCATTTGATACATTCTTTTAATCGGTAATCGCCTTATTTATTCCGATAACATCATGTTTTCCAGAACGATGTCGATATATCGAAACTTGTCATGATGAATCATCTAAGGATAAACAGATAGGATAGCCCGTATCACCATAAGTTGGTAAACCATCGATTACAGAAATGAGGACCTGTTAAAATAGGATGTGTACACATCCCATTTTAAGAAGCCTCACTACAATTACTAAAATGTACGAAACAAGTTAAAAATAACACCTAAAATTAAATAAAGCTCATATACATGGTAAGAAAATAGAAGAATTAAGCTAAAATTATGAGCCTGTTTGAAATTAGGAATGTTAAAACGTATGAAAGTCGTTACAAATTAAATGAAAGTTATGTGAAAATATAAAAATTCTTAGTATGTTGGAAACTAAAAACGATAAAAATAGAAAAGGAGTTAAAATTTACATCTAGAATTAAATAAGTCAGGTATATGGTAGGAAAATGTAATAAGCAAGTTCAAAATTAAGAATAATTTAAAAATTACAAAGGTTTAAAATGTACGAAACAAGTTAAAAATTACATCTAAAATTAAATAAAATTCATATATATGGTCAGAAAATGTAGGAATTAAACTAAAATTAAAAGTATATTTGAAATTACGAATGTTAAAAACGTATGAAAGTAGCTATAAGTTAAATGAAAGGCATGTACATAGTGTGAAAATATAGCAAATTAGTTAAAATTTAGAGTATGTTGGAAACTAAAAGCGTTAAAATAGAGAAAAGAAGTTAAAATTAAATAAAAGTCAGGTATATGATGTGAAAATGTAGCAATTATGTTAAAATTAGGACTATACTGGAAATTTTGAGGTTAAAATGTATGAAAGACATCAAGTAAAAGTCACGTATATAGTGGGAAAATATAGCAAATTAGTTAAAATTCAGAGTATATTGGAAACTAAAAACGTTAAAAAATAAGAAAGAAGTTAAAATTTACACCTAAAATTAAATAAAAGTCAGGTATATGATGTGAAAATATAGCAATTATGTTAAAATTAGGACTATATTGGAAATTATGGAGGTTAAAATGAATGAGAGAAATCAAGTAAAAGTCATATATATAGTGTGAAAATTTAAAATGGTTAAAAATTAGAGTATATTAAATAGTGTGAAGGTTAAAATGTACAAAACAAGCTAGAAATGTTACATCTAAATTTAAATAAAGTATATGATCAGAAAATATAGGAATTATGTTAAAATACAGACTATGTTGAAGATCACTAACGTTAAAAAGAGATAAAAAAGAGATTTACATCTAACATTGAATAATATAACACATAAAAACGCGTGTTTTAGTAATTACACTCGTAAAATATAACAAATAAGTTAAAAGTATAGCTAACAAGTATGAAAAACCTCTGGGTCAAATGAATTTAATAATAAAAATGAGTAATGTAATTAAGATTACGGAAAGTATATCTAATATTATGAAAAGAAAATTTAAGAAATAAGGTAAAATTTTGAGTGTATAGAATCACTCAATCATTAAATTCGAAAATAATCTTCGTTAAGGGTACCTAGGAAATAATCATCATATACGTAGTAAAACAGTTGGAATACGAAGAAAAAACACAAAGGCTAAAAATTTATTAACGAAGGAAATCACCTCCGGTAAATCAGTCAAATATAATTGTGATGACATGTGGTAGTTTTGCAGATATTCAGTCATAGCATAAATACAAGTAAGAAAATAATTATCTTCCAAAGACGTTATACTGTGAAGGAAACATTTTATTATGCAGTAAATTCTGTTTAAAGAAAATCAAACACGTATTTAATATATGTTTTTAAGAACTCAATATAAATAAGCACACATTATCATATAACTACTCAATATTTAAATCACCAAATTAATAAAACCTCAGCACACGTCCTTTTTCTGTGACGTAACAGCTCGATAATGCTCCCCTGTACCCATTTTCAGATAAGCCTCCGTCCCACGGCTAGCCCTTCCTTCTCGGGATCTCCCTGACAGCTCCAGATCCCTAAAATCCCGGTCCAGAACTCTCATTAAGCCTCTACTTGTAACAAATATCTGTCTTTCTACTCCTATGGCTTTAAAGAAAAATATGTTATTTGCCTTACAGTTTATCGTTCAATTATATATTTTCATTGTACAAAATTGCATTCATTCGAAGAATTCAGTTTGTATTTTCCTCTGTATAAAAACTGAATGTAGAGAAGTTAGATGTTTAAACGACTTCCACATTTTCCCAAGACCGCAAGCAAGATTATCCCTTCCTTTTCAGCCCCCCCGTGAAAAAAAGAGTTGTAAATTTACGACTTGACTGCACATAGGCTGGTTTCGAATATGGAGATAAGAAAGGAAAGAGTGGCCAAACCGGCATCAGAAGTTAAGCACTGCTCCGAAGCTTCGGTCACCAGATGCGGTGCTTTTGTTTAAATTCAGAAGCTCGCTTGACAGCGCTCTGATAGTATTTCGACACGCGGCTGTTCCATACAAATCGAAAAATGGGACACTTCCACATAAAAGAAACATTCCTAGTGTGATGGATAATAGCAGTTTGTATAGTTTAGTGATACTTACGCAAAAATCACATCTTGGTTATTTTTCGATAACTAACAACAGCGATTTGGATTATGAATTTGTTTTATAAAATTCTAAGCTGTTGAACTACAAAAATATAGATTTTAGCAAAGATGTCATGCTTAAAGAATGAAAAATACCTTACGGTACCTTAAAAATTGTATACATCTTTCGATACCCTTGATAGATTATTCGCTACTTTTATTTTACGTTCAAAACGCCAAAATGTTTTAATGCATTGCATTTTCCTGCATGGGTATAACCTAACAATTCTACAACTTTACGACTCGTAAATCGAATTTCATTTATCGAATTTAGTTTTAAGTGATCCTGCCAAAATAATGCTTGAAAAATCCAAAATATTTAAGCATTTTCATAGAATAGCGCTTGCCTTTTATCTGCATCTACTTATAGATGTTATTTATTAAATTGTAATTGCTTTAAATCAATATTAAAATTGGTAAATACTCAAGGTAGCAGAAGAAAATGAAAACTGTGCGATCTCTCAGACTGCAATTTAATCAAGTCATAATAAATGGTAATTCCACATACCTGTAAATAAAACCGTACACCTTAAGGTTTGTTGGATTAGGTTGTGTCTTTTAAATTTATTTGCTTAGCCTGCAAAGGATAGTTGCAATGACTTCCAAAGCTGAATAAAACTTTTAATACTTTAATTCTAATACTCTGGGTGAGCTGGATGCATTTATATGTGCATCTGTTGTAGAGACATTAAGTATTTTTTTGAAAGCAGGAGAGATGAAAAATGACCCATGCCCTAGCCGGGACTCGAACCATGGACCTCTCGAATACGCATCAAGCGTGCTGACCTCTACACCACGAAGCCATGCTAAGAAGGCGGGAGAAATACCTTATATACCCCCTTTTAAAGGGCGACTGGGGTTTTAGGGGATCCAATCGCCAAATCCTGGTGGTGAAGAATTATCATTCACCACCTTTTAGTTCGGGCGCCACTGTAGAGTCATTAGGTTATTTTGAAGCAGAAGCGATGAAAAATGAGCAATGCCCTCGTCGGCACTAGAACCACGGACCTCTCGAATACGCGTCGAGCGTGCTGACCACTACACCCCGAAAGCATGCTAAGAAAGCGGAGAAATACCTTATACATTCCCTCTTTTAAAGGGCGAAACTTGCAACTCTAAGGAGCAAAACGTAATTACACCACTTTGATTATAAAATATCTCTGCGAACAAATAAGCCTCAAAATAATTGTTTATAACACAGTTGTATCTAACAGTTATTGATATAGTTTTATATCCTCTAAGGTTTGAAAGTCTGAGTGACAGAAATAAAGTATAGAAGTTTTGTGTGGATATGAAGAAATAACTGAAGAAGTTACAAGAACTTTGTTTTCATATGGATGCTGGCCTCCAGATTAATAAAACAAACACAAACTTTGAAGATACTGATAATTTTGGGCTCTTCAAGAAGCTGATAAAATGTAGAATTTTGACAACGGATTGTAGGATTCATTAAAAAACTTGATGTATAATTCAAAAACTAACTTGCTGCCAGAGCCATTCCTAGCAGGGCTGCAGCGCGAAAAAGTACGCCGGCGGCGAAAATCAGGGTCGGCCGGACTCTCGCGATACCACGCCTAAATATTTTAAATTCTTTAATCATTATAAGTGCTTGTCATGTGTAAGTACTTTGCATACAGTTTGTCAGATGTATAAGTACTTAGTGAATATAAAATAAAAATTTTATTAATTATTGAGCATTTATTTCAATTTGGGGGCGACAATCTCGGGAAAGTACGCAAACTGCCAATGGCCTAGGAACAGCCCTGCTTGCTGTCCAGTTTGTATAACTTCTCATAAAGTAGATTTTCAAAGCTTATAACTTGATATATTTTAGAATATTAATGAATAAAGAAAGATTTAAGGATCTGAAGTTATAATAAATGCAAAAAAGGAACAGTGTGAAAGGTTAGAGTTATTAGATATTATTAAGTAAACGGCAAATATAAAGCCAACAAGAATGCAATTCTAACTTTACATATTTCGTTACGTATGCTTAATATCTTGTATACATATCCTTTACTTTGGTTCACATAAAAAGAAACATATAAGGAATATTTTTAATCCAAAAAAATACATGAGTAATTTTTTACTCATTTTGGATGGTTCATTGAAAAATACAACTTAGTGAAGAATTATTATTCAGTTATGAAGTATACATAAACTGGTGCAAAACATATGATATGCATATTTTTCGGTGAAACTAAAGCTTTTGATTTCGATAATTACAGCATTTTAGTTCAAGATGCTTTTCAGTCAAAATTTCCTAAACATATTCAGAGCTTCCCAGTGCTTGTTAGCAGGTCATTGTTTGATACTGCTCCTCAATTCTATTAACTGTAAATTTCTTTCACAATGATATGTTGTAAGCACAGAATTTGTCTTAAATAATACTTGTTTAATACATCACATACATACAAAAAAATTAGTTATCCGTGTTAATACAACATGACTTTGTCTGGATTTGATTAGGAAGGGAGTTTAAAAGGTTCTGCACGTATGTCAAATCCAGCTTTTACTTCGCTGGGCATCGTTGAAGATTTGAGCACTTAAAATCGCCACGTTGAGGGATTGCTGATTGTGGCATTTCATCTGCTGTTCCAAAAAAGGTCCCTCAAATTTTCGAAAGGAATAAAATCATCAGATTTAGTGGAAAAGTCCATGCACGGGAGGATTTGTGAGTGTCATCATGCCAGTCACGTATGTATGCAGTTCTAGGAATTCTACTGCTGTCAGCTTTAATCATGGGAGTGTCAGCGGAATACTTTTCATGACGATGTTGACAACACGTGATCTTTGAGAATGTTTATTTAAACATACTGATGTGCATGCAAATGCTCACCTCGACAACTGGGCTGATGAGATAGTAAAAAAAGTACTTCAAAACTGCACAGATCCATTTGTTGGCCTGAATTACACGTTGCATACATTTTAGGTGGAATGCTTCCCTGGGATTTTGGTTAACTGAACACCATGTATCATTTGAAAACAGAAAAAATCGCGATTCATTAGACCACATTACATGCTTTTAACTTCTACTGTCCAAGCTTGATAATTTCTGACCCAGAGGAAATGTACATACGTGAGCAAAAGCTTCCTGCAAGTTACCCAACTCTAAATACTTATTACATGGAGTTTCTATCACACTGTCCACTTGGAAACGTGTTGGGATGGATCTTCATTCTCTCACTGCAGCAATTCCTGCGATGTTTGAAAGTGATTTATTTGCATCTACAAGCCACGCAACACGTTCACTGCCCTTCTGCCCTTTTTATAACCACAATCCTGACATAGTGTTTCATTGCCACGTTGTTATGTTTGTAGACACATCACACAATTCGCTTTGAAACACTGACAATTCCGGAACCTCACTGAGTAGTGACGAGGATGGCCAAATATGATTGTCCCTTTTTCCAAATCTTTCTACTCCTCCATCTTAAGGAGAAATAATCACATAGAAAAATACTTCTTCCCTTCTCAGTACTATTTTGTAATTGTCGCATCGAGCTGAGCTGAATGCAACACTAAATATATGTGGAAGCTTGGCTCGCTTTTTTGTATGATGCACTACACACTTCAAGCAGTGGATTAATTTTAAATGACCCAAACTTTTAATTACAACATAACTACAGATTAAATTAATACTGATGATATTTGCATCGGAGGAAAAATCCGACCGACCGCAGCGACGACGGAGCTTGAAGTCTGTGTGAACGCCTCCTTAAAATCTCCGTTCAGATTACAGCCAGAGATTCGGGCACCCGGTTGGCGAGTAAAATAACAAGTTCATTTAGTGTCGCTACAGTAATCTTACAGAAGAATTCCTATACCAACGAAAACGTGGCATCTCCTCTGTGCTATCTGTAGTGATTTAATGAAACATCTGTGTTGTCACAGCAGTGACTGATTTTTTTCTCCAGTGAGTTTATCTGAAGTCGAAATATATCGAGCCACTTAATCAGAAAGTAGTGTTTATATTTCATAATATTTCTCCGATTTTGTCAAAAATGAGCTATTTATATATATATAAAGAAGAGCCACTTTCTTTGTTTGTGTGCGTATAATTTATACAAATCTAGTTTTATTTCAATCTTGATGAAATTTTGCACACTTGATATTCAAAACAAAAAGAAGGTTACTGTCAACATAAGATTTCGAAAAACTACCACCCGAATGGGTCCCTATTCAGGACGTTTCTATTAGAACACTGCATTCACAACCACCCAACTTAGTTTCACGTCGCCGTTGCTGCATTGCTGCTGTTAGTCAACGTCTAAATGCTAAATAAAGAATGTATAATTTTTTTACAAAAAAATAAATATTAGTATTCTGAGATCTATTTAATTTACATAACACTCATTTTATATTTGGAATTTTTATTGTCGCTTCTCTCTTTCTGTTTTCCAGCCAGAATACAAATTAGTTCGCGTGTATTTTAGGTGAGGTGTATTTAGGTATATAGGTGAGGGTTTGAAATTGTTAGGTCAGAGCGTATTCTGCCATTTAGAAGGCCATGTTACTAATTTTACAGTTCTAGATAAGATCACTGATTGCTGTCTTCGGCGTTGCTTCTTGTCAATAGTTAAATCCACGCCGGTCAATTAAGCTTTTGAATTTCTACTCTTAGTTCTCACCATAAATGCTGACAGATTTGTAAGCGCCAGAAATGCCTTCTGTTCATCTATTTGAGTTTTAAGTAAAAGTATCTTTTTCACAATTCTCAAGCTTCTGTACTTTAATTTTAGAAGTAGAGATAAGTCGTTTTATGCCTGTCGAAATGGTTGGTGACATTTTACGGTTGTAAAAGAAGTTGAAACTTACAATATTCCTAAGCAGTTTCAATTTCGAAATCACAACATTTATCTTGGGCTCAGTTCGCCATTACCGCGTTCAGCCTTTTCCGAATATTTCGAAATTGGTTATAGTTATTTTCCGACAAAATACATATTTGATAGAAAATCAAGCATCAGGTCTTATTAAAACCGTTGCATGGTGCCGAATTAGTTCTACAGTTTTAATTGAACTTGATAAAATTTTGCCCATTCAGCTTGAACCAAACTAAGAGGGAAATTACTCTCTACCTAACATTTCCAAAAAACTACCGCCCCCTCCAAATGAGTCCTCTTCACTCCGCTTAAAGACAGGCAACGTTGGGTGCTTATGCTAGTAGTGGAAACTTATATTAAAAAGACTGGAATTTGCTAGTAAGTTTACCTTAGGAACAGAAAAAAAAAATTTAAAATCCTGCTCTATAGGATATTCCAGCAAGTAGTTTTACTTAATCCATATATTACTATTATGAAAAGTGGGATTATTATATCAGACCCTTTGATATATTACTTTTAGATATATATTTTTACTTTTTTTGCATAATGAATGTTAATACGAAGGTTGCTGTAATCCATGTACAATAGAACTTTAAAAGCAACAGTATTAAATTAAAAATAGATAAAATTAAATTATATTTTGTTAGACTTCACACCATCTTGTTTAAATGGCAGGCATAGTATAAAATGATAAATAAAATAACTACGAACATGCAAACTATGTCACAAATGCAATGCAGAAACCTCCGGGACAGCGACCTACACGCTTCATCTGCGTTTGATATATAATATGTGATGGCTATTTTTGCGAATGTAACAACGAAATTGTTGCGTTACAGCTGATCCTTGTCTTCTGCAGTAATGAAAATAATGTGTCTTTTCATTCATACATTGCCTTTGGACTGTATCCACAGACCCAAGACCTCCCAATGGTGACGATCCTGGATGCGAAGGATGAGTTGTCGATAGCATGCTTACCAGGGCGTTCCTAGCGAGAGTGCAACCCGTAAAAGTACGCGGGCGGCCAAAATCAGGGGCATCCGGACTTTTGCGATACCATGCCTAAATATTTCCAATTCGTTGTAAGTACTTGTCATATGTAACTACTTTTTATGCAGTTTGTCATATGTAAGTACTTAGTTAATATGAAATAAAAAAAAATATTAATCATTGAACATTTTTTTAAAAATTTTAGGGGTGGCAATCTTAGGAAAGTACGCAGGCAGCCAATGCCCTAGGAACGGACCTGATGCTTACAGAAGTCATGGTATCCTGCAAATGGGATGTTCCTTTTACTCAGGACTCAGCATTCGACAGACAAATGATGATATACTTCACATTCAGTCTTTACATTAGGATTGTCTGCACTGAATCTTTTGATACACTAGTAATGCTGTAAACCGTCCTCTGATAATCTAATAATCATAAACATGAATCTTACTAATCTTCACTCATATGAGGAATCTCAAATCCTGCTCTGATGCATAAGTTACTGAATTCGTTCTGTATTTTTGAATAGTGGTGTAGCTAGGGTGAATCCAGGGGGGGGGGAATCTGTCCACGAAATTTTTTACTGAAATGCTTTCTATTCTTGGCACACAGAAAATGGTGGAAATTCTTCAGTTGTCCCCGGGCACTGGAAACCCTAGATACGCCACTGTTTTTGAAAGTGTGGCAGTTAGAAGATTTTCCAGAGCACTTATGGAATCTTCAAAGAATATTCTCCTATCTTTAAAGCACCTATATATCAGCTGAAGCATTGCATATAATTTATTGTCTCGCCATCGTAAGCTTATCAAAGTATGCTTGGCGTCTCTATGGTTAATCTGCTTGCAAAATTTAATGTGGGCTCATTTTTCAACTTTTCTGTTCATGACATATTTGCGTACTACACACATATACAAAATCAGAATTATAATATATAACACAGCGATAGCGCCATCTCTTACCACATCCGTCTTATTTAAGCTGAAAATCACCATAGTTGAGAGCGCAATCCTGTCTTACCGATTGTTGGTACACTATGCATTCAGGAATTTTTTTATATATCTCTGTGTATATTTGGGTGTGGACGTTTAACGATCTCTTTTAACTTTCCTCCATTCCCAATCATTAAAAAATTAATAGCTCTGTATGAAACCACAAAAAATACAAAAATCCTGCTGTCAAGTGGATATACAAAGACAATCAAATTTGATTAATTTGATGTAAGAACTGTTTGACAAAATAAGAAAAGTACTTAACAAAAGTCTCTGCTTTTTTCCCCGCATCAGGCAAACAGGGAAAAGCATCTGTAATAATCACCATTAATGACTATGTTAACACTTCAAATTCAGCAGATGAAATTTCAAATGTAAGGAAAGTTGCTAATTTAAATAAGTATGAACGCATAACACAATCCCTCTTGCCCGCGGTCGCAGTCCCGCCTGGGGTAGTGCAACGGCCCTCTGCCAACACCTTCTTAAACAGAAGCCCAACTACGAGATTTCATTTTTACTTTATATATATTGAAAATATATATTTTCAATTCATTCGCGGATATAATGTTGGAAACATTTTCCTTTGCACAAAATATATATTATTAATTTTTGTATGATCTTATATTGTATGTTTACAGTTAAAATAATGCTTTAAAGTACTGGTTGACTTTTGATAAGGACTTTAATGTTGGAATCTCTCTCCATACTAATAATATTCAAGTCACTTAACTGCATGAAAAATATATAAGAATGCGTGGAAATATTTTTAAGGATATTAGAAGTTTTTAAATTTTAGCGGGGTAGATTTATAAGCACACATATTACACGAAAAACCTAAATTTTCTAAACCTTTTATTATTTTCACAATATGTCCATGCAAAAATTGTTCTGATAATGATTTTACTATGGCAATACTTATAACATCTTTATATGAAGATAAAAACACAAGCAGAATTAGCAGCGTTTTCACAATTATATTTTGCTACATTCCTATTATATTTTCAACTTTAAAATCTAAGAATGGCTTAATGTGAATTTCGTCAACCATTAAAGTGACATATTATCGTTTTCGCCTAAAAAGCGGATTTTTTTTCCTTAGCATAATTCCGGAAATTTTCTGGAGTTTGCTCCACTTTAGACTACATTATATTCAGAACACAATCTTTTCAACGGATGTGGCAAAGTAACATATGCACTATATCTTAAAAATTTATAGCAATGTGGAGAAATTGAAAACATCAAACTTGATAATATTAACAGATCAGGAACTATACCTATTATTATTTTTATGCAAAACGAGTAATGTCAGCTGTTCATATATAAACTGAACTACTTTCTTTTTTATGTTCAGGGGAATTTTTTTCTAATTCACGAAGGCCTTGAGTTACGAATAATAAATTTTTAAAGCTGTTTTCATTATTATCACCTTTAATTTTTGCAACTTCTTTAAGCAATGAACAGAGATTATGCACATCATTAATATTTAAAGGGAATTCATCATTACTAATTTTTGTTAATGGAATATCTCTAAAATATGCTTCCACTTGCAGATCATCATGAATAACGACTGATGCAGAAATAAAAGAAGCAAATTCTGTGGTTATCTGGAGAAAAAATATACTATTTTCTTTAATCACAACTGTTAAATCATCACGTATCTTAAAATTTTTTAGACATGATGAAAGCTCACTCAGATTACTATAATTACCTAATTACTAATTTTAAAGTAATAAAAGTAGGATTTCTAGTGATGCAATTTATATTTTAACAAAACAGGTAATAGCAAGCATATGTGTGTTTGTCTCCCATTCGGGAGGGAGGGGGAAGAAAAGGATTCTTAGTGACATAGGTTTTAATAATATTTGAATTTTCATGCATTAGGAATTTAAATTATTTCTTGTTTCACACAAAACTGTGCACTTTATATTACAATTTAAAAAACCATAATCATATTTATTGCCTTCACAGTTTCTTTAGAAAAACTTTTAATACCAAAGTATATTAAATATTAACCTAAATAATTTCATTTGCTGCCATATACATATGAAGTTAAAAGTTCCAAGTTATAAAATTAATCAAAAAGTAAAAAATTAGACATTTTAAAAAGAAAGTGAATATTTAGCATACAATTCGATACATAATTATACTAATCGATACGTAATTACAGAATATTATACACAATGTATTCTATAAAAATGAAATTCCTTAATATTAACGTATCCATTCTTTTAAATGTAAAATCAAATACTTCAATAAATTAAAATTTCAAATTAGGCTTAACTTACCCGAGAATACTTTGAAATGGTAAAATTTTCTCGCGGTATCGATTTTAACCATCTATGTAATACATCTTGTTTCTCAGGAAATCTATATACTGATACTTTAGAACCGTCACAATAATTTTCTCGGCATAACGGCCCACAGCACTTTAAAGGCATGATTGAAATCGATAAAAAAATGTCAATATCAAATTAAGGAGACTTGGTTCACGCGCCTTCTCACGACCAAGGACAAAATTTCTCTAACTTGCTAATGCCATCTAGATGGCCTTGGTTTAGGGGCGATTTTTCGCACCCCATCGAGAAGGCCAACAGTTTGTGACGTCACTAAACTACGAGCCTTCAGTAGGGAGGCTTGTGTTTAAAAAGGTGTTGCCTCTGCCCCTAGGAACGAGAGCAGTTCAGGAGGAGAAAAAAGTTTGGAGCAGTCACAGCGCGCTCCCCCCTCCTCCACAGCAACCCTCCATTCCGGCTATTCATGTTAAGAGCAGCAAGCAGTGGAGAACGCAGATGAATTTCCTGCGAGAGATTTCCCCAAATATTAAGTCCACTCTCACTGGACCTTTTTTGAAATTATTTGTTCAAACCGAACTAGAGTTGAGGAAGGTTACACGATGCATCAGGCCGGCATCCAATATAAAACTTTTGATCTAAAACAGGACAGGCCTCCCTAAAGAAACTGAACTCGAGGACGTAAAAAATGAACTGGAATCCTGGGGTTCTCAAGTGCATAGGTGCGCTCGGTTGACTAAACCGCGTACTAGACACCCTATGCCACTTGTTTATATACAAATCTGCCCTCATCCCTTCATTGACCAACTGTATAGCGTTACCGATATGGGGCGCTGAGGTCAAGTTTGACGTTTACAGAGGCCATAAAGGTCACGCTCAGTGCTTTAGGCAACAAGGAATTTTTCATTCTTCTGAAACTTGCACCCTTAACATCCGTTGTGTGAGATGCGCTGGTCCGCACTGGCCAAAAGATTGCACTTTAAGTGACGATCAACGTGCTTGCTGTTGCAACTGTGGAGGTTCCCATCCAACATCATTTAAATCTTGTCCTCGTTACCCAGGTGACAACAAAAAGAGCACTAAAAACAAGCTCCTAGGGCAGCTGCACCCGAAGCCCCCCTCAGGGAACCACGAAACATACAGCAAAAGCTGTATAACAAGCCCCTGAGACTATTCCACCAAGCACAAGCTCGTTGTCTTATGCAGCTACCCTAGGTAAAGGACCTAAGGAGCCCCGACTCAAAAACAAGGGTCCAAATCCGGCGGCTATGGCGAATGTGCCTCAAGTAGTCCCATCCCAGTTACTCAAGTAGAAAGCGGAGACTCTGAAGATGTTTTCGCCTCTACTTTAACATGCCTTATTGAAATCTCTCGCGACCCAGCGGTAAATAGGCATATTCTACTGCAAAGCTTTCAAAGGGTCCTGCCAAAGCTTAGGCAGGCAGATGCTCTTACGAGGGCCTTCCTAATTTATGAAAGCTATGTTATGCCTTCAAATTGGGATTATTCGGTTACTTTAGAGCCGTGTCTTAGGCTTTTCAGAGCTGCAACCTTTTCATTACCAACCATTACCAGTTCTATTACCAACAGAGAACTTACCATGTGTACATGGAATGCAAACGGCCTCATCAATAAGATCGATGAGGTCAAAGACTTTGTTTATTGCAGAACACGATCTTGATGTGTTATTAGTCCAAGAGGCTCACTTAACCCCAGGGAGAACTCCCAAAATTGGGAATTATGACATGTACTCGACGGGCAGGGTGTCATTAGCCAGGCAAGCAAGTGGTGGCACCAGTATCTACGTGAAGCGTTCAATTAAGCATCACATGATACCCCCCTGATGTAAGTATATTGGAAACGACAATTATCAAAATTTCCTCCGAAATTCTCCCCCACTAACAGTCATTTCGTCATACTTACCTCCACTTTCAGCTGCACGTGGAAGAAGTACTTTTTCCTGTTAGTGATTTTAGTAAACTTTTAGCAATATCAAATCACCTAATTATTGCTGGCGATCTAAATTCACGTCATACCGCTTGGTTTTGCTCTAACAGGACCAGGTATGGCATTAGTCTAAATTCAAGGTGCCAGAGTAACCATGTACATATCATAGCTCCTACTCTCCCGACTTACTACCTTGTTAGAGTGTCCCCCGCAGTCCTTGATCTGGCTGTCTTTTATGATGCCAATTTTAAGCATGAAATAAAAGTGATTCAAGACCTTGATTCTGATCACTATCCAGTTTTGTTTAACTTAGATGTTCAAAATCGCTACTCAAATTACAGGAGCAAGTCTCTACAAATTGGGACGATTTTAGATTTATCTTGGAACGTACTGCTACCCCTCCTATCAAAATTTCCAGCAATTCGGACTTTGATAGGTGCTTACAAAATTTGGAGTCCATACTCAAAAAAGCGAGAGCTGCGGCTTCAAAACCTATTTTCTATCCGGGTGTCAGACTCCAACCTTAGACTAAATCCAAAATTAAGCAGCGAAACGTTTTGCGAAAACTTTGGCAAAGGTCGCGCGATCCCAGTATCCGCGCTCAACTTCGCAAAATACAAAACGAGATAAGAACTGAAACCCGTCTTTTTAAACAGACGGAGTGGAAACACTACATTGAGTCCTTAACGACTGAAGATAATTCGGTTTGGCGTGCCTCCGCCTGAATACGCAAACAATCTAGACACATTCCGCCCCTTCAAACGGCTGATGACGTACAGATGGCTTACACAGACACTGAAAAGACTGAAGTTTTAGCCGACAGCCTTGCAACACAATTCACTCCAAATAACGACGCCTGTAACCGTCCTGTTACACAAGGGGGCATACATTCACGTGTTGAAGAGTTTCTAACACAACCTATCACGCCTGAACTCAGCCCCACTGATCCTAAAGAGGTGATGGACTACATCGAAAGACTAAAACCAAATAAGGTTCCAGGCATAGATTGTATCTCTAATCGCATGATTAAAAATTTACCCGTAATGTTTGTTGTTTGGATTACGGTCCTTATTAATTTTATGCTCATGAGAAGTTACTTTCCCGACCATAGGAAAATTGCAGCGGTTGCCCCATTCCAAAACCGGGGCAAAACTTAAATTTACCCGTCAATTGCAGACCAATTAGTCTGCTTTCTTCACTCTCCAAAGTTATGAATTTGTCTTACTTAATGGCGTGAATGAATTCTGTCGAGATCAAAATTTGATCATCCCGGAACACTTCGGCTTCCGACCTAAACATTCCACGGTACACCAGTTACTCCGTGTAGTGGAATTCATTCATGAAAACTTTCGTAAGCGTGAGAAAAATGGAATTGTCTATCTTAACGAAGGAGGTTAGAATAGAAGAAGGGACGGTTCACAGTTTCCTCCACTATCGGGGAATGAAATTCCACAGAATAAAGCGGCGTCCATGCTTGTAAGTTAAAACATAGCATTACGGCAGTGAAATGTACACTGCTCAAAAAAAAAAAAAAAATGGGACAGTCCTATATCTACCGATCTACTGGGCCGATTGACAAAATTCAAATTGCGTTCTTCATGTCTCGAAAGCGCGACTTAGGATATATATTAGATTTATATATAGCACTATTCTAACATAGGTATTTTGGTACAAAATCGGACTTTTTCTGAAATAACATACCAATTTTTTTACATATTTCGATTCTACGACTCAAATTACGCCTAAATATGAAATTTTGTAAAATTTGGAGCAAAATTTACGGAGAAATTCACAAATTTATGTTGGCACTTTTTTGTCAGTTTGCGCCAAGAATACTTCACTTGGCGAACTTCTTAATATATGGCAACCTAGTTTCCTTAGGAAAAAAAGTCACCATCGTTCCTTTTTTCCAAATAATATTCTTTATATTATATTTTTAATTATAATTTATTATTTTAAGTAATTTTTTCTTTTTCGAATTTCATTTTAATTGTTTAAGTTGCACTTTTTTTTTTTTTTTTTTTTTCGAATAACTGTTTTAAAAATTTCTATTTACCTATTCGAACTGCGTAAATAAAGGTGCAGCGTTTATTTTTTTTTTTTTTTCAAATAGTTTTCTTTATATATATTTTTCGTAATAGCTATTATTTTATGTCATTTTTAAATTTTTATACTTTTATTTTAATTGTTTGTGTTGCATTGTCTCTTCAGATAATTGTTTTAAAATTTTCTATTTATTCCTTCGAACTGAGCATTTTAAATATATTTATTAATATCAATTTTCCAGAATTTGATTTTACTTATTTGAACTGCGTTTTTTTCGGAAGAATACTTTGTAACCCAGACTACGATGCGTTTGAAAACTGCATACTATATTAAAAGAGAAAATACAGTAAAGCACAGTTTTACACGCCTTTCAATGTTCCGTTCAGAAAAAATATATATAAATAAGAGATGTATAACCGATATTTTAACTTAGGATGACTTGCATACATAGCTTTAAACAGTTTTATCATTGTGCCCATTGCTTTACACAATTTTATCCTACATTTGGTTTCGTAAAATGTTATTCATATTTTAGTCAAATATTTTATTTTTGAAATCGCAAGAATCAAATATCATAAGATTGAAAAGTTTTAAATTTAAAAAAATACGAATACTAAATTTTACGAAAAAAATTTATTTTTCTTCTCTGTTTCTTTAAGCATTCTGAAAGTATATTGAAAAGTATCCAACTTTTCGAAACATTTTGGTATTTCTGACAATCATTTTAAATAAAGTTATCGCCTTCCATTTCATAAAGGCCCACAAACGGCCGAGCGGTAAAGTTGCTGAACACTGGTAGTTCATTCCGGGGTTCGAACCCCGGTAAACGGGCTGGTTGCATGGGCGTTTTCGTGGATTTTCTCATGTGTACCGCGTATGACAGCTAGTTTCCCTTAGAAAGTTCTTCACGAAGTATTTCGTCAGAGCCTTTATCAGTCTTTAGAGGCTAAACATTTTGAAGCTATGAAATGAAAGGAAAGACTGGTTTCATCAAAAGGTTTTGGTTTATTTTATTATGACAAAGCACACTACGGCTATCTGCCTAAGGGGAGGGTTGCCTTCCTGGAGGACTTTCTAAGGGAAACTGGCTCGCATACACGTTACACATGAGGAAAACCACGAAAACGCCCATGCAGCCAGCCCGTTCGCGGGATTCGGACCGAACTACCAGTGTTCAGCGACTTTACCGCTCGGCCGCTGTTTCATCAGGAAGGGAAAAAAAAAACATCTTTAAGTGACATCCACATACATCACTGAATAAACTCCTGAATCTTCAAATAATTCGACTGAGGAAATCATGGGATTCACCATTTATGATACGATATGATGTTCTATAACGTAATTTACACAACCATATAGTTTAAAACTAGTCGCTCTTCACTTTAATCTGCAATGATATCGTTTTGTCTTTTCTGTTAACACAAGCTCAATTGATGGTATTTGCTGGTGTACACGTCCAACTGTTTTCTCTTTGAACACCTAAATTCTTTGAAGTATCCTGATAGTATATTCGAAAGCGTCCAACTTTTTGAACATCTTGGCACGTCTGACAGCCAAATTTCCCTGCAAATTTTTGCTTACTTTTCTCCCTAATTTTCTTCTTCCCTTCTACAGTTATTTTCAGTGCTCACACAAGAAAATTAAGGTTTTTCGACTGCTAGACTTCCATACATTTTGCATTCTTGTCAAATTTTTAAAACATCAATTATATGAATTGCTTTTCAGCTAAAGAAAGCTTTTCATTTTCTAGTCATTTTAGCTATACATAAAGTTTAAAGCGAAGTCCAAAGGATAAATATTTTAATTAAAAGATTTTTGCTAAATGACAAAGAAATAAAACAGTCCAGCAGGGTTTATTCTGTACCACCGAGTGACCCAATTGTTATATCGGCTGAAACAATCTAAATCATATTAAAGATCATGTTTTTTTTATACAATCTATAACGCGAGAGAAAAATTAGCTTCTTAAAACATGCTTTCTAAGAGAATTAATATAAAAATTTATATTTATATACATATTTTTTAAAGTTGGGACTTGAACCAAACTGTCAGACTTTTAAAGCTTATTTTACATGGTGGTTATTATTAAAGTTCCACTTTGAAATATATATAAATTTCATAAAAGGAAAACTACCGGACCAAATGTTATCAAACTTGGGAATCGTGTAAAGGAGGTTATGGGAATTTATTTTCGGTGGAAAAAAAAAAAAGAGTTCAAAAACTCAACATCAGGGGGAAAATGGCGCTGTATACAATATTGTTAAATGAAATAAAACACGAAAACATCTGTTTAAAATGTGTTTAATATTTTCCGAAACGTGTTACAAAGCATGTTCAATGTAGCGTCCAGCATTTTCCGAAAGCAAGTTAAATCATGTTACTGCATTCTCAACAGCAGCTCTTAGCATATCAGGTTTGGTTTTGGTTTGGCTTATTAGATTACGGCAAAGCACTCGAGGGCTATCTGCTTTAAGGGAGGGATGCCTTCGTGGAGGACTTTTTAAGGAAACTGGCTCGTATACACGTTACACATAGCATATCAGGAGGAATGTTATCAGTGTATCACATTTTTCATTTCTGCCAAATTGTTTAGATTATCACCATAAACAGTGCTTTTGAGATAACCTCATGGACAAAAGTCACAGAGGTTGAGGTCTGGTGGGAAGAGGGGAAGTGTTGGCCTATAAGACGTTCATTCGTGAAATGTTGCCTAAGTAACTATGCGACACTCTTGAGTTGGTGCCCAGCCCTGCATAAAAATCGTAGTATCTAAAATGCCACGTTACTGCAGTTCATGTATCACGAAACATTTTAATATTGGCTCTAAGTGAGCTGCAATCGCAGTGGTCCAGCTGTCGACTGTTCTTCAGAAAAAAATGGTTCAGTTATAAAACTAGCTGTCATTCAACAGTAAACGGTGTGAAATGACTTATGCAATCGAATGCAGTAGGAGAATGCAATGGAACTAGAGAGATAACATGAGCGATTTCTTTGGCCCAAATCGATTAAAAGCGTTTTGAATAAGTATCTTCATGTTTTAGTGCCGAATTCAGGCTTAAAAAATTACAAATTAGCGATCTGTAAGAAAACTATTTCCAGATTGTACGCACTTGTGAGAGTGATTTGCGATCTCACATTTTCTAATCGCTAATTCGTGGTTTTCACGGACGAAATTCTCACTTACAGGGATGGCGCACTCGACATTTATCGAATTTAACGTCTTTAAATGGTAATTTGCCTACTTCAAAGTTTCTTAAGGGTATACAACATATTAAACCCGTTTAACAAAAGGTTAAGTTAGATTCCGACCCATATTTCATTTAACAATATTGCATACAGCGCCATTTCCCCCCCCTGGTGGTGAGGTTTCGAACTTCCCTTTTTTAGAGCAAAATAAATTCCCATGACCTCCTTTACACGATTTCCAAGTTTGATAACATTTGATCCAGCAGTTTTCATTTTATGACCGTTTCAATGTGGAACTTTAATTATAACCACTCTGTATATTGTTAAATTTTAATTTGAAGCTATGCGTTATATGTATACCATGCGTAAAATTTTCGCTTTTATGGAAAAATAAAAAATCGAAGCAAATATACTTAGTATAATGGACCAAAACTGAAAACATTTCCCCTCCCTCCGAAAATAAAATATTGAAATTTCGAACTTGAATTTACTGGGTTATCGAAATATTTCATTTGACTTATCTTCTAAGTCCTAGTTCCGACAACAATTCCGTCAAAAATTTCGAATTACTTAAGCTAAAGTAAAAGATTTAGTATATATTCACTGAATGTTAATAAAGTAATCAGAGTGTAATAAAAATAGATTATAGAATTTACGCTGATGTAACTTTTTGTCTGACTGCACAACATGTAATGGAAGAGAAGGTTTGTAGAGATCTGTTTTTGACATGCCTCTAAAAGTAGATGTCATATTAATTTTATCTCTTCAATGTCAAAAAACTTTCCTTTGAGAGGCAACTTTAGTTTTTGAGAAAGAAAAAAAATCACAAGAAGACAAATTTGAAGAACATGCAGGACGATTGAATATACATACTTATTTTCCGAACACAAGCGATTCTCCGACTGGTTATTGAATAATGAAAAGATGCATTGTCATGCAATACAAAACATTTGGAATACATTTTCTGGCTGAATAACGTAAGATTAAAAGTCATCTGCTTAATTCACATCCATTTACAAGTCAACTACTCGGGCAATTGCAGAGTCGTTTTGATCCTGAGCTTGTAAGACAAACCTAATATCACTGGATTTAAACACTTCTTTAATGTTCCGAGAACGTTCCTTCTTTAGTTCATATTCCAAGAATATTAAGTGAATACAATTATTGCCAAAGAAATTGAATATTCATTTGCACTACGGCTTTGTAGTTTACTAACGAGTTAACAAAACTTAAATTCTGCTTTTTGTGTCAAAGAATACAACAATATTTTAAATATTTACAAATAAAATATTAAATTGGAGCCTCATCAGTTGCCTAGCATTTGAAAAAGAAAAGATTGTTAAATACTAATTGTTTGCTGCTCAGTCTAACCCAGGCTGCATGGTTGGTTTTCGTAGTTTTTTAGGTTCTCTTTACAAAGATTCTCTATGAAAGCATCTTAATCAAATAGCTCCCATGTTCTTTCTATGTTCAAATAACCAACTAACCTAGTTTAAGCGCGATTTCCAAGTGAAGTTACTAGTAAAATCCGAATACTCATTAAAAATCATGTAGCTAGCCAATCGGGAGTAACATGAAAGATACGGCGCCAATAATTGAAATGTTGTTACGGTACGCTGTTTCTTAACTTAGATGGTCATTCCTTAATTAAATAGCCCACCAACGGCCGAGCGGTAAAGACGCTGAACACTGGTAGTTCAGTCCGAGGTTCGAATCCCGCGAACGGGCTGGCCGCATGTGCGGTTTCGTGGTTTTCCCCATGTGTAACGTGTATACGAGCCAGTTTCCCTTAGAAAGTCCTCCACGAAGGCAACCCTCCCTTTAGGCAGATAGCCCTTGTGTGCTTTGCCATAATTAAATAATCCAATCCAATCCTTAATTAAATATAATTGATTTGTAAATTCTACTAGAACTGACGGTAAGAATTCAAGTGGAAATAAGTAATATGGTGTGCAATCTTGATTAATATAAAATTAAAAATATTTGCATAGAAAAATGTTTGCATTCAGACAGAAAGTTTTTTGAAATATTTGCAATTACTTTATAAGAAGGATTTATTAATAACCGTAATAATTACTTATTATATTACTGATGATTAGGATTCAGTTCTTGTCAATTACATTCCAAATTAGAATTTTAAGGATATAATGAAAATACGCTACGCACAAAAATACATTTTAGGGAAAAAATGAGTTGATTTTTTATGTTTTAAAACTTCTTAAATTCATTTAGTAAACATCGTATCCTCGTTGTTTATTGAATCCAGAATGTTGGGTGTCGTTTATATAATTATTCTTACTTGTCCACAGAAGCTGCTTACTTATCCAGCCATTAAGTAGCTGCAGATCATTTCTACATAACCATTGAACTTCCACTAATTCAGTCTCTAGAGGGTTGTATGTTTATATCATAATTTGACTTTTATAAAAAATGATTATTCTAAATATAATGTTTCTATAAAAATATATTGTGCTTTAAAAATATAGATAATAGTATCAGCCGCTCTTTCAGCCACTTCAAAAGCAACAGTTTGTTTAGAAATAAATTATGCAGTTAATGTCATAAAATTCAAATAAATATCAAACGAAAATTCTCAGTTTTAGACAATTCGATTTAAACGAAGTAAAGTAGCAGACGATAAAACGCCGAAGGTAAAAATTTACTCTTACAAAAACTTACTCTTAATTTTTTTTAAAAAAAGAAAAGATACGAGAGAAATTTAAAAAAAATAGTTAAAAATTTGAATAATATCCTCTATAATTTAAAAAATAGCCTTTCATATAGTATTAATAAATATTTATTATGCATCATTGAGGGAAAAAATGTCATAATTAATTCTCCGTAAAATTTTACTTGAAGTTTAAGGTTAAAAATAGCTGTGGCAATTCAATGTAACAAAAATCCATAGACCACATTTGGCGTTATTATCGCTCAAAAAAAAAGTGCCAAATTTCAAAACGCGAAATTATGTAAATTCGTGTATATCTTAGAAAATTTTGAATAAAAAAGTCTAATTTTTTGCAGATATGCTTAAAAATACACCTACTTTAAGATGATGGTAAAAATTTTATAGGTTATAATTCAAAAGGTTTTTCGAAAAATCTATGGAAATTATTTAAAAATAGAAATTTAAAAAATAAAACGCAAAAAATGGGTAAATTTTATTTGGAATGAACCAAAATTTCGAAATGTGAGAGAAAAAATCAAAAAAGTTTAATAAAAAAAGAGATATTAATAAATATTTGCGAAATTCAATTAACATTGAGGAGCTAAAATTTTGAGAGCTAATATTTTTAAAACTATTCGTACGATTTTTACAAAACTTGGTATTCTGGCATAATTTGAGTCGTAGAATCGAAATATGTAAAAAAATTGGTATGTTATTTCAGAAAAAGTCCGATTTTGTGTCAAAATACCTATGTTAGAATAGTGCTATATATAAATCTAATATATATCCTAAGTCGCGCTTTCGAGACATAAAAAACGCAGTTTGAATTTTGTCAATCGGCCCAGTAGAACGGGAGATATAGCACTGTCCCCCTTTTTTTTTTTTTTTTTTTTTGAGCAGTGTACGTATTTCTAAGCTGTTCGGTGCATTTTCCAGTAAAAATATGTTAAATTTGTAATAAAATGTTTCGCTATTGTTAATTTTTTGTTTTAAAGTTATAAAGATGATATCCGTAATTTGCTACGTACAGAAAATCATTAAGAAATAGCTCGAAATCTCAATGCATGTGCAAAACATTAAAGCCTTAAAAAATGATGCTTTTTTCATACTTCAAGAATTTGTTTAGGTTTTTATTAGCAACCTGTTGAGTGTACTTTCCAATTTTTCTTTTAAGAAGTGATATTTCTGATTTATTCACAATATTATCATAATTTATTAAAGAAAGATTTCATATACAAAATTTAAGAGATTAAAGAAAGTTATTTTAGTATGCTTAAATACTTCAGCTTTAAGTTGTAATACACTAAAACAGAAATTCAAATATTATTTTATTGGTTATAGCACTTGTTGTAATAGCTAAATTCAGGACACTCGTACTTGATGCAAATAATATCTCATTTGTAAAGCATTTATTGGCATACTTTAAAAATTTTAAATAATTTAATTTGAATTAAAAACACATTGTAACTTTTATCTATTTATCAATTTTTAGAAGTATTTTAGGGGAGGGGAAGATTGTTTTTGTGGAAACCTGAGAAAATTGTTAATTTTGATTAAGCTACAGTAAATGAAATAGCTTCATGGAATCAGAAAATCTAAAATACTAAACAAATAGAGATAAAAATAATCAGGAAATAGATTTGCATTATACATGTCAAAACGACAGATCATTAAGGGATGGTGGATTTAGATGGTTGCTCAGCTCAGTGCATCTCCAATTAAAAAAATTAAAAAACTTATTTAAATTCTATTCTGACTTATTTCTAATGCTTTCCTGATCAGAAAATTTCTGCGCATAATGGGAAAATGTCTTTGTCTGATATTGAATAAAAAATGCAACAGTGTAAAAAATATCATCATATTTCATATTTATGAATCTCAAAGAAATTGCCTTGAATTAATCTGAATTACAGAAATATACCTATATAAATTTTTGGATACATCTTCTTCAGTTGTGTAAATATTTTACTTACTTTTATCGCTATACTGCCCAGAAATTTTTAAGTTTACGCAAAAAAATTTTAACAACAGAACAGTTTATCTTGATCAAATGCACAAATTATATTCGTAACATTTCACAAAACTTTAAAATGAATAATAATCATTCTTTAAGGTACTTTTCCGTTTCGCCGGCGCAAATCTCGCCAAGCAGACTTTATTGGCGACAACATACATTATACACACAAAAAATATTAAAAAATGTTAGTCCTCAGAATTCTTTTTTTGAAGGCATAAACATTTTAATATCGCTTAAAATTTTATAAAAAGCCAATAAATAAAGACAATAAATTTATAAAAAGACATTAATTTAAGAATTTACTATGCTTTCATGGTTCAACATCCTGTTTCGCCGGTGCATATCACGTGAACCCAAGCGATCTCATCTCACGTATACTACTCTACAAAAATATAATGCTCTCAGTAATTATCTACATTAATTTCAAGTTAAATCTTAATTTGGAACACAAGTTTAAATGCAAGAAATATTTCAATTCGTACGAATAGCTTACTCAGAAATTATGTAAAACTGCAGTGCTTTACTTCGCTAATGCATTCTCATTAGAATTGATGAATTTAACCCTTGACTTTACCTTTTCTATATTTTCGGCTTCGGGTAAGCGCTGTGATTGCATCTTAATTGATTTAATTGCCGAAAATAGCCTTAGACATAAAACTGAACTATTTGAATGAGGCGTAAAAGGTTACCAGCGAGAATATTCCGTTTGGCATCGGTTGTACCATTATTGGCGTCTTTATCGCTTGCGCCGGCGAAACGGAAAAGTATCTTCTTTAATTCCATTCATAAAAATAGTAACAATTGGTGTTATACTTTTCATCAAAATTATAAAACCAATTATATAAAACGTTCAAATTATACAGTTTAAATCCTAGCATACATCATTGCATGTTAAGGAACGAAGATGCCAGCTATAAACAGAAACATTAAAATATATTTAACATATTTTGATTATTATCAAGTCCTTTTTTCTCATCTGGAAAGAAAACAACATGTTGTGATATTTTTAACATAGTTATCAAATTACATAAAAAAAATCAATACTTACGCGTGAAAATTAATCCCAGGAATCGTTTTCGAAAATCTGTTTGTACATCCATATGCAACACAAGTTGACATGCTTCAAAACGAAAAGGAAAAAAAATGGTGCAATTACATACTTCCTTGAACAAGTCACATCGATAATAGTAACATGTCCGCCAAGCTTCACCATTTGAGTTAACCTTCCCTCCTTCTATTCTAATCTCCTTGATCTTAACATTGCCAAAGCCTTTGACAGGGTTTGGTATGACGGACTTATTTACAAGCTCATGCGACTTGGTTTTCGGCTCACATCATTAAAATTATTAGCTCGCACTCGGCCGGACGCGTATTTCCAAACCCTACCCCACTTTTCGAATTTTTGACGTCATGGACAAATCGACTAGTTTCACCTGGATGGTAATTCTTGAGCATGCGCTGAAGGGCGAGAAGTAACATAAACAGAACTTTGGCTTGCGCTTCTAAACAGTATTAAGTATATTGTCCGAAAGTGTATTCGTTTATGTAATTGCATAATTTTACTGTTTCTGTAATAAGAAAACTTCATTCAGATAAAATTTATTTTAACACTGAATACTCTAGGTACTATCGTAATCTTCGCATAACCTTTCACATTGGATTTTGCCGTATCATTTTAAAATATATTGTATAATAAAGATTAAATCAAAGCAAATTACTTTGTTAGGGATGTGAATGTTCTAACTGAATTTTCTTTTTATCACTTATTATTTATTTCCTCTTTGGAAACATATTCATATTTGGCAAATAATTATCTCCGCTGAAAATTTTTTGATCGTTTAAAAACTATATTTGTCAATAATGTTATAAAAACTCACTAATCTAGTGCTTCATAGATCAATATGACAACGAATTCCAAATGTTTTAAAAACCACTCTTTAATCTTTATTTTGTAGTAGATGCAACTAATGTCACGGAGAAAAATTATTTCAATAAAAAAAGTTCTCCATGTTAATTCAATAGCAAAATTATTTCTATTTTAGTGAGAAATCCACTTTTAATGCTTAAATAACAGACAAATTAAGCTAAGCATTTTAGAAGTTTTAAATATAAGCTAAAGGTTTGTTGTACAATTTTATGTAAGAAACATAATAATTTACTTTCATTCCTTTTAAATCGGCATATTAGTTTCCAATCAACTAAAATTTTTGGCTATTTAGAGACTTAACACACAGTATTCCGTCACTTAAAATATCAATTAATTGTTCTTTTTCATTTAGAGATACATTGGAATTGAAAATACCAAAGGCAAAATGGGTCACAGATCCAACCTAATTCCTTATTTGGAAATTTTTAAAAAAAATTTCTGTCAATTTTATCATATGTTGTTTAAACAAGAAATCTGTATTATTTTCTTTAGTAAATTGTGAAAAAGCATGTTTCTGTTTTTTTTTTTTTTTTTTTTCTTTTTGTTCAATTCTCCTTGCCAAAGTATTGGCTTAGTTTTAAAAGCTTACATTAATACAAACTGCGACACAGTGTGTCTAGGTGAGATTATTTGTTTCAAAATGTCTGTTAATAATTTCAAATATTTTCTCTCCAGTTGCTTTTCCTTCCCAAATATTACAAGATAAAAAATATCCTACTGCGTCGTTTTCAAAAACATATCTCACATAAACGATGAAATGAAACATTTTAGTAATGTCAGTAGTTTCATCAAGTTTTATAGTAAAGACTGGATTTTGTATTCTATAGTGTCTGATATGACAAAAATTTGGTAAGAGACAGAATCTTTTTTTTTTTTTTTTTTTTTTTTTAAGAAGTAGAAAGAGAGCCAATGGTTAAATTTTTGTTTGCATTTTCATTAATAGTTTTTCTCCAAGTTTATTTGATGTTGGTGCATCCATCCCATTTCTCTTACAAGAGATTTTGGGCCATTTAACCATCATGAACAAAATTGCAACGAAAACAAAATTGTTTTTATTATCCTTTGAGACACTACTGAATTTTCCAATGCTTAGGAAATATTATGTGCTTACTTGACAACAAATTTGATTAGAAATAAGAAACATAGTTTATAAATGATGTGTATTACAATTAGAAATTGCATGCAAGACGCTACCAAGATAGCCGAAAAAACTAAATCTTAGCTGCGCGTATGCAGTTGCTTTGAAATTTGATTCGAGTTGTTTGGAAATCAAACATAACGCATAAATCAAGTGAAAGCAATAAAATCAGAATTACAATATGGAAATGTTTAATTTAAAATTCCTGGCAAATGTTAAAAAACATCCAAAATTCTCTTCAAATTCTGTATATCTTTTATTGTCAAATAAATTTCTTTGAATTTGGTGACCCCCCACAAATTTGTTCATGACTCCCAGGTTAAAATTTTGTAAAAAACAAGTTATCAATTGCATTTTGAAAAAAAAAAAATTATTTCAGGCTTGTCTTCAACAGAACAGCATACAATAGAGTATTTTCAAATTTACGAGAAAGTACGACTTATGTGAAAATTTATGAACATTGGCTGTCTAATATGAAAAGCGAATTACGGTTTAATATGTTATGTTCATAGCTTGTGTATTTTGATTATCTAATTAAATACAGAATGATCCGTTCTTACAAACTTCTGCTGGAATAACTGCTAGAATATTTATCTCATTTCAGATGAACAGAAAGCAAGTGTTGTATTCTTATTCAACAATTACAATACTCTTGCATAATACTTACAAGGAATAAAATTGGTTATTTAACTAAAGTGCAATCAATTTTATTTCTTATTTACATGAATGATGTATCACACAATGCTGTGTAGTCTGGTGACCTAGCGATGATGACTCAAAATGTATCTTTGCATTCAGGCATATACTCCTTATAAGAATATAACCATGCACTGGAGTCCTAGCTTCAGCAGGTACATTTTGTTCTGCTATTCAATCTCTGTGGGTCTTAAATTCTAAAAACTTTTCACTCCTTAATTCCAAAAATTTTGTTACTTGATATTTCTGTAAATTCCAAAATTTGCACACCTGCCATAACTGCACTGGCTGTGGCCTCAGTTATCCAATGTTCCAACAAAATCAAATATTGTAACGTTATTTTAGACCAGACTTTCTTAAACTGTAGATCGCAACCCCCATCTACAGCAGGGGGTCGCAAAAAATTTTAGTAGTTTTGGTATTTCTTAAACTTAATATAATAATTTTACAATTACCTAATACTTTTACACAATGTATCTGAAAATAGATAAAGATAAGACAATACAGACAAAGAGAAAAACAAAAATGTTTCAACGCATTCTGTTTATAATATAAATGTTCATTTTACTTGCTTTGCACGTGACGCTGTCATTTCGTCTGTTACTTGATTAAAATTTTCACATTGTTCTATGTCTTAAAATGAGAAATTCAAGATAATGACCTAAAACTGCAATACTATCTTACAATACAAGTGGAAAAATTGACAGTTTCACTTGCGCGTGTCAGATTTTTGCAATGCTTATGGGGTCTCACAAAATTTTCATAAATATTTTGGGGTCGTGGAAAAAAATCTATGATAAAAAAGGGTCACGACTGAAAAGAAGGCCTGTTTTAGACCAATCAGTTTCCTGACACCAACCCATTTTTTTGCCTGTTTTGTTTCTCAGCCGAATAATGTTTCTGTGGGAATTTTTCTATATTTTTACCGTTTCAGCTGAATGGAAAAACACGCTAAAATGTTTCAAATGACTATTAGGGGAAGAGAATCAAATATCCCACATTATTATTATCTCTATTTATCTCCTGTTTTGTTTCTGAGTTATGTTTTTTGATAGAATTTTTCCATATTACATATTTCAGATCAACAAAAATCAACTTTTAAAATATTGAGGAAAAGCATGTACTAAAATGTTTCAAAATGAAAATTTGCGATAAATAAATATATAAATTAGTTTTTTCTAGGAGTGTAGTTCTTATATATAGTATATAAAGAAATTTAGAAACAACTTTTCACAAAGACTAAAAAATTGAAGTTCAAATGATCTTCATAAAATCCTATAAATGTGGAACAAGGATAATTTAAAATGTAAAAATTAACACGTTGACTGCCGCGTGCATTTTACGCGATTTGCGCATGACGCCAACTTGAAATTTTTATTATGCGATATATATTATGTTGAAATATTATCTACAGAACATAATGTTATATAATTGTGCTTCATGCTGGGGGTCAAAACATCTGTAGACCATTTTTGTGATTTATAATTTAAATTTTTATGATTTATTATTCTTCAAACCATTATAGTAACAATGGTACTATTTAAAAATTTATCAGTATCAATATTTATTTTAATTATGTATTTTACTATTGGTCGCATTGCCAGTGGCACCCACGGCGCTGTAGCCAAGTCGAGTGCAGGTCACCGGTGATCCCCACGGCAGTCAACGTGTTAAAATAAACCATCACAAGGAAAACCAAAAAGTAGTATAAAAGAACAAGAAAGGTGAGGAATCCAACCAACTTTAACATAATATCGTCAAGAGGAGGTACGTCGAATTTAATTACATTTCCCCTTCTAAAACAAAATCCTTGCTTTTCTGTATCCAGAATCAGCTGATGAACCATTTCAATATATTTTTTATCTTAATAGTTCACCAAAAAATTCTAGTCCTCCTCAAAGCGAAGGAAAATCATTGAAAATATCTTTCGATTTAAAAATATTTTTCTAGTCTAAAAAGAATCGAAAAAGAAAGAAAGAAAGAAAACATGCCCTTAAAAATGTAGAAAAGATTAAAATCCTGCAGTGGAAAATCTTTGAAAGTTCAAAATAATTTTAACACAAAACTTCACTAGAACCTCTTATCAAACAGCAGTAGCAAAAGAAAATGGGAGGGGGGAGTAAAATCATTAAAAATATTTTCCAATTTAAAAAGATTTTACTAGCCTAAACAGGATTTTATCAAGTTAATTTAAATTTCAATTTTTATTCTTTCTGAAAAATTGGTTCTAAATTTCTTTCTTTATATATTAACTGATCAATTTTTAGCAGCATAATGCACAAAAATTTTTGGAAGGAATCTAAATTTTCCTTTAAAAAAATTATTTGTATATACATAGTCCAAACACATCTGTATATAGTGGAATACGTTTAACGTGAAAACGCTTAAGGCGAAATATCGGTTAACACGAAATAATGCAACGGTCCCAACAAACTACTATGTATTTTCATGCAATTTGTTTCTCTTAACACGAAAGAAAAATTGCTTAACATGAAAATATATCCTTTCTGGAAATGAACAAAATACAGAAAACACTGGCATCGCAGGCAAGATTTAAGCGGCGTGTGAAATGAGAGAGGTGGTTTCACATGTTTCGTAGAAAAGAGGCTAATTTGGCTTTGAAATACCCTCGGAATAGCCTGTGACACGAGCCAGTTTTGTTTATCTACGGTACTTTCGCCTTCCACGTCTACAAACGCCACACAAACATCTCATCTCTCATCAGTTAGCTTTGGAATTCAGTGATGAATACATGGCAGTGTGAGTAAAAATTAGTGAGTTAGGCTCATATGTTGCACTGCATAGAATTCAGCGACTCCAAGGATGAATGAAAATTATTTTCATTACACACAATTCTCAAAAGTATCAGATTCTTCGGCGTCGAAAGAAATGGAGAAGTAGGATATTGAAACTGAGCTGACACTTAATGAAATGTTTGAGAAAGTTTATTAATGAACTATCTACTGTACTATCGGAAGAATTCGTTGCAGTAGTTTATGATAATGTGTGTACAGCCTCAATTATGGCAGACAAAGTTATTTTGGAGTTTTTTCAAAGCTAAAAACTTATCATTGATGCAGATTCTGATGACGAAAATAAAGTGAATAATGCAGTTCCTGTTCCCACCTCATCTGAAATGAGGAACATCATAAAAAGTATGGACAGTTATTCAGACGCACATTCCAATGGTGAAATGAATAACAAAATGTTTGACATTGAACAATTTGATGCTAAAAAAGACAATGCAAAGAAAAATATCAGATTATTTTCCCAAAACTCAATAAATGTTTTGTTTTTCAAAAACTTGAAAATTTTGTATTAAATTCCATCAAGTTCTTGTGGATGTTTTAGTTTCATTGGTTTTTATTAAATACATGCATATATACATATCTATGTAAATAAAATGTACTCTAATAAGCTTAATTTTGTTGAATATATGCTTTTTTTTTTTTTTTTTTTTCAATATTCTTTATCACGAAAAAATACAGTCCCCTCAGTTTTATGTTAAATGATTTTTCACTGTATATCTGTTGCACATAAATCCCTTTCTCACATAAAATATAAATGTATGTATAGAATAACTAAATAAATTGTAAAGGAAGTTTAATTAGCAACTATGAAATCTTAAAAAAGTACATAGTATGAAATTTATAATGGCAAACATTAAAAATAGATGAAAGTAAATAAAATTTAAATTATAGAATGCACTTTATAAAATTAATATTAAGTGGTTAAAAATATATTTTTTAATTACTTCAAACATGGAAGTTATTTGGCAGAGATTGTTGGATATAAAATTACTATTTCAAATTTTCAGATTACTATTATTCATATTTAAAGTTTCAACTTGCAGTCTTAATCCACATAACAACCATTGTAAAAATCACCCGTTATGATATTCCAAAGATCAGCAGCATACATTCTTTTCAAAATTGTGCATAATATTAAATATTGGCTTTTGATAGTCAAGTTGATACAAATAAGATGAATTGTTTTTATGATTTTAGACTAGTAGTTTATTCTTCCATTCACTTATTACAATATTTCATTTTTTATATGCTCGGCTATCCAAAACTTCAAGAGCTTTCCAGATATTTTTTTTTTTTTTTTTTTTTTTTGTTGAGTTTTTACTAGACATACATTTCAGCATTTACATGGTCACAAATGCACAGACACATACTTGAAGTGAATTTACTTTTACAGCTAAACACAGGAACTGGAAAACAAAAAAGTACTTATTCGGAGATTGTATTTCTTTTTCGTTCATGAAAATCAAAGTTCATTACACAAACATGCATTCACACTGCACAAGCATGTATGGAAATTCTTAATACATTTAGTAATCCTGATAATTGATTACGCATTTAGTAAATAAATCAGAAAATATTTTAATGTATAACAAATGAATAAAGTAGTTAAGCTTTTATAAAACAGAGCATAATACCACAGTTACGAAGATATTTAATGTTATAAAGTTAGGTAATTTAGTAAATTTCAGTTGCTCACCAAAGCAATCAATTATAAAGTTCCTTGTATATCTTTATAAATGAACTTTATTGCTGTTTTAAGCAATTAAACAACTGTTCAAGTTATTTTAATAATTTTGAAATATATACACTAAAAGAAACAATAAAATGTATTAATCTATTTGTCATCCTTGATTTTGGCACGAAAGTCTGCAGAATGCTTCGTAGTTTTTAAGCACATAGAGGCACTGCAATTCTTTCTTATTCCTTGATCTGAAGTTTTCTGCATTTTTTTTTTTTTTAAATTGCTGTATTGGCACACATACAATTTTTGTATAGTGGCTTCAGATGTGGATAAGTTTTTCGAACACTTTCGTTTGTTTTACTGGCGGCGCTGAATTTTGCGATGAAATGCAGCACATTTATTGCCGAGTGTCACCTTCCAGACTTTTCATACTGTTAATGTATACATCAGCAGTGAATTATTCTCCTCTTTCCTCAAATACACTACGGCGATAAACAATAACCATTCACTAAAGATTTTGCGTAAATTTCCACTCATAATAATTTAAATTGTGAAAATCTCACAATTAGCACCTAAACACACTATTCAGTAGCACAATTCTTTCGAAAGCGCGCCGTAGTAGTCAAAAGTGGGGTAGGCATCTTGCCAGGTGAAACTAGTCGATATTTCCGTGACGTCAAAAATTCGAAAAGTGGGGTAGGGTTTGGAAATACGCTGGCCGGACGGAGTTTCCGCGTGCGAGTTAACCATGAATTCTCCTCTCCCCGCCCGATCTATACTGGATGCTCCCAAGGTAGTCTTGTCTCACCTTTGCTCTTCAATATCTATATAAACGATATGCCTAAGGCGCCTAGTATCGATCTAGCTTTATGCAGACGATACGGTCATCTTAACATATCCACATCACCACAAGCACCTGGCCCCAGCCACCACCCAAAGCTCTAATTAAACACGACTTGTGATGCCATATAGTAACAAACATAGTCCTCCACTGCATTTTTGCGCACCAAAAGCTTGAGCCCAAGGCCATTTTAGCCCTAAAACGGGCGAAGCGATAGGTGACGATAGAATAATTTGTCACATTTGCGAAAAAAATTACAAAAATTAAAAGCAGCTTCAGAAACATATTGTCAATATACATGGTATTAGAAAAAAGGTACAATTTGATGTGCAGTCGATGACTGTTTAGCAATATTTTTTGTCATTAGATGAATATCGAAGTCATTTGTCAATAAACACTTTTCATAAGATATAAAAGTTAAGAAACAAAACAATAATACATAAGAAAAGCATGATAACTCCAAGTGACAAAGTCAAATAAACGATGTTATAAGTGCTTTAAAAATATCTTACCCCTTTATCTAATTTTTACCATAAATGAAGAGAAATCAATGCCTAGAATTAGAAAGTAAAAAATTAATCTGACTACGAACAATTTTGATTCCAAACAATCTCTGTTAAACAAACAATTAATAAATGAAAGAAAGGTTATTTAGTTAACAAACAATTCATTTTTATGAAGAAATAACTAGCTTTTACATTTATATCGCTTTTAAAAGCACGTTTTTGTAAATAAACCGCTAGTTCATTAAAACTGCGGCAGACAAGATTACTCTACACAGTAAGATTTAAGTGCTATTTGTTCGGCTGTCACCTTGATCACATCCGGAGAAGTAGACTTGCAGAAATTTAACATTGGTTGCCTATTGCAGCGTGCATAATTGTCAAGAAAAAGCTGGTTGTAGCCCCTCATTTCACAAATTAGTATTTCTACACATTTTTATTTTTTAAATTGAGATGGATTTTTTTAAAATTTAGCATATTTATCAAGTATAATTAACGTTCCAAATAATTATAAAGCTATTGCATGCTTTCAGGGCTGGATATTTTTTTAGCTTTTCCTATGCTGTAAGGAAATTTGTAAATATTTCTTTTAGAAAATAATATTTTAAATCTTAACTAATAGAAAATTTCAAACAAGCAATTCTCTCTTGCAATTTTTATGCTTTTTATTGGTGTAAATAAGTAAAAAATACTAAAATATTTTAAAAAATTTTTTGAAAGTTTAATTTAAAATTCTAAATTGTACTGCTTTTTTAAAATTATAGATGAGTATTGTAACAATTTTATTTCAATTATATTTCATAATACATCATAGTTGTTGGTTGTGCATTAGCACTGAAGGCGTAATGAGTACGTTTCCTCAAGCACAGAATTAAAGAATCATAAGTCAAAAGATTAACTACGAAATCTTTACATTATAAAATAGGATAATTTTGCTTAACTTAAGCATAACAAAAAGTAATAATGTTCAAGGACATTAAAATTGAAGCATTCAAAAGAATAACTTACATAGAATCATCATTAGTCCTAAATATCAGCAGGCTTACCTATTTTAGGCAATAAGAAAAAGAAGCAGGAATATACTTCGACATAGTACCTGAAAGAGAAGAAAGTACTACTGGATTAGACCTTTGGCCAGGTACAAGTAGCTAGGGTGAAAATCAAATATACTGCATTGCACACGAGCTTTACTTTCTGTCGCCAATATATACCTTGGCGCACGTTCGTTTCGTATGCCTTTCGAGTTTCATTATGCAAAATACCTAAATTTATGCTAACAATAGTGATAAAAACATTTAACTCCTTAAAAATTTTTATACATTTAATTCTAATATTAAAATTGTATTTAACCGTAATAATTAATTTTGCTTCTATTTCATAGTGATTATTTTTTAAATTTATTTTCAGTTCTGCATAATTTTTTTTATTTATTGTTAATTTAATTTATTAGCCCAAAGCGGCGGTAGCTTAGAAAGGCTGTTAGTTTCGAAGCGGCATTTTGCGCTGTTTTACTATAAATGTCCGTGTCTCCTTGCAAATTGTTGTTACCAAATATTATCGCTCTGTATTATATGTAAAGAAATTAAATAATGAAGAATCTGCAAGAATACATGTGTGTTTCTCGTACTGTGACAAAAATGTCGGTATCTAGAGCTTTCAGATTTTGAATTACGTAATCCTCCACCCGAATATGGGCGTCTGGACGGCCGAATTTCGAATTTGTTTTAATCTATTTCATATTTTGTAAAACTTTAACGAATTTTTGATTAACAAACTCAACGAGTTCAAAGCGAGCAATGGTAACGATGTACGGAAAATAACATTTTTATATCCAGCGCCGACATTCTATAAAGATATGCTGTTTTCAAATATTTTGTGATATTGCTGTTGAATTGAATTTTATGTTTTTTACGGGCGAAGAACATGATATTCAATAAATATAGGTAGCACACCAAACGTTAAAAAAGGTCCCATTTGGGCGTAATATAAAATATGAGTGCTTCTAGATTTTATTTTTTATCTTTTTTCCTCCTTCATTACACTCAGAAAATTTTATGCTCCGAATTTTATGAATTATTAAAATAAATTATCCACTTTAATATTAATAATTTAATGATCATATAATCAAATGAACGATCATTTTGTAATGTTATTATAGTTTGGAAAATGACTGCCTGAAATGTTCATTACATTAAAAAAAATTATCAGATCTTGTTTAATTTTACCTTATTTATTTCAAAGCATCATGTACTATCAATCTTATTTAATTTTACTTTATTTTACGCAAAATAAAGTTCATAAATTTAGTGCTTAGAGTTTTTACCGTTTTACCAAAGTAAAGATGTTTGTACAAGAATTATGTGTGAAAAAATTGCGCAAAATGCAGTAAAAAGTGCTTTAATCAGATAAATTATATCCTATTTGGAAAAAACTGCGGCTTTCATAATCTCATCACTATACAACGTATCACATTTAATAATTAAAAAGAGTTATGTGATACAAACTCCGTAGGTTTCAGTGTTAAAGTAAACCAGATCGTCCCTACTCTTTCTTGACGACATGTCGGTGACGCACGCCCCGCCTATCTCTCCATGAATCCATGAATCTTTCATGGTTCCATGAATCTTTCCAGCCTGACGTCATAAACGGCAACCAGTAAGAATAGGGGGAATGGCTGGGGCCAGGCGCTTGTTATCCACTGTGGCTTGGCTAACCATCCGACGTCGGATGAGTAGACACTTTCTAAAAGCAGACTATTTCAAGATCGATTCATCGATACAACATTAAGACAGTAAAATAGGGAAAGGCAGCAAGGTGAAGCGTAGAACATTATTGACAGGATGGCGACTGTTGCATGTAGAGCACTTGCGAAATCAGCCAGTAACCATTATAATCACCTAGTTTCAAAAGTAAGAATCTTCAGATGTAAACAATGTATAGTCTGACTTGTAAGAAGTATTATTATTCTAATGCATATACGTGTATAATAAGAATACTTAAGATTAGATCAGTGCAGTGCGATTTAGGGCGTTTTAAATATTAATACTTTAAAAATATAATTACCTTTTTTTAATTCAGCTTTTCTCCCAAGTCTTCATGAGCACTCATGAAGTATTGCAGTGTAACATATGCTTAGAATTTTTCAAGGAAAATAGGCCTTTAAATATTTTTTGTCATTATACTCGGATGTCGCCAAATTTGGCTATGTAATTACAGTTTAAGCCAACTTAAAAAAGCTCCGTATGTGAGTTTCAGACGCGAATTAAAGCATGCTACAAGATTGTAGTTAATTTGCGAGATGAGACGTGCAGAATTGCTTGCCCAGTTATTTGGGACGTTATGCTTGTCGCTTTTTACAAGAGTAAAAAAAATTGGATGGTTTAATCCTAGTATCCGGTGCACACGGGATTTGGCGACTGTATGATGAGCAATAAAAACGAGACATTACGATGAGTAGTAAACGGCTCATTCAAAGAATATATATATACATAGTATATACTATATATATATACATAGTATACTATGTATATAGTAATAGTATATAGTGTATATATAGATGTTTTTTGGCTCATTTTTAGTGTTGGCGATAATTTTCAAAATCGCGCCAAGGCTGCACCGTATACTAGGATTTTACCAAATTTTGGATTTTTGTCAATTTCCTTTGACTTTTTAAGTGAAAATACATTGATATGTACATGGACAAAGTCAAGGGAGTGCGTAATGCCGAATTCGTGCAATTCTGTGATTTTTTTTTTTTTTAAAGGGAAAATAGGCCGAATGGTAAAGTTGCTGATAACTGGTAGTTCGGTCTGAGGTCCGAATCCCGCAAACGGGCTGGCTGCGTGGGCGTTTTACATAGTTTTCTCCATGTGTAACAGGTATACAAGCCAGTTTCCCTTAGAAAGTCTTCGACGAAGGCATCCCTCCCCTAAGGCAGATAGCCCTAGTGTGCTTTGCCATATTTAAATAAACCAAACCAATAAGTGAAAATAGGTTGATGTGCACATGGATACCAAGTTTGTTCAGTTCTTAAATATGCGCCAAGCAGTGGGTAATGGGCAATTCTGCACTTCACCCATGCATTACATATTGGGAGATTAGTAATTTGGACGACTAACCATGGCGACTGCTGCGATAAGGAAATACCATGAATTGTTTAACTTCTTACTAGAGATAACTGCATGTATTCAGAGCCAGCATTATAATGCGAGACAGAATTATGTGAGCTATAAAAAACTTTTATTGATAATGAACATTATTAAACTTGTATTATTTTAAATAATAATGAATGAAACAGAATTTTTGAAATTTCATAAATTGTTCCATGTAGTTGTCTGCATCTTAATCTGCATGATACTTGTCATAGTTGTATATGATTTCTTGCCACCTAGAGAACATCTCTTGATGATAATTTTCTCATATATGATGCTTCGGTTAGAGTAGACTGAAGGATACCCCTTGTATTATTGTGAAGTTGTAGTTTCATTTATTTCCAAGTTGTAGTTTCATTTATTGCCAGGTTGTTGTTTCATTTATGGTAACCTGGGTAGTTGAATGCTCCGTAAGTATACTTTTACCTATAATTGGGTGCTTCTTTGACCTTTTTAAGTGAAAATATATCGATGTGTACATGGGCGAAATCAAGGGAGTGCGCAATGCCAGGTTTGTGCAATTTTCTGATTTTTTTTTTAAGTGAAAATAGGTCGACATGTACATGGATACCTAGTTTGTGCAATTCTTTGACTTGTTATTTTGTCTTTGTGTAGCGGCGAATTTTAACGCTGAAATCGTTGCTCCACAAAGCCAAAATAGCAAGTCAAAGAACTGCACAAACTCAGTATCCATGTACCGCCAAAAATCGTCAGTTTTCGTCTAGGCGTACCTACCCGTATATATACTTTTACCAATGCTTCAGATTTAAATTCTAGTGTAAAAAAAAAAAAAAAAATATTTTTGGCCTCTGTATCTTGGCAGAGACTAGAATTTTGAGGTACGAGACCCAGTGGTAAGTTATAAAAATCCTCGAGTGTTGTGATTTGATCTGCAGGGTGGCTGGGCTATCCATCTGCCAGGAAGTTGGGAGTGTAAGAGAAAAAATGCTATTGATTTCACACAAAAATTAGTGGAATACTGCATCTTGCTGAATAATTCTGGCATATGGACTGGTTGCATAGATCATTTTTATAGCCTCATATATAAAGTTCTCCAAAAATTCCTAAATTATTACTGCTAGTGTTCTGCAAAAAGTCCTTACTTTCCATCCTGGTTTATGGTCACACAAAGGAATTCATATACCTGCAATACTATAACTAACTGCAGATTGCCGGATCAAAGTTTGACACACTTCGAGCTAATCAATCGTCAGCATACAGCGACACTTCGCGTGTATACGAGCCAGTTTCCCTTAGAAAGTCCTCCACAAAGGCATCCCTCCCCTTAGGTAAATAGCTCTTGAGGCTTTGCCGTAATTAAATAACCTAACAGCGACACTTGGACCATTAAAAAATTGTGGCAATAAATATATATCCAGTAATAGTGTTGGCCCCAGAGATTATATAGCCACACTGAGTAGCAGCATTTGTAGAATTTAAAGAAGCAACATACAGCAAAATTTTTAGAATTTGGAAGAGACTCTGGAGCCAGAATTTAATGGCAATAAAATTTTTGAATTTAGGATTCATACATATTGCACCAGGTGGCAAAATGCGTAGTGCTGGTCTTGCAGAGTTCTCATTTCTGGTTACAATGTATTCCAGAAACATAAAAGTTCCATAAACTCCTGTTGGGGTACAAGACATATTTACTCTTAGAATGCTTATTTAATGTTAATAGTAAGTTAATGTCAATTCTAATCTATGTTTTGAGAGTTTGCATCCCATATACAAATGTGTTTACTTTTTTGTATAAATGAAACGTAACTTTTGTGACTGAAGCACATGCTTGGTATGACTGCATTATTCTTGACATGGAACGTAATGACTCGGAAATAAATGAAACGTGCCATTTTTTTTGTTTGTTTGTCTGTTTCATGTAATAGTCTTGTGTAATTCAAATCTTTTTGCAGGTTTTTTAGTAATAACTACTAAATTTTGTTCATATACATGTTGGATTGGTGACTTAATTTTGTAATGTTTTAAATCAAATATATTTTGTGTAATAGTCTTATGTAATTCTAATCTTTTTGTAGGTTTTTTAGTAATAACTACCAAAGTTTATTCATATACATGTGGGATTGATGACTTAATTTTGTAATGTTTTAAATCAAATATATCTTCACAAAAATATTTAGGAATTGCTCGTGTCATTTTAATTCACTCTGTATGTACTATAAATAACACATATACATAAAACAGGGTTCGTACGGTCCTTGAGAGTCCTTAAGTTTTTTGGATTCGGTTTTTGGTCCTTAATTTCGGCCACAATCGGTAGAAGGTCCTTAATTTTAATCATCGGAAATTTCTGTCTGCTTTTACGACTGCCATTTTGAGTGTGAATTAGCACTTAGCAGGAATATTTTTGGCGATTCATTGATAAATATGGGTATTTTTTTAACGAGTAATAGGTTATAATTTGTTCCTATGTGGGATACTCGAGTTTCTGAGCAAGAAGTGAAACATAAGCATTTCGAAATTATTTTATTTTTTGTAATGAAGAGCTCTCAAACAACTTTTCGCTTTTGAGGATGTGAATTCTTTTATGAAACGGCTAAATTTGGCGACTTATCAACATTTGGTGATTTTAAGATCGGTTTCTATAGAAAATTTTTAATTCTGAGATCAGTAAATTTTTTGACGAGTTTTTTAGAACATTCTAACATTAATAAATTTAATTAAAATAATGGTAATATATTATTGTAGTTATATTTCAGAAATAACATTTAAAATAAAGCATTTTTATTTTTCACTATCATATTATAAAGTTCCATTTTGGCCTCATATTATACAATGTTTTTGAATCTGAAAAATAAGCTAGGTATAATGTTATAAAGCACAATTTACGAAACAGTTTTTATCAAAAGCAAAATAGCTATGTAATTAATTAAAAATGTCTTTTTAATTTTTTCATGGTAAGAGTTTTTCCCATTTCTCAGAATGTTCAGAATTCTCAAAATATGCATCAGCTTTCTCTATAAAATTAATTTCATACTCTTTTCACACGTTTTTTTTTTTCTTTTTCTTCCTTCAAAACATATGTGGGTTTTCGCTGTTACAGAATTGGTAGAGGTAATTTTTCTTTAGGATTTTAGATATTGCAGCTTGGAAAGTTTAAAATGATTTGAAGCCAAATTTATAGATCCACAATTCTAAAAGATTCCAGAAAAATGTTTCCATGGCAGTAACACACAATTTCTTACTTTTTGGAGAACATCTGGAAGAACAATGAAAATATAATACAGTACAAAGTCTTTAATCCAGACATCTATAATCCGGAATGATCTCTAATCCGGGCCTCAAAGCTATGCTGCGCATGCGTATATGCATTTGCACATGTGCATAATACCTTTAATCGTGTGCATAATACGCTTACACATGCACATTTAATGTATAACAGATGGTATAAGCTAGGCTAAAATTATCAAATTATCTATTTCAGTTAATGTTGCAGATTGCGCTGTTCCTTAATCTTCTAATTGGATCCGGCTTATTATTTTTTGCAGACTGTTTTGTAAAAAGTAAGCTTGAACTTTTGATTATGTCAAAAAGAGTTTCCAATTCTGGAGCTGCCAAAGGATCTACAAAGCGAAAGCATGTTTGGATGTCCATCAAACAAAAAGTGGAATTGCTGCAAAAATGGGATAAAGGCATGAAGAAAGTGACAGAGAGGTTAGTGAAAACGAAAAAATTTTGATTGACAAGTTAGTCGGTATTCTCGGCACAGCAATTACAGGACTTGAACAGCGGAACTTTGTTACTGAACAAGAAATTATGTCTGTTTATAGAATTAACCCGGCGTTACTCGCGCTAATTGTACGTACGCAAGTGCTTGCGCCGAGCCTGGGAGGCCCGTTTATGGATTTATATTTTATGCAGGTCACGAAACACCCCATTAAGCATTTACTAACAACATAACTTAAGGCAATATTTAAAGCTCTAATTTTATTCAATATATGTATAGAATTTTTTTAAAAAAACTTACCAAGTTTTATATACAATTGGTACATGTTAAAACAGAATGATCTCCACAGACATTTCTTTCACATTTTGTACAACTTATCTTATATTTTCGGTCCTTTGAACTTGGGCAAATATAGCACCTTTTTCTCTCAATTACTTTCTGTTTTTTAGCAGTAGGTTCTTTGCTCTTGGAAGATAGTTTTTCTTGCAAATGTCGAGGGAGACATGGTACAGTGCACCTCTCTGCTGTGTAGTCTTTCAGCAAACCTGTTGCAAGATCTCTCAAAAACTGACACCGCTTCCTGTGCTTTAAGGATGGATGTTTTGAGCATTGGAGTAATACTCAAGCATTGATTGCAGCAGTATTTAGCAGTGTAAAGAATAGAACCATCGACCATCTTTTGCTGATTCTTGTAGTTCAATACGCAGCTGACATTTGGTCCACCACATCAACAGCTCCTTTCGTCAAATTATAAAATGATATTATTTCAGGTTTTTTTGCCTCACTTGTTGTTTGGTCAACAGCGTTTCGTTATAAATTATAGATAAGAGCTTAACAATTTTTTTTTTTTTTAAGAACATATGACACTAAAGTCATGTCTTTCTGGAATGCAAACAAGGATGAATGCACCTTACGATTATTATTGTTCACTAACTCTTTTGGTATTTCCCTCTTGTTCTTTCTTATGGTGCGTACTAGAGTAATGTTTTTCTGAACGAGATATTTTGCAAGTTCATAACTAGTATACCAGTTGTCGACTGTTACACTTCTCCTGGAATTTAACTTTTCTGTTAACCTTTTGATGACTTCAACTGATGAATTATTTACATGATACGGGTCTTGGGACTGAGTACCTGCATAAGCTTCTAAATTACATGTAAAGGAAGTTTTTACATCAAGAAGAGCAAAAATCTTTATTCCATACCTAGCTGGCTTTTTTGGAATGTACTGTCGAAATGAACAGCGTCCTCTAAATGGTTCGAGTTTTTCGTCAGTAACATATGATCCAGCTTTGTAAAACTCCTGACAATTATGCACAAATGAGCCAAATACATACCTTGGGGCAAGTCAATTTCTTTTCTCATTTGCCTTTTGCCAATTTCTTTTCTCATTTGCCTGTTTCTGACATCGTCAAATCTTATGCGTCTCATAAGAAACAAAAACGATTATGAGACATGGTCCTATGAAATATTTTTATTCCCATTCCATCAGTGCGCCATAAATCTCTCACATGCACATGTGATGATTTATGTATACCATATAAATATAATAATCCAATAACAGCTTTAATTTTGGAGAGTTTTGTTTTTTTAGCATGCGCGTAAGACCTTTACGGCTGCACATATGCGTGTGTGCATGCGCATAATATGTTTACGCATGTGCATTTAATGTATGACGGACGGTATAAGCTAACATGATCTAATTATCTATTTCAGTTAATATTGCAGATTCCGTTGTTCCCTAATCTTCGAATTGGATCCGGCTTATAATTTTTTGCAGACTGTTAGAGCAATTTTATAAAAGTAAGCTTGAACTTTCGATTATGTCAAATAGAATTTCTGATGCTAGAGCTCCCAAAGGATCTACAAAGCGAAAGTATGTTTTGATGTCCATCAAACAAAAAGTAGAATTGCTGCAAAAAATGGATATAGGCATATCCTTTGTTTCTCTAACCATTCCAAAATCTGTTTATCAATTTCACGCTGCTCTGCGGCGGGGAAGGGAGAAACGCCGTGGCGTGCAATGAATTATAAGTTGATCTGTCAGCACTATTCTTATCTTTCAGGGCAGATTTTTTTTATTTGGCTTATAATTCCTTACTAAATGCAGTATTTCATCTCGATGTACTCCATCTTTGATATGATTTAAATCAAATTCCTTGTTATTATAATTCGCTTCTGATCGTGAAGAAAGTGACACAGAGGTTATTGAAAACGAAAAAATTTCAATTGACAAATTAGTCGGTATTCTCGACACAGCAATTATAGGACTTGAACAGTGGAACTTTGTAATTGAACAAGAAATTATGTTTGTTTGTAGAATTAAAGAGAAAATATTATCACATGAAACAAAGGAACTTAAACAACTTACATTGAAAGAAATGTTGGTACTTACGTATTAACGCAACCAGGCCAAAATTCGCATAAATCGCCAAATTTGGCAACCCTACGTGTTATACGTAGTTTTGTAAAAAGAATTATTTTTGTAAAAAGAAAAAATAACACTGGGCGTGCGCTACCACAGCAATGAGTTTTCGGCGGAATTTGCCGAGAAAAGAAAGAGACTTTTTTGGTTACTGAACCTAACAGAAACGCTGTTTCCCTCATGCAAAAATTTGCGAAAATATCAAGGAAGGAAGCATTTATTCGGATTCCTGGAAAGGATACAATACAAGTGAGTTCGAAAATGCTGGATTTCTGCATGGAACTGTTAATCACAAATATAACTTTGTGGATCCCAACACGGGTGTTCACACACAACATGTAGAGCGCATGTGGGGCTCAGCCAAATGGTGCAACAAAAAACAGAGAGGAACAGCCCGTCATCATCTTGACTCGTACCTTATGGAATTTATATGGCGCCAAGCTCAAGCTGTTAATGGCGAAGACGGTTTTCAATCAGTGCTAAAAGCAATAGCCAAAAGATTTCCGCCGAAAAAATAATTCTGCAACTTATTCAAATTCGAAACCGGAAGGGTTTAATTTCTATTTTATATTTTAAGCCAAAATAATATAAAAAACTGTATTAAAAATTATCTGTAATTAATAAATGTACATTTTCTTTCTATTCATACTTTTTTACTCAAACTTACAAATCGTGCCAACCTGGTTGCAATAATACGTAAGTACCAAAATGTTGAAGTAAACAAATAAATATTAAGCTTTTTTTTGTAAATTTTGATACACTTTAGATCATAATTGTTCTTTATTTCATAAATTATGGTTCCATATTTTTAATTTTATAATTTCTGCATGCCATCTTACCAGATTTAAACTGATGATCTATAATCCGGAATCACCGAAGTCCCAACGTGTCCGGATGAACGACTTTTGACTGTATATATTTGTACAGGTGACAATCGTATTCAAGATCATCCAGTAAAAAACTCCAAGACTCAAGAGGAGAAGTTACGTTTTTTGCCCTTCTAACATTTCCAGGCAACTTTGAAATGATATTTCGTGATAAAGTTCGAACATTTTGACGAAATTTTGTTTTCTTCCAAATTGATTTCCATCTTTTCCAATTCAGTTGACAAAACAATCAACTGAATTAGAATCAGTAGCATCCTCTTCATCAGACTCGATTTATTCTTCAGACAACTTATTATGCTGACTAAAACTTTCATCGCAATCAGAGAATAAATCATCACCTTTGATAGATTCGTCATCAGTCAATACTTCATCTAGCAAAGTACGTAGTCATTCCACTTCTTCATAATATGTTAATCTGCGAGCCATGTTATGCTAGGAACTCAGTGCATTTCAAGCTCGAAATTAGAAACACGTTTACTTGTGCCTGGCCTAAGCGACCCGAAAAATGGCTTTTTGTCCGAACAGAATAAAAGAAAATTCCGGAAACGCGTCCTTTGTGTCAAAGGTAACCTTTTACTCAGCTAGACCGGGTGTGCTTCCTTTCAGTATTAAGGGGTAGGGTTTACATAGCTTTAACAAACTGATCAGGCCTCGGAAGCCTGGCGCGAGCAACGCCAGGTTAAAGAGAAAGTATTAGCACATAAAACGAAGCAACTTAAACAACTTGCATTGAAAGAAATGTTTAATAAAATAAATAAATGTTAAAGTTTTTTTTTTTTTTTTTTTTTTGTAAATTTTGATACCCTTTAGATCATAATTGCTCTTTATTTCATAAATTACAGTTTCATATTTTAAATTTTATAATTTCTGCATGCCATCTTACCAGATTTAAATTGATGATCTATAATCCAGAAAAACCCTTAATCCGGAATTGCCAAAGTCCCGACGAGTCTGGATTAAAGACTTTGTACTGTAGTTGAATGTTTTGCTTATGATACTAGAATCGCTTTCTTAACATTTTTATCTTCCCTTTATTCTTTCTACTTTTCATTATACACAAGCATGGAAAATATCAAAAATGCTTCTAATCTTATCATATGGGCAGGCATTATAGAAAGGAATTTTTTATTAATAAAGAAATTGAAAACTGACAATTCAAAAGATTCATCTAATATGTCTTAATGCATCATACACATTGCTGGCGCTAAGCATTTTCCCACCTGACGCAGTCTCTGTGGATCCTAAATTCTGCTGCTTGGTGCCTTTCTAAATTCTGCTTCCAATGCCTGCTCTAAATTCTAAAAGTTTTGCCTTTTCTAGATTTTGTTGCTCGGTGCGTCACTAAATTCTAATAATTATGACACACCAGCTCTGTGACCGGACCTTACCATATGTATTTCAAATTTCTTCTGAATGTTCGTATTACTAAAGAAATAAAATTAGCAGCTTTTCCATACATTCTAAATGCATTTAGTTTTTTAGAATAACAGAAATCTTTAATTAAATCAAAAAGTTTTAAAGTGAAAAGGAAACATGTTGAAGAAAGGAACTAAATATGTGAAGAAAAAGAAAATTATTCTTCAAAGATATATACAGTTATTATTATGTAAATGACCCAGCTGTTTACATTTTCAACCTTTACTATAATTTCCCATTTCTATTTCCCCGCGAGAATGCGAATCACTTAGACAGTTTTAAACTGAGGTTTTTGGAATGTAAGACAAGTGTGTGTTTCTGACCTCCTCTTGCTCCCTGCATTAGTTCCTGTCAGCTCTGATAATTTGTAATTATTAGTCTTTCCATTACCGCTGCCGACATTTCAGTTCTTTGACCACTAGTCCATATTTTTAGTTTGAATTTCACTTGTCTTGTTTAATTACATCACCATGAGTTGTAATTGATTTTATTAGAGTAAGAACATGCCTTTATGTTCTAAGTTCCTTTTAAATAAGAAACTTATTTAAACCTCTGATTTGAAGTTACTTTCAGACATTATGATAATTTGTTTCACGTCTGTCCGGGGGGGGGGGGGTGGCATTGGACTATTTAACTTTTACCAGATCAAGTAAACCCTGATAGTAGACTCTCATTGTGGAGAGGTTGCCAGTTAGGAGATAAAACATGCAGAACCTAATGAGAACATTGTTTTGCCTATTGAGATAAATTTTTAATTGTTAGAAAAGATGCTTAAGGAGAAGGAAATCAATATAAAGTAGCCAAAATATCTAGGCAGGTCTTCAAATTAGAAAGACGCATAATTATTTTGTTTTGTAGCTTTTAATGTGTAATTATCCTAATAATTTTTAAAAATCAGTGTCATAAATTGTATATATTTTAAACTGTGAAATTTCATTAGGTAGTGATATTAATAGGGTGTTTTTAACAAAGACGTATTGTTAAAAAATAAATTTAATTTAATAGTAGCCATGCAAATACATAATGGCTAAGGTTATCTAATACCTAATTTAATTACTTATAACTAAGTGCTTACCTTTAAAAATTATCTCTGAATATTAAAGCGAGTTATTGCCTTTCATTAACCTTTATCATGGCCACAAGATAAAACGCAAAAATATAAAAATTCATGTAAAACTTATTCTTCGTATCTAGTGCGGCTTAAAATAATGCAAAACAACTTATCACCTCTACTGCTGTAGAGAGTATTTAGTGGCTTAATAGATACTTAAAGTATATTAACTGAGTTACAACCCCTGGAAGTCTATACGAAGCTACGACATTAACCGTGTCAGACAGAGCTCAGCTAAATTTCAAAACTTGTTTAACTGTGCCTACATCAGGTATTTCAGGTTTGTTCTGATCAGCAGGTCTCTCTCTAGGCAAGCAGGAGTGTTGATAACAGCCAGTCGTTTGGTATGAATTATGCTGATTGTGATTTTACTGCTCATTTTAACCTATGTTGCTTGACATAAAATCTACTTACTTTTTACTAAACCTCTAGACTGAGCAAGTATGTGACAAAATGAGACAGTAAAACGTAACTAATATGTCACTTACCTTCTTTCAAATATGTCCAGTTATTATAAGTGTAAAATATTTAATGCTACTTGATAAATTTCATAATATTTATTTTATTCCCAAATGTATTAATAATTATGTTAATTGAGTTATGTTTAATAATAATGCATCCTACTTAGGGATCTCTTTTATTTTTAGGATGGTATTAAAAAGTGAAGTTCAGGTATAGATATAATATTTTTAATTGAATTAATTCAGTTCCCATTTGCTCATAGGTCCTCAATGTTTTTCATTAATGGTCCTTAAAAGTACTTAATTTCAGTGTGCAGAAATGTGTACGAACCCTGTAAAAACAAAATATGGAACTATTTAATACAAGTTTTATCAAAATTTAATAGAAAAAAAAAAAAAAAAAAAAAAAAACTAAAATGCTTGTTGATGTATTTTTGTTTACCAAAAAGAAAAGAGCAAAATAAGTATATAAAATAATTTCATCAATAATTTTAGCCTGATTTTGAGTTATGGTAGCACAATGACTGTGTTTTTGTATATGCACCATGTGTAAAATAAGTATGAATAAAAAATATTTGCAGACAAAAGGATTGCATTACATCCTAGCAAGCTGCTTAAGAATTGGAAGGCATGTGATTTTTTAGTAAAATACCACGTGCTTGGAAATAATAAGTTGCTGTAGGTACTTGTTTTAATTGGTCGTAAGTTGATGTTGAAATACAAGTAAAAAAAAGCCATTCCCATCCTTGCTTAGTCCTCCTCCCGTACACACAAAAGAGAGTATTAATGAGGAGAGAAAAAGAAGTAAAAATATATCTTTCTAAGTGAATCAAAATATCCTGTACGGTTACTAGAGTAATTACGAGAAATCAAAATCTGATGTCATTACTTGTAGGTGTTAGCTAAAAACCAAAGTATATTTTTCATACCTGTATTCATTTTTCTGAATATATATTTTCTGAATAGTGTATAATAAGTTTATATATATTAAGTTTATATATCCTCTGAATGATTCTGAGTGGAAAAATATGTAAAACAGGCTTCTGGAATAATGTGCTAGTGTGTGAACAGCTTCTTTTTTCAGTGTCAAAATCTGTTAATTACAGTTTTTCACTAAGTATTCTAAAACAAGTACTCTTTGATGGTGTGCATACATGTGAACAAAAAGAAGAGAGCTTTTGGATTAAAAAACAGATGTGAAGATTATGTAGATACAAAAAGGTACACAAAAGAGTGCAACATTCCTAGTTCTGTCAGAAGAATATGTACAAAACTCAGAATCCTGGTAACTTGCAAAAAATTACTTTAGATAATTTTTTGCAAGGATGAAATTTGTGCTTGAAATGCAGACTTTGGCCTGATGCACTTAGTTGCTTCAAAATATTGCATAATGACATATTAATGAAAGAATTCATTTTAAAAGAAGATCTGTTAAATAAATAATACTGCATAATCTTGTAAATATATATATATATAAATGTATTGTATTTCTTTTTCAGATAAAAGGCAGTATCTTGTATAATTATGTTCCTCAACGAAATCTGAATCTCCATGAGCATATTAGTTTAGGATTACTAGCAAGTGCTGGAGTAAAAGTTCCTAAATTTGGTGTGGCCAGAACTCCAGATGAAGCTGAAGAAGCTGCAGAAAAACTGGGTACATAATATTATGTAGTTTCTCACCTTGAAATTATTTTTTTAGTATGTTAAGTTCTTTATAAATAAGTGAGAGAAGAAAACATTTTCGTGCATTGCACAGACTGTGCCATTAGCTCCTTTTAATATTTTTTCCCCCTTGAAATTAATCTTGTGGAAGTAAATGATGAAAAGTTTTACAGTCAAAAGTCTTTAATCCAGACCCATCGGGACTTCGGCGATTCCGGATTATCCGGATTATAGATCATCAGTTTAATTCTGGTAAGATGGCATGCAGAAATTATAAAATTAAAAATATTAAACCATAATTTATGAAATAAAGAGCAATTATGATCTAAAGGGTATCAAAATTTACAAAAAAAAAAAAAAAAAAAAAAAAAAAAACTTTATATTTATTTGTTTACTTTATTAAACATTTCTTTCAATGTGCACATGCGTGAAGCATACATTACGCATAGTCGAAATTAGAAAATTGCAACCAGAAAAATATTTGATGTGTACTCGTGATATTTATAATGACCAGGAATTTGATTTAAATCATATCAAAGACGGAATACATCGAGATGAAATACTACATTTAGTTAGGAATTATAAGCCAAATAAAAAAAAAAAAATCTGCCCTGAAAGAATAGTGCTAACACATCAACTTCCAATTCATTGTGGTGTTTCCCCCTCCCCCACCATAGAGCAGCTTGAAATTGATAAACAGATTTCGGAATGGTTAGAGAAACAAAGGATATGCCTTTATCCATTTTTTTCAGCAATTCCACTTTTTGTTTGATGGACATCTAAACATACTTTCACTTTCTAAATCCTTTGGCAGCTCCAGCATTGGAAATTCTATTCGACATAATCGAAAGTTCAAGCTTACTTTTATAAAATTGCTCTAACAGTCTGCAAAAAATAATAAACCGGATCAAATTCGAAGATTAAGGAACTATGCAATCTGCAACATTAACTGAAATAGATAATTAGATAATTTTAGCTTAGCTTATACCGTTCGTTATACATTAAACGCGCATGCGTAAACGTATTATGCGCATGCACACACATACATGTGCATGCGTACAAGTATTATGAGCATGTGTGAACGCATTATGCGTTGACGCATGCGCAGAAAGTTTGTAGCTTTGAGGTCTGAAATTATCAAAATTTAGCAATTCCTGATTTTGGGAATTTACATCATCATTTTAAATCTATTAAGGTGAAATGTAGAAATTATGAAATTAAAAATATAATTTTTTTCCCTTGATAATACTCCCTCTTTAATTTTCTAGATAGACATAATTTGCTCAACTAAAATGTCCCATTGTTCAAGTCCTGTAATTGTGGTGGTGGAGAACTGCCTCTAAACTGTCAGTCAAAATCTTTCCATTTCCAAAACCCTCTTTGTCACTTGCTTCACTAGCAATATTTTCTGAATTTAAAACCAACTACAAATTTTGCTGTCTGTTAGTTGATTGATTGAGACATTGTTATTACAATGGAAAACTTTGTTATATCATCTTCATTTATTATCATTGCTCCGCATTTTATCATAAATTTTGTCTTTTGCCTATGATATCTAGAAACCTTCAAGTTCAATACTGTTATTATCATCATAAACTATGGTAGCTTGTTATAAGTATTTTTAAAAATATCAGCAGCCCTGTCCTCTCATGGCCTTGTGATGCTATATACAGCTGATTTTATGTTAAAATATTTCAAAACTTCTTGAATGGTTTCCTTTGTTCAGAAAATTTAGCATAGATTTTGAAAAGGCTATTTTTTAAAAAGGCTGTTTTATGTTTGCATTTCAGCATGTACAACACTTCTATAACCGTTGGCTAAATGATGGAAAGAGTAAGAAGGAGATGTTATCTTTTGCTAAGTGAGAAACATAACCAGCAGTCATTCGGGCATAAAACGTGGTTCCACAATGACGAGTCCCCCACTTGTTTTGTTAATGACATTTCTTCAACACATTTATATGTGGCATGATGAATGAAGCATGGCAGTCTCATTTGTTTGCCTATACATGTCATCCTGACTTATTTTGACTTGATTACTTTTTCTGGGGAAGGGGGGGACCTGAAAGTTCTGGTGTAAAAAAATCCCATAGATAGGGCTGAGAATCTTGTTGCATACATCTCTGTAGGGCCATCCGAGATATATCTGGAATCTTCCAGAATGTCCATGATGCCATATACCAGCTCTTGGATGCAGTTTTGAAACAATTTCTATGACCTCAGTGTATTTTTTAAATGTGTGTATTGTGTATGTTCACTTATATGTTGCTCTTTCATTTGTCATATTCTGTGCTCAATAGCAAGCGATGATGGCATTTCTGATCTTGCATAGATATATAGTTAAGTAATTTCACATGGATTATGGCAATGCACACAAGGCCTACCTTCCTAAGGGAAAGGATGCCTTCATGGGGAAATTCTTATATTTGTGTTATTCAACAAAAAAACATGAAAAATTCCATGCAGCCTGCCCATTCACCAGAATTCGAATCCATCCCAAACTAGCAGTGTTCAGCAATCTTACTGCTCTCCCACTGGGGGGCGGGAGTGAACTACATGATTATGCTTCATTTTCGACCAACATACCTCTCCCAGAAGTTTGTACATGCCATATTTAAACATCCTGCATAAGAATCACGTGATGGATTAATTCTGAAATGGGGAGGGTACAGATTTATTATACGCATGTTATTATTTTTAGGTCGTAAAGGAGAAATAACAAAATTAAATAGGGGATGTAAGGAGCTGTTACAAATAAAAATGAAAATTTTATTTTGCATAATTTTTTCTTTCATATGTATATTACATAGTATAACCTCAACAAAATTTATAAGGGATGTAACCATCTCTGACCTCTGAGATGTAGATATTTTGTTATGTAGTGACATTCTTTGCCCTTAATTTTAAGTTGTTAAGTATATCAGAGGGCAATAAATACCATTTCTCTAGTAAGGCAGTTTCCTAGCTCTTTCAAATTATTTGGAGAAGTAAACTAACAGAGAAAGCATATGCCTAATGATAACTTGAAGGTCCTTAATGATGTTGAGGATGGATGAACATAGTGGACACTCTATGTGAAGAATTCCTTCACTCTCATGATATTCATCCACCATGTTCGCTTTATGTGAAACATGTATTAACTTACGGGGGTTGGACAAAAATATGGAAACACCTTTAAAAAAACATGTTTCTTTGCTTAATATGGTGTAGGAAACCCGTTGGCATCCAAAACAGCTTGCAGTCTTCTCGGAATGGATAAATACAGTTCCTGTATGTTTGCCAAGGGAATATTATACCATTCTTCCTGCAAAATGGTGGCAAGTTCAGATAACGATGTTGGCGGTGGATAACGAGAACGCACTTTCCGTTCCAATGTAGACCACAAAGGTTCGATAATATTCAGGTCTGGTGACTGTGGTGGCCAGGGGAGATGGGACAACTCATCCTCGTGCTCAGAAAACCAGTCCTGGACAATGTGAGCTGTGTGAACAGGGGCTTTGTCGTCTTGGAAGACACCATCACCATCGGGGAACAAAGTTTGTACCATGGGATGAACTTGATCGGCCAAAATGTTCACATAAGTCTTGGCAGTCATGTGCCCTGACACAGTTATCATGGGGCTAGCAGAGAACCACGATATGGCTGCCCAAACCATAACAGAACCCCACCATGTTTCACTCTTGGCAACAAGCAGTCTGTATTATAGGCTTGAGATGGCGTTCTCCAGACATAAACTTGGCCAGAAGTGGGAAACAATGTGAAAGAAGACTCGTCAGACCATATTACTCGCTTCCACTGCTCTATAGTCCAGGCTTTATGACTTAAACACCACCTTTTCCTGTTACGGGCATTGGCATCACTGATGAGTGGCTTCTCAATTGCAGCACAGCCAGCAATTCCCTATTTATGAAGCTCCCTTCTAATTGTTTTGGTACTCACAGGGTTCGGTAACACAACATTCATTTCAGCAGTAACTGTGATTTAGCAGATGATGTTTTTCCACTTTTCAAATATGCGGAATAAATCTTCGATACAGTACCTCTTGAAACACTAAACACCTCGTCTACCTTGCTTACGGAAGCACCTACCATACGTGCTTCAACAATTTGCCCATGTTCGAAGTCTGTTAACTCTGACATAATGCAATGACAACTTCACATAACAGTACTCCGACAACAACTGAACTGTTTAGCACATTTACGAAGTTGTATATGTGGCGTCAGTAGTCAAAAATGCCAGCGCCACCTACATATTTCATTAAAATCAATCTTTCTTTTCAAACATGCATTTCACAAGGTGTTTCCATATTTTTGTCCATCCACTGTATATAAGAATAAATGTTAGACCAACTAATGTTGCATACAATCTCGCAGTGGTATCTAGGATTTCTTTTTGGTACTTCTGAGCCATGCTTCATATAAAGAAGTCAGTGGAATAGCTCAACTAAAGTTCAGTCTTGAAGGTGTAGTGTAACGTGAGACTACTTAATTTGTTCTGTATTCCTTTTCTCTCCAGATCTTTGCACATTTATTATCGGATTCCAGTGCAAGTCTTGACTTATCCACAAACAGATTGACCATTCATCTGCTTTCTGATGCACATGCTGACAATTCCTTATAAGTTATTCTGTTGTGGCTTTGAGGCTTAAAGGGATTGTAAACTTGCAATATTTGTGCATACACGTCTTTTCATATTTAATCACAGATATTCACCTTTCACTTGTAGCAACCATTATTCATGGAAATCAAACTTATTGTGCTTAGCCATCATCAAAAGGTGTTATATCACTTGGCTGACTAGGAAATGTGTCTTCAAACAACTTTTCTTTCTTTCTTTTTTTTTTTTTTTAAATTTTATCTTACACCAGAGCTTGATATGACTGCCATTAGTCTGTGATGGGCAGTCCAGTACATTTCAGGAACAGTAAAAAAAGTACAATAATTTTTGACAGCATTAATGATTGTTATTTCATCAAGTCCAGAACATGTGTCCAAATGTTGTCAGTATCACATAATGGGCAAGATAAAGAGTCTGCTAAACCAGATCTGTGTAGGTGTTTCATGAGATAATAATGTCCAGTTTTTAATCTAAAGTTAGCAACACCGTAAGGTCTAGGTAGGCGACAAGAAATGGGATTCTCCATTAAAGAACCCCAGATCTTTTCTTTCACAGAGTTCCCATTCTTCTCTCAAAGATGAGCTCTACATCTGGCTACAATGATTCTGTTAGAACTTTGATAGCAAATAAGAAGATTGGGTTGAGGGAGGACAGATCCAGCCTTGGCCAGAGTGTCGGCAAACTCATGCCCGTGATTCCATAATGACTTGGAATCCACTGCAGAGTAACACAGCGAACATTATTTATTAGAGAATTTATTACAAGGTGACAATTTAGAACAGACCCATTGTTTGAAAGTATGACTGAAGGAGTTTCTTTAATAGTGGCCTATGAATCAATTAATATCACTATGTTCTGATCATCTCTTTTACTGATTTCAGTCAAGGCCAGTTGGACAGCAGCCCTTTCAGCATCATAGTAGGTACAATTGCTTCAACAGCTTCACTAAAATTAGCCAAGAGTAAACCCCTGCACTAGCATTACTATTAGCACCTAAAGCAGAACCATCAGTGTGCACATGCCAGCAGTGCATTGTTGAAAATCTTTCTCCAGTAGTGACTTAAGTAGCCATCCTCATTTCTGTCTCAGTGTAGGACATTTACTGGTTGGCTGAATTAAGTCTAAATAAAATTTAAAATTTGCCGAGTTCAAATGTCTTAGAAACACACCAGTCTCAAGAAGTGGCTGGCTGTTAAAGGAAGGAATATATATGTACATATATATATATAAAAAATCAGACAGTTCATTTTTCACATGTAAAAAGGTATGTTGGGATTTTAACCTACGATTTGCAGAATAGTACATCTTCCAGAAATCACCACACTTCATCAATCTCCCAACCAACTTGAGAGCACTTATTTTCCTTCAATGAGTCAGAGGCTCAATATTTATTTGCAATTTGAATGGCCTGGATAGAAGTAGAAAATGCTCCACAGGTAAAGATTCTCAGGGCATTACTTTGAGTAGTTTCAACCTTGTTCTGTATTGACTCAGAAGCAGTTATCAGAAATTCACCACCATATTTGACAGCAGGCCTAATATAAAATTTATAAATGGTATAGATAGGGTTTGTATGGTCTTTAAGAGTCTTTAAAAGTCTTTAGGTTTTTTTTGGATTGATTTTTGGATCTTCTGAAACCCGGCCTAAATTCTCATAATGTAGCTATCAGACCGACATGATACAAAATACTTCCCCCCCCTTTGACTTTTTCCTAATGAGAAAAGTCATTAGAATTGTCATTTGTTTCCTCCATGGATGCATCTGGATGGATGCATCTCCATGGATCATCAGTAAAATTTACATGTTTGTCAGACACTGTTCCATAGTCTAGAATGGGTTGCTATATTTGCGTTTTTTTTCAATGTTTATTTTGATTTAACTTAAATTAACCTATATCCAATGTAGTATTTATTTTGAGCAAAATGTATGCAATGTTTGTATATCATTTACTATTTCTGATCAATTTCGGCAATAATTTGTGAATTTTATGACTTGTTTCACACTTTGTTCTCAACTTTGTTTATAATTCATATTTTCTTATTAGAAATTAGAAAACGAGAATAAAACTTTGCAAAATATAATAAATATGAACTAGCTTTGTAGGTCTGCAGGTTGGAATGTGATTTTTGATAATCTATTTTCATTAAAAAATAATAGTAATGAATAAATTAATGAAATAATAATAAATTCATTAATAATATTTATTACTACAGTCAAAAGTCGTTAATCTGGACTCGTCGGGACTTCGGCGATTCCGGATTATAGATCATCAGTTTAAATCTTGTAAAATGGCATGCAGAAATTCTAAAATTAAAAATATGAAACCGTAATTTATGAAATAACCCTGTATAGAGTAGATCGTGGTAGATGTAGATTAAAGTACCCCACTTTACACCAGTAAGCCTTTTAAGCAGTTTATTTCTGATGTTTGCTATACCCAGTATCCTGCTGGCTTGCTGTCCAACGTAGCCTGGAATCCAAAATAATTCCCTGGTAAGTAGCCTCTTGATTCCTGTGGAGTTGTTGTTCTCCATGAAATAACTCTATCACTTTAAGTTTAGTACTGAGGGTAAAAACTTCAAAGGTTGTCTTACTCATATTTACATTCATTTCATTATTTTTTGACCAAGTCAAAAGGATGCCAAGGGCAATGTTAAGTGAATCCTGGATAATATGGATGTCCTGTTCAGCAGACCACCAAACAAAGTCATCAGCAGAGAGAAGGGTCTGCATTCCAGTATTTTAATTCATAAGATAGGAAACAATATCATTGATCATGATGTTGAAGTGAATAGGACCAAACCTTGAGAAAGGCCTTGTTTTGTTTGTCTATAGGCAGAGACAACTGATCCAAATTTAGTTCTGCCAGCCTCTCAGAAATACAACAGAATTTCTCTTAATGATTGAGTCTGTTTACATGAGGCATTCAGTCAGTTTACACATTGCAGTAGTTAAGTGATATTGGATGAAAGCTAGTCAAAGCACATGAGTCTTTACCAGTTTTGAGAATAGGTATTATTTCTCCTTTATGCCACAGACTAGGAATACCTGTAATCCAAGTGAGGTTAATAAGTCTGAGTAAGACATTCATAAAATTTTTACCAAGTTTAATGAGAAACTCTGGCAGGATTCCATCCAGTCCTGTGCTCTTTCTGTGTGGCAGTTGCTTAATGCCTCATTTGAATTCCCATTCAGGAAAAGGAGAATTAAAAATGTTTCCCATTTCTTGATTATGGCAAATCTGTGGGCAGTTGAGAAGATCCCTTGTGATTTTAGCAAAAGGTTGATAACTCTAGCATAGTGAGTGAAGTGTCTGGTATGCAAATGTAGGAAAATAACACTTCTCTGACTCCAATGGAACCAATATTTTATTCCTTACAAAGTTATAGATTCTTATTCATAAGATTTATTTACATTTTACATGCACGTAGAATCATGTGACAGAAAACTGAAGTTTGTTTACTTCGTTCTTCGCGGAGACAAGAAGGTGTTGCCATTCCACTTTAACTAAATTTAATTAGAAACTTGACGGAACTGAAGCGACACTACACACCCCCTTCCTAGTGACAGTGATTATGGAAGATAGTCTTTAAAGTGACTGGGGAACTTCACATGTCTGCCGGTTCTAGTAGTCTTGGTTTTATGATGAGTTTCTGAATTTTCTTCAGTGTTCTTGAGTGCAGGTGTTTCCCTAAGTTCCACTTTCTTGGAATGGGAGTTTTGAAAAGGAATATCAGAATCTTGCACTAGGAAACATGGCTTTAGTCTGTCTATTGAAACTCTTTTAACTTTACCTTGGATTTCAATATCAAAGTACTTATTCTTTCTTGCTCTTACAGGATACGGTCCAAGATAGACAGGCTGTAGCGATGAATTATTAATGTTGTTGTATAGGAATACGTGAGAACAATTGGGAAGATGTTTAGAAACAAAGACTGTTCTATTTCCATGGGTGGTGGTAGAACTTGGCTTCATAGCTCTTATTATTTTCTGAAGGTTTTGAGAAAATTCAGACTGTTTCATACGAGGTACTGTTGAAAAGAATTCACCAGGTAATGCTAAAGTGGTTTCGTATACAAGTTCTGCGGATGAGCAACCTAAGTCTTCCTTGATGGCGGATCTTATGCCTAAAAGAACGAAAGGCAATGCTTCCAGCCATGATTTTGATTCGAGTAGTTGACATTTGAGACTTGCTTTTAAAGTTTGGTGTTGTCTTTCGATCAGGCCATTTGCCTGTGGATGGTACGCAGTTGTAGTGTTTGTATGAAAACCAAGATATTTTCCTAAAGCTTGAAAAAGTTGGCTATAAAATTGCCGACCTTGGTCAGATGTTATGCGATTCGGAATTCCAAAGCGTGAAAACCAAGTATAAATCAAAGCTTTAGCAATAGATTCTGCTGATTGATCTTCTAATGGTACCGCTTCGATCCATCGTGTATAATGATCGATGATGGTTAGAAGATATTTGAATCCTTTGCAAGGAGGTAGTGGACCCACCAGATCTATGTTTAAATGCTGGAATCTGTGTGGAGGTACTTTGAATTCTCCCAAAGATGACTGTGTATGTCTGTGAATTTTAGATCTTTGGCAAGATAAACATGCTCTAGTCCATAGTTGGCAGTCTTTATTGATATTGGGCCATATGAAACATCGTGTTATCAATTTTATCGATCTTATTCCAGGATGAGATAAATTATGGATTGAAGAAAATATTTTCTGCCGAAACTTTGCAGGAATGTATGGTTGATTATAATTTGTAGAAGTATCACAGTAAATTTTCTTGTCGCTGTCCGGTATAGGGATCTGCAGGACTTTTAAGTTTGGGTTGTTTTTTAGTATCTCCAAGTCGTCATCTTCTTGACAGTCTACTATAGTTTGTAAGTCTATTGCAGATGGTACAGAAATGGTGTCTATGCGAGAGAGAGAGCGTCAGCGACGGTATTTTCATGCCCTTTTATGAATCGGATATCAGTTGAGAACTGCCTAATATATGACAGTTGTCTAGCTTGTCGTGGCGAAGCTTTTTCCAAATTTTGTTGGAAGGCAAATGTTAGTGGTTTGTGATCCGTTTATATTGCAAAAGTTCGCCCTTCTAAGATGTATTTGAAATGTTTTACTGCTGCATAGATGGCTAAGAGTTCTCTGTCGTAGGCACTATATTTTTGTTGTGCTGATGTCAAATTTCGGGAAAAGAAACTCAAGGGTTGTTTTTCATTATTCACAATCTGATGTAAAACGGCTCCAATGGCAGTATCGGAAGCATCAGTTGTTAGCGATATTTCAGTTTTCGGATGGGTGAGTTAAGTTTGTGGCATGAATAAGTGCATCTTTTAAGATCTGGAAGGCATTTCTTGTTTCTGCCGTCCAGGTTATTTCTTTTCTGCAGTTCTTTTTAATACCACTGAGCAATGTTGTTAAAGGTTGATGCAATTTCGCACAATTTGGTATGAATCTGTGATAAAAATTCACCATACCTAAAAATCGTCTTAAACTAGTAAATGACTTTGAGTCTGGGAAATTTTTGATGGCATCAACTTTCGTTGAAAAATGTTTAAGTCCTTCAGCTGACACTTCGTATCCCAGGAATGCAAGTTTTGTTTGACCAAATTTACACTTTGCCGCATTAATACACAGGCCATATTCATTTAGTCTCTCGAGGACTGTTCGTAGATGTTTTCGGTGAGTTTCTTCATCTGGAGAGGCTATTAGAATGTCATCCAAATAGCAAAACACAAATTCTAGTCCATTCAACACACTGTTCATGAAACATTGGAACGTTTGGGCCACATTTCGTAGGCCGAACGTCATGAATGGGAACTCGAATAAGCCAAAGGGAGTGAGAATGGCCGTTTTCGGTATATCTTCTTCGCGAACTGGAATTTGTTGGTACGCTCTAATGAGGTCTATGGATGAGAAAACTCTTTTTCCAGCTAAAATGGAACAGCAATCTGTTAAAAATGGGAGAGGGTATCTATCAGGAATCGTGACGTTGTTTAATGCTCGATAGTCTCCACAAGGTCTCCAATCACCTGATTTCTTCATAGCAAGATGTAGTGGGCTCGACCAGTTACTTTTGGATGGCCTGCATAAACCCATTTGGAGCATAAATTCAAAAACTCCTTTTTAGTCGCTTTGAGTTTCTCAGCTGATAGTCTCCTGGCTTTAGCGAAAACTGGTGGACCTCTGGTTTCGATATAATGTTCAATGTTATGATTTTTAACTTTATTATTAACTACATTCAGTTTTAACAAATTCGGAAAATCGTTAATGATACGTTTATATGGATCATTTATGGCATTTAAAATTGGAATATTATTACTGTTATTTTGAAAATGAGGAGTTCCATTGGTTGTTAAGAATGTAGTACCATCAATCAACTTGCGATTTTTAGAATCTACCAAAAGGTTAAAATTTGCAAGAAAATCCATGCCTATTACCGGTTTGTTTACCTCCACAATTACAAAAGGCCATATGAATGATTGTCTGAGTCCAAGATCAAGCTTGAGTCATTTTTGGCCATATGTTTTAATTTTCGTACCATTTGCAGCAAAGAGTTTTAATTTTGAGATGTTTTTTTTATCTGCAGGCAAGGGAGGAATGACAGAAATTTCTGCCCCAGTATCTATTAAAAATTGGGTAGCCGATTCTTTGTCGCTGATGAAAAGACGACTCAGCTGCACCCCTTGTTCCTCCGTCGTCAATGAGAGACGGGGAGCTGGTTTTCCGGACTATTTGTCTGTGATGTTGATGAGTAGTTGCAGGGTTCTTTACACTTAAATGACTTATCACCGAATTTTTTATGATAGTAACAAATATCACTAGATCTGTTACCACTGTAACTCCTATCTCGTGATTTGTATCGGTTACGACAATAGGGACGACTGTGGCATTGCTTGTTTAAAGCAGAAACTTGTAAGCTAAGTTCACTAACCCGTTTTTGTAAACTTTCAATCACTTCAGTTTTTACCGTTATGGATGATGCAGCAGCTATTTGGGGAGTAACAGGGTTTTTCCCAAATTTTATCGGCCATTGTAGCCACTTTTGCCAAATCTTCACTACTAACAGATATAATGACGCATATTAATGGGTAAACGTTGTAGCCACAATGTTTTTAGGAAAGTATCTGTTACCTTTATCGCCAGCCAAATTACGCATCTCACACAGCAATTGAGATGGCTTTTTGTCCCCCAGTTCTGATTCACTCAGTAATTTTGGGGTTTTTTGAGTCTCTGAATCAGCATATAATGAAATCAGTCTATTTTTAATTGCCTCATATTTATTATCTTGTGGTGGACTTAGCAAAATATCAGATACCTGTGACAAAATATCGGGTTCAATGGAACTTATAACATAATCATATTTTGTTTGATCTGCACTAATTTTTGCATTTCTAAATTGTGCTTCTAGTTGAATAAACCATATTTTAGGATACGGCTTCCAAAAAGGAGGAACTTTAATGCTTACCTTGGTGACAGATGCAGTTGTTGCTTTAATTTCGGTTTCATCTTCGTCAGCCATTGTAGAATTCGATCACGCCGGGATACACCAGTGAAGTGTCTGGTATGCAAATGTAGGAAAACAACACTTCTCTAACTCCAATGGAACCAATATTTTATTCCTTACAAAGTTATAGATTCTTATCCATAAGATTTATTTGCATTTTACATGCACGTAGAATCGCATGACAGAAAACCGAAGTTTGTTTACTTCGTTCTTCACGGAGACAAGAAGGTGTTGCCATTCCGCTTTATCTAAATTTAATTAGAAACTTGACTTAACTGAAGCAACACTACAGTGAGCATTAAAAGAATCAGCTATTTCTTTCTCAATTATTAGAAGCATATCTGCAAACCTAATGAGCTCATTTCTTTTCTCTTTTTGATTATTAAGCATAGACAAGAAGTAATGTGCTGTCAGGGCATCTTTACGAAAGTCAAGATCCTCTACAAAACCTTGGCAAAACAAAGGCATGCCGCTTGGCCTCTCTAATAGCTCCCTGGTAAGGCAAGATTGTTGCATGCCAAGTTATATACAATCCTTCATCAGCCTGTAGATTGAGCCCAATCTCTAGCCACATCTCTATTTTCTGTAAGGATCTGCAAATCTTTGTTCCAAAGAAGTAGAATACTTTTTACTTTGACCTCTTGGTATGCACTCAGTCACACAAACCAAGACAATATCATTAAAATAACCTATGGTTCTTAACATTACCTGACACAAACGATTCCATCCTCAAGCTGTCAGTTAGCTCTTGATATCTGGTCCAATCTGCTCTTTTAAGGTTCCTCTAATTGATTCAATCATCTGAAACTGGTTTCTAAGCTGAGAAATTATAGAAGGATCAACATCAAAGAAAACAACAGTCTTCAGTAGACTGTCTTATTTTAAGTTGGCCAATAATGTGCCTATCTTGAGAGTTATCAGATTTTCATTTTTGAAACATAATTTGTCTTATCTAATTAAAAAATAACCTGAAATGTTTTTCAGAAATCTTCTATTAACAGTTAAACCCATTTACTTGAAAGCTTCAAAAAAGCATCCTTTCGACAATGTCTAATTTATATATTTGTTTTGAAGAGTTAATCCTCATTAGTCACATCATATATTGTTTGTTCACTTATTCTCTTTTACAAATAGAATAAGCTTCATCCAGTGTAATTGAAACATGCTTTTCAAAACTTAATTTTAATTCCCTCCCCCCCCCCATTTTTCAGAACTACAATGGAAAGCTTTCTGAGATAAAATATTTAGAAAGCTTCCATAAACTGCATTTTATGATTAACAAATAAGTAATAATATCATTAAATTTCATAATGTATATATAGTACAGTCAAAAGTCTATAATCCGGACTCGTCGAGACTTCGGCGATTCCGGATTATCGGTTTTTCCGGATTATAGATCATCAATTTAAATCTGGTAAGATGGCATGCAGAAATTATAAAATTAAAAATATGAAACCGTAATTTATGAAATAAAGAGCAATTATGATCTAAAGGGTATCAAAATTTACAAAAAAAAGCTTAATATTTATTTGTTTACTTCATTAAACATTTCTTTCAACGCGCACATGTGTAAAGCATACATTACACGAGTAGTTATTAGTCGAAATTAGAAAATTGCAACCAGAAAACTATTTGATGAAATACTACATTTAGTAAGGAATTATAAGCCGAATAAAATAAAAACATCCACCTTGAAGATGAGGATAGTGCTGACAGATCAACTTCCAGTTAATTGCGTGCCGCGATGTTCCCCCCCTTCCCCGCAGAGCAGCTTGAAATTGATAAACAGATTTCGGAATGGTTAGAGAAACAAAGGATATGCCTTTATCCATTTCTTTGCAGCAATTCCACTTTTTGTTTGATGGACATCGAAACATGCTTTCGCTTTGTAGATCCTTTGGCAGCTCCAGAATCGGAAATTCTTTTTGACATAATTGAAAGTTCAAGCTTACTTTTATAAAATTGCTCTAACAGTCTGCGCAAAATAATAAGCTCGATCCAATTAGAAGGTTAAGGAACAACAGAATCTGCAACATTAACTGAAATAGATAATTAGATAATTTTAGCTTAGCTTATACCGTTTGTTATACATTAAATGCGCATGTGCAGAAAGTTTGTAGTTTTGAGGTTAGAATTATAGATCATTCTGGATTATGGACATCCAGATTAAAGACTTTTGACTGTATATTTAACAGCTGATTTATTCAAAAGTAAATCCTTGACTTAGCAATATTTTATTTTATTTTATTTTATTTTATTTTATTTATTTTTTTTTTTTTTTGCATTTCTTGACGACTCACTAAATTAGAATTTGACTAATTTTCATTTCTTGAAGCATAATTTTTGTATGTATCAAAAGAAGAAATAAAAATATTGATGTAAAGTGTACAGGTTTACCATTGACCAAGTATTTAAAACCTTTGAGAATTCCATCTGTTGTGGAACTTGAGTCATGTTGAATATAGATGTACAACTAAAAAAATGTAAAAGATAAATTATAATTTTAATTAGCAATAGCTCTTGGATGCTTAATTTTAATTTGGTATATCACCTTTGTATTCAAAAAATAGCAATCATTTTCTTTACTGCATCATTTCGAATAATCCATGTCATAAGACTCTTGCATAATACTGGTGATGTAAATAGAACTAAAATAGGCAATAATAATTTGACCGCAGTATTAATTATCCAAACAAATTAAATTTTCATCCTGAACACTAACCACTTGCTTGCTATACTTTGGCCTAGCTAGACTGCTGCTTGCTGTTCTCTTCTTACTGCAAAGTTATCAAAAATGTAAATGTTTTGAAATGGTCGCAAGTAATGTAATTTGAGATTTATATGCATAAATACCATATTAAAGCTTTCTTTCGTATTTGTATTGGCTATTCATTAAACATATTTCTTATTGATTTACATATTGCTTTGCATGTGCAATGTAAATAAATATGTACATAAGTTATGAGATTTATATGCATAAATACCATATTAAAGCTTTCATTCTTATTTGTGTTAGCTATTCATTAATTGTATATCTTGCATTGATTTCCAGGTAGCAAAGATTTTGTTGTTAAAGCTCAAGTTCTGGCTGGTGGTAGAGGTAAAGGTGTCTTTGAAGGAGGCCTTAAAGGTGGTGTGAAAACAGCATATTCGTAAGTTTGATGTTTTTATTTCCTAAAATGTGTTTTATTTATCTGATCTGTGTATGTGTGCTTAAATTTTTATGATCTTGAGGAGAAGCTAATCTTATGTTGGGCTTATGCATTCCATGTTTTTGCATTCATACTTGATGCAGAAGTAAAGCAGGGCCTGATGAAATAATAATCGGTGATGTTGTTATAAAAATAAATGCGAATTTGAAGCTGTGATGGAATAATATTTAAATAATATTAAATTTTTTTTATTCGGAATATTCCATTATATATTTTTATGTAATTATTCTTTGAAATAGTTGTGTAGTTTATGTCACAGTACAAGCAATTGCTTAAATTCTTCAAATTTAGTTTCTTTCTAAGGTGAAAAGTTTCACATCCTCGTAGAAGCAATTTATTCTGTTATACAATGCTTATGCTTCCATTATCTGGTGAATGGAAGCATAAAACAAAACGTGAAAACAAATCACCCTTTAATCACCCTCAAAGTAACATCCGTTGGCCACAATACACTTATGACATCATTGATAAAGCTGCTGGAATAAGTCAGCGAAGGCCCTTTAGGGATTTATCAAAGCACAGATTTAACACGTCCTCACAGATGTGTGCTGTGTCTGCAAAACGTCTGCCCTTGATGACTCCCGTGAGGTGAAGGAACAGAAAGAAGTCTGCAGGCCTTAGATCAGATTAGTACAGTGGATGTGTGAGAACAGTTACACAATGTTGGGCCAAGAAGCTGCGTACATGGATTGCAATATGCGGGCATGCATTGTCATGCAGCAAACTCGACTTTCCATTCCTGTACATCTGTGGGTGAGCATGTTGGATGTGCAGTAGTAACCACTTCAAAACAGTTTCGTTGAATTCGGCATTGACAGTTTGCCCTTGTGGGACAAATTTTTGTTGGATCATGCCATTGCTATCGAAAAATGCAATCAAGAGTGTCTTGATTCTGAATTTCTGTAGGTGACTCTTGGTGCAGGGAAGTTGGTGAGCACCATTCCATTGTTTACTGTTTCGATTCCAGATCGTACCGGTAACACCTGCTCTCATCTCTTGTGACAATGGTTTGCAGGCAGGTTAAATCTTAGTCATATGTGTCGAAATCTTGAGCAGTGTGCATTCATGTTTCTTTCTGCTTATCAGACAATGAGTGCGGTACAAAACGAAAACAGATCTTGCACTTACTCAAATCTTGGTGAATGATGGTGCTAATATATCCTTGCTGATTCCCAATTCCTCCAATATCCATCATAAAGATAATTGGCGATTGTTTAAGAGCATCTGCCGCACCCCCTCAATGTGCCGGTTATCACACTTGTTGAGAGTCGACCTGAATGTGGCTCAGCATCCATGGTTTTCTTTCCTTCCTGAAAATGTTTAAACCAGTCATACACGCATTTTTTGCTCACTGCATCTGTTCTGTACACCTGGACCAACATTGCATGCATTTCTGTGGCAGTTTTTCCCAATTTGTAGCAAAATTTGATGTTTATCCGTTGCTCCATTCAAATATATCACGTGTCTTCAAACATACACCATTCGACTGCCCATAGCAGACTATTCTGCCTTGGTTTCTTGTGCTTCTGTGCCGTCTCTCTCTATGCATTTTTATCTGTGCATGGTTGCATTTTTAACTCATGTTGTTTATTAGATGTCCATGCATTCACCAAACTTCTAAAATCCAGTTTTCGAAGAGTAAAATGACCACCTCTCTTTCAACGTAGGATGCTTTTTATCTTTTCATGATTTTGATTATGTGCATGTGAATATATAGGAATTGAAGAAGTAGAGGATGTTAATGAGATCAGTAAATGAAAGTGGCTCAATGCTATAAATTGTCATTCCCTGCACAGAGTTCGAGCAATTTGCATTCTTACATCAGCTTTTGACAGAAAGAACAATTCCTACATAGAGAGGTATTGAATCAACAAGCATTTAAACATTAACTTCTGCAGATGCTGTGCTTCTCGGAAAAAGCTGTGATACATATATTTGAAGGTAATCGTGCTTCTAACATGAAAGCTGTTGAATGTGTATTGTGAACTAACCTTTTTTTTTTTTTTTTTTGTAAGACTTAAAATGAGGGATGGATGTAATCATGTTATCTGCAAAAATTGTAAGCATTGAAACTGGATGATAACCCTTTGTTTGTTAACTTTGCTCACTGGTAGTCTACAGCTTAGTGTAGGCTACAGCAAATCCTGATTTATGTTTGTATGTCTTGCTTTGTTCATCCAAGTATGTTTAACACTCACAATTATGTCATTTAGATGCATGATAATTCACATGTAACAAGACTGCATGCTTACTAGGAAAAAGTCTCCATTAATAATTGGGCTGGCATGGTACACAATTACTTAATATGACAGTGCATTTTACTTTGTTATTTAAACAGCTGCTTAAGGCATTTTTCTATATGATACCTTTCCAAAGCTTCTTTCTTGTGTTCCTTTTCCTGCTTGTACATGAATGTGGTTTCAGCTCAATGGAATTCTGGCTGACTTCAAGCGTAATGTCAGAAATTATCTCGATCTGCTTATAGCACTAGTAAGAATGAAGGAATGGGAGAATTTGTTCTTTTAACAATCATCATCATCATTGAATGTGCAGATTTCGCATAACATTTGAAAGTCCCATTGAGACTCATCTGATGTGATCTCAGTTTGATGAATATCTTGTGACAAGATTGTCTGCTGGAAATGTGTGTGAAATGCTTTAGATTTTTGCTAATATATGCCAATCCCAGTTTGTAGCAAAATTTGATGTTAGACCAGTGTGAATCGTGTATTGCTATTGGTGGTTGTATTTTGAAACAATTGTTGTAAAAAGCTGAATCATTAAAATGTTTGTCTCTTTTAATTTTACCTGTCTTTCTTACCCATTTTTCATATCTTCCTTACATGCCAGTGCTTATGATTGTCATTTCTGCATACATATTCTGTTATAAAACCTGTTTACTTTGATCCCCTCTATCTGAAAGTGTACTTTTTATCAAATATTTTAATATCACTCTGTATAACTTATGGCACACTAAGGCATTTAAATTTTTAATTTGCAGAAATTTGTGTCCAATCATAAATCTGAAAGCAGCATAGAGTTTCTAAAGAAAAAGAGGAAGTAGACATTTGGAAACCCTTTTCTAGTAGTTCCATAATTAGGAAAGGATTTTCTATAGTGAAAGAATTTCAAGGGTCAATTAAAATTACATCTGTTCCCCCCATTTTGTGCAGAGTAGTATTAACCATTTCACTTCCAGCATATCATATGTGAATAAGCTCTGTTTCCTTCCATGGGCGCACTGAATCAAATATAATACAGGAATGAAGTGCCGCTGATGGCCCACTGTATCATATTTGATATGCTGATGTGGAATGTTTTATTTCAAATGCACAAAAATTATGTCAAAATACGGCGAAAACTTACTGAATAGAATCTCTATAGTGTAAGCATTGTTGTGATGATTATTATTCATTACAGGTAGGCTTCCTACAATGTCTCAGATACATTCCTTGAAAGTACCGCGTTCATGGAAGTTGCTTAATGGGAGACACCAACTTGATACAAAAATCGGGATTCAGTTTAAAAAAGAGAAAAACTGCCTTTTATGGTGTAACATTTTCATCAGTTTTTTATAATTTATGTACATAGTAATGATTCGATTTTTAAATGTTATCAAATTTATATATGTTAAATTTAGGTAGAAGTAAAAAATACTGTATAAGGAAATGAAAAACAGTTGTTAATTAAATATGCTGAGTATGGCAAGAAGTAGCCAAATGTGCAGTGAACTGAAGAAATCGAACAACTGCAGGCTGTTTGGTGCATATGGATAACTTGAAGGACAAGGTGAAAAGGTTATGCTACCATTGTATGTGTTCTCAGGTTAGACTGTCATGAGGTATATTGTGAGTGGCAATAACTATGACACATTTATGAAAGTCTTGCTTGAGTTGTACTCTTGCACAGAATTACTTTATTCTCACTCAGAATGTCTACATAAAATTACAATGCTGGAAAAGCAAGTAAGCCACAGCTGTCACACAGAGATGGTGCACTGGGTCACAAGGGAATAATGAGAATGAATGTGCATCAGTGGTGGTTCCTAGAATCTCTGTCTAAGGGTAAATTTCTGGTTTCTTTGTTGGCATGGTGTGTTGGTTAAAGGTTTATCCAACTGAAGACTAGGGGGTGGAGCTGCCACACATTTCCTAAACCGCATTGTAAAAGTACCACATTGTAAGGAAATTTTTGCATTTTTCAAAGTGCGTTCTAAAAGTACCAAGTTGTAGGAGGCCTATATGTATTTTATTCTACAAAAGTAAAATGCATTATGCTAACCGCATATGCTCATGATTTAGAAATATTTCATGCAGTGCAAGTGACTTAAAATTCTTTTTCAGAAATATGACAGACAGTAAGATATAAGCGCTAATATTTAAATTCTTGAATTTTTGCTTTATTGTTATGCAGAATTAATTTAAATATGGGAATGTAATCATTACTACTAATGTTGCACATGATTGAATTTTTATTTGAATATGAAGGTTTTCTGTTTATATTGTAAGAAATAACATATGCAAAATTCAAATATTTAGGTAAAAAGCAGATTTTATAAGAATTATTTTTGCATGTTAGGTTTAATTGCAAAATCCACTGAAACACATGTTCAGCATTGCAAGGTCATGGGCACATAGAGGAACTTTGTTCGCTCGATGTCAAGAGTGAAGAGGTTAAGCAATATTACCTCATATCTCAAACTTGCTGATTAAATTGTCTTATTAAGTACACCTAATTGTAGAATTCAATAACACATTCACAATTTGTGGTCTTATCAAATATGAAAAGGCTTATTAGCAAATTTTGATCTTGATTTTGACAGATTTTAGAGAATATAGCTTGCACATAACCTGATTGTATTTTAATTGCTTAGATATTGAATTTCTCTAAATTAGTTGTTATCAGTGTTCTTATTTTTAAGTGTAAAATTTTTCAAAAGCATTTGCATGTTGCCAGTTTCGAATTTTTATGAAGGAAATAAAAAAAGGTTGGATAATAACAATAAACTATACTTTTATAAATCAATTAAGTAAATAAATTTCTAACAAATATTACTTTTAGCCCTCAGGAAGCCAAAGAATTAGCAGCACAAATGTTGGGTAAACGATTGGTAACAAAACAGACTGGAGAAAAGGGAGTCTTATGTAAAGAAGTTATGATTGCTGAAAGACTGTATACAAGAAGGGAATATTATTTTGCAATAATGATGGAAAGAGATTTTGGGGTAAGTGATATGACTTGTGTTTTTTTAATAGTGTGTGATCTGTTGAGATCATAGATGTTGAGATCATCTTCCAGTAATTAGAAAATGAAAATGCTGCTGTGCTTGTATGCAAATGAACACAGAGAAAAGAATAAATATGAGTTGCCGAATGTGTAATGTTGAGTTATGCAAAGAATGCTTTACCCTGTCATATGATGTAAAATCTATTTCATATAAAGTTTTCCAGTTAAATAGGTGTGCTTATAGTCAGTCACTACGTGTGAGCCATATGTATCAGGTGGGACATATGTGTTTCAGCCTTTGGCTTGAAGACCGTATCTCAAATAAATCCCAAATGCTAAATTTACCTTATTTATGACATATTTTGTTCACTTGGATAGAAAACGGGATAATATTTTTTTTTTTTTTTTAAATTTATAGTCAAAGGGTTAAAAGAAAGCATGTGAAAAAGATTGTTCAATGAACAATTACATCTGTAAATTTTATACTAAGCTGTATTTTGAATCTTTCTTTGTTATGTTCAAGGAACTATGCCTAAAATACCACCTGTACTCATGAATATTGCATCATAATCGTGCACATGCTTACCATGTATAAGAGATAAAAGATTTTTGTCTTCTGGAGTCAGACAATACTCTGAATACTTTTCTGCTTTGGTTCATTATTACTTGAAGACTTTTTTTTTCATGGAAAATAAAATCACTTCGGGAAATATTTATTTAAATAAGAATTAATAATGCCAGAGGATAAAATTTCTTATTCTGTTAGTAATGGGTGATGGAGAAATTAAGTAATTAATTTTAACACAGAGCATAACGGAAAATATTTTAAAAAGAAATGAACACTGAGTGGGATACAGTATATAATATCTAGTACCAACAAGACATACTAATGACCTTTTTATATTCATAATTATGCAACCGCAGTGTACCCTCGATTATCTGGGCTAATTTCGAGAAAGAAGGGCACAGGTAATTAAAAAACATGGATAGTCCAAATTTTCAATTTTCATTTATAGTGTATGTGTTTATTTCTTTTTTTTTACTTTGTTTCTGAGAATATTTAAATATTTATCGAATATCACTGCATATTTTTTGAAGCGCTGTTTTCTCATTGTATTCAAATCCCTTTTGGTCAGCAAAATCCAATAAAATTCCAAAAGAAATAATTGCTGTCTTAGGACTAACATAATTGTCAATAGCTTCTTGCTTGCTTTTTCTGTTCTTGTGATAATTGAAATAATATTTACATCAGTCAAGCAATCAGTCAAGCATTGAAAGCCCGGCACAATCGAATTATCCTTGAACTATTCCTCGATGTGTCCTGACAATATTTTCGGTTTTCCAACATTCAGCTTCAGTTATTTCCTCGATTTCTTCAAAATTAGATAAATCTCCAATTATTAAAAATTTTTTTTGTATTCTCAAACTGGCACATGTTTGTTTTTTTAATACACTGATGCATAGCACTCAATGTACATGGGGGGGCACAGCCATCCACAGATAATCGAGAGCGCATTGTAATACAATTTCTCAATTTTAAGTATACTGAAATATTCACTACTACTACTAAAATATAGCTTTAAAACCATATAAAGGGTCCAGTGATTATTGCTAGCTCCCAAGGAGGTGTGAACATTGAAGAAGTTGCCAGAGATAATCCAGAAGCAATTATAAAGGAACCTATTGATATTATGACAGGTCTTTCATCTAATCAAGCTCTAAAAGTGGCTAAATATCTTGGATTCAAGCAAAATAATATAAATCAGGTATGATATTATTATTTGTTTTATATATGCAGATAGTCACAGAAGTGCTCTGCTTAATAAATTCATATAATTGACAAGCTATCAATTTAACATTTAATTGATGTAGTCAAAGAACATAAGTGTATATGATAAAAACTTTAGTTCACTAGTATGAATTCAAACATGAGTTGCTGTGGGATTATTTTGAAAAAATATTTAATTGGGAAAATCGAAAATCCATAATTTTTAAGGTGAGAAGATATCTGAAATTTTATCAGTATTTGAAAAAATATTTTAAATTATTTTATCACTTATGCTGCTTTTTGCTCATGTCTGAAAAAAATATATCCCTTTCAGACAGTATAAATTTTAGATTAATTAGAGGGAAAAAATCTAGCAAGTAAAGAAAACATGTAAGAATTTTACACCAGTTTTTTTTCTTCCAAAACTTTTCTTATTGAAATCTATAGTACAAATTAAACTTTTCATTCTGTATATAGATCAAATATTCCATTTATGTCATATATATGTGTATGTACAGTACAAAGTTCGTAATCCGGACTCGTCACGACTTCGGCGATTCCGGATTAGGGGTTTTTCCGGATTATAGATCATCAGTTTAAATCTGGTAAGATGGCATTCAGAAATAATACAATTAAAAATATGAAACCGTAATTTATGAAATAAATAGCAATCATGATCTAAAGGGTATCAAAATTAATAAAAAAAAAAAGCTTAATATTTATTTGTTTACTTTAGTAAACATTTCTATCAATGTAAGTTATATTTAAGTTGCTTTTTTTGTGCTAATGCTTTCTCTTTAATTCTATAAATAGACATAATTTCTTGTTCAGTTACAAAGTTCCACTGTTCAAGTCCTGTAATTGCTGTGTCAAGAATACCGACTAACTTGTCAATCGAAATTTTTTCGTTTTCAATAACGTTCTCTGTTACTTTCTTCACTATCGGAAACGCGCATGACTAAACACTTTACTGGTTTTACGTGTATACGCGCATCAAACGCGCATGCGTAAGTTTGTGGCTTTGAGGTCTGGATTATAGATCATTCCGGATAATGGATGCCCAGATTAGAGACTTTGTACTGTAAGATTAAAAAAAAAAAAATATGTAGATCAGTTTTATAATTTAATTTAGTAATAGTGTCTTAATTCCTCATTTTTAATTTGGCTATTTCCTCTTTATTCTTAAAAAAAATTAATAACTTTTCTGGAGTGTGTCATTTCTAGATAAATATATGCTGGAGCTTGCATAATCCGGAACTACTCTGATATGCGCCCTCAAGTCGCCAAATATTTTTGGCGAGAAACTTCACGCTGCCATATTACTATCTAAATTTTTTTGTCTACATTTTGAACTTTTAGCCTAAAATGTCTCCAAAAACGCGTTTTTCGCACATGCAAAAACTACGTTTTGAACACACAATTTAGCTAAAAATCCGAAACAAAAACAAAAAATTTAGATAGCAAAAACGTAAAGTTTCTGACCAAAAATATTTGACAAGAAGCCATGTACACAGTGACATGTTTTAACTTAAAAAAACATCTACGAATGGCATAATGTAGGCAACGAACGAATCTACAAACTACGCACACCTCGCTTTAATAACTTAACATAACAACAATAAATTTCAAAGAATACCATGCACACAGCATCCTGTTTAAACTTAAAAAAAATTCTATGAATTGCACAATTTAGGCAAGGAAGGAATCTACGATCTACGCACTCCTCGCTTTAATAAAATAACATAACAACAATAAATTTCAAATAATAGCATGTACACAGCGTTCTGTTTCAACTTTAAAAAACATCTACGAATTGCACAGTCTAGACACTAAACAACAAAATAAACTAAAATAAATTTCCAACAGTTTAAAAAAAACAACAATAACGACAGAAATTCATACTAAAGAACCAATGAACATAACATTCTACAAAATAAGAACAAGGATAAAATAAAATGCACTTACCATGAATTAATGCGTTTTCGAATAGCAGAAATATAAATTTCATACCGCCTTTAACATGCCACCACGTAATCACTATCGTATTTACATGACAGCCAGACACACTACCCAGAAAATTTATACTATGGTTCACAAATAAATAAAATCACAAATCTCTACTTCTATCATGCACTGCCATTAAATATAATCTCCCAGACCCTCTTTCCACCCTTCCAAATACCCACTACAGGATAGCCACAATGATATTTCCTTTTGCCGAACTTCAACTCAACAACTACCATTTTATCTTTCCCTCCCATCTTTTCAGACACAGAGGTGAACCAACGAGCTCCAGCGAAAGATTTTTCAACGTCAACAGGGTTGCCATAGAACACGCAATCGTGCCAAAAACCAGCACAGAACACATATCGCCACATTTGGTGAAATTAGGGTGTGTATTAGAGTTGTACCCATAATCCTTATGGCATAGTTAATTCAAAACATAAACTTTGATAACGGAAACTTTTCTAACCTAAAATCAAAGCTTCCTCTTGGTGAGCTGCCATATTGGATAAATGCTCACTTTTAGCTTGAACTTCTGTGTTGCTTGGTTGCTGATTCACTGTGCTCTCTTCTTATTGTAAAAGTATTAAAAATGTTGATGTTCTGTAGATAGGCACGATTAAAGTACCAAGTGATTGTGGTCACAAATGCCAATTGGAAATGGAATAAAACCGCTTCAACTGCCAAGTTTCTTAGTCATTGCAAATTCTACGTTCTAAGTACCAAGTATCTTCATAATCAGTATTTCTACGCTTGACCTCAGTGTTCCTACATCAGTACTTCAAAAATATGCTTTCATTACGCACACACATATATATAAACGTTTGTGAAATATTATTAAAAGTTAATTTTTTAGAAGATTAAGACATAACTATGAAAAAATACTTAGTGTAAGTTTTAAATTGTAATGTTATTCAGTAATTCATATTAAGAAACTTAAAATACTAAAAAATACTTATCAAAATAAAAATACAAATAAAAAATTAAAGAAGGCTGTCTTTTCAAGGGGAATAAGTCTTTTCCCATAAAATCTGCAATAATTAAGGAATGATCATGTTTTGTCTCCTTCGTATATTTGAATGAAATTCTTTTCAAAATACAAAAAGCTAAGAAATATAATATTTTGAGATTTAAATTGGAAATTTCATATACATGGAGGAAGTTGTGTATATATATATATATAATGTTGTATGATCTTAAATTCATTTAGTGCGAAATTAAGTTATTCTACTATTTGCGTAATTGCTGCAAAGTAAGTTAATAATAATTTATTTACTAAATAATATTGATTATATTATCTCCTAAGATTAATTATTGTAGAATGATCTGAAAAGAGTGAATCCATACTTAGTAAGTTCTATTTCGAAAGATGTTTTTAAGTAACTTGATTGTAAATTGTTAAAAATGTTTAACGGGGACTGGAATTAAATCATGAATAACAATTGTAAAAGGAATAAATTAAAAGCAAGAATTAAATTAAATGTAAGTAATCATTGTCATTGATCGGAAATTAGTTGACTTTTCAAGGGGAACAAACCAACTCCCGTTCAATGAACAAAAATTAAGAAATAAATATGAAGGTTTTTCGTCCTTTACTCGAACAATAAAGCGATGCCAAACCGGCAATTCAAGTCAGGCCAAACATTTCCGTGAATAGAAAGAATTAAGAACCAATGCAGAGATCCAAATCACACATTCCGATTAAGTGTTTTAGCTAATTCAATTTTGAGTGAAAAGCAATTTCTGCAGTAAATGTGATATCGCTCGAGTAAGCATTCCCCGATTCCCTCATGTTTATACGAGTTCAATATTATTTGTAAAAATTAAACATTGGAAATTGTCATTATGAAATATAATTCAAAGTAGTTGAAATAAACATCAGGAAATTACAAAATATAAGAAAATAATGCAATCTTTGTAAAAACAAATAAAAAAATAAAAATATATATATAGTAAGAAAAGTGAATGTACATGAAGATATAAAGGCCAGAAAAAGCATTAATTAACTTACGTTCTTTCTAGTTGGGAGTGGGCAAAGTGTTCTCTTCGCGTCTGACTCGGAAGGGTTGTGTTCAGAAAATTCTTTAGTGGCAGCGGGGTCTTTGAATTATATCAGTCGGTAAAAACTTGTGTGAAGTAATTTAAGGTGTGGGAAGGACTAGGAATTTTTGAGGCACATATGCTGTGGAGCTCTTATTTGAGTGAAACCGTCTGTTAAAATTTTTTTTGAAAATACCAGTGAATGGAAATTAATTAATTTCTGGCTAATTGTCGTGTCATAGCGATGAAGAATTTAAGAAAGGAAAAAAGGAATTTTCACTGTCAAAGAGCTATTTGACAGATTATGAAATAGGCCCATTTTTTTAGTAACAGCATAAGTCTTAAGACAATTAGCTTTTTACATTATATACAGCTTAGCAATTACACTATGTACAAATCCTTCAACTGATAGTCATCCAACTTATACCGCCTTCTCAGGTTTAGGAACAAATTATCATATCCCTATCAGTTAAATGAATTAGAACGATTATTTAATGCCTGCTCTTTTAAGGCAATGGTTAATAAATTGATTGGGTATTAGATTATTTTTGAGAATTTTAATAAGGAGCATAATTTCGTGATGTAGATCTATCGTATCTGTGCAGATATTTTTAATTCGTTGTATTTGATTTATTATTGTATCGTTAATTACTTTTTTGGATATGTTGGAATACAAATTTATTAATTAGTATTGAAATTGAAGTTTCTTGTTTTTTCAAAAAGTAAAATTTTTTTGTAGTTAATGATTTGAAGATCTAGATAGTCTATGCTATTTTGTGAATTATTAGTTTTATTAACTGTAAGACAATTTGGATAAATCTTTGCATGTTCAATTTTATTAAAATTATTAATATAATAATAAGGTCATCAATATATCTGTAGGTGTGCTTATAGTAATTTAACTCTTGTGGTTGTAGATTTTTTTGGAAGTTAAATTCTTTGATAAATAAAAAGATATTACAGAGCGAAGTACTGGAATGTGAGCCCATTGGCAGAACTTTGACTTGTTTAAAAAGTTGATTTTTAAATTTGATGTAGTTATGAAAAAGTGTGCATTTTAGGTAGGTTTTCCATTTGTTAAGATTTATAATTGTGAGCATATCAGGGAAGAGTTTAGGTAGATCTAGTAGACTAGTATAGATTTCTTCTAGAGGAAGTGAGGTATATAAGTTTTCAAAGTCATAGCAGTTAATGTTTTGTATATTAATTGTTTGAATGGCATTAATGACAGGGGTGTTATTATGGATGATCCAGCAATAGTTATGATTAGTGTTACAATTGTTGAAAATAAATTTACAGATTTTTTTAAGTTGAATTGAAAAATAATAGTCTATATATTTCTTGTAATTATTAGTTCCATTTGCTATAAATCAGAGTTTTCATGGTGTTTTATGGAATTTGGGAAGTGCATATAGGTTAGTAAATCTGTTGTAGTTTGGATTTAAAGTAATATTTAGTTTTTTATGAAAAGTTTTAATTCTGTTTATTATAGATGTTTCTGTAAGGTTGGCTAATTGATAACTAGTTGCATTTAAAAGTTCTTTATGAATAATTTTTGCATAGAATTGTTTTCATATAATGCTAAAGTTATTATTTGCCTTATCTATTTTCGTAATAGTAAAAAGTTTTTTTAATTTTTTAATATCTGATGTCAGTTGCGACCAATTCAATGTACTTTTAAACTTGAGGTGATTGATTTCGGTGGATATGCGATGAAGAATTTTATATTTCCATTTTAAAAAGGTATCTATAGGTAAATTCAGTTGATAGCTTGCTTTAACTAGGGAAGACTCAGATAACCGGCACTTGGCGCAATTTTTTTCCGCCATTTTGAATCGGCGAAAATCGCCAAATCCTCGGAAGGATTTTTTGGTGCCAAGAGGGAAATGATGTCAAAAGACGCTTTACAAAATTTCCCTCTTGAGCCCAATATAGGGGAGAAACCCGTGCTAGGCGAAAATCACCTGAGGCTAAATACAGTAACGCATTTGCGTTTAAAAAGAAAAAAAATGCACATAGAACTAATTTAGTTATTGATGTGGTTAAGTTAATCTACATACTTTTTTCACCTTAATATTTTAGATTATGATATATATAACTCCAACATTATTACCGTTTATACTTCTCTTTTTAATTCTGACCATTAATTTCTACAATTATCCATAATAATAGTTAAATATGTTTGAAAATATGGTCTTCATTTAAATGCAGTAAAGATCATGCAAATGGAATATTTATCACGCAAGTAATGTTAAAAATTTTAAAAGATCAAATATACATGAATTTACTATTAAAAAAAAAAAAACTTTCATTTCACACATTGCATTTTATATTGATGAACTAAACCGATCGTTATAGATTTATTTTTACTCTTTATATTAAAACAACCTTATGCCAGCATTTTATATAGAATAAATATTTTATATAAAATTGTACATTCACATTATATTACAAATAAAATAAATTAGATAAATCAGTTAAATATTAAATTAAATGTATTATTTTTAAATTAAAAATTATGTTAGATTTAAGCGAAAAATATATCAAACTCAAACACTGGTAAAGTACAGAAAAAAAGGTTTAGTGGTAGACAGAAGAAAAGGCAGAAATAAATATTAATAACTTCTTAAATTTAAAAAATTACAAATATTCCTAAGTTACAGAAATAAAAATTTTAATATAAATAAAAATTAGTAATTCAAATATGCAAATATCAATAGATGGAAAAAGATAAAAATTTAAATGAAAAAATACTTGCTTTGGCAGGTGATTCGTTTTGAAGTGTTACACACAGAGCCAATACCTTCTTAAACACAAGTCTCCCTACTGAAGGCTCGTAGTTTAGTGACGTCACAAACTGTTCGCCTTCACAATGGGGTGTGAAAAATTGCCCCTAAACCAAGGCCATGTAGAGGGCATTAGCAAGTTAGGGGAATTTCGTCCTTGGTCGTGAGAAGGCGTGGGAACCAAATCTCCTTAATTTGATATTGATATTTATTTTTTTTCGATTTCAATCATGCCTTTAAAATGTTGTGTGCCGTTATGCTGAGAAAATTATTGTGACGCTTCTAAAGTATCAATATATAGATTTCCTGAGCAACAAGATGTATTACATAGAGGGTTAAAATCGATACCGCGAGAAAATTTGATCATTTCGAAGTATTCTCGGATAAGTTAAGCCTAACATGAAATTTAAATTTATTAAGGTATTTGCTTCTACATTTAAAAGAATGGATACGTTAATATTAAGGAATTCCATTTTTATAGAATACATTGTGTATAATAATATTGTGTAATTACGTATCGATTAGTATAATTATGTATCGAACTGTATGCTAACTATTCACTTACTTTTTAAAATATCCAATTTTTTACTTTTTTGATTAATTTTATAACTTGGAACTTTTAACTTATATAACATATATGGCAGCAAATGAAATTATTTAGCTTGATATTTAATATATTTTGGTACTAAAAGTTTTTCTAAAGAAACTCTGAAGGCAATAAATATGCTTATGGTTTTTTAAATCGTAATATAAAGTGCACAGTTTTGCGTAAAACAAGAAATAATTTAAATTTCTAATGCATGAAAATTCAAATATTATTTAAACTTATGTCACTAAGAATCCTTTTCTTCCGCCCCCCCCTCCCGAGTGGGAGACAAACACACATATGCTTGCTATCACCTGTTTTGTTAAAATATAAGTTGCATTACTAGAAATCCTACTTTTATTACTTTAAAATTAGTAATTAGGTAATTATAGTAATCTGAGTGAGCTTTCATCATGTCTAAAAAAAACAGTTGTGATTAAAGAAAATTGTATATTTTTTCTCCAGATAAGCACAGAATTTGCTCCTTTTATTTCTGCATCAATCGTTATCAATGATCATCTGCAAGTGGAAGCATATTTTAGAGATACTCCATTAACAAAAATTAGTAACCATGAATTCCCTTTAAAAATTAATGATGTGCATAATCTCTGTTCATTGCTTAAAGTTGCAAAAATTAAAGGTGATAATAATGAAAACAGCTTTAAAAATTTACTATTCGCAACTCAAGGCCTTTGTGAATTAGAAAAAAATGCCCCTGAACATAAAAAGAAAGTAGTTCAGTTTATATTTGAGCAGCTGACATTAATCGTTTTGCATAAAAATAATAATTGGTATAGTTCTGATCTGTTAATATTATCAAGTTAGATTTTTCAATTTCTCCACATTGCTATAAATTTTTAAGAAATAGTGTGTATGCTACTTTGCCACATCCTTCTACATTGAAAAGATTGTATTCTGAATATAATGTTGATCTAAAGTGGAGCAAACTCCTGAAAATTTCCTGAATTATGCTAAGGTAAAAAAATCCGCTTTTTAGATGAAAGCGATAATATGTCACTTTAATGGTTGACGAAATTCACATTAAGCCATTCTTAGATTTCAAAGGTGAAAAATATAATAGGAATGTAGCAAAATATAATTGTGAAAACGCTGCTAATTCTGTGTGTGTTTTTAATGCTGCAGAGTATTAGATCTTCATATAAGGATGTTATAAGTATTGTCCCAGTAAAATCATTATCAGCACAATTTTTGCATGAATATATTATGAAAATAATAAAAGGTTTAGAAAATTTAGGTTTTTCATGTAATATGTGTGCTTATAAATCTACCCTGCTAAAATTTAAAAACTTCTAGTATCCTTAAAAATATTTCCACACATCCTTCTTATATATATTTGTTGCAGTTAAGTGACTTGAATATTATTAGTATGAAGAGAGATTCCAACATTACCTCAAGTCCTTATCAAAAGTCAACCAGTACTTTAAAGCATTATTTAACTGTAAACATACAATATAAGATCATACAAAAATTAATAATATATAATACAGTCAAAAGTCGTTAATCCGGACTCGCCGGGACTTCGGCGATTCCGGATTATAGATCATCAGTTTAAATCTGGTAAGATGGCATGCAGAAATTATAAAATTAAAAATATGAAACCGTAATTTATGAAATGAAGAACAGTTGTGATCTAAAGGGTATCAAAATTTACAAGAAAAAGCTTAATATTTATTTGTTTACTTTATTAAACATTTCTTTCAATGTAAGTTGTTTAAGTTGCTTCGTTTTTTATGTGATAATACATTCTCTTTAATTCTATAAACAGACATAATTTCTTGTTTATTTACAAAGTTCCGCTGTTCAAATCCTATAATTGCTGTGTCGAGAATACCGACTAATTTGTGAAATGAAATTTTTTTGTTTTCAATAACCTCTGTTACTTTCTTCGCTATCGGAAGCGAATTATAATGACGAGGAATTTGATTTAAATCATATCAAAGACAGAGTACATCGAGATGAAATACTACATTTAGTAAGGAATTATAAGCCAAATAAAATAAAAACATCTGCCCTGAAGATAAGGATAGTGCTGACAGATCAACTTCCAATTCATTGCGCACCGCAGCGTTAAAGATAAACAAAGTTTAGATAAACAAACGTTAAAGTTTAGATAAACAAAGGATATACCTTTATCCATTCTTTGCAGCAATTCCACTTTCTGTTTAATGGACTTCAAAACATACTTTCGCTTTGTAGATCCTTTACATATTATCAGAAATATATTACATATATCATATATCTGATATATTTAAATATATCAGAAATTCTATTTGACATAATCGAAAGTTCAAGCTTACTTTTATAAAATTGCTCTAACAGTCTGCAAAAAATAATAAGCCGAATCAAATTCGAAGATTAAGGAACAACGCAATCTGCAACATTAACTGAATTAGATAATTTTAGCTTAGCTTATACCGTCTGTTATACATTAAACGCGCATTCGTAAACATATTTTGCACACACAAACACGCATATTCGCAGCTGTAAAGGTCTACGCCAACGCGACACATGCGCAGAAAGTCTGGATAGCTTTGAGGTCCGGATTATGGGTGTCCGAATTAACGACTTTTGACTGTATATTTTGTGCAAAGGAAAATGTTTCCAACATTATATCCGCGAATGAATTGAAAATATATATTTTCAATATATATAAAGTAAAAAAAGAAAAATAATATGTATATACATCATTAGAAAATACCCTCCTGTTAGTAAAGCTTTAAAAGCATATATAGTTTAAAGGCAGGTAATAGGTGACCAATGGCGATTGTCAGCCGCCAGTTTGTGACGTCACGAATCGTAGTTGGGCTTCTGTTTAAGAAGGTGTTGACAGAGCACCAAACCAAAATAATGCAGGTTCATGGAGTTTTGCGCCTACGTCATTTCGCGAAAAATCGATTCCAGTTAATAATCGATATTTCGTAGAAAAATTTGTTTGATCAAAATTGCTAACATAAACGGTAAAAATGTATATAAATATATTATATATTTTTATTTGTTAACATAATTTTGTATTAATAAGTAGCAGACATTTTTTTGATAATAAAAGTTTTTGCAAAAATTAAATTTGATAGATGACTTTGCAATAAAAGTGTTCCTTTTTTTAATATGTGTGTCTTTAATATTGTTTATAAATCAACTGAATGAAAAGGTAGGTATCTGAATTTTATAACTAAATCGGCAATAAATTGGATTTCACAAAGCAAATAGTATACAGTGCAACTTAACCGTAACTGTTCATTGAAATAACCTTGACTTAGAAAAACATAGCAGATGCGAAATAAGACATCTGTCTCTTTAAAAAAAAAAAAAAAATCCCATTTTTTTAAGGTTTTCAAAAACCAGCTTCTTTTGAATTTATTAGCACGGAAGCAGAATTTTTCCCCCTTCGTCTTAAAATACGAAAATAGTTTTCATGTAGTTAAACAAAGAAATGTAATCCTGAATTCATAACTGAAGGTAAACAAGATTTCTGACAATATATTTTGCGAATATATTTCAGGAATATGTTTCGGTTATGTATTTGTTGCAAATATGGTGATGCAAAAATTTCAATATTTATATTTATTGCCATTAAAAACTAAGATCAGTAACAACACAGCAGAAAAATCTATGAAGATAAGTCTTATTCAAAGATTTGATGATATAAATTTAATTAACTTTTATTTGTTTATCTGTGAAAGAATTTTGCTCATGTTTTGTATAATAGTTTAAATTTTTTACTGATACACCAAACTCCCCAAAATCCTCTAGGTAAAGAAATCAGTGAAATGTATTTGACTTAGAAAAGTAGCAGAATATTGTTTCTTTAGTATTTTACATTAACTTATTAGCATTTCTTATAAGCATTTTATTTCAATATAAACTTGATTAGGAGGGATTAAAAAATTGCTTGTATGATACAGAGTGTTTGTCAGCGAGATAGCAGTAAAAATATTGCACACTGGTAATTCGCCTTGGAGTTCGACTAACGGATTTCCGCTATCTTAAGCAAATAACCCGCGAGTGCTTTTCTTATTCTAAATAATTCGTATTAGGAGAACAATTAATTTATTTAGAAATTAATTCCTGTTTGTTAAGGCTAGATAAATAACACCCATATACTTAAATATTAAGTAAATAATTTAAAAAATGTGCCCGTGCGAACGATAAGTTAGAAAAAGACCATTTGTTATCTACTTTGTTGTACTAATTATAAGGGTAATTAATTTATAAGGTTATTAAGTTATTTAGAAAATAACTTATAAGGTAATTAATCGGCAACTGGGAGCGCAGTATTAATATTATTTAAATAATTATGAATTAATTTGGTAATACTTAATTATTTAATTTTTAAATCATTAATAATTTTAATAGTAATTTTATTTTCTAAAATTTTTTTAGTATAGCGAAAATAGCGAATGGTTTGTGGCAACTTGAAGCCCGTCTCCGGTAATTAAATAATTATGATTTTAATAGTATTTAGTCGTCTAATAGATTTTAATAGTCTAATAAATAATAATATTTTGTTCTAATAAAATAAATAAATAGCGAATGATCATACGGAACAACAAAGTTACCTGATCAGCAGGACGATTCATCTGCAAAAGTCACATGACAGCCAAAGCAAAGTATTTAGGTATAGAAAGAAAATATTTCTTCCCTTTTCCCTTTCTCTCTAGCGTAGTGAAGATCTAAACTAGCAACCTAAACTGTCTTCCCACTTTATGGCACGTATCGCCCAAGTTGGCGAACAAGATTTCAGGAAGTTCGCCAAGTGCCCGTTATCTGAGTATCCCCTTTAACTATAAATTCGTTGATGTTGTTTTCGAAAGTCTTGCAACAGTAATTTTTAGTTATGTTTCTGACTGGTCTAAATTTTGCACCATAACTCATTAGTGTTTTTAGTTTGTAAAATCTAAAAGGCCCCAACTTGTCAGCAAACTGTGGTAGTGACTGCTACTAAATGTGAATTTACACAGCAACGTTAGGTTTAAAAAGGGTTTAAAGCCCTTTTTATTCAACTTTTAAAATAAGAGATGCGTCCACTTGACGCTCACAAACTACGCCGACCCGGCGGTTTAACTGAAACAGAACGTAGAACTGAAAAATAATGACTGGATGAATAAATAGCGAGATCACTATCCATGAGGCTCTGAGATCTTAAACTAACCTAACCGCGTTCTAAATTACCGCTGATATTCAGCGAGCTTACTGATTAAGCAGTTGAGAGATCTAGCAAAATCTGCCGAGCTAGGCACACAGGCCGACACGTGCTGTTCTAAAATTTCTACCGAGCAATATTCACATTCGCGATTCGAGTAGCACACCTACAATCTCGTTTCCTTTCTATTTAAACTCAACTTACTTCCGCTAAATTTGAATATACTGCGCGCTACTACAATTTACATACTCTAGCATTGGCAGTTCTAGGGGAAAGTAAAGGCTAGACAGGAAAGATTACATAAACTTAAAATAAATATTAGTTAAAATAAATATAAACCCTACAAGTTGATGGTTTTGTATGATATTCAGGTTGCCAGTAATTATGTGCTGGTGATGAGAATCTACGTAAATACTGTAAATTGGTGACTTACAATGTCATTCTGCTGTTTGATATTTCAATGCAACTATTGGTATGGTGTCTACAGCTGGGAAGTAAACTTTACAATTGTTGATGATTCTTGAGAATCGAATATTGTCAAACTGCGGATGCAGAAAATTGACTTTAAAAAAATTTGCGTTGAGTTAGACAATTAGAAAGTCTGAATAGACAAAAATCGAGAACTATGTCTTTAATGATTTGTATTTCGTCGTAGCTTTCATGAATGAATTTTTTCAGTTTGATAAGGAATTTATTAGTACAAAAGTGTAACCAGTTAAGAAGTTTCTTGGGGAATTTTTCTGAGTCAAAAAAACATTTCAATTGTTTTGTCAATTGTTTTTTGAATGCAAGTGTATCCAAAGTGGATAAAAATCTAGCATTATTTTTTAATTTGCTTCCTCTTTTTCCTCTTTGCATTTTGTTGCTAGTTCTCATTAAATATTCATGATGGAAGCTGATAGGCCTTTTTAATTATTTTGTTATTATATCCTAATAATATGTGATGTATTTTCTAATGCTAAAACCTAAACTGTTAACATTGCCTTTGAATTTAGTGTTTGCTTATATATATACAGTCTTTAATCCGGACATCCATAATCCGGAATGATCTATAATCCGGACCTCAAACCTACAAACTTTCTGCGCATGCGTCAACGCATATATGTGTTGATGCATGCGCATAATACCTTTAGGTATATGCATAATGCGATTACACATGCAAGTTTAATGTATAACGGACGGTATAAGCTACGCTAAAATTATCGAATTATCTATTTCAGTTAATGTTGCAGATTGCATTGTTCCTTAATCTTCTAATTGGATCCGGCTTATTATTTTTTGCAGACTTTTAGAGCAATTTTATAAAAGTAAGCTTGAACTTTCGATTATGTCAAAAAGAATATCTGATTCTGGAGCTGCCGGAGGATCTACAAAGTGAAAGCATGTTTCGATGTCCATCAAACAAAAAGTGGAATTGCTGCAAAAAATGGATAAAGGCTTATCCTTTGTTTCTCTAACTATTCCGAAATCTGTTTATCAATGAAGCTGCTCTGCGGCGGGGCGAGGGGGGGACGTCGCGGCTCTCAGTGAACTGAAAGTTGATCTGTCAGCACTATTGTTATCTTCATGGCAGATGTTTTTATTTTATTCGGCTTATAATTCCTTACTAAATGTAGTATTTCATCTCGATGTACTCCATCTTTGATATGATTTAAACCAAATTCTTCATCATTATAAATATCACGAATACGCATCAAATAGTTTTCTGGTTGGAATTTTCTAATTTCAACTATGCGTAATGTATGCTTTACGCGTGTGCACGTTGAAAGAAATGTTTAATAAAGTAAACAAATAAATATTAAGCTTTTTTTTTTTTTTTGGTAAATTTTGATACCGTTTAGATCATAATTGCTCTTTATTTCATAAATTACGGTTTCATGTTTTTAATTTTATAATTTCTGCATGCCATCTTACCAGATTTAAATTGATGATCTATAATCTGGAATCGCCAAAGTCCCGATGAGTCCGGATTAAAGACTTTTGACTGTATTATCTATTTACATGACTGATCTAGTTAAATCTAGCATCGATAGATGGCATCACATTACGGTGACTTTTCACGATCTGACGCTTTGCTCCGCCCTACTTTGTTTGTGGCCGCCTCCTTCTGCTGCTTCAGTTATGAATAAATAAAAACATTAAAGAATATTTTACTTCTACATTAAACATTATGCACTAGTTTAGGGCAATAAGCATTAACCTATGTAAGTATTTTAAGCGAGAAGCGTGGTCAATAAAATGTTACAGAATTTTTTTCTTCAAGGATATTGGTATGAACTGCAAATTATAGAGGTCACAAATAAATTATGCCTTAAAAATTCACTTTTTTAGTTGTTTTTAATAACAAAATAAAATATATTTGCTAAACTGACCCTCACCACCATATATTTCTATAAAAAAAAAGTATAATTCAAGAATAACAATAATTTTTGTTGCATTATTCAGATTTTTCATGACAGAGAAAGGAAATTTCATTAGCTGGAGAAGCCAAATTAATTTTTAAGGGAAGGAATGTTTCATGATGTTATGAGCAAAGTAGTAATGAAACGTGAATATATTAGAAATTTGAAAGAGCAAGATTGGAAAATTAATATCTTTAAGTAAACAAGAATTAACGTTCTTAAGTTGATTAAATGAAGAAGCTTTATGGATATTTTTTGCAGAATGAGATCTTCAAAAATTATCCGTAAAGCTTCTAAATTAAAATGTAATTAAGTGACCACCGTACTTAGCTAAAAAAATTCTTTTTCCTTTTGAAATTTAATTCATATTCCCTGACGAGAAATTTCAACGCTTTTCCAATTTAGCCAATATACACTAAGTAGCACGATACATATCAAACAATGCTAAATTGACACAATAATTAAAAGCGTGTATGAGATCTTCAAGAATCGAAAACTAAATTTTAGTGATAAGTGAAAAAAATAACTTAAATATTGAACTTATAAAGAAGTCGAGAAATTTTGTAATTGATTGTAAATTTAAATAATTATTGGGTATGCGCCAGCTAAACGTCACTGTCGGTTTAGTGTCCTGTTGACTAAATGTCTTGACAGTTAACTGTCCCGTAGCTGAATGCCCTGATGGCAAATTCTGTGTGTCGGCTAAATGTCCTGTCGGCTAAGTGTCCTTTTCGGCTAAATGCCCTGTCAGCTAACTGTCCGTGTCAGCTAAATGTCCTCTCGGCTATGTGTCATTGTCAGGTAAATGACCTGTCGGCTAAGTGTCCATCTCGGCTAAATATCCTGTCAGCTAACAGGTGTCGGTTAAGTGTCCCGTCGGCTAAGTCTCACGAACCCATTAGTTATATTTACTAGAAATTATTGTAAGTTATTTTTTCACTTATCATTAAAATTCAGTTTTCGATTCTTGAAGATCTCATACATGCTTTTAATTATTGTGTCAATTTAGCATTGTTTGATATGTATCGTACTACTTGGTGTTTAAAAAAGTTAAAGTGAAATATGCAATATCTCTTACTACAAATATTAATTATCCTAATAAATAAATTAACCAACTTCCCATTGCCTTCTCTCAACAAAAGTCCAGTATGCAAAAGAAACATTAAATTTAAAAACTGCAGAGAATTATCGCCCTCATTTTTACAAGTGGCAACAGTGCTGATTTTCGGTGTCCGGCGATAAGATCGGGGACGAAAACGTCGCGGAGAAAACAAACGCAAGGCGAAAATGTCGTGCTACAAAACATCGTGGGAGAAAACATCGCAGTTCTAAAACATCGTCGTACAAAATATCGTCGTCGAAAATAAAGCGGTTCAAAAACTTCGCAGTTTAAAAACATCGTCGTCGAAAATATCGGGGTAAAAGATAAAGTATCTACAAATCATCGCATGACGATAACATCACAGACATGCTTTTTTCAGGCTTTAATAACTGTAAATGAATATTCCCATAATGATTTATGAGCGCAAGATGGAAAGAAGGATAATTTTTACTTTCATATTTTTTATTAACAAATAAATTTTTAAGAAGGAGACTTAAGCATAGAAAATTAATGCAACTTATAGCACTTAATAGAATTTTAACTAACAAACTAGCAAAGTAATATATATAGTAGTAACAAAGTTATATTAATAGTTAACTAACAAAGGTCATTAATAAATCATTTTTATAAAGTTTTTACTGGTAATTTTTTATGAAAAGTATTATCTAAAAAAGATTAGAAAAAGGAAGGTAAGTAACTGCATAACCTTACTTTTAAAAAAATTGCTAAGTTAATTTTGAGATTATTTTCTTCATTTTTGATAATCTAATACACTTATAGAGAAAATTATTTCTTGTTTTGTTTCAGTTTATTCTTAAAATGACATTAAAAGTTTCATGCAAAGCGTGCAGTCAGTTACTTGAATGCTGATTTTTTAGTTATGAAGAAAGTCAGCTATATAATATTTCAGTAGGTTTTATATTTATTAGATTATGCCAAAGCACACTACGGCTATCTGCTTAAGGGGGGTGGGATTCCTTTGTGGAGTACATTCTCAGGAACTGGTTCATATGCACATTATACTTTAGGAAAATCACGAAAATCTTCCTGCAGCTTTTTTTTTTTTTTTTTTTTTTTTTTAGAAATAATGTGTACTTGCAGTGAACCTTCTTGGTGACTATCTCCCTTTTAAGAATAACAGTGTTTTTGAGAACAATAAACATTGGTTTTAATCATTACGCAAGTTCACCACATTCACTCAAGATTAAAAAGAATGGAATTTTGAGTAGTCACTTTAAATAGGATTGCTTACATTTACAGTTATATTTAGACCGCCTAGACGGTATAGTGGTTTGAGTCGCCGGGCTGCGATACCAAAGGTCCCGGGTTCGAACCTCGGAGAAGGCAGGATTGTAACTGTCCTTCATAGGAGGCAAATGTGGCCCACCTATAATTAGGTGCCTCCGTAATAAAGTGACCATCACTTAGTAGAGGCCAAACCGAAGTCCGCTGAGGGCCACCATTGGTAGAAGAAAACTTTTATATTAAGACATTTCTTATAAGCACTTAAGAGTATTTTATTTAAATTTTCATATACATTTTACTCGAAAATTTTGTAATTACTTATTGAACTTACAGTGATAAACTTCCTAAGACAATTTTAATGTTTTTCTTTTGTGTTTCTTAATTTTCAGAATATCTAAATTTATGCACTCCAGAAATCTGTAGCGAAATTAAAATTAATATTTCTGAGAGAGGGTCTACTTTGTGGCGATTCTTTGTCCTAAGAATTCTTTACCTTTGAAGTATAGTATTTTTTAGTGTGCTGTAGTTTAGTACAACTTTTAGTGTGTTGGTTGTGATTCATACTATGTATTAATACTTGTATATACTCGAAACATATGCTTTTTTTGGAGTAATGCATTGCACAGACTCTCTCTTTTTTGTTCATTTTATTGTTGCAACATGTTTAATTCTTATGTAGTGGTGATTATGTGGGAGTGTGAGGAGCTGTATATAGTCCTTATTTATTTTAAATACAGTCCTCATTCATTTCTGTAGTCTTTATTATGTTGCACATTGTCCTTATTTATTTTGGTAATAACCATGGTTTCTTACTGATCCTGTGACTCAATTATTTTAATGCATGTTATATATTAGTGCATATTTCCCACTAAACATATATTATAAAACTCTATTAATATACGTCTTCAACATATTAAACATGTTTTGGATATAAGAAACACAATTAATTCAAACAGAATCATGATTCTGTGAGTTTTTATGAGCAAAAATTTATAATTTTACATGTGATATAGTGCAGAATATCAAAAACAAGGATGTGCAAGTTGTCAAAATATAAAATCTTTAAATGAAAGGGAAAATACTTTTTTTGAAGACTTAAATACATTTAACAAACGGCATTTGGAGAAGATGATTTTACTGGTTGAAATCTGAATAACTAAATACTGAAAATTTATAAAACATCTCAAATTGTTTAACCCTTTCAATCCCAATTTATTTGTTTCAACTGACTTGATTTTTTTATGCCTTCTTGGTAATTATCACAAATGACACAAATTACACTAACAGAAATTGACAGTCTGTCACTAAGCCTCTATAAGAAGATGCGCGCAACAATTTTGTAATGGGGATGTTAAAAATGATGCCTGCTACCAGTGGGACATCAACTATGTAGTAAATTAATGCGTTTAATTCTCTCTAGGTTTCTTTAAACATCTACTGGGACTTAACCCATTGGGACTGAAAGGGTTAAGGGAGAGACTTAAATGCTGTATTTCACCGCACTTAAAATTTTCAGAATATTGATTTATGAGTTTTTTACAAAAGTTCATTTTTTAATAAATGATTACATTTCATATTCAGTTATTCATAAAATGAAATTTTTTCTTTCATTAATAGTGGTAGTATATATTTGTTTCGAAAGAGAAGTGAGAATTAGGATTTGCCTGGGAATTGTAGCAATCTGTATGCAAGATGAAAGCAATTAAGAACTTTTCGGGAAACTAACGCTTGAAGGTCTTAGTTTTGAGTATTGAGTTGAAAAACAAGCTAAGTGGCTGAACTCAGGGGAGGGCAAATGAATTACAGCTATTTATACTATTGGGGAGAGTCAACCATTAGTTAACATCCGTGAGAACGGGTGTTTTGTTCAAGCCTTACTCCAGGGTCCTGTCCCCTCTGGCCGCTGAAGGCTATTTGGTTAATAAAAGACAGCTGAAAATTTCGGTCATTACTGATGATGGTCCATGTACAGACAGAAATAGCATTTCTTAACTTCTTAGTATTTGTGTTTTACATCTACCATGCAGTTTAAAAAGAGAACCCAGAAAAGTTTAGAGTTCAAACGTGTTTAGATCGCCCTTCCTTGTTTGTTTTTGAAAAAAGGCCCTTTGCCTCTTTTGCATATAAGTATTCATACATACAGATTTATTTAATTAATATATAATTTCATCAATGAATTATATTAAAAATATAGATTTAATTAACATTTTTTCTTTCTTTTTTGGCCTAAGTTTAACGATACGAATAATGAATAATCCAAAATTTTAAACTTTTTCCAATAAAATTACATATTTACGTAGTTCGATTAAGGAGGCGAAACTCTACCATTATACGTATGATAAAAGCATCATAAATTCAAACTTTGTCGCTGAGAATGGAAAATATTTAAAATCTGAGGAACAAGATTTTCCAAAATTAAATAATTTTTTTAATTATATAAACTTTAAGCAGTGTCTTTTCAGAACTGTGCATTATGCATTTATTTTTTTATTTAAAATTTCTTTATTATTAAATACTTCTTCAGACCAATAAGAGAAATATACAAATTTTCCCGAAATATGTTTTAATCTGTCAAAACAACTTTAAAAATTTGGTGTCCGGTCTTTAAACACAAAAATTATAAAATTTCCTTTTACGATTTAATGTATTTAAGGAATAAAACTTTAGTTTATGTAAATAATGAGAATAATATAAATACGAAGAAATGAAAAAATATAAGTGCTTTACAAGTAAATGAAATTGGTATAATGCTTTTAAAAGTACTGTGGTTTTTTTTTTTTTCCAGTTCCGCTTTCCGAAATGTTTCAATTATTCCCCTTTCTTCCAATTGCTCAACAAACGCCCACACGACTGTCTTTCTTTATGTCTCGTGTTCACAACGTCTGTTCCTGTATGATTAAATCTACATAATAACAGGACCGAGTAATTCTAAATTAAAATGTAATCTTAATTATCTAATTAATCTTAATTCTAAATTAAAATGTAATCTTTAAAAAAATTTATACAAAATAAAATTTAGAATTGTACACAGCCCCTTAAAGAATAAAATATCATATATTTCACATCTACGGCCTAGAAACAGCATCTACAGCTTTACGGACTGGGAATATCATTTTACGGATAATTATTATTAAGTAGGAGTATGATATATGGCTTTACTAATTGGGAATATGATTTGGCCTTTACGACGAACTGTTAAAAAATTAATCGACGTAACGTCTACATAGATAAGCATAATGCACAATTTTCCAAAGACCTAGTTTAAATTTATATGTGATTATTCACATAACACAATCGTATGATTAATTCTATTCACTTTAAGTATCTTTTATAGAATATTTCACATTTAGTACATTTGTATAACATATTTCATTAAATGTAAGGCAACTTTCTTAGGTAAAAGCTAAATAATGTTCATTAATTTTAAAAGTTATATAAACTTGTGGTGATATTTATGATATGACACTAAATAGTTTGCTATAAGATTTGGAAAAATAAGAAAATAGCCATACATTTTCTAGAAACATTTAATTTTTTCTGGAAACATGTTTACTGGAACATTTTTTCCAGGATAATTTTTCAGGGACATTTTTTTAACACCGTGCGTAATAACACTGTGTAATAACAGTACCATGTGCAATAAATTTTCGTAATGATAATTTTTTATGAAATAATACAATTGTCCATTTATCCGCACTTCCTTTTATCTGAGGTAATCTACATTACCTTAAATGATTGAATTCCACACATATGATAAGAAAACCTAATTAAACAAAACTTGATTAAAAGGCTTAATTACTAAAAAACCTACATAAAATATTTATCAGGACAGAGAATAATGCATATTAATTAATTTTCAGGTTTAAATAACACTGTCTTTCATGTTATTTTTTCCTGTGCAATTCCCGTCTGAGTTATTTATTCTAACTGAGTACTTCTTTCTCTTCATCATTGTCTCGGTCCTGTTATTATGTAAGAAGTATTTAAATTCTTTATAAAAATGCACTAAAAATAAAAATTGTTAGCAAATAAATGCATTTCACAGTTTACATACTACATTTACATATAAATATATATGTAAACAGCATGTCTAGAATTTAATTGCACACTTTCGACACGTACATTTCGTTTCCATAAAGAGTGTAATCTCTTATCATATGTTTCTATGTTTACACAATAGGCTAGGTTGTTTAAATATGGCAAGGCACACAAAGGCTATCAAGCTTAGCGAAAGGATGCCTGCGATGAGGGCTTTCTTGATACCAACCACGAAGCCAGCCTCTTTGCCTGAAATGGCACTGCGTTCAAACTCCTAGCATTCAGCGATTTTAACCATTCGACCACTAATAGGGGTCATGATTACAGTAAGATTAAAGATTATAATTTATAAATTTGAATGCTTTGCGAAACGTTTGTTCATATAAAATTAAATGTGAAACAAAAACAAAAAGATTCAATAAAAAATGAAAATGCGTCAGAAAACGTGCAGGCTCATAGCTCATTTCTGATTTTCCTGGTAGACTCAATTTTAAGTTTCTCAAGTAAATGGTTTTCTTATAGTCTTATAGTATGATAGTGGCTGTGATCTACATGCATCTGGTACTCGCTGCTCGACAATACGTGGATAAATATCGATAGAGACCTCGAGATACGTAATTAATAAAGTACTTCTGATAAAACTCAACATTCAGATCATTACAATAGACCAGTTGTACAAAAAAATATGACATGGAAGGCTTTTCACCACTTTACTTAGAGTATAATATGCTTATATAAGACATCTCTATAACTAAAACTTGGATGTTGGATTGCTGTATTTTTTACTCTTTTTATTTTAATTCTACACAGATATTTTTATTCTAACTAGACTCATCTCTCTTTCTATCTTCATTTTACTTCTAATTGTTTATCATAAAATTTCAGTCTAATTATTTTAAGATTCAATTACTATCTGATATTTGATTTAAAGATCTTTTTCTTTGGGTTTGAACTATTTTAAAATAATTAAATAATTTATTCCGATTTCAAAACTCTGTTTACTAGCTTTTCTAAGTAAAGATGCTAATATTCGTTACCTGAAAGGAACCTCGAGTTTAATTTTTATTAAATTTTTAATCTGTTCCAGCACTATATACAAAAACTGCTCATTCGTTTTAAACTAGCAATAATGATTCCAGATACACTAAAAATAAATCAAATTGTAAATTGCTTAGCTGACATTTTTCAGTTCACAGAAATTTTCCTGGTGTTCAACTACTAATAAACATATACTAACTGTGTTCAATAATGGAACACCTGCTTATTTTTACTTAACAAACTGTAAAATGTCATTTGAGCCTGAAGGGGAAACAGGTGGCTCCTGCCTCGAGAAAATCATTGTTTGACAATTAGGTAAATAATGTATGTCTGATGCTCCAAGTCTTAGTTGTACCTGAAACTCGGAAACTTAACTGCATTTTCTGTCAGAGAAGCCAACGTGCCGTTACACTATATCATCAGCCAAAAGAACCGTAAACAACTTATGGTGAAAGGACACATCTATAATTTTGAACGTGCTAGTGCTGAGAAAAGTATTTGGAAATGTGTAGAGTATTTAACTTGTAAGTGTAAAGGGCGAATTCACACTCAAGATGATAATATCATTCTTGAAAAATCTCACGGGCATCCTCCAAATGCTGGCTTGAGAGGACTGCTGAGCTTCAGCTTGGGAACGAAGCTAATGCTTATTCTCTAGAAAAAGGCTGTCCTCAAGGCTCTGTATCCGGACCTACTCTTTGGAACATAATCATAAATGATCTTTTAAGTCATCTCGACGGTTGTTTAAAAATTGCGTTTGCAGACGACTTACTATTAATTTTCCAAGGAAGGATTTTGAATAACATTCTTTTGAGAGCACAAGAAGTTCTAGATTTTGTCTCCAGTTGGGCGATTTCTCATAAACTCACTTTCAATCCTTCAAAAAGTAAAGCTATGCTTGTTCCCAGTACGTTTGATGAACAAAATATTGCTTCTTTGATGCTTGATAATTCTCTGTTGGAATTTGTAGAAAATGTTAAATATCTTGGTGTCATTCTTGACCAAAAATTAACATGGAAAAAGCACATTGAATTCCTTTCTGCTAAATGTGAAAAAATTATTAATGGCTTTCACCGAATTGCCAAAAATACTTTTGGAGTAAGCTACAATGTTAAGAAACTCATGTATAAGCAGTGTATTGTACCTTTCATTTCGTACGGCTGTCGTGCTTGGGGACATGTTCTTGCCAAGAAGGTTAACAAAAGAAATTTAAGAAAGATTCAACGGAGAATTCTACTTCGTATTATTAGTGGTTATAGAACCTTAAGCTATGAGGCTACTTTTGTTCTTGCAAGAGTTCCTCCTATTGATTTTGAAATTGCATATAAGAATAATATTTTTGAGTCATTGGCAACTCATGCTTCGGAAGACTGTATTAATGGAATTGTCCCCTTCACTGATCTTCCTCATCCCGCTTCTTTAGAACCCATAAATTTCTGCGATTATAAAGAGACTGCTGAAATAAGTTTTCATATGGTTTTCTTTACAGATGGCAGCAAGATGAACAGCAAGGTTGGCCTTGCATTTGTTCTTTTTGAAGGCCATTCCGAGATTTGTTTTCTTAGACACCGTATACGGAATGAATGTACAGTTTTTCAAGCAGAACTTCTGTGCATTTATCTTGCCGTCAAGTGAATCCAGGATCATGGGACAACATCCTCAAAGTACTTTATTTGTTCTGATTCTCTTTCTTCTCTTCAACTTTTGAACAGTATTACCAGCTGTGATAAATTAGTTATCGAAACCCTAGTAACTGTTAGTTCACTTAGAATTAGAGGTATTGATATCTGCTTATGTGCGTGCTCATCATGGTTTCTACGGAAATGAAAGAGCTGATTTCTTAGCCAAAGATGCCTTAAATTTACCCATTGATATCAACATTAGCATTCCAAAGAGTTATTGGAAGTCCTTTCATTATAAAAAGCTTTTAGCTATGTGGAATGAGGAATACATTTCATCTTGTAATGCTGAAGTCACCAAAAAGTTCCTTCCTTCTGTTTACCATAGACTGAATTCCGAGTCTTTCCTCTCGTTAAATTTTAAAGTGTCTCAGTTTTTATCTGGTCACGGTAAATTTGCAAGTTATCTGTTTCGTTTTAATCTACGATCAAACAATTTATATGAATGTTCAATAAGAGTTCCTCAGGATGTGGAACATTTGATTTTCTTGTGCCCTACATTTGATGGCCCTAGATTATGCTTACAGAACGATTTGAAAATGTTCGGAGTGACTTGGCCAGTGAACTTGTCTGTTTTTGTGAAGTCCAGACTGCTGTTCTCTGCTTTTGTTCGCTTTATTTATGCATTTAATATTTATTTATACATGTAACCTTTAATGTTCTAGTTAACTTACTTCTGTAAGCCCCGTGTTGTACATATGTGGTGCACGGGGAGTCTGTATGTTCTCAAAGAAGGAAAAAAAAAATTACAGCGAAAGAGATTATGAGTTCAATTAAAGAGCGTGTGGTAACAACGCAAGAATCGACACATTCTTTAGCAGCAGTTGGTACAATTGGTCTTCCTTGTGCTGTTTCGGGGCATATACCACCAGTGGAAAATATTAAAAAAATTATCAGATATGCTCGACACGGAGAAATGCCATTGCATAATCCTAGATGTCTTGAAGAATTAGTAATCCCAGAACAGTTTTCAAAAACACTAAAAGAAGAGAAATTTTTGCTGTATGACAGTGAAGTGCAGACAGTCAGAATTCTAATTTTTTCGACCCTCAGAAATCTGGACTTCATGGCTGAATGTCCGAACTGGTTTGCTGATGGAACTTTTAAAGCAACACCACCGCTTTTCAGTCAGATTTATACAATCCATGGTGTTAAATATGATAATGTGATACCTTCAGTGTATCTATTAATGCCAAACAAACGCGAAGAAACATACAATAGAGTGTTTACGGTGATAAAATCTTTGAAACCGAATCTGCAGCCCAAAACTGTAATGACTGATTTTGAAAAGGCTGCCATAAATGCCTTTAAAAATTCCTTTCCGAATATCATTCAGAGAGGATGTTTTTTTCATTTAAGTCAGTGTGTGTATAGAAAGATTCAGTCTGCAGGTTTGCAAAGTAAATATGAAACTGATCCGAATTTCGTTTTGGAAATCTCTCAACTTGCAGCTTTGGCTTTCGTTTCTACTTCAGATGTCATTGAAGCATTTGAACAATTAATATCATCTACTTATTTTGTAAATAATATGAACATCATTCACACAATCATAAATTATTTTGAAGACACATGGATTGGTAGATTTACTCGTCGTGGACAACGTCGCAGACCAGTGTTTGACATCCCTCTTTGGAACTGTTATGATGCTGTAAAAGATAAAGTTCCAAGGACAAATAATGCGGTTGAAGGATGGCATCGCAGATTCAACGAACTTATGAACGGATGCCATCCAACAATCTGGAAATTTATTGATTACTTAAAAAAGGAACAAAATTTAAATTCTATAAAAATTGAACAATACATTGCAGGTCACCATCCACCAGTAAGTAGAAAAGTTTACAGAGATACATCTCTCAGAATTCAAAAGATTGTAAATGAGTATAATGATCGGCCTATTTTAGACTATTTAAGGGGAATAGCCTACAATTTTCAACTGCAGATGTAAATTTTTTATACATTAATTAATGAGGATGTTTAATGTCTGATATAATTATACATGTTTTTATTACTACAGCTTTAACATGAGTCGTAATTACATTATATTTTCTGAAAAATATTAGGCGAACTTTTATGCTCTTAGAGTTGATATTTACAATTATACTAGCTTTCATAAATATATGTGAATGATATTTTACTCCATATAATGTGTTTTATTTAAGCCTCTTTGGTATACACTCTTTGGTAGTATAAATCAAATTTTATTTCATCAGAGAAATTATGAACGACAAATGATGATGCCTTCGTTTAAATATCATTTATTAACTGAAACGGTATGCGAAGCTAAAATTTATTGGAGATTTGGTATTAACAATAACAATATTTTTGAAAAATTCCTATCAATTAAAATTTTATTTCGTTTCATTTTTCATTAATTCATGTTTGTGTGAGAAAATGACTTTAGAGTATTTGTTTACAGTGGATAAATTTTTAGTTCAATAAGCTATCTATATTTTAGTAAAATTCAGTAAATTTAATACCATTGTGGATGCATATAAGATGAAATTTTCAATTTCTATTCCTTACTGAAATCATCCTGATCAGGCAGCTTAATATTAAAGAATATGTTTAAGAGTATTTTTTAACTCGTAAAGCAATAGGAGATATATTTACTTAATTTTATCTCAAATACTAATAAGATTAGACTTTTAATGGCTTTTCTTGTAACTTACTTTGATATATCAAACTTATATACGTGGAACTTAAAACTTATATACTTATATATGTAAGCCCCTTTTGTCTTTCTGAAAGATTCTTAAAAGAAAAAACTTTTTCATATATGACACCATTATGTTTTGAGACAATACGGTATTTTATTGCACATTTCTGCATATTTAAAAGGGGGAAAATTTGAAAACTGAGGTAAGAGATTTGCTTTTAAATCCCTAGTCATTTCAATTTTGATCAATACTGATTATATAACATAATTTTAAAAATAATTTATTATATGACAGTAGTGTAAATTTAACGTTAAAAATGCTTAACAGCAGTTTTTCATTTGCTAAATATAGAATGATATATAAATGGAAGTTTTATTTGATAAATATGAAAGGTATTTTAGAGAGTTTCATGTTTTTCTGCAATGGGTAACACTATAAACATCGGTCTTTTGCTACAAAAATACATTCTCAAAATATGCTTATGGTTTTCCATGTATAGCTTAATTGAAAATATTTATGAAGCAATATTAAATATTAGTTCTAACTTAGGCGTAAATTTCTGCTATGTTTACAGTTTTCTCGCGCTCCTAATTTTTTAAATGTATACAATGAAGTATTTATTATTTAATTAGTTTTTTTATAACTGCATTAATAGATGGTACATTATTTGCAAAGTTTTGACATGATATCACCTTTTTTACGAAATGAAGGAAAGTAAAATTATTGTTTATTCTTAAGCTACAAATTTTGAACAAGGCTGACATATCTATGCTAAATTTTATAATGGTGCCATAAATATTTTTCATTATTCAATAACAACTATAAATTTTTATAATTACTTAAAAATAGTAAAAGAGTGGATTATAAAGCACTGTGTTTAATAAAAATAATATAATATTAAGAATGGCAACTTTTGATTAAAATATAGATTCAAAATATTATTTCCTGACGCACTGCAAAATCTGAAAGTAACACAGTCTATTGTAAACGAATTTTTCAGGATGCACTTTTGGATATAATTTGATCTGAGAAATAAACATTACTACAAGGTAATTCAACAAACAATCTCTATACTGCTTCATTAAATAGATGACTTATGATGGAAGCCTTCTTTTATAAAATACTGTGGTTTAATGTTGCAAACGAAGTTTCAGCTTAAGTTTGGAAATTAATATAGAGGGAAAGTTAAAAAGAGTCTTTCAAAACTAACAAGTTAGCATATGAATAGCATTAGGGAAGAATATAAAACACATTTCAGTATACATTCAGTATTTATTTCATAATAAGGAAACATTTTTCACTATATAAATAGCATAAGGAAATACTTTTTCAGTATATGAATGTAAAAAAACTTTTTAGTATATATCCAGTACTTATTTCAGTATACAAAAACCCATTTGATTATGTAAATAGCATAGGGAAAGAATTTTTCAGCATATGATTCATATATTATATTCATATATTAATATATCGATTTCTTTAATCAACTTTCGATTTCTTTAAAAAACATTAACATTTAAGAACTAATCAATAGAAAAAATGCAAATAAACAAAACGTAAACATATTTAATTAAAATAAAACAAACATTCTCTATTCGTAAAAAGCAAATTTAAAGTTAATTAAATTTTTAAATTATGAAATTTAATTGCAATCAAATAAATGATTAATTATTGCTGCGAACTAATCTACAATATCATTTAAATTCTGAGAGCATATATAAATTACGTGAAAGTATCAAAATCCATGAATAAATATATAATTCCAAAAAATTTTTTAATCGTAAAAAAAATTTTTAAATGTATAAGTGAATAATTGTTGAGCAGGCAGGAGACAAACTTATCAAGGGAAGTTGCCTCCAAACCTAACTCTTCAATTATTCAATTCGTGTTTCGTCATCCATGTATTCAGAATTTAAATGATATTGCAGATTAGTTCGCAGCAATAATTAATCATTCATTTGTTTACAATTAAATTTCATAATTTAAAATTTAATTAACTTTTAATTTACTTTTTACGAATAGAGAATGTTTTTTAAATTCAAATTTCATTACTTAAATCAATGCACAAGAGAATTATTTAAATTCAAAATTTAACTTAATGTTTATTAAAAGTAAAACTATTATTTAACTAAAATATTTATTCTTTTTAATTAAAATAAAAATGTATTTTTTATTCACGAGAGATGCCTTTGACAAGAATTTTTGTGTCGGTTATGGAACTTGAAGGGCATCAAAAGGACTTTTGAAATCTGCACTGAAATTGAACTTATTGAGATCTGTAGTTTTCAAAGCTTTATTTTTTTTATATGAGATAAGGTTGGTTTGGTTTGTTTAAAAAAAAAAAAAAAAAAAAAAAAAAAAAGATCTAAAATGAGAAAAGATATATATATTTTTTTTTTTACTTTTCAAACGAAAATATCAAATGCTACTCAGCTGACTACCTCCTATCCAACCTTTTTCACATTTTAAATGATTTTTAAAATTATTTGGATGATTACTCCAGGAACCAAACCTTTTTAGTAAGATCGGTCAAAAGTACGCAATTTGTCTAGTAATTTAATGAAAGAAAAAAAAAAAAAAAAAAAGAAAGAAAGAAAGAAAGAAAAAGAAAGACACGAAAAAAAAAAATAGGATATTTACACCAGTTTTTTTTCTTAAATAATATTGTAATTATTTAGTAAAATCATATCTTCTTCTATAATGCATACCACATTACTTCATTTTGTTTCAATTGTAGAAGATATTAAAGTTAAGTAAAAATTTCAAATTACCTTTGAATGCCACTTCCAGATACTTTTACAACAGGTAAACGAGTAAACAAAAAGTTATCATTTCTAGTCTCCTCTCCTGAAATTAAGCTCATACTCTATACATAACTGTAAATAAATTAAATGAATATTGTAGAAAAAGTAGAAATCTTCTTCATTAAAATTTCTGAATTTATGTGTTCATTGATACTGTACTATCAAAAATGCAAATTGTGTGTCTTTCAAATTGCAAATTCATAGATATGCAAGAAATTCGTATTATATTTAATTGTAGGGAGTTATGAAACTAGCATTATTTTCAGTCATAAATGTAAAGACCTACATTCATTTAAGTCAATCAGAGTTTTACGTCTGCTTTCTAAACATTTGTCAATAAAATAAATATAACTCAAATATTTTTTTATACAAATCAGAAAGATCTTACACAGAGATGTAACCAGATAGCCATTATCTATACTGTTTTAATGATTTGAAGCATCATAATATGCATTTTTGTAAGACTCATTTGATAACACTGTAGTTAGCTAGGTCATTAGTGAAACAATCATAGATGACTCAATGCTAAAGAAAAAGATGCAAGAATTCTGAATACAGTTGAGAAAATTCATAATTATCTGATTGTTTTATAATTCTACATTTCCTATGAGCTATAATTTTATTGCAATTCTTACCCATTACAATTAGGAATATATTAATCCTAGAAGTATTTGACATTCATTTAAAAGAAATTCAAAACAATTTAGAGAAACTACTATTTTCTACTTTTATATATGTATTAGTTTTCAATAACAAGAGGATTTCCCAAAAATTTTGGTCCAGTTTAATGCAAAATTAGAGCACAAAATTTAAATCATATTTTTCGTATCAATTCATTTTATGATGAAACTGAAACATTCGAAGTTTATTGCAAAAGTTGCCTTCAAGAAGCAAAATGATTGTGTCACAGTATCAATGCGAATTCGTAAATATTACTAAAATGCATTACTATAATATGTAATATAATAAGGACTAGTAAATACGGACAATATACAAAACTAATAAGAACTATATGTAATCCTCTTAACACGCACCATCACCACTACACTCATATTTTAACAATAAAATGAAAAAAAGTTTTTTTTTTTTTTTTTTGAGCAATCCAGCACTCAAAAAAGCATGTGATTCGATTTTATACAAGTATATAGTATGAATCATAGCCAACATGCTAATTAAGCCTTACGTGAATATTAAAAAGAATACATATCGAAGTATAAAAAATGAGTAACTCCATGAAGTTATAAATTTATATGCAACATTTTGTTACATGCAGATGCAATAATGAACATTGTAGTAGAGTTTTTATGGCTGGGAAAAGAGATAGAGAAGCTTTTTTTCCCTCCCTGTGGAGTGTAAGAGGAAGAAAATGTTTAACGTTGAGGTAAAGAAATCCAGATAAACAATTAGTATAGTTGTTGTTTACAGTGGTGCACATAGATAAACTGAATTCTACATTTACCTAATAACACACCTCTCATTGACTTAGCTATTTCACAGTATATCTTTGCTTATTATTGTGAACTGAGAAACTAAAACTACAGTTAATTACAGATTAAAAAAAACAATAAGATTTGTAAAATTATTAAAACAAAAAGATAATTTTGTTTGATTTAAAACGTAAACTATGGAACTTAACATGCATTCTTTCAACATATCTTTTTCCAATAGTTTAATGCCTAGACGCACTAAATACTTTCATTTTTTTTAAACAATTTCTCTCTGGATACTTTAATTTAAAAAAATCATGCACGAAGCGAACCCGGATTTTAAAATTTAATTATGATTGATATTCAAAATCATATGTTTCTAAAGCATATATGATTCATAAATATGTGTTCATATGATTCATATGATTCATAAAAATGTTATATTTTTTTATTCCAAACAATTTGTCATATAAATACAAAAAGAAATTGTACCTGAAACGTTTCAGTCAGTGAAAAGAAAAGACAATATAAAATATGTACAGTTTTTATCCTTGAAATCTATATAAAGGAAATTCGATTAAGTTTTTATTTCACTAAATTTTATCTTTAATTAAAAATCTACAAGAAAAGTTAGTCGGTTCAAAGTTGCTAGGCAAAGAATTGCTACAAAATAGAATCTCACTCAGAAATATTAATTTTAATTTCGCTACAGATTTTTGGCGAGCATAATTTAAGATATTCTGAAAATTAAGAACTACCGAAGAAAACATTCAAAATTGTCTTAGAAAGTTGGCCACTGTAAGTTCAACAAGTTGTAAGGATCTTAAGTTTTACTAACGTTTATTTTATTTTAAATCTTTACTATCACTTCATATTTTCTACTTCCGGCCAGAATTAAAAGCTTTAACTTATTTATGCAAATTTGTCTGGCGAACGCCAAGTACTTAAGTTGTGGCTTTTTGCCAAGCGAGAGAGAGGAAGGAGTTAGTAGAAGCAGGCCGCTTGCCTTAGCTGTTTTTACTCGGTTGCTGGTTGCCTTCCAGGCCAGAGGTTTAATCCTCTTAATAATTTTAAACGTATTGTAGTGTTAACAATGCTCTGTACTACATACGGCTTCCTGTTAATATACGGCCAATCTTCCACGTAAGCCCTTGTTTATTATTCCAAAGTTAAGTTAGTGTTTAGTTAATATTTTTATATTCTTAAATTCAGACCACAAGTGGTTGGTCTCTGTATTCCGAAGTCCGGAAATTATTGTAAAAAGTGAAAAATAAAGGGTTTCGTATACCCTTCCTGTGTATCTTGTCTACTTCCCACATTTACTGAACATAGCTTTAGTAAGCTCCCTGTTCCGAGTCAGGTTCTTGAATGTTCCTCAAGCAAGTAAGGCGGAACACTGAACCTGATAGTGGCGCCCGACGAAGAAGAATAACCATGGCCGAATTTCAAGAAGAACCTGTGCTGCCTGCAGAAGCGGCTCAAAATCCAGAAATGCCAGCTGCCGCCCTGGAAGGATTTGGTTACATCGTCCAGACCATGCGCGCTTCGATGAAACCAGAAGCAACATTTAATGGAAACTCACCGGTAACCAGTTTTTTGGAAAAATTAGAGGACCACTTCATGATGTATCCCGTGCACGAGTTCCAGAAAGTTACCTTAGCTACCAGCGCTTTGAGGGGCCAAGCGCTTAATTGGTTCAAATGTCTAGGCAAAAGTTTCTTGGGTCAAGCAGGAAGTCCCACCTATACTTACGAAAATTTCAAAACTGCCCTAGTAAAAGCCTTCCCTGTCGTAAGGGATCGTGCGAAATTAGAAACGGAAATTTTCAGCATATATCAGCAAAGAATCGAAAATCTTTCCACCTTTATTTTAAGAAAAATTCACGTATTCGAACTCTTGTATGGAAACCGTCCGGATCCTGATATAATTCAAGTGATTTTGCCGAAGTTACTTCCCCAAGTACAAGACTTTATTGAATTAAGGAATCCGACTACACTGGAAAAGTTATTTGAGCTAGCAATCCAGTCGAAGAACGGCGGACATTGAAAGAAGACGCCAGTATCAACAACGAAACCAATTTGGTGAGCCAAGACCACAGCAAAGTCAAGCATACGGCTACGGAAACAAAGCGAATCAATGGGCAAGGAAATCCGAGCATCCAAAAACAGCCGGCGAACGTCGACAGTTTAATAGCAATCCAGGAAAAAAGTCTCAAGGCCAGTGGAAAAAGAAGGAAAGCATGGAAAGAAAAAAATATTTAAACTAAAACGGATTTCTGCTGACGGGAGGGTGTGGAAATCCGAAGGCCAAGAAAACCCCTCTTCCTTCAAGTTAAATACAGTTATTGTGAAAAATTTGACTCTTCCGAAGATTGAAGTGTTGGTGAATAACATCCCAGCCACCGCACTCCTGGATACAGGCGCGCAGTGTTCCTGTGTGGCAGAAGATTTTTTTAGGAAGTATTTTCGTAAATATCGCATATATAATTCGGATAATACGACAGTGTTAGCTGCGCAAGGAGAAAGATGTAAGTGCATAGGTAAATTACCGCTATACATTCGTATCAAGGACGAACAAGTAAAGGTTATGTTTTTTATAGTAAAGAATCTGCAAGCACATATTATTTTAGGAATAGATTTTCTTTCAGAGGAATGCTGGATTTTAATGAAGCATCCCTTAAGCTGACGATGAAACCAGTTCGAGAAGAAAAAACGGAACCGCCAATGTTAAACCTTGACCACCTGCCTAAGGAAGAGCAACAAAGAATCCGACAAGTGGTAAGTGAATTTGCTTCGTTATTTAGTGATATTCCAGGATTTACTCAAGTTACTAACCATAGTATTGACACCGGAGATTCAATGCCAGTTCGCCACAAAGCATATCGGTATGATAAGAATAAAGAAAAAATTATAGAATGGCACATTAGCGATATGCTACGTAAAAAGATCATAATGCCCATCTCAAGTAGTTATGCTAGCCCGGTGGTTTTATGTAAGAAAAACAAATGACTATCCATTATCACATCCAAAAAGGTGGCGTTTCGCGATTGACTATTGTAAATTAAACTCCATAACTAAATATCCGGTATATCCGTTACCTATTATTGAAGAAATTCTAAGGAACATAATGTCTACCAAATATATGACGACTTTAGACTTAACGACTGGTTATTTTCAAATAGGGGTTAGACCGGAGGACGTGCCTAAGACTGCTTTTATAACCAAGTCTGGCACTTATGCATTCCTGCGTATGCCGTTTGGCCTTTCAGGGGCACCAGCAACATTTCAGCGATGTATGGACATTGTGTTAAGGCCTGTTCTTGGAAAGTCCACATTTATCTATTTAGACAATATCATTATTACTAGTGATAATCTGGACCAACATGTACAGGATTTAAGACAGGTGTTTTCTTTATTAAATGAGGCCGGTCTAAAAGTTAATGTCGAAAAGTGCAAATTTGCAGCCCCTGAATTAAAATATTTAGGTTACAAAATATCTCAGAAAGGAATCGAGACAGACGAATCAAAAATAATCGCTGTGCAAAAGTATCCGCCGCCAAATACTGCTAAGAAGCTCTCTTCTTTTCTAGGACTTTGTTCATATTATAGGTCCTTTATAAAAGATTTTGCAGCTATTGCTGAACCATTGTTAAAATTAAAAAGGAAAAAGGCAAGAATCTCGTGGACGGCCGAAGCCAATAGTGCTTTCGAAAAATTAAAGCAAGCATTAATGCAAGCCCCTGTGTTGAAATTTCCTGAAAAGGATGAGAATTTAGAAATTTCAGCAGATGCTTCGGATTATGCGGTAGGAGCGGTACTTTCGCAAAATCAGCAGCCCGTGGCATTTTTTAGTCGAACTTTAAATCAAACACAAAGAAATTATTCCGCGACCGAGAGAGAGGCACTTGCAGTTCTGTTAGCAGTGCAAAAGTTCCAAGTCTATTTTGGAAAGGCGCCAATAACAGTGTATTCTGATCATGTGGCGGTAACTAGATTGTACTCAGGGAAAAACTTATCCCCAAGGTTAATAAGATGGGCACTCAAGCTACAAGAATGTAATCTGGTAATCAAGCATACCCCCGGAAAGGAAAATATCATAGCAGATGCCCTATCCAGAATAAAAATAGATGAAGAAGGTAATACTGTAAAGGTGGCAATGCTCACAGCATGTACAATAAATTCCCGAGAAACTGTAATAACCGAACTGGATAAGGATCCTGAGTTTGGAAACATTTATGAGTATTTAAAGGATCCTGAAAATTTTAGCCACCAAGATATTGTGGCGATAAGAAATAGGGCGGCCCATTACGAACTAATAGATGGTCTATTATTTTATACAAAAACTACAAATTCCAACAACGAATTTCGACCTGTTATCCCAGCTAGTCTTAGATTAAATATCCTGCAAGAGTTACATGACAGCCCTTTAGCTTCTCATGCTGGTATTCGGAAAACCATCCAACGCGTACGCGAAGCAGTTTATGTTCCCGAGCTGCAAAAGTTAACAAGAGCGTATGTCCAGTCCTGCCCAACATGTCAAGCAGTTAATTATATTAATTTCCGCCCGGCCAGGTTTCTAAATAGCATTAAATCCGAATTTCCAAATGAAATAATTGCCATCGATTTATTGGGCCCTTTCCCAAAAAGTCAGTTAAATAAAAGTCGGTATCTCCTTGTTATGGTTGATCATTTTAGTAAGTGGACCGAAATTGTTCCCTTAAAACGAGCCTCCGCGAAATTAGTTACTGATTCTATTTTAAATAAATATATTTTAAAATACGGGGGGCCCCTAAAAGTTATATCGGATAATGGTCCTCAATTTGTAAGTAATATATTTGAAGACATGTGCCAAAAACTGGGCATACGTCATTTAAAAATGGTCCCGTTTCGGCCGCAATTAAATATAGCGGAACGGGTCAATAGAAATATAGTGAAAATTATCCGTAGTTATGTTAAAAATTTTCATAAAAGCTGGGATAACTATGTCAATGAATTTGCTTTCACCCTTAGGACCGCAAAACATGATACAACGGGCAAAACTCCTGCTGAGTTATTTTTAGGCAGAAAGATTATAACGCCGTTAGATAAATTATTTTATGTTCAACAAAGAGCCCCAGAATTTAAAATGGGTGATATAGAAAAATTAATTAAAGAAGCAAAAAAGAACACTGAAGTAACACAAAGAAAACAGAAGCTCTATTATGATTTGAAACAACGGGGAGTAACTTATAAAGTAGGAGATGAAGTATTAAAAATTAAGCATTCACTTTCTTCAGCACCAGAAGATAAAACCGCCAAATTTTTTCCACAATTTGAAGGACCATATGTCATACAAAAAATAACTCAGGATGTAGTGGTGTTAAAAGCCAGGAATGGTGAAACATGCTCCGCAAACATTGACCAAATAAAACCATACTATGACCGTAATAAAATGCAAATATTTACAGATCTTTTGCAGGATCTGGCACTGCAGGCACAAGCTCCAGAGGTGGAACAACGACAAGTACAAGGGCAAGCCATTAGGAGGCAGGAGCAATTGAAAAGAAAGTTTCCCCGTTGGAAAATTGAAGGTAACAAGAAAAAGAAGCCGTTCCACCGACCAGAAAAGAGAGAGAGCACGACCACCCCCAGAATAAAGAAGGGAGATGAGGTCTACCTTTATCGCCAAAAAGGCGAGAAATGAGTTGTTACCTATTTTGGTATGTTTTTTAATTACTCGCGAGTAAAACTAAAGTTGATGTATAATAGGAATGTGTAAATACTTGAATATTGTTAAAGTTACTGTAAAAAATTTTATTTAAAAGATTCTGGCAAGAAAGAAGTTTTGGTCTGAAAGACTTTTGAAATGTAGTGTTTCAATGTAGAAGAATTGGCACTTGCTTGGAAAAGAATAGAAGTTAACAATGTACTACTAATGTATGTTTTAAATTGCGTAAAATTAACGGCATGTTAATATGTTCTTATATACAATGTGAACTGTTATTTTAAATGTTAAGAAATACTGTGATATCGTAAAAGTGAAAGTAATGCCAAAAGTTTTAAACTTATTCGTGTGACTGAAAAAAAAAAAAAAAAAAAAAAGGAGAAAAGTATTGTGAATATGTGTTAAAGGTTGAATGAATGTAGTTAGGCTCTCTGACGCTACACTTCAGAGTTAGCCACTTTCAGAATAGTACCTCAGGGTTTAGAGATGAAGACAGGGTGGTGTTACGAGGTGTTTTCTTTTACAACACATGTCAGAGAGCACGGGGAGAGATAATTAAAATAAAGTCATGAATGAAATAAGAATGTTAAGAGAAATATAAATATTCATGTTACTTGCCATTTCATTGTGTAACATTTCATTAAACTAGTTTTCCTTCCAGATCTCTGGAAGGAACCAGATTTCAACTAAAAGCTCCTGTTTAGATGCAGTACAGATGAAAAGTAATTGTCCATGGAGCTGATAATGTAAAAACAATTTTTTTTTTTTTTAAATTTCTAGTTTCTAGTGAGAAATGTTTGTAAAAGATTGGCCTCGCGTTAGATTCTAGAGCTAAAAGTTTTCAACAAGGTCGTTTTAGACCTCAGTTTCAAACTAATTAACTCTGGCGGGAAGTATGTAAGGATCTTAAGTTTTACTAACGTTTATTTTATTTTAAATCTTTACTATCACTTCTTATTTTCTACTTCCAGCCAGAATTAAAAGCTTTAACTTATTTATGCAAATTTGTCTGGCGAACGACGAGTACTTAAGTTGTGGCTTTTTGCCAAGCGAGAGAGAGGAAGGAGTTAGTAGAAGCAGGCCGCTTGCCTTAGCTGTTTTTACTCGGTTGCTGGTTGCCTTCCAGGCCAGAGGTTTAATCCTCTTAATAATTTTAAACGTATTGTAGTGTTAACAGTGCTCTGTACTACATACGGCTTCCTGTTAATATATGGCCAATCTTCCACGTAGGCCCTTGTTTATTATTCCAAAGTTAAGTTAGCATTTAGTTAATATTTTTATATTCTTATGTTCAGACTACAAGTGGTTGGTCTCTGTATTCCGAAGTCCGGAAATTATTGTAAAGAGTGAAAAATAAAGGGTTTCGTGTACCCTTCCTGTGTACCTTGTCTACTTCCCACATTTATTGAACATAGCTTTAGTAAGCTCCCTGTTCCGAGTCAGGTTCTTGAATGTTCCCCAAGCAAGTAAGGCGGAACACTGAACCTGATAAAGTAACTACAAAATTTTCGAATAAAATGTATATGAAAAATTAAATAATACTTTTAAAGTGCTAAATAAGAAATATCTAAATCTAAAAGTAAATGTAAGCAATCCTATTTAAAGCGACTACTCAAAATTCCATATCTGTTTAATCTTGAGAGAATGTGGTGAACTTGCGTAATGATTAAAAACCAATGTTTATTATTCTCAAAAACGCTGTTCGTCTTAGAGGGAGATAGTCACCAAGAATGTTCACTGCAAGTATACATTATTTCTAAAAAACAAACAAACAAACAAAAAAAACAAAAAAAAGCTGCAGGAAGATTTTCGTGATTTTCCTAAAGTATAATGTGCATATGAACCAGTTCCTGAGAATGTACTCCACAAAGGAATCCCACCCCCCTTAAGCAGATAGCCGTAGTGTGCTTTGGCATAATCTAATAAATCCAAATCCTACTGAAATATTATGCATAGCTGACTTTCTTCATAACTAACAAATCGTCATTCAAGTAACTGACCGCACGCTGTGCATGGAAATTTTAATGACATTTTAAGAATAAACTGAAACAAAACAAGAAATAATTTTCACTATAAGAGTATTAGCCTAACAAAAGTGAAGAAAATAATTTCAAAATTAACTTAGCAATTTTTTTATAAATAAGGTCATGCAGTTACTTACCTTCCTTTTTCTAATCTTTTTTAGATAATACTTTTCATAAAAAATTAGCAGTAAAAACTTTATAAAAATGATTTATTAATGACCTTTGTTAGTTAACTATGTCGGTTTAAAATTCTGTTAAGTGCTATAAGTTGCATTAATTTTCTATGCTTAAGTCTCCTTCTTACTTTTTCAGCTAAAATTTATTAGTTAATAAAAAATATGAAAGTAAAAATTATCCTTCTTTCCATCTTGCGCTCACAAATCATTACGGGAATATCCATTTACAGTTATTAAAGCCTGAAAAAAGCATGTCTGCGATGTTATTGTCATGCGATGATTTGTATATACTTTATTTTTTACGACGATGTTTTTAAACCGCGAAGTTTTTGAACCGCTTTATTTTCGACGACAATGTTTTAGAACTGCGTTGTTTTCTCTGCGACGTTTTCATCCGCGATGCTTTCGGCTGTAGCCTGATTTTCAACAGTCAGCAGTCCAGTATACAAAGTATTGAATGAAAAACTGTTGCCAAAACCACATTTCTAAAAGAAGGAAACTATTTAAAATGATGCGATTTCATCAAAAAAAGATTTTAAAAAAATTTTGAATTTTTAAAAAATCGCTTGGAAGTGCACTGTTTCTTGTCTAGATGCACCTGTGTACCAAATTTCGTAGCCCTGGGTCTATTAGCTTACGTGCAGCATGAACGAAAGACAGACTCTTTCTTTTATTATATGTAGAGATAAGTGTTAGAAGAAATCCATTGCAACTTATTAAGTTCCTACGACCAAATTGTTCCACAAACAGTGTTCAGAAGCAAATGTCCACCAGTAAAAAAGAAGAAAAGTGGTAAGTAAATAAGTAAGAAAATACATACAAATAATTTGTCGGATCAGACCTACTGTAGTGAAATGTCAAACAATCTCTACTAATAAAATATACCTCTATATTTGAAGGTGGTAAATGCCAATAAAAGGGCTAAAGGGTTAATGTCAATAACAATAATGTAAACTTTTTTCAGTAAGTATCCCGAGACCTGATTATTCTTGTGCTTAATTAATTTATAAATTGATAAATGTTTATTTAGCTTGATATTTATGAATAACATGTTTTTAACATAAATGTAGTTTGCCTGGTATTTGAATTATGAAACTAACATTTATTAATTTCTAGGCTGTTGAAATCATATCTAAATTGTACGAAGCTCTTCTTAAGTATGATGCTGTTATGGTGGAAATTAATCCACTAGTAGAAGATTCTGCTGGTGATGGTAAGCATATTAAATGCGACATTTTTATGTTAGCAACATCTTTTGAGGAGTTTTCCCAAAGTTCTTTGGGTCATTGCATTACACTAGCATGCAGTTGTGACTTGGAAAATGTTGCCATAGTGCAAAACAGTAATTATCTTCTGCATGGCCTTTCATATAGACTTTTCTGCTGAGTCTTTAAAAAAAAAAAAGGAGGTTCTCAAAATGTTCCCATTCTATAAAGCATGAGCTATTTGGTATAACTTTGGAATTTAATCAGTCTGTAACTTACAAACTGAGTGATTTAATAATAATAAATGTGCTTCTTAATAATTTAATAATGTATCTGTATAATTTAAAATGCATTTAATTTATGTCCAACTAACTGTTTCTGCAACAATGGATGCTAAAGAAAACAAAAATTAGGAACTTGAATTGTTATAAAATAGGGCAGTTCCTCCTTTTTTTCCCCTTTCACCCCTTTTTTTATTTGCATTTGCAGTTAAAGAAAGTTGTGTTTTGACCTTTAAAAATATAACTTTACACATTTTACTATGTACTTTACATCAATTACAAATGTTTGATTTCTTTAGCAATTTAGTTCATACGCGACGTTAAATACAGACTTATTCCGTGCTTTTCCTCATGATAACAGTTCAGCTGCACGTGCGCAAATATGGTTCCCAGACAAAGGCCCACTGGACGAAAGCCCACTATGATAATTGCCCACGCGACAAATACCCACAGCGACGAAAGCACACGTTTATAAAAGCCCACATACATGTAAACCCATGCTGATGAAAGCCCACATAATCAAAAGGGACTTATGGTTTTTTTATTACTAAGCCGTGTATTTATAATTTTAATTATAATAAATGGAGTATTCAGATCTGAATTTTAATGTGTCAAATATGTCTGTTTGTATATTTTATCACTACTTTATTTGTTTAATTTATTAGGTTGAAAGCAAACTTTTTACTCTCTGATTAAATGATTAGCTGTAACGTTTCGATGATAAATCTGAAATTGCATTTTATTATTTATTTACTTATTTAACTTATGTATAGATGTGTATGTGTATGTGAAAATGAAATGTATGGTATGTGTATGTGAAAATGAAAAGTATCATTGTGGATTTTTCTCACGTGCTACTTTTAAGGTAATATGGCTGAGTTTCATTAGTAAAACTATTAACTTTTTAATTAAACACTTGAATTTTATTTTATTTCTTTTTAGTTTTTCCTTTAGTTCCTTTTTAGTTTAGGAATATTAAAACAGTGAAGAACAATGAAAACTTGGCTAAGAGATATTTTATTCTTTACTTTAGACTGAACTTATTATCAAAGTTTAAACATATTTCTCATTGAAAGCTTTTTTGAATGTAACAATTATAATTTGGCGATTTTCTAGAGATTTTCTTTTAGATATCTGAATAAATTAAAACTGTCAGCTGAAACCCTGTCAGAAAATGAATTCCAAATGTAACCTCTTAATCTTTAAACTACAGCAATTTGAAATAGTGTTTTTTAATTTTAATTTTTTTTTGGGGGGGGTTTATGAAACAACTCTTAGAAGTCAACATATCTACAAATTTAAGTACAATCACCTCAAACTATAGTAATAAATATGTAGCATTTTATTAAAGATTGTGAAGATTGCAAAGAACTATGCATATAATAACATCTAATAAAATTTTGTAACTACATAAATATACATATATAGAGAGAGAGTCATCAGATTCAAAGTTCTTTGTATTTAGATTCTAAGTATACATATTATATATAGTATTATGTATAGCAATAGAAAATTAGTGTTTATGTTTCAAATTGTAATTTTTTAATAATTTGTCTTGCATTTGCTGTATATTTGTTCAAGGTGTATGGATATCAGTTACATAACATGAAAAATACACAGAAAGTAGCTGTTCTTATGTAACAGCTGATTGTGAAAGAAAAATTACAGTGCTCTTAATTACAGTTATAGTGCTTTTAAATCTCCCTATTGTAAATAGCCATTTTCTAATTGACATTAGATTAAATTAATTCCATTATCCATTAGAAAATAATTATAGTGATTATATCTATTGAGGACATTTCTAAGAGATTGCCTCTTGAAAGAGACCTATATTTTTTGTGAACATAAACAAACATTGCCAGTGAATATCACATTTCTAAGACCACCATATCTACAAGCAAAATCCTTTAAAACCGTGAACAGTTGCGTTTATAGAGGGCTCACTATATTTTTAATAAAACACGTACATCTTCGTTATGCACTTGCTACATTTTGATTTTCTGTCAAAGCAGAGGAACAGTTCTATTTCTTTAGAAGTATGTGAAATTTAAAAAAATGGACATTATATGTCAAAAAGGGAATTAGATTCAAAAACACACCTCTTGAACATGTCTGAAATTCTTTATTCTACTCAGAATAAATTTATCTAAAGAAAATGTTTAATAAATATTAGAACTCAAAGGCTAAGTCAGGTCAAAGTAGTAAGGGTCATTTCGTCTGAATATATCGTTTCTTAATCATAAAGTAACTTTTCGAACAGCGAATGATACGGAAAAGACAGAATAAGTGTGAATGGCTGCGGACAAATGACACTATTTCGAACTCGGCATGAAAAGAGAACGGACAAAATGACACTAAGCCAAGGGAAGGCATGCCTTCGTGAAGGACTTTTAAAGGAAACTCGCTCGTATACTTGTTACACAAGGTAAAAACCACAAAAGTGCCCATGCAGTCAGCCTTTCCATTGGGATTTGAACCATGAACCGAGCGTGTTCAGCGTTTTTACCACTTGGCCACTGGTGAGCCTTGTGCTTACATGAAAAGCTTAAGAATTGGATGACTGACACTTTCTAAATGTACAGCTTTTATTTTATTTTTTATTAATTTTTATTCATCTAACTAATTATTTTTTTTTTTTCGATATTTGAACTTTTTCTCAGATTTATTTTCAAAGGAACAATGCCTTGAAAGTTTTGCAAATCGAAAATAAATGATTAAGTCTTAGATGAGATACGTTCTACCAATCAAAAAAATGTTTTCACGTTTAGAATGTAATATATGTAAGTTGTTATGCATACTGCTTATCTCAACAAATGCTCAAAATTATTTTCTCTTTTGAAATCAATAGAAATTTTTTTATGGATCTAACCCCTGTAAAACGTAGAATTTCATTTAAATTTTTGTTTGAATGTTAGCTTCAAGAATGGAGCTAACAAACAAGTTATAAGGTCTAATCATTCACAGGAGCATGCAAATTGTTAATGACCTTCTGTAAGATTGCTGATGACTTCTCACTAGTTAACAGTGTCTGCTGAGCAGTAAAGTCACGGAACACTAGTAGTTCAGTCCAAGTTTCGAATCCTGCGGACAAGCTGGCTGCATGGGCGTTTTCGTAGTTTTCCCCATGTGTAATTTGTATACTAGCCAGTCTTCCACAAAGGCATCCCTCTCCTTAGGCAGATTGCTCTAGAGGCTCTGCCGGGCTCACATACACCAAACCAAACCAAACTCACTAATCAACTTGATGTTTAGTAACAACAGAATAAGGATAAAGGCTGAAACCTTTTATCCAAGAGAACTATTTACAAGAGTACACCTTGTGCTTAACATATAGATCACTGCTTGTGGTTTTATGTTACATAGAAGTGAAGGGGCCACGTAATATTTACCTGAAGTAAGTAGACATTAGCTCTACATACTGACTAGAAAAACAACAACCTTCCGGCGTCTTCAAATCATGATGAAATTGTGACTCTAGCCAACACTGCAAGTTCTGCCACTGCCAGGCATTAAATTAGATCAGGTAAAATGCATTACATTACATGATATATATATCGATACATAGTTGTACAGGTGCATGTTTTATGGCATTATTTATTGTAATGGGTACAGGCATCATGTTTCAGAACATTACATATTGCAGTAGATAAAGGCGTGATGTAGATGATGTTCTTTTAGGGCATGTTTGCAAACATGATCTGTTTACATCAGTATTTACTATCAAAATTAAGTTAGCACTATAAAATTCTTTACAAAGCTTACTTCATTCTGCATATTTATGCTTATTGCTTACATTTAAATATTGTTGTATAGATGTGCTAATACTTTAGCTACTCAGTATTGACGAATGAGTTGCTAAAGTATCAGTACAACCATAACAACAATACTTAAATTGTTGTGTCGATATTTTAACAACTCAATCGACAAAATATTGAGTTGTTAAAGTATCAGCACATCTAATAAACTTAACATTTCAAGGTAATAAATTAAATAGAGGAATTCAAGATTAGCCTAATAGGCTTTCTCAGACAATTAACTTACTGGCGCACTTAATGCAACGGCCGCAAATGACTAAACCCTGACAGCAAAAGTCGTCGTAGCCAATTTTTGCATTCCCTTTCAATCGCAAAAGCTTCGCCTTAAATACTCTTAACTCATTTGCATCCTAAACATGTTTACTTACTAACTTATTTACATTCGGATGAGGAAGCGGAAAGTAGAATTGACAGTACAGGCTGAAATAATACATAACAGGATAGTATTTTCTCCCTCCTTCCAGCATGCCTTCATGGTTATAACGGTTAACACACTCAGTGCGTATTTGAGAGGTTCAAGTTAGAGTCCTGGCAAGCGCATTGCTCATTTTTCACATCTCCAGCATGACGCCTGAACTAAAAAAAAGGTGGTGGATGATGATTTTTCTCCACCAAGATTTGACGACTGGGTCCCTTAATACCCAGTCGTCTTAAAAAGGGGAATATATAAGGTATTTTCTCCCTCCTTCCAGAATGCCTTCATCGTGTTACCGTTAGTTCAATCGGCTCGTATTCGAGAGATCCATTCTCAAGTCTCGAAGAGGGCATTGCTTATTTTTCATGTCTCCCGCATTTAAAAAAAAAAAAAAAATATGAAATGTTTCAGATTTTAAATTACGTCCAAAAGGGCGTTTTTTAACATTTTGTGTGTTACCTTTCTTTATTAAATATCATGTTCCTCGCACTTAAACCATAAGATCCAGTGCAACAGCAATATCGCAAAATAGTTTTAAAACGAGCATATCTTTAGAATTTCCGATACAGAGACTCACGCGCTGGAGATAAAAATGTTTTTTCTGCACAACGTTGCCATTGCTCGCTTTGAAATCCTTGAGTTTGTTAATCAAAAATTCGTCAAAGTTTTAAAAAATAGGAAATCGATCATAAAACAAATTTCAAATTTCAAATTTGGTCTTCCACATGCTCATATTCGTTGGAGGATTACGTTATTCAAAATTCGATGACTCTATGTACCGTTATTTTATGACAATGTGAGAAATATACATACATTTACGCAGATTTTCATTATTTAATTTCTTCAAATATAATGCAGGACTCTAACATTTTATGGCAACAGTTTGAAAAGTGAACCGACATTTATCCGTCCGACGCAAAATGAAAAAACGAAACTAATAGTCCTTCGGGATTCAAATCCCTTTGGACTAAAAAAAAAAACTGACGCTACGGTAAAAACTCAAGATCCATAAAGTATAAAATTCTATATTTAATTTAAGTTGGTTCAGTCTAAACCAGTGATTCTCAAGTTTTTCTCTCGTGCCCTTTTCACCATTGCTAAACGGTCATTCAACCTCTCCTTCCCAAAACTTGAAAAGTATGTATGCATTTGTTTAAATATGGATTATTTTTAATGTAAATTAAACAAGTATAAAACATGTTGGTAAATACCAAAATTTAAGTATTGTAATCGCGAAAAGTTTCAGGCAGCATATTTCAACGAAAATATCCATTTTGACCGCTATCGAATGCAATTTAACGATGTTTTTGCGTGATATCTGTACGTAAGGACAGAATAAAATACTCTTTTCCTTCAAAAAATTATGAAACTGCTTTAAAATTAATTCTGAAGAGAATTTTTCGTGGCGTTTGTACGAACGTAGGTACATACGTACGTATCTCGCATAACTCAAAAACGGGTAGCCTCAGAACGTTGAAATTTTGTATATAGGACTGCTATAACATGTAGATGTGCACCTCGTATTTTGGTTGCAATCGGCCGCACCAAACGTATATAAATATATTTATAAATATATTTATATTATATATAAATATATATATAAATATATTTATATATATATAAATATATTATATTTAATATATTATTAATATATTATTTATATATATATATAAATATATTATATTTAATATATATAATATATTTATATATATATATATATAAATGTATTTATATATATATCCACTCTGTTACCTGGCTCAGTGATCTCAGTTTCTTTACTCTTATATATTTGTAAATTGTAAATTTTTTGCTTTAAAAATGGTTGAATTATGTTGTTTTTATCTTCCAGTTAAGGATTTTATGCCTTTAGTAAATCTGTATGCAATATTTTTAGAATTATCAGCAATTTTAAAGTTGTTTAATTGCCGCTAAGCCTGTTTTTAATGGCGGCCATTGATGTTTACATTTGAAACAGGAGACTAGTGGATTTGTTGCCAATCTAGAGAAACTTAGCTTTGCAACAACAAAGATAGCGCATTCATTTATTATTGCCAATTAAATCATGCTTAATTCTTTCTGGAATTTTTTCGAGGAAATAAGTGTTTGAGATTTACTTCGTAATTTTTAATATAGATATTTTGAGTTTTTATGTATTTTTGCCTTCTCGCGAAGTGAGAACTGAATTAATTAAATGAGAAATACTCAATCGTCTGTGAAAAACTGTTTCTTTTTTGTTTTGTTTGCTTAATTTCTTTTATACATAGTTCTAGCTTTATTATAGTATTTGAATAGAACATGTGGCAACAATTAGATAATTCTTTAAATGATATACATTTTGTGCATTCTGAGTTATAATATGAATGAAATATAATACTGTTAAGGGAACCTAACGCCAGAGTGTCGCTATGGTAAACAAAGTGAATTTTAAAGAATGCATTTATTCTATTGTGGTTTATGCGCTGTCAGCGAAGCAGGTTTAATTCAATCTAATAAGTTTAAATAAAATGCAAGAAAAAATGCGTATAATATAATATTCCGGAAGTCATGTGGTGTACACATCAGATTTTTTATATTCATAAACTAAATCTAAATACGTAATACGTAAAGAAAAGGTTGACTAAATTACTCTCTGAAACTGTGAAATTCCCCTTAGGGCTATTCCTCCTGACTGAGGATCCATAGTCTAGACAGAATTAGTTTTTAATAATGACTGAATGTACAGATAATTTAATTTGGCACACTTCTCGTATACTAACTTTTGTTATATAAAACTTCGGATTACGTGCATGTTTTTTGAAAATAAAAGTTAAAACACAAATTAAAAGAAAATTATGTTTAAAATTTGATGTTGAACTCAAAAATGTTTATTTGGTAGCCATATCTAATAAGCCTATAAGTGATCAATTTTGAAGTATACCTTACTTGTTCTTACTAACTTCTGCTTAATGAATTATTCATAGGAAAGAACCTTAAAAACTGATGAAACATTTCATGCTAGAAAACAAGATATTAGAACTTTTGAACTCATTCAGTAAGGGAACAAAAGTATTCAAAACGTAGTTCCATAATTAAGCATTTTTTCTACTTGATTGCCAACACACAAGGTTCATAAGAAATATTTCCTACAAGTTATGTGGCCACTATTTCTGTGTTGTCAGAATATGATATTCGTATAGGGAAAACAGTGCATTTCGAGGTGAAGAAAATGACCTTAATTTGATAATTTTTCTAAATAATAAATTTTTACATGTTATATGCTTCTTTTTTTTAATCTAGGCAAATAATATTCAACATGTAAATAACAGCGTAAAACCCTCAAAAGAAGTAAGTGTTCCAGTGAAATTCAAAATAATGCTGTTTCTAAATGCTGTTTAAATTTGCTTCATTGAAAGTTTTTGTATATAAATAATTACGGTAAATCAAAATGAACTGTTTTTTAAGCGTTTACAGTTAATCAAGTAACATAATATTTTTTATTGAAATAAAAATTATTTTTAACCCTCTGAGCATTATGACCGGGTTTAGGCGGTCAAGAAGGCCTACCTCGAAAGCGTTACTGATGCTTCTAGGCGGTCAGTGGTGAAGACCTCGAAAGCACTATGACCGCCTTAAGGCAGCCATGCAGATATCTCAGCATCCCCCTTATTTCTGGAACCCTGGAGATCTCTAAATTACAACTCTCAGTAGGACTTTAAGAGGGTTGCTTTCTTCGTTTTAGACCTCTACGTTTTATCGCCAAGAAAGTGTTTAGACATATACGACAAACTGACGCGAACATTCTTCACTAAATAAATAAGCAGCACGCAAAAAGTTTCCAATACTATCTTTAAACAGATAACATTTTCATAAAATATCCTTTAGATTTCAAACTAAATTCTCAGAAATATGCAAAATGCTCGTGAATTCAATTAAAAAAATAGCATTTCAAAATATTTGCATTATTTAATTAAATTTACTTATGATTATGTAGATGCATAAAACTGGCAAGTTAAAAACTTTCAATTAATTCGCGCGAACCGAATAGTACTGCATTCAGTTAACCTAAATTACATGCAATTGCATATAAAGAATAACATTACTTAAGCAATAAGTCAAATAAAAATTAGAAAATCAGTAGTCTATTTTAATAAGTTATAATAAGCCTATTCTTGATAGGGGTTTATAAAACACAAACTAATTTAATAGTAAATATAATAATAGTGAATTAATTATTCTTTTTGGAACGATACTCGTCGCTTATACTGGTTTGCTGAAGTTTTGTTCTAATGCATTTTAAATCATCCAGTGATTTTAATGTACATTGATATGAATGTGAGTTTTATTAGAAAAAATTTTAATAAGTTTGATTTTCTTGTGTGCTCATGCTTTACATAATATTTATTACTTTGCTCAATGCAATGAAACTAGAAGCAACAACGAAGAGTTGAGTTAAAATTTCCATATTTTGTTACATAAATTATTAAAATACTATATAGTGTGCAACATCCGAGTTTCCGAAATGTAACCCGCAACTTTTCTAGGAGTTACAAATTTGAATTTAAAAAATAACAGTAATTAAATAATAAAAATGAAATAGTAATAAGAAAAAAAGCACAAAAGTTTTTTTTTATGTTTGTTTTGTTTATTTTATTGTTTTTGGATATATATTGTTGGCAAATGGTGAAGTTGTCATTGGCAAATGACACATAATAAAGATAATAAAGAAGAATGATCTGTATTATTTATTATTTAAAATGCATATAAATTTCCTCTAAAATAGTATCAGTCTTAGACTGAATGTTGTCTAGACAGTTGCAATGATATTTTAACTTGATTAACATATCAAATACAGTTTCCTTTTCGATAACTTTGTCAGCAATCTGAAGAACCTTTTCGACTCATTAGATGATTTGAATAAAACTTGGATTAGTCCAATTTTAAAAATATTTAGAATTACCCAAATAATAAAAGCTAACCTTATTTTAATTTCTTTATCAAAGTACTACATTCTTTAGTCAGCGAGAATTGATCATAAAATCTGAGCCTTATGCCCAAGATTCGTAGGTCTAAGCAGTAAAAATCTTGTCCCTCTAGAAAAAATCGTCACATATCATGGAAAAGATTTTGCAAGACATCATTATTGTAGACAAAACATGACTTTTTAAATTTAATCTCTTGTATTAGAGAAGTATTTTACCATAACTTTGTTTTCACATATGCAGATGATCACCGTGTTTGTAACTTCCATAGCTTAAATTAAAGAAATACACATAGCAACTTCAACCATGAACATTTGACTTATGAGAATTTTTTTTTTATATATGCTATGCGAAGGAATGATTAAATATTGATTGATTTTACATTTATATTAAATGATAGTGATTAAAAAAGAATAGCTGTAGATGTGTAAGAAACCTGTACATGTAACCGTCTGTATTTCTAAAGGAAAGCTTAAAATGGTTTACAATAACGGATGGCTTTGATCGTTCAGTAAAGTCATCATAGGTACATTCAGTTCGCGGTTTTGAAGAACTGCAGCAGTTCAGATTTGTCGCCTAAGAGTAATTACACCCCTAGGGGACTGCTTTACTTACGGAATGGAAAAACAAGTTTTTAAACATACGCATACAAAAGATGTACACTGCTCAAAAAAAAAAAAAAAAAAAAAAAAAAAATGGGACAGTGCTGTATCTCCCGTGCACTGAGCTGAGCAACCATCTAAATCCACCATCTCTTAATGATCTGTCGTTTTGACATGTATAATGCAAATCTATTTCCTGATTATTTTTATCTCTATTTGTTTAGTATTTTAGATTTTCTGATTCCATGAAGCTATTTCATTTACTGTAGCTTAATCAAAATTAACAATTTTCTCAGGTTTCCACAAAAACAATCTTCCCCTCCCCTAAAATACTTCTAAAAATTGATAAATAGATAAAAGTTACAATGTGTTTTTAATTCAAATTAAATTATTTAAAATTTTTAAAGTATGCCAATAAATGCTTTACAAATGAGATATTATTTGCATCAAGTACGAGTGTCCTGAATTTAGCTATTACAACAAGTGCTATAACCAATAAAATAATATTTGAATTTCTGTTTTAGTGTATTACAACTTAAAGCTGAAGTATTTAAGCATACTAAAATAACTTTCTTTAATCTCTTAAATTTTGTATATGAAATCTTTCTTTAATAAATTATGATAATATTGTGAATAAATCAGAAATATCACTTCTTAAAAGAAAAATTGGAAAGTACACTCAACAGGTTGCTAATAAAAACCTAAACAAATTCTTGAAGTATGAAAAAAGCATCATTTTTTAAGGCTTTAATGTTTTGCACATGCATTGAGATTTCGAGCTATTTCTTAATGATTTTCTGTACGTAGCAAATTACGGATATCATCTTTATAACTTTAAAACAAAAAATTAACAATAGCGAAACATTTTATTACAAATTTAACATATTTTTACTGGAAAATGCACCGAACAGCTTAGAAATACGTACACTGCTCAAAAAAAAAAAAAAAAAAAAAAAAAAGGGGGACAGTGCTATATCTCCCGTTCTACTGGGCCGATTGACAAAATTCAAACTGCGTTTTTTATGTCTCGAAAGCGCGACTTAGGATATATATTAGATTTATATATAGCACTATTCTAACATAGGTATTTTGACACAAAATCGGACTTTTTCTGAAATAACATACCAATTTTTTTACATATTTCGATTCTACGACTCAAATTATGCCAGAATACCAAGTTTTGTAAAAATCGTACGAATAGTTTTAAAAATATTAGCTCTCAAAATTTTAGCTCCTCAATGTTAATTGAATTTCGCAAATATTTATTAATATCTCTTTTTTTATTAAACTTTTTTGATTTTTTCTCTCACATTTCAAAATTTTGGTTCATTCCAAATAAAATTTACCCATTTTTTGCGTTTTATTTTTTAAATTTCTATTTTTAAATAATTTCCATAGATTTTTCGAAAAACCTTTTGAATTATAACCTATAAAATTTTTACCATCATCTTAAAGTAGGTGTATTTTTAAGCATATCTGCAAAAAATTAGACTTTTTTATTCAAAATTTTCTAAGATATACACGAATTTACATAATTTCGCGTTTTGAAATTTGGCACTTTTTTTTTGAGCGATAATAACGCCAAATGTGGTCTATGGATTTTTGTTACATTGAATTGCCACAGCTATTTTTAACCTTAAACTTCAAGTAAAATTTTACGGAGAATTAATTATATGACATTTTTTCCCTCAATGATGCATAATAAATATTTATTAATACTATATGAAAGGCTATTTTTTAAATTATAGAGGATATTATTCAAATTTTTAACTATTTTTTTTAAATTTCTCTCGTATCTTTTCTTTTTTTAAAAAAAATTAAGAGTAAGTTTTTGTAAGAGTAAATTTTTACCTTCGGCGTTTTATCGTCTGCTACTTTACTTCGTTTAAATCGAATTGTCTAAAACTGAGAATTTTCGTTTGATATTTATTTGAATTTTATGACATTAACTGCATAATTTATTTCTAAACAAACTGTTGCTTTTGAAGTGGCTGAAAGAGCGGCTGATACTATTATCTATATTTTTAAAGCACAATATATTTTTATAGAAACATTATATTTAGAATAATCATTTTTTATAAAAGTCAAATTATGATATAAACATACAACCCTCTAGAGACTGAATTAGTGGAAGTTCAATGGTTATGTAGAAATGATCTGCAGCTACTTAATGGCTGGATAAGTAAGCAGCTTCTGTGGACAAGTAAGAATAATTATATAAACGACACCCAACATTCTGGATTCAATAAACAATGAGGATACGATGTTTACTAAATGAATTTAAGAAGTTTTAAAACATAAAAAATCAACTCATTTTTTCCCTAAAATGTATTTTTGTGCGTAGCGTATTTTCATTATATCCTTAAAATTCTAATTTGGAATGTAATTGACAAGAACTGAATCCTAATCATCAGTAATATAATAAGTAATTATTACGGTTATTAATAAATCCTTCTTATAAAGTAATTGCAAATATTTCAAAAAACTTTCTGTCTGAATGCAAACATTTTTCTATGCAAATATTTTTAATTTTATATTAATCAAAATTGCACACCATATTACTTATTTCCACTTCAATTCTTACCGTCAGTTCTAGTAGAATTTACAAATCAATTATATTTAATTAAGGATTGGATTGGATTATTTAATTATGGCAAAGCACACAAGAGTTATCTGCCTAAAGGGAGGGTTGCCTTCGTGGAGGACTTTCTAAGGGAAACTGGCTCGTATACACGTTACACATGGGGAAAACCACGAAACCGCACATGCGGCCAGCCCGTTCGCGGGATTCGAACCTCGGACTGAACTACCAGTGTTCAGCGTCTTTACCGCTCGGCCGTTGGTGGGCTATTTAATTAAGGAATGACCATCTAAGTTAAGAAACAGCGTACCGTAACAACATTTCAATTATTGGCGCCGTATCTTTCATGTTACTCCCGATTGGCTAGCTACATGATTTTTAATGAGTATTCGGATTTTACTAGTAACTTCACTTGGAAATCGCGCTTAAACTAGGTTAGTTGGTTATTTGAACATAGAAAGAACATGGGAGCTATTTGATTAAGATGCTTTCATAGAGAATCTTTGTAAAGAGAACCTAAAAAACTACGAAAACCAACCATGCAGCCTGGGTTAGACTGAGCAGCAAACAATTAGTATTTAACAATCTTTTCTTTTTCAAATGCTAGGCAACTGATGAGGCTCCAATTTAATATTTTATTTGTAAATATTTAAAATATTGTTGTATTCTTTGACACAAAAAGCAGAATTTAAGTTTTGTTAACTCGTTAGTAAACTACAAAGCCGTAGTGCAAATGAATATTCAATTTCTTTGGCAATAATTGTATTCACTTAATATTCTTGGAATATGAACTAAAGAAGGAACGTTCTCGGAACATTAAAGAAGTGTTTAAATCCAGTGATATTAGGTTTGTCTTACAAGCTCAGGATCAAAACGACTCTGCAATTGCCCGAGTAGTTGACTTGTAAATGGATGTGAATTAAGCAGATGACTTTTAATCTTACGTTATTCAGCCAGAAAATGTATTCCAAATGTTTTGTATTGCATGACAATGCATCTTTTCATTATTCAATAACCAGTCGGAGAATCGCTTGTGTTCGGAAAATAAGTATGTATATTCAATCGTCCTGCATGTTCTTCAAATTTGTCTTCTTGTGATTTTTTTTCTTTCTCAAAAACTAAAGTTGCCTCTCAAAGGAAAGTTTTTTGACATTGAAGAGACAAAATTAATATGACATCTACTTTTAGAGGCATGTCAAAAACAGATCTCTACAAACCTTCTCTTCCATTACATGTTGTGCAGTCAGACAAAAAGTTACATCAGCGTAAATTCTATAATCTATTTTTATTACACTCTGATTACTTTATTAACATTCAGTGAATATATACTAAATCTTTTACTTTAGCTTAAGTAATTCGAAATTTTTGACGGAATTGTTGTCGGAACTAGGACTTAGAAGATAAGTCAAATGAAATATTTCGATAACCCAGTAAATTCAAGTTCGAAATTTCAATATTTTATTTTCGGAGGGAGGGGAAATGTTTTCAGTTTTGGTCCATTATACTAAGTATATTTGCTTCGATTTTTTATTTTTCCATAAAAGCGAAAATTTTACGCATGGTATACATATAACGCATAGCTTCAAATTAAAATTTAACAATATACAGAGTGGTTATAATTAAAGTTCCACATTGAAACGGTCATAAAATGAAAACTGCTGGATCAAATGTTATCAAACTTGGAAATCGTGTAAAGGAGGTCATGGGAATTTATTTTCCGCTAAAAAAGGGAAGTTCGAAACCTCACCACCAGGGGGGGAAATGGCGCTGTATGCAATATTGTTAAATGAAATATGGGTCGGAATCTAACTTAACCTTTTGTTAAACGGGTTTAATATGTTGTATACCCTTAAGAAACTTTGAAGTAGGCAAATTACCATTTAAAGACGTTAAATTCGATAAATGTCGAGTGCGCCATCCCTGTAAGTGAGAATTTCGTCCGTGAAAACCACGAATTAGCGATTAGAAAATGTGAGATCGCAAATCACTCTCACAAGTGCGTACAATCTGGAAATAGTTTTCTTACAGATCGCTAATTTGTAATTTTTTAAGCCTGAATTCGGCACTAAAACATGAAGATACTTATTCAAAACGCTTTTAATCGATTTGGGCCAAAGAAATCGCTCATGTTATCTCTCTAGTTCCATTGCATTCTCCTACTGCATTCGATTGCATAACAGTCATTTCACACCGTTTACTGTTGAATGACAGCTAGTTTTATAACTGAACCATTTTTTTCTGAAGAACAGTCGACAGCTGGACCACTGCGATTGCAGCTCACTTAGAGCCAATATTAAAATGTTTCGTGATACATGAACTGCAGTAACGTGTCATTTTAGATACTACGATTTTTATGCAGGGCTGGGCACCACCTCAAGAGTGTCGCATAGTTACTTAGGCAACATTTCACGAATGAACGTCTTATAGGCCAACACTTCCCCTCTTCCCACCAGACCTCAACCTCTGTGACTTTTGTCTATGAGGTTATCTCAAAAGCACTGTTTATGGTGATAATCTAAACAATTTGGCAGAAATGAAAAATGTGATACACTGATAACATTCCTCCTGATATGCTATGTGTAACGTGTATACGAGCCAGTTTCCTTAAAAAGTCCTCCACGAAGGCATCCCTCCCTTAAGGCAGATAGCCCTCGAGTGCTTTGCCGTAATCTAATAAGCCAAACCAAAACCAAACCTGATATGCTAAGAGCTGCTGTTGAGAATGCAGTAACATGATTTAACTTGCTTTCGGAAAATGCTGGACGCTACATTGAACATGCTTTGTAACACGTTTCGGAAAATATTAAACACATTTTAAACAGATGTTTTCGTGTCTTATTTCATTTAACAATATTGTATACAGTTCCATTTTCTCCCTGATGTTGAGTTTTTGAACTCTTTTTTTTTTTCCGCCGAAAATAAATTCCCATAACCTCCTTTACACGATTCCCAAGTTTGATAACATTTGGTCCGGTAGTTTTCCTTTTATGACCATTTCAAAGTGGAACTTTAATAATAACCACCATGTAAAATAAGCTTTAAAAGCCTGACAGTTTGGTTCAAGTCCCAACTTTAAAAAATATGTATATAAATATAAATTTTTATATTAATTCTCTTAGAAAGCATGTTTTAAGAAGCTAATTTTTCTCTCGCGTTATAGATTGTATAAAAAGACATGATATTTAATATGATTTAGATTGTTTCAGCCGGTATAAGAATCGGGTTACTCTGTGGTACAGAATAAACCCTGCTGGACTGTTTTATTTCTTTGTCATTTAGCAAAAATCTTTTAATTAAAATATTTATCCTTTGGACTTCGCTTTAAACTTTATGTATAGCTAAAATGACTAGAAAATGAAAAGCTTTCTTTAGCTGAAAAGCAATTCATATAATTGATGTTTTAAAAATTTGACAAGAATGCAAAATGTATGGAAGTCTAGCAGTCGAAAAATCTTAATTTTCTTGTGTGAGCACTGAAAATAACTGTAGAAGGGAAGAAGAAAATTAGGGAGAAAAGTAAGCAAAAATTTGCAGGGAAATTTGGCTGTCAGACGTGCCAAGATGTTCAAAAAGTTGGACGCTTTCGAATATACTATCAGGATACTTCAAAGAATTTAGGTGTTCAAAGAGAAAACAGTTGGACGTGTACACCAGCAAATACCATCAATTGAGCTTGTGTTAACAGAAAAGACAAAACGATATCATTGCAGATTAAAGTGAAGAGCGACTAGTTTTAAACTATATGGTTGTGTAAATTACGTTATAGAACATCATATCGTATCATAAATGGTGAATCCCATGATTTCCTCAGTCGAATTATTTGAAGATTCAGGAGTTTATTCAGTGATGTATGTGGATGTCACTTAAAGATGTTTTTTTTTTCCCTTCCTGATGAAACAGCGGCCGAGCGGTAAAGTCGCTGAACACTGGTAGTTCGGTCCGAGGTTCGAATCCCGCGAACGGGCTGGCTGCATGGGCGTTTTCGTGGTTTTCCTCATGTGTAACGTGTATGCGAGCCAGTTTCCCTTAGAAAGTCCTCCAGGAAGGCAACCCTCCCCTTAGGCAGATAGCCGTAGTGTGCTTTGTCATAATAAAATAAACCAAAACCTTTTGATGAAACCAGTCTTTCCTTTCATCTCATAGCTTCAAAATGTTTAGCCTCTAAAGACTGATAAAGGCTCTGACGAAATACTTCGTGAAGAACTTTATAAGGGAAACTAGCTGTCATACGCGGTACACATGAGAAAATCCACGAAAACGCCCATGCAACCAGCCCGTTTACCGGGGTTCGAACCCCGGAATGAACTACCAGTGTTCAGCAACTTTACCGCTCGGCCGTTTGTGGGCTTTTATGAAATGGAAGGCGATAACTTTATTTAAAATGATTGTCAGAAATACCAAAATGTTTCGAAAAGTTGGATACTTTTCAATATACTTTCAGAATGCTTAAAGAAACAGAGAAGAAAAATAAATTTTTTTCGTAAAATTTAGTATTCGTATTTTTTTAAATTTAAAACTTTTCAATCTTATGATATTTGATTCTTGCGATTTCAAAAATAAAATATTTGACTAAAATATGAATAACATTTTACGAAACCAAATGTAGGATAAAATTGTGTAAAGCAATGGGCACAATGATAAAACTGTTTAAAGCAATGTATGCAAGTCATCCTAAGTTAAAATATCGGTTATACATCTCTCTTATTTATATATATTTTTTCTGAACGGAACATTGAAAGGCGTGTAAAACTGTGCTTTACTGTATTTTCTCTTTTAATATAGTATGCAGTTTTCAAACGCATCGTAGTCTGGGTTACAAAGTATTCTTCCGAAAAAAACGCAGTTCAAATAAGTAAAATCAAATTCTGGAAAATTGATATTAATAAATATATTTAAAATGCTCAGTTCGAAGGAATAAATAGAAAATTTTAAAACAATTATCTGAAGAGACAATGCAACACAAACAATTAAAATAAAAGTATAAAAATTTAAAAATGACATAAAATAATAGCTATTACGAAAAATATATATAAAGAAAACTATTTGAAAAAAAAAAAAATAAATAAACGCTGCACCTTTATTTACGCAGTTCGAATAGGTAAATAGAAATTTTTAAAACAGTTATTCGAAAAAAAAAAAAAAAAAAAGTGCAACTTAAACAATTAAAATGAAATTCGAAAAAGAAAAAATTACTTAAAATAATAAATTATAATTAAAAATATAATATAAAGAATATTATTTGGAAAAAAGGAACGATGGTGACTTTTTTTCCTAAGGAAACTAGGTTGCCATATATTAAGAAGTTCGCCAAGTGAAGTATTCTTGGCGCAAACTGACAAAAAAGTGCCAACATAAATTTGTGAATTTCTCCGTAAATTTTGCTCCAAATTTTACAAAATTTCATATTTAGGCGTAATTTGAGTCGTAGAATCGAAATATGTAAAAAAATTGGTATGTTATTTCAGAAAAAGTCCGATTTTGTGTCAAAATACCTATGTTAGAATAGTGCTATATATAAATCTAATATATATCCTAAGTCGCGCTTTCGAGACATGAAGAACGCAATTTGAATTTTGTCAATCGGCCCAGTAGATCGGGAGATATAGGACTGTCCCATTTTTTTTTTTGAGCAGTGTACCTTTTCTCACAACATAAAGGCAGATGTGATAATTTGAACACATGCTTTCAATCAGTTGCTTCCTTTTAACAAAGGTTCCTAGCAAAGTCTTGTACTGTTTTAAATATGCTGTGTTCAAGCATTGTGAATACTTCCATTCATTATTTTTAATTTAAAACAATATTAAGTGGTAATTACTGGTTAAAATGGCTTAAAATACATTGATACATTATACGAAAGTTTGTAAAAATGAAAACTTGAGTCACTTACTTTTACATAATTTCTCACTAGTTCTTCCAAAATATTTTAAAGCTTACTTTACAACATACTAGAAAAGTCTACATTTTGGGAAATTCATTTGCTGTTTTTAGTTAGAAGTTTTAATTGGGGTTGTTATGTAAGAAGGCATTTAATCGTTGTTGCTGTGTTACAGTGCTTATTTTATTGTATAAGTACTTGTAAGGCAGGAATAACGCAACTATTCCTTTATTTGGTTAATATTATAATGCATAGAGGAACTTCAAAAAAAGAACAAAAATAATTTTTGACTTTATAATATATCCTTAAAGCAATGAAAGCATAGGTAACTAAGTAGTAACATTAATAACATTATATCAATTAATTTACTAAGCGAATTTGATAAAAATTTCAAATTCGAAATTCGTCTTTTTATTGAGTACTTTTCTCAGAAAGAAAAATATCTTCAAAAAAATCTATGCTGTTAATACATTTTTGGATAACTTCCTGAGAGGAATTCATTGATAATAATAATGTATAGAATCCATTAGGTGCTTAAAGCCATGAAACAGGTAAACTTAACAACACACTCGGCAGGCTCACAGTCATGGCCGGTTCAGTTTTTTTAATTCGGGAAAGCTATGAAGACTATCTACCCAAGAGGAGGGATTCCTTCGTGGAGGATATTCTGAAGAAAGCTAGCGTGTTACACATGAGGAAAACCACGAAAACGAACCATGCAATAGCCCGTTCGCCTGAGATCGAACTCAAACCAGGCCGAACTACCCGTATTCAGATTCAGAGGTCTTAATTGTTCGGCATATTGATGAGGCCTTGAACACAATCATGAATCTTGAAATTAATCAGCTGGACGTGCTGTTTAATTCCATATATTCTCCTCTCTTAAAGACTGAAATTCGAATCATAGATCTTTCAGTTTACTAATTGGACCTGCTACTACTAGCACCACCGGGGAACGCAAGGCAAAAAAGGGTAAGTCTTTATAAATGTACCAGCACGACAGCATTATATGATTTGTTGGACATCTTAAATTCGAAAATTATATGGAATGTATTTCCAAATGGATATTATGTTCGATTATTTTTTAACTTGTTGATTCTAAACCGATCGTCACCTTTTCAATCCAAAAAAATTTCATATTATATCTAGATGCTATATAAATCATTTTATCTACATACACTAAGTTACGATATTTAACTTTTACATTAGTCCTGCAGCAAAAAATTTCAAAATAGAAAGTGTTCTTCAACTGCAAAGCTGTTGTATGAATATAATAGGTTTCAGAAACTGTATTTAGTATGATTTAAGGCTTTAAAATTTTAATATTTATAACAAAGATTTCAGGAGGCATCTTGACATTCAAATAATGGAATACTAATCCTGAATTCTTAAAAAGTCCTCCAACGAAGGCATCCCTACTTTTAGGCAGATAGCCCTAGAATGCCTTACATTAGTCAAATAAGCCAAAGCATATTGTTGCTGTAAAAAAAAATATATTGTATTTTTCTTACATAATTTTGACTGCAAATGTTTTATTTGTTACTACGGAAAGATTTTATTTTTGTGTTAAATTCTGAATGCTTGAATTCTTATAATACACAGAAACAGAGATAACAAGAAACTAAAAAAATATTCATAATTTATTAGGATATATAAAAAATATAATCATTGTTAAATAGATTTTTAATAAGACTATTTTGGAAAAAATAAATGATTAATTTATACTTTACGTCGTATTTCCTAAAAAGTTTGTTTGTTTTATTTGAAAACGATGAAACATTCTTGAATCATCTGACTGAGAAGTGGAAGGCTTTCGTGAAAGATCCAGAAAGGAAACTTGGCTCATAATTGTATTTCACACAGAGAAATCTTAAAAAGTTCCTATGTAGCCAGGCTGTACGCCATGATTCGAATCCGTATCGAAGGACCAGATTTTGTGGTCTTATCCAGTCAGCTATCAGAAAACCCAGTTTCGTAGAAAACTACAAGAATCGAGTCATTAAAGAATTTGCTATTACATTGCATCGGCTGAATAATTTGCATGCCACATAGATTTAAAATTTTAATATAGCACACAAAGTCACATTTTCCTAAATAGATATGGGATAGCCAATTCTCGAGCGGTAATGTCGTTGAACACTGGTAGTTCGACCCGGACTCAAGTTCTGGCAAACAAGTTGACTGCATGGACGCTTCGGTGATTTTCCTTCTGTGGTTCAATACCAGCCAATTTCCCTTGAAAAGTTCTCCACGAAGACATACTTTCATTAGCAAGATAACACTTTCTTCCTTTGCCGTAATCAAATAAACTAAACTAAACCTGTCATATGTTTTGCCGCCTTTTTAAAGGAAGTTTCACATTCAACATCCCTTACAGTAATGAGATACTAATTTTACTTGTTCGCATATGCCATATTGACATATTTTACCCATTCAAATATTCAAGAGGATAATTATAACTCTACTTTGGCTGATCATTAGAATAGATAGAAATGGATAATAGAATAGATGGAAATAGACTATAGAAATGGATCTTTACGTAGATCTTGTGCAGTTGTTATATTGTGTTTTAATTGACTATTTATAAATACAATTTAGATAACATAACTTTAAGAATATATCAAATTTATGTATAGAAATATTGCTTTAGATGAACTATAGAATGAATATTACAAAAAGTATTTTTCAGAAAGACAATTTAAGATGGAAATTATTGTGCGATATTCATTTTAAAACAATACGTTCCTCTTTAAAGTTATAAGGTATTTTCTCCCTCCTTTCTGCACGCCTTCATGGTGTAATGTAGTGTATTCGACATATATTCGAGAGGTCCGAGGTTTGAGTCCTGGCTAGGGCTTTACTCATTTTTTATGTGTCTCCTCCATAAATAACCGAATGTTCTACAGTGGCGTCTGAACTAAAAAAAGGGGGAGAGGGATGATGATTCTTCACCACCAGGATTTGGCAATTCGGCCTCCTAATCTCCAGTCATTCTTTAAAAGGCGGAGTATATAAGGTATTTTCTAACTTCTCACTGCATCCTTCGTGGTGTAATGGTAGCACTATTAGCGCGTATTCGAGAGGTCCAGGTTCGAATCCCGGTGAGGGCATTGCTCATTTTTCACGTCCTTAGCATAAAAAAAAACCTAATCACTCTACAAATTGTCTTTCTGAAAACAATATCTGGTTTCATATATAATATTTTACAAAAGGTATTTAAAGAAAATTTAATCACTTATTCTTTAATTTTGCTTTAAAAAAAGTGTATTTGATGTGTTTCTCTTCAAGGTATGCTATTTAGATTACTTCTTATCTTTCCTGTAAAATATATACAAACAAATAAAGCTCATATATTTGAGATCGTTTGATATTCAAACATATATTTATTTGTTTTGAAACAGCTTAAAAAATCTGATGCGGACATCACATGACTTCCTTGTACACCAAATAAATTAAACACATTTTTTGCTAACTTCATTTAAACCTATTTCATTTGAAAATGAAATAGGCTCTTCCTTTTCAAAATGCCCATTTGCAACTGCCGATTGCAATAAAAAGGGAGGTGCAAAACTAGATGTTATAGCAATCGCATACAAAAACTTTCAACATTTTACAGTTTACTGTTTTTGAGTTATGCGATATACATGAATACATACGTACGGACACACGTTGCGCTAAAACTAGTCATAAGTTCCAAATATAAAATTTCAGCATTTTATGGTGAAGTTATGTGACATACGTACTTGTAAGCATCATGATGGAACTAATCAAAATGGAAATTTCCTTTGAAATATGAAAATCGAAATTTTTCACGATTACAGTACTTTACTTATTTCTCACAAGTCAAACCGATGTCATAAATAACTAACTTCTTAACTTTTGAATATGACTTGATTTATGTGTATAATAAGGTTTTATATCAATATATGATTACTTATCTTTTCTTTACAGTCAGTGGGATCTTGATTGTGCTAATCAATTGTCATTGCATATTTAGATATCAAATCGTTGACCATCATAGAGACCATTTAAAAATTCATCAACCCAAATGAGAAACCCCGGTCTAAAGTCTAACTAATAATATTTTAAAATATTTTTATTATTAGAATTCGTTTTAAATTGCTAAAGGTTTTGCACAATATCTTTTCATAAACCATTTTTATAAAAGCCTTTTAGTAATTATTTTATGTAAGATCAGATTAGATTGGATTATGGTAAAGCACTTAAAATTCCTATTGAGAATAAAAGTATTTGTGGAAGACTTTTTAAGCAGAACGTAAAAAGGACAAAATTGAGCCAGCCCATTTATTTGCCAGAAATTTAATTAATGCTGAACTACCAATATTTCAAAACTTTAGCCATTCCACTATTTAAATTTACATCAGGAAATATTGCTAAAGATAAAACTTAAAATAATTGCTCAGATACTTATCTCAGTATGAAATATGAAGAATGTATAATGAATTAAATAATTTACAGGTTTGGATGTTGTATTCTTCAAAGAATGAAAACAGTCTATAGTGTTCATACAACAACACTAATTAAGGCTTATATACGTATATTTTTAATTATATCCAAAGAATACATTTTTTTTTTCTATGGGATATATATCAATGTTCTGAGGCAATATCAGTACTGCATGGCATACTTAGATAAGGACTGAATTCAGTTTGGGCAATTCCTAGAATTAGAATTTGTGCATTCTGGATTGATTTTCATTCCTGAGTTATGTCTGATTCTTAATCGTATAATTACTGAATGACCTCTGGCGAGGAAAATTCACAAGCTTGTGGTTTTTCTGTCATTGAATTTTCTTTGAATCTTCAATCTTACTTTCAGTTCTATTATGGGCAGAGACCTGTTGCAGTTACAGAATTTCTTCAATTAGCAAATGTTGTCAGAATTACTTATTTCATAGGCTGCATTAGAAAGCTAATTGTTATTATTTGTTTCTTTTATTGAAATGTGTTAGATAGAGATTTGAATAAGTTAACAGATGTAGATTGATGGAATCTATGCTGCATCAGTTTTCTTATGTGTTATTTTTACTTCTTTATATGAAGTAAAGAAAGTATTGTAATCACAAAAAATGTCAGATATCATATTTCAAAAGAAATATCCATGTCACCCAATCCAACAATAAAATAATCCATTTAGGTAACATGCTATCTCACTGTGTCAATAAAATGCCACCCCAGATGGGAAAATGATTAGTGATGCTGACTGCTGTAACAAAAGATCCAGTTTCAAATCCTAGGAAAGGCATGGTTGTTTGTAATCATTTTGAGTGCACCTGCACAGCAAAGGTGCACTCAAAATACATGGTGAGCTAAAGTCTTATCTAGAGGTCAGTGTTGGAGGTCCTCGGATCACAACCTAGGATGCTGTCCCTCCAAACTCCATCTGGGACGGAAACTTAGCAGTTAGCAACTGCCTCACTGTATGCACAGGTGCCAGCTTTGCTTCAACCTGTACCTGTTTCAATAAGATAGTGCAATAAGTCATTCTGAAAGAAGAAGGCATGGATATAGTACATAAAGCATATAGTGCTTTGCTTTAACCTGTACCTGTGTCAATAAGATGTTGCTTTAAGTAATTCTGAAAGAAGGCATGGATATAGTGCATATAGTACATAAAGCATATAGTGCTTGTGTGGTAAGGGGACACTCAACACACACAGAAAGGATAAATCCCCTTAAGAAATTGGTGGTAGGGGGATGAGAAACGGAAGACCCTCAGAATTCCATTCATGGTGGAGTTCAGCAATTAGCAAGACCCCGCAATACCTAATATGCCTACTTGGATGCAAAGGGCCAGTCTTGCTTCAACCTGTGTTAAAAATGTACTGCATTATCTTACTCGAATATGAATTTTCAATAATCTTTTATTTGAGGAAACAGCCACAGTTATGATAAATATTAAAATTAATTTTTCCATCTCAAATTGGTGTAAGAAGCCATCAAAATAAATTATTAGTCTGGACAGTTAGTTGATTTAACAAGATTAAGAGTTATAGTCTTATGTGATAAAAATTATATATATATATATTTGATATGGTAAGAGTTAATCATTTTGTGTATGTATTTATGCATGCGTATTTATTTATTTATGATACAAGTTATGTATTTTGTGTATATGTTTAGTTATGTATGTATTTATACAAGAGATGTGTATTTTGTGAATATATTTAGTTATGTATGTATTTCTATGATAAGAGTTATGTGGCCGGAAAATGAGACTCTTTTCGCGCAATCTTTGGCAAAATTTCTTACAGGGGTAAAGCAAGGATCAAGTCTGTATTTAATGTGACCTTTAGTTCATTTGGTATATATTCTTTTGCATTGTTATAACTAGCAAAAACTGCTTCTAACATCACATATTGTGTACCTTTGCATATAATTCATTTGGTCTGTGAGATTCCATTTAATTTTATGTATAATTATTTAATTAAGTGGACAAGACTGTTATTTATTAATAGTTAGAAGTAAGTTCGATGGGCATTGGGCGGATTATATGGGTAATTTTGTTGCTTTTCCTGTGTGCAATATGACTATGGGCTCTTTCGCCTTAGGCAGGTAAACCTAAATTGTATACAGTCAAAAGTCATTAATCCGGACTCTTTGGCGATTCCAGATTATAGATCATCAGTTTAAATCTGGTAAGATGGCATGCAGAAATTATAAAATTAAAAATATGAAACCGTAATTTATGAAGTAAAGAACAATTATGATCTAAAGAGTATCAAAATTTACAAAAAAAAAAAAAAAAAAAAAAAAAAAGAGCTTAATATTTATTTGTTTACTTTATTAAACATTTCTTTCAATGTAAGTTGTTTCGTTTTATGTGATAATACTTTCTCTTTAATTCTATAAACAGACATAATTTCTTGTTCAGTTACAAAGTTCCGCTGTTCAAGTCCTATAATTGCTGTGTCGAGAATACTGACTAATTTGTCAATCGAAATTTTTTCGTTTTCAATAACCTCTGTGTCACTTTCTTCACTATCGGAAGTGAATTATAATGACGAGGAATTTGATTTAAATCATATCAAAATCATATCAAAGACGGAGTACATCGAGATGAAATGCTACATTTAGTAAGGAATTATAAGCCAAATAAAATAAAAACATCCCTGAAGATAAGGATAGTGCTGACAGATCAACTTCCATTTCATTGCGTGCCACGGTGTCCCCCCCCCCGCGCCGCAGAGCAACGTGAAATTGATAAACAGATTTCGGAATGGTTAGAGAAACAAACGATATGCCTTTATCCACTTTTTGTTTGATGGACATCGAAACATACTTTCGCTTTGTAGAGCCTTTGGGAGCTCCAACATCGGAAATTCTATTTGACATAATCGAAAGTTCAAGCTTACTTTTATAAAATTGCTCTAACAGTCTGCAAAAAATAATAAGCCGGATCCAATTCGAAGATTAAAGAACAACGCAATCTGCAAGATTAACTGAAATAGATAATTAGATAATTTTAGCTTATACCATCCATTATACATTAAACGCACATGAATAAACGTATTATGCGCATGCGCACACGCATATGCGTAGCCGTAAAGGTCTTACGTGCATGCGTAAACAAACGCCTATGTGCATGCGTCGCGCAGAAAGTTTGTAGCATTGAGGTCCGGATTATAGATCATTCCAGATTATGGGTGTCCAAATTAACGACTTTTGACTGTACCATATTTGCCTGAATAATTAACTGTTTGAAAGTTGCATGTTTTGAGTATTTTTCATATACATATTTTAATGTAATACTTATTATTTAAATTTTGTGTCCTAAGATATCTTGAAATTCAAACTTTAGCATACATCAACAATACCAAGACAATAATTTTATGCTAACAAAACACTTTTTAGAACTTTGAACTAACCACAGATATAATTCAGTAATCTAGACCTTTGACTTAGAAGCAGCCTTTTTTGATCTTTTACCATTTAAATGCTCTCTAAAAGTTTATACTTCCAAAACCAAATAATCAAGCTAGTAAAATGTTCAGGACTGATGAAAGGAGAAAGAAATGCTCCCTCAGGTCTGAGCACTTCGTAAAGTATGTGAATGCACAGGATAGGTTGATTTTTCCAGTTAAGCCTAATTTCATTTAAAATCATTATGGCAGGTGACGGAGGACGGGGACGCCTGGCGTATAACATAGGTAAACAGGCATATGTCCCACGTCCTCCACTATCTCGAAGAAGCAACTCGCTGGAGCCCCGTGAGGCTGCACCGGGAGTTTACATGGCCATACAGGGGCTAGATGTCGAGTAGTTTTTACATAAGACGTTGTTAATAACACAAAGTAACTTAAAAAGAATATAAAGAATAGCATTAAAACACTAAAACACTTATATAAGCTGAAACACATAGATATACAAAATTAAACGTAAAAGCATAAAAACACACTCGTAATTACGTAACATAAAGACATAAAAACACACACGAGAATACATATCATGACACATAGAATACATATGGAAACACGTAGAGCACATAAATGCAAATATTACACACAGAAGAAACATATGAGACATAGTAAGGTGTGCGTAAAGCAGTAGCGCTGTGCGGAAATATGCTCAGTTCCCATAATACATAATGTACATATTTTCATTAGGGGCATCTGTTGCATGATTTACATATTTCGTTGCATACACTACATTCGTGCATTGTACGGATATTATATATTTCGATTTACGATAACACATCATTCCATTGGTGCCCAGTGCTTTACACAGATAAACATGTCAGTAACATTATTTCTGCAAGTTGCTGGCTATTGAAAGGAACTGTTAACATGAGGCTCGAAATTGAATGTGGAATGTGTATTACAGAATGTGTACATACTGTGAATATCTAATCGTTGAGTACATTGTCTGCAGTACCATGCTATTGTGGCTTGCAAATGTCTTGCCCTAGGGCGTTGATTTGCTGTACAACTGTGCAGATACTCCTTATAGCTGGCGGGTGTTTGATTATGAAACGATAGTAAAGTGTTCTATCATTCGTTGGATGTGGTAAGTGGTGGTTTTTTGTTAGACTGCAGTCAAATAGGTAGTGCTCGGGAGAACCTAGCATGCCACAGACACAATTGTCAGATGCTGAGATGCCATGACGCATAAAATAAGATGGAAATGGGCCATGACCCGTTATGTACTGTGTCAGTGGGGCTATTGTTATAAGACGTTCCATGTCTACCTTTGGTAGGAAGTTATACGTCCTTCTCCCTGTGTCGCCACTATTCCATCTTTCTTGCCACTTTTCGTTACGGATATTACGCAGAGTTTTCTTGAGGTGTGAGATGGGGTAGGGGCTCTTATAGTTTGAGCGTGGATGTTGTTGGCAGCCTCATTAGCCAGTCGGTCTGCGACGTCATTCCCTTCGTTGTCGGAGTGTCCTTTCACCCATACCATGTTAAAACAGGCTTGATGATTATTGCGTAAAAGTTGCTGTATATCTATGATGATGGGTGAAGTGTGGTGATGATCCCTGAGTGCGTGTAGCACTGACATGCTGTCCGTGTAAAAAGTCGCATTGGTAAGGGAAAGGTTGAGGGCATGTCGTAGCGCATTCAATATTGCTAGTGCCTCTGCTTGGAAGATACTATTGCTGTTAGTGAGATGTCCTTTCGATTCCTTTACTAGTGTGCCATGTTCGTAGTGAGCAAACGCGCAGCCCACTCCCTGATCATGTTTTGATCCATCAGTGAACAGTTGTGTAATCGCAGAGGAAGTGTGTTGTCTGGAGTGCGATTGCTGATGTTGGATTTTGACATGGATCCCTCTACCTTTGATGGCAGGATGGATGTGTTGCACACTGCCAGGGAGTTCATAGTCGTTGTTCTGAACGTAATTCCTGCATATGTGGCTTCTTGTCTGTGATGGGTGATTCATACATAGGTAGCCTCTGATTCTGCCTTTATGTGTAATGGCAGCAGGCCTGCAAGTATTGTGGCGGCGCCGGACGCTGTTGTGCGATAATCTCTGCAGATGTTTAATGCAAACGGCCGTTGAATTGTGGTCAGTAGCTTGGTCTTTCGGCTGCTCATTGATTGTGCCCATATGACTGCTGCGTAGAGAATTATTCTCTCTGCCACTGTCAGATATAATAGTTTCCTGATATGGGTGTTTTGATGGCAATTAAATGCATTGAAATTTATAGGCTATTATCATTGATATTATCTGAATATGCTGTAATAAAATTTTCATGTTTAAAAAAAATGGCGAATTAAAAAAGAAATGTTACGTTTCTCTCTATATATATATTCTAAAGAATAGTCATAATTGAAGCAGTAACAAATTTAAAAAGAAAAGAGACAAATCTGCTGAAGCTGCTAGATCTTAATAAATTAATAATAAAGTTAAAAGTCGGAACATAAATTAAATATAAATTTAGTTCCGAAAAATATAAAGGTCTACCTATTTCTCTCTCTGGGAAGTGGTTACAAAAATCAAGTAAATGTGAATGAAGGGTACAGTTAAAGGGAAGTGTAAAAGAAAATTAAAAAAAAAAAAAAACTACAGAACATGATATTATAAAAATACAAATTGCAATAAAATTGCCCTTAAAATTAATCTCTGTTTAACGCTTCAAACAGAACCTGTCAAGGGAAAAGCATTTTGAAGCCTTAAGCCAAGTTGATTAATGAGTTCCTTTCATTCCTCTGAACCACTTGCAACACTAAACCTCATTTTCAATACTTAAATAATAAATTAAAAAAAAATTTGAATGAGTTTCAAATGCTCAGATCTTTTCCCTACATGCATATATACTCAAATCAAACAAAAAAATATACAAAGGAAAAAATGAGAAACAAATAATATAGAAATGCTGAAAGGAGCTCAAAAAAGATAGACTCTAAACACAAGAATTAAAGAAGAAAAAAACTTCTAAAATTTGAAAAATGACTAAATTGTTCACAGTCGATGTACATAGTACAAAAGGGATGGCTCTATGTTACCCTTTGTTCTTTTTCTTTTTGGGAAAAATTATAATTGCTGAAAAGTGAATCCAGTAAAATTAAAAATTCTGAAAAACTTACCATTTCTGTAAGCTTCTATTCAGAAAATCAAAAGGTGCCTAAAGCTGTTAAAAGAATGAATTCCAAAAAGGGTTGTCAAAATTTAATTGAACCCTGTTTATGGGTTTATCAGGAAGTGAGAAAAGTGGTTTCTCAAACTGGGATAGTCAGTGGTTTACAAATAGAAATGAACAAAAAAAAAAAAAAAAAAAAAAGCAGTTAAAAAAAGCTAGCACTTTCTAGGTGTAAGTCTATTGGTGAAAAAATAAAGGGGGGGAGGGAATGTTAAATTGTACAAACTATGAAGAAGGCAATGAGTTGTACGAAAAAATAGCATCTTATTTTCTGGTTCAAGTCTTGAAAACTAACCATTGAAGATGGTGACGTAATTCCACAATCTTAAAAATTTAATATACAATTGGGGGGGGGACAGTTTAAAAATATGAAGAAATTACGAGTTAAACAACATGCTATATCCAAACAAATGTATAACAAAATATATGAACTATTCACATTTATGAAGGTCCTATTAGCATATATCCTCCTAAAAGAATAGAACATGACAGTTTCTTACATGTTCAAATTCATCTAATCTTGCAAAATAAAATCTCAGAACCAAAGTGCATATTGAAGGTCAGTGCTCTATTGAACATTATTCGAAAATGTATCAGACATCGGCTGCCATCTGGCATCATTTAAAAACCTAAACATTCCTATTTGAAGCCACACCTGTGTGATCACAGGCCTCAAAACTCGGAAAGATGGTCGCATATATGGTGCAATGGGCTGTGAATGACCACTTTTTTTGTAATCGTGGACCTACACTTTATGAAACATCAACATGTGTAACATTTTTCTCCTTTTTAGTTTCATTATATTATGCAAGAGAACAACATTTATGGTGATTAGGTGATTATTCATGCTTTCAGATTTAAAAATGTGCAAAAGAAAAAAAAAAAAAAAAGGTTGAATTATTGCAAAATCAATTTTATTAATGGGCTATACCTGGAAAACATTTTTCATTTAGTAAACTAATCGCAATTAAAAGCTGTAGAAATAAGCACTAATTGATAGGTGAATCATTTTGAAAATCGTATCAGATTTGTTCTGTAAAATTTTTCTTTTTAATCTGAAAACTAATTTTTGATTTTCATGCAGTCTTTTGTCACTTTTAAAATTTTGAAAATTCCATTTATATTTTAATTTAATTGATTTTAATATTCATTTCAGTATACTGCTTGGATGCTAAATGTAGATTTGATGATAATGCTGAGTTTCGGCAGAAGAAGTTATTTGATCTTAGAGATTGGACACAAGAAGATCAGCGTGAAAGGGAAGCTCATAAACAAAGCTTAAATTATATTGCTTTGGATGGTGATATTGGATGCCTAGGTTTGTTTTCTCATTTATTCAGAATTTTATATTAATCCTTTAGTTAATACATAGGCTGTCTGAAAAGTTTTCGACCTAACAAAGGAAAAAGATATTTTTTCTCCAAAATTACCTTTATTTTTTGACATAGTCTTCTTGTAAATCTATACATTTCTTCCAGCCATGCTCTCATCCTTTTAACCAGCCCAAATAATATGTGGAATCTTTTTTTTTGTAATGGCTCCTCATTTGACGAAAACCTTTGCCCTCCAAATGCATCTTTTAGCTTAGGGAACAAAAAAAAAGTCACTTGGTGCCAGGTCTGGCGAATAGGGTGGATAGTCAAGCAATTCAGATCATTCATGGATTTTCACCATTGCAACTGCTGAGTTGTGAGATGGAGCACTGTCTTGACGAAACAATTTTTTTTTCTTTTGCAAATTTGTTCGTTTTTCCTTAATTCCTACCTTCAGCTTGTCAAGTAACATTGCATAGTATGGCTCGGCTGTCCCAGAAAATTGTTGCCATCACTTTCATAACAGAAGGAATAGTTTTTGCCATTTTTGGAGCTGATTCTCTCTTAGAAGTCCACCGTTTTGACTGTCTTTTTGTTTCTGGGCTGTAATAATGAATTCAGGTTTGATCTACAGTGATTAACAGTCGAAAAACTCCGATTTATTGTGCCAACAGAATGGTGCACACGTTCATTTAGGCACGTTTTTGGTTCGAAACGCAGCACCCAACTTGCAGCCAACTTACCCATATGAAAACCTTGGTTAATTATGTGGAAAACATGTTCTTTAGAAATGCTAATAGCTTCTGCTATCTCTCTAATGTTGATTCGATGATCATTAGCCCCATTTGGTGTATTTTAGCGACGTTTTCTTCAGTGGTTGCAGTTTTTGGCCGTCTTGAATGGTCATTGTCATCCAAGTTGGTATGCCCACATTTAATTTTAGTGCCCCAAACTTTCAGAGTAGTAAATGGTTGTGCAGAGTCCCCGTATACTGTGTCCAACTTTTCTTTAATCTGAGTATGCATATTACCTTTCAAAAACATGTATCTAATGACAGCACAATACTTGATTTTTTCCCATATTTGAAAAAACAATCACATCAACTGACAAAAATAATTCCCAAACAAAATATTTTCATTCAAAATAGCTAATATTTTGATTGGTATGCCTAAACAAATCTCTTCCACTTCAGTTGATTTGAGCTAGATCTACATATTGAGGTCGGAAACTTTTCAGACAGCCCTCATAATACTTGGTTTCAAAATTTTATCTTTTATGAATCATAGAAACTTTCATAAGGTATTTTTAAAAATAAAATAAGTATTTTGAATATGTATATAAGATTATATTCTATGTACTGACCCTTAAAAAATAAACCTTTTGAATATTATTTTACAAAGGAAATTATACCCTGATAATGTTTGCATAAAAGCTTACTTTGTATTAAAATTTCAATACCGTTGTTCTTCTCAGTTGAAGCAAACTATTTCCATAAAGAAATCATAAAGAGTATAATCATATTCTGAATACTATAACAATTTTTGAAGTTACTTTTATATTTTATTTAACCCAGAAATCGCTATATTAGATCTGTTCTTTAGTATCCATACAAATTTGAGGAAACATAATTTGAAGCCTCTTGGGAAGACTTAATAAATATGGCAGGACAGGACAGGACTAAGTGTGGGAAGTACCAACACATCGCCATTGTCAGAACTGGTGTCGCTCCTTCACACTAATCGTCTTGAGATGAACACCTCCACAGGGCGTACTTACGCCAGGCATTGGTGTTAATTGAAACGTTAATCATTAGGGCATAGAGAACTTGTGATACAGAAGATACAGTTGCTGATGACAATGACATTACAAATACAATACCATACATTACAGTTGATGGTGAAATTATAAATATAAATATATGTACACAAATAAACACAAATAAACAAAAATAAATGAATGGAAAAACATTAAACAGTATTATCTTGGCTAAGTTATTGTGATAATGTGATGTTATTGGGACAGCATAGCAGTTCATAAATGGTTCACAGTTCATTGACAGTACATAAATTGGGTCAGAGTTCATACATACAGTAAAGTTCACCAGTACCAGTTATGCCATTTTTAATGTGCATAACTGTGGTCGTATTGTCTAGGTTCTAAATCTGTACTGACATTGATACACTAAGATAAACTATTGCAATGACTGTAAAGGCACCCCCATTGGAAAACTGGCGTTCGTACCAGAGAAGAAGAAGCATTTAAAACAGTTATGGAGCACACAGTTTCAAGCCATGACAGTGGAGTGTGTCAATTATGTTTTTGGTACTACTGTGGATTTTTCGGTGCTTTATCAAGAAGCGTTTGAAGTCTGTTCCTGGTGCTGTGAGATGGCGGATATGATAGTCTTCTGTTATTGGGCATTGAAATAAATAATGGTCTGGATCACCTGGATTGCCACAGACACATATTTCAGTCTCTGAAAGGTTTCGTTCATAGAAGTACTTTGGGTACGGTCCATGACCAGAGATATATTGAGAGAGATAATAATTATAAATGGTGCGCTCAGTATCGACACATGGGAGAAGTGAATGCGTCCTTCTGCCTTGCGATCCTTGATCCCATTGTCTCTGCCACTCTTCTTTGGCCATCACTTTTAGAGTAAACTTCAGTGTGGAGCATGGCCATGGGATGTGGATGGTAGTGCCTGACTGTTCGAGGGCTGCCTGCTTTGCCAGGAAGTCCGCTCTTTCATTCCCGGCGCAATTGCTGTGACCTTTCATCTATGTAAGAATGAAATTCTTTTGGCTGGAATTGATAATTGTTTGTATTTGATGGGCTATTAGTGAAATTGTGCAGGGATTTTTAATAGCATAGATTGATGATTGGTTGTCACTGACAATATGGACTGTGTCCGTTGGTAGTTGGTGGAGCTGTTGCATACTGTAGAGGATTGCTGTCAGTTCAGCTTGGTGCACGCTGTTTAGATCTGTAAGGTGCCCTTGCCATTCTGTGTGTGAGCTAAGGTTATATTGGATAGTTGCAGCGATGGCAACGTTTTGTTTGATCTTTGAGCCGTCAGTGAAAGCCGTGTATTCCGTTGTGGGTGGTGGTTTGTCGAAAATGCAGTGCAAGTTTTGAAGATTCAAAGCTGGGTGATGAAAGTACTTTTTAGGCTGATCTTCGTACTCTGTTGGGTGGAATGTGGTGTCATTAAAGTTAGTTGTTTTCTTGAGTTGGAGGACTATTGTGGAGATTGCGTCCATTTGTGCTTGGATTGGGAGCGGGAGCACACCTGCCAGTGTCTGTAGGGCTTTGTTAGAGGTAGTTGAGAATGCTGTGGTGATATTTATAAGGAAAGGTCTTTGTATGGCCTTTAGAGCTCGCACCTTTCTGGTGGTCATAGGTATTGCCCAAATAGCGGCTCCATATGTGATGATCTTGTTAACCACGGTTGTAAGTAGTATTTTCAAAATTTGGTGGTTCAAGCCCCATGAGTAACCACGCATTGTCTTCAGAGCTTGTGCTATTTTCATAGTGGTGAGTTTTTTGTTGTGTAAGTGCTGAATCCAGTTGAACTTGTTATCAATGGTGAGGCTGAGGTAGTTAATCGTTTTCATGCATCGGATCCTGTGGTTGTCTATTTTAAATGTGGGATTTCGAGTTATAGTTCATCCTGGTTTGTGGACAGTCAGTGCCTGCGATTTTTGGTGTGAGATCTGTAGTTTTATTCTTTTGCATAGAGCGTTGAAAATTTGAAGGGTGCTATTGCAGTTTTCCTGGAGTTGCTCTCTGGATCGGCCGTTGATGATGAAAGCAACATCGTCTGCAAATGCTACGATTTGTGTGTGGGCAGGCCAGTGATGGTCGATAATATGGTTAAAAGTGAAATTGCAGAGGTCCCTGTGGACATCCTCTTGCTTGTTGCTTTGTGATGACAGAGTTGTTGTGTAGTACTATGCTTTTCTATTATGCAGGTAGTCAGCAGTTGTTAGATAGAGGTTTCTTGGACATTGAAGGTTTCTGAGGGCCTGCTTGGTGGGAGTCAAAAGTGTTCTTCAGGTCGAGGCATAGCAACGCAGAGTGTAGCTGTTGGCCTTTGTTAACTTGGATTTGCGTTAGTGCTGTATTGATGGTATGAATGGTGGAGCTATTCAGTTTAAATCCGAATTGGCGAGAGCTGATTTTATTGTCCTTGAATATATGATATTTCAGTCGGTTTATGAGGAGTCTTTCGACTAATTTTCCAATAGCTGGTAGAAGATTGATCGGGCGGTACGAGCTTGGATCCTCTGGATTTTTGTTCTTCTTTGAGAAGAGCACTATTTGCCCAATTTTAAAACAATCGGGAAAACAGTGGTGAGCTACATATTTGTTGTAAAACTTGAGCAAAATTTCTGGAGATGCTTTGTTGATGAGCTAAGGACTTGCTTATTAATGCCGTCGGGGCCTGGTGCTTTGGCGTTGTTAAGGGATTTTACTATTTGAAGTATTTCCTTTCTTGTGAATGGAATGTCATCTGGTGTGTTTGATGTTTGTGTGGATGCTCTTAGTTCTTTTTGCTCCGGTGTATCTTCTGCACTGTCGTCTTTCAAGAAGACTTGGTCCAGGATACCGTTGATGGTGGTGCTCATGAGTTCCGTGCCATTACTTTGTGATGTATTGGTTGTTGCGTGGATTTGAGTTGGCTTATAAATCTTGGAAGTGGTCATTTTGTAAAGGGCTCCATAGGTTGTTTGATTTTTCGTACAGTAAGTAGTCCAGGATTTTAGTTTTGCTTCAATTAGTTTCTTTTTGTAGATTGCACGTTGCTTGTTAAAGTTGATCCATGCTGCTTTGCATTCTTCATCGGTCGTTCTACTTTTCATTTTTTGTCTTAGAGCTTTGGTTTTTTGGCGCTCTGCTCGTAGTTCCTTGGTCCACCAGTTGGGCTTCATTTTGTGGTTGACTGTTTTGACTTTAAGGAACATATGGCTGATTTCTTGGATATGCTTGGTAAGAGTTGTAGCATATACATTAACTTCATCTTTGGAGTTGATGCTTTGAATTTCATGGAGAATGATATGTGCTTTGGAGTTCAGAGCTTTAGCAAATTTCTTTTCTGCATTTCGGTTGATGCGATAACGTAGCATTCGAGTATGCGGAACCTCAAATACGATATCAAAAGTAATTATTTGATGGTCTGAGATGGACTCATCTTCGCAAATACGATGATTGTTAATCCTGTTGATTAAATGATGGGAAGAGAGTGTTAGGTCTGGTCACCCTTTTCCGTTGATTGTGACAAAGGTTGGCGGGTCTTCTGGGGTATTGTGTAGTAAGAGGTTATGGGCATTAATGAAATCTTCCATCTGCATGCCTCTGGTGTTGTTACGGGGATAACCCCATAAAATACTGTGGACATTAAAATCTTCAGAAATCAAATGTTGCCGTGGGTGTCTTTGAAGTATATGGTGGAGATCGTGAAGTGTAGTCTCTAGATCCTCACTTGGTGATGCGTAAGCGCTGGTAAAGTAGAGATCTGAATTTGATGTTGAAATTGAAATAGTGATAATATCTCTGTACTTCTTGATGACTATTGGTGACCACATCTTGTTGATGATGTAGATGGCAGCTCTTGGTGCTTGAGATGAGTCCGTAACTTTGTCCGAAATTACATTCCATGTTGTCGGCAGGTTTCGTAAAGATCCTTGGTGACAGTATGGTTCTTGCACCAGGATGATGTCATGGTAATGTTCTGAGATGTACTGAACGAGGTTGTCAGTGGCAGTTTTGGAGTGTTGCCGGTTAATCTGAAGTACCTTAATTCTGTCGTTCGTTGATTGACATATTAGTGCCGTTGGAAGATGGATTGATGTAGAAGTCGGATTCATGGTGGAGTTACTCATGATATTGTGTGTGATTATGAATTCTGTTTACTTCTTCTCTGTAAGAGGAACAGAAATTGGTATATGCAGGATGGTCGCATTTGTATTGGGAACCATAGTGTTGGTTATTTATTTCACAGTTGATGCATGTTGGAGAATCTGCACAACATTCACTTTCTCCATGTTTTTCCCCACAGTAGGCACAATGAGGGTGGTATGTGCAGTCTTTAGACCGATGGCTGAAGGCCTGACAATTAAAACATCTATGGGCACCTATAAACTCTGAAATGCTGCTGGTGTGCATTTTGGAATCCAGTAGGAGAGCACTCCACGATCCATTTTATTGTATTCTTTCTGTCTTTGAGTTTAAATAATGGCTTAAAGTTGATAGTATCGATATTCGTGGCTTGTGAGAGTGTTTGACAGACGGCGTCAGCTGTTATAGACAGAGGCAGTTGATTTATAGCACATTTCGGCGTTCTCATCTTGGGAACTTTGGTGTAAATTATCTCTGTGGTCTTTTCTGAGTGCTTAAGTAGGTTATCTAATTTTTTTACGTCGTCTTCGGACGTACAATGCACTGCTATTCCACCTTGTTTAATTGGGATTATTTTTTTTATCTGTTGTTTCACCTGGTTAATAGGGAGAATGCCTTCTAGTTTTTCTTGAAGTTTTGTGACGTTCCTGGCATCGGTGGCATAAATCAGGAGGACTGGTTCTGTAGGTTTCTTGCTCGCCACTTGGGCGTATGATGGTTGTGAAGGATTTGTGTTAGGATGCTCGCATGAACGGGCGACAGTCTCAGCGTGTTGATGTTGTTGACAATCATCTGATTGGTGGGAGTAATCAATTGTTGTTGATTGGTGCATATGCTTTCCTTTGGAGCTGTTATTTGCTGCTGGATCTGCTGTGCTGTTGGTTGCTAGTTGATAAAGCGCTGTTAGAAGACCATGTAATTCTTTGCGGAGTGCAGTTGGAATTGCATATTTAAAGTGGTACCTGTAGTTTGCAATATCGACACAGCGAGAATAGATACCGTGCACTGAAGTGGGTAATTCTGTGTCGTTGTTTTCTTGTTGTACTGCCAGCAGATTATCACGGATCCTTTGACAACTGCGGGTGCCTTCGGTGTTGTCATTGTTGTCGTTGGGGAGAAATGTGTCATGTTGTGACATGATTGTGGCACAGTGTCAATGTGTGATACACAGAGTGAGTGAATTACAAATATGTAGCAAATAACTGAATACCATAAATAATTAAATGCTGCACAATTCAATGCAGTACAAATATTAAATAGAAAATAAGAGCATAACTGCAAACAGTAAAGATCACTCATTTAAAGTATTAAATAGGAGAAACGAGTACTATTGCGAAAAATTCAGTTACCCAATCATGACATAAAAATGAGATATAGAGTGATGTGATATTAAATAAAATGCACTGAAAATAAAAGATTCAATACACAGGGCACGGGGGTCAAAAGGGAAAGAGGTAACAAAAGATAACTTGAGTACTAGGAGTTTGCGGGAAAAAGAGGGGGAAGGAAAGGATGAAATAGAGTGTTAATTAAAGAGGGGAGGAAATTAATGGGGAGGTTAGTGCATTACGTTTTTAGAAACTATGAGAGGAGGGGAGAAGAAAGAAAATGGAATTAAGGGTTTACGAGAGTTGGGGAGGGGGGAGAAACGGAAGAAATAAAATGTTAAATAAAATGAGGGAGAGAGGAAAATTAGACAGGAGGTTAGTGCATTACGATTTTAGAAACTAAGAGGGGAGAAGAGAAGAAAGAAATTGGAATTAACCTTTTAACTGTCAAGTTATTTTGATGATTTGGGTGCATAAATTGTCATTTTTTTTTTTATTTCAAAAATGAAATGTTTGTCTCGCAGTCAAAAAAATCAAAAAAATGCCGCGCACTTTGAACTTTAACCTCTGTCCTTTGAAACCTTCAGTAAAATGCTGCCATCCATTGAACTGAAGCCGAAATTAACTTCTCACGATATATATTCGGGTATAACAATACGATACACTAAAAAAAAAATTAGCCCGAGTAATACTCGGGCGTGACATTTTGGAATACCAGTACTGTGCCCAAGATTATTTCGGGCATGACAGTTAAAAGGTTAAGAGTATACGAAAATTGTGGGGGGAGAAACGGAAGAAATAAATTGTTAAATAAAATAAGAAGGGGAGGGAAAAATTAGACAGGGGGTTAGTGCATATATGTTGTTAGAAACTAGGAGCGAGAAGAGAAGAAATAAGGTGAAATTAAGAGTTTACGTCAATTGGGGGGGGGAGAAAAAGGAGAAATAAAATGTTAATTTAAGAGGGGGAAGAGAAATTTAACAGAGGAGTTAGTGTTATTGGAAACTAGGAGAAAAGGGGAGAAGGAACGTAGTGGAATTTTGAGTCTACAGAAATTAGGAGGAGAGTTCTAGGAGAAATAAAATGGAAATTAAGCTATAAAAAAGGGGAAAGAAGAAGAGGTAGAGGGAGAAATGATAGGTGTTATTAGAGAGAAGACACCGAGGTAGGATGAATGCAATAAGAACTGGATTAGGAGAGAAGATATAGGAGTTTGAAGTTTTTAATAGGAGGTTAATATAAAATTTATATTAAAATGTGTGGAGGAGGCTTGTATTTTCAGAACTATTAAGTGATAGGTTTTCGGAAAGGGGAGAGGGAGTAGATTAAAGAAAAATAGCTGCGATTAAGTTATGTTGGATAGGGGTAGAGAAATTCGAGAAATAAAACAAAATGAAATTAAATTAAAGTCAATTAAAAATGTAATAACTAGGGAATTATTGGGTATTGAGATGGAAAAATTAAATGATATTAGATGGGGGATTAAGGGCTGTCTATTATTAAAATTTGGAGTGCCTAGGACAAAAAGAAAAAAAAAAATGAGGGCTGAGGGTATTAAAAAAAAAAAAAAGCAAGATTTAGGGTTAGAGGCCTCTGATATTGAAACTTTAAGGGAAAAAAAAATCTGCTATTATATTCGGAATACAAAAAGCCAAGGCGGTAATACATTATCAAGAATCAAAACAGTATAATATAAACAATGCAATTCAGAAATTATGGCAATATTAACTCTTAAATATAATCAGACAGTAGATACAACTAATTGAACATTAAAATAAGGGAATACTACGTGACGAAAGATAATATATTGAATAAAAAGCACAATAAAGCAGAGCTAAAGATATAAGTCAGCGATGGAAAGACAATTAAATTCTAATCAGAGTACACAAATTAAGGTGTTAAACACAATTAAACACTTTGGAACTGTATTAAGATATCAATAGAACAAACAGCTACTGAGATAGTGACATTAAATTAAACAATGATAATAAACAATCAGTCGTCTTAAAGGCAAGGAATTAAGTCCAAAGTCAGTGGCAGGAAGGTTGTTCTTGTACAGAATACAACCACAATGGCGGACTTAGTCGACGGTTGCTAAGTATAAATTAATGAAAATATATTTTAACAACAAATCATCATGGAACAATAAAGTAACGCTGAAACTATTGTAATTTAGACTGAACAAAATAATCCTACCTTGGCAGGCATTGTCCCGTTTTAAAAGGTGATATAGTATCCAAGATCAGAATTTATCACAAAATTAACACATTTCTGCACTTAAAAAAAAAATCCAGTGACTAATAAATATGGCAGTAAAATCTGTTATATGTATCTGTGCATGCATATGTAATGAATGATAGATGTATTGGTTAACCCTTAAAAAACATTGTTGCATGTGCGTGGATTCGTAATGATTTGAATGCACAGAGAACCAATTGTAGCTTGATGAAATTATTTTAGAAAAAGGAAGACTTGACAATTCTGGAACTTTCTACTGAAGTACTCGTACAGTTCTTCTCAGTATCACAGAACACAATCAGTAGTTGCACTTTAGACTAATTAGAACGTTAAGCACAATGCAATGCAAAGTGCAACTGAAAAGGCAAAACTTCTGCGGAGGTCTCTCAGTACTCCGAACTCACATTGAAATAACACAATAAACAGCTGCGAAACTGGTGCTCTCTCTGGTCTTATATAGTTTTCCCCTGGCTGCCAATAATTTCAATGTTTGCCCTCAAAATTACTGGAAGCATATGAGGGTGGATACAGTTACAGTTATATACCTAAATTAATTACCAGTGTTAAATAGATGGGCTAGTTCATTCCTTTGTTTGACTTCACCGACATAATTGTCGTAGATGGAGGGGGTAACAGGAAGTAGTCTGTCACTATAGTACACCTGCTCTGACCTCACCTGTTTAAAACTAGCAATGTGGTCATTTGAAAGTTTCTCATTGTTTTTCTAGTAAACCAGTGTCAAAGTCAGACTGGCGACCCTCGAAGTAAATTTATGGTGCGTGCAAATATATTTTCCCGTAAATTAATTTGTATATTATGACAAGAATTTGAAGAAAAAGTTTCGGATTTTGATGGTTTGGAGTCCAGTTTTACATTATATTCATTACCAAAAATGAATGTAACTCTTCGAAAAATTTAGAAATACAGCTAATTAATTTATACTGTGGTATAAATCTTGTTCAGTTATTTTAAGATACAAATTTGATTAACTTTTGGTAGATAAATATCTTAAGTTACCAATTTTTGCAATAAGAATACTCGCTTTGTTTTTAAATACATTTACATGAGAACAGTTTTTTTTAATAGTTAAAAATTAATAAGTCTACGAAAAAACCAGACTATAGATGAGTATCTATAATTTGTGATGATATATTTTGGTAATTTCGCTCCAAGATTACAAACTTCATGAAGATTGAAATGTCTAAAAGATAAGTTGATGTAGCTTAAAGATGTAGTAGAAAAATTATATTTACATACAAATGTTATTTTTTCTGTTTTGCGTCGTGAAAAAATCTAATAGATAAAAGAAAAAGAATAGGTTGTCATTATTTATTCTCAAGTTTTGTCCCTCTTAAGAAACTTTCATATATTTCTTTTAAGTTTAAATTAAATTTTGGTTTGGTTTATTTAATTACGGCAAAGCACACTAGGGCTATCTGCATAAGGGGAGGGATGCCTTCGTGGAGGACTTTTTAAGGGAAACTGGCTCATATACACGTTACACATGGGGAAAACCATGAAAACGCCCATGCAGCTAGCCCGTTCGCGGGATTCGAACCTCGGACCAAACTACCAGTGTTCAGCGACTTTACCGCTTGGCCACTGTTGGGCCAAGTTTAAATTAAAAGTAAGTTACTTAGTAGTTCAATATATTGAACTATTAAGTAACAGCTGAGCCTTCAATCTTAAACTCCTTCCTTCATAAGGAACTTTTCAGAGAAAAGTTTTCTTTCAATTCTTTGTAACTTTCAAGACAAATTTGCAGTTTATATACATGAAATTTGTTTACAAGAAAAAAATGGTCAAGCATACTTGTAACAAATACAATTAGATACCAGAACAAATGAGTACAAGTGCTTTTCAAGCAAGGATTTTAAATATATAAAATTTAACGTTCTGATATTAGAAAAGTATAAGCAATGAAGTTTTAAACTTCCTATAATATGTATTTTTAATTGTGAGATGTCTGAATGCAACAACTTTTTGTCATTTATATATACCTAAATTAACTGTCAACATTTTACCCTGATGGTGCTTTCCCTTTCTGTCCACATCTCCATAGTTAAAAAACTGTAAGATCAAAGCCCATCGTAAGAGTCTAGGATGAGTTCCAGTGTTTTTATCCAACCACACTAAAGGATTATGATTTGTCTGAATAATGAACTTGTGAGTCCATTTAAATAGAATTTTAACTTCTATGCTGCAAAGACAATGGCAGCATGCTTCCCTTCAATTGTATTGTATGTCTCTTCAGTAGGTAAAAACTGTTTGCTAAAAATATTATTGGATGTTCTTCACTTTTAGCATTTATCTGTGATAATACAACACCAATATTCGAAGTATCGTACTGAAGAATAAATGTCTGAGAAAATTTCGGACTGTATAAGACTGGATTTTCTGTTAACTGTTTCTTGAGTTCATCAAAAGCCTTTTGGCACTTATCAGTCCAATTTATGGTTGATTCGTAACATTTTCCTTTTAACGAATCTGTCACTGATCCAAAAATCACAGAAAATTCAGAAATATACCTTCGATAATATTCCACAAGTCCTAAAAATGACCTTGGTAGGTTTAGAAAAGTCCTTTATGACTTGAATGTTTACTTCTCGTAGTCTCCTTTGACCTTGTCCTACTACATGATCTAGATATTTGGTGGTCGTATGAGCAAACTGACATTTTGAAGGCTTAATATGGTTTAGCAGTTTTCATCTCCAAGGTAATTTCTAAGTGCTTCAAATGTTCTTCCCAGGTTTTCAAGAATTCTATGACATCATCAATCTAGGGTACAGCAAATTCTTCACAGTTTCTTAATAATCCTGCCATCAAATTTCTAAAATCATGTTAAAATTTTTTAGCCCGAATGGTAACCTTAAGGGTTTAAATGTGCCAAAACTTGTCACAAAAGCAGCGTAACGCTGGGCTCTTTTAGTTAGTGGGTTCTGCCAGTAACCTAGTAAGATCTAGAACTAGTAATCGGATCTAGAGTAAGATCTAGAACTAGTAATCGGATCTAGAGTAAGATCTAGAACAGTTATATATCTGGCAGATGACACTTTTTCTACTAAATTGTTCAATATTTGGCAAAGGAAAATAGTGTGTCCTAGTTGCCTTGTTCAAGTGGTGGTTGACATCAACCAGTATACATGGTTTTGCCTCTTTTCCAGGCTCTTCAACCAGTATGAGTGGAGATGTAAAATCTGATTAACTTGGTTCTATTACTTTGAGTTTTATCATCTTTCCTACCTCAGTCTTTCAAATCTGGCAGACATCCGATAAGGTTTTGTGCATATTGGTCTATCTGCTTCTAGTTCCGTTTCATGTTCAGTAAGGTCAGTGCATCCTGGTTCGTTAGAGATAATACAGAAATACATGTATATTGTTTGCTGTAAATCTTTTTGTTGATCTTCAGATAATAGTGAATTCAGCTGGATGCCTTGCAAATCTTCATACATTTCAGTATCTGACCTATAATTTAGACTCAGTATTTCATCTTCATCTATAGTCGTTTATCCTCTCTTCTAAACATAGCAAGTTTATATTTTCTGCTCATTGAAATTGCGGTTTTAGCATATTAATGAGGTACACCTGAGTTTTATTAAACTCGGCTACATAATTTGTATATGATAATTGTTGAACTGTTTTTCCAGTGCCTACCCACTTGTTAACTGATAATTGTTTGATAATTTGTTTGGCTTCAAAGAAGCCACAACTAGAACTAAGTTTCTTTCTTCAAATTTACATTCTATGGTTTTGCAATCATAGGCTTCTTCCATGTGCTGGACAGAAGTTCTTGACATCTTATCATTTGATTCATTAGTTCAAAAACATAGTCCACTACACTATTTTCTTCTTCTTCTTTACCAAATAATTTTTCATACAAAGCATAATTGGAGCTCTTAAGTTTCTGCCGTGAACTAATTCTGCTGTTGAGAAACCTGTTCTATTGTGAATAGTGGTTCACGAACCCGATTTTAGACATAGGACTCGAACAATTCTTTTTAAAGTTCTATGATCCTCTCAACAGGATTATTTTGTGGGTGATAAACACAACTTCGTACAAATTTAATTCCGAATTTTTATGGGAAAGTCGATGTCAGCAGATTCACAAAAGATGTGGCTTGGTTGGTCTGCACCTATTTTGTAAATCTCATGGGACTAAAAATTTTAAGGAAAACATCGGCAATCATAGTTGAACAAAGATTTTTGAAAAGACTGCATCCGAATGTTTTGAAGACATGCAGATTGCAGTGATAAGATACTTATACCCTGCAGATGTCACAGGCAGAGGCCCACAAGTGTCAATATTTATTTTCAAAAATATTTCTGTAATAACGAAGACAATTTTCAAAGGCGCTTTCTTTTTATCGTGCAGCTTTCCTATTCTTTGATTGTCACAAAACATTTGTCATAAGTTTTAACAAAATTCTTGACATCTTTAACAAGTTGGCTTATAAAAAGTTTTGAATAATGAATCCTTGGTCTTTTCACCAAGATGGGCTACTCTATCTACATGACAAATATTCATCAACTGTTTCCGATATTTATCAGGAACAACAATCAGCAGTCTTTGTGTTCCATCATGTTCTTTTTTTGAAAAAAAGCATTTGCCTTTTTAACATATACCTCGTACCTTTACAAGATTTTATTTTAGCTTCTTCATAAAGTAGCTTCAGTTCAATGTTCTCCTTCTGTTCTTGTTTAAATATTTCTGGGAGGTCTTTATCGAATCTAATTCAGAATGTTCATATTTCACAGGAGAAAAACTTTCATGCTAAGTTAATTTTCAGAATTTAACTCATCTGTTGAGACTAGATTTTCCACTTCTTTTAGACGTCGCTGTTGAGCACAAGTTTGTGCAGTGTTTATCATATGAATTTGAACTTCTTCATCTCATTTTGCTTCTTCAAATAATGCAGCAGTTTTGTTACCTAGAAGATACATTCCTTGATCTGATGAATCTCTTATGCTGTTATCACATCTATAGACGCGCGCGCTTACCCGGGACAATTCCGAGAAACGAGATTCTAGTAGCACGGCTTTAAGCGGCAGGCTTCCGAGAAATGTTTGGTCTAGCTAGGAGGAACGTGTCCCGGCTATGAGCAACATTTTAAAACTTTTCCCAAAATGTTCCAGCTGGAGACGTGTTCCTCGAACGTTCAACCAATCAGACGAAAGGTCAGCTTCTGAAGGATCACGGGTAACTTTCAATATGGCGATGACTCTCAATATGAAGTCTTGGACGGTGGAAATAGATCCCGATTTAATTATTGCTGTTTTGTTGTAATATAACTACCTGAGTCATTTTTAAAATGTTTATATATTCATTAAATATATAATCATGGAGGAAATTTCAGAGTTGACATTATTTTACGACATTCTTGCATTTCGGATTTGTTTACAAATTGTTCGTAGCCAAAAGTTCGCCAAATTTGTCGTATTTTGTGCTGATCGTGTATTAACTGTTAAAATTCTATTATATAACAGTGTTATAACACTGTTATATAATAGAATTTTATTTCTTAAATTTAAGTTGAATAATTTTTTAAAATCCGTTTGTATATGCGCGGCTTTTCTCCTAATTACTTATCTTTTAAATTGTTAACTGCATAATCAGTGACACATTTTATACAGCATAAAAGATGCATAAAAAGAAAAGCATAGCTTATGTAATAATGAGAATACTCATTAAATTTGCCTATTAATTTCATGTTATTAATGAAATACTTTTTGAATTATAAATACATTAGAAACTATACTTTTATTGGAAATGCTACATATTGAAACATTGAAAATTTATGGATTTATTATTATGCATGATGAAAAACATTTGTATATACATTCATTAATATAAATCTTATTCATTACATTAATACTAATAAATATATATTAACAACTTCTAAAACATCGCATCTCTCTATCTGTATGTAAATGTATGACTTATTAGATGTGTATGTATATATGTATGTATGAATACAAAAATGAACATTGCCAAGAAATTTATTTGAAGTTACTTTTAATTCAGATAACGATTATGTAATTGGCAGCAACTATAGTTATCAGTTCTTTGCAAATTATTATGGGTATGTAATAATCAGTTGAAAAATAATTGATGAGTATTTGAGTACTAAAGAATGTACACATTTTGTTATTGGGTTAATTCATAATTATATCATACGTATGATCTATGTAATAAAAACATGACTAATAAATAATAAGAAATGTAACAGCTGTGCATTTATAACATTTGATTACTTAAAACAGCGCACAACTGATTATCACCTTCATGTCTGTTTACATAATGAATTGCACTTTCCAATTAAGTGCACGGGCCTACTAGTGGCTGAAGCGTCGTTGAACACTGGTAGTTCTGTCTCAGGTTAGAATGCCGCAAACGGACTGGCTACATGACGTTTCCTTGGTTTGCCCCATTTGTAACTGGTATACGAGCCAGTTTTAAAAAATCTTCTACAAAGGGATCCCTCCTGTTGTTATCCCTCGAGGCTTTGCGGTAATCACATAAAACCAACTGAGCCCACCAGCGGCCGAGCGGTAAAGTCGCTGAACACTGGTACTTCGGTCCGAGGTTCGAATCCCGCGAACGGGCTGGCTGAATGGAAGCTTTCGTGGTTTTCCCCATGTGTAACGTGTATACGAGCCAGTTTCCCTTAGAAAGTCCTCCCCGAAGGCATCCCTTCCCTTAGGCAGATAGCCCTAGTGTGCTTTGCTGTAATCTCAATAAATCAAACCATAAAACAAACTCATGATGTGAACACCTAATTTCTAGAGTTGGTATAATTAATGTGTTTTAGGTATATTACCGAGTGTTCTATGGGATAGTAAACAACTCGCACATGTTTGATTGCTCATGTATTCATATGCTTTATTTGATCTTCATTTTGCTAAATAGTATCTGTTAACAAGATACTATTTAGCAAAATGCTAAATAGTATCTTGTTAGGAGGCTGTCTGTGAGGAGGTAAATATCAGCCATATAGATTTTTGTCAGTTGAATGGACAGAACAGTAATTATGAGCCATAAAGTTAGTCAGAAAATGCTTTCACCAAGTCACAAATTTTCCAGTGAGCCATCAAATTTTCATTGAAATGCAGACAACAGAAAATACACATAAGCGATGTGTGATAAATAGACTTATCCAGCACATGTTTTTAAACTATTCTTAGAGTGTATACAGAATTTGGCTATTACTGATGTAATTGATTACTATAACCAGAAGTGTGTTTATCTGTTACATGAAGTGACAGAGTGGAGATCAAAGTGATTAACTTGATAGCAATCACCTTTCTATTATCTTCCATTATTAACAATAAAGTTTAAAACGAAAAGCGTGTGAGCGATACAAAACAACACGAAGAAGCGAATGTCACTTGAAAGGAAACGTCACTTTCGCCAATCTGAGCGATAACTGATTCTTGTTTGGCTTTCAGCCTGTTTGCCAAGTGAAGATGGTAACCCTATTTCGCCAAAGGCTGTTTCTCAGAACTGTTGCTACAAACGTTTTGTCCCGGCAACAAACAGCTAATGTGATAACGGCTTTAAGACTGCAATCTTTGTTATTATATGACCAAGATCACATTCAGCTGTACCTTAGCCAAAGGTAAGCACACTGGATGTTCTCCCAGTGGGGTTCGTATCTACACAGTTTCACTTATATACATGGAATATGTACATACGTTTGGCAAATTAAATCCAAAGTTGCACCAGTATCTCTAAGTACAGGCATTTTATAACCATTTACTTTACCTAGGCTGGTATATAGAGCCATAATATTCTTAAAACTACTTTTGAAGAATCTATTTGAGGGTACAGTTCTGTTGGATGCTACAGTTTCTAAATTCTTGCGTTCATCACACTGAGGTTGAAGAGATGAGTAGGATCCGCATTCGTAACAATGAGGTTGTCTCTGTTTCTGAAATTCCCTTTCATGAATTTTATTACTAAATTCTGTTTTAATTATAGGCTTAGTATTATAATTGTTCGAGATTTCGTTAGGATTATATCTATTGTTAAGCTATTGTTAACTAAGTTGCATTCTGTTCCCATTTTGACAACTTCATTGAAGTTTTAAACCTTGTTTTTAAGATTTTGTTTCTTAAGTATTCTCATACTTGTCTAATTTTTCTGCCAGCTCATATGGAGTTATTAATTTGATCCATTGGTCAAGAGCATGATCCTTTACTTCCATTAGAATCCTGTATTTAATTTGCTCGGTAACTATTAAATCTTTCATATTTTCAAATTCTTAATTTCTAATTCTGCAATTCACTCTGAAAAATTACTATGAAGTTCATGAGCATAATTTCTGCTAGACATATCAGGAGTCTTTTGCTGTCGATAAAAGCACTGTTTCAGCTTTTCACTTAAAAGTTTATATCTTTTTTTAAATTAGATTTTTCACATGTTCATATTTAGTTGCATCTTCATATGGTTCTCTGGCTACTATGTTGATTCAGTAGGTAAAACCAGTGCTGTGTAGTCGGAATCGGAGTCGGGCAGATTTTGGGGTAAAATGAGTCGGAGCTGGAGTCGCTAAAAACAGGTCGACTCCAGTTTTTGTTGGACAGTTTGAATTTGAAATGAAATTAAAATGAATTGAAAAAGTTAATGACAAACTGAGTTATTATTTTTATTTACAGACTGTATACATTAATAAATAGTTATTTTCTATTTTATTGAGATATTAATAAATAAATATAAGGATGGATGTGATGTTTGCCATTAGCAATTAAACTGATTCATTTAATTACAAATATCACTGGTAAATTTAAGTAAGTAGCAATAGCAGCAAGAACTCCTAAAATTGATGCCATTCTTAGGAAGCAAGTAGAAAAAGGAGCAATTATTGATCAAGCAACGTGATAAGGAAGTGCATATTTGATGATAAAGAGTTTTTAGAATTAAGAACTTTTTTAGAAGAAGTAAATAATCCTAATGTTTCACTAACAGAAAGACTGGAATGATCTTGCAGAATTGGAAACTCTTCTTTCTACATGGTATATAGCCACAAAAAAGCTGCAATCTGAAGAATTGACAGGAGGCGAGAATGGAAAAATGGAATGTTTGTTCTTTCTGAAATGGAGGGTTTATTGCAGAAGGAATAATTTCTTCAATAAAGAAAAGAGAAACTAGTTTGCTAGACAGTGAGATCTGGCTGTGTTCAATATATGTAGATCCGAAACACCAAATTTTCTTGGATGACAAACAAATTAAAAAGGCAAAGAAAGTTATCTGTGAACTTTCATTAAGGATGAAATTATTCTCAGAACAATTAGAGAATTTGAATCAGTACAGTCAAACTGCAGACATTGCAGTTGAGTCTCTATCATCCTCTTCTAGTGATGAATTAGATTTTAAGAAATATTTTTAGATAATATTGAAAAGGCTAAGACGAAGCGAATGAAAATAAAGAACCAAGAGCCTTTAGAAATAAAAATGAAAAAATACAAACAAGATTTCTACACAGCCTTTGAAGAAATAGAGAAATATGATTGCACTTGCAAGACACCTCTTTTAGAACTTATTAAAATCCATCCTGAAAAGTTAAAAGAAGTAGCCCTAACAGTAAGAGCTCTTCCTCCTACTCAAGTTAGTGTGGAAAATTCTGAGCTCTGAATTCATTAAACCGGATCTATGGCATTCCAACAAAGATCCTGACGAAGCTATATGGTTTCTTAGAAATAACTAATGCTAATTTTTCCATTTCCTAATAAAGGCTAATTATTACAGTCAAAAGTCGTTAATCCAGACTCGTCGGGACTTCGGCGATTCTGGATTATAGATCATCAGTTTAAATCTGGTAAGATGGCATGCAGAAATTATAAAATTAAAAATATGAAACTGTAATTTATGAAATAAAGAACAATTATGATCTAAAGGGTATCAAAATTTACAACAACAACAACAAAAAAAAAAAAAAAAAAAAAGCTTAATATTTATTTGTTTACTTTATTAAACATTTTTTTCAATGTCAGTTGTTTAAGTTGCTTCATTTTATGTGATAATACTTTTTATTTAATTCAATAAACAGACATAATTTCTTGTTCAGTTACAAAGTTCCGCTGTTCAAGTCCTATAATTGCTGTGTCGAGAATACCGACTAATTTGCAAATCGAAATTTTTTCATTTTCAATAACCTCTGTGTCACTTTCCTCACTATCAGAAATGAATTGTAATGACGAGGAATTTGATTTAAATCATATCAAAGACAGAGTACATCGATATGAAATACTACATTTAGTAAGGAATTATAAGCCAAATAAAGTAAAAACATCTGCCCTGAAGATAAGGATAGTGCTGACAGATCAACTTCCAATTCATTGTGTGCTGCAGCGTTCCCTTCCCCCTGCCGCAGAGCAGTGTGAAATTGATAAACAGATTTCGGAATAGTTAGAGAAACAAAGGATATGCCTTTATCCATTTTTTGCAGCAATTCCACTTTTTGTTTGATACTTTCGCTTTCTAAATCCTTTGGGAGCTCCAGCATCAGAAATTCTATTTGACATAATCGAAAGTTCAAGCTTACTTTTATAAAATCGCTCTAACAGTCTGCAAAAAATAATAAGCCGGATCCAATTCGAAGATTAAGGAACAACGCAATCTGTAACATTAACTGAAATAGATAATTAGATAATTTTAGCTTATACTGTCCATTATACATTAAACGCGCATGCTTAAACGTATTATGTGCAGCCATAATGGTCTTACGCGCATGCGTAAATGGATATGCGTATGCGTCAACGCGATGCATGCGCAGAAAGTTTATTTAGCTTTGAGGTCCAGATTATAGATCATTCCGGATTATGGGTGTCCGAATTAACGACTTTTGACTGTATAAATAATTTGCTATTCCATCAATTTTTTTCCTGTAGTATCTATTACTTCTTTTATATTGAAAAAATAAGCTGTAGCCCATGCGTATATGTTTACATATATATACAGTACAACGTTCGTAATCCATACACCCATTATCCGGAATGATCTATAATCCGGACCTCAAAGCCACAAACGTGGTTTTTTTTTTTTTTTTTTGTAGGCTTTATGCATGCGCATTGGGAGGATGTGTCTCCAGATGTGTTAAAAAATGCTTGGCATAATTTATGGCCAGCTACTATACTTCATGGTGAGGACAATGAAGATGATAGCCGCGAATATGAAGGTTTTCGGACATCTCAAACTAAAGGTGAAATTTTCCAGTTATTGGATTTTGTAAAGAAATGTGGAGAAGCGGTAATAAATGAAGATGATATAACAGAAGTTTTTCATTGCGACGACAATGCCCCAATCATCAATCAATTAACGGACGTCGAAATCTGTAGTATGGTTCTAGATCCAGAACATGCCGCATCCAATAGTGAAGAAAGTAATAGAGAGGTTATTGAAAACGAAACATTTCAATTGACAAGTTAGTCGGTATTCTCGACACAGCAATTGCAAGACTTGAACAGTAGAACTTTGTAACTGAGCAAGAAATTCTGTCTGTTTATAGAATTAAAGAGAAAGTATTAGCACATAAAACGAAGCAACTGAAACAACTTACATTGAAAGAAGTGTTTAATAAAGTAAACAAATAAAAATTAAGGTTTTTTTTTTTTAATTTTGATACCCTTTAGATCATAATTGCTCTTTATTTCATAAATTATGGTTTCATATTTTTAATTGAAGAATTTCTGCATGTCATCTTAATAGATTTAAATTGATGACCTATAATCCAGAAAAACCCCTAATCCGGAATTGCCAAAGTCCCAACGAGTCCGGATTATAGACTTTGTACTGTTTGACTTTGTACTGGATTCGGAGTCATTAAAATTCCAGGAGTCGGAGTCAGTCATTTTCCCTACTGACTCTGCAGCCCTGGGTAAAACACCCAAAAGATAAGCCACCCAATCTTTCTTGGAGAGCTGAGCCATTTCAGCATTTCTTTCAAAATTCATAAAATACAGTCCCATTTCATCTTTTTTTTTTTTTTTTCCCCCATAAACATTGGGGTAATTTGTGTCAACTGGATTGCCCTTGCTTCCTAAACCAGGCTTCTTCTCTCGCTTCCGGAGCCAGATGTTCTTCTTTCACTTTCTGAGCCAGACATTCTTGATTAGCAATTACTCGGTTTAGAATTAATTTAACATTGTAAAATTGACTTTCAATGATTATTTTTTTAATTTCTGGTACCTTACTAGTGAGCAGCACTTCCTCACCTAATTCTTCGGCTACTTCTAATTAATCTTGTTTTCTACCCTAAACAAGAAATGACATTTTTTTTAAACAGAAAACTCTTGGACCGCATATCCAAAACTAAACTTTAAAAGGCTTTTAGCCAACATTAAAAAATTCAAGTCAACTTGCTCAATCTAGCTTTTTTTTTTTTAATTAGAAATTCAAATATGATGCAGAGTTTAAAAAAAAAAAAAAAAAAAAAAAAAAAAAAAAAATTGTACAATAAAAAAAAATTTATGCTTTCTGTACAATAAAATCTGTGAAATTAAAAAAATTCAAACCTCCAGTTTGATTCACATAACAAAATTCTTGATTTGGGACTCTAATACAAGAGCTCAAATTTCGAACGGAATTCTAATGTTACATAATAGATCTGCTACTGTAATATAAGAGCTGAAATTTATTCACACAACAAAATAACTTTTGTGATTTGGGACTTTAATACAAGCACTCAGATTTCAGAACAGAAGTATTATGATATTTAATGTAATAAATTTTCCACTTTAATACAAGAGCTGAAATTTTATGATAGAAATATTGTAATTTTAAAGTAGTAAATTTCCCACCCTAATACAAGAGCTCAAATTTTAAAATAGAAATATTCTAATATTAATGTAATAAATTTGCCACTCTAATACAAGAGCTCAAAATTTAAAATAGAAATATTTTAATCAGATGAATTGTTTTGATGAGTTTTTAGATTTTGACGCTTAATCTAAAAACTCAAAGTTAGAATATCGTACTATTAGTTGAATTCAATAAGATGAAACATTTTCATATAAAATGGCACTGTATTCATAAAAAAAATACTTACACATCCTGTAGTCCTTTTGCTTTCAAATAAACACTGGTTCACCTTTCGATCCCACCGCTGCCACCAGATATATATTTTTTTTAATATGTCTGTAACGATGTTTTCTGAGCGAACTACTAACTTGATTAGTCAAACTTATGGAATAACTAAAAAACATTCTAAGCACGTGCATCTTTAAGCAATTATGGATGTGGTTAGTTACTACAGAATAATGAGGGCGCACTTTTAGTTTTTATAAACTATTTATTTATAATAATAGAATGTGTAATATTACAGAGAACTGCAATACCAGCACAGTTCTATTTCATATCTGTATCCAAAGTGTTGTCAATTACAAGTTTCTAATTATTAAATGTTGCCATTTACAAATTATTAAATATTACATCTTCCGTTTTTTTAAAGAGTTCAAAAGTGGTTTTTTTTTCCTTTTTATTTATTTATTTATTTATTTTATTTTTTTTTTTCCTTCCTTTTTCTAAACAGTCTAAAATCAGTCCAAATACCTGGCCGGCTTTCTAATCACTCTCCCACTTCTAGTTCTTTGCCCATCATCCCTTGTTTTTGAGTTAACAGTATTTGGTAGTTGTTCTTCTAAACTTTGCCCTTGAGAAAATGTGGAATCATATCCTTTTACGTCTGTTTTTCTGTGCCTCTGATATTCTCTTCAGCAGCTGAACTGTTTTCTCTAATGTCTTTTCTATTTCTTCTCAATACTGGTCCACCTGATCTCAGTATATATTATCTAGGTGTCTTATATACTTCTTCTACAATTGCTGGTTTCCAGCGATTTTCTTGATATACCCTAACACAATCTCCTTTATTTAGCGATGGTAATCGTTTTGTATGTGATCATAATAAGACTTCTGCTTAGTTCTTTTTTGGTTTATTTTTTCTTTTACGTTTTTCACAACTTGAGGTTTAAGTAATGTAGGAAGAATCGTTCTTGTTCTTGCAAATTCTTTACTTGCAAAATGAGGTCCATTATCAGATATCACTATCAATGGTATACTGCAGAGACGTAGCTAGAGTTTCCAGCGCCCGGGGACAACTGAAGAATTTGCGCCCCTTGCTGTGTGCCAAGAAAAAATAAAATAAAATATTCCGTAAATTTTGTCTTAATTTCACTTAATTTAATTTCTTTACATTCTTCTATAGGAAATGTATTATATATTTCAAGACCACAAATTCCAATTACATGAAGAAAAGTATTAACTCTTACCTTCTCTTCTTTATTTATGTAGTCCACTAGCTACTTCATATATTTCGAATGATTGCAGCCATCTTTGCCAATTTGAAGCAAGATTTCCATCAAATTTCATCAGCTCTGGTGATTTTAAACTTTCCATTTTGAAAGCAAAATACTCCTGACACCATATAGAATAATGAGGGTGCACTTTTAGTTTTTCTAAACTATTTATTTATAATAATAGAATGTATAATATTACAGAGAACTGCAATACCAGCAGAGTTCTATTTCATATCTGTATCCAAAGTGTTGCCAATTACAAGTTACTAAATATTAAATGTTGCCATTCACAAATTATTAAATATTACAGTTACCATGGATATTTTATGCATCTGAGTTTTTTACATTTCTTACTGGTATTATGTTGGTAGTGTAGCAACGCAAGGTACGTTACAGTCTTAATTAGTTGAATACCTGCCAGTCTGAACAGTTTAAAAATTTATCTGTCAAATTTTAATATTTAGCTGTCTATTTGAATTCAAAATGTGACCACCTTAAATTTCTTGCAGATACAAACTTTTAGTTTTCAACCAAGATATAAGTATAAATTTAATATTTTTCTTTGCGCTATTTTTATTTGTTCTTACAAATATCTAGTAAAAAGTTTTTATTTTAATCAGCAAAATTTGTTCTGTAAAAAAAAAAAAAAAAAAAATCGTCCTTTTTTTTTTTTTAATTGCTGCCCTGCATTTACTTTCAAACTGTGCATTTTTCGTGTGCAATGTAAGTTCGAAACCAAAGTTGTGTAAAGTATTGTTTATGTAGGTCTTCTTACATTGTAGCAAAGGGCCATAAAATTTATGGAAATGAGAAAGATAGTCGTATTGTATTTTATATCTTTCCAAAGGACAGTTTGCTTTTGGCGGAAAAAATGGGTATATGTGTTAGAACCCAGCCTCAGTGATTATCTTTCTTTCATAGTTTGTCACTGTAAGATTGGCAACCATGTGAGCTTTATTGTAGTTCTATGGATTTTGAAAATAAATATGACGCTTTGGAATTTTATATGTAAAGTTATTTTATTTTAAGTTTATTAGGAGAAAGGAGAACAGTTAGTTTTTGCAAATCTCGAACAATTTTGGTGACGATGGAAGTGATCGGTAAAACAAGTCAAGGTAATTTTATTGGTTTTATTGAATTTAATTCTATTTGACTTTATTGAATTTATTTTTATTGAAATGGAATCATTAATTGAGAAACGAAAAACCTGTCAGAGCGTCTTTTACGAGAACAATTAATGCGATTTTGCAGGAATTAGAAAAGGAAATTCCTGATGAAAAATCTGTAAAAATGAAACTTGTTACTTTAGAACATTTATCTGTTGAACTTAATGCAGTTGCTACTCAGATAGTAAATTCGGAATTTTCTTCAAATGATCAGTCTGAAAGTGAATGGGCGAAAGTTGGAGAATACAAAGAAAAATTAGATTTAATATGAGTAGAAACGGAATTATTCTTCTTAATAATACAATCTACAAGCAGTGTACAGCCGAATTCGAACAAATGGAAACTGAAATTACCTAAAATAGAGTTAAAACAATTCGGTGGTGGAATTAAAGATTGGTTACCATTTTGGGGACAATTTTGATGAATACATGAAGATAAAGAAATTAAAACGAGGATAAGATGTGTTATCTCGTTCAAGCGACCGTACCCAGTATGAGACCACGTGATATTGTAAACAGCTTCCCTGCTTATTGCCTCTTGAGCGGAATTGTGCATCACTTCAAAACATGCCTGGAGTCCTTGAATGCACTTCTCAAGTGATGAAGGTATATCTGAAGGGCAACCGAATAATAGATCACAAGGCAGACGAACGTCGCAACTGAAGAGCATCTGGGATGGGGAATAACCAGTAGTTTCATGAACAGCATTGTGATAGGCCAGTAAGAACAAAGGTAACTTTTTGTCCCAGTTTGATTGGTTTGTGGAAACCAAAGCAAGAGGTTGCAGCAGAATAGTTTTTTTAAGAGCCCCTTACCAAGATTGATACCACTTTTGTACATCTCCCTTGCATTGCTGCAGTAGAAATGCTCTCGAACTCTGTTCAAAGTATTCATTATTCCAAAATAACCTCCTTTAGTGCTGCTATGAATTCTTTTTAAGGACGTCTGGAATCTTGGAAGTGTCAGCTGCCATCACAATGCATTTCCTTCATCTGAATCGAACTTCTGGTACAAGACGCCGTTTCGCATATGGAATGAATCTTAGAGAGCCCATTATTGTTTTGCTGTTGGCTGTAGATCGAAATATCCTGGCAGGTAGGTTTCCTCTTAGAAGATTCCATTAATTCAATTATGGGTTTGATGTCGCTGCCTTCCAGCTGGTCTTTCCTGACTTCTTTGTCACTCCATGAGTCTGGGTCAGACGATACACCTACAATTTCACCCTACAAACATTTTTGTTATAACATTCTTAAGACACTGAAGTTGTGATGACGGATTAACACCATCTTCAAATGCAGTAATTATTATATTCTGAAACTTACTTTCCAGACAACCTTTGTATATTAATTTGTAGGGTGTGGTCTATCAGAAAGTTAATCAGTGTGAAAATAACCAGTAAAATCTAAATAAACTGTGTATCATACATTCTTGAATTAGAATTAACATTTGCAAGCCATTCATGTTTTGGAAAAATTTACAGTACCATTATTTTAGATTCAGATTTCCATTTCATTGGATGATGTCTGCATATATTATGTAATATATATACTACAGACATTTTTCTTCATTAAGCAGCACATCAAAGAAAATCCTTCAACAGTGAAATTTTTTCTTGGCACTGACAGGCAGTGGAGGGTAATTTTACATAGCTTCAAGAGATGACTCTGTGTGATGTTCTATCAAAATTTAAAATTCTCATTTGAATTGTTTAACAGAATTACTTAGAGTATTTCTGTAGAAAATTGCATTAGGAAATAGCATAAAAATTATTTAAATGTTAAAATAATCTCACATCGAAAGAACAATAGCAATTAAAAAGTAATAAATAATAAAAAATCTGATATTTATAAAAAGTCCTTTGAATCATAAATAGAAAATTTCTTTAAATTTATGAAAATTCATGCTGTAATAAAGTTACTGCTGTAGTTATGACAAAGCATGATAGAGCTATCTGTGTAAAAAGATAATTGCCTTTGTGGAGGACTCTTTTAAGAAAATTTGCTTATATCCACATTACTCATAAGAAACATTATAAAATACTCATACAAAAAATGTAGGATTTAAATGGGAATCACATTACCTGAGTTCAATTGTCTTATCCACTTGGTTCTAACATGTGGAATTTTAAGTAAATTATTGTTCTATAGATATCATAATATATTTTCTTTTCAAATCTCATATATAGTTAATGGTGCTGGACTTGCAATGGCTACTATGGATATAATCAAACTACATGGTGGAAGCCCAGCAAATTTCTTAGATGTCGGAGGCGGTGCTACATCACGCCAGGTTACTGAGGCCTTCAAACTCATTACATCAGATCCAAAGGTATTTAGCCCATTTCACATCACAGAATTAATAATAATTATCTAATAAAATCAAAGGTAATCATGTAGTACATGATCTACCACCTTTTAATGAGTTATTTGTTTTAGGTGGCAACACTAAAATTGATTGTTGTTCTAATCATTTGTTTCCCTGGTCATTTGATCGCACATTTGAACTTAAAAGTAGCACTGCAGTGGTGCCATCTAAGAAACAGATACTAACTGAATATGGTAGATTGCATACTACATTATAACTAAAATCAAAAAGTCACGTCTGTGCATTTGTTTAATAGAAAATTTGTTTCTTGGTTTCTTTTTGTTAACATTTCAGTCAATAGATAGGCTTCATTCTCTAAATTTAGCCAAGACCATGATTTTTTAGCTACCTTTTTGATAATCATGCTTGTTCTTGTATAGGCACATGCTTCTTTTATTTATTTATTTATTGGCATCTGCAGATGAAATGGAAAACTCTGTTTAATTTTTGAATATATAGTCTTGCAAATTTTTTCATGTTACAGCAATTCCATTTCTTTTTAGTTCTTTGGCAGTTTTTTTTGTTACAAAATCCTTACGACTCGAGAAGTGTTAACTTTTTAAGTGTTAACATTTTTCATGAACTCTTAAATTACATTACCAGGGCATTTATGATCTCTGCAACATGATTGTGGCGACTCTGTAATCTTGTGTTGTACTCGCTAACCGTGCGCCGTTATCACTAACTGTAACCTAAGGATATTTCGGCGGCAGACAATCATGTCTCATCGTCGGGGCGGTCGGTCGCTCGTTTTCCTCCAACGTGATTGTCTGTCAACTGTACTAATTAAGTTTTACTATTGTGATGTGATTAAATGTTTTTGTTATCTAAAAATTGGCTCTTATGGCATGTTATGAATTCATCCTTAAAAGCACTGGTAAATTCCAATACTCATAGTTTGTTGTTGCACACAGCCGCAACCACGTGACACAAATGGTGACTTTAGGACAGTGAGGCTTAAGCCATATCAATCGTCGAAATTTATAGTACATCAGAAATTTTGTGCTTAAACAAGACCTTGTAATAATGTGCGAAATGCAGCTGAACCAAAATTTTTTACTTATGTGTATTGGATTACTTATCGTGTCTGTTGGATCGTGCATTAGTCTCATCATATTACAGCCACATGGATTACCTTCATGTTTCCATTTGTGATCATCTTTCAGACATGCGGATTACCTTCATCTTCCATTAGTGATAGTGTTCCAACATCAAGCGAGTGGATAATTTCTGTAAATCAAGGTAATATTTTCTACCTTTTATTCCGCACATGGATTCGTATGTATTCGTGAAGCGGATGAGTTTTTTCCTATATTTCTCATGTTCTAGATCATTTGAACCCAGGTCCTAACATTAATTATTTTGTGTTTCTTCACGTGTACTGCAGCAATATTCTTGAACTATATATATATATATATATTTTTGTTATCTGTATTTATTCATATTTATTATGGCTACCGTCTTTTTCCAAAAATAAGACACTGTCTTACTTTCTTTTTTGGTCCAAAATACGCGCTAGGGCTTATTTTCGGGGAAGGGCAAAAATAAAAGTATATTTATATATTTTTATTTAATATTTATTTTACACAGAATACAGAAATTTAAATTTATTCAGTTACAGTCATGTCATCTTCTTCTAGAACATCGTCATAAATAAAATTCTGAATTATATTCTGATTTTTTTCCAAATCCATTTCCTGTTGAATCATTGGTCCGAATCTCTCATGTGTTGCAATATAGTTATCGTTAAATGAATACTTCTTGTCTAAGTAGCCTGTTCATAGTGCATTGGAAACATCACTATCAGTTATTTTGTCCCCTGAATTTTTTACCCAATTCACAACTTCTTGTAAGCCTGGTTTTGCAAAATTACCTCGATGATTTCTCACCATTCTGTTTTCAATATATTCATTCATTTTCATCCGCAAATGATCCTTGAAAGGCTTGTTTATTGCAGTGTCAAGTGTCTGGAGGTAACCAGTCATTCCTTCCAAAATATTATTTATTTTTACCCATCAATCACCCCTTTTGATTTTCAACTCATTCTGTGTCTATTGGAAAAAGGTCGCTTTGTCGTATGTGTCTCGGGGGTTACGTTTCAGCCCAAATTTCACCCCAACGAGAGTCTGCCGACGCTAACAGATGACGATGCCTTTCCTGTGGACGTATCTCTCTCGGGGCAAACGATGAACTGGTTAAGATAAATTCCAAGAATTAATTTGAAATGAACTGTAGAGGTAAACAATTAATTTCTTGGAATATTTTGTTTCAAACATTTCTCTGAAATACGAGTATTAGTAAAGCATTACTTATATTTAATAAATCAACAGCATTTTTTAACGAATTCTTTTTGTCACATTATTTTAACTAGGGATTATTTTCGGGGGATGTCTTATTTTACAAAAAGTTCCAAAAATCACGATAGGGCTTATTTTTGGAGAATGTCTTATTTTGCAAAAAGTTCCAAAAATCACGATAGGGCTTTCAGAGGATGTTTTATTTTCAGAAAAAGACCGTACTAGCGATCCTCTAGCCATTGATGACAAACAAATGGCTTGCATTGCTGTGAAACCTGCCCCATTTTGCCGTAGTGACCCCAACCTTTGGTTTTTTTCAATTAGATGCACAATTCAAGCTCGGGGATATAACACGCGACGACACGAAATTTTATACTGCGATTTCCGCCCTTGGCATTGAGGTTCTTCAGTCAGTACGCGAGATTGTTCTGAAACCCCCCTTGGATAATAAATACGAGGAATTGAAAAATAAATTAATTTCAGTTTATGTGGAGTCTGAAAACACCAAACTAAAGCAGTTATTACAAGATTTGCAACTTGGTGATATGTGCCCATCCCAGTTATTGTCAAAAATGCAGGAGCTTGCGGGTGACAATTTTAAGTCCAATGTTTTACAATCATTGTGGCTCAATCGTCTCCCGAACAATATCCAAGCTATTCTTGCCTCCAGTAATGAGAACCTACCCCAAATGGCAGACAAAATTCATGATGTTCTCCAACCACAAGCAATCAGTCAAGTTCAGCATCCCAGTGTTGATATTTCATCTCTTCAACAACAAATCCAGGAATTATCATTGCAGGTCGCAGCCTTACAGACACGATCTCAGTATCATCCGCGTGGTAGATCAAAGTCCCGGAACCGAAATAATAGGGAATACCAACGCGCTCATTCTGGTACTCAATCAGACATTTGTTTCTATCACAGCCGATTCGGTGATAAAGCGCGCAAGTGTACACCTCCATGCAAATTTCAGAAGACCTCTTTAAACTGAAGGGGCCGTCACTCGAAGCCATGAGTGACAACGGCCCGTGCATTAGTCAATTGTTCGTAACAGATAAACCATCAGGCAGATGTTTTCTTGTTGATACAGGTGCTGACATTTCGGTTGTACCTCCCTCTTTTCCCGAATCCAAACGGCCGCCTGGAAAATTTAACTTATTTGCAGCTAACGGGTCAAAAATTGCAACATATGGAGAAATATTAATGTCTTTGGATCTAGGATTGCATCGCAAATTTCAATGGCCATTTGTCATCGCTGCGGTTTTGCATAAAATAATTGGTGCAGACTTTCTGCAAAAATTTTCTCTGTTGGTCGACATTAAAAATCGACTCTTACTCGACTCCATCACACAATTGTCCACAGTAGGTAGCATTGGAAATGCCGCTAATTTTGGAATTAAATTAATTTCCGGTAATTCTCCTTTCCACAAACTACTTGAGCAATACCCTAATGTCATTCGCTCAGTAACTGGCAAACCGACTGCTGACCACGGTATTGTACATGTCATAGAGACTACTGGACCACCAATCTTTGCCAAAGCACGCTGGTTGCCTCCAGAGAAATTAAAGGCTGAAAAGAAGAATTTAAATACATGCTTGAGCAAGGAATCTGTAGGCCATTTAAAAGTTCATGGGCCAATCCACTCCACATGGTCTCTAAGAAAAACGGCGACTCGCGTCCTTGTGGGGATTATCAACATCTTAATTCAGTTACTTTGCCTGATAGATATCTGGTTCCTCACTTTCAGGACTGCATGTAAGTCTTGGAATCCAAAAATATTTTTTCTACGTTAGATTTGACTCGTGCTTACCATCAGATCCCTGTCAATCCACCTGATATACCAAAAACTGCTGTCATAACACCTTTTGGATTATTCGAATTTCCTGTCATGACTTTTGGGTTATGTAACGCTGCGCAAACGTTTCAGCGCTTCATTAATAAAGTCCTTCAAGATTTAGATTTTTGTGTCCCATATTTCGATGACATTCTGGTAGCCTCGACAACTGAAAACCAGCACCTTGAACACCTTTGCATAGTCCTTGGCCTTGTGGGGATTATCAACGTCTTAATTCAGTTACTTTGCCTGATAGATATCTGGTTCCTCACTTTCAGGACTGCATGTAAGTCTTGGAATGCAAAAATATTTTTTCTACGTTAGATTTGACTCGTGCTTACCATCAGATCCCTGTCAATCCACTTGATATACCAAAAACTGCTGTCATAACACCTTTTGGATTATTCGAATTTCCTGTCATGACTTTTGGGTTATGTAACGCTGCGCAAACGTTTCAGCGCTTCATTAATAAAGTCCTTCGAGATTTAGATTTTTGTGTCCCATATTTCGATGACATTCTGGTAGCCTCGACAACTGAAAACCAGCACCTTGAACACCTTTGCATAGTCCTTGGCCAATTTCAGTCTTATGGTGTAGCCATTAATCCATCAAAATGTGTTTTCGGGAAATCTAAAGTGTCATTTCTTGGTCACGAAGTTTCTTCGGAGGGCGTTCGCCCACTTAGTGACAGAGTCACTGCAATTCAAAATTTCCCAGAGCCAAAAACTGTTCAGGAGCTGCATCGTTTTCTGGCCATGTTAAATTTTTATCATCGCTTTCTTCCTCATGCCGCTGAAAAGCAGGCACCTTTGCACGCATATTTGGTTGGGAGTAAAAAGAAAGATACGCCACCAATTATTTGGTCTGATGATGCCCGTACAGCCTTTGTACAATGTAAGAATGACTTAGCATCGGCAACAGTTCTTAGCTATCCTTCTAGGCACCCTTTAGCATTAATGGTTGACGCGTCTAATACGGCCATGGGTGCAGTTTTGCAGCAACTGGTAGACGGAGCATGGAAGCCTCTGGCTTTCTTCTCGAAAAAATTTTCTGCAGCGTAATCAAAATACAGCGCATATGACCGCAAACTTCTTAGTGCGTATGAGGCTGTTAAACATTTTCTTCATATGGTAGAAGGTGGTGTGTTTTCTATCTATACCGACCACAAGCTGCTAATTTTCACTTTTCGACAAAAGCCTGACAAGGCTTCTCCCAGGCAAATGAGTCATCTTGATTAAAGCCGATTTTAGGCATGTAGAAGGCCCTCAAAATACAGTTGCTGATGGTCTGTCCAGAATTGAAGAGGTTCAGTTGCCATCAACAACAGATTTCTCCACCATTGCTGAATATCAGAAACAGGACCCAGAATTGCAACATCTTTTGTCTGACAAGTCTTCTCATGGACTTAATTTAGTACCTTATGCAGCTAGAACCAGATCTTTCACTGTACTGCGATGTGCAAGGTAATGTGGTGCGGCCATACATTCCACTGAAATTCTGGCATGGTATTTTTAGCAGCCTTTATAATTTATCCCATCCAGGCATCCATGCTTCTCGCACGTTAATTCAACAGCATTTTGTATGGCCTGGTATGCAGAAGGTGTCGACAGATACACACGTTGGCCAGAGGCTATCCCTATTGTAGATATGTCAGCCGACACTGTGGCAAAAACCTTTTTTTCTGTATGGATTTCACGGTTTGCGGTACCTGTGTACGTTACCACAAACCAAGGATGGCAGTTCAAATCTCAGTTATTTACTGCATTAATAAAATTCTTGTGAACTAAAAAGATCCGTACATCACCGTACCACCCGAATTCCAATAGACTTGTCGAGAGGTTACATTGCTCTCTGAAACAGGCCATTAGATGCCATACTGCTATTCACTGGGTTGATGTCCTTACTACTGTGTTGTTAAGACTCAGAACGGCTATCAAAGAGGACCTGGGTTCTTCAAGTGCTGAAAATGGTTTATGGTACCAATTTACGTTTACCAGGAGATTTTATAAATCCCACAAAAAACTCACCCAATGTCCAGCTCCATGCATTCCTCAAACAATTGCGTGAAACCATGGCTGCATTATACCCTAAGACCACAAGCATACATTCTTCTAGACCTATATTTGTTCCTAAAGAACTCGCTACATCCTCACATGTGTTCTTACGGTGTGATGCATCAAAAAAGTCCTTGGATCCTACCTATACAGGCCCACACCTAGTTCTAAGTCGCACATCCAAGAACTAACGGATACTAATCGGCGACAAAAACACTGTGGTGAGCCTTGATCGTCTCAAACCAGCCTTTATTTTAGCACCACAAACTGTCGAGACTGGTACATCAGTCCCACCTCCTTCGAAGGCACCTTCATCTATTGGGTCTACACCAACATCTACTGCTATGTCAGTTCCTGTACCTGGATCCCAGAAAACAAGTGCTCCTCAGCATACACGTTCCGGACGTAGAGTCCGATATTAATCCTCGGTACCTTTAATTCGTTGCCACTGAAGGGGGAGTAGTGTGGCGACTCTGTGCACGTGGTTGCGGCTGTGTGCAACAACAAACTATGCGTATCGGAATTTTGCCAGTGCTTTTAAGGATGAATTCATAGCATGCCATAAGAGCCAATTTTTGATAACAAAAACATTTAATCACATCACAATATTAAAACTTAATTACTACAGTCGACAGACAATCACGTTGGAGGAAAGCGAGCGACCAACCGCACCGACGACGAGACGTGACTGTGTGTCGCCGAAATGACCTTCAGTTACAGTTAGTGATAACGGCGCACAGTTGGCAAGTACAACACATGTTTACAGAGTCGCCACACTTGTGTTGTACTCGCCAACCATGCACCGTTATCACTAACTGTAACCGAAGGAGATTTCGGCGACACACAGTCACGTCTCGTCGTCGGTTTGGTTGGTCGCTCGTTTTCCTCCAACGTGGTTATCTGTTGACTGTACTAATTAAGTTTTACTATTGTGATGTGATTAAATGTTTTTGTTATCTAAATATTGGCTCTTATGGCATGTTATGAATTCATCCTTAAAAGCACTGGCAAATTCCAATACTCATAGTTTGTTGTTGCACACAGCCGCAACCATGTGCAACAATGATTAATGCTTTTTATTCTGTTAGTATAAAATCTTTCACTTATCAAGTAGGCTGAAAAATTGCCAATTCTCAGAAGTGTTATGCAATGTAAGATTTTTAATTTCTCTTTCAAATTATAATAGTATATTGCTTAACCCCTTAACTGCCATGGGCACATATATACGCCTTGCTCAGCCGATGCATTAACTGCCCCACGCGTATATATACGTCCTTCCAAACTGCTATCATTTGCTTTGCGCTGCTACACCTAAAATTATTCACAAAGTTAACGCATCGGCTGCGCATCTGGGGCAGTTAACGCATCGGCTGAGCAAGGCGTATATATACGCCCGCTGCAGTTAAGGGGTTAACAAACTAGATGATTTAAATGCAGTGTACATACTTCTGAATAATATACAGCTGTATTTTATTTTTCAATAATATTTCTTACTAAACAAACTAGATGATTTAAATGCAGTGTACATACTTCTGAATAATATACAGCTGTATTTTATTTTTCAGTAATATTTCTTACTAAACAAACTAAATGATTTAAATGCAGTGTACATACTTCTGAATAATATACAGCTGTATTTTATTTTTCAGTAATATTTCTTACTGATGTAATTTAAAATATGTTTTAATTATCAGAAGATTTGCAATGTACCTAACTGATAAATTTTGTGCAAATTTGTACCATTATTGTAATTAATATTTGTATGCCTCTGGAATTGTACAGGTACAACTAATGATAAGTTTTCTAATAATGTATTTGTTAATTTTTATAAACATTGTCAGTGTTAATGTAATTAATAAAAAGTATGGCAAATACTGTATATTATATATGTATGCCGTCCAACTGGTATAGTGGTTAGTGACCCTGACTGCCGTAGCAATGGGCTAGTGTTCGAATCCTGGTTAAGACATGATTGTAACTGTCCATCCCTTTATAGGAGGCAATGGAGGCTACTTATTAAGTGCTTTCATAATGAAATGGCCACCACTTCCAGCCTTTGTAGTGGCACAAGGCTAATGGCTATTAAATAAAGTGCCTGGCCATTAATATGTATATATATCTAGCAAATTCTAGAAGGTACTGGTATAGGGGGAAAATCCTGAATTGCAGAAAGTTAATTAAAGGTTGCGTGTTCGCGAAGAGCAAAGCCATCATATTTTTTTATATTTTACATATAGATATATATACCAGAGTTTAGAATAATCTTTTGTTTGCCACAAAGTATTAAGTTTGTTGCATTTTCTTTTAAAAATCAAACTTTATTTATTAATCATTTTGTGTTTATTTTTGAAAACATTATTTATAAATATACAGTTTATGAGAATGGAGACTTCATGCAATAAATGGAACATTTTTACTTAAACTAAAATACCATATCACAAAAAAATGTAATATTCATTTCTATGTAATTAAGTACTTAAAATATTAAAATGTATTAGTTCTTTTAGTTAATAAAAATCACATTCATTTTTATTAAACCGGAATTTTTATTATATGTCATTTTGGGGGATTTCAAGTTAAATTTAATATTAAAGAAACTGATATTTTAGTTTTAAGTTATATATGATAATATTATTTATTAAATCAGCACTGAATGGTACTACATTAATGACTGTCACAAGAAATATTTTCTTATTTTAGGTTCAGGCAATTTTAGTTAATATTTTTGGTGGTATTATGAGATGTGATATAATTGCTGAGGGTATAATTGCAGCTGCTGAGATGTTAAATTTAAAGATTCCTATTGTTTGCAGATTGCAAGGTAAGTGTTTATATGAACATTGATTTCTTTAATTTTCCTTCTTACAGATTTTGCAAAATTATAATAACTACTGTTATTTCTAATGTGTATAATATTATGTTATTTAATGTATAGAAAACTATGTCAAATATTTTAATTTTGAATATACAAATATTACCTTGTCTCATTAAATTGATTTAGAAGCAGTTTTTTTTTAATTGTAGAAATTATTATTCTTCATGTATAAAAAATATGTAATATACTTTGGTTTTATCACTTTGGACTTAATCAGTTATACTTTTTTTAATACTGCATGCAGGCATATTTTGCATACATAATTGAGTTTTTTTCTGTCTTGCATGTAATGCTTACTGTTTTGTAATTAGGTGTGGTGTATTTAATTATGGCAAACTAGGGCTAATTATGGCATATTAGCACACTAGGGCTATCTGCCTAAGGGGAGGGATGCCTTTCGTGGAGGACTTTCTAAGGGAAACCACGAAAACGCCCATGCAGCCAGCCCATTCGCGGGATTCGAACCTTGGACCGAACTACCAGTGTTCAGCGACTTTACCGCTCGGCCGCTGGTGGGCCTATGTTTTGTAGTTAGGGCATCACTTGTTTCGTAGTGATTCTTGAAACTCTTCAAAACACTGTGTTAATTTAACTAAGAGTTAAAGAGTTAAAGAGTAGCTTTTGAAAAATAGAAAAATCATCAACATTTCTAATAAAAATATATACTTATTTGCATTACTTTCTCAATTATCAACTTTTTTTAATAAATATAGGTTCACCAGAAAGGCAATTTTTTACTTTACACTGTGTATAAATTTGAAATAGATAAATCAATAATTTGTATTTTTAAATTGCAATAATGCTCAAATATTACTTAAGATGCATGTCTCTTAACTGGGTTAAGCTAAATAAAAAGCAAAATAACTGACTTTTAAAAAATGAAGAAACTAACTTTAAACAAATTAATTATTAACTCACCTAAAAGGTTATTTAGTGAATTAAAGTGTGTAACTGAATTTGGAATAACATTTTAATGAATTAAATTAATTTGACTATATAACATTATGCAACCTGATTATTGTGTTATGTTTGTTTTTTAATAAATATAAATGTGTCGATAACAGTAGATGTAATGAATTTTTACTTCTAAAATTGAGTTATTATATGATTTTCTTTTACTGCTTCAATTGTAGGCTACCAAGTATAAATTATGTGTATTGCTATAAAGTGAAAAACCAGACACATATCTTTGTACATTTAAGCCTAACTTTAGGTAGTATGAAAGTAAAAAAGCAAAATTATTCATGCTATTATTTCTATTTTATAGGCACCCAAGTAGATGATGCCAAAGCCTTAATTGCTGCCAGCAAGTTAAGGATTTTAGCATGTGAAAATCTAGATGAAGCAGCAAAAATGGTAAAATGGTAATTCTTTATAGGAAAGACACATGCCAGAGTAAAATATAAAATTAAGGGGAGAAAACGAAATTAGATAATTAGCATAGATTTGGTATAAAATTCTCAATTTCAGGACCAGTTTCCACCCCTTTTTTTTTAAGTAGTCATTTACAATCTGTCAGTCAGCCTTTTTAAATTGATAAGATTTTATATAAATATATATTTAAATGCCTAGTATCTTAGTAGTGAAAAAATATTCAGGCAAGACCTGTGCCATGTAAAAGTTTGCAGTAATTACAGACAGTACTATTTGTAATTTTGAAAGTCTAGAAAAATAATTTCCATTATGATTCTAATGAATTAGGATATTTTACATGTGGAGTGTCAGAGCCTGATGAGTAGGACATATAGTTTTCTGGAGTTGTTCAGGCATTTAACCCTCTGATGGTTATGAACGAGTTCAGCTCACAATCGAATCGTGCTTCATAATGCGCGCAAACGAGTTCCGCTCGGGAGCAAGATTTCGACCGAAGTGGTTAGTAACGAGCACTACTCGCATAGTGAAATTTTTCCCCAATGCGCACTGATGAGCTGACTTCGTTCGCCATTATTATTCTGCACTGATTGTGTTTCAAACGAATTGTTAAATGAATTTAGTTAGTTTTACTGTCTACAGATGGCAGTACGAGTTCCATGAATTTCTTTGCATAATGAAGGTGGATTTTTTTTTTGACCTTGTTCATTTTATACGTATGTTGGCGCGGTTTTTAGGGTGTTTGTACAGTAGAATGGCTCAAAAGCGAAAGTTAGATAGTTATGATGATGATTATGATACAGAAAGCTTATCAAGTTTTGAATCTGATGAAGAACTTTGTTCACAGTATTTCAAGCTCAGAAGACGATTCAAGCGATGAGGAAGATTTTTCGAGTGTTCGACAGTGGTGTATAATTGATTCAAGTTCTCACGCTCCTAGCCAATTTAGTTTTACTGGTGATGTAGGCATGAAAGCTTGCGTGACAAATATTTCTGATCCACTAGAGTATTTTGAGCTGTTTTTTACTGATGAGATTATAAATCATATTGTTACGGAAACCAACATTTTTGCTGCTGAAAATTTAAATAAATTTAAGAGCAAAGAACATTCCAGAACTCATCATTGGAGTGAAACTAATTCAAATAAATTGAGAGTATTTTTTGCAATATTAATTTTGCAAGGAATAATTATGAAACCAACTGTAAGAATGTATTGGTCAAAAAGAAAGTTAATTGAAACTCCTAGTTTTTCTAACATCATGAGTTTGAGAAGGTTTGACCTTATTATGCAATTTATTCATTTTGATAGGAATGAAAGCACTGATTCTTCTCATCCTCAGCCAAAACTAAAAAAAATATGGACCATTTTAAATTACTTATTCAGGTGTATAAAATTTTTGGAAGTTTATACACCTGAACAAGACATATGTATTGATGAAAGTCTATTGCTGTATAAAGGGAGATTTTCTTGGACCCAATACTTACCTCTTAAAAGGGCCAGATTTGATATCAAGATGTTTATGTTATGTGAATCTCATAGTGGATATGTGTGGTCTATTATAATTTATGTCGGTAAAGGCACAGATATATCTGAAGAAAATAAAGAATGTTCGTTTTCTACTCAGCTAGTTTTGACATTGTCTAAGCCGCTATTAAACAAAGGATATGGATAATTACTACAATTCTCCTGAGTTAGGGGAAATGTTATTGAAATCTAAAACTGATTTTTTTGGAACATTAAGACCTAACAGAAAAGATCTACCAAAGGAACTGAAAACAAAAAAGCTTAAAAAGGAAGACTTACTTGCCTATCAAAGAGGTAAGATGATGATCATGCGATGGAGAGATAAAAAATATGTTCATTTTATAAGCTCAATTCATAATCCTGAAATCGTAAAAGTCCCAAATAAATTGAAAAATCTGGAAATAGAGAAGCCTAAGATTGCTTTAGATTATAATAATACGATGGGCGGCATAGATCGCATGGATCAACAAATTGGATACTATGATGTAACCCGATCTCGACAAAGGAAATATTACAAGAAAATATTTTGTTATTTATTGGACATAACAATTTTTAATGCTTCTCAGCTGTGGAAAAAAAAAGGGGGAATAAAAAATCAAATTTGGAATTCAGAATTGAACTAGCTGAAAGAATTGTTGAGAAATATCACACTCATAGACATTTGAAATTAAAACCTGCTGAAACAGTTTCGAATACTTTAAGATTGTCAGCACGCCACTTTCCTAATTATATTCCACCTACAGAAAAAAAAAAAAAGAACCTACTAGACGATGTGTGGTATGTTGCAACAAAAATGATGCTAATGGAAAAAGAATTCGCCGTGAAACACATGCGTATTGCAAAGACTGTAATGCCCTATTATGTGCAATTCTGTGTTTTAAAGTATATCACACACAAAAAGATTTTTAGGTAATTACTGTATTTATACTGTGCTTCATAAAGTTTTACATTAGTTGTATTTATTTAGTCCTTTCAATTTAATATTTGTCTTATATTTATAATTAACTATTATTATTTATATAATTGGTTATAATCATTTATAGTTTACTGTTTAATAATTATTTTAAAGTACGTAAAAACTGTTATTTATGTACTACAAATACTTTAAGAAATTTTTAAAACGCGCGAGGCGAGCTATCTACGGCATCGCCAGAGAAAGGTGACATTTTCGGAAGAACGGCGGGGGAAAACAGCTGCCACTTTCGACTACTGTTTACTCCTAATGCTGTGCGAATTAAGTAAACAGAAACTGCTCATTTCCATAACCGTCAAAGGGTTAACACATTCCTTGATCCACAGTATGCTGAGAATATATCATAGAATGCATCACTACCCATTATGGACACCACAATAACCTTAACAATTAGGCAAAAGATAAACAGCCTGGTGTGGGCTTTGAATAAAATTGTTATTGATTTTGAGGACAATCAGACATAAGTCCCTCTTCTTACTGAAGTGATCAGCTAAATGTTTAAAAAGCATTTAAAAAAAGCTCTAAGCATTTTAAAAAAGATATGTTTATTCCAATTTTCAATCTGTAGAGGAATTTCATTTCTATAAAGAAAGGTGAAAAACAAAAATAGCTTCAAAGTTTGTTCTGTACAATACTTAAAGAAAAATATGGCTTTGAAAGAGCAAATAGGTTTATAGGATAGGAAAGAACAGATTGGTTTTGCAGAAGTTATGAAGAAGTGCACAAAGATAAAAGTATATCAGAATACTGGCATATTTAAAACCTTTTGCATTAGTTGCAGCATAGTGCAAACCTTGATTTTCAAAATGAGGCAGAGATAGACAGAGAAGTAAGGTGTAATGACCTATTGGTTACAAATGATAATAAACCTTGTCTGCTGAATCTTTGAGCATCAGTTTAATACAATGTTAGTGTCACATTTCTAACTCTTCTGACATCTTTTTATTTTAGAAAATGCAACAATGATACTTTTGTTATTTCTATATATTTGGCATTTTAATTATCTTATCATTCCTCCTTTTAGTAACATTGGATTTTATGTATATTTTCAATCTACTTAATAAGTTATTTGAAAAGCTTGGGAATGCCAAAATGTTTTATATCATCAATTTAATACTACACTCAAATCCTTATTAACCAGGTGTGGATAATCTTTGTGTCACTTATAATTAAATTTATTAATTAAATAAAACTAAATTATATAAAGTAAGAGAGAAATTAAAATGGCAAAATAGAAGCTGTATAGCTTTAATTGCCTTTTGATGGATGTTATAACGTATTTGTGATATTTTGCTGCTCGGCTTATGATTTTATTAATCTTAAGAAAGTTGTAATTTATGTGATCATCAGTCTTATTGTTTCAGAAATCATGAAAACAATCAACAGAAGTAGAATGATTTTGTGGGAACAAAAGAAATAAGAGCATTTCCGTGGTGTTTCTTTTTTTCAGCAGACAATGTTAGGGATAGGCGTGTCAAGTTAGATTATTTTCTTGTAGGAGTCTTTTGCTGATTTTAATTCTCATTACTGTTTGATACTTTGTATTTCATCAGAAAGTTTTTAATCTGTGAGTATTTGCCTTAACTTTATTGAAGTGCTGTATTTAAAATATTTTTGCATGTGTATTTAATTATGTGTAAGAATGAGTGAATTTAATCAGCCAGTTAGATTAGGAAAGATTAACTTAAGACTTATGCAAAAATTGTTACAGTTGTTAAGAGAAAGAATTTATAAATTGGCCACAGGAATTGATATTGTCTTTCAAACTGTACACAAACTTCAAAAAATGGGGGGGACCTAATGAAATTTGCTTGTGACTGTCACATTTAAGCTCTATCAGAAAAAAAAAAAAAAAAACTTCTTTGTATAAAAATATTGATGCCTGCTTGATTCAATTAATCAATGAGCAAAAGCCGTTCCTATCTCAAGCCCAATTTGCATGGGAAAAAAACTTTTTTTTAAAACAATTCTTTAAGAATTCATGGGTTCATTTAATAAACTTTTTTAAAATCATTTAAATCTAGGATTCAAATGCTTGTTCAAACTAAAAAAGTCTTCAAAACTTGCAAACTAGATCTTGCCTATTTTTTTGTTTTTTATTATATGTGTAATTTTTTTTTAATTTAAATTTTTGTTTATTGTTTTTAGGTGGTGAAATTATCAACAATAGTTGGTTTAGCTCGTTCTGCATCAGTGGATGTTAAGTTTGAACTTCCCTTATAGTCTCATCCTGTACTTTTGTATATATGATTTATAAAAACTGGAAAGTGATAAAAATGAAAGCTTTATAATGTACGATAAACAGATGCTTTATTATGTAAAACAAGATAATAGCTTTAATGTGCTTCTAGGGGCATTAAAACTTATTTATTCTAATTTATTCTGTAACAGAAATGTATAATGAACAAAAAGTCCTTTTCATTGTAGCCATAAATTCTACATTTTCTTTGGCTTGTTTATATACCAGAGGTTCCACTTTATTATAAATATCTTGTACATTGTTAAAAATTTGGTTTTGTATTGACATTAAACATTTCATGTAATAATAAGTTATTCTGTATTTCAGCTGCTTTCCTGTTTCACACAGATCTTGCAACTACACAATGCACAAATCAAACTATACACTGCAATCAATTTTCGGTTTATAAACAGGAAAATCTGTAAAGGCACTTAAGAGTATTATATGTAGTCAGTATTGGTTATTCTAAACTTTTAACTGGAAGTTCTTATTTTATTGTAGGCAGCATAATAAAAATCAAATTGCTACAGAAAATTTTATCAATAATTGCCAAATGCCAGTTTTTAAATTTTTCAGATTTTCACTATTCTGATATTTAGAATGCATTAGGAAATTACAGTAGGCGCTGCTTAATGTGATCACATTAGCCCATGATTATTTTGATGGCATTAAGAGATGATGAAAATATCCTTTAAAATATCATTGGAATTTAAGTAATTTAATATAACTAGAAATATGTAAATACTTTAATGGCATTCTGATATGGGAGATGTCATGTCATTAATGTCATTAATAGTTGATTATCTGGAACTGCTGCACAAAAGTTCATAATGTTTCTGGAAATTACTTCATCATTGATACTGTGCCGCTCATCTTAAGACTCTTAGGGCATCCTTCATCTCAGCATTTGTAGGAAAGTTATCAGTATCATCATCTTCAGAAAGTTTATCATATGATATACTTTGATATGTTTTAGGAAGTGACTGATAGATATCTTCTGTTACTGATGCTGCAACTTGAGTTTTTTTCATCAGTACTCATCAAAGAAGTCAATTCACATTAGTTGGAAAAATTGTTTTTAGTTCTTTAACTTGATCTTCTTCATAGCTTGCTTAAAGTAGTTCTTTGTCTTTTCTGAGACCTGACTCAAGACATGTTGCGTAAAAACAGCATATCAAGAAAGCTAGTTTTCCTTGTTGATTCACTGATTTTTGTGCTTATAATCTAAATCATCTGTATTTTCAAGTAATCTAACACTTATCTCATGGTAAAACTGATTTTCATTGATCTAATAATCTCTTGAGTACGTGGCTGTGGTGTTTGTTGCCAAATATGCAACTTTGTTTAAGAGCAATATTTATGTTACACACTGTGCTGTTGTCGGCAAGAGCGATATGATTCAGTTCATTATCCCATTTCATTAAAAATTAATGAAGTCATCCACACCTTTGTGTTATACTTGTAGTCCACTGGTAAACTTTTTGTGCCTTTAAAGTGTTGGGGAATTTTATTTTCTCTGATTACTAATAGTTTTCTTTTGCCACACATAGAGATGCAGCATAAAATGGTCATATGATCTTTTGATATTTTATGTTCTTTTCAATTTCCAGCTTTAAATAAATATTGTTATATCTGCATGGGTTCGTAATGGATTGAATGGATACAGAATCCACGATAGCTTGATAAAATTTATTTTCCGAAAAGAAAACTTAACTGTAAATTTCAATAAAGGTATTTATACAGCTTTTCTCAGTAGGAAAGAGAACAATCAATAGTTATCATTTTAAACAACTAATAATGTTAAACATAACTCAATGCAAAGCACACCCAAAGAGCAAAGTTTGCGTGGAGATCTCTCAGTTCTCTGAACTAAAAGCTGATAATTAAACTGTCTCCCGTTTTACATAGTTTTCTTCTGGCCGCCAAAGGCATCATTTGCTTGGAGAACTGTGATGGAGAACAATTGGGAAGACTAGAGGCAAGACAAAGTCAAACAGAAGTGGCTAGATGGCTAAATGCGAGTCCTTCTGTGGTTCATAGACTTTCATAGATGTGGAACATTTGAGTCAATTTCAAACCACAGATTAGGCATCTAGGAGGTTCAGCCAAGGACGGCCAACTGCTACGATGAGCACCGATATTTGACATTATGTGTTTGCAGGAGTAGAACTGCTACTCCGACTCTTCTTAGATCCTCCCTTGCTGCAGCCACCGGAAGGTTCATGTCAAAGTCAACTGTGCGTAGAAGGCTTCACGAAGGTGGTCTGTATGTGAGGTGACCAGCCATTTGTGTGCCACTCGCATCACGCCATAGGAGGGATTGTTTTTAGTGGGCATGACAACATGTTCACTGGACGCCTGATCAATGGAGCATGGTTCTCTTTACGGATGAGTCCAGGTTTAGTCTAGAAAGCGATAGTGGGCATTATTTGATATGGAGAGAACCCGTTATCATCCATTAAAGAGATGCATACGGAAGGGGCAGTGCCTGTGTTTGGGGTGGCATCTCTTTAGGTGGGTGCACAAACCTCCATGTCTTTCCAAGGGGAACCGTGAATGCTCAGATTTATAGAGATGACATCCTTGATTTTTATGTGCACCCATATGCCGGGGCAATAGGTGATGCTTTCCTGTTACAGGACGACAATGCAAGACCACTCAGGGCTCGCATCATTAGATGATTATCTTCAACAGGAAACAATTATGCACATGGAGTGGCAAGCTCGATCCCTGGACTTGAATCCTATCAAACACGTTTGGGATGCTTTAGGGAGATGTCTAGCTGCTCTCAATCCGCCCCCTCAGATCCTTGTTGCGCTTGCAACTGCTTTGCAAGAGCAATGGCTCTCGCTTTCTATGAAACTGATAGACCACATAATTGAAAGCATCACACATCGCTGCATTGCTTCTAGAGGCGATCATATTCCATATTGAAGGTACTTTCGCTATAGCAAACTGACACCTTTGATTTGTTCATTTTATACATGTGCTAATTTCTATACTAACATAATTGTCAGGTAATTTATTTTTATGTTATTTGATACCTTACTATGTGTTGTATATTGTGGGTAAGTTTCATAAAATTCTACATGTAACTTTTTCAGTAATCGTGATTTTTCCTTTATTTATGATAACTATTTCTCAGGATGTGAACATTTGATTTTCTCGTGCCCTACATTTGATGGCCCTAGATTATGCTTACAGAACGATTTGAAAATGTTCGGAGTGACTTGGCCAGTGAACTTATCTGTTTTCGTAAAGTCCAGACTGCTGTTCTCTGCTTTTGTTCGCTTTATTTATGCATGTAATTTTTAATGTTTATTTATACATGTAACCTTTAATGTTCTAGTTAACTTACTTCTGTAAGCCCCGTGTTGTACATATGTGGTGCACGGGGAGTCGGTATGTTCTAAAAGGAAAAAAAAAAAAAAAATTTTTTTTTAAAGTTTTACAAAATATGAAATAGATAATAAAACAAATTCCAAATTTGGGCTTCCAGATGCCCATATTCAGGTGGAAACAAACGTTATTCAAAATTTAATGGCTCTAGGTACCGTTGTTTTATCACAATGTGAGAAATATACATTTATGCAGATTCTTCATTATTTGATTTCTTTAAATGTAATACAGGGCTCTAATATTTGTGGCAACAATTTGAAAAGTGAATAAACGCAAAATGCCCCTTTGGACTAAAAAAATTATAAAGCAATTGCACTTGTTGATCAGTGTTTATTAACTAAAAAAGTATAAAGATACATTTAGTTCTGGATTAACTTTTAAAACTTAAAATGTGGTCATCATATGTCAAAAAGAATGACACGCAACATTTTTCAAAACTAAAGTTTTCTAATTCAAAAATGAATTGAATTTAGATGACTGTGTTAAAAATTATACAATGGAGTGCCCTTTACTACTGAATAGATCAATAATAGAATATTTTCAGGAACAAACTAAGTATGACTGCATAAAAAAAAATCTGTTTGAGTGCTATGATAAACCAGAACTGCCAATGAAAGAAAGGGAACAATCAATACATCTGATTCGACATTAAAATCTAAATTTAAGAAAGAACAACTCTTAAATTTTTGGTTGTAAATTCATGCAGTATACCTAGAAGTTTCTCACACTGCTAAAAACAATTTAATGCCATTCAAAAAAAAAATACGGTTACATGCGTACGGGTTCGTAATAGAATGAATGCACAAGTCCGATAAAAAGTTAATAAAATGTATTTTTATCACAAGAAATATAACCATGTGCTAGGTTTTTCTCAATGTTATTTGTTTAATATCGCACAATAGTTACATTTTAAACTACTAAAACGTTAAATAAAATGCAATCCAAAGTGCAGAGAAAGCTAATCCTATCTCAAAATTACAGCAGCTAAGTAAACAACTGAACTGAGATGTTTCTCTCCGGTCTTTTTAAAGCTTTTTAATTAGTCACGGGAAGGTTCTGGTAATTTCTGTTTTCTCGAGGTTTCTGGAAAGCAAAAGAATAGAATTGCGAGATACCTAATTATTAAATGTTAAATGCATGTGCTCCTGTATGATTAGTTTTCCGGCATAGCTTTCTTTTAAAATAAGTATTGTGCTGCATTCCACAGGAATATAAAACAATTTTAATTACAATTCTACTAAAAATAGCAAACTAAATACAAATTCCGTAACAGTATTTTAGTGAAAAATTTTCTCAATGTACGTGGCAGCAAAAACAAGATATAGAAACAAATTAAATGGAGAATGTAAATGCAAGTGCAAATAATGTCAATAGAGCTAGACGTTGACAGTTTGTGTAAAAAACATGTAGGCAAAACTCTGTCACTAAATATAATGCAACAGTAGAATTCCACCTGGAGCATGAGTTAATGCCATTAATAAATTACATTAATACGTTAAAAGTTTTTAATAACATTTTTATTGTAAACCTCTTTACCACAGGTACCTATAACATATTCATGTTCCTTAAATATTATTTTAAGTGGTATGTATAAATGGTATGTACTTTGGTATTACTACATGCACAATGTAGTTAAAAATTTGAAATTACTCTTTCAGAAAAGAGTGCATCATGATCAAATTTTCAAAAGCATAATGCAATTTCTATATCTCCTTATTATAGCACATTTAATGTACCAAATCCTATGTGCATAGGCCTTTGTTGGCCATGGAGATGCTATAGTAACATTAAAAAATTATTATGAATGAAATGAAAGATTAATAGCATGGAATAACAAAACCTTTATCTGACTGATAGAGCTAATAAACAGTAGTTTTTTCAATCTCTAGTTAACATTCTATTTAGCACTAAATTTAAGTAACTGCTATATTTGGTTTTATTTGATTTAAGGAACAAAATGAATCTTTATTAAAAATTGCTGAGATAATACTCATATTATCCTAAAGGAGAAGGAAGTTAAATATGTTTCTGTCTCATTATTAGAAATGGTTGCTGAATGTTATAATAATCTGCACATTTGACTAACAGCTTGATATAATCATCAATATTTGCATATCAATATACAAAAGATTTGATGCAATTAACCACTCAAAAATACCTCAGGTTCAGTTCAAAATATTAATTTTTTTAGTTGTGATATTAATCATTTGAAAAATAATCTTCAGGAAATTAAAAAATATATATATTAAGGTACCAAAGAGCTTCTAATTATTTGAAGATGCAAATTCACAAGTATTAATTGATAGAATTAATGCATGTTTTTAGTATATCTTAAAATAATGTTACATTTTTCATTAATACTATTGCAGTTCTTAAACAGGTTAATATATGTACGTTCTAAACATACTGTTTGTTGCTGAAGAAATTCATATACCTTTATAAAACAATACATATTTCCTTTTAACATTGAAAATGATTTTAATATTAAATCCAAAATTTCATAATTGCATTAGACATCCAATTACAATTATATCAAATTAGAAATTTAAGTACTTTCATATTTTCTCACTGATTGTGAAACTGACAATAAGCAGTGAGATTTAGCACCAATAATGACTAAGTGTGATGTCACGAGATACTTGTAACATCAGTGCTTTTGTTTGATGTACCTAATTGATTCTCAATGAGCCACCTTTTATTTTTATGAACAAGGATATAAATTAATTGTTGCTGTATTTTTTGTTGCATTTTTAAAAAAAAAAAAAGTTTGCAGGCTTAGAATAACATTTGCGATCATACATGTTCATTTATAGCTGGTCAAGACAAATAAAATCTATTGAATAGGAAAAGAACACCTGGATATTACCAATAAAACAGTAATAGATATGAACAATCAACTGCAGGAAGTTTGTACTCGTGCTTTTCTAAACTTAGCCTCTCGAATAATCAACATTTTTAACAAAATAACAGAAATCAATCAAAGCCTTTTTACGAAGTGAGTCAAATACTTCCACAGCAGTGGCTATTTAGTGGATTATGCAGAGAGACTGAATGTTTTATTGCAAGAGTTGTGGCTCTGCATTCTGCAGAAACAGACAGTACAGTTTAATAGGATCTCTACCAACTTTCATGGTTCAACGACAGCCAAAATTCATGGTTGACGGGATTATATGCAACTAGGGAAATTGATTTAAGAATTTATCAAAAAAGAAGTCTTTGTAATTCATTACAAGTGAAATGCTTGATATGTTTTAAGATAATGCAATCAATCAATGCAATTCAGATCATGTTTTTGCATTATAATATTACATGCTTAGCAATGAAACAGTACATACTAAATTAAACATAATATATACAATGTATGAAGACAACTGTTAAATAGTCTGAGAAAAGTAAAATTTAAGTACACTAATTAATAATTGTGTTCTACATGGATCATATTTTACATGCCAAAACAAAAGTAACTGCATTTGCACATGTACAACACACCTGTTTTATGAAGCAGTTTAAAATATTTAAACAATGAGTTATTACTTATTTTATAACAATTTTGTATCGAATAATTATAAAAAAAATTAATACTTGAAAGTAAACAAATTGACAAGTTTCAGGTACATAATAACTGTCATACTGACTGAACCACTTTTAAAGATATTGTACGCAGTACGAAGTCCGAGATTCAAACTTGTGAGGACTTGGAATTTTTCTGGAATATTAGATTGTCAGTAAATTTAGTAACAGATAATAACAGTATGTAGCCTCATAACAGAATGTAGATATTATAAACGTAATATGTATGTCTAGTAATAGTATGTAGATATCGTAAAATTAAAAATATGAAAGAGCTGTTCATAAAATAATAAAGTATTTATGACCTTAAGAGAATGAAAATTTACAAAAAAAATCTCAATATTTATTTGTTTGCTTTATGAAATATTTCAATGCAAATTTTAAGTTGCTTGATTTTTTGTACTAGTACTTTCTCTTTAATTCTAGGGACAGATAATTCCTCTTTCAGTTACAAAGGTCCATTGTTCAAGTTGCTGGTCAAGAATTCCCACTAAATTGTCAATCAAAATTTTTTCATTCTATGTCACTTTCTTAACTATCAGTACCAATTTTCTGTATTTAGAAACATACTACTGATTTTGCTTTTCGTTATTTGATTGATGGTTGGGTCATTGTCATCGCAATGAAAACTTCTGTTATATCATCTCCATTTATTACCACTTCTCCACATTCCTTCACAAAGTCTGCTAACTGGAAAATTTTGCCATTTGTATGTGATATCTGAAAATCTTCAAATTCACGGCTATCCTCAATGAGCTTAGCTAGCACCCACTATACACCTATTGGTGATGTATCATGAGATAGACAACTAGAGGTGTGTTGTTCACTAAACTGACATCCATTTTCTGTATATACTCAAGGTTTACACAAGTTCTGAATAAATAATTTCTCACATGTACAGACTTATCAGAAAAACAAATAAATTATTCTTAATTCAAAGAGCACTAAATGCAGTCTTTTAGCCTATGAATCTTTTTTTTGGGGGGGGTATATAGGGAAATGAATTTCTCTTAGTCAACACACTCAATGTTTTGCAGTGCAATTGGCTGAAGTCTGTAATCTTTGCCAAATACAATGTCAACATAAAAGGTTACCATCCTCTTTGGTATTCACTTACTAATCAAACAAAATTTTTAGACATGGCTGCATAAGTCATTTCTCCAACTAATCAATATAAAACGTTTTGGTTCAAGATGTATGCCAAGCTTTATATTCCAAAGCCAAGATAAAAAGCAGCTATAGAGATAAATTATTAATCATACAGATTTATGCTAATAAATGAATCTTAATTCAACATGAAGGTATTTTATTTGGTGCCAAAGTGAAATTAAAAATCAGGTGTCTCTAATGCATTTTTTATGAAAAATATCAAATGCACATATGTAAACCATTAAAAAGAAAAAGGTTGCTGGTGGTCTAGATGTCCACTTTTTAGATCATTCTGGATTTCAGACTTTGTACTCTATATTTCTTCTCTGAAAGTTGCAGAAAAAAACCAGTTTTTAACAATGAAAGCATAATATCATCTGAATGATCCAGCCAGTATTGCATTTATTATACAATCTACCAAGTTGGAATTTTTTTATCTAGCCAGTTATTTATCAAATGAAATTACAATTCAAGTGATTTTCAAAGCTTATTTTGTCTAAACGTGTAAATTAAACAATGTCATTTACTTTTTTAACGAATTTCATTAAAAAAAGAAAAAAGGAGGCTTTGGAATTGTACATTACCTCAAACAACTGATTTCTACCCCCCTCTCTTCATCGAATTCAACATGCCTTGAATATTTGAAATACCATTAAATGACATTTTAAAACTAGGTCTTACTTTACCACACCTACTTCCATTGCACAAGCTTAAATTTTAAAATATGGTTTAAGCTTAAAAATATGAGGATTTGTCTGTAAAAACTGCTGGAACTCGGAATATGACAAAAGAGAACATATATAAAAATGGTGATGTTGCTTGTTAAAACTAAAGAAATGTTACGCACATGTTTTCCAGAGTTTGGCCTATTCTGACAATTTGAAAACTTTTACTAGCTACGGTGGCTGAAGATATTAAGCATCTAATACTGTTTTTAATAAATCAATATCAATTGTTGAAAAATACTTGCAACATTTAAAATTTTATTTCAGTTTCTTAGAATCAATGTTCTCTCTTCGCTCCATTGATGGTAATGAAATTAAAGAGTAGATCTTACAACTGAAGAAATATGACAGTATTTATATATAGGTATTAAATGAGCATCATTTCAGTTAAAAAAAATTACCAATTATGAAAATGAAAATTATTTGTAATGTAATGATAGTTTTTATTATAACTAATAACTTTTCTTATACTACATGCATTAAACCTTTCAAAACTTACTCATATTAAATCAAAAAGTATATCAACATATTGGATATAGAATTTCATAGACAGAGTTAAGAGAAACAACAGTTTTCAACTTAATTTCTTTTATCAAACATACAAAAAAAAAATTACAACAATTTCACAGTTAATTTTCAAGATTAAATTCACAAATAATTTTTACTGAAGCAGTATACGGTATGATATTATGTACACTTTGAAATTCTTAAAACAGGAATAAAGTTTTGTGATTTTCTTATCTGTTCATTATTTTAAGAACAATATTGCTGATAACTATACAACAAACTACAGTCAAAAGTCGTTAATCCGGACTCGTCGGGACTTCGGCGATTCCGGATTATAGATCATCAGTTTAAATCTCGTAAGATGGCGTGCAGAAATTCTAAAATTAAAAATATGAAACCGTAATTTATGAAATAAAGAACAATTATGATCTAAAGGGTATCAAAATTTGCAAAAAGAAAAAGCTTAATATTTATTTGTTTACTTTATTAAACATTTCTTTCAATGTAAGTTGTTTAAGTTGCTTCGTTTCATGTGATAATACTTTCTCTTTAATTCTATTAAACAGACATAATTTCTTGTTTAGTTACAAAGTTCCGCCGTTCAAGTCCTATAATTGCTGTGTCAAGAACACCGACTAATTTGTCAATCGAAATTTTTTCGTTTTCACTAACCTCTGTCACTTTCTTCGCTATCGGAAGCGAATTATAATGACGAGGAATTTGTTTTAATCATATCAAAGACGGAGCACATCGAGATGAAATACTAATTTGGTAAGGAATTATAAGCCAAATAAAATAAAAACATCTGCCCTGAAGATAAGGATAGTGTTGACAGATCAACTTCCAATTCATTACGCCGGGCGGCGTTCCCCCGCCGAGCAGCGTGAAATTGATAAACAGATTTCGGATTTCAAAACATACTTTCGCTTTAGATCCCTTACATATTAACAAATATATATGGGAAATTCTATTTGATGTAATCGAAAGTCTAAGCTTACTTTTATAAAATTGCATTACAGTCTGCAAAAAATAATAAGCCGGATCCAATTCGAAAATTAAGGAACAACGCAATCATCAACATTAACTGAAATAGATAATTAAATAATTTTAGCTTATACGTCCATTATACATAAAACGCGCACGCGAAAACGTATTCTGCACTTGCGCACTCTCATATGCGCAGTCGTAAAAGGTCTTACGCGCACGCGTAAACACCTATGCGCATGTGTCAACGGCGCATGCGCAGAAAGTTTTTAGTTTTGAGGTCCGGATTATAGAACATTCCGAATTATGGGTGTCCGAATTAACGACTTTTGACTGTACTTCAAATTAACACTGGCACTAATTTTTACTGAAGCAATATATGGTATGATATTATATACAGTATGAAATTCTTAAAACAAGAACAAAGTTTTGTTTTTTCATATCTGTTCATTATTTTAAGAACAATATTACTCATTATTGTATAACAAACTACTTAAAATTAACACTGGCGTGGAGATTAAACAGTATTTGGCATTTTACATTACATTTACATATCAAGTATGGTCACACAATAAAGTGAATGTTATAAAAAGAAAGCTAAAAGACAATAAAATCATGACAGGTTACAAAAACAGTAACAGTTGTTTTTAGTGAAACTATAAAAAAAATTATTCCAAACATTTTATAAGGTACATTAAAAAAATTTGCACTTATGCAGTTTTATTTCAGCACATGGTATTCATATGTGCTTAAAAAGCCGTTTAATTCACATTTCTTATCAGAAATCATACCACATTAATATGTATAGAAAAACCTACTTAAATTTCTGGACACTTTAAACATTGTCCTGTTGCTCAAATTCATTAGCCTGGAATTAAGCATGAACACAAACGGTAATTTTATGCCTATCTTTTATATATTTAAACTGCACAGTGAATGGGGATTTTCAGCAACCCTGCATATTTAATTTCCCATGTATTAAATTATTTTCATTTTACGTCTAATCATTTGTAAGTATATTCAACCTTTCTGTATTTTTAACGAAATTCCATCACACAGTAAAGTTTAAATACAATTCCTAGCTACCATAAAAAAGTTCTGGTGTCAAAATCTGAATATCAAATTTAACACCAAAATATTGATCTGATAATAAACAAATGCCAATTTTTCTCAAAAATATTTAGAGCACGTATATATGAGAAATTTACCAGCATTTGTAAAAACTTTCTACAGAATCGCTGCAGATGCACAGAAGACAAAAGTCATCATCATGCAACTTACTCTATCCAGTTAAAGTAGATTCTGATAATGGTCCAGAGTCAGTTAATGGGATGACAATGTTACAAAGACTATACAAATACCACCAAGTAGAAATACAATTAACATCTGACTAAGATTATAGCTACACATACGGGGAAACGATATAAAGTTACTCATATTGTGGATCATTAAAGACTTAACATGACAGATCTTCTATATACTTGTCGTTTCTTGAGTAGACGCAATTAAGCATGTAACTGTATGGTTTCATCACAGTCTTTTCATTGTATTCTTACCCTTTAGTTTTAGCTCTTATTCAGTATAAATGATTAAAACATTCCCTGTAAATATACACAAAATAATAACCATTTCAAAAAATGTTCCAGTTGATATCGTATAGAGATCTCCAGTTGTACTCCAAAAAATTAACTGACAATGCAGAAGATTCCCATATTTTATAGATAATATTCTGAACAACAATTTTTATTCTTAAATAATCATAAAGTGCAAAAATGAATTTTGTTCAGATTTTTACAATTACTCTGCATGAAGATATTTTTCACTGCTTCTAAAATTAAATTTTCCATTCAGTTGAAAAAGCATAATTTAAAAATAATGAAGATATGACAATGTCAATATTAGAATGGAAGTTATGGGTTTGAAAAAGGAGCCTGTCAAGGGCACTTTCTTTCAACTTGAGTTTTTCCACCTTCATCATACTCTTGTTTAGTTATCCACATCTGCTGGAAAGTTCCTAAAGATGCCAAAATTGATCCACCAATCCAAGAGCCAAATCTACGTTCAGCTCCATTATTAGAACTAATTACTTTTAATCTCATACTTGGAGGTGTTTTTGCAGCTAAATCACGATTAAGTCTTTCAGTAAATCCTTGAATTAAAGTATTTCCTCCAGTTAAAATAACACCTCCATAAAGACTGGGACGAACATCGATGTCACACATACCAACACTAGTTGTGACCACTTGTGCAGCTCCCATCATGGTAGTAGTATTAGGTATTCCCTTGATATTTGAAGGGTCGAAAAGGGCTTCAGGAATTTGAAAACGTTCTGCACCAAAGTCCTGATTATAGCCATTAGGAAATTCATAATGAACAATAGGCATGTTTTCCACTGCCTCTTTTTCATACTGAGCTTCATATACTTGCAATACTGAGCTTTGAAAATCCTGCAAAACTTCTTTAACCATATAATTATGCCAAGATTTAGTAACTTCTGGTAAATTAGGTTTTCGAACCCACTTAGCAGGATCATTTTCCTTAACAGCTTCTTTAGATGCTATCATATAAGGAGGAATTACCTCTATATGATTTTCCTCTAAATATTGTTTGCACTGCATGGAAACAAAATCACCAGCAAGTGGAGACTTAACAATTGCTTGTGCCAGAACATATCCATCGTGAACTGGCACTGCAGAAGTTTGGCTCGCACCACTGTCTACAACTATTCCAGTTGACCGACCATTAGCGAAAGCAGCAAGCACAGCATTCTTACTCAAGAAAAAAGCAGGAATGTTGTACTTCTCAAACATCAATTCGGTTAACTTTTCTCGCTTTGAACGGGCATTCCAGGAGGTTTCAGACATTAGAACAGGGTGCAGATGAGGCTCAGATTTAATATGCTTGCTGTAAACATAATCCAAGACTCGTTCGAAAAGATCCCAATCTTCTATCATTCCATCTTTTAAAAATGAAGTAATTTCCATACCTTTGAAGGGAACATGAATGCTAGTAGTATCTATAAAATACTTTTTCTGAGTACTATTTTCACTTGAAGTATTCGTGTTACCATTAACTTCCATAGCATCTGAAGCTTGCTCATCAATAACACCAACCATAGTAGGGATGTCAGCTTTGGGAGTATCTTCTCCTGCATATCCAGCACGAATGGAGTAATGACCAAAGTCAAATACTAATGCTCCTACTTCATCACCTCCATACACACCACCACTCATTTTGATTGTTCGTTTACTGTGTGTAGTTAAAAGCTTCCAAACCTGTAAAAAAATTAATACTTTGTTATACTTTTATTGTCTTTCAAATTTTGTCAAATAATTTAAAGAAAAAAAAAATCTGATACTGAATTTCTTTATGTTCATTAGAGTAGGATAGCTGAAAAAGTAGGCACATACATTTTAGAATTTTATGTAATGCAGATTCCACAATAGAGCTTAAAGGAGATCCAAATTAGCAGCAATAAATATGTTTCTTATTTCTTGATAAGACATCATGGCAGACCTCATATGAAAATTTCTATTTCATATTCATCAGGCTTATTATTTTTTGCAGACTGTTAGAGAAATTTTATAAAAGTAAGCTTGAACTTTCGATTATGTCAAATAGAATTTCCGATATTGGAGCTCCCAAAGGCTCTACAAAGCAAAAGTATGTTTCGATGTCCATCAAACAAAAAGTATATAAAGGCATATCGTTTGTTTCTCTAACCATTACAAAATACCGCGGCATGCAATGAATTGGAAGTTGACCTGTCAGCACTATCTTTATCTTCAGGGCAGATGTTTTTATTTTATTTGGCTTATAATTCCTTACTAAATGTAGTATTTCATCTAGATGTACTCCGTCTTTGATATGATTTAAATCAAATACCTCGTCATTATAATTCGCTTCCGATAGTGAAGAAAGTGACACAGAGGTTATTGAAAACGAAAAAATTGCGATTGACAAAGTAGTCGGTATTCTCGACACAGCAATTATAGGACCTTGAACAGCGGAACTTTGTAACTGAACAAGAAATTATGTCTGTTTATAGAATTAAAGAGAAAGTATTATCACATAAAACGAAGCAACTTAACTTACATTGAAAGAAATGTTTAATAAAGTAAACAAATAAATATTAAGCTTTTTTTTTTTTTTTTTTTTGTAAATTTTGATACCCTTTAGATCATAATTGTTCTTTATTTCACAAATTACGGTTTCATATTTTTAATTTTATAATTTCTGCATGCCATCTTACCAGATTTAAACTGATGATCTATAATCCGGAATCGCCGAAGTCCCGACGAGTCCGGATTAACGACTTTTGACTGTAATATATAACCAAATTTATAACACTTAATGTGGCAGTCAAATGTCTCGCATATTAGAGGAAATCGATTCAACAACATAAATTGGACATTGCACCATATAAAAGGCACATTACTTCAATTTTAAACAATAAAAATAAAATTTAAAAAAAAAAAAAAAAAAAAAGATACCACATGTTACTGTCTAACCTGATAACAGCAACTTTGCTGCAGCCTGTTTCTTCACTGCTAATAAAAAATATTCATGAGGAAAGAATGCCCAGTACTTTTCTGTTTTGCCGGTACAAACGATAAAGTCGCCAATAATTGTAGAACTGATGCCAAACTGAATATCTTCGCTGGTAACTTTTTATGCTTCATTTTCAAAACAAGTCGCAGCCATTTCTTATCAGATTGACTGTCTCTTTCAATACTGGCATACAATTACACAGAATGGTTAGAGTTGAGTTTAAGGTATCCTTTGTATTATCGCAAAGTTGTTGTTTCATTTCTTGCCAAGTTGTTGTATCATTTATGGTAACCTTAGTAGTTAAATGTTATGGAAACCCTATAATGACATAATCGTTTGCATTATTCTGGGAAAATTTTGAAGCATGGGATGTTTTGTAAAGGCTTTTGTGGTATGTATTGCTTAGGAAGTACATTGCTTGTTTCATTGTTTAGACGGTACAATGGATGAATGTAATAGGATTAATTTGGAGTTTCCGTACGATTTGGAACGAAAGGAGAAATGTGCATTAATTGAGTGAATTAATTGTGTAAATGAAGGTTTACTTAGTAGCCATAGTCCAAAACTACGTAGTATATTTTTGTGAATTTCTGTGGCGACGCCAATATATGGATTGTAGTTCAGATAATTTTAGGAAGTTTTTGGATGCTGTTAAGGAATTTTGAGTGCCACAGACTGCATTTCTAAATAAGGTAAGGGGATTTTTGCTTTGTGTAGTGCTAAAATACATAACAGGTTTTTCCTTTTTTATGTTATTTTACTGTTTGGTTTAAAATGTAGTTTATTGAGATTATGTATTTTTTGTTTGCCTCTACTGTAGAATTGGGTGCTGCTTTGACTTTTTAAGTGAAAATATATCGATGTGGACAAACTCAAGGGAGTGCGTAAAGCATAGTTTGTGCAATTCGGGGATTTTTTTTTTAAGTGAAAATAGGTCAATGTGTACATGGATAAAATCAAGGGAGTGCATAATGCCATTTTTGTGCAATTCAGGGATTTTTTTTAAAGTGAAAATAGGTCAATGTGCACATGGATACCGAGTTTGTGCAATTCTTTGACTTATTAATTTGGCTTGCATAGCGGCAATTTTTGCGCCAAAAATCGCCACTACGCTGGACAAAATAACAAGTCAAAGCATTGCACAAACTCCATGTCCATGTACCGCCAAAAATCACAAAGTTTCACCAAGGGATACCCTAAAATATACTTTTTACATAGAATTTTGACAAGGTAGTTAAATTTTATGCCCTAAGCCCATTCACAGTAATTAAGTCAATTAGGATGCGATCACAGTGCTCACCCGAAGGCGAAAATATAGAAAAGGCAAAATCAAGGATTAAATTCATCATTTCTAATGAGAATGCACTAGCAGAGTAGAGCACTGCAGTTTTACATAATTTCTGAGTAAGCTATTCGTACGAATTGAAATAATTTTTGCATTTAAACTTGTATTCCAAATTAAGATTTAACTTGAAATTAATGTAAATAATTATTGAGAGAATTAGATTTTTGTAGCGTAGTTTACGTGAGATGAGATCATTTTGGGTCACGTGATTTGAACCGACGAATCAGGATGTTGAACAATAAAAGCATAGTAAATTCTTAAATTAATGTCTTTTTGCAAATTTATTGTCTTTAGTTATTGGCTTTTTACAAAATTTTAAACCATATTAAAATGTTTATGTCTTCAAAATAAAAAATTCTTAGAACTAAAATTTGTTAACATTTTTTATGAGTATACTGCATTATGTCTCCAAGAAAGTCTGCTTGGTGAGATTTGCGCCGGCAAAACGGAAAAGTACCGAATGCCTTATTCACCAAGATAGACAACTCACTCAGCTGTCGAAATGTACGTAGCGTATTCGGAAACTAAGTACTGTTTCATTCTAGCGCCATAGCAGCGTTGTGGTAGGCGTCCCGCGCATGCGCACTAGTCTTTCTTGTTCACTGACTTTCAATTGTCAGCATTTTGGTTGCTCTATGTTGTGTTTTCAGTTTGCTGTGCACATTCAAAATGTTTAAGACAATTAGTTCTCCCGCTGACTGTGAGATTCGTGCCGTGATTAAATTTTTGAACGCGAGGAATGTTAAACAGGCCGAAATTTATCGTCAAGTGACAGAAGTTTACGGTGAATACGCGATAAGTGATGGAATGATGAGAAAGTGGGTAAGAATGTTTAATGCAGGTCGAACAAATGTCCACGCCGAGGCTCGGAGTGGTTGGCCTTCTGTTGTCACCGATGATTTGGTAAGGAAAGTTGATGAAGCAATTCATGAGAACAGATGCTTCACAATGACAACTCTTTCAGAGGTATTTCCACAAATTTCACGTACTGTTTTGTTCGAAATTGTGTCTGACCGCTTGAATTATCGCAAACTGTGTTCCCGATTGGTTCCAAAACTGCTCACTGATGTTCACAAAACAAAGCGACTTGGTAGTGCCCTGACATTTCTCACGCAGTACAGTGATGAGGGAGAAAACTTTTTAAACCAAATTGTGACAGGTGATGAAACTTGGGTGTGTCATTTCACACCAGAATCGAAACAACAATCGATGGAGGGAGACACACTCATTCTCCAAAAAAAACAAAAGTGACTATGTCATCACAAAAAAAAAAAAACATGTGCACTGTCTTCTGGGATAGGAAAGGCGTTTTGCTTACTCAATTTCTTCCCAGAGGTGAAACCATTAATGCGGCACGATATTGTGAGACTTTAACAAAACTAAGGCGGGCCATCCGAAACAAATAAAGAGGAATGCTCAGTAAAGGAATTGTGTTGCTCTATGACAATATACTGCTGGTGTCACTCAATCGTTAATTCGACAGTTTCATTGGGAGCAGTTCGATCACCCGCCGTACAGCCCGGACTTGGCACCGTCCAACTATCACTTGTTGCTGCACATGAAGTGCGAGCTTGGTGGCAAGTGCTTTGGATCTGACGACACAAATAATGCTGTGGAGTCGTGGTTATCAAAACTGGTGGGAAGTTTCTTTGACGATGGGATACAAAAACTGGTCACCCGCTATGAAAAGTGTTTGATCTTTGGCGGAAACTATGTTAAAAAATAGTTTAAGACATGTATTTTCATGTAAAAAAAAAAAATTGGATTCGAAAAAATTGTTTTACTTTTTTTTTTTTTTTTTTCTTTTTCAAAACGGTACTTAGTTTCCGAATACACCTCGTATGTATATAGCAATGCAAGAACACATGTATTATGTTTGGAGTTTATCACATGCAAACTTTACATAATAATAACAATAACTAAATTAAAAAAAAAAAAAAAAAAAAAAAAAACAGTGTTAGCTTTATTTCTAAGGTCAATACCCACCGCTACATAAAACCAAAATAACAAGTCAAAGAATTGCACAAACCAATGTTCATGTACCGCCAAAATTCGCTGATTTTCACCAAGAGGCACCCATAAATATATGCCAGAAAATGTTTATCTAGGGAGTGAGAGTGAATGTTCTCCTGAAACTAGTTTAGTTGAAAATGAAGTTCCAGTAAGTGACTTTAAATCATCTTAAAGGGAAATACTTATCCATATTGCAGGTAAACATGCATTTTATAATTTAAAAACATTAAATAAAACTGTGCTGTAGCTCTTTCGTTAATCAACAGCAACTGAAAAAACAACTAACAATGATTAAGAATAAAAATAAAAAAAATCAACAGGGAAAAATTAAAACATTCATCAGTAACAAATTTTATTATTAGTCACACTATTAGAAGTTATTTAATTCAGCAAAATCTGCTAAAATAATAAATAAATAAATTCAGCATTTTTTTAGGTGTGTGTGCGAACGTTTAATCACTATATTAAATAAATAAGCTTATTAAACATACCTAGCATATGAAGCAACTAAAATGTCTATATATAAAGAGGAAAATTATATAACAAAAAATTTAAACTTCACAGATGACCTCAAAAATAAATAAATAAATAATAATAATAAAAAATCTGAAAGGTTTCAGATTTTAAATTATGTCCAAGGGGCATTTTTTAACATTCGGCGTGTTACCTTTATTTATTAAATATTACAGTACAAAGTCTTTAATAAGGACTCTTCAGTACTTTCTCGATTCTGGATTATGGGTTTTTCCAGATTATAGATCATCAGTTTAACTCCGGTAAGATGGCATGCAGAAATTATAAAATTAAAAATATGAAACCGTAATTTATGAAATAAAGAGCAATTATGACCTAAAGGGTATCAAAATTTACAAAAAAAAAAAAAAGCTTAATATTTATTTGTTTACTTTATTAAACATTTCTTTCAATGTAAGTTGTTTAAGTTGCTTCATTTCATGTGATAATACTTTATCTTTAATTTTATAAACAGACATAATTTCTTGTTCAGTTACAAAGTTCCACTGTTCAAGTCCTGTAATTGCTGTGTCGAGAATACCGACTAATTTGTCAATCGAAATTTTTTCATTTTCACTAACCTCTCTGTCACTTTCTTCATGCCTTTATCCATTTTTTTCAGCAATTCCACTTTTAGTTTGATGGACATCGAAACATGCTTTCGCTTTGTAGATCCTTTGGCAACTTCAGAATCGGAAACTCTTTTTGACATAATCGAAAGTTCAAGCTTACTTTTTATAAAATTGCTCTAACAATCTGCAAAAAATAATAAGCCAGATCCAATTAGAAGATTAAGGAACAACGCAATCTGCAACATTAACTGAAATAGATAATTTTAGCCTAGCTTATACCGTCCGTTATACATTAAACGCGCATGCGTAAACGTATTATGCGCATGCATAAAGATATTATGCACATGCGTGAATGCATTATGCGTTTACGTATGCGCAAAAAGTTTGTAGCTTTGAGGTCCGGATTATAGATCATTCCGGATTACGGACGTCTGGATTAAAGACTTTGTACTGTATGTTCTATGTACTCACACCATAAAATTCAATTCAACAGCAATATCGCAAATTAATTTTAAAATGAGCATATCTTCAGAAGGTTAGAGTTGATTAAGGGTGCCCCTTGGATTATCATACAGTTGTTGTTTCATTTAGCCAAATTGTTGTTTCATTTATGGTAACATAAGTAGTTGAATGCTACGGAAAACTTATTATGACATAATTGTGGTGAATTTGACTGCTGGGAAAAGGTTTGGGAAGTGTGTGTCGGATTTTGGATGAAGTACGTTGTTATTTTGGGGTTTACAGGGGAAAATGGCTGAATGTGGTAATATTAAAAAGGTAAGATAAGTTTCTGTATGATTTGGAATGAAAGGGAAAAAAGCATTAATTGTCTGGAGTGTTAATGAAGGTTTACTTAGTAGCCATTATTAAATGACCTGTTTGTAGAAGGGAAATACGTATGGTATGGTCGAACGTCGGACAATACCGGCACTATGGAAGATATTTTTTTCTCTAATTTTTGTGGCGACGCCAGTATACAGATTCTAGTCCAGATAATTTTAGGAAGTTTTTGGATGCTGTTAAGGAATTTTGTTTGACTGAAGATGTATAAATTCGTAATTAAGGAAAGTGGATATTTCCTTTGTGTAGTGCTAAGATGAATTTCCTTTTTATGTTATTTCATTGTTTAATTTAAAATGTAGTTTATTGAGATTATATATTTTTTGTTGGCTGCTCCTTTGACTTTTTAAATGAATATTAGATCGACGTGTACATGAACAAAATCAAGGAAGTGCACAATGCCTAGTTTGTGCAATTCTTGGATTTTTTTTAAGTGCAAATAGGTCGAAGTGTACAAGGATATGGAGTTTCTTCAATTCTTTGACTTGTTATTTTGAATTTGAGTAAATCCAAAATAACAAACCAAAGAATTGCACAAACTCAGTGTACACGTACCGCAAAAAATCGCCAAGAGGGCACCGTAATTATATTTTTATCCTTCAGAATTTCCGATATACAGTCTTGCACGCTGGAGATAAAAATGTTTTTTTTTTTTTTCGTTCAGTGTTGCCATTGCTCACTTTGAAATCATTTAGTGTTTTAATCAAACATGTGTTACAAAATCTGAAATCGATAATAAAACAAATTTCAAATTCTAATTAGGGTTTCCACATGCCCATATCTATGGAAAATTATGTTATTCAAATTTTGATGGCTCAAGGTACCGTTATTTTATCACACTTCGAGAAACATGCATACATTTATGCAGATTCTTCATTATTTATTTTCTTTAAATATAAGACAGAGTGATAATATATGGTGGCAACGATTTGAAAAGTGATACAGCCTGTTAAAGTTTTCAACGAAAAATGACAAAATGAAATTAATAGTCCTTCAGGGCAAATTGCTCCTTTGGACTAAAAACAAAAGTCGATGTTTTTCTTTCTGTATTTGAAGGACTACATTTAATACTTTTTTACAGATATAGCACCTTTTTCTTACATAAGTTATTATGGAATATATTTGATGGGTGGTCACCCTGCACAAAACAATCACTTTGTGTGTAATCATAAAGTAACCATATTGCCACTGCATTGTTATCTGCACATGACTCTTCATAAATAACTATTAAAATTAATTTTGTTTTGCAAATTATCACTTAATTTTTTATTTCTAACTAATTCATATGACATCTACAACAGAAAACTCTTTTTACAGCATGTTCTTTATCAAGCAGATTGAGGAGATAGTGATAAACTTGCAAACAGGGCTGTGGAGTCGGGAGGCAAACGACTCCGACTCCTTCATATATATGTAAACATATACACATGGGTACAGCTTTTTTTTTAATATAAAAGAAGTAATACATGCTACAGAAAAAAATTGATGCATAGCAAATTCTTTATATTAATTAGCATTTATTATGAAATGGAAAAACTGGCATTAGTAATTTCTAAGAAACAGTGAAACTGCGGCAAGATCCTCTTTGTTAGAGGACCATAGATCCGATTTGATAAACTTCAGATCTGAAATGAGTTTTTCCACACTGACTTGAGTAGGAAGAAGAGCTGTTACTGTTAGGTCTTCTTCTTTTAACTTTTCAGGATAGATTTTTATAAGCTCTAAAAGAGGTGTCTTTCAAGAGCAATCATATTTATCTATTTCTTCAAAGGCCGTGTAGAAATCTTGTTTGTATTTTTTCATTTTTATATCTAAAGGCTCTTGGTTCTTTATTTTCCTTCGCTTCACCTTAGCCTTTTCAATATTATCCAAAAATATTTCTTAAAATCTAGTTCATCACTAGAAAAGGATGATAGAGACTCAATTGCAATGTCTGCAGTTTGACTGTACTGATTCGAATTCTCCAATTGTTCTGAGAATAATTTCATCCTGATTCATCAGTGGAAGACAATGATAGAGACTCAGTTACAATATCTGTAGTTTAACTGTCCTGATTTGAATACTCCAGTTGTTCTCATAATAATTTCATTCTTAATGAAAGTTCATATATGGCTTTCTTTGCCTTTTTAATTTGTTTGTCATCCAACAAAATTCGGCATATATTGAAGCCAGCACGATCTTATTGTCTAGCAAGCTAATTTCTCTTTTCTTCATTGAAGAAATGATTCCGTCTGCAATAAACCCTCCATTTCAGAAAGAACAAACATTACATTCTTCCAGTCTTGTCTCTTGTTAATCCTTCAGATTGCAGCTTTTAGGTGGCTATATACAGTATAGAAAGAAGAGTTTCCAATTCTGCAAGATCATTCCACAGTCTTTCTGTTAGTGAAACATTAGGGTTATCTACATCTTTTAATATTCTCATCTCCTGTTAATTCTTCCGATTGTAGCTTTTTTATGGCTATATACAGTGTTGAAAGAAGGGTTTCCAGTTCTGAAAGATCATTCCACAGTCTTTCTGTTAGTGAAATATTAGAGTTATTTACATATTCTGAAAAAGTTATTAATCTGTTCAACCACTATATCATCAAATATGTACTTCCCCATTACGTTGCTTCTTTTCCTGCTCGCTTCCTAAGAATGGCATCAATTTTGGGAGTTCTCGCTGCTTACCTCAATTCACCAATGAGATTAGTAACTAAATGAATCAGTTTAATTAATAATGGCAAATATCACGCCCATCTTGCTTCCTTATATTTATTTACTAATATGTCAATAAAATAGAAAATAACTATTTATTAATGTATATAGTTATAAATAAAAATATTAACTAAGTTTGTCATTAATTTTTTTTCCAATCCACTTTAATTTCATTTCAAATTCAAACTGTTCAATAAAAACTGGAGTTGGAGGCAACGTATTTTTTAGCGACTCCCCCTGCTTGCCCTGCTTGCAAAACATTGCAATATAGTGAATGCTGTTCAGTAGATAGCAAAGGCTGTTAAATATGTATCACAAAGTTGTCTTCAGCGGTTGAAATTCCAGTGTTGAGTGCCCTCTGAAAATAATACTCATAAAAATGAATTGTTTGAATCTGTCAAAATCAGTGACAGTGCTCAATTGCAAGAATATTTAGAAATTAATGAAAACTTGAGTCTTGAAGACAGTCTTCATAAATGAATATAAAAATTAACTTTTTTCAAATTATTACTTTTATTACTTTTTATTTCTAACAATTCATATAATATCTTCATGCCTAATATTTTATGGTGAAGAGAAGTACTCAGATAGGTTTAAATTCCTTTAAACAAGTTAAATCTATGATATACAGTCAAAACTCTATAAACAGGCACTCCCCATCAACAGGTGTTCTTGAATCCTTAGGCCCATATCACACGGCCTTTGCTTCACACGAAGAACTGTTTCGGGCAGTTTTTCTGCCTGTTTTACTATGAAAAGAAAGACATGCAACTTTTTCCTTCCTTTCCAAAAAAATTGCAAGTTGTTCGTTTTCAACCACTCAGCTATTAGCTTCGAATGCTATCAGCTTGTTTGTAACAAGAAACCAGTTTTCCCTGTGTTAATCCCAAAGTGATCTATGGTGACTGGCTGTTGTGACAAAGCAGAAAAATTGTTCCAAACAGTTTTTCTTTCGAAACAAACCGACGTAGGATAGCAGGCTTGGACGTCCACCCATGTGTCCATCAATGGTACAGTACCCTATATAAATATTGTACAGTATTGTAGCTTTATATTTCCCCTTTCTTGGAACCCAAAACATTTTTTCCTTACTTGTCCTAAAAGTGATGCATATAATACAGAAGATATTAATTAATATACTTTTACGTTGCCATTAAAACTTAGGGCCAACAGCAGGATATTATTAATTAAGTTTTATGGCAGACAAAATCATGAGACAGAAAAATTTGCATGTGGATTTGCAGGTGTATGGTACATTAGAAGCCCTAACGCCTGCATAATTTGAGATTCTACTGCAGATTTAAATCATTACAAAAGTTTCCTCAGAATTCTTTAAACTGCTTTTGAAAATTTTCAATCTGATAAAACTGGCAAATGTTTCAAATATATACTTCGATTAAAATTACAACTGAGTACAGCTCGTATAAATAGTGAACTCATAGTATTAATAACATATGTTAAAAAATTAGATTTGTGTTCAATATGGTACAGAATCTCACAAAAGTGATGGGACACTTGTGCTTTACAAAAGGAAACTGTAATAAAATAAATTAAAAAAACATGTAAACATTTTTTGTGGGTGTGTTTCATACTTAAATTTAGTAAGAATTATTACATAACATACATTTTCTCAAAATAATAAAATATTAATTTAATAAAAATACAATTGTTTAGAACGGAGCAAAAAATGGCTCACATAGGTGATGGGACACCATTAGATACTACTACGTACTACAATAAAAATATTTTGGGGGATTTTTATTTTTACTCAAAAGCAATTGGCAATAATTTATAAAATCGTCTGCAGTATTTCTCTCCAGTTTTTTTTGGAATTTTTGTGTTTTTTAGCTCTGTGCAGCCATAAATGCTAAACGAAAGAAACTTTGCCTGAAGTTCGAAAATTAATTATTAATTTGCATATTGAACGTGGAAAATCTATAAGAAAAACTGCTGAAACAGTTAACTTGAGTCATTCAACAGTTTTCAAGATCATTAAACGATATAAAAAGAATCATATGATTCAGGATAAAAGAAGGCCCACCAGCGGCCGAGCGGTAAAGTAACTGAACACTGGTAGTTCGGTCCGAGGTTCGAATCCCGCGAACGGGCTGGCTGCATGGGCGTTTTCGTGGTTTTCCCCATGTGTAACGTGTATACAAGCCAGTTTCCCTTAGAAAGTCCTCCACGAAGGCATCCCTCCATTTAGGCAGATAGCCCTCGTGTGCTTTGCCATAATTAAATAATCCAAGGCAATCCAATCCAATCCTTAATTAAATATAATTGATTTGTAAATTCTACTAAAACTGACGGTAAGAATTGAAGTGCAAATAAATAATATCGTGTGCAGTCTTGATTAATATAAAATTAAAAGTATTTGCACAGAAAAATATTTGCATTCAGAAAAAGTTTTTTGAAATATTTGCAATTACTTTTTAAGAAGGATTTATTAATAACCATGATAATTACTTATTATATTACTGATGATTAGGATTCTGTTCTTGACAATTACATTTTAAATTAGAATTTTAAGGATATAATTAAAATACGCTACGCACAAAAATACATTTTAGGATAAAAAAAATGAGTTAATTTTTTATGTTTTAAAATTTCTTGAATTCATTTAATAAACATCGTATCCTCGTTGTTAATTGAATCCAGAATGTTGGGTGCCGTTTATATAATTATTCTTACTTGTCCACAGAATCTGCTGACTTATCCAGCCATTAAGTAGCTGCAGATCATTTCTACATAACCATTGAACTTCCATTAATTCAATCTCTAGAGGGTTGTATGTTTATATCATAATTTGACTTTTATAAAAATGATTATTCTAAATCTTATGTTTCTATAAAAATACGTTGTGCTTTAAAAATGTGGATGATAGTATCAGCCGCTCTTTGAGCCACTTCAAAAGCAACAGTTTGTTTAGAAATAAATTATGCAGTTAATGTCATAAAATTCAAATAAACATCAAACGAAAATTCTCAGTTTAAGACAATTCGATTTAAACGAAGTAATGTAGCAGACGATAAAACGCCGAAAGTAAAAATTTACTCTTATTTTTTATTTATTTATTTTGTTAAAAAAGATAGAGAGAAATAAAAAAAAAACAGTTAAAAATTTAAATAATATCATCGATAATTTAAAAAAATAGCTTTTCATTTAGTATTAATAAATATTTATTACGCATCATTGAGGGAAAAAAATGTCATATAATTAATTCTCCATAAAATTTTACTTGAAATTTAAGGTTAAAAATAACTGTGGCAATTCACTGTAACAAAAATCCATAGACCACATTTGGCGTTATTATCGCTCAAAAAAAAAAGATGCCAAATTTCAAAACGTGAAAATATGTAAATTCGTGTATATCTTAGAAAATTTTGAATAAAAAAGTCTAATTTTTTGCAGATATGCTTAAAAATACACCTACTTTAAGATGATGGTAAAAATTTTATAGGTTATAATTTTTTTCGAAAAATTTATAAAAATTATTTAAAAATAGAAATTTAAAAAATAAAACACAAAAAATGGGTAAATTTTATTTGGAATGAACCTAAATTTCGAAATGTGAGAGAAAAAATCAAAAGTTTAATAAAAAAAGGAGATATTAATAAATATTTACCAAATTCAATTAACATTGAGGAGCTAAAATTTTGAGAGCTAATATTTTAAAAACTACTCGTACGATTTTTACAAAACTTGGTATTCTGGCATAATTTGAGTCGTAGAATCGAAATATGGAAAAAAAGTGGTATGTTATTTCAGAAAAAGTCCGATTTTGTGTTAAAATACCTATGTTAGAATAGTGCTATATATAAATCTAATATATATCCTAAGTCGCGCTTTCGAGACATGAAAAACGCAATTTGAATTTTGTCAATCGGCCCAGTAGAACGGGAGATATAGCACTGTCCTTTTTTTTTTTTTTTTTTTTTTTTTTTTTGAGCAGTGTACATCTACACAAGAGCCAGTGCACTTCGAAGCGATTTTTTCGAAATTCGAATTCGAATTTTTTTTATTTCATGTTTTGTGACGAAATCGTGTCATTTTGAAACATAATGGGCTATAGGAAAGCGAGATTTTACTCTACACACTCCATTTTCACATCGTCACATCCCTCCCCTTAGGCAGATAGCCCTCGAGGCTTTGCCATGATCACACACACACACACACAGGATAAAAGAAGACCTGGCCGACCATCAAAGCTATCCAATGGAATAAAGCGAATTATCGTTCGAAATATTAAAAAAAAATCCAAGAATGAGTGCTCTTAAAGTTGCTGCTGATTTACAAGCATTATATGGAGTAATTGTTAATCCTGAGACTATTAGAAGAGTAATTTGATCTGCTGGATATCACGGTAGAGCAGCCAGGAAAAAATTCTTCGTAAGTGAAAAGAATAGAAAACTCAGACTGGCTTTTGCAAAATCCAACATAAATAAGAATTCTGATTACTGGAATGAAGTTATATTTGCTGATAAGAGTAAAATTAATATATTTGGCTCTGACAGCAGAATCTTGGTGTGGAAAAAACCCAGGGAAGAATTTTGTAAACAGAACTTGGTGCCAACAGTATAACATGGTGAAGGAGGAGTTATGGTATGAGGGTGTATGTCGTCCGCTGGAGTTGGTAATCTTGTTTTTATTGACAGTATAATGGATCAGTACAAGTATATTGACATTTGAAATCAAAATTTGAAATCTTCAGCACGAATATTGAACCTTCATAACGATTTTTAATTCTACCAGGACAATGACCCCAAGCACATTGCTTTGAACGTTAGACTCTGGCTGCTGTATAACTATCCTGAAATAATAAAAACACCACCACAATCTCCAGACTTAAATCCCATAGAGAATATTTGGCAAGAATTGGAATCAAGAATTCGCAAACACACCATTTAAAAAAATCAGCGTTATATTTACAAAATTTTCACAGGACTAGTTTCGATGGTTTTACCGAACCACCATCCTCAGCTGCCGGCATCGAAACTAGTCCTGTGAAAATTTTGTAAATATAACGCTGATTTTTGTTGTTTGACTTCTGAATTAGTATTTATTTGCGGTGTTATTGTGTCTTAAACAAACCATTTCTTCAAAACAACAATTAAAATCGGTGCTTCAAGAAGAATGGGGTAAAATTACTCCAGAAATCACAAAAAAAAAATTAGTCAAATCCATTCCAAGAAGATTAAATTATGTATTAAAAGTAAAAAGAAATCCAACAAAATATTAAAACCTTTTAAAAAGTAAAATTTTGGATAAATATTTGATGGAAAAGTAAGTGTCCCATCACTTATGTGAGCCACTTTTTGCTCCGTTCTAAACAATTATATTTTTATTAAATTAATATTTTGAGAAAATGTATGTTATGTAATAATTGTTACTAAATTTAAGTATGAAACACACGAAAAATTTTTACATGTTTTCTTAATCTATTTTACTACAGTTTCCTTTTGTAAAGCACATATGTCCCATCACTTTTGTGAGGCACTGTATCTAGCACAAAGCTCTGTGAAGAACTGCAAGACAGAAACTACGATTTTTCTGTTTATCAATATTCGCACTATCGTTCCTGAAATATATTTAAAATAAATACATAAATCACATTTTATATTCTAAATCATAAATTAAATTTCTCGTGTAAGAAAAATTTGAAAGGATCATAGATCGGATATTTGTTATGAAAGCTCGCAAGTCACAAATATCAGCACATCCAAGAAGAAACCTGAAATCACGTAGTAAATTATACTTACTTCATCAAATACAGTACGTGGAATTAACAACCATAAGGGATATCAAACAATAAAAATTAGAATATACCTTTTTAATAAGCAGAGATATGTACTCGGATTATATATAAAAATTAAATGATCATAGATGTTAGTGAAAATTTCAATGTCATATCACAGACGATAAATGTTAGAATTACTACTTTCACGGTATCATAAACAGCCGGCAGTACTTTCTTTTCCCCCAACCGTTGCCAAGAGAATATTTCTGAAAAGTTTGAGTGAGGCATCAAGCAAACCGACGCGACGTTAAATACAGACTTATTCCGTGCTTTTCCCCATGATAACAGTTCAGCTGCGCATGCGCAAAAATATAGGGTTACTTTAAATGTGTCATATTTGGCGCTTTATCGCAAAGAAAATAATTTCAATTATTTAGGAAAACGAGTAAGCATTGCCGAGAAAATGAATGATTCGTACTAAGTTTATATGTAGATTATATAATTTTCTTTTAATTAATGTTATTTATCCTCATCGTTAGAGCCTTTAATCCAAAAAATTGTTTGAAAATTTCAGGCTGTTTATGTCAGAGGACATTAAATATCGTTTCGAAAAGAAAAATAGTGTAGAAAATTAACAAACTTTTGAAGATGCTTATGATTAGTTTATGGTTTTTTCCTCATATAGTGATAAACTCGTATGAAAATAAAGTAAATAAAAAAAAAAAAAAAAAAAAGAATCGTTTGCCTGAAAGAAAAAATTACTCATGTATTGAGTAGTAAACTTGGAAACCTTTCTTCAATCAAAATTTTATGTCAGTATGTATGTTACAGTAAACCAAACAGAAAATATAAACTACATTCAGGAAGTAAATATGCATGATTTGTATGTATAGATAATAAATCAAAATATATTATATACATTTTGTATACATACATTTCTGAACACTATACGTTTCTGAATGCAGTCAGAAACATGTTTATAGAAATCAGAGCTTACCTCTGATTTCTATAAACACTAACATGCAGAACTCAAATACAATATTAACTTTCCTCAATAAGTTGAACTTTACATTATTAGAACTTTTTAAACACTCTGTTTAATTTCAGTTCATGAAAAACTATATTTTTCTGCACAATTAAGCTTATTTTGATTGTAGATAATTTTGTAGTTTACTTTTTTTTTTTCTGCAGATAAATTAATATACGTAGCCACACATATTTCCATAAGATTTTATTCCTTATATATATATATATTGCATTACATCTGAAAGTACCAAGAATGAGCCCTGTAAAGCAGAGTACTTTTTTAAAAATTTATAGTTTAAATTAAGGATTCCCAGCCTTTTTCTTCATTAAGCCTTTTATATTTTTCTCTATAATATATAGCATACAACATAATAACAATACAAATAATTGTGCATACATAGCTTAAAGATTATAGAACTAGACTAAAAATATGCATAAAAGATTTGGAGAAAAAAACTGTTTTTTTTTTTTTTTTTTTTTTTTAGGTTTATGCTTTATTATTATTTGAATTCTTATTATTTTGAATTTTAGAGATATAAACAAGATGCAAAATAAACTTGCAAAAGATGCAAAATCACAGATTCTAATTGCCCCAAAATTCAATTTTAATAAATGTAATGGCTGCACTTGATGTATTGAAATATTTTTTTTTTTTTTTTTTTTTTTTTTTTAATATTTGGCATAAAACTGCTTAATTCTTAAATCAGCTCATTTAGACATATTCAGCTAATTTCTTGTTTAGTGTAGAAAATTATTGACTTGACTAAAGCTTCTCTCCAGTAGGTAACAGGAAAAAAAATTCTATAATATTGGTTTGGTAACATCTTTAATTTTGGGATATTTCTCTCGGATGATTTATAAATTACCAAACTTAGTGCACTCATATGTTTTGAATATGACTTGATTTATTTGTATATAAGGTTTTATATCATTTAAAAATTAATTATATTTTTTTATTAATACTTTTTTTTTACAGTCAGTGGGATTTTGATTGTGCTGATCAATTGTCATTGCATATTTGGATATTGAATCATTGACCATCATAGAGCCCCTTTAAAAATTCATCAACTCAAATGAGAAACCCTAGTCTAACTAATAAATATTATTTTAAAACATTTTTAATATTAGAATTCATTTTAAATTGCTAAAGGTTTTGCACAATATCTCTTCATAAACCATTTTTATAATACCCAGAGGCGTAGCTAGGTTTTTCAGCACCAAGGGACAGCTAAAGATCTTGCACCCCTTTCTGTGTGCCAAGAATGAAAAACATTTCATTCTAAAATTTCGTAACATCAGTTTGGCGCCCCTGGATGCTACACCCAGGGACAGATGCACCTCCTTGCCCCACCCTAGCTACACCACTGTAATAATCTTTTGGTAACTATTTTAAGTAAGATGAGATTAGATTGGAATATGATAAAGCGCTTTATATTTCTATTGAGAATAAAGGCATTTGTGGAAGACTTTTTAGGCAGAATGTAAAAAGGACAAAGTTGAGCCAGCCCATTTTTTTGCCAAAATATAATTAATGCTAAACCAATATTTCAAAACTTTAGCCCTTCCACCATTTAAATTTATATCAGGAAATATTGCTAACAATAAAACTTAAAATAATTGCTCAAATTATTACACTTATCTCAGTATAATCTGAAGAATGTATAATAAATTAAAAAATTTACAGGTTTGGATGTTGTATCCATCAAAGAATGAAACCAGTCTATAATGCTCATATGACAATACTAACTAATGCTTATATATTTTTAATTATATCCAAAAAGTACATTTTTCTATGGGATATCTATGAATGTTCTGAGGCAATATCAATGATGCATGGCACACTTAGATAAGGACTGAATTCAGTTTGGGCAATTCCTAGCATTAAAATTTGTGCCTTCTGGATTGATTTTCATTCCTGAATTATGTGTGATTGATTCTTAATCCTATAATTACTGAATGACCTCTGGCATTAAATTCAGAAGCCTGTGGTTTTTCTGTCGTTGAATTTTCTTTGAATCTTCAGTTCTAGTATGGGCAGAGACCTGTTGCAGTTACATGATTTCTTCAGTTAACATATGACATCAGATATTATTTTACCTCATAGGCTGCTTTAGAAATTATTATTATATATTTCCTCTTTTTTCCCAAAGCAGAATGTAAAATGGCATATTGAAGGAGAAGTTTTCATGATGTCTGCACGTACATAGTATGTATCTTACAGAACTCAAAACTGATTAGCCACAGGACATTAAAATTTTGTACAGTCAAAAGTCGTTAATTCGGACCTCAAAGCTACAAACTTTCTGCCCAAGCGTCGCGTTCATGCATGCGCGTAAGACTTTTACGGCTGCAAATATGCGTGTGCGCATGCACGCAATACGTTTACGCTTGCCCATTGAATGTATAACGGATGGTATAAGCTAAGCTAAAATTATCTAATTCAGTTAATGTTGCAGATTGCATTGTTCCTGAATCTTCGAATTGGATCCGCCTTATTATTTTTTGCAGACTGTTAGAGCAATTTTATAAAAGTAAGCTTGAACTTTCGATTACGTCAAATAGAATTTCCGATATATATTTACTAATATATAAAGGATCTACAAAGCAAAAGTATGTTTCGAAGTTCATTAAACAAAAAGTGGAATTGCTACAAAAAATGGATATAGGCATATCCTTTGTTTATCTAAACTTTAACATTTGTTTATCTTTAACGCCGCGGCATGCAATGAATTGGAAGTTGATCTGACAGCACTATCTTTATCTTCAGGGCAGATGTTTTTATTTTATTTGGCTTATAATTCCTTACTAAATGCAGTATTTCATCTCGATGTACTCCGTCTTTGATATGATATAAATCAAATTCCTCGTCATTATAATTCGCTTCCGATAAAGAAGAAAGTGATACAGAGGTTATTGAAAACGAAAAAATTTCGATTGACAAATTAGTCGGTATTCTCGACACAGCAATTATGGGACTTTAACAGCGGAACTTTGCAACTGAAGAAGAAATTATGTCTGTTTATAGAATTAAAGAGAAAGTATTATCACATAAAACGAAGCAACTTAAACAACTTACATTGAAAGAAATGTTTAATAAAGTAAACAAATAAATATTAAGCTTTTTTTTTTTTTGTAAATTTTGATACCCTTTAGATCATAATTGTTCTTTATTTCATAAATTATGGTTTAATATTTTTAATTTTATAATTTCTGCATGCCATCTTACCAGATTTAAACTGATGATCTATAATCCAGAATTGCCGAAGTCCCAACGAGTCCGGATTAACGACATTTGACTGTATATAAGACTGCTATACATACAGTTGTGTTCCTTGCTTCTATTGCAATGAGCAAAACTGAATATGTGTGTATATATGTATATACACATGCCTGTTTACCTGGCTTGAAAGTACTTCCCCAGCCTTTATTTTTTGCAATCATTGGTCGTAGTCATGTACTTCTAACCACAGAAGTGTTTTAAATAAAATTTATTATGTCTTAGCAGTATTAAATTTAAAAAAATTAATCTTTGTCAACTAAGGAAATCTTAATAATGTCTATGTAGTTAGTCTAACAATATTTAATGTCAGTTTACTGTTGTAAATATCCAATAATATTTAATATCAGTTTATTGTTGTAAATATCTAACAATATTTAGCATCAGTTTATTGTTGCAGCAAAAAAAGTACATAATTTAATACGCCATAGAAAGAAGTCATGTGGTATCCAAATCAGATTTTTTAAAATTTGGTGACTTAAATGGTATACCATCGCATTAGTAAATATGAATCTAGTAAGTGCTTACTTAGACATTACATGCACTAATGAGATTTCCATAACAATGAATTTACTAATTTTGGTGTAAATGTACAGAAGATACACACATATTATGTACATATAATAAATAAGAATGAGGAAATACCCTCTAGTCTGGATAGCATATGGTTTTCACAAAAACTGAAGTCATACTTCACGCTCTTGTTTTAAATATTTACGTTCTGGAAAATTTTAGGCAAATAAAATGTAAAAAATTTATTACATTTTTTATACTCTAAGACAAGATCTCTGAACTTGGTGATCCTACTTACTCAAGAAAATGCTTTTGCAACCCTGAATATATATAAATTAGGAATATGAATTAAAATATCTGGTGGTGATAAATCATACAAAAAAAAAAAAGGCTTCCATAATATAAGTAAATCTAATTTTACCATGTATTAAATACAAATATTCATATTAATGGGTTACAGCTGATTGAAAAGTAATTAAGGAGAAATAGAAAGCAATAATATTAAATTGTTTTGCAAAAATTCCTTCTGTTACGGAAAGCATAAAGTCCACAAAGAAAGGTGATCAGATTGTACATTTCGATAATATATATATTTACATTTCAAACGTTAATAAAATGGTTCAAAAATAATCTTAAAAATATGTCAATACCCTCTGTATTTTTATTTAACATCAAATTCAAGACAATGTTTATAAGATAGTCAATAAATTATATCTGTAAAAAATAAATAAAATAGAAGTTATTTGTGTGTAATACAGCCTTATTTTACATGATTTATTTGGTTTCTAAATTCTATAATTCATAGAACGTTTGCAGTGAAGTAAATGTCTTTCAAATATTAGTGATGAGATTTTAAATGCTTTATGTGCATTCCTCTTATTTCATGATACATATTCAAGCAATACTCTGACTCAGCTCACACATACTGTAATATTTCTTAGCTGATGGTAACTACAGCAGTTATAACTGACAGTAGGGAATATAAACATTATCTTTTACATAATTCACAAAAGAAAAAAAAAAAAAAATCATTGGGCATTATGCTGGGAGAACTCTGTGGCGATCTTTAAATAGTGCTAAGTAATGTTGACCAATCCAACAATGTAATAAACCATCATTCAGGTAGATGGTTATCTCACTGTGTCAATAACATGCTGCCCAGATGCGATAGTGGTTAATGATGCTGATTGTCGTACCAAAGGGCCCAATTTCAAATCCCTGAAAAGGCATGAATGTTTGTATTCATCTTGAGTGCCCCTACATAGCAAGGATGCACTCAAAGTACATGGTGAACTGGTCTTGAGAGGCTGGCTCGTACTGCAACCTGGGATGATTTCCTTCAGAACTTAATTCGGGATGGAAACTTGACAGTTGGCAAGGCTCAGCAATACTTAATATGATTACTTGAATGCGAGCCTTGCTTCAACCTGTACTTGTGTCAATAAGGTGCTGACCAAACAGGCTAGTAGTTAGTGATGCTGACTGCCGTTACCAAAGGGCCCAGGTTCGAATCCTGGAGAAGGCATGGATGATTGTAAGCATAGTGTCTGTGTGGTAAGGGATCACTAAACACACAAAGCAAGCTAAAATCATCTCAAGAAGTTGGTGGTAGGGGATGAGGGGCAGGAGACCATCGGAATTCCATTTAGAGTGGAGTTTAGCAATCAGCAAGGCCCCATAATACCTACTTGAATGCAAAGGTGCCAGTCTTGCTTCAACCTGTATGAATAAGGTACAGCCTTATCTTACTTGAAAATGAATTATTTTTTTGAGGAAATAGCAATAATTGTGATAAATAGTAAAGTAAACTTTTTCACCTCAAACTACTGCAAGAAGCCATCAAAATAAATTACTAGTCCAAGCAGTTGATTCAATAAGCTACAGAATAGTCTTAAGTGATAAAAATACTGTACATATTTTTTATTAATACTACATATTAAGCTTTTGTGATAAGTTATGTATGGTATTAAATGAAGAAATCAAGACTAGAATCTCATGCACATTTCATATATTCAGTTTTTCAATATTTCTAGGGTACTGATAAAATTAAATTTATAATATTTGTCTAAGTTTCTGAAAGTACTGTGAACACAGAGAAAATTTTACAGTATATTAAATGAGGTGCATATATGAATTAAGCAGTTCAAATATTCACTTTTGGAATAATTTATTAATGAAATATTACAGATGATGTAATATATACAATAATATAATTAGATACTAATTATCATGACAAATGAAAACTGGCAACGCATTCTGAAGAATAGTCTTGTATATATGCTGAAGAGAGCAGTCACTTGGTGAGGTATTGAGATCAGAGGCACATTTTATTAATCTCTTGAAAGTCATATTTAAACTTCAGTTGTTCCAGCTGAGGTCAAGGATATATGAACTGTTTTACAAAACGAGTACTTCTTAAATGCTTTTCTAGATCCGATTCTGTTTTTACATAAAACTTGCATATAGTTGTTCAGACCTAAAATATAAAGGGTGAAAAAGGAAGTATGTAAATAACTGATAGGAGCAGATAAGTAATAATTAAAGATACCTATAGATGTAATGCATAAAATTTCTAAAAATATTAATAAGGTATTTCATATTTAATCTCCCTATACACTATTTTCATAACGTGCCCATTAAAGTAATAAAAAAAAGCAACAAAGATAAAAAATATATTTTAATATATATAGTGCATGGACTTTAAATCTAATAGTAAATTATTTGTACACTTAATTCTTTTAGAGGGCCAATGAATTCAAAATCAGATATATATTTTTAATGGATAAATTTATCCCAAAATGTACAATTTCGCAATTTTAATACTTCTAATATAAAAAATTAAAGACAATTTTTCATATATAAAAATAAAATAGTTTGATTATAAATAAAGTAACTACTGTTCTAAATGCAACTTAAATCCAAAAATTTGCAGATGTAATCCTCATTCATAAATTTTATCAAACACATCCTTAAATTAAAATATTAAACATCTGAAATTTATCTAAATTAACCAATTTAGGTTCATAATCACTGAACATACATCAAAAGACCCAAGCATACATACTCAATAAGCATACATCAACATATATATTGACACAATAAAGTGTGTATTTAAAAATTAAATGAGCTTACATAAAACAAAATTCATCTACCTAGATTTACAACTATCAGAAAACAGCTACAATTGTTGACGAAAAACAGTGTACAGATTTATTCTTTATCAACCTTAGGTCGAAAACAATTGCGAACATCAATAAAAAGAAATTGAAAGCAAATGCATAAATTTACCATAAACAGAAGAAATTAAGTAAACGTACTGCCTTTTTCAATAAAATGTGTTGAGATAATCTTCAATTACCCCTGGAAGATTTCACAGATAGCCTTTTCCAAAATCGAACCTCCGTATTTTCTGGCGGGAAAATGAAACTCCTTTGGCGTAATCTATGGCGAAATTTCAGACAGGGGGAAGGCAAGGATCAAGTCTGTTATTAATGTGACCGAGCAAACCGCATGTATTCGTTACTGAATAACGGGTACATCGGTTGACAAATTCATATCGTTACTCGTATATGTCGTACGATGCAGTTTATTCGAATACGAATGATACGGTTGCTAGCAATACGCGCATATTTTTTTATTGACAACTTCGAATTTTTATCGGGTTTACAATATGTTGTTTTAGTTGAATTTATTTAGTTGTTGATAATTAAGAACATGAGTAATTTCGACAGCGTAAAGCGTTATTTTGTATTTGCTTTGGTATACTTATAAAGCAGAAAAGTTGGGTAGGGTTTGGAAGTACGCTACAGAGCATATTAATGTTTGTAAATTGAAAATTTGGATGATTATTGGTTTTTTCTTGAACGTGCCATAGGGAGATTTTATTGATTTGAAATATTTATATACTGCACTTAGGTATTGTTTATATAAGAATATGTATGTTAATATACGGTCTTTACTTCCTCGTACGAAGTAAAAAGGAAGGAAGTATTGTAATAGCGAAAAGTATTGGGTAACATATTTCAACGAAACTATCCATTTTTGGCCATTGCCGAATCCATGTGGATTATTTTTCGGGTGACGTCTGTACGTAAGGACACACAAAAAAAAAGATTCTTTTTTTTTTTTTTTTTTCATAAAACGGATAGTTAAATGGACTTAAAAGGCATTTTTTCGTGACGTGTACGTACGTATGTATGCAACATGGATAACTCAAAAAACGATTATTTGTAGAATGTGGAAATTTCGTATAGGGGACCGTTATAGCATCTAGATCTCCCTTTTTTAATGCAATCGGCAACACTACCAAACGTTAAATAAATTATAATTAAATGTAAAGTACACATACACACACACATACAGTGTCTCAAAAAAGTGATGGGACACTTGTGCTTTACAAAAGGAAACTGCAATAAAATTAATTTAAAAAACATGTAAAATTTTTTGTGGGTGTGTTTCATACTTAAATTTAGTAACAATTATTACATAATATACATTTTGTCAAAATATTAAAATATTAATTTAATAAAAATACAATCGTTTAGAACGGAGCAGAAAATGGCTCACTTAAGTGATGGGACACTTACTTTTCCAGCAAATATTTATCCAAAAATTTTACTTTTTAAAAGGTTTTAATATTTTGTTGGATTTCCTTTTACTTTTAAAACATGATTTAATCTTCTTCGGATGGATTCGACTAAGTTTTTTGGGATTTCTGGAGTGATTTTACCCCATTCTTCTTGAAGCACCGATTTTAATTGTTGTTTTGAAGAAATGGTGTGTTTGCGAATTCTTGATTCCAATTCTTGCCAAATATTCTCTATGGAATTTAATTGTGGAGATTGTGGGGGTGTTTTTATTATTTCAGGACAGTTATACAGCAGCCAGAGTCTAACGTTCAAAGCACTGTGCTTGGGGTCATTGTCCTGGTAGAATTAAAAATCGTTATGAAGGTTCAATATTCGTGCTGAAGATTTCAAATTTTGATTTCAAATGTCAATATACTTGTACTGATCCATTATACTGTCAATAAAAACAAGATTACCAACTCCAGCGGACGACATACACCCTCATACCATAACTCCTCCTTCACCATGTTTTACTGTTGGCACCAAGTTCTGTTTACGAAATTCTTCCCTGGGTTTTCTCCACACCAAGATTCTACCGTCAGAACCAATTATATTAAATTTACTCTCATCAGCAAATATAACTTCATTCCAGTAATCAGAATTCTTATTTATGTTGGATTTTGCGAAAGCCAGTCTGAGTTTTCTATTCTTTTCACTTACGAAGAATTTTTTCCTGGCTGCTCTACCGTGATATCCAGTAGATCGAATTACTCTTCTAATAGTCTCAGAATTAGCAATTACTCCATATAATGCTTGTAAATCAGCAGCAACTTTAGGAACAGTCATTCTTGGATTTTTTTAAAATATTTCAAACGATAATTCGCTTTATTCCATTGCATAGCTTTGATGGTCGGCCATGTCTTCTTTTATCCTGAATCATATGATTCTTCTTATATCGTTTAATGATATTGAAAACTGTTGAATGACTGAAGTTAACTGTTTCAGTAGTTTCTGTAATAGATTTTCCACGTTCAATATGCAAATTAATAACTAATTTTTGAATTCCAGGCAAAGTTTCTTTTCCTTTAGCATTCATGGCTGCACAGAGCTAAAAAACACAAAAATTCCAAAACAAACTGGAGAGAAATACTGCAGACGATTTTATAAATTATTGGCAATTGCTTTTGAGTAAAAACAAATACCCCAAAAGATATTTTTACTGCTTACTTCAGACGATTTTTGTTGCATAGTACGTAGTGTCCCATCACTTAAGTGAGCCATTTTCTGCTCCGTTCTAAACAATTGTATTTTTATTAACTTAATATTTTAATATTTTGAGAAAATGTATGTTATGTAATAATTGTTACTAAATTTAAGTATGAAATACACCCACAAAAAATTTTACATGTTTTTTAAATTAATTTTATTGCAGTTTCCTTTTGTAAAGCACAAGTGTCCCATCACTTTTTTGAGACACTGTATATATATGTCAAATTTTCTAAGTACAGTGGAATGGTTGGAACTCTCTACAACTTTTAATGCATACACACAGATCGTATTTTATTCTCGAGTGTCAAGATGTAGAAAGATCTTTCTACTTTACTTCTGATAAGGATCAAGTGGGAGGAGAAAGAGTAGGGTGAAAGGAAGTGTGGGAGGTGGAAAAAAGAAATTCAGGTCCGCACTAGCGGCGGCGAAAAAAAAGGGGGATGGCAAGTACAGTGTCGTTGTAAGATGTAGCCGTGGGTGGTAAACCGCAGAGTCAGTTTAGCGTTTCAGTTAAGGTTGTAATTCTTATGTGGTAGGATGTCACAAGGGTAACAATGTTTTTCACTGGGATGCGGGGAGTGTCTGAGAGTGCTAATAAGGCTATTACTGTGGGTTTGTACTGAATAAAAGAATTTGACCTCTGATCGTTTAATATACTCTTGAATAAGTTCGAGTTGAAGGTCTCTGTGAATGTAGATGTTTGGAATTTACCAAGGAGCATTGATAATTTCTCGAAGAATTTTATTTTGTAGAATTTGTAATTGTTTAATATTGGTTTTAGCTGCATGTCCTCAGATCGGAGCTACATAAGAATTAATTTGTTTGTAGTAGATAAGTTGCTCCGTCATAGCTGTGGTTAAGAAATACGGATGAAGACAATAAAACATGAACTTGAATAATTTCCAGTCTTTATTTTTACACATAGCCAATTAACCCTTTAACTGCTTAAGAGGTGTTTAAACGTTTTTGGAATTTCTTTAAAAATGCTTAAGACGTCTTTACACGAATTTCAAATCGCACGAAAAATGCTTAAGACGTGTATACACGAATTTCAAATCGCACGAAAAATGCTTAAGACGTGTATACACGAAGCCCGAATTTCGCGAAGATTGCTTAAGACGTGTTTAGACGACGCGATCTGGTCTTCCTTACCCTACCTTTCTGCAGGCGGCTGTCAGTTGACACAAAGGTCTTAATAGGGTGTGAAGTCTCTTTGAAAAGAGCACTTTAGAAAAAAGTCCTTAGAGTGAAGTATCTTTGTCAGACAGCAGGTATGTATTATCTGTGTGGCGACTAGTAGTTTGCGAAAGAAGATAAATCCTTTTACAACTGTTTGCCTTGTGGTACTTTATACAAATGAAAGTCAAACAGGATCCGACGATGTTATAATACATTGCCGAATTTTAGTAGAAACAAGAAAAATAAGAATTGTAACGGAGGACGCTTTTATGCCGATATATAATCAAATATTTTATTTTTGTATTGAAAAAATGATTACAATTTCTGATTCGTCAGGAAAAAATATAAAATGTTGCAACCAGCTTTCTTGTTTGCCTTCGTATTTCAAATGCACGTTATTGTAATGGTATATTCTTCTTTTTACATTCTTAAATGTTAAAACTGTGCTTTCAGCATGCCTGAGTTTTGTACTGGTATGTGTGGCTCTATGCTCCGTAGAAATGGCGAACTGACATATAAAAATTATATGAATGTTGAAAGGAAGATATTCTACTCTAAACTTCAACTAAAAGGAATAAATGAATACGCCGAAGGAATTTCTAGAAATATTTGTTTTAAAAATTTTATTATTAAGATTTTAAATCCAAAATGTTTTGAAATCTAAAGAAAAAAATATGTAATTTTTGAAACATTTTTGGAAAGAAATCTATCGATATAAAATCTCTTAAAATTAATGGAGTGTAAATTAATTAAAACAGTTAGTGTACGGAAGGGTTAGATATACTCCGCACAAAAAATTACAGTCAGAAGATCAATTTTTTAAAGATATAAATTAATTACATTAAAAGAATTTAAAATAAATTAACATCTGTCCAAATGTCAATGCTAACAGCAATAGCACGAATGAAAGTTATTCTTTAAATTCCGAACTTAATTCATCCGTCGGTACGCAATGATTGTGTCTTTGCGATTACTTTTCTTATAGATACTACAAAAGGCCGCCAACGAAGTAGCGGTAAAATCGTTGAATACTAAATAGTTTGTAGCGGGTTCAAATCCTGACGAATGGATTGCCTGCATAGCAGTTTTAGCGAATTTTTCCTGCCCATGTTTAATGTGAATATGAGCCAATTTTAGTTAGCTTTTCATGATGACGTGCCTTGATTACGTGTCCTCGCTCGGGTTGTGTTTGGTTTGGCTTGTTAGATTATTAAGCACGTGAAGGCGATCTGTCTAAGGGGACGTATGCTTTCGTGACAGATTTTCTAAGGGAAACAATCTCGCACTACAAAAAGTTAAAACCATAAAAACGCCCATGCAATCAGCTTGTTCACGGGGGTTTGAATGCAGGTCAAACTACCAGTATGTTAAGAGAAGCGATTTCAAGAATGTTTAATTATTTTATTTAGTTTGTCATAAGCTAAATAAAATAATTAAACATTCTTGAAATCTTTTCACATTACTGAAATGGCAATAACTTCGAATTATACTATGCTACCACTTTTCCTCTAATATGAAATTTTGAACTTTTCCGTTATCAGACAGGCCACCAGCGACTGAGCGGAGTCTAACGGAACAACTGGTGGTTCTGTCCGGGCTTCGAATCCCAGCAAACGGGCTGGTTGCCAGGATGATATTCTTAGTTTTCCATATGTGTTACATGTATGCAAGCCAATTTCCGTTAGGCAGTCCTCGAACGAAGGCATCCTTCACCTTAGGCAAATAACCATCGAGTACTTTGCCATAATCAAATAAATCTTTATCCATAAAATGCTTCAAATATTTTTATGTTGATAAGTTCATGCGTTAAAGTTGGCCCCCGTTGAATGAAATATGTTGTTTATTTTTTCTTTGTTTTTTTATAACAACAATGTTCTTGTTTTCAGAATCTGAATTATCAATAAAATTCTTTTAATAATATGCGATTCTTTTTTTTTTTTTGTTTGTTTTTGTTTTTTTTTTTGTTTTGTTTTGTTTGTTTAATGAAAATTTAATTTAAGCGACAAATCTCTTACATTTAGAAAAATTTTCAATTTTCGATTTTCGAAACGAGTTGCTGTCAAAAGCGCATCTTCTCGTTGCTGCATATATTTTTTCAAAGCAAACTGCTTGGCGCGTGTGCTTTTATATTTGAAAAGATTCAGACACTTTTCAACAGGGAAATAAAGTTATTAATTTTACTGAATTTTGTGGATTCTTTGTGTCTTGACGTAAAAGTCAAACCATCAGATATGTGATAACCTTAAAGTAAGGGTATATATAATCAGGATTTTGCGGCCAGACATTCCCAGCGAAATACATTACAAAAAATTATCTATGTAGAATTAATGTATATTCCGTTTATTATTTTAATTTATCAGTGTTATTACACATCAGTTTATCAGTGTAAGTTATATCGAGTTTTAGTTGTGTTCGATATAAGAATTTTATTTGCTTTATATAAATCCGATTCGTTTAATAATATTATATTTATTAAATACTATTTATTAGGTTTCCAAATGTGTCAAGCCCAATCAATGGCCTCCTGGCTAAGATATCTGATTATCGCTATTTCGACTCATATTCGAACCCAAACAAACGAACTGGTTGAATTTTGTGATTTTCCCTATGTGTAACATGAACATGAGTACGTTTTACTTAGAAAGTCGTCCATGGAGACATTCATTGCCTTCGGCTGATAGATCTCGTTTCCTTTGCCATACTCAAAAAATCTAAAAATTTTTCAAAAAGACTAACAGATGCATATAACAAAATAAAATTAAGTAAATGCATATAAGAAAATAAAATTAAGTAAATGCATATAAAAAAACTGAAGTATATGTATATAACGAAAAAAAAATGAGGTAAAAACAAATTTTCAATAATTTTTCAATACAGTAGTTTTTAAATTGCTTGTTTTCAAATTTTATTTCATTTTTATTTCTGTCTGACTGATTGCTTCGAGAACAATAAGTCTTCCAACTCAAGCTTCAAGCTATTCAAATACGAACGCTTCTCAGCAAAGCCATTTGGACCGCATCTGCTTTGTTAAAGAAAACCTTTTGGGGGTAAAATCATCCACGTCATCGGGTTTTTCAAACAAAGAAGTCAGTGGTCCTGTTACTACCTGCTGACCTAGAGAAATTTCTCAGAAACTTTTGTTCGAAAAAAAACGAGATTTATATTTTTAAGAATTTCCATTCTGACAGCAAGATTTTGTTATTTTTCATATATAGATGAAAAGAAACTAATTTGTTTTTAATAAAGAAGAAAAAAATTAATAAGCTTTTTTAAATTTTTTACACAGCACCGAGTAAGGAGACGAAATTTAATTTTCTTTATTATATTTTTCTCAGACAATACTTTAGTGTTTTTCAAATTACGAGAATAGCGCATTAGTGCATGCATTTTCAAATCAGATTTATTTAATTAATATATATGGATATGCCGAACAAGCACACTTTCGCACACATACACTGTATATTAGTACATACATACGGAACAACTGGTGGTTCTGTCCGGGCTTCGAATCCCAGCAAACGGGCTGGTTGCCAGGATGATATTCTTAGTTTTCCATATGTGTTACATGTATGCAAGCCAATTTCCGTTAGGCAGTCCTCGAACGAAGGCATCCTTCACCTTAGGCAAATAACCATCGAGTACTTTGCCATAATCAAATAAATCTTTATCCATAAAATGCTTCAAATATTTTTATGTTGATAAGTTCATGCGTTAAAGTTGGCCCCCGTTGAATGAAATATGTTGTTTATTTTTTCTTTGTTTTTTTATAACAACAATGTTCTTGTTTTCAGAATCTGAATTATCAATAAAATTCTTTTAATAATATGCGATTCTTTTTTTTTTTTTTTTTTGTTTTTTTTTTTTTGTTTTTTTTTTTTTTTTTTGTTTTGTTTTGTTTGTTTAATGAAAATTTAATTTAAGTGACAAATCTCTTACATTTAGAAAAATTTTCAATTTTCGATTTTCGAAACGAGTTGCTGTCAAAAGCGCATCTTCTCGTTGCTGCATATATTTTTTCAAAGCAAACTGCTTGGCGCGTGTGCTTTTATATTTGAAAAGATTCAGACACTTTTCAACAGGGAAATAAAGTTATTAATTTTACTGAATTTTGTGGATTCTTTGTGTCTTGACGTAAAAGTCAAACCATCAGATATGTGATAACCTTAAAGTAAGGGTATATATAATCAGGATTTTGCGGCCAGACATTCCCAGCGAAATACATTACAAAAAATTATCTATGTAGAATTAATGTATATTCCGTTTATTATTTTAATTTATCAGTGTTATTACACATCAGTTTATCAGTGTAAGTTATATCGAGTTTTAGTTGTGTTCGATATAAGAATTTTATTTGCTTTATATAAATCCGATTCGTTTAATAATATTATATTTATTAAATACTATTTATTAGGTTTCCAAATCTGTCAAGCCCAATCAATGGCCTCCTGGCTAAGATATCTGATTATCGCTATTTCGACTCATATTCGAACCCAAACAAACGAACTGGTTGAATTTTGTGATTTTCCCTATGTGTAACATGAACATGAGTACGTTTTACTTAGAAAGTCGTCCATGGAGACATTCATTGCCTTCGGCTGATAGATCTCGTTTCCTTTGCCATACTCAAAAAATCTAAAAATTTTTCAAAAAGACTAACAGATGCATATAACAAAATAAAATTAAGTAAATGCATATAAGAAAATAAAATTAAGTAAATGCATATAAAAAAACTGAAGTATATGTATATAACGAAAAAAAATGAGGTAAAAACAAATTTTCAATAATTTTTCAATACAGTAGTTTTTAAATTGCTTGTTTTCAAATTTTATTTCATTTTTATGTATGTACTAATATACAGTGTATGTGTGCGAAAGTGTGCTTGTTCGGCATATCCATATATATTAATTAAATAAATCTGATTTGAAAATGCATGCACTAATGCGCTATTCTCGTAATTTGAAAAACACTAAAGTATTGTCTGAGAAAAATATAATAAAGAAAATTAAATTTCGTCTCCTTACTCGGTGCTGTGTAAAAAATTTAAAAAAGCTTATTAATTTTTTTCTTCTTTATTAAAAACAAATTAGTTTCTTTTCATCTATATATGAAAAATAACAAAATCTTGCTGTCAGAATGGAAATTCTTAAAAATATAAATCTCGTTTTTTTTCGAACAAAAGTTTCTGAGAAATTTCTCTAGGTCAGCAGGTAGTAACAGGACCACTGACTTCTTTGTTTGAAAAACCCGATGACGTGGATGATTTTACCCCCAAAAGGTTTTCTTTAACAAAGCAGATGCGGTCCAAATGGCTTTGCTGAGAAGCGTTCGTATTTGAATAGCTTGAAGCTTGAGTTGGAAGACTTATTGTTCTCGAAGCAATCAGTCAGACAGAAATAAAATTTGTTATAAATATTTCTCTCTCTCTCTGTGAGTTCTTGAAATCTTGTAATGGGTGAAAGTTTATTTTGTTTTACATATATAAGGAAACTGCATGTAAAGCAAAATAATTCAAGGCACCCATTGTATGTTAATCATTGTACGTCCCCTCAGCTCTTCGGTTGGGTATTAAGAAAAGAAATTCCTATACTGCTTTTGTATTACTTGTATAGTGAAAGATTTGAAAAAAATAGCTTCATATGAAAATATTTTCTCCGATGAACGAATACAGCTGAAACATGTTTCTGTCTTCAAGTATATCCACAAAACATGAAATAGTATTGTACTCTTTTGTATTCTATTGCATTTTTATATTACTTCGTGGTAAATTTTTTTGATTCTTAAATTTCTCTCTCTCTCTTTTCTTATAAAACACAAGTACTCTTTCAAATATGGCTGACCTATGAACCTAAATTTTTATACTATAAAATTTTATATAAAAATTAGCCGTAATCATTAGACACAGCTTTGTGTATATTATATTACTCTCTGCAATTAATACTAAGAATACTATTGATAAAATTCGTGATATAATTAATAATGAAAATACTGTTTAAGCTAAAAACCGATTTGAATCTTTTTTTCATTATAGGGTAGCATGAGCCAAACAATTTTCGTTAGAAATATACAATTATGCTAACTTGACACATCAGATAGAAACTATTTTATCGTCGTCATCGGCTATGATAAAAGATTTTTACGCTTAAGATTTTGGATTATGATAAAGCACACAGGACCTATTTGTCTAAGGGAAAGGTGGTCTTCAGGGTAGATTTTTTTTTTTTTTTTTTTTTTTTTTTTTTTTTGTGGGAAACAAATTGTTAATTCACAATCAATTGTACTTATGAAAAACCCCTAAACCTCCCATGCAGCTGCTAGAATTTACCGGTGCTCAGCTATCTTACCGCTTGGAGACTAGTTGGCTTTCTGAACTTACGCAATATGTATCTGAATTTGAATATTTGCATAAAAAACGAGCAAAATAAAATGACACATTATAAATAGTACATTTTACTGAAATCAAACTTTCTTTGAAAAAGGAAAATTAATTGTAAGGAATAAGATGGATTCATTTAATTAAACAGCGGGCAATAACAGCGCTGATCATATGTTTCGTATAGGAAATCATTTTCTTCGTGTTATCGTATAACGGAAAATATCCACAGATTATATTTTACAGTTTTTAAGAAGTCATGGGTTATCTGCTTTAATAGAACACCTTCGTGGGCAATTTTCTAAATAAAATTGGCTTACGCATCGGGAAAATCATAAAGACCACAAGCAGCTAAATGTTCGGTTGTCAACAACAAACTACCAACATCCAGCAATCTTATTCACTCAACTATAGTGAACTTAAACTAATGTTTGTATATTATTAGTAGTATTAAAATAACGAAAATATTTATTCTAATAAAAATTTTTGTTTGAATATCCTCCCTAGTAAGGTATTTCCTTTGGTTGGAGATTTGTCAACAATAAATGCTATGTTTAAACAAGACATTTATTTAGAGCATAATGCTTCAAAAATGTATGCTGGGATCCCTAGAAAAAAATATCGCTGCAAAATATATCTCCGAAAAAATATTTATTCATATTCTTATGATTAATTATTAAATAATTAATAACTTTTATAATTATTAAATGAAATGCTTATTTATACTTTACCAAATGTACAGCAACACTCTTTCTTTACAAAAATACCATATTGAATAAATTATATTGTAAGCTAATAAGTAACAACATTGCTTTGTTTAATTAAGATACAATAACAAGCCGAACAAACATTAAATTGGAAGTCAAACAACAAAAATCAGCGTTATATTTTCAAATTTTACAATCTAATTTTCATTATATCTTATCTCGTTCATCTGAGCTTTTGCAGCTGAAGATGATGGTTCGGTAAAACCATCGAAACTAGTCCTGTGAAAATTTGAAAATATAACGCTGATTTTTGTTCTTTGACTTCCAAATTAATTGCTTTGTTTGTTATTAATATGTCTCATCTTTCCTATTTCAGATAAAATTTACTAGTGTTTCTTGGACAGGAAAGCAAGAAATTTTAATTTGAATCAATAAATTTATGATACACTGAAAACGGTTTCAAGTTATAATTCCCTTTCTGAATATCTTGAATGTATATGAAAAAGTAAAATGCAAATTTAATATTAATATTATCACCCTTAAAAACACCTAAATATTTCGTTTATTACTCTCTTAAAACTATGTAATAATTAAGGAAAATAAATTATTTAAAATAATTATTAGTTGCATGCAGTTGAAGAATATAGTGCTGAAGGTTTTAAAGATTTTTAATTAATGACAAAAATACAGAAAATCAGAAATAATACGAAATGTTTCAGCAATATCTCAGAAGGAATGAAAGTTGCACCAGATATTTGTCAGAATATAATTTTAGTGATAGCAGTTTAATCAGTCTGCATTGAAATTCCGGTGATAATCAGTGACATACAGATTTAGGTTACTTAGGTTAAAAATGCGTAATAATTTATAATTTAACCGGGTAAATTTTAAAACCAATTTATTTGAAAACTAGCAGCTTCGCTGCGAGCCTTCATCTGGCTTTTAAATGTACCGGGAAAATGGCTATAGGGAACTCCAAACGTTAAATTTAAAAACTGCGTAGGATTTTACTCTGCAGAACAACTTCATAAAAAAAGTTATTACGTATAACAAAATTACAATGAAATAAGCAATATCCCTTAATACAAATATTAATTATCCTAATAAATAAATTAACCAAATTCCCTTTGCAATATCTTAAGAACTCAAATGGTATAAAGGAGATTAAGAACTTTGTTTCCTAAAAAAATCAGTCAAAACTTTTCAATATCTTAAAAACAGTGAAATGAGCAATAAATAAAATAAAGGAATGCAAAAAACAAAAAATTCTGAAAAGCAAAGTATAATTAATGATATTTTATCTTATGTTTTCAAGGGGAAAAATTACAATGAAATAAGCTATATCCCTTAATACAAATATTAATTATCCTAATTAAAAAATTAACCAACTTTCCGTAGAAGAACAAAAATCATGTAAAACTTTTCAATATCTTATAAACAATGAAATAAGCAAAAAATGACATGAAAGCAACTCAAAAAATATAAAATTCCGCGCAGAATTTTACTCCACAGAACAACTATATCCAAAAAAAAAAAAAAAATAAATAAAAAATAAAAAAAAAAAAAAAAAAAAAAAAAAAAAAAATATATTATATTTATATAAAAATGACAATGAAATATGCCAATCTCTTAAAAACAGTGACATAAGAAATACGATGAAAAATTGTTGCCAAACCCATATTTTTAAAAGAATAAAACTATTCAAAATGATGCGATTTCATCAAAAATCTATCAACAACAATAAGACAGGAAAATTGTTGCTAAAATGACATTTTTAAAGATGTGAGATGTGAGAAGTGTACTCGGAAGCTTCATTTAAAAAATCTTTTACAAATACAAAATATTATCATTTTTCCAAAATTCTTTTTGTAAAAGCATTCGCTAGGATGAAAGTTTAACGTGTCCAAAAATCAAAGAAAAATAAACTGTACATTTTTAAAAATAAACTTTTTTAGAAAAAATCCCATTGAAAAAGTGTTAAGCTCCCTTTGTTCAATAAATTCGTATTTAATCGATTTATTAAAACACGAAATTTATTTTAAGTTCGTAAAATAGACCTACATTTCTTGACGATGTGAAAATGGAGTGTGTAGAGTAAAATCTCGCTTTCCTATAGCCCATTATGTTTCAAAATGACACGATTTCGTCACAAAACATGAAATAAAAAAAATTCGAATTCGAATTTCGAAAAAATCGCTTCGAAGTGCACTGGCTCTTGTGTAGATGTACACTGCTCAAAAAAAAAAAAAAAAAAAAAAAAAAAAGGACAGTGCTATATCTCCCGTTCTACTGGGCCGATTGACAAAATTCAAATTGCGTTTTTCATGTCTCGAAGGCGCGACTTAGGATATATATTAGATTTATATATAGCACTATTCTAACATAGGTATTTTAACACAAAATCGGACTTTTTCTGAAATAACATACCACTTTTTTTCCATATTTCGATTCTACGACTCAAATTATGCCAGAATACCAAGTTTTGTAAAAATCGTACGAGTAGTTTTTAAAATATTAGCTCTCAAAATTTTAGCTCCTCAATGTTAATTGAATTTGGTAAATATTTATTAATATCTCCTTTTTTTATTAAACTTTTTTGATTTTTTCTCTCACATTTCGAAATTTAGGTTCATTCCAAATAAAATTTACCCATTTTTTGTGTTTTATTTTTTAAATTTCTATTTTTAAATAATTTTTATAAATTTTTCGAAAAAAATTATAACCTATAAAATTTTTACCATCATCTTAAAGTAGGTGTATTTTTAAGCATATCTGCAAAAAATTAGACTTTTTTATTCAAAATTTTCTAAGATATACACGAATTTACATATTTTCGCGTTTTGAAATTTGCCATCTTTTTTTTTTTTGAGCGATAATAACGCCAAATGTGGTCTATGGATTTTTGTTACAGTGAATTGCCACAGTTATTTTTAACCTTAAATTTCAAGTAAAATTTTATGGAGAATTAATTATATGACATTTTTTTCCCTCAATGATGCGTAATAAATATTTATTAATACTAAATGAAAAGCTATTTTTTTAAATTATCGATGATATTATTTAAATTTTTAACTGTTTTTTTTTATTTCTCTCTATCTTTTTTAACAAAATAAATAAATAAATAAATAAATAAAAAATAAGAGTAAATTTTTACTTTCGGCGTTTTATCGTCTGCTACATTACTCCGTTTAAATCGAATTGTCTTAAACTGAGAATTTTCGTTTGATGTTTATTTGAATTTTATGACATTAACTGCATAATTTATTTCTAAACAAACTGTTGCTTTTGAAGTGGCTCAAAGAGCGGCTGATACTATCATCCACATTTTTAAAGCACAACATATTTTTATAGAAACATAAGATTTAGAATAATCATTTTTATAAAAGTCAAATTATGATATAAACATACAACCCTCTAGAGATTGAATTAATGGAAGCTCAATGGTTATGTAGAAATGATCTGCAGCTACTTAATGGCTGGATAAGTCAGCAGATTCTGTGGACAAGTAAGAATAATTATATAAACGGCACCCAACATTCTGGATTCAATTAACAACGAGGATACGATGTTTATTAAATGAATTCAAGAAATTTTAAAACATAAAAAATTAACTCATTTTTTTATCCTAAAATGTATTTTTGTGCGTAGCGTATTTTAATTATATCCTTAAAATTCTAATTTAAAATGTAATTGTCAAGAACAGAATCCTAATCATCAGTAATATAATAAGTAATTATCACGGTTATTAATAAATCCTTCTTAAAAAGTAATTGCAAATATTTCAAAAAACTTTGTCTGAATGCAAATATTTTTCTGTGCAAATACTTTTAATTTTATATTAATCAAGATTGCACACGATATTATTTATTTGCACTTCAATTCTTACCGTCAGTTTTAGTAGAATTTACAAATCAATTATATTTAATTAAGGATTGGATTGGATTGGCTTGGATTATTTAATTATGGCAAAGCACACGAGGGCTATCTGCCTAAATGGAGGGATGCCTTCGTGGAGGACTTTCTAAGGGAAACTGGCTTGTATACACGTTACACATGGGGAAAACCACGAAAACGCCCATGCAGACAGCCCGTTCGCGGGATTCGAACCTCGGACCGAACTACCAGTGTTCAGCGATTTACCGCTCGGCCGCTGTTTCATCAGGAGGAGAAGAAAACGTCTTTAGGTGACATCCACGTACATCACTGGATTCATTCAGCTTCAGAAATTCGAAATTTTTGACGGAATTATTGTCGGAATTAGGACTTAGAAGATAAGTGAAATTAAATATTTCGATAACCCAATAAATTCAAGGTCGAAGTTTCAATATTGGTTTTCGGAGGGAGGGGATATTTTTTCAGTTTTGGTCCATTATCCTATGTATATTTGCTTCGATTCTTTATTTTTCCATAAAAGCGAAACATTTACGCATGGTATACATATAACGCATAGCTTCAAATTAAAATTTAATAATATACAGAGTGGTTATAATTAAAGTTCCACATTGAAACGGTCATAAAAGGAAAACTACTGGATCAAATGTTATCAAACTTGGTAATCGTGTAAAGGAGGTCATGGGAATTTATTTTCCGCGAAAAAAAGGAAGTTTGAAACCTCACCACCAGGGGGAAAATGGCGCTGTATGCAATATTGTTAAACGAAATATGGGTCGGAATCTAACTTAACCTTTTGTTACACGGGTTTAATATGTTGCATACCCTTAAGAAACTTTGAAGTAGGCAAATTACCATTTAAAAGCGTTAAATTCGATAAAAGTCGAGTGCGCCATCCGTGTAAGTGAGAAATTCGTCCGTGAAAACCACGAATTAGCGATTAGAAAATGTGAGATCGCAAATCACTAGCACAAGTGCGTACAATCTGGAAATCGTTTTCTTAAAGATCGCTAATTTGTAATTTTTGAAGCCTGAATTCGGCCTTAAAACATGAAGATACTGATTTGAAACGCTTTTAATCGATTTGGGCCAAAGAAATCTCTCATGTTATCTACCTAGTTCCATTGCATTCTCTTACTGCATTCGATTGCATAGCAGTCATTCCACACCGTTTAGTGTTGAATGACAGCTAGTTTTATAACTGAACCATTTTTCTCTGAAGAGCAGGCGACAGCTGGACTACTGTGATTGCAGCTCACTTAGAGTCAATGTTAAAATGTTTCGTGACACATGAACTGCAGTAACATGGAATTTTAGATACTACGACTTTTATGCACGGCTGGGCCCCACCTCACGTGTGTCGCACAGTTACTTAGGCAACATTTCACTAATGAACGTCTTATAGGCCCTCAATTCCCCTCTTCCCACCAGACTTCAATCTCTGTGACTTTTGGCTATGGGGTTATCTCAAAAGCACTGTTTATGGTGATAATCTAAACAATTTGGCAGAAATGAAAAATGTCCGTAACATTTCTCCTGATATGCTAAGAACTGCTGTTGAGAATGCAGTAACAGGATTTAACTTGCTCTCGGAAAATGCTGGACGCTACATTGAACATGCTTTGTAACACCTTTCGGAAACTATTAAATACATTTTAAACAGATGTTTTCATGTCTTATTTCATTTACCAATATTGTATACAGCGCCATTTTTCCACTGGCGGTGAGTTTTTGAACTCTTTTTTTTTACCCCGCGGAAAATAAATTCCCATAACCTCCTTTACACGATTCCCAAGTTTGATAACATTTGGTCCGGTAGTTTTCCTTTTATGACCATTTCAATTTGGAACTTTAATTATAACCATCATGTAAATTAATCTTTAAAAGTCTGACAGTTTGGTTCAAGTCCTAGCTTTAAAAATATATATATTTAAATATAATATTTTATATCAATCCTCTTAGAAAGAATGTTTTAAGAAGCTAATTTTTCTCTCGCGTTATAGATTGTATAAAAAAAACATGGTCTTTAATATGATTTAGATTGCTTCAGCCGATATAAGAATCGGGTTACTCGGTGGTACAGAATAAACCCTGCTGGACTGTTTTATTTCTTTGTCATTTAGTAAAAATCTTTTAATTAAAATATTTATCCTTTGGGCTTCGATTTAAACTTTACTTATAGTTAAAATGACTAGAAAATGAAAAGCTGTCTTCAGCTGACACGCAATTCATGTAATTGATATTTTAAAAAATTGACAAGAATGCAAAATTTATGGAAGTCTAGCAATCGAAAAATCTTAATTTTCTTGTGTGAGCACTGAAAATAACTGTAGAAGGAAAGAAGAAAATTAGGGAGAAAAGTAAGCAAAAATTTGCAGAGAAATTTGGCTGTCAGACATACCAAGATGTTTCAAAAGGTTGGACACTTTTGAATATACTTTCAGAATACTTCAAAGAATTTAGGTGTTCAAAGAGAAAACACTTGGACGTGTACACTAGAAAATACCATCAATTCAGCTTGTTTTAACAGAATAGACAAAAACGATATCATTACAGATTAAAGTGAAGAGCCACTGGTTGTAGACTATATGGTTGTATAAATTTAACTTACGTTATAGAACATCATATCGTATCATAAATGGAGAATCCCATGATTTTCTCAGTCGAATTATTTGAAGATTCAGGAGTTTATCCAGTGATGTATGTAGATTTCACCTAAATACGTTTTTTTTCCTCCTGATGAAACAGGGGCCGAATGGTAAAGTCGCTGAACACTGGTAGTTCGGTCCGAGTTTCGAATCCCGCGAACGGGCTGTCTGCATGGGCGTTTTCGTGGTTTTCCCCATGTGTAACGTCTATGCGAGCCAGTTTCCCTTAGAAAGTCCTCCACGAAGGCATCCCTCCCCTTAGGCAGATAGCTCTAGTGTGCTTTGTCATAATTAAATAAACCAAAACCTCTTGATGAAACCAGACTTTCCTTTCATCTCATAGCTTCAAAATGACTGATAAAGCCTCTAAAGACTGATAAAGGCTCTGACCAAATACTTCGTGAAGAACTTTCTAAGAGAAACCAGCTGGCATACACGGTACACATGAGAAAAATCCACGAAAATGCCCATGCAACCAGCCCGTTTACCGGGATTCGAACCCCAGAGTGAACTACCAGTGTTCAACGATTCTCTACCGCTCTGCTGTTTGTGGGCCTTTATGAAATGGAAGGCGATAACTTTATTTAAAATGATTGTCAGAAATACCAAGATATTTCGAAAAGTTGGATGCTTTTTAATACACTTGCAGAATGCCTAAAGAAAAAGAGCAAAAATAAAGTAGAATGCCTGAAGAAAAAGAGAAGAAAAAATAAATTTTTGCGTAAAATTTAGTATTTATATTTTTTTAATTTAAAACCTTTTAATCTTATGATATTTGATTCTTGCGATTTCAAAAATAAAATATTTCACTAAAATATCAATAACATTTTAAGAAACCAAATGTAGGATAAAATTGGGTAAAGCAATCGGCACAATGATAAAACTGTTTAAAGCAGTTTATGCAAGTCATCCTAAGTTAAAATGTCGGTTATACATACCTCTTATTTATATATATCTTTTCTGAACGGAACATTGAAAGGCGTGTTAACTGTGCTTTACTGTATTTTCTCTTTTAATATATCCAGTTTTCAAACGCATCATAGTCTGGGTTACAAAGTATTCTTCCAAAAGAAACGCAATTCAAATAAATAAAATCAAATTCTGGAAAATTTATATTGATAAATATATTTAAAATGCTCAGTTCGAAGGAATAAATAGAAAATTTTAAAACAATTATCTGAAGAGGCAATGCAACACAAACAATTAAAATAAAAATATAAAAATTTAAAAATTTCCTAAAATAATAACTATGATAAAAAATATATATAAAGAAAACTATTTGACTATATAGAACTGTCCCATTTTTTTTTTTTTTTTTTGAGCAGTGTACCTATGTACCAAATTGCGTAGCCGTGAGTCTATTAGTCTACGCGCAGCGCGAACGAAAGGCACACACACAGACAGACTCTTTCTTTTATTATATGTAGAGAAGATATGTAGAGATAAGATTGTTTAAGGGAAGGAAACATTTAAGTTTCGCAGCTGTACCCCCTGCGGCATTAAGACGGTCATCACGGAGAGTCTAGCCTTTTGCAATTCTCTTGAGAGCTCACCGAACAATATTTAGTAATCAATCTCACTTAGCGGAATCATTGAAGTAAAATTCTGGGAGGGATGGGAAATAACAAAAGAACTGCTTGACAATTTTCAGAGGTTTAGGGTTATTTTCGCGACATTTTACGGGAATTTCGGTCCAAAACTAGCGACAGTTTTAAAGGGTGTAAGGATCTTAAGTTTTACTAACGTTTATTTATTTTAAATCTTTACTATCACTTCTTATTTTCTACTTCCGGCCAGAATTATAAGCGTTAACTTATTTTATGCAAAATTTGTCTGGCGAACGCCAAGTATTTAAGTTGTGACTTTTTGCCAAGCGAGAGAGAGGAAGCAGTTAGTCGAAGCAGGCCGCTTACCTTAGAAGTTTTACTCAGTTGCTGGTTGCCTTCCAGGCCAGAGGTTTAATCCTCTTGATAATTTTTAAACGTATTGTAGTGTTCACAGTTCTCTGTACTACATACGGCTTCCTGTTACTATAAGGCCAATCTTCCACGTTTATTATTTTAAAGTTAAATTAGAGTTTAGTTTTATTTTTATATTTTTACGTTTAGACCACAAGTAGTGGGTCTTTGTATTCCGAAGTACGGAAGTTATTGTAAATAGAGAAAAATAAAGGGTTTTGTATACCCTTCTTGTGTATCCTGTCTACTTCCCACAGTTATTGAACATAGCTTTAGTAAGCTCTCTGTTCCGAGTCAGGTCCTTGCATGTTCCCGAAGAAAGTAAGATGGAACATTGAACCTGATAGTGGCGCCCAACGAAGAATAATAACCATGGCCGAGTTTCAAGAAGAACCTGTGCTGCCGGCAGAAGCGGCTCAGAATCCAGAAATGCCAGCTGCCGCCCTGGAAGGATTTGGTTACATCGTCCAGACCATGCGTGCTTCGATGAAACCAGAAGCAACATTTAATGGAAACTCACCGGTAACCAGTTTTTTGGAAAAATTAGATGACCACTTCATGCTCTACCCCGTGCACGAATTTCAAAAAGTTACCTTAGCTACCAGCGCTTTGAGGGGCCAAGCGCTTAACTGGTTCAAGTGTATAGGCAGAAGTCTCTTGGGTCAAGCAGGAAGTCCCACCTATACTTACGAAAATTTCAAGACTGCCCTAGTAAAAGCCTTCCCTGTTGTAAGGGATCGTGCGAAATTAGAAACGGAACTTTTTAGTATATATCAGCAAAGAATCGAAAATCTCTCAAGCTTTATTTTAAGAAAAATTCACGTCTTCAAACTCTTGTATGGAAACCGTCCGGATCCTGAGATAATTCAAGTGATTTTGCCGAGGTTACTTCCCCAAGTACAAGACTTTGTTGAATTAAGGAATCCGACTACACTGGAAAAGTTATTTGAGCTAGCAATCCAGTTTGAAAGTAGAAGAACGGCGGACATTGAAAGAAGACGCCAATATCAACAACGAAACCAATTTGGTGAGCCAAGACCACAGCAAAGTCAAGCACACGGCTACGGAAGCAAAGCGAATCAGTGGGCAAGGAAACCCGAGTATTAAAAAACAACCGGCGAACGTCGACAGTTCAATAGCAATCCAGGAAAAAAGTCTCAAGGCAGTGGAAAAAGAAGGAAAGCATGGAAAGAAAAAAAGATTTAAACTAAAACGGATTTCTGCTGACGGGAGGGTGCGGAAATCCGAAGGCTAAGAAAACCCCTCTTCCTTCAAGTTAAATACAGTAATGGTGAAAAATTTGACTCTTCCAAAGATTGAAGTGTTGGTGAATAACATCCCAGCCACCGCACTCCTGGATACAGGGGCGCAGTGTTCCTGTGTGGCAGAAGATTTTTTTAGGAAGTGTTTTCGGAAATACCGCATATATAATTCGGATAATACGACAGTGTTAGCGGCGCAAGGAGAAAAATGTAAGTGTATAGGTAAATTACCGCTGTATGTCCGTATCAAGGATAAACAAGTAAAGGTGATGTTTTTCATAGTAAAGAATCTGCAAGCACATATTATTTTAGGAATAGATTTTCTTTCAGAGGCACAAGCAACGCTGGATTTTAATGAAGCGTCCCTTAAGCTGACAATGAAACCAGTTCGTGGAGAAAAGGCTGAACCGCCGATGTTAAATCTTGACCACCTGCCTAATGAAGAACAGCGAAGAATCCGACAAGTGGTAAGTGAATTTGCTTCGTTATTTAGTGATATTCCAGGATTTACTCAGGTTACTAACCACAGTATTGACACCGGAGATTCAATGCCAGTTCGCCACAAAGCATACCGGTATGATAAGAATAAGGAAAAAATTATAGAATGGCATATCATAATTATAGAATGGCCTCTGAAAGAAAATCTATTCCTAAAATAATATGTGCTTGCAGATTCTTTACTATGAAAACCATCACCGATATGCTACGTAAAAAGATCATAACGCCCATCTCAAGTAGTTATGCTAGCCCGGTGGTTTTATGTAAGAAAAATAATGACTATCCTTTGACACATCCAAAAAGGTGGAGATTCGCAACTGACTACCGTAAATTAAACTCCATAACTAAATATCCGGTATATCCGTTACCTATTATTGATGAAATTCTAAGGAACATAACATCCACCAAATATATGACGACTTTAGACTTAACGACTGGTTATTTTCAAATAGGGGTTAGGCCTGAGGACGTGCCTAAGACTACTTTTATAACCAAGTCTGGCACTTATGCATTTTTGCGTATGCCGTTTGGCCTTTCAGGGGCGCCGGCAACATTTCAGCGATGTATGGACATTGTGTTAAGAACTGTTCTTGGAAAGTCCACATCTATCTATTTACACGATATCATTATTACTAGTGATAATCTCGACCAACATGTACAGGATTTAAGACAGGTGTTTTCTTTATTAAATGAGGCCGGTCTAAAACTTAATGTCGAAAAGTGCAAATTTGCAGCCCCTGAATTAAAATATTTAGGTTACAAAATATCTCAGAAAGGAATCGAGACAGACGAATCAAAAATAATCGCTGTACAAAAGTATCCGACTCCAAACACGGCGAAGAAGCTCTCTTCTTTTCTAGGACTTTGTTCATATTATAGGTCCTTTATAAAAAATTTTGCAGCTATTGCTGAACCATTGTTAAAATTAAAAAGGAAAAAGGCAAGATTCTCGTGGACGGCCGAAGCCAATAGTGCTTTCGAAAAATTAAAACAAGCATTAACGCAAGCCCCTGTGTTGAAATTTCCTGAAAAGGATGAGAATTTAGAAATTTCAGCGGATGCTTCGGATTATGCGGTAGGAGCGGTACTTTCGCAAAATCAGCAGCCCGTGGCATTTTTTAGCCGAACTTTAAATCAAACACAAAGAAACTATTCCGCGACCGAGAGAGAGGCACTTGCAGTTCTGTTAGCAGTGCAAAAGTTCCGAGTCTATTTTGGAAAGGCGCCAATAACAGTGTACTCTGATCATGCGGCGGTAACTAGATTGTACTCAGGGAAAAACTTATCTTCAAGGTTAATAAGATGGGCACTCAAGCTACAAGAATATAATCTGGGAATCAAGCATACCCCCGGAAAGGAAAATATCGTAGCAGATGCCCTATCCAGAATTAAAATAGATGAAGAAGGTAATACTGTAAAGGTGGCAATGCTCACAGCATGTACAATAAATTCCCGAGAAACTGTAATAACCGAACTGGGCAAGGATCCTGAGTTTGGAAACATTTATGAGTATTTAAAGGATCCTGAAAATTTTAGCCACCAAGATATTGTGGCGATAAGAAATAGGGCGGCCCATTACGAACTAATAGATGGTCTATTATTTTATACAAAAACTACGAATTCCAACAACGAATTTCGACCTGTTATCCCAGCTAGTCTTAGATTAAATATCCTGCAGGAACTCCATGACAGCCCGTTAGCTTCTCATGCTGGTATTCGAAAACCTATCCAACGCGTACGCGAGGCAGTCTATTTTCCTGAACTGCAAAAGTTAACAAGGGCGTATGTCCAGTCCTGCCCAACATGTCAAGCAGTTAATTATATTAATTTCCGCCCGGCCGGGTTTCTAAATAGTATTAAATCCGAATTTCCAAATGAAATAATTGGCATCGATTTATTGGGCCCTTTCCCAAAAAGTCAGTTAAATAAAAATCGCTATCTCCTTGTTATGGTTGATCATTTTTGTAAGTGAACCGAAATTGTTCCCTTAAAACGAGCCTCCGCGAAATTAGTTACTGATTCTATTTTAAATAAATATATTTTAAAATACGGGGCGCCCCTAAAAGTTATATCGGATAATGGTCTTCAATTTGTAAGTAATGTATTTGAAGACATGTGCCAAAAACTGGGCATACGTCATTTAAAAATGGTCCCTTATCGGCCGCAATCAAATACAGTGGAACGGGTCAATAGAAATATAGTGAAAATTATCCGTAGTTATGTTAAAAATTTTCATAAAAGCTGGGATAACTATGTCAATGAATTTGCTTTCGCCCTTAGGACCGCAAAACATGATACAACGGGCAAAACTCCTGCTGAGTTATTTTTAGGCAGAAAGATTATAACGCCGTTAGATAAATTATTTTATGTGCAACAAAGAGCCCTAGAATTTGAAATGGGTGATATAGAAAAACTAATTAAAGAAGCAAAAAAGAATACGGAAGTAGCACAGAGAAAACAAAAGCTGTATTACGACTTGAAATGACGGGGAGTAACTTATAAAGTAGGGGATGAAGTATTAAAAATTAAGCATTCACTTTCTTCAGCACCAGAAGATAAAACTGCCAAATTTTTTCCACGATTTGAAGGACCATATGTCATAGAAAAAATAACTCACGCTGTAGTAGTGTTAAAAGCCAGAAATGGTGAAACCTGCTCCGCAAACATTGATCAAATCAAACCCTACTATGATCGTAATAAAATGCAAATTTTCAAAGACCTTTTGCAGGATCCGGCACGGCAGACACCGCAGGCACAAGCTCCAGAGGTGGAACAACGACAAGTACAAGGGCAAGCCATTAAGAGGCAGGAGCAAATGAAAAGAAAGTTTCCCCGCGGGAAAATTGAAGGTAACAAGAAAAAGAAGCCGTTCCACCGTCCAGAAAAGAGAGCTCACGAACACCCCCAGAATGAAGAAGGGAGAAGGACGACGTATGCAAAGAGAGCCAGGAAAAATGACGGCAACTATAACCCGGCTCTAAAACGGAAGATCTACTCATCCGACAGGACTCTCCGCAGCAAATGTCGCCGAACTGCGGAAGGGCCACCAGCGGCGGAGGAAAAGTTACAAGGAAAATTTGAACGGCCAGCAACGAGGTCCAAGCAGGAACGCAAAAGAAGTTTCCCGGTTCCGCCAAGACCAGCTGCCATCAAACGGCCAAGACCACAGGCAGAGGCGAAAAAGAAGGTATTCAAGGGTGACCGAAATGGAGAAAAAAGAAAGCTTCTAGAGGAAGGCACTGAAGGGCGAGCCCGCACACGAAGAAGAATAAATCAAACGAGAATCTACGCTACCTTCCAGGACTGGGCTCAGGAAAGAATGTCCGAATATCACAAAGATAAGTAAAATTTTATGTTACTTTGCAAACTTAAGTTAATCTTTCATTCGTACTGCAAGTGGCAGATTTCAAGAAGTTTTACCTCATGCGAGGTCTACCTTTATCGCCAAAAAGGCGAGAAATGAGTTGTTACCGATTTTGGTATTATGTTTTTCAATTACTCGCGCGTAAAACTAAAGTTGATGTATAATAGCGATGTGTAAATACTTAAATATTGTAAAAGTTATTGTATAAATTTTATTTAAAACATTCTGGCAAGAAAGAAGTTTTAGTCTGAAAGACTTTTTGAAATGTAGTATTTCAATGTAGAAGAATTGGCACTTGCTTTGAAAAGAATAGAAGTTAACAATGTACTACTAATGTATGTTTTCAAATGCGTAAAATTAACAGCATGTTAATATGTTCTTATATACAATGTGAACTGTTATTTTAAATGTTAAGGAATACCGTGATATCGTAAAAGTGAAAGTAATGTTAAAATTTTTTTTTTTTTTATTCGTGTGACTATAAAAAGACCAAATCATGGTGAATATGTGTTAAAGGTTGAATGAATGTAGTTAGGCTCTCTGACGCTACACTTCAGAGTTAGCCACTTTCAGAATAGTACCTCAGGGTTTAGAGTTGAAGTTAGGGTGTGTTACGTGGTCTTGGTATGTTGAATTTTAACACGTTAGTGTTTTGATTGTAGGAGGAAGTGTTGAACACGTATACATAAACACATTCGTGTTTGGTGTTCTTTTACAACACATGTCAGAGAGCACGGGGAGAGATAATTAAAATAGTCATGAATGAAATAAGAATGTTAAGAGAAATATAAATATGCATGTTACTTGCCATTTCATTGTGTAACATTTCATTAAACTTGTTTTCCTTCCAGATCTCTGGAAGGAAACAGATTTGAATAAAAGCTCCTGTTTAGATGCAGTACAGATGAAAAAATTGCGTGTCCTTGGAGCTGCTATTGTAAAAACAAATTTCTTTTTTTTAAATTTCTAGTTTCTAGTGAGAGATGTTTGTAAAAGATTGGCCTCGCGTTAGATTCTAGAGCTAAAAGTTTTCAACAAGGTCGTTTTAGACCTCAGTTTCAAACTAATTAACTCTGGCGGGAAGTATGTAAGGATCTTAAGTTTTACTAAAGTTTATTTTATTTTAAATCTTTACTATCACTTCTTATTTTCTACTTCCAGCCAGAATTATAAGCGTTAACTTATTTATGCAAAATTTGTCTGGCGAACGCCAAGTACTTAAGTTGTGGCTTTTTGCCAAGCGAGAGAGAGGAAGGAGTTAGTCGAAGCAGGCCGCTTACCTTAGAAGTTTTACTCAGTTGCTGGTTGCCTTCCAGGCCAGAGGTTTTAATCCTCTTGATAATTTTAAACGTATTGTAGTGTTAACAGTTCTCTGTACTACATACGGCTTCCTGTTAATATAAGGCCCTTCTTCCACGTTTATTATTTCAAAGTTAAGTTAGCGTTTAGTTATATTTTTATATTCTTACGTTTAGACCACAAGTTGTGGGTCTTTGTATTCCGAAGTACGGAAATTATTGTAAAGAGAGAAAAATAAAGGGTTTTGTATACCCTTCTTGTGTATCCTGTCTACTTCCCACAGTTATTGAACATAGCTTTAGTAAGCTCTGTGTTCCGAGTCAGGTCCTTGCATGTTCCCGAAGAAAGTAAGACGGAACATTGAACCTGATAAGGGATTCGCAGAAAATCACTCGACAGGCTAAGGGTTAATTTGAAAGACACATATTCAGTCATAATTAAATATGATAAATTTCTATGTACACTGATACTTTCATACGGAGAGCTCCAGGTACCCGTTAACACCAAGAAAACATCATTGAACGACACCATTGCGGTGACGAGAAGCTAGACTCCGCGCCGTACCCTTCTGATGTTGGCCAATTATGTTTGACTTGAAAATGACGTCATTTATAGGCGGAGTAATCGTGAATGGCTGACGATGTAAACATGAATGTGTTCATATAGTTTTATAGTCTAATCTTATTTTCTTTTATAATCTCAAGTTTTCCATACTATATTAGATTATTATGCCTTCTGAAAGTAACTCCTGGTGCTGCTTGTTTTTGTATTTTGGCGGTTGCTGAATCATTGATTATTTAATTAGAGTTTCAAAAATAATATTCCATTCCATTTACCGTTATTATACTGGGCCTAGCCTGCGTGAATTCGAAGGCTGTTTGCCAGTTGTCTCAAAAATAATATTTTTACATGTCAACATTTATATTAACATACATGAAATAATTTATAGGACATCACACTGTTTAAGCATCTGCGCCATATAAAAAAATATCTGTACAATTAGTTATAATTCCTTCAGCAATAGCTCTATCAGTTTATGAATGCAATTTATACAGAATCACTATCAAAATACAATAAAAAACAAAGATTTATTGCATAATGAAATTTTATAAGTGATTAATTCTGAACTATCAGTGCCATATGAAGTTGCTGTTTTCGTTCTTGAGATAACATAAGAAACTATTTTGTATAAGGAAATAATTTAACTAATTTTAAAGCTATAGGAAAATATGCATTGTTTGTAATAAGGATGACTTTTTGGAGCATTCTATGAATGAACAGCTTAATGAGTTTTTCATTAATAAAAAAAGGAAGTAGATGACCGTGAATGCATTTACAAGTATTCAACATTCTAGATAAAATTCTTCTATGAAATTAATAAAAAGTTGGATACACATTATTATTAATAAATGTTAAGTTTCTTTTTCGTTTCTTTTCTCACAAATCTGAATAAAGAATTAAAGTTTTGGGATGAAGCATTCGAAATTACCTACAACATTAAGCGCATGCACAAAATTTTTATCATCTTTAAAATATTCAACAAATAATATTTACAGCAAAATTTTTTTTAAAAAAGTAAAATCTTAATTATGATGTAATTGACAAACATATTACATTAGTCAGATGTTATTTTCAAAAATTTGATTATTTACAAATGTTTTCTTTAATCATAGCACACTTTCATTTAGCAAACAGATTTCCTGGATGAAATTAGCTCTTAAACATCTTAAAAATTCTAAAGCCACTTGAAATAATCATTTAATCTCTCATAGTTTGTTCTAAATTATTAATATAGAAAGAAAGAAACTTACAGGAGCAGTTAACAGTAAAAGTAATGATCAGCTTGTATGATTAAATTTCTTTATCTAACAAAATAAAGTTCACTTATTAGTGATGTTTCTGTATTGAATTGTTATAATCATTTCCTTTGCTAATGACAGGCTGTCCTAATAAAATATCTGTGAACCTTTCAGTTTCATTTGCTGTAGGTTTGTTCAGTTTTCATTTTTTTACAAATTTTTGTTGAGAAAAATATTTTTTGTAGAATAATCTTTTTACTTGTAGATTCAAATTTAGTGCATATATATTTTTTGATTTATTGTGTTGTAATTTTCTGACAACTGTAATAATTTTTGAACGGCATTTAAATGTTGCATGATTTGCTGAAATATTTTGTCTGTTAATGTAGTATGAAAATTTTTATTTTCATTGCACAATTTTTGGATTTCATTTACTAGTGATTAAAAGAAAATTATGATAGTTGATTTCTCAGAAGTGAAGTTTATGTGTTGTTTTTCTAAATTTTGTACTCCTTTTCAGAAGTTAATGATTGCTCCAGAATAACTTGTTTCACTTCTGTTGTACATTACTGCTGAAAGAATGTGTTTGCACAAATTATTTTGAATACTAAGGTCAATACATTCACAAGTATATGCTTGCATGCTAATACTACACTGTGTATACATTTTCAAACAGTGTTTGTTACAATCATGCTCTGAATTTTTTTTGACCTAATAGATTCTTCTTGATGAGCTACTTTTAAATTTAAATATTCTATCATCAATCTTCTCAGACTGTAAACATTTTGCATCTTTGTGTGGCCTTATAAGTATTTGAGATTTTTGTTGTGATCATATTGTGATCATATTTTTGTTGTGATCATATTGTTTTGTTGTGATCATATTGAAACTCAGCAGCAGCCTATCTTGAAAGGGAGGGAAGACAACAGGGCGCAAAATTTTAAGATGTAGTGATTGCTGCTGAAGATGCCTGTAATGTGTGATTGCTGCTGAGAGTGCCTGTAATGTAGTATATTAGGCATGAGTAACAGTGCTAATGGTACCCTAAACTATAACCATTAGTGATAGACTGATAGGATAATGCAAGGGTCATGATATCTGGTATTAAAATGTCACCAGACTAAGATAAGACCATCGTAATTGTAAGGCAAAAATGAGATTTGTCTAAAAAGAATGTTGTACAATGTTGAAACTTCCCACATAAAGGAGCATTGGCAAAACATACAATACCAGTAATTAAAACAACCCATAGTTCTTTCTTTTTTAGTCTTTCTACATAGCATTACTGGAGTACGTGATATGTGTATACACTGCAATATTTATTATCTTCATATTCCATCAAAGTCTATTCTAAGTCATCTAACAGGAAGATTTTAAGATTATTGGATCCTTCATTCATCGTATTGCATTTTGAATACCAGCAGCGTAAAAAGTGAGAGAGGGAAACAGATGCGTATTATGACGGAAAAAACTTTAATATATTTTAAGGAGGGATTTTTGAAATAAACTGTGATAACTACAAAAAATGAATAACTATAACATTATATAGAATAAAAAAGATTAAAATCCTTACCATTAATTAATCTTTAAAAAAGATTAAATCATTACCTCCTTACCAATTTTTTTTTCTTTTTGAGGTGATGGAATAAGAATATGACCTAAATTAAAATTGTGCTTGTAGTATGTGTTGTAGTACTGTATTGAAATTTTATTTTCATAAATTTTAATATTTATGCTAGCTGTACATGTCTGTCCACACTTTGAGCTTTGTCCACACAAACCTTGAGCTTTTAGTTGCCATATTCTTTTCCCTTCAGTTTTATAAAATCCACTTTGGCTACCTGTCATAGTTAGAGAAGAAGGGATTTTGAATTTTTCCCCCCATGAGCTATTTAATACAAAGGATGTTCTGGTATTTCTTTCCTCATCATGTAACCATTCATAAAAAGCTCTATAAAAAATTAAAAGGAATTGATAATCCATTATCTAATAACAATATGTTAATTTCATAATATGTAATAAACATATATTGCAATTTTGAATCAGCATCTTGTTAAATAGATATAGTATTATGAAAACCAATTTAAACCTGTATATGTTAAAAAAGAATAGGAAGTCTATAGTTGTTTTTAACATAGTGGGTCATTTAAAAAAAAATCTGTCATTTTTAGTGGCTGAATTTAAAATTACTTCATACAGAAAGCACCAACAACTTATGTAATCACTATCATTCTCACATTTTCTCATCTGGAAATCAGCTTATAGGTGACTTAGAAGCCAAATATTGTTCAATATACTGTTTAACATATTTCACAGCTAAGAAATGTTAGAAATACTGAAATATTTGTACATTTAAAATTGCCTTACATCTTAGACACAATAACATCTTAGACACAATAACATTGTGTCTAAGATGTAAGGCAGATGAACTAGAGCATGCAAAACAAGTATCCTGATTTTTTGTTATATGTTTCAAGAGGCACGTAGGTGGTAGTATCACTCAACAGTAAGAACTTTTCTCTATTTATAAATCCAAGCAGCCACTGGTAGTTTGATCCAGTTCAAATCCCTGCAAAATTGCTAACTGCACAGTTGTTCATGTAATTTTTTAAATGTGTAATATGAATACAACCAGCTTCCCTTAAGAGGCCCCATGATTATATCTCTGTCCTTTATCAGATAGTTCTAATGTGCTTTATCATTATCCGATCAATCCAAATTAATCCTGAAAAATGATTTTTGAATATTTCTGAGGTCAATATCTATATTGAACATTGTTTCTTTCAGACAACTAACTACCTACACAGAAGAAAAATTATCTGGGACCATGGGTGGTAATTTTCCAGACAGTTCATTGTATATGTATACTTTAAAGCTTTGCCAAAGACAGGGGTTATGTCATTAACACACTGCGCATACAGCAAAATTACATTCCGCAAAGACCAACTTTTTATGGAAAAAAACGGGTTAGGTATATTTCAGATTAAGAAAGCATGAATACTTAATACAAACCTTAATATTATTGTAATTAAAAGGCAAAGATGAAACAAATGGTAATTAAAATAATTTATATCACTGCTTAATAAGTAGGTGCATGATACAACTATTTTTTTAAATAGCTGCTGATTTTTGTTTGGGACAATACTTGATGCAACTTATTAAACATATTGTGGTAAGGAGTGCAGTTTTTGAATTCCTCTCAAAGTGTTTTTTTTTTTTTTTTTTCTTTCTTCACTTCGGTCAATCTGTATTCTGAAATCGGAAATATCCTGTGTCTTTTTTAACAATTTGCTAAACTTCTTGTACATAAAAGCATTTCATCTTCCCCTCTATTGCTCCTTTCACAGTTCAGCTGCTGTTCAGTTAATAAAAAAGTAAGATCATTCAGTTCTTAATTTGTTATTTCAGAATTATCATTCTTGACTAATTTTTCTATTTCTCCTTCCATATATGAATATTCCTTTTGCAGTTTGTATGATTTCCTTGGCTTCATTTTCACTCAATGGAAATCCTTTAAAATTGTTCATTGGCGAAAGTAGAAGATAGAAAACATTCATGGTTGATGAATTCACTTATTCCCATGGGCCTTCAATCATTTCTATGCAGTGTCTTATGTTGAATTCGCCCACCAACAGCCGAGCGATAAAGTCGCTGAACTCTGGTAATTCGGTCCGAGGTTCGAATCCCGCGAACAGGCTGGCTGCATGGCTGTTTTCATAGTTTTCCCCTTGTGTAACGTGTATACGAGCGAGTTTCCCTTAGAAAACCCTCCACGAAGGCATCCCTACCCTTAGGCATATAACCTTCGAGGCTTTGTCATAATCACACACACACACATTTATGTTGAATTCCTTCCAAAAATGCCATTAGTGTGCTTTATTTCGTCTAGTACTTTATTTGCAAAGATGTAAACGTGCCTGATGTAACACGCTTTGAATGTAGTTATAATTCCTTGATCCATTGTTTGGATTAAGGGAGTTGAGTTTGGTGAAGAGAGGAGAACGTTACAGTTCAGGTTTTGTTATTCTATGTAATATCTGACTTTATTAATGAATGAATTTTCAAACCAGTCATTAAAGAAAACTATTGCAAAGCTGCCAATATTGCATAACATGCTGCATGTAATTGGAATTCTCACATTGGACAAATTAAATTGATACAATTAAGATAATACATATAAGAAAATTTGTGTTCTCAGTGTGTTTAATATAATAACAAGGAAATGGGAAGAATGCTTTGAAAGAAAACTTAAGTATTCATTTTTCTTTCATTAAAGATTATTTTGGAAATATGCTAAAGATTAAGATTACTTAAAACTCAGTTTTTAATTACAAATATGAAGGGGGAAAAGTTTGTTAGACAGTAAGTTCTTTAGTCCACTAACTTCACATTTGTAATACTAAAAGGAAAAATGCATGTATTATAAAAGGACCATTTTTCCAATTTCCAATAAATGGTTTATGAACATATCTATTCAGTTTGATTCTTTAAAATCCACAAAACATGTTATGTAAACTGAAAGGTAAATATACTGAAAAAAAAGTTAATGCAGATGACAAAAATCCAAGTATGATCAGCTTTAGGTATTCAAAATAAGTAAACAATCTAAAAGAAAGCAACATATATGAGATAAGAAAATTGTGAAGCAATGTAAAATGGTATGTACATTTTAGTGAATGAAAGTAAAAAAAGAATTAATACAATTAAATCTCCCTGCATCATGTCTAGCAGGTAAATTTAATGTATCGATACCAGTTTTTGGTGCTCTTCGATTATTGGGACCAGATTCAGAAATGTATGTATGTATGCATGCATGTACAGATGTATGTGTGTGGTATAAATTCATCACTCAATACATAAATTTTAATGACTGTATATATTGTATATAAAGTATGTATATTTATTAGTATATTTTTCACTGTATATTTTTCAGTTTCGTTGTCTTAATTTTTAAAAATTGGGTACTCCTCTATAATTGGGATCAGATTCAGAAATGTATGTATGTGCATTTCTGAATCTGATCCCAATTATAGAGTGCATTTCTGAATCTGATCCCAATTATAGAGGAGTATCCAATTTTTAAAAACTAAGACAATGAAACTGAAAAATATAGTGTTATTAAAATTTATGTATTGAGTGATGAATTTATACCATAAACGTAGTTTTCAAAGAGCCTAAATATGCAAGAGATGCAAAAAGACTAACTGGTACGTTAATGTTTCAATAATTTTGTAATTTGCAAGTGGAATGTTGGTTAAATCTTTTGGTATTACAGATAATAAAAGATAAAGAGCAAGATTTATAACACTTCTCACATTGTTAAGATCCGAAAAAGTTTAACAACGATTAATTCAAGCATAGCAAAGAAGAAAATAGCACTTTTTCAGTAATTTTATTTTCCTTAAAATGAGAGAAAAAAATTAAAGTAATACTTCTACTGCGTACTCAAATAAATGTACGGTGCGAATTAACAAAAGTATACTCCGTAGTTGCACTCTATTTTTAAAACATTTTTCGCAGTACATGCAAAGGACACACTCTTCCGAAGACATGCAGTACGCATTCAATCACTGCCAAAACATAGAATTGTCAGATAGATAGTCAATAGTTAAAATGGACCAAAATGGTCCATCGCGTAACGTAACAGAAGACGACGCCCACAATCTGATGTCATCGAGAAGTCTAATTTAATTGGCTAGCTACATGAGGGCAGAGCGCGGAGTCTAGCTTCTCGTGTTGCGGTGGTGCAGGAGTGCTCGTTTGGGGTGGAATTATTCTGGGTTCCAGAACTGACCCGCATGTTCAAATTGGAACCATGACAAGCCAAATCTATCGGGACGTCATTCTGGAACAACATGTACGTTTGTTTCGGGGTGCCATGGGCGCACAATTTGTGTTTATGGATGACAACGACCGTCCTCACCGTGCAAACATCGTAAGCGAATGCCTTCAATCGGAGGATATCACCCGTATGGACTGGCCAGCATTCTCACCGGACTTGAATCCAGTAGAGCATGTGTGGGATATGCTTGGCCGACGAGTTGCAGCCCGTCAACCTCCTCCTACATGTCTACCGGAACTTCGGAGAGCATTGCTTTTTGAGTGGTGTAATATCCCCCAAGATGAGATCGATAATTTGATGCTCAGCATGCCTAGGCGTTGTACGGACTGTATTGCATCGTCTGGGAGACATACAATGCATTAACAATCATACCAAACATGTAATATTGGTTTTTTGTAAATAGTTTTTTTTTTATTAATTTTTTTTATTATTTTTATTTTTCTCCAGGGAGAAAAAATCGCTAATTTTTTTTTTAATAATATCAAACATATAGCATCTTTTTTTGCTCTTTACCTTATGTTTAATAAATAAACTTTACAAATAAGTCAAATTTGTTTTGCTTCTAACTCTTCCTTTGCCTGATTTTGCATTATCCTTAATTTATGGACATGAGTGTATTTTAAAGCTTACTTTACAACATACTAGAAAAGTCTACATTTTGGGAAATTCATTTGCTGTATTTAGTTAGAAGTTTTAATTGGGGTTGTTATGTAAGAAGGCATTTTATCGTTGTTGCTGTGTTTCAGTGATTATTTTATTGTATAAGTACTTGTAAGGCAGCAATAATGCAAATATTGTTTTATTTGTTAATATTATAATGCACAGAGGAACTTAAAAAAAGAACAAAAATAATGTTTCCTTTATAATATGTCCTTAAAGGGTTTCCAATGAAAGCATAGATAACTAAGTAGTAACATTATATCAATTAATTTACTAACCGAATATGATAAAAATTTCAAATTCGAAATCCGTCTTTTTACGGAGTCCTTTTCTCAGAAAGAAAAATATCTTCAAAAAATCTATGGTGTTAATACATTTTTGGACAACTTCCTGAGAGGAATTCATTGATAATAATAATATATAGAATACATTAGGTGCTTAAAGCCATGAAACAGGTAAACTTAACAACGCACTCGGCAGGCTCACAATCATGGCCGGTTCTGTGTTTTAAATACAGGAAAGCTATGAAGACTATCTACCCAAGAGGAGGGATTCCTTCGTGGAGGATATTCTGAAGAAAGCTAGCGTGTTATACATGAGGAAAACCACGAAAACGAACCATGCAATAGCCCGTTCGCCTGAGATCGAACTCAAACCAGGCCGAACTACCCGTATTCAGATTCAGAGGTCTTAATTGTTCGGCATATTGATGAGGCCTTGAACACAATCATGAATCTTGAAACTTAATCAGCTGGACGTGCTGTTAATTCCATATATTCTCCTCTCTTAAAGACTGAAATTCGAATCACAGATCTTTCAGTTTACTAATTGGACCTGCTACTACTTGCACCACCAGGGAACGCAAGGCAAAAAAGGGTAAGTCTTTATAAATGTACCAGCAGGACAGCATTACATGATTTGTTAAACATCTTAACTTCGAAAATTATATGGAATGTATTTCCAAATGGATATTATGTTCGAATATTTTTTAACTTGTTGATTCTAAACCGATCGTCACCTTTTCAATCCAAAAAAAAAAAAAAAAAAATTCGTATTATATCTAGATGCTATATGAATCATTTTATCTACATACACTATTTTACGAAATTTAACATTTACATTAGTCCTACAGCAAGAAATTTCAAAATAGAAAGTGTTCTTCAACTGCAAAGCAGTTGTAAGAATATAATAAGTTTCAGAAACTGTATTTACTATGATTTAAGGCTTTAAAATTTTAATATTTATAACAAAGTTTTCAGGAGGCGTCTGGGCATTGAAATAATGGAATACTAATCCTGAATTCTTAAAACGTCCTCCAACGAAAGCATCCCTACTTTTAGGCAGCTAGCCCTAGAATGCTTTACATTAGTCAAATAAGCCAGAGCATACTGTTGCTTTTTAAAAAAAATATTGCATTTTTCTTACATAATTTCGACTGCACACGTTATATTTGTTACTACGGAAAGGTTTTATTTTTGTGCTAAATTCTAAATGCTTGAATTTTTATAATACACAGAAACAGAGATAACAAAAAACTAAAAAAATATTCATAATTTACTAGGATATATAAACAATATAATCATTGTTAAATAGATTTTTAATAAGAATATTTTGGAAAAAATAAATGATTAATGTATACTTTACGTCGTACTTCCTAAAAAGCTTATTTGTTTTAATTAAAAACGATGAAACATTCTTGAATCATCTGACTAAGAAGTGGAAGGCTTTCGTGAAAGATCCTGAAAGGAAATTTGGCTCATAAATGTATTTTACACAGAGAAATCTTAAAAAGTTCCTATGTAGCCAGGCTGTACGCCATAATTCGAATCCGTATCGAATGACCAGATTTTGTGGTCTTATCCAGTCAGCCATCAGAAAACCCAGTTTCGTAGAAAACTACAAGAATCGAGTCATTAAAGAACTTGCTATTACATTGCATCGGCTAAATAATTTGCATGTCACATAGATTTAAAATCTTAACATAGCACACAAAGTCACATTTTCCTAAATAGATATGGGCTAGCCAATCGTCGAGCGGTAATGTTGTTGAACACTGGTAGTTCGACCCGGACTCAAGTTCTGGCAAACAAGTTGACTGCATGGACGCTTCGGTGATTTTCCTTCTGTGGTTCAATACCAACCAATTTCCCTTGAGAAGTTCTCCACGAAGACATACTTACATTAGCAAGATAACACTTTCTTTCTTTGCTGTAATCAAATAAACTAAACTAAACCTAAACCTGTCATATGTTTTGCCGCCTTTTTAAAGGAAGTTTCACATTCAACATCCCTTACAGTAATGAGATAATTTTACTTGTTCGCATATGCTATATTGACATATTTTACACATTCAAATATTCAAGAGGATAATTATAAATCGATTTTGACTGATCATTAGAATAGATAGAAACGGATAATAGAATAGATGGAAATAGACTATAGAAATGGATCTTTACGTAGATCTTGTGCAATTGTTATATTGTGTTTTAACTGACTGCTTATAAATACATTTAGATAACATAACTTTAAGAATATCAAATTTATGTATAAAAATATTGCTTTAGATGAACTATAGAATGAATATTACAAAAAGTATTTTTCAGAAAGACAATTTAAAACGGAAATTATTGTGCGATATTTATTTTAAAACAATATTTTCCTTCTTAAAGTTATAAGGTATTTTCTCCCTTCTTTCTATATGCCTTCAAGGTGTAATGTAGAGCATTCGGCTTATATTCGAGAGGTCCAAGGTTCGAGCCCCGGCTAGGGCTTTGCTCATTTTTTATGTGTCTCCTCCACAAACAACCTAATGTTCTACAGTGTCGCCAGAACTAAAAAAAAAGGGGGGATGGATGATGATTCTTCACCACCAGGATTTGGCAGTTGGGTCTCCGAATCTCCAGTCGGCCTTTAAAAGGCGGAGTATATAAGGTATTTTCTTACTTCTCACTACATTCTTCGTGGTGTAATGGTAGCACTATTAGCGCGTATTCGAGAGGTCCAGGTTCGAATCCCGGCGAGGGCATTGCTCCTTTTTCACGTCCTTAGCATAAAAAGAAACCTAATCACTCTAGGAATTGTCTTTCTGAAAACAATATCTGGTATCCTATATGATATTTTACAAAAGGTATTTAAGGAAAATTTAATCAGTTATTCTTTAAATTTTGCTTTAAAAAAAGTGTATTTAATGTGTTTTCTTCAAGATATGCTATTTAGATTACTTCTTATCTTTCCTGTAAAATATTTACAAATAAATAAAGCTCATATATTTGAGATCGTTTGATATTCAAACCACATATTTATTTATTTTGAAACATCTTAAAAAATCTGATGCAGACATTCCATGACTGCCTTGTACACCAACTAAATTAAACACATTTTTTTGCTAAACTTCATTTAAACCTATTTCGTTTGAAAATGAAATAGGCTATTCCATTTCAAAATGCCCATTTGGAAATGCCGATTGCAATAAAAAGGGAGGTGCACAGCTAGATGTTATAGCAATCGCATACAGAAACTTTCAACATTTTATGGTTTACCGTTTTTGAGTTATGCGGTATACATGAATACTTACGTACGGACACACGTCGCGCTAAAACTAGTCATAAGTTCCAAATATAAAATTTCAGCATTTTATGGTGAAGTTATGCGACATACGTACGTGTAAGCGTCATGATGGAACTAATCAAAATGGAAATTTCCTTTGAAATATGAAAATCGAAATTTTTCGCGATTACAGTACTTATTTCTCACAAATCAAACCGATGTCATAAATAACTAACTTCTAATAAATTTATGATGCAATCTAAAGAATTATTTAAATCTAATACTTTAATCTGGAATAAACTTAAAATATTTGAAAATTAAATATAAACATAATATTAAAATAAGTTGCGAATAATTTGTATTCGAAAAATTAGAATATGAGAGCAAAAATTTTGACAAATTCTCTTTGTATATTAAAAAGTATTTTCAAAGAAAATAACCATAAAGAATGCAAGATAAATTTTTCACCATCATCGAAGCAGTTCCTTAAAGAAACTGAAAATTTAAAGCATTTTACTTAGTTTCGATTACTGATGCATATTTACTTTCTTATTTGGCACATATCTTGATTAATACGAGCAATATACAGCATATGTGTTAGTATGCAAACTATAACGTAGCCAAATAGGAGATAAAATAACATTTTAGCAACCAATCCTGTGACGAAGATACCATAGGGAGAAAAAGAGGAGATAATTAGCTTAATTATATCCACATGGTAAGGGGGACCCGCTTTTGAAGTAGTTTGAGTCAAAATACTTGCAGTTTTTGCGACAGACCAGATGAGTACACACGATTATTTTTCATGCCGTTTCCTGAAAAAGCCGTAACGCTCAGGGGATTAATTGCCAACTTGGTAACGCAAGTTACCAGAAACAAACTAAACCACTAGTGAGTAAATAAATACAAACTTTTAGTATCCTAATCAACAACAGTAGCAAGCAACATGAACCAGAAAAGTTTATCACAAATAACCTCTAATCTGAAAAGAAGTACAGACATGCAGAGAGAAACTCCAGAAACGGAATTCAGTAACTTAACGAAATTCTAAGCCAAAAGGGTCTAGCGCATAACTAGAAGCATAAGGGAAAAAAATGATAAACTTAACTTGAAACAGGAAATGAAAGTTCGGATCAGCCGAATAATTCCCTAAACGCAAACAAATTATAGAGACAAGAACCCGAATCCGAAACTAAAAAAACTCTCAACATGCGCATACCATCGGAACTCAAATAAGTAAGTAAAATCAAGCTTACGCTATTTAGTGACATCAAAGGTTTACAGTTACTTTTTTTAATTTGGTGGTGGTGGGTCATCAAAGTTAACATGGTTAGCTGACAAGACAAAATAAATCGGCACATATATTTTTAAAATTAATTAACATTCTAAAAATATTTGAAGGGCCCCTTTATTAGTACACTGCAGTTCTTTCCATTTAAAATTTTCATAGTGCTGTTGTTGGATAAAAGCCGGGGAAGAAATCTGTAAAGAGAAAAGAAAAAAATTAAAAGAAAATTATTTAAACGCTGGTCCCTGGGGCGGCGGCCTGGAACTCCGCTGTTCTGCGCAGTATCCTTCAGGCAGACTCCTGGGCTGCTGGCTCCAAACAGCAGCCCAGGAGTCTGCTTGAAGGAAACTGCAGTCATTCTTATGCTGGTGAAAAAATTAAATTTTCAGCTTAGCAGGGGTTTTCACGTTGGATATAGTGTTTTAGCCTCCACGGTTCGGCTCTCTTCTCTCACTGCTCAGCCATGCCCTCTTTCTCATTTCAGGAAGGAATTTTCCCGACTTCTCAGTAGGTACAAGGGAAGATGCGGAGCTTCTTTTCTTTTTTATCGCTCTCCCTCTCTCTGTGTTCCAACAAACAGCACTCTTTTAGTACACAGGCGAGATCTTGAATCATTAGCGAAGTAAGGTGATGGGGAAAACGCCAAGTACGGCAACCTCCAAAGAGAAGAAACATATAGGGAAAAACTTCCCCGTCCACCGGAATTTGGCAAACAACGCGGTTCAGCAGTACAGCCCTCCAAGGCCACGGCGCGAGGCCAAATATCCCTCTGCTAAAGAAAGGCACTAGCCTCGCATCGGGGTTTCTCTCTACTATGGCGAGCAATCTAACTGACGAAACTTCACCCCCCCCCGTAAACAAATCTCCCAGCAGAACATTTCTATGCTAGAGATGCCTGAGCAAGCAGAGTGCCGAATATGCAAATCAGCACACATGGTAAAGTAATACAGCACACATGGTAAGGTACTTGGTAAAAGAATTCGAAGAACAGCAGTCCCCAGATAAGGAATTCTGAGAAGCGAATTCCAAACCGACAATTTTTGGATGGAAAAAATTACAGAACCAGCGAATAGTTTTCAACACAATAAACAAATTAAGTACTGTAAACATTACAACTATTATTTAACAATTAAGTTCAGTTACTGAAATACACACATTATAAGTTATTTCTTCAGAAGAAATAAGTATGCGTATTCATTTTCAAGACTGGGTGTTCTTTTACAATTGATTGACCTTACCACCAGTCAGAAAATATGAATTCGAGAAACTTTATGTTAGCATTTAATTAGTTCCTTTATTAAAAACACATTCCGTCAAACATTAATTGTTAAATACTTGCTTTATTCAGAAACATTACCGTCAACATTACTGCTCAAAAACTTACAGTTCAAAAATATTATCGTTCTGAAAAAAACTGTTGTTGCCAATCGGGAAAATACATTTTAAATAAAATTAATACGTTGCGTTTACATTCGGGCATCCTGACTTAGTTACGACCTCGGAACATTAAGAACTTATATTTAGAAATTTAAATCTGTAATGAATGTTTATAGTCCGAAAGTCTTCAGCTGTCATATAGATTCACCGTCGTTTTCTATTCTTTTTCCGTGTCCTAGTTTTAGTAATATGCGGCGTGTTGTTATCGTTATCCCCAGTAACACTAATGTCATCACCATCATCATCGTCTTCTTCTGATTCAGCTTGACACTGCCATGACTTTAATTGGCTCACACGAGCTGTCGTACTAAAGAAATGTCCTTTCACCTTCTCTTCTAATTGAGTCACTCTATAGGTATCACTTGGTAAAACTTCTGTAACTAGCAAAGGTCCTCGATACTTTTGTTGTGTTTTGGTTGATTCTCCAGTTGATTTAGGTACTCTTCTCATAACTACTATTTCTAATCGTTCGAATGTTAAAGAATTGCTTTTCTTCTTGTCATAATTTGCTTTCATTTTCATCTGCATATCTTCAATTCTCTTTCTAGCTTCATTCTGTAAGATTACTGGATTCTCCCATTCATCTGCGTCTTCATCTGTAATCATCTTCATCAATCCGTCGTTAAATTTTGGTGAATAACCGTGAAGAATTTCGAAAGGAGTTTTATTTGTAGTCTTATTTATCATATTGTTTAGATTTCTTTCGCATTCCTTAATCTTTTTGTCCCAGTCTCTCTGATTCGGATTTTCCATACTCGTTTTAATCGTAGCCAAAATTGTTCGATTTGCTCTTTCCACCATTCCATTACCACTTGGATGTTGAGTTGAATTGAGTGTATGACTGATTCCATTATTTTGACAGTACTCTCGAAATTCCTTCGCTGTGAAACATGTTCCTCTATCGATGATAATTTTTTCTGGTAACCCAAAATTATCTACAAAACTCTTCAATGCAACTAACACATACTTGGTTGCAGTACTTTTCATAGGATATAAGCGTGTAAATCTCGTAAAATTATCCATTATTACAAATAATTCTGTATTACCTCTTGAACTTTTTACGAATGGTCCTAAATGATCTATATGTATAATTGCAAAAGGTCTTCTACCAGGTCTAATTGGATGCAGTACTCCTTGTTTCTTACCACTAGGCATTTTATTTACTAGGCATTCGAAACACATCGAAATGTGACGCATAACATATCGTTTCATTCCTTTAAACCAGTATGATTCGTATGATTCCTTGATTTTGGCAACAGTTCTGTCTGCTGAAAAATGTCCCAAAAGATCGTGAAATTTTACTACAATACCTTTTCTCATCGATTTAGGTATGACATATAACAATTTCTCCTTTTCCTGATCTTTCACTTTACGAAACAATCGATTATTCTTCAAGACGTAATTTTCAGTTACATATTTCTTTGCATTCGTTCTATCATTTATCTTTTTCTTTAAAATGTCTATTAATTTGCGTAATTCTGGATCTGAATGCTGAATCACAAGAATTTGTTCATCTATCGTTAGCGTTAAACAAACTTCCAAGTTGTTTTCAATTATAGAGTCTAAAGTTTCTTCTGGCTGATCAACTGGCGATCGGCTCAATGCATCTATGTGACTCATTTTTTTACCTTGTCTGTGCTTTATTTCAAGATTGTATTCCTGGATCAGATTACTCCACCTTGCTATCTGAGGATTTGAAGTTTTCTTCGCGTTTAAATAAACTAAAGCTTGGCAGTCTGTAATTACCGTAAATCGGATCCCAATTAAAAAATTGTCGAAGTCGTGTCAAAGTCCAAACTATAGCCATTAATTCTAATTTGCTTGAATGATAATTCTTTTCTGTTTCTGTTGTTCCTTTACTTACACAATAAACTAAACGCCACTTTCTATCTTCACCTTTTTGCAACAGCATTCCTGCCAGTCCTTTGTTGCTCGCGTCTGTGTGCACTTCAGTCTCTGCTTCGGGATTATATAATGCTAGTATTGGTTCATTAGTTAAATGATCCTTTAAAGTACTGAATGCTTCTTGCTGATCTTCGTTCCAACGAAATGTTTCATCCTTCCTCGTCAATCTCGTTAGCGGCTCAGCTTTCTCTGCGTATTTCGGTACAAAGCTTCTAAAGAAACTTGTAAGACCTAAAAATTGTCTAACTTCATGTTCATTGGTTGGTTTAGGAAAGTTTAATATGGCTCGTACTTTTCTTGGTCCAGGTTGCATACCATTTGATTTTATTAGAAATCCCAAATACTCAACTTCATCTTTTCCAAATTCGCATTTTGTCAGTTTCAATGTCAGCATTGCTTCTCTCAATCTATCAAACACTTTCGTAAGTTTTTCCATCATTTCTTCCCAAGATTTAGCCGGAATTAATATGTCGTCCAAATAGCACAAAACTTCTTTATTAAGCAATGGACCTAAAACTTGATTCATAAGTCTCTGAAATTCTGCAGGTGCATTAGCTAACCCAAAGATCATACGTTCAAATTGACCAGTATCATCTGAAGTGATGAAAGCTGTTTTCAGTTTCGCTTCTTCAGTTAAAGGAATCTGCAAATATCCATGAGCTAAGTCCAATGTAGTGAAAACTTTACACTCACTAAGACATTCAAGAAGATCATCTATCCTAGGGAGTGGAAATTTATCTTTAACAGTTTGCGAATTCAACTTTCTATAATCTATCACTAATCGTAATTCACCTGTTTTTTTCTTTACGAGTAAAACTGGACTAGCATACGGAGATCTTGTTTCAGTAACAATTCCATATTTCTTCCATTCATTTATTATCTTCTTTATAGAAGCACGCTCTTCGGCATTGGTTTTATACGACTTCATGCAAATAGGCTTACTCCCTTCAATTTCTTTAATATTCATTTTTGTTACGTTTGTACACCCTAATTCCTCCATATTTAATGCAAAACAATCTCGATACTCATTTATCAAATGTAAAACTTCCTGTTTTCTTTCTGGCGTAGTATTATTATTAACTTTAATTTCTTCTAAAGTAATCGGTCTCCTAAACTTCTTAATTTCATTTATTATCAGTATTTCCTTTTGACTTGAATTTTCAGTTTTCTGATCTGAACTTGGTTCAACTAATTCTGCTACTTCCGCTCTACCGATACATTGATTCTCTTTCAAAATTAGTTTTCGATCGCTGTAGTTAGAGACTGGTATCACTGTTTCTCCCTGTATTACTTCCAATAATGAGCCCAACTCATCTTCCGATCCACTTATTAAAACATAACCGTTATTTATTTCTCAGTTTTAACTTTCACGAAATTAACCGTATTACTTTCGATTTGAGTTCCTTGGGAAGCCTTCAGTTTAATTCGCGGAGTGTTGCTATCATTTTGCAACTGTGAAAATGGGCAGTCATTAGCATAGCGTATGTGCAAGGTATTACCTATCTTGGCATATGCAATATGCAGTAAATCAATCCATGTTCGACCAACTAATAAGTCGCATGGTTGCGTTTCATCTCCTACAATTAGAACTGTAATGTCCTTTCCTTCCACATTATCAATCTCTAAGTTAACAGTTACTTTTCCCAATGTTCTAGCGGCTGGTTTATTCTGGTTCCCAAAGCCAAACAATTCCTCCACATCAGGTTTTAAAATAAGATTCAGTCTCTTAGCCGCAGACTGTTTCAATAAACACGAACTAATACCCGTATCTATGATTGCAGTAATTTCTTCTCCATTATTGATGCGAGCATACTTTAATATACAGCTGGTGAAACACCTGAATTTTGGTCCACGGATAAATAATTTTTAACATTTGTCAAGTCTGGATTCTTAGACGTACACTTTTTAAAAGTATGACCCTTTTCATTACATTTTCTGCAAATAATTTCTTTTTTAGGCTGAGGACAATCCGTCGCTATATGTCCATAATCATTACAATTGAAGCATTTCGGCTCACCCTTTTCATTGCGGATGCCAGGATTATATTCCCTTTTCCTTTCGTCTGTTTTATAAAATTTATCTCTCAGATTGTATTTATTATCAAAACTGTTTTTAAAATCCACTTTGAAATTACCATCTGTCTGCATGGAATCTTTAACATTTCTTTGTCTTGAATACTGATTATAGGATCCTTCATAAAATGTAGAACCAGATTTGGGCTTAAAATTATGCCTAAAAGATTTATTTTCTACTTGAAGTACTTTTATCCCTGCCCGAATATTTTCATATTCATCTAGTTTTTCAGCCAACTCTTCAGGATTAATGAATTTAGACCAATCATCAATGAAATGGTCTCGGATAGCAGCGGGGACCCTCTTCTTTAATTGATCAGTAATAATAAGTTGTTTTAAAGAGTCAAAATCTGTTACATTTAATCCAGCAAGCCACTCTTCAAAATAATTTTTTAATTCAAACGTGAAGTCCTTCCACGTATTACGCAAAGTTTTAATATGATCAACGAACTTTTGCCGAAACTGTTCAGGTCTTAACTTAAATTTTCTCAGTAGCAGTTGCTTAACGTGCTTATAGTCGTTAGCTTTCTCTTCTGATTCACGGGCAATTAATTGAGTTATTTCATAAGGCAATAGACCCAACAGCTGAGAAACCCAGTTTTGTTCTTCTAACCCAATACGTCGTGCCTGTCTCTCAAATAAAACTAAATAAAAACTCATATCACCTTCATTCAAATCATACTTATGCATTAATTTACTCATATCACAAATATTACTTCTACTAACATTAGAAGGAACAGAATCATTAACATTACTACTTCTGATTTCCGCTTCTATTTTTCAATTTTTCAAGTTCAAATGTTCTTTGCTTATCTCTTTCTATAATTTCCATTTCAAATGCTCTTTGCTTATCTTTTTCTTCCATTTCAAATGCTCTTTGCTTATCTTTTTCTAAAATTTCTAACTTTTCCCTGTCTAAACGATCATTTATAATTCTATCTAGCATTTGTTTAGTAAAGTCTTCGTTATAATTCTTACTATTCAAAATCATATCTCTTAAGCCTACAATTTTAATATCAGAAGGGACATCTACATCAAATTCCAAAGCAAGTTCTTTTAAATCACATTTTTTGCCTCTTGCCAAATAAGCCATCTTAGACTTCAATTTTCAAATACTAATACAATAATTATACTTAAGTTCTTTCCGTTTAATACTTAGACAAAACATAAACAGTTTATAAATTCACGTACCTTTCTACTTTCAGTTTTGGCGAGTTTCCACATTCAGTTTAGGCTTAGCGTACGTTAAGGCAATACGTTGTTAAATCTAGATAATAATTCTAGTTTATCCCACTTCTGAAATGTTAGCATTTAATTAGTTCCTTTATTAAAAACACATTCCGTCAAACATTAATTGTTAAATACTTGCTTTATTCAGAAACATTACCGTCAACATTACTGTTCAAAAATATTATCGTTCTGAAAAAAACTGTTGTTGCCAATCGGGAAAATACATTTTAAATAAAATTAATACGTTGCGTTTACATTTAATAGAAAGAGGGGTAAAAAAATTAAGTTACCTAATAAAAATTAAAATTTAACACACCAAAAGTGCAGTAACAAAGCCTTAAAATAATTAAAATTAAAAGTTAAACAATCTTAACGGTCAGAAACAAACAAGTACAAAAAACAAGTAAAACTTAAGTCCCTAAACTCAAATAAAACTAAATAACTTCAATTTAAGAAAACTTTTAAAGCAACCAAACCTAAATTTAAAGTTTACAAAAGTTACAGTTTAAACTTACAACCCACTTTAAACAAACTAAAGCAAGAAATTAATAACCTCAATTACTGATTAAAACTGTTATAAGTAAGCAAATAACTTAAAGCTTGAAAATAATAACAATGAATACATAACACTTAGGAACGCAACAGCCCCATATGCCTGGCGTCACAAAACTCATGAAGAAAAACTTCATTTATTTCTGCACTCTCAAAAAACTTTCTTTCAATAGACACTGATTCAAGTTCACAAAGTTCAGAACACCAGGTTCTCCATTTATTTTGTAAGTCACTTGGCAAATCTTCGTCCCATTTTAGACCACGTTCACACATCTCTTGAAGAAGAATTTTCACAGTGATGATTACAAAGGGACTAATCAGTCCGCATGGATCAAATATCTTTGAAATAACTCTCAAAACCTTTCGCTTGGCGATTCTAACATCAATGGATTTAATTCTATCCTCAATCGGATCCCACTTCAATCCCAAAAAACCTGTCCCTTGCCCGAAATCAGTACTATCCTCATATCCGTTTTCATTCCAAAGTTTATACAATTCCGAATAATTTGTTTTTAATTTCCTCAAATGAAATCCTGCTGCTTTCAATATCTTCATTGCCGTAGAAGTCAAATAATAAACATCCTGAAAGGTATTGGCTCCATAACACAGATCATCAACATATAAAAAAGGAATTTAACATGTCACAACATTTTGGATGATGTTCCTTAAATTTCTTAATGTGAAATTTCAAAACGCAAGCCGAGGAAAATGGCGAAGTGGTTAAACCAAATGGGAGCCGATTTAAATGAAGTGTTTCGGTTGAATCACCTATGTCTTCGGGAAACCACAAAAATTTAAGATATTTTCTATCTTCCTCAGCTATCTCTATTATAAGAAAAGCCTTTTCTAAATCTCCGCAAAATGCAACTTGATTTTCCCGAAATTTAAGAATTATGTCCAATAAATTTGCATAAAGATTAACTCCCGATTCTAGAGACTCATTTAGATATTTATTATTTTCAGTTACTTTACTGCTACAGCCATCCAGCCTGCCGCTAACTATTGGAACATACACGTATACGCCTGCCACTGGCTACTGGAACGTCACAGCGCCCTCTAGCCGAATGGCGCGGGAAATAGGTAACAACGTCTTAAGGCCGTTCCCACTGGGGTTTATCTGAGCTAACGGAGTCAGTTCCATGTGTCGACTAGCTCCGCTATGCCTGCAGTTAAGATTTTTCAACTTGCTGCCCTGTGCGAAAAAACAGGTTTTGTAGATGGGTTGGCTACGTCAGTTGTCCTCGTTAGCTCAGATAAACCTCAGTGGGAACGGTCTTTTACATTGCAGATCGCTTTGAAATAAGCTGGATGTGACTATACTAAGATGTAAGTAAATGATTAATTAAATAATTGAGTAAGTGAATGAAGAGTAAAGAGCATTTCGACTAGGAATTTCGTTTTGCAAAGTAAATAAAAGATTTCGATTCATATTGTGTCACATTCTAGCAGAGCAGAGAGAATTCAATATGTGAGGGTTTCTCTCTTTTCTTACGAAAACACCATTTAGTATTTTAAAAACTTTATATATAGGGAATACGGTAATTTTTTTAAAAAATACACATATTAACATACCTTAAATTAAAGAATATAACATTGAGACCCACCACCTGTTCATTGACTTTAAAGCCGCCTATGACAGTATTAACATAGAAAAAATACTTGAAGAGATGTTAGAGTTTAATATCCCGAAGAAGCTGATAAGCCTCACAAGGATGACTCTTAAAAAAGTGATAAGTAGAATAAAAATTTCAACATACCTTTCAGAACCTTTTTATACTGAGAAAGGATTAAGACAGGGAGACTCACTATCTTAGCTGCTGTTTAATATAGCTTTAGAAAAGACTATAAGAGACTCTGGAGTAAACACAAGTGGAACCATCTTTCACAGAACCATTCAACTGCTGGCTTTCGCCGATGACATTGATATCATTGGGCGATCAAAACGAGCTGTGGTCGAGGCTTTTGTCTCACCTTAAAATGCAGCAAGCAAGATGGGCCTAATCATCAATGAAGACAAAATTTATGATTGCATCTAATAAAACTGTTGATTTATCCCCCTTGAAGATAAACAGTTATACGTTTGAAACCGTAAAAACAATTTAAATATCTCGGCACACTGATCACAAGTTTCAATGATATAAAAACTGAAATAAAGAATAGAATATTTATGGCTAACAGATGTTACTATGGCCTTAAAAAAACTTAAATCCAAGCTAATCAGCGTAAAAACTAAATTTATATAAAACTTTAATAAGGAGTGTTGCCATTTACGGAAGTGAATTTTGGATACTTAACAGAGCAGAGAAAGGCCTGATTTCCACACAGACCACAAGAAAAATCCTAAGAAAGATCTTTGGATCGGTACAACAAAATGGTGAACTATATGGAAAATATTGGAAATATGGTGAAAATGATATTGTGAGAATCTTAAAGGCATCTCGAATCAGATGGCTGGGCCATGTGTTTACGTATGATGATGCATTTCCAACCAAAAAGATAACCTTTTCGAGAACTGAAGGAGTAAGACGAAAAGGAAGACCACCCACTAGATGGATAGATGATGTCGAGCAGATTTAATGTTAATTGGAGTTAACCGATGGAAGGCTATTGCACTGAATGGGGTCAGGGGGAGAAAACGTGACAGCCTTGGCCCGTAACAGGCTGTGGAGCTTATGAAGAAGATATACACACATGCAACTACACACTCACAAATACTACATAAAAGTACACACACATACACGAAGTGAGATGCACGCACACATATAAACTGTTTCATATATCTGTGAGCATCCTCTAGTGATCTTGTACGTTTGGATGCCAGTCTTGGAGGCGTACTGCAGCGACCTGTTACTTAGGTAATCTCTTAATAACCTCAGAATTCCATTTCAATAGTTTAATTTCCATCCTGGTTAAAGCCGACGAAAGAGGAAATGACAATAAAGATTTTTAAAAAAATTACACGATAATGGGTTAATAAAAATAAAAACCTTAGAATTTCAGCTACGTATTTAATCCTTGATAATAGTAGTTTATAAAGTATAATTTTAAGTTTTAATATTTTGGCAAAATTGACATTTTCTTAAATTGTAAAAGAATGAGTTAAAAATGTATCTGGCATTTGAGGGTTTCTTATGGTTTTGTAGAATGCGATAAGGCTTGTTGTCATTAAGCTTATTTAATAAAGTTTTCTTTTTATATATTAATACAATGTGTTTTTAATTAGAAGTAGATAATTCTTTAGAGAATATCACTTATATGCCAACTCCCAAATCAACATTTGGTAGCAGAGCGTGGTTGTCCCCTCTGCTGATGGACTTTCACATAGAACACTCATCGCTAATTTCTCTAAGAGATAAATTAGATTTATATTATTATATTATAATTAGTGAACATAAATTAGAAAATATGGCATATAATATGATAAATTTGAGTCACAGAGAAAAATTAACTGATGATAATTACCTTATATGGGCAAATAGAATCGAAAGTGAATTAAGAAGTTTGAAAATATGGAGAAGTGTGATAGAAGCTGATGGACCACCTGCTGGATGTATATTTAATATTTGCATTTCTTTTTTTCTTTGTATATTTTATTTTCTCACTGTTTCATTTTATGTTATGATTTTTACAATAATCTTGTTACTGGCAACGTGCTTTATTTTACTATTAAGTTTGTGTGAATGACAACAGTTGTTCATGTTTATGTTTAAGTAGAATAGCATTCTTAGCCGCACTGCGCTGCAGGCAATTTTTCTCTTAAATATTTCATGTTTTAGAATAGCAATAAAGTTTTTATACAAAGCTGAAGCTTTTTAGTTCAAGGCAACTATTTGGTTCCCCAAGTGAGGCATTTAATGCTATTTAATGTGTTATTATTATATGCTTTAGAACTGTGTTTAACGAACTTTTAAGTACTGGTACTGCGAATCGTCTGCGTGACGTCAGAAAGATAAGCGGAAATATTTTTTGCTGCTTAAGTATCTTGTTGAAGTTATTTGTGCTTATTAATCATTATTCATGGTAAAAATGACAGAATTAAGTGAAGCTGATCTTAAAAGATTAAGAGGACGAACGAAATCTACCCTAACGCGGCTTCATAATAGTTTCAGTAATCAGTTAAGTTTAACGGAATTAAAAGCACGATTAGAAAGAATTGAACAAATATTTAAGGAATTTGATCAATATGATGCTGCTTTACCCGGAGAAGCTTCTGAAATTGCTGAATTCGAACTAAATATTTTGAAACGAAAGTAATGTATCAATCCGTCATTGAATCCGTAACGGCCAGAAATGTTTTGATTTCAAATCCCACTGCAGTTGAGGCTAGCTTTAAACTTCCGCGTGTAAACATTCCGAATTTCAATGGTAAATATACTGATTGGCTTAATTTTAAAGATCTGTACATGGCGACAGTTCATACCAATCAGTCATTCGCGAAAATTCAGAAATTCCAATATATGCTAGGACTTTTAACAGACGAACCAGCTGCTATTATTAAGCACATTCCAATTTCCGAAACTACATACGATGAGGCTTGGGACAAATTGATGAATTGTCATGATAGAAAAAATCAAATTGTAATGTCGCTTGTCAGAACATTTCTTGAGCAACCCAAAATTACTAGCGCTGATTCTGTTAATCTAAGAAAACTATCTGATACATCTGATGAAGTTATACGTGGATTAAAATCTCTTAGCGAAAAGGCTTCGTCTAGAGATGTTTGGCGAATTTATTTTTTGTTAGGAAAAGTCGATCCGGAAACGCGCCATTTATGGTCACAAAAAAAATGGTGAAGAAGAATTTCCTACCTTAGAATATTTTTTGGAATTCTTAAACTCAAGATGTATTTCACTCGAAATGTTAAACACTCATAATACTGAAAAGCGAGTATTGCAAAAAAATCAGTGCTCTGTTTCTAAGAATGTTTCACATAATAATAAACATTCCGTTCTAAAATAACAGCACTGCAATGGTTCTCATATTTTATCAAAGTGTTATAAATTTAAAGGTGCAGATATTACGACTAGGAAAAATATCATTCGGAAGAATTTGTTATGCTTCAAAATGTTTCGGAAATCATCAATTAAAATTTTGTCCATCGCAGAATCTATGTTCTATTTGCAAAGCAAATAGAACATAGATTAAAAAACACCATACTTTACCGCATGAAAACACCATACTTTACCGCATTAAAAACACCATACTTTACCGCATGAAGATATTAAAAGTAATAACGTAGTGGTGTCAAATTCATCTCCATCTGATGAACAATTTTCTAATTCAGACGAACAAAATAATATTTCGAGTTTTTCTATTCAGGGTCAGAGTACTTCATTTTTACCAACGGCGGCAGTAATAATTTACGATTCTGCTGGTCAAGGTCATGAATGTATCATTCTTTTTGACAGATATTACGAGTAGGAAAAATATCATTCGGAAGAATTTGTTATGCTTCAATTGTTTCGGAAATCATCAATTAAAATTTTGTCCATCGCAGAATCTATGTTCTATTTGCAAAGCAAAACACCATACTTTACCGCATGAAGATATTAAAAGTAATAACGTAGTGGTGTCAAATTCATCTCCATCTGATGAACAATTTTCTAATTCAGACGAACAAAATAATATTGAGTTTTTCTATTCAGGGTCAGAGTACTTCATTTTTACCAACGGCGGCAGTAATAATTTACGATTCTGCTGGTCAAGGTCATGAATGTATCATTCTTTTTGACAGATATTACGAGTAGGAAAAATATCATTCGGAAGAATTTGTTATGCTTCAATTGTTTCGGAAATCATCAATTAAAATTTTGTCCATCGCAGAATCTATGTTCTATTTGCAAAGCAAAACACCATACTTTACCGCATGAAGATATTAAAAGTAATAACGTAGTGGTGTCATATTCATCTCCATCTTATGAACAATTTTCTAATTCAGACGAACAAAATAATATTTCGAGTTTTTCTATTCAGGGTCAGAGTACTTCATTTTTACCAACGGCGGCAGTAATAATTTACGATTCTGCTGGTCAAGGTCATGAATGTATCATTCTTTTTGACAGTGGAAGTGAAGCTTCTTTCATCAGTGAATCATTTATTCGACAATTAAATATACGCAGACAAAATGCCCTTATTTGCGTAAAAAGACTTGGTGATTCTGAAGCAGCTTTGACTCGTGGTTATGTAAATGTAAAATTGTTTCCGAAATCTGAGTTGAAAAAAAAATGGTGTTTTAATACAAGCATATATTCTTAAAAAATTAACTTCGCGTTTGCCTTCAGTAAAGATTGACAGCAAAGACCTTGATTATTTGAATTCAATTAATCTTGCAGATCCGAATTTCAGTACGCCGAAGCAAATAGACATGATAATTGGAACTGACTATTTCTTTTCTCTGCTTCAGCCGGGGCAGATTGTTGGCTATAAAAATGTAATTGCGCAAAATACTATTTTTGGTTGGGTTGTATCGGGCAGAATTAAAACAGAAGGGAATACTTCGCATCCCATTAGTGTTAATCGCATTAGTTTACATATTGAGGATAACGTCGATGCAACACTTAAGCGTTTTTGGGAGTTGGAAGAATTAACGTTCCAAAATCAGAAGTCAAAGGTTGAAGAAGAGTTTTGTGAGAATCATTTTAAAGAACATTATCGAGTAAACAAAAACGGCAGATTTGTTGTCCGACTGCCAATTTTCAGTAATGCTGAAGAATTAGGCGACTCCAAATCTTTGGCTATTTCCTCGTCTTCTATCCATGACAAGATAATTTGATTTAGACAAAGAACTTGGTAGGCAATACAAGGAGCTCATGCAAGAATACGAAACTTTAAACCATATGGTTCTAGTTGTTGAGAATGAAGAAAATAAGCAAGTATATTATCTACCGCATCATGCTGTTGTTAAACTGAGTAGCTCTACCACTAAACTTCGTGTAGTATTTGACGGATCATGTAAACCTAAAAATTCAGTTTCTTTGAACTCTGTTTTAGGGGTAGGTGCAACACTACAACGAGATATATTTTCAATATTGCTCAACTTTCGTATACATAAAATAGCTTTTTCTGCTGACATAGAAAATATTTACCACCAGATTTTAGTAGATAATGAGGATCAACATTTACAAAGAATTGTTTGGAGAGAATCTGTTAATTCAAAAATGCAGACATATAAATTATGTACAGTTACTTATGGCACTGCATCTGCACCATTTTTAGCAACACGCTGTTTGTGGCAAATTGCTTTGGATGCAGAACAGGATCATCCTCATGTATCTTCCGTTCTTAAAAATGGTTTCTATGTAGATGATTGTTTATCTGGAGCAAACAGTTTAGAGGAAGCTGTTGACCTATGTTCTAAGCTTTCACAGCCATTAGAGAAACGTGGATTCAATTTAAGGAAATGGAGATCAAACTGCTCTAAGCTTCTCGAAAATTTATCCATTGATTATTATGAAGAAGGTGACCTGGAAGTTCACTCAGATGAATGTGCCAAGACTTTAGGGCTGTTTTGGAACTCTACAGAAGATGTATTTTTATTTAACATTTCTATGGATTTGGGGACTGAAATTACTAAAAGGAGGTTCATTTCTCAATCTTCTAAAATCTTTGATCCTCTTGGCTTGCTATCACCGTGTACAGTCAAGTTGAAAATGCTTTATAAGCAGTTGTGGTTTTTAAAACTTGGCTGGGATGCCCCACTGCCTAAAGAATGGGAAGAGAAGTTGCAGCGACTTCAAGATCTTAAGGTTCTCAGAAATGTTAAAATTTCGAGGTGGCTTCTAACTACGTCTAACCATATCTATCTGCGTGGTTTTTGTGACGCGTCAGAATCTGCTTACGCTGCTGTTATCTACTGTGTTCAATCAACATCTCACGACAGAAATGAAGTCAATTCGGTGGTTGCTAAAACCAAATTTGCTTCCATTAAACAAGTGTCCATACCTAGACTGGAACTTCTAGGTGTATTGCTCCTTGCCAGATTAATCAAAGCTGTCCGTAAAGCCTTCTCCAGTACTGAAATTTCCTTTCATGCTTTGACTGACTCTAAGGTTGTTCTCTGTTGGTTAGCAGCTCATCCTCGAAAATGGAAGCCTTTTGTGGCACACAGGACTTCAGAAATATTAGATACTATTCCCTATCAACAGTGGAGCTATATTTCGTCGAAACAAAATCCTGCCGATTTTTCTTCTAGAGGAATCGATCCTAAGCTTCTACCGAATATATCCCTATGGTGGCATGGGCCATCATTCTTAGCGTTCGACAGTTCAAAGTGGCCTCTACAATGTTCTGTCAGTAATGAGACCAATAGTGATGCAGCTGTCTTAGCTGAACAAAGGACAAAATCAGTTTTTTGTACAACAACTTATTTGCCTAATGACACTCTGGAGAATTTATTTCAGAACTGTTCTTCTTTATCTAAAATAGTTAATGAAATTTCTTTTTGCTTCAGATTTATTTCTAGGTGCAAAGAACGGGTCTTTGATTCTGAAGATAATAGGTTAAAAAATCCTGCAGTAGTACCTTCATCTAATGAAAGGCAAGAAGCTATGAAGTTGATCATTAATTGGATCCAGTTTGTGCACTTCCATAAAGATATAAAGGATCTCAAAAATAATTCATCTTTAAGTCCTAAGAGTGTTTTAAGCTCAATTTTTCCTTTTCTAGATGATGATGGTGTTTTACGGGTGGGAGGTCGGCTGCAAAATTCAGTGCTAAACATCCCATAACTATCCCAGTCAACACAAGATTGCCTTGTTACTTGTTAAACAATATCATGTAACTTATATGCATGTAGGGCCTAGTTTACCAGCTAACATTTTAAAGTAAAACTATTGGATTGTAAATGGTAAGAAACTTATTCAGTCTTATATCCATAAATGCATTGTTTGTCACAGATATAAATTGTCATCTAATAATCAATTAATGGCAATGTTAGAGTTGTTACAGTAAAAACTGTTCGTGGTTATTTTAAAAGATCTGTAGTAAAACTTTTACCATTGCCATTGCATCGGGAATGATCTATTGTTAATGCAATGGCAAGGGTGGGAGTTAATGTTGAATGTATATTTAATATTTGCATTTTTTTTTCTTTGTATATTTTATTTTCTCACTGTTTAATTTTATGTTATGATTTTTACAATAATCTTGTTACTGGCAACGTGCTTTATTTTACTATTAAGTTTGTGTGAATGGCAACAGTTGTTCATGTTTATGTTTCAGTAGAATAGCATTCTTAACCGCACTGCGCTGCAGGCAGTTTTTCTCTTAAATTTTTAATGTTTTAGAATAGCAATAAAGTTTTTATACAAAGCTGAAGCTTTTTAGTTCAAGGCAACTACCACCAAATCCATATAAAAGGGATGATGTTAATTTCGAAAGTGAAGTAAAAACTTGAGAAATATGGGATTATAATAATGCAATAGCAAGAAATGTATGACAGCTCCACAAGCGTTAAAATATGCGAATGAAAAGAACGCAAAGAAGTTATGGGAGAAAATAAAAAATGACATGCCGGCAAGAACAGAAGATATTCAAATCAAATGCAGAATAGAGTTAGCTCAACTGAAAATGAGTCAAAATGAATCTGTAGATGATTATATGGATAGAGCTGTAATTCTAAAAAAAAAGTATTCAAGTTGGGGATGAAATAAGAGATAAAGAATTAATTTACTTCATACTAGAAGGACTTAGAAAGGAATTTGAATTTGATGTTAAAATCATTAAAAGCAATAAAGAGAAAGATATATCTTCAATTAGACAAGCTCTAAAAGAAACAGAAGGAAAAAAAGAGGAAAAGAAATAGAAGTAAATTCTAAGGCAAAAGGAAACTGGATAAAATCGAAATATGAAAGAAGATGCTTTAATTGTGGAAAAATAGCACATTTAGTAAAAGAATGCCGGAATAATAATAACATAAAGTGTGGAAAATTCGGCCAAAATCAACTGAATATAAAATTAAAACCAAACAAGGACATCGAAAGCAGAGAAATTGAACTAATAAAACTTATAGAATGTCAAGCAAGGAAAAAGAATATGAGTCAGCTACATGCATATCTGAAGTATCTAAGAAAACAGAAAGCTCATGTCTTAATCAAGATAGAAATGATGGAAAGAATGAAACAGATGAACAAGAGAATAGAAAAATTAAATGGATTATTGATTCAGGAGCCACATCTCACACGGCAACTAGTAAAAAAATATTAACTAATTTTAAAAATAAAGAACGACAAATAATGACAGCGGAAAAAGGCGCCATGATCAAATCAGTTGGTATTGGTAACATTAAAACGCAAACTGATAGAAATAAAGACATTTTGAGAGTAGAAAATGTTCTGCAAGTACCGAATTTAAGTGAAAACCTGCTGTCAGTATAAAAAATTGTAGATCATGATTTAAAAGTAATTTTTACCAAAACTAAAGCAGAAGTGATTAATAAACATGGAAACATTCTGTATATAGCTAACAGAAATGGAAATAAATTTGAAGTTGTAGGAAATTTAGTTGAAGAAGCTAAAATTAGTAATGTTAATGACGTACTACGGCATCAAAGACTAGGTCATATAAATTATCAAAGGCTGATAGAAATGAAAAATTTCATCGGTCATTGGATTAGAAAATGTAAAAATTTCTCAAAACAATTGTGAACCTTGTACATTAGGGAAAATGACACGAACATCTTATAAAAGTGTGAAATAAAGCAATCTGAAGATATTTTACAATTATGACAAATAGATTTAGTTGGACCAATTGAGAAATCAATAGATGAAAGTTGTTATATTTTAACAGTGGTAGATGATTACAGTAATTTCATATTTGTGATAACAATTGAGAAGAAGAATGAAACTTCAGAAGCTCTAATCAAAATTATCATCCAAGAAGAAAGACTAACGAGAAAGAAACTGAAAAAAAAAAAAAAAAAAAAAATTCGTAGTGATAAATGGTAGTGAATTTTTAGCTAAAAGTATAAAAGAATTTTTTGAGAAAATGGAAATTAAACATGAACTTACAACCCCTTATACTCCGAAAAGTAATGGAAAAACTGAACGTTTTAACCGTACTATAATTGAATCTGCTAGAACTATGTTAATTGATGCAGAATTACCGATAAAAGTTTGGTCTGAAAGCGTTAAAGTAGCTGTACATGTGAATAACAGGAGTCATAAAAATGATAAAAAGTTTACACCATATGAACTATATAAAGGACGCAAGCCTAATTTTACTTATCTTAAAAGATTTGAATGGGAAGCATGTTGGTATGCATATAGTGATGGACTGTCGCCAATAGCACGATAAACTGTATGAACTGGAAACCCTGCAAAAGAGTTAATTGTGTAACACACTTATTCTTTACACTTACTTTTCTCACTCCTTCAGGAAAGGACAGTGATATGACACTCTCTATAATATAACTCCTTTTTTTCAATGTATATATTTGGAATACTAACGAAATTTTATCTATTTTTCATGTATTAATAAAGAATGTGTTTTGTGATCTTACAATTTCCGTCTACACCTATTTTGGATTACGAGTTAATTAGGTATGATCTCGCTTGATGCTGCGCTGGATACAAGGTAAGAAGAATCATTTTGCTCTCTATTTTTATTAATTTGTTGTGAAATTTCGAGGATATAAAATGTTTTACAACAAAAGATTATGAGTACTGATGAAAAAATCATAGCTAATTAAATAATAATAAAGAAAAAAAATACTGTAAAAGCTAAACTGTAGTTTCATATCAAAACCGAAAATTAATTTTTTCGACTATACAAAAATGTTGAATTCAAGTCAAATACAAATTGCAAAACTGAATTCCAGCAATTACTCAACATGGAAATTCAAAATGCAAATGCTACTAATAAAGGAGGATCTTTACGATGTAATCGAAGATGTATCTCCAAGCCCCATTACAGAACAATGGAGTAAAGGGGATCGGCAATGTCGCGCGATGATAAATTTATTTATCGAAGACAGCCAAATAATTCACATTAAACATGAAACTACTGCTAAAGCCACCTGGGAAAAACTCAGGCAGGTAGATGAAAGGTCTAATCTTTCAAGTAAACTATTTATTTTGCGAAAGCTTTACAGTTTGAAGCTTGAAGAAGACGGAAATATGCAAACACATATAAATACATTACTGGAGTTAGTCGATAAACTCAAATCAATAGGTGAGAACATAAAAGACGAACACGTTTTGGCACTTTTGCTTTGTTCAATGCCTAGTTCTTACGATACGCTCATTACGGATCTTGAAGCCAGAGCAGAATCGGAACTGAATCCAGAATTCTTAAAAGGGAAATTAATTGACGAATTTAACAAGAGAGTTGAAAACAATTCATCAGATTCAAAGGCATTTAAAGCCTCATTTCAAAACAAGACAGAGAGAAAAGTTTTGCTCATATTGTCATAAAAATAACCATTTTAGATCAAAGTGTTATCATCTAAAATTGAAACAAAAAAATGAACCGCGCCAAAACTCAAAGAAAGTATAAGCGGATCCTAAAACACGCCAAGCAAAGAATATGGGTAACCTCATGATGAATCAACAACAAACAAAAATTAAAACACCGGAAATCGAATCCAGATGTGACAGTGTCGCTCTGTCTATTAACTACACCGTACATCAATCATCCGAGAGTTTTGTTTTCGACAGCGGAGCAAGTAATCACCTGGTAAATAATAAGAAATATTTCACGGAATGTAAACCCATAAATCCGTCAGATATTATAACTGCGAATGGGCAATGTATTAAATCAACGGCGATAGGAACTGTCCGTTTTAAAACATTAAATGCTAAACAAAAAATAACTGAAGTTCTCTTATCGGAAGTTTTATACGCTCCTGAATTAGAAACGAATTTAATCTCAACTAAGAAAATAACGGAAAAAGGACTTTCAGTTCTGTTTGAAGGAAATAAATGTATGATCGCGAAAGGAGATCGGATTCTTCTAGAATATCATGCAATTAATAATCTTTACCAAATTAAACCAATAGACAGGAATAATGAACCATCAGCTCATGTAGCATTTCAGTGCAAAAATGAGAACTGTGTTCAACTTTGGCATAGACGCCTTGGTCATAGAAACGATGACGCAATCAAGCAACTTGTAAACAAAGAACTCGCTGAAGGAATTAAACTAGATAATTGTAAACATGATATCAAATGCATTCAGTGCATAAAATGTAAACTAACTGATTTCCCTTATCCCAAAGAATCCAAATTCAGAGCATCTAAACCGCTAGAACTCGTTCACACTGATGTTTTAGGACCAGTACAAACACCGTCTGTCTGTGGATACCTATACTTCGTAACTTTTATTGATGATTACAGCAGGTTCACAATGATTTACCGAATGAAAAAGAAAAATGAAGTAATTTCTAAACTAAAACAATTTATTGCTCTTACAAACAATAAATTCGGGAGAAAGGTAAAAACGCTAAGAAGTGATAACGGTGGTGAGTACACAAGTAAGGAACTTGAAGAATATCTTATAAAACATGGTATAAATCACCAGCTTACTGTACCGTATTGTTCAGCACAAAATGGAGTCAGTGAACGCAAAAATAGGTCTTCGATGGAGATGACAAGATGTCTTTTAGCTGACTCAGGTCAACCTCACAGATACTGGGCCGAAGCAGTGCTGACTGCAAATTATTTAAAGAATCGTATGCGTACAAAACCAAAAGCAAAAACTCCATACGAATTATGGAATAACAAGAAACCCAACCTCTCTCATCTGAGGACTTTCGGGTGCAAGGCTTTTGCTTACATCCATAAATCTAAAAGAGGTAAACTGGATGACACTGCTATAGAAGGAATACTCGTTGGCTACGACAGCAGAAGTAAAGGCTACAGAATTTTAATTCCTGGAGACAAAATTATAATAAGTCGATCTGTGCGATTTATTGAAGACACTGAAACTAACGAGCCTGTAAGCATCTCTTTAAATCCTTTAAACCAGGATGAAGAAAATTCTAAGGAAGAAAGCTCAGAACGTGAAGAAATAAAAATAGAAGAACCCGAAGAGGGAGAAATATCAGAACACGAATAAGAACCTTTGGAAGTCAGAAGATCGAACAGACTCACAAAAAGTAAACCTCCTGATCGCTACGGATTCCATACCAAATATCCAGTCTCCTCCGAACCCAAAACCTGGAAGGAAATTCAAAGTTCGGAAGAAAATGAAAAAAGAAAATGGCTAACAGCTGTTCGAGAAGAAATTAATTCACTAGAAGAAAACAACACTTGGGAATTAGTTGATTTACCAAAAGGAAGAAAACCAATAGGATGCAAATGGTCTTTCAAGACAAAGCTCAATGCAGAAGGAAAAATTGAAAGATACAAGGCCAGATTAGTCGCAAAAGGATTTAGCCAGAAGTTTGGATCTGACTATGATGAAACCTTTGCCCCTGTAGTAAAATACACAACGCTACGAGCCTTCCTATGTGCAGCTTCGTATAAGAACATGTCTGTCAGACATATCGATCAAAGCTTCCATGAAGGAAAGCTGTTTTGTCTGACAGACAAAACAGCTTTCCTTCATGGAGAACTAGAAGAAGAAATTTACATGACTCAACCCGAAGGCTACACAAAAGCTGGAAATGAAAATAAAGTTTGCAAGCTGAAGAAATCTATATATGGTTTAAAACAAGCCGCTAGAGCTTGGAATCTGAAAATTGGAAAAATACTTGTCATTTAAACAAAGTAACATGTCATGTAAACATGTCATTTAAACAAAGTAAAGCAGACCCATGCTTGTTTTACAAAAACATCAATGGAAAATTCACGTATATAATATTATATGTAGATGATATGCTTATAGGAAGTGAAAGAGAAGAAGATGTAATGGAAACAATCCAACAATTGAACGCTAAATTCGAAATCAAAAACCTAGGAGAAGTCACCTACTACCTCGGCATAAGCATTGAAAGATTTAAGGATGGAACTTTTGCCATAAACCAAAAGAATAAAATCGAAGAAATAGTTCAAAAGTTTGGACTTCAGAACGAAAAACCAACATATACGCCAATGGAAACAAACTACTGCAAACTAGAAGCTGAAGATCTAGAGTATCTAGAGGATAATACAGAATATAGACAAGCAGTAGGGGCATTATTGTATATTGCAACAATCAGCAGACCAGATATAGCATGTGCAGTCAATCTACTGAGTAGAAGAAACGAAAAACCTCGGAACACAGATTGGAATGCTGTCAAGAAAGTAATTCGATACTTGCACACAACTCAAGACTTTAAGTTGGTCTTTAACAGAATTCAAGAACCTATACTAACTACACATTCGGATGCAGATTGGGCAAATGACAGAACAACAAGAAAATCCATTAGCGGATACATATTCAAACTAGGAAATAACTGCATTTCATGGAGCAGCAAAAGGCAAAACTGCATTGCACTATCTTCAACTGAAGCAGAATATATTGCAGCAGCTAATACAGCACAAGAAGCACAATGGCTTTTAAATTTGCTTAAAGATCTAGGACTAAAACAAAATCTGCCGATTACTCTCTATGAAGATAACAAATCATGCATCAAACTATCACAAACGGAGAAAAATAGCTCCAGAACAAAGCATATAGACGTGAAATACCACTACTTGCGTGAACTTCAACAAAACGGGATCCTGAGCCTAGACTACTGCAGAAGCTCCGACATGATTGAGGATTACTCACCAAACCACTAGGCAAACCTGTGTTCGAGAATCGCTGCAAATGGCGATCCTGCCCATCAAGTAGGGGTATTGGTATGCATATAGTGATGGACTGTCACCAATAGCACGATAAACTGTATGAACTGGAAACCCTGCAAAAGAGTTAATTATTTAACACACTTATTCTTTACACTTACTTTTCTCACTCCTTCAGAAAAGAACAGTGATATGACACTCTCTATAATATAACTCCTTTTTTCAATGTATATATTTGAAATACTAACGAACTTTTATCTATTTTTCATGTATTAATAAAGAATGTGTTTTGTGATCTTACAATTTCCGTCTACACCAATTTTGGATTACAAGTTACTTAGGTATGATCTCGCTTGATGTTGCGCTGGATACAAGGTAAGAAGAATCATTTTGCTCTCTATTTTTATTAATTTGTTGTGAAATTTCGAGGCTATAAAATGTTTTACAACAAAGCATATGTTTATATAAGACAAGAAAAACGTAGACAGATGGATCTAAAAGCTTAAAAGAGAATTATGATAGGCTATAGCATGAAAAGAAAAGCATACAAAATTTGTATTCCTGAACTAAATAAAATTCAAGAAGTGAGAGATGTAAAATTTAATGAGCAGTAACTCGGATCACCTTTACTATAAGAAAATTATTTGAAATTGAATAAAAATCAAATATTAGAAGAACTTATTATTTTTTACAATGAACAAGCTAATGGCAGTGTAAACAAGTTAGAAATAACTGACAGATACCATAGAAAAGATAATACAACAGACGAAGAAGCTGAGAAAAATTTACTATCAAACACTGATGATGAACACGTCGATAACAATTCATTGGAAAAGCCAACAGAGTATCCATAAATAAATTAAGTCATGGAAATGATAGTCATGGAAATTCTGTACAGAAAAGACCAGCGCGAACGACGAAGCCCCCAGAAAAATAAAAAAATTACGTAGTATACAATACAAACGAAAAATTATCTAAGACGTATGATGAAGCTGTAGAATCTGCTGAAAGTGAATTCTGACTACATGCATGATAGAAGAACTGAGTTCAATGGAGGCTAATGAAATCTGGGAATTAGTTGAAAGACCCATCGATAAGAAAGTTATTAAAAACCGCTGGATATTCTCAAAAAAGAATGAAAAGAGTAATTTAAAAACAATTTGCAAAGCAAGACTAGTAGCTACCGGATTTAATCAAATAAAGGGAATTGATTATGAATATGGATTTAGTCCAGGAATAAGACTTGCTACCTTCAGAACATTGTTATCGATTGCAATTTACAAAAACTACAACATAAGATATTTCGATGTAAAAACTGCATATTTAAATGGATACTTGGATAAACCAATTTACATTTAACAACCATCTGGATTTATAACAGATCCGAACAAAGTACATCTTGTAAAAAAAAAGTATATATGGATTGCTGGTATGGAAATGCTTGTATAGGAAAATGCTAATATGTTGAACTGTGTAAGTTCTTAAGGAAAGGAATTTAACTAGACTAAAATTAGATTATTTTTTACAATGAAAAAGCTAATGGCAGTGTAAACAAGTGAGAAATAACTGACAGATACCATAGAAAAGATATAATCAAGATCCCACAGAGAAACACTGGAAAGCTGTGAAGAGGATATTTAGCTAAAGAAACACAAAATGCTTGTTTAATATATTCTTCAGACAATGGGAAATTAAACGCTACATCAGATGCTAGTTGGTGTACCACTGAAGATGGAAAATCATTTGGAAGTTATTTCATTAAATTAGGTAAAATTTCATAAATTGGAAGTGCAACAAACAAAAAATAGTTGCTCTATCTACATCGGAAGCTGAATTTTTAGCATTCTGTGAATGTGCATGTGAAGTTAAATGGTACATCTTTTTACTTGAAGAATTGGTACAAGACGATCTAACTGACAAACCAATAGAAATTAGAACAGACTGTCAAGCATTAATAGATTGGGGGGGGGGGAATTGATAATATTTGTTTATAAAGTATAATTTTAAATTTTAATATTTTGGCAGCATTGACATTTTCTTAAATTGTAAAAAAAGAATGAGTTAAAAATGTGTCTGGCATCTGAGGGTTTGTTATGGTTTTGTAGAATGCGCTAAGGCTTGTTGTGATTAAGCTTATTTAATAAAGTTTTCTTTTTATATCTTACTATAATGTGTTTTTAATTAGAAGTAGATTATTCTTAGAGAGAGAATATCATTTATATGCCAATTCCAAACCAACAATCCTGTTTAGAAAGCTTAACTTTGCGTAGCCAGTTTTCAGATGCATGAAATGATATACCAGGTGTACAGATTTAAGCATGAGTATGAAATAATGCACAAACACAAATGGATTCCTTACAAGGGAGGAAAAAACGCACTCAATGAGGGGGGGAACACTTATGGCCGTCGTCAATGAGCAAAAGGAAACAGTAATATCAGACGCTGATCTATTGAGTACGCGTTTGCCTATTTTAGCGACATAGTGCATTGCCTCATGAATACTTTTCAGAGGGATGAAGATAATTCGAAAGTATCTTTTACTTTAATAGCTTTCTTTTTGTAGCTTTGTAAAATCCACTATATCTCCCTTAGAATTAGTTAAAAATTCAAGGAATAGTGTATGCAGTTTTGTTGATAAACTGGGGAAGCGTTTTCGAACACTGAAGTTATCTGTAAATAAAGCAATAAGAAACTAAAAATATTTTTACTTATTTAGAAGCATACACTGGTGTGCAAAAATTAAGGACGAGACGGTTTTTTCAATATAACTTTGTACAAAAGCTTTCCAAATCAACACATTTAATACCGTAAGATCCCCAATACGTAAGGACATGAGTAATGTAAGCAACACTTACTAAATGAGAAATCAGAGGGATAAAAAGAAACTTTATTAAAAAGTAGCTTGGAGCGCAATGCGACTGAAGGCCGAAACATCCCTGTGATGGGTGTCCAGCAAGAAACATCCGGTCTTTAATAGGGGATATGATCTCCCCTGACTGCTAGGCAGGTTTCACAGCGTCTGCCCATGCTGAGAATGAGGGTGTCAATGAGTTGTTGAGGCATTGCTGCCCATTCGTCTTGCAGCGCCAATCGAAGCTTCGGAATCGTTACTGTGGATAAGGTACGAGCTGCCAAGCGTCTGCCTAGAAAATCCCATACATGCTCGATGGGATTGAGATCCGGAGATCGTGCCGGCCAGTCCATACGTTCAATATCCTCACTCTCTAAGAGCTGTTCGGCAGCTACTGTGCGATGACATGGTGCATTGTCGTCCATGAAAAGGAACTGCGGACTCATAGCGCCTCTAAAAAGACGCACATATGGAAGAAGAATCTCGTTACAATAACGGGTCACGTTGACTGAACCTGCGTCGAAGATGTGAAGGTCTGTACGACTACCAAGCATGATGCCTTCCCAAATGAGAACACCGCCACCTCCATACCTGTCCCTTTCAATGATGTTTGAGGGATGATTGCGGCTTCCCCGCTCTCTCCAGATGAGTATGCGATGAGAATCGCTACTCAGACTGAATCTGCTCTCATCTGTAAAGAGTACTCGTCCCCATTCATTGTCTCTCCAATTCCGGTGTTCCCGGCACCACAGAGAACGCCTTCTCCGATGGGCTGCCGCCTGTTTCTTCTGGCCTGTAAGGCAATATACCGGTCATCTGCGGGTGTGGTGGTTCCTCGTGCACGACCACTACTAAACCCCCGGATAGCTGTTCCTGTAGTTTGAAATTGTCTCCAAAGTCGTGAAACGATGCTGTGAGCAATTCCGAACTCTGCAGCCACACTTGTCACACTGCGGCCTTCCTCCAACTTCCCAATGATTCGACCTCGGGTAAAAGCATCCAGATGTCGTCTAACAGATTGATTATTCGCCATTTCTCGCTGAGGCAGCAACTTGGTGTGATTTTAACTGCTATACGGTGTGCAATCTCTTTGCCAGAAATACTGATCTTACACCGACAACATGCTTTATACTACTCAGACACTCCCCCATTACGTCTACCTGCATATCTGCGCATGTGCTACCGTACGTCACCTTACTTAATCTCCTGCTTGGTCTTTCTGTCCGCTCTGCCTCTTCGTTCAGCTGATATGCTAATTTTTCGACTTCGTCCTTAATTTTTGCACACCAGTGTATTATGTTAAAAGAAATTAACTGCTAAATCGATGTAAAGGGGAAACTGGAAATTTACAAATCTAGCTATAAGTGATACAGCAGTGTTTTGAGAATTTTATGAAATTACCAAATTCCCTAAGCCATTCGCGATCAAAAACTCAGTATTAAATAATATTTTTTTGCATTACTTATAAAATATTGGTAGCTCCTTTTTTTACTATTATGTATTTTAAGATGATACAAGACTATTATGCACTTTAAGATACAGATTCATATACATATACACATATATAGAGAGATCTGTCTCTATATATAATTTTGAGAAAGGGTTGAGAATTTATTCTTCCAAGTAAAGATTTACTTATTTTACAGTGGCCAGATCACTGTTACTAACACAAATTTCATGGGTAAGAAAACCTTATTATCAATCCGTTCTGATTTGATTTGGTTTACCTGATCATGGAAAAGCATTATCTGCCTAAGGTGTATGGAGAAACTACGAAAACGCCCATGCAGCTACCCCGTTGCTTGGAACCAACCCAGGTCGAACTACCAGTGTTCAGTCACTTATCGCTCAATCCGCTCTGAATACCTGAGTTAGTAAAAATACTGTTCTCATGGTAGAGGATCCTTGGTAACAGTGATTAAAATTAAAACTTACAATTTAAACCTGTTAATTTTAGTGTTCCGTCGGCGGTCGATGAAATTTTAGAAGAGGTCAATGATGATTAAGCGATTGATAGCAACAGCAACGGATCGGCATAATTAAGATTTCATTTATAATTATTAAGCTTTATTACTAAAATTACTTATTAATTTCTTGCTGATATGAATCTGTATCATACAGTAAGGAAGAAATCATATTAAATAAATATAAGGGGAAAATATACTAAAATTATAATGGAAGAAGATTTGATCACATTGTAGGAAGATGTTTAAGCATATATTTTATTCAAAACACATGGGTACACTATGTTTTAAAATTTAAAAGCCAACTGAGAAATATACCTCAAAATAAAAGTTGTACTGAAAAAGGTACCGCACCAATATCATTGACTTTTCCTTCTTCTTACATAGTTTAGGCAGGCTTTAATGAAGCCAATAATTTACTATAGAAAACAAGAAAGAGGCTGAATATTTTTGAACGAGGCAATTTAAGAATTAAGAAATTTTGTGCAAATATTAAAAAATATTGCATCATTACATCTACACATTCATTAAAATCGAACTTCTGGGCAATTAAGATCTATGATTTTGTTTATACTTCTAAAAATTAACAATAATAACAATAACAAAATAATAGAACATAAAAATGTAATAAACCATTTTTTTCAAAACTTTTGTTCATAGTTTTACGTTATTTATGTATAATTATTTGTATTATGATATATTGTATGCAATATATTATAGAGAAAATTGTAAGGGGTTGATGAAAGGAAAAGGCAGGGAATCCCTGATCTAGAGTATAAATGAAAATTATTATATCGGTACTCAACTAGACAGAGATTAAAAAAAATATCACAGGAAAGTTATAGAAATTCAAATTTACCTTTGCATTAAGTTTGAACAACGAAAAACACTTGAATTCAAATGCTACTTTAATACAGTTACCAAATTATCATTATTTGCAGTATTAATAAACAGATAGAAGTAATTAAAAAAAAGCGAAGAAGTTATTATAAAACATAAAATTTTGCTAAAGTTGTTTCCGATTGGTACATTTACTGAAGCAGCGTTTCGAAGAGGAGATGGAGTGGTAGATGGTGGGAAAAGACACAATGGTGAAGGACAATCTAAAACACATTCGCAAGTTCTTTCATCCAGAACATAATATTTTTCACAAATTTTACCGCCGCAGCAAAGCTTGTCTTTTTTCGTAAGATCAAGGGCAAAGCATCGACCACAGAACTTCCTACACCATTTTAGACCGGGTAGTTTATCACAACTTTTATTATATTTGTACTCAGAATTTTTATAGCATAATCTGGGGAAGGACGAGGCATCAATGGCGTCTATGCAAGGGAAAGAACAGTCTTCGTAATCCCAGCCATATTTGCATGGTTCACATTTGCAAGTTTTCGGATTAGGTTTAACACAATTTTTACATGCTGTTTGACAACTGCAATCGAGTTTATATTCCTTGCAAATTCTTTTGTCAACACATAAATTTTTATGACACAGATTACCATCTGAAAAGCGACATCTTGTGCAAGGCCACCCGTAGCGGTAGGGTTCAAATGCAGGGCCTTGGTAATTTCCTTTAGGAATGTAATGACAGTTTGCTATAATTTTTTTCCTGCTAGTGGGGAAACAATAACTTCTTCGTGCACATCCGACATGCAAAGATTCTGCCCAGAATAACTGAGTGAAATGACCGCACATATATTGAGGATATGGTTGCATGCATGTAAGATTATTAAAGAAATACCATTTATATTCTTCATAATACATCCACATATATCGATTAATGTCTGTACTCCAACCCCAGTAAAGATTCTGACCTTGCTTCGTCGTCATGTTGTCTTTTTCAGAGAAACCGTGTTTGAACTGGCATTTCTTCAAATACAAATAAGCTGTCCATTCCAAAGTGTTATTGTACTCCATATAAGTCAGATCAGAGCCTTTGGGAATAGGTTCAGTTTGATTAGATCTATACAAATTGTGTAAATGGACAATGTATTGCTTTTGCTCTTTCGTGTATATGTCAATATCATAGTCGACAGCCGCTTCAGACAGAGCAATAATATCTGATAGTTCAAAATCACTATTTTCGTCTTCTAAAACTGGGTCAAATATAGGGTAAGACTGGATATTACTAAAGTAATCTAGATTTTGTTGATCGTCTTTATCGTCATAGAAATTAGGCTCACTGATCTTTTGCGCGATCACAGAGGAGAAAAAAAGACATGAAAACAACAGCTCTAAAGCCATTTAAGTTAAGGTTTTAAAAAATAGAACTACTGTTTTCATATCCAAATTAATCCCGACGCAGGAAATCAATTTCATTAATTTATTGCCATTTACAGTCAAAGAAATTTTCATGTTATTTTAAAAGAAATGGTACTTACACTTTTTTTTCAAGCGAATACAACTCACGTTTGCTAGCAACAACTACTAAATATACTACCTATCCATTCTCTAGAACAGCTAGTTAAACACTCAAGCGTTGCCATTTAATTTTGCCTATGTTTTACGCTATTTTCTGTGCAGTTCCATAATATGTGGCTCCTTAATGATTTAGGAGTTATGGGTAAAATATACTCATAAAAAAAAAAAAAAAAAAAAAAAAAAAAAACACGAAAGTTACTGCTGCCGTTAAATTAAATGTAATTTAAGCTTACTATAACAAGTAATGATATGATTAAAAATTCAAGGCCATAGAACCCATCAGTAGCTAGCAATTGTACATTGAATGCTCAAATCAGTATTTGGTGAAACCACAGCCGACTGTATCAGAGTTGGCTGTGGGTGAAACCCTCCTTGTCAGAGATACATACTTTTAAACACGGTGACCAGACAAAAGTCCACTGGACGAAAGCGCACGCGACAAAGGTGGCTTGGCAAATACGGTCAAGAGCAGGAGACTGACGTTAATTACGGAAGGGGAAAGTAAACGGCTGTGTTAGGGATCATACGAGGAGATATATTTTAAAAGAAAAGTGTTTTTAGGTCTCATTCAGTATCAGTATATCAGAAATATATATCGCGCGCTGGAGATAAAAAATTTTTTTTTCGTACAGTGTTGCCATTGCTCGCTTTGAAATCGCTGAGTTTGTTAATCAAAAATTCGTTGAAGTGTTATAAAATATGAAATCGATAATAAAACAAATTTTAAATTCAAATTAGGGCTTCCATATTCTATAGAAGATTACGTTATTCAAATTTTGATGGCTCTAGGTACCGTCGTTTTATCAAAACATACATACATTCATGCAGACTCTTCATTATTTAATTTCTTTAAATATAATACAGGGCGATAATATTTGGTGGGAACAATTTGAAAAGTGATTCGCCGTTTATAGTTTTCAACGCAAAATGCCAAAATGAAATTCCTTTTGGGCAAATTGCGCCTTTGAACTAATAATGTATTCTAAGAGCGATGGGCGATGTCTAGCAGTAAGGGTTTGGAATCAAGAATATATTTCGCAGAACCATTATATTACTTGCAAGTATTTCATTAACTGATACCGTTAAATTTTGAAATTTCATATAAACTAGAAAAGGGATATAAAAATTAATAAATATTTTATTTTTAAATAAACATTCAATTTATGTGTAGATAGCTGCAAATATTTTACTCAGTTGTTGTAGCAGAGCTGTAATTTTATTGGGGGAGGGGAAACTAGGAAAGTCCACTGGTTAAGTAATGAAAAATCGAGAAATTTTTGCGATCGAGAAGCAAAACGCTTTTTCCTGGGTTCTGTGCCAGAAACGAAGCAATAACACAGATAACTAGCATGTAACTAAATAAAATATTATACATTTTTTTTAATTACAAATTTACATTTATTAATCAATTCAAGACATGCATACAAAAGCATTAAAGTCAAAATTACTGTTTAATTTGACGGTATTTTATTTACTGTTTAATTTGTTTAATTACTGTTTAATTTGACATTATGCTGTACATAAAACGGCTTTTCTTCGTTAAGAAGGTCGTTTTTAAAAAGGTACCCTTTTTCATCGAAATCGTCAGCACTGATACGAAATGAAGGGCGATTTATACTATACCTCAATTTTCTGGCCTGTAAGACGCGCAGTGATTTATCAGGTTCAAACTTGGGAAAAATACTTAGACAGAAAAGGATCAAGTACCTGTTTTAATGATAACACTTTATACAATGAAAACGGAACTGTTGCATTAAAAAATTAGCAAATACATCAGCGTTTCTTAGAATCCCAGAAATTCGTCATCACTGTTGCTAAAATCATAGTTATTTTCACTTAGGTTGTCACTATAACTAGATTTGCCACTTTTCTAAAACACAATGTCATCCTTATTTCCACCTAGAGCACTGCTAATTCCACACTTTTTAAAAGATATGTTGTAGGATAAAATTGGATAATAGGATAAATGTATTTTCAGTATTAACTTCATTCTGAAGAATTTTCTGCAGTCTAGTTTGCGTTATTTTATTCATAAGTCTGAAATTAAAAACAATTTAATGTTTATATGTCATTAGAAAATTAACTAGAAAGCAGCGACCACAATGTAATTGAAAAACAGTCTCTTAGACATGAAAAGGTTGAAGGCCATTTGGGTTAAGACTATTTTCTCAGATACTCAGCTACTTCACATACATGGAACATAGCATTCGAAATGAAAAATTCAATATTTACTACAAATTCATTGATGTAACAAATATCTGTCTTTCTACACCTACTTAAAAAAAAGATGTTATTTCCCTTACAGTTTATAGTTCAATAATACATTTTCATTGTACAAAATTTCATTCATTCGAAGAATTCCATTTGTATTTTGCTTTGTATAAAAACTGAGTGTAGAGAAGTTAGATGTTTAAACGACCCCCACATTTTCTCAAGACCAGGAGCAAGATTATCTCCTTCTTTTCAGCCCCCCCATGAAAAAAGGGGTTCTAAATTTCCGACCTGACCGCACATGAGGTGATTTCGCGACAAAAGCCCACAAAAAAGACCCCATTGGGATAACGGCCCACGCGACTAATACCCACACCGATGAAAGCGCACATTGATAAAAGCCAACGTTGATAAAAACCCACATATATATAAGCCCACATTCATAAAAGCGCACATAATCAAAAGGGACTTATACATTTTAATTATTTTTATATATTTATAATTTTAATTGTAATAAATGGAGTATTCAGATCTGAATTCTAATGTCTCAAATATGTTTGTTTGTATAGTTTATCACTACTTTGTTTAATTTATTAGGTTGAAAGCAATCTTTCTACTCTCTGATTAAGTGATTAGCTATAGCGTTTCAATGATAAATCTGAAATTGCATTTTTTTATTTATTTACTTATTTAACTTTGGTATGTGTATGTGAAAATGAAAAATATCATTGTGGAGTTTCTCACATGCTATTTTTAAGGTAATATGGCTGAGATTAAATATAATTATGTTTCATTATTAAAACTATTAACTCTTTAATTAAAAACACTTGAATTTTATTTTATTTCTTTTTAGATTTTCCTTTAGTTCCTTTTAGTTCCTTTTTAGTTTAGGAATATTAAAACAGTTAAGCACAACAAGAACTTGGCTAAGAGATATTTTATTGTTTACTTTAGACTGAGCTTTTTATCACAGTTTAAACATATTTCTCATTGAAAGCTGTTTTGAATGTAACAATTATAATTTGGCGATTTTCTAGAGATATTTTCTTTTAGATTTCTGAATAAATTAAAACTGTCAGCTGACACCCTGTCAGAAAATGAATTCCAAATGTAACCTTTTAATCTTTCAATTACAGCAATTTGGAATAGTGTTTTTAATTTTAATTTTATTTATTTATTTTTTTGGCGGGAATGGAACAACTCTTAGAAGTCAACATGTCTACAAATTTAAGTACAATCATCTCAAACTAATAAAAACTAATAGTAATAAAACACTCAAACTAATAGTAATAAAACACTCAAACTAATAGTAATAAATATGTAGCATTTTATTAGAGATTGTAAAGATGGCAGAGAACAATGCATATAATAACATCTAATAAAATTTTGTCACTTTATAAATATATATTTATAGTAATCAGATCCAAAGTTCATCGTTTTTAGATTCCAAGTATACATATTATATAAATTCATCATTCATTAATAACATTATGTATAGTAATAGAAAATTAGTATTAATGTTTCAAATTGAAATTGTTTAATAATTTGTCTGGCATTTGCTGTATATTTGGTCAAGACGTATGGATATCAGTTATTTAACATGGAAAATACACAGAAAGCAGCTAATCTTATACAACAGCTGATTGTGAAAGAAAAATTACAGTGCTTTTAATTACAGTTATACTGCTTTTAAATCTCCCTATTGTAAATAGCCGTTTTCTAATTGACATTAGATTAAATTAATTCCATTATTCATTAGAAAATAATTATAGTGAATTATATCTATTGACGACATTTCTAAGAGGCCACCTTTTGAAAGAGACCTGCATTTTTTGTGAACATAAACGAAAATTGCCAGCGAATATCACATTTCTAAGGCCACCATATCTACAACCAAAATCCTTTAAAACCGTGAACCGAATATTTGTTACATTCAAAACAGCTTTCAATGAGAAATATGTTTAAACTTTGATAATAAGCTCAGTCTAAAGTAAAGAATAAAATATCTCTTAGCCAAGATTAGCCAAGTTTTTTCATTGTGCTTAACTGTTTTAATATTCCTAAACTAAAGGAAGAAATAAAAAGAAATAAAATTCAAGTGTTTTTAATTAAAAAGTTAATAGTTTTAATAATGAAACATAATTATATTTAATCTCAGCCATATTACCTTAAAAATAGCATGTGAGAAACTCCACAATGATATTTTTCATTTTCACATACACATACCAAAGTTAAATAAGTAAATAAATAATAAAATGCAATTTCAGATTTATCATTAAAACGTTATAGCTAATCACTTAATCAGAGAGTAGAAAGTTTGCTTTCAACCTAATAAATTAAACAAATAAAGTAGTGATAGAATATACAAACAGACATATTTGAGACATTAAAATTCAGATCTGAATACTCCCTTTATTATAATTAAAATTATAAATACATAAAAAAAATTAAAAAAGTCCGTTTTGATTATGTGCGCTTTTATCAGCGTGGGGTTATATCTATGCGAGCTTTTATCAACGTGGGCTTTTATCAGTGTGGGCTTTCATCAATGTGCGCTTTCATCGCTGTGGGTATTTGTCGCGTAGGCAATTATGATAGCGGGCTTTCTTTTGTGAACTTTTGTCGCGTCCAGTGGGCTTTTGTCTGGGAACCTTTAAACACTGATTTAAGTCAGAGGTTCTCAATAATTAAATGTCTTTAAGCCGTTTCATCTGTTCTTTACACCGAATAATTAATTACTCAGAACTTCTGTGATGATATCTGACGGTGTCTTATGATAACGAACGGTTCTATTACTTCTTTGGAATGATTAATCCCTTGACAATTGTAGCTTTCCCGCTTTTGCGATTAACAATATGAAGCGTATATATATGTATTTTCTTGTTTAGAAGACCATGCAAAAAGGTTGCATATAGTCAGCTGTTTTAAATATCTCTTTTCCAGTCCCTCAAAACAGGATAGATCTTTCCTTTATTTTTAACCAGCGTCCACTTTATTTTAGCATAGAAGGCTTCATGTCACCATTAGAAAAAATGTTTGGTCAAATTAAACAAATAGGTGAGGATTGGTTTGTAGGCGAGTGCGTTATTCCATATTTTAAATGCTTAATATTGCACTGCCCGCATTTCTTCTTAACTTCAAACATTTTGAAATACAAAATTTGCCACGGTTTAAATAAATTACTGTTCAAGAAATTTATAGATAGTTATACAAATACGAGATTTAATTATTTCTATCGCTTTCACTTACAATATGGATTACTGGCGAAGTACGCAAAAAATAATAACACATTCCTGACTTTTATAAACGCGCACAGGGAGAAATCTGTAGTTGTGATTGGACACACTTTTCGATGACATCATTTTCTCTTGGCGTAATGACGTTTAGTCGGGATTCTTAGGGTTTTGTTTTCGTTGAATAACGCAAATGAGTAGCACGGAGGCGTGAAAGTTATTATTTGTTTTCTTTGAAATGAAGAAGTTTAGCTGCAGCGTTCTGCAGGTGGCTACCTGTTTCATGGAAAAATAAAATTATAAAATCTTTCAAAGATGCTGTTAACATCAGAAGCAATCTTAGCAGCAACGCTTAGATTATATAAATAGCTGAGTTCACGAATTTAGTGCAAAAACCAAAACACGACGGTCTTAATCCAACTGTAAAGGCATTGTGTGCTAGTAAGTATATTATTGTTATTGAAATTTTGTTGTATTTTGTTCCTTTCACATTGCAGAAAATATTTCCTTTGTAAATTTTTGTTATTTCCCTATTAATATCCATGTCATTTCAAGAAAAAAGTGCATTCAGTACTGTCGCTGATTTAATACATGCGTATAAGAAAAGAAACTTTCTTTCCCGATAAACACTATTTTTATGCAAAATTACAAAAAATGTTACACATTAAAAATAAGCATTATTTTTCAAGTAACAATATTCAATTTAAAATTTGTATCTCTGTTCCAAATCAATATTAGTCAACTTCAAAAAGAAATTTTAATTTTTCAGACTGGTTCTAAAACGACGTTGGTAGCTTCTAACGTCGATTTTGCTATTTCCAAAAACGGACTTGCTTTATGCTTTTGAAGATTGCACCTGCAGAGAATGGATATATAATGAACATGAAATAATGAATTAATAATCACAACACCTTTAATATGAAAAGTTTTAAATTAAAAATCTCTGCACTTAATACACGTTTATGGAGTTAGCACAAGAAGAAATAACACTTTCTCTCCAAGGGGGGGGGAACCCTACATTTTTTATGTTAAATTTACCACACTACAATGCTGTAAGACGTGTAATCTCATAGCAACAAAAATACAATGGCACATATTAATATTTTCGGTATTGCTATCAACATGTAAACAAACGGAGGTGTACCCTCGAGCTCAATCAAAGGCGTTCCTTCGCTTAGAGGAAATGACGTCATCGGAACTCATATCCAACAGGAGGAGGGATTTTCCCCAATGAGCGTGGTGCGGTATAGAATGCTTATATGCTACTGGTTTAGCCAAAAATGTTCCCGAACACAAGCCAAAAGCTATATAAACCCTGCTGGTATGCGGAGAGTCAGTTAGTGTCAAGTTAGTTAGTCTGTGCGGAGTCCATCAAGTTGATAGTCACTCTGTAAGCGCCGAGTTGGTCGTCGAATGCATCGACAGAATTTCTTAGAATATTGTGAGTATGCATTGTCGAGTTTCATCTTAGAGTGTGTTAAGCTCCGGGAACGACTGAACCGAGCCGAGAGCTGTACTCTTGTGTATCGTCGAGCGCATTGCGAGTTGTAGAGTGGAGAGTCTCGAGAGTACGTAGAGTTCCGAGAACGACCGAGCAGAGTTGGAAGCTGTACTCTGGTGCTTTGCTGTGAAGCTCTCTTCACCGTTATAGCTTAAAGGGTGTGTCGCTGATTGTTGCAGCCTGTTTATAGCAGTGTAAAAAAGCGTGATTTGGAGCTGTCCTGAGAATACTGACCAATAAAGTGTGTTTCGATACTTCATTAAGTAGTGTCGTCATTATTCACTCCAAATCCGCAAGAACCCCCGTACGTAAAGAAGAAGAAAAACATAACAGTATTTTTACTGGTCTGGTTGCTTCAAAGATATAAAGGAGCACGTTTGCCCCATATCAAAAGGTGTGGAAAACCGGAGAAAGGAGAAGAAATTAGTGCCCCTTGTAAATCAGATTTTTTCCAAAATCAATATGGATGCTTCTGGAACTCTACAGGTCACTACGAGCGGGAATAAATAAACAAAAGCTGCTAACTGTATGTCTTCAAAACACAATGATGCAATTCCTATTGCATATATCAGGTCTCTGACGGTAACGGATACGATGATGAGGATTTCCACTAGAATGGGGTATCTTAATGAAGTTCAGTTTCACAAATTACGGGTTCAAAATGATTCCAGTGGAAGCCCGTAAAGATATTTCACACCCCGATCAAAAGACTTTTGCGAGTGCTGTATTTAGAAGCTGGATCAGATTGGGAAAAACATCTTCCGCCTGCCCTGCACGCATTGTGTTCGGTAACGCATGAAAGTACGGGATTAGTCCTGCCAAATTAGTCTACAGCAAAAATTTGAGGATACTAGAAACAGTATGTAAACATTGGGTTGAGCTCTAAGAGGAGAATGCTATTGTTAGAGTATGTTTTCTCATTAATAAATAGGCTGAAAGGTGCCAATAGCTAGCGTTCAAAAAGGAGAATTTGAAGAAAACATAAGTTATGATAATATAAGAAACCAGTTAAGAGATACTTAGATACTGGTCTCTGTGCCAGTTGTCACCTCCTCGAAAGTGAACCGATTGCCTGTTCAATGGTTCGGCCCTGGTATTATGGAGAGGCAATTCTCGGAGAATATGTAGCAAATTACCGGGAAAAAGCATGTCAACACGCTGAAGCCGTATTATCAACGGCCCGAGACAATAAACCTATTAGTGCAGTAGGGTGGTAGACTCGGCCGATGCTATTCGCACCAGCGGTGCGATTAGCCGCTTCAGCTATTCACACCAACATTAACCACGCATGCGCATTGAGTAGTTGGATCCGTCATTTGACCCCCATCAAAAGAACGGATTCTACATACGCCTAAGTGTTGTAGTAAATCTTTTTTTTTTTTTTTTTTTTTTTTTAGGCGGGTTACTACCTTGTTGTAGTTTATCATTTTTTAAGCGTTGGCGACTTTCAAAAGATTAGAAAGGAAAATGAGTTCCTTTTCTTATATATATATAAAGAAGAAACACATTTCCTTTTATTAAAGTAGTATATATAAAAAAGGGCAGATTTTTATGTTCGAAATGTTTATTGTTTTTCTGAACGGTTGGAATATTTTAAATGACTGATTTAGGGGGGGGAGGGGACAAAATCCTGTTTACATTTTTGGTACTTCTTAGAATAACACATTTAGCTTAAAAGATGTGTTTTGTTTAATCAAGACTTTAATTCATTCCTTTTGAAAATTTTCGCCTGAGAAAAGATAATTAAAATAGACAGAGGATTTCTGTGTAGAAAATTTAGACATGAAATAAGTTAAATGTGATTAAATCAACTATTAAATGAATAATTAATCATATAATACTGGTTATTAACAATTTTGTATGCCTGCTTATTTCTTTTATGGAAATTCTTGGCATTTTAAGGACACAAAATGTATTTCAAAGAACTTTGAAATATTAGTACAAACACATTAATAAATTAAATTTAAATGAATAATGGGATGTGATTTAAAAGACAGAAACAATTTAATATAAGAGATTTAGATTGAAAAATTTGCACACAGAAATGGTTTATCAGATTTTATTTCATAAATAACTTTGATTTTGAAATATGGCATTTGAACCTATAAACATGTGTGGATACTGAAAAAGTTATGAATATATAAGAATATTGTAATGTTCAGTAAGTTTTCTTATTGAATAATAAATTCTGATAGTCCTATGTTATAAGGCTAGAGTCTAAGTTTGCATAAAAATTCCTCTGTTGAATAAAAGAATTTAAGTAATTTCTGTGGCCTTTTTGTCAATACATTAAAGATTTTTTAACTAATTACACATTCTTGCTTGCAATTAGAACCATCATTAAATCTCTATTTTATCTAATCATTTTCTGAACATTATCATGTATACAGATTGACCTCGTTTTTGTAATTGATAATTATTACTTGCAAATAATTCTCTCGCTGATAAACTATTAACAACCCTTTCTATTGCTGAGTTAGGGTTAATAACCTTCGCTCTCTCTACCGCCTGCCTTACGGAAATCGGCGTTAAAATGATGGTACCTGGGCTGATTGTGCGCATGCGTGAACGTAGGGGTGTCAATAGTCTTTTAGCTATTCGCACCTTGGGTGCGATTAGCCACTGCGGGTAGGCTCACAGCAAGCAAATATTCCATACATCACAGGTGACCCAAACGTATATGACTTTGCAGCAATAACAAGAGAGAGTAAACTGGAAGAATGGTTGAGTTCTGAACAAATAACTGAGTTACAAACTTTGCTGGATAAACATATGTCAGTTTTCTCCAATGAGCCTGGAATAAAGATTTAGTGGTTCATGACTTTAAATTAACAAGTAATCAGCCCGTTTGATAGAAGCCTGGAAGTCGAATGTCTCCTGGAAGAAACATTTATCTTAAAATTGATAGAAATTACTTAAATGGCAGATATATTTTGTGCGTTTTCTCTCTTCAATTTTGTATAATCTTCCATATCTATGTGCAGTGAGGATGACCTTATCCTGCTGTCTTGGATCTTTTATGATTGCTTTGCCCCTTTCAAAGTAAACAGTCCTCCCCATTTCTTCTATTCTTTCTAATGAAAGAAGGTTACCATCAAGCTTAGGGCCATACAGAACATTTGCTAGGTGAATAGCATCTTTCGCACATTCTCTGACAGGATTCAAAACAATGTCTCCTGTGCCACTTGAGAACACATATGTTCAGTGGCTCGGCTTTCGAGGTTCTAATCACAGACAGGTTTCCCACCGCAAGAATCAACAAACAGTGCTTGATATACTTCATTAGAAACCATTTTTGCATGTGGGGTTTTAGCAGCAGAGCAATGTTTGGCAATTTGACCCCACTACCACAAGAAAAGCAACGGGTTTTTCTGTCAGTATTTTTATGCTGTTTCTGTAATGGCTGCATAGTTTTAATTCTGTACTTATCTCGAGTTTTGAGGGCTTTCCCTCCCATGACCTCACTGGTAGCAACTTCTGATTTCACTTCTGTGTAGCGCAGTAACTTTTCAACGCGATTTTACGATTTGAGTTGGCAACTTATCTTCTTCACATTCTAAATTGAGGATATGGCTTTCATATTCCTTGGGCAAACCCATTAACATAACGAGGGCAACTTCTCTGTCGATACCTTTCGGTTTCGCAAGACGATACCTTTCGGTGAAGGTCCATTAATTGACTTGGATAATAACACTTTCTCCTGATTTTAAAGTTGCATTAAAAAAATTCCTTTAAAAGTAGTAGAGGATGCAAGAGTCCGAAATTCGTATGGACGTCTTTTAACCTTCCTAGTGGCCGAGACCCTCAACTAAAAACTCTTCATCTCAAGTCTTGAAAAGAAACCAGATTCTACTATTTCTTTTGCCCATTCTGCTTTCAGATTAAAGCTAAAAGCGGCAGACGTTTCGCTGTCTTTAGTTGCTTTCCCCCCACTCAAATGACCGTCGTTCAGCGGGGAGTATTGACGTGTCCATGTCCTTTTGTCCAGCAGGCTCTCGTTATGGCAAGAAAGATAATTGAATGTATACCAGATTTTAGTGGTTATCGCCGTGTTGGCTGCGTAACTAAGCAGATTTTAAACAGCGTATGTACTTTATGTGTTTGAAATTGGGTTGTAGGAAAAAATGTCACCCGGAAAAAAGGGAAACGGAAAGAATATCCCCGGAAAATAAGGAACGGGAAAAATGTCACCCTTCGTTTGCAATGGGAAATATAAGGCATGTTTAGAAAGATCGCCAAGCTGGGTGATAAAAGTTTTATCTCAACAACTTCGGATGACCGTAAACATGTGCGAGTAGAAGCAAGAAGATGTGTTGGCTGCTTGTTTCTTCCATGGAGCCTACCTCCATGGTTTCTTCGTTAAGGTTAAAAGTAGAGGGTTGTTTAAGAGGGGGAAGCTTTCGCGATGGAAGCCAGGGGGAAAGGCGGGTTGTCCAGCGTCGGTCATTGTCAGGTCTTTAGTTATTACTCTTCTGGCACCGCATGTAGTTATAGCCTTAAGCTGCGGTTTAGTGAAACATTTATTGACGCACAACAGAAAACGAATTCATGCTGAGCTTTGGTATAAGAAACAGTTGTAGATGCAATTTCAAGTTACGGTTTGCAATAAGAATAGGACTAAATTTTTTACCTAATTAATTTTTGCATAATTTTTTTTTCTCGTTTGATTTTAATTAAAAGTAACGCATCTGCACAGGAAACAATTGTTTAATTTTGCACTTAAGTTTGAAAACAAGAATACCACAGTTATTAAAATTAAGAGGTTTATTTCAAAATTATTAGTCCCTGAGGGACTAATGTTTTCATTTTGCGACTTTGCATCGAATCACTCTGAATGTCCATTTCACTTTTCAAACTGTTGCCACCAAATATTGTGATAAAACAACGGTACCTAGAGCCATCGAGTTTCGAATGACGTAATCCTACTGCGAATATGGGCAACTGGAAGCCCAAATTTGGAATTTGTTTTATTATCGATTTTATATTTTGTAACGAATTTTCGATTAACAAACTCAAGAATTTCAAAGCGAGACATGGCAATGTTGTACAAAAAAAAACATTTTTATCTCCAGCGCGTGAGACTGTGAATCGGAAATTCTAAAAATGTGCTCAATTTAAAATTATTTTGCGATACTGCTCTTGAACTGAATTTTATGGTTTAAGTGCGAAGAATATGATGTTTAATAAATAAAGGTAACACACAAAATGTTTAAAAAAAGGCCCCTTTGGACGTAATTTAAAATCTGAAACCTTTCAGATTTTTTATTTTACTAAAATTTTAAAATCTAATTAAAATGGATCCTATAACCACGCGATCTGGATTTAAACATTTAATATGCAGTGAACCCTCTTATGGCGACCTCTTCCAAAATAATTTCTCAGAGTAGAAATTAACACTTGTACCGAGCGTTATCTTTTTAAGACGACCACTTCCACCAAAGACCAAAATAATTAGAAACGTGGATAATCGTATTAGAGAGGATTTAATGCATTTTACAATGCACCAATGCGTAACCTACTCAGAGCCGGAGCATCTAGTAGCCCATAAACGATTGGCGACCATCTCCTAAGACATACACTTCCAAAAGTGACAGGCATTTCTATGGGTATAAACAAACGCTTGCACTGAATATCATCTTTCTAGGGTGGTGATCTTCACAGAATACCAAAAGTCAACTAGAAACATGGATGGATTAGGATTATTCAATTATGGCAAAGCGCACGAGGGCTATCTACCTAAAGGGAGGGATGCCTTCGTGGAGAACTCTCTAAGGGAAACTGGAAACTAACTCGTGTACATATTACACATGGGGAAACCACGTAAGTGCCCATGCAGCTAGCCCGTTCGCGGTATTGGAATCTCGGACCAAACTACCAGTGTTCAGCGTCTTTACCGCTCGGCCGCTGATAGGCTGAAATCTGATGGATGGCTGATGGATATCTTAGAAAAGATTTTTACTTATAGTAGTTATATTAATTACAATTACGTGTACAGCTTATGGAAACTTAAAAGCGGCCGAGCGGTTAAGTTGCTGAATACCCTGGTTGTTAGATCTGGGTTCGATTCCTAGCAAAGCAGCTTTTCGTGGTTTTTATAATGTGGTTACGAGCTAGTTTTCCTTAGGAAGCCCTCCACGAAGGCAACCATTCTCTTAGGCAGATATCTTTCGTGCGCTTTGTTATAGTCAAGTAAATCAAACCAAATTAAAGAAGCTTATTCATTCTACTCTCTAAATTGAGCCCCAAATAAGTCATACGTGGGAGCATTTCGTATTCATAACGTAAAACGTATCAAAACGGAAAATTAAATAAATTTAATTATTTAACTTAATTATCTAGAATTCCAGTTTTTAATTTATCTCTTGTTTCCAAAAATCTGAGCATGAATAATTGTGTAATAAAGCATAGACCGATAACTTTGAAATTCAGAGAATAACTTAAATGGCCTTCGACCACTAGCAGCCGAGAGGTGAAAATCGTTGAATATTGGTAGTTCGACTGGCGTTCAAACCATGGCGGATATGCTGCTTACCAGGAAATTTTCGTGTTTTTCTCCATGTGTAACATATATACGAGTCAGTTTCTATCAGACGTATGAAATAATTTTTGTCAACTACCCGCTATAAACATTCCTCCATGAAGGCATCCATATTCACTTCGGCACATAATCTTATGGTACTTTGCCATAACCTAAATAATCTGCTTTGATGATCATTCTAATCTTTTCTCATACTGAAGCCTGTGATGCTTTAATTAATGTTTTATTTATCATAAACTGTGTTAACTGCTTTAAATTAACCAAATCAGGATTTTTTTCTATTAGATTTCCTTTTTGAAATTTTTGACATGATTTTAGAAGCCTAAATATGTCAGATCGTTTTAGTAAGATGTATTATTTGTAACTGTTTTACATATAAGTACAGAGAATCTCATGACGGCGAACTCTAAAGTGTTTCCTACAACATAAATAAACAGGCTTTTATACATTTGCCTCTCTAATGCAACCATCTATATAAGTGGCCTAAAACGCGCCCAGCGTGCAGACCACTACACCACGAAAGCACGTCAAGAAGGCTCAAGTCTAAAATTTATGCATATTTAGTATTAAATTTATATTTTGCAAATTAACATTTAAAAAAATACCTGACTAAATTACTCCTGGACGGTTGTGTATAAGCCTATGGTTTGTTTGATCAAGTGCGACTCATTTGTAAAGTATTGAATGGTGTACTCGCTTGCAAAACCTTCTGAATTTTGTGTTTCTTGAAAAATCGGCAATACTAAGTATGAGTGCTAAATATTACATTCTTTTTAAGGGAACATTATAGTATAATAATAAGAATATTTTCTCCTGGGATATACTTTTATCAATCATATGTTACTGTAGCGCAGTTTTGCTAAATATCTATAAATCAGTTCTAATTATTCTAAGCTGATTTACTAAGACTTGGAATGATGCTCAAGGCCGACGCTAGACGTTTTGCCGCACGGTGCCTGCTTTAAAACTTCAAAATTCTGCCGCCCAGCTCTTTCTAAAGTTCTAAAAATTTTGCGTTCTCTCAATTCTGCCGCCCGGTGCGGCCGCACCTATTGCATATGCTCTGGCACCGGCCCTGATGATACTAGGAATGACTAGGAAACGATAATTATTGTCATTTCCTCATAAACATGATGCTTATTAAAAATTACAGATGTTTTAATTAATAACAACCTTAAAAACTGGTTGTTAGTAGCTTTAATTTTGACTCCATACACTTCAACAATTAAAAAAGCCAAAAGATAGGAAGTTTCCTTGTCAGCTCTTTTTGAGTCCTTTTCTAATACTGCCAAAATTCTGCATGATATTGTTTTAGAACTGCTAAGAAACTGCTAACAAAATTTTAAATACAAAAGTTATACTGCAATTTTAAGTCTGAGAAGTAATTAATTCAGACTTGAAAACTCTTGAAACATAGAACTTGAGCTCAAAACAATAAGAATAGAATTTTGCATTCATTTTTTTAATTATACAATTGTTGCTTCATTGATAACAATGTAATAAATAGTTCATTTAGAATTACACTACAATTGCTGCATTAGAATCCATATTTCTTACTAATTATTTAAACATGAAAAATGAGAACTATAATGTTTATATGTACTTTTCAATCTCCAAAGTCATAATAAAGTTTTCTCATAAATAGGAAATTGACTGTTTTCAACAGTTTTCACTTCTTCGTCAAGAAACATTTCTTTTACGGTCCTAATTAAAAATTACAGAACAGCAGAACATAATCTATCTCACGAAATTTGCTAAAACAAATTCTTTCGCATTAATTTTGAATTTTATTTAACTCAAATTTATTCAATATTTCGAGTTCTGGATAATCAAATTAGCGGTATCATTCTAAAGCTGCAAAATGTAATTAAGGAGCTCAGCTTCGTTTTTAATGATTCATTTTAGCACGCCACTGGGGAAAAAAAAAATATCTGAGTTTTCAGATTTTCAATTACGTCCAAAGGGCGTTTTTTTAATGTTTTGTGTGTTACCTTTATTTATTAAATATCATGTTCTTTGCACTTAAACCATAAAATTCAATTCAATAGCAATGCCGCAGCATATCTTTAGAATTTCCGATACACAGTTCCGCGCGCTGGAGACAAAAAGGTTTTTCCCACCCGTAGAGTGTTGCCATTGCTCCCTTTTAAATCGCTGAGTTTGTTACTCAAAAATTCGTTAAGGTTTTGCAAAATATAAAATCGATAATAAATCAAATTCCAAATTTCAAATTTGGTCTTCCACATGCCCATATTCGTAGGAGGATTACGTCATTCCAAATTCGATGGCTCTATGTACCGTTGTTTTATCACATTGCGAGAAATATACATACATTTATGCAGATTTTTCATTATTTAAAGGAAAATCTGAAAGCTTTCATATTTCATATTGCGCCCAAAAGGATTTTTTAACGTTTTGTGTGGTACCTTTGTTTATTAAATATAATGTTCTTCTCACTTTACCATAAAATTCAATTCCACAGCAATATCACAAAATATTTAAAAAGCGCAAAATTTAAGAATTTCCAATACACAGTTTCGGGCGCTGGAAATACATTTCTTTTTTCGTACAGTGTTCCCGTTGCACGCTTTTAAATCGTTGAGTTTGTTAATTAAAAAATTCGTTAAAGTTTTGCAAAATTGGGAATAGCTAATAAAACAAATTCGGAATTTCAAGTGCTCATTTTTGGTTGGAGTACTACGTTATTCAAAATTAGATGGCTCTAGGTACTGTTGTTTTTTGAAAATGCGAGAAACATTCATGCATTCATGCAGAATCTTCATTATTTAGTTTCTTTAAATATAATGCATGGCAATAATATTTTGCAGCAACAGTTTGAAAAGTGAATCAACGCAGAAAGTGAAACCACGCAAAATGTCGTTTTGAGACTAATAGCCCTTTGGGTCTAACGCCCCTTTGGGCTAAAAAAAAATATATAAATGTTAAATTAGCAAGTTAAAAGTCAGAAATAGAAACATTTAACCGATAAGAAAGTCAGAATTCTTTACTACCTCGCTCGAAAAATGCAATTTTGAATAAAATGATAATTTTGCTTCTTTATTAAATTATTCTTATAACAGGGCTTGCATGAATGGATTATATTCTACTACAAGAAATTTTTTCATACCAATAAATTGCCAGAGTTAGGGACAGAAAGTACAGTAAATCCTTTCTAAGATGACCACAGGTTCATAAGATTTTGGGCTTTTGCGAATTAGAGAAATAGCTCTCAGCACCGATGTCCAAGTTCTCAGAAATACTGATCATCATAGGAAGATAATCACCAGAAGAAAGTTCACTGTTCACATTCGGAAGTGCATTATTCTATAAATGAAAGTACATTAAGCCGATTCGATTGCGTGTATGGTCGTATCTATTTATATATAGGAAAAATTTTAATATAAAATAAATATAGCGTAAAATATATGTTACCGTTAAAGCGTATAATTAAGTTATTTCCTCGAATAAGTAAGTATTTGGCGGGGGAGAAACTAGCCAAGCCGGTTTAGCTAATTATTTTAAAATAACTATATTAATTAGTTTAGAATATAATATTCTATAAACTAACCAATGATAAATGCCGCCCAGACGGTGTAGTGGTTAGGGGAGCCAACTGCGATGCCCTTGTTCCAAATTCACGTTGAACGTACCCCGGAAATTGAAAAAATTTATGATGTTACTAAATTCTTGAATTTTTATGTATTAAACCATATAGAGTGAATGGGAGTGTTGTGCAATGTCATAATTGCCAGCACTTCCATCACTCATATGAAAACTGTAAGCTGAGACCCCGATGTGTTAAATGCGCTGGCACCCACAAAACTGAGGAGTGTTCCAGCAAATTTATTAATGATGTTAAATGCTGTAACTGTGGGCAGGCAGGATATCCTGCGAATTATCGCGGATGCCCTAAATTCCCAGCTCCTCAGGGTGCCAGACCACAAAATAAAAAAGCAGTACCCATTAAGGAAAGCCATGTCAAACCCGGAATTTCCTTTGCTAATGTTGTGAGCGGGAAAACTCCCCAGAGTACGGGTGAGATAACCAAAAAGGAAAACATTGTGCAAATGGAGACTAAATCCAATAAGCCAGTTAACACGAATGATGTGGGCCTGTCTGGCCTTTTTGAGATGTCTAAATTAATCAAAGATATAATTAATATGTTTAATGGAATCTTTTTTGTTAATGTTATACGCAAGATCACGAAAAAAATGCCTGAACTACAGGCTACTCAAAATACGGTAGATAAATTATTTATTCTGTTTGAACTATTTGAAGAGATTTTTGGATCTGTAAATACTGTAAATAATGTATAGTTTGAATTCGGTGTTAAACATAATTACATGGAACGCAAATGGATTATCTCATAGAATTCATGAGCTAAGAGATTTTATAAATGAGTACACTCCTGACGTTATGTTCCTACAAGAACACAAGCTTGGCCCAGCCATTCCTATCTACGTACCAAATTATGTTGTTCATAGATCGAACAGAGCTCCGGCAATCTCCCGCCCAAGAGGAGGTGGAACGGCGCTCCTGATTAAACGCTGCATCCCACATCTTCCAGTCACAATACCGCAGCTTTCGGTCGTGGAGGCCTCTGCAATTTCACTCACAACAAACACTTCCACAACATACATTCTTGTCTCCACTTACATTCCCCCAGGACGTCAAGTTTCTGCAGTCCTGGCTGACTTACAAATATTACTTAGTCTAGGTAAACACATTATCCTAGGTGGAGACTTAAATGCACGACACCGCGCGTGGAACTGCTATAATTCAAACGACACTGGACGTGTAATTTTCAACTTAGCCCACTCGGCTGGATTACACATAGCAGCTCCAAAAACCCCAACACGGTACACCACTAGGTCCACCGGGATCCTTGACTTCTTCCTGCTCGGAAATACCAGTGTTCCACTGGATATTTCCGTGCTGGACGAACTGTCATCGGATCACAATCCGGTTAAGATGATTCTGGACATTAGTAGGTATACCACAGCAGACACAAGAGCCTTTAAAACAGACTGGCATATTTTTGCCAAAGCTCTCAACAACATACACTATACACTCCCTACGATACAGACTGGGGATGACATTGATAGTTTCATTCAGGAGCTCACTGAAAATATCAAAGAAGCTCATGAAAAAGCTAAAATTGAAATACATAAAAGGAAATATGCAAGAAGCAGTGATCTTCAGGCACTCATCAGACAGAGAAATGCTGCACGGAGGCTCTTCCAAAGGACCAGATGCCGAGACGATAAAAACCTGTTCAATCGACTTGCCAATGCAGTCAAGTCTCTTACACGCGAGCAAGCACAACAACGCTAGACCAGCTACCTTAACTCACTTTCCACGGATGACAACTCTCTGTGGAAAGCTGTTTCTAGGTATACAAAATGCTACAATAAAATTCCGCCCCTTAAAGGCCCCACGAGGATTCATTACACCGAAACTGAGAAAGCAGAACTGTTAGCAATGCAACTGGAATCTCAGTTTTGCACGAACAACATACATGATATTTCAACAGAAAACATTGTCTACTCATTTCATAACAATATCACAACAAATACAAACATAAACAACATCCCTCCGGTTATGCCTTCGGAGGTTCTTGACTGTGTCAATAAACTCAAGATGAGGAAAAGCCCTGGTTTGGATGGGGTCACAAACTCCATGTTAAAGAAACTGCCACTAAAGATCATATTCATCCTGGCGAAGATTTTCACAAGGATCATGCAATTGCAACATTTCCCACAGGCCTGGAAAACGGCAAAGATTGTACCCATCCTTAAACCGGGGAAATCAGCATCTGATCCTACTGCTTACCGACCTATCAGTCTGCTCTCCTCCATGAGCAAGGTATACGAAGCTATGCTACTCACTAGAATAAATCATCACTTGGAGCAAAACAACATTTTAATCCCAAGCCAATTCGGTTTCCGGAAAGGCTTGGGAACCACTAATCAGCTCTACAGGGTAGTAGAGCTTATTTCTGATGGTCTACACATGAGGAGAGTAACTGGCGGTCTGTTTATTGACATAGCCAAGGCCTTTGATCGGGTCTGGCTGGAGGCACTAGTTTACAAAATACACAATCTGGGTTTCCCAGATTACATCACAAACATCACTAAATCCTACCTAACAGGTAGAAACTTTGTCGTTCACGTCTCAGGAACAAATTCTAATCTACACCCCATAAGGGAAGGGGTCCCTCAGGGGTCCCTTTTAGGGCCCACCTACTTTAATATTTACGTGAACGACATCCCTACAACTCAGGACACAACACTGGCTATGTATGCTGACGACACAGCAATCCTCACACAAAGTGCATTTGCTGGTTCAGCTATCCAACATCTACAAAATTACATACATGCACTGGAGACTTGGCTCACACAATGGAAGATCAAGGTAAACATCGATAAAACGCAAGCCATCCTGTTTACCAGGAAAAAGAAATTAAAAAAAAAACCTGGTTATGTACGGCAGTTCCATCCCCTGGGCCCAGCAAGTCCCTTATCTTGGGGTGATCCTCAATAAAACTCTGTCATGGAACCCACACATCACAAATATTATTAATAAGTTTCGAGCCCGTAAAGCTCAACTCTTCCCCTTAATTGCTCGAAACAGTGTTTTGTCTATAGATAACAAGTTACTCATTTACAAATCCATTTTGCGGCCATTACTATGCTATGCATGTCCTGTATGGGCGTACTCATGTAACAGGTATCGGGGCAAACTACAAACTGCCCAAAATTGCACTCTTAGACAAATTGCCAATGCACCCTGGTACGTGCGGAATAAAAAAATTCATGAGGAACTGGGCGTGCGCCCTCTTAAATCTGTCTACTACAAAATTGCAAAACGATTTCATAGCAGGCAGCTAGAGATTGGAAACCCTGCCATTAAGATACCTGAGTACGACCCATACAATCTGGACAACAAATACAGGCCCTTGGCCATATTAAATGAATGGATTATGTAATGGCATAGCATAGTAATGTTTTTCTGTTTTATATAATTTTGTCTTTTTCGCAACACCTTCCTTATGTAAATTTATTTTCATATTGTTATTGCACTCATTTATGTATGTATATATGTATATATTTATTTGCCAAGGGCTGGTATCACTTTGGGCACTGCCTGTGTCTAACATCTTCACTTCCAGGATTTTTCATCACTCGACAGCTTTCTGGCCTTCTGGTCCTTTACGGCACTGGATAAGGTAACCTGTAATACAGGTAATAGGATCTTTAGTGGGTAATATACAAAAAACCCTAAAATATACCAAAAAAAAATCAAAAATTCAAAATATACATAAAAATGTTCAAAAAAAAAATTAGACTAATATGTAAAAACTTAATGAAAAAGCAGCAAGTCGAAAATTCTAATCATATTCTACATGGGGTAGGGCCTTCGGCCCAGGTACCCTGGTGTACCAAGGCACCGTTCCACTGAGGTTGCGATACCTAACGGCTTGGGTTCGAATCCAGGGGAATGCATAGTTCTAATTGTCCGTCCCTTCATAGGAGGCAAAGGTGGCCCACCTATTAGATGACTGCATAATAAAGTGAGAACTGCTTCTGGTCAAGTCGAAGTCGGCTGAGGGACCATCATTCATATTTAAAAAAAAAAAAAAACTTAATAACAAACAAAAAATCTCAAAGGTTTCAGGTTTTAAACTACGTCCAAAGAGGGCGTTTTTTTTTAACGTTTTGTGTGCTACCTTTATTTATTAAATATCATGTTGTTTGCACTTAAACCATAAAATTCATTTAAATAGCAACGTCGCAAAAGAATTTTAAAAAATCATATCTTTAGAAGAATTTCCGATACACAGTTCCGCGCGCTGGAGATAATTTTTTTTTTCGTATAGTGTTGCCATTCCTCGCTTTTAAATCGTTGAGTTTGTTAATCAAAAATTCGTTAAAGTTTTACAAAATATGAAATAGATAATAAAACAAATTTCAAATTTGGGCTTCCAGATGCCCATATTCGCAGAATTACGTCATTCAAAATTCGATGGTTCTATGTACCGTTGTTTTATCACAATGCGAGAAATATGCATACATTTATGCAGATTTTCATTATTTAATTTCTTCGAATATAATGCAGGACTCTAACATTTGGTGGCAACAGTTTGAAAAGTGATTCGCCGTTTATAGTGATTCAGCGCAAAATCGCAAAACGAAAAGAATAGTCCTGCAGGATCAAAGTCTCTTTAGACTTAAAAAAAAAAAAAAAAAAAAAAAAAAAAAAAAACCTAATGATAAACCGTTAAAGTGGGGAAAAAAAATGACACTATAAAATATCTGTCGTTTTATAAATTAACTGATGATAAACCGTTAGTGTTTAGAAAATTATATTTCATATTACGAATAGATTAAATAATAACGGAATGCATAATATAATATTATTGCAAGATTCGTTAAACCGTAATAAAAAATAACAGACTATACTACGCCAATAGTTCTGTTTAGCAGCTTTCGTGTGCCGTCTTTACTGACAATTCGTCATTTATCAACACTTTAATGTGAACAAGCTGTTAGTTTCCAGTTAGAGATGGATGAAATTTAGTTTAAAGACCGGCAATCATTATTTAACAGAGGAGAAACATTTGCTCCCCGTGAATTCTTTCCTTCCGGGTGAGGTGGGTCGGTTTCTTTAAGGAAACGGGTGAAGCAAATCACGGGGGAGAACATACGATTTTTCCGCAGGCAAGTTGGAAAAACCTGCTATCGAAATGACCTTGCTCAGCTGCAGCCAGCTCAACGTCTTACCCTTAAAACTTCTCTCAGAGAGCCCGCTATAACCCTGCCCGTTTGGCAGGTTTTCCCATCTCCAATCGGCGACATTTTAGAGTTCCTTTTTTTCCGTTCCTTATTTTCCGAGTGACATTCTTTCCGTTTCCCTTTTTTCCGGGTGACATTTTTTCCGCACACCTTGAAATTGATATTGCTTTGCGTTTTTAGTTTTTTATTTGGAAAATTAGTTACTTTTATTTCTCCGTGTTTTACTAAAATATTTCACAAAATCTCCATAAAAATTGTAGTCATTCCTCACGCAAAAATTTATAGAAAATTACGTTTTGATTTCACCGTAACTTTGTACCATTACTCATTTGTATTACGTAGCAAGAAGAATAGAACTAATAATTACGCCTAGAAAAAAGATACGGTCATCAAAATTTTCTACTCATCGCATTATACAAATAAAAACGTACATAATTTATGTACTAAATAAAATGCATTACGTTAGCATATAGTTTAATAAACTACTAATTTTACTTATTTTATCTTTAAATTACTTCAATTTATATTCTAATCAATAATCTTTTCTGAATGACGTTAACATGAATACTTTCCAACGACATTGACTTAAATTATTACTAAATCTATTTGAGATGAATTTGAATTTCAAAAATGTTTCTTTACGTGGTAACTTTGAACGTTGATCACAACGAATTTATATGATAGAATATTAAATTAAATTTTTTCTATACCATTCAGTTTTTACAAGTTCTGCATTTTTCTTTTTTTCTTACCAAAATCTTAACTTTAATTCTCAGCTTCCTATTCATCGTTATTATAAATACTTTTTTTAGATAAAAAAAAAAAAAAAAATATTCTTTGCTACATTAAGACCCTCAATGCCTTACCCCGTCGCTGGAGAGATTTGCGGAAAGAAATCTGTGTCATGAAGTACAGTGCAATGATAAAAGATCGTCTAAAGAGAAAAGCCGGAACATAAATGAACTTTTTTTCAGATAAACTATATTACTATCTAGATTTTTGAATGATTTTATTTATTAAAAATTCCTTTTCCATATTAAAAGTTTATAATGATGATTTTAAATCATGTACTGAAAAACGATAAATTACTTGAAACTTTTCTAAATTCGTACATACGCACAGAAAACTTCCAAAATATAATTTTTTTTCAGTTTCTTTTATTAATGCTTTAAGTATTTCTAACTTTAAATGAAAATTAAGACTAAAACTATCGTGCGAATAAACGTAGAACTGAGAAGATTTTACCTAATTTAGTGCACTGAAAAAATCTAAAATTCAGTTTTAAGATGCTGTATTTTCAAAGTTAAAACTTTTTTTAAAAATTTCCCTAAAGAAGCGTCTTTTTTTGTTATAAATTCTAACACATTCTTGACGAAAATATAGTTTCAGAATTAAATTAAAATGCCTTGAAATAAGTGTGTCTTGAATTGTGTTAGATAAAATTATATGACATTAAATAAGAAATGATTTTTTTCTCTGTACAGTGTTAAAGCTGATTCTTTCCCGTTCTTAAAGTTGTCTCTGTTACTCCTAGGCTCCAAGACATCCGTAAATAATTAGAGAAGAGGAATGTGTAGCTGACTTAGATAAATCATAGAGTGAATGTCAGTTCGCGTTTACTTCGCTGTTATTCGTCGGTTCTTGTATTAGGCATAAATTTTAAGAGTTAGAAGGGAAAGGTTCGGCGTTACCTTCACAGGTAGTTTGCAGGGATTTGTTTTTGTCAATAAGATTAAAAGAATCACGACGTGGACGAATCCAATTTAAAATTTAGAGGAGTGCGTCCTCTGAACTCATTGAGGAAGGAGAAAGTTACAGGAATATTTTTTTAATTTACGGAGCCTGCAGCTAAAAAGGTAGTGGGAAAAATACGTGAGGAAAAATATACTATCGATTTCTAGAGCAATCTTGAGCAGGCAAATTGCAGTAAATCTGTTTCGCGTCTGAAGAAGAAGAACATATGCCAGTTCGCTCTTGAAATTGATAAATGTTTATTTAAAAATCTACGCGAATTTAAAGTTTACTTTTTTACAAATTTTAACTATTATATTGGCATGTTTCTCTTCTTATTAATTTGCTATATTGAAGATTCAAAAATATGATACTTCAAATCATGCTCTGTGTGGAAATTTACACATACATGCATATATATATATATATAAAATCTTTAATATGCAAGTTTTATCAGAATGCATTGAAAAATAAAAAATAATTCTTAAATTATCCCAACATTTCTGATCATATGATACTAAAGTCAAAATCGTACAACACTTTTCAAAGGATCCTTGTCCTCATTATTTTTAAACACGTTCTAATTAAAACACATATATTTTAACGTATATATTTTGAACTTTATGTAAATTCTTTTATTTAATTTCGTCTCCTTACCCAGGATAGCTATAGCTTAAAATTTCAATTCAAGAAGGAAAGCGATTTTTCCATTGTATAGCATGAATGGGAGTTAATTTTCCTTAAAAGGTCCTCCATGAAGGCATCCCTTCCCTTAGATATGTAGCCTTTGTGTGCTTTGCCATAATCAAATCCAATCAAGCGAACAATCAAGAATGAAAAAAATTTTGTGTTACGTTAAATCACGTGATCTGCGGAGTAGGGGCTCCACTTGTGGTCGAGAAGTAAACAGCTGTATACTGGTAGTTCGATCTAGGTTATTGCGCAGAAGAGCGGGTTGTTATTATATAGACCATTTTGTGGCTTTCCGCTTTTGTAATGTGAATGCGACCTAGTTTCGCTGAGCAAGTCGTCCTCGAAAATATACCTTCCCTTAGGACAGCCGTCGTGTGCTTTGTCATATCCAAATATCCTGACCTGATAACCCACTAGCTACATTTTAAACCGAGGCGTCCAATGATGTTCTGAAAACTGAGTAATTAAAAATATTTTTTAATACGTTTTATTTTGCATCTTTTAATTTCCACACTTTTGTTCGTTTTGAAATTTGAAGCTCCTCATGTCTTTAAAATCTAATAATGTGGTTAGAAACAACAAGCAAAAATTTGAACCTTATGGACCCACACTGAATTTTCTGTCAGAATAAAAATACCAAATGGGAAAACTCGTATTCGATGAAATATTGTACTAGCGTTGCAGAAACGACTCTGCAGAAGCAACTGAAATCGGCAAAGCAAATCAGAAATTTATTTTAAAATTTGACTCAGTCAAAAAAGTTCTTAACTACATAATTCTTAACCTTCAGCTCTTAACTACACATTAGACAAATAATTTAATGGAATTCGATAAATATACCTCAAAAGGGGAGGACTTTTTAACGATGTACTTTTCTAGCTTTCCTCTTGAGTAAGTAAAGAAGAAAACGAGAACTTTACTATGGAAATGATATATATAATGAATGGATATTTAATAATTGAAAATGCTCGATTGATTGAGCGAAAATTGCACACATGGAGTTCATAATTACCATGAATTTACTTGCAACGCTGTTTCGCAACCAAGAAAAAACCTTGCAATTGGCCAAATGGATAAGACCACTGAAAACAGGTAGTTCGACTTTCGCTAAGATCAAATCTTAGCGAAATAACTAATTGCATGACACATCGTGTTTTTCCTCATGTACATACGAGACAATTTCTGTTAGAAAGCCCTTAGCAAAGTCATTACTCCATTAAGGAAATTGGCTTTGAATACTTTGCTTTGTACAGTTAACCAACCATCCAATGAAATAATTGCAATTTCGTTGTCTGCGCATCAAGTTTAAATATAATGACTTTCTACCCAAAATACATTATTGCTTTCGAAACTATAATTTAAAGATATAAAATTTAGAACTTCTTTGCGTACATTTCTTTTATTATTTTATTTGTAACCATTAGTTTCATTTTATGTCATGAAAAAAGGGAAATTCAGTTAATATCTGAAGTTATTCAGTTAATATCTGAAGATACACCAAATATACAGTAAAACAATGTTGTTACTTGCATTACATTTAATCGTTCATCAAAAGTAGCTCTGAATTGGTTTAGTTTTTATTTCTAAAAACTCATTAAATCGCGTTGTAATATCAGTTTAATTATATGCTCTTATTAAAAATAAATTTTGTAAATATAAATGGGCTATTTTAGACATGAATATGTTGTAAACGCATGATTTAGCACACCCGGCGCCTATAAACTGAATTTATGGGAATTTAATTTTTTTATATTTTAACACAATTGCATGGTAAAATCATAATTAACTATATCTGACATAAAATTAGCAAAGCAACAACCTTGTATTTGGCGTAGATTTAGTCAAGAACGCAATCGACTTCGAGGACAAACAGGTACAGGTCCCTCTTCATCAGAAGCAAAGAAATCTTTCCAGTACAGTGAGACCTGTACCTGCTTGCCTTAAAAATCGACGACTGAGTTCTTTACTAAACCCAAGGTTGCTGCTTTGCTAATTTTATGTTTCGCTTTGGAGTGTTTCTCTTCTGTTTTGTTTGGCATGCTGCTCTCCATTGAATCATGTATTCTCCAAGCTTGATAAATACTAATTATCATTGGCATGCAGTTATTCCATTCTGTGATTTTGAATAAAGCATAACAAATTTTTAACAGCAATTATTTGATAAGTATTGTAAAACAAAGGTAACAGTGAAATACATACATTCAAGATTATGATTTATGAAATATGTTCACCAGCCTACAAGGAATATTAGAATAGTAGTTTTACTTGCTTGAGTATGGTCATTTTGACGCAAATGTTTAATTATCGTAGAATTACCAACATGAGAGAGCGAAAAGTTTGGAAACTGTTATAAGTTTGTCAGTGTGCGGCTAACATATTTGGCACATGAAGGAAAAGTAATGAGATACATCTTAAAGCTAATAGGCATACATATCACGGGCAGTAAAGTCATTTTATTATGAGAATTAAATGTCAGAGTAAATATGTAAAAAAGTTATTAAAAATAGGTTTTTCAATATCTCAACATTGTTAACATAATACTAAATTTAAGTGCCTTTAAATCATTTTACTTTTTAATTTGGAATAAAAGTATTTATGATTCAAAGAATTATTATTTGATTCCTTTAAATTTTTCTGACTTTGTGTTTTCAAACGTTTCTTGAATATTAAAATATTCGAAAGTGAAGTATTATATTCTGCGATTAGATTTCGTACTTTACAGTAGTTTCATAGTCGTTCTAAATATATATTAAGAAAAACAAAAAATATTGTATGCTTTTTGTAATCTGAACCAAGTACCTTTTTAATATTACTTCAAAGATTTCTCGTTTTATGTTCTTCTTGAAAACTGAATCTCAACCAGCCAGCATCAGTTAAAAAATAAATAAATAAGTATCGCATTATGTAACCCAATCGTTGTTTCTTAGATACTGCCCGCATATTTTTTAAATAAACTTAAACTTTTATTTGTTCTAAAAATATATATGTACTGCTGTATTATTTACATACAAATTTCTACTTATTCAGACTTTCAATCACCAGCTAAAATGTAGCATACGATTTTAAAAGGAACTGTAACAATTAAATTTTTTATGACGCTTTTCTTTCCCAAATGATATTAGATATTTCAGGTGTCCAGATTTTCTAGCATTTGCATTTGTAACTAATAATATAGAAATAAACTACTTATCTTTTCACATTATCAGATCCTTAAATACACATACACACATTTCTATACATATATACGCACATATATCGTTATATGCCATATTTATCAGTTTTAAGTTCATGTATAAGAGATGTACATTTGCTTTCCAATGTGATAGTATAATGAAAATTTATTTCTATAATTTAAACATTTTGATATAAATCTGTCTTTTACTATCTGTATGTGAATTCGCTTTGCACAGTTTAAAATACTTCGATAAAAACACAAGACTAAGCATATAACATATTGTACTTTCCCCAATTTTTGGACTATTTCGTGGGGGGCGGGGATCAGTATGCTGAATTTTCTATTCTACATCTCCATTCTTATTTTTCCCCTTATCTCAGAATTTGTTTCGGTTTTAATCACGCTGTTAAATCGTTTTTAGTTTTGAAAATTTCATTGTAAAACTGGAAACAAATTAAAAGTATTATTAAATCCATACAAATTTTAAGACTAATTAAATTAAAAATTAAAATTATTATCTTCAATAAAACGTGGTTGAATTAAAAAAAATTAGTACTATTTGAACAGCAACTCAAAACTTCTGAAATGTAATATTTTCCTCAGATTAAAAAATTATTAATGACTTTTTCTTTTGTAAGGTACTCCTCCCCGCCTTCCTAGCGTGTCTTCGTGGTGTAGTGGTTACCACACTTAGCCGGTATTTCAGATGTCCGTGGTTCGATTCCCGGCGAAGGCGTTGCTAATTTTTCAATCTCTCTTTCTTCTAAAAATATCCTAATGTCTCTACACTTTCATAAGGTTACAGAAAGTTATGACCTGTTTTTCTTCTTGAGAAATATGCTTTGCATGTCGGAGGGGTATGCAAATCTTATTACTAGGGCTAATCTGCGTAAGATGAGAAATTCTTCGTGGAGAACTTTAAGTGAATATGAGGCAGGCTTCTTTAGAAAATCCTTTACGAAAGTATTCGCTCCCTTAGGCAGATAGCTTTACTGTGCTCTAACATAATCTAATAAATCTGAATTTAATTAAACAGATAAAAAAATAATTATTATAATAAGAAAATGCTTGACATAAGTAAACAACATAAAACAGTTCATTATTTATCCACGTGCTTATTGTATAAATGTTAAGCAATGAAGATTACTTAAATAAAAATATACTTATTTTTTTATTTTCAGAGCGTAAATTAGAATGCATTCTTACATACTGGGAGAGGACCTATTGTTTCTAGACAAATCAATACAGAAGTATAATTTCAAAATATACTTATCATCATTATGCACTAACTTATACTAAACAATATGCAATATTTTATGATTATCATTATACAATATTAACATCTAAGCAAACCTATAATAACTAAAAACAGAAAAGTGCTCACGTTTCCTACATTAAACGATAGAGATGATGTTTAAAATTCATGTTCGGTATGATATATTTTGAAACATGGCACTATACATAATGCTGCGTGACATTCCTCACACTGGTATCTGGTTTCACGTCTTGTTCTCTTTCCATTTTCATTTTTACGTTGAGCACATACAAGACATCGTCTTACAGCATTTAATTTCTTACCTGACCGAGGTATAAAGGTTGGAAAATGTCTACCCTGTAATCGAAAAACATCCATATGCAAATTTTGTCCAGATTGACGACGAGCTGTTGGACCGCAATTTTCTTCAATTAAACGTTCGATTATTTCAATACGAAAGTCTAAATGATTTAATTTGGCACCACAGCCATATTTTTTTATATAAAATGAAAGCATTCCACATGACTTGATTCACCAAATGCCGGAATATTTTTTTGTAGTACTTCTTTTGTTGATGCCGATACACAGCGTAATAGGATAAGCACTGATAGGCCTTATCAACTCCTCCCATAGAATTGTTATAATCTACTACTGCAGTAGGTTTTTTTAACGATTTATTTTTCTTTACTGTATCTAGCATTTCTGCGTTGTGCACAGTACTTAATGTGCAGACTGGTTTTTTTGTCCATCCATTTTAAAACACACATTTTGCCTTTTTATGCTACTATTTCTCCTTTCTTCAGCTTTTCAGATTTTAATGCAGGAGGCAAAGCTTTCCTTGTAGTTCGAACTGTGCCGCATACATCTGTCTTCTCAGTAATCAATAGTTCTGTCAGTTCTGGAGAAGTATAAAAGTTGTCAATTGTCAAAAAATATCCTTTTTGCAATAAATCATCTATCAGCGACATTACGCTCTTCGTCGATAAGCCGTAATTAAGATATTTTTTTATCAAATGCAGTCTCTTTGCCAGTATAGATAATTGAGTTCCAAACATATCCACTAGATGATTCGCACAAATGGAACATCTTAACACCGCATCGTGCTCCTTTTGAAGCGATATATTGCTTCCAGCCAAGTCTTCCTTTATACGGCATCAGTGATTCATCTATACTGATGTCTCTTTCAGGCGTGTACACAGTTTTAAATTTATGTGTTAGCATTTTTGAAATGCTGTAAATTTTTCGAAGCTTTGGCTCTGGATGCTCAGTTTCGTCGTAAGTTAAATTGTCGTCGAAATGAAGGAATTTCATTATCAAACTATACCTTTTCTCGGTCATAATTTTGCTTATGAATGGAGTATGGAGTATAGGTTTTTGCGACCAAAACCATTTTTCTACTGGTTTGTGAATTATTCCTTGCAGCATAAGCATTGCAAGGAAAACTTTAATTTCTTTGTTATCAGTTTCAGTCCACAGCCGAGTCCTTAAACTTGGAGTAGCTTCATTTTCCTCTAAATATTGTTCAGCATACTTGTTTGTTTCGGTAGTTATATGCTGAATAATAGAATCATCCATGAAAGCATTAAAAAAGGATAAGGGATTAGCCATGCAGATTTTCAGTCCTGGAACTCCGATGAAAGGAAATCTTGGAGGAGGTGGTAAATTATCAGCGACATCAATCTTACACCAGCCTCTGGCGCTTGTAAGGCAATTATCCTCTGATTCCGATTCATAAGTAAAAAGAAAATCCTCAGAGAGCTTAGAAGTGATTCGCAATCATCATCACTTTCCATATTTAATTAGCAAAGGAAAAATTCAGAAAATTCAGTTAAATCACTGGTTGTGTCGCGGAAAAGTTGTCGCAACTGAAATCTTTGTAACTCGCAAGTCTTTTTATAACCGTGTTTGAAAGTTTCTCCCTCCCACTGTTTGTGATGCAAAAAGCATCAAAGAATTATCGATAGAGATTCCTACCATCAAAGAAGCAGCTTTTTGAGCTAACAATCTTTAGAGTGACAAAGCATGAAAAGAAAATTTACTCTATGCCTTTTTTTTTTTTTTTTTTTTTGCCTGACAATGTTTTCTCCTTTTCTAAACAGAAGATCACTTAGTTTTATAATTCTAATTGTAATGTTCAAATATTTAAGAGTGTTATTCTATTCATTTTTACCTTATTTATTCAAAGGTCTGAATAACGGAAATAGTTTTGTTGTTCAAGCTGTACAACATCTGCATTGTTAAAGAAGTGTGTTTCAACTATCCTAGGAGTTCCTTCTCCCTAATTACAAAAACATCTCAATAGATGCAAGAGACGCTTGTTTAGCGCTTATAGCCAGAAATAGCCGTTGGCTATGCTCCTTGTCTACGTCCTGTGCTATCAGTTTGACTACTTTTTGGCGAAATAAGGATTTAATATTTCAGTTTGTAAAAGCAAACAAGATCTATTTCACATTTTTACTACATTTTTTTCCATGTTTCATTGCTTTTTAGGAGAAATTAAAAATTTACTTAAGGTTTAGCTTTAATATAGGCAAATTAGTTAAGAGCAATTAAACATAAGTAAGATTTAGTACTTAAGAACATTTTAAACATAAGCAAGGTTTAGCACAATTTTGATTTCAGCGAAATAAATGCTGGAATAAAATATGATTTTTCTAAGTTTCATCTTGTTATCGGTTTCTTAAAATTACATTTTATGAATAATTCATTAAATATTTTACATAGAATAGCACATTTTGCATAGTGTAACAAACCCACAAATCTGAAAGTTTGCAGCTTGAGTATTCTTAAACTGTATTTCTCGTTCCTGTCGCCATCCAAATTGTGCAATATTGTAATATTGAGATTCTTAATTTATACTTTCGTAAAATTGTAAAGTTATTGTTGACCTTTCTTATTCTTTCCCAGATTATCATGTTTACAGTTTATTTTAATGTTCACATAAAATCACTAAATACTAATTCAGAATTCTGCTTTCAACCAAATGGACTGATCGCCCACATTTTCTGAATTTTGGACTGTAAATGGTTTCCCAGCCTTATTCCAATTAAAATATCCACTCTAAAACAAATACTCATTGCGTAATTTGTTGAGCTTTACTGTCTAAATATCCTTAATAAATTTTCTGAACAAAGTTTCAGCATCATATGCTGATCTATTTCCGTAATAATAATAATTATATAACAGTAGTAAAATTTCTAATTGATCCCAAACAATATTCGTACAAGGAGTGCACTTATTCATTTCTTCAAAGAGAAAACAGATAATCGTGAACTATAGTAGAAAAATCTATTAAGTATACACAGTGTGTCTCAGATACGAAGCTTTAGCTGTATTATGAACAAATTCTGCTTTTTAAGTATATAAATGTATAAACAATTAAAATTTATAATAAGACATACACAGTTTTTTAGTTTTGGTTCAAATAATCTTCTAGATAATTGCTCAGAACCAAAATACAGATAATTAAATTGAGATTAAAATTAAAACTCTTCTACACCTTCTCTTTTCAAAAATCTGAAGCAAATTTTAAAAAATTCCGTTTTAAATTTTACAAATGAAATTTGTTAAATTTTAGATCTTTAAAAAATAAGAAAACTTTATCATTTGGAAATCTATACACAGTTATACCAGTTTTGGAAATTACAATAATTTACTTTTTTTTAAAATTTATTCTTGTGACTTACAACTTGAGACTTAGTTAATCCAAATTCAAAATACTGATGTGTTAATTAATGGTTATTTAATGAGAATGATTACAAATAAAGTGAAATTTTTTATGTTTCCTGAACATTTTATAATATAATTAACAGTGTACAGTTTTATATGCAAAACCTGAAGTACTGTTCAGTTACTGAGAATTATTCTTGGTGGCAAGTATTGTATGATTATTTCCATCATACGTAAATTTCATTCTCATTGTGCATAAATTTATATCTGCAATTCGATTCAACATTTAATTTAAAAACTGAAAGGGGTATCTAAAGTATGGTCATCAGAATGCAACAGAATATTATAAATGTAGTTTCATGATAGTAATTTATTTTAAAAACCAAAATCGGCTTTTCGTATTTCGTATTATTTTATCATAGCACCAATCAAAAATGTTTTGAAATGCTTTTAGAAATTTAACGCTTTTGGAATAAGATAGCTCAAATATTTGTTATCCATTTTTAGTGTAGACTATACCTTTTAGAATATAAAATCATAAGAATTCCAAACCTTTACTCTAAAATATTTCCAAAGTTAATTAAAATCTTTATTCATCTACTTTTTAAAATTTTCATGTTTTGAATGCGCACTCATCGTTCGGTGGATAATACTTTTAATGGGTGGACAACAAGAGGTCATCCGAAACTCTAAAACGAACGACGTAAAAATTTTAAAATATGCCATTATACGAATGATTGATATTTTATCGTAAATTATTATTCAGTGATTTTACAAAATAGTAATTTTAATATGATTAAATTTGATTGAAATTGAACTAAGGATTTACATCTTCTGTATTACCCACTTTTAGACAACAGATGGGAAATACAAAATATCAGAATTTTTCTTTAATGTGAAAGCTTAGAAAATCCTTCAAAAGGAAAAAAAAAAAGGGACCAAAACGTTACAATTATTGCAACCTAATTTAGATGAAGGGACAACTCCAACAGCGCGGGAAATTTTATTACCCTCAGTCACAATGAAAAAGACAGAATGGGAAAGAAGAAAAGGCAGGGACAACCTACTGCAGGTTTTTAAGAGCCCCCCACCCCCTCCTCGCCGAATTCAAGCAATTTTGACTTGACCCTGTATCCAAAAGGAAAGATGCAGACGATATATATATCTGTGATTTTCCGAATCGTGAGAAAGTATCTATCATTTCATTTAAAGATTTTTTTCAAGCTTTCATCCCTGTTTCAAGTTAGAATTACGTTTCAAGAATAAAACTACAGTTTGTTGCAACAATTTTTAGAAACAAAATAAAAAACTAAAAACAAAACAAACAAAAAAAGGCAGGGATTTTTTAGTAAAGATTTTTTAACACTGTATGATAAGTTAAACTCTTACGTTATTCCCTAAATTCTCTCAAAGGTTAATCTAACGAATAATGCTTAACAATTTAAAGAATAATGTCTAAGTCTTTTCACTAATATTCTTTTTAGTCCAAAGGAGCTTTGTCCTTGAAGGCTATTGTTTTCGTTTTGCGATTTTGCGTTAGTTCACTATAAACGTCCGTTTCAATTTTCAAACTGTTGTCACCCAATGTTAGAGTCCTGCATTATATTTGAAGAAATTAAATGATGAAAAATCTGCATTAAATGTATGTATATTTCTCACATTGTGATAAAACATTGGTACATACAGCCATCGAATTTTGAATGACGTAATCCTACTGCGGATAATGGGTATGTGGAAGCCCAAATTTGAAATTTGGAATTTGTTTTGTGATCGATTTGATATTTTGTAAAACTTTAACGAATTTTTGAGTAACAAACTAAACGATTTAAAGGCGACCAATGGCAATGCTGTACAGAAAAAACCTTTTTATCTCCAGCGCGAGGAACTGTGTATCGGAAATTCTAAGGATATGCTCAATTTAAAACTACATACTTTGCGATATTGCTCTTGTACTGAATTTTATGGTTTAAGTGCAAAGAACGTGACATTTAATAAGTAACACACAAAATGTTAAAAAAAGTCCCTTTGGACGTAATTTAAATCTGAAACTTTTCAGATTTTTCTTTTATTCTGCAAATGTAAGTAACTTGGATAAATAAAATAAAATAAAAAAAAAAAAAAATAAATAAAAAACTTGTGTAGTTTCATTTTAGCCCAAAGGGCATTACCCCAGAAAGGATATTAATTTCGTTTTGGCATTTTGCGTCCATTCACTTTCTGTGTTGATTCACTTTTCTGGAAGCCTTAATTTGGAATTTGATTTACTATCTATTTAATATTTTGTCAGACATTAAAGAATTTTTGATTAACAAACTCAACAATTTCAAAGCGAGAAATGACAACATTGTAAAGGATTTAAAAAAAAAGCGCGAGAGACTTTGAATCGGAAATTCTAAAGATCTGTTTATTTTTAAATTATTTTGGGATATTGCCGTTGAATTGAATTTTATGGTTTATGTGCGAAGAGCATGATATTTAATAAATAAAGGTAACGCACAAAACATTAAAAAAAACGCGCCTTATTGCATAATTTATTATTTTAATAATATATATTATTAATAATTATTTAATAATATATGTAATATTTTATAATTTATTATTTAAATATTATTTTATTATTATTATTACTGTTTTATCAGTAATGTTCACAATTTTGAAATTCTAAGTTTCATAACCGACAAAATAATTCAAGCTTATGATATTTGCTATTCTTCTACAAAATCGCTTATCCTATGCGCTTTTTAATTGCAATTCCACACCTGCGTCGTTAGATATCGTTTTTAAGTCCCTAATGAAGGAAGTGCTTTTAATCTTATATAAATCCGTGAATTCTATTATATAATCAACGCACTCATCTTTGATGTATTCTAGAGAATATATGCATTGATTGCAGATAACTGAAGTGAGTTCTAATTTGTTCATTATTTTCATGTATATCTGATATGATAAATTATGTTTCTTTTTCCTAGTACATTGATCTCAGTAAACAGTAGATCGTTTATTTTCATAAAAGGAAAAAAAAATTCTTTAAAATAACTATATTTCTAAACGAGGAAAATTTAAAATTGATTACAATCAAAGGACATAATATTTCAGTAGTTTGTTTTCCTTTACTTCGAGAATAAGAGTTACTGCAGAGCAACTTTCTTCAATGCCTTGCTTAGAATAGAATAGCAGAGTTTGGACACTATGATAGTTAGTTTAATTAATAAGGTATTTTCCCCCTCCTTTACGTAATCCATCGCGGTGTAATTAGAACCATACTCGACGCGTATTCGAGAGCTCCAGGGTTCGAATCCCGGCAAAGGGCAATTGACATTTTTCACGTCTGCAGTATCAAAAGCCGTAATGACTCCGTAGAAGAACAGGTTAGCTCACTTGTGTACCAATGATTATGCTATATAAATTTAATAATATTTGTGACATAAAAAAATTAATTTTACAGTCACGTTCAAATTTACATTAAACTTAAATCAATGCAAAAATCTATAAGAGCCAATATAGAGCGAGAACTCACTTTCGTTTATTTACGCAAGTGAGGTAACCTACGATTCTTCTTAACTAAGAGACTAAAACTATCTGCCTATGAACAAGGATGCTTTCGTGAAGACTTCTGAAGGGAAAATATCTCGTATTCACGCTACAGAAAAGGAAACCATTAAAACTCCCATGCAGTCCACCCGTTCACTAGGATTTCAACCTAAGTCAAACTACCAGTTCAGCGACATTACCGCTAGGTCGATACTATGAAATTGAAAAATTCTTAAAGCATACGAAAAATTTACTGCATTTTTCTACTTCTTCACAATCAAATTGAAAAATTGAAGTATTTTCCTCTTTTGGTCTTGTTTTTGTTATAAATACGTATTTTTTAATTAAAGATTTGTTCATAACACGTTGAAATGAATGATAATTTGTAATTAACTGTTTTTCTTTAATGCATAGCCAATAGATTGCAATTTTCTTGATCTAATTTAATCCTATCAAAAATTCTGTTCTAGTAACGCTTACAAAAGGCACTAGTAGTATGTTTTTTTTAAGTCTTGAATAACTTCTGAAACATCCATAAACAGTATTATTGGGTCTGATTGCTTTTTTAATTAACTATAATGAAAGAACATAAACTTTCCCGAGTTTGCAGCTCACCTGATAAAGTATACGAGGGCTATTTCCCTAAGGCAAAGGACGCATACAAGGAGGATTTTTTAAGGGCAACTAGCTCGTGTTCGCATTGCTCATGGGAAAAAAAAAAAAAAAAAAAATAATAATACAAAAACGACTCACCTCATTCTCTGGGATTTTAACGCCGGCTTAACACAATTACAGTAGTCTTATTCACTCTGCCAGTGGTTGGCCTTTTACTAAGGCTGGGAATTTTAATAATATTAGTATTTAGTATTGCAAAACATTTACAAATGAAATTGATGCTTTCAAGGAAAAGTTTAATTGAATTACGTATTCAATCTATTAATACCGAGAAGAAGATAAAACTGAAAGCATATTGATCAAATATCAGGTCTGTCTTCTAAATCGGGTATTAAAAATTATTCAAGTGATTGTTATAGATTTGTGCATATTGTATGGGTTTTTTAAAATGGGCAAACCGAAATTGAGGTAACACCATTAATTTCTTTCGACATATATCATCCTCTGAAAATTTCGTTCTCTGTTTGAAAACAAAATAATGATCTTGTTAACAGCTGTACGGAAAGTGAGAAGCTCTTTTTTTTTTCCTTCTCATTCACTGCTTTATGACAGTGTTTAAGCAACACTTTTTACAATACACTGTAATAAAATATGTATAACATTTTTTTATGCATAAGTATTAAACGACTACGTTTTTATACCGATTAGATAATCACTAGACGTCTGTGTTTATAGACAGATTTGATAAAGTTAAATGGAAATGCACGGAAAAGCTATTTACCTTGAGGTAGACATCTTTATAGAGAGACTTTAGAAAAAATTGCTGGTATTCACGTCACAACTGCAGTTTTAATGAGAAGAAAAAATAAATAAATTACATTACGCCCAATTTTAAGGTTTTGTGTGTTACTTTCATTTATTAAATATCATGTTCTTCGCACTTAAGCCATAGAATTCCATTCAACAGCAATATCGCAAAATAATTTTAAAATGAGCGTATCATTAGAATTTCCGAAACACAGTCTCGAGCGATGGAGATAATTCCCCCCCATACAATATCGTCATTGCTCACTTTGAAATCGTTGAGTTTGTTTATCAAGAATTCCTTATAGTGTTCCAAAATATGAAATCGATAATAAAACAAATTAAAAAATTAGGGCTTCCAGATGCCCATATTTGGTGGAAGATTACATTATTCAAAATCTGATGGCTCTAAGTACCGTTGTTTTATCACAATGCGAGAAACATACAAATATTTATGAAGATTCTTCATTATTTAATTTCTTTAAATATAATACAGGGCTGTAATATTTGACGGCAACAGTTTGAAAAGTGAATCAACGCAAAATGCCAAAACGAAATTAATAGCCCTTCTGGGCTAACGCCTTTTGGAATAATATTTTTTTTTATTCGGATTTAAATTGCTTATTATTTGTAAGACTGCTGTTATGAAAATTAGTCCATTTTCCCAAACATATACGAAACAATAAGCTATTTAAAAATATGTTTATTATACTATAGATTACTGCGGGAGATGAATTCAGCTATCGCCTTTAAAATATGTAGTGAAAGATCCATAATTAGCTGGTATTGGTATAATAATAACAATAATTTTAATAATAAATGAAGTTAAGGAAAAGTTGTATAGAAAAGAATGATAATATTTATTTTATTACTCGTTTACTTTTATATTTAATAAAAATCACTTTGCTCATTACTGTGCTTAATAAAGTTCATTACTTAATAAAGTTCAGAACCTCTAGCATATGATAGCATACGTCGAGGCATTGCAACCATGGCCGGTGCTACGCATTTTGTCGATCGGCGTAACTTTTGAAGGTTTTAAATTTTGCTTTCCGGTGCATTACTAAATTAAAAAACATTTTCAGCTTCTAAATGCCTCTGCCTTATGTATTACCTAAATTCTAAAATTTTTGCCATCCCTAAATTTTGCTGCTCAGTGTTTTTCTAAATTCTAAAAATTTTCCCGCCTTTTAATTCTGCCGCTCCTGCTGTGACGTCAGCCCTGGTTTCAACGAGTATCAGTTTAAAGCTTACGATTATTTAAAATTCTTGTAACATGTTTATTATTCTAGTATTTCCGAAAGTAAAGATGTTTCTATGTTTATAACGTTAATATCAGTCTTATCCTGTCAAAAGTCTGTCATTAAAACATCTCTTGTATATATAAATTTTCAATACAATACCGATATGCTTCTATTAAAACAAATCTTCATTAAATGTTAAGGTACGTTAAGTCATTAACATTTTGAAATTTATTTTAATGATCCTGATCAACTTATTGTGTTGCGGATATTCGATTCTAATTAAAACATAGGAACTTTGAATAAGTACTCTGGATTTATATATTAGCTTCAAACTGTCAAACCAGATTTTAGTTGAAGAGCGGTTATTATTCAATTATTTTTATTCTCCATTTTAGATATTAGATGAAGAAATAAATTCCATTTTTACTTTCAGTACGTGTTGAAAGTATTTCTGCTGTCTTGGCTAATTCGATAGCTGTATTAAAAATTCGAACAAAACATAGATTTTTGGCGACTCAACAGTTATGTGCAGCAACCCCAAAATAACAAGCTAAATTTCAGAAAAGCAAAACCCTTCCCAGCAGGGAGCCTATTAGTGCAATCTCTCCCGTCGAAACTGCTGGGGGAAAGAAATCCTAACGCGAGCGTATATATGCTTGCTGGCCGCTTAGAGCAAGATTTTGGTTGGACGTATATATGCTTGCTGGGCGCTTAGAAGAGCATTTTGGTTGGACATATATATGCTTGCTGGCCGCTTAGAGCACAATTTTGGTTGAACGTATATATACGGCTCGGCCACTTGGAGGGTTAAAGTATCCCACGCTTCTTTCCCTCTTTCACAGTCAGCTATGTCATCTAAGAACTGGTCTTCAACCACTAAGCATAGGAAGGTTAAGGCTTTCTCATTAATATTCATCATTCTTTAATTCAGCACCGTAACCTGGATCAATCGCTTTCCAACAATTTTTTTGAATTAAAACAGCTCGTGCTCGGATTTTCCAAGTATTGTAAACGTGTTAGGCTTAACTTCCTTGGCACAGTGGATGTTGCTTCTTTTTCTTTCTGAAAAATCAAAATTTCTTCTTTATTTCTGCCGAATAAACTTCATTAGAGCATATTGTGATGATAACGTGATAGAAATTACTTAAATGGCAGATATTGTATTTTGTAATATAGTAGAAAGAAATAAGCAAAACACAAATGCATGTTACATGTTTGTTAACTTGACTAACTAAACATGTAACACACATTTGTGTTTTGCTTATTTCTTTCAACTATACTATAAAATATATCTGACATTTAAGTAATTTCTATCAAAAATCAGAAATCCAGAGAATGCTGGATATGAAAATAATTGAAATCGATGAGTCGGATTACACCTCCCCTATTACTTTAGCAGAGGCGTCGAACAAAGACCATTGGCATTGTATTGATTAAAGATATTTAAATCAAGTAATTATGACCAAGTTTTCCCCCTTACCGAATACTGAAGAAAGGGTTGAGACTGTAACTTCGGCTAAATATTCGATTTAACAAAGGGTTATTGGCAGATTCCATTATGTTTCAAGGCACAATAACTTAACGCATTTGTAACTTCTTTTGGCACTTATCGTCTCTTAAGGATGCTATATGGGCTTAAAATGCTCCTTCAGCAAATTAATGGCACAAACATTTCAAGGCTGTTAAACGTCCTCAATTCCGTATCTGGATGACATATTCTCCATTGATAAGGATGAGACAAGTGCCTCACTTACCATATCCTGTTCCGACTCTGATAGTTGTGCATCAAATAATGTGAATGCATTTTAGTATTAAAGTTTTCTATTATAATACCAACACATATACCTTCACTGTTATGTTAGTTACGTGGAATTCGACTTTTTTGAGTTATCAAAGTTTTTTGGTGCCATTAATTAGTCGAACTCTGGTACACCTAGAAAAGAATAAAAATCAACATTTCATATAAAGTTACCACAGCAGCAGGTAATTAAAATAATGAATTTTGTAGACAATGCATATTGCGAGGAAACATGGGAGAAAAGGACAGCAAATTTGAATAATGGCTAAAACGTAATGTTTGATGAAATGAAAAATATTTAAAACTCAACATGTAAAAGCAAAGCAATATATGTTCAGTTTAAATAAATAATGATACTTTACTATACTCTGATTTATCAAGAGAATATTTTTATATGAATCTGTAGACGAAACTTTTAATTTAACATATGCATTAAATTACAGAATTTCTGTTTCATAACAGATCATTGAAAGAAAGGGGACTCATGCAAAATCTATTTTCTAAACTTCAGATTTTATATACAGGAATAATTAAAATCAAGCTATACAAGCTTTCAGCATAAAATATAATTAACATAATAATATAAGCATCATTATGAATTATCAAGACAATTATTCATAATGATGCTTATATTATTAGGCCAATTATATTGTATGCTGAGAGATCTGAACATAACTGAAGCTCTTATTTAAGTTCACCATTTTAAAATCATTCTTATTTAATTAACAGTTTGTTAAAATACATAGTTTTATACTGAATATGCACTTTATTCAGATGTTCCAAATAACAAGTAAGTAGATATACACCCGAATTTAGAAACAGTGAATTAAGAAATTTAAATATTTTAATAAACACAATGGTACAATACAACTGACTACATTTGTAAAAAAAGCAAGGCTTTGCAACAATCCCAAAAAGGTAAATTACAGAACTAACAAGTTATTAATAAGAACTAATAAGTTTACCTATTTAACACTCAAAATTAAAAAAAAAAAAAAAAAAAAAAAAGATTTAATTTGGTGTCACTAAAATGTCACTGTATGATGTCATTACAACGTAACATCCTATGTTTGTGCAACAAGAATGTGGTTTGTAAAGGTGTGATAGCAATGTCTTTGCGTGAAAGGAAATGCAGGTACAGATATGAAATCAACGTCTTTGTGACAATCACAAAAGTAAAGAATTTCGCGGACATCCACATCTGGGCATCTTAAAGACAATATAATGTCTGCAACATCCTGTGCGATGCTACTGCTATGCAATTATGACATTATCATGCTATTTTTTGTTGTCAGAGCTGTGGTGACTAAAAATTTTTTAAATGTCTTGAGTTAAACATGTATGTTTAGTTTCTAAACACACATGTTTAACTCAAGTATTTTCTCAATTTACACTTAGCTCACGTGGTTTCATAGCATTTATAATTCTGAGAATATGATTTTAAATGTTCTTATTTTACTTGAGTATTATTACAATAAATCTGACGTAAATAAATCTGTACTTTCAGTCTCTCAAATTCTGCTAAATGATAATAATAATACACATAAACGCAGTGCTCCAAAACAATGCAATGCTCCCTGTAAAATATGCAAAATAAAACTTGGTTTCATTTTTACAACATAACATTTGTTGTATCATTTCTAATGCTTAAGTAGCTATTTTTTCCAAGTGCTTTGCTGTGATCAATTAATCAGTGTTTTTATTGCATTAACTATACAAAAATTTCTCTTCTGACAATAATTTATTTCAGATTCATCTTCAAATTATCTAACATACAGTACATATAAAAAGAAATTTTATCAGACATTATAAGTTACATATGAACCTGAAGAACAAAGCAGAAACCAAGATTTTATTATTAAATCATTATATGCATTATCACAGTAGGATAAATCGAAGGCTTTTTGAATGTTGATGTTATATCATGAATGTCTCAGTTTAGCAGCAGCAATGAAAGCTGTGTCCAGGGACACTGTTGTCATGTCATTATGTCTGAAGGAATGCACAGCGATAATACGATGGTAAAATTACACATTCTATCAAAGAAAAGACAGCACTGATTTCAGCTTTATTATTTTTGCAACAATATCGGCAAATGAACACCAAATATAGCAAAGTGTGATTGTGTTTTGATATTTTATAACACTGCAATTAATTTATTGCTGAATTTGAATTTTAAAGCATGCAAGATTTCAAAAATTCAGCTTATTTATGCATGGCAGGGCCCTTTTAATACTTGCAACCTTAACAGACTGGATTAAACAATATCCCAGTAAGTTCAATTAGTTGCAATCATGATATTTTTTACTATGAAAAAACTCTTTTTTTTTTTATGTAAGGATATAAAATAATTTAAAGATGGACAAATTAGATCAGATATAGAAAGCAGTGATGGAAAAAGAAGAAACCTATTTTGCTGAGAGAAAGAAAAATGTGGAATTGAATAATCACAAAACTATCTAACTTGTGGTAATTGATATAATGCATCGATAATTTTCTTTATATTTGTAATACATATAAGAGTGTTTGTTCTACTGCAAAAAGTACAGATTTACAGATTAAAGCAAAAGAAATATTAGTTTGAAATTAAATTTCTACACTGTTAAATTTTGTTACATTTTTGAAATCACATCTGAAAGGAAAGTCTATATAATAGTTAATTTTAAATAGTCACATTTCATTTATTGAAACATCAATAAATAAAATAATTACTCTTGAAACTATAGTTCTAATTATTATGACCAAAATATTGAAGATATTTCAGTATAATCTTCTTAATACAGTATTTTCTTGAACAGATTACAGAGAGACACAGATAAGGGTGGACTAGTGCTTTTCCTATAAACTAGTTGAACTATAAACTATGGAAATCATAGAACTATTTTCATTTAAACCCTTCATATTCATTGATTCTTTTTGGAATGTGTAACAATTAATTCCAACACAACATTTTTCATTAATTTTAGCACTAATGTAAAATGTATTCTTTATGAAATATTTTGTTTTTACTCATCATTGAAACTGATCCAAGTGGTTGAAACCATTTAATACTAACAGTATTTTTTATGGGTTTGATTTTCATAATGGATAAAACATATTTCACCACTCACCACAGATGTATGATGTTTAATAGTTATGTCTCTGTAACAAAGCCAATGAAGTGCAAAAGGTTAAATACAAGTACACAAAAATAATAATAGAACAATATTACATGCAAAGAAAAGCTCTGTTTTTCCATAAGAAAAATACTACAAATCTCTCTGTAAAAAATGTGAAATTTTACATATAGCAGACCTACAATACCATTTTATAAAAATTTACAGCTAATATTTACATTTTATATATAATTTAAAGTAAATAGATACTCTTCATTTTCAGTTGTTAAATATTCTACATGTTTGAGGGGGGGGGAGGAGAAAACTTCAAAATCTGCTACATTTTTTTCAGTTCTTAAATGCTAACAATCAGCAGGAAGCACACTTTCTAATTAACTGCAATATGTTTAACAAGACTAAGAAAGAAATTCCACAATATTTGTTTTATATGGGACCAGAATTGAAAAATATATACAGTATACAACATCTGTTAGCTGGGCCTGTATTAAATGAACCAGCAATCAATTTGAATAACTGATTGTATCATTGGGAAAACATTACAGTATGGAAATCAGTAATATTTGTGAACTGTAATTTACTTGTTAATATGACAAAACTAGTGATGGCGATTTAGCAACTATAAATCATATTTTCCCTTCATGATGATGTTCACGATGACGAAGTTCATGATGATGTTTGTCATGTAGTTTTAATTAACTAGATTCAGTAAGAAAAGACACATGTTATATAACATCCTAAAATTGCGAAAAGTTAATTACAGGTTTCCTGTTCTCACAAAGCCATTGTATTTTTTATATTTTACATCTTGCTGGTATAAATAGAGTTCGCGCCAATTTTTGTCAGACTGCTTTCCCCTCCTGCTGCTATCAGATCTTTGCTACCGCTCTTCCCATCTGTCTCCCTTTGTTTGAATAGTATGATGCAGTAAATTTCAAGTTAATCTTATTTAATTTAAATCACTATTGAATATGTAATTTTGGAGAATTTAATCTAAAATAAAAATGATCTGTGGTGAGAACTGAATAAAGATGTGGAACCTCCAAAGCTAAGAGCCTTCTTTGTCATTCCTGTGCTTACCTACCAAAATATTACAGTATTTTTGAGCCAGTAGGATTCCTGTTTAATGTGGTGAATACTCCAATGAACTGTCAACAATTCATTGACCATTATAACATGATGATATGAGGGACGTAGCACATTATGATAATGTCTGCTAAGATTGAGTGCTGTGCTAGCTAATTTATGGTTTTCATCTAATGAGTGAAGACATCTAGATACTTCTTACTGCTGTGCTCTTCGTTGAATGCACTTCTAACTTACATTGCTATGCCATAAAGTAAGTCAAGGATTGTCATTTGCATAGTGCGTCAATTGGTATGAAAACGAGAGCACAAACCAAGATGGCAAATGAACAACAAAGTGAAATTGCAATGGTAAATATAGAAAAGTTCCAGTTTCCGTTTTTGATCCAAAGTCAGCAGATTTTCCTATCACTCAGTATTTTTTGCTCTTCAAAAGAAAATATGATGCCAAAAATACTGTAATATTTTGGTAGGCAAGCACAGGAATGACAAAGAAGGCTCTAGCTTTGAAGGTTCTACATCTTTATTCATTTCTCACTGCAGATCATTTTTACTTTAAATTCTCCAAAATTACATATTCAATAGTGATTTAAACTAAATAAGATTAACTTGAAATTTAGTGCATCATACTATTCGAACAAAAAGGGATGGGAAGTGCGGCAGCAAAGGTCTGATAGCAGCAGGAGGAGAAAGCATTCTGACAAAAAATGGCGCAAACTCTGTATTTATAACAGCTGTTATATAACATGCCAGAATGTTCTCAAAAGTACTGCTCTAAGGGAAGATCCTAAAATTGTGGAAAGTTAATTATAGGTTGCCTGTTCACTCAGAGCAAAGCCATCATATTTTTATAATTTACATTACGCAATTTTAGGATCTTTCCCTAGACCATTACTTTCGAGAACATTCTGGCATGTTATATAACAGCTGGCATAAATACAGAGTTCGTGCCATTTTTCGTCAGACTGTCTTTTCCTCCTGCTGCTATCAGACCTTTGCTGCCGCTCTTCCCATCTGTCTCCCTTTGTTCGAATAGTGTGATGCAGTAAATTTCAAGTTAATCTTATTTATTTAAATCACTATTGAATATGTAATTTTGGAGAACTTAATCTAAAGTAAAAAAATGATCTGCAGTGAGAAATGAATAAAGATGTGGAACCTTCAAAGCTAGAGCCTTCTTTGTCATTCTTGTGCTTGCCTGCCAAAATATTATGCATAAATAGATAAAATTAAAATGATGTTAAATCTGAAAGATTAATTTAAAACGATTCTATTCTCAAGCAAACATGAACAAACAAAATGTTTATACATAATCAGAAAAATAATTAAAACATGAAAAATGAATGAAACGTAACAGTTTATGATACATGTATAACTTAATGAAATAAATGTTGTATGTATATCTAAAAGTAAAATCACAAATATGCTAATATAACAAATATCTAGTTGTAGTAGCTTGAAGATACCATTCATAAGTAACTTCAGCATCTAAAGTTCTATACAAATAATTAAAAAAATAGCTGCACTATTATAGGCCATAAAAATGCAAATGTTGTGCTTGCTGTGGTTAAATCATCACATTCTGAGTTCTTGTTTTCATTTGTAACCTGCCAAAGATACATAAGATTATTAGATAAAAGAAAAAAAAAAAATTATAAAATAAACATGAAACACGAAACGCATAATTTTATTAAAATAGTTTTTAAAAACTCACACTTCAATTTCAAAAAATGCATTTCTTAAATACATTTTTGCTTTTTGAGAAAACACAATATGGAGTCACAAGATTTACATAAATAAGCATCTGAAGCTGAATAAAATGCACATCTTACTTATTTTAACTAGAGTTAGGAAAATGCATTTAACTACAGATATTTACTCTAGTTAGCTAGCTAGATATATTAAACTAGAGCTAGAAAGCTGAAAAAAAGATTGATTTCAATCCATATGCCAACATTTTTGAAAAATAGCTTCAATCTGAATTTCAAACTTTTAATTTCCCTTTCCTAAATTTTACAAGCTAATCCTGCCATCCAAATTGTACAATACATAATCCATGCTTTAGCAAACAGCACCTTGATTACTTTCTTACAAATGAAAACAGTAGTCGGATAAGAAATAAAATAAGTAAATTTACTAATGTACATATTACCATGAAAGACCAAAATTGGAGAATGTTAACATTGTCTGGTGAATGTCAATACATATGAAAGATCGAATATTTGGTTGCATACTTATACATTTGGAAAATCACCGGTTATATCAACAAGCACAGATATGCTGTGGTGGAGGTTACAATGAGAAGCTGAGAAGACAGACAGGTGTTATAAAAACAAGGGACTCTTGTGCAATTCAAAGTGTCATAACAGTTTAAGTTGTTGCAATAAATAAGATTGTATAACTACACTCACATAAATAAATAAGTTTATTATTGGTACTATTTTTTTTTTCCTCATTGCAATAAATAAGATTGTATAACTACACTCACATAAATAAATAAGTTTATTATTGGTATTATTTTTTTTCCCTCATTTAGAATGTACAGTTTGTTTTAAGTTCAACAATTTATTTACATGTGCTGTTACTTAGGCTTTTTCTATTTTGATACATATCATAATATGTTTTAATAACAAAGTATAATATAAAAATCAAACAAAAATATTTTTACTCAGCATTCACCACCAGTGAATGGAGAATATTGATATTTGCCTGTGTGAGTGAGAAATAAGGATATTTAGCAAATACTTCAGACATATACAAAGAGATTATGTGAATATTGACATTCACCAGAGAATGCTGACTTTCTCCAGATGTCTGTCTTTCATTGTAATGTATATTAAAAACAAAATTTATAGGATAATTTGCATTTCAGATAAAATAGATAAATTTTACATATTCACACAGTTACTTAAATCTAGGCTTAATTGCATTTGCAAAGTAGTACAGACATGACATTTTCTGATAGCATTCTTCAAGTGATTTATTTTAGTGATAATTTTTTTTACTGTTTGTATTCTTGCACATTTTGATAATAACATTTTCGTTTTGTCAATAATATTTTTTTCATCTTTTATACCTCTTTACATATGTTTTTAGTCATGGATATATCTATATATAAGAAATAATAAGAGCACAAGGAAAAGCTGGAGCAGTGTCAATGCATGCTTAGATCCATATTGAAGAAGAATTTTGATTGCGTAGTCTGCTAATAATGTTAACTTGGTAATATCTAAAGCACTTGGCAGTCGAGGTGATTCCAATTCCATTTTTATTTGCAACTGATATTCACGGCCACAATCACTTGGCACTCCAGTCATGACTTTCCACAAAAGATTTACATCTTTGATATTATTGAGATAGAAAGCAAGCCAGCGAAATTACATCTTAGCACAGTAGAGAGCAAAAGCTAAAGTGCGTAGCTATGCAAGATAGAAGCATGTGAAGAGAAAACTTTTGGTTTGCATTTGGTGATTGGTCAAGAGGCATCTGCATCAAGGGTTACGTAAGATCGCATGATTTATTTGAATGATGCAGTTTAGACGTACAGCGCTATTTTTAGGACAGAGAGATGAAGTTCCCAAATGAAATACAAAAATATAAGAGTTTATAGTGAATTAAATTTAGAAGTTTGCTTTCATATTTTTTATCTTACCCACTCCCCTTTCAAAAGAAAAAGGCAAAGTGATAGAGAAGCCTTTTTGAGAGAAAAAGCATTAGAACAGCAAAACACGAGATATATAATTATGAAACATACAAAAACTAAATAAATAATGTGATATTTTAGCAGTCATGGTAAAGCTTGGCATCAAAGTTCAGGCATGGCTTTTGCAGAGTGGTAAGGAAAAATCCAATGAAAACACAAAAATGATTTAGCTTTTAACTGTGCATCTTTATTCCATATCTTTAATTCAATTATCACTGTAGATCATTTATTCATTACTAAATAAGAGTATTTTAACTAATAGTTGAATAAGAATAATAGAATAAGTTATGATGCATTAATGCATCATAACTTATTCTAACAAAGAAAGCATGATGAGAAGCGTAGCAGCATAGGTCCTAGCAGCACAGGGAAAGAGAAGCTTCTTTAGAGGCATCAACAAATACATGACAAGGATATTTAGGATTAAACAAAGTTAAAATAGGTCTAGAAATTAATGCATCTTTTAATTTTTGAAAAGCTATTTGACATTCATTAGTCCATTTCTAGGGGGGTATCCTTCTTAAGTAAATTTGTTAAAGGAGCTCTAATTTTAGCATAATTTTGAATAAATTTATGATATACATTAATAGTACTTCCTAAAAATCTTTGCAACTCTTTGACATTTTTAGAGGGTTGCAATTTCTTAATGACCTCTATTTCTATTTGCATTACTGGGCTGGTATTTACCTGCTTGAATTTCATATCCTAGGAAATTTATTTTTTCTTTTGCAAAATTACATTTAGATTGTTTTAATTTTATATTTTCTTTTTCACATATATCAAATATTATTTTAAGATGGTTTAAATATTCAGCAAAACTTGGAGAAAATACTATAATATCATCAAAATAATTTAAAGCAAATTGAATCTGATATTTGTTTAAAATTTGTCGAAGAGCTCTTAAAACAGCTGGAGAACTCTTCCAACCAAAAGGTAATCTAGTAAACTCATAAAGTACAAAATTTGTAGTAAATGCTAACTTTTCAGTATCTTTTTCATTTAATTTTATATGCCAATAGCCTGATGCTAAATCCAATGTAGGGAAAATTTTTGCATTTGCCAATTGATCTAATACAGCATCAATTTTAGAAATAGACTCAGAATCAGTTTTTGTAATTTGATTAAGCTTTCTATAATCAATGCACAATCTACTTTTTGCTTGTTCATCACACTTATAAGTTACAGGAGCAGCATAAGGACTATAAGCAGGTTTAATGATTCCAGCATTTAACAACTCATCTATTTGTTTTTTAATTTCACTATTATCCTTAGGAGATGCTCTATATGGTCTATAGGCTATTGATAATTCAGAAGTTAATACAACTCTGGGGGTTCAATCTTTATACAACCAAAATCATATTTACTTTTAGCAAATATATGATTATAACTATTCAACAATTTTTGTAACTTACTATCAGAATTTTCACTATTTTCAAAATAATTACCAGAATTTTTAATACTAATATCACTTTTACATACAAAATTTTCATTATTTTCAAAATATTTACCAGGTTGTTTAGCAGTGATATCATTTTTACATACAAAATTATTTTGAAACAAACTAATCTAGTTTAACATTTTTCTTACCTGTTTTCCAAACCGATAAACTTGATAATTATAAAAATTCAATTGCAATTTGAACAATGAAACACAAGGTGAAGGTAGTAATAAATAGTTCAAATATGAATTTACCACATAAAATATAATATCATTAGTGAGTTTACCTATTTTACATGATATTTTAATAATTTTTTCTACACGAATTTGACTAGAGAGAGAAACTAACTTATTATTATATTTATATTTGATTTCTTGAAAATTTTTATCAATGCCCTTAAAAATATTACAAGGTAAAATGTTTACGTGAGAACTTGTATTGATAATGGCTGGAACAGTTTGTTGTCCTATTCGGACATTAACTTTAAAATAAGATCATTTCCTTTCTTCAATTTTAGGCACTGTATTATAATAATTTAAAGTCAGATTTTGTTGATAATTAAGCAGCCTATACTGATATTGAAAAGGCCGGGACGGTGCTTGTTGATAACTAAAAGGCCTGTATGGATATTGAGAAGAGCGGAGCCTCACAGTTCTAAAATTTTGATACTGTTGCACTGGCCTGGGATAATATTTGGGTACAGTTTGGCTTGGAACAACAAATTTGTTATCACTACTTGAATTTTCTAATCCATCCAGCGACATTGAAACCGGAAATAATTTTCTTGCAGTTTCAATCCAATCCTTTGGTGAATTTATTTCCTGTATAGAGAGCAACATCCTCTGTAATTCCGGAAGACCCTGATTGAGGGCCTCAACTATCGTAGCATCATTTAACATCAAACTGGATGTGAGTCTTAATTTGTTGTGGAAATATACGTCAATGTTCTTAAATTTATCATAAGTAATAGACACAAAATCATTAAAAGTCACTGTCTCTGCACTGGAAAAGTACGTCTGAAAATTGTCTTTCACTACTTCTCAATCTTTCTCTTAGCAGTCTCTTAAGTAATACGCTAGGTCTTCTCCTCTTAAACAGTCTGCAAAGATGACGGTTTTATCTTTATTCTGAATATTTTTAGCGGTACATTTTTTTTTCAAACAGCAGAATGTATTTGTCAATAGGAAAGTTACTTTTTGATCCGTCAAAAATAAGAAACTGAAATTTTGCAGCGTCGACAGTGGTTATTGCTTCTGTATTAGTCGACATTGTTGTTTTGGAACAGGCACATTTAATGTGCCAACTTGTGTGTAGCCGCAACATGTTGCTAAAAATGAAAATGAAGATTTAATCTGTCTTCACCTCCTATTTCCTAGTCATTATGGAATCAGCATTCTACGAGATCAAAATTTCTGCTCCTGAATCTATTACAACTAAGGCGAAATTACATCTTAGCACAGTAGAGAGCAAAAGCTGAAGTGCATAGTTATGCAAGACGGAAGCACACAAAAGAGAAAAGTTTTGGTTTGCAATTTGGTGATTGGTCAAGACGCATCTGCATTAAGGTTTACGTAAGATCGCATGATTCATTTGAATGACGCAGTTTAGACTTACAGCGCTATTTTTAGGACAGAGAAATTAAGTTCCCAAATGAAACTAAAAAAAAAAAAAAAAAAAAAAAAAAGAGGTTATAGTGAATTAAATTTAGAAGTTTGCTTTTATATTTTTTATCTTACATATGCATATGCGTTTCTTTTAATATCTAGAAAATAGCTGAAATAATGTTTAATGATGTTTAAGATACCTCTTGAATTCCAGCGTTAAAGGTTTTGGCTAAAATCACCAGGTCATCAAGCTTTTTGACAATATCTTCCATAGAGTTTTGCATATTTGTGAGAGTTAACATGAAAAGGTCTTTCTGAGATGGCAATGTACTATTCCTTAAGACTCTGCTGTTGGTTTTAAAGACATCAATACCATCAGTTTTGACAAAAGATGGCATAAATTCTGTGGCTGTGAAAGAAATATGAAAACAAACTTAACATTATGTGCAAGATATATTGCAATAAAGCTTTAAATTTATACCATCTTAAGTAATAAGAAAGCAGAGTTTTTACTAACCTGAATACAATTGTGAATTTTTTCTAGAAATACTCTGTCTCAGGTTGTCATGTTTAGATTTTTTTAATGAAGACTCTAGGTCATATTTACATTTCACCTGCAATAAAAATAATGAAAGTAATGATTTATAAATCATCCTTTTCTTTTTCACTCTTAACACATAAACCCAAATTCATTTATTGCCTTAATGTATGATAATATACTCCAAATGACTTTTTGCAAATCATACTCATTACATACACATATAGCCTAAAACATTAAAAAGGTATGATTACAATTTTATATTTATTTCTTGATTAAATAAAAACATATTAATTTTATTTTAAAGTAAGTACTATTTAATTATCAGTTAGTTAGGATTATTCCTCCAGGGAAAAAAAATCATTTGTTGATTTAAACTAAATGCATATTGTATACTCACTTAGTTTAGCATCTGATAATGAAGGTAAGAAATCTCAGATAATTTTTATGTTTTATGATCTCATTATTATTGGCATGCTAAACCATTGTATGGAAAGATATTTGCAAGTCTGTTTTGGAATTGGGTTTTTAACCCCCATCAAAGCAGCTTACACAGCCTAATAGCAAAAAGCAGCTTTCGAAGCAGAAAATATTCACATGTTATAAACCTAAAAATATAATGGGTATTGGGTAGTATAAATTATTTTTTGCAAAAAATCTCTCATTGCAATTATTTTACATTACAATACTTGTCTTTAAGTTCTATTTTTACTTAGTTCTATTAGTTGGCCCCTTGATAGTACAATTAAACTACTTTTCTTGCAGAATGTCTTCAACCCATTAAGCTAACACATGCGAAAACTAGCTCACATAGCTCTTTTCTTGAAAAACATTAAAAAAAGTGCTAAATCATCTCATATATTAGAACTTTTCATATTCAAAACAATACAGTATTATCTTTCTTCACCAAACAAAATTTCTTTCACATATCTGCAACTTTGGAAATGTGTTTTATAGAATATTAACTTTTTTACAGGGGGGGGACTCATGTAATTTTTATTAATACTATTTTTTTAATAAAATTTTATACTTTCTCATAATCATTACAATCAGCAAAGATTCACAGAAAAAAGTATTATTTAATATCACAACTAGTACAATCTGTCTAGAAAGAAACCAAATCTGTTTTAAAATTAGCAGTGCCATGTAAAATTTACGATACAATATTAAGTTCACTAAAAAGAGAAATATTTTATAAAAATTATTGTTCTAAAACTGATTACTATTAAACTAAACAAAGATTTCACAGACAATCTTGTATGCAAGTACCAAGTTTATAAGAGCAATTATCTATGGTATATAGGTTTTCATGCTGACCAATTGTTTTCAAAGATAAGAGAGAAGACATTAATGGTAATTCGAAGGCGAGCTGTGTAAAGATTGTGATCACTCTCAGGAGCTAATAGGAAAAGTACATGGAACTACTTCTGTAAATCTAAAAATCTCATGTTGAGTGCTTGCTCATAAATTTAGCATACCCAAGGATTCAGTGCATGCTATTATGAAGTTTTTTATCAGAGTAGCATAGTTTTGGCACTAAAAAATTATTAACAGGAAACTTCATGATGAACCTTTTCAAGAAAATAGTATAAGGTTGAGAGAAGACACATATTAAATACTGCAAAGACCAAATTCCATCATCATTGACATTTAAGTCTGACTCAGAACTCATGGAGATTTTCAAGGTTGCCCAAAACAAATCAAGTAACAAACAGGGGGATATTTTAAGATGGCATGAATGAAGAGATGATGTTATCATTCCTTATTTATTTATTATTGGTGATTCATTATAAATTTGTTTTAGATAATGAAACTATAACTAGGCTGTGCTACAAAGGTGTGGTTGAAAACTGTTGAACTAGGCCAGAATATCAAGGGGCCAACTAATAGAACTAAGTAAAAATAGAACTTAAAGACAAGTATTGTAATGTAAAATAATTGCAATGAGAGATTTTTTGCAAAAAATAATTTGTACTACCCAATACCCATCATATTTTTAGGTTTATAACATGTGAATATTTTCTGCTTTGAAAGCTGCTTTTTGCTATTAGGCTGTGTAAGCTGCTTTGATGGGGGTTAAAAACCCAATTCCAAAACAGACTTGCAAATATCTTTCCATACAATGGTTTAGCATGCCAATAATAATGAGATCATAAAACATAAAAATTATCTGAGATTTCTTACCTTCATTATCAGATGCTAAACTAAGTGAGTATACAATATGCATTTAGTTTAAATCAACAAATGATTTTTTTTTCCCTGAAGGAATAATCCTAACTGATAATTAAATAACATGAAACAAATAATTAAAAACTCTTTAAATTTAAATCAAGGAAAGGAATTACAAAAGAAAAATTTATAATTAATTAAATGCACAGAGGTGAAAGAAAATTGAAATGTATTGTAAAAATGATTAAAGTACACATATTTAGTTATAAATGAGCCAATAGCTTATGAAGGAAAAATTGTTATGTTAATCATAATGCAAAATGCTTATAAGCAAGATATTATGTTTTAAAAAGAACTTTGTGCTATGTAGGAATGAAAATTAAATAAAATACGTTTTTGTAGGATTCGTACATAAAAGCAAACATTTGAAAACATGCGTTCTTAATGATAACCTCTAGCAAAGTATTTTACATCTATAATATTATATAGAGTGTTTAGGTAATTAAATGAATTCAGCTTTTTTTTTTCTAATTTTATATTTACATTTGATTAATATCTATTAAAAATTTAGTGCAGTATAAAGAAATTATTTATAACAGCAGAGTAAAATGTTTATATTTCATTATTTATTTCCAATTTCTGATATATTGAAGCTTTTTATTAGCTGGATTTTGCAACTGCTAGTTTTTTATTCAGATGAAGTTAGTTGACGTTTTAGCTACAGAAAACATTTTTAAGGTAATCAAAAACTTTATATAACCGTTGTTTTAGAATACATATAATCTGTTTGAAAATAACAATTTACATACTCATATTATCTGCAGAATTTAATCAGTTCATATAATTTTATGTGCCGAATTAAAGTATGGCAGATGCAAAAGAAAGAGACCATGATTATATCCAAATATACTTGCATAAATAAAGTAACTCCACTTGCAATATTAACCTCTGGTCTCACCCTGAAACCACAAATTTTTTCCCCCTCTCCTTTTCGAAATTTTCAAGTGAAAATTGATTGATTACTTATCTTTTACCTCTAAATAACACAAAATAACTTCAGAACCATACATTCTTTAGGTCTTAGTACTTAAAATCCGATGCATTTTAAAATTTGCTTTCAAGGACACAAAATAACTTCCTTTTATTAATGTAAGCAACTTTAAATTTCAAAAGTTATTCTTCGCACATCATCATTTCTATCATAAACAATAAAAAATATAGCAACAATTAAAGCCACTAGAGCACTGTGTCACAATGCTCTGAAGGCTCAGTGGTTGTGCCCTGAAACCACTGCTCTTCACAATGGTGCTTAGGAGTGCTTATTTTTACCCAGATAATAGATAAGAGGCTCTGAAACGACAGAGTTATTTTATTACTAAATAATATATGCACTTGCCCAATGAAAATGCCTTTCCAGAGATTTTTCTCCGAGTTCAAAACACTTGCTTCCTATGCTGATATTGTGATTTTATAAATTGTGTGTGGTTTAAATATAATGTAAATATATTTTGCTATAATTAAAAATAGAAATTGCATAAAAATTTTATTTAAATTTAAAATATTTTGGAATGAAATATGAATAAAATAAGTACAAATGGAAAACAAAGGATCTGCACTAAAGCCAATGAAAAGAGGCCTGATGAAAAGAGACATATGCCAGTAAAATGCAAATTGTGCCAGTGTACATTTTGTAGAACAAGGGAGAAACCTCACAGAACAAGATACATGTGCAAAACATGCAATGTTGGTCTACGCATGTACCAAAAAACAAAACATGCTTTCACGAAAAACTTTTTTTTTTAATGTCAAAGAGCAATCACCGAGTTTTTTGTCCATACTTTACTGAGGGGTTTTTTTTTTTTTTTCCTTTCTTAAAATCCATTTATTCAAACGTCCTTATTATGCATGTTCTTATGTTTTCACCGTTTTGTAAAATAATGTATAAAAATTACATATAATGCAATTCTTAAATACTTTTTTTAAATTCACAAATTTCATCATTTATTGGAAATGTACATTGTAAAAAGTTATATTTTTTTCCTATTGCCTCAATAAGTTTCAAAATCTTAGACAGGCGCTGGTTTCATAGTGTAATGACTCACAGATCAATGTGCAATTTTTTTAAAATTCATATATTATTTGTCTCTAGGATCAAAATATTTGATTTAGAATAAAGCGAGATTTTTAGTTAAAACATTTTTAAAATAATATTGCACACATCAAAGAATTAAAAAGCTTCGAACTATTAAAGGTTTGGTTTATTAGATTATGGCAAAACACTCGAGGGCTATTTGCCTTTAGGGAGGGATGACTTCGTGGAGGACTTTTTAAGGGAAACTGGCTCGTATACATGTTACACATGGGGAAAACCACGAAAACACACATGCAGCCAGCCCGTTCGTGGGATTCGAACCTCGGACCGAACTACCAGTGTTCAGCGACGTTACCGCTCGGCCGCTCGTGGGGAACTATTAAAGTAAAGCTAAAAATTTCTTTAGTGATTTCCAAGTCAATACTTGTTTTCTGTAGCATAATGATTCCTTTCAATAGATATACTATTTATAACTTTACCACAGAAAACATTTCCTAAGAAAAAATCAAAGTTCTTTGCAATGCACATCAGTAAAAGTTGCAGAACCTAGCTGATGTTACTAGATAAAAATGTCATACCCATAATATTTTGCATAAAGAGGAACAGCTTATTCATTTTCCTTCTCCCCATTCTCCATTTTGATAATAATTACTGAAAGAACCCTCCAAAAAACTGCTTGATAACATACTTTGTGTAACTGTGAAATAGATTTGTAAGGCATTTTTATAAGTTTAAAATTTTAGTTTAATGGAAGTTTGGATATCTCTGTTAGTTCGAATAATTTTACAAGTACTACAGGAATGGAAGTATAAGTCATTCCTCCCAAAAGACTAACACAGCTATTTCTGCTTATTTTAGGTTATTTATTACACAGCTATTTCTGCTTATTTATTTATTAGCTATTTTTGGGAGGAATGTTTACTTTGAAAATTTTAAATAAGATTTTGAGTAGCCACAAGTTAGTCTGGTTAAAGTGCATATTTACCGAATTTCATGATTTTATTCATTGATAATGATTTTTTCCCGCAACCTTATTTTTTGGTAACCTTCATCCAATTCTAGGATACTTCTCTCTCAGCCACATATTATTTTTAAAATGTCCCATTTTTAAACTGCAGACACATCCCTGTTTTCTCCATTATGATAAAGCATTCATTGTCTTAACTATTCTTGGGAAATCAGTATCATGACTGAAATGTATGATTAAATGTTTTTAAGGATTTAGAGGAAAAGGAAAAAGTGTTTGTGTTATTAGAGTGATGCATGTTAATGGATTAAACTGTGAATAAGGCTGAATGTTCAGAGTGGAAAGATGAGATGCTTATGGCAAGGAATATTTAAAAAAAAATAGATTGATGGTTTAATTTGAAAGTATCATAAGAGTGAAATGAATGAGCATTGTGCAACATCCATGAGGAAGTTCTGGTTTAAAAAGTGTAAATTAAGCATAATTCAGTTTAATGACAATGAATATGTAGATATGAAAGGCAGGTTGTTATTTAATTTCTTTTGAGATTGATGTCCTAGAAAAATGTGTCACAGATTGGTTGAGTTTTTTAGACAGGTAAGCTAAATATATGTATGTATAAAATTAGTATAACTGAGGATTCTGGTGCGATTACTGAAATTAAGAAAGGTTTGAGGTTGATTGGTTAGTTGATTATGGCAAAAAACATTAAGCTACCTGCCTAAGGGGAGAAATGCTTTTGTGGAGGACTTTCTAAGGGCAACTGGCTCGTATAAGTGCTACATTTGGGGAAAACTATGAAAACGCATATGCAACCAGCCCATTTGTCTGGAACCTATGTCAAAACTACCAGTATTCAGCAATTTTACTACTTGGCCACTGGTGGGCCCAAATTCAGGGTTTGAAAGCAAGCAAAAATATAATCACTGTAATAGGGTGAATAGAACAAGGATGTTTGGAGGGGCTAAGGTTTGACATGAGGTTTTTTGAATTCGCTGAGCAGAGAATACAGCAATCTCTTCTCAAAGCTATTAAGAAAAACATAAAGCAAGTTTCTACAACTGTCTCCAGTTGTTGGAAGGTATGTAATTGCCCTAAAAATGAAGGTTTTATACACTTTTTTAATCACTCATAGTGTGAGATTTGAAAATTTGTTTCTGCAGCTGCCTTAAAAGATCAGTGCATGGAACACGCATGCATGTGAACACACACGTGATAAAAAGCAGGTTTTTTTTTTTTTTTTTTAATTAACAGAAGCCCTGAAGAAGGTTAATTGTCTGCTATACAAATAAATAAAATCCAAAAAAATTTTTCAAAATCTAAAAGCAACAATTTATTTAAAAAAAAAAAATTTAATTAAAATGAGAAAATAACCCCCTCCCCAATTAGTTACCAACTCATTGGCAACTTTTCAAGACTCATAGGTATTGTTCTATTTTTAAATGACAATAAAAAGAAGCATTTTATATATAGAAAAAAAAAAAAAAATACAAGGAATTTTATGAGGGAGGAAAAAAATCTATGTTGCTAGGATTTACATTTCAGCCAGAAGATGCCGATTAGTAAAATGACAGTTCAATGTTACATGCTGATATATGTGTGGTATGCACATATGTGATTTGGCTACTGCATGTATACTTCAAAATGTATTTGGTCATCCCAAAAGTTTTGCCTTTTTTCAAATTCAAACTTATTTTAATTATTTTGTTTCTGCTAATAAAATGTCCTTGATTGAAGTGGATATTTAAATACAGTCATTTCTGCTCATACTGCATAGTTCCAACATGTGCTTTAGCATAATTTTTGTTTCAGTGCACTGCTAAGCATGGAAAACCCAAATGTTCAATTTTGTTAAATTAAGCTGTTTTATTTTAAAAAAGGAAAAAATGCTAGTCAGGCTGCTCATAAAACTGGTACTTTCCCATTATGCACCTACCATGTATTTGTATGTTCCTGTACTTTTTTGTTATGCACCTGTTATTTTGTTTATTCTTTTTTTTTTTTTTTTTTTTTTTTTTTGTGCATTTGTGTGTGTGAATTGACAAATGGCTTTGATCCCCAATGATAATATCATTATATCTTGACATGTGTTTGGTTTTATTTTCACAGTGGCTTTTATTTTGCCAAAAAGTGCAGCAGGTGCATAATGAAAAAATACCATTAAGTTTGTGCTATATAAGAAAAAAATTCTTTTTCTGACAAAACAGTCTGGTTCAGGGGTGGGCAATCTGTGGCTCTTTAGTTCCATACTCAAATATTATTTATTTTATCCCCCCCCCCCGAAAAAAAAAAAGAGAGAAGAACTGAAGAAGAGCATCGACAATTCGCAGTCATTCACTTTCATATGCCTTGCAACTTGTCTCATTGGCCTTGAAAAACTCACTTTGCTAGTAAATATCCAGCCGAGGATGAACGAAAAAAAGCTGTCGATGAGATCCAAAAACAAAAACAGCAATCAAGTTCCATGTTAAGTAACTGGACGCAATCTACAAGTAATGTTAATCTGGCAAGCTTCGCGGTATCATTAGAAATTGCAAAAAAAAGGCAAACCATTCACAGATGGTGAGTATGTCAAAGATTACTTCATACGTGCATCTGAAGAACTGTTTTGTGATTTCAAAAACAAATCAGAAATCTTGGAAAAAACCAAAGATTTGCCACTATCCACTAAAACTGTACAAGATAGAAAAGCTAAAATGTCTTCAAATGTAACATATTTGCAGGTGGAAGATATTCAGCTTTCTTCTGCTTTATAGCTTGCTATAGATGAGTGTTGCAACATAAAAGACACGGCACAAGTTGCCCTTTTTGTCAGGTACGTGTCTTCCCGAGATCCAAAAGAAGAACTTATAGGATTGATACCACTCTCGGGACAAAATAGAGGGGAAGATATAGCGAATGCCATGCAAAAATGTCTTGAAGGCAATAAGATCGATTTAAATAAAATCGTTTCAATAGCAACTGTTGGAGCCAGAAGTATGACAGAAAAAATAAAGGGGCAACAATGATTTTTCAGAGCAAAATAAACCATGAAATTCTTATGTTTCACTGCATAATACACCAAGAAGGGCTTTGTGCCCAAACATTTCTGGCCGAAATAGTTGAGGTTATGAATTTGGTAATCAAGATTGTTATCAGCATCTTGTCAAAAGGCACTGTACCATCGTCAGTTCAAAGAATTCTTAAACGAAATGGAGACTCAGTAATCCGACTTCCTTCTTCACAATAAAGTGCGATGGCTTTCCAAACGAAACGTGTTGAAACATTCTTCTTTGTACTTGAGTGAAATAAATACATTCCTAAATGAAAAAGGCATTAATCACCCTGAATTAGAGAACGACAAATGGTTGCAAAAATTTTACTTCATGGTGGATGTCACAGCGAAATTAAAGGAGCTGAATCTAAAACTGCAAAGAAGGGGAAACCCAGCCTATGTTTCAGAAGAAGAAGTGGTTTGTTTTGAAGAAAAATTAATTCTTTTTGCAAAAGATATTCAGAGCGGTAAATTACATTTTCAATTTCTAAAGCAATATTGTGATAAAACCATTGCAACTGTTGACACGAATTACTTCAGCACAGTTACAAAAAAATTAAAGATGAATTTGCTGACAGATTTGAGTAATTCAAAACCAACAAAACTACTCTAGCATTCACAGTAAACCCTCTCAACACAAATAGTAACGAAATCTACACTGAGCCATTTGGAATTGATACTGAATCTCTAGAAATGCAACTGATCAATTTAAAAAGTAAAGCTTTGTGCAGTGAAAAATTTACAGAGTTGAAAAGCAAGTTGGAAGAGTTGGAGGACCAGAAATAAATGTACGTAATGCAACAAAAGTGGAGAGCTTTAAAAAAATGCCGAGAGTTGAGGCACTTATATTCCATGCATGGAATAGTCTTCTAAATTGCTATAGTGAGGTGAAGAAGTTGGCATTTGAAGTGCTGACTATCTTCGAATTGACATATTCGTGCAAGAAAGGGTTCTCTTGCATGAATATAATTAAAAGTAGAGTAAGAAGCCAACTAACAAATAAAAATTTAGAGTCATGTTTGAAACTTAAAACAACCAGTTATGAGCCAAATTTATCCAAACTTTCTAAAACCATGCAAAGCCAACGATCCCATTGAATTTGTTTGCTCAAATGTACGTTGTTGTATGCAAAGCCATCGTTCCCATTGAATTTGTTTGATCAATTGTTTTTAATTGAAGTACAAGTTAGTGTTGTAAGTAAATGTTTAATTGTTTTAATTTTTTACTTAACTAATAAGTAATTATCTAATAATACAATATAATTTTTTGTGAAAAACGCTATTTATATATAAGAATAAATAGATATTTTTCTTATGAATAAATAGATATTTTTTCTTATGAATAAATAGATATTTTTTTCTTATGAATAAATACATTAGTTTTTGTTTATCAAAAAACGTTATTTATGCAAGTACTATTTATTCTTGGCAAGAAAAAATTTGGTGGCTCTTTAAAAACTTTGAAATTTTGTAAATTGTAATTTTTGACTCTTCCGACTCAAAAGGTTGCCGACCCCTGGTCTGGTTGAGAAGTTTAAGCTTGGAAATTGCAGCTTTGAAGATAATGTCTGCTCATTATGAAAATTTTTTTGTAAACAAGAACCTATTAATAGAAGCTGTCACTAAAAATCCAAGTAATAGAGTTCAAGAACTAAAATCTTCCAAAAATTACAATACATGACAATTCAATGAAAATCAGGTATGTAACTGCTACGATGTATGAGTACCCCTTGCTTTTAACAGAGAAAAATATGTTTTCTTGAATTTTGTGATGTGATTCTTCAATAGGAGAAAAAAAAAAGGGGGGGGGGAAGGAACTTTTCCTGAAATGGATCATTACTTGAGATAAAAAGTGGATACTATACAATAGTGTTACAAGAAAAGATCATGGAAGTAAACTAAAACAAGTTAGTAACATGGAAGAGGGAGCCCACATTGCAAAAATGTAATGATTTCTGTATGGCAGGACTACAAACAAAAGCATTGCTCCAAAAAAGTAATTCTTTCTGTATGCTATGAATTTTTGTCATCAAATCATACAATAAATTCAGGGGGGAAAATAAAACTGTTGCCAAATGGTAGTTTTTAAAGCAGAAATCACACAAAAGCACACAGAACTGACCAATTTTCAAGGTGTTGTCTTCCATCATGAAAACGTTTGGCCGCAAATGTCAATGAATGCACACCAAAAACTTATTGAGTAAGGCTGACAGGTTTTGTCTTACTCCCTTTTATATCACTAGACCTTGGACTTTTGGATTTTCACCTTTTTATTCACTTCAAAATTCTAAAAAACGAATTTTCCAGTTGTCTGAAAGATGGTAAAAAGTCACAGAATAAAATGATGCTATGTGATTCCACGAAAGTTTCCTGTGTTTCAGTACTGCTTCATTTATATTTATCATAAAAAAAAAAAAAAAAAAAAAAAAAAAAACTGCAGAACTTTTCAGATGACTCAATACCAAAAGCATATGTTGAAAAAAGGGAAATCTAATGTATTTTTGTTAAAATGCTTATTTTTATGTACATATAAGAACAAAAATGCTGATAAATTTATGAAAGTTTTGAAATAAATTTTTTTTTTAATAAAATTTCAAAATTTTCTAAAAATCAAAAGTTTGTTTACATTTAAAATTAAGTATGGGTTAAATAATCACAAATTTCTAAAATTCTCCTGCATTAATATATTAATAATTTAAATTTCATTTGAGTGCAAGGAAAATATGTCATTTTTTACAGTTGTGAATATAAAAAATACATTAATTACCTGTATTTTTATAAGTGTTTTTTATTAATTTAAAAAATAAATGTGGATGTTATTCACAACAGACTACAGAAACAAAACTTGAAAAAGTTAATTCCATGAATACATTTTAAAAGGAGACCCACATGAAGGGTACACATGCATATTTTTGCAGATGGGCTTCAAAATCTATTAAACTGTTTTTTGAAATCATTAATGCAAACTCAAATCATTTGTGTTCATTCTGGCAAATAATCCCTTTGCAAGTTGAGTTTCTTGATGATCACCATAGATTTAAACAGAATCACAAAAGATATAAAAAGATATTAAATTAAAAAATAAAATTTTAATGAAAATGTATCACACATTAGATCGAAATATATAACTACAAGGGAGCTTACTTCTTTACCAATTTGAAGGCTCTCTAAGATAGTCTTTGGAAAAGGATATTCAACACATTTGCCATTGTGAACTTCTAAAATACAGCATTTAAAAATCATATATGACATAGAATTACAGCAAAAATATAATGTTAAATAAACATTATTTAATAATTATTTATTATTATTTTACTAAATAAAAAGGGCTAGAAATAAAACAAGTGAGAAATTAAAATTCAAGATATTCCCTTTCAATTGCTTCAACTAATTCAATAATCAGAAAATTGTTTCTAGGATTGTCACTGATAAAGATGTACTTTCTTGTGATAACAAGACTGAATTTTCTCAATTTAAGAATGACATACAGAGGGCATTCGATAAAACTATACAAAATAATGAAAGATTCATACCAATCTTACAGTTCATATACTCACAGTCACAGTGCCGGATTTAGCATTTTCCCTAGGCGGGGAAAAAATCTAAAACTGCCACCCTCACCCATCATTCTTTAAGTTTCTCTAACAAATTTTAATTTTTTAAATAAACGTAGAAATACTATAGATAGTTATATCTCAGAAATGTAAATAGTTTCGGAGATAAAATGTAAAATTTATTATGGTTTAGTTTCTTTACTTATGGCAAAGCATAAGAGAGCTACCTGCCTAAGAGGGAAGATGTCTTCGCTGAGGTCTTTCTAAGAGTTATTGGCTCATATGCAAGTTACGCATGAGCAAAACGGTGGAAACACCCATGCAGCCAGCTAATTTGCTTGATTCTAACCCCCGACCGAACTACCAGTGTTCAGACTTTACCTCTCAGCCGCTGGTGGCCGAACATACAAACCAAAAGTTACATAATTAAAAACCCGTGCGAACTCTCTTAATGCACGTGCTTCTCCGGTGCACTGAAATAACCAAATTTACATTTTCCCTGAAATGGGGATTTTTTTTTTTGAATATTTGCAACGATACCTACTCATAAATGATACTGATAGAAAATGATTAGTACTAAATATTAAAATAGCTCAGCACAGCACATCACACATTACTAAATAATAAAAAATTTCATTTAAACAAATATAAGCAAATTACAAATCACTAATGCAATGGATTGAATAATTTTATACCAATTTCTTGATAGTAACAGTAACTTTAACCTAGTGCATTAAATATTCATTTAACAATAATGCCTTCATGTAGTCTACTCAAGAACTCTACTATCATCCTCACGAGGCCCGATAATGTAATAAATATTTACATATTCATGCAAAAGACTATTTTTGTACTGTATTTTGAATTAAGTGTAGTAGCCTTGTTTACCCTCATTTTAATTTCTGAGAAGATTCGATCAAATACAATTATAATTTGTTCTTTTGTCAGAATAGGTTCAACCTCAATTTATGCGGCTGCTGCTTTAGATTCTTCTATCCAATATTAAATAGGAATTTCTCTAATTTTTTGCAAAGTTTTGGTCAGACCTTCCATTAATGCGACGCAACATGCAAGAATAATATCTTCCTTTTGAATTTCAGTATTTATTTGATTGATTTCTCAAAGAATATTAGCCCAAACTGTCAGGCTGATAAGTTGTTCAAAATTTTTTACATGTAGCAGATGCTCTGCTTCGTACTTTGATTCCGCACTAAGAGAAAGATAATGAATTTCTTTCAAGGATTTTACTACTTCTGGCAAATTCATTAGAAGAGCTTTCACAGCCACATATTTTGCCAACCATCTCATCTGGCTGCTTCCTTTTAAGTTGGTTTTTGTATATCTTTTTGTAATATCCCATCGAATAGTTAATTCGACAAAAAGCTATATCTCTTTTGGATAATTCCAAATAAGTTAACTGCTTTGGGGCAAGATGAAGCAGAATGCACACTGACAAGATTCAAAGAGTGAGCCAAACATCGCACATATTTGGCCAGCTTATACATTTCTGTAATCCTGGCTTGTACTCCAGGATCTAATATGACCGGTAAGTACCGGCAATATTAGATCAGTTATCCTCAGTGACCATGACATTGTCAATATCCAAACCATCAAGTGTCAGTTTTTCCACAATCCATTGAGAAATATATTCTCCTGTCTTTCCACCAACTTCTATAAAATCAATAAAGCTCTCTTTATTCCACACACATCCCCATATGTTTTTTACGTATTGAATCACCTGGTTCATTTGTTCTCTATGCGACACATCTGGAATGTAATCGAACATTATTGTATAATATTTGGCTTCTTTAATATAATTTAAAATGCTATTGCAAATTGTTTTCACCATTACATCAGTAATTTCATTTTGAATTATCTTTGTTAAATATCATACTTGTCCTTTTTTTAGGTATTCTAGTACTTAAAAAGAGTTATGTTCAACTAGCAGAGTCATTAAATTTGAGGGGAAAAAAAAAAAAAAAAAAAAAAAAAATGCCTTGACTAGGCCAAGGAGACTTTGTGAGTATGTTTCATCAGACCAGACCCACGGAAAGAAAGGTTGTTGAAAGATACAATACAGCATCCATACCTATCTGTAGGATCTTTCTCCATTTTTCTTTCTCTGTGTGAATTAGTCTCTTAATGTCATGATCGATGCCTTGACATGATTTCATTTGTAGTGGAATTTTCCAATTAATCATGCCTTCTCTGTGGATTTCAGATATTTTGTGCTCAGTTAACCTTTCTGCAGCTTTTTTCAAAATTAATAAATCCTGTAGTCCACAATGTTGATGTAGTGGCAGTGGCATGTTTCTGATAAATCTCATAGGGTGTACAAAAATTGAATTTTAGTTTTAGAATGTATAAGCCAAGATCTTTTAACCCCTTCAAGCCGGGTAGTGAAAACGCGCGCTTATCGCTGAGGCTGGCAGTGTCTTAGGCGAGCTTCTCTCCAGGGCGGGGGCTTTTTTGCTACTAAGCCTAAATCCACGAATTTTCCGAAGTATCAACACATTGTTTAATAATGCTCTATAGAGTATTTAAACGGCTTATGCTTTATAAATATTTTTATATATATACTTTAATTACCTTATTTCTTGTTTAAATGCATATTTTACACATTTTATTTTAATTACTCACCATTTTATGAATTTTAACATTATACATCTGAAAACTAAATATATTACTTAAAATTCTCTTTTCGTATGAAAAATTTGAAAACAGGGATCTACACACAGTCTTACGTTACATTCCCTGCACTCGTAATAACTCATTTGCTGTTTTGGAGGATTTTTCCGGGAATGTGAACAAATGAAGCATCGTCGTCTCATTTTCTTATCAGTCTCTTCTGAACAAAGTTTTGAAAAATGTCTTTCAGTTAATCTTTCATAATCAATATCAGAATATCAGAAACAATATCTGAAATATTTTGCATCATTTCTGCTATTTCATGCTCTGTTAAACATTTTCGACGCTTCGACATTGAAACGGTAAAAACAAAGAATTCACTCCTAACAAGATCTAATTATTTTCTAAAAACTGAACTGCAAACTGAAATACCCAACGCTTTAGAGCAAATAAAACTTCTCTACTTACAGTAAACAACTACCACGTGCGAATAAAGTGCGATTTAAAGAGACGTCATAAATCACACCATTCAGAAACATTTATTTCCCCGTTTGTTTATATAATCAAAAACACGTATATGTGAGTCATGCTTCTCTCATTTCAAATAGAAGGTCTAATTTACATGTATCTGAAACCATATGGACATACAGTGCAATCTTGTGGCAGAAATTATAGTTTGAAAAACGTTCCAAAGTACGGGCACAAATACGTGACAGTCGGTAGAGAATGGAACAATCCTCTGGCACGCCTGCGTGTCGGCCGGTAGGTAAGTGCGTTCATTGCTGGCACGTATACGTGACAGTCAGCGCGAAGGGGTTAATCTTTTCATTATTTGCTAATGTTCTGTGCTACAATGAAGAAGTCAAATGTCTTCCATGATGTTCAGTGGACCTAAGGTCTACGTTTTCTGGATGTTTATTGGCTAATAATACAACTTGACTGCTTAAGAAACATCGTTGCTGATTGTTCATTTTTTTCTGTGATTGGCCAACTACCTGAATCCAACAAATCAAAAGTTTCTGCTGCCCACACATACCTAAATGAGAAAATACTTTATATCCTAATTTCATGTCCTCTAGATGTTTGTTTGGGGTCTATGAAGAAGGTTGTTCTCTCATCGCTGAAATGTAGTCTGTTTGAGGATGATAGATGAAGATTCTTCGTCTTTGTCATGCAAATTGCAAGAAATATTAATATTGTTTAGAATCTCGGCACCATCGGAAGTTGGTGCAGGGTCTGACGGTTCGTCTTTTCCGTGAAGCCATTTTTTATTTTAGCTGCAATTTGTTTTCTGTGTTCGGTCCTATCTTTTGCTCTGGTTCTATATTCTGCCCCTGAGATTTTTTTCCTAGACCTTCTCATGATTTCTTGCACCCTAAATAATATACTATGTAACTTGCCTTAATAAGAAAAGCTACGTAATTACATTCAATAATCTTCGGGCCGCTAACTAAATGGGTGCGTCTCGCTAAATCCTTATGGTCAGGAATACTGGAAGCAGGCATATTAAAAGAAAATGAGAGAACAAAAAACCCTCCACACTAAAAAAGCTTTAAAAACTATAAAAATAATAAATCCATTTTTAAAACCTAAATTGCTGACTGGCTGCAAAAAAATCAAAATGCCTTACTTCATTTCTGTTGTATATTCTCGACGTACATTAATTTGAATTACTTCATTGGCCCAAGGTTAATTTTTATCAAGTCTTAGGAAAGAATTACAATTTACCATGCTTCTCCATTTACTTCACAAGAGGCATCGGTATGACAACAAAGCGCCTTTGCTATTGTTCTGTTTTTTCTCATTTGAATATCCCCACCTAAAGAGAGGACAACAGAGGGACTCTAGGCACAGAAGTTGAAGGGATAGATATATAGATACTTTTCTCTAGGTGTAACTTACAGGGACTAAAGATCAAGGTGTCTACAGAGTACCTTTGCAATAAAATTACATGTTGAGTTGGCAGAGGGACAGGGTCCTTTGACTTTGTCAGTGACGCCTGGACTCTGATCTTATCTTTAGAGTAGTATTCGGTTGTACTTAGCTAACTTTTAAAACTGTTTGTTCTACTAAAAGGTTTTCAAGAAATTATTTATAAATATTCTTAAAAGAGGTTTTAACCTGGCTATAAAACTACTAATGTTGTAGCAAAATTTGACATTCCAAATATGATCCAGTGCCACGCTTGAATTGGCTGCCCGGGACACAGACCCCGTCTTGCCACCCCCCCTAGATCTGGGACTGTATACTCACATATTCCTTCCCCCCAGCTTTTAAGTGCAGTTCTGAAAACTTTTTAAGCATTCACATAATTTTTGCCATCTTCAAAATGTTCATAAAGTGAGCACCCCTAAATTTTAATATGGATTCATCCACTAATGGTCCTTTTTGTCTTACTAACTGATTTGCTAGGGATTTTGTGAAGCATTCACATTTTCTCCATCCTCAAAGTGTTCATACAGTGAGCACTCCTAAATTTTAATATGGATCCATCCACTAGTGGTAATTTTTCTCTTACTAACTGATTTGCTTGTGATTTTGTGAACATGGATTCTAACTGATGAAACAATAGCCGTGAAGAATTTCAAGAAAACAGGTATATCTAATACTCTCAATAGATAAGACTGAATGGTGATGAAAACAGTGACAACAGTGATGATGTTTACTAGCCCTTAATCAAATGACACCAAAGTTGAATGAGAAGTTTTGTTTTGAAATAACTTTAATAAATTCAACTACTCCCAGTTTATACAAATCAAAGTACAGTCAAAAGTCGTTAATCCGGACTCGTTGAGACTTCGGCGATTCCGGATTATCGATTTTTCCGGATTATAGATCATCACTTTAAATCTGGTAAGATGGCATGCAGAAATTACAAAATTAAAAATATGAAACCGTAATTTATGAAATAAAGAACAATTATGATCTAAAGGGTATCAAAATTTACAAAAAGAAAAAGCTTAATATTCATTTGTTTACTTTATTAAACGTTTCCTTCAATGTAAGTTGCTTCGTTTCATGTGATAATACTTTCTCTTTAATTCTATTAAACAGACATCATTTCTTGTTTAGTTACAAAGTTCCGCTGTTCAAGTCCTATAATTGCTGTGTTGAGAATACCGACTAATTTGTCAATCGAAATTTTTTCGTTTTCAATAACCTCTGTATCACTTTCTTCACTATCGGAAGCGAATTATAATGACGAGGAACTTGATTTAAATCATATCAAAGACGGAGTACATCGAGATGAAATACTACACTTAGTACGGAATTATAAACCAAATAAAATAAAAACATCTGCCCTGAAGATAAGGATAGTGCTGACAGATCAACTTCCAATCCGCAGCGTGAAATTGATAAACAGATTTCGGATTTCAAAACATACTTTCACTTTGTAAATACAAATTACATATTAGTAAATATATATCGGAAATTCTATTTGACATAATCTTGCTAATCTATCATAATCTAATAATGACCTTTCTGCCCCCCCCTTTTCTGCCACAGAGCAGCATGAAATTGATAAACAGATTTCAGATTTCAAAACATACTTTCGCTTTGTAGTAAATATATATCGGAAATTCTATTTGACATAATCGAAAGTTCAAGCTTACTTTTATAAAATTGCTCTAACAGTCTGCAAAAAATAATAAGCCGGATCCAATTTGAAGATTAAGGAACAATGCAATCTGCAACATTAACTGAATTAGATAACTTTAGCTTAACATTAAACGCGCATGCGCACAAACAGTTATAGAGTTATAAAACAGTTATAGGTCAGTTACATGTCATCAAAACCCAAAGTGTGTTGCCAATGCAGGGCAATGAAAAGATGTAAATTAATTAAGAGAGGTGTGAAAAACACTCACCCTCAAAGTGTTCATAAATTGAGCACCCCTAAATTTTAATGTGCATTCATCCACTAGTGTTCATTTTCGTCTTACTAACCAATCTGCTTGTGGATTTTGTGAACATGGACTCTGATTGATGAAGCAATAGTAATGAAGGGCTTCAAGAAAACAGGTATATCTAATACTCTTGATAATTCTAAAGATGTGGATAGATACAGTGATTACTGTTAAAACTATCATCACTGTTAAAACTGTAACAGTGATGATAGTGACGACTTGCAAGCTACAGCAGTTATCATAAACAGTAGTTCCAGCAGCATTTAAATGATTTTAGGCCTAGGGATTAGCAGTAGACAACAATAAGAGCAGGTCAGATTCAAGATACAAGGAAGTACTAGACATAAAGATCTATTATTACATATTGTAAAGTTAATATTACTGTGTAGATATCCTTTAAATAAATAATACTTATAATTTGTTAGATTCTTACTGTAAATGCATCTTTTGAAATTAAATTATTCACATAAGCTTCTTTTTTTGATTTTTGTTATAAAATTAGTGAAAAAAGGGGGAATACGCGAGCAAATAGTTTAAACAGCTAAATTATTTTGAAGTTTTTTTTTTTTTTTTCATTTTCTCTATAAAATATTATTTTTTCAAGTCTGCAAGATAGGCTCAGCAATGCATTTAATGCAAATATTTTACCTTAAAAATTGCACAAAAATTTTTCGCATTTAGAAATGATAGTTAAAACTGTCAAACCTAGAGAATAAGGATGATGGCAAATGATTTGATACTACAATGCTAATAATTTTGCCACTAACATTACAGATTAATTAATTAAGCTAGCTTGTTGCAGTAAAAGAGAACCTCTTCATTGTAAAATATAGCCTTTATGCCCTGATTGATATTAGATGCTATTAGATGGCTCCAAAAATAGCTATCTCTTCGCAATGACTGTTTTACTCTATTTTAAGTAACCAATAAAGGCTTCTCATTAAAAAAGGCTCCTATTTTTTTTCTGCTTCTTGTATATTTTCACCTTTTTGGTAGAAATCCATCTGCTTGATTCATTGAGCTCATTTTGTTTTCAAGTTGCAAGTGCTGTATCTATGGTTCACTGACTACCACATAACAATATAAAAAATTATTTGGGCATTTTTAAACAGTTCCAAGCTTTGTTTAAAAACATCCACTCATATTTTGATATGTTAAAAATTAAAGTCCCTACTCTTCACATAACTTTGCCATGTTCATCAAATATGATCACATAAAAAAGTATGTATGTTCATATAAAGTATTATGTATACAATCAGGTCAGATGCCTCATATATCTCATGCACTTGCAATTGACAGTACTGATCACCATCACCTTTTCTATCATTTTTGATATCAAGTGCTCAAATGGGTAACCAGAACATTCAGCATTACTTGTTCAGTTCACTGAACATTCAACTGCACTGAAAATATCAAACCATCATAAATCATTTAAAATTAAGTTCATCATTATATTCATGAAGTCATGATTTAGTTCTTGGCTATGGGTACTTCTCTGAAAGCAGAAACTTTGTCAACTTGTAGAACTTTTTTTATCCATTATGGATGAAAACAATTCGTTAATTGCTAATCACAAATTGGGCATCAAATCTATTTAGAGAATGATAGCATGTGTTTGAATATGGCTAGATAATGCAACAGGAGTAGGCTAGATAGGACAGCAACTTACTTAGTATGTTGGCACTATCTTTTGGATTTGCAGAAAGTTCTCACAGTATGATTCACATAATAAATTTAAATACATTTGAAAAACACATACATATTTGCACGCACACGCATGTAGTAATATACTCCTATATCATTTAAAAAAATACAGCCTTGTTGCATTGAGGAATAAATTTTCACTTTTACTTTCCTACATGAATTAAAACAATGGTCTCAAACTGGCAACCCAAATCAGGTTCTTGAAACAATTTTACACAGCCCATAAACATATTTCAGTTACGTATTTTTTTGTAAATATGGTATTTATATTTTAATTGAAATTGAAAAGGTGGATTGAGCTTTTATGTATGACTGCTGTTGAAGAAAAAAAAGAGACAGAATGAATAAGTTGGGGTTTGCCACTGTACACTAGTATGCCAAGCCATGTAACTGGGGTAAGGTGAGAAAACTTTTAATATTCATACCATCAGTAAATTTAGGTTGTCAGCCAACATTTAGTGCACATCAATATTTTTTGTGTTTCCACTCTTTATTTTTTAAAATTCTATTAGAACTTCTGATATTCACTTTCCTTCAGTCGGTCACAAGTTGGCTAACTAGATACACAGGTGTGCAGTTCATATTGCAACACAGATGGAGATATATTAACATATTTAGCCACTGTAAATACTCTAAAATCTGTTTATTTGTGCTTGTTGTTGATAGATCTACATTATATTAATACCCATACTTTAGAATTTCTTCTTACTTCTCAATGTTGCTTGTGTGCTGAATTATATTCATGAGTCTCATCCAATCTCATTTACTTAGGGGGGGGGATTTAGTTTATCAACTGCTTTCAGATCATGTATTTGGCATGCATGCAATTTGAGTTTGAGATCACTGAATTCCAATATGTGAATATAACCATTTTGCAATTATATAATAATTTTCTTTCCTCTCTCTCTCTCTCTCTCTTTTTTTTTTTTTAAAGAATGTTATAGTTTATAACAGCATACATAATTTACATAGCTTTTTAAGAAAGGAAATTATTTAAAAGGTTGAAATAAAATGGCTTTCTCTGTACTTATGTAACAATTCTCTTAAGCACATAACAAAAGCCAGCAAGCATATTGGGACTTTAATGGCTTTATTCTTACTCAATAGCAGAAATTTTCTAATGAAAACTATTTACGTTATTTTTATTGTTTACTATTTCTGAGAGTATCAAGAAAGAAATACATATAGAAGTATAAAAGCTAAGTCTTAAAAAATGTTGCATCCAAATACTTTTTATGATTTCAAAGGATCATTCTTTTCTTTGAGCAGTTATCTGCACTATCCTTCCAGAAAATGTTCCAAACAATTCTAAATAATATTTTCATCATACACACAAAGAGTATGTAGCTTATTTAAATGGATTTAATAGCTGACTGAATTTCTGATACAAGAATAATTTCTAAATTTAGATTTCACAAAAATAGTTGTTTTTTATTTATTAAATTATCTAAGCTAGGAAATTTGTTTCACATTAATGTGAACCCTAGCCATCTTTAAGGCACTGCTTTATTAAAATATTTCAGGTTTACACATTAAACTCTTCTAGCTGCTGGTGAAACTTGCTTTGACCACTGCGTTTGGGTGAAATGACTTTTCTAGTCCCATTGAAATGAAAACAGAAGTACTTTAGCAGAAATCCAACAAAAACATTACATTAGAAATCATAAATAACCAGAGGTATTCTAATAAAATTTTAAAGAAGCATTTCATACTTTCTAACATCTTTTCCTTCATCTGTGGAAGGAATTAATGCTACTAAGAGGAATTTTTTCCCATGATAAAGAATTACAGCTCACCAAAACCAAAAGTGGAATAAGAAAATCAGAAACAGAAATAAAACATTCCATGCAATTTAAAATTCAACATACTCATATTTTCTTAGGAAGCAGTTACATATTAAAAAGCTGCTCACGAGCAGCAGATTGCGTTGTTCCTTAATCTTCGAATTGGATCTGGCTTATTATTTTTTGCAGACTGTTACAGCAATTTCATAAAAGTAAGCTTGAACTTTCGATTATGCCAAATAGAATTTCCAATATATATTTACTAATATGTAAAGGATCTACAAAGCGAAAGTGTGTTTCGAAATCCATTAAACAAAAAGTGGAATTGGTGCAAAAAATGGATAAAGGCATATCCCTTGTTTCTCTAACCATTCCAAAATCTGTTTATCAATTTCAAGCTGCTCTGCGGCGGGGATGGAGGGACATCGCGGCAAGCAATGAATTGGAAGTTGATCTGTCAGCACTATCCTTATCTTCAGGGCAGATGTTTTTATTTTATTTGACTTATAATCCTTACTAAATGTAGTATTTCATCTCGATGTACTCCGTCTTTGATATGATTTAAATCAAGTTCCTTGTCATTATAATTTGCTTCCGATAGTGAAGAAAGTGACACAGAGGTTATTGAAAACGAAAAAATTTTGATTGACAAATTAGTCGGTATTCTCGACACAGCAATTATAGGACTTGAACAGCGGAACTTGGTAACTAAACAAGAAATTATGTCTGTTTAATAGAATTAAAGAGAAAGTATTATCACATAAAACGAAGCAACTTAAACAACTTACATTGAAAGAAATGTTTAATAAAGTAAACAAATAAATACTAAGCTTTTTCTTTTTTAAATTTTGATACCCTTTAGATCATAATTGTTCTTTATTTCATAAATTACGGTTCCATATTTTTAATTTTATAATTTCTGCATGCCATCTTACCAGATTTAAACTGATGATCTATAATCCGGAAAAATCGACAATCTGGAATCGCCGAAGTCCCGACGAGTCCGGATTAACCACTTTTGACTGTATAATGATTTTGAGGAATCCAGCTAGTGTAGCACAATAAAAATATTTTATATTTCTAATCAGACATTTCATGTTTTGAATGCATTTTTATTTTAATCAATCAGATTAAAAAGCAGAAATATATTCTCAAGAACTGCATTTATTGCTTTTAAATCCCTTAGTTTGTTATACAACAGCAGACAGATTAAATCTGAAAGATAATACTGTATAACTTTAGTGAATGACAACAAGCTGCTTTTAAACAGCGGAGTCTGTTGATTAAAATTAAAAGACTAATATTTTACATTTTGCCAAATGGCAACAGTCTCATGCACTAAGTTAAAAATGTCAAGGCAAAAATATTTTATTTTAAACGGTGTTGCCACTGCACGGTTTCAAATCACTGAGTTTACTAATCAAAAAGTCATTCAATTTGGACACTACATGAAATAAATTTAAAACTCTGATATCAAAATTTGGGCTTCAAAATGCACATGCTCAGGTAGAAGACTAAGTGTTCAGAATCTAATGTTTCTAGGTCCCACCATTTTTCCATAATGCAAGGAAAATACAAACACATAGATTCTTTATTATTTACCAGTAGAGATACATTTGATGTCACATGAATCAAAAGCTGTGAATGATAGTAAAATTCTGAATGCATATCTCAAACAAACACACATAAATAGGTAGAAAATAAGCCTTTTTATTCTGGGATGGTTTTCATTGAACTTTACACTGCAGAAACATTATTATGCATGAATTACATCAGGATAAACTAAAACATCAGGATAAGTAGTAATAAAAAGAAAAACTAGGACATTAGCTTTGAGATAATAACTGACAGAAGATTTAAAAACTCTCAAATTTTTTACAACTTTAACATATCGATTTATTTTGCTTCAACACATTTGATTTAGTTTTGAATTTACCTACTGAAAATAAGATTTCTTTTCGTTAAATTTCTACAGGATTACATTTTTCATAAGCTTTAACTATCATGTTTATAGAAAATATTTTAAACATTGCATTACATATTTTGAAATTTTACTTCTGCAAATTCCTTTTCAATATTTTGTACTATAAACAAAAGAGATCTTACTTGAACTTGGTTTAGAATATACAATAAAAGCACATTTCTTGGGGGGGGGGGTTGAAAAATTGCTTACTCTTCTCATTTGCAGAATCCACTTCATCAGACATGACTACTTCATAAAATGGTCCTATTAATGACATGAATTTGGAAACTTTTTCATTGTAAGACATTGTTTCTATAACCTGAAAGATAAACCTAATTATATGCATTTAAAGGAAAATACTTTCAATAAAGAAAAGAAATAGCTACAAAGAATGTTAAGTAATTAAGAATATATATATATATATATACACATTGACACACATGTGCATATAAATAACATTATGGGCATGTGACTAAATATACTAGTATATTTAGCATTTATTCAATGTATATTATTATCTAACTATGGCAACTACATTCTACATAATTTAAATTTTGTTATGAAATTTAAAAAATTTGTATTCCTTTATTTTCTGTTTCTTTATAAAGCAAGCTTTTATGTTGCAAGAACTACATAGAATCCAATATATTAAAGACACATTACACAGCTTTCTTCTATTTTCTGTGAGTATAGCATTTCTGCAAAACTGCTACTAAAAGGTTTATAAGGCTATTTCAGTATCCGAGAACTCTTGAAAAATCATTTCAAGTATATTTCCTGCATCACACAGGAAAATTATATGAAATATTTTTCTATGTTGACTAAGACCACTAACTACATGAGATATTTCTGAGTGTTTCAACCCATTAATTATATGAAATATTTTTTAAAATACTCAGATCACCCCCCCCCCCAAAAAAACAAGCAAATTATATAAAATAAACACTAATATAAAATAAAATTAAGAACAGCGTGAAAAATATGCAGTACAAAGTCTGTAATCCGGACGTCCATTATCTGGAATGATCTATAATCCGGACCTCAAAGCCACAAACTTATGCATGCTCATAAAGCATTTACCCATGCACTCTTCTGATAGTGAAGAAAGTGACAAAGATGAAACCAAAACGAAAAAATTTCGATTGACAAGTTAGTCGGTATTCTTGACACAGCAACTACAGGACTTGAACAGTGGAACTTTGTAACTGAACAAGAAATTATGTCTGTTTATAGAATTAAAGAGAATGTATTAGCACAAAAAATGAAGCAACTTACATTGAAAGAAATGTTTAATAAAGTAAACAACTAAATATTAAGCTTTTTTTTTTTTTGTAAATTTTGATAGATCATAATTGTTTTTTATTTCATAAATTACTGTTTCATATTTTTAATTGTATAATTTTTGCATGCCATCTTACCAGATTTAAATTGATGATCTATAATCCGGAAAAACCCCTAATCCGGAATTGCTGAAGTCCTTACGAGTCCAGATTACGGACTTTGTACTGTATATATTTACAAGATGTAATGATGTATGAATTAAGCAAGTTCTTTTAATCAAAATTAAGAAGATTACCGGAACACTGACAGATAAAGCAACAACCATATATTAGGCTGAACTATCAAAAGTTGGTTAGATAGAAGCTATAGAGAATGGAGTTTCAGAAAATCCAGGAAGAAGGCGACTTAAAGCAGTATCTTATTGTTAATTGAATATATCAGGCAAGGAAACCACTAATGTTTGTCTCTAGTCAAAAGCTGAAATTTCCCATTTACTAGGGTTGATATGGAAACCTTGAAAAAAGAGAGTATGAATTGTTTAGCCTAAAGCATTTTAATTTTGCATAATTCTTAGTAGGATTTTCAAAATTCCTTCAAATTAGTCCTTTAATTACTTAACTATTTTGTCCTTTTCGTTGCTAATTATACTCAGATTTCTTTGAGTTAGTGAAAACAGGCAGTAACATATTTAAAAGCAAAACTGAAATACTTTTACAAAATAAGTGGATACTTGCATTCAGAAACAATAAGAATGAAAGCAGGGAATTTATTTAAAGGAAGGCTAGATCACATATACAGTCAAAAGTGGTTAATCCGGACTCGTCGAGACTTCGGCGATTCCGGATTATTGATTTTTCCGGATTATAGATCATCACTTTAAATCTGGTAAGATGGCATGCAGAAATTATAAAATAAAAAAATATGAAACCGTAATTTATGAAATAAAGAACAATTATGATCTAAAGGGTATAAAAATTTACCAAAAAAAAAAAAAAGCTTAATATTTATTTGTTTACTTTATTAAACATTTCTTTCAATGTAAGTTAAGTTGCTTCATTTTATGTGATAATACTTTCTCTTTAATTCTATAAACAGACATCATTTCTTGTTCAGTTACAAAATTCCACTGTTCAAGTCTTATAATTGCTGTGTCAAGAATACCGACTAATTTGTCAATCGAAATGTTTTCATTTTCAATAACCTCTGTGTCACTTTCTTCACTATCGGAAGCGAATTATAATGACGAGGAATTTGATTTAAAGTATATCAGAGTACATTGAGATGAAATACTACATTTAGTAAGGAATTACAAGCCAAATAAAATAAAAACATCTGCCCTGAAGATAAGGATAGTGCTGACAGATCAACTTCCAATTCATTGTGCACCGCAGCGTCCCCCCCCCCTGCCGCAGAGCAGCGTGAAATTGATAAACAGATTTTGGAATGGTTAGAGAAACAAAGGATATGCCTTTATCCATTTTTTGCAGCAATTCCACTTTTTGTTTGATGGACATTGAAACATACTTTCACTTTGTAGATCCTTTGGGAGCTCCAGCATCGGAAATTCTAATTGACATAATCGAAAGTTCAAGCTTACTTTTATAAAATTGCTCTAACAGTCTGCAAAAAATAATAAGCCTGATCCAATTTGAAGATTAAGGAACAACGCAATCTGCTACATTAACTGAAACTGATAATTAGATAATTTTAGCTTAGCTTATACCGTCCATTATACATTAAATGTGCATGCGTAAACATATTATGCGCATCCGCACACGCATATGCGCAGCCGTAAAGGTCTTACATGTATGCATAAGCGCCTATGCGCATGCGTCAACGCGACGCATGTGCAGAAAGTTTGTAGCTTTGAGGTCCGGATTATAGATCATTCCGAATTATGGGTGTCCGAATTAACGACTTTTGACTGTATAACATTTGCATGACTTATTTAATACTGTTTTATTGTATTAAAATGTTTGCCAAATTTTATAAAAAAAGATTGAGTATATGGACCAAGGCTTTGGCTTTCGGAGTACCTTTGCTGAAAACAGCAATTACCTCCACAACTTAAGAAAAACTGAATAATTAAGAAAAAGCATGACTAAAGTAGAGAACGAGAACCATTAAGGGTTTAAAGGTACGAGAGATCGATAAGAAGTCCACACAATGGGATGAAGATTTCTTTCAACTCCTAACTTTGCCTAGGTAGGGGTCAAAGACCTAGAAGATGGAACGAGAGGCGAATTCCTCCAAGTCCTGGGAAAGGTTGTCATGGGAACTCAAAGAGCCGTAGAGTTTGCTAATGCCTTGGTAATGGTTGGTGAATATATGGATAATTGCAACAGAATATAACAATTTCTTTCAGAAGTTTTCATTACTGAAACCGGGGAAGAATTGAATTCTTGAAGACTTGAACTGGCAATTGAAGTTTATAGTATCCTTAGCGTCATCAAAGGTACCTTAGCATCAGTGAAAATTTCCAGGCAGCAGATAATATGTCAGTACCTATTAATCTCGTATATTTATTTGATTGGTTATGGTAGTGGGCTTAATTATTATTTGCAATATTGCTTAACTATTGCAGTAAAATTGCTCCAGGGTTTTATGTGGCCACTGAATACATTTCAATATGTATTTGTTACAAATTCAGAGCTTATAATTTTAGAGATTCAAGATATGGGCTGTGCTTAGATGCATGACTGCTAGTGAAGGGAAAAAGATAGAACAATTAGATTGGGGCTTTCTCTTTGTAACTGTATGCTTGTATGCCAGGCCATGTCACTAGAGTAAGCTGGAAGAATATACCACATTAGTAAATTTAACTAACTAAGTCGAATGCTGGTGGAACTTCAGTATTCTCAAATTTTCAGTTAAAGGTTAAAATGAAGCATTTAGTAGTTAATTCACCATAATGGATTTACCTGAAATAAATGTCATTCTAAATTTAATATTCAGCTCTCAATACATTTGAATAGCAAAGCATAACTAATAGAAATTTCTTTCAAGTACCAACATATGGACTACAGGCTGAGAAAAAATATAAATTTGTAATTATTGATATCATATACCAGCTAGACATCAATGACTTGGAAAAGAAAAACATTCCTGATGCAATATTAAAATCAAACACATTATGTATGCTTTGTGAACAATATCCTGAACACGAATGGACTAGAGTATGCATTAATGGCTCTAAAATACAACACAGCACTTTTGGTGTATACAGTAAACATTTTCCCCAAGGTGATCCTGTAGGACACTTCATGTCGAATTTTGATGCAGAGATCCTTACAATCTCACTAGTTCTGGAAAACCTCAAGAGAAAGACAGATTGTTTCTCTAAAGCAGTTATTCTAGTTGATTCCAAAGCAGCCATCCAGGCTATAATTATAAATCATGACACAGATTATTTCAGAAATAAGACACACTTTGAACTTTTTTGAGAAATTAATGGATACTATTAAAATCTGATCAGGCAGTAAAATCAACAGGCAAATCTTGGGCTAACATTCAAGACACATAAAAATTTTTTGTCAAAATCCCTGTAAAGAGGCTGTGGCAAACTTCAGACCAGACTGAAAAAAGGCAACGACTTCATGGCACATCATCTTAATAAAATTGGCATCCTTCCATCTAGAATATGCCAAATTAGCAATTTATGCATCATGAAAGCAAAGCATCTTCTTATATATCTAGAACTAGATAAAGAGTCTCAGAAACGAGGTGAGATAAGTAAACTATACTGAAATGCCAGAGCTTTTATGAACCTGTTATTAAAGACTACATCTCTTATGTTCCTTGTTTAAATTTTTAACTTTTTACTTTTATTCCTATGTTCATTTATTCTGATTCTTACTTTAAATGCTTGTTCTTTTTAATTATATAGCATTGTTCTTGTGTAATACTTGAGCTGTTTTATATGTTTGGATTGATTTTTCCAATAAAGCCATATGTAACAACATAGGTTTGTAATTTTTTCTTCGTATTACAGTTATTTATTATTATTTGATAATGTTTTATTATAAAGTGTGTATGCAAGTAAAATTCAAAATTAATTAAAACAAAAATTAGAAATGTTTTTAAATATTGTTAAAAAATATGTTCTGGCCCATCAGCTATTTTCAGATTGATCAGTCGACCTGCATGCAATTTGAGTTTGAGACCAATGGTTTATATCAAAGCATGTAAAAGTCATTTTCTTAAAGGGAGGGATACCTTTATGAAGGATCTTCTCAGGGAAAGTGGCTTATATTATTGTTATACATGAGGTCAGGTTATTTGGATTAGGAGGATGCCATCAAGGAAGGCTTTCTAAATGAAACTGCCTGGCTTCTAACCCAGGAAGAGCTACCAGTATTCAGCTCAGCCACTGTTGGGTCAGTTACCTATTACGAAAACCATGAAAATGCTCCTTGTTCTCCAGGATCCAAACATATACAGCTCTAGCTATAGCATTTTTACATATGATTAATACAGCACGTTTCATATAAATTAAAAATAATAATTCAAAGCTAAATACACCTTTAATTAGTAGCCATTTGTGATACCAACTTAGCTGATGTCCACAAAAATTTCCACACTAAATAGATACCTGTGCTTGGAGTTGGTCCTCTTTATATATTTATCTATGCATTTCGTAATTTTAATGATAAATTCTAAAAGCAAAACTAAGATTAATTATTTTATAACTCAAAAGAGATTAAAAAGCCAAAAAAAATTCAGAATTATAGATTCATTATGTGAGATAAAACTTTAATAATTTAAATACAGAGAAAATATTTATAATTAGAAAAATTAAGCAGAATAAAAAGAAAAAGATAAAGCAATTTTTAAATCTGTAGGACCGCACATAAAATAACAGACAGCAATATTCTCAAATCTAAATCAGGATGAATTTTTAAAACACTATTATGATGAAAGAACTTATAGCTGATTTTTACCGTATGTGACATGGACACCAAAGATAGGACATCGATCATGTAGATAAGAACATCAAATAAAGAGCTGTTTTAAAAAGCATACAGAGAATTTGTAAGATAATCATATTTCAATTTCAGTATGGTAAGCAAATAATTAATCAGAATTAATACTGAAATTACTTTTTACCTTAGTCAATTCCTCTACATATTTCTCCATGGCAGTTTTTTCTGACATGTTTCCTAAATCCGTCCATGCATACCTATAAGTTTATAAAATAGCAAAAAATTGCTGTGAAAAATATATTTAGGATTCTTATATTAATCTAATATTTTAATTTCATTAAAGCATTTAACCCATTAACTGCCAAAACTACAAAGAATGATTCTTTTATCGTGAAAATAATAACAAATATTTAATTAAGTATTTATAACATAAATTTACATTGAAAATTAAAAAAAAAAAAAAAAAAAATGCTCTTACCTGAGGAAAATGCGAGTGTTGCATTTCGCAATGTCAGCGGAATAAGACTACGGATATGAGTAGGATTGTACTCGTGTGATGTTTTCTTTGAGTGGAGCGCAGGATTGCTTTTTAGCTGTATAACGTTTTATAAATCTACAAATCACTTTACTTGTAATTAATTTAATATTAAAATATACATTATATTTCTTTTACGAATACAGATTATTTCAATTGGAAGATTCAAGTATCAAAAGCTTTATTAGAATCATGATGCAGAGCTACATTACATATACTGCATCTGTAAACAGTCTGGCTATGGCACTCTTTACAATGAAGTCTTTTGTTAACAACAGACTTTTGTATCAACAACGATAAAATGTCTACCATCTCCATGCAATGGTTTTTGAATGCTGAATTTACTAGGTCTTCCTGCTGTTGATCTATTTCTGGCTAATTCTACACACTCAATAGGAGTTTGCAAAAGGAATAATACAATCACGAGTCTGAAATCTAAAAGAGACTTTATATTTCCAGTAGTAAAATGTGGTGATATTTAGTAAGTTTAGATACGGTCTCACCTCATATAATTTATAAGTATTGTCAATTTGGCTATTGTCAAATGCAAATTCTGTTTCATATTCCTGTACTGCAAACATGATATCGATTCTCGAACAACAGGAACAGAAATGTCCTACCAAAAGACCAATACATTTTTCATGAAGTAAAGAATGATATCCCGTAAGCAATAATATTCCAATAAATCTTCTCATATAGACTTCAGATGAAATAAATTCTGGGCAATTTTTTTGCTGAGCGTATATATTTGTCTGTTCAACGAGAAGAGAGTAAATGTCTAAACCAAAAAGAAAATCGAAAATCTGTGCACTAGTTTTACCTTGTATTTTGTCTTTTATAGTTTCTCTTCTATCTCTTTCTTCATGTTCTTTCTGAGACATAACTGACAGTTCCTTTCTTATCCACTTCAAGTTCTCAGTCTTCTGCTTTTTAAACTTTTTAGTATGACTACAACTGCTGTTAGAAGGCTGAAGCTTACTTCTTAAGTGAATATCAACTGATTAAATAATAATTTGATAAATTAAGTGAATATCAACAACTAATAAAATGATAATGATGTTTTGCCGGAACAGCTTTAGTATTGGTCCTTTTGGCAATTTTTTTATTTGGCGACAAACTTCGGTCGCCAAGGTAGACCCGGTTTTGAAGATCGGAAAAAAATGGCGGATTGTCAACAAAACCCGATCTAGACTAAATAACAATCCTAAAAAATAAGCTCTTAATCAGAATAAACAGTCTTTCTCCAATTTTCAATATTTCTAGTACTGCAATGATAAATTCTTGAAACACTACTGTAAATGAATTTATGACAATTATTATGTTATGAGTAATGAAATTTACAAAATGTTAATATTTTTAATTACAAAATATAATGTATTAAACATTAATATTTTAAGTAGTTAGTTCATATTTATATTTTATTATATTAGTACTTAGCTAATATTTTAAATTTACAAAAGGTTAATTTTTATGTTTATGAATAATGAAATTTACAAACGGCTAATAAATGCATTTCAAACTAGTATATGTTACTTTAGTTTCTTAGATTCTGTTATTAAAAAAAAATAAAAAAAAAATATTTCAAAGTGAAGGAAATCAAATTCAATTATAATGGGCAAGTTTTGTACCAGTGTTAGAAATATTTTTTATGATTAAATATTGTAAATGGTAAAAATATTAAGAATTGTGTATTTTTTAATCCCTCAATTTATTACAAGTAATTTATGATTATAATTTAAAAGCTAAAATTAAATTATCATAATGAGTAAATTTTGTACCAATGGTAATAATACAACAATCATCGTAAATGATGATTTCTGTGAAAATTCGAACAGTCATTGGAATCCACTAGTGGTGCAGTGATAGCCACTGAACAGGCTGGCTATATGGGAGTTTTAGTAGTTTTCCGTAGATGTAATGTGAATCTGAGCCATTTTCTCTTAAAAAGTAGTTTATGAAGGCATCCTTCTTCTGCTAGCCAGCATATGTATTTATTTTCTATTCATAATTCTCTCTTATTTTCTTATTTCTTAATTCTAAATCTTACTTCTGAAGAGAAGAAGTGTTGCATCTATAGGTCGAAAAATATGGTCAATATGTTTGCAAAATCCTGTCAGTTTTGGAAAGCATTTAAATAAACTAAATAATTTGTATGTGATGCAAACAAAAATGCATTACACTATTTCATGTACTGAATAATTAATCAGGGAACAAAGTATATTGTAACGTTCCTTTATTTTGTAACCAGTTATTTTACGCTTGGGATCTTTACTGTCAATTTCCTCCATCCGTTTTCTCACCAGAATCCAAATGACGTTTTTATTTTGTAAAACAAACCGAGTTTTGCCTGAGGCCACATTAATAGGTTGCTAGATAAGAAAAGATTTGTAGTCTTCAGCCTTGCATTATAATTGCTGATAGTTGAATTCCATGCCAGTTAAGTTTTTAACCAACTTTGCATTAAACTGATTTGTGCAGCCTTTGGGCTACAAATTTATTTGAATTTAAATTTTACATTTGAACTTAATTGTTATCATAAGTTATCTTGTCACAAGTGGTTGACTGAGTCGTAAGCACAAAGTGTGCCTTCTGTTCTGTACATCTAAACTTTACTAAGTGCTTGCCATGTAGTCAAATTTTTATATATAAATTGTACTCTTACTTTTATTATAGAGTTTTTATTACAAAAAATTCAGATTTCTATTAGATATAATGTTTAGGTAATGTAGAAAATTTGCATAAAATTTAAAATAAAAAGTCGACTGTTGTGTCAACATACTATTAATAAAAGTAATAATACTCAGTGAAGGTTATTCATATACAGCTGTTAGGTTGTAAGATTTACAAAATTTGAGAACTCTAAATTATAAGCAATATATTCCATAATCTAAGCAACATTATATTTTTTATAATCAGGCAAATTATGAAAATGTTATAAAAGCAATAATGAAACCTGATTTTGGTCCTGATTTGAACCTATGAATTCATGCAATTACACATCCCTATATTTCTAATATGAGGTAAATAAGTATTTTTAAACCATGGTAATTTTGATCTCTTTAGCAAAGGAAACACCAAGAGTTTACCTCATGCTACTGAAAATGTGTTTTTTTTTCCCTTGAGGGGGGGGGGCAAGTTTATAATAATATGCAGAGTTGACATATGAAAAAATGTCAAGACTCATGTGATGTAATATTAAAAGCACCAGTTTTAGCTATTAAAAATTCGGCTTTTTAAAAAATATTTTAAATGTTGTGCTTTCCTAACACAAAAGTAACTTTAAGAAAAACACACAATTTATCCCTCCTGCCATCAAAGCTCTGATATCTATCAAATTCGTTAAAGTTACGTGGACAGAAATGGCGGCATGTTTGAAGCTCAGTATTTAGCGTTACCAAGGTTATCATAATTTTTCATATATCGCTCCAAAATGTCGCCAAACAAATTTCTCGCCAAAAAGGACTAATACTAAAGCTGTGCCGTTTTGCCAAATGATACTGCAGGAGAACTGCAATATCATTTGGCAAAACATCATTATCATTATTTAAAACATTGTCATTCCCTTCTTCTTTATCACTAGCTTCTGCAATTTCTATGGGAACAACAACAATATCAGTTTCATTCTGGTCATTATTAACATTATCATAATCTGTTTTTTCATCAAAAAATCTTTGAAGGGCTTCTTCTAATGTAAGATACCTTGCATTTTTTCAGCATTTTTAAAGCAGCCAGAACATGAACCACAACATCGAAAGGAATGAGTGAAAAAGGAGATTGATTACCCGTTTCCTGCTGACGTTGCATCACCGCAACACCTGTTTTCCCTTCCTTCTCAACATAAATATAAACATTTGATTGACGTAATGTTCTGATAAATGGTGACCTTGACTAAAAATAGATTACTCATAAAGACGGCGATTCTTTCGTTAAATATTTTCAGCAAAAATACCCGGTCGAAAATTTTGCTTAAAGATGAGATTAATCATTATAAACAAAATGATTGTTGAAGGAATTGTTTTCTTCTATGAAGAAATTCTAATTCTCCTATGAAGAATTTGAAGTTAGATAGATTGATGCAGTAATTCCAAGTTTAAACTATGAGGAAAGCAGTACAAAAAGCTACAGTTAATTATGTTGCAATTAGTCCTGCTGCAAAAGATCATTACAGAGCATGTGCAAGCAACCTCTGAAGAAATTTTACGACAACTCACTCATCAGCTGCCAGTATCATGACCATATGTTCTCAATCACTTATCTGTCATATACTTTGGGATAATATATTTTCAAAAGATTCAAAAATAATTATAAAAGGTAATCTAATCTGCATGTTCGCATTTGTACAACCAAGAAATATTATCGAGGTTGAATATTATATAATTTCAAAATGATCAATAAGAAAACTAAGAAATAAATGCTTTGCTGACATTGTGCTCTTTTTTCAGATAAAATATTTTTAACTAACTGTTTATCCTGACCTCCATGAGATTATATATATATATATATATAAAAAAAAAAAAACAGATTTATAAATTATGATATAAATACTTTGTTCTCTCTTTATGCCAGTTTCAGAAATTTATCACAGCCTATTAACTGTTATTGTACTTATTCTCTACCTTATCAAATTAGATCGTCAGTCTCCATATTCAAAATACAATAAACCCTGTCATGACAACCATTTCTGAAAGTAACCAGCTGTACAGAAACCAGTACAGAATCTTGCTGAAAATTTGATAAAGGAAACAATGAGGAAATGTGTTTCTTAGGTAGCCGCTGTTGCCAAGGTTTGGGCGGAGCTAAATCTACGCAATTCTCTGATTTTATTTTTTAAGTGAAAACAGATTGCTGCATACTTCAGGAGAACAGTGTACAAAAAATTACAGAAAGATATGAAGAAGAATTATGTTTTATTTTTTAATGTATCACATAATCCTTATTTAATAATTAAAATTTTTATTTTAAATTGATAAAGTATTTTTCATTTCATATGCTGATAGCATCAGTCTGCTATTATAGACATCAAACATAAGATTACATCATGCAAGACTAAAAAAAAGTTGAAAAAGTGCAACTAAAATCGAAAACAACAGAAGTATGTATTTACAGTATACATAACTTTATTACAAATTTTTATGTAATATTTTTATTTAAAAATCAGCATGACATATTTTTAAGAAAATAAATTTAGGTTCTCTTCTGTTATCTGGATCAGATCCAGAAATGTATGTATGCATACCTGTACGTATTCATGTAAATGTGTGTACAGTCAAAAGTCGTTAATTCGGACACCCATAATCCGGACCTCAAAGCTACAAACTTTCAATGCGCGTAAAGGTCTTACGCGCATGCATCGCATTGACGCATGCGCGTAAAGTTGCGTTCAGACGTGGGCGTAAAGCACATAGAGGCATAGTCATAAGGGCATAAAATATGGGAGACCCGTTTACACCTGCGAAAACGAGGTGTAAGCCATGGCCAATGAGAGAAGCTAAATTTGCGCTTGCGTGGAATGTCTACAACTTTCCCGCGCTGTTCTCCCGCTCGATTGATTTCCCGCGTTCGTTCTGCTTGTTTTTTTAGTTGTGTCATGGCCTTTTCAGCTCGCCACAAAGTGTTACTGTCTCAACAGAATGATCTTTTATCTGCCCTTCTCATTAGCCAAGAGGATGAAGGTAAAAAAAGAAAAATAACAAAATGGTCTAGAGATATTTTTTTGAAAGACCAATACTTGGTTGGCACATATCTTTCTGTACAAAGCAGTATGGAATATTTCTGCATTGTACTGTAGTACTCTCTATACTATAAACATGCACATGCATATTTATATACTACATAAAACCTTATTCAATTTTTATATATAATTTCTCTTAGGAGAAATACGATATTCTAAATATGCCTAATTTAAAAAAAAATCTTGAGGATAACTAACAGATAGCCTGTATATAATATTTTTCTATTTTGCAGGTGTGAAAGCAGTTAAGCTAAAAACAGTACTTACCATACATTATTATTATTATTGTTATTATTATTATTATTATTTTCAATCAAATGCTTAACACTCCTTATTCACTGTCCCTGTCGATCACTATAGTAGTTTGCTGCACTACCAGTATCAATTATCACTAGTACTAGTATCCCACAACTGGTCACAATGACCAGCAAACACAACTAGTACAATACTAGGAAACGTTCACCCAACAATGTATTTTATGCTCAATCATTAAATACATTTTGCTGTCTTGCCAGCTGTTTGTATACATCTATTTTTAATAATTTGCATGTATAAGCCTCACCACTGAATTTAATTTCAAGATGTGCTGTCATTTCTATTTATGACCAAATTTCAAAAGTAATTTCACATTGACAAATTTTAGGTACCCAAGGTCTTCAAATACATCAAAATTATAAACATTCATACCTTATCCAGGAATTTCTACCAGAGAAATAGCATGAATTTAATGATCAAAATTCCGTTCAAATGATAGTAATAAAGAGTGGATAATAATAACAAATACTATTCATTAAATTATAGTCCATGTTATGAATTATGTGTGCTATTTAGTTTCATTAAAAGTAAATTCCTTTCATGGAGAACATAATTAAAAAACAGAACAGACAAAACTGGACTTTAACAGGAGACAAAACTTTTGACTGCTGTTTTAAGGATATTTCACTACATTTTTTCTTTCTTGGAATTCATAAGAGCATTTTTCTCAAAAGATTAATCTTTTATTACTTATACAAAGCTTACACCATTGAATTGACTACTGTGACTATTCTTAAATAAGTGAAAATATTTTTTTTTTTTTTAAGTAATATTTTTACTGTTAAAAAAACACAGCAAATTCTTGATATTGATTTGATGTTTTAGTAAAATTAATTCATGAAGTTTGTTTGGAAAGAAAATCAGCATTTGAAGCAAATACCAATACAATATTTCCAGCTTTTTTAATAAATTTATTCTTAAATACAAAAATAATTAAACAGGAAAAAATTACAACAAATAATTAAAAAAAAATTATAGACAGAAAGAAAGTAATAATAATAATTTACACAGAAAAAATAAAATTTTTGCAAGCATGCTTTTTTTAAAGAATTTTCATAATAAAATGAAAAATATTGGAAGGGATCAATCATCTACAGGATCATACACAGCGTGCATAATCCTGAGCTTAACTTTCGCTTTACGAGTTTCATCCATATTTTTCAATATAAATTGAAAAACTCATTAAAAAATGCATGTCATCATCGCAGATTTCTTGCGAGATCAACTCTTTATTTCGTTCGGATATGATTACAACTCATTATTTTGTTCGGATACGATTACAACTCATTCGGATACGATGTGTTCCATATTAAAAAAAACGTCGCCTTCGATGTGACTGCGAAATCATCTTAAGAAAGCCGCTTCGCTCTGATTGGTCGACGCTTATCCCAAACTCGGCGTAAAGTTGAAACCTTGGAACCTTGTGCCACAAGCCCTAAACCAGATTCTGTGACGTAGCAGTGACTGGTTGCCTTGGCAATGGAGCTCGGCTTTAACTACTTATGTCCTTTACGCCCTCGTCTGAACGGGGCCTAAGACCTTTACGGCTGCACATATGCGTGTGCGCATGTGCATAATACGTTTACGCATGCACGCTTAGTGTATAACGGACAGTATAAGCTAAAATTATCTAATTATCTATTTCAGTTAATGTTGCAGATTGCATTCTTCCTTAATCTTCGAATTGGATCTGGCTTATTATTTTTTGCAGACTGTTAGAGCAATTTTATAAAAGTAAGCTTGAACTTTTGATTATGTCAAATAGAATTTCTGATGCTGGAGCTCCCAAAGGATCTACAAAGGTATGAAAGCAAAAGTATGTTTCGATGTCCATCAAACAAAAAGTGGAATTGCTGCAAAAAATGGATAAAGGCATATCCTTTGTTTCTCTAACCATTCCGAAATCTGTTTATCAATTTCATGCTGCTCTGCGGCGGGGAAGGGGGAGCAAATGCTGCGGTGCGCAATGAACTGGAAGTTGATCTGTCAGCACTATCCTTATCTTCAGGGCAGATATTTTTATTTTATTTGGCTTTTAATTCCTTACTAAATGTAGTATTTCATCTCTATGTACTATGTCTTTGACTTTGATATGATTTAAATCAAATTCCTCGTCATTACAGTTCGCTTCCGATAGTGAAGAAAGTGACACAGAGGTTATTGAAAAGGAAAAAGTTTCGATTGACAAATTAGTCAGTATTCTCGACACAGCAATTATAGGACTTGAACAGCGGAACTTTGTAACTGAACAAGAAATTATGTCTGTTTATAGAATTAAAGAGAAAGTATTATCACATAAAACGAAGCAACTTAAATAACTTACATTGAAAGAAGTGTTTAATAAAGTAAACATAGAAATATTAAGCTTTTTTTTGTAAATTTTGATACCCTTTAGATCATAATTGTTCTTTATTTCATAAATTACAGTTTCACATTTTCAATTTTATAATTTCTGCATGCCATCTTACCAGATTTAAACTGATGATGTATAATCCGGAAAAATTGATAATCCGGAATCGCCGAAGTCCCGACGAGTCCGGATTAATGACTTTTGACTGTATACACATACATACAATATATGGATACAAACATATATTTCTTAATCGGATCCGAAAAATAGAAGGGTACCTAAATTTATAATAAATGATACACAGTGAGTTTATTTTAAAACAGGAGGAAACAAAATCATTATTCCAGTCTTATATTTGCATTATTTGAATTCATTATTCAGTTTAAACTAAGCAGGTCCATTGTTACAGTTGTTCTAGGTATGCTCTACTCCCACCCACTCTTTAATGTCCCTCTAAAATAAGGGTATTAATAAATAGAACTGAACAGTATAGTTAAATAATAGAAATAAAAGGTTTATATAAGGATTTTGTTTCCTTTCTTAAAATAAACACACTGTATAATTAAATTGCTTACCTCTACAAATAATAATTTTAACTAAAACTGAAAATATATTAGTTTTATAATACACGTTGTGATATACTTTGATAAAAGACTGCTGCACGCACATTGCATTTGCCTTTCATGTTGCTTGATTCTGTACATTTCATATTTCAAGCATATATGTACTTAGATAAATCAAAGGTTACTGATGTCATCTAATATTATGTAAACATTTGTAGAAATAAACATTGAAATAAATTCTTGGATTAAATATCCTCATTCTCTATCCATAACAAGTCTCTTCCAATAAACAGAAAGTTATCCCTGTTTAACATACTTGTCTTTCATTTAACTGCAGCTGAAAAAGGCGGCTCTACTCTTATATACGCCCTAAGATCACCAAACGTGGCGATATGTGTTCTGCGCTAGTTTTTAGCGCAATTGCGTATTGTATGGCAACCCTTTTGACGTTGAAAACTCTTTTGCTGGAGTGGTTTAATTGCTATTTGGTTTGTGTCGTGAAAGTTTTGAAATGGCCTATGTTGCAATGAGAGACGTGGAGACAAGATTTCAGTCGTGTATTTTAGATTGTGTGCAAAGTAAATTTAGTATTAAAAGATATGATGTTGGAGTTGTTAACCAGTCTTTTGTTAATGGGTGTGTTATGGGGATCAAAGTGTATTTTTGGAATTTCTGTGGGAGCCAGGACTTTTAAAACAGAATTCGGCGTGTCCAAAATGCAGAACTGATATAAGAACTTGGATGAAGAATGGTGTTTCTGATAGACTTGCATGGGTTTGCAGTCAAATGGTTGCTGGTAAAGTATGTGGCTGTCAGCAGAGTTTAAGATTTGGATCGTGGTTTTTGTGCAGTAAGTTAACTTTGGAGGAAGTTTTTATCGTTACTTTCGAAATTTTGAATCGCAGAAAGACGTGTGATATAGCAAAATTGTGGCACTTTTGTTCACAGACGTTGTGTGACTGGCAAAATTTTATTTACGAATGTATGCTGGACTTTGTATGCTCTGTGTCTCAGATGATAGGGGGAAAAGATAATGTGGTGAAGTTGAGTCGAAGTTCGGCAATATCATCATGGCCATCCTGTTGAGGGACAGTGGGTATTTGGAGGTGTGGAATGAGGGTCTGGGAGAGTATTTTTAGTGGCTGTACATGATAGAAGTAAGGAAATGCTGATTCAGTGTATAAAAGAGCGGATTGAGGTACAACTATTTTTTTGCATGGCAGGAAATCTTACAAGGATTTAGGAAAAGAAGATTTTGTGAGCCATAATATTTATTTTGTGGACAGCAAGTCTGGCTGTCATATAAATACCATAGAAAGTACGTGGGGGCATGTTAAAGCTATGTTGCCTAGTTATAATCGGAAATGGGATTTTGAGTTTTATTTGGTGGTCTATATGTTTTTCCATTGCTGTTCTGAAACTGGAGAAGATCCTTTCAACAAATTTATAGAAATTATAAGAACTGTTGAATGGGAGAAATTAAAAATTTTTTTGTAGAATATTTGAAGAAAGTGTTCGTGTTTTTATTGTTTTGGTAAATTTTGAAATTGATATTTCCGCTTTCCGAAGAAGTTTTCATTATGGTAAGTGCATTTTATTTTATTGATCTTATTTTATAGAATGTTACTATGAATTTCTGTTGTTATTGTTGTTTTTAAATTGTTTGTAATTTTTTTTAAAGTTTATTTTGTTGATTTGTGCCTAGCTTATGCAATTCTTAGATGTTTTTTTTAACCGTTTGACTGCTACGCGGTGCAAAAGCACTGCGTTCATTTCATCGAAAACCCCGACGCAGTTAGTTATTTTAGAATGCACTCATGTTACAAAGTACGCGTAAGGTCAGACTACATACATTCACACCCACGAAGCAATAAGGACAAACTGAAACTCGCAGCAGAAAAGCGCTGCATCGCGGCTTTCGAGACAAATGAACGCAGTGATTTTGCGATGCGCAGCAGTCAAACGGTTAAGTTAAAGGGGTTACATGGGTTTCACGGGTTCAAAAAAATCAATATTTTTTTGGGCTTATTAAAATCTACAACATCTCTTGAATATTGTCCGAAAATTTCAAGTTGATCCGAGTAATAGTTTCGGAGATACAGCCTTTTGAAGTCAGATGATGTTTTGACTGCAATGAAACCTACTTACGAAGATCTGAGTAAGGATGAGCTTTTGGAGCGATGTGTTGGTGGTTTTACACAAAATAGCAACGAAAGTTACAAACAGTTGATCTGGAAAATTACTCCAAAAATACTTCTAGCTGGTTCAAGGATCGTTGATATTGCTGCATTGACTGCTGCTTGCATTTTTAATGAAGGAACATCATCATTATTATTAATTATGCACTGTATGGATTTAAAACTTGGCCCAAATTCCCACAAATATGCCCGAAACATTGATGAAAACCGTATCTGCGCCACCGAGAAAAAATCTGCAAACGAGACTCGTGAAGCCAGGATCCGTCATAGACAGGAACAAAAGGAAGCCGAGGACATTGCAGCTGCAGCAGGTTCATGGCCCAGGAATCGATGATTCAATGTAAGTCAAAAAAAAAAAAAATTTTTTTTTCTTCCTGTTTTATGGTCACTCAAAACTTTAAATGCGTTTTTTTCTCAAAACTGTTTTTAAAGTCGGTTGTCAAGATTTCTCGAAGACTACTCCACCGATCTCAATGAAATTCTAAACAGGTCTTCGAGATACAATTTACAAGGACTTAGTTGAAGGATTTTTTTTTTTTCCGATTACAACTACTTTTTTTTCAAAATGCCACGAAATTTTTATCGAATTTTGCATTTTTATGTAAAAACCGCTGTCAAACATTTAATTTTTATTTTTTTTCCCCTTCGTCCAATTTCTAGTTTGAAGCCTTAACTAAAACACGAATTTCTTTTTTTTCACTTCAGATGATCCTGCTAGGAGTTCTGCTGTCAACGCGAATGCACCTTTTTTCTGAGGGCTTGTCGGGAATGACGTCACAATGGCGGAGTTTTTAATATTTTTTTTTCAAAAATTTCAAAAATTGTTTATTAAATATGTACCTTTAAGATAATAAAAAATTGAATTAAATATTTCATTTATTATATGAAAAAAAAATCTTGAAAATATGCCATTTTTACTCAGATGAAACCCATGAAACCCCTTAAACAGAATGGTGTGTACATGGTATTCTTTGAAATTTATTAAAGCGAGGTGTGCGTAGTTCATAGGTTCCTTCGCTGCCTAGATTGTCAATTCGTAGATGTTTTTTTAAGTTAAAACATATCGCTGTGTACATGGATTCTTGTCAAATATTTCTGGTTAGAAACTTTACGTTTTTGCTACCTAAATTTTTTCTTTTTGTTTTGGATTTTTAGCTTAAATTAAGCATTCAAAACGTGGTTTTTGCACATGCAAAAAATGCATTTTTGCAGACACTTTAGGCTAAAAGTTCAAAATGTAGACAAAAAATTTGGGTAGTAATATGGCGGCATAAAGTTTCTTGCCAAAAATGTTTAACGAGAAATTTGGCGACCTGATGGCGCATATAAGAGTAGTTCCAAGAAGACATGTATGTTCAGTTGCTGAAAATGCTCCTATTAAAATAATCTGCATCGTTTAGCATTGGCTTTATTCTTTTCAAACAGTCATCTGTTATGAATATGGGTTATTGTTTTTAATTTTTTGGTTCCCATTTTAAATATTTTTTCCTAAGAATCCATTAAAAGGTATTAGTAACTTGCAATACATTAACACTTTACATATTTTAATAATATACGTTTACTAACCATCTATTTCGAGCTGATAAATCCCATATTGGAGGCTTGGATGTTTGACATGGACCTTCTGTAGCTTGCTTATGATAAGCATATAATTTCAACATCAGATTTTCAGAAGGTTGAAAAGTTCCTATGAAAGATATTTAATACAAACATTAGCTTGATTCAATACATACTTATGAAAATGAAAATTTTCAAGAGTATTTCATTAGAGAGTCATATTTGATAAAATTTTAAGATACTGGCATATAAGTGTCATTAAATGAAAATATATTATTTATTGAAGCATTAGTTATATATTAAACATAAATTAAAACTCCCAAAATTCTCAATTTTTGCAAAATCCAGCTAACTTTGCTAATGAAACATATTTATCATAAGAAGACAACACAGTTCAAATCTATATGCAAAAAAAAAAAAAAAAAAAAAAAAAAAAAAAAAATATTGTCAGGCATGACAAGCCTTTCTAGCTTAACATGATTTTATTAAGATTCCTCTTTAAGTTACAATTATCTATGAATTTTAATTTTCTTTTATTCACATACCTGTGAATTTCATTTAACCCTTTACATGTGTGATATTATTTTTATAATTTTTTTAACTAAAACTCTACAAACTGAATATTATGATCCTAGAGACACATAATATATAAATTAAAAAAAATCTACTCTTGCCCATTGTTCTGTGGGTGGTGGTCGCATTGTGAAACCACTGTGCGTTTAGGAGTAGTAGGAAAAAATCTTGTCTTTTTCCGTGCACGTTTCCCAATAAATGACAAAATTTATGAATTAAAAAAAAAAAAAAAAAAAAAAAAAGTATGTAAGAATTGCACGATACACAATTTATTTACATTATTTTACAAAGTAAATCATCAGAAAAATTAAAAAATAAACACTTATGTAATTTTTCTATAGCAGTGAAAATATAAGTACCTACATAAGGACATTCGGATAAGTGGATAAAAAAACTCAGTAAAATAAGAATAAAAAAAAACTGTTTTTTTTTTTTTTTTTTTAATTTCAAGAAAAAATTTTTTTGCGACACTGTTCAAAGCCCGTTTTGTCTTTTTGGTACATGCAGAGACCCACACTGCACGTTTCACAAATGTATCTTGTTCTATGATGTTTCTTCCTTGTGCTACAAAATGTACACTGCCCTGATCTAAATTTCACTGGTATATTGCCTGCGTTATTTAGTTTCTTTTCATCTGGCATGTGAAATTTGTGTTTTTTTATGTTAATGGGCGGGGGGCTTGGTCGTTTTGGCTTTGGTACGGATCATTTGTTTCCCATTTATACTTATTTTATTCGTATTTCGACTCAAGATATTCAGAAAAATATTTTAAATTTAAATAAAACTTTATGCGATTTCTAGTTTTAATTATAGCAAAGTATATTTACATTAAATTTAAACCACACGAAATAATTTGTAAAATCACAATACTAGCTTGGAGAGCAAGTGTGCTGAGGTCAGAGAAAAATCGCTGGAAAAGAAAGACCTTTTTACTGAGCAGTTGCATGTATTGTTTAGCAATAAAATAACACTGAGGTTTCAAAGCCCCTTATCTATATCCAGGTAAAAATAAAAATTCCTATTTGAAAAGCGAGCAAACGCCACTGTGAAGAGTAGTAGTTTCACGGCATGACCACCGACCCTCTAGAGGATTGTGACACAATGCTCTAGCAGCTCAGTGGTCGCACTCTGAAACCACAAAGCAAATGCAATACATATAGAGGAGTTTTTTTTATACATCGCCGAAGTCCCCGTGAGTCCGGATTAACGACTTTTGACTGTAGTTATCTAGGGAATGACATACCAGAATATATATATGTTAAATATTTTTGAAATTGTGGCTTGTTATTTAAATAATGACATCGTGAATTTATCGAAAATCTCATAAAATTTTTTTACTCATTCATTTATCAAAAATCTCATAAAATTCAGAAATTTTTTTACTATTTAAGATATTTTTAAAACCCTATATCATTCCCTAGATAAAAGCATGTAATTTATTATTTTCTGACTTTTTTTAATATAACTTTAATATTTTTTCATATAGAATGTTTCAAATTGTTTTAAAATTTCTTGTAAATTTAATATTTTTTTGCAGGATAATAATAGAATATATTAAATTTTGATATTGCATAATTAATCTCTGTAGATAATAAATTAGAAAATGTGTTTATAGTATACTTATACTGCTTTTTTGAAAAAAGTGCTCCGAACGTAGTTGTATACCTTAATGACAGGAACTGCTAAATGCAATCTTTGTGCTCATACATACATTACACTTTTCATGGAATACAGTCAGTCAGCAAGCATTATCAGTTTTCTGGAACTCAAAAGTATAAATAACAAAGTATTTTTCTGAAGCTGATATATGTATGGTAGAGCAGTATTTTTTTTAAATGATATATATGTAATAATAAAAGCACAAGGAAAGAAAAGACAGAACACTGTAGATGCGTGATTAGATCCATATTGAAGAAGAATTTGATTGCGTAGTATGCTAGTAATGCTAACTTGGTAACATCTAAAGAACTTGGCAGTCGAGGCAGTTTTAATTCCATTTTTATTTCCAATTGATATTTGTGGCCACAATCACTTGGCACTCTAGACGTGCCTTTCCACAGAAGATTTACATTTTTTAGATAGAAAGCAAGCCAGCGAAATCACATCTTAGCACAGTAGCGAGCAAAAGCTGATGTACGTAGTTATGAAAGATGGAAGCACGCGAAGAGAAAAGTTTTGGTTTACAATTCGGTGATTGGTTGTCAAGAGGCATCTGGTATTAACGATTACGTAAGATCGCATGATTAATTTGAATGACGCAATGCAGATACATTATTACGATTTTAGAATAGAGAGGAAGAATTAATCTTTATAATTATATTATAATTCTGATTCATACATTTTTATCTTACATATTTCCCCCCTTCAAAAAAAAAAAAAAAAAAAAAAAAAAAAAAAAAGGCGTAGCGACAGAGAAGCCTTTTTAAAGAGAAAGAGTTAAAGCACTAGCAAATAAAAAAGAAAAACATAAATCATAAAATTTTGATTCTATAAAAGTATAATTTATAAATATCAATTTTTTTAAAATAAATTTTTAATTTTTAGAGTCCTATTGAATTTTTCAGCATTTCAGTCCAAAAGTCTTTTTGTTTGAGAGTTCACATAATCATAATTCTTCAGGGAAGGTTCTTGATATTACAGAATCTCACAAAATAAACTTTTACACAATCATTGCTTATAATAAAATGTAATGCACATAAATATTTATGATACTTATTTCCATACTGATAAATTATAATTTAACATCATAAATAATAGGATTAAGATCTTCAGAATTTATGGTTTCACCGTTATCATCTTTCATTTACAATTCCTGATTTTACCAAACTGGAAGCCTCGCAATACTTCTAAACAAACATATCCATCACTAGGGCTGTCCTCTTGAGCTAACCAGCGTGTTCTCTGCACTGGTGGCCCAGGGTGCCTAGGCAGTTACTTGAAAAGGCCTCCGTTCCTTGCATTAAGGTAACTGGCCTTTGAGAACTGCACTAATACATTCCATAATAAAAAAAATATAATAATAATAATATAAAAAATTTACATGCATTCATAAAATGAGAGCCTCCAACATTATCTTGCATGAAGAGGGTAAAAGGAACAACTGTACAGAGGTAATTACAGGCCTCTGTTGAAGGAACCAGTACACCCTCATCATACTATACTTAACACACAATAACCCATAAATTTTAACATGCATTTACCATAATTTTATATTACGTATCTGTAACAATTTCACTTATTTTTTTACACCTACTTCATTTTTAGAATAATTATAAAATTAGTATTCAAAATTCTCAACAAAATTTCAAAAACATAAAAACTTATCTTAATATCCTTCCCTATGAATAATTTAAATAGCTTAAAATTAATTACTTAATTTGCTCACACATAATTATGAAAAATTAATGAACAAGAATTTCAGATTTTCTCAAAACAAATTGCAAAAATTTTAACCAAAGTTGAAATGAAAACTATAGAATCCGCAGCACATTAAATAATTTAGTTCCTGAGCTAGATTCACACGAATGTAATAATTTTCGAGCTGTTGAAAAAGCAGAAGTGCAAATAATTTTCTGTCGCACATACTTGCAAACACTAACTCAGATCAACCTTGAACTCGCTGTAATGCTTAATTCCTAAACGGTAATTCACTGATGATTTCCTTTTCACTAGGCATTCGAACTTCTCAATTTATCGAGATATTACTTTTAATCTGTAAACACTACGCGTGATTATTTTTTGAAGCACTTGCAAAACACCACAGCAGAAGAATGATCTGTTATTTTTTAAACACTGAAAAAACAAACTTTATGATTCACTTCTTTCACATTATCTTGGATTTATCACCAAACAATGATTTGAAGAGCAGAACTAAATTTTCCATTGAGGTTTCAGGCTGCAGGAAACTATCCTACCGTCTTAATTGTCATAATGAAAGCAAAGAAAAGGAAAAAAGACGGAGCAGTGTCGATGCATAGTTATCCTAAATTGAAGAGGAAGTAATCTGATTGCGTTGTAAACTAATGAATGTGTTGACTTCGTAAATAAAACTTGGCAGTAGAAATAAAACTTGGCAGTAGAAGCGATTTTAATTCCAGTTTTATTTCCAATTGATATTTGTGGCCACAATCACTTGGCACTCTAGTCGTGCCTTTCCACAGAAGATTTACATTTTTGAGATAGAAAGCAAGCCAGCGAAATCACATCTTAGCACAGTAGCGAGCAAAAGCTGATGTACGTAGTTATGAAAGATGGAAGCACGCGAAGAGAAAAGTTTTGGTTTACAATTCGGTGATTGGTTGTCAAGAGGCATCTGGTATTAACGGTTACGTAAGATCGCATGATTAATTTGAATGACGCAATGCAGATACGTTATTACGATTTTAGAATAGAGAGGAAGAATTAATCTTTATAATTATATTATAATTCTGATTCATACATTTTTATCTTACATATATATATATATTGTAGTGTAATGTAGTGAAAGGATTTTAATTAAAATGGATTTCATATTTACTATAATTGTAAGTTCATAGGCAATAAACAAATGCACGATTTCTTTTTTAAACATTGGTAGTTCTTTTGGTTGGTAGCTCGTGATAGGATTTAAAATTGGTACAGTAGCTCAGAAGCTCCATAACTTAAAGACTACTGCTTAAGGGCTAATAAAGGAAAGGAACAACTTTTTATTTGGCATATAGTATTTTAACCAAGACTACTGATTTCGAAAGCAGCAGGTGCAGGCCCATCATCATCAGGAGAAAAGAAATTCAATAAAAAAGAGAACTGTATTTCATTGCTGGAAATTTAATCAGAATTTGACATTGGTCTGCAAAAATTATCCAAAACACTTTTCCAGTCGATGAATTGGATTTCTTTAAAGCTTTGCCCATTCACAAAGATTTATCTTATTTAATTAATGACTAATTGTAATCTAGTTCTTCCTAATGCTTTTGAAATGATATTAACGCAATTTTTCATGTTTCATTACTATTTCTGTGAACAGATGGCACTACCTTGCTGTTCATTTTACTGCTTGACTTTTGGCATAAATATAGCTTTCATCTTTGATGACTTTATCCTTTATCAAGGTATTCCTGTGAAGTACTGTATGTTATGTCTCCCCTAACCAGGGTTATTTGAATTGACTATAATAGCAGGGTATAATTCATGTTGAAACAGGCATATCAAAAGCATCAAAGATTATCCCCCCCCCCGATGATTAGGAACCTGTGCCTGACCTTAAAATTGATAATCTTCGTTAAAATACACACCAAACAAAAGGCTTTTGTGTTGCTCAATTTTTGTTTTTATATTGTTCTAATTATTCAAGATTTTTGTTCATATTTCACAACTTAAGCCTAGCAGGTCTGCAAAAACAGGTTCTTTTCATCAAATTTATTGGCAGCAATCTTTTATCAAAAAAGTGCGACTAGCACATCTGTTCCGAAATCACTACTTGTTCAGCAAATTATAATAACAACTCCATATCTGAAGTGAAAACAGAAAGACACTATAAATTAATGACAATTTCTGTAAAAATTTAACTATTCATCATTTTAAAGATGGTCAGAGTATTCAAAATATCTACAAAATCTTTGACATTTCAACTGTCTTTGATGCATTAAAACGATGAAACTGTTCAAACGCACTGAAGTTTAGTCTAGCTATTCCAAGCTAAGATGAAGAAAGTGGAAATTTATCCTATACAAAATCCAGATATTTGCACTAAAAAACTTGCAGTGGATTTAGGACAGTTTGCAATAAAAGCTAACTGCAAAACTGTTAGAAGGATCAGCCAACCCAATGCCTTGCCGCATCACACGTGACTATTGGTCACGCCCTTTTCACCTCCTAGTTTGTCCTCTGGACCCACCCTGAGCATTCAACTCACTGCATCGCTCGTAGTAGCAACTTATGTGATGACAGCCTCAACAAAGCGAGCAAATTTACAAGCTACTCACGACTTAAAACTGCAACTGGAGGGAGGATCATTACAGCACATGGCTACAGTATGCAATTAGCATGAAATTTTTTGTCAATAACAAAACACAGAAAATATGCCAAGTTTTCACAAAAATCCAAAATATGTAAAGACATGTCACACTGAAAGAATATTATATATGCAGACAAGTCAAAATTTAATTGATTTGGGTCTAATGGGCGAACTGCTGCACGGAAAAGCTGAATGAAAAACTGAATTTGAAAAACCCATCACCTTGGGTGAAGAAATAATGGTTTGGAGATGCTTCAACACCTCTGGGATAGGAAATTCAGTTTTTTACAGAAAATAATGTGAATCAGTATACATATATAAATATTCTTCATGAAATCCTGAATACATCTGCAAGAAAAGTTGGAATGAGAAATATGTTCAAGGTTACATCAGAGTAATGATCGTAAAAATACAGCCCTAAATAAATAATCACTAGTGGTTATTATACAACTATCTTGAAATTACCTAAATTCTCCCACATTCTTCGGACTTAAATCTTATTAAACATGTATGAACTGAGTTGCAGAAAAGAATAAGAAAACTAGACATTTCTTTGGAAGGTCTACTAAAAGCAATTATTATGAAGGAATAAAACATTGTTAAGCAAAAAATTTCGTTGAATGCATGGCAGAGAGAATGAAAAGTGTACTTTTAGTTACAACATAATACTGAATGTATGTTATTTTCATCTTTTTCAGAAAATCATATTTCAAAGTGTTTGAAAACTGATGCGAGTTCAGTTTCAGAAATTTCTGAATAAACTCTTTTTTAATAACAGAAAACATTTTGAGTAATTTTTCTTCAAAACAACCATGTTTTAAAAATGAGGATCAATAATAAACGTGGAAGAACATTAAAGTTATTTGGAAGCACTTCCGCAGAGAACCCGGTAAATGTAAACATCGCCAACTTTGGCGATAATAGTTCAAACCTGGTAACTCAGCCGATTTATCGTTTTCGCTTTTTCGAAGTTTGCAACCATTTCTCTTGCGTTCATTTTGTTGAGATATCACTGTTGTTGTTCGCATTTGCAGATTTACATTATTCTTCTCTTATTTATTATTATTTTTTCTGAAATTTTAACAACGAATAGATAGAAATATTTTCGTAGATAGAGACCAGTTCTCGGTTCGGGATGAAAGGAAGAAAATACGGCGGGAGGGGTGAATGCTAATTTGTAACACAGCTGTTTACGTTGTGTTCTTAATTATTAACAGCGCTAAGAAACATGAGGTTTCCAACCTCTAAAATAAGTCAAAATGTGCATGTGCATTTTAAATAATTAAGTAATGCTTTTATTTTTATTATTGGTCATTGTCATCTAAAATTATGAGCATAAATCAATTTTTATGGCTTAAAATTTTAACAAGATTATATATTGTTAATGCTTTTCTAACAATAACCTTTCAGAGGATGGCAGGTGTGACATAAATACATGATTAAATTGAAATAAAAAAATATTATTGACTACCTAAGATGACAGAATAGTTTGATGCATCAAAATTGTTATTGTTTTCTGTGTTAACTGGAATTTAAGACAATTTTTTTTTTTTCGTATATCACGTTTAACCGGTTAATTTCAGTATATTAATAATAATTTATATTTTTTAAATGAATTTTTATTTCCGTTATAAAAGCTTAATATATTCTTTTCTGTACTAACTTGAATTTAATACAAATTTATTTTCGTATATCACATTTAACCGTTAGTTTTACATCTACATGCTTATTATCTGTAAATTTTTACTACCATATGCTTAATATATTGTTTTGCTTGCTAATTTCAACTTACATGCACTAAAAATCACGTTTACGGCTCGGCACATCGTCGATGAACCGCGAGCTTGGCGAGTAAAAATGCAACGGCGCCAACGGATTCTTTCCCTAAGCGCCAACGGGTTCTCTGCGGATGAAAACCCAGTTATTTCACTAATATTTTCAAATAAAGTACAAAAACACAAGTGTTCGAAAACAGACGTGAACCGCTGCAATTAGCTCTTACGGCGAGCGCGAGTTCATTACTGAGCGTCTGTAATTCACATACATACAAGGAATTATTAGAGTTGTAGCGACTCCCTTTAAGCATAATATTATGTAAACAAAAACGAGTTCGTCTTGATGATGTAACCTAACGTCTTCTTTTATTACTGTGAGTTAAATTATGCTTAATCCATTCTGGAATTATTATTTAAGTTATAAAATTATTTCATGCAATGACTCAGTACAGCGTTCAGAGCAGAGTAATAGACACCGTTCACGAAAGTCTCTCTTACCATTTAGAGGGAGACTATGAATTATTTCAACAGCTGCTAAAAACTTATCTTTCGTTGTCATTCTTTTCTAGTTTTAAGTACAAGCGCATGTAAAAGTATGAAATACAAGTACACTGTTTCCGGAACTATTCGCCTTGCGCACGTCTGCAGCAGAAGCAAAGAATCTCTAAGGAGATTCCTTACAGATTCTTTGCCAGAAGTGGGCTTTCAATTTTCACGCAACAGAACAATGCATATGCGCATGCTCGGATACTTTCGCCTCGGTCGGAGATTACATTCTAAGATAAAATAATAGCGCAGCAAAATGAGACTATAAAATATAGAAGTACACTTCGAAGCAAGAACTTTATTCTTATAAATTTTTATTAAATTTCCAAATGATAAATGTTGTCAAGAAGTTTTGACAACAATATAAAGCATTTCTTTTTTTTCATATTTCTGCATATTTATAATAAAAAATAAGAAACTTCTAAACTTCTAATTTAAATGAAGGGCTCTTTATTAAGAATGAAGCTTCTTTCGTTTTAAAAGTAAGAAAACTGAGCTCTAATTTATTGAAAAGATATAGTGCACAGTATAAGAACAACTCAACTCAGCAGCTGTTCTAAAACGTGTTTTCTTAAATAGGGTGCTGAAATCCGAATATCTTTAATGTTCATTAAATTTGAGCTAATATTGAAAGTTAATTTAGCTCTCATTTTTTATTGTAAAAATGGTTGTGAATATTAAATCTTTCTCTAAAAATCGGAAAAGGAAAAATGGAAAATCAAACGCTAAAAGTAATTCTAAACAAAAATTTCGACATAACAGAAAGAAATACAAAAAATTAAATAAAGCGGATGCAGACAATGACCAGAAAATTATGAAAAGTACTTATGAGAGTGATGTCAAATCGTCTGCGTCAAGTGATTCGGAAGAAGATTATGAGAAGAAACCAAGATTTCAAAAGGCGGTCAAAGTAAGAAATTTGCTTCCTATTAAAAGTAAACAAGGATTAATGTTTCGATCTGAAATAGTTCAAGAGAACGACGAAGAAAATTCCGATACTCCAAGTAATCTGCCGGTTAATAAGAAACTGTCTTTAGTTGAACAATACGCAGTGCAACGAAATATTCTTGAAAATTTAAAACGTAAGGTAGCCATTTTATGTACTTCGATTGTTGAAGATCCAGAAAGTAATATTGTTGCTTTAAAGGAACTTGTCATCATGTTCCAAGATACTACGACTCAAATGATTTTAAGGGAGAAAAAAGTTTTAGCCTTATCATTGCTGCATGTCTTTTCAGATATTATTCCAGGATACAGAATTAGAGTGCAGGAAGAAAAAAATCCCAAAGTTAAATTAAAGAAAGAAACTAAAAAATTGTTAGGTTTTGAGCAAGCTCTTTTGCGCTCATATAAAAAGTACCTTGACATCCTGTACGAAAGGATTCGAGAAATGAAAAGTATTCAGAAAAAGTCTAACATTTCAGTAAGTAAAGGCAAGGTGATACGAGAAATTGGCTTGATCTCTGTTCGGTGTATGTGTGAATTGCTTAGTACTAAGTTTCATTTCAATTATTTTAAAAATATTGCAAACAAATTAGTACCACTTGTTGCTGATTGTGATGAGAAAGTAACTAACATCTGTTGCCAATCATTTGAGAGACTATTTAGAGCTGATAAATTGGGTGAAGCTTCATTTGAATTAGTTAAGCAAATTGTAAATGTTATTAAGCAGAGGAAGTTTTGTGTGCCAGTAATATTACTAAGAACTTTCTTAAGCTTAAATCTAAAGGAAGCAAAAGTTGAGATTGACAAAATAGACATGAACAAGGGAAGAAAAGAATGGCGTATGATGTCCCGAACTGAGCGTCAAAACAAGAAGAAAATTAAGGAACTTGAAGCAGAGTTAAAAGAAGCTCAAGCATATGAATGTGAAGAAAATGTAAAAAAATTTCATACAGCAACATTGAATAAAATATTTTGGGTCTACTTTCACATTCTTAAAGATGGTGACAAACCTGAACTTGTGGCTCCAGCTCTTGAGGGTTTATCAAAATTTGCTTTTTTGATTAATTTAGAATTTTTTGATGACTTGAATTCCGTGTTATGTGGCATGATGGAGAGTGGAAAACTGAGTGATGTAGAAAAGCTGCATGGAGTCTATACATTATTTACAATTTTGGCAGGACAGGCAGAGTCTCTTCATATAGATCCTCATAGGATATATTGTCATATGTATGATGGTTTGTTGAAACTGAATCACTCTACTAATGTCGAACACTTTGATCTTACTGTGAAATGTTTAGAGTATAATATTTTGAGGAAGAAAAAGAAAATATCATTCAATCGGATATTGGCTTTTGTGAAACGTGCCTGCATAGTGTCCTTACAGACACCCATTCATGGTACATTAGGTTTGTTAAGTTCAGTTAGAAACATAATTCAGAGTGTAAAGGGTAGTGATATATTATTAGATCCAGAGAGCACATGTGGTAGTGGTATTTATTTTCCGGAAATGCAAGATCCTGAACATTGCAATGCACAGTCTAGTGCTTTGTGGGAGCTTCATATCTTGAAAAAACATTACAATCCTGTCATTCAGCTGTTTGCACAGCATATTCTGCATGCATGCCCTAATCAAGGCAGACATTGCCTACCAGATAAACTTTCACAGTCACCAGAGGAAATTCTGAAGTTATTTGCTGAAGTTGGTGTGCAAAATAAAATGGACTTCCTTGAAGACAATGAGGAACCTCCAAAGAAAAAATTCAGATTTGATCCTGATATAAACAAAATTTCATATGAAGATAATATTGATTTGCGTATCTCATGTGACAAACTAAAAGATATGAATTTCTTTTAAACTATGTAAATAAAAATTTATAAATTAATCTATTTTAAAATTTAGTCATACTAAACAGAAAAGTTTGTAAAATGTGTATACCACTTACATATTCTAATATTAGGAAAATTTAACCATTTATTGAATATTTTAAACTGTTCATATTAGAAAAATTAGAATTGGGTTCCCCTTCGATTAGCGGCAATTGTTTGTAAAATTTTGTCAATGAAATCTCATTTCTGGTTACCATGATAGTTTAACTTTGCTTTAGCCTCCTGATATTTTTTAAATAAAAATTAATTGATGTGTACATGGACAAATTTAAAGCAGTGTGCAATGCCTAGTCTGTGCAATTCTGGGATGTTTTTTTAAGTGAAAACAGATCGATGTGTACATGGACACAGAGTTTGTGCAATTCTTTGACTTCTTATTTTGGTTTTGTGTAGCGGCCATCTTGAAATTGTGTCTTCCTGCCATCGATCTTGGTGTCAAAAAAGAATCGCAAAAACACAAGGGGCACCCAATTGTAAACTTTTACTTAGAAAATATAATATAGGTATAAGGACACTTTTCTTCAAAGAGCAAAAAAATATTGCTCATTAAAGTAATTCAAATCATAGGCTTATCAAATTATTACCCTTATTTATTTTTTGAAACCAACATTAATATAGATGTAAATTCTGTGTGATTTTAAAGCTACAAAATGCTTATCTAGTAAATAATAAATTTTAAGAATTTTTCTGTAATTCAGAAATGTGTTGTACTGGCAGTTATTAAGTTAGAAATTCAACTTGTAAGGTTAGCAGTCTGTAAAAGAGAAACTTTTAAAAAGATCACTTTTACGGCGGATAAGCCGCGAGGAAAAATGCAACGGCGCCAACGCATTCTCTGCGGATGAAAACCCATATGGGAAAATATAACCATTAATTTTATGCAAAAATAATGCATCATATTTTCTAAAATTATAATAGCAAGAAATCATTAAAAAGTCTTCTGTATGTTCATTAAAATCTTGTTTCAATTAAAACAAAATTTATATCTAATTTTGTAATAATAAGTCTTGCATCATGTTAATGAAAGCTGCTTTAAAAATTCTAACAGCTGAAGATATTTTTAATAATAAAAAGGAGGGAGTGAAATGTTCATAATTTTTGTTTAAATTTTTAAAATTATTGTTGGCTAATCTTTAGAATATGCTGACAGGTACTTTGGAGACATTTTGGTAAGGCGATAAAGGTTACTAGCTAGGACTTTAGCAGTGTACATGGATAAAGAGTGTGCGCAGTGCCATTTTTGTGCTATTCTGGGATGTTTTTTTAAGTGAAAATAGGTCGACGTGTACATGGATACCGTGTATATGCAATTCTTAAAAACGCTGCAAGCAGTGGGCGATTCTGCACTTTGTCCCAATTTCGCACCTAATCTTCGTCATGATTAAGTACCTTTGTTCCATAAAAGTTCTAGCATAAGTGTAATTCGGCTTGCAGATTGTTGGAAAAAAATGTTGAGTAAAAAACAAAAATATGCCTTTACTTCATGAAAACGAAATGGCGTCCAAACAAAAACTAGCAGGTTGCTGTAGCAGGGTTGGTCGCCAAAAAATTGCGAAGTTACCATAATCCAAAGATTAACCTTATTGTTTATTAATTTTGCAGAGTAAAATGCTACAGAAGATTCCCATGTGATTAAGGAGAATGGATAATTTAAAATTCATACTCTTAAAATGTTTCGGTACACTGCAACATATTCAAATTATATGCAGGAAACATGCAAGGATTGGTATTTATGAAAGCGATGATTTTTATGTACTGTTGAGATTCTGTGGTAACTTTTTTAGTAATAGAACTGAAAACTAGGAAAATTTATAATTTAAAGTTCATACTTTTCTTGAAATGGTTATTTATAAATACCTGTGATTGATTCAATATAGAGTAAAGTGCAGAATCGCCCACTGCTTGGCACGTTTTTAAGAATTGCACATACTCTGTATCCATCTACACGTCGACCTATTTTCACTTAAAAAAACATCCCAGAATTGCACAAAAATGGCATTGCGTACTTTCTTGACTTTATCCATGTACACATCGACCTATTTTCACTTAAAAAGTCAAAGAAAATTGACAAAAATCCAATTCTTCTAACTCTTGTAAAAAGCACCTAACAAATAAGTGGGCGATTCTGCACTTTAGCCTCAAAATATATGCAGAAGCCTGGAAATAATTGCTATTTAAGGATATAATTATCTTTTTTACTTGCCATAAGGGTTCATTGGTAATTTTGTTAGTAAAAGAATGCAAAATCACTAATGGCATATAGTGAAATTTCATCATAAATTGTTTGGATATATAATATCAAATACAAAGCCAAATAATTGAATATGTATAAAGTTCTGTAATCATGTAACACACTTTTAATTATTTTTTTAATTTTAAATGGCACAACTAAAATTGATTGTTGCTTTGACCATTTTTTTTTTCTTCTTTCTATTTTACCACAGTTCATATTTAATAAAAATAGTGTTTTATTAGCATCATCTGCAGTCCCCTGCCAAACCTAATCAGCGCTGTTGTACAAATGTCTAGTGAGCGTCTTTAGACAGTGACAACATTAGAGATAAATTGCCTACGGTTAACACCTAAAATGAAGTATTGACATTATGCATGCAACACTTAAAATGAAGTGTTATGTGGCATGATGGAGAGTGGAAAAGTGAGTGATGTAGAAAAGCTGCATGGAGTGTATACATTATTTACAATTTTGGCAGGACAGGCAGAGTCTCTTCATATAGATCCTCATAGGATATATTGTCATATGTATGATGGTTTGTTGAAACTTAATCACTCTGCTAATGTCGAACACTCTGATCTTACTGTGAAATGTTTAGAGTATAATATTTTGAGGAAGAAAAAGAAAATATCTTTCATTCGGATATTGGCTTTTGTGAAACGTGCCTGCATAGTGTCCTTACAGACACCCGTTCATGGTACATTAGGTTTGTTAAGTTCAGTTAGAAACATAATTCAGAGTGTAAAGGGTAGTGATATATTATTAGATCCAGAGAGCACATGTGGTAGTGGTATTTATTTTCCGAAAATGCAAGATCCTGAACATTGCAATGCACAGTCTACTGCTTTGTGGGAGCTTCATATCTTGAAAAAACATTACAATCCTGTCATTCAGCTGTTTGCACAGCATATTCTGCATGCATGCCCTAATCAAGGCGCCGTTGCATTTTTACATGAACGGCATATAAGAAAACCAAAAGAATTGCAGTTTATCTTTTAATTTTTCTCTAAATGTGCAAACATTTTGTATTTTGTTAAAACCTGCAGTCAAACATATTTATGGATGAATTCTACATATATTTATACTATAATAAAATAACATTGCAAGAGAATTGAAATAATATACTAAAAACATTGAATATTAAATGTACTGCTTAACACCATTATCTTAAAATTAAAGACAATTTACATATCTGATAAGTGAAATATTGGGAAAATATAAAATTAAAGAGATAGTAGAATTGTAGACAAATAAATAATATTTCATTTTGATTATTTATTAACACATTAAGGGGTTAGGTGACTTAGGAATTTTAAAAAATTTAAAAGAAATTCTTTTGGTTTAACTATCTAAGAAAGCTAACCTGAAAGGACAACTGAATCGCACAGGAATTGGCTGAGGAATGACAAAGAGGACAGTTTTGCATTGCATTTTTGAATTAAAGTCTTGAAAAACTTAAAAAGTGGGAACAGCTTTTAGTATTGTTTCTTTTTTGGCGATTTTTTGATTTGGCGACAACTTCTGTCGCCAAGGTAGACCAGACTTTGAAGATCGAAAAAAAAAAAAAAAAAAATGGCGGGTTGTAAACAAAACCCGATGTAGACTAAATAGCAATCCTAAAAAATAAGTTCTTGATTAGAATAAACAGTCTTTCTCTAATTTTCAACAAATTGCAAAAAACAGTTTTCTCCAATTTTCAACATTTCTAGTACTGCTATGATAAATTCTTGAAACACTGCCGTAAATAAGTTTATGGCAGTGATTATGTTATGAGTAATGAAATTTACAAAAGGTTAATATTTTAAATTGTTAGTTAATATTTATATCATAGTAGTATTTAGCTAATATTTTTAATTCACAAAAGGTTAATTTTTGTTATGAATAATGAAATTTAAAAAAGGTTAATAAGTGCATTTCAAACTAGTATATGTTACTTTAGTTTCTTAGATTCTGTTATTAACAGGAAGTAAAAAAATATTTCAAATTGAAGGAAATTAAATTCAATTATAATGAGTAAATTTTGTAGCAGTGTTAGAAATACTTTTATGAATTAAATTTTGTAAATGGTAAAAATATTAAGAAGTATGTATTTTTTTTAATCACTCAATTCATTACAAGTAATTTATGATTATAATTTAAAAGCTGAAATTAAATTATCATAATGAGTAAACTTTGTAGCAATGGTAATAATACACAACAACAATTATCATAACTGATGATTTCTCTCAAAGATTCATACAGTCGTTAGAATCCTTTAGTGAGGGAGTGATAAGCCAATGAACAGTGGTAGTTCAGGCTAGGTATATGGGAGCTTTTGTGATTTTACGTGTAATGTGAAACTGAGCCAGCTTCGCTTAAAAAGTCCTTTATGAAGGCATCCTTCTTTTGCTAGCCTGCATATATATTTATTTTCTATTCATAACTACTGTTCTCTCTTCTTATTTTTTAAATTCTAAATCTTATTTCTTAAGTGAAGAAGTGTTGCATCTATAGGTCGAAAAATATGGTCAATATGTTTGCAAAATCCTGTTCAGTTTTGAACAGCATTTAAATAAAATAAATAATTTGTATGTGATGCAAACAAAAATGCATTACACTATTTCATGTATTTAGCTAATACACTGACTATGTGATCAATAAGTATTTGGACACCTATGCAAATGACGATATCTGCGGTCCTAAGGTAGGTCACGGACTCCACTGGTATATATCGTGTAGGAAACAGCATCGGCTTTAGTCGCATGCAAGATGCCTTGCAGTTCGGAGCTCTCTGATTTCGAGAAAGGTATAATTATCGTGTATAACAAATGTGACCGATCCTTAAGGGACATATCTAGCCATCTGAAGTACCCAAAATCGACAGTGGCCTATGTGATTAAGAAGTGGAAGGTGAGCGCTGATTGTCGGAATGTGCCCCGAGTCGGCAGAGAAACGAAACTGGGAGATAGAGACCGACGAGTGCTGCCCAGAGAAATTCGGAAGAACCGTACCCAACCGATGGTCCTCATCCGCGAGGAGTTTCAACAGGCATCCGGGAGTATTGTTTCAATGAATACCATCCGTAAGGAAGCACATCTGCTTGGTTTTCATGGTCGTGCTGCTGCCCACAAGCCTTCGATCATAAAGTCCAACCGAGCTACTCGGTTCATGTGGTGCAAAGCACATCGAAATTTGACCGTAGATCAGTGGAAACGGGTTCTTTGGAGTGACGAATCAAGGTTCACCCTTTACCGTTCGGATGGCAGAGTCTGGGTCTGGCGTCTACCTTGAGAACGTCTCCTGCAGAATGCATTGTGCCAACAGACAAGTTCGGCGGAGGTGGAATAATGGTCTGGGGGTGTTTCTCCTGGTATGGGCTGGGACTCTTGGTCCCCATTCATGGTAAGCTCAACTCCGATGCCTACTGCACTATTTTGGATGACAATGTGCTTCCTACGTTGTGGCAGTTTTACGGGTTGGACCCCTGTTACTTTCAGGACGACAATGTCAGTTGTCATGTTTCGACGTTAACCAAGGCTTGGTATGTTGCCAATGGAATTCATCGAATGGACTGGCCTGCCCAGAGTCCAGACCTGAACCCTATCGAGAACCCCTGAGACGAGTTGCATCGCCGAGTTCAGGGGTGCACTACCCGTGAAAAATCGGTGAAGGAACTATGTCTTTTCCAAGCCGAGTGGAAGAAAATACCACTAGCTGTCATACAAAGACTTGTGGAAAGTATGCCCCAGAGAATCCACACTGTAATTACCTCTCGTGGAGGCTCTACCAACTATTGATTTTGAATGAAAGTGGTTTTTCTTTTCTATCACAGGTGTCCAAATACTTATTGTTAGTCAGTGTATAATTAATCAGGGAACAAAGTATAATGTAATGTTCCTTTATTTTGTAACCAGATTTCATGTTTGGGATCTTTACTGTCAATTTTCCCATCCGTTTTCCCACCAGAATCCAAATGAAGTTTTTAGTTTGTAAAACAAACCGTGTTTTGCCTTTCGAGGCCATGTTACTAGGTCGCTAGATAAGACAAGATTTGTAGTGTATAGTCTTGCATTACAATTGCTGATAGTTCAATTCCATGCTGGTTAAGTTTTGAATCAACTTTGCATTAACCCCTTCGAGCCGGGTAGCGAAAACGCGCGCTTATCGCGGAGGCCGGCAGTGTCTTCCGCGAGCGTCTCTCCAGGGCCGGGGGCTTTTTTGCTACTAAGCCTAAATCCATGAAATTTCCGAAGTATCAACGCATTGTTTAATAATGCTCTATAGAGTATTTAAACAGCTTATGCTTTATAGATATTTTTATATATATACTTTAATTACCTTATTTCTTGTTTAAATGCATATTTTACACATTTTATTTTAATTACTCACCATTTTATGACTTTTAACATTATAATCTGAAAACTAAATATATTACTCAAAATTCCCTTTTCGTATGAAAAATTTTAAAACAGGGATCTACACACAGTCCTACGTTACGTTCCTGAACTCGTAATAACTCATTTGCCGTTTTGGAGGATTTTTCCGGGAATGTGAACAAACGAAGCATCGTCGTCTCATTTTCTTATCAATCTCTTCTGAACAAAGTTTTGGAAAATGTCTTTCAGTTAATCTTTCAGAATCAGTATCAGAATTTCAGAATCAATATCTGAAATATTTTGCATCATTTCTGCTATTTCATGCTCTGTTAAACATTTTCGACGCTTCGACATTGAAACGGTAAAAACAGAAAGAATTCACGTCTAACAAGATCTAATTATTTTCTAAAAACTGAACTGTAAACGGAAATACTCAACGCTTTAGAGCAAATAAAACTTCCCTACTTACAGTAAACTACCATGTGCGAATAAAGTGCGATTTAAAGAGACGTAATAAATCACGCCATTCGGAAACATTTATTTCCCCGTTTGTTTATATAATCAAAAACACGTGTATGTGAGTCATGCTTCTCTCATTTCAAGTAGAAAGTCTAATGCACATGTATCTGAAACCATATGGACATACAGTGCCGTCTTGTGGCAGAAATTATAGTTTGAAAACATTCCAAGGTACTGGCACAAATACGTGACAGTCGGTAGAGAATGCAACAATCCTCTGGCACGCCTGCGTGTCGGCTGGTAGATAAGTGTGTTCGTTGCTGGCACGTATACGTGACAGTCGGCGCGAAGGGGTTAAATTAAGTTGTGTAGCCTCTGGCTACAAGTTTATTTGAATTTAAATTTTACATTTGAACTTAATTGTTATCATAAGTTATCTTGCCACAAGTGGTCATAAGCACAAAGTGTGCCTTCTGTTCTGTACATCTAAACTTTTAGAGTTTTTATTACAAAAAATTCAGATTTCTGTTAGATTAAATGGGTTGGATCCTAGCAGAGCCCACACCCTTGGCGCGTATTGATGTGTACATGGACAAAGTCAAGAGAGTGTGCAATGCCAAGTTTGTGCAATTCTGGGATTTTTTTTTTAAGTGAAAATAGGTCGATGTGTACATGGATACTGAGTTGTGCAATTCTTTGACTTGTTATTTTTCAAGTTGGCGATTTTGAGAAACGCGCAAAGCAGTAGGTGATTCTCCACTTTCCTAGTTTGTCGCCAAGAGTGTGGTCTCTCCTGGGATTTTACCCATAAAATGTTCAAGTAATATAGAAAATTGGCATAAAATTTAAAATAAAAAGCCGACTGTTATGTCAACATACTACTAATAAAAAGTAATAATACTCGGTGAAGGTTATTCATTATTATTAGATTGTGAGATTTACAAAATTTGAGAACTGTAAATTATAAGCAATATATTCCATAATCTAAGCAACATTATACAGTCAAAAGTCGTTAATCCGGACTCGTCGGGACTTCGGCGATTCCGGATTATCGATCATCAGTTTAAATCTCGTAAGATGGCATGTAGAAATTCTAAAATTAAAAATATGAAACCGTAATTTATGAAATAAAGAGCAATTATGATCTAAAGGGTATAAAATTTTACCAAAAAAAAAGCTTAATATTTATTTGTTTACTTTATTAAACATTTCTTTCAATGTAAGTTAAGTTGCTTCGTTTTATGTGATAATACTTTCTCTTTAATTCTATAAACAGACATCATTTCTTGTTCAGTTACAAAGTTCCGCTGTTCAAGTCCCGTTAATTGCTGTGCCGAGAATACCGACTAACTTGTCAATCGAAATTTTTTTGTTTTCATTAACCTCTCTGTCACATTTTTCATGTCTTTATCCATTTTTTGCAGCAATTCCCACTTTTTGTTTGATGGACATCGAAACATACTTTCGTTTTGTACGAGCCTTTGGGAGCTCCAGAATCGGAAGTTCTATTTTACATAATCGAAAGTTCAAGTTTACTTTTATAGTATAAATAACTTTTATTTTTTTCAGGAATCCACATTTAAATAATGGAATTTTTGCAGTAAACAATCTTTGTTCTTCAAATATTGACTACATAATCAAAAACAATGATATATTTAAATCCTTCAGTACTCCCAAAGTTTTTGAAATTTACCTTAAGATTTTTAACATATTATGTCTGAAGGTAAAAATCAGGATCGCAAAGATGTACGCCAATTGGTTCTGAAGGAAATGAGGGTCCTACTTCAAAGATGCCATTTTTGGATTTTTTTTTTATTTAAATATATATATATTCTTCCCAATAAGTTAAAAAAAAATAAATTTGCTGTTTCGAAAGCAACTTAGCAAGCTCTAAAGTTGAATCTAACTTTGAAGCATCCCAAGTGGCCTAACTTCTTAAATCCATTTTGGCATAAATTGCGTTTGATCATGCATTAACAAAGCATATAACACTGACACATGTGTAATAAACAAATGAATTAAAACGAAATAAATTCAATATTTGATAGGAGTGAAATTGTAGAAATTGAACTTTTCGGGCTTTTTTTTTTTTTTTGTATATATAAGTAAATCTATATCTAATTTTTGTAAAATATCACTTTCAATGGAAATAATTGCAAGATTTGCCAATCTCTCTTCATTCATGGTAGGTCTCAAGTAATTTTTAATTATTTTCAATTTAAAAAATGATCGGTACTATTCCGTTAGCAACGTAAGTTAAAAATAAATGAGAAGAAAGTAATGCTACAATAACACGCCAAATATTGTGGCTCAAGATTTCCAGTTTTCGTTTGAAATACCATGACACTTTTTTTTTTTTTTTTTTTTTTTTGCCGTGTTTCACCATTTTTTTAGTACAATGGACTACACAATTTGGAAAGTACCTAATGACGAAGAGGCTGCCGTAAAGATTCCTTCAGGGCAAAGGAATAATTCATAGCAATTGACTTTGTTTTCGGAACCATCTGATGATAACTTTTGACTCAAACAAAGCTCCTATAAGGCGCTGTTATGTACATTTTTACTGTTAAAAAAAAAAAAAAAAGATTGAGAATCAAGACATGGTTTGAGGGCTTTGCGTCTTTCTTTCCTCAGTGCCGTTTGTTTTATCTATCTGTGGTGTCGGGAATTGATGTCGATTGAATTTTGCCTACTTCAGTTAAAAATCAGCCATATACGTGGAATAACTACTTGAGGGAGGTATGTGCAAATAGTTTGATGTGTCGTAAGAGAAATGAAATCGGTGGATCCAACAAAATCGTAGAAACAGATGAAAGCAAAGAATGTTTTCTGTTTGTTTATAATGCCTTACTTATTTTATTAGTATAATTTAGCTACTTATGTATGGCAACAGTAGGAGATATTCAAGTTGGAGAACGATGTAACAATATGCGAGGAGCGTCATTGTTTCTTTAGTGATAATAAAGTTTGTTTTCGTTAAAAGTGATTCTATTGTGTAAATAATCACCGCAGTTATAGTGTTTTAATGATAGAGACTATCTTTAAATCTATGATGCGAATCTTTAATTAAAGGCTACTTCGTGCTGAAGTGTGATTTATGATTTTAAGTACTGAAAGCTGAAAAAGTCGGTGATACTTTTTTCTTCTAAGCTTTAACATTTCTGGCGTCCAGTTACAAGACTATTTACGTATTTAAAGATGTTTCAAGTGAATGTTTACCATCAACCGTTACAATAGCAGGTTTAAAAGAAATTATGGTAAAAGCGCAGAATAGGCTGCATCAACAAAGTTCAGTAGGAGGAGCTGTGTGACGTCCATAAATAGGTGGGACTAAGCTTATGACGTCACAATGTAGTCTAGTCTCGCATTTACACTACGTGTACTTTCTATTTTCTCTTAAAAATAACAATAATAAATTGTTTATTATTGTAAATTAATATCAAATTCTTTACTTTTAATTTACATTTATAAAATTTAAGCTTAGGCGTTGCTGATAATAAGAATGATAAATTGTTTATATTTAAAATTACCATGATACAGTGAGCGAATTCTACCAATTATTTAAACGATAAACAACGTTGCAGTCCCTAATACTTGTGGAGCCTCAATATTTTCAAAGATTTTTATTAATTTATTATTAATATTTTTATTATTTTTTTATTTATACAAATAAAATAATTTTTTTTTAAAATTTAAATTCATATTGTGCAACATTTCAATTTTATCAATTTTACAAATTATCTTCTAGCTACTTAACGACATAATTCCTTACATACCAATAATTAGACAATTTTAATTATTTCTAAAAATTTTAAACTTTACATTCATAAAAAAAAAGAATATTTTTTTATTGCATATGAACATCATTACACAGCTTTCATATCAGTTTCTAAAATTCCTAAATCACGCCATATTCTGTGTAGGCATGCTAGAATTCTACGCATTAATAAATAAAAAAATCTAAGTTCTCAGAATGAAAAGAAAATAATATAATAAAATAAACACTACAAACTTGGAACACTAAGCAATGCTTCACATACGCACACACACACATATTATCAATGAACTCATATTATCAACTGCAATTACGATACCAAACACTACGTATTAAAATATGAGTAAACGTTACTTCAAGAGTTAAAGTTAACAATTTTGCTACTGTTGAGTAGATCGTCGGGCTATCGATATACGTATGTCGTAAGTCGGAAAGCGTTATAAACATATCAAAGCCAAGAAATTAAAAATACAATTTAAATGAAAAATGACGTCTTACATATAATTCACAGTTAAAACAACAATACAAATTTAAAATACACTAACGATATGTTAAACATTTCACATAAATAAAGTTACATTACTGCTCGGCATCATACACAACCTCGTTTTCTCTTCTACACAACACTCGAAAAACATCAAAGAATTCCACAAACTCGGTGTCCATGTGCTCATCCATCTATTTTCACTTAAAGAAAAATCAGAGAATAGCTCAAACTCTCCACTGCGCAACACATTGACTTTGACCATGTGCACATCGATTTATTTTCACTTAAAAAAATCCCAGAATCGCACAAACTCGGCGTCGCGCACAAACTCGGCATTGCGCAACACATTGGCTTGCCCATGTGCACATCGATCTATTTTCACATCAAAAAACATCCCAGAATAGCACAAACTCGGCATAGCGCACAACCTCGGCATTGCGCACCACATTGGCTTTGCTCATGTACACATCGATTTATTTTCACTTAAAAAATCCCAAATTTGCACAAACTCAGCATTGCGCACCACACTGGCTTTGCCCATGTGCACATCGATCTATTTTCACTTAGAAAAACACCCCAGAATTGCACAAACTCGGCATCGCGCACAGCATTGGTTTTTAATTATGACTTATTATTGGTTACGCCTCTTCTTAAAACAAGTTATAAGTATGCTATAGCTTCGTATTTAAAGAAAACTTAAATTATATTTTAACTGAGTTGAAATGGTAGGTTTATAATGTTCTGCGCGAGATTTTTTAAATTATAAATCTACTTTTGTGTGTTGTGTGGTAGTGTTAGCATTTAATGCAACGAATTATCTCTCACAAACGTATTATTAAGATACCAAACGATCCTTAGCAAACGATTAAAAATATTGAATGCATGAATTAAAAATTATAACCGTAACTTGTGAAAATACAGAAAAGAATTCTTTTGCTTAAAGAATGATTTGATTATTGATGAGTGTGTCTAATTCGGTGCTTACTGCAGAATGGATGAGTATCTGAATCTGGATTTTTTTAATCAGTTGGAGCGAAGAGGCAAAAAGAGCGCTATTGAGTGGTGTATGGAGAAAAGTTTGATTGCAATATCGTATAAGTGCCCAATTTGTGGAACAAATATGAAACTATTAGAGAGACGGTTTTGAGACGTATATACGATTTTGAGTGGTGCACAATGCCGAGTTTGTGCAATTCTGGGATGTTTTTTTAAGTGAAAACAGATCGATGAGCACATGGGCAAGCCAATGTGTTGCGCAACGCCGAGGTTGTGCTCGATGCCGAGTTTGTGCAATTCTGGGATTTTTTTAAGTGAAAATTAATCGATGTGGGCATGGGCAAAGCCAATGCTGTGCGCGATGCCGAGATTGTGCAATTCTGGGATGTTTTTTTAAGTGAAAATAGATCGATGTGCACATGGGCACATGGGCAAGCCAGTGTGGTGCGCAATGCCGAGTTTGTGCAATTCTGGGATTTTTTTAAGTGAAAATAGATCGATGTGTACATGGGCAAAGCCAATGTGTTGCGCAATGCCGAGGTTGTGCGCGATGCCGAGTTTGTGCAATTCTGGGATGTTTTTTGAAGTGAAAATAGATCGATGTGCACATGGGCAAGCCAATGTGGTGCGCAATGCCGAGGTTGTGCGCGATGCCGAGTTTGTGCAATTCTGGGATTTTTTTGAAGTGAAAATAGATCGAAGTGCACATGGGCAAAGCAAATGTGGTGCGCAATGCCGAGGTTCTGCGCGATGCCGAGTTTGTGCAACTCTGGGATGTTTTTTTAAGTGAAAATAGATCGATGTGCACATGGTCAAAGTCAATGTGTTGCGCAATGCTGAGTTTGAACAATTCTCTGATTTTTCTTTAAGTGAAAATAGATGGATGAGCACATGGACACCGAGTTTGTGGAATTCTTTGATGTTTTTCGAGCGAATACTGATCCTTGTGTAGAAGAAAAAACGAGGTTGTGTGTGATGCCGAGCAGTAATGTAACTTTATTTATGTGCAATGTTTAACATATCGTTAGTGTATTTTAAATTTGTATTGTTGTTTTAATTGTGAATTATATTTGAGACGTCATTTTTCATTTAAATTGTATTTTTAATTTTTTGGCTTAGATATGTTTATAACGCTTTCCGACTTACGACATACGTATATCGATAGCCCAACGATCTACTCAACAGTAGCAAAATTGTTAACTTTAACTCTTGAAGTAACGTTTACCTCATATTTTAATACGTAGTGTTTGGTATCGTAATTGCAGTTGATAATATGAGTTCATTGATAATATGTGTGTGTGTGCGTATGTGAAGCATTGCTTAGTGTTCCAAGTTTGTAGTGTTTATTTTATTATATTATTTTCTTTTCATTCTGAGAACTTAGATTTTTTTATTTATTAATGCGTAGAATTCTAGCATGCCTACACAGAATATGGCGTGATTTAGGAATTTTAGAAACTGATATGAAAGCTGTGTAATGATGTTCATATGCAATAAAAAAATATTCTTTTTTTTATGAATGTAAAGTTTAAAATTTTTAGAAATAATTAAAATTGTCTAATTATTGGTATGTAAGGAATTATGTCGTTAAGTAGCAAGAAGATAATTTGTAAAATTGATAAAATTGAAATATTCCACAATATGAATTTAAATTAAAAAAATTTATTTTATTTGCATAAATAAAAAAATAATAAAAATAATAATAATAAAAACAATAATAATTTAATAAAAATCTTTGAAAATATTGAAGCTCTACGAGTATTAGAGACTGCGACGTTGTTTATCGTTTTAATAATTGGTAGAATTCGCTCACTGTATCATGGTAGTTTTAAATATAAACAATTTATTATACTTATTATCAGTAATGCCTAAGCTTAAATGTTATAAATGTAAATTAAAAGTAAAGAATTTGATATTAATTTACAATAATAAACAATTTATTATTGTTATTTTTAAGAGAAAATAGAAAGTACACGTAGTGTAAATGCGAGACTACATTGTGACGTCATAAGCTTAGTCCCACCCATTTATGGACGTCACACAGCTCCTCCTACTGAACTTCGTTGATGCAGCCTATTCTGCGCTTTTACCACGTCACATATTGAAGCATAATATTTTCAGACTGATAGAAAGGATATAAGAAAAAGGGATAAAGAAATTTTGAACTTTTCAACGTGAATCACAGTATAATTTTGTAGATCCCAAAACCAGATGCTGTACCCAGGCGATTATTTGAAAATCGCTACTAAAATCTCAGAATACGTAGCGTAAACAAAGTTGCTAAGGCGGAGCTAAGTGACGTCCATAAATGGGTGGGACTAAAATTGTGACGTCACGATCTATTCTCTATAGATATAGAAATAAGTATAATAAATTCTTTATATTTTAAATTATAATAATGCAGTAAGTGAATTGTACCAGTTATTAACACGGTAAACATCGTCGCAGTCTCTCATATTTGTATTTCATACAGCTTCAGTATTTTTTTTTAAGATTTTAGATTTTATACAAATAAAAAAAAGATATTTATTATTCAATTTATTGCGGCTATTATATCAGAATGTTGCAAATCATTGCGTGTCTTTTAAATAAAATAGTATACATTCCAATTGATGTTAAATCTATTAATATAAGGGCTTAATAAATTTCAAGACTTACCTCTGTGATGATTTTTTTGATGCTGGATTGTATTCCGGATAGCTACTAGAAAAATACTAACTTCTTCTTTTGTGAATGATTCAACGTAAAATAAATCAAACACATGATTTTGATTTTTTTTGGGGGGGCTATATTGACATAATATTATTTACACTTTTAGTTTAAAAGGATAATCATTTAAAGAACAATATCCGATTACAGCCGATTCAAAAACTACCAAAATCGAGTTTAAGTTTGTAGAGTTGCGCGCCTCCAACCTGCACGCAACAAAATGGTGACTGCTGAAACTGGGAATTAGACAGAGTCTTGAGAAGGGTTTAAGTCCCTTTTTATTCAACTTTAGAAATTACAAATGCGTGCTCTTGACGCTGACAAACTACGCCGACCCGGCAGTAAAATAAAAATAAGAAACTAAAAGAGATACTAACAAGTCACTAACTACGAGGCTCTCTAAACGTAACTAACCTCACCGCGTTTTACAATACCGCTGATACTTCAGCAAACTCTGAATATTACGTTGAAAGATTAACAATTTGCCTAGGCAAGCACACAGGCCGAAACGCGTGGTTCTTCAATTTCTGACTAACTACCTCCGCCCTCGTGAAGTAAGAAAAGCACCCTTCGAACTCGTTTCCTTTCTATTTAAATCAGAATACTTCCGCTGATAATTTGATTCCTTGCGCGTTCTACTAAAATTTACATACTATGGCATTGGCAGTTCCAGGGAAAAGTAAGGCTTGACAGGAAAGATAGTTTAAACTTAAAATAAATGTTAGTTAAAATAAATATAAACCCTACAAGTTCTAAAAAAAAAGTGCTAGTTCTACGGCTTTCGTCTGGTTCCTCTCTGTTGCCAATACGCTCGAATCAAAAACCATTTCCCTCTTTTTTTTCTTTTTTTTCTTTCTTTTACCGGAGTAGTTAAGAACAAATTTAAATTCATATTACCGAAAATTTTAATTAATCATTTTTACAAATTACCTTGTTGCTACGTAACGACACAATCCCTTAGGTACTAGTAAGTAGACAATCTTCATTATTTTCTAAAAATTTTAAACTTTACATTAATAAAAAAATAATAAATATTTTTATTGCAGATCAGCATCATACACAGCTTTCATTTCACTGCTTCTTAAATTCTTAAATCACGTCATATTCTATAGTCTTACTAGAATTCTATACATTCTACGAAAAAAAAATCTAATTTCTCGCAATGAAAGAATATAAACACTACAAATTTGGAACACTAAGCAATGCTTCACACACACACATATTATCAATGAACTCATATTATCAAGTGCAATTGCGATAGCAAATACTACGTATTAAAATAAAAAAGTATAAGTTATTTATAGGGTCAAATTTTACTACTATTCGTCGGATTCGTTAGATCGTCGGATTATCGATATTTTTCGGAAACCATTATCAACATATCAAAACCAAACAATTAAAAATACAATAAAAAAAAGATGTCTAAAGTATAACTTGCAATTAAAACAACAATGCAAATTTAAAATACACAAACGACACATTAAACATTGCATATAAAATACGTTACATTACAGCTCGGTATAACATACAGCCTCGCTTTGTTCATGTGCACAACGATCTATATTCGCTCCAAAAACTTCAAAGAATTGCAAAAACTTGGTGTCGATGTACACATCCATCTATTCTCACTAAAAAAAAAATCAGAGAATTGCACAAACTTGGCATTGCGCATTGCCGTGGCTTTGTCCATGTGCAAGTCGATCTATTTTTACTTAGAAAACATTAGAGAATTGCATACACTTAGCATTGCGTGCTACATTGGCTTTGCCCATGTGCACATCGATCTATTTTCACTTGAAAAACATCCGAGAGTTGCACAAACTCGGCATTGCGCACCACATTGGCTTTGCCCATGTGCACATCGATCTACTTCAAAAAACATCCCAGAATTGCACAAACTCGGCATGGCGCACCACATTGGCTTTGCCCATGTGCACATCGATCTATTTCACTTAAAAAACATCCCAGAGTAGCACAAACTCGGCTTCGCGCACAACCTCGGCATTGCGCACCATATTGGCTTTGCCCATGTGCACATCGATCTATTTTCACCTCAAAAACATCTCAGAATTGCACAAACTCGGCGTCGAGCACAACCTCGGCATTGCGCACTGCATTGGCTTTGCCCATGTACCTATCGATCTATTTTCACTTAAAAAACATCAGAGAATTGCACAACCTCAGCTTTTGCAATCTTCTAGGATCGGGCCAAAAAGAAATACAAAATATTAAAAATAAGCAACTTTAAAACGAACCATACAAGAAAATTTTTTTCACTTACCCTTTTCAAGAAAAATGTAAAATCTTTTTGAGGGGTTTTGTATATGGATATTGAATTTATCTCAGGGCAAAACCCTTTTGGATCCCCCCTCATCTTTAAATAAATTTACTATCGTTTTATACTCGGTTTCCGTAATATATGAAGAAAAAAGGCAAAAACCTACAGGGGAAATTACTCGATTAAAAAAAGAACCACCACATAAGAACTTTTAAACCGCAACAGAATTAACTGCTCAAATTAACAAGTAAAAAAAAAAAAAAAAAAAAAAAAAAAAAAATTGAAGCTTTTAGATTTTACATTATGCCTAAAGGGGCGTTTTTTTTAACGTTTTGTGTGTTACATTTCTTTATCAACTATAATATTCTTTACACTTAAACCATAAAATTCAGCTCAACAGCAATATTGCAAAATAATTTTAAAATGAGCATACCTTTAGAATTTCCGATACGCAGTCTTGCGCTTTGCACGTAAAAATGTTTTTTTTTTTTTCCTTCCCACGTACTGTGTTGCCTTGTTCGCTTTGAAATCTTTGAGTTTGTTAATCAAAAATTCATTCAAGTTTTACAAACTATCAATCAGATAATAATAATAATAATAATAATAATAATAATAAAAATTCCAAATTCCAAGTTTGGGCTTCCAGATGCCCATACTAGTTTGGAAACTAATGTTATTGAAAATTTGATGGCTCTAGGTACCGTTGTTTTATCACAATGCGAGAAACATTTTTGCAGATTTTTCAATATTTAATTTCTCTAAATATAACACAGGCGATAACATCTAGTGGCAACAGAATAACAGCACAGCTTCAAAACATCGGGTTAGCCATGTTGGCGTGTTTATTGCCCATTGAAAAACAATCGCCAAGCAGTAGGCTTAAACCGCATTTCAACCCTTAATTGAAGAAATAAATTTAGTGGGGCACTGTTCACCACAATTTAGAGTCAAATTTGATGGAATTTATGTGTTGTCGGTTATATTACAAAACTTAAATTTTTTCTATAATATTAAATTATATTTGTAATTTTATGCCACTTGTTTAGATTAAATTTCGTTTTGTTTTGTTATTTTTTTATTTATGTGTAGAATATTCTAGATTAAAAAATTAAAAGGTAAAATTTACTTTCTTTAAGAATTATGAAATTAAAGAAAATTACTTTCTACAGAAGTAATTTTTTTAGTCTTTTAAACTGTATTATTATTTCATTAATTTTACACTTGGCAACAATTGTTGAGAAAAAAATAGACGCAATTATAACTGATGCCGCTCTAATGGAATAGTACCAAATGATCTCTCTGCTGTAGTTACTGAGACTGGCATTGTTAATCAAAAGTGTGAATACACTCATGTCCATAAATTAAGGATAATGCAAAATCAGGCAAAGGAAGAGTTAGAAGCAAAACAAATTTGACTTATTTGTAAATTTTGACTTATTTGTAAATAAGCGGTTTTTTAAGCAATTAAAGCAAATTAAAAAAAAAAAACCTATTTACAAAAAAACAATATTACATGGTTGGTATGATTGTTAATATATTGTATGTCTCCCAGACGACACAATACAGTCCGTACAACGCCTAGGCATGCTGAGTATCAAATTATCGATCTGATCTTGGGGGATATTACACCACTCAAAAAGCAATGCTCTCCGAAGTTCCGGTAGACATGTAGGAGGAGGTTGACGGGCTGCAAGTCGTCGGCCACGCATGTCCCACATGTGCACTACTGGATTCAAGTCCGGTGAGAATGCTGGCCAGCCCATACGGGTGATATCCTCCGATCGAAGGCATTCGCTTACGATGTTTGCACGGTGAGGACGGGCGTTGTCATCCATAAACACAAACTGTGCGCCTATGGCGCCCCGAAACAAACGTACATGTTCCAGAATTACGTCCCGATAGATTTGGCTTGTCATGGTTACAATTTGAACATGCAGGTCAGGTCTGGAACCCAGAATAATTCCACCCCAAACGAGCACTCCTGCACCACCGTAACGGTGTCGTTCAATGATGTTTTCTTGGTGGTAACGGGTACCTGGAGCTCTCCATACGAAAGTACGGCGAGAATCAGACTGCAAGCTAAACCTGGACTCGTCGGAAAACATCACACAAGCCCACTGTTGCGGTGTTCACAATGCATGCTCTCTACTCCAGGCTAACCGCAGGCGATAGTGAGTTGCAGTAAGTGGAACGCAACTGACAGGTCTACGAGCATATAGACCAATCTGCCCTAAGCGTCGCTACACGGTCTGCCTGGAAATTGTCGTACCAATGGCTGAAGAGAGCTGACGAGACAGGTTTGAGGCTGTGCTCCGCCTGTTTCTTTTGGCAGTAACTGCCAAATACCGGTACTCATTCGGCGTTGTAACTCTGGGGCGACCTGTGCTGTAACGTCTAGGCACATTATCATCATCTTGGAATCGTTGTCAAAGCCTGGAGATGACACTCTGGGCAATTCCAAGTTCGTCTGATACTTCCAGTTGGGTACGCCCACATTCCAGACGGCCGATAGTTCTACCACGTAAAAAGTCATCCAAATGCGTACTTTGTGTCATAACTATTCGGTTATTGCACTGAAATGCTTATAAAGCACGTGCGAACAATTTTACTACTTTGCCTGTATTTCTTATATATCACTCTCTTACACTCTCGTCATTGTGACGTACCATCGGTGTCATCTGGTTACTTCCTGAAATTTGCATATGATTCTTGAAGATGTGTGTAGTGATTTTACAGGTGATATATTTATTTTAGAGTTCGATTTCCGCGTGACTCCGAATTATCCTTAATTTATGGACATGAGTGTAAATGTTAGGAAAGGATTGAGTTAAATTGTTGACGACAAAACAGCTTAGACTTTCAAGTAACGATGCTACATTTTCTCCAAATTTGACAAAAACTGTAGTTTATGCCTAAGTTTTATACTATTTATATCACTTTGATTTTTAGCAGTTAATGTTTTTTGCAGTTTTTGACATAAGCTGATCTTGTTCAGGGTATTTATTGAAGTCAGAACTATTCCACAAAAATTGAAAGTTTCTGAATGAGAAGAAAAGAGGTCAAACCTTTCACATAAACATAGTATCTCAAAATCTAACATTCAAAGGGGAAAAAAAAAAAAAAAAAAAAAAAAAAAAAAAAAAAAAAAAAATTAAAGTTTACTTTTTTCTGTACTGACTGGTCTTCGTCTTCGTAGATACTTTTTTTTATACTTTTATTTTTCGTTCAGTTGTCTCTATTAGTTCAGATAAACCCCAGTCAGAACGGCCTTTTAATGTTTCTTGGCATTTTTAAAATTTCTGTCTGGCGTCTTCTGGCTGAAAGAACTGGCTTCTTCTTTTTAAAGAAGATGCCAGTTCTATTTTTTCGGTGAGCATATCATTGAAACCTTTATCAGATCTATATTCTTCCAGAAAGCAGTTTAATTTATTTAAATTTTCAGAAGCTCGAGAAATATTAAAATTTTTAGCTTGGAGAGCATTGCTAACAATATTAACTTTGTTCACTATTTTGTACCATGAAAGCACCAGACATATAGAATTAAATTTTTGAATTTCTTTTCCTAAAGATGTGGCCTGATTTTTTTACGCGTTATTAGTTTTTTTTTCGGTTGTTTCATAGAGGACATCAAAAACCTCTCATAATTGAAATTTTAATACGGTTATTGCAGAGGCGTAGCTAAGGTTTTAAGCGCCTGGGGACACCTAAAGATTTTGCGCCCCTTTCTGTGTTCCAAGAATGGAAAACATTTCATTCTGAAATGTGTACGATCAATTTGGCGCCACCTGGATGCTGCGCCCAGGGACGGATGTCCCCCTTTGCCCCATCCTAGCTACGCCACTGGGTTATTGCATCTATACGGTTTGACCACCTTGTATCTGACAAAGGTTTCAGTGTTAAATTTAAAAAATGACTTTTTAAAAGAGATCAGCAATTAGTTGAAGCCGGAAAAAAATTGTAAAGCTCAATTTTTTTTCAGGAACAATTGAAAAAAAAAATTGCACCGAATAAATTGTTGTTTGCAGCATTGCTTACGAAAAGGTTCAAACTGTGATTATAACAGGGCACAAAAAATGTTCTAGGGTTGATATCCAAAATATTTTTCTGCACACAACCATGTTTACCTCTCATGTTTGAACCACTGTCATATCCTTGGCCGCATAAATTACCAATATCTAAACCATTTTCCTCTAAAGTCTTTCGTACTCTTCTATTACCGGGACCGGATTCAGACATGTGCGTATGTATGTAAGAAAAATAAAGAATATGTAAAAGATTAAATTAGCAACGTAAATTTTCCTTCTCTATTCTAAAAAATAGTAACTCCCCTCTGTACTGCGTCATTTCGAGACTATTCTATGTCATATGATTCTTACGTAATTATGATGATGTAAATGGAACTAAGACTCAACCAGCCAATAGTAATTTGACAGCAATATTAACTATCCAATCAAAATGTTTTGAGAACCAAAACTAACTCAGTTTGACTTAAGAGTTGATCCTGAACATTACGCACTTGCTTTCCACGCTTTGGCCTAGCTGGACTGCTGTCTGTCTGCTGCTGCTTTCTTGCTGCAAAGTCATAAAAATTGTAAGCCCTTTGGAACAGGTACATTTAATGTGCCGAATTGTGTGTAGCCGCAACATATTGCTGAAAATAAAACTGAAGATTTAATCTGCCTTCGCCTTCAATTTCCTAGTCATTATGGCTCAACACTTCTACGCCATTCCAAATTTCTGCTCCTGAATTTATTACATGTATGTGTACACACATACGTATGTACACACCTATAACATATGCATACATGAAAACATACATCCATGCGTAAATATCTAAATTTGGTCCTGATAACATGTTTCGACCGGCAGCATTGGAGATAATTCTTGGGGGAAAACTCTTTCTCTTTCTGATCATTAGGTTCCTTTGTAATTTCAGTGGTAACTGAGACATTGATAGTAGTGCTGGTCGTGTCAGCTTGGGTATTCTCTGGGTTTTGGAAAAACTGAGTAATTTTAAAGTTCTGGCTTATTAAGTCTTCCTCACGCTTTCTTTTCTTCAGTAAATTCTGATACCCAGACAGTTTTTTCTGGTTCTATTTCGACATCTGGGAAAAAATGAAAACAAGAAAAGTGAAAGTAGAAAATAAATATAAGAACTATCGCATAAAACACATGGAAAATCACTCTTTGAAATATTTTATTTAATATCTAATATCTGATATATTTTACCTTAATTCTGTGAAACGGAGTATATCTTAAACCATTGCTTGGAAAAAATATGAACTATTATAACAATACCAAATAATTCAAGGAGGAGGTGGTACTCTTTTGTTTATAAAAATAAGTAAATCAAATTTAAAGTATGCGTAATGAAATAATGTAACATTTTTCTTCAGTTTTCCGTGTAGCTAAAAATCGGAAAATGGCCAATTTTTAATTTAAGAACACTTTGTATGTTTTTACTTCGCTTCAAATCTCAAATAGGTATATTTTATATTCAGTGAGTTAGCTTCCTATTGTAGTTAAATTAGTCAATCATAAGACAATTTTAAAAGACAAACAAACATTTATTTAAAGATAAATTGTACTTATTTCTTAATAAACTACACGTAACATATTCGTAAACGTACATAACATAATAGACGTTCTTACTGCGTCGTACCAATATACATTTCAATCGTATTTCATTTTAATAAAAAAATTATGAATAGAACGACATTCAGAAATTAACTCTTCTCATTTCTCAGGAGATATTTTGTCTAGTAACAATAAATAATTTACAATCGTGCTTACATTCCACCATTCTGACTTTTCAGTTGTCCTCAATTGAACCAAAGCTTAACATACATTAAAACAACAAATAAACAACAACAAAATAAAATTAAATATAATTAAAAAAATTCTTCTACATTTTCCCAAGATTTTAGGTGACATACATGAGTAGTTGATGCATAAAAGCGACCATCGCAGGCTTCTTCTAGTTATGATATTTTATAAGTGTCACCCGGAAGTACTTCGGTTCAGGCGCGATGGCGACGCTCTCTTGGGCACCGGCGATGATTTTCGCTATCCCAGTGTAAAGACAATTGAAGATTTTCGAACATGTTTGAGTTCATAATTCACTTAGTGATCGGTGACGTCCATAATACATGGAAGAAGGGAATATTATCATGTCGAGCTAATTTAGAAGAGTTCAACGTCATAGTTCATCAAGCGCTGCATGTGAACACGAATGAAACTTTGCACTGAACAACAAATGCTGCAGCAGGTCCAAATCAGGCAGAAAGCACAGAAGAACGTTGAGGTAATGTGCAAATCAATAGTGTAAGCAGGTTACAAAGATATGCCTGTTATTACATAAGGAACATGAGAGGTGTAATAAAGTACTTCTGTCACAACCTTTGGACCACGATACTTAGGTTGAGTTTTGGTTGATTCTCCTGTAGATTTTGAATTCCTTTTTAACTACTACTATTTCTCCTCGTACAAATGATAGAGATCCCGATTTCTTCTTGCCATAATAAGTTTTCTTTTTTTCTTGCTCTCTAGCAATTTTTTATTTAGCTTCTTTTTGTAATTTTTCTGAACTTCTGCTTCTTTTTCTTCCACACTTCTGCTTCTTGGTTAGCAAGTGATCTCAAAAGTCCATCTTGAAATCGTGGTATATATCCATGAAGTATTTCAAATGGTGTTTTCCCAGTAGTTTTATTGTTTGTGTTATTCAAGTTTCCCTCAACTTCTTTAATTCTTCTGTTCCAATCCTTTTGATCTTTACTTTTCATTGACGTTACTGTCGTTGATAAAATTTTTCTGTTCGATCTCTCGATCATAACATTCTCTTGTGGGTGGGAGGTTGAATTTAATGTATGAAGAATTCCCTTTTACCTACAAAAGTTTTGAAATTCATTTGACGTAAAACAAGAACCTCGATCTGATATTATACCATCTGGTAGTCCAAATTCTTCTATGAAACTCAGCAATGATTTCAGTACGTTTTTCGAAGATGAGTTTTTCACAGCATACAAGCGAACGAATCTGGTCATATTATCAATGACAACTAACAAGTCCTTGTTTCTTTTACAACTTGTGATGAAAGGTCCAAGATGATCAATATGAATTGTTGTAAAAGGTCTGCGGCCTAGGGGAATAGGATGTAAAAGACCTTGTCTTTTTCTACTTAGAACTTTGTTGATGAGGCATTCGAAACACACTGATATATGTCGACGAACATATCTCTTCATAGCCGGACGCCAGAACAGTTTTTTGATTTTCGAGACAGTCTTATCAACAGAAAAATGTGCCTTAAGGTCATAAAACTTCACAACTATGCTTTTTCTCATGCTTTTAGGTACGACGTATAATAACTTCTTCTTTTCTCCATCCTCCACAATACGGAACAGTTTATTCCTTTTCAAAATATAATTCTACACATTTTGATTTTCTTCTTTGGTTCTTTCACTTTGGTCTTTCTTCAAAATCGTTATTAATCCTCTTAACGTTTCGTCTGCATGCTGTATCATAAGAATTTGTTCGTCTAAATTTAAGTTTAAACTTCTAAATTATCTTCTATCAAAGAATGCATGATGTCTGATGAATTAATAAAAGGAGCTGTACTGATTGCATCGATATGGGACATTTTAATCCCTGGTTTGTAGCGTATTTCAAAATTATACGCTTGAATAAGGATACTCTAACGAGCAATTTAGGGATTGCTAGATTTCTTTGCATTTATATAAACTAAGCCTTAGTTTCGGCGCCAATAAAAACCTACTCGGAAACTCTCAAACGAGATCCTCTCCCGCGGTATTCACCAGACATTACTCCTTCTGATTATTAATTGTTTCAATTGATGATGCATGGTCTGTCTGAGCAGGGCTTCACATCATATGAAGATACCAAAAACTTATGTTGACTTGCGAATAGCTTCGAAAGATGAAGCATCCTTCCAACGCGGTATCCGTATGCTGCCATAAAAAGTGGTGGCTAACGATGAACAATACTTTGAATAAAACATAATGTACTGTTCTTTCACAATAAATGGCCAGTTTCTGATAAAAAAATGGCGGAGACTTATTTGTACTCCTGGTATTTGTAAAATTTAGGTATGTCCACTTTACTGACTTTTTGCTTTAGAGTTGTGTTGCACTGAATTTCTGTTAATTCCATCTGTAAATGGGATGGCATTTTCTCAGTGTTAGCTGATATAGTATTTTAGTGTTTTAGCTGAGATAGTATTTTAGTGTTTTAGCTGAGATAGTATTTTAGTTACTATTTCAAGAGTCTTTTTTAGCACCCAAAGTTGTGTTATATACTTTGATATTTGACAGAATTCCAATTTTTATTAATATATATTGTTGCGTGCGTACGGTTTCGTTATGAATGAAATGCACAAGTCCGATGAAAAATGAACAAAATTTATTATTATCACAACAAATAAAAAAAATGCTTAAATTTCCTCAGATATTCCTTCAGTATTACAATATCTCACAGTAGTTATCTTTTAACTACTCACACGTTCAACAGAACTTAATTGAAAACAGCTAGAGAAGCTAATCCTCGAATTCGCTACAGTCAACAAAAGCAGTTTTCTAAACAAACTCTTAAAACAACAGCTAACTGAATGCCAATGCCAATGCCAATGATTAAAAGTTACGGAGTGCCTATGGTTCAAAACCATATACCTCCTCATCAGAATTAAATAAAAGCGAGCAGAAATAGAAAAATTGCATAAGTATTTAACTTGATGCTCACTAGAGGGAGCTACATGGCTTGAGAAAGGTTAGAGATAGCGAGAATTTATGAAACTTAAAAATACATATTTTTTTTTAATTTTTAGATTTTTAATCATTTTTTAAAATTTTTAATTAAAAAAATTTTTGGGTATTTTATATTTTTTATACACAATACAACACTAACGCAAATAGCGGAGACGAAAATTTTATAGCTTCGCTGCCAATCTTCGTAAAATGGCTGAAGGGAACACCAAACGTTAAATTTAAAAACTGTGTAGAATTTTACTCTGCAGAACAACTTCATAAAAAAAAAGTTATTATGTATAACAAAATTACAATGAAATAAGCAATATCCCTTAATACAAATATTAATTATCCTAATAAAAAATTAACCAAAAAAAATCATGCAAAACTTTTCAATATCTTACAGACAGTGAAATACGCAAAAAATAACACGCAAAAAACTCAAAAAACAAACAATTCCGCGCACGATTTTACTCTGCGGAACAACTTTATCAAAAAAAAAAAAAATGTATTATATGTATATAAATATGACAATGAAATATGCCAATCTCTTAAAAACAGTGACATAAGAAATACGATGAAAAATTGTTGCAAACGCATATTTCTAAAAGAATGAAACTTTTCAAAATGATGCGGTTTCATCAAAAATCTATCAACAACAATAAGAAAGGAAAATTGTTGCCAAAATCACATTTTTAAAGATGTGAGATGTGAGAAGTGTACTCGGAAGCTTCATTTAAAAAATCTTTAAAAATACAAAATAAATTATCATTTTTCCAAAATTCTTTTTGTGAAAGCATTTGCAAGGATGAAAGTTTAACGTGTACAAATATCAAAGAAAAATAAACTGTACATTTTTAAAAATAAACTTTTTTAGAAAAAATCCCATTGAAAAAGTGTTAAGCTCCCTTTGTTAAATAAATTCGTATTTAATCGATTTATTGAAACACGAAATTTATTTTAAGTTCGTAAAATAGACCTACATTTCTTGACGATGTGAAAATGTAGTGTGTAGAGTAAAATCTCGCTTTCCTATAGCCCATTATGTCTCAAAATGACGCGATTTCGTCACAAAACATAAAATAAAAAAAAATTCGAATTCGAATTTCAAAAAAATCGCTTCGAGGTGCACTGGCTCTTGTCTAAATGCACCTATGTACCAAATTTCGTAGCCGTGGGTCTATTAGCTTACGCGCTGCGCGAACGAAAAACATACACACAGACAGACTCTTTCTTTTATTATATGTAGAGAAGATAGGCTCATTGGCATAACTAACTGAAGTGAGAAGTTTTCCTCCTTTTTAAATCACGCGCGAGATTGTTCTAGCAGTTTCTCGGAATCAAAAAGAGATATTTATTTTTAAATGTTTAATGCACTTGCTCTTGTATTTTTAATTTTCCGGCTTAGCTTTCTTTTGATATTCGTTATGCGCTGCACTGCACGGGGAACAAAACAATTTTATTTATAATTCTACTAACATTAACTATTTAAATGCCAAATCCGTAACAATATTATAATTATACAGTTTTTGTTGGGTTCTCGAGTTGAGCGATAAAAAAGTGAATCGAGGGCGGCTAATGGGCCGTGAGTTTTGACATAGTTGATTCAGAGGGAAGAACTGATCATTTAAAAAGTGGTATTAAAACTTTATAGCAGCGTGACCCCAATCAGAGTATCGACCCGTAGTTATACAAGATGTCTATAATTTAAGAAACCTATTTCAAAGTGGGCTACAAGCGAAACCGTTGATCAAAAAATTATGAAATTTTGAAGCGGACTTAATGAAGGGATGAGAATTTCTTTCAACGAAAACAAAATTAGTTACAAATAGCGTCACCAGAGGGCATTATGTTAATAAATTGTACATTTAGGCACACCTTTACGATAGTTTTACAATTTTACATATTTTGCTACATAAAAACATGTTCCCCATGAGGGCCATCATTTTCAGCTACCAGCTGAAATTGCAAGATGGCATGTTTCACAGTTGATCGAAGTAAGTGCTGCGAAATGTTCAGCACGTGGCGTGAAATACTGTCCGGAATATCGGGTAAAGTTCTTGGATTATCACGAATTAAAAGATGTTTCAAATGTCCCCAAATCCAAAAATATACCATAAATTCAGATTTTTTGAGACTATTTATAACCCTATGAATTTTTGTGACCCATAGTTTGATTTCTACTGCTTTAAAATATTGTAATAATAATAATCAAATTCTCTTTAAAAATCCGGACTTAATCCTAATCTTTAAAAGATGACAGGATCCATGATCCTAATCTTTAAAAATTTAATGACCTGATCCTAATCTTTAAAAATTAAATATGAAGTGTGTCCATTTCATAGGAAGTAATTTTTGGCCTGTGTAGAGAATTGCAGTGGATTCTTTTATGCACTATTTTGTTGGAATAGAATATGGTTGGTCATTTTGTCAGTGCTTTGTGTTATTTGTTTAATCAAATCAGTGTACAGTTTGATAATTAATTAGTTTTAATATTTAAAAGTCTGTTTTATGCTTTTAATGATTTTAATCCAGTTTTTATGTCTTTTGCAAAAGAGCAATTCAACTATGAGGTAAAAGAACATTTACTAACTTTACCACTAAGTGTAAACTATAGAATGTCTTGCTGATTACGAAACTCAACATTTTGTAAATAATTTTAATACAAATAAAAATATTGCAGTGCTATTTGATGAAAATATGTTTTATTATGTTAGCAAAGAATGTTGTCTATATTGTGGGCTTTTAATTGATGCAGCATGATATAGCGTTCCACCAGCTAGCCAGCCTATTTTCTGCTTGACTGACTTTTGTTGGTCTCATATTGTGTCTTTCACTTGGTCAAGGCTATTTACATAATATGGTTGTTGCTAATAAATATTGGTGTATGTTTAGGTAGAATAGTTGAAAAATGTTGGGTTTCCCAAGATAAACCAGACCCAACATGAGAGATTTCATCATTCCCTCTGACATACGGATATAGTAGAATCTGAGCTGTGAGTGCTTAGTTATCATATTTAGTTTAAAACAGAATTGATAATGCCAGCAGCAATTTCTAGAGAATTATAGTGGTAGATATCCAACACCAGCATCTGGTTCCTCTTGAAGAACTTGGAATCTATGAATGAACATGCAGGAAGAAAAGATCCACAGTGTGAAGGTCTGATTACTAGCATCTCTCAAGAAATTGTCAGGATTATTCAAAAGCACTGGTCACTTTGAATACATCATTAGCACTGTTTGGACTGGAAAATATGAAAATATCAGCTGTGTTTTTACCGCGATTTGAACCACGGATCTTCGAACTGCCAGTTGTTCATATTAATCACTTATACTATAAAGCATTTCTCCATCCTTCATAGCATGCCTTCGTGGTGTAGTGGTCTGCACGCGTACTCCAGAAGTCCGTGGTTCGATTCCCGGCGAAGGCGTTGCTCATTTTTCATGACTCTTGCTTCCAAAAAATAACTAATGTCTCTACAGTGGCACCCGAACTAAAAGTGTGGTGGATGATGATTCTTTTGACTTTTTGATATCCTTTAGTAACTAATATGGACTATGTAGAGTCTTGCTTAGTAGATCAAACTGTGCTGTAGGCCAATAACGATTGTGATAAAGAAATGATACCCCTTGGTATCAACACCCTCAGGCGGTACTAAAAGATAAGCATCATATTAAACTATCCGCAATTAGCGCGATCATGTATTCTCAATATGGCATAAGCAGGCTTTTCACTAGTGGCATAGGTAGGCACAGGAAGCATTTATGTAGCAATTACGAGCATCAGTGGCATATGGCATAGCAGGAAGTGCAGTCATAGATAACAATAGCATATCTAGGCAATCATCATATCTTGTAATAAAGGTATACAATGTTAAAATAAGTAATCTAAAAGGCGAATCGAAGATAATCAAAAAGTTCAGTTAGATGTGCAGTTTTGGTAAGTTTGAAAAACATGCGGTCAATGTAGAAAAGGGCGAAGCATAACTTAAAGTGACAGACAAGCTGTCGCAGTCCTATTTCTATGGTGTCGTAACTCAGAATGAACATCAAGGTGTTTCGAAGACACCTAGAGTTGTAGAGCACGTGATGGCTGTGAGCCAATCGCGATCGTTGTAGAGGAAGCTTAAGGCTTGGTTGAGTTAGTCACGTGGGAACGTAGTTAGACGCCGAATCAAACACTTCGCAAATGCAATTTTAATATAAAACATAATTCTTAAAAATAATAATTAAATCCTGAGAACACTATGCTTGAAGAATACTAATTAAATATAATTAAATCTTGGTTAAATGCGGTTGAATATGAGATTGTAAAAACATATAATAAAAGGAATATTAACGCAGCAATCCATACCCCATTTAGGAAAAAGTGTCCAAAGAATACCTGCTTTCTCAGGTGCATTTATAATAAGGTAAAATATATAAAATTAAATTTATGCACTATATACACACTACCACCCCAACGAATTGTGGTGGATAGTTCTTGGTCTTTTATCTACATTCACCACTGTTGAGTCATAGTCGGTGAATTTCTTGATGGTTTCATATGGAGAATTTTTCATTGAATCAAAGAAATTGTGGGCAGACCGCTGCTCTAAATATGCTTAAGGACTTACAACCAACTAAATTGGTTGAAACTGTAGTCAGGCCCAAATGCAGCCAAAATGAATAATTTTTCTCGCAACTCGTATACACCGTTAAAAATCATGCTGTGGAATGCACAAAATTTAACTACGAAACTTCATGAATTCCAGGATTTTGTCAGAAGAGAGGATGTGGATATATGTTTAATCACGGAAACTCATGCTATTCAGAGTAAAAATCTTCGTATGGCAAACTTTATTTCCTTTAGATGCGATAGATGGCGCCACCGGGGCGGTGGCGTTATCATTTACGTGAAAAGGTCGTATGAGGCCTGTTTGATTAAAACAGACAACTGTAAGGCGTTTTAAATGGTGAAGGTTCAAGTAAAGCTTCCCAGGCTTGGAAAAATTAATATATAACTATATATAACTCTACAGACAACCAATTGACGGATAATATCCTTGATGAATTGCTTCTCAGTCAAGAACCCTGTATAATCGGGGGTGATTGGAACTCGAAACATGTGGACTGGGGCTGTCACAGTACAAACAGAAATGGCAAGGTAATTCATAACTATATGTATAATCACCCAGTTTATTTATTTATCCCTGAAGAAGCCATTTACTGCCCGAGCATCCCAGGCCGGCGTCACGATACTCTGGACTTTTTCCTCTCAACGAATAACATCCTTATTTCACTTGAGGTGCTTGTTGATCTTCCATCAGATCACGTTCCTGTTATAGCTAGAATAGGTGGAGCTCCCAAGACAAATTCAACTCCAAAGAAAATAGTGGACTGGAACCTATTTCACAATATCGCTAGTACATCGAAATTCAGTTTAGGCACTCTTAAGACTAAACCTGACATTAACGCTGCAGTAAACAGTTTTACCAATAAACTTCAGGAATTCCTACAAAATGCAACCACAGAAATGGCGAACAATAATCTGGACGGCACACTTCCTGCACGTATCAGAGAGGTTATTACTCAACGGAACAGACTTCGCAAACAGTACAGTAAGGATGGGAATCCGGCTATTAAGACGGACATAAATAAACTCACAAGGCAGATTAAAGCTCTCATCAGTGAGCACCGAAACGAAGTATGGAGTTACAAAATAGATAACTTAAATTTGGATGACGGTTCATTTTGGAACTTCGCTCGGAGCCTGAAAAGAGTCTATCATCAATCTCAGCCAATCAAAACAATACACGGTTTTGCATATACCGATCAGGAAAAAGCGGACATTTTCGCAAAGCATCTAAGCGAGCAGTTCACTCCGAATGTAATGTCGAATAATAATGACTCTGATATTGACAACTTTGTTCAAGAATGGCTTGAGATTAGCATTCCGAACAACACGATTAAGCTCACTACTCCTTTAGAAATAAAAGATATCATCAAGCACACCAACTCAAAAAAGGCGCCTGGAAGTGACAAAATTACGAACAGAATGACGAAGAACCTGCCTCACTAATTACCAAGCTGACTAGCATCTACAATGCTTGTTTGACGCATTCATATTTTCCAACCTCGTGGAAGCATGCAAGCATTTTTCTGATACAAAAACCAGCCGTAACTGTAAACCAGGCAAGCCTTCCGATGAACCGGCCAGTTACAGACCAATTAGCCTCCTGTCGACACTGGAAAAGATTCTTGAAAGAATCATTTACAATAGAATTAAACCTTTCCTCGATATTCTGGCGGATGAACAACATGGCTTTCGAAGAGGACTATCCACTTCTCATCAGTTAGTCAGAATCACTGAATCTATTGGAGAGGCTTTACATAACAAAAATAGTGTAGCTATCCTCATGCTAGACGTGGCAAAAGCATCTGACCGCGTCTGGCATAGAGGACTTATTTTTAAGCTCATCAATTTGAATTTTCCTCGGGAAATTATTCTCATCCTCAGCTCATTTTTGAACTCCCGAACTTTTTCAGTGCGGCAAGGAGATTCCAGTTCAAACCCACATCAAATTTACGCTGGTGTCCCACAAGGAAGTATCCTTGGACCAATATTTTATATTTTGTACGTAAATGACTTCCCAAAATTCAGACAAGACCCTAATATTATGTTAGAATGCTACGTGGATGACACCGCCATCATCGAAGTCCAGACGACCAAACCACGCCTTGGAAAAGATTCTGAGCAGATTATTCCTAATATTGAAGCATGGTGTCAACGATGGAAAATTCAGATCAACGCGGAGAAGTCAAAAGTTTTAGTTATCAGAAAATTCCAGATCCCCTCACCTGTAATGTTACGCTCTTCGGGAAAACAGTCCCTACTGTAAGTACGGCAAAATACCTAGTCGTCATTTTAAATCGATCGTTTACCTGGAATGCACACATAAACAGTGTTTGTGGAAAAGCGTACGGCATTGTGAAAAAGCTTTACCCACTACTTTCTAAGGACTCTGGATTAAACCTTGCACGCAAAAGAAGGCTTTACACTGCAATTGTCAGGCCTGTTATCACATATGCCTCCCCGGCATGGGCAAGTGTTAAGGCAAGCGAAATTCACCGGCTGCAAGTTCTGCAAAATAAGATCCTGAGAACCATCACGAACGCCCCATACTATATTAGAAATGAAGATTTACATCGCAACCTTCATATTGATTATATCAAAGACTAATTATCCAAGATAAATGGAAACTTTTTCAGGACAGCTAAGACCAACAGTACAGCTAACTTTGAGTATATTCTGAGCTATGAAATCATCCCGGACGATTTGCTTATCCGACCTTATGCTGCACACTCAATTAGGCAAGCCGATAATTAAGTATTGCTGGTGAGTACTCCGTGCTGACGCTCCGTGTGCATCCTTCCACATCATCTCTTCTGACAAGGATTCCAATCTAGATTTCGACCAATCACAGTGAAGTGCCAAGCAGGCTACAAGCATCTTACGGACTTTGGAGTAATTACTTTGGACGTGTTCTTGGTTAGACCAGTGTTGCAAATAGCTCGCGTCAGCTCCTGAGCTCAGGCGAAAATTGAGCCGTAATCTTCTTTTCTCCCTGTTATTTGTCTTCTCAGAGGAAACTCAATCAGGAATTTTCTAATACCAGGCTCCGCATGGAACTCCTTGCATGACTGGGAAGTATTGCTCCGGCAATAGAAACCCAGTACAATACAGTATATCGCAGTATCGCGATAAGCTTCATTAAGCCCACTATATATGATGGCCGAAGTAAATTCGACATTGTTGTTATGTGGGAAATCGTAATTGATGAATTTTATATAATTTTTAATGATGATGGCAGTGCTTCCTCTTCTGGTGTGATTTCGATCCGTGCGAATAATGCTGAATTTTGAATTTGTCTCCTCGTCTGAGACGAGTCTCATTGACGAGCATCTATTTTATATTTCTCTAGGTAGTTAGCAGTTTCAAGTACTTGTTTTTTTGACACCATTTGCGTTAAAGTAAGAAATTCGTAAGTAGTTATTTGAAGCTTAAATAACTCTACTGACTTGATTTTGAAGGCTAAAATTCATGATCAATGTTGGTGAAGTATTGTATGGCACTCATGCCGATTTCTAACTTTTCTATAATATTTTTGGCCTTCCTGAATTGGCCGAGAAAATCTTTGAATTTTGAAAACTGAATTCTGAGCCAATCAAAAAAGGAGGGTTGATCTTTAGACATTTTTGAAGCCATAGTTTTTTAGCATTGTGCGGGTCGTCGCTTTTGACGTGGTTAATTGTAGGAAAATCCTTCTGATTTAGATTAAATTCTGTGTTAACTTCTTTTGGGTTATTTTCTTCTGAGTTTTCTTCGTTTTGTTGCGATTTTTGCAGATTTTTAGGGTAATTACTACATCTGTTATAGGATGAGACATGATCTCCTCCGCAAAGGGTACAAACCGGAGATTTTACACCTTTTTTTTTTGAAGGACACTGGAAGCCTTCATGAGGCCCTGCGCATTTTTGGCAGCGTGCTTTATAATAAACAGGTCAAGTATATATGTCCGTACCTTAGTCAAGTATATATGCCCGTACCCGTGCAATGCCCGCACCGGTGCATTGCACGGGACCTGGTCGAGATTTGTAAAGGACGATTTTAAAGTCGAGTCCTCTGAGTATCTTAAAGTCTCAAATTTTCTTCCCAGCGGGGTTGCTTTTCGTTTCTACTAGGAAAAGAAGAAGTTTAGTTACATTGCCGTCGCCATAACGAGTCATTTGCATAATTTTAAATTTCTCCTGGTCCATTATCTTCATTACAATTGAGACTGCATGATTTAAGTTTTCAGCCTCTTGAATTTGGGACCTTAATTCTGGGGAATTTTTCGAAATTAGTTCTGTATGAATATCAATAAGAAGCAGACTAAGTTTTTCCAAACCGAGTAAAACATCATCTTCGAAGAAGATTTTGAAGTCAGTGAAGTTACGCTTCACAAATTCTTACGAATACTCTAACTGTATCTGAAAATTTTTATCCTCATTCATGCCTGATATTAATGTCATACCATATTACTATATTGTCTAAATGCAACCCAAAGCAACCGAAAAGCCGATCCAAATAAAAGCAAATGGGATGTGCAGCAAAAAATTCCAACCTGTCTCCAAGAGCTCAGTGGTTGGAATGTTGTGTCCCCTAAACCCCAGTCGCACTTTAAAAGGGAGAGTATATAAGGCATTTCTCCCGCCTTCTTAGCCTGCCTCCTTGGTGTAGTGGTCTGTATACTGAGTGCGTATTCCAGAGGTTCGTAGTTCGATTCCCGGCGAAGGCGTAGCTCATTTTTCATGCATCCAAAAAATACCTAATATCTCTACAATACGACAAGAGCATGTATGGGAAGATGCGATAATTCTTTGAACTGCAATGCAAAGAAAGCAAAGTTTCATCTCTGTGATCTATAAATTAAAGAGACCAAAACAAAAGAAAAAGGTGACATACTGTTAGAGCTTCAGACAGGAAAACCTCAGCATTTGAAACATATTTAAGCAGACACGAACATTAGGGAAAATTCGCTTCCTGGCTAGTCACAACATAAATGATATCTACACAGTAAAAAACACAAGTGATGTGATACATTCATTGAATTGTTTTCACTGAATAATAATGCCGTATAAAAAGATTTGCAGGCAGTCTTTTGTAAACAGTCTTCTTCGTTTATGCGATAAAATTGTAAAAAACACTGTGAGCTGCCATGATAGCAATCATTTCCTAGTTATTCTCATATTTTTCTCACCTTGATCGTTAAATAGAAGCATGTTATCAATATTCATCAGTAGCCAATAATAAAATATAAAACGCGCTATGAAATAAATTTTTTAGATGCAATTAACCAAGAATATGATCACAGTTTTTTTTTAAATTACTTCTTAACTAAAACCATGTAACGTAAAAAGTTTTTCGTATATGATTTATTTTAAGCTTTTAGATACAGAATGCAGAGAAAAGGATAAAGTTAGAAAATTAGCAACTTCAGATGTAGAAAAATTATTTATTTTAATTGGTGCAAACGTTTTTTCAAGGTCTGTCAATTTATTCCATGGTATAGTAGGTTTACATTCATTATTTAAATTTTTATTTGATTTAGAAGTCTGGCATCATTAAAATCTCCAGGCTCTAATAATGAATGATTACATCTTTTGATGTAAAAATATGTTGTTAACAACTGTAAAATTGCTAAAAGGATTGAATTTAGTTGGAAAATCTCTAAAAATCAATAAATTATTTTAAAAAAATTGGAGAGTCCAATCCTCCCCCCTTTCCATATAGTAAAGATTAAAAAAAATCTATCGTGATTAGTTTGAATGTCAAATTAAAATGTGTGAGAATAATTCAACTCAAAAATAAATTTTCAAATTTTGGCAGAATTCCTGTTGAATATTGTTTGCTGTTATAAACACGTACGCATGAAGAATTCCAGTAAAGGGGTTCAAAAATTAATTTCAAGGTTTATCCCAAACAAACAGAGAAACTACATTAAACAAAACCATTTACATATAATTTTTAATGACATCTTATTTTGCTAGATTAGTTAAAGATAATTTTTATTATAAAATAATACAAAACATTTTTGCTTGGCGAGAAATTTTATTCAATTTTTCAAAAGAATAGCAAAAATTTTCCTTTATTCACAAGTTAAAACAGCTTTCATTTTTTAGCTGCGTTTTCTGAAACAGATGTAGTAACAATAGCTGCTAAATCTGATAAGATAAGTGAAGTATATTGTTCCTCAAAATACTATATAGAGTTCCTCACTTCTATTCTGTTAAACTAAGTGACGAGGAACCTAGTGAACTCTTAAGTGAATCTCTTAGTTCAAAGAACATAGATCTTTAACTCAACGAGGGTTAATGACCCTTTATTCATTCGAAATAAGATTAACAGTCGGCCCCCTTTTTCGTGCTTACTAAAAAGCCTCCAGTTGGGCCTTAAACTCAAAAGTAAGAAATAAGAACTAACTATGACAACTAAGAGATTTAGCCGAAGCTAACACAATTCTAAAGTAGTTGTCCCGTAAGCTTAAACTAGCCGGCGAACTATCAAAAAGCACGTGATAATTATTTTACGTTATTTACGTATGCAATACAAAGTAATAATTTCATCTGCCTTCCACATAACAATTTCTGCTAACTGAAGACACAACTTTTTCTAAACCAACGGTAATCTAGCATGCTAAAATTTATTTCGTCAATAAAGCTTTTATGTAGGCTACTCAAAAGTCCTACTGTCTTCCTCGAGCAGCCTGGTAACATAATGAATATTTACATATTCACAATAAGGACTATTTTTGCACTGAAATCATCAATTTTACATTTTCCATGAAATATGCATTTTCACAATATTACTATTAATACAACAATATCTATCAATAAGAATGAAAACAATTCAGTTGTAAATAAATAAAACTGTTTAGCACGATAAAAAAAAAATCACACGTTACTGAATAACAGCTCTAAGCAAACGTCTCTAAGCAAACAATGTGTTAATATACTTCTCTTTACACAAATTAATTTTAATTTTCTCCTTCCAGGCTTTCAATGCACACCCGTAAGAATGACTTTCTTCAAACGTTCGTCCGTTTCCCAAATCTTGTTTCTCATTCAGGGACGGAAAAGGCATTCTCTCTCTTTTTCTGTAACAGACAAAAAGGGGAAAATAATCCTTTATCCTAGTCTCAAGCAGTTTTACTGGAATCTACCCCTCATTTCCTGCCACTAGTATAGGATCGGTACTTATTGTCTAGGAATATGACGTTTGTGAGCTTACTTCTGAGGTGGCTATATAAGGGCTAATAAACTAGCTCGATTTACGAATAACTTGTATATTTAAAGGTAACATGAATAGTTGTTGTTACAAACTATAAAATGATTACATGCATAGAAGGAAATAGATGAGATTATTTACAGATGAAGAGAAGTAACCGTCTTTTATATGCAAACATCTTTCAATCGCGTCATCATTTTTATGGCGGAATCGTCTGTGTTTTTTCCACCCGAAAGAAAAAATTCCTTTACACAGCTTGCCGCGTTATCCGATTATTATTTACGATGCCATCCTCCACTAGTTTCTGATAATACCCTTGAAGTCAAAAATCTCTACAATAATGTTAATATCTTTGTAGTGCCATATATGCTGAGGTATTGCTCTACCTAACTAACGGGTAAACTTTCCCTCCAATATGGAATCCCGTGAGAGAACATATGGAGCTCTGTAAGTTATGGCTGCAATTCTTGCAATGGCAGCCACTAAATGTTTTATATCATTACTGTCATCCCTGCAGCAACCTCCTTCTATCCCTACTCCTCGCATTAGCCGATCGGACGGTATTTATTGATTCTTCCCCAAAATTGGTTTTACTGAGTCACAGTTAGTTTTTTATATGAACTTTTACATGTTCACATGCATTTTATATGACAATTACAGCAGGTAATGCACACTGCGGGGAAAAAAATGTGACAGTTCTATATCTTCCGTTCTACTGGGCTAATTGACGAAATTTAAGTTGCGTTTTTAATGTCTCGAAAGCGTGACTTAGAATATGTATCAGATTTATATATAGCATTATTCTAATATAGGTATTTTGACACAAAATCGAACGTTTTCTGAAATGACATGCCAATTTTTTTCTATATTTCGATTCCAAGACTCAAAGAATGATCAATCAAATTTCGATTCTAAGAATCAATGGCAAATAAAAATAAAAAAAAAATACCTCAAGATAAATTTTTAAATATCCCCGCAAAGTTCACATCAAATTTTACAAAATTTCATATTTAGGCATAATTTGAGTCGTAGAATCGAAATATGGAAAAAAACTGGCATGGCATTTCAGAAAATGTCCAATTTTGTGTCAAAATACATATATTAGAACAATGCTATATATTGTAGAGTTGTGCGCCTCCAACTTGCACGCAACCAAGAGGTGACTGTTGAAACTGGGAAACAGACAGAGTCTTGCTAAGGGTTTAAGTCCTTTTTTATTCAACTTAAGAAGTTACAATTGCGTGCTCTTGACGCTCACAAACTACGCCGACTCGGCGGTAAAATAAAAATAAGAACCTGAAAAGAAACTAATAACAAGACTCTAACTACGAGGCTCTCTAAAAGTAACTACCCTCACCGCGTTTTACAATACCGCTGCTAATTCAGCAAACTCTGAATATCACGTTGAACGATTAACAATTGTCCAAGGCAAGCACACAGGCTGAAACGCGGGGTTCTTCAATTTCTGGCTAACTACCTCCGCGCTCGTGAAGTACGAACAGCACACTTCGAACTCGTTTCCTTTCTATTTAACTCAGAATACTTCCGCTGATAATTTGAATCCTTGCGCGTTCTACTAAAATTTACATACTCTGGCATTGGCAGTTCCAGGGGAAAGTAAGGCTTGACAGGAAAGATAGTTTAAACTTAAAATAAATGTTAGTTAAAATAAATATAAACCCTACATTTGCCGCTGCCAGAATTTGGAAAATTTGGAAGCAGGTCCTACAAACGACCTGTTGAAAAGTTTCTATAATTCTGAACTAACTCTCTAGAGCCTCGTTTACACACACAAAAAAAAAAAAAAAAAAAAAAAAAAAAAACTTATGTAACAAATTGTATACTAAATTTCTGTCGATACTTATAAATCTCTCTTCTTACAGCAACTTTTCCTGGACTTCAACAATCAATCTTGTTCTTTTCCTTCCAGCATCTGGAAGGAATAAGTATCAGTATCTTTCTAAATACATTATAATTTACACTTTCTTGACACTGAATAAATTTTTGTTTTTAAACGATTCGTTTTCCTTAGTTATTGCATAATTCACATTCATTCAAGTATTCAAACATTAGTTTAACTTTACCCTGGCTCTCCACCATGTGTGGTGTCAAACGGGAATATTCGTGTTTTAGTATTACAACACTTCCCCTAACCACCATGATTTGTTAGAATTCTACGAATAATAGACACACCTTACTCGACATTCTACAACTCGATGAGCTACTTTAACATTCTTAAAAATTCAAGTGTAGGTGGAGAACCCTACAAAACACATTCATTCTAACTTCCCCCTCATTCATCTTTAAACATGCAGGCTTTCGCTCTAAAGCATGACTTTATCTACAGTTTAATACTTAAATTTTGAATTCATTGCTTTTGAGCATTTTACTTTTAGCATCTAAAATTTTATGCTTCTAGACTAAATTCTACTTTTACATAACATTCAAGTATTTACGTACATTTACAAAATTTTAATACATATGATTTTTACAATTTACCATAAAATGAATAAGAGAAAATAAATTTTTACTTTACTCATTCTTCGCCAAGCTGGCGGCACTGAAACTAAAATTCTTATTAATACAAGAATACGAAGTTATTTTTATCTTCGGCCACATTTTTGGCTTTAACATAACAGAATCAGTCTTTCGACCAACAGAAAATGCTTGTTCTTAGCTTTTATACTTAAAGAATATAATACTTTTGCCTTAGCTAAATAAAGTAAAACAAAACTAAGTCTCAACCGAGACATATTGACTTTCGTCAAAACATAGAACTTCGTACTTATGCATAACATTTCGAAACATAAGAAAAAAAAAATTATAGAAGATTTTAACTTATCTTTGAGTTTTCGATGATTGAAACTCCGTCATTCTTTTCTGGCAATATTATTCCCATGTTATAGGTTTCATGGACGTCAATCTTCTCCTTACTGACCTCCGAGTGTCGTCCACATTAGTGTTTCTTTTGCGTCCTCTGCATGCTGGCCTCTTGGCGGAGTAATCGTCGGGTTGTTGTCGTTTCCGTTTTTCCATTGGACGGCTGGTCTTGACGTCCTCCGGTCTGGAGTCCTTCTTGAATTTCTTCTATTGTTCCTGGTATTTTCGTTCCTCCTGGTGCCGTTTCAGTTTCCGGAACGGCGGCCTTGCTTGCACCTGACTCTCTGGCCCTGGGAGCGTTCTCCTTGATGTATAATTTCTACTGCCATTGCGATACGTTGTAGGTGGTGTTTTCCTCTTTACCACGGTTTTACGCGGTGCATCTGCATTCTTGTTTTTCTTAAATGCTGGAGTTTGAAAGTTTTCATTTTTTCTTTTTGGTACCGTCGTCCGGGTTGTAGAAGGGCTAGGTCTGTCTTCAGTTCTCTGCTTCTTGGGTGGTGGAACAGTTGTTATTTCTGGACCTTCTACTTCTTTTAGACTTGAGTCCTGCAAGAAACTTTTAAGGATTTCAAAATCATTTGGATTATAGTATTTTTTCACCTGGTCGGGACTTGCTTTACAGATTTCCCCTCTCTCGTACTTAAGGTATAATACGACTCCTTTGATTTCCTGAATTACATAGGGGCCTTCAAATTTTGGAGCAAACTTTGCCGTAAAATTGTCTGGGGCACTTGATAAAGAAAATTTCCGCTTCAATACTTTATCCCCAACTTTAAAATCTGCTTCACGGCGTTTTCTATCATAATACACGTTTTGCTTATTTCTTGCGGTATCCGAGCTTTTAAGCGCCTGATCAATAAGTTTTTGCACATCTTTCTGTTTAAACTCTTGCTCTCTTTGTTGCACAAAGAATAATTTATCTAAAGGCGTAATTAACTTTCGGCCTAAAAATAATTCTGCTGGGGTTTTTCCCGTAATATCGTGATTTGCCGTTCTTAAAGCATAAGCTAATTCATTTATGTAGCCATCCCAGTGCTTGTGATGTGTGCTAACGTAACTGCGAATTATTTTTACTATATTTTTATTCACTCTTTCTGCTATGTTTGCCTGTGGTCTATACGGAACCATTTTGATATGGCGTATGCCAAGTCCAGTGCATATGTTTTCAAATATTTGACTAATGAATTGTTTTCCGTTATCGCTAATGACTTTTATCGGTGCACCGTATTTTAAAATGTATCTGTGTAAGAATGCATCTGCGACTGTTTTGGCTGACGCGCGTTTAAGTGGAACAATTTCTGTCCATTTTGAAAAATGATCTACTATTACTAAAAGAAAACGATTTTTATTTAACTCGCTCTGGGGGAAGGGACCAAGAAGATCTATGCCTAAAATTTCATTCGGAAATGTAGCGCGAATGCTATTTAAGTACCCGGCCGGGCTGTAATTAATATCATTTATTAACTGACATTGATTGCAGGACCTGACATACGCAGTTACTATTTTGTATAATTGCGGGAAATATACCTCCTCGCGTACCCTTTTTAAAGTTTTTCTGATCCCTAAATGACCCGCTGTTTTCGCGTCGTGTAATTCCTTCAAAATGCTTAATCGAAGCGAGGCTGGGATGACTGGTTTGTACTCAAGATTTTCGTTTGTTGTTTTCGTATAAAATAATAAATTATCTATTATTTCATAGTTTTCTGCTCTATTTTTTATCGCACCGATATCTGTGTGCTCAAAGCTTTCGGGGTCCTTCAAATATGCATAGATATTTCCAAATTCAGGATCAGCTTTCAGTTCAGTGATAATCGTATCTCTAGAATCTAAAATTTTTGAAGTCAACACAGCGCATTTAAGTTCATTTCCTTCATCGTCCAGTTTTATACGAGAAAGTGCATCAGCTACATTGTTTTCCTTACCCGGTTTATATTTTATTCTGAGATTATATTCTTGGAGTTTTAAAGCCCATCTTATTAACCTGGGCGTTAGGTTTTTCCCCGAGTAAAGTCTACCAACAGCCGCATGATCCGAAAAGACTGTTACTGGCGCTTTGCCGAAATAAACTCGAAATTTGTGTACAGCCATTAATACGGCTAATGTTTCTCTCTCTGTAGCTGTATAATTCCTTTGTATCTGATTCAATGTTTTACTAAAAAATGCCAGAGGATGGCTATTTTGCATAAGAACCGCACCCACCGCATAGTCTGACGCATCTGCTGCAATTTCCAGGTTTTCGTCCCCTTCCGGGAATTTCAAAACAGGGGCATTGATGAGCGCTTCTTTTAATCTTTCAAATGCTGTATTTGCTTCCGCTGTCCACGTAAATTTACCTCTCTTTCTTTTGATTACTAAGAGTGGTTCAACAATATTAGCGAAATCTTTTATGAAAGACCGATAGTAAGAACATAACCCAAGGAAAGAAGAAAGTTTCTTGGCGGTGTTGGGCGGTGGAAAATCCTTGATGGCTTTTATTTTTGAATCTTGCGTTTCTATACCCTTTTGCGAAATTTTATAACCGAGATATTTAAGTTCTTTAGTTTCGAACTTGCATTTTGAGGCGTTAATTGTAAGACCGGCCTCTTTTAATAATTTAAAAATTTCTTCTAGATCATTAATGTGTTGTTCCAACGTACTACTCGTTATAATTATATCATCTAGATAGATTAAAGTTGATTTTCCTAGGACAGGCTTTAGAACAATGTCCATAGCTCTCTGGAATGTTGATGGGGCCCCACACAACCCAAAGGGCATGCGTAAAAATGCATAAGTGCCCGATTTTGTTATAAACGCGGTTTTATGTATGTCTTCGGGTCTCATAGCTATTTGATAGTAGCCAGACGTTAAGTCCAAAGTAGACATGTATCTTGTCGATTTGATCTGTCTAATAATTTCCTCTATAACCGGCAAAGGGTAAACTGGGAATTTAGTAATACTATTCAGTTTTCTGTAATCGATAGCAAACCTCCAAGCCCTTTTATCCGAAGGAGGAAACTCGTTCTTTTTCCTGCATAGTACGACTGGACTCGCATACTCACTATTTATGAGCGTTATTATTTTGTTCTTTAACATCTCCTGAATATGTTCTTCGATGATTACGTCTTTTTGTTTGTCATAGCGGTAAGGTTGAGTCCTACAAGGTTTTTCGGCATTTAATTGTATCTGATGCGTAACTATTTGGCAACTACCAGGCTTTTCTGAAAACAAGTTAGAAAAATTACTCACCACTTGCTGGATGGCTTGACTTCCATGGTCATTCAGATGGCTAAGGTCCACTTGCGGTTTCTCCACAGGTTCCACCACCCTCTGGTCCATCTCCAGCACCACGGAACTGTCTTGAAAATTCAGCTTGTTCCTCGCGGCCCTTAAAAACTCCATACCTAAAATAAGAGGATTTTGCAGATTCTTCACTACAAAAATTAATACTTTGAGGCTTTCCTCTTTTACCTGTATGTTTAATTATAATTTCCCGATGCAATGACATGTTTTTCCTTGCGCCGCTATAATTTCCGTATTTTTGGTTTTAAATAATCGTACCCTATAAAAATTCTTTTACATCGCCAACCAGGACTTGTATAATTGGTAGATGTGAGTTTTTTACGATGACCGTATTTAAATGTCTTTTTGAGGGTTTTTTTAAAACTTCCGGGGTCTGGATCCTCCCTTTCACAGGCCCCTCTACTCGTTTAAAGCTTTCCTTTAAATTTGTGCCTTCTGGGTACGCGGATGTTTATTTTCGAATTTTCTTTTTGGGCCTTGACCTTCGAGGTTCGATGAGTTAGCTTGATAGCTCTTTCCCCCATAAGAGCGATTTGCTTTTCTAGTTTCCTCATTTGAAGATTTCCTTCGGGTACTTTGAGAATACGTTGCCCCTCTAGCTTTTTCCGCTATTCTGCGATTTTGAAACTTCACCGCCAATTCGAAGAGCTCCTGCAATGTGCTTGGGTTTCTAATTTCGAAGTAGTCTTGAACAGCGGGTAACAATCTTGGTAAGATTATTTCAATAATCTCCGCATCGGGTTTCTTCCCATACAGCATATCCGTCAGCTTAATTTTTCGTAGAATAAAGTCCGTCAACTCTTCTATATCCCGTTGATAGAAACTATATAGTTCGGCTTCCAGCCTTGCTCGATCTTTCACTATGGGGAAGGCCTTTACTAACGATTTTTTGAAATTTTCAAATGTATATGTCTGTCTTCCAAATTCCCCTAATAAAAATTTGCCTATATTCTTCCACCATAGCGCGGCCTGTCCTTTTAGTGCAGATGTGGCGATGGCAACTTTTTGTCTTTCAGGCACAGGGTAGAGCTGAAAGTGATTTTCTAGGCCTTCTAGAAATATCGCCACCGAATTTTTTTCCATCGAAATTGACTTTTGGCTTGATTGACGCTCTCAAATTCTGGACCAGGTATCCAAATCCTTCCAATTGGCTTGCCATTTCTTGGTGTTGTCCAGCGGCTTCCATCCGATTTTCGGCCATTTCAGTTTGATAAGTGTTCGGGCGCCAATGTAGAGTTGTGCGCCTCCAACTTGCACGCAACCAAGAGGTGACTGTTGAAACTGGGCAACAGACAGAGTCTTGCTAAGGGTTTAAGTCCCTTTTTATTCAACTTAAGAAGTTACAATTGCGTGCTCTTGACGCCCACAAATTACGCCGACTCGGCGGTAAAATAAAAATAAGAACCTGAAAAGAAACTAATAACAAGACTCTAACTACGAGGCTCTCTAAAAGTAACTAACCTCACCGCGTTTTACAATACCGCTGCTAATTCAGCAAACTTTGAATATCACATTGAACGATTAACAATTCTCCAAGGCAAGCACACAGGCCGAAACGCGGGGTTCTTCAATTTCTGGCTAACTACCTCCGCGCTCGTGAAGTACGAACAGCACACTTCGAACTCGTTTCCTTTCTATTTAACTCAGAATACTTCCGCTGATAATTTGAATCCTTGCGCGTTCTAGTAAAATTTACATACTCTGGCATTGGCAGTTCCAGGGGAAAGTAAGGCTTGACAGGAAAGGTAGTTTAAACTTAAAATAAATGTTAGTTAAAATAAATATAAATTTAATATATACACTAAGCCGCGCTTTCGAAACATGAAAAACGCAATTTGAATTTCGTCAATTGGCCCAGTATACAGAAGATATAGAACTGCAGGATTTTTTTTTTTTTTTTGGTATGTGTGTGTGTGTGAGTGCAATGTACTTTATGAGATGCTGTTTATACTTGTCCAAATCAACATAAGTTATTCAAGGCTTTGTATTATTTACAGTTTGGTACAGACGTTATGTGATACGGAAGCCAGAACTGTTACGAAGTTGATCAGATGGGCCTTAATCTTTGTCTAGTTATTGATTTGCGAATTTATTTCCACAGAAACTCATGATATGACAATGTTTTTTTTGATGCTCTATGTTTAATTCTATTTGCTGCCCACGCATTTGCAGTATTAGGTTTCTTTAGATAATGTGTTGGAATGAGAGGACAGTGGAATAAATTGATCTATATCACCTGTCCCCCATATTTGCAACTTTCGGAGGTCCGGAGTTTGAAACGTTTTAAGTAGCTAATGAACTCTCGTTGAACAGTAAAATACTGAGAGCAAACTCCCCAGGGGACGGTCCAAATGTCTCCCACCCTTCTTCCCTATCCCCAACGTGACGAGTGGATTTTCGGCGCGCCGCGTGTTTTGAGTATTCTCCTTGCCACACAGACATTATGTTTACAAACATCCATGTTGTTTCCGAGATTCAAACCCGACCTTTCGGTACGTAAACAGCGTCACTAACTATCTTGTCTGAGTAGCCGACACTGTACAAGTAGAAGAAGGCGGGACATCAGCATTTAATCATTGGTACATTCTCGCGGCACTAGCTGTAAAATTCTGCCCCAGTTTCGATGAAAAACCTCCCGGAAGGCTTCCCGATGTCTCTCACCCCTCTTCCTCTGCCATAAATCTCTCGAGAGGACATCCGGCTCGCCGTATATTTTGAATGTCCACCTGCCGCACAGACACTACGTAGTTACAAACATCCATTTATTCTCCGGAACTCGAACCCAGGCCGTCGGTACGGCAGTCAGCGTCACTACCTGTATCAGCTAGGCAGCTCGACACTGAATACAACACTGAAGGATAATGTTCGCATTATTGAAATCACCAAAGGTTAGCTAAAAGCTAAAGGGAAGAATCATTATCAAGATAAATCTCAGCACGATTACAGAGAGGGAAAAGTTGTCGAGAATCTAATATAGAAGCGAATACTGGTGAATGTCCTGACCATCTAGGAGAAGGCTAGGTCTGTACATAAAGATTTACCAGAAAAAGGCCGGCACCAGAACGCCAAGTGGTTCGAGTATTTTAGCAGCCCTATCCATTCCAATATGTCTCACTATAAGTCATGCACGCTCCAAAAACCGTATGACACCACTATCTATTCAAGGTATATTTGTGAGATGCCGCTCACACCAACATCAAGATGGCAAATGAAAAGAATGTGACTAACCCCTGACTTCAGTGACAGAAATTGCCAGAGAACAGATTTCTCCTCGCAATCATCCACTTCCAAAGTCGACTTTCCCTCCGTAGAGCTAAATGAGCTGTCGCAAGACTTCAATTTATTTGAAAAGTTTTATTTCAGTTTGTTTTTGTATTTTTTTTAAATATTTTTTATTCTTTACGTCACACTAAATAGTTTTGTGTATACACATACATATATCATGGATGCATATAATAAAAACATCAGCTTCTTACGCATTTACACTTAAGCAACTTACAAATTCGCGTTAAAGATTTACGGAACGCATTACATTCGTAACTCATGGACTTATTATACAATAATGTGTGAGGGATAAATGAATTGTTACAGGCTTGTATGACTTTGATACGAAGTAATTAGTGCTGAAATGTATTTTGAAAACAATTAAAAACATCTGTTTTGCATTTGTACTAGTTCTCATTTTCGTAATCTCCGATATGAAGCAATATGAATTTTCTAAAGATTATTTAATAATTTTTGGCAGACGCATAACCTATAAAGTTCTAAATGATAAAGAAATGTTTCTCTATATGCTGAAAAATCGATCAATACCTCTACCTTTTAACGGCTACTAACTATTGCTATCATAATAATTTTAATTGCTTTTAACTCTTGTTCTTTTAATATTCATTTTCCTAGAATTTTAATGATGTACTAAAATTACATCGGAAGCACAAGAAGCGTATCTGCATTATGGAGCGGAAGTTCAGTAATATCTTCTTTTGTTTCAAACACGGAAATCCTTTTCCTCTTAACTTTCACTTTTATATTATACTTGGACAGCTATTTCTCATAGTTCTTTAGCTTCAGTTAACGTAGTGAACGCAGTCTACTCCACAGTTTCTTCATATATGAAAATCTTTTCTTGCATAGTGTTGTACCTGACCGGCACAAATCATTTACCAATTAAGATACATATCGTCGAGTTATATGGAATGTCGAGTAATCGGGAGTCTGATGTACGCATCTAAGAACAATTTTATAATGTCAGTTCACATAAAATGTTTATTCCTTCATCTTAAAATTTAATGGGGTGAGGGCAAGAGAAACATATGTAAAAATTATTATCCAGTTAAGAAAGCTAATAATGTTATTAAAAATATTTGTTTTGAATTTTTTTCGGAAACTAAGCCAAGAGAAAAAATATCACATTACTTAGTGTCATACGCTACATTCGCTTATGTTACTTGCAATTCTTTTTCCTTTTCATAACTCTGTAATAAAAATTATAAAAATCCTTAATGTCTCGAAAATATTTTGTGCTATGTGTTTTAAATATCAGTTCAATAAATAAAAAAGTTAAGTAAATTAATTTCATTAAATTTTTGAAAATTATGATGAAATTTTCATGGCAACTGTTCATTAGTAACTGCTGTTCATTTATATTTATCATTCACTCACCGGTTGAAACATAAATCGTCCTTCAAGAAGTTTATATAACAGTACACAACGGTCACTCAAACTCATCTACATCAATTAAAAGTAGTGCAAAACAAATTTCTGCGCATCATTACTGATTCACACTATCTTATCCACAATGAACTTTTACACAGAGACTTAAAACTTGAGACGATTCCAGATTAGATCAGAAGATCTAATTAAAAATTCTTCAACAAATCTGTGCAATGTGACTTTGTTAATTACTCCCAAGTCTTTAATTATGAAATTCTCTTCGAAGATAGAAGCCTCAGACCACTTGCAGCTCACACCTTCATGGGAGGAGACGACAACTTTTTCACTAAGCTCCTCAATTGGTAGCTGTTTATACTTCCAATGCATCTGATTTTGATTGAAGTTCTTCTGTAGCTTGAATATTGTTCTTGGAGATTGATAAAATTAATGCTGTGAGATTTTTCGCATTGTGATGATATATCAGTGTTGTAAATAGGTTGCTTAGGTTGTTGTTGAGTTGCTGTAGTGTATTGCGTTGAATAGTTGTAATAAATTGTGTTGTATAGTTGTATTGCATTGTGTTGTATTTAGCACTATTTATTGAAATTGTTTAGTTGTAGTCATTGGAACCATTGCTGTAGTGTATCATCTCACATTGTTGTCATTGATTTGCATTGTCTTGGGTCGCTCATCACGTTTTGCGAACTTGTCCGATTGGATTAGTTTGCTCCTTTTGGTACTTCTCTTCTTCCCCTTTTCTCATCTGAGATTTTCTCCACGTACGGATTTCTTTATGTCAAGTTCCCTTGGGCTTTAATTCTGGAACCGGAAACATTGCTTTTCGCAATAGCTCAGTCAATTATAGAGTCTAAGTCTAAATCAACTCCTTTTGGCGACAGAACGACAGCTGCAATTCTATTTAGCATTCCAATAACAAGTTTACAAATGCAAGCAATACCAACTTCCGAACACTATAAGCAATAAGTAACAATGAGATTAGACTGAGCAACAGGGCTAGCTTAGAGGCCTCGAGCTCCAGAGGCCCCCTGAGTTACATAAATATTGATAAATAGTTGAATTACCTTCTCACATAGTACTTTAATTCTTTTAAATCTTCATGTATACACGTGTATTTAATTATGGCAAAGCACACTAGGGCTATCTGCCTAAGGGGAGGGATGCCTTCGTGGAGGACTTTCTAAGGGAAACTGGCTCGTATACACTTTACACATGGGGAAAACCACGAAAACACCCATGCAGCCAGCCCGTACGCGGGATTCGAACCTCGGACCGAACTACCAGCGTTCAGCGACTTTTCGCTCGGCCGCTGGTGGGCTCCTTCATGTATACAATGAAATTCTAGTTAAGCAATATATCGATTACAGTGTGGTAAATTCTCGAATCAGAATCACGTGTTATTATATTTATGATTCAGTTATAGATATTGTTACAAAAATAAATAAGGAAGAAGTCACAGGTGTCTTGTTTGCAGCAAAATGCTTAGATTTTACATCGTCGCTCCACTTTTACTTCAAACATAACGGCATGACAGCCTTTTGCTCCTACTGAACTCGGAGAAAATGTGTCGGTATTTGCTTTTATGCCAATGTCAGAATCGAAAAACTTTTCACTTATTCTACTTGGGTAACACATACAAACGTCGAGCAATGAAATCACGTTTTCTGCGGTGTTCAGCTTATCCCTCGATGACTACAGTTGCTGCCAATTACATGATCGTTACATGAACTAGAAATAACTTCAAATAAACTTTTTGGCAATGTTCATTTTTGTATTCATACATACATGTACATACACATCTAATAAGTCATATATTTACATACAGATTGAGAGATGCGATGGTTTAGAAGTTGTTGACATATATTTATTTGTATTAATGTAACGAATAAGAATTATATTAGTGAATGTATATACAAATGTTTCTCATCCTGCATAATAATAAATCTATAAATTTCCAATGTTTCAATATGTAGCATTTACAATAAAAGTATAGTTTCTAATGTATTTATAATGCAAAAAATATTTCATTAAAAACATGAAAATAATAGACAAATTTAATCAGTATTCTCATTATTCCATAAGCTATGCTTTTCTTTTTTATGCATCTTTTATCCTGCTTAAAATGCGTCAATGATTATGCAATTAACAATTTAAAAGATAAGTAATTAGAAGAAAAGCCGCGCATATACAAACGGATTTAAAAAATTATTCAACTTAAATTTAAGAAATAAAATTTCATTATATAACAGTGATAATACACGATCAGCACCAAATACGACAAATTTGGCAATGAACAATTTGTAAACGAATCCGAACTCCAAGAACGTCGTAAAATACTGTCAACTCTGAAATTTCCTCCACGATTATATATTTAATGAATATATAAACATTTTAAAAATGACTCAGGTAGTTATATTACAACAAAACAGCAATAATTAAATCGGGATCTATTTCCACCGTCCAAGACTTCATATTGAGAGTCATCGCCATATTGAAAGTTACCCGTGATCCTTCAGAAGCAGAACTTTCGTCTGATTGGTTGAACGTACGAGGAACACGTCTCCAGACGGAACATTTTCGGGAAAGTTTCAAAATGTTGCTCGTAGCTGGGACATGTTCCGCCTAGCTAAACGAAACATTTCTCGGAAGCCTCTCGCTTAAACAGTGCTACTGGAATCTCGTTTCTGGGAATTGTCCCGCGTAGCCGCGCGAGTCCCTAGAAGTGATAGCCTCTTTAACGCTGCGCTAGTTCGATCGCAGAAGTGTTACTCTTTCTTCCACGTGCTGTTTTGAGCTCACAGGTAATTCTATGCTGTTTCTTCATCGTATTGTATTTACGCGTATGTGGATTACTTCTAAATTGTGTGATTTTTGTGTGCCAGTGAATAGTGATATTTCACCAAGGATTAGTGACCACGTGCTATGGTGGGGAACGAACTCCCTACGGCTAAAATGGATACATCTGTGGTTAGGAGCCACGTGCTAGAGTTAACGGATGATATGCATCGTTTTGGTGATAAATATCTATCTAGGAGATAATTGGGGTGCGTTTTTAATAAATGCGGAAACTTCAATATTAGAAGACTATTTGTGTATGTTACAGAAAATTGAAAAGTTAAAAAATAGGATTACGTTGATCGATATGGACTTGGAAACAATGTGCAACTCTGAATGCATAACTTAAAAACAATGTTCCGATGCCGCTATTTCAAGTACAGTTGGAGAAGGTACCAGAGGTGGAAGAAATTCATAATTTAACTTATTTCATGTATTTTTATATTTCTGTTACCCCTTATAATTCTGTCGGAAGTGTTGTGCAATGTCATAGCTTCCAACACTTTCACCATTCATCAGGTAACTGTAAACTAAAGCCTCGATGTGTCAAGTGCGCATGGCCTCACAAAATTGAAAATTATAAAGCCAAACGTATAGATAATGTCATGTGCTGTAACTGCAAACAACCAGGGCACATGGCCAATTACTGTACGTCAAAATAGCACAAAGTAATGAAATAAGGAAAGTTAATGTGTCAAATAAAGGAAATAATGTTTATAGATGTAATGTAATACCAGGCGTTAGCTATGCTAATGCAGTTAGTGGGAAGTCTGCTACTTTAAACAATAAATTGTCGGATTATAGTGTTAAAAATGCAACTGTTAGTAGTAGTAGTAGCAAGGAAAACCTACTGAGGTAGGTCAGAAGGATTTACTGATACGTGTAAATTTATTAAGGAACTTGTGGACATTTTTAAAGGTTTTTTTAATTGCCAACATTATTAGAAAAATTACAGATAAGATGCCTGAGCTTTAAGCTGCAGAGCACACTATTGATAAGATGTTTATTTTGTTTGAACTATTCGAAAATATTTTTGGTTCTAAATGTGATGCTTAATGTATAGTATTGCAAACAATTGTCAAACCCAATTTATGTTGCAAATTACTATGTATACAGATCCAACAGAGATATAACTGCTGGCAGGAGAAGAGGAGGTGGCACAGCTCTCCTTGTTAAACGCTGCATTCCTCACTATCAAATAACAATTCCACAGCTTTCAGCTATTGAAGCTACAGCTATTTCTCTCATAACATACACGTTTGTCTCCACTTGCATGCCACAATCAAAACTCCGTACAGCTGTTGAGGCTGATCTCAACACATTACTCACAATTGGCATAGACATAATCGTAGGTGGGGACCTGAACGCTAGACACCGCGCGTGAAACTGCTATAATTCTAACACAGTTGGCAATGTTATATTCAATTTGGACCACAAGGTCCCTTTCCAGATAGCAGCTCCAACTACCCCAACACGGTATACCACTAGATCCACCGGTATCTTCCTCCTCAGAAACATCAGTGTTCGGCTGGATGTTTCTGTGTTGGACGAATTATCTTCGGAGTACAATCCAGTCCGTTTGGTACTGGATACCAGTAGTTATACTACACGAGTCAAAACAGTCTTTAAAACTGATTGGCAATATTATGCCAAAGTTCTAAACAACATCCAGTACACTATCCCAACGATACACTAAGGCAATGACATTGATGGTTTAATTAAGGAGTTTACCTGTTCAGGTAAAAATGCTTACAAAAATGCTGAGAGAGAAGTGAAACAGCCTAAATTTGTCAGATCCAAGGAACTTAATCAGCTCATCAAAAAACGCAATGCTGCCAGGAAGCAATTTCAGAGAACCAGATCCAGGCAGAACAAAATCATGTTCAATAAGCTGTGTGACGCAGTCAAGTCTCGCACTAATTATTATTCACAACTGCGCTGGGCCAACTACCTGGAGTACCTCTCTGCAAATAATAATTCTATGTGGTTAGCGGTGAAAAGTTACAAAAATATGCCACAAAAACATTCCGCCCCTTAAAGGCCCTCAAAGGATCCATTACACAGAAAATGGGAAAGCAGAACTTTTACAGTATCCCGAATCTCAGTTTCGCACAGACAACATTTATGATCCCACAACAGAGCAATTAATTATTGACTTTCACAACAACTATACAAGCCCACACACAGATAACACGATCTTAATCATACCGTCGGAGGTCTGCTCGTATGTAACGAAGCTAAAAAATAACAAGAACCCTGGGTACGATGCTATTAGCAACAGGATGATCAAAAGAGTCCCAATCAATATCTTACTTTACTTCACAAGGGTTACCAACCTTTTACACAGATGGCAGCACTTCCCGGAAAGTTGGAAGTTGGCTCAAATTACGCCAATTCTGAAACCCAAGAAGCCGGCAAGTTCACCAGAATCATACCGTCCGATAAGCCTATTGTCCTCCACTTAGCAAAATTATGGAGGCAGTACTACTCAACAGGATCAACCAGCATCTGGAAAAAAATAGTATAATAATACGTCACCACTTTGTGTTCCGAAGCAGACATTCGATTGTCAACCAATTATATCGAGTTGTGGAACTCATCAGCGAAGGGCTTCAGAATAAAAAAGTTACAGGAGGTCTGTTCCTGGATTTAGCAAAAGCCTGCGACCATGTATGGCTGGACGCACTCATTTACAAACTACACAACCTGGGCTTTCCAGGCTACATCACAAACATAGTTAAATCCTACGTAACCGGTAGACACTTTGTCGTTCGCGTCTCAAATACACTTTCAACACAATCCTTGCTGGGATCCCCCAGGGGAGTCTTTCTGGACCCACTTTATTCAATATTTACGCGAACGACATTCCCACCACACAGAGCACAACAATTGAAGACGACACTGCGATCCTCTCACAAAATGGAAGATCAAATTTAATGTAGATAAGAATCAAGCAGTCCTTTTTATCAAGAAGAATAAATTCAATAAAAACCTGCAACTTTACGGAAAGGATATCCCATGGGCCAAGCAAGTCCTTTATCTTGGGGTGATCCTCAGTAAAACGCTCTCACGGTACCCACACATAACATCTATCCTTAAAAAGTTTCGAGTTAATAAAGCTACACTTCACCTCTTAATTTCTCAAAACAGCGTATTTTCAATAGATAAAAAGTTGCTTATTTATAAAACTGTATTGCGTCTCATACTGTATTATGCCTGCCCGGTTTGGGCATATTCATGCAAATCATATAGGAAAAAGCTACAGCAGGTACAAAATTGTGTCCTAAGATAGATCACCAACTCGCCTTAGTACGTTCGAAATCAAATACTTCATGATGAATTAGGCGTTGAAGAACTGAAATATTTTTATTGCCGGCTTGCCCGGAATTTTCATTCTAACCTCGCAAGTATCAATAACCCTGTTATAAGGATTATACGATTATGATGTAAATGACTCAAATAATTGTAAACGGCCTATGGCCCTACTTAGTACTCATATCGTTTAATTTGATTTACTTTACCTGTACTGAACTTATGCTATGATTTAAGTGCACCAGTTGACTCACACTATCTGTATTGTATGTATGTATTATATGTATCTCTAGACTCAGGTTAAAGCCAGCTTTTTTCCCCTTTCTCAGCTCTCCCAGATGGCATTTTCAGGTCTTTATTGGAACTCGACGCACACTTTATTTTTGCTAGAATATTTTATTATCCCATTACTCAAAAATATGATCATAATTTATAAAAAAATTATTTTATTTTATGTTAGTTACTCATGACAGCATTTAAAACAACCTACAATTTCGACAAGGGGTAATGTCCTTGACCCAGGCACCCTGGTGTTACACCGCTTCTAAGTGCGACCAAAAGGTCCTGTCTAACAACAGCCACATGAATAATTTCTTCCCTGAGTCGCGCAGAAAGTAGATCCATACTCCTCACTGATTACAAAAAGCTGCTACTTACTGAAGAATCGCTCAATACCCTTCCAGTCAATCACAGGACTAAACCAAACATCGGATTTACTTGAGCATTCCACTCACCAAAAAAGGCGCTTTAAGACTTTATTTGAAAAATATGGTTTATTTTACACAGATCAGTATCAATATTAACGGAAGGCTGGAAAGAGTAAAACATATCTATATTTAAAGGATGTGAATTCACATAAAGAAATGTCTCCAATGGCCGCATTATATCCCAATTATGAAAATCAGAAAAGGCGATAATCGTATTGCATCAGATTGCAGACTTGATAGCATCAGATTTTATGTCGAAAAAATCTATAAGAACTGGAAAAACCAAGATGACCATTAAAACAATACGACTCTTGAATAAGAGCATCATCAATATTATCACTTTCAAATGTCAAAATAAAGCTGCTGAGTAGCCTTTTTTGATTTATGCAGTTTAAGTTGAACAAAACTAAGACAGTTTTTAATATTTTTGCCATAATCAATAAGAGCAGTCATTCGTTCTCTCATAAAAATGTACCAATGTCAGCAGCTAGAGAAAAGTTTATGTTTAATCTCTACTTTTTCAGCTTCACTTTTTAACTTTTTATTACGTCTCATACAGTTCAGGTAAATTTTAATATCTGTAAACAATTCCAAAGACTTTAAATCTAAAGGGCATGTGTAGCTTCAATGCTAATGCATAATAATTCAAGTAATTCATAATAATATTATTTACTTCTTTCTGTATGGAGCTACGATGCTTGGGTCAAAATACATGTAAAAGAAATGCTATTCTCTTTATAAATCTGCGTTTTGCATTCATTGACCAGCTTCTCAGAAAAACGTGTTATAAGTCAAGATAACAAACGCACCATGTTACAACTACAGATGTAGTGTATGGAATATGTTGCGAAACAGAAGTTCCAAAACGAAACAAGCATATTATCTTATCTTAGCTCTTTGGGTCCATACGTCAGAGGTTCATAATGTAAACGTTACATGTTCCTCGATAAAGGAAAATGTATTCGTATTTCATTCTAATATTTCTAACACAAAATTATTACGAATAGAACAAAGAGAGTAGTCAACGGCTGTTCCAATGCGCAGTTTTTGGATCATTTCAATAGTAATTCTCTGAGCTAGCATTCAGATTACTTCAGTTCGTAATTTGAAGTAAGTGGCTGTGAACGATATGTTCCTGGAAAGGTAGGCGAAGGTAAGATTCGAATAGTGACATATAAATATTATTTTTTCCACTGCTCACCAACTGTTGTATGGAAGTTCTCAGTATTACTTAACGTTTCAATCGCCTCTTTAGCCTCAATCGCGAAAATTACTGCTCTCATGAATTCATTGAGATCAGTTTACTTATATCCTGTGAAGGATCCATAAAAATAATTCACTAAATTTTCCAAGAATAAAATTATTAGCTCATAGATTAGCTGCTATATTTTTGGATTTCTACATTCGGAGAACAGAAGGCTGGTCAGAAAACAATCACTAAAATCTAAGAAAAGAACTTTTTATTTATTATAATCTATTTAAAGAATAATTATTTTAGGTACTTATACAGGTATATGATATAATACAGATTGAATGATGAACATATTAGTAATATAAAAAAGTTATGGGCAAAGTTCACTTGTTTCTCAAGTTACACGTACAAAACAATGCAGTATATGTGTAAAAGTATATAACATATTTATTTATTATATAGTGTATGCAAATGCATATAATATGTATATTTATTGCATAGTATATGTAAAACTATTTTTAGTATATGTAAAAGTGTTGCTTGTGGGGAAGTTTTATGCCGAATTTTATTTACGTCATCATTGCTCTGGACATTTATGAAGCTTTGGTAACTAGTTATTTAAGTCTTGTGGGGAAGTCTGATTGAATTATTAAACACAATAATTGACAAACATACAAATTTAATTCGTTTATTTAACTTTTTACGCTTTCTCTAAATTAGTTAACTAGATATTAACTTGTTTAATTAAAGGTAAATAAGTTTAATATAGTTCCTTTAAATTAAAAAATATCTGAAAATGTGCAAAATAAATGGCATGATAGCAAAGCGAAAGCATTGGAATTTTTTTTTTTTTTTTTTAAATTTAAAACTAAAGCATTTAACTATTTGCTCGGCACTGATGACAAAGTTAGCGGATACTCAATATCAAAACAATACTTGTTTAACGTTTAACATGTATTTTTAGCTCAAAAGGGCGTTAACCCGAATGGGGTCTAAAAACGGGATTTGGCGTCATCCACTAAAAACGACTGTATCACTTTTCAAGTTGCTGCCACCAAATATTATTACCCTGTATTATATTTAAAGAAACTAAATAATGAACAAGTTTCTTGTGTTGTGAAAAAACGGCATTACCTAAGGCCACTAGATTTTGAATAACATAGTCCTCCACCCAAAACATGTGCACCTGGAAACCCGAATTTTGAATTTCGAATTTGTGTTATTATCTATTTCATATTTTGTAACATATTAACGAATTTGATTGAAAAACACAACGATTTCAAAGCGAACAGTGGCAACACTGCACAGAATAAAACATTTTTATCTCTAACGAGATAGACAGTCTATCGGAAATTCTAAATATATGCTGTTTTTAAATATTTTAGCCTAAAGGGGCATTGTTAGCCCCAACGTGGTTAGAATGGATAGAGTAAGCCTGACTCAACAAGAAGCCAAGGAAATGTCAGCAACGGGACATCCAGACTTACCATGGCTGCTATACAGCGTACGGGTAATACTACGGAACATATTATTAAATAAAATTACACTGAATTTGAAAGCACATATCAACGTCTACAGGATCAGAAAAGTGTCTAAGGCCTTATTTGCATAAAATACCGTTGAAACTTCCACTGATCTTTGAGGTTTTACTATGTAATACAGGGATGTCAAACTCATAGGTACACTTGGGCCAAACAAACAAGGTTTAACTTTAGGCGGGCCGCAAAACAAAAATCAATATTCATAGAAAGAAATTCATCATAGAAACGTAGATTTATTTCGAATAATACAATAATAAACATATATATATATTTATATAGAAAAGAACAAGAAAAATTTAATGTTTACATCTTGATACTTGACATCTCTTCTCTGCTATTATCTTTCCTATTTCGGAAGAAATATTGTTTGCGGTGATAACTTTCAACGCTGACCCAAGGTGAGCATCATTAATACGGTTTCTAATAGGAGACTTATTACCTTTCATGACTGAAAATAACTGCTCGCACTGATAAGTGCTACCGAACATGGAAATAATTTCATATGCGAATTTTCGAGTATTTTCAAACCTGGCTGGTAAATATTTGTAAAATTCAGGCACGCCCACTTCAATGAATTTTGCTTTCAAATTTGAGTTGCAATGAATCTCGATCACCTCCATTTGCATATGGCTGGGTACTGAGTCAATACTTATTGAGAAAATCGAAGGGAAAAAAAAAAATGTCTTCGAGGGAACTAAAATCATTAAACCTCGTTTCAAATTCAGTTGTTAAATTTGCAATTTTTTCTGCGTATTTTTGACACGAACAAGTATCATCTAAACTTGATTTCTTCATGCTTCATGGGAAGTGTGTCAAATCTTCATTTTTAAGTTGTTTTTCCCAAAGAACTAGTTGACATTTCAATGCTTTAATTATGTCAAACATGTTCGTAATGATATGATCTTTTCCTTGTAACGATAAATTTAAATCGGTGAAGTGTTTGGTTATATCAACCAAGAAAGATAAATCTTGTATCCATATTGGATCGTAAAACAAACTTACGTCTTGATTTTTCGTTTTTAAAAACTGACATATTTCTTCTTTCAAATCCCAGAATTGTTTGAGAATCTTGGAGCAAGATAACCAACGTACCTCGGTATAGTAGGACAAACCCGAATATTCACTATCTAACTCACTTAAGAAAGCAATGAATTGACGCTGATTTAAACGTCGAGATCTTATAAAATTTATAACTTTTTTTATATATGACAAAACATTCTCCATATTTATTACTTTCGTCCATAGAACTTCTTGATGTATAATACAGTGCATATGATGAATGTTTGAACCGTGAATTTCACTAAGTTTTTTTCTTAGTAATGCTACGAAGCCCTTGTTTTCCCGGTCATTGATGGAGCGCCATCTGTAGCTACAGAATTTAATTTTGCCAAAGGTAGATTGTATTTCTGCAGAAGTCCAAAAACACAAGTAAATATATCTTCTCCTGTGGTAGTACCAAGCATCGGTATTAGTTCCAGCAATTCCTCAAAAATGTTAAAATTCTTGTCACAAGAACGAAAAAACACTGCTAATTGAGCTTTTCCACTAATGTCCGTGCTCTCGTCACAGGCAATGGAGAAACTTTCGAAACTAGATGATTTTGATTTGATCTGATCACTTAAATTCGCGGCTAAATCAGTAACTCTTTCCGCAACTGTATTTCGAGTCAATGAAATTGATTGAAAAGCCTTCACATTTCCAGGACAAACAATTTCTCCAGCTTTCATTAGGCATTCCTTGATGAAATCTCCGTCAGTAAAAGGCTTCGAATGTTTAGCTATCAACTCGGACAAGACGTAGCTTGCATGTACCGCCGCTTCACTTTCTTGCAATACTTTACTAAACATGGACTGTTGCTTTTTCACTCCTAACTTGAGCTCTTTCAACTCATTAATCCTTCGTAATTGTTATATTTCGATTTGTGTTATTCGTAATGACGTTTAATATTATATAACTTTGGTACATTAATAGTATTATTACATATCAAGCAGATTATTTTATCTTTTATTTCACAGCAAAAATATTCTAATTTCCATTTTACTTGGAATATTCTATGTTCGTCAGCGATTTTTCGTTTAATTTTACTACCACTTGGTTTTGATATAGACATAACTGAATACAAAGGGCTGGAATAAACACGGTTAACGTTAAAAAGTTAACAAAAATTTATTCTTTCCACAAGAGATAAATCAAAATGCTGAAATATTTCTTCAAAAATATTCTAACAATATCACAAAATGTCAAACGTTTAGCAAAAATCAATTCAAAACAGAGAAACTAATTCTATCTCACAGCGAAATCGCTACAAATCAATCACAGCATTAAGTAAACAAACGGTTCGCTAGAACTACAGCTACTACTGAGATGAGTTGTTTGTTCTCGGCTTTTATAAGCTTTATAATTAATTTCTCGAATATACTGCAAACATCTATAAATATCTGGATTTTTGTGGATGGCAACAGCAATTACGAGATATTTATTTATTAGGTATTAATAGCACGCGCTGTTCTATTTTTAACCTTCCAACGCAGCTGTCTTTTCAAAAATCGTCTACGTTGCTAAGGCAACATGAAGCAAATCTAATTATAATTAAAAAAAAAAAAAAAAAAAAAAAAAAAAAAAAAAAAAAAAAACCTAACTAAATAAATAACCATGAAATCCGTAACAATATGAATTAAGTAATAATTAATAATAAAACAAAGTGCATGCACATGCATGCACCAATGTATCGTACAAAACTATGATGAGAAAACTGAGACTATGAGTTCGGCCACATTCGGCCATGGAGGTAGGAAAGGGAGGAGGGGCCATTCCGCGCTAGAACTGAAGCACTGCTTTGAAGCTTGGGTCACCAGACGGGGTGTTCTTTGTTTACATTCAGAAGCTCGCTTGACAGGATTCTGATAGTATTTCGACACACGACAGTTCCACAGAAATCGAAAAAGGGACACTCTCGCATGAAAGAAACATTCATAGTGTGATGGATAATAGCAATTTGTATAATTTACTGACATTTACGCAAAAATCACATCTTGGTTATTTTTTGATAACTAACAACAGCGATTTTGATTATGAATTTGTTTTATAAAATTCTAAGCTGTTGTACTACAAAAATATAGATTTTAAGAAAATTGCTAAAAGAGATCTGCCAAAATTTATTTTCTAGAAGATTTAAAAAGTTTGAAACTTGATGGCTAAATGTAAATATAAAATTATGTATGTTAAAATATTTGTAATTAGGCACATAGGTCAGATTAAGTTTTTATTAAATAGAGTAAGGCATGCAAGGGCTATCTGCCTAAAGAGAGAGATGCCATCGTGGAGGAATTTTGAAGAAAAAGTGACCTTTGAGTGGGTATTAAAAATAATACCTTTAATTTTCATTCAAATTATATTCATATATATATTTTATGTAAAATTTTCGGGTGTATGCTAAATTAGTGTAAATTACTTTACACGAAAAATATAGTGAATGCACAGAAATTAAAGATTTGCACATGCCGGAAATGATAAATAGGAAATATGTATGCATGTGCTTGCAAAAAGCATGTATCTGCCTTTGACAAAATACTTAAATATTCATTAAATTATTTATAAATGTATTTGAAATGAAGAATTTATTCACTTATAAACAACTGTGAAAGTACTGTGAAGAAATCTAATGATTAAATGTATCTAATTTATAATGATTATAAATGTTATCTAAATATATAATAACCTTAATATTGAATTGTAAACATAAATTGAAATCCTGTTGATAAATACGTTATAAAACTTTTTAAGCAAGAATTGTTCGTATTGGAAAGCAATCTGTTAAAAGGTATTGTAAAGCAAATGCTATGAGATGCGCACTTAAGAACGTAATAAAGAGTTTTGGAATATGTATTATTGAAATGAAGGGTAAAAAAAAAATAATCTGATAAGTATAATTAAAAGAATTATTCCCCTTTGCATTTTATAATAACTCAGCTACAAGTTTTAAATAATACTTAAAAAAAAAAACTTATTTTATTCCCTTTCAGAAATGTTCAGAGAAAGTCAAGTACCATTTAATACCTATTTAATTATTAGGAATTAGCGAAATACTTATTTAAAGTATTTCGCTAATTCCTAATAATTCTCTAATTTAAAATGAACCGAATAGAGCATTAATTATAAATTGACTTACATTTTTCGATTTAAAAGAAGCCAAAAAATCATGTCATATTTAAGAAAGTATTTTAGGAAGAAGCTCTATAAATAGAAAAGAAATAATGCATAATTTTAATATTAATAATACAATAAACTTTGATCTTAATTTTTGTACCTTAACCGAATAAAATCGAATTACCTTAATTTTTTTTTCTAATGTAATTAACGAAAACTTGTGAAAATATTTCATTCAAATTAAACCATTCTGAGAAAACTGTCCTGTGAAAAGAATAGCATTTAATTCCGTTCAGAATGAAATGTTGTTTAAAAATATGTTGTTTTCACATACTTAGGACTCTGAAGTGTTGTAGAAAAAGAAAATATATACATTTATATGTACATTTGCGACGTAATTACAAAATATTTACACCCGAACGCGTCAAATCCCATAGAACTCAATGGTAAATGACCCAATGTTTTGGTCACCACGTAGGGATCGCCGGTGCTTCAGAGCAGGGTACGGAGAAACTTGTTTAGGGCGACTCCTTCTTACTTCCTACCTCCATGCATTCGGCTATCGGGGGATGCGTACAAGTTCTGAGTGCACGTGTCCCCCAAAAGCCGACGGTAGCTGAACGCAAGCTACACACACGCATTTGTAATTTAAGTAGTGTGTGTGTCAGCTCGCTGTGAGTAATCTAACAACACTGAATAAATTATCGTTAATTACTTAGCAGTAAACATTTAATTTTTTTCTTCGTCGATATGTTATTTTATTATTATATATTATTATTTGCCGATATATTGGCCGTGCCGCAAAAATATTTGTTGTGGGCCCCGAGTTTGACATCCTTGATGTGATACAAATGTATTGCATGGTATTTTCAAATTTAATAAGGTCTAGGTACACATTTGGATGTACCTAGACTTTATTAAATTTGAAAAAATTATTTGCAAGCCTTGTGATTATTTTATACACCAAATAGAAAATCTTGGCTAATCTTTGGGTGTGTGTGTGTGATTATGGCAAAGCCTCGAGGGCTATCTGCCTAAGGGGAGGGATGCCTTCGTGGAGGACTTTCTAAGGGAAACTGGCTCGTATACACGTTACATATGGGGAAAACCACGAAAACGCCCATGCAGCCAGCCCGTTTCCGGGATTCGAACCTCGGACCGAACTACCAGTGTTCAGCGACTTTACCGCTCGGCCGCTGGTGGGCTGGCTAATCTTTGGAATATGGTAACAGGTAGTTTGGCGACATTTTGGTAAGGCTATAAAGGTTACTAGCTAGGACTTTAGCAGTGTACATGGATAAAGTCAAGAATGTGCGCAATGCCATTTTTGTGCAATTCTGGGATGTTTTTTTAAGTGAAAATAGGTCGACGTGTACATGGATGATACCGTGTATGTGCAATTCTTAAAAACGCGGCAAGCAGTTTGCGATTCTGCACTTTCTCCCAATTTCGCACCTAATCTAAGTCATGATTAAGCACTTTTGTTCCATAAAAGTTCTAGCACAAGTGTAATTCGGCTAGCAGATTGTTGGAAAAAAATGTTGAGTAAAAAAAAAAAAAAAAAAAAAAAAAAAACATGCCTTTACTTCGTGAAAATAAAATAGCATTCAAACATAAACTAGCAGGTTGCTGTAACAGGGTTGGTCGCCAAAAAATCGCCAAGTTACCATAATCCAAAGATTAACCAAAATCTTTTATGTTAAGTATTAAAATTAGAACGGAAGACTTATAAACGTTCAATGATGAGTAGCTAACATGTAGATAACGCCGAATAGAACGTAAACAAAACCAACCGAAAGTCCGCTTATCGCAGCTGCCATGATGAATCGTGACGTCATACCGTGACGCTTCATGGTTTCATCTTCATTGCAAGGGACATACGGAGAAGGCTTACTCCGTCTATTCTAACATCCAAAGTTAGCCGAAATACTCTTGAAACGGCTCTCGAAACTTGTATGTATGTGTAAATTGGCGAGGGGTGGGATGGCTCTTTGGGTGTGAAATAAAATCTGAAAGCTTTTTTTTAAAAAAAATATTGTGATTTTTGTGTTGATTTTAATTTTATGTGGCATAAGGGCGATATTTAATTAATAAATTTAACACACAAAATATTAATAATAAAACAGGCAAATAACATTTTGCGATTAAGGAAAAGGAATATTGATATGATGAACTGAGCAAAAAAATTAAAAAAAAGTAGAAAAATGTATAGCAACACTTAACACTGTATCAGGAATTCTAAACATATGCTGCTTTTAAAATTTTTGTAATTTTGCTCTTGAATTGTATATGGTGTAAGTGCGAAGAAAATGGCATTTAATAATAAAAGCTAACAAGAGAAAAGGAAATGCGTTAGCAGGAATGAGTGCAACAGCAGCTTGGTAGACTGCGATCTCAGCGAGAGCGTAAAAAAGGCTTAACAAACTATTTTGGATGACTGTTAAAATCTGGGAAAGTGTTCAGATTTTTAACAGTCATCCAAAATAGTTTGTTAAGTCTTTTTTTAATTATTCAGAATGCAAAACGGCATTCTGAATAAAACTGAGTTGCAGATTATTAGAATGTGTAGTATAGATATGGTACATAGAACAATCGCATGTTTTTACGGTATTTTATTTTACTTTATTTTACTCTATTTATTAAGTCAACCCTGCTTAAATATACTTGATTTTTTTGTCATGTATCTTTGTCTTTGGTATAGAAAATACTTTAAGTTTAATTAAAGTTAAACTGCTCCTGAAATTTACACAAAAAATGAAAAAACTTTTATTTCATATGAATGACTGTCCTTGTTAAAACGCTGGCTTAATAAAAGAAAAATTTCTTATCTAACAAGTATTTTCACTTTATCTTTTTCTTTCAGCTTGTCATAAACAGCATAAAAAAAATTCAGTGTCGTTTTTCACAGAGCGTCTATCCAAAGGTAGTGCAGTTACAAACGTTACTTTTTATTGGCAGAAGAAAGTAAATCCTTAAACGGAAATTAGCGATCTTCCCGGAAATGTGTGAAATGGCTTTTTTTTTTTTACGTTTTATTTAATTTCTTCTACATTGTGAAACAAGAGATATCAGATTCAATTAGTACTAAGAAAATATTTCAGGTTGAAATAACAATATTTGGAGAGTTCTAACATGCAGGCAGAATACTGAAGACTTCGTAAGTTATATTTAAAATATATTTTATATTTTAAATATTATTAAATTTTAAATATATATTTTAAATTAAATAATATATATATATATATATTAAATTAAATTATTGTGTTTTCACGAGGAAAATGTAAAGTTTTCATAAGGAACGAAAATATCCGATTAAAATATTTCCCACAGCGGAACAGGCAGTTTATAGAAATATTTTAAAAAAAATAGCATATCAGTTTTAAAAAATAATAAACCTTGATCATCAAATGATTTTTTAATAATCCTATATTGGAAACAAATGTTTTTCAATTTTTCAGGAAAATGTCATAATATAGGATGCGATCAAACCAATCTTTATGAAATTCTGTGACTATTTTTAATATTTAGAACTTAAATTCTAAGGAAAGAATATTGTATGTAACACGGTACTATTTTCAGAGCTTCATTAAGTATAAATTTAATGAAAATGCCATTTTTAACACCATAAATTTTGCGATGTTCTTGAGAAACAATAATATCATTTTCATTTTTGTAAACATGCGACATGCATGCACAGAATTTTATTTGAAATCCATAGCAGTACATTTTAGCGACTGTAAATGCTAATATTTTTTTATATTGTTGCAAATATCATAACTAGCTTTAAAATGAAATTTCCCCCCGATCTGCATATTGTAGCTAATCTCAAATGTAATGTTTCTCGGTTTCAGAAAATCGTGAATATGCTGTTGTTGCATGTGCATTACATGACCAAAAGATAAATAAATAAAAACTAATTTTTCTAATTACATTCTGCACTTAAAACGAGAAAAAAGGTTAAAGAATTACAATGCAAGATGTTTAAGTTATTTTAATTTTATTGTGGTTTGAGCATTTACTATATTTTATTGGGTGTTTCAAACAGTATGTATGATTATCTTTTGAATGATTAATTGCAGAAATATTCCAATTAGAAAATTGATTTAGGTTAATGTAGCGTTTCAGACTATGAGAAATTTGGTGTTGTGACCGGTATAATCAAAATACGTAGTCGCTTAGATCATTTTTTATAAAACGAAAAGAATTCCATACTGATAATATGAAAACTATAGAAGACATAATTAAATTTCTTTAGAAACCGTATATATATATATATATACATTTATAAGTCCATTAGTCTCATTTATAAGTCTACAATGGGCTGAATTAAAACTATTTACTTTAATATGACTGAGATACATAAGCGTAATTCTAGATAAAATTAATTTTGAAGTTAGAAGTATAAAATTTAGAAATCTTCTTTGCAATCCTAAACTGTAACTAAACTTCAGGTGGACTGATTGCGAATTATCACTAAGCCTAAAACAGCAACTGACACTTGAGAAGGGTGTAAAAGAGGGCCTTAAAATTAAATCAGAACAAAAGCCTTACAACACAGCCAGCTATTTGACTTAAAGTACACTAAGTTCAAATGTAAAATTTAATTTAAATGAGCTGGTAGCCAAAGGCTACACAGATGAATTTAACAAAGTTGGTTCAAAGCTTAACCGGCGTGCATAATCAACTGTCGAGAATTATAAAGCATGGCTGAAGACTACAAATTTTATCTGATCTAGTATCTTATCTGATATAACCAAGTAACGTGGCCTCGAGAGGCAGAACATGCTCTGTCTTACCATCTAAAAACCCCATCTTAAATACACACGTAACTAATCTGCATTCTGGCAGGACGACGGAAAGGAGAAGTGACAGTGAAGATCCAAAACATAAAATAACTGGTAAATTAATATAAGAGAACTTTACTTCTTTCTCCATCAGAATTTAGGTTATTGAGTTGAATATTGTTTCGCTATCATGCACACTAACTAAACTCTGAACTGAGTACGATTTATCGATAGTCTTCGAGAAAGTATCACAAACACGAACGGAGGGTGTATAAAAGACAATTTAATTAAACTCAAAATGTTGGGCAGAAGGCATTCATGATGTTTACAATTCAGCCAATATTTATGGCTATAAATAAAAATAAAGATTTCAAATTTTAAATAAAGTAGAAATTAGCCAGAAAGGCTACGAAGAGATATTTAATGCGACAGTTGGCCCTTTTACACACACCGGCGCAAAAAAGCACTATCGGCAAGAATAGTTAACGCCGTTGACAGGAACGCCCTTATCTTAAGATAGCAAACTACTAAAATGGCTTTTAGCAGGCAGAACTCGCTCTATCTAAGCAATCTAAAACCTTCTTTTAAATGCCTTTTCTTTCCGACTTAGTTACATTCTGGTGGGGAAACGAAGAGGGCAGTAAAGATCCAAAACCTAAAATAATAGTTAGTAAAAAATAATAGTAACTTTCTTACAAAGCAATCGCAAAAAATGCCTTTAACGACCTTGTTAAGATCTTTCTTAAATTTTAAACTAATCAAAGACCAAATTTTTACAAGCACTAAAATTTACAATACATGCTAAAATTATAGTTTACAGAAGATGGACATGATGGGACAATTAATTTCATTACATCCAAAATCATTCTCATTATAATCCCATCTTCTTCCAGACTTCTGGAAGAACAAATACTTTAGCAAAAACATCTAACGTATTTTAAACATTCACTTTTTATTTCACTTCATCAAAATTTTCCATACACTTTGCAGTTATTCTACAATTAATTTTTCTCTCTTTTATTCTCCAACAAAATTTACCGAGCGTGCGAACGTGAGTCGGTGTACAAGTATTTCAACACTACCGCCTGTCCGAAATCCAACTTAGACCTCAACCAAACAAACTAGATCTCAAGAAAATCTTAAATTCAAAACTATCCCTAATGAGCTGAGCAAAATAGTTCATTAAACTTTAACATTGGCTGGCGAGCCTAATTTTTCGCTACTTTGGTGCATACCACTGTCTTTAACTTATTTTATCTTAACAGGCTAGTTTACACTTAACATTTCCTGCACACGTCAAGAATTTAACTTTTGCTTTTGCCTTTACAGAGTTTAACAGAAACTTACATTTACAAAATTAATTTATCAAGCGTACTTAATGAAACATTTACATTGAGAAAAATTTATTCAATTTACACTTTACATCACATGTACCGAATTTGCTTAAAATTATTGTACAATTACGCTAGACTTCCTCAAAACTCAGTCTCTTGGACTAAAATTAGAAATCTTATTCGTGAACTAAACTTAAAATCATTAGGATTAATGGATAATTAAATTAAAACCTTGGTAAAAGTATAGTTTAGGGTACCCCTTGGCGATTTTTGGCGGTACATGGATACTGATTTTGTGCTATTCTTTGAGTCGTTATTTTGGCTTGCGAAGCGTCGATTTTTGCGCCCAAACTCGCCGCTACACAAAGCCAAAATAACAAGACAAACAATTGCACAAACTCGGTATCCATGTACACATCGACTTATTTTCACTTTAAAAAAATCCCCGAATTGCACAAAAATGGCATTGCACACTCTTTTAACTTTATCCATGTACACATCGACCTATTTTCACTTAAAAAAAATCCCGGAATTGCACAAACTTGCATTGCGCACTCCCTTTACTTTGTCCATGTACACATCGATATATTTTCACTTAAAAAGTCAAAGGAGCACCAAATTCTACAATACAGACAAACAAAAAGTACATAATAAAATACATTTTAAACCAAACAATAAAATAACATAAAAAAGGAAAAACATGTTATACATTTAAGCACAACCAAAAGCAAATATTCACTTACCATGATTTTCGAGTTCGCTTCGTACACCCAGAGCCACGTAAAAATCAAAATATCAATCATACTCAAATGATTTTTTTCAAACCGGGTGCTCTTTCTGATCGAATGCTTCACATAGTGACCATTTGAACATTTCTTCCTACAAACCCATTCAAATTCATCTAAGTGGTTTTTACGTTCGACTAGACGCATATCCTTCCTACATACAGGACACTTATAATGGCTACTAAGTAAACCTTCATTTACACACCAGTCAATTAAAGCTCTTTTCCCCTTTCGCTCCAAATCGTACAGAAACTTCGAAATAATCTTACTACATTCGAACTAAACTACCGTCTAAAAAATCAAACCAACACACATCACAAAAACGCTTACAATACATCCCATGATTCAAAATTTCCCAGAATCATGCACCCGATTACGTCACAATAGGGTTTCCATAACATTCAACCACTCAGGCTACCATAAATGAAACAACAACTTGGCGATAAATCAAACAACAACTTCGCCATAATACAAGGGGTACCTTAAAGTCTACTCTACCCAAAACCTTTTTTACTACTTAACAAAACTGAAATGTTCTCGCTGCAGGCAAAATTCATGCTAGATAGCAGCTGTTGTCCTTTTAGACACAAAGTAAAAACTAAATTCTTGAAGAAATTAAATTATACTTATCTTTTGCTTCACTTTTGCTGTTTATCGTTTATCCGTTTGGCGAGAAAATCTTTCCAAGATGGGTAGATGGTAGCCTATTATAATTATTATACCTTTTCCTCGGCCGTGGCTCCATTTCTATTTGACATGGAAATTAGCGCATCTGTGATCTTTCCTGGAACCTCTTGAATTTCTTCTGGTTCAGGAATAAATCCGAAGTTGCGAATCGGTTCCTCGTTTATAGACTAACTGTTGGCACTCCTGACGTTTCCTGGTCCCTCATCTGCTGGTAATCATAATTCCTGGTGCCTCATCTGTCGATAAAGAATGGAACATCACATTTAGAGCAAAAATTTCCAACTTTATCTTCAGTTGCACATGATGAAAGAGAATGTCTAATATCCAGAACATTATTTTCCACCTTAAAATTACACTCGCGTCGTTTATTATCATAAGAATAATTTTGGTGTTTCCTTGCCATATCTGAATTACGGATGGCTTCGTCGACTCTGCCATTTTTAATTCCGCCGCCGTTTTTTTGAATGAAAAATAGTTTATCCCGAGGTGTTATTAACTTTCTTCTAAGAAGTAATTCAACTAGCGTCTTCCCGGTAGTTTAGTCATTCTCAAAGCATATGCCAGTTCAATGACACAGCTATTACAGCACTCATGATAATGCTTTACACATCTACAAATAATCTTAATTTTATTTTTATCTACCCGCTCTGCGATACTCGACTGCGGCCGATAAGGAACCATTTTTAAATGTCGTATTATTGCGCTTGCCGTGCGCGTCTAACTTGTAAAGCTGCAAGCTATATACCAGCTATCTTCATTTGGTTGCTTCATGTAGCGATGCAGGGACAGAAATGCCCAAGTCCTGGGGACAAGATATAATACATGAAATACAAAATTTTCTCATAACCTGAAAGACTATATACACAATACATACAATCATTTGCTTTGCATTAAATGAGTGCTGAAGTAAAAAATCATGTTATAAACACATATTCAGCTGAGATTTTGGATAGAGCAGATAAATGTCGTAAGCCAAGCCCTACGCATAAATCCTCAAAGATATGACTAATTAACTGCTTGCTGGTGTCCAAAATTACTTTAAATAGAGCTCCATACTTTAGAATTATTTCTACCCACTAAAATGATCCGCGATAACGACTACATACATGCTCTTGTTAACTTCACTTAGTATGGGTCTAATAAATCAACTCCTGCTAATTCATTTGGGGAAGTGGCTTTTTATGCGATTTAGATATCCAGGCGAACTATAATTAATATCGTTAACTAATTTAACAACTATGCCACGACTTGACATACACAGTAACAAAGTTCTGTAGCTGTGGAAAATAAACAGCTTCGCGAGAGAGCATAGCTTGGCATAAGAGTATTCGCTGTATCTTTTTCTTATGCCAGGATGGATTGAAATTGGCTCATCATGCAATTCATGCAAAACCCCAACCTTAAACTGGCTGGGATAACCAGTCTTAATTGGTTATTTTCGTTTGTTATTTTTTGTATAAAACAAGAGATTATCAATATTCTCATAATTTGCGGCTCTGCTTCTGATAGCCATTATGCCTTGTACTCGAAATAGTCAGGATCTTATAAAAAAGCATAAATATTTTTAAATTCTGGGCCTGTTTGTAATTCGGCAATGATTGTTTCATGAGAATCTAAAATCTTCGCAGTTAGCATAGTACACTTGTACTTACCCCTCACTTCGTTTAATGTTATTCTCGACTGAGCGTCGGCCACGGCGTTCTTTTCCTGGAGTAAGCAAACCAACAAAATTATATTCTTAAAGATTAAGAGCTCATTTAATGAGTCTTGGCGATAAATTTTTCTCGGAATATAACGATACACGTCAGTACAGTCTGAGTAAATAGTAACCGGTGCCTTCTCAAATACTACACTCGGAATTTTGAATCGCTAAAAGAACTGCTAATTTCTTCCTTTCTGTAGACGTACAATCTGAGATGGATTAAAAGTCTTACCGCTTTAAGATTCCAGCTGTTCTTTTTGTATCATCCTAGAAGCGATTTCTAAATTCCCGTCACATTCAGAAAAATTCGAAACTGGCGATTGAATTAAAGCTGTTTTAAGTTTTCGAAAACTGTGTTTGCTTCTGCCGACCAATTAAACCTGACTTCTTTTTAATTTGTTCTTGTTTCATTTTAATTTTAACAGTGGTTCAGTGCAAAACGTCTGATATTAGTCCTATATTAAGCTCTAAAAGGAACCACAATGCTGAATTGTTGGAATGGCACGCTTTGAAGTCAACAACAAAAGTGTCGTGCTCTACGGCGACGCCTAAAGAAAGAGCGCAGACAAAATCTAGGAACTTCCACCCTTTTCATTTACCAACGGGAGAAAATTCTGCACAGAAACCACGACCACATTTGGTACTCACCACAAAATCGCAGCTGTCTAAACCGGCTACTCTCTACCTCCAGCCAACGCCAAATACTTATGACGATCTCACGGAGGCTACGTTGTCAGAGATTCTAAGGACAGTTTTCACCAAGGACAACCCGACGGAAGACACAGCTTTTCATACCAGCGTCCGAAGCTGTGGATACGCTGTGGTGGCCAGCAATACTACAAGCTCTTCGAACTTCTAATTGGCCAAGCAATGTTTACAACACCATCGTAAATTACGATCAGACACAGGGATGCCCGCAAGGCTCATGCGCCGGACCATTCCTATGGACCATCAACGGTTCCTTCAACAGAGTCCTCAACAACCCATGGCCTGACCATGCAAGGATCATTGCTAACGCAGACAGACGATACAGCCCTAATCGTCAGAGGAAGGTCCAGGGAACAGCTCTAGGCCAACGCAATCGAATCCTGCTGCCTTTTTCAGGAGAGATGCACAGCCCTTAAACTTCAAATAGCAGAGGCCAAATCTTAAATTTTGCTTGTCCCGAAAAAAAGGCGGATTGCTGGCAAGACAGCCAAGGATAACTTTAAACGGACATCGCCTCTGCATCACACCAGTGCTAAAATATCTGGGAATCCTCTTCGACACTGGATGCCCCATGTGCAAGAGCTGAAAAAGAAAACTGCAAGATTAGCCCAACAACTAAGATATATGCAGGGCTACAAATGGGGTCTCAATCCATACATCCAGAAAATGCTGTACACAACAATCAATCATAACTTAAAGAAAATCATAACTTATGGAGCGGCTGTTTGGTCAGCGCTTATGCAGGGCCGCAAAGTGAAGCCTCTACTTAGCATACAAAGGCTCTTTCTCCTGAATGTCACCAAGGCCTTCCGAACATCCCCTACAAATGAGTTATGCTACCGCTTCATCTGAGCGTAGAAAAGGAAGCAGCCTATCAGGAGATTACTCAAATTGGCAACCTAACCACCTTCAGAGACGAGCTATACTCACTAGCCGACTTTGAACAAAAGATGATACGCCTATCAGATCACCCCTCAACGCAGGAACAGAGAGTAAAGATTAGCATCAATCAAAACACCAGTGTAAAGGAAGATGATCTAGTCTATTATACCGACGGGTTAAAACTAGATGGAAATACAGGTTGCGCCTATGTTGCTCTCCGACAGCAAAGCATAAAAGCACAATAGCACAATGGGAAAGGTCACCTGGACACAAACAACAGCATGTTTTAGAGTGAAGTAATGGCCATCAAACAAGCTCTACTTAAAATAATCCAACAGCGGCACAGAGACAGCTTCATTATAACAGACAGCCTGTCATCGCTGTATGCAATCCTGAATCCTGTGCACAGCTCCCCAATGATCGCAGAGGTTCAGACACATCTGCGCGACCACAGCCATCTGAACACCAGGATAGAATGGACCAAGGCACACGTCGGCAACAGGGGAAACGAGCAAGCAGATCAACTTGCAAAGGAGGCCACACGAAACATCAATGCGGAACATATCACCGTCCCATGGCCAGTATCATGTTTGAAGAAAAGTCTGGAACACAAGGCAAAATCCCTTTGGCAGGAGGAATGGAATACTGGTGAGACAGGACGTCGTGCCCACTATCCCGTTCAAAAGAGTGGCCGCCAACAGCGATACAAGATTCACAGTGGCGGCGCGTTGGATTGGCGTGCATTAGATAAGACGTTAGGCATGTCGAGTACATGCCAGCAGCAACAGATAAGCGGACAACAAGATCTTCTGCAGATGTGATGTACACGTGGCCTTTAATATGACCCCAAAAGAAGATATCCCAGCTGGTTAAATCAAGAGAACGCTCTGGCCAGAGCACTGACCGTCGCCGTCCTATCCAATGCTGCCCTTAGACCGCGTCCAGGTGATTCCTGACGTTCCAGTTGAAGTGAGCTGGGGCTGCATCGTGTTGGAACCACATTCATATGCGAACACTGGGAGGGACATCGACCAAACGTTCATGACATCCCTGTAGAATCGCTCCCTACACATTCTTTGAGCAGCTAATCCATTTATTTGTGCAGTCCCTTACATGAAATGCATGTCGACCAGCTCCGCATTGGTGTAACGATGTATGCTGCTCGACATCCGCGCGGAAAAGGAAGAATTCAGCTAGCACAGCGCTTTTATACGCCGTTCTCAACAGCGCGCTTGACCGGCTCAACGCGGCATTACCGCACACACATTCCTATATGAAATCTGCTTATTTAGCTCCCCTGTACCTGCCTTTACATTTTTTACATATAGTTTATATATATATATATATATACATGTATATATATATACAGATATATACATGTATATATATATATATATATATACATGTATATATATACAGATATATACATGTATATATATATATACAGATATATACAGATATATATAGATTCTTCATGTACATTCACTGTTCTTATTATATTTTTTATATTATTTTTGATTTGTTTTTACAAAGTTTGCACTATTTATCTTATTTTGTAATCTTCTATGTTTATTTCAACTTTACTTTGAATTCTATTTCATAATGACAATTTCCAATCTTTAATTTTTACAAATAATATAGAACTCAAATGCATAAACATGAGGGTGTCGGGGACGGTTACTCGAGTTTTTTCGGATTTCTCTACAGAAATTGCTTTTTACTCAAAATTGAATTGGTTAAAATGCTTCATAAGAATAAGTTCTTTGAGTATCAGCATTGGTTCGTAATCCCTTCTATTCGCGGAAATATTTGGCCTGACTAGAATTGCTGGTTTGGCTTTACCTTATAACTCGAGTAAAGACGAAACACCTTCGTATTTACGTAGTTTTTTTAATTATTGTTCATTGAGCGGGAGTTAGTTTGTTCCCCTACAAAAGTCAACTAATTTCCGATCAATGACAATGATTACTTGTTTTTAATTTTTCCTTTTACAATTGAAATTTTGTTCTTCATGATGATTTAATTCCAGTCCCCGTTAAAGCATTATTAACATTTTACTTTCAAGTTACTTCAAAACATCTTTCAAAATATAACTTACCAGTATGGATTCACTCTTTTAAAATAATTCTACTTTAATTAAACTTAGGAGATAATATAATCAATTAATCAATATTGTTTAGGAAATAAATTATTATAAACTAACTTTGCAGCAATTGCGCAAGTAGTAGTAACTTGTTTTCGCACTAAATGAATTTAAGATCATACAACATTATATATATATATATATATATATATATATGTAATATATATATATATATGTAAGATATAACAAAATAAGATTGCTCCTTTAAAAATAATTGTGAATCTCAAAATTAACATTCTAGATTTGGTGATTTTTCCCTGCATTCGTCTGTTCTCCCAAATTCGAGAATATTCTATGTTATGTAATGCTACTTTAAAAAGGGCAACTAAAACTAACCAATAATAGTTTAGCTGTACTTGGTATAAATACCGCTGGCAGTTAATTACGTCATTATTCTTCTGCTGCATTCCTTTCCCTAGCTTCCGCCTTGCCGGCATCTGTATTTTCGCTATGCCCCCGTTTGTTCTTATTCTAAGATGATATAAAGTGCATATAAGAAGTTATCGTAATTGCTATGATTAAAGAGTATACGATATACAAGGAAGTATTCTAGTGTGCCTAGAAATCTGCAAATAAAGATGACAATTGGCTAAATCTAGTTTGGTATCAACTACTTCCTCTCGCCGTACGACTTAGCTATAGCAACTGTGCTTCGAAATTATGGCATAAGTAAATAATAGTAAATTTTGTCTATGGCATCAATAATAGCTAAACATTCTAATTCAGCAATTGCATAATTCTGTTCATAAGATCTTAATTTTCTAGACTGTAAAGCAATTGTATGTAAATTACCATTTGGGTGTTCTTGTTTTAAAACTGCACCAACAGCTTCTTTAGATGCATCAACAAATACATGACAGGGATATTTTGGATTAAATAAAGTTAACACAGAAAATAAATGCATCTTTTAATTTTTGAAAAGATATTACTAAATCACTAAAATTAACGGTTTCCGTATGGGCGAAGTACGTAAGAAATTTATCTTCTACTGTTGACCAATTTAATTCGACACATTCTCGTAAATAAAATGCTAAGGCCCCGCCTCGGAGGCACTCAGAAAACACCAATGACTTGTCCTTCACATTTTTTCTCAAATAATAACATATATTTATTAATGGGTATATCGGAGCTCTGTCCATCAAATATAGCGCACTGAAACTTATCCTTACTGATTGTGGCAGATTAAATCTTTTGTTCATTTGACATTTTGGTTTTCGATCTCGTTTTCATGCCATTAAATTATACTTTTTCTGAAGAATTCACTTTAAATAACTGAATCAATTTTCACCAATTACTTTGCACAACGCACAACACTTGGTACGGGCACACATATCGGAAGATAAAAACTGGACTTGCACACACTTGGCCAACACATTTTAAACTCTACACACGGCCAACTTTCTCTTGCTTCGCTCATCCTTTTCTGCCCTTCTGCTCACCCGGCCTTTCCTTTGAAGGGGGGATATGTAAGATATAACAAAATACAATAGCTGCTTTTAAAATAATTGGCGATCTCAAAATTAACATTCTAGATTTGGAGATCTCCCCTACATTCGTATGTTCTCCCAAATTCGAGAATATTCTATTTTATGTGACGACTTGAAAAGGGGCAACTAAAACTAATCAATCATAGTTTAGCTGTGCTTGTACATCAAACTTGGTATAAATACCGCTGGCAGCTAATTACGTCATTATTCTTCTGCTGCATTCCTTTATCTAGCTTCCGCCTTTGTCGTTATCTCTATTTTCGCTATCTCCCTTCATTCTAAGATGATATAATGTGCATATAAGAAATTATCGTAATTGCTATGATTTAAGAGTATATTGTCTACAAAGAATTATTCTAGAGTGCCTGGAAATCTGAAAATAAAGATGACAATTGGCTAAATCTAGTTTGGTATTAACTCCTTCCTCTTGCTGTACCACTCAGCTATCGCGACTGTGCTTCGAAATTATGACATATACATTATATATGTGCGTGATGTTTTGAAACTCATGTGCAAAAATTTAAGGGGTTATAGAAACATCTAAACAAACAATTTTCACCATACAATGCATGGGCGGAGAGCAAGCGGTGACCTAGCAGGTCATAAAATGTAAAGCACTCGTTTTCTTACACATCGTCATTTCTAGCGTGGATTTCAGAAGGTGTATCGACGTACAGTAACCAGAAAAAGGCTGGCAAGCATTTTATGTATGGTCTTGCGAATGGGAATTAACTGGAAGCCGGAAGACTGTACAGGCAGCGTTTCCCGAGAAGACACGTGCCAGATTGAAAAATATTCGAGCGATTGCATCGCTGTGTGTGTGAAACGGGATCCTTTGTCACCGCCATACATGATACAGGGTGCGGCAGGAGTGTGCGGACGCCACAAGTTATGGAGGATAATCTGTAAAGAGTGGAAGATTCTATGAGTATTAGCTGCTATAAATATGCCCCACTCAATTGATTGGCAAGGATTACACCACCAGCATGTACAGTAAGTGCAAGCCTTGATACCTCCAGATTATGTGCCACATGTCGAGTTTGCACGTTGGTTTTTGCTACAGCTATCAGCTCAGGTTGCTTTCAGTGCACTGTGTTATTCACTGATGATTGATTTACTCGTGAAGACATTTCTAATACGCTTCTTTATCAGACCTTAAATTTTTGTCCGTAAGTTTCGAAACACTCTGTATATAGTATGTGTGTCGGGAAAACAGGGGATGTAGCTCGGAAAAGGAATGAGCATTCTTCGTTTCACACCGCAGAACATTTAATAATTATAACAGATTAAAGTAAAGTATAACAGCTATTAGCGCCTTCTCGCGCTAGTTAAACACAAAGAACTTTTGCATCACTTAAAATTTTTACAGTCTGTTGGCGCTCATGGAATTAGAATAAAATCAAAAGTCTCAATTGTCGCCACCTTCACATGGTTTGACCGGTCTCTTTCGTCGTCTGCATATCTTTCTCTCAGGTACGCAAGCGACGTTCTCCGAGTTGTGTAGGGTACGCTGGTGGCTGCATAACTTAGCGCTTCCACAACCAACTCGGCATCCTGATCCATGGTTTCGGCCTCAGAAACATAGATCGGCTACAATAGTATATCAAGTCAGCATCTTAAAAACAAATTAAAAAAAAAAAAAAAAAAGGAAAAGGGGGAATAAAAGTATATTTCTAAAAATCTGAAAACTTCACGATTTTATATTGCTCCAAAAGGTGCGTTTTTTTTAACGTTTTGTGTGTTACCTTTGTTTATTAAATATCATGATTTTCGCAATTAAAGCATAAAATTCAATTAAACAGCAATATCGCAAAATAATTTTAAAATGAGCCTATCTTTAGAGTGTCCGATACACAGTCTCACGCGCTGGAGATAAAAACGCTTTTTTTTTTCCCGTACAGTGTTCCCATTGTTCGCTTTGAAATCGTTGAGTTTGTTAATCAAAAATTCTTTAACGTGTTACAAAACATGAAATCGAATATAAAACAAATTCCAAGTTTCAAATTAGGGCTTCCAGATGACCGTATTCGGCGGAGGATTACGTTATTCAAAATTTGAATGTTTTTCCTTGCTTCTTCTGTAATATCTCTCGATCTTTTATTAGAATATTTTTTTCTTCTTTTTCGAGAATTTCAAAAATATTTAAGCCCCTCTCAATTTCTCATTTTTACACAAGTGAAGAGCTCAAAGGTAAGCTCTTTATGCTTCTGCTCTTAGTACTCTTCAAGATCCGTTGCACATCCGCCGCGTATTTATACCATTTGGTAATTAATATCTTCTGTGGACAATATGGACAGGACTGGAATCAAAATCAGATGAATTTTTTCCACCTGCGCATTCCCTCTAGGGACGCCGGTAGTCGTAAATATGTGCAGGGTTTTTTCTTGAGTACCGTAGTCTTCAAAGTATTTAGATGTAAAAGCCGAAACTTTATCGATCATTATTCTCGAGGGACTGCCGGAAGTTGATTGTCACAGTTTCAGCTCATGCAATCCCTCTTGGCCTGATTTAAACTTCACTGCGTGGAGCCATACGAGCTTTGTAACAGCGTCGACAACGGTCAAAATATGATTGTAGTTCTTATTTGTCACGGTAATTTTCAATCAATGATAAATAATAATGAATAATAAAATTAGTGTCAAGAGTGCTGAAAGGGATTCTACCTTCTGATGATCCAGAACTATACATCTGGATCATATTTGCTGCTTCAAGTTTCAGCTTTTTTAAATATTAAATTGCTTACTCTCGGTCTCTTCTCAGTTGATTAGGTAGGAACCAATTTTGGCTCCCCCGAATGCCAGTATGTTCCTGTTTTTAAATCAAAGGTTTCATACAACGTATCGGATACAATGAAATCACTTTTCTTAGCAAGCAATTAAAAAAAATCATCTACTTCTCTTAGCCTGCAATAATCGAAAGTTGCACTTATTTGAGACGGGAACTGAACATGCAACTCGGGCGCATGTCTGCGTATTTTTAAAATTATTCAAACATTCGCGCTTCATCAGATGAAATTTTTTCAAGATAAGTGTTTTTATTTTATTATTATCCGCCATTTCTCGTTAGGAAGTATACGTTAAAATATGATTACATTTATCACCTAATAAATTAATCAACACTTCTGATGCCACCCAACCGGCATAGTGTTTAGCGTCGCTGACTTCTGTACCAAAGGGCTCAGACTCGAATTCCGGAGATGGTATATATGTTTGCAAATGTATAGTATCCGTGCGGCATGGGGACACTTTAAATATGCGACGAGCTGAAATTCCTCTCGAGAGGTTGATGGTAGGGAAAAAGGGGTGGGAGACCCTCAGACCTGTCCCTCCCGGTGACTCTCCATCAAAATTGGGGAAGGAACTGAGCTAAATCGCGCTGTACCCTATAATGTGCTCAAGGCTCTTGCCAACGACAGGCGTATCTTGCGCTCCTTGCCACGAGGCACGAGTAATTCCATTATCTGACCCGATTATAAGTCAGACAAGTGTTAAACAACTCGTGGTTTTAACTCAACTTGTACGCTTTTGTTAGCGAAAGATTTTTCAAGCGATTGAAAAAACAAATGCAGAGCTTCCGGTCTCTGAAGGAGAACTGGGTTTCACGCTTTTGATGAGGGTCAGGGTTTTCACGCTTTTGATGACATTTTCTAAATTCCGGGAAGCTGATTTAGAATCCGTAATCACAACACGATCAGAATTTTCAACAGCTAATTGTAACTTCAGTTCTTGACACTCGATTTCCTTCTGAAGCTGAGCTAATTTAATTTTTCACCCTCTAATTTTGACTGCTTTTCAGCCACTTTGTTATTTTCGTCCTCTGGTACCGTTTCAATAATTTCGCGAAGAAATCTGAATTAAGAAATTCAGAGTCAGTTTTTTAAATATTAGCATTCTCATGTAAAGTTTTGATTGCAATAACTTTCGCTTCAGCCTACACAGCTAGGGCTAACTCTTCCACCATTGTTCCCAAATCTTGCTCTATAATATTGCTTAACACACTCATGATTAAATTAGTAAATTGAGATAAAGCAGTACTTTACTTTTTTCGTTTCTTTGTAGTAATCCTGACCGACCATTCTCCTCCTCCTCCTGACTCAAGAAAAAACTTTAAATGTCCGTTTCACTTTTCAGATTGTTGCCACTAAATATTATCGCCCTGTGTTATATTTAAAGAAATTAAATTATGAAGAATCTGCATAAATGTATGTATGTTTCTCGCATTGTGATAAAAAAAAAAAAAGTTACCTAGATCTTGACCACATTCCTTTCCGAAGGGCTTTACCTACATTCAAGGGAGAAAATAGGTGAAGCCCCTCGGAAGAGAATGAGGATTCTTCTTTTCACTCCATAGAACATTTAATAATTATAAGAGATTACAGGAAAGTATAACAGATGTTTAGCGCCTCCTCGCGCGAATTAAGCAGAAAGAAATTTTGTGTCACCTAACATTTTTACAGTCAGTTTTCACCTTCCTGCGCTCACGGAACCAGAACAAAATAAAGTCTCAATTGCCACTCTCTTCACGTGGTTCGACTGGTCTCTTTCATCTTCGACATTGCTCATTCTTTCTCTCAGGTACGCAAGCGATGTTCTCCGCGTTGTAGAGCCTTATGATGGCTGCAAAATTTACCGCTTCCATATATATATATATATATATATATAGATAGATAGATAGATGATTCTGATAGATTATTTAGTATATTACGTCCTTTGACAAAAGTAGTTAGAATCCTACTGAAATGAAGTAACTCATTAGCACATTTAAAATGGAATGCTGAACATATTTAAAATGAAAACATCGAAGAGGTATAAGTAAAAGTGAAAAGGCAACCAACAAACTCAGTAATTATCATCATTGACTGGAAATTAGTTGGCTTTTCAAGGGGAATAAACTAACTTCTGAACAACTAACAATACTTAATAAATGCGAAAGTGTTTCCCCTTATTCTCAAGTAAGAATTATTAAAAAAATGCTTTTTAGTAAGATGGGTTTAAGTTATTAAAATTGCTAATTGGAATTCATAAAGAAATTGTCTGTACTGCCAAGTTTAAAAATCAACCTTAAAACTGAGATATAATTATTATATAAGTGAGTTTTATTTACTTACTTGAGAAAATTGTCCCCTAACACTTTCGCCTTTAACCATATTAACATAATGCAAACTTAAAATCGGTATAATGTAATTCTTATAAGAGTGAATTTAATTTAGAGAGTTCATATATATATATATATACATATAATTAATAAGCTAGGTAATAAGTACTGTGCAGTAAGACCTATTTGGTCTTAAAAATACTACTATATGGTCTTTGGTTTTTGGCGAGCTCACTACTATATATATATATATATATATATATCCATCCCTTTGAAAAGTCAGCTGTGTTCTTGGAAATTGGCCATAATTTTCTTACTTTTTGTAACGTACCTTCTTCTTTATTTTTACTTCTATTTTTATGTATGCAATATTTTTGTTTTATTTTATTTTAAATATATTTATATATATACGGATTATGGATTCGGTAAACAGGTTTAGCTGCGATGGAACTGCAGGTGTTATGTATTGCAGAAAGAGAGAGAGAGGTAAGTGACAACATCCTAGCTCAAAGCAAAGCACAAGAGGACGTAGTTATCCGATATTGAAGCTTAATATAAGAGAAAGATTTCGGTTCTGGAAATTCTGAGTGTCAATTCCGAAGTAAATACGTCATCAGCGTTGCATAAAAGATGGCAAATTAAAAAGAAAGATAAAGTGGATATTGCAAAATTAAAATTAGATGTTTGCTTGAATTGGACAAAAGGAATAGCATAGTACAAATTTTATAATTGATTTATTAAGCCGAAACGAACCAATTCTGAAACTACAATTATTAAAGTTTACCTGGCAACAGTGAAAAATCTTCCGATTACGAAAGCACCCCTAGGTACTGTTAATCAAAATGATGCCATTCATGCAGAAGAAAGCGTACTATGTTTCAGGACACTGACTGCCCAAACCAGTCTCTAAAATTTTTAACGGTTAAAAATGTTTAAAAATCGATTGTGATCGAACAAATGAGACTTACTAATGGTAATGAATTATAGAAATATCAGTAGGTTTCAGGCTTTGTTATTTTATTGAAATGATATCTGTCTTCAAAATATTTTTATACACAATTAATAACTGCATAATTTATTTTTAGGTACTAAGATTTTTTATCAAGATGATATTAAGTTACTATGACTATTATTATATTTAAGTATAACAATATGACTGAGGGTTTCTTCATGAAATAGCATTTCATATCATTCAGTATTAAAAAAATAAGAATTTTTTACCTAAAAATTATATATATATATATATAAAACACAAGAAATAAGCATTTAAAGCATAGTATATCGATTTTATATTGTAAAAGAGGTTCTGTTTGTTATTACAATTTTCTGTTTATTGTTAGATATACAGATACAAACATGCATGCATGTATGACATTTTAATATGTCAGAATAATAAAACGCGGGTTACGTATTTATCTGATTTTACAAAAGTGGTGGTTATCTCATACTTTGTAACATGATGTGATAATCATATGTGCAAATAATATGTGAATTTAAATGTTTGTGTATTTCTATTCATTTGCATAGCCTGAGAAAAATTTAGTAGAATTTTGCAGCATTTATTGGTTAGCTAATATTTTTGCTTTTAAAATAAAGTGGCTTACCTTTACTCCAGCTGATAATTTCATAAAAATTAGTCAATAACATAAGTGGATACGTAAATGAATAATCATAAAAATATTTTTTAATAAACATATTTATCTGATAATAAGTAATTCAACTGGGAAACTAGAGAATTCAACCGTTCCCTTCCCAAGCCAAGATCTTCCATTTGCCAGTTGAATATGCTACCACGAGAATATGCACGGGGGAATTTGATATTCTTTATATTTTTCCTTATCAGGTATTTCACCTGCCTTCTTAGCATGCCTTCGTGGTGTAATTGGCCAGCGCGCTCAGCGCGTATTCGAGAGATCCGGACTTCGAGTCCTGGCGAGGGCATTGCTCATTTTTCTGATCTCCTGCTTGAAAAAAAAACTGCCTTCTTAGCATGCTTTCGTGGTGTAATGGTCAGCACGCTCGGCGCGTATTCGAGAGGTCCGTGGTTCAAGTCTCGGCGAAGGCATTGTTTATTTTTCACTTCTCCTGCTTCGAATTAATCTAATGCCTCTACAGTGGCGCCCGAACTATACAAAGGTGGTGGATGATGATATTCCACCACCAGAATTTGGCGACTGGACACCCTAATCTCCAGCCGCATTTTAAAAGGAGGAATAAATAGGGTTTTTCTCCTGCCATCTTAGCATGCCTTCGCGGTGTAATTGGTCAGGGCACTCGGCGCGTATCCGAGTCCCGGTGAGGACATTGTTCATTTTTCATCTCTCCTGCTTTGAAAAAACCTGATGTCTCTACATCCTAATTAAAGGGTGACTGGGGAAAGGCATTAGCTTTATCAGACAAAATCTGACGCATATTTTAATTAGGGTGCTACTGTTAATTTAAAATTTTTGTCATAAGTATAAGAGAAATCAATGGGTTAATGTCGGAATTAAAACCACAGATATCGCATTTGCCAGGTGGATGGGATAACTAGTCATAGCATGCATAGAGGGATGCAATAATTCCCTGAAACTATTAACATATAAGATCACATGAATGTCATAAGAAAGAATCACATGAATGTCATAAGAAAAATTTCCTTGAAGTAACATATATATAACAAGCCAATCTCATATATTATCAACTTAAATTCATTGGACTTCTTAGATCCCGTGCGGTTATAAATATATCAAATAATGTCAGATTAATGTATCTTAATACTCTAATCGCCAATTTTATATACCGTTTAATTAAGTAATACATAAATGTTATAATTTCAGGTTTCTTGTGCTTTATGGTTTTTGCGGATCATATCACTAGTCTATAGCAAATGAATTTTTTCTGTCAGTTAGTCAGCCTAATGCTAGCAGATCTATTTTTCAGGTTATGTGGAAGGATGGTCCTTTTAAATTTTTGCAGTTTATTCTAAAATCCAATCTACAGAATAAGTTCCAAATGTTACAATACTATTGTGAACTTTTGTCAAAAAAGCGCTGCTGCTTGTGAGAAGAACTTTTAAAATAAAAATCGTTTAAAAAGTATTTTTAGAACAAAAAGTGCTTATTTTACATTACATTACGTATATTATTTTGACGTTATAAGTATTTACTGAGTCCTAGCTAGGATTTTCAGCGCCTAGGGACAACTGAAGATTTCGCGCCTCCTACTGCGTGTCAAGAATGGAAAATATTGTTACGAAATGTACAGGCGCGGTAAGATGGCTTCCCCGCAAAGCAGTTTTAGGGTCACCATAAAATGGCAGGGTTGCCACATTTGGCGAAAAATCGCTCATTTGGCGACATGTGGCGACAAAATTGGCGATATACCATGGACGGATGGAGAAACTTCTGGAACGAATTCTTATCGGTTTAGCCCAGAATGATCTCGAACACAAGCCGAAAGCTATAAAAACCCTGCTGGTCCGCAGTCAGTCAGTGAGTCTGCCTCGTCAAGAGTGCGCATCAGTGTATCTCATCTAGTTAGTCAGTGCGGAGACGATCGGGTTGACAGCCGGGCAGCGAGTGCCGAGTGGGTCGTCGAGTGCATCGAAGAGTCTCTTAGTGTATCGCGGTTAGTGCATCGTCGAGAGAGCGTGTTGAGCTCCGGGAACGACTGAAACAAGAGTCGGGAGCTTGCTCTGTGTGTCGTCGAGTGCATCGCGAGTTGTAGCATGGAGAGTTTCGAGAGTACGTGGAGTTCCGAGAACGACCGCGCGGAGTCGGGAGCTGTACTCTGGTACTTTGCAGTGAAGCTGTCTCCACTGTTATTGCCTGACAGTGTGAAGTCTGTGTCGCTGATTGCTCCAGCGTGTTTATAGTAGATCTTCGGTGACTGTAAAAGTGTTTTGGAGCTGTCCTGATAAATATTGGTAAATAAAGTGTGTTTCGATATTCCATCAAGTGTCATGCTCGTTATTGACTCCAAATCCACACAAACCCCGTACTTAGGAACTTAAAGTAAAGGAAAGAAAATAACGTAACAATATTTAATTCTAAAATTTCGTAGCATTAATTTAACACAGCCTGGAGGCTGCGCCCGAGGACAAATGTCCCCCTTTGTCCCCATTCTGGTTACACCATTGAATGTTGCCATTGAATTGTCCTACATTATAGAAACTTGAGCAATCGCGTAAACTTTTACGATGTCATAGAGGGTTTCGGGGGAAAAAAACAGCAAAATAACGACATAATTTTAAAATATTGGAATTAAAATTTTTCTTCAAAATAAACCTAAATTTATTTCCCAATAAGTCCTTTTTTCAGTTATTTGTTTGTATATCAAGAAAGGCGGTAAATTCAGGGACCGCTTCGAGTGACAAAATCTCTAGCTACGCCACTAACCAGACCACAATGAAACGATGCTTAAATGCTACATGCTTACCCTAATCATCTAATCCCTCAGGCGATCAGATTATAAACTTTCAAATATATCCTAGCCGGGAAATCGGAGTAAGGAAGTAAAGAGGGCACATCGGCTATGGAGACCAAAGTCTTATCAGGAGGGATAAATAACAAACCCAGAGCAGACAAGTGAGCTGTTTATATGAAGTGAAAATACAAAAATACATCTGTATAGTTACATACAATAAAGTAGCAATATTAGTGAGAAAAGTACTGTAAAAGCGATGAAAAGAAATGTGTAAACGTAAGCAATTGATATTTACAAAGAGAATTACAAGTGTGTATATGACTAGGTAACGAAATTGTGGTCTTTCATTCTATGTGTTGTAATTTCTTCTATTGTCATTTTCAAGGATACAAATTTAATTCAAAGCAGGAGCCTGTGGACCCCTGAAACGATGGCAAAACGCGCTCAGATATATACTCCTAAAACTTTAGCCGCACGCTATAAACTACGCTACTTGTCTGTAGCGTCCAGTATCCTGAAAACCAGTCTAGCAACCGAAACCGAAGTGGTTGGAAAAATTCACGAAAAGTTTTTATGAAGTCACTCAAAATCAACGCGTCGTACGAGTTTTGAACTCAATATGCCTCATGTAACGGCGTGTTGCGGAAACAAGACGGTGCTCCTGGCCGTGCTGGGTCAAATGATGTGCCATTGCTTTTTTGACCTCTGAGATCCCCAGATCTAACCACGTGTGATTTTTACATATGGGGTTTTGTTAAAGACAAAGTGTTCGTGCCTCCATTTCCCCAGGACTTACAGCAACTGAAGCAGCGGACCAGTGAAATGCTCGAATCATTAACAAAGGTTATTCTTTCATGAGTGTTGCAGGAACTGGAATATCGCATAAATATTTGGTATATATTATATATATATATATAGAGAGAGAGAGTTAGGTTTGGAGGCAACTTCCCCTTGATAAGTCTGTCTCCTGCCTGCTCAACAGTCATTCACTTATGCATTAAAAAAATTTTTTTTTAGATTAATTTTAATTTGTTAAATTGGTGAATTTATTTTCATGTTTTGTTTTTGCACTTGATTTACTTATGCTATCTGAATTTAAATGATATTGTAGATTAGTTCGAAAATTAAATCTTTTATATGTTTGCACATTTTTTAATTATTTTAACTTTAAATTTGCTTTTTTACGTATATATATATATAAATATATACATAACATGTAAATACGTATGTTAGAACAATGTTTGCTATACGTATGTTAAAACAATGTATGTTAGAACAACGTGCTTACGGGTTCGTAATGGATTTAATGCACAAGTTGATAAAAAGTTAATAAAATTTATTCTTACTCATGAAACAGAACAAAATGCTGATATTTCCTAAGAGATATTCGTACAATATCGCAATATCTCACAATAATTATAATTTAACCTTCTAAAACGTTTAATAGAACTCAAACACGTATGTATCAAACACGAATCTCGTAATGCTTTATTAGAATAATTTCTTCTTCTAAATTAAACAAAAATAGTAATATTAAAAAAAATTCTTAAAAGTTAAAAAAATATTGAGCTCGAGTTTTACATATATTTTGTACATCCACTAAGTTTAATTAGGAGTGTATTAATAATTATAGTCTACAGTGTATTAATTATATAGCATTAAATAATTCACCGTAATTCCTTTTCCTTTAGTTATTATTTAATTAAGGTACATAATACAGTGTTGATTGAATTTTTACAGATGCCGCGAAAATGTAGCGTTCCAGGATGCAAGTCAAATTACTATCCAAATGAGCAGCATATTACAACTTTTAAGTTCCCCAAAGATGAACTAGTATGTAAAATATGGATTAGTAAAATTAATAGGAAAGAACTCTGTACCGGCATTGTATGCTTTTGTATTCATTTTGATGAACGTTTCATCCTAAGAGACGATAAAGCAACACGACCTGATGGGACAGTATTAACGCATCAAAGAAAAGTACAGTAAGACCCCGCTTAACGCGGGGGATACGTTCCATCAAAGTAGAACGTAATGCGAAACAGCGCTAAACGAGGCTATCTTTACATGTAAATATTGGGGTTAGGGGAAGATGGCTAGGAAATTGGTTAGGTATTAAATTTAAAAAGTATGTTTTTTTAATAAAAATAAAACCAAACATTTATTTCTTAAAGCCCAAATTAATACCACATTATTATTTCTTGCAAAATTAAAAACAAAATATAAATAACAAAACGAATATTCTTAAAAAAAAAAAATAAAATAAAATAAAATTCTAAGTCATATTTAGTTAGCCTTCCGCGTTTTCAGTGTTCTGCCTTTTTGTGACAAAAGCATCTAATGTTGTTTGCCTTTTTCTTTTGCGTTGTTCTCTTAAAAGTTCTTCATAAACGGATAGAGCATCTCTAACACCACGCCTTACTTTTGAGCTCCTGTCAAAATTCGGATCATTTTCAATGAATTGATCCATTATTTCAGTTATGGTAGACAAACTCCTTTTTACAAACGCCATCGAAAGTTCTTTTTGCTCTTCTTCTGAATCATTGCTGTCAACATTTTTGTTTTCTTCTTGTTCAGTTAATTCCTTGAGCTCATTATTAGAAAGACTAGCCACTTTTCTTGAATTATTTCTTCGACATCTTCCACATTTACCCCTTCAAAATATGTCTCTACAATACCGCACCAAACAAGAAATACAAGTACACTCTTTCGGATATGTATTTGAAACCTATCGCTGCATAATATTTCGGGGAATCTCCGTATGCTGCGAGCGATTTCGTGGAATCCCCGGGTTGAAATGAAAGAGCGCTAAACCGAAACAGCGCTAAACGAAACAGCGTTAAGCGGGGTCTTACTGTAAGTGCCAATTTTATCAAAAGATGCATATACGACTATTTTTAATCTAAATATTTATCTTGTCCCATACCACAAAAGCGAAAGACACCAGAAGAGAGGAAAAGAGAAATAAAGGAACGGTGTGAAATTAATTAAAAAAAAAAAAAAAACTGTGTGCTGCAGACAACACTGCCTCCTTTTCAGAATTTTTGAAACTTCACAAAAATAAAGAAAGAAGCATCTGATTATATACTTTTTTTGCGTGTTGAGATGGAAGATTGTCCTGCAGTGAATGTGTCATTTAAAGTCGAGCATGATTTAACTGTTTAACTTTTCCTGAAAGTTTAAACATAACAAATATGTTTGAATTACTTTTGAGAAAAGATCTACTATGTCAAAATTTGGAAAAAAAATGGTCAAAATTTGAAGACCTTTGAAATCATCTGTACAGTTAGTCAAGATATGCTGGATTTGGTAGCTGAAACTCTTCAGAAGTGTTCTGAAAATACATCAAAACAGATTGTGATACAACGATTAAATTTTTTTTAGGGAAAAGATTTCATTATTGAAAGCTTAACGCCTAACCTACACAGCCGAAATGATGACATGAACTTGCACATTATTTTATAGCAGTCCTACGTGTTATTCTCGAGAAAGTCCGAGATACGAGTCCGTCCATGATTTTACGGCATCCTTCCTACTTAAAATAGTTAACATTAAATGTTGGGCGCTTAAAAGATGTATTATTCTCATAAATCTTCACAACTACAAAATCATGAAAAGGTTGGGAATCTTTTACTTGACGAGATTTGTATTAAACTTACTATTGCATATAAGAATGGTAAAATTGAAGGTTTGTCTTGTACAGATGTTCCTCAAAAAGCTTCTACAATTCAAACCGTTATGATTTCTTCAATCTTATCTTCAAACAAAGAAGTTGTTTCAATGTTTCCTGTCCATAAACCCAAGAGAAACGATTTAAAAATTCAGACTTTATAGGTAATAAAATTTTATCATGATTGTGGCTTCGAGATTGTTTCCATAATTTCCGACAGCAACTATGTTGCATAACATGCTATGCAATGGTCATATGGTGTCTGCTATAGAAAATGAATTTTATTTGGGGAGAAAAAGATCTTTTTGCAATTTGATTTAGTTTATTTACTGAAATTTATAAGGAATAATAGGTTGAACCAAACTGAAACAATTCAAACTTTCTTTTAATGATACAGATAATAAGCTCTATTATGCAAGTCTATTGTATTAAAAAAAATTATATACCATAGAACTATACAAATAGCTCCAGCACTTTCGAATAAAGTATTATATCCAACCTCTTTAGTTTATGGTTTGGTTTATTAGATTACGGCAAAGCACTCGAGGGCTATCTGCCTTGAGGGAGGGATGCCTTCGTGGAGTGCTTTCTAAGGGAAACTGGCTCGTATACACGTTACACATGGGGAAAACCACGAAAACACCCATGCAGCCAGCCCGTTCGCAGGACTCGAACCTCGGACCGAACTACCAGTGTTCAGCGACGTTACCGCTCGGCCGCTGGTGGGCCTCCAACCTCTTAAGAAAAACAAAATGTTTCTACTGCCGTTAAACATTTTGATGAAAAGACTGTTGTAGCGCTGTAGGGTTTCCCTTTGATCAGTTAACCAATTATTCAAATTTTCTTATGATAATGATCGTTTAAAAAAAACACCCATAAATTAAAAAATCAAGCCTTATTACTAAATTAATTTAATATTAGAAATCTAAAGTATCTTGTTGAAGACGTTTCGGTAAGTATTAAAATTTATGAAACAATTGTTTGGTTATGAAAATGACTATTTCTTAATTACTGCAAATTTTAACGTCAAACGTCTTTCTATATGTGTCTATGAATAACAAATTCATAAAGAATCAATGTTTCAAAATCTATGTGTAAATCAAATAATGAAGAAATATAAATGCATTTATATCCTTTTGTTCCTAGATTAATTTATAAGTAACATATTTTTATCTTAAAATTATCTGATATAAACAATTAAATGTAAATATTGATAAATCTTATATGTAAGAGATACATAACTCTCTCTTGAATGTCAATGCCTTTGACTTAACGTGAAATATTAATATTTGCAGCTCTCGAATTTCTGAGTACGACATTTTTATATGAGACAGCAAAGATATAGTTTCTTGTATTGCTTGGAAATAAATGAAAATATTTAGTTTTGAATGCTTGTCACAATGTGGTTAAAAATTTCATATAATATTCATTTTAATTAGTTCAAAACTATTTGACTTTACAGTGTTTAGTGGTATTAAACTGTATATAATGGTATGTAACCAAAGATATAGTATCGTAAAGAACGTTATTGATCAGCAAGCAAAAATTAATATTATTTGAGAAACTACCCTCAGATGCAATACCGTCTTCCCTAAGTGTAAAAGATTAGTCATACATTTTTCAGTATTCTTTATAACTATTGCTTATAGGAAGAGAAGAATATATTTGTTTCTCATATACTACCGGGAAAAAGAAAGCGCGCTGACTCGAGATCATTTTGGCTAACCGCCCTGGGCTGTGACATCACCAAACGTTAGCTTCTGCCTTCTCCTATCAAGATGGCCTTGTTTTAATCAGGCTTTTATAAACTTTTTAATCATGCACGAGAACATTCTGGTAATTTTTATTTCTCCAGCTTTCTGGAAAGCAAAAGCAATTACGAAGTATCTATTTATTAAATGTTAAATGCGTGTGCTCCTGTATTTTTACTTTTCGGCCTTGTTTTCTGTTAAAACTCGTCGTGCGCTGCATTGCCCAGGGAAATGAAACAATTTAATAACAATTCTACTAAAAATAACAAACTAAATACAAAAAAAACCTTAACAATATACATATTGTTATACTATACGTATTTTTTAGATCTTAAAAAACGTACGGCTGTTATTGCCATACAAATGAAATATTTACAAGGATACAAATGGGGTATCAACCCTCATATTGAAAAATTTTTTTACACGATGGTCACCAAAAAATGGTCTCATATGCTGCTGCAGTATGGGCCAACCCCCATGCAGGGGCGAAAGATCAAACATCTGTCTTCCATCCAAAGGCCATTCACTCTTAAAATTATCGTGCATATTGCACAACGGCCTCAGATGCAATCAGTGTTTTAGCCGGACTACACCCCGTGCATATTCGTGTAAAAGAGGAAGCTTCCCGGCAACTCGTCAACCAATTACGTAGGCCTGCAACGTTTGCAGAAGACATCCTTCTTCCTGAAGAGTATGAAGCACAGGCCCTCCACTTACACATCCACCCCTCGCAGAAGGGCGTCGGGGTGAGAATACGATTAAACCCAACATCTACTGATTCACATGTACATACAGATATCTATACTGATGGATCAAAAACTGATAACAACACAGGCAGTGCGTTTATAGTTCTACAGTCGAACCAATCGAATATTCATCAATGGAAAGGTCAGCTACTCACTAATAATAGTGTATTTTAGGAGAGGCAATGGCAATTGTGCATGCAATATGTTACCTGCAGGGACAACAGATTACACCTGCAGTGATAAAAACAGACAACCAGTCAACAGAAATTTCCGCTACGGCATCATATAATATTCCAATAACTGTACTAGCCCGAAAGGTGTACTAGTAGCCTCAACACTCGTCGACCTATCGAGAACGGTTATCTCGGTGAGAGTTGCCAATGTAACTGAGAAGGCGAGAGTTATTAAGAAAGGTGAAGTGGTAGCAGCATGTACTCCAGTAACTAGCGCTGAAAGGAAGAGTAACATCCCAGAATCCGTGTCCTCAGAGAGCATTACATCGGAGTTATTGCAGAACGCGCAATTAAACGATAAAGAGGGGAACGCTGCCGATCGCATCATTAAATATTTTCTCAGTTGTTTTCTCCTGCTCGTCTTCTGACGTGGGTCGAACCAGTTTGACACAACATAGAATCGATACCGGCGATCATCCCCCGATCAAGCAACATCCAAGACGTCTACCATTTGCTAAACAGGAAGAAGTACGAACACTTTTAAAGGATGGGGAGGAAGGCTATGTCATCGAGCCTTCAGCAAGTCCATGGGCATCTCCCATCGTCCTCTTCAGAAAGAAAGACGGCTCAACAAGATTTTGTGTTGACTATCGCCGGTTGAATGAGGTTACGAAGAAAGACAGTTACCCTCTTCCTAGAACTAACGACTTTCTAGGACACTCTTTCTGGAAGCAAGTGGTTCTCAACACTTGATTTAAAGAGTGGTTATTGGCAGGTAGAAATATATCCTGATGACCAAGAAAAGACTGCATTTACTACGGGGCAAGGACTTTGGCAATTCAAGGTGATGCCATTTGGACTGTGTAATGCGCCGGCAACATTCGAACGCCTCATGGAGACTGTTTTGAAAGGTCTTTCCTATGAAGCCTGTCTGATATACCTGGACTACATCATCATCGTTGGAAAGAGTTTTGAAGAACATCTAGAAAATCTTAGAAAGGTGCTTCAGAAACTGAAGTTGAGTCTGAAGCGAATCTGAAGTTGAGTCCAAAAATGTTAAATGCAAATTGTTCCGAAAGGAAGTGACTTACCTATATGTAATCGCTGCAGAAGGTGTGTGCACGGATCCTGAAAACGTGTCAGCCGTTAAATCCTGGAAACGTCCCGAAAATGTCCATCAGCTGAGAAGCTTCCTAGGGCTTTGCACCTAATATAGGAGATTCGTGAAGGATTTTTCTTCCATCGCAAGACCCTTTCACAAGCTGACAGAGAGCAAGCAAAAGTTCTTGTGGATAAAACGATGCGAGGATGCATTTAACAACTTAAAGGAAGCTTTAACATCTGCTCCAATCCTGACATATCCTCAGCACCGCACCAAATATATTCTCGACACGGACGCAAGCAATGAAAGTGTCGGTGCTGTTTTGTCCCGAGAAATAAACGGACAAGAACGTGTAGTGGCTTACTGTGTACGGATCTTAAGTTTTACTAACGTTTATTTTATTTTAAATCTTTACTATCACTTCTTATTTTCTACTTCCGGCCAGAATTATAAGCGTTAACTTATTTATGCAAAATTTGTCTGGCGAACGTCAAGTACTTAAGTTGTGGCTTTTTGCCAAGCGAGAGAGGGAGGAAAGAGTTAGTCGAAGCAGGCCGCTTACCTTAGAAGTTTTACTCAGTTGCTGGTTGCCTTCCAGGCCAGAGGTTTAATCCTCTTGATAATTTTAAACGTATTGTAGTGTTAACAGTTCTCTGTACTATATACGGCTTCCTGTTAATATAAGGCCAATCTTCCACGTTTATTATTTCAAAGTTAAGTTAGCGTTTAGTTATATTTTTATATTCTTACGTTTAGACCACAAGTAGTGGGTCTTTGTATTCCGAAGTACGGAAATTATTGTAAAGAGAGAAAAATAAAGGGTTTTGTATACCCTTTTGTGTATCCTGTCTACTTCCCACAGTTATTGAACATAGCTTTAGTAAGCTCCCTGTTCCCAGTCAGGTCCTTGCATGTTCCCAAAGAAAGTAAGACGGAACATTGAACCTGATAGTGGCGCCCAACGAAGAAGAATAACCATGGCCGAGTTTCAAGAAGAACCTGTGCTGCCTGAAGAAGCGGCTCAGAATCCAGAAATGCCAGCTGCCGCCCTCGAAGGATTTGGTTACATCGTCCAGATCATGCGCGCTTCGATGAAACCAGAAGCAACATTTAATGGAAACTCACCGGTAACCAGTTTTTTGGAAAAATTGGATGACCACTTCATGCTCTACCCCGTGCACGAATTTCAAAAAGTTACCTTAGCTACCAGCGCTTTGAGGGGCCAAGCGCTTAATTCGTTCAAATGTATAGGCAGATGTCTCTTGGGTCAAGCAGGAAGTCCCACCTATACTTACGAAAATTTCAAGACTGCCCTAGTAAAAGCCTTCCCTGTTGTAAGGGATCGTGCGAAATTAGAAACGGAACTTTTCAGTATATATCAGCAAAGAATCGAAAATCTCTCAAGCTTTAAGAAAAATTCACGTCTTCAAACTCTTGTATGGAAACCGTCCGGATCCTGAGATAATTCAAGTGATTTTGCCGAGGTTACTGCCCCAAGTGCAAGACTTTATTGAATTAAGAAATCCGACTACACTGGAAAAGTTATTTGAGCTAGCAATCCAGTTTGAAAGTAGAAGAACGGCGGACATTGAAAGAAGACGCCAATATCAACAGCGAAACCAATTTGGTTCGCCAAGACTACAGCAAACTCAAGCACACGGCTACAGAAGCAAAGCGAATCAGTGGGCAAGGAAACCCGAGACAGCCGGCGAACGTCGACAGTTCAATAGCAATCCAGGGCAAAAGTCTCAAGGCCAGTGGAAAAAGAAGGAAAGCACGGAAATGAAAAATAATTTAAACTAAAACGGATTTCTGCTGACGGGAGGGTGCGGAAATCCGAAGGCCACGAAAACCCCTCTTCCTTCAAGTTAAATACAGTAATGGTGAAAAATTTGACTCTTCCGAAGATTGAAGTGTTGGTGAATAATATCCCAGCCACCGCACTCCTGGATACAGGCGCGCAGTGTTCCTGTGTGGCAGAAGATTTTTTTAGGAAGTATTTTCGTAAATATCGATATATAATTCGGATAATACGACAGTGTTAGCTGCGCAAGGAGAAAGGTGTAAGTGTATAGGTAAATTACCGCTGTATGTCCGTATCAAGGACGAACAAGTAAAGGTTATGTTTTTCATAGTAAAGAATCTGCAAGCACATATTATTTTAGGAATAGATTTTCTTTCAGAGGCACAAGCAACGGTAGATTTTAATGAAGCGTCCCTTAAGCTGACAATGAAACCAGTTCGAGAAGAAAAGGCTGAACCGCCGATGTTAAATCTTGACCACCTGCCTAATGAAGAGCAACGAAGAATCCGACAAGTGGTAAGTGAATTTGCTTCGTTATTTAGTGATATTCCAGGATTTACTCAGGTTACTAACCATAGTATTGACACCGGAGATTCAATGCCAGTTCACCACAAAGCATACCGGTATGATAAGAATAAGGAAAAAATTATAGAATGGCATATCACCGATATGCTACGTAAAAAGATCATAACGCCCATCTCAAGAAGTTATGCTAGCCCGGTGGTTTTATGTAAGAAAAATAATGACTATCCTTTGACACATCCAAAAAGGTGGAGATTCGCAATTGACTACCGTAAATTAAACTGCATAACTAAATTTCCGGTATATCCGTTACCTATTATTGAAGAAATTCTAAGGAACATAACATCCACCAAATATATGACGAATTTAGACTTAACGACTGGTTATTTTCAAATAGGGGTTAGGCCTGAGGACGTGCCTAAGACTGCTTTTATAACCAAGTCTGGCACTTATGCATTTCTGCGTATGCCGTTTGGCCTTTCAGGGGCACCGGCAACATTTCAGCGATGTATGGACATTGTGTTAAGGCCTGTTCTTGGAAAGTCCACATTTATCTATTTAGACGATATCATTATTACTAGTGATAATCTCGACCAACATGTACAGGATTTAAGACAGGTGTTTTCTTTATTAAATGAGGCCGTTCTAAAAGTTAATGTCGAAAAGTGCAAATTTGCAGCCCCTGAATTAAAATATTTAGGTTACAAAATATCTCAGAAAGGAATCGAGACAGGCGAATCAAAAATAATCGCTGTACAAAAGTATCCGACTCCAAACACGGCGAAGAAGCTCTCTTCTTTTCTAGGACTTTGTTCATATTATAGGTCCTTTATAAAAGATTTTGCAGCTATTGCTGAACCATTGTTAAAATTAAAAAGGAAAAAAGGCAAGATTCTCGTGGACGGCCGAAGCCAATAGTGCTTTCGAAAAATTAAAACAAGCATTAACGCAAGCCCCTGTGTTGAAATTTCCTGAAAAGGATGAGAATTTAGAAATTTCAGCGGATGCTTCGGATTATGGGGTAGGAGCGGTACTTTCGCAAAATCAACAGCCCGTGGCATTTTTTAGCCGAACTTTAAATCAAACACAAAGAAACTATTCCGCGACCGAGAGAGAGGCACTTGCAGTTCTGTTAGCAGTGCAAAAGTTCCGAGTCTATTTTGGAAAGGCGCCAATAACAGTGTACTCTGATCATGCGGCGGTAACTAGATTGTACTCAGGGAAAAACTTATCTTCAAGGTTAATAAGATGGGCACTCAAGCTACAAGAATATAATCAAGCATACCCCCGGAAAGGAAAATATCGTAGCAGATGCCCTATCCAGAATTAAAATAGATGAAGAAGGTAATACTGTAAAGGTGGCAATGCTCACAGCATGTACAATAAATTCCCGAGAAACTGTAATAACCGAACTGGGTAAGGATCCTGAGTTTGGAAGCATTTATGAGTATTTAAAGGATCCTGAAAATTTTAGCCACCAAGATATTGTGGCGATAAGAAATAGGGCGGCCCATTACGAACTAATAGATGGTCTATTATTTTATACAAAAACTACGAATTCCAACAACGAATTTCGACCTGTTATCCCAGCTAGTCTTAGATTGAATATCCTGCAGGAGCTCCATGACAGCCCTTTAGCTTCTCATGCTGGTATTCGAAAAACTATCCAACGCGTACGCGAGGCAGTCTATTTTCCTGAACTGCAAAAGTTAACAAGGGCATATGTCCAGTCTTGCCCAACATGTCAAGCAGTTAATTATATTAATTTCCGCCCGGCCGGGTTTCTAAATAGTATTAAATCCGAATTTCCTAATGAAATAATTGGCATCGATTTATTGGGCCCTTTCCCAAAAAGTCAGTTAAATAAAAGTCCGTATCTCCTTGTTATGGTTGATTATTTTAGTAAGTGGACCGAAATTGTTCCCTTAAAACGAGCCTCCGCGAAATTAGTTACTGATTCTATTTTAAATAAATATATTTTAAAATACGGGGCGCCCCTAAAAGTTATATCGGATAATGGTCCTCAATTTGTAAGTAATGTATTTGAAGACATGTGCCAAAAACTGAGCATACGTCATTTAAAAATGGTCCCGTATCGGCCGCAATCAAATATAGCGGAACGGGTCAATAGAAATATAGTGAAAATTATCCGTAGTTATGTTAAAAATTTTCATAAAAGCTGGGATAACTATGACAATGAATTTGCTTTCGCCCTTAGGACCGCAAAACATGATACAACGGGCAAAACTCCTGCTGAGTTATTTTTAGGCAGAAATATTATAACGCCGTTAGATAAATTATTTTATGTGCAACAAAGTGCCCCAGAATTTAAAATGGGTGATATAGAAAAACTAATTAAAGAAGAAAAAAAGAATACTGAAGTAGCACAGAGAAAACAAAAGCTGTATTATGACTTGAAACGACGGGGAGTAACTTATAAAGTAGGGGATGAAGTATTAAAAATTAAGCATTCACTTTCTTCAGCACCAGAAGATAAAACTGCCAAATTTTTTCCACGATTTGAAGGACCATATGTCATAGAAAAAATAACTCACGCTGTAGTAGTGTTAAAAGCCAGGAATGGTGAAACCTGCTCCGGAAACATTGATCAAATCAAACCCTACTATGATCGTAATAAAATGCAAATATTTACAGATCTTTTGCAGAATCCTGCACGGCAGACACGGCAGGCACAAGCTCCAGATTGGGAACAACGACAAGTACAAGGGCAAGCCATTAAGAGGCAGGAGCAAGTGAAAAGAAAGTTTCCCCGCGGGAAAAGTGAAGGTAACAAGAAAAAGAAGCCGTTCCACCGTCCAGAAAAGAGAGCTCACGAACACCCCCAGAATGAAGAAGGGAGAAGGACGACGTATGCAAAGAGAGCCAGGAGAAATGACGGCAACTATAACCCGGCTCTAAAACGGAAGATCTACTCATCCGACAGGACTCTCCGCAGCAAATGTCGCCGAACTGCGGAAGGGCCACCAGCGGCGGAGGAAAAGTTACAAGGAAAATTTGAACGGCCAGCAACGAGGTCCAAACAGGAACGCGAAAGAAGTCTCCCGGTTCCGCCAAGACCAGCTGCCATCAAACGGCCAAGACCACAGGCAGAGGCGAAAAAGAAGGTATTCAAGGGTGACCGAACTGGAGAAAAAAGAAAGCTTCTAGAGGAAGGCACTCAAGGGCGAGCCCGCACAAGAAGGAGGATAAATCAAACACGAATCTGCACTACCTTCCAGGACTGGGCTCAGAAAAGAATGTCCGAATATCACAAAGATAAGTAAAATTTTATGTTTCTTTGCAAACTTAAGTTAATCTTTCATTCTTACTGCAAGTGGCAGATTTCAAGAAGTTTTACCTCATGCGAGGTCTACCTTTATCGCCAAAAGGGCGAGAAATGAGTTGTGACCGATTTTCTTATTATGTTTTTCAATTACTCGCGCGTAAAACTAAAGTTGATGTATAATAGCGTTGTGTAAAGACTTAAATATTGTAAAAAGTTATTTTATAAATTTTATTTAAAACATTCTAGCAAGAGAGAAGTTTTAGTCTGAAAGACTTTTTGAAATGTAGTATTTCAATGTAGAAGAATTGGCACTTGCTTTGAAAAGAATAGAAGTTAACAATGTACTACTAATGTATGTTTTCAAATGCGTAAAATTAACGGCATGTTAATATGTTCTTATATACAATGTGAACTGTTATTTTAAATGTTAAGAAATACCGTGATATGGTAAAAGTGAAAGTAATGTTAAAATTTTTTTTTTTATTCGTGTGACTGTTAAAAGACCAAATCATGGTGAATATGTGTTAAAGGTTGAATAAATGTATAGTTAGGCTCTCTGACGCTACACTTCAGATTTAGCCACTTTCAGAATAGTACCTCAGGGTTTAGAGTTGAAGTTAGGGTGTGTTACGAGGTCTTGGTATGTTGAATTTTAACACGTTAGTGTTTTGATTGTAGGAGGAAGTGTTGAACACGTATACATAAACACATTCGTGTTTGGTGTTCTTTTACAACACATGTAAGAGAGCACGGGGAGAGATAATTAAAATAGTCATGAATGAAATAAGAATGTTAAGAGAAATATAAATATGCATGTTACTTGCCATTTCATTGTGTAACATTTCATTAAACTAGTTTTCCTTCCAGGTCTCTGGAAGGAACCAGATTTGAATAAAAGCTCCTGTTTAGATGCAGTACAGATGAAAAATTGCGTGTCCTTGGAGCTGCTATTGTAAAAACAAATTTCTTTTTTTTAAATTTCTAGTTTCTAGTGAGAAATGTTTGTAAAAGATTGACCTCGCATTAGATTCTACAGCTAAAAGTTTTCAACAAGGTCGTTTTAGACCTCAGTTTCAAACTAATTAACTCTGGCGGGAAGTATGTAAGGATCTTAAGTTTTACTAACGTTTATTTTATTTTAAATCTTTACTATCACTTCTTATTTTCTACTTCCGGCCAGAATTATAAGCGTTAACTTATTTATGCAAAATTTGTCTGGCGAACGCCAAGTACTTAAGTTGTGGATTTTTGCAAATCGAGAGAGGGAGGAAGGAGTTAGTCGAAGCAGGCCGCTTACCTTAGAAGTTTTACTCAGTTGCTGGTTGCCTTCCAGGCCAGAGGTTTAATCCTCTTGATAATTTTAAACGTATTGTAGTGTTAACAGTTCTCTGTACTACATACGGCTTCCTGTTAATATAAGGCCAATCTTCCACGTTTATTATTTCAAAGTTAAGTTAGCGTTTAGTTATATTTTTATATTCTTACGTTTAGACCACAAGTAGTGGGTCTTTGTATTCCGAAGTACGGAAATTATTGTAAAGAGAGAAAAATAAAGGGTTTTGTATACCCTTCTTGTGTATCCTGTCTACTTCCCACAGTTATTGAACATAGCTTTAGTAAGCTCCCTGTTCCGAGTCAGGTCCTTGCATGTTCCCAAAGAAAGTAAGACGGAACATTGAACCTGATAACTGGAGCAAGTGCCTGTCTAAGCCGGAGAGGAATTACTGTGTCACTAGGAAAGAGTTGCTCGCCGTAGTCAAAGCCGTAGAACATATCCATCACTATCTATATGGCAGTTCTTGCTCCGCACTGATCATGCATCATTGGCCTGGCTTTTAAATTTTAAGAATCCTGAGGGTCAAATAGCCAGGTGAATACAGAGACTCCAAGAATATGACAGCACAATCCGTCATCTTAAGGGATCATCTCACGGAAACGCCGACGCCCTGTCTAGAATACCTTGCCCAGAAAGCTGCCGATATTGTTCCAGGGTGGAAGCGAAATATGAGCTGCTGAGTACGATCGCAAGACAAATTACATCAACATCGGCTGATCGAGACCCGTGGAGTGATGATGAAGTCAGGAAAGACCAGCTGGAAGACGGCGACATTAAACCCATAATTGATTTAATGGAGTCATCAAACAGAAATTCTACCTGGCAGGACATTTCTATCTCTAGTCCTACAACAAAACAATACTGGGCGCTCTGGGATTAATTTCACATTCGAAACGGCGTCTTATACCGGAAATTCGAATCGGATGCGGGGAAGACTTTCCGATGGCAACTGATACTTCCAAGATCCCGGATTCCTGATGTCCTTAAAGAACTACATAACAGCTCTAAGAGAGGCCACTTTGGAATAATGAAGACCTTGCAAAGAGTTCGTGAGCGCTTTTATTGGAATAATGCAAAAGATGACGTGCAAATGTGGTGCCGATCTTGCGATGCCTGTGCAGGTCGGAAAGGACCGAAGAGACGCAGCCGAGGCAAAATGCAACGTTACAAAGTAGGGGCGCCTTTTGAACGTATTGCCTTTGACATCTTGGGACCTCTGCCACGAACTGCTGATGGCAACAAATGCATACTCGTTGTCATTGATTACTTCACCAAGTGGCCTGAGGCGTATCCTTTCGTGATCAAGAGGCTGTCACAGTAGCTGAGGTGATGATACAGCAATGAATTTGCAGAGTCGGAGTGCCTCTTCAGTTACATTCCGATCAGGGAAGGAATTTTACCTCAGCAGTAATCAAAGAACTCTGCAAGCTACTCGGCATTGACAAAACCAAAACGACTCCATTACATCCCCAGTCGGACGGCATGGTAGAGAGGTTCAATCGAACCATCCTTAATAACCTCTCATTAGTGGTTTCCAGAAACCAGCAGGACTGGAACAAGAAATTATCACTGTTTTTACTGGCTTACCGCAGTGCTGTCCACAAGACGACTGGCTATTCCCCATCACAGATGCTCTTCGGTCGTGACCTTCGTCTGCCTTGTGATCTCTTATTTGGTCGCCCTCCGGATGCTCCTTTATCGCCTGAGGTATATATTCAAGATCTCCAAGCCCGGTTCGAAGTTATGCACAACTTTACACGAGAGCGAGTCAACTTGGCGACGGAGAAAATGAAGACCCGATACGACACAAGAGCTACTGAACATCAATTCCACTAAGGAGACAAGGTGGGTTGTGGAATCCGACTCGACGGAAGGGACTTTGTACGAAATTACAGTCACTTTGGGATGTCCGTACACAGTCCTAAACAGGCTGAATGACGTCGTGGTTCGGATTCGTAAGTAATCTAAACCTAAAGTCGTTCATTACTACAGGTTAGCCCATTACTATGGCCATAGCACGTAGTGAAAATAATTGTAAATAGTGTAAGACCATGGTCTTACACTATTTACAATTATTTTCACAATGTGTATTTGATATGTGTATTTGTTTCTAAATGTGTATTTGTTTCTAAATGTGTATTTGATATGATTTGTATTTAGTATTTGATAACATTTAATTTGTTTAAGTTAATTATTGCATTTAGTGTTCATGTTGTTTATTGCATTTATGCCATAGTCGTAAGTTTGGCTCCTGTCCAGGGATTGTACTGCCCGGGACGTGCAGTCCTTGGGAAGGGGACGTGCAGTCCTTGGGTGTTACGAATTTGGTATTTTTATTGAAAACTTTGTTTTTAAAGATGGCTGGCAAATGTAAATAAATACATTTACTAAGAGTATAAAATGCTAAAGTAAGTTTAAACTATTACTTTCATATAATAGAATAAAAACACCTCTATAAAAACATTGCGCCAACATTTAATTAGCTTAAAACATTACTTAAATTGAATATCAAATTAAAAACATCATACTAACGTTTAAAAGAATTAAAATATTACTTAAATACTTTAAAATAAGTTTTATAGGATTTAATTATTTAACATTAAAACATATGTGGCAATAAATATCTCAGGAATTTTGGAAAACATTGTATTAATTTTTTAATAAAAATTGAAGTATACAATTATAAAGTAAAAGAAAATTATGTACTTACATTTTTTTAAAGTATTTTACCTGTAGTATATTGATAAGCACCACAAAAAAAAAAAAAAAAAAAAAAAGTCTTCTAAGGATCTTCATCTGTGATCCACATCTCTCACACATCATTAAAGAAGCAATTAGCGAGGTTTTTTCCAAAAGTTTAAAATAAATTTCCTCTGACGCTATTAAAAATTTATAAATAAATCTTTGATTAGGAAAGACAGGTTGGCCAAAATAGGGTCTCAAAGGGCAATTTTTTTTTTATTCCGATACCAATAATTCTTGGTAATTACCAATAACAACATTCATCTTCGAAACGGACATATCCATTCCATTTGAAATCCGAGGAATTCGAAGAGATAAATGATAAAATTTTAAAATGGCGCGGTAATGCTCAAATATTCAGCAACCAATCAAGGAGTTGATTACATCACGCATAGAATTAAAATTATTTAAATAATCATTCATAATAAAATCATATTTAAAACAAATGCAAAATTAAATTGTATTTTAATATTTAACAGCCATAAATAATGATTAAAACATTAGATTAAAATTATAGATATTAAAACTAATTACTTTTAAAGTAAGGTGACGTCATTGATTACATCATCCACAACATAAAATTATATAAGATATTATAAACAGCAAAATTTTTATTTCAAATAAAAATTCGAAATTAAATTCATTTTTAATATTTAGAAGCCATAAATAATAAAATACCATAAATACCATAAATAATACACGGAATTTATGCATAATAAAACGCATTACTTTTTTAAATAAAATGACGACAAAGTATCGGTTATCATAGATAACTTATCCAGCAAAGGGTTCACCATAAGTCGTATTACTCGCCAAATGAAAAATCGCCAAAAAATCGCCAAAATCAGTACAACCGTCTACCAAAGTAGCACCAAGATAACTACTGTGAGATATTGTAATACTGCACGAATATCTGAGAAAATTTAAGCATTTTTGTTGTGATAATAATAAATTTTGTTCATTTTTCATTGGACTTGTGCATTCATTTCATAACGAACCCGTACGCACGCAACAATACTATTGAAATGTAATAATTAATTTTTCAGTAATCTTCTAGCTCGTATTTTGTATGGTAATTATATTGTGTTATATAACTTGTATATAGTATTTTGAATGCCATTATAAACACTATACTCTTGAATGTATTTACTCCAGAATATCAGTAACATGTTAACCCAGATATCGTACAAATCGTCCAACATATATCCGTACCTCTGGTATAACATCATTATTGCGTATGTCAATCTGGTCGCATAACAATATGTATATGTTATATTGTTTATATCTGCCCCCCCCGAGATGTAATTACTCCTGCTATGTACATTGTTTCATGCCACAATAGTAACACTATATAAATATGTACATGTTGTATTAATATTTCAACTGTAACATTGCAATCTCTTCTCATATAGTAGTTGCACCATATAGTAATTTGCAAGTTATTTATTAGCAGTTGACTGTATCGCATATCTTATACGTATGACTGTATATTCCATTACTGCGCTTTGGTCTACGTATTACATCCGCATTTCTATACTGAACTAGTGTACTATTTTTATCTTATATGTCACATAATATGTGCACGCATTTTTAGTATGCGTATGTATCCTCTGGTATAGCATCACTTATGAAGGTAGTGTGGACGCTCAACAATCTGTAAATATTACATATGTTATATAGTTTATATCCTATTCTTCTAGATTTAATTACTCCTGGCTATGTACATCGAACCATACTTTATTTCTGATATTAATGCTGTTCTCTAAATAATAGTGGGCGTGGTGCTGTACTGATTAACCACTATGGTAAAGGGACAGTGCCCACGTCCTCTGTCACTTATCACTTATATACGTATTTTGACTTAAAATTGGACTTTTTATGAAACGAGATGTCAGTTGTTTCCAACGGTTCGATTTTATGACTCAAATTACGCATAAGTACTAAATTTTGTGAAAATCATGCAATCCATTTCGGATATATTCATATCTAAAATCTGGTACTAATTTTAAACCTGGCGGCAAAAAGCATTCTTTTATAGAACTTATAATTTGAGTTAATCGTGACTTTTAGAAATTTTTTCAAGAATGATCACGTGCTAGTATCTTTCTGAACTTTGAAATTCGAGTTATTTAGTTCTGCATTCAAAACATAAAATTTTTATGATTTTTAAAGATACCAAAATAATTTAAGTTACATATTTTAAAAATAGTTGAGGTGTCAAAATAAATAAGCATTTAGAGAATTTTCAAAAAAAAAAAAAGTTCCTTTAAAATTTCATACGCTTGCGAATGAAATTTGTTATTAAGTTCGCTTAATTCAAGGATTAAGAATTTGAATTTTAAATGTAATAAAAAACATATCGAAGCGTTTGAAAAATATAATATGAAAGCAGGTTTTATTAAGTCAGAATAACTATCATAGTTCCTCCAACATTTTCTTTAAAAATTCGTTTTTAAATTTGATTAAATTAATAATTATAAGAGCTGCCTTTATTTACATTATTTAAAAGAACACAAAATTATGTAAGGGAAGATGTGGCAGGGAATAAATGTATGCCTTGCAATCATGAATTCTTTAAGACCACCATCTCTAGAAATAACCGCTGTTTTTCAGAAAATAATTTTAAATAACTTTGAATCTCTAACACAACTCAGGAAAAGTGTTGTAGGTTTTTATGTCAAATAACCAGTATTATTACCAGTATTAACCTCTTATTATTTTGACAATACTTTTGCTTCTACTTTCGTCGGCTCCTACCAGCATGCAAATTGAATAATGTATTTAAGTCCAGCTTGAGTGGCAACTTTTGACAGATATAGCTGACTGTTACCATTATACTTCTCCTTGCAAATAGATTACTTAAATGTGCTTTAGCTCTGCTAGCCGCAATTGCTCGTGATGTTTGAGGGCTGAGCTAAAGCATGTAGGATCGCTTTACATTGTAATTTAATATTTCAATTTTACTTTAATATTTATTTGTGAATTTCCCTTAAGCTACGGAGATTAATTTTAGATTATAAAATAGGTTATATAACCCTAAGGCTGATGCATAAATTAAAAAGGTTATTTTAAACTTTCTTTTGAGTTGGAATAATTGTACTTATAAATTTAAGACGAGAACATAAGTTATATGACTGTCTTTATGGTTCCAGGAATTAATATTCAGCTAAATTTGGATCGGTACAATTAAGTAACTGTTAAGTATGATTTAAATTTAAAAAATAAAAAATATAAAATGTCATTCAAATACTTCAGTGTTTCGTAAGTAAAAATAATATCTCACATTGTAAACTTATAAATATAAATCTTTAATGCTTCTGAATATAACTAAAAAAAATTTCGATTTTAAAAATTCTCACGTTTGTTTCAGCATTTCTTTTTTAAGTGTTTTAATAATATGAACAGAAGCATATTAAAATAGCATACCGTTATATATTAACATTTGAGCAAAATTAAAAGAAGAAATAAGTATACAGAGTCTTCCAATATATTAGTTGGCGCAAAATATTACAGCATTTGAAATTTTGATGCAGAAGCTTGCATACAAAATAATTAGGATTAGAAATTCTGCAATCGATAAATAAAGGTTTGAATAAAATGTAATTAGAAAAATAATTGCTTAAGGTATTGAAACGCATTTAATTTTTCATATATATGGTATGAAAGTATACTTCTTGCAAAATATTATTCAGAAGTAGAAAAAAAATTTTTTTTTTTTTAATTTAAAAATTTTTCTTATAACTCGACTCCCAGTATATCGAAAACTTTTTTGGAACTTTTTAAGACATCTGTAAGCCAAACAGAGCAAATATTACGTACAGTACGTATAATTATTATTTATGTGTATGCGTATTTATGTATGTGGGGCACTGCGCGACTCTACTACTGGTATTAACAGAGGTAAAACGATTTTATGCATCATCACATCGAATGCAAACAAGGAGGTCTCGTGTTTTTGGCCTTTATTTGTAACAGAAATAATTTTAATTTCAAACAATAACACCTCTTAGAAGTATTAATAATTACTTTTAATATTATTGATATTCTATTATCTAATTATCAGGATAAAGAAACAAAAACGTCTAAACTCAGAGCTTCATCTTTAGGCAAGATACTGCATGAAAATCAAACTAAAAGATTGCAATTTATAGTGCTTTTAAGATTGGGCGCGGTTTCTTGTCATAATTTTTTTATATGGTAAAAACATTAGGGAATATTTAGCTGGCATGGTTTGCGTTTTGGGAAATCAAGCATCATATTCGACGTAATGATTCAAGTTTGCGTAATTTCTCGTTCACATTTTAGCTTTCACATATTTGGTGAGAGATATCGTGTGTCTTGCTGCCTTCATTATTTTCAGTGAAATTATTAAGTACATTTCATTTAAAAATGAAATCAATAATCATTGAGCATGTGTGATTGCGCATTTGAAAAGTATTTTCAAACATTATAATTTTATTTACAGGTTCGAAAGACTTAATCATATCTTTTATGCATAAAGTTTCGGCAGAACTGTATAAGGTGAATTTTTCAATGAACACTGAACATTATTTAGCACTGGAACTGTTATTAGTCTCGATCCCCATTTTTTCCGTCCGTATTACTTTTGTGTCTGTATCATTCTTGAAATAAGAGGATGCTGTCACTAAATATTATCGAAATATGTTTTTTAAAGAAATAATACAGCGAATATAAAATATGTTGAATGCTGTCATTAAATGTTATCCCCATGTATTACTTTAAAAAATAATACAGCGAATACAAAAAATTAGGTCAGGTTAGGTACAAGTGCAGCGGCCACAAATTATTTTTCTGAATTAAATAAGTAAAGGTCCCTTACACTATTTATTTATCTTGATTAACCTCGCCTTTTGGGGGCAACGGTGCAGTTCTGTTGCCGAGCTGCTGCTATTGTTTGCTGCAACCGACATCGTAAGCTCTACCACCGCTGGTGGTGTCATCAGTTGTTCTGTTTTATGCTCGAACTTGGACAGGTGGGATATTTACAACATTGCCCAGATTACACATTAAACATTTTTTAAACGCAATGGCTATAACAGGAATACATTATACACTATTGCTTAAGTAATATGATAACCTGCTTGCGCTGGTAGGGTATGGCATTTAATTGCGCATTAAATGACTGCATTTTCATCACATCTGGCCAAGCTTAGTTCCTTTCACTGCTTTAGAGTGCTCAATGTCATGTTTCATGCTGTTAGCGGCGTTTATTATTTTCCTATGAAGCTGCACGCGCAAATATTGCATATGTGTTTAATTGCTTTTTTCATAGCAATACTTGAAATTATATCAGCAATTCTCAAGATATTTTTTAAAAATATTTTATGATTTTGCAAGTGAACTTTGAAAAGGATAAAAATTAATAATAACAAAATAAAAGTGTGTAAGTCATCTTATTAAGAAAACTGAACATTGATAGTATGAACTGAGAAAAGACTAAAAATAGAAAAATGTATAACACTCTATTGGAAATTCTAACATATTGGCTTTAAAAATTTTGTGATTTTACTATTGAATTTTGTATGGCGTAATTGTGAAGTCATGTTTAATAATAAAGTCAAAAATACAAAAGATTTGAGTTAACAGGAGTGAGTTCAAGAGCAGATTGATAAACAGCAAGCTCAGCAAGAGCATTTAAACCATAACAAACCCTCTGTGCGACGTTAAATCTAAATTCTTTCAGATTTTCTTTTCTTTTCCTTTCTTCCTTCCCCCTTTTTTAATACTCGAAAGTTACTAAATGATATAGTAATTAAGAATCTGATATACTGGGAAAAGAAGTGTACTACATGAAATATTTCTGTGAAACTGACATACTGTCATGTAGAAAATCAACATAGATTTTATGCAAATTTGAGTGCTGTTTTCTTTTACTTAGTTACTTAAAAGCGAAAGTTTAGCATTTTGGATGAAAATATGGCAAAAAGCTTGAATTTCATTGAATGAATTCAAATCATTTGAATAGAAAATAGTATTTAAAGTATCTGTAGGTAAAATGGAAACGATATGCTAACGGAAGTAAGCATAATTTCTGCTTTCCTTATACCATTCTTAAAAATTTTAAGTTATAATTTTGCAAAAAATTGTTAGTTTGGTGTCTTTTAATTTAAATTATTATCACGCTGTTGAAAATCAATATGGTGAATTTCATTGAAAATGAAGTGGAAAGAAAAATAAACGCAAATGAAGAGACCCTAAATAGTGTAAAACGGAACGTTGTTAAGATTTGGCCTGATTTTAATTCTATGCCAATTTCGAGTTAATCGCCAAACCATTTTTTAGATATTTAAATAAGTACATGTACGAAGTCTTTGAAGAAAAATCTTTAATTTTTTAGAAATATACCCAAATTTATTTACTTTAAGGTAGTATGCAAATTTTTGGACAAACTGAATGACTTTCATTTGGATTTAATCTAAAATTTTAGATTAATGGAAGAAGAAGCAGATCAATTTAATTAAAAAGCGATATTGTAAAACATAAAGCAAATTCAGTTCACCTCACAAAGTTTTGTTTCTAATCCAAGAGTTCTATTATGTTGAAGTTTCTAGAGCTTTCGATTTCATTTATTCAATTCACATTCGAATCACGACTCCAAAGTTAGTCTTAATGACTATTTATTTACGCACATCTGTTATTTTACAATATTTACATAATTCAAGATTCAAAATTTTAAATCAAAAAATGGGGATTATTCCCCCTTCGAATCAAATTGTATTAAGAGAAGCCGAGTAAACGACCACTCCCTTCCAAGTCCGTTTTCGACTCCCCGTTGCCATTTGCAGAAGCGAAAAGTTCGCTCATTTCGCGTTCGAGTTGTAACATTTCTCCCACCTTCTGATTTTTGACAAAGAATTAAAAAATCAAGAAAAGTTTGAGATGAAATTTGAAATAGCAATATAAGATGAGTAATTTAAATCTTACCAAAAATTAACAGTTTTATCTAGGCGTAACAAATATCTTGAATATTTTAAACTTACTTAATATTCTGCAAAGTTACATTCTTTAAACAACAGGCAAAAAATTCTTTTCTGAAAAATACTAGTAAAAAAATTAATTCACTAAACTGGAAAAAATCAAATTGTATACAAAATTTAAGTTCAAAGAAAAGAATAAAGAAAAGTGAAAAGAAATAATAATAGTACTGAAAACAATTTAAAACTAATTAATGCTTTTAAAGTTCTTTGGTTTCAAAATTTTTTAGCCACATGTACTAAACTGAATATTTTTATCAGAATTTTCAAGTTCACAGTCTTTGGTATCAATTACTAAATCATCATTTTTACTATATTTCTCGAAAATGTGGATGATTCAGTAGTTTTAAGCTCGAAGATAGATCCTTTATTGTCTATCTCCATTGGAAATATTCTCTGAACTGGTCTTAGCAGCTCACCACTAGATGTTTTTACTTTAGCCACTCTGATGTTGTCTTTTCCTGGGTATGTTTCGATTGCACAACCCATAGGCCAGTCAGTTCTTTACAAATCTGGTCCTCTACAAATACTAAATCACCTTTCTTGATGGTTCGCGAAGGTACAGTCTTTGGTCGATGTACATTTGTACACATCATGTTATGTATATAAAATATACTTGGCAAATTTGGCATATAAAATAATCTCATGTCCAAAATTATGTTTACACGCATAAATTCACGGATTTCTCAGAGACTATGACTTATAATTTAATGAATTTTCGTGGAATCATACATAACATGATGACACATAAATGCAAAAGAAAAAATTGAAGATCACCTCATATGATATAAAATTGTAGCATGAAACAATAAAAATGGTAATAAAGTGTGACAAAGAGAGTTAAGAAAAAAAGGAATGATTCAGAAAAAGAATTAAGTCTTACGAATTTAATATGGAATATGATCTCCCCTGACTTGTACACACATATCACAATGTGTTTTAAGGCTGGAAATAACGTTGTTAACCACAGTTTGGGGAATTAATCTCCACTCTTCCAGCAATGCCGTCTTCAGAGCATTTACATCTCTAGGAGGAGGATGTATACGCGCAATTGCTCTTCCAAGGTAGTCCCATAAGTTCTCTATCGGGTTAAGGTCAGGAGAGTTTGGTGGCCAAGGTATTCGCTTAATGTCTTCACTTTCAAGGAACTCATCAACGAGGTTTGCTGGATGTGGACGGGCATTATCATCCATAAATAAAAAGTCAGGTCCATATGCACCCCTGAAAAGTCTTACATAAGAATCTAAGACCTCATCTCGATATATCTGGCCTGTCACAGATCCGCTGCTGAACACGTGTAGGGGCGTACGTCCATCGATCATTATTCCACCCCATACCATCACACCTCCACTACCGAAACGGTCACGTTCCACAATGTTCGAGGAATCATTTCGTGTTCCTGACTCCCACCAGATGTAAACACGTTTAGAATCACCAGTTAAACTAAACCGCGACTCATCAGTAAAGAGAACATGGGACCAATGATGTTCAGTCCAGTTTTGATGTTCTTTACACCAATTAAAGCGATCCCTCTTTTTCTGTGAAGACAGTAAAACACATACCCTTGGCTTTCTGGCATAAAGACCTTTTTCATTAAGCCTTCTGTATATTGTTTGCCGTGATGCAACAGTTCCAGTGGCGGCTGCAGGCTCTGAACTTAACTGGCGAGCAGTAGCCTTTCTGTTACGACGGGCAGTTAATGCCAGATACCGATCTTCAGAAGCAGTTGTCATTCGTTTCCGACCTTGTCCAGGCCTCCTTACAACACTTCCATCATTTTGAAACTGTTTCCATAGCTTAGAGACTGTCTGTCTCGAAATATTCAGACATGTGGCTGTTTCCATGATTGACTGCCCTGCTTCTAAACGGCCGATAATTCGCCACTTTACAGATTCTTCCAAATGATACTTCGAAGCCATAAAAAACCGCTTTGAGTCCCTACACACTGAAATCAAACGCTATGTTTCAGAAATTCACTCAAATATTCAGTTTGCGCAAAGCGCTCGATTCACCCTTGGATGACGTAACGCCTAGATTTGCATATCACAAACCGTTTGATTACTTTTGATTGGATAATGCTAATTAGGCTTGGTTTTCACACATTCCCTGCAAATACGGATCACATTGATTCGATATTTCATTGAATATCATCATTTTTGGGTATGTAAAGATAATTTTGGACATGAGTGTAATATGTTGTTTATCTCACAGTTAACAAACAATATTACAATAAAACACATGACCATGGATTACATTAAATTAATCGTGCAAACAATACATTAACTATATTTTGTGATATAGTAACCTCGCTGAACAAAATAACAGATATTACAGTACATTAAATTTTATGCATTACGGTACATGAATATTGTAACATAATTCATTAATCTTGATGTGTTATACTGACTTGCGAACTCTGCTCATTGTGCCGTTCACTGTGGTAAGCGTCGATGAATATCATTCATTATCAATGTTCTAAGCTTGGGATACGAGTTCTGAGCCACTGACACAGTTGGCTGCGCATTGTGACATTACTGAGGCAACCTTTGTTTTGGAATTTGTGTTTGTGATAGTATTACTGGCCCATGACAAGTACTCAAGAGTTGGTTCCCCAGGTGCTGTTTCTGATTATTGGGGCATTCTTAGGTGAAATTCCGGGTTACCTTACTGGGAATAGGCAGATGCATCTGTGTCCATGACGTCAAATTTATTTAAGTGTGAAAGGAATGGGTCACGTCCCGATATAAATTGAATGAATGACGCACTACTGCTCCGAAGTACTGCTCTGACCTTTGATATTTATAACTGTGTACGTCTACTGGTGTTGTCATTATCCCAGCATTCTTGCCGTTTTCTGCAAAATAGTTCTAGTAAGACAGACAGGTAGACTTTCAGTCTGTCACAGGAAATCGAATCAGTCGTTCTACCAGTGAAGACTTCAGAAGGTTGGATTTTGTGCTAGAAGGAAAAAAGTTTTATGATCCACTCATTTCAACTTCAAGAGGGGAATATTTACATTGGTCTTGCTGTCATGTTTAACACAGTTAACTTGCGGAATGGGACTGTTCAACTTACTCAAAAGTGCAGATACGGCTTGACATATGATTCTAGATGTGGTTTCATCTCGACGGAGCAAGAAATACGCAGCTTGCCTTTCCTTATTCATAAAAGATCCTGTTTTCACAAAAGCAGATTAATTGCTTTGGATGAAACTACCAGAAATGGTTGCAAAGAGTATATCTTTGATGGGGGTTCTGTATCAGTCACAGATAAGCAGACAAGGTCTTGCAATCCCATGTAAAGCTGTTTAGGACTGTTGTTGACTTAGACTGTTTCTTTATCAATAGCAACACTCTTCTGCACTGAGCATATCTGGTGTCAGAATACTTGGAAACTGAAAATGTCGTTCAAACGGATTGACCAACTTTCTCACCACATTTGAACCTGACTGAGCACACGTGGGACGGCTTAGACAGATGAATTGCACCAAATGCCTTTAGGATTTAAGAAGTGCACTTTCAGTACAGTGACGTGCATAAGATTTAATAGAAGTGGGCATTATTAGCTTAACTGTATTCTGTGATTATTTTACATTTCCATGTAAAAATATAACATACTTATGCTCTAAATGAAATGGTCTGGTTTTATGGTATCGTTGTCTGGCAGGTAATAGATTTCAGCTTTGTAGCAAATAAGCTGTATGAGATTCAGGTCATTGGCTATAGAGTAGGGGTGTTAAAAATAATTACAACAATAATAATAAAGACTTGATCAACAATTTGTTAAACTCTATGAAGTTAAGATGTGAGGTATGAATTCCTGTTAGAGTTGGCTATACACCATATCAAATAAAGATTTGTTACAGAACAAGAGAGATAATATTTTCCTTATTTTTAAATTTCCGTAAATTTTTATTACAACATTTTTAGATTAATCATCTGTCAAACATGGTAATTATGTTAAATGTGCATTTGTACAAGTTATTTTTAATCATTTATCATCATGTCAATATTCTTTAATTCTTATGAGCAATGAATGCTATTTGCGTACACTGGGCATTGCCGCTAGGTTAGTTGCAGAGTGGATATGGATGGTGAGACTGAGATGACAGTATGACAAGAGCCATTCCAGAGCTGTAAACATTGTTCAAAAAGGTGAATTGGCAATCAAGTCTACGTTTACCAATCAGTAGTATATTCTGCGATGTGAGAAGCCACTGACGTTGCCTGTAGAACAGTTTTCTATTACATCCTGTTTGTTGGATTTTTTTTAAATTGTGAAGATTTACTTTGCAGTACTTTGTACATAGTTACAAGAGATAACCAGATGATTATTGGCAAATTACAATTACTGCTTTTCGAAGGATGATAATAAGCAAATACTATCAGGAATTTATAAACAATATTCGCTTTATTTATTAATTCAAGGAATATATTTTTTTAAATCTTATGTGGCCTTCATTTCACTCGCATTTATGTCATTTAAACAAATTTCGCTCCCACAGTTCACCACTGCTCTCTAATAATGAAATCATAGTTGTGAAAAGCGGGCAATCTCCACCAGTGGTGGAGCGGCTAAAAGCAGCTGAATACTGGCAGTTCGTCCTTGATTCGAATTCAAGCAAACAAGCTGGCTGCAAGGTTGATTTTTCCCATATGTAGCATGAACACGAGGCAGCCTCTCTTAGAAAGGTTCTCTAGAAAGGCAATCCTCTCCTTAGGAAGATAGCCGTTGTGTGCTTTGCCGTATTCAAATAACCAATAAATGAACCAATGTAAAGTTAGCAACAAATTTGAATAGAAGCAAATATTAACGAAAGCAAACGCTTTAGTGATATACATTTTCAAAATGTTCCAATGAACTAGTATTATAAAAAATCTATTCTAATGCCTGCAATCTACTGATTTACTGTTAATATTCATTAACAGATACAATTTTGGAAATGAAAATATATATTAAATATATATATATATTTAAAAAGTAGTAAAGTTGTTGAATATTTAGGTATATTCCTGTATATGTATTTGTATGTATCAAAGCTTCACCCATATATTTTCTTTTCTTTCCAGATCTTCTCATTTGAGCTATTAAAAACGAAAAATTATTTCATCTGCATAAAAAAGGAGTTAGTATTACAACATTAGAGATTGAAGATTTTACCTATGTTGTGGGAACTCCTTCATTATACAATTTTTTATCTTCACGTATGAAGGAAAACATTGTTTTGGACGCAATGCATCACTTTGAGTTCTATTGCACTATCGTCATCATTTTTGGAAATTTAGCAGTCACAACTTCAGAGGCAGATATAAAGAACTCAAAAATTAATTGCGAAATGAAAGATTTCGGTTCTTCAACAGAAAATATAACATGTGAAAAACGTGAATTGAATGCTAACATTGCGTTACTAGAAAACGGAGATGCTTTTATAGAACTTATCAACACAACTCTTCCTTCATCAGAGTTTTGTATTCTTAACCGACATTTTTTCATTTGTATTGATGTCTGGGAAATAATACAAAAGAATATTCTACACCGTTGCGATAAAGTTTTCTACGAAGCACAAGAGTACGAAATTCTCGCTAATGGGTCTATATTGCTGTATGGTGATATATTAGAAAATGGAACCTATAAATTCGATGATGATGGAATAATTACATGTGCTATGGATTATGATTTTTCGATTCATAACTTTTCTGCAAATCACCGCTTTCCTTATAGAGAATCAGATTATAACTGGTTATCTAACTACTTCGTCAAAATTGGAGTTTATATATCCATACTTGCATTGTTGTCTCACTTAGTGATTTTTTGTATAATACCATCTCTACGTAACCTTCCTAGTTACAATTTATTTTCTTTGAGTATTGCACTTCTACTGGCTTATTCTATTAGTCTTATAGCACAAATACGAGACATTGTGGGTGTTTACTGTGTTATCGTAGCAGTACTCCAGAAATATTTCTTTCTAGCGTCGTTTTTCTGGATGAATGTGATAGCTTTTGATATGTGGAGAAGAATGCGAACGTTAACTCGCATTAACTCGGCTATCACCAGTAATTTCAGAAGGAAGCGGTTCTTGTTTTATTCCTTGTATGCTTGGAGTGTTCCATTAGCTATTTCTCTCACAAGTGTCATGATTGATAATATAGAAAATGTTCCACAAGCGTATAAACCACATTTTGGATTTGATGATATATGCTGGATTGTTGTGAATTTAGCACAAATTATATTTTTTTCAGTTCCCGCCTTCACTCTTGTTACAATGAATAGCATATTCTTTGTGTTGACTGCATTTTTGATAAACAGCAATGCAATGAAGAACTCAAATGACCAACAGGTGAATGCTGAGAGGATTAATTTTTTTCTTTACCTTAAATTGGGCTCACTGATGGGTATTACCTGGATGGTTGGAGTTTTTGCTACTGTCTCATACAATAATATCATTTGGGACATATTTGAAGTGCTAAATTCCTTTCAAGGGCTTTTCCTTTTTTTGATTTTTGCAGTTTCAAAGAAAGTCAATAAGCATTTCAGGAAAAGAAGTAAATAAAATCCTGATGTATGAAATCGATTTAGCAAGCCAGATCTTGAAGACATCGACATACTAATATCAGAGAAAGAAATATTTTTGCCATAAAAGAGGTTTTATACAGAGAAATTAATGACGAAGATTTTATTAAATAACCAGTTTTTGATTTGCTACGGGCATCAGTACCCAAACAGACAACAAGGACTTGCAACATCTAAGCTTGATAAGAACGACACCATTTTGCTACCTGTTGTCTACTACATTTACTTGTTGTCTATGGTTACTTGACATTTGAAGAACTGAACTGTACAGGAACTTTAAAAGACTTATATAAAACATTTTATAAAACATTGTTGACTTTTATAAAACATTGCTGACTTTTATTTAACATTTTTAAAGTCTGGAAATGTAAACTGATTATTTAAACAAAATAAAGCCATACTTTCATGTGGCATTAGAAATTTTATATTCTGGCCATATTCTCTTGCTTTTAAATGTACGAGGGGTGATCCAAAAAAACGTTTACAAGGCAAATGAAAAAGTATTTATTAACAATAGAAACAAGATACAAATGGGAATCAAGAGACACATCTGACCTTCACTTTTCCACATAGTCGCCAAACCCGTTTAGGCATTTATCAGAACGTTCGACCAACTTGTTTATCCCGTCTTGGTAGTAATCAGAGCCCTGCTCATTGAGCCATTTCTTGGCAGCTGTTTTCACTGCATCGCCTGAGGTGAACCGTGTTCCGGAAAAGTAACGCTTCAACGCCGGAAAAATGAAATAGTCACTTGGAGCCAAATCGGGGCTGTATGGGGGGTGATTCCAAACCTCCCACTTGAACCTTTGCAGCAATTCCTGAGTCTGGCGAGCGAGCTGTATGGGGCCTGGCATTGTCATGCAGAAGAATGACGCCTTTGCTCAGTAATCAAGGCCGTTTGCGTCGGATGGTTTTACGCAATTTCGTTAAGGTGGCACAATAACGATCGGCCTTAATGGTATGGCCACCTCTCCAAACACTCGATTAGGATAACACCAGTCGTATCCCAGAAAAAGGTTGCCATCACTTTACCGGTAGAGGGTGTGACCTTAAACTTCTTCCTCGTCGGTGATCCAGCGTGTTTCCAGTCCATCGTGCCTCTTTTGGATGTGGGGGTGAAGTGATGAAGCCATGTTTCATCACCGGTAACGATGCGATCAATGAAGTTTTGGCCGTCTGAATGGTATCCCTGAAGAAATGTGAGGCTGCACATCATTCGAGTGGCCTTATGCTCCGCGGACAACGCACGTGGAACCCAGCGGGCACAAACTTTGCATTATCGCAACTCATCGGTTACGATACGCTGAACATTACCATAACTCAGGTCCAACTCTGAGGCAATCTCACGCACGCTTACTCATCGATCCCTTTGGATGATTTCTTCAACACGTGCCGTGTTGATATCCGTCCTTGAAGAACTTGGACGGCCGCTCGCTTCCATATTGCGGTTTTCCACATGCTCCCTGCCCGCTTGATAATAACGACACCATTTCGCTACCTGTTGTCTACTCATTGCTTTATCCCCGTATACCTCAACGATTTGTCTGTGAATTTCAGAGGCGGCCACATTCTTGGACCATACGAATCGAATTACGGCTCGCACCTCTATGCGAGACCACTTTTCTAGACGTCGTGCCATTACTGTCGCTCTTAAGTGTCTGCGTACCAAACCAGCTTTGTTGCGTACTGACGCTAGTTACTCGTAGAACCACAGTAGAACAACTAGCGCCATCTGTCAACCACCCTGGTTGAAAATATTAGCTCCACAATTATTAAGTTTCAAATGCTTCTGCTTGTAAACTTCTTTTGGATCAACCTACGTATTACTGTATTAATCAGTTTACAGTCTGAAGAAGCATTACAAAAAACTAAAGTATTAAATAGAAGTTTTAGTACTTATTAATTGTTATACGAGATATTAAATACATTTAAACATGCATTTTATATTAATCTTTTGTATTTGTATTTACTACTTTTAAAAGTAACAGAGTTTCAACGAAAAGGATTGTGTTTACATTTAAGCAAATGGGAGCGAAAGTAAATTTAGTCATTGAGTTTTGTATCTGACTTTTTTCCTTGAAAGTGTTTTCAGCGTAATCTGCGTTCGAGGGGAAATTTTTGAAAATTAACTAAAATTAACTCGAATTTTTTATGTCTTGAGTTATTTACCCTTCTCGTGAGCTTTGAATTTTGCATTTTTGTATTTGTACGTAGATTTTGTGTGGTTGTCAACATTTTTCTGCTCTGTATGTGTTTTTGAGAGATTATGCGCTAGATTTTATTGTTAAAGCCTTGCCGTGAGTTTTGTTTATTCCAAAGTTGGTGGGGCGACAAGATCTGTATGTTTGTTAAAATTGTGTGCAAAAGTTTTGGATAAGTTACAAATAGATTGTACTACTTTCTAGTAAAGAATGATTTTGTACCTACAAAACAATGCAGATTTACACCCGGCTGCTCCACGGAAAATCCTGTTTATGATCTTGACAATATTATTAGTTTACAAAAATCTGCATTCTATGTGACTGTGGTCTCCTTCGATGTCTCGGCAGCCTTTAACTTTATTATATGAACATATATTCTTTCCCCCCCCTTAGAGATTTTGGCTTACCCAAAAATATTTATAGAATCCTTCTTAGTTATTTTGTAAGGATTATGTTAATTTTATTAACAGTTAAATTTTAAGTTAAAGTTCCTTTCCTGTCAAATTCTTAACTTCAACTTACTACTTCCCGCCAGAACGTAGTTTTGGAATTTGCTGAACATTTAATGAGAAGGAGCGGTATTTAAACCACGAAGTTACTTACTGAGACAGAGAGAGAAACAGAGTTTCTGAACTACGCGCGTCTGCCTTTTTGGCCGCTCTCTCTCTCTCAAAGCTGTTTTACGCTCGGCCGTACTCACGCCCTTGCTAAACTTCGTAGTAAATAAGTTAAGAGGCCAACTCTCATTGAACCTTGATAGCTTTGGCTATACTTAGTTAGTTAATCTTAGTTTTAGTTTAATTCTTAGTCTTTTAAGTTCAAGTCCTAAGTGCGGACTTTATTTGTACACTCCCAGGCGGAGTTTTGTTAAATCTTATAGAAATAATAAAGGGTTATTTACCCTTCTCTCTTGTTGTTTCCTGTCTTCGAACTCTAGCGATTATTCGCTTATCAGTTCCTAGGTTCCTCACTTCCAACATAAACTTAGAATTTCAAATGAGGGACCTTACAATTTTAAGAAAGGAAAGTTGTTTACAGAATTAATAAGGACATTTGTACTGAAAGAACGGTTTACAAAGGATGCCCACCGGGTTCCTGCAGTGCTCCGCGGCTTTGGAACTCCGAATGGATTGTTAAAGAAAGAGAGTCCAAATTGTGCAAGAATAGTATTTTGTAATGCTGATGACAATTTATATGTGATTCTTGAAAACTCTTTGAAAAAAATTAGAGAAATTGTTTCCGTTTGCTATAGAAGATCTAATATTGTAGATCGAAAACAAAAAGCTTAGATTAAATTTATAAAAAACTAATTTCTTGTTTTACCCAAAGTGCCGGGAAAAAACTAAACCATCACAACTAAAATACGAAGGTGTTAGAATTAAATGTGTTGGAAACCTCAAATATTTTGGATTTTACGATTGTATATTGAATTTTGAAGAACATTTTAGGGATATTTATAAAAGAACTAACCCTATTCTGATGTATTATAAAAGAAATTTCTCAGCTGCGTCATTAGCACTGAAAAGTAGAATTATTAGATTAATTTACAAAACAGTTATTACTCCCATTATATTAAACGGAGCTGCGGCTTGAGGTTCCACGGCCACGGACCTGCAGCGAATCAGAAATAAATTAGATATAATGCAAAGAGCCCGGCTGCTGCTTCTGACCAGATGCTTTAAAAAAGTCTCGATGCTTTAAAACGTCTACGTTGCATATTGGCTGGCACGCCGCGCTTCTGGCTATTTCATTCTTTTTGTGATAAATTTAAATTACGTTCATTTGATTTTATTATTTACGGAGGTTTTACTGCATATAACATATGTTTTTCTGTCTTTAATATTAACAATATACATCCTGCATTAAGAAAAGCAGTGGAATATCAGAGACCAAATGTTTGCCTAGGAGAATGGGATATATTTATTGATTCGGTTCGAGTTTTGACAGTGGAATTGGTGCAGCATATGTGATCTACTTACTGGTAGAATACCCTAGTTTAAATCATATTGCAACTGACGTTTTGCATTAATTATAATATAAACTTCGAAATTAAATTTTGTTATCTGTTATACTTTCCCGAAGGCGATACTGTTAATAGAATGTCTAGTTAGCAAATTATAATAGTTAAAACTATTGCCTCACGCAGGGACTTTTTCTAGATGGTGGCTATCTGTCAAAATTTCTTTACACTATATCCCTTTTTCAGTCGCCCAGACGGTTAGTGGCTAGGGAAGCCTGACTGCGATACCGAAGGGCCTGGGTTCGAATCCCGGAGAAGTCATGGTTGTAACTGTCTGTCCCTTAATAGGACGCGATGGTGGCTCACCTATTAGATGCATTCCATAATAAAGAGACCACCACATCTGGCCTTGTATAGATTAATGGACTGGGTTACACTGCAACTGTTCACAATCTGCCATTAGGAAATAAAAAAGTATAACTTTTTCATACTAATTTACCCTTTGTGCTTATTTATTATGTTGTTCAAGTTAAATTTAGAAAGATATTTTTAGATTAGAAAGATATTAGTTAGTTTATTTTTAGGATAGTCAAGCTGCATTAACGCATTTCTGAATATGCAATTAGTTTCGTAGTTTCGTTAGTAATGTTTTTCAATACTTGAAAATTTTGTTAAAATTAGCAAAAACTAATCATTAAAGAAGACTAATAGCTCATTCTGATTCTTAAGATATAATTTTCGGCAAAACTTTAATATGTAATTAAAATGATAACAATATTCAATAAAGTTAACAATATTCAATTTGTTATTCTGTAGTTTTATTTTTGCCATGAACAACTTTCTTATGTTAAGTAAAGTACCTAACTAAATTTACATATTCATATAATGATTTAGAATATGTTGCCACTGAGTGCAGAAAATACTTGAGTTAAAGATGAAAGAAGTCGGCTGATTGAAATATTACTTTATTCTTGATAAGGACATTCTTAATATGAATTGTGCGATGGGTTCAATCTGCGAACTCTTTTCTGGATCATATTTGTATCTTTTCTACATCTTCGTAACAATTAATTTCGATAAAATAAAAATTATCAGACCAAACAAGTTTCCAGAACGAAAGCGAGAGAGAGAATTAGGCGTCGCCAAGATGAAATTAAGGTTCCGTGCGATTTAATTTCAATTTACATTAAATTCCCATTGGTTAATAAATCGTTTCCGTTCCCAAATTGAAATTATTATTGGTCGAAGCCTCTTATATAAGTATCTGCATCAATAGCGTTACAGAAAAATTAAATAACTTGAATTAATTCTGAAATGATGCAGTTTACAGCAATTTATTTCAAGCAGTTAGTATTTTCAGAAAAGAAAACGGAACTATCCAAATTAAAAAAAAAGAGTGAAGGATATATTGTAAATTTATTTTGCTTTACATAGTTTTGTTATATATGTTTTCATTTGCATATTTTTTTCCTTACATGCATATTCTAAACATTCAAATCATTTAAAATTTAAGGTATACTGTTCGATAAATGAAATGAACTTGAAAAAAAAAATCATTTCCTTTACTTCAGGTATAACTTCCATTTGTTTCAATTATTTCTCATGTTTTATTTAAGCATTTGTATTTTCATTATTTATTCATTTATCATCGAATCAAAATTTTTTATAATGTCTACGTACTATCCTGTATGTTTTATCTGAAACACTCTTATCAATATTTCGAACCCAGCCAAATTTGCCAAATTTTCTCTAAAACTGTTAATTTTCTAAACATCTGAATGCGATAAATATTTTGGGGAAAATTGCAATTTCTAACAGTCCTGTTGTGAGCAAGTTATATACCTATTTTCAGGCCGCAGATGTTAGCTCAGAGCTGACTTCGGAGTATCGAGATCTCCGTGACAGTTTCGTCTTTTAGATGCACTTTGGATTGCGTTGTGTTTAACGTTTTCTCTGTGATACTGAGAAGACCTGTACAAGTGCTTTTATGGAAAGTTTCAGAGAACTGGAATGTATTTCTTTTGGTAAAAATAAATTTTATCGAGCTACCATTGCTTCTGTATGTATTCAGTTCATTACAAACTCGCGGCAATATAATAAATTAAAATAAGCAAATTAACTATTTAAGACTGACAGCAAAAACTCTTTAAAAAAAAAAAAAAAAAAAAAAACTAAGAAGGAAAGAAAAATGAGTCTTGCGCAATTCTTTGCTGGTAGATGTCAAGGTTTTATTTCGTAACTTTTTAGCTTTGGCAGTCTAGCAAGCATGCCGATAATAAAAGAGGAACTCCAATTAAAATTTTCTTTGACATATTAAAGCTTAGAAGAAGAAAAAGCGTAATTTTCTTGTAATTATTATGAATGTTCTCTTTTCTTAGTTCAGAAGAATTTATTGAAGAGAATTACGACATCTTTTTGACATCCTTTTTATGCGAGAAAATTCACGTGCTCAGGAACTTTATTCTAATTTCAAGTGAAAAGTAGTTTAATTATCCGGGTAATTTTTCGAATACATCATAAAATATACGACAGATGTTTATTTTATGACAGATTTTAGACGTCAGCAACTCTTTTCATCCGGATGTGAACTGGACAGGCTTGAAATGTCATATTTGTAGAAAGCTATTCCACTGCAATTTTCAACAAATAACCATGATTTTCATGATTCGGATGCTTCTAAAATGTTAATTCAAATAAAAACACTGGTGTTCGACATTACTTTCCCACATAGCCCCCCATAACTGACGAATAAAATTTCATCGATAATTAGTGGCTTTATAAGGCAGGGGTTCTCAAACGGTGGTATGCGTACCACTAGTGGTACGCAAGTGAAAAATAGGAGGTACTCAAAAAAGCAAATTATTTTAAACTTTAAATTCAAAAATTAAAACCCCGACATCTTGATTGAGGTTTTTCTCTAACACTCGTAAAGTTATGCGATCTGAGCTTATTGTAATTCAAGAGTAATGGTGGTAGTACTACTTTGTAGTGGTGGTACAAAAGGTTTTCAATTTGTGTTTAGATGGGTATGCGTTAGTCAAAAGGTTGAGAACCGCTGCTATAAGGTATTTGTCCCGCCTTCTTTTCATGCCTTCGTGGTTAAAGGTCAGCACGCTCAGCGCGTATTTGAGAGGTCCGGCGAGGACATCGCTAATTTTTTAAGCCTGCTGCTTCCAAAAAAATCCTAATGTCTCTACAGTGGCGCCCGAACTAAAAGGTTGGTGGATGATGATTCTCCATTCCCAGGATTTGACGATTCAGTACCCTAATCCTCATTCGCCCTTTAAAAGGGGAATATATAAGGTATGTCTCCCGCCTTCTTAGCATGCCTTCGTAGTGTAGTGGTCAACACGCTCGGTGCGTATTCGAGAGGTTCGTGGTTCGAGTCCCGGAGAAGGAATTGCTTATTTTTCTCATCAATCTTGCTTCAAAAAAATCTAATGTCTCTACAATACATAAGCACAAACTAAATTATAAAACGCGAATTCCAACATACGATAAAAAGTATATTATGGAACAAAAACAAAAAACAACAAAAAAAAAAAAAAAAAAAAAAACTGACAAAATCTGCAATAGCGAAATTTAGAAAAAAGCGAAAGCCCAGGGAAGAAATGCAGAGCTGGATATTAATAGTGAATGTTATTTTCCCTAATTCATACACACATATTAATGCGATGCGATTGCATGTTCTCAGTAAGGTCATTATTTTGAGTTAGAGCATTAGTATCAGGCCTTTACTAATATGGTTTTACAGCATTATTAAGATTTCTAAAGGGAGAATTTTGCCTTGCGACAACTCTTCTACGTGTGATTCATAAACCCTAAAACCAGAATTGGCCAACTGTTTTCTCGGTGTCTTCGGTTTTATGATATTTATCGGTTAAGTTTGCTGGATGTGAAACAGCGTTAAATTTTACATAAAAAGGAAATCATATCTATGTTCTACGTGGCCTCTTTATAAATCCTCAAAATACTGATGTAGCAATGATGATAGGAATACTTCACATTTTTATCTGTTTCCCGGTGTAAATGCTTTTTAGAATAAGGTATTAAATTGAACCTCTGCTCAGTCACAATTATAGGCATGTATTACTGAAGATAATAAATAAATACATATCCATTATTATATATTCCACTCTATGCTGCTTACTAAATCAGCTGGACCTTTTTTTATTTTCGAGTTCAAGAAGAGATAAACAGATCTCATATCTATATAACTAGGATTCTTATTCACTCGCTCCGCTGTTTGATTGCGGCCGATAAGTTACCATTTCCAAATGGCGTATGCCAAATCTTGCGCATAGCCCTTCGAATACTTGGCTAACAAATTGCTTACCGTTATCAGAAACTAATTTGAAAGGAGGTCTGTATTTTAAGATATATTTATTTAAAAAAGAATCTGCAACTATTTTGGCCGAGGCTCTTCTCAGGGGGACAATTTTAACCCATTTAGAGTGCGATAATAAGTAAATATCTGTTATGGTTCTAATCGATTACTTTAGGGATGTTGCTCTTATATTTCTTAAGTACTCGGCCGGGTTATAATTAACATCGTTATTTAACCGACAAGAATGGTACGACTTGACAACGCACTTACAAGCTTTAGTAACTGCGGAAAATACACCGCTTCACGAACTCGTTGTACTGTTTTTCTAATTCCAAGGTGGCCAGACATGGGCGAATCTTGTAATTCATTTGGATTATTTAACTTAAACTGTCTGGGATAACTAGTCTAAGCTCCTAACTTTGATGTTTAGTCTTTGAGTTAAATTATTAGTGGACCGACTGCCTCGCTGTCGGTGGAAAGAAAGAAAGAAAAGTTAAATTATTAATGAGTTCGTAGTTCTCGGCTCTATTTCGTATTGTCATAATCTATAGGTGTTCAACATGATCTGGAGTGTTTATGTAAAAATTAATATTTTTAAATTCAGGATCCCTTTTCAGTTTTTCTACAACTAACTGTCTCGGTCGAATCAATTATTTTCGTTGTCAGGCGTAGCGCATTTTACTATAATGCCTCCGTCATCCAATTTTATTCTTGAAAGCGCATCAGCCATCGTATATTGCTTCCCCGGAGTGCGTTTTATAATTTATTCAAACTCTTTTATTTAAGGGCTCATCGAATCAATCTCTGCGACATATTCTTTCCTAAATATAAACGTCCTGAATAACTGAATAAACGTTAATCAGTGATTTCGTAGCATTGCAGTTTCTTTGCGTGGGATTCAGCATTTTGCTACAATACGCTACTGTTCGGCAGCTCGGTATGAGAACAGCTCCTACTGCTTAATCCGAGGCGTCTGCCGAAATTTCTGAATTTTCGTCGTCTTCCGGAAATTTTAACACATGGGCAAAAATTTAACACGTGGGTAAAAATAACATTTTAACACATGGGTAAAAATAACATTTTGACACATGGGTAAAAAATAACATATGGGCTTATATTATGGTCTGTTTTAATTTTTCAAACGCAGTATTGGCTTCGGCTGACCAAGTAAACCGGGTTTTATTTATCTTTAATTTTAATAATGGTTCGACTACTTGATTGAAGTCTTTAATGAAACTCCTTTAATATGAACACACGCCTAAGAATAAAGATAGTTTCTTTGCAGTATTTGGCGGAAGGTAATTTTTAATCGCAATTATTTTTGAATCTTCTGTTTCGATGCCTTTACCGAATATTTTTTATCCCAAGCAGCGAACTTACATTTGGGAGCATTTATTTTTAGTCCGCTTCATTTAGGAGCGAAAATACTTCACTTACATCCTTAATATGGTCGTCAATTGTTTCGCTCTTGACTATTGTTAGCAATTTCCACAGTTTACTGCCAGATGGCATCATGACCATTCAGATGCAAATATAATAATGTAAGTGGAAGAGACAGACTGTAACCATGGCAACAGACGATATTAACTACTAACGCGTTTTTAAAAAATAGAATAGAATAAAGTATTTTGATGTTGTTGGTTGTGAATTTCTGTCCTGATATACTATAACTCAAAAACGATACACATAGTGGATATAAATATAAGACAAAAGTCCTAAGGCCAACATTATCATATCATCTAAATAAATGAAAGTGTTTTCCCGAGAACTGGTCGCAAGTTCATATCCATTACACGCTGATAAGTGAAGGCGCCCCATATAATCCAAACACCGTTCTTGAAAATGCGTACATACCCGGACTTTGCAATGGAAGCTGTTTTAAGTATATCTTCGTGCTTCACGCCAATTTAAAAATATCCGGATGTTAGATCCAACGTTAATATGAATTTTGCAAATTTAATTTTTCGGAAGATGTATTCAGTTATGGGCAAGGTATAGACAGGATACTTGATTACACTATTTCCTTTTACACACACCGACAAATCACCACGCTTTGTAATTGGTTAGTGGCGAATTGTTTTTCTTTCTACACAACACCACCGGCCTAGCATACGAACTAGAAATAGGTTTTGTTATTTTATTTTTGGGCATTTCGGCAATATGCTCCTCAATTAAGTTTTCTTTAATTTTGTCATGTCTTTAGGATTTCGTTTCTACAAGGGCCGCAGTTCTTGTATCAGTCTCATGGCTAATGATATGTGTATAACATGGATTATCATAAAAATATTTGAAATTCCATTTATCAAATTTTTATTTTCTGTTTTAGTTCCGGCCCCAAATGCTCAATGGCCAACTGCGGTAGCTGAACTCTTCTTTCTTCTACGTCATTCATCTACAAATGTAAAATAGAACCGCAAAAATTAAGATGAGCCCTGGCACTTTTAAAAATTCTACTCCTAAGATTACGGCGGCTTGCAGATTTCGCACAACAAAGAAAGCTACTTTAAGAATTTCATCTTTTACATATACATGCAATAGTATTTTACCGATACGTGTACACTGCTTGCCTTGTGCGGCAATAGCTTTCGCTACGCCTAATTTAGTGTGCGGTTGCGGAAATATTTCCTAAAGAAAGTTTCAGAAATGAAACTGCACTGGACTTCGGAATCAAAGAGCTTTTCTGCAGGGACACTGTTTAATAAAACATGCGCTATTCGCTCCAAAGTTCTTACTATTACAGTATTTAGTTTAATTTTCGAGGGATTTTCTTTATTCCAGAATGAATGCACCCTCTAGTCCTCAGCACATCTTTTTTGTTTAACTTGTCCCCCTGCTTTTGGTTTGCTTCACTTTGGCCCCCGCTACTCCTGGTTGAAATCTTTTTTCAAATTGTTTCTTCGGCCCAAACTGCGGCTTTCGTTGAGGCATTGTCCTAAGACTTCGCTTCTTTGGCCTCTCACTGTAACCCTGCTATTCTTTTTCTTTTCTGCCACGCATCTGTTTTCAAACTTAGTGGCTAATTCGAACAAGTTTTCCAGCGTTGTTGAATTCTAGACCTCAAAATAGTTCTGACTTGCGGTAGCAGTAGCGGCAATATTACTTAAATCATTTTTTTATCCGACCTCTTGCCGAACAACAAATTAAAAATTTGGACTTTCCTTAGAATAAAATTTGTCAAGGCCCCCAATCTTATACTGAAACTTACTAAACAGCTACAACATCTTGGCCATATCCTTGACAATGGGAAATACTTTAATTAGTGCTTTTTTATAGTTTTTGAAGCCAGCTCTCGGTGCCAGGCTGACCCAACAAGAATTTGCCAATGCGTTTATACCACGTAGAAGCCTAGCCTCTAAGTGCGGACGGGGCAGTGGTAACTTCTGGTACTGAACACTTCTGGTAGTGTGTTTCTGGTACTGATCACGAAAAAAAAAATGGGAATTTAAAGAAAAATTTAAGACTAGAGTGTTCATATCAAAAGTTGCTGTTGGTTTCATAGCAGCCTTAAGGGCGTCGACAATAAATCCAAATTCCTCCATGAGATTAAGTGTGGCCGACGAGACTTGTGACGTTGAGGAGGTCACTCTAAATGGTGAAATTTCCTGTGACATATTTCATATTTTTCGGGAGCTAGTATTTACACACGGTGCTCATTTCGATCGACCTGACCAGCGCCTTTGACACCTCGTGGTGGCCGGCGATTAAAGAAGCTCTGAGAAAAGCCAATTGTCCTCTGAACCTATTCCTCACCTTGTCCAACTATCTTCAAGATAGAGAACTACTAATCTCAACTGAAGCGGGCACCGTCACCAAAGAACAAACGCGTGGCTGCCCACAAGGCTCCTGTGCAGGGCCCCTGCTATGGAACGTCACTTTTAATGCATTACTGGAAGCAAACTGGCCCAGCCATACACACATCGCCGCTTATGCTGACGACGCTTGTCTATTGGTCCAAGGCCGCACCAGGAAGGAAATAGAACATCGCGGCACTGAAGTGTGTAAAATTTTCATATCCCAATGTAAAAAACTCAAACTGAATATCTCAACAGAAAAATCATGTGCTTTACTAATACCAAAGCCCAGGAAAAACCCTTCCATAAAACACTGTATAAAGATAGGAGAAGGCAACTTAAAATTTGTCAATCAATTGAAGTACCTTGGAATTGTGTGGGATTCAGGTCTAACCTGGGTACCACATATACAAGCACAGCGAGTTAAAACGGCCCAAATTGAAAAAAAAAAACAGCAAGACACTTCCAAGGTAGGAACTGAGGTCAAAACCCGCATATTACCAAACTGCTGTACTCCACAGTCGTCGAAAAATTAGCGCTCTACGCAGCGCCAATTTGGGCAAAACCCATAGGAAGCAGATTAATGAGACAGCTAGCAGCACTGCAGCGCCCTTTCTTAATCAGCCTATGCAAATCATATAGGACCGCGGCAGCGAGCTCCACTCAAGTGCTAAGTGGCATACTACCTCTCCACATCAAGGCACAAATGGAGGCCACGTACGCTCAGGTTATACACCTGAAGCGCGAAGCCACATTTGAAGGTACTCTCTATAGTCCTGCTCACTATGAACATCGCGGAGATGTTCTGCCTACACATCCAGCTATAAAAGGTGCTGGAATTTGAACCATCAAGAACAACGGAGCCCACTCGGACACTCGTACTAAAATCTTTACGGACGGCTCCAAACATGAACTCGGGGTCGGCTGTGCCTTCATTCATCTGGAGGAAAAAGCCACGGAATACGTCTGGAGGGGAAATCTCAGTCCTCACAACAGCGTATTTCAAGTTGAAGTCACAGCTCTTACAGCGGCTGTACAACACGCTAACAACCTTAACTTGAGAAGAGCCACAATTTTCACAGATAGCCTGTCGGCGCTTTATGCCATAGATAACCACAGCCATACTTCTCCAAATGTAATCAAACTTCAGTCACTGCTTCAGCAATACCCAGACACCTACATGCAACTAGTCTGGGTAAAAGCTCACGCCGGCAACAGCGGCAGTGAAGCAGCAGACTCCTTAGTTAAAGAGGCAGCCAGTAACATTAATGCCCAACCTCTGACCATACCTGCACCTCCCTGATGTCTTAAGGGCCAACTTACCCGTTTGGCAATCCGTAAACGGCAGACAGAATGGGATGCTGCAGATACTGGAAGAAGAACATACAAATATCTTCCTAAAGTTGTAGAGTCATTAGGTTAATTGGAAGCAGAAAAGATGAAAAATATGCAACCCCCTTCGCCGGGAATCGAACCATTGACCTCTGAAATACCAGCTCAGTGTGCAGAACCACTACACCACGAAGGCACGCTAGGAAAGTGGGAGAAATACCTTATATACTCCCCTTTTTAAAGGGCGACTAGGGTTTTAGGGGACCTAGTCGCCAAATCCTGGGTGCGGAGAATCATCATCCACAACGTTTTTAGTTTGGGTGCCTCTTGTAGAGTCCTTAGGTTAATTGGAAGCAGAAAAGATGAAAAATATGCAACCGCCTTCGCAGGGAATCAAACCAGGGACCTCTGGAATAGCGGCTAAGTGTGCAGAACCGCTCACCAGGAAGGCACGCTAGGGAAGCGGAAGAAATACCTTATAAAGTAACCACAAATCGGCTTATAGCCATCCCACTACTACTTAATTTTATCACAGGGCATGGACCGTTTCCGTCATATTATGTGTCTATGGTGAAGACGGGACACCGGATCACTACTTTTTTACTTACCCGCTTACAGCCAATCACCATCTGCCAACATCTGTAAGCAATCCCGAGCCATATCATCGATTCATAATACAATACAAGCCTTCCATCAATAAGATCTGCAAAGTTATAGATCAAATAACGGAATTGGGCCAAGACATATGTCAGGCCACTTAATAGATAATTACTTACTTATCTCCTTCCGTACCAAATCTTAGGTACTCAACTAAAAGTATTTCTTTACATCAGCAATCTATGGATCATTTGTGTACCAAATTGCATATCTCTATGCATCTGCAACATATGTGACTCAAATATATATCGAATTTGTAGTACATGCAATAGTACAAATATACATATCCTATATGCAAATCACTATCTTCACTACAAAGTGAGTGTATTACTCCATAACAATCTGTATTAAGTATTATATATATAATCTCCAATCAGTAATATGTATTATGTACCAGAACTATGTGTAATTCAAGTGCCTGTAATGTATTATGTATAATCTGTATCATGTACAACAATCTGCATTACGTGTCGTGTATAATCTGCAACCTGCACTACGTATTCTGTACCTGTATTATGTACCAGTACGCCTTATATACATGCATTATGTACTTGAAATCTGTATTATGTATTTTGTACCAATCGCGTCTCATAATGCAAATCTTTTTACATTTGCAACATATGTGACTCAAATGTACAATCTGAAGTACATGCATTAGCTGAAATATACATATCATATATGTCAACTACTATCTACATTTCAAATTAAGCAAATTAATTCCATCACAATCTGTATTATGTATTATGTATAATCTCCAATTTGTATTATGTACCTGTACTATATGTAATTCAAGTGCCTATAATGTATTGTGTATAATCTGCAATTTGTATTATGTTTTATGTATAATCCGTACTATGTGCCTGTATGCAATATGTACTTGCAATCTGTATTTTATGTACTATATTTTATGTATAATCTGCAATCTATATTATGTAATATGTGCCTGTAATGTATTGTGTATAATCTGTAATCTGCATTCTGTTTTATGTATAATCTGTACTACGTACCTGTATGCACCATGTACCTGTATTATGTACTTGCAATCTGTATTATGTATAATGTACCAATTGCGCTTCAAGTTGCAACTGCAACATATGCGACCGAAACGTATATCCAATTTGTAGTACATGCATTAGATCAGGTATACATACCACATAAGTCAATCAATATCTGCATTTCAAATTAAGCATATTAATTCTATAACAATCTGTATTATGTAACGCGCATAACCCGCAATTTGTATTAAGAAGTATGTACCTGTATCACACACAGTGTAGGTGACTGTAATGTATCTGCAATCTGTATTATGTATTATGTAAGATCTGTATTATGTTTAACAATCTGCATTATGCACTGTGTTTAATCTATGTCAATCACTATCTGCATATCAAATCAAGCGTAATATCTCCATAACAATCAGTATTGTGCATGGTATATTAATCAGTATTAAATAATCCTAAGTATTATGTACCAGTATTGTCCTACTCACAGTGCACTATGTATCCTGTATGTATAAATCCTAATGACTCTACAAGTGGCGCCCGAACTAAAAGGGTTGTGGATGATGATTCTCCGCAACCAGGATTTGGCGACTAGGTCCCCTAAAACCCAAGTCGCCCTTTAGAAAGGGGACTATATAAGGTATTTCTCCCACTTTCCTAGCGTCCTTCGTGGTGTAACGGTAGCACGCTGGGCCGGTATGCCAAAGGTCCGTGGTTCGATTCCCGGCAAAGGCGTTTGCTATTTTTCATTTTTTTTGCCTCTAAAAAATCCTAATGACTCTACAAGTATATTAATTAGTTTTAAGTAATCCCACGTATCATGTAACAGTATCATCCTACGCACAAAGCACTATATATTCTGTATGTATGTTGTTTATCTGTATTATCTGCATTATGTACTTGCAATCTGTATTATGTACACTATGTACTCTGCATGCATTTAATTTTTTTTTGTACTATGCATTGCGCATAACTTATGTACTTGCATAATGCACAACCTTTAAGTAATCCGCACTATATGCATATCAATTTGTTACATGTCACTTAAACGCATTCCCGTATTGCATTATGCACAGCGCATTATGTATATTGAATTTTTAATGGTCTCTGTTTATATGTGATAATATGTTTTATTTTTTTTTTCTCTCTTTGTGTTTATTTATTTATTTTTTTTTTTTTGTGTAATTTGTTCTTTATGTGTTCCATGTCATATTTTTAATTAATCTTAATGTGTATATTAATGTGTTTTATGTAACTGCTGTTTGTAATTTATATATATAACATATGTACTACGTTCCCACACAATGTCTTACATCAGTTATAGCCCCTGTATGGCCATGTAACAAATTTATTTAAGATCCAAATGAACTCCCGCTGCAGCCTCCTGGGGCTCCAGGGAGTTGTTGTTTCTAGATAGTGGAGGGCGCGGAACATACGCCTGTTTACCTATGTTAAACACCAGGCGACCCCGTCCTCCGTAACCTGTACCTGTATTTTGTTCTTAGAAAGCATAAACTAACTAAACAGACAGTGTATGGAATTAAGTCTTAAACTCGACTAAGTCCAGAGAAAGGCTATAAAGAACCCTCTATTAACTCAGTATTATTCATGGATTGCACCGACTCGTGCTTACAAAAGCCAACACTTTTGGCTTAGTTAAGCGGGTAACAACTTAAAATAGAATGAAATTAAATTAGCCTAACAGCTTTTCAAATTAGCCTAATGGCTTTTTTAACGCTCACGCAGGCCTTTGACTCATAAAAGTCGGCGTAAACAAGCCTAATGGCTAGAAGAGCTCAACACCACAGAAATCTAATCGCCAGTAAATCGAAGATAACAACGTAGCTTTCAAACAGACATAACACATTCTAAGATCACCTTCCGTTCCGTCTGCTGTTGCCGCCGCTTCTAGCTTGCAAAGTTACAAGCTGTATACTGCCTATCTTACAACCACTTGTTTTGCATTAAATGAGTGATGAGGATGAAGTCAAAATCATGCTATAAAGACATATTCAGCTGAGATTTTGGACAGAGCAGATGCGAAAGCACAAGCATTCATAGAGTTTTCTGAGAAATAATCGAATCTGAGAAAGATGGAACCGTTGGCGAACAACGGTTCGATCTTAAGGTCGTCGTGAAGATATTTGTTACACACATAGAAGTGAGCATTTTTTGTAATATCGCGAAGGTATCTGTTTTGCACCACTTGAAGCTTCTTAAGTTCCTTGTCGGAGATAGTTGTTCATACCGGCGAAGCATAAGTCATGACTGTAACCATGATAACGGAGAGGTAAATAAGTCTCTTCTTGATCAGGTCCATTGCAATCATATATATACACCCAAGGTTTATTTATTGTGACAATATTTTTCCCTGTTTAGCCGGATAAATGTTTCTTGTAAAGAATTCTGCAGCGCGTTCTGCATTCGGCGATATGTCTTGGAGAAAGATGATGCACATAATGTTTTTTTTTTTTTTGTCTTTTTGAGATTCAAATAGTCATTAATTACTTTGTTTCCAGTTGACATTGAGCATTTTAACGATTCTGTAACTCTCCTTTGGATTAGCGGATTTTCTTTTAAAACATAAAGGATCTTACTTTTGCAATATTCGAAACATATATCTTTGGGAAAACTTCGAAGCAAACTTTGATGTTTTTTTCTTTCTTCTTGACAGTATTACCTAACTTAGCTTTATATATCGAAAAACCATGATTTTACAGCGTTTTTTAAAAACTAGGTGCGAATAATTTTCTTCGTAAAGACCACAAATATAGCCTTTCATCCATTACTTTGTAGTATTGTGTGGCCCCAACTTGTCAGCAACTGTGGTAGTGACTGCTATGAACTGTAAATTTACACAAACACGTAAGAAGGGTTTAAAGCCCTTTTTATTCCATTTTAGAAATAACAGCTGCGTTCACTTGACGCTCACAAACTACGCCGACCCGGCGGTTTAACAAAAATAGAAATGTGAAACTAAAAAATAATGACTGGTTGAATAAATAATTAGATCACTACCTACGAGGCTCTAAATCTTAACTAACCTAACCGCGTTCTAAAATACAGCTGAGATTCAGCGAGCTTACTGATTAAGCAGTTGAAGGATTCAGCAAAAACTGCCAAGATAGGCCCACAGGCCGAAACGCGCGGTTCTTAAATTTCTACCTAGCAACCTTCACGTTCGCGATTCAAGAAGCACACTTACAAACTCGTTTCCCTTCTATTTAAACTCAACTTACTTCTGCTAAATTTGAATAGACTGCGCGCTCTACTACAATTTACATACTCTAGCATTGGCAATTCTAGGGGAAAGTGAAGGCTTGACAGGAAAGATAGCTTAAATTTAAAATAAATGTTAGTTAAAATAAATATAAACCCTACAACTTCTTTAAAAGCGCCATTTTGCATGAAAACAAAGCTGTCAAGTAGCAGACGCTAATTTAAACTTTCAAAAAATAGTTGCCCTTAAAAAACAAATTTCCAAGCAGAGGGCTTTTTTTATAGCAAAGCAAAATCGTCTAAAAATATGCTAATAACCTCTATATATGTAAGCGCCAGTAGAGAAATCTTTTTATTGAAAATGTCAGCTGCCTGACTGATCCCCATCACATTGCAACAGGGAAGCGCGTTTACATCAACTTTCAGGCTCTAGCTGCCTGACTGATCCCCATCACATTGCAACAGGGAAGCGCGTTTACATCAACTTTCAGGCTCTGAGCTAGAATCTGATTGCATGTCAACTTGCAAGGTTTCTATCCCCACCTCTCCAACTTGAAAAATAAGGTACAAATAATTCATTTGGAAGTTGGAGGAAATATTTCAATAAAATTTAACAGGCAGTGGAGAATTTTGCCGAGGTGCGATGATAATTTCATGAACATATTTCATATATGTCTAAATAATGAAATGATTCTCCCTTAGGGGAAGGTCGAAAATTTCATGATTAGTTTCATAACTGCGCTTAGTTTTTCTAATTCAACGTATATTTTAGAACCATAACGACGAAATGTACTTTAGCTATTTTTACCTGTACTTTTGATATGACATGAAAAGTATTTTACTTTAATTTCTAACAGGTGATTAAGAACCTGCTAAAATATTAATAATCTGCCTTGTGTGGTTATACACATGTATCACGAGAGAAATCTTACTGAAGATGTCAGTTGTCTGAGTGCTTCCCATGTTCCGCTCTGCACCAAGGACATAATCTTTGAGCTGGAAATTAACTGCAAGATATTTTATTTTGAATTTAGAGGAAACATTTCAAACAAGCCAAATGTAAAAAGAAATGGAGGTTTGTGTTAAGATAAATAAATTTAAAATGAGAGTGAAAATCCAAATGTTAAATAACCCTGAAGTGTAGAAACTGATTAAAAAAAAAAAAAAGACTTAAGTATTCTATTTGACGAATTCCTACTTTTCAGTGATATCTAGCTAAATTATCAGGGATATTATAATACTGCTATTATACTCAAATTTCAGAATTTCATTGAAAGAACTTCAGGTCTAAATAAAATACAATTAAAAATGGTTTTATTCTTTTAGGTAGATTTATGAGATAGATTTTATTTAAAATGGACATAATAATTATTAAAATGAATAAACGTTAAAAAGACGTTCTATTAAAAATATCAACGTTCTGAAGCTACTCATTTTTTAGTTATGCGAGATATATATATTCTTACGTACGTACAGAAGTGACGAAAAACTCTATTCTGAATCAATTTTAAATACATTTCTCAATCCGTTTTGGGAAAAAGAGTCTTTTATTCTGTCCGTACATGCAGATGTCACGCAAAAGCATCGTTCGAATGGATTAGCTTATCGTATAAAAACCTTTTCTTAATTTTTTTAAAGTCTGAATTGCACGTCGTCAATGATAAAATCTTTGCTCATTTATAATACACAAGCAATAAATATTATAAAAAATATATAACGAAATATTTTGTAAGAAAGTACATTATAAATATATCATTATATGTATATTTTAAGAAAATTATGAAATAAAGCAAAGTAATTGAACGTCATACAGAGGATGAATAAATAGCTTTGAATATCCAGTGTCAGATCTCACCAGCTCCTAGACTTTAAGTTCATATTTTAGTTGTTTATTCTATTTTAAGCTATTTCAGGTAGTAAGGTTGTAGGGTTTATATTTATTTTAACTAACATTTATTTTAAGTTATCTTTCCTGTCAAGCCTTTACTTTCCCTTAGAATTGCCAATGCTAGAGTATGTAAATTGTAGTAGAGCGCGCAGTATATTCAAATTTAGCAGAAGTAAGTTGAGTTTAAAATAGAAGGAAAACGAGATTGTAAGTGTGCTTCTTGAATCACGAACGGGAAGGTTGCTAGGTAGAAATTTTAGAACCGCGCGTGTCAGCCTGTGTGCCTATCTTGGCAGATTTTGTTGGATCTCTCAACTGCTTAATTAGTAAGCTCGCTGAATCTCGGCGTTATTGTAGAACGCGGTTAGGTTAGTTTAAGATCTCAGAGCCTCGTGGATAATGATCTCGTTATTTATTCATCTAGTCATTATTTTTCAGTTTTACATTCTGTTTCAGTTAAACCCTTGGGTCGGCTTAGTTTGTGAGCGTCAAGTGGACGCAGCTGTTATTTTAAAAGTTGAATCAAAAGGGCTTTAAACCCTTCTTACGTGTCTGTGTAAATTCAAACTTCGTAGCAGTCACTACCACAATTGCTGTCAAGTTGGGGCCACATGATATTTTATTGGCGCCCGAACATCTTACGAACTCAGATGGCCGATAATTTAATGGAAGTCCCTGTACAACTCCAACAGCAAGAAATGGCGAACCAGTTAGAAGGGTTTGGATACTTGGTCCAAACTATGAGAGCATCTATCAAGCCAACCGTCAATTTCGACGGAAAAAATTCGGTGGCGATATTCTTAGAAGGCCTCGAAAATCATTTCCAGTTATATCCTGTACCTGAAAGGCAAAACGTTGCCATTGCCACGTCTGCACTAAGAGGACAGGCCTCACTATGGTGGAAGAGTACAGAGAAATTTTTATCAGGAGAATTCGAAGGCCAAGCATATACCTTTCAAAATTTAAAAGCATCACTATTAAAGGCCTTCCCCATAGTGAAAGACCGAGCAAAGCTAGAAGCTAGTTTCTACATACGATTAGAGGGTCCAGACCCCTGAAGTTTCGCAAAATCCCTCAAGAAGATACCTAAACACGGTCGTTGTAAAGAATTCACGGTTACCAGTCATCCAAGTCCTGGTTGGCGATGCACCGGTGGAAGCCCTCATTGATACAGAAGCAGAAGGCAATTTAATGAGTGATAAATTTTTCAATAAGAATTTTAATAGGTTATTTAAAAATAAAAACACAGAAATTATAGCCGCCCAAGGAAAAACCTGCCAATGTATCTGGAAAATATCATTAAGAATACAGATAAAAGACGAGAGCCTTAAAGTATAAATTTTTGTGGTGAAAAATTTACAGAATCCAGTCATTTTAGGCATGGAGTTCTTAAAGGCCGCGAAAGCCAAGCTCAATTTTCAGGATAATTCGATCATGCTGAAAATGGATCGGAGGGTGGTGAAACCCGTGAAAGAACCTCAGGTAGACTTGAGCCATTTGAGTGTTCCTGAAAGCCAAGCCATCCAGCAAGTGGTGAGTAATTTTTCTAACTTGTTTTCAGAAAAGCCTGGTAGTTGCCAAATAGTTACGCATCAGATACAATTAAATGCCGAAAAACCTTGTAGGACTAAACCTTACCGCTATGACAAACAAAAAGACGTAATCATCGAAGAACATATTCAGGAGATGTTAAAGAACAAAATAATAACGCTCATAAATAGTGAGTACGCGAGTCCAGTCGTACTATGTAAGAAAAAGAACGAGTTTCCTCCTTCGGATAAAAGGGCTTGGAGGTTTGCTATCGATTACAGAAAACTGAATAGTATTACTAAATTCCCAGTTTACCCTTTGCCGGTTATAGAGGAAATTATGAGACAGATCAAATCGACAAGATACATGTCTACTTTGGACTTAACGTCTGGCTACTATCAAATAGCTATGAGACCCGAAGACATACATAAAACCGCGTTTATAACAAAATCGGGCACTTATGCATTTTTACGCATGCCCTTTGGGTTGTGTGGGGCCCCATCAACATTCCAGAGAGCTATGGACATTGTTCTAAAGCCTGTCCTAGGAAAATCGACTTTAATTTATCTAGATGATATAATTATAACGAGTAGTACGTTGGAGCAACATATTAAGGACTTATTATCGGTCGTTCATAAAAGATTTCGCTAATATTGTTGAACCGTTGTTAGTAATTAAAAGAAAAAAAAAGTAAGTTTACGTGGACAGCAGAATCAAATACAGCGTTTGAAAAGTTAAAAGAAGCACTCATCAATGCCCCTGTTTTGAAATTCTCGGAAGGGGACGAAAACCTGGAAATTCCAGCCGACGCGTCGGACTATGCCGTAGGTGCGTTCTCATGCAGAATGGGCATCCTTTTGCATTTTTTAGTAAAACCTTAAATTCTACTCAAAGGAATTATACAGCTATGGAGAGAGAAACATTAGCCGTATTAATGGCTGTACAGAAATTTCGAGTTTATTTCGGCAGAGTGCCAGAAAATAATGTCGCTGACGAACTATCCCGAATAAAACTGGACGATGAAGGAAATGAACTCAAATGCGCTGTGTTGACTTCTAAGATTTTAGATTCTAGAGAAACAATTATTGCTGAATTGAAAGCTGATTCTGAATTTGGAAGTATTTATGCTTATTTAAAAGACCCCGAAATCTTTGAACATACAGATGTCGCCGCAATAAGAAGTAAAGCAGAAAACTGTGAAATAATAGATAATTTATTGTTTTATGCGAAATCAGCAAACGAAAACTTTGAGTATAGACCAATCATCCCAGCCTCGCTTCGATTGAGCATTTTGAAAGAATTTACACGACGCGCCAACATCGGGTCATTTAGGTGTCAGAAAGACTATAAGAAGGGTACGCGAGGCGGTATATTTCCCGCAATTATACAAAATAGTAACTGCGTATGTCAGGTCCTGCAATCAATGTCAATTAATAAATGATATTAATTACAGCCCGGCCGGGTATTTAAATAGCATTCGCGCTACATTTCCGAATGAAATTTTAGGCATAGATCTTCTTGGTCCTTTTCCCCAGAGTGAGTTAAATAAAAATTGTTTTCTTTTAGTAATTGTAGATCATTTTTCAAAGTGGACAGAAATTATTGCACTTAAACACGCGTCAGCCAAAACAGTTGCAGATGCATTCTTACACAGGTACATTTTAAAATACGGTGCACCGATAAAAGTCATTAGCAGTAACGGTAAACAATTCGTTAGGCAAATTTTTGAAAACATTTGCTCTGGACTTGGCATACCCCATATCAAAATGGTTCCGTATAGACCACAGGCAAACATCGCAGAAAGAGTTAATAAAACTATTGTAAAAATAATTCGAAGCTATGTTAGCACACATCACAGCGCTGGGATGGCTACATAAATGAGTTAGCTTATACTTTAAGAACAGCAAATCATGATACTACTGGAAAAACTCAAGCAGAATTATTTTTAGGACGTAAGTTAATTACGGCACTAGATAAATTATTCTTTGTGCAACAAAGGGAATTAGAATTCAAACAAAAAGATATACAGAAACTTAATGATCAGGCGGTTAAAAGCTCGGATACGGCATGAAATAGACAGAAACTTTACTATGATCGAAAACGCCGTGGAGCAGATTTTAAAGTAGGTAATAAAGTCTTAAAGCGGAAAGTTTCTTTATCAAGTGCTCCAGACAATTTTACTTCAAAAATGGCTCCAAAATTTGAAGGCCCCTATGTAATATAGGAAATCAAGGGAGTCGTATTGTACCTCAAGAACGAGAGAGGGAAAACCTGTAAAGCAAGTCCCGACCAGGTGAAAAAATATTATAATCAAAATGTTTGCGAAATCCTTAAAAGTTTCTTGCAGTACTCAATGCAAAAGAAGTGGAACTCCCAGAATTAACGCCGCCTAAGAAGCAGAGAACAGAAGAGGAACATAGCCCCTCTACAAGTCATTCTAGGGTCCCGAAAAGAAGGAGAGAACGGTCAGACTCCAGCAGTCAAGAAGTGCAGGAAATCAACGTCGCCTCGTAAAGAATCTTTGGTAGACAACAACAGGAAAAGACCAGGTACAACATCCCACAGCAGAAAATCTGCGTCGAGGAAACCACTTCCAGGGCCAGATAGTCAGAAACAAACAAGGCCGCCTTTCATGAGAAGAAAGAGACAGCAAGAGGAACGAAAAGATTGGGACCAGCAGAAAAAATTCAAGCAAGAATCCAGACCGGAGGCCGCCAAGACCAGCCGTCCAGGGGCCAAGCGGAAAAGACAGGAACTCGAAGACTACCACTCCAAAAGGCCGGCGTGCAGAGGACGAAATAGGAGAGTGATCATGGAGGAAATTGGAAGGAATCAAAGAAGGAGGTTAACTTCCATGAATTCGGTAACTTAGGATCAATTCTGCCAGAAGAGGATGTCAGAGTTCCAAGCATAGAAAAGTCAAAGATAAGTTAAAATCTTCTATAAATTTTTCTTTTGTTCTGAAATGTTATGTGTAAATATGAAGTTCTATGTGTTAACGGAAGACAATTTCTCTCGGTTGAGACTTAGTTTTGTTTTACTGTATTTAGCTAAAGAAAAAGCATTATTTTCTTTAAGTGTAATATCTAAGAACAAGCAGTTCATGTTAGTCGAAAGACTGGTTCTATTAGGTTAAAGCCAAAATTTCACGAAGGTAAAATAACTTCGTATTGTTGTATTAATGGAAAATTTAGTTTCAGTGCCGCCAGCTTGGCTAAGAAAGCGTGAAGTAAAATTTTATTTTCTCTTATTCATCTTATTGTAAATTATAAAAATCATATGTATTAGAATTTTGTAAATATAGGTAAATACTTGAAAGTTATGTAAAAGTAGAATTTAGTCTAGAAGCATAAAATTTTAGATACTGAAAGTAAATGCTCAAAGGAAACGAATTAAAACCTAAGTGTTAAACAGTAGATAAAATCATGCTTTACAGCGAAAGCCTGCATCTGAAAAGATGAATGAGGGGGAAATTAGAATGAATGTGGTTTTTAGGTTTCTCCACCCACACTTGAATTTAAGAATATTAAACATAGTTCATCGAGTTTCAGTATGTCTAACAAATCATTGTGGTTAGGCGAAGTGTTGAAATACGAAAACATGAAGATTCTCGTTTGACACCACACATGGTGGACAACCAGGGTAAAGTTAAATTCATGTTTGAATATTTGAATGAATGTGAATTTAAGCAGTTAAATAAGGAAAAGAAAATGATCGAAAACGAAAATACTACCGAATATTAAGAAAGTGTAAATGATAATGTATTTGGAATATACTGATACTTATTCCTTCCAGATGCTGGAAGGAAGAGAAAAATATTGATTGATGAAGAAAAACAGCAGAGAGGATTCTGTAAGAAGATATTGTATTCTAATCGTCTACAAAAAACTATTGTAAAATTATGTTAGGCAAAAAGTTGTTTTATGTAAACGGAGCTCTTGAGTTTTAGGTTAGAATATGGAAACTTTTCAACAGGTCGTTTCTAGGACCTGCTTCCAAGTTTGCCAAATTCTGGCAGCGACAAATGTAAGGTTTATATTTATTTTAACTAACATTTATTTTAAGTTATCTTTCCTGTCAAGCCTTTACTTTCCCCTAGAATTGCCAATGCTAGAGTATGTAAATTGTAATAGAGCGCGTAGTATATTCAAATTTAGCAAAAGTAAGTTGAGTTTAAATATAGAAGGAAAACGAGATTGTAGGTGTTCTTCTTGAATCGCGAAGGGGAAGGTTGCTAGGTAGAAATTTAAGAACCGCGCGTGTCGGCCTGTGTGCCTATCTTGGCAGATTTTGTTGGATCTCTCAACTGCTTAATTAGTAAGCTCGCTGAATCTCGGCGTTATTGTAGAACGCGATTAGGTTAGTTTAAGATCTCAGAGCCTCGTGGATAGTGATCTCGTTATTTATTCATCTAGTCGTTATTTTTCAGTTTTACATTCTGTTTCAGTTAAACCGCCGGGTCGGCGTAGTTTGTGAGCGTCAAGTGGACCCAGCTGTTATTTTAAAAGTTGAATAAAAAGGGCTTTAGACCCTTCTTATGTGTCTGTGTAAATTCAAACTTCGTAGCAGTCACTACCACAATTGCTCAGAAGTTGGGGCCACACGATATTACAAGGTGGTAGTTCTACTGCTTAATGGGCCTGATTTATGCCTTGTTTTAGATCTCGATGTTTCTTTAATTAAATAGTAGCTCCACTAAGCCCTGTTAAGCCTCTAATGGCGGTACAGGAAGTTCAACCAGTTATCCATTGTCAGAAATTGGATGTAATAATAATCTTACTTAACGAGCATTTTACTTTAAATGAGAAAATGAATATTGCCAGTTCGGTCATTAAATGCGCCAAAATGGCAATTTTAATCCTGTATGTTTCAGATTGAAACACATTCTTTTAAAAAATGTAGAAAATCACTGAATTATTATTTTTTTTATCATGTTTACTTTAATCGAGGACGAAAAGCTTGCTTTATAATACGTGAAAATTTAAGGCTTTATATCCGATACATTTTTAAGTATTAAAAGTTTTAAATCATAAACATCAAAGTGTCTAAAAAACGTAAAATTTTCAAAAATTCGCCAAGATTCAGAATTTAATTTAGAGTTTTTATACAAATTCTTTAGTTTCTGATTTCCTTAGCTTTGTTTAATAAACCAAGATATGTACAAAAAACTTTTAAAGAGTAAATAAAAACAATTTAATCTAATTTTTAAAAACCGCTTCATCACTATACTTTAATATGCATTGCCATAATGTGTGTAGAAAATTTGAACTTCGTAGCTTATAAGGAAGTAAGCTATAAATAGATAATAAAAATTCGACCCATAGTGAAATACTATAAAAGAACTAAATAGAAATTTAGAGGAAACAAAATGATTCTTAGGATGATTCATTTTCCTGATTACTGCAGCATTAATCTCAAATTATCACGTAAGGTTTCTGCTTTAATGTTAAAAGCAGGATGGTAAAATAAAATTTATTTCTTTTACCTGCGACGCTTGTTTGACATAAAAAATGTTTGATTTACTTTCGTTTCTAACTAGGCATCTGCAATTAGCTGGAAAGAAAGCTTTCTAAAAAGGACTTTGAAAAGACAATTGCTTGTAGAAGGAGAATGCTTTGTCATTTTTGTGATGAATCATGTTCGACATGAATATGATACTCAATTACAGAGACTTAGTAGCATCGTGCTGTAAAAACATGTTCTCAAAGGCATTACAATGGAATACGGAAACTAATTTTCTCTTTGCCTTATTATCTACCGTTTTGCAACATTAGTTTAAAATAAACCATGCAGCTATACAAAGGGGTAAGAAAATATCAGTAATAAATGATACACTTATACGTATGGGTCGGAAAATATTTGCTACCAATTTTCATAGAAATATTCCAAAAGTGCATTAAAATCTATTGTGAAGTAATCTTGTTGAAGAATAACAGCTCTTTTATTTCCGCAGAACTATATCTTACGTCATAAATTTACGTCATAAACTTAGTATTCTTAATAATCTTCGCACATTCACAGCTTTTTTCTTGCGTTCTCAGGAAATTCTTTACGAAGACATCCTTTTTCTTGGGCAGATGAAGTATTAAAAGAAGAGACATTGTTTTATGTCGAAATCGAATTGCTTTCAATGCAATTCATTATTATTTTATGCTGGCAGAATTCTAAAAAAACCGATTATACAGGAAATTTACATGTGCAACCCAAAATTTCGATGGTGTTTATTCACAGATTGAGTTGAGTTGGGAACTTTATCTAGAATTCAAGCTACTTTTTTTTTTTTTTTTTTTTTTTTTTTTTTTTTTTTTTTTTTTTGGTCTTTCAAAACCAATAATAACGAAAAATTACATGAAATTAGGGTCTCAGTTCATCATCCGAAATGAAAATGTTCACCCAGATTGGTAGCAATGACCTGTGCAATGTAATTTATGAAACTTATAATAATATTATTATACTTATAATTATACTTATAATAGTATTATACTTATAATAATATTATTATTATACTTATTAAACTTATAATAATATTAACCTTATAATGTAATTTATAAAGATGTAAATGAAATATAAGGCGTAATCATAAAATTCTTTATTCTTTTGCAACGTGTGCTTTTTGTTTAATGATATTACCATCAAACGAAATTCTTTTTTGACAGCTATTATCGATCCAAATGGAGTGCCTTTCCCATCTTCTCAATTATTGTCCCCCCCCCCCCGGGAGCGAACTGCACGTTTTGCGGACGTCGAAGATCCCGCAGCATCTGCCGTTCTTATTTCTTTTCATTTTTCTTAATAGTCCGGACTGTTTCTTCGTTGAAATTAAAACTTTTTTCCAATGTAAGATGCCTTTTCTCTATTTAAAAGACGGTCCAAAATTGGATCTGTACTTCTAAAGAAATGAATTTCCTCTTATACGTTGTTTTTTACTTTTATCGGACATGTTTGGGGACTGAAATTTAATTTTTTAAAGACGGAAAAATTATTATTTAACACACCGTTGCTCAACGCAGATTGCCGACCAGCAGTGTGAGACACTTTTGTTTTCAGGCCAATGAGGAGAATTGAAATTTTGGAAGCCGAACGTGGCAATTTGTGTCAAATGACTATATGGGTGCTTTGCACAATATGGAAAAACTTCGTGAGGAGTTCGTTAAATTTCTTCGATTGCTTGGGCAGTTTTCTTATCGTGTTATAGGAAAACCGTGTTGTAGGAGGGTTCTCGCAATTTATGAATCGTGTTATAGCGAAACCATGTTACAGTAAGCCGTGTTGTGTACTACCGGTACATCTTACTGTACTTTACTGAGCAATTTTTCTTGTGAGATAATTGATTTGATGCCTTTCTCTTGGGTCGCCGGTATATTGCCAAATTTTTTTGCTTCTATTTTTGTTCTTAATTCAATCCTTAATGTAGCTAGGAAGTTCGAAATAATTCCTAGGTTTGCAAGTAAAGGAAGCTTTTTTTATAGCTTTCAGCACTTTTGTAGTAAGTTGTGCATCTTCTTTTCAATATCACCACGGTGTTGGAAATTAGTTCTATCTCGGAGCAATAGTCATATATTTCTCAAAATACTACTTTATTTGAAAAGTTTAAAAGTCGCTCGAAATGTTCTTTTAGTTTACTGGCGTACGATGGATGCTTGGATTCAAGATGTTCTTCCACTTTTGATGGTTTCATATTCTCCATAGCCAAAACATTATTGCAAATTAAGCAAGGAGGTTGTTAATTAAAATCACAGTTGCTGAAAATAAAGCCAAATAAAAGAAATTCCTTATCAATTTTTTTCCACATCTTAGATCCCTCTATCAATTAACAGGTTCTACTTGACGAAACTCTGTAGCATTGTCATCTGCATCATTACTTTTGGTGCTCAAGTTCAATCATTTATGTATGAATCAAAGATATTTAATCCTAAAATATGTAAGTCAAACATAGCAGTAAAATGCAATATTTTATTTTACTAGCGATGTACACGTTTGTTGCGATGAAGTAGAAATCACTCACTAAGCTGGAAAAGCGTTTTTACTACACTATTCGCAGTATGGTCTGGCAGCTTTTAAATCTGGAACCCTGCGGAGGCATGATAGAGAGAGTTTATACATTTTTAGAATGACTTAATTAGCAGCTTAATTAGTGTTTAAAATGCAAAGAGTATTTTGGTAAATGCTCGACTTAATAGCCTTTTTTTTCTGGACTATAAGTCTGCATCGTGATTTCTGTGACAGTAGAGCTTCTCGCTGATTTCCATAACAGAAGAGTTTTCAAATTGCTAGGAGTATTGATTTTAATTTCTCTTTCACTTATTTCCAGGGTCCATCAATCGTGGTGGGTTTGCGCTTAGAAAGAGCTCCAGTCAAGAGACGAAAGGCACAATAGTTAATAGGTGGAACTTTAAGGAACTTTTCAGGAATATGTTGAAAAGGTACCATATTCCCCTGATATGAGACACTTCCGTCTTTAAGATGCAACTTGGTTTATGAAACCGAAATCTGAAACAAAATGAAGAATTATTGGTTGATAGGCTTGTTTTTATTCGCCTGCTCGATTACAATTTAAAAGGAGAAAATATTAATTAAAGTTATTGAAATCAACATTTATTAAAATCACCGTGGTGTTACACTTTTTCAAAGTCACTGAGGTGAAGAAATGAAATTTTGTTTTGTAAATATCGAAAGTAAAAATTTCCTTGATAGTACACTGAGTTGATTTTAACTATTTTTTCCACTCTTCTTATTTTTAATTTCCCATTGTGAAAGAATCTTGCGGCAGTCATAAACCCATTTCCCTTACTAAACTTCCTTTGCATTAATGGAACCAGATTTCTACATTTTTTACTTCCTTGTACGAAGTAAAAAGGAAGTATTGTATCGCGAAAATTTTCAGGCATCATATTTCAACGAAAATATCTATTTTGACCGCTATCGAATGCAATTTAACGATGTTTTTTCGTGACATCTCTACGTAAGGAAAGAGTAAAAGACTCTTTCCCCCCAAAAAAAATTATAAAACTGATTTAAAATGAATTCTGAAGAGAATTTTTCGTGGCTTCTGTACATATGTACGTACGTATCTCGTGTAACTCAAAAACGAGTAGTCTCAGAACGTTGAAATTTTGTATGTAGGACTGCTGAACGCTGCTCAAGTGGACTGCCGCCCTTAACTATAGTAAGCCTTACGGTATTTGTTTCCACTTGGCAGATGCTGTCTAATCATAACTCGCTGATCCGACAGCATTTATTATTTCAAAATCTTAGGTTTCATAATCACTCATTATTTTACATAGGTTTTTAGTATCTATAACTGCCTGGTTGTTAACTCAAGTTCTATTTTAACTACTACGCTGCTAACTATACTACACTCTATACATTGTAACAATATCATATATAAATGCAAGACATAGAAGAATATATTAATGCAAGACATAGATTATCCTATATAAATGCAAGACATAGTAAACCTGGTTATAAATATAATACGATAATATTAGATCATTTTTCTATCGCACAATTTCGAGTACAATACAATGCCTACGAAACTTTACACTCTAGTACTATAAGCTACAAAAGTACAAACTCGGCTAGAATTGCATTTTACATTGGGTACAATACATTGTGATTCTATTATATATATGTACAAAATTTACAAAATATATAAGCATTAAAGTCGCCTAACCTCATACTACTACTTATACAGATATACTGAACAATTACTGTAAATACAGTAGCTCTATATCTTGATTACAATTCACACTGTACTAGTTAGCCATATAATTACAAAATTAAGAAATAATATACAATGTTAATCAAACCATACACTGTTATTCATTATTGATGCAGGTACCCAAAGATAATACTATAAATGAAAAATGCTAAGGTTAGGTTACAATACACTTTTCAAAACCATTCCTAGTTAGCAAATACAGTGGAACTACCAACAACATGATTTAAACATTGATATTTCAAGCATAAAGCATAATCCAATTTATATTCTGTACTCTAACTAAAAAAAAAAAAAAAAAAAAAAAAAAAAAAAATCCTTTCCCCCCCTTTTTTGGGGGGGGGGAGGGGTAACAATAGGTTATGCCTCCATCTATGCTGAGTAAATAAATAAATATAATTCTGCCAATGATGGAATAGAAACAATTCAACAATGATACAGTTATATAACTAGTAATTTTTACAAAACGTTTTAATGATTCTTTCAGTTATGAGACTTATTAATTGTAGGGTAATCTAAAAGTCACAAAGATGTGTACAATGAAAAATTAAGAATCTATGCACCAATGTGGTTAAATCACACAAACATTGAACAGTTCAAGGTTCTGCAATGGTAATAAAGCTAATGTTATGTCATTCACAAGGAAGTCTTTACCCTAAGATGATCCTTTAATTGTGAGCGTACAAGGTACAGATGTGTGCAGTAATTGTCAATTATTCTGAAGTGTTCGCTCTGTTTATGCCTGCATGATTCTGTGCACAGTACTTTAATACCTCATTCAATTTGCGTTTAGCAATACTATTCTTGCAGATTGTTTCTGCCCATTGTGGCCAAAATAAATCACTTGGTCTCCTCAGGTGATAAGGTTTGGTGGATGCACAATGGAAGAGATAGTGATCTGGATCACCTACCTCTCCACATTCACAGAATTCTGTTCCGCTTAAGTGGAACCTCTTTAAATAGGTACGGAATGGTCCATGTCCAGAAAAAAAGTGGGTCTGTGCACCGTTCGTGACTTTTGCTACAGTTCCCACTTTTGGAAAAAAAAGAGTAGGTCCTTCTACCCGTGGGTGCTGAGTCCCACCTTTCCTGCCACTAGCATAATAAATTTTCAAGAGTACTTCTCTTGAGATAAGAGGTAGGGAGTTTCACAGGATATTCTCTCAGGCTTTTATCATTTGCTGCCGATTTGGCAAGCTCATCTGCCTTTTCATTGCCTGTGATACCCATATGAGCTGGGACCCAGACCAAGTGTGGACGTAAGGAGGGAGGGCAATGCAAAAGAATTTTTTTGAGCTCTTGTACATAAGAGCTCCTGCTTTTATTTCCTCTAATCGCTGCCAGGCTAGAGGCCGAGTCACTGAAGATTGTTGCTCTGAATCTAAGGGAATAAACTGCAAATTTAATTGCTGCTTTTAGCGCTGCAACCTCGGTCTGAAAGACTGTATTTCTAATATCTAGTCTTCTTTTCCATGTTTTAATAATAGTCTCCCCTTGTAAAGCGCAAAATGCACTACCGGCGCCTCGCTCTGTTTTGGATCCATCCGTGTAGAGGCTGAAGCTGTTCTTTTTTGAAGATGCGTACACAAATTGGATGCTATCGGACAAGTCTATGTCTGCGGGGTGCCCTAAAAGAACTGGTTTGTGCTTTTCATAGTCTGTGTGATAATAGTTCTGATTCCATAATGTTGCATTCTCATCCAATCTCAGCACTCTTGCCAATAGTGATTCCCGTTCTGCTTGTAAGTCTAATGGTGGTATACCAGCAAGCACTTGAAGTGCTGCTGTAGAAGTGGTTCTGTATCCTCTGCATATCAGTAATAATTGCATTCTTTGTATTGTGAGCAATAGTTTACTCATATGTGAGGAGATATTTTCCCCCCAAATTGCTGCACCATACAAGATAATCCTCTCGGATATAGTACGATACCAACTTCTCAGAATATTGGCTGGTGTTCCCCACTGTATTCTTGCTGTTTTGAGCATGTTATTTGTAAGGCTGTTTATTTTCTGTTTCACCTCCTTAAGGTGTGGAACCCAAGATAATTTATTATTAAAAGTCAGTCCCAAGTACTTCAGATTGGGCACGCATTTGATCGGTATACCGTTCATTTTAATGGACGGGTTTCTTTTAGGAATACCTTTCCTACCTATGTAGAGCAATTGGGTCTTCGTTGCAGAGATGATCAGTTTGTGACTCTTGGCCCAGGCTGCAAAGTCGTCCACTGCCTTTTGCGCCTTTTGTACCACGTCTTTCCTGCTAGTAATGACTAGAAGAAAATCATCTGCGAAGGCTTGTATATTCACATTTGGGTTATTATCAAACAGAGTAAAGGCTGTGTTAGCCACCAAATTCCATAACGTGGGTCCCAAGCAGGAACCTTGGGGGCATCCTCTTTGCAGTTGGTAATTGATAACCCCTTTATTCGTAGTAACCTGTACTCCTCTATCTTGCAGATAACTTCGCAAGAGCTTGATAATTTCAAAAGGGATTTGTGCATTATCCAGGCATTTAATTACGTCTGGCCACCATAACGAATCGAATGTCCCTTTGATATCCATTCTCACTACTATTGTGTATCTGTCATTGTTCCTGCTGGCTTCGATATTCTCCAGAAGGTTCTTAAGTGCCCCCTCCGTAGACCTCTCCTCACAGAAACCAAACTGATTTTTGTTGATGTAATTTTTAATCTTAAGAAAGTAGTTGAGCCGCGCTAAGATGACCTTCTCTAGTACCTTGCTAATGGAAGGGAGAAGACTAACTGGTCTATATGCTCCCGGATCCGATGGATCTTTACCTTGCTTGTGGAACAATGCTACTTCTGCCCACTTCATGGCCCTAGGAAAGTGTCCTATTTTCCAACAAGCCCTACATAACGAAAGAAAAAGTTGAGGGAACTCATGATGAATATATTTGATCATAATATTATCGATGCCATCCGGTCCCGGAGCTTTCTTGTTTACGAGGCCTTTGACTATTCTAGTAATTTCCTGAATGGAAGGGAGCTGATGGTCATGCTCTTTGCTGGTCCAAAGAAAGTTTCGAAAGTTATATCTTGTTTGCCCATGCTCATCAAAGTCATCCCTTACATCATCCTTGGGAAAGATAGTGGTGAGCACTGACAGGAGGACATCTGATATGCTAGAGGCACTTGGTGCCAGTTTTGCGACCAGCTGAGTTGGGCGAAAGACTCTATCTGTTGCGATTTTTTGCACTGGGCCATAAGTCTCTTTTAGATTGGAACAATGTTTTTTCCAAGATTCAGTTTTCGCTTTCTGTATGCGCTTTTTGTAGAGAGCACGTTCTTTCCTGTACTTTAACATTTTTACGGATCTTACTTCTTCTTCTTGTTCTGCCTGTGCCAGCCTCCTCAAGGCCCGTACTTTGCTTCTATGAGCTGTGAGACTAGGATTCCACCAGGACAATGGTTTGTCAACTTGAATGGCTTTCCTTTTGTAGGAAGCACTTGCTGCCTGAGTGATATTCTTTACTAGAGTATCATACGCCTCATCTAGTTGGACTGGTGTGGTACAATTATTTAAATTTTCTTGGTTAATTACGACATACGGCCTGAGCTTTTCTAGAAATTTCTTGTGTCCCCCAAAGCAAGTCTTAAATCTTTGTTTTGTTTCGAAAGACACTGAATTTACCAGTTCATACTGGATTATCTGATGGTCATTAAAAGAAGGGAGGTCAGAAACAACCCAGTTGTTCATATACTGTACAATTGGGGAGGATGCTAAAGTTACATCTGGCCAACCTACTGCTCTAGATGTTCTAAAGGTAGGAGGGGAATCCAGTGTGTTTACAACTGTAAGCCTGTGCACTGTGGCAAATTCTATGACAGCTCGTGCTCTATTATCCTCTCTGTCAGCTCCCCATAGTAGACTGGTTGCATTGAAGTCCCCAGCCACGATAGAGTATTTTGTAGGACTGCTATAACATATATGTAGGACTGCTATAACATGTAGATGTGCACCTCGTATTTTGGTTGCAATCAGCCTCACCAAAAGTATATATATATATTCGCTCTGTTAACCGGCTCAGTGATATCAGTTTCTTTATATGATTGTAAGTTGCGCATTTTTTGCTTGAAAAATGATTGAATTATTTTGTTGCTATCTTCCGGTTAAGGATTTTATGCTGCATACAATATTTGTGGAGTTATCAACAATTTAAAAGTTGTTTAAGTGCAGCTAAGCCTAATGAATTTTGCGATGGCGGACATGTTTGTTTACATTTCAAACTTGACAAAATAGCGAATTTGTTACCGCAATCTAGAGAAACTAAGCTTCGCAACAAGAAAGATAACGCCTTTTTTTATTATTGCGAATTAAATCATGTTTAATCCATTCTAGAATTTATTCGAGGAAGTAAGTGTTTAAGATTTACTTCGTAGTTTTTAATATAGATATTTTGAGTTTTTATGTATCTCTGCCTTGCCAGGAAGTGAGAACTGAATTAATTGAATAAGAAATACTGAATCGTCTATAAAAAACTGTTTCTTTTTTGTTTTGTTTGCTTAATTTCTTTTATACGTCGTTTTAGATTTAGTATTTGAATAGAATATGTGACAACGATTAGATAATTCTTCAAATGATATAAATTTATATGCATTGTGATTTATAATATGAACGAAATGTAACGCTATTAAGTGAAGCTAGCGCCAGAGTGACGCTGTGGTAAACAAATATAGTGAATTTTAAAGAGCGCATTTATTCTATTGTGGTTTATGGGCTATCTACGAAAAAGATTTAATTCAATCCAATACATTTAAATGAAATTCAAGAAAAATGCGCATAATTTAATATTCCGTGCAAGGAAGTCATGTGATGTACACATCAGATTTTTTCTCTTTGTTTTCGATCATTATTAAGCCTTTTTTGTTACAGTCATTCAGGTAAACCAATGCTTCAGCAAAGAGCATAATGTATTTCCATTTATCTCCTGCTGAATATTTTATATACAACGTTCTACAAACTGTTCTGCGTCGAGTCACATGCCTCGGAAGAAGCCGGTGAAATTGTTTTTTGGCTTTTTCTAAATTGTAAATTCATTATTTTATTTACTGTTGCTGCTTATTTATTTAACGACTTTACAAATGATTTCTGTGTCAGTGGGTTTTCTGTTTTACCAATAACTTTAGAAACATTAGATATAGTACGTACTTTTTTCTTATATTCTTTTGGAGACTTCTTTTCATATAGAAGTAATGATTGCCTTTCCCCTCCTTTCCAAGTAATAATGTTGCTTATTTTTCACTTAGAAGTTTTATGCATTGCGCAACGTTATTGAATTATGGAAGAGAAATACATCTCTTCAAAAAGTGTGAAAACATACATTTCAATCCTCAGCTTGTTTACATGAGTCATTTTGAAAGAAGAAAAAATTTTATAGCAGACGACATTTCTCATTTCAAATAATAAGTTTGCAGTGTTTAACTTTCCATTACTTATTTTAATTTTGGAACAAGTCTTTCCTTTACCTTCTCCTTTTCCGCCTACGTCTCCCTGCCCGAATGATTTTCAGGATTATGTTTCATGTAAATGAGGTAGAAATCAGTATTTAAACTGAAGTCAAGGTCACTTCAGTGGAAGAGCATACGAGAGCATGTTCTGCCTTTCGATCACGTTGTTGCTGCTAATCTAAGCTTCATCTTATTCGTCCGTATGCACCTGATAGTGTACGTCGGTGATTTAAATAAGAGACAAATCTGTTAATTAATTCTGTGCAGCTTCGGCTGGTTTATTTTAATTAGCATTAGAGTAGTTACTTATTTCCTATCTTGAGTAAAAGCCCAAGAGCATGCTTATTGTAAGCCCGAGAAGGGGGCCATCTGTTAATTTATTTTGAATTGGAATAAAGGGTAAATTTATTCCTTCTTCAGACTGCTTACTTACAAGAACTCAGCCAATAGTCGCTACACATTTCTTTAATATTTTAGTTCTCAAGCACTTAGTCGTAGCTAGGATTAGCTAGAATATTACAAGCTGTTTTCAAATATTTTTATTCCAAAACATTAGCTTTTATGAAACATTCTTTATGGATATCGTTTTAAAAATGTGTAAACACACTCTGTGAGAAAAAAGATTTTGGTATGTAACAGATTTATTTAAAATAAAATAAAGAAGTTAAGGATGACAAGAGTTAGCGATGACCTTTCTCCCATATTTAAGTTGGAGTATGAGAAAAAAGTCATGTGTTTTGGTGAGTTTTCTAGCTTCGAATATATTTAAAATAGAAAAACATAGTAATGCGCTTAACATAAATTTAAGACAAAAAAAAAAAAAAAAAAATTAAATGTTTTCGTTTTTATGCTGTTAAGCTCCGATACTAATTATACTATTCCTTTGTCTTTCAATTTATATTGAACATGTGAAGTAAAATTAAGAATAAAAAATCATTTTTTAATGAAAATTACTGATGTCTTATTTCTCCATGTGTATGAAATTTTGCTTATCATTTTAAGAGGCATAAAAATTTTCCAATTACCTTTGCAAATACAAAGAAAAATTTTGGGAAAAAAAGAAAATATTTGCACAGAACGTATTGAACTATGTATTCAAATGCGTATACTAAGAAGGGGAATCAAAACAGAAAATTAAAACATCTAAAGAAAAAGGAAAAGAATAGCTAGGAAGCAAAGTAAAAGGAACTTCCATGTAACGAAAAGCATAGTGACGAAAGCGCATGCGCTAAGAATGAATACATGAATACACCTCGCCCCTTTGATTCAAAAGAGGAGAGAAATCATTCTTGAGATCAAACGCAATTCAAACAAGGGTTAATAGCCAAACTAGTCGAGCTACTTACCTGACAGGGGCTGTTATGGATACTGTAATCAAAACCATAAGGAGAGCGGGTTACCTGTTCTATATTATGAATCCACGAGATCATAATTATGAGAAAATAGAGGATGTAAAAGACTATTATAAGGAGGTAAGAAAACTATTATTGACTCATAACAGGCACTTCATAAATAATTTTAATTTTAATGTTCGTTATGAATGCTATCAAAATGGTTTTTTTAAATATGTACGCAGACATAAATGATAAATGTGTTGTGTTCTTGATTTGCTTTAGCACTGTAATGAAAGTATAGCTTTTACAGCATAAGTGAGCGTGAAAAAAATTACTGATAACAGATGATTGTGTGGGTGTTCGACAAATACCTTTTTACCATTATTTTAGTGTATTCAGCTAATCTTCTGTATTATAAATTATTATGTTATATTATATATGAATAATATTATTCATAAGTCTCTGAATTTCTTTAAGTCCCAACAACCATATAACTAATAAAAAGCTCTCAGATCATAAATTCATTTGAAGAAATAAAAGAATAAACATTTGCGGAGTATAATTAAAACAATATTTGCTGAAAATTATTAGAAGATTATCTAAAATTTAAGTAATCTTTTAAAATGTACTTATAACAAATAATAAAATTTTTGCGATATTGGCTAATAAAGTGTTATGTGTACATATGATATTCAGTTAGAATTTTCAGAAAAATTAAAATTTAATCATATCGAGTAAAACCGGATCGAATTAATTCATTTGTTGACTCTTTCAATATTACGGAAAAAAATAATTTCTTAATAACTTAAAATAGCATTGTTTCAAAAGGTATACACATTCATGCTACTCAAAATTTGCAATTCTCAATTGTCGCATTAACTGATAATTAATTAAAGTCAGTAAGTTTTTGCATATATGTTATAGACATTATAAATTTAATATAAAACTTTATTAAGGTTAAAGATGCAATATTTTATGTGTATTTAATAATTATTAAAACTGTACGTAGCTTTATTTAATTTAGTAGATATTAATTGTTATGAATAATTATTGATTTATTAGATATTAATTGTTATGAATAATTATCGTTTTAGTTTGATATTTTGTATAATCTGTTCGCTATACTTGGCTTAAAAAAAGATCGCGTATAGAAAAATTATTACAAATTTAATATAGATATTACAAATTTAATATAAAACATTATTAAGGTTAAAGATGCAATATTTTATGTGTGTTTAATAATTATTAAAACTGTACGTAGCTTTATTTAATTTAGTAGATATTAATTGTTATGAATAATTATTGATTTATTAGATATTAATTGTTATGAATAATTATCGTTTTAGTTTGATATTTTGTATAATCCTTTCGCTATACTTTGCTTAAAAAAGATCGTGTATAGAAAAATTATTAAAAGTTATAAAGATAAAGGTTGAAAACATAAAGTATTATTACAAGATCAGTTTCAACACAGTACGCGATTACACGTTGCGCAGAATCTTCAAGCTTTCTTCTTAGCCCACCATGTTGCATTGTTACCCTGGCCTGCTTCCCCTTCCATCTATCGCCCATCGAGCATGTCTAGCCAATGACTGGAAAACGTTTAGCCCGATGTGCTGCAACCGCGGACTTAATTTACTATAGGTTAAAAATGCAATTAGAAACTCAAACTTTACTCTAACACGTACTAACAAATTATTTTTGCTTGCTTTTTTTAAATTTAGATTTCTTGGCGTCGTGTGGAAAAACAAAGGATGAGAAAACGATTTTTGAATTCTATTACTTTCATACAGGGAAAGCAAAAATCAAAATTAAATTTTAAGCATTGAAAAGGCAGAGAAAAAGGATTTTAATAAAATAAGTTTTTATTAAAACTCACATAATCATTAATGAACTAAAAGAGGAAAAATAATTTATCATATAATTTAACGGAAACAAAAGATTAAATAATTCTCTTTACAAAATTCATCTACAAATTTGTATCGCGAATACTAAAAGCCTGAGGCCTTCTTGATAAATTTATAAAGACAATTGTTATACCTTTTATAACACATTTCGATTGATAGATTTACTTATTTAGGCGCCTATGCTTTGTTTTTCGTGATATAAATTTGTTAATGAATTTTGTAAACAGATTTTATTTAATCTTTTTTTTCCATTAAATTATTTGAGAAATTATTTTTATTTTCTTCTTTATGTGTTCTTTTAGTTCATTAAACATTTTATGAGTTTCTTTAATCTGAATGGCACTTAATCAATCAAATTATTGAATTGGAAAAGCTTTTTTCAACAATAAATAATCTTCTCCGTTACTTCCAACAAGTATGCTACGTGAAATGATAGAAACCATCCAACGATTTTGCAGGGGGGAAAAAATAAGAAATTGGGTTAAAAACTTCAAAAACTTCATTGAAAACATTTTTCCTGCTCTATCCGATGGCACTAAAGTAAAATTTGAGAATTTAAGTTTGATCGTTAAACAAAGATATGGGCGAAAAATCGTTTCAGCATTAAATTAAAAAATTCCAAATGCAATTTAGAAAACTTCGCTTCAGTAAATTTTATTCGTATTTTTAACCACAGAGAGAGTGTTTGGGAAGAATCTGAATTCGATAGCTCATCTGGGAATAGTTTAAAATGGATACAAAATATTTAACCCTAGCGACAAACCCACGAGTGAGTCCTTAGAGAAGCACGGCTAATTCTAAAAAAAATCTGGAAAGTTGCTTAACAGAAGCAAGATTTTTTCAATAGCTAAAAATATGAAAATTTCCCTTATTGATAACCTTACTATCGTAGTAATACACATAGCAGATTAAAAAATTTTATTATAAAAACTACACATTATTATTATTATCATGTTAAAGTAAAATTTTAATTTCAGTTTTTAATATTGTATTTCTGAGAAACAATCTTCGCAGATGCTTGAAATGACAGATTTCTGATAAATGATTCCTCTTAGGTAAGCATACAATTTTTTCTTATGCATAGAATCCCTTCAAATTTGCATTGATATTTATAGAAATGTTTATATATAGTATTTATAACAAAAATATTTGTAGGTATTTGTCCAGAAGTTTAAGTTAACCTACTTTCATTCTAACATGTAAAGTTAAAAAATTTGGAAAAAAAATTATTTCAAGAAAATTTGAATTCTTAAAATATGTAGCATATTTTTAAGCAAAATCAGGGCTCAATAATTTATTTCTTTTTCAGATGAATTTATAAATAGGTTCACACCATATATTTAGGAAAATTTAAGGTTTATTTTATGCCTAGAAATTTAGAAAAATACATTCACGTATTGAATTAACTTCTTTTGAGAAAAACGAAAAATAAAAGGGGGGGGATTCTAAAAAAAAGAGAGAGAGAGAGAGAGAGAAAGAGAAAGAAAATAGTTCTATCACTACATTTTCTCCTAATTAAAAAATTTTTAACCGTAATCATGTTGTAATAACGGCTGTGCAGCTTCACCTTTCCTTTTATTTTATCATTTGAAAACTCTCGTTTCTAGAGTGATTTTATAGGTCATTGTTTCAACTTTAAAGAATAGATCTTATTAAACTTTTGAATTCCCTTGTACATATTACTTCACATCTATATTAATCTTTGACATTTTCATCACTTCATTTCTAAAATATAAGTTCTTCGAAACATAATTATACCCTCCTCTCCAATTTTCAACGACTTTACGCCAAAAAACCTATTTTTAGAAGCTTTGATCCATCCATTGATATGCTCCATGGACAATCTATGGATAAGTTAATGATTCTTAAAATTCGGATTTCTGTAAATTTTTTTTTTGCTGATAAACGACATAATTCTAATTAGCAATGCTTATGCATGATATTATTGACCTAAACAGAGATAAACATAAAAAAAAATACTGATAAGTCTCAGTTAAAAGCTATTTAAAAGGCACTTCTTAAAAATTGTCTCTTTAAAGAAGGGGCGTATCTATCCTAATTTACATCTTTTATCTTAATTTACAAGAGTGTAACACTTCAAACCTAAGCATGTTATATATTATTTAATCAAAAATTTACTCTATGTTTTAAAATAAAATTTAAAAATCGATTTTTTGAAGCTAGAAAAGTCTTACTCCTCTTATTTAACACTGTTTTTAAATATCTTTTGCTGTAAGAAAGTAAAGAATTTATTTTACAATTTTTGAAGATTTTAAAGCTTTATTGCATACATTTTTGAATGTTAGAGTGTTAAAATTCCATAAATTTTCCATAAATTCCATAAATATCATATTTAATTATTATTTTATATTTAATTATTATTTTATATTTAATTATTATTTTATATTTAATTATTATTTTATATCATATTTAATTATTATTTAATTATCATATTTAATTGTTTATTATTAAGTCCACAATTAAATTGAGAAAATCAGTTTTTAAAATATAATGCTGAGAAAAATGTGTAAAAATTTATGAAACAGAAAAAAAATTAAATGGCTCGGTAGATTTCAGTGCAAATAGTCTTAAAAGTTAATCAATACATTTTTTTAGATTAGAAAAATGAAGGGCAATTACATTTAGAAAATGGCAAAAGACTTCTTAGTAAGCTAATTTTCCCCCCGCAATAGTGGAGTGAGAAGTCTGTAGTAAATAAGATAAACGAGAGACATAATGACATCTTAGTCTTAAACGAGAGACATAATGACATCTTAGTCATATGTCCGAGTGCTGGAAAATGAATAACTGATTACTCTCTTTTTCTACTTCATATGGTAGCATATTTTTAAAAGTAATAAATTTTTAATACTTTTCTTATCATTCTTGTTTGAAGAGAAGAGAGGGCGAAGAGTTTATGGAAAGTTCAAAATTTTGTAACTGTAAAATTTTAAAATCTCAGACATCAAATAGATTGAAAAATTAAACGATTTTCAAAAATTCGCCAAAAAATCAGAATTTGCTATAGACGTTTACAAAAATTTAATTTAAACGTTTTAAAAAGTTTTTATTTGAAGGCGTAAACAGCAAAATGCTGAGATTCTTAGTTTGTTAGTTAAACAACGATATGTGGAAAAAAAAAAAAAAACTTTAACTATATAGTTAAAAAAAATCTATATTCAATTTTGAAATCGCCATTTTACCATATTACCTAATAATTCGCAAATAGTGTGTTTAAGAAACTTGAACTCTATAACCTATCAGGAAATAGTTTAAAATTCGATGACAAACTTCTGATCATAGCGACAAACACCATTTATGAGATAAAGAAAAGCTTATAGTAACTCTACAAAGAAAGGTTGCTAATATCAAAAGGAATAACATTTTATCTCTCTAAATCTTTTTCATTAAAAGAAAAGAAAAGTAATTTGAAATTTTCTAAACGTCAAATAACAAACCAGATTTATATGATTCCACGTAGAGATTTCATACATTTATCTCTGAAAAATATGAAATGATGAAACTTATTTATTATTATTATTATTACATCAGTTATCAAAGTATAGAAAGTGTCAAATATCATATTTGTGAACAAAATGCAGATTGTCTCGCATAAAGTGCAGCCATCTTTTATCATTTGTATTATGAAATCGCAATATTCCTTCGAATTCTTTTCTCTAAACGTGTTCCATAAAAGAAAAACAAGTTATACATAACAATATATAACATACAAGAAACCAGTTATTTTCTATTAGAACCGAAATAATGAAAATTATTTTGCATTTCTTTCCACATTATGATGACGATATTAGCGCAGTGGTTCTTAATCGTTTTTTGTCCCATGCATCACCTTCACTGTTACTAGGCGATCGCTCTCCCCATCCTTTTCAAAATTCAAAATACATTCATTTTTATTTTAGATTGTTTTTAATGTGTTTTATAAATTAATTAAGATAAAGTATAGAAGCGCTCATACGTATTAAAAGCATGAATCAAAGCATTTATCTATTAATAAACTAAAATAAATCCTTAATAGGTAAATAAAAGTTTGATCTCATTTCTCCCTTACACTATGTAATTCCCTCTTCAGAATGGGGTCCTCTCCTGGTTGAGAACCTCTGTATTAGCAAGAAAAGGGAATTTTCAATTTTGGCAGCTCTACTCGGAAGCTTTGTTATCATAATTCCGAGAGAAAACAAAACTGTAAATTCAAACCAAAATCTCGCTAGGAAGGATGTTTAATTTGACAGTGCTGAAAATTCTTAGTATTAACAGTAATGGTTTCTAAGAGCATTTCTAAATTTTTACCTGACTTAAAGCAATTAAAGGAAGAAAAAAAAAAAAAAAAAAAAAAAAGAAATTAAGATAAAATGCAGCGAAAAATTTCAAAATTCGACCCCGAGCCTTTTTTGAATATTAAGTTTAATTAATATTTATGTATTTGAAACAAATCCTAAATCTCATACTGATTTTTGATGTAAATATATGCCATAAAAACAGACAAAATGCATTTACTTCTCAGTTATTCGCAAATAATGTTATACTTAACATTTTGTCTACTTCTTGTTAGTTCATAATATAAATAAGAGGGTTAAGCTTCTCTTTAAAGACATTTCAAAACAGAGATGGCAAAGCGAGCTGAAATGTAATCGATTTTTTTTTTGACAAAATAAAACAAGTATATAAATTATTTTAAAAAACAAATAGTTATTGGATTGGATTATTCAATTATGGCAAAGCACACGAGAGCTATCTGCCTAAAGGCAGGGATGCCTTCGTGGAAGACTTTCTAAGGAAGACTGGCTTGTATACACGTTACACATGGGGAAAACCAAGAAAACACCCATGCACCCAGCCCTTTCGCGGGATTCGAACCGAACTACCGGTCTTCAGCGTCTTTACCGCTCGGCCGCTGGTGGGCCCAAATAGTTATTGGAATCAAGCACAATGAACTCTAGAGAACAGTGGTTATCCAAATCTATCCGCACTCTTTCAAACTTGCTTAGACAGTTCTGGATGTTGAGAAAAATCTAAAAATAAGGTATGGATGTTGTTCTGTCTCACCATTAGAATGCGTGACGACTTCACGATTTTTATTTTTTTTCATTGCCTTGTTTTGGTAGCATTAGCCGAAGTAGAACGATTGCACAGTTCTTTACTTCATTGCTCTTGCATTAGCAGTAAGCCTTCAGTTTATGATACCTTCAGAATACATTAATTACTTCGTTTTCGCATATTGTTACATTTATTATCGATGAGTAAAACTCCATGACTGCTTTATTTTTCTTACTTTGTTAGTATTCCAGTTGAAACTATACATCTTCATTTTATTAATTTAAGTTCTTATCACTTCCGTACAAATGAACATCAGCAATGACTATATTCTACCGCCATGTGTTGTGATACTTCTTTAACAATTTGAAATAAACTCCAGTGATGGAACACAGCAATAACTTTTATTTTGCACTCAAAGACATACAAACAAAAGAAAAAGTATAAAAACTTATTAAAAATAATTACATGCTTCGTGTTAGAAAATGCATGCGACTCTCGAGCCTGCTTTTCAATATTGCCAGTAATCTTGTAGGGTTTATATTTATTTTAACAAACATTTATTTTAAGTTTAAGCTATCTTTCCTGTCAAGCCTTTACTTTCCCCTAGAATTGCCAATGCTAGAGTATGTAAATTGTAGTAGAACGCGCAGTATATTCAAATTTTAGCAGAAGTAAGTTGAGTTTAAATAGAAGGAAAACGAGATTGTAAGTGTGCTTCTTGAATCGTTAACGTGAAGCTGCTCGGTAGAAATTTAAGAACCGCGCGGTTCGGCCTGTGTGCCTATCTCGGCAGTTTGCTGAATATTTCAACTGCTTAATCAGTAAGCTCGCTGAATCTCAGTTGTATTTTAGAACGCGGTTAAGTTAGTTACGATTTCAGAGCCTCGTAGGTAGTGATCTAGTTGTTTATTCATTCTGTCATTAATTTTTAGTTTCACATTTCTGTTTTGTTAAACCGCCGGGTCGGCGTAGTTTGTGAGCGTCAAGTGAACGCAGCTGTTATTTCTAAAGTGGAATGAAAAGGGCTCGAAACCCTTCTTACGTGTTTGTGTAAATTTACAGTTCATAGCAGTCACTGCCACGGTTGCTGACAAGTTGGGGCCACACAACACTACAACCTGTACATTATTTATTATTCATCTATTTCAAATGCACGAAAGATTAATAACGATATTAAAGCTGTTACAGCGTATACAGTCGTGGTGAAAAAAATAATTTCGATCGCTTCGCTTCTAATATTCTATAATTTAGTTTTCAGAATTTTAAGACTTTGTGAAATTACTAAACTTGTACTAACCTATCCTACACTCTGTTCACCTTTCTTATTAAGGACTTGTTTAATTTTTGCAGTATTTGGCCTAAAAGAAAATAGTTGTTTGATAATGTGTTATTCCTATTACCGGTATCTAAACTTAAAATAACTGAACTTTCAATTAACTAGGTAACTAGGCTTGCTTTTCTAGGTAAGATCATCTAGACGATACATGTCCTTTCTTAAATCATCTGTAACAACGTCGAAAGTTTTTTAACATCGCTCTTTGTTGCTCATTTGTTTTCTCACATTTTCCTACATCACGTGTATTTTGATTACAATAGAAACAATATGGCTTAGTCACTGTGGCTAAAGCCGAAGCAGTAGGAACGCTTGGCCCTTTTAAGAAATTATTTTTATTCTGCTTAACACCGTAATTTGTGTCTCTTTTCTTTGAGTTTATTATTAAATTAGGAGCTTCACGACTCTCAACTTCCAATCTAATGAATTCGAAAAGTTCTGTTAGTCTATATTGCTGTTTAGAGTTTCTTTTTCTATTAAACTCCAGATTCATATCTTCTGGTAAAAGCTTTAAAATAACAGGTCCTTAAGGGTCCCATAAGCTTCAGACACAATACATAATGAATTTAAACTTCTTATATTGATTTTACAGGAATCGTATAGTGTTCTTAGTGCTTTCACATTGGACGAACTTCTAACCGGTTCAAAATTCAAAAGTTTATTCATGTGCAAAAATATAACCAAATCTGTTCGTCCAGATCTTTCTTTAATCACTTGCGCTAAAAAGACGTGCCATGCACATCGAGATGCTTTTGTCTCAAACCGCGAGCGACGTGAATACCACGTCGATAGGCATTTATCGCAAAAATGAAAATAACGTGGTGCACACGTCGCCTAACAACGAGATTGTTTATTTCTCGAGTTACAGCTCTGGATTGCACTCGCAGACGCGGAGCAGCGTAAATGAGACACTTTACCGCTTGTTATATTGTAGCGCACTGCACCGCAACCGTGAAGTTTAGTCGTAGCGCAAGTGGTTAATTAAACTTATAGAAGTGTCATAATTTTCATTAGATAGTGCAAACCCAGATACAGCACTTAAAGTAGGTCCTGCAAGTAAGGATTTAAGATAAGTAAACTTCTCGACCTCCATAATATTTAGGATTTGAAATTTTAGGTAACCGAATGTTAGTTTTGTTTTCGACCTTTGCGGCAACAGTATGGTTACCAGGCGATTCATTTTCAATGTTCACTATCTGAGAATTTAAATTAAGTTTCCTTTTACCCCTAAAAATACATAAACTCATTTTTTCATCATACTCTAACACGGTATTACATGCTTTCTCAATTTCGGACTCATCCCCTTTAAAACAATCCAGTATATTTTTATTAATTTCTTTCAACGCAGACTGTTTAGAAGTAAGTAAAAACACATTTTCTTCTACCATATTCTTATCCTAAATGTCTTTTTTAATTTCAGGTTCTAAAATATTTAATATTTAATATTTTAGAAATAGCTCGTCTCATAATTTTCCTAGCAGCTTTAAATTTAACAATATCGTCTGCCATAATAACAACAAAAATAATTTTATTCGCTGACCTGATGCAGTCTTCAAATGGTTTAATCCTAATTTATTTAGTAACTCACTTTCCAAGAGAAAAGCATTCACAAGTATTTTTAACGTTTATACTGCCACGTTCAGTGCAAAGGAATAATTTTTCAATAACACGAAAAAACACTGCATTCATAAATCAAAAAACTGTTCATGCGCAACAGTTGAACGCCAAAACTGTAAAATAATATAATAACCGTCAAGATTTCATGTTATCCTGGTTCAAGAAACATTAATTCAAATCATACATAACAGCAAAGGTAAATGAACATTACGAAACATTACGCACAATTTACAAGCATATAAGAATAAAGAAACTGAGTTCACTGAGCTGAGTAACAGAGTGGATATATATATAATATATATTTATATACTTTTGATATACTTTTGATACCGATTTTATATACTTTTGATACCGATTAAAACCAAAATGGGAGGTGCCCATCTACATGTTATAGTAGTCCTATATACAAAATTTCAAAGTTCTGAGACTTCTTGTTTTTGAGTTATGCGAGATAGATACGTATGTACAGACGCTACGAAAAAAATCTCTTCTGAATTCATTTAAAATCAGTTTTATATTTCGTTTGGGGAAAAAGAGTCCTTTATTCTGTCCTTACGTACAGATGTCACGCAAAAACGTCGTTAAATTTCATTCATTAGTGGTCAAAATGTATATTTTCATTGAAATATGATACCCGAAATTTTTCGCCATTATATTATACTTCCTTTTTACTTTGTACAAGGAAGTTAAAAAATGCCTTGCAATTGTCATGCATAAAGTGTTGACTTATTTAAGAATGATTTTGGGACCATTTAATTAATATTTAAAATGTTACTATTTCTTATTCAAACGTCTCATCTGATGGCCCAGATATAATAAATCCATCATTCCAATTTCTATAATGGAAAGAATTTTGCAAAATTTACAAGGTTATTGCATTCCATTTCTGATTCTCTAAGAGTAAAAAAGGAACACGTATCATACATTATTTTAATTTGAAGTAACCCTTTTTATTGCAGGTGATGCCTCTGTTCTTCTTCACTGTTTTTCTGGAGCAGATAATACGCTTCTGCCAACAGAAACCTCTCTGTAGAATCAACGAATCTATGTCCAATGTCCTTCATGGATTTCTCATGGATCTGTCAAAGTAGGAAGTTTCTTCTTACGTAAAAATTGTTTTTCTTCATAGTGATTCAGTTGAGCACAAAAAATGTGTTCCTCAATGAATTACGCTATCTGATAAGAAACTTATGGATGTCATAATACACACACACACACACATATATATATATATATATATATATATATATACACACAGATTTATAAGAAAAGGAGAGGTTAAAAACCGTGGCGGAGTAGGTCTCACGTTTTCGTGATTTCCTACTTTTTTACTTATATATATATATATAAAAGTAAAAAAGTAGTAAATCACAAAAACGGGAGACCTAGTCGGTCACGGTTATATATATATAGATATCTCTATATATCTATCTATATATACTTTTATATATATATGTATATACACTCGAGCCATCTGTAACGAATTTCAGGGAATTGAAAAATTATCCTATATCCGATCTGATAATAAAAAAAATTGGATCATCTCACAACATATTGTAAAAATTGATTGATGAACTACATCAGAAAGCATGATACCATTGTCACATTTATCAAAAAGATGTTAATTTAAAAAAGGTTGTAAACATTATAGCAATTATTATTAGCTGAAATTACTAAATTTCCTTTTCATTGTTTTTCAGTTTCACCATATGTTAATAATTTTTCGCAAAAAGTTCTATACAATAAAAAACATTGTTTAGAGATGTTAGTACAGTTAAACATTTCCATCTAAAATGCCCATTTCAAGTAATGAATAATCATCAGCCTTGAACAGACTGTTCTCTGATTGTTAATCAAAGAAGTCTAACGGAATCATAGAACGTGTTCAAGATCTTTGTCTCAATGGATCAATAAGTTCTTTGGCTTCGTGCGTGACAGAGTATAATTTACTAAGCTATGCTAATTGTGTATCCCGGTTTCCTAACTACGGTCCTAGAGAAGCCTTTTTTTTTAGAATGAGGAGAAAGGTCGGAATAAAAGTAAAAGAACAATACCCTAAATATGTTTCCGTAGTTCAAACAAAGAATTCATCTTCTTTGATTCCAATAACCTAAACGGGATGGATTTAAGGGTTAAAACTTCACTTGAGAATTGTAGAAATACTGGAAGAAGTTCCAAAAATACAAAAACAGTTTCAGTCCAAGATACAAAATTCTTTGTATCCAATTTTTATACATATGGAAGTTCGCTACAGCCGCGTAAAATAATACGAGTGGAACAAAAATTTCGTTCACTATATCCGGAGTTCGTTATAAGCCTTGATTCTGTGCAGCGTGGTTTGACTGCATTGCGTATTTCCTTGTTTAAGAATTAAAATCTGAATTTAACTCATTTAAGTATTAAAATCTAAAATGCAAATGCATTTTAGATTTCTCCTTCTTAAAATTTTCAGTCTTAAAAATTCGATGAAGAGAAGAAACCGTTTGCTAAAAAATTAAGATTAACTCTGTGCCAATAAGTATCTTATTCTCATTCAAACAATTTACACTAGCGTCTAAGCGGATAAAATTATCGACTACCTAGAATTATTAGAATTTGTGTCAGCCAGGAAGGTGAAAAAAGTCAGCCATACATGCTTAGGACATCAAGGAAAGGAGACACTACATATAGAAACCAAGAAACTCGAGAAAAGGAGCACCACAAAATTTTCCCACTGCCATTTTTACTATGGAATGTATAGGTCAGCCAAACCTAGATCGAGAGAAACGAAATAGAATCATATATATAGCGTCAAAATCTTTTAAGTGCTTAGAGCGTATGAAAGACTTGATCCGGCCTTGCCGCTATGTAAGGCTTTTCAGAAGGCCGTTTGGTTGCAGACCATGTGCCACATGTGACCACGAAGAGGAAAAACGACTTTATGACCATTCTAGTACTCGCATGATCCCTTAACCATTTTCCATTCTTGTGTTACTCCGACCTAACACCGATGTCTCTGAGTTTATGTAAAATATGCGGTCTGCCGGAATAATTACCGTGTATTAAGTAGCTTGAAGAGGAAGTCATAAAACTGTGTGAGGTACCCCGGTTGATCGTGCCGTGTTGCCTCTAGAGTTGGCCACATATAATACGCTTTCGTCAAAGGCAATGAACATACCAAACGTATGCAACGACTATCGGTAATTAAACAACTTTTATTCCTTTCATTTTCACTTGCAGGTTTTTCTTTGTTGATTGATTTATGTTGTTTTCTCTATATCATCTTTTATTTAGAACAAGCATTTCTATTACTCTTTACTCTACATACGTCGCTGCGGTTCTAGCGTAGAAAAGGCTGCCCTTTGATTTGGCGCCAAATACCGAGGCTGGTACCGGTTTTCTGATAACCTAGAATCAACTCTATTTCCCTAATGCTATGACAGCCATTTTTTTTTTTTTTTTTTTTTTTTTTTTTTTTTTTTTTTATGTGCCAAATTTTTTTTTTTTTTTTTTAGTTTAATCTGATTAGACCTTTAATTTAGTGATAAATGATTTGTAGCTTTCTGGGAACTTCACCATATTGTCTCATTCTCATGAGTGCGAAATACCAAAAAATCTACATCAAATTTTCAATTACATAATCGTTAAACTCTTACATTACAAATGGGACTGTTATATCCACATTTTTGATTTTTCAGTTTTATACTGAAGTTTAATAAATTTATCTGATTAAATGGAGACAATAACTTTCTGCCTTACAATGTAATGAGGCTTGAAGAAATTGCCTTCAAACTGACCGCTTCGCGACTAAATGAAAGCATATAGCTCCTCTTATTAAAGTGGACACTTAGGTAAGGATTCTGTAAAATTACATACATAATTAATTACTTCACATTTATTTCAGAACTAGATACAACATAAATTACCAAAATCCTTTAGATAAACATTTTCCAAATTTGTTGCAAACTTAGCTTATGTAAAATTCGTACCACTTAAAATTAGAAAAACAAATAAATAATTTAAGGAAAATTGCATAAATCTCAGCAATTGCTTTCTTCCGCAACCATTAGAAACCTGGTGTCATTCAATGGTAATTTCATTTGCAACAGCGGTTTAAAGGATATCAGACGTTTTCTCATTATCTCTCAGAAATGCAGATGATGCATTATTGTTGTCGTACTCCACCACAATTTAGATAAGTTGGTCATTCGCATTTTTTGGCTGGTTAAAAAATTAACACATTTTATTTTTGTGCAAGAATAATATGTACCATGAAAATCTCTATGAATAGAGTGAAAAAATTCCCCCCCCCCATTATTTTCGTTATTCTTTCTAATAACGCCCATATTACCAAATTTTCTCATAAACTAATATTAAACTACGAGTATTATCAGAATTAAATCAAAAATGTGTAGGACTAACCTATATTCCTTTTTCTAAATGCTGTGACTACAAATGAGGTATTAAATTCCACAGAATTAATTTTAAAAGGGCTGTAGCGCTTTCAGTAATAATGCTAGTACATATGACCAGCTGCATGCTTTAGATGTCGGCTTCGAGTTTATTTAAGGGTACCTGTAGAATCTTTGAAAAACTGAAGAATGTGAGCTCTTAAAATTTGTCAATATGAAAATCGTCGGGGGGGATTTAGTAGCAGTGAGAATGGAGAGCTGATGCAAGATTGTGATTGTAACTATTAGAACAGTTTATAAATGAAGAGGATAATATATTTTCTAATCTAAGTGGTGGATGTAAAAATAAGTTTATATCCTTACCCCTACATTAATACTCATCTCTAAAGAAAGGTGGATCTACCTTCCTTACTATGGTGAAGTATTATAATATTTTATATGCATATAAAATTAACCATTTTATATGCACATTTTCTTTTCTTTTTCGCAGCAAATAAATTTTCTCATTGTGACCTTCGACTTTAACTTTCTCATATGTACTCGTTTAACATCTAGTAAGTTCTTACAATAAATTCAAATTATAGTCTCATAAAGTAATATAATCCTTTTAAATAACCTTAAAATTATTACTTACAGAATCCCATTCAAAGGAGCTGAAGTTTGTGTGTATGCTTGGATCTACAAAAACTACAGACTCATTGAATTGCCTTGGGATTCCCCATGGATGTGGATTGTTTGTTGGTTCCTTTTCGATTTCGGCTTTTACTGGATGCACAGAATAACGCATCGTAAGCCTTTCCTACACTTTATATGCATGCTAATTTCTGTTTTATTTAATTCTTATTCTAACACTGTACACTTTGAGCTTATTTTTACATGAAGTATAGGGTGAAATTTGAAACCTTAAATGATGTTGTTCCTTGCGTCGGATTCATAGTGGATTGAATGGACACAGAACCAATGACAGCTTTATAAAACCGATCACTTGACAATTCTGGAACTTACCACAAAAATACTCGCACAGCTCTGCTCAGTATCACAGAGTACAATTAGTAGTTACACTTCAAAATACTAAAATGTTAAACACAGCGCAATGTAGAGGACATCTAAAAAGGCGAAGTTCCTACAGAGATCTCTCAATACTCCGAACTCACGCTGAACTAAACAGCTGAGAGTTGATGCTTTCTCCGGGCTTCTATGGTTTTCCCCTAGCCACCAAAAATCATCTAGCAGCTTCCATATCTCAAAATTACTGGAAGGCATATACGGTTAAAGTTACATATAAGGGCCGGATGCAATTAGAATTAGATAAAGGGATCAACTACAGTTATTTAGTTATAGTGTCAATTAGTTAAACAGGGACCGAACCGAAACGTCGCCAGGTCAACTCTTGTCGGTCACTAATTTGGTCAACTCTTGTTGATTTCTCGCTGAATTTTGCGGGAAAAATTAGTCACAAAAGTGACGTCAGCTAGTAGATATCTCGCCGGTTTACCGAGACAGCCATTTACACTCATGTCCATAAATTAAGGATAATGTAAAATCAAGCAAAGGAAGAGTTAGAAGCAAAACAAATTTGACTTATTTGTAAAGCTTATTTATTAAGCAAAAGGTAAAGAGCAAAAAAGATGCTATATGTTACAAAAAAGCAATGTAGCAAATTACAAAAAAAAAAAAAAAAAAAAAAAAAAATTTACAAAAAACCAATATTACATGGTTGGTATGATTGTTAATACATTGTATGTCTCCCAGACGATGCAATACAGTCCGTACAACGCCTAGGTATGCTGAGTATCAAATTATCGATCTGATCTTGGGGGATATTACACCACTCAAAAAGCAATGCTCTCCGAAGTTCCGGTAGACATGTAGGAGGAAGTTGACGGGCTGCAACTCGTCCGCCAAGCATGTCCCACACGTGCTCTACTGGATTCAAGTCCGGTGAGAATGCTGGCCAGTCCATACGGGTGATATCCTCCGATTGAAGGCATTCGCTTACGATGTTTGCACGGTGAGGACGGGCGTTGTCATCCATAAACACAAATTGTGCGCCCATGGCGCCCCGAAACAAACATACATGTTGTTCCAGAATGACGTCCCGATAGATTTGGCTTGTCATGGTTCCAATTTGAACATGCAGGTCAGTTCTGGAACCCAGAGTAATTCCACCCCAATCGAGCACTCCTGCACCACCGTAACGGTGTCGTTCAATGATGTTTTCTTGGTGGTAACGGGTACCTGGAGCTCTCCATATGAAAGTCCGGCGAGAATCAGACTGCAAGCTAAACCTGGACTCGTCGGAAAACATCACACAAGCACACTGTTGCGGTGTTCACAATATATGCTCTCTACTCCATGCTAACCGCAGGCAACAGTGAGTTGCAGTAAGTGGAACGCATCTGACAGGTCTACAAGCTTAAGACCAATGTGCTCTAAGCGTCTGTACACGGTCTGCCTGGAAATTGTCGTACCAATGGCTGAAGAGAGCTGACGAGACAGGTTTGAGGCTGTGCTCCGCCTGTTTCTTTTGGCAGTAACTGCCAAATACCGGTCCTCATTTGGCGTTGTAACTCTGGGGTGACCTGTGCTTTAACGTCTACTCACATTACCATCATCTTGGAATCGTTGCCAAAGCTTGGAGATGACACTCTGGGCAATTCCAAGTTCGTCTGATACTTCCAGTTGGGAACGCGCACATTCCAGACGGCCGATAATTCTAACACGTAAAAAATTATCCAAATGCGTCCTTTGTGTCATAACTATTCGGTTATTGCACTGAAATGCTTATAAAGCGCCTGGGAACAATTTTACTTCTTTGCCTGTATTCCTTATATATCACTCTCTTACACTCTCGTCATTGTGAAGTACCATCGGTGTCATCAGGCTACTTCCTGAAATTTGCATATGATTCTTGAAAATGTGTGTAGTGATTTTACAGGTGATATATTTATTTTAGAGTTCGATTTCCGCGTGACTCCGAATTATCCTTAATTTATGGACATGTGTGTAATTCAATGTTAAGTGAAGTTGCTCCTGTAATCTTACTTTTCTGGTACAGCTTCTACTTTTCGGATTTTTATGTTTCATTATACGAAAGGTATTACAGTTTTAAATATAACTTCACTAAAATTATTTACATATATGCAAAAATTGAAAACAATATAGCTTATATATGTGGGTTTCAAAAATTAGAAACAATATAGTTTATATATGTGGGTTTTAATTAAACTGTAATTTAAACAACATAAATTACAAAAGACATCTGTTAATATTAAAGAATCTTTCTTTGATTTTCATTAATTTTATTTATTTATTTATTTATTTTTTTAATTAAAGAAAAAGAAATCCTCGCGCACCACAAAGTATCACACGAGACTTACAAATCATTAATTTTTTTTTTACTACAAGAATTCTCTGCTCTTCTGCAGAGAAATTAATAAAGCATTTGTTAGCAATAAATAAATAATGAAGCTTGTTATGCCCGTAAACATTATTATTGTTATTATTATTTTAGTTTTATGAGTTAGGAAAACAAGCTAAGTTTAATTTAATTTTCCCTTTTTTACCAAAACGGAATCCTTGCATTGGAATCATTGGATCTTTAAATCCATATATATATATATGTGTGTGTGTGTGTGTGTGTGTAATGTGATGATTTGGCAAAAGCCGTAATGGGTTAGAGATGGTTTGTTGGATTCTAATAACTTAAAGATTCTTTATTGCATAAATAAAAGCACGATGCTTGAAGACGGATGTAGCCATAATTCACAACAAAATTTTTATTTCTTGACATACTTGCAATAAATATTCTCATTCAGGCATTATTATGGCTGCAATATGCATCCCAGAATTTTACGTAGCTTATTGCATCTTTAGACAGTGGACGAAGCAGAGGGATGAGAGGCGCATATTGGCAGCAGCAAGGCGAAGCGGAAAAAAGGGCAGAAAAGCGAGTGCGCATTCGGAAAAATGTTGTAGTCAATAGATTCTTAAATTTGACTGGTGAAAAAAAAAATAAGCAATGCTATGCTTGCATATGATAGCGTGATGGAAATTAATTTTGAAAGAAGCATTCCATTAAGTTATTATCAACAATTTCTACTGTTGGAATAGAAAAAAGAGATACACAAATTAAAATGAAGAATTACGGGGCTATTGCTACTTTAAATTACAATTTTTAATATACAATGCTTTAGAAGCTGATGGCGTGAAATATATTCATGGCCGATTGAACACATTTAATTTCTGAACGAAACAATTCTTGAGAAGCACATTCTTAACTTGAATTACACAGGGTGAAGGAAGCCTTCATTCTTGATAATATTTGTCGCTTCTTACATCGTTATGTAAATACAATTAATGAAAGAGAAATAAGCAACCATATATTTAGTAAGCGAGAGTAGGTTCAAACTGCTAATGAAAGTAGGTTCATCTGATTCAAAATGATTCAGTTTAGCTTTATTTTGATTAGTTAATATTATGTTTTAATTCCCAGATTGGAAATTATTATTAGCTGAAGTTCTACGAAGTGCCTCCTTCATTACGATATGAAAGAATCGCATGACATGGATTAATTTTGAAATGACTCAGTTGGAAGAGATTTACATTAAGCAGTTACTGGTTTCAGAATAGAAAATGTAAATAACGAAATTAAAGCAGAGAGGACTATTGAAAATTAAAGTTATACTTTTTATTTATGTATTTTTAATCTTAAAACGCGCGCGTCCACAGATGCATACACCTACACACGCATGTATACATAAAATGCACTCTATAACATGAAAAGCGACGCACCAAGAAGGAGTTATCTGAATGAGATTAAATTACTTATGCCCAATATCTTACGGCACGAAACGATTAACTTTTGGCAAATCATTTAATTTTAAATAAGCAAATGATTAACATTTGGCGGCCACTGACTGACTATGTTATGTTATGTTATGTAGAAATGAGGGGGCCATCTAATATTTACCGTAAGTAAGCAGGTATTAGCCCCACACACTAACTAGAAAACTAACAACATTCTGGCATCATTCCTCGAGTCGTGATAAAAAATGTGACTCCAGTGAACACTATAAGTACTGCCACCGGCGGCGGCATCAACGATACTCCTACCTTTCAGCGTGAAATTAGATCATGTAAAAGAGATTGAATTACATGATATACATTGCGAAATACATAGTTGTGCACATGGAGGTAGGAAGTAAGATGGAGTAGCCCTAAACAAGTTTCTCCCGTAACCCTGCTCTGAAGCACCGGCGATCCCTACGTGGTGACCAAAACATTGGGTCATTTACCATTGAGTTCAATGGGATCTGACGCGTTCGGATGTAAATATTTTTTAATTACGTCGTAAATATACATATAAATATATATATAAATGTATATATTTTCTTTTTCTACAACACTTCAGAGTCCTAACTATATGAAAACAACATATTTTTAAACAACATTTCATTCTGAACGGAATTAAATGCTATACTTTTCACAGGACAGTTTTCTCAGAATGGTTTAGTTTGAATGATATATTTTCACAAGTTTTTGGTTAATTACATTAGAAAAAAAAATTAAGGTAATTCGATTTTATTCGGTTAAGGTACAAAAATTCAGATTAAAGTTTATTGTATTATTAATATTAAAATTATGCATTATTTCTTTTCTATTTATAGAGCTTCTTCCTAAAATACTTTCTTAAATATGACATGATTTTTTGGCTTCTTTTAAATCGAAAAATGTAAGTCAATTTATAATTAATGCTCTATTCGGTTCATTTTAAATTAGAGAATTATTAGGAATTAGCGAAATACTTTAAATAGTACTTGACTTTCTCTGAACATTTCTGAAAGGGAATAAAATAAGTTTTTTTTTTAGTATTATTTAAAACTTGTAACTGAGTTATTATAAAATGTAAGGGGAATAATTCTTTTAATTATAATTATCAGTTTTTTTTTACCCTTCATTTCAAGAATACATATTCCAAAACTCTTTATTACGTTCTTAAGTGCGCATCTCATAGCATTTGCTTTACAATACCTTTTAACAGATTGCTTTCCAATACGAACAATTCTTGCTTAAATAGTTTTATAACGTATTTGTCAACAGGATTTCAATTTATGTTTACAATTCAATATTAAGGTTATTATATATGTAGATAACATTTATAATCATTATAAATTAGATACATTTAATAATTAGATTTCTTTACAGTACTTTCACAGTTGTTTATAAGTGAATAAATTCTTCATTTCAAATACATTTATAAATAATTTAATGAATATTTATGTATTTTGTCAAAGGCAGATACATGCTTTTTGCAATAATATGCAACAATAATATATGGATGTGAAAAAAATTTGTTTTATTTAAAACATTTTGGCGTTTGGAAAATAAAATAAAAGTAGCGAATACTCTATCAAGGTTATCGAAAGACGTATACAATTTTAAATGTACCGTAAGGTATTTTTCATTCTTTAAGCAAAACATTTTTCTTAAAATCTATATTTTTGTAGTTCAACAGCTTAGAATTTTATAAAACAAATTCATAATCAAAATCGCTGTTGTTAGTTATCGAAAAATAACCAAGATGTGATTTTTGCCTAAATGTCACTAAACTATACAAATTGCTATTATCCATCACACTATGAATATTTCTTTCATGCGAAAGTGTCCCTTTTTCGACTTGTATGGAACTGTCGTGTGTCGAAACACTATCATAACCGTGCCAAGCGAGCTTCTGAATGTAAACAAAGAACACCCCATCTGGTCACCCAAGCTTCAAAGTAGTGCTTCACTTCTAGTGCCGATTGTCCCCTCCTTCCTTTCCTACCTCCATGGTTGTGCAGGTGCATACTTTGAAGATGTTATCGATTGTAGTGGGTACAGGCAACATGTTTCAGGACATTATATATTGCATTAGAAACAGGCGAGATGTTCCCACGTTACAAATCATGTTTGTAAACATGATCTGTTTACTATCAGAATTAATTAAGAACTATAAAATTGTTTACAATTAAGTACTGTTGCATACATTTAAGCTTACATTTAAGTACTGTTGTAAAGTTGTGATGAAATTTTAATAGCTCAATTTTGACGATTCATTATGTGCTGTAACGTATGTTTTTGTGTTAATTGATTTTCAGAAATTTACATTATTATCTAGCAGTACATTGTTATTTGTATGTAAAAATTGATCATGACATTATAAATTGAGGTGGCTAGAAGCAGCTTATTTCTAGTATATAGATCATGCCTACAATCATGACTTGTTTACATTTTTTTTTTTTTACAAACAGCTGTCAAAAATAGAAAATATAAAATAATAAAAATGGCATAAATAAATAAGTCTGAAAACAAAAATAAAAAATAGCTTCATCTGCATACTTATGCGTACTACGTACTTTTAGATATATCTGCACACATTTGCTGATACATTGCCAACTTATTTTTGTCAGTTCATTGTATGCAATTACGTGTGTTTTTACAATAATTAGTTTACATGAATTACGTACTATGATACATTACATTGTTGATACTTTACAAATTGAATGCTAGTTATTTATTATATGTGTTCACTTATCAGGTAATGTGACCTTATGTTACATAGAAATGTGCTGGTGATCCAGCGCATTGTCGCAGAGCATACTGTGTAGAGACATTGTGTTATTTCGAAGCAGGAGAGATGAAAAATGAGCAACGTCTTTGCCAGGACTCGAACCAGTGGCCTCTCGAATACGCGCCGCGGGTGCCGACCACTACACTACGAAGGCATGCTAAGAAGGCGGGAGAAATACCTTATATACTACCTCTTTTAAAGTGCAACTGGGGATTAGGGGATCTAATCGCGAAATCCTGACGGTGGAGAATCATCATTGACCATCCTTTTAGTTCGGGCGCCACTGTAGAGGCATTAGGTATTTTCGAAACAAACGCGGGAGAAATATCTTATAACAGATGGTGGATAATACAGAGGTCATCCTAGTGCTAAGGCATAACTTCCATGCGAATGTGGTTCCATAGATCCACGTGAAATGTAACAATGCCTTTCAAACGGGTTCGCGAGCAGTATGAGCAAATATCACCATTTGAAAGAAGACGTGCAATTAATTGGACTAAGGGAAACAGTGTGGTCAGATCGCAGGATCACTAGACATTTGGGTTGGAACGATGCTATCATTTGACGATGTTGGCAGGAATGAGTGAATCATGGGCAGGAATGGGTAAAAGCTTCAAGAAGGTAGCGGTTGACCAAGAGAGATACCAGAACGCGAGGGCAGAGAGTGTCCGATTGGTGGTCACAGCCCCTCACCATTGCAGTCCGCCAGAGGAACGTTTGCAGTGGTGCTGGGCGCATTCAGTATGGGATTTCAAGGACTGGAATACAAATACTTTACGCAATGAGTCTCGCTTCAACCTGAACCCGATTATAAGCGAAGACCTCTCTAGAGATGTCCAGGACAGGAGTGAAGAAAGAAATAATTGTTTAAGAGTTAATAATATTTACAAATGAGGCTATTTTTATAAATGAGGCATTTAAAATCGCCATGAGATATTGGTAAGCCAGGTGTAACTGAAATTGTACCAATTGTATTCTTGTTTTAAGAAACGCATTTACTGGACTTTAGTAAAATTAATTTTAACGAAGTTCAGTAAAATTAGCCTTATCGAAATTTTAGTTAACACATTTAAGAGTGTTTTAAGTTATTAATTGAAAGTTTCGAATAAAAAATACACGAAGATTCGAGTTTTAGAATTTTTTTTCAAGATTCATGCAACTCATGGAAGTGAATGTCCCATCCTTAGATTTTGTTTAAACTAGACGTCAGATCTTTACAAAGATAGATGGTTGCTGAATGACTTTCTAAGCTAATATCATGTGCCCATTATAGAGCAGTACCAAATAACATTGCGCTTATTTTCTTCTACAGTTCACTCTCAGAATGACTAATTATCTTGTTAGGACCAATATAAATTTCGATGTTGAAAATTACCGTAAGTTTACTATCAGAAGTTGTTTTTAAACAATTATTAACAAAATTAAGAGAAACTGCAAAACTTTGAAAGACTTTTAACACGGGAATGATAAGGAACGCAAAAGATAGATTTCATTAGGTTGTTCTTGATGATACCCGCAAAATAAAAATGCTGTAAATTCTAAAACACTAAATGTATTTTGAAATGATCGATCTTTATTGTTTTATAGAAAGCAATATTCTATGGGCTATTCATGAGACCCATCATACGCCAGAAGATATGATGTTCACATCTCCCATGAGGAATCATATATTTCTTTTGCCTATACACTGGGTAAGTATGGTAAGTATGAGATACGAACCCTATATTTAATTGATTATTTTTGCGCCAATAAATTTTAAGCATGCTCTTTTTTCATTATAAATGTAAGATAGAAGATATACTGCAGTTATTAGATGATAGTCAAATTGAAAGGGAATGCTCGAAAGTATAAAAAGAGTGAGATATTTGTCGAGAAAAGTTGTTATGTTCAATTAGATAATCAGGTATATGGCGATCTTGCACTTAAAGCATAGAAAGAGTTTCATGTTATAAAATATACTGACAAAACAGCAGCAAGCTGAATCAAAGCATAAGGTATAAACAACAACGAATCACATTGGATACATTCTGAATAAAACGGAGCTCAGAGAGTTTCGAGCAAAGCTGAATAGCAGAGCTGAAATATAGCTGAAAGGAAGTTTCCTGATGTTTTTAAGAAAGGAGAATTCTCATCAAACAATAACATCACTTTCCATTACGCCATTACATTATCCTCCATTCCATTATCCTTCATTCTCCTTTGTACAGGTACGGTGGAATTAAAAATTAAGTGCTCGTCTATTTTATCTATTTAATATTGTGTTTATTTTTACTCTTTTTCCTATATTTAATGAGTTCCATTATTTTTGTTTAATGAATTTGTGCCGAAAATACTGCTGTAATTTTTAACGTATTTTATATTAATTCCTGTGGGAAAAAAAGAGTTTCGGTTTACGAACATTCGGGTAGCGAACAAACAAGTTCCAGGAATGAATAAATTCGTGAACCGAGGTTCCACTGTACTGTTGATGGGATAAATTTTGATATACTATCAATCTTAATCTAATCAGAAAAATAATAAATAAGCTATTCAGTTAAACTTATTGCTCATAATAACTAATTAGTATATCAACTCAGTGGCCGACAACATGAGCCCAGTACTATAGTCATGATGCTCTTGAAGATATCTGTCGGTTTTAAACATTTTTTATTATGAAACTGAGCTAGCTAGTCATCTAAATTAATAAATAAGGTTAAGAAATCTAAATGGAATATAAAATATGTTGACCACTTTATATAATTTTTTTTAATTCTGCTCTTGTATAAAATTTTCAGTTGATGCGGAACAATTTTGTCTCCTTATATCTAAACGAAAATAAGATTTTTTGAAAAATAATTGTTTAACTTCATACAGTTACTAATTTAAATTCAAAAATTAATTAACTGCAATAAATCAACATAATAAACTACAATAATTAATTGCAATAAATATCATAAAATACAATAGAAATTAATTCAAATTTCTTGTATAAACGTAATAAAATCCAATAATAAATGAACTAATTATATATATTTATAATTAATTAATTAGTATATTTTAAAAACGTGATTTTTTAAATTAAAATTTATTCATTTTTATTAAAAATATGTTATACCATTTTTTTATTATTTTATTGCTCAAAGCGTTAAAATGCTCTTTACAGATGGCATATGCCATCTAAACTTTGATAATACTCTTCCCCTAACAAATGTTATTTTGCAACTGAAGCATATACTGAACTATGTTGAAAAACATTTTAATCTGCAAAATGTGTATCTCAGTGATATGATTTTATATCATTGCATAGTTAGATGAAGTTTAATTGGCTGTAAATTTGAAGTTGAAAATGCCAATAGAAGTAAAGTTACCAATGCTGATTGTTTTTAATGCTCTGTTATTCATTTTTGAAAAAAAATTTTAAAAAAAATCTTAAATTGCTTAAAATTACTTGAAATTGTCCTTTAAATGTTTATGTGCTTTTCACATATCTGAGAAATTTCCTCTCCTTAATGTCCTTTTCTTTAATGCAGGAAATACATACCTACCTTTTTTAATTTATAAATTACTTCTACATTTAAAATTCTAAATCGATATTGTAATTTGGTGAGCGAAGTGCTTAAAATTTCCGACTTCAAACCGACGTTAAGCAAAGACCAAAATTCCTCGATTATTTATAAACTTCAGTATCTATACAGTTACGTCTCCATTTTTCAACAAGAAGTAATGAAGATTAATGAAGATTTCAAAACCATCTGACTGTTACAACTAAAATATAGTTATAATAAGACAAATTTTGAAGGCATTTAACATGTTGCATATGAGTGAGATGATGATTTATCTTACCAGCTGACGTATCTGCCAATGGCTCTCGCCATTCCACCCACAACCTACCTTGTTCACTACCAGATCAGCATTATTTACCAATATTGGCTGCATACAGAGGTAAGTAAATTAATTAGGTTCCAAAGTTCTCATTCATACTAATTTGCAGATTCCTTAATGCAATAATAATATTTACAGGTTATTGGCAAACTGCCGTCTATTGTTGAATTCTTTCTCAGCACACCCAGCCATCATCGAGTTCATCATGGTATGTATGGCTGAAACATTTTAGTATTCTATAGAAAACTTTATTTAAGAAATGTGATAAACCGTTTGATCGCTTTAACATCTTTTGTGCATTGCTGGAGAAAGGAAAAGGATAAAGATCATAAAATAAGACAAAAATACATTCCACAGCTAGCTAACTAGTCAGGAAATTTAAGGCTTAGATATATTTGTGTCTCGTTGCACATAAATTGCTACTAATCCGTTGTTATCAAAGTCGGTTTATTAAAGTTATTCGGCTATGTTTTACTCCCTGCTTGTTTTTTGCGCATTAAGTTTTGCTCTCTTTATTTATGGCGATATGCATTACTCGTGACATCTCAAGGGATTCTAGTCCCTGTGAACAGGTATTAAGCATAAATATTTAATAGCACAAATATTTTCATGGTTTTCTCCACGTATGGAGCATGCGGAAAAGTTCTATCTGTTTAATACATGGAAACTGCGATTGGATAACTTTTGCCTCAATCTGACAGCATTTGACTCTGAATGACTCGAATTTTTTATCAACGAAATGTAAGACAATACAGCATACAAAGGTGTTGAGTTTATCGGAGAAACTCATACGTTAAATGGTTTAAAATAGCAGGTCCAGAGGAGCATCGCATCACTTATCAAAGCTTTGGAGATACTTCAGTTAACGATAGCACATGTCGTTTCTGAGTACAGAAATTGTGATTTGGAGACAGATGGCATTCTGATCAGTCACGTTCTGAACATCCATCAGTGGCTTCATATAGAGTTCTACATGATCGCATTTAAAATGAAAAGTATCCAATAGTTCACACACTAGTAGAAACACCGTTGTTACACAGAACAGCAGTCGAAATACGGATGCAGGCATCTGGGGTATTTATTGTGAAGTTCCATCAGTGGGGGTTCCTTGCTAGCCTCCTGAGAAGAAACGAGAAAACAGTTTTTACCAGTGTTTCTTTGTTTCTTTGTTTCCTCGTTGTAGAAATAAACAAGTTTAGGAATGAATTGCAACGGAAGATGAGCAATATGTATTAGACAGTAATACTGAAGGATTATGTACCGAACTGCAAAATTGTGCCATCAACCTCAAAAGGAGGACTGCATTCTAGAAAGATTTAAGTATATGGGAGGATATCAAAAATATAATCTACTAGGATGCAACAATACTATAAATGTAGATCTCTGTTTCTTGGCTAGACTGAGGAAATAACTAACCTATAAGCGGATACAATTCATCAATAGCAATAACATTACCTTTCATCGTGATAACGCCAGACTTTATACTGCTTTAATCACTCGGGAAAAATTACTGGACGTTAGTTGGGACATGTTAACTTACCCACGTAGCTCTAATCTTGCCTGAACAGGCTGCCATATCATTCGATCGTTACAAGGCATCTTCACTTCCCACCAAATTTTCAAATATGTAGAGAATGTGAAAAGAATGTCATGAGGCCTTCTTGATGCGTAAAAGCTCTTGAGCTTATTTTTTTACAAAAACAAAAGTCTCAAAAGGGGTTATTAATTTTGAAACGGAATTTTAAGGCGTATCACTATAATGATGGTTCACTTTAGATGGTTGATTCACTTTTCAAATTGTTTCAACCAAATCTTATCGAAGCATCTGCATGTATGTGTGTATGTGCCTTACACTGTGAAAAAAACCATGGTAATTCAAGCCGTCAAATTTTCAATAACCTTGTCCTCCACCCGAATATGTGTACCTAAAAGCCCGAATTTTGAATTTCAAATTTGTTTTAAGATTTATCTCATATTTTGTAAAACTTTGATTAATTCTTAATTAACGAACTTTATAACTTGAAAGTAAGCCCAGCTTGTTAATTAATTTGAAATTGGTAATAATTTGAATTTTTTAAATTTCTGGTAATAATTTTACTATACATTTTCTTATTAAATGGAAATTAATAACCTTATAATTTTGTCCTCAAATTGCACCTGCATCTTGCTGCATATCAGATATACGCTGTCAAGTGATAATACATCTGCGGCACTATCATCATGTAATAATGTGTCTGCGCTTTCTCTTCTCGATAGACAATTCTTTTTTCACGATATTTTGTACGATGATATTTTAAATTGCGAAGTTTTGCGCCGTTTTGTTTTCTACCTCGATGTTTTGTACCACATTGTTTTAGGACTGCGATGTTTCCTCACCGCGTTTTTTTTTCATTATGTTTTATATGATGATGTTTTCCTCTTATGGTGTGCTGTCCGCGACGTTTTTACTTGTAACTGCTTTGAGAACAGAGTACTTCTTAAGTTTGAATTTAGATCATGGTAGAGCCATAAGCAGAAATAAGTGAGATTTGTTAGAACTTATTGATTTATTAGTATTTTTCAATGCAAGAATCTGATTGCTGTAAGTTTTCTTTGCTTTAGGTTTAGACTCTGCAAGAGCTCATTCACTTAGAATTTAGGCTGGATTTTATAAACTTCTAAGGGAAAAATATGTTTTTCCCCCATGAAACTGTAGCAATATGTTCTAATCGAGCTTCAATTACAGACATCTTTCTCCTCAATATTTAAACCGGAAAAACTAACTAGATATAATGATACCAATTAAAAACACGGTATCACATAAATCATAATTTTATTGCCCACGAATCATTTAGCTATTAAGTCAGCTACTTCCTTAAGATTTTGATGTAATATAATTAGTGTGGATCCATTTTGAATAATATAAGTCCAGGAAGAGGTTTTAATCAATATATTGCAATATCTCCTAATGTCAATATTCTTTTTCGTATTGGTCTGGTAGGACGTAACAGGCATTACGTAGACAAGAATTTTGGCGGCTTTTTCATTATCTGGGATCGTCTTTTTGGAACATTCAAAGAGGAAAATGAGCAGGAGAAACCACTGTATGGAATTACAACTCAAATGAAATCATTCAATCCCCTAGTTGTACAGGTAAGTCAAAATTTTTCAGTGGAAGAAGATGAGATATCGTTTCTTCTTAGATCATAATGATTATAGCTCGGAATAATTACTATTTATAACTCTAAGCGATTCTATTAGTAAGAGTAAATTTTTAGTGTGGGAATTATTTATCAGTGCAGTTAATCTATTCTTTGTACATTAAGTAAAAAAAGTGGCAGGCCATTTGAAAACAAATACCAGCGCTGGCATGTAAAAACAAGGTGGAAGTATTAAGAATCAAATCGACAGAATGAAGGAAATAATGAGACTCGGAATTACTTTTCAGAAATTAATGAACAAGTATTTAAATGAAAAGCGCAAATATTCTTAATCCGATAAACAGTTAACTTATTTTAAAATTTTCTTAACAAACATTATTAGCTGCAAACAAGTAAAAATAAGTTAAATATACTTCAGGAAGATCCTAGCAGTTCATCTGAAAAATTAGAAATATCAGATTTAATTTTCGAAAGGATTATTTTATTTTGGAATTGGTAGCATTTAAAACTGAAATGCATTTTTCGTGGATGCGATTTACGACACAGGATCAGAAATCTATTCTGATATATATTATCCCTCCCTTAAGCTAATATGCGTAAGAAACTGCTACGACCTCGCTTGAACACAGATATCCTGACTGCTTATCAGACATGCTACCAGTTACACCACCACAATATGCACCTGAGAAAATGGTAACTCCTCATAAATTTTAGGAAAATATCTCTAAGAACAAAATGTAATGCAACGATAAATGAAAATTTTAAAAAAATGTCTCGAAAAATCAGGATACGGCTGCCACACATGAAACACAAAAATTCAGAAATTTTACGTAGTCACCAATGAATTCCGATTTGAATATGGGGAAAAGAATGCTTACTAGCAGCATGGGAATATATTCTATTTCGCAAGAAAAAATAAAGGTTGGATTTATCAAGCATCGTCAGGCACAGCAAAGACCCTGCCCTTAGAAAGACAATAAGTAGATTTCAGAAAGGAATTCTGGAAGACATCACGGCTCCACGCTGTATACACTGAAGAAGTAACAAACCTACGTTTTCTTCTCTTCCGGTAGCAGTTAGCATATTTAATTTTATTATGCTTTGCAAATGCAACGCTTATGATATTCAGGGAAATACTGCTCTAGGTTCTCATTTCACTAATATGAATTCATCGTTACTAAGCGTTTTCAAAGTAAAATAAAAGTTTATAAACTATAATTCATTACCTGATAAAAATAAAATGCTTGCCTTTCTAAAAGTTATTCATATTTAACATTCCGATGTCCCATGAACGTATTTAAAATGATTTTATTTTTGTAAATACCTTATGATAGCTTAAGCTTTAAGCTTGAGAAGAGAAATAGTCAACTATCATTTTCGGCTTATTGTTGTTGTGCATCATTATTACAATTATGTCAGAAGTTGTGAAATGAAAGGTAAAATGGGGAATTAATTCATTAAAACTTTTTTAAAATGTCTATGAAAATAAAACAAAAGCTTTATTTTATATTACTTAATAAACTCTGCTATGCGTACTAATTTCGTATATATGATAAATGTTCAAGATGTGTATAATAAACTTCACATTCATTATTTTATGTACTACCTGACAACGCAAAAGTCAGATCGTTGAAGACTCCTGTTGCGAGTTCGAAACCTCTTCCGAAAGCAAAACACCCAAAGCATATTTCAGCTTGCAAATTTCTGAAACAATTTTCAAGCAAATACATATTCAGTTTTAAAAGGAAAAGGATTAAATATAATGTTCGGTCCGTTAAAAGCAAGCGATCAAAGGCTTGCAATACTAGTAGTTCATAAAGGACTCAATTTTATATTAATAGAGATTTCTGTGGTTCTTTCCAGATATAACGGAAATATGAGGCAGTTTTCTTCAAAATCCTAGTTTCACTTAAAGAGAAATCGCTTTCTTAGGGTCTTACGTGTACTTTCTCAATAACTGCCTAATCGAAGCCGTTTTAGTGCTCGTAATATTGAGTGATTTAAAAAACTGTGTGATCTTATACATAAATTCTTAGATATTTTTAAAATTTTCATCAAAGTTTTATTTGCGACGAAATAGATTTAAAATATCCAGAATTCTGTGAAAGTATACATTTTTAAATATAAAACCGACAAAATAGCGAAACAGCTATTCGGTCCGAGGTCCGAATCCCGTGACCGGGCTGGCTGCATGGGTGTTTTCGTGGTTTTCCCCATGTGTAACGCGTATACGAGCCAGTTTTCCTTAGAAAGTCCTCCACGAAGGCATCTCTCCCCTTAGGCAGATAGCCCTAGTGTGCTTTCCCATGATTAAATACACCACACCAAATTTGTTTTCTAATATGCTATTTTTTCTTCATTTTAAGACTTCCTCGTTTTGATATAAACAGTATCAAAATATTTTGAATAATAAAATAATTTATCCAAAACGTGCTAATCAGTAACTCGCATAATAATTCAGGTACTCGGAAAATTTTACTGAGATATTTTGGAAGACGGCTTTCTTTGTCATAATTATTTGTTACAAATGAAAATACATTATAAGGATCATCGTCAGCATTTGGTAATTGTTATTTATTTTTAACAAAATATATTTGCAGTTCCACGTCTGAAGTGAAATGGCAAGACGCTATAAATTAACGGCAAATTCCGTTAGAAATTAAACATATTTTCCGTTTAAGTTCATTTTAAAAACGGCAAAAGTGTTCAAGATATCAAAAGCCTCTTAGGGTAAAGCGTTTAATAATTTCTGATATTATTAAAGATCTGGAAAATACACTAAAATGTGGAATATTCTGGAATTTTCAAAATACACTTAAATGTGGAATGCATTTCAAAATAACACTAAATCGGAGATTTACATTAAGAAAAGTCGAACAAACCAGAAAAATTAGTGCTGTAAAAATTTCATGGACGTAAAAGAACAGTGAAAAGAGTTATTATGGTAAATCGATACAGCGGGTGATCGGCAGGAAGGAAATCCTTTGTCAATTTAATCAATAAACAAGGAAAATATGTCTGGCGCTCTCAAAATCCATGGTATGTTGGAAAACGAGTCAAAATTTAATATATTTGGATGCGATGTCCGAATTATTATGGGAATCCCAATGAAGGCCTGAATACGAAAAAAAGTGTTACACGCTAAGCACAGGAGTTGAGATCTAATGGTTTGGGGATGCTTTGCTGTCCCTGGAATAGGAAATTTTGTTTTCATAAAAGGTAATACGCATCGGTATAAATCTATAAATATTCTTAGTTGAAATCTGAATCATCTACAAGAAAACTTGGAATGTAAAATAATTCACTTTCTATCAGGATAACGATCCTAAACATACAGCTAAAAGGCTGACGAAAGGGTGGTTTAGACGATAATTCATGACCACCAAGATTCTGCCATTGGGTCCCCGCATCCTCAATCACCCTTTAAAAGGCGGAGTATATAAGATTTTCTCCCTCTTTCTCTAGAGAATTCCAGTTCATGCATATTTTATGTGACAGACCTTTAGAGGTTGCATTTCAGTAAGCTTACCAAAGGCCAAGGCGTAACAATTTAAAATTCGGCAGCTATAATGCAAAGGCGAAGAATTATAATCTTAACAGAGATGGTCGAAACCTAATAATGTGGCCTCGAGAGACAGAAATACGCTCTTAGTTTCGGATTGTTGCAATCCGAAAAACCTCACCATAAATACTCTTAGCCTGATCTGTATTCTGGAAGGGAAACAGAAAGGAGAAGTGACAGCAAAGATCTAAATCATAATGACTGGTTAGATTAACATAATGGAACTTTGCAAATTTATTGCTTAATTTGCTAAATATTTTCGTCAAACAAATATAGTATTCTGTAACGGCCGACTCAAGGAAGTGGAACATCAGGACTTTGTTAAAACTAAAAGCAATTATTTTTTTTATCAGTTTCTGCTTTATTTAGAAAAAAAAAATAAGTCATAAATTCTGTATACAGGCTTCTTCTCGTAGTCTTGCCAAACAAGAATATTTATGCAAATATAAAAAGTATGGAAAAATAAATACACGTAAAAAATAAAATTATGAGAAATACTTAGACGTTAAAACAATATCTATTTGCTTGTGCGTTTTCTTTCAGGTTGCATATTCCACATTCTGCAATGTGGTAACTAAAGGTGATTATTAGTATCTCCTACCACCAGAATGTTGTATCTCATCGCTGATCACATAAATTCAAACACTGTTTTAAATAAAATTCTCAAACTGTTCTTTTGATTAAAGACAAAAACCCATCCCTCTTACACAATTATGCGTATTTTCCTTATGCTATTCTTGCTGAAGAAAGGATTAAAATAATTTAATGACACATCACAACAAATAGTCCTAAGAATAAATTTAAATATTTTATAGACTCGTCCCTTCTTTACAATATGGAAAAAGTTCTGGGAATATGAAGGTATCAACAATAAGCTATCTGTAATATTCAAAGGTCCAGGTTGGTCACCTGGAAAGCCATGGTGTGGTGATATAGAAGAAATACCTGAGGTAAGAACGCTAAAATATTTTCCATTGGAAATTCTGAATTTTATAATTTGTACTATTATTATACAGCAAATTTTATTGTCTATTACACTGAGATAAGAATGTGATTTTAAAATGAAATAAAATAAAACCTATTTCAGATTCAAGCATTTTACATTTTTTGAATAAAATATTATTTAAGGGCCCATCTCGACACCAGCGAAAGCTCAAGCAGCAAATTTACGGCGGTTGCGAAGATCTAGAGGCTTTGGTGTAATACAATTTTAGTAGATTAATTCATTGAGTGTAGACTCATGTCTTTTTGAAAAATACGCCAAGTTGTTGTGTTTATGAACTTTAATTTTTGAACATGACGAGAAACCAATAATTTTAGAGCTTCTAAGCACAGTCTCATACAGCAGCAATGTTATAAAGAATTCTAGCATTTCGACATCTTGTTGATGCTTTCACATCGCTAAGAGTAAAATTCCTTTCAAAGGTTTCAACGATTCCATGAATAGTAAACACAGAAGACAGGTTAAGGGGACCATAGCCTTCGCAAAGTGAGCATTGAGGATTCACAAAAGAATGTTTATGCTCATAAATGTTTAACAAACATTCTTGAAGCGAGTATTTAGCCACGATAAATTGTTGCAGCTTACTGAACACAAACAAAAATTAGTGACAGTGAGAAAACTTTAAATATGGTTGACATTTCTTTTTAAAATAATATCATTCTTATTGGGATGCCGTTGATATTCGACTGTGTAAAAGTTTCTGCAATGACAATGCATTTTTATTTAAATCTATTTGTATTTAAAAATTTAGCAAACTTAATTCGTTTTAATATGATTATAGAACATAATTTGTTGTATTAAGATTCATTTTGATTAATTTAGCTAAATTTCGAACCTAATTTAACCCCTTAAGTAGTTGGGTAGTTTCTTTGAAATGCATTTGGTTTATTACTTGAATGACGCCAGGTAACAAAAGAAAAATGTGCATAATATCCTTACTTCATTACTAAATTAAAATCTTGCAAATGAAGTCGTCTGCAGATTTTAGTAGTATTGTGATTTGAAAATGTGTTGTCACTGAAAATATGAGCCCAGAAAGATTTCAGTCTCAAATTTTAATCATATTGTTATGAGTGGAGTGTTAAGTAGTCAAAGATTTAAGTGAAACATTACCGGTACAGCCAAAACTTTTCAGTGTGGCACTGAAACTTTTGGATGCACTTACACAGCAGTGCGCATTAAACAGTGTTTGTTAGTTAACTCGACTACTGAAAACATGCTTTTTGATATAAATGCGTCAGCAAAATGTCTTTCCTCCGTTAATCAAAATGTTAAGCTTGAGATAAAATACAGACTTAAATAAAAATATTAGTCTAAAAAAAGGGAACAGCAAGAGAACTTTGGCCAAGCGACAATCAGTGACATTGGTTGCGTAATAGAATTCGCTTTTATACAGACAAAATGTCACAATATGTATTTGGTAGGGCATTATGAGCTTTCTGTATTTTAACTTCCTGGAAGTAAATCAAACAGTTTATTGGTTTAATAGAATAATGGATATGCTGAGCAGAATACAGTTTTAAATCGTGAATTACTAATATAAGTATCCAAGCCATGTTTGAAAATTGATTATAGTCTGTCTAGTGTTGCCATTTCAGCGAGGAGATTATATCAAACTTGGGCTATTCAAATATTATTCAAATATTCAGGTACGATATTAAAATAATGTGACGCACTAGTTCTTTTCTAAAGCGTTCTGCACATAACTGCAGGGCACCTCATATAGAAAGCACTGAAAAATTTCACTGCCTCAAAGCCTTATTATTCAAAAAAAGAATTAAATCAAAAAATGAACGAAAACATTTGAAAGAGGAAGTAAATATCTCTCTGAGAATTACGAGTAATTTTCAATGAATGTTTTTTTTTAATAACGTTTTTCTTTCCTCATTATTCCCTCCCCTTTTTTTACTGGTTTTTATCGTCCAAAAACCTAGAGGAGAAACTTACATGAATAATTTAATTTTCAAGGTAAGCCTTTACGTGAAGAACAAAACAAATGAAAAGTAGCCGTAGATAAAATATAGGTAACAATTGCAATGTTATTTCTTTCAAAGAAAATTACATTTCAGTAAAATACATAGTAATATTAACCTTATAATATCTAATACTAAATCTTCATTTCTATTTCACTATAACTTGAATCTCGCGCGTTCTTAATGTTGTTTCTGCTACTCCTTAGACCTCAAATCATCCATAAATAATTAAAGAAGATGATTATGGCGTCTGACTTGGCGAAACTGTTAGTGTTTACTTCGCTGTCACAGGTCAGTTCATAAATTAGGCTGCCATGAATTTTAACAGTTAGAAGGGAAAGGTACGGCGTGACCTTCGTAGATAGTTCGTGACAGTTTGTCTTTGTTAGCAAGACGGAAACAATCACTACGTGGAGGAAACTATTTTTTAATTTAGGGGGAGGTCATTTTCGAAATGCATTGAGAAAGAGGAAATTACGCGAGTAATTTTTTAATTTTCAGAAACTGGTGCTAAATACCAGGGTTGGGGGGGGGGATACGAGAGAAAATACGGTAAAGGGAAATCTTGGAAAAGGAAGACATGAGAATAGAGTTGTCTTACAAAATTAAACAAAAACTATACCTTATGTGCTAAAAAGATGAAATTTTTATTTTTGAACAATGAAAATTAAATAAAATGAGATGTCGAATGTTCCTAACAAAGGAAGCTCAAATAGAAACAACTGGAAATTATGCGATTCTCCTGTGAAGAAGCAAGAAAAGTTACTTTAACAACAGATTAAACTGGAAATCATGCTGAAGTAAGAACGCAAAACATGGCCTTTTATTTCATGTAAATTTTATCAAGCTTCAAAATTTTCAGAGTTATTTTTTATTCCTTCTCCAGTAATTGGAAAATGCTGAGATTATGCTATTCCGCTGTTATAAATTACAAACTGAAATGATAAAATAGCAGGACTTTTAATTTGAGCAATTCGCTAAAAGTATCGCATTCGTTATTTTTATACGCGAATAGCTGTCTAAACTCGGCACTTTGCCTTAGATTTGCTTTCGAAGTTATTCTCATGTTTAGGAAATTTCCTACCCCTTTTTTTTAACTAAACAGCCGGCATATAAGCGTCGTCAGCCCGGTAACTACGGTGCCAGCGTGACTGTAAATAACATATATGTATGCGGTCAGTCATTTGTTCGCAATTGGAGTAATGAGCAGTAATTCGGTTTCACACTTTAGTCGGGAAAACGGCTACGGAGGCATTTGAGTCTATGCACAAGGCTTCTGGCGATTAATATTCAAGTTATGCACGAGTGTTTGATTGGTTTAAACTTTTTAAAGGAGTCATGTGTCGCTCGAGGACGATGATAGAACAGGGCGTCCTATTACAAGTTCGTGCGACGGAATCATTGAGAAAATTCGCGATCTTCCGAAATACGACCGTTATCTCTCATGCAGAGCTATCGCTGAAGAGCTGAACATAAATAAATCAAATATTACGACATTCTCTGGAATGTTTTGATGAAGAGAAAAGTGTGTGCAAAGTTTATTCCGCACTCCTTGACTCCCGAGCAGAAACAAAAACATCAAGATTGCGTGGATGTCTGCTGCAAGTTGACTGAAATGAAAAACACGGATCATTCTGCTTTGAAAAAAGTCATCAATTGCGACTAGACTTGATATTACCAGTACGAACCTACGACAAATTGGGAAATAGATCGGTGATGGTTCGCCAAGACCAAAGAACGTGCGAGTGACAAAATCAAAGGTAAATGCTCATCGCCTTTCTGATGCTCACGGCATTTTTCACAGAGAATTTATTCCCAAAAGACATCTGCAAATTCCTACTTTTATCTGAGTGTCATAGATCAGTTGTACAAGAGGATTCAGGGTTTGTCCGAAACGATGTATACAGAAGGATTTCATCTTGCTGCACGACGATTGCCCCGTTCCCGCGGCTGGTACTGTGGTGCAGTTTCTAGCGAAAAAACATATGCTTGTTCTAACCCACCCTTCATATTCACTCGCTTTAGATCCAAGTGACTTTGTTTCACTCCCGACATTCAAACTTCACATAAGCAGTCAATACAATAACGAAGTAGCCAACATTCAAGCCAAAACGGTACGCAAGTTGAATAGCATCACAAGCAGAAATGTTCTGACAGTTTCATGTCGTTGTATGAACGTTGCCCTCAAGTGGGAGAGGCTATGTAGAACATCTGAAGCATTAAAACGTTTATCTAAAGTCTTCTCTAGTTTTCATTAATTCACCCTTGAGAGGTTTCAGACAGATTGCATAGATTTAGTAATGAAAAGAAGTTTTTTATACCGAGCTTTATGAATATTTTTAAAAATTCTTATGGGGCGTTACATTTTTCAAAGAAAGGAAGAAACAATAAGTTGAAAAATGCTAACTGATTAATAGAAAAGTAGCATTTTTTTTTTTTTTTTTAATTCTGTGACTCGATTTGTAAATTTTAACTTTTTTATCGACAATTGTCAATTTTATTAGCACATTCAAATCCAGTCATCAAGAACAGTGCAAATCTCAGAAATATCTTGAAGCTCTAATATAATAGCTAAGCGGTAAATCGAAAAACACGAAGTTCAACCCTAACCTCTTACAGTGCATCAGCAATCACTAGTATTGTAAATCTGACTTATAAGCGTAGAGATAAATCCGGGAACTACTCAGAAAATAAGTAGACATTAAAGAAATTATTCCTCTTTTGTTTTTAATTTAAACGTAATATGCTGTTTCAAACACTCAGTAATTAAGCCACACAGGCATCAGCTCCTTGCATCTATCTAACTGTACACGGCGAAAAAAAAATGGGACAGTTCTACATCTCCCGTTCTACTGGGCAAATTGACGAAATTCAAATTGCGTTTTTCATGTCTCAAAAGCGCTACTTAGGATATATATTAGATTTATATATACCATCATTCTAACATAGGTATTTTGACACAAAATCGACTTTTTCTGAAATAACATGCCAATTTTTTCACATATTTCGATTCTATGATTCAAAATTATGCCTAAATATTAAATTTTGTAAAATTTGGTGCAATATTTACGAAGAAATTCAAAAATTTATCTTGGCGTATTTTTTTCAGTTTTTGGCAAGTATAATTTACTTGGCGAACTTCTTAATTTATAGCAACCTATTTTCCTTTTCTTTTTTTTCATTGTAGACAAGCGGAAAAAAGCTATCGTTCATACTTTCAAATAATTTTAACAAAGTGTGAATTATCGTTTGGTGTTATTATCGCTGAAAAACACGATGCCAAATTTCAAAACCCTCCAATATGTAAATTCATGTATATCATAGAATATTTTGAATAAAAAACTCTAATTTTTTGCACGTGTGCCTAGAAGTGCATCTACTTTAAGATGATGTTAAAAATTTTATAGGTATAATACAAAATGTTTTCCGACAAAATTTATAAAAAATATTTGAAAATGCAAATTTAAAAAATAAATCATAAAAAATGTGGAAAATATATTTGGATTAAACAAAAATTGCGAATTCTGGAAGAAGGAATGAAGTAAGTTTGATAAAAAAAGAGATATTAATAAATATATATCAAATTAAATTAAGCTATAATTTTGAGAGCTATGTTTTTAAAATCTACTCGCGCGATTTTTACAAAATTTGGCAGTTGGCATAATTTGAGTCATAGAACCGAAATATGAAAAAAAAAATTGGTATGTTATTTCGGAAAAAGTCCGATTTTGTGTCAAAATACCTATGTTAGAGTAGTGTTATATATAAATCTAATATATAAGAAAGTCGCGCTTTCGAGACATGAAAAACGCAATTTGAATTTCGTCAATCGGCCCAGTAGAACGGGAGCTATAGAACTGCCCCCCCCACTTTTTTTTTCGCAGTGTATATACTTTCAACTCTCTGTTCTTATATTTAAGAATATAAAGAAGTTGAATCAGTCACAAAACTTCTTGATTTTATGCGTATTTTACAGTAAGAAAAGGATCTTTTAGCAGAAAAAAGATCTGCTGCAACTGAATTTTTTGTTGCTATTTAGATTATTCCTTTTTATTCATATGAAAAGATTTGTGTCCTCTGAAACTGACTGATTTTCCCAAAATGCATCAAAAAAAAAAAAAAAAAAAAAAAAAAAAAAAAAAAAAAAGAGGTTCAGTGTAATCTGCATAAAAGAGGTCATCTTTTTTATGCAGATTATTGTTCATATGCTAGTTTCTGTAAAATAAAATTTGATAGTTTATTGTCCTACGTTCATAACTTGTTTTTAGGAAAGAGCATCAGTTGTGATATTACTATCTACGTTGTAATAATCTGACAGATCGTTTTATTATTTTCCATAGAACTGTTATAGTCTAAAATATTTTCTTCCATTTTAATATCTAGCTGAAAGCAGAAAATCTCTGTATTACGTTTTCTTTTTACATTTCCTTTATATTACTTGTATAATTTTAGAAAACTGTTAATTAATTATTACAATGTTGTTGTCATTTGTAAAATAAGCAATTAACTGCGAAAATTAATTGTTTTGTTTCATTTCTTTAGCCTGCTCCTCATTTTGTAAAATATGATCCCCAAATGCCTTTGTGGTGCAAATACTATACACTGATTCATTTCAGTCTGCTTGTACACGCTTACCTGATGTTTGCTTTGAATATGATAGTAAGTTTAGAAAAATGATACTGTTATTTGTATTTTGATAAAACATTTGGTTTTTTGTTCAAAGAATTAATTAGATATGAAGTTATAAGTTTATTATTTAAATTAACCTGATATTTATAATTTCCCCTTTCTCTTTCCTGCCTAGAATGTAAATGAGGTTAGCTAGTATTTAAACTATTGTATCTGGATTGAGAGCGTGTTTATGGGCTGCACATGCACGCTATGCTTATTTCATGCCAGCTCTGATCATTTGCAATTATTCGGCTTTGCACTGCATAGTTGCCGACGTTTGAATTTGTCACGTCAGTAGAGTTACTGAACCAGCTTAAGTAAGATTTAAATTGTATAGTTTTTACATCTAGCCCACGTTTTAATTTGAATTTGATAGTTCACATTTAGTTGCCTCCCTACGAGATGCATTTAATTGTATTGCCACAAAAATATGCATTAATGTTCTAAGGTCTTTTCAAATAAAAAGGTTTCTTTAAACCTTTACCTGACTTTGTAGTTACTTTCAAGCATAGCGATAATTTGCTTTACGTCTGTTAGGGGTTTTGACTGATTAACTTTTATCAGATCAAGGTAAACCTCATAAAGTAATGTAAAATAGGAATGTGATTGGAAGTTTCTCAAAAAATACCGAAAATTGATGTTCATGAAGGCATCTAAACTTTCTCTGTTAACTAAAATATTGTCTCTTTGACATTCACAGATGTATTGAAAGGCTGCTGACATACTAAGAAAGAAAAGAAAAATCCATTTCATTCGATGTAATCCTATTTGAAAGCAAGCCTTTGATTTTCAAAATTTAAAGTGAGAAATTAATAATATTATGTAAAGAGACTTCTTTACAACATGAGAAAGCATTGCTTGGTTCACTGGCATACGTGTACTTCATCAGCAAACCCATGTAAATGCAACACGAAAGTACTACTTAAAATCATTAATGATCATAGGCAATTTATTTTGCAACGAACACAGGAAATATCTCTTCGAAGTCCTATTACTCAATGCACTTCATTACATTAAAAGCCTTGTACTATTCCAAGATAACATATAACATGGCCTCCATTTTAAAGCAGCTATATTTAGATTTTTCTGCTCAGGTCATGAATTCGTTAAAACATTTTCCTTCCTATGCATAATTCTACTTACACATTGAAATAAATACTAGAAGTATAATCGTAAGGCATAAATATGGAGTAAGAAAATTAGGAATGAACATTAGGCATGAGAAATCTGAGGATGTATTCTCTCCGCAAATTGAAATTTTCTTTTGGAAATTCTCTAAGCTTTTAGATTCTAGGTATTCTTCTATGCTCTAGATGAGGATACGCGAACACTTGTATCCATGGACCCAAAAAAAAAAAAAAAAAAAAAAAATTAGCGCATCATTGAGAGCAGTGCAGACGCAAGTTCATTTTTAAATTTGACATTTCATTTAACTGAATATTTTTGATATATTAAGTATACGTCTTTTATTTACATTTGCATTATAATGTTTTATTTTCACATCTTTACATGTTTTGCATATCTCATTGATTCGATACGTAGGTTTTGTTCTAAAAGTATTTTTGCATTTAAATAAAGTTTTTCATTCCAAATAATTTAAAATTAATTTACATCGTGTAGGGGAATTCTTCATATGCATATAAGTATGCTAAGTTTGGGGAATGAAATATTTACATTTAATTTTACTTCTATATGCATAGAAAGGACCAAACACGATGTCTGTACAGTTGGAAGGAATGTGAAATAAGCTGATTCCTCCTGAAGAGTCAGTATTATTTCATTAGCTTTTCAATTGTTCATTTTAATGTAACTTTCTTCATATGGCTTTAATTATCATTATAAATTTTTATCTCAATTCTCTGCATATCCACTACTATTGGCCATTGCTAGTAAAGCAATTTTTCCAAGCCTATTCAACTTTTAATACTTGTAAAAAAAATCTAAAACTTCTTAAAATAGAAAAATAATAATATTACTTAAAAATTACGAATTTGTAAATTGGAATTTATTTAGACTTCAGACTGCATTTTTACTTTATTAGCTTTTTTAATTTAATTTGAAATGCAAGAATTTTAATATGAGTATTCCCCTTTACTTAAACATGTATACGGTACTAGCTATTTTTTTTAACTCTATCTAGACAGGAATTCTTATAATCATTTATATTTTTATTAATTTTAGTCTAGTAGAGTTTCTGATTTCATAGTTAGTTTTATATATTTTTAAGAAATCCGGCTTTATAATTTGCAAATAACAACGCAGATTTTTATTCTAAAAAAAGGATATATTTATTGAAACGTTTTCTTTGTCAAAAGTACTGTACTTGAGAAAGGACTTCTAACTGTATAGTAAACAGATTCGCAAAACCAATTTTGAACCAAACATGCATTCCATTGCTATTTTCAAATTTTTCATGATTTTGCATTTGTCTGTTTACCTACAAATACTTCAATTCAGTTTTTAGTTTCAGTGCAGAGATGTACTGCCATATTAAAAAGAAAAACTAATGATAAATAATAGGTACTATCACCATTAGCTGTAAGCCAACACAGCAGTTTATCTACAGGTGTGGCAAATAAGAATCCACTCTCTCAAATTCTGAAATTCTCTAATATTCAAACATTGCATTCAACAAAAACAAAATAAAATTTAGCTTACATAATTAGAACGCAGTCGCAACAATCCGCAAATACTGCTCTTTTTTACGGTTCACAACTCATGAAAAAGATGTTCCAAAATTCAAGCCATGTGACAAATAACTTGTGACCAAACCCGAAACAGATCCACTAAAACAAGTTAGGTACTATACCCACGGGAATCACGACAACATGCACATGCTATATGTGCAATGTGCACACTACGCATTGCATTATCTATGCACTATCTACATTGCATTGCACTATACATTATCACGACAATATGTGCACATGTAAATAGAAGGGGAAGAAAATGGTCAACTTTGGAACCTCAAGCAGTTTCTCAGGTCACAAGTAACTCCTCAGAAAAATGCCTTAATTCATCTTACCTCCTTTTTATGAGTACAAGAATATCAACAAGAGATCACAGCTATCAGTTGCCAAAGCATACGTCCCACCTTCCATACTTACATACATTTTCTCACTTATTTTCTTTCTATTTCTCTGCTTTTAGCCATGTGCTTAATCCCGTTAACAACATTTTATAGCAGCTTTTCAAGACAGAAATTTGGTCCACCAACAACCTAGCGGTAAAGTCGCTTAGATCCCAGGGTTCGAATCCCGGTGAAACGGGTCAACTGCAGGGGTAATTTCGTGGATTTCCCAATGTGTAAAGTATGCACCCGTTTCCCTTAGAAAGTCTTCCACGAAGGCATACCTCAGGCAGATAGCCCTCGAGTACTTTGCCACATTTATATAAATTAAACCAAATCAAGACAGAAGTTTCTTATTTACACTGAAATTTATTATACTAAGTTAAACAGAAACTGTTTTATGTCTTGTCCATTAATGAAATAGTAAAAAATTTGGATGACAAAATAGGAAAAAAAAAATATCGTGTGGAAAAATTGCTTGGCCTATTCGTCATGTGCTGAATTGTCAAGTAATGAAAGCATTTATGTGAGATTTTCTATTGCACAGCAACGTACAAAAGTTACTATTCCAAAGCGCGAGATGAAATGATATTATAAAAATTACTCAAAACCCGCAAAGAAAATTTACAACTAAGATTTGTTGAAAGTACAGCACTAATCCTACCAATATGTTGAAAATTTATAATAATTCTTTCTTCTGTAACTGTACAGAGTATTTTCTATCAGCGGATCCCATAAAATAAAAATTGCGTCAAAACGGCGAAAATAAATATCTATAAGAAAGAATAACATTTTCCTTCTATTTGAATTTTTGCAGATTTCATTAATGTGATAAGAATATTTCACGTCTAACAGTTGAATACCCTTGAAAAAGAAATCAAAACTTTTGTAATATCTACATCCTGTGCATTCATAATAAAATTCTATTATGAATATTTTTTACTATAATCAAACTAAGAATTTAATTAAGTAATCTGAGAAGTGATTTGTTTCCAATTTGCAATTTCAGATTTTTTCCAAGACTTCTATGGCAGCAATAGCTTTATTGCTTTCTTATTCCTGCATATCTTTAGGGTTTTTACTCGATAACAGGTAGAATAATCTTAAAATTGTATTTATTAATTTTAATTATGTACATTTACTGTATAAAATTTATAGCTTATTTCCACATGCAGTTTATTTACATGCTATATATCTGTATACCTCCCGTTCATAATTCCAGTCAATGGAGAAACTAATACCTGTCTATTTTAACGTTTTAATCTCATATATAAAGAATAACCCCCGACGAACTTGAAGTTGGACGACATGGATGAAAGCCATCTTTGCTAATTTGAATGTTTCTTAACTTTTCGCACCATATCAAATGGCACCTTCTCTTTTTTTTTTTTTTTTTTTTTTTTTAGGAAATATTACTATTGAAATTTCTTTAGGAAATATTACTTTAATGGAAGTAGAAACTTTTATAATCTTTTATTTTATTTTGCGCTGTTCTTAACTACATATTAAAATTTGGAATTCTACAAATTTAAATTTTTCTCTATTGACACTGAACTTTAGTTTTTTTTTCTTTTTCATCCAGTAAATATATCATAATGTAGAGCAAAACACTGTCCTACAAATAACCTATGATGGCACATAATATAGTATTAAAAACTTCTAGGAACCAAGGAGGGTGTAATATAACTTTTTAAATGTATCTTACACTTAACTAGTTATGTTAGACCCTTCCTCCGGTAGATAATGTAATACTGCCACAGTATATAAAACGCTAGTTAAAGCGGTGATTCTCAAATGTGCTTTTACTAGGTTGAGGACGATGTTTTTCCATTTCGAACAACTTCCATTGCTCGAAATTTTGAGAAGCCTAAGCGACTAATTTGTGTTTACGCATTCATGGATATTATAGAACAAATGTTGCTGCTTTATATTAGATATTTTGATGAATATAAATATGATATAATTATTACACTTTCAGACACCAATAAAGTACTTTTTATAATTCTAATAATAGTAGTCTCGTAAAGTGCGTCTGTTACTACCGTCCTTAAAGTCTTCTGTTACGTTCACATAACTTTAGCAGATATAAATAAAATCAGAACACCGTTAGAATTTCTTCTAATTCTTATAACTTCTACTCATTGATATCTTTAGATATTCTCATTTTCATTTATGAGGGGCTTGCATCACATGTTTTTACGATACCATAATTCATGTTGCATGAGTGTCTGGAGCCACTAAATAGAATACATATGTGAAGAAAGCAAATTTGGTGTTACGTTTCCTATTAAAACTTCACCAACATTTCTAGAAATATTTCTAATATAACTTCTGGACTACATTTAAGCTCGAAATTAGGTACATTTATTGATATAGATCTTAATTCAACATACTCCTTACTTACACGCAAAATCTACAGTCGAGTCGTCTGCTAGCGTTTGTATCTTTTAGATACAAACCCCAGCTATATGCTGAATCGCGTGCAAAAGTGTTTCCGTTTTATATATTAGTTGTGATATATACGTATATTTATTCAGTTACCTCTATGCTTTAGTACAATGCACTAATAAAATTTTCCTCTCTTCCACAGCTGTTATGGACCAGTAGCTGAATTTCTCAGATGCATTGCCTATTTCGTAGTGGATAAGATAATTTCACCAGAGATGCAGGTGCTTGGTATTGTTCCTTACATTACGACGCTCATTAACAGGGCTATATTTGCCTCATCTATCATACTGTGGATCAGTGTGTTCATATTTTACAGTTTGCGAAAACCTCCTAAGGAAAAGACTCAGTAAACTTCGGTTGATTCAAGAGAGATATTACAACTTTGTTCATTTCTTTCAACAGATTTCTCTTGGTAGCTACTGTTCATTTCGAATGTATTCTTGAATTGTTATTCTTCCTAAATTACCAATATAAATTTTGCTAATGCTGGAAACTTTCAACGACTTTAAAATACGTCGTAGAACTTTGAAAAAAGAGCAGCATTAAAAAATACAGCTTTCGCATGCAAAATAATTAAGAAGCATGAGAAACGGGTACCGAAATTTGAATCGAATTTTAGAATATAGTCATGATTTTCTTACTATTCGAACAAGAGATTTTAATCATATAACATTTTTATCTGTGGCTGATTTAAAGCATATAAACAATAATCGTACCTTAAAATGGTATTAAACTAATTAAAATGAAAACTTTTATAGAGAAAGTTTTCTTTCGCAGTTGATAAAATTATTACCGGAGCACTCTTCTGATACAAAAGGAGACATTTCAGATATTCATTGTTTCATAAGTTTGATGAACATGAGTACGATGCGTTTAGTCTGATAAAATTTCAAGGTATCCAACTTCATAGTTTTTTTATATGAAGTGTCATTGTTCCTATGCACACACCAAAAAGACAATGTGACAGAGAGTAACATATTTCCTTTTTAAAACACTTCGCATTATTCAATGTTTTCCTGTACAGTTATTCTGTCTTAATGTGAACTCAGTTGCTTGCTCTGAAAATACCTTAGATATTCTATTTCCATCCATAGAGGCTGCAGAAGATAAGTTCCTACTCAAAGGAAGGGAGCAGTTTATTGTTTTCAGAGTCCAGTGACAGAATTTACCTATGATTTTTGTAGATTGCAAAATTCGTTTAAAATGGCAAGTTTCTCTATAAAGCTTCAAGAGAACATCTCAAGTTAAAGTACAAGGATGACTGTTCCATCAAATGATCATGTTATATTAAAGAACTAAACAACTTATCAAAGCATTCAGTGATTGTTCCTCAGTTGTAAAGACTGACAGAGATAACTTGACGCTGAGTTACTTGATTCTGAGTTAGCATGTTATTTTTATTTTCCATATTTACATTTGGAAATCTGAACTTCTCCATGTAGAAATGTACTGTATGCTATACATCTAAATAGCAGCTACATTAGGAAATTAAAGTTTAATACATTATCGTCCCTTTTGCATTAAGTTGTAGGTTTCAAGTCTATATTTACGGTATACATTTTATGTAATTTTCATTAAAAGTTTAACTTCGTTAAGCATATTTGCATCTATATTAATTTTATTTATTTTCATTAAAAGTTAAAATTATACTTATCGACCTGACTACAAAGCTATCGATGTTATATTAAATTGATTTATTTTGTGACTTCTGTGATAGTGTTAAAAATTAATAAATGCTTTCTAAAATTATATCTGTTGACAGAGCCGGGACAAGAGTGAGGCAAGTGAGCTTGGCACTTGCCTCAAGTGAATCACGAAAAGGGGCGTCAAACTGGCCTTACGAATTCGAAAATTACTTTAATTCTGTTTTTAAATTTGTCAGTTATTATTAAGGGAAATAAGCTTCGGCAAACTTAAATTAATAAAACAGTAGGAAGAATTGCAAGAAAACCTGGAAATTAATGCAATATGCATTTCGATGTTATTTCTTATTTATTAAAAAAGAATGTTTTAACATTTTCATTTCAAAGTTATAAATAATTGGCTATATTATTTTTCAGAATTTATAAAGCTACGATTAAAAAATATTATATATTATGGTATAATTACGCTACAAGAATTATGCTATTTTGATTTAATACATTTACTAATGTTTAATACAAATATAGCTATTTTTATATATATATATACAGAGAGAGAGGGGGGGCCCTCATTTACCTTTTTGCCTCAGGTGAAAAAATATCTCTTTGTTGATAAAGACAGCTCAGAAATATACGCATATATATGCGCATATTCCTCAGTTGTGAATGAAATTTTCTTATATTATTCATTTTATGAAGATAGTATTTTTCATCGTATGTCGTTCGCCGTATCGATTTCAGATGCTTTCCACTGATTAGCTGTCTAACCGGTGTTCAACCATATAATCATGAAATCTCTCAATTAGGTGGGAAATAGGAGAATTCCCCATTACTTTCAGGAAAGCCTCACCAATGCTTTGTGGAGGTGAGTGAGCTAAGGAAGCGCACATACAAGTATGCCTTTTCACGTTTTCGTTCACTTTATACTGAGCAGTGAGACCTATTTGTTGTACTTCTCTCTATTTGCATTCATTAAATGGAAAATACAGCATTTAAGCGCAATGCTTCGTACATAGCTCTCAAGGCTTTTATTACAGCAAATTCAAAATCAAATTCCTGAGTTTATGGTTCCCAAAAGGTATTCTCCGCTTTAAAGCCAAAAACATTTCCTCATAAGTTTATTGAATTTTATCAGGCAAAATAGCATATTCAGAAGAATACACTGCTCTTCATCAACAGTGCTTTCGCAGTCAGTATGAACTCTAACATACTTATTTAAACCGAAGACAATATAATTTAAAAGTTCCATCACCGAAGCAATTATTAGCTTCTTCCTAGAGACTGCAAGTCGCTGTTCGTTGCAAATAAGTATTGTGCAAATCGTTGCAAATCATAATATAATCCCTCATGAATAAAATTGTAATTTTCTGCATAATTATTCAGTAACACCGTGATGTACGTGTGAGTAACACGTGCACACGAAAATACCCCTAACATTAACTAGGAAAGCCGAAATCTTAGTAAAGATAGACATGTTACAATTAATAATCAAATTTAATAAGGAAAAGTAACAGTTGCCGGGTACATTATAACGGCTTAAGAAATTCAGAGCACAGTACAGATGCGAGTACACAAGTTCACATATCTCGGCGAAGCAGAGACGCACACATTTGTTGAAGTAGTTCCACTTGACTGCCGGGGAAAATTCTTCTCTCCCCGTCAGCCTTTAGGTTTGCCAAACGGATTTACTGTTTCGCCAACTGGCGCTTTTCTGTACAGTTTTTAAGTCCGTATCGCCTGTTTGGCGCTGCCGCTGCATACTCCCTCCGCAGTGTCAACGAAATGTGACATACCGATGCGGGGGTCGGATTAATCGTCCAGAACGGGTGATACAAATGTCCGAAGTTTTTTTCACACTCTTGGAAGCAACTTGAGAAGAGTCCATGGTTACAAAAGCGGATTTCAGTCTATCTATGGAGATCGTTTGCTTAGTCCCTTTTATTTCGAGATCAAACGTTTTATCTCGTCTTTCTAGCACCTTAAATGGTCCATCATAAGGAGTTTGAAGTGGTTTTCTAACTCCGTCGTGTCGAACAAACACATATGTGGACTTGTGAAGGCGTGGATGAATGAAACATGTTCGCTGGCCGTGGCTAGAAGTCGTGGTCGGGCGGACACTGGCAAAGTGAGATTTTAAATCCTCCACAAACTGTTTGGGGGACGCATCCGGAGGTGTCGGATTGAAAAATTCTCCTGGGAGACGGATAGTCTTTCCATACACCAGTTCAGAAGTGGTTGCTCTTATGTCCTCTTTGAGAGCGGCGCGGAAACCCATCAGCAGCGTTGGAAGGGCAGCCACCCAGTCACAGGTATCGTGCGCTTTTAAGGCAGCTTTCAAAGGACGGTGGAATTCCTCGATCAGTCCATTCGCCTGTGGGTGGTACGGAGACGTCCTGATCCTCTTGAGTCCCAATAATTGGGAAAGGGCTCGAAATAAGCCGCTTTCAAACTGTCGCCCTTGGTCGGTAGTAATAACAGTCGGACAACCAAATCGAGTAATCCAGTGGTCATAGAAAACCTGTGCTACTGTGCGTGCTGTTATGTCTGGTATGGGTACTGCTTCGGGCCATCTAGTAAATCTATCTATCATAGTTAGACAGTAATAATTATTTTGAGAAGGAGGTAGGGGACCAACAAGGTCAAGGTGGACGTGATCAAACCTCTGTGATTGGTCTGGAAACTTCATTAACGGGGTTCTAGTATGCCTGCTTACTTTTGCTTTCTGGCACGGAATGCACTGCCGTGCCCATTTCGCGCAATCTTTGCGGATGGAAGACCAAACAAACCGTGAACATACTAACTTTGTTGATGCGCGAATGCCGGGGTGAGACAAATTGTGTAAGGTGGCAAAAACTTTCTCACGGAATGCCGGAGGAATGTAAGGGCGGGCGTTACCTGTTGACACATCACAATATATCGGTAAGCTACAATTCGGTAAGGTAAGTTTTTTGAGATGTAGAACTTTTGACTCTTTAAGCAATGTTTGTAATTCTGGGTCGATTTCTTGCATTTTAGCGATTTCCTCATAGTCGATAGGGTTAGGCATGCTTATTGCTTCTATACGCGAAAGTACGTCGGCAGCGATATTCTCCGAACCTTTTATATGGCGAATTTCAGTGGTGAATTGTGAAATAAAGTCTAACTGCCTAGCCTGACGAGGTGAACACTTAGCCAAACGCTGTCGGAATGCATACGTGAGCGGTTTGTGATCGGTGATTAAAGAAAAGTTCCGTGCTTCCAACATATGCTTAAAATGCCTAATAGCAGCATAAGCTGCCAACAGTTCTCGATCATACGCACTATAGTTCCTTTCCGCCTGCGAAAGCTTTCGTGAGAAAAATGCGAGAGGCTGTAAATTTCTATCAACTATTTGTGATAGCGTTCCACCGATCGCGAAGTCTGACGCATCAACCTGTAAAACCAACTGGGCATCTTTCTTCGGGTGTGCCAAAAGAACAGCATTAGCGATTAGCTGTTTGCACTTTTGAAATTCACTCCGCGCTTCCTCAGACAAATTCAGGATTGTCTTATCATTTTTCTTAGCCCCTTTTAAATACGAAGTTAAATGTATTTGATTCTGGGCTACGTTGGGTAAAAATCGACGGTAAAAATTTAAAAATCCTAAAAATCTCTGCAAATCTTTTACCGTTTTAGGAAGTGGGTAGTTAAGTATCGTTTCCACTTTGTTCGTCAGAGGCTTGGTACCATCTTTATTGATTATATGGCCTAAAAAAGATATTTCCGGAACGCCGAAAACACATTTCGAAGCGTTAATTGTCAATCCATATGAAGTTAATCTTTCAAAAACAGTACGTAGGTGAGATTTATGCTCATCTTCCGTATCACTAAATATCAAAATATCATCTAAGTAGACGTAGGCGAATTTTAGATCTCCAAGAATTTCGTTCATAAACCTTTGAAAGGTTTGAGCTGCTCCGCACAGTCCGAAATTTAAAAACGGAAATTCGAAAAGACCAAATGGGGTGCAAACTGCAGTTTTTGGTATATGATCTGGATGGACTGGTATATGATGATATGCCCGAACGATATCAATTTTTGAAAAAATTGTCTTTCCGCTAAGCGTATTATTAAAGTCTTGTAAATGCAGGATAGGGTATCTGTCGGGTTCGGTGCACGCGTTTAGTTTTCGGTAGTCTCCTACTGGTCGTATGTCGCCCGAACTTTTAGAAACTACATGAAGAGGTGATGACCATGCTGATTTTGATGGTCTACAAATACCTTGATCTATCATAAATTGAAATTCTTTTTTTACTGCTTCGTATAACTTAGGGCTTAACCTACGCGGTTTACTGTGCACAGGAGGACCGTTTGTTTCGATGTAATGAACCGTACTATGCTTTACTCCACCCGAATCGGATTTTAACTTCAGTACTTCCGGAAAGTCTTTCAAGATTCTGTGATATGGTGAATCACCAGATATTAACTTTACCGAAAAATAATTTTTAGAATCGGAAAGAGAACCAATACGAGTTAATTTCGTAGTATTATCGATAAGCCTACCTCGTTTTAAATCGATTAAAAGATCAAAATGCCTTAAAAAGTCGGCTCCTATTACAGGCACTGATACATCGGCGATTAAAAACTTCCAAGAAAAGTTTCGTCTAAGTCCTAAATTCACAGTTAACAATTTTGTTCCATACGTAGAAATTCTGGAATTATTCACGGCAAATAATTGAAGCGAATCAGGATGCATTTTCTTAAACTTAGAAGTCGGTGTCACACATGAAACATCCGAGCCCGAATCAATCAAAAAGTTTAAATTTAATCTGTTATCGTAAACATGTAAACGACATGCATGTGCGACTACCGATGAATTTCGATCGACAGCCACTACTACTAGTTTTCCTGGGCCGTAGTGTTCTGAGAAAAGGAACAAGGTGCTCGACATTTTCGTGCATTATTACCGAATCGCGAATGAAAATAACAATAATTGTTCACACGCTCTCGGGAATGCCCACGCGAAAAACTACGTGCTTTGTTATGTTGATCCCGGGGGAAATTATTCCTCGTTTTTCCGCGGGAGAGTCGCTCGACTTGTTTACTTAGGGCAGAGATTTCACTCCTTAAGGCCTTAAGCTCCTCGAGGGGGGCACCAGAATCGTTAGGGTTTCTGGGGGAACTCGCCGAAGCTGCCTGGACCGCGAACACGCTGTTGTTCGTTGGCGTGCGCACTTCAGCTATCTTATCAGCCATTTTTGCTAAATTGTCTAAGGATTCCGAACTTATTGTTAAAATGGCATGCATTTCGGAAGGTAACCTTTGCAGCCATAATGATTTTAAAAATTCGTCAGTTATACAGTTTCCACCTAATTCTCTCATTTTTCTCAATAAGTGAGATGGTTTGTCGTCCCCTAAATGCAATTCAGAAATACGTCTGCGTATTTGCTCGCTTTCCGAATCTGAGAATTCTACTATTAACCTAGCTTTAAGGGCATCATATTTAGCCGTCGCTGGGGGATTAAATAAAATATCTGATACTGCGGAAAGAGTTTCAGGGTCTATCGAAGAAACCACGTGGTTGTATTTTGTACTATCGCTACTAATCTTCGCTAAAGCAAAGTTACTTTCAACTTGAATAAACCAAAGTTTAACATTTTTTTTCCATAAAGGGGGAATTTTAACTGCCACGTGTGAGATTTGTGGCTCCTGAACCGCCATATTCGATTCCTCGTTGGTTTGGCCTTCCGATCCTGGCATGGTTGCCAATTATAAATATATCGTAAATCGTAAACTTAATGTTTTGCACTATACCTTATCAAAACAGTATCAATTTAGAATAAAATAATGAAGACATTCAATATCTCAATAAAAGTGTGAGCACAAATATTACCCAAAGATCAATTTTAAACAATCAATAATTAAATTAAAACTATAATTTTAGAGCAAAACATATCACAAAAACATAATTAAGACCAATCACAGATAATTAAAAAATTTTGACCACATACCTGTAAATCCTCCTTAAGTGTGATAAACCACGTGTAATCCGTACGATAAAATGAGGAGGAAATAAATAGGGTGGAGCCTTTATTAGTCATAAGGAAGAGCATTCGCATCAAAATAAGGCATATTTTTAGTTTTTTTAACAAAGATTGAGACAGATAGTCATTAGGGATCGAAACAGAAGGAGCGAGGGACAGCGTCACCAATGATGTACGTGTGAGTAACACGTGCATACGAAAATACCCCTAACATTAACTAGGAAAGCCGAAATCTTAGTAAAGATAGACATGTTACAATTAATAATCAAATTTAATAAGGAAAAGTAACAGTTGCCGGGTACATTATAACGGCTTAAGAAATTCAGAGCACAGTACAGATGCGAGTACACAAGTTCACATATCTCGGCGAAGCAGAGACGCACACATTTGTTGAAGTAGTTCCACTTGACTGCCGGGGAAAATTCTTCTCTCCCCGTCAGCCTGTAGGTTTGCCAAACGGGTTTACTGTTTCGCCAATTGGCGCTTTTCTGTACAGTTTTTAAGTCCGTATCGCCTGTTTGGCGCTGCCGCTGCAACCGGATTTTCTCTTGCCTGCGACATAGTCGAGAATCCTAAAACCTTGTATCTTTCTCTGTAGAGAGATGAATTTAAGATTACGGATTCCAACGTTCCTGATACCAAGTATATTTCGGAATCTAGGGCTTTAGAAAACGACTCCAAACGACTATAAATATTTATACAAAGATTGCGTTTTTTGCATATCGCAAAGCATTTTATGATCTCCACTTAGTATCCAAGGCACCCAAATGTTCATTCTTCTTTAATCTGTTATTATTTTACCAATTTAACTTTCATAAATTAATGATGATCTCAAGTAATTTTCATGAATGCAGTCCTCCGCTGCAGTTATTGGTACTATATTTGTTAAAAGGTTCGATCAGGCTATCCATACGTTACGATAAATATCTTATAAAGAGTACATGTGAATAGGAAGTAACTTTTTTTTTTCCGGCCGTGATTCTCCGAATAACCTACTCTACTGAGCCAAACTGTTTAAGTAATTTGACAGGTTGAAGGAAATTTCCGTTGCCTTTCTTTCAATTAACTTGCTAGTGTTTCAGCTTAAAACCGAGTTAAGTTTTGGGAAATACTGAATAATTGGCATAAATCGCTTAAGGATTTCTCTCTTCGGTATCTTCTTTCGCCATTACTTTTTTAATCGCATATGCACATCAACGCCTTTATTTCCTTTTAATCTTCGTACTGTTTGAACCCATCGGTTAAGTACTTTTATATGCCAATTGTTGCGTGACAGTCTTGTTTCTTTCTCCAGTCGCGATTTTTAGCATTTATGAGACCACTGCAGTTGTGCTTTTCAAATAATTTGCAAACGAAACAGAAAACAGCATCATTATTTTGGGGATACAGCAACCATTGGCGTCGTAATTGTTCCAGAATTCTCATAAATAAGTTGCAGAGAAACAGCGATCATTTTTTGACGTAGATATGTATGTGTTTTCCTCTGTTTTCGACCTAACATTACTAGATAATATCGAGTTCTAACGCTTATTCATAATAGCTATGTCGACGAACCTCGTAAATCCAGATTTTCGGCTGAAAGCCTTACATTCAAATTTGTGACCAGTATTTCAGTTTTCTGCACACGGCAAACGTAACAGTTTCGATGTGGAATATCGAAACTTCATCAGATCGTGTATCAGATGCTTTCTTAGATTGTTTTCATAATGATTCATTCTCATTATTAATATTTATACTGACCTCATCTTTAGATGCATTTCACAACACTAGACTATTCAAATTTTCAGGTTGTAAAAATGCATTAAGATTTCAAGTTTTCTAGTCTTCTTTTCCCCCACATTTTTATTTTCCTAGTTTTTCCGTTCACACTTTTAATTGTGATTAATTATGTTCATATGACTTTATATTCCCTTTTTACTTCCTTGTACAAAGTAAAAGGGAAGTATTGTAATCGCGAAAAGTTTCAGGCCGCATATTTCAACGAAAATATCCATTTTGACGGCTTTCGAATGCAATTTAACGATGTTTTTGCGTGATATCTGTACGTAAGAATAGAATAAAAGACTCTTTTCCTCCAAAAAAATTATAAAACTGCTTTAAAATGAATTCTGAAGAGAATTTTTTGTAGCGTCTGTACGAACGTATATACGTACGTACGTGTACGTATCTCGCCTAACTCAAAAACGATTAGCCTCAGAACTTTGAAATTTTGAATATAGGACTACTATAACATGTAGATGTGCACCTCGTATTTTGGTTGCAATCGGCCGCGCCAAACGTATATAAATATATTTATATATATATCCACTCTGTTACCTGGCTCAGTGATCTCAGTTTCTTTACTCTTATATGTTTGTAAATTGTACATTTTTTGCTTTAAAAATGATTGAATTATGTTGTTCTTATCTTCCGGTTAAGGTTTTTATGCCTTTAGTAAATCTGTATGCAATATTTTTAGAATTATCATCAATTTAAAAAATGTTTAAGTGCGGCTAAGCCTAACAATTTTTGCCATGCCGGCCATTGCTTGTTTGCATTTGAAACAACAGAATAGTAGATGTGTTGCCAATCTAGAGAAAGTAAGCTTCGCAATAACAAAGATAACGCCTTCTTTTATTATTGCGAATTAGATCATGGTTAATTTATTCTGGAATTTATTCGAGCAAATAAGTGTTTAAGATTTACTTCGTAATTTTTAATACAGATATTTTGAGATTTTATGTATTTTTTCCTTGGCGCGAAGTGAGAACTGAATTAATTGAATGAGAAATACTAAATCGTCTGTGGAAAACTGATTCTTTCTTTTTTTTGAGGGGGGGGGGGTTGTTTAACTATCGTTCTAGCTTTATTTTAGTATTTGAATAGAACATGTGGCAACAATTAGATAATTCTTTAAATGATATAAATTTTGTGCATTCTGAGTTATAATATGAACGAAATATAACACTGTTAAGTGAACCTAGTGCCATAGTGTCGCTATGGTAAACAAATAGAGTGAATCTTAAGAAATGCATTTATTCTATTGTGATTTATGCGCTGTCGGCGAAGTAGATTTAATTCAATCCAATAAGTTTAAACGAAATGCAAGAAAAAATGCGTATAATTTAATATTCCGTACAAGGACATCATGTGGTGTACACATCAGATTTTTTAATTGGTCATTCGTACAGTGAACAAGAGGGATTCGATGATAGTTGACACTGTAACTATCTAATAATACGAAGCTAAAATATCTACAGCGCGAGTGAGACGGCCTCCCTCCGGAAAAAAAAATCTAATGCGCACACCACATGACTTCCTTGTATGAAATATTAAATTATACGCATTTTTTTTTCATTTCATTTAAACTTATTGGATTTAATTAAATCTACTTCTTTGATAGCGCATAAACCACAATAAAATAAATGCACTCTTTAAAATTCACTATATTTGTTTACCATAGTGATACTCTGACGCTAGGTTCACATTCATTCATTTTATAACTCAGAATGCACAAAATTTACATCATGTAAACAATTATCTAATCGTTAAAACATGCTCTGTTCAAATACTAGAATAAATCTAAAACGATGTATAAAAGAAATTAAATAAACAGGAAAAAAGAAAGTTTTTCACAGACGATTCAGTATTTCTGATACAATTAATTCAGTTCTCACTTCGCGATAAGGGAAAAATGTATAAAAACTCAAAATATCTATATTAAAATTTACGAAGTAAATCTTAAACACTTATTTCCTCGAATAAAATTCCAGAATGGATTAAGCATGATATAATTTTGAATAATAAATGAAGGCGTTATCTTTGTTGTTTCAAAGCTTAGTTTCTCTAGATTGGCAACAAATCCACTATTCTGCTGTTTCAAATGTAAACAAACACGGCCGCCATGGTAATCAAAAATTAGGCTTACCTATACTTAAAAAACTTTTCTATTGGTGATAATTAATTACTGCATGCAGGTTAACTAAAGGCATAAAAATCTTAACCAGAACAACATAATTCAATAATTTTTAAAGCAAAAAATGGAGAATTTACAAACATATAAGAATGGTGCGGCCAATTGCAACCAATATGCGAGGTGCACATCTACATGTTATAGCAGTCCTACATACAAAATTTCAACGTTCTGAGGCTAATCGTTTTTGAGTTACGCGATATACGTACGTACGTACTTACAGACGCCACGAAAAAAAAAAAAAAAAAAAAACTCTTCAGAATTCATTTCAAATGAGTATCATAATTTTTTTTGGGGGGAAAAAGAATCCTTTATTTTGTCCTTGCGTACAGATGTCACGCAAAAACATCGTTAAATTGCATTTGATAACGGTACTTTTTACTTCGTAAAAGGAAGTAAAAAGTTAAACTGCTTTTGTAGGTTAATAACATACAATGTGTCGTAATTTCTAATTTATTCTGCAAATGGTAGAGCCTAATGCTCAGACACCCTGGTGTAGCAAACACTGTTCCACGGGGGAGATCAGGTATTGCTCAATGGCGGTAGAGTATTAACAGGTTCGTACACATTTTCTGCACACGGAAATTAAGGACTTTTAAGAACTATTAATGAAAAAAGTTAAGGACCTATGACCAAATGGGAACTGAATAAATTCAATTAAAAATATCATCTATGCCTGAATTTCTCTTTTGTAATACCATCCTAAAAATAAAATATATCCTAAGTAGTATGCATTATTACTAAACATGAATTAATTAGCATAATTATTAATAAGTTTAAGAATAAAATAAACTTTATACAATTTATTAAGTAGCATTAAATATTTTACACTTAAAATAGTTGGACATTCTTGAAAGAAGATAAGTGACATTTACGTTTTACTAACAGTTAGCTTTATGCTGATTTTTTTATGTCTCATTTTGTCACATACTTAGTCAGTGTAGAGGTTTAGTAAATAGCAGGTAGATTTTATGTCAAACGGCATAGGTTAAAATGAGAAGTAAGATCATTACCAGCATGATTCATAACCCAAAAGACTGAATGTTGTCACCGCTACTGCTTGTCTAGAGAGAGACCTGTTGATAAGAACAAAGTTGAGAGCAGTGGCGTAGCTAGAACACTTGGGCCCCTGTGCAAAAAAATTTCCCCCCCCCCCAATAAATTTACTGTGCTTAAAAAAAGTGGGGAAGAAAGTCTAGATTTGCGGAGATTTTTAAATAAAATCCTGTAGGTTTTACATGCAAGCATATTTCGAGTTTCTATATAAAATCTGCGCCAATCCAAGTTTTTTTTTCGCTTAATTTAGCAAGCTAGAAAATAACTGGTTATGTTATAAACTGACAGACAACATGATAGGTAAACGCACAAAAAAGAAATGACACTAATATATAGCGCTCTGTGATCAACTGAGCTTACGAACATGACTTATGCAATGATATACAAGTCATAAATAAGAACTTTAATAATGTAAATGATACCTTTGTTAAATATAAAACATAGTTATCATAAATTTCATAAAGAAAACTATTTGAACATACAAAAAATTTTTGTAGAAAATATGTGTGGTAAAGTTTCCCCCCTTTCTTTTAAAAAAAATTTCTTGGTACCCGAAACTACTGGAATACATGATTTTTATACGTGTTTTAAGTTTAAATATGTAAATATAGTTCAGCAGGACATTCATGGGCCCCCCAAGCCTTCGGGCTCCTATGCGACTGCATTCCTTGCATACCCTTATTTACGCCACTGCCTGAGAGGCCTGATGAAGGCACGGTCGACAAGTGTTGAAAGTTAGTCAAGCTCTGTTTCATGCAGTTAGTGCCCAGCACTGTAGAGTTTCAGAAGTTGTAACTCAGTTAATATGTACATTGTTCACAAAAAAAAAAAAAAAAAAAAAAAAAAAATGGGACACTGCTATATCTCCCGTTCTACTGGGCCGATTGACAGAATTCAAACTGCGTTTTTCCTGTCTCGAAACCGCGACTTAGGATATATATTAGATTTATATATAGCACTATTCAAACATAGGTATTTTGACACAAAATCGGACTTTTTCTGAAATAACATACCAATTTTTTTTCCATATTTCGATTCTACGATTCAAATTATGCCAGAATACCAAGTTTTGTAAAAATCGTACAAGCAGTTTTTAAAATATTAGCTCTCAAAATTTTAGTTCCTCAATGTTAATTGAATTTGGCAAATATTTATTAATATCTCTTTTTTTATTAAACATTTTTGATTTTTTTCTCTCATATTTCGAAATTTAGGTCCATTACAAATAAAATTTATCCATTTTTTGTGTTTTATTTTTAAAATTTCTATTTTTAAATAATTTCTATAAATTTTTCGAAAAACATTTTGAATTATAACCTATAAAAGTTTTACCATCATCTTAAAGAAGGTGTATTTTTAAGCATATCTGCAAAAAATTAGACTTTTTTATTCAAAATTTTCTCTAAGATATACACGAATTTACATATTTTCGCGTTTTGAAATTTGGCATTTTTTTTTTTTTTTTTTTTTTTTTTAGCGATAATAACACCAAATGTGGTCTATTGATTTTTGTTACAGTGAATTGCCACAGTTATTTTTAGCCTTAAATTTCAAGTAAAAATTTACGGAGAATTAATTAAATAAAATTTTTCCCTCAATGATGCGTAATAACTAATACTATAGGAAAAAGCTATTTTTTTTTAAATTATAGATGATATTATTCAAATTTTTAACTATTTTTTTAAAAATTTCTCTCTTTCTTCCTTTTTTAAAAAAAAATAAAAGTAAATTTTTGTTAGAGTAAATTTTTACCTTCGGCGTTTTATCGTCTGCTACTTTACTTCGTTTAAATCGAATTGTCTAAAACTGAGAATTTTCGTTTGATGTTTATTTGAATTTTATGACATTAACTGCATAATTTATTTCTAAACAAACTGTTGCTTTTGAAGTGGCTGAAAGAGCTGCTGATACTATCATTTATATTTTTAAAGCACAGTATATTTTTATAGAAACATAAGATTTAGAAAAATCATTTTTATAAAAGTCAAATCATGATATAAACATACAACTCTCTAGAGACTGTATTAATGGAAGTTCAATGGTTATGTAGAAATGATAACAGCTACTTAATAGCCGGATAAGTCAGCAGATTCTGTGGACAAGTAAGAATAATTATATAAACGACACCCAACATTCTGGATTCAATTAACAACGAGGATACGATGTTTATTAAATGAATTTAAGAAGTTTTAAAACATAAAAAATCAACTCATTTTTTATCCTAAATTGTATTTTTGTGCGTGGCATATTTTCCTTATATCCTTAAAATTCTAATTTAGAATGTAATTGTCAAGAACTGAATCCTAATCATCAGTAATATAATAAGTAGTTATTACGGTTATTAATAAATCCTTCTTATAAAGTAATTGCAAATATTTGAAAAAACTTTCTGTCTTGATGCAAATATTTTTCTGTGCAAATATTTTTAATTTTATACTAATCAAGATTGCACACGATATTATTTATTTGCACTTCAATTCTTACCGTCAGTTCTAATAGAAGTTACAAATCAATTATATTTAATTAAGGATTGGATTGGATTATTTAATTATGGCAAAGCACACGAGGGCTATCTGCCTAAAGGGAAGGATGCCTTCGTGGTGGACTTTCTAAGGGAACTGGCTCGTATACACGTTACACATGGGGAAAACCACGAAAACACCCATGCGGCCAGCCCGTTCGCGGGATTCGAACCTCGGACCGAACTACCAGTATTCAGCGTCTTTACCGCTCGGCCGTTGGTGGGCTATTTAATTAAAGAATGACCATCTAAGTTTAGAAACAGCGTACCGTAAAAGCAATTCAATTATTGGCGCCGTATCTTTCATGTTACTCCCGATTGGCTAGCTACATGATTTTTAATGAGTATTCGGGTTTTGCTAGTAACTTCACTTGGAAATCGCGCTTAAACTAGGTTAGTTGGTTATTTGAACATAGAAAGAACATGGGAGCTATGTGGTTAAGTTGCTTTCATAGAGAACCTTTGTAAAGAGAACCTAGAAAACTACGAAACCAACCATGCGAAGCCTGGGTTAGACTTCGCAACAAACAATTAGTATTTAACAATCTTCAAATGCTAAGCAACTAGTAAGGCTCCAATTAAATCTCCAATTTAATATTTTATTTGTAAATATTTAAAATATTGTTGTATTCTTAGACACAAAAAGCAGAATTTACGTTTTGTTAACTCGTTAGTAAACTGCCAAGCCGTAGTGCAAATGAATATTCAATTACTTTTGCAATAATTGTATTCACTTAATATACTTGGAATATGACCTAAAGAAGAGATGTTCTCGGAAGATTAAAGAAGTGTTTAAATCCAGTGATATTAGGTTTGTCTTACAAGCTCAGGATCAAAACGATTCTGCAGTTGACTTGTAAATGGCTGTGAATTAAGCAGATGACTTTTAATCTTACGTTTTCAGTCAGAAAACGTATTCCAAATGTTTTGTATTGCATGACAATGCATCTTTTCATTATTCAATAACCAATCGGAGAACCGCTTGTGTTCCGAAAATAAGTATGTGTACTCAATCGTCCTGCATGTTCTTCAAATTTGTCTTCTTGTAATTTTTTTTTCTTTCCCAAAAACTAAAGTTGCCTCTCAAAGGAAAGTTTCTTTGACATTGAAGAGACAAAAGGAGTATGACATCTACTTTTAGAGGCATGTCAAAAACAGATCTCTACAAGCCTTCTCTTCCACTACATGTTGTGCAGTCAGACAAAAAGTTGCATCAGCGTAAATTCTATAATCCATTTTTATTACACTCTGATTACTTTATTAACATGCAGGGAATATATACTAAATATTTTACTTCAGCTTAAGTAATTCGGAAATTTTGACGAAATTGTTGTCGGAACTAGGACTTAGAAGATAAGTCAAAATAAATATTTCGATAACCCAATAAATTCAAGGTTGAAGTTTCAATATTTTATTTTCGGAGGGAGGGGAAATTTTTTCAGCTTTGGTCCATTATCCTAAGTATATTTTCTTCGATTTTTATTTTTCCATAAAAGCGAAAAATTTACGCATGGTATACATATAACGCATAGCTTCAAATTAAAATTTAATAATATACAGAGTGGTTATATTTAAAGTTCCACATTGAAACGGTCATAAAAGGAAAACTACTGGATCAAATGTTATCAAACTTGGTAATCGTGTAAAGGAGGTCATGGGAATTTATTTTCCGCGCAAAAGAGGAAGTTCGAAACCTCACCACCAGGGGGGAAATGGCACTGTATGCAATATTGTTAAACGAAATATGGGCCGGAATCTAACTTAACCTTTTGTTACAAGGATTTAATATGTTCTATACCCTTAAGAAACTTTGAAGTAGGCAAATTACCATTTAAAGGCGTTAAATTCGATAAAAGTCGAGTGCGCCATTCGTGTAAGTGAAAAATTAGTCTGTGAAAACCACGAACGTGAAACATTAGCGATTATAAAATGTGAGATCGCAAATCACTCGCACATTTGCGTACAATCTGGAAATCGTTTTCTTACAGATCGCTAATTTGTAATTTTTGAAGCCTGAATTCGGCACTAAAACATAAAGATACTGATTCAAAACGCTTTTAATCGATTTGGGCCAAAGAAATCCCTCATGTTATCTATCTAGTTCCATTGCATTCTCCTACTGCATTCGATTGCATAGCAGTCATTCCACACCGTTTAGTGTTGAATGACAGCTAGTTTTATAACTGAAACATTTTTCTCCGAAGAGCAGTCGACAGCTGGACCACTGTGACTGCAGCTCACTTAAAGTCAATGTTAAAATGTTTCGTGATACATGAACTGCAGTAGCTTGGCATTATAGATACTACGATTTTTATGCAGGGCTGGGCCTCACGTCACGTGTGTTGCACAGTTATTTAGGAAACATTTCACGAATGAACGTCTTATAGGCCAACACTTCCCCTCTTCCCACCAGACCTCAACCTCTGTGACTTTTGGCTATGGGGTTATCTCAAAAGCACTGTTTATGGTGATAATCTATTGGCAGAAATGAAAAATGTGATACACTGACATGTCCGTAACATTCCTCCTGATATGCTAAGAGCTGCTATTGAGAATGCAGTAACAGGATTTAACTTGCTTTTGGAAAATGCTGGACGCTACATTGAACATGCTTTGTAACACGTTTCGGAAAATATTAAACACATTTTAAACATATGTTTTCGTGTCTTATTTCATTTAACAATATTGTATACAGCGTCATTTTCCCCCTGGTGGTGAGTTTTTGAACTTTTTTTTTTCCCCCACAGAAAATAAATTCCCATAACCTCTTTTACACGTTTCCCAAGTTTGATAACATTTGGTCCGGTAGTTTTCCTTTTATGACCATTTCAAATTGAAATTTTAATTATAACCACCATGTAAATTAAACTTTAAAAATTTGACAGTTTGGTTCAAGTCCCAGCTTAAAAAAAATATACATAAATATAATCTTTTATATTAATTCTCTTAGAAAGAATGTTTTAAGAAGCTAATTTTTCTCTCGCGTTATAGATTGTATAAAAAGCATGATCTTTAATATGATTTAGATTGTTTCAGCCGATATAAGAATCGGGTTACTCGGTGATACAGAATACTCGGTGATACTTTTTTATTTCTTTGTCATTTAACAAAAATCTTTTAATTAAAATATTTATCCTTTGGACTTCGCTTTAAACTTTATTTATAGTTAAAATGACTAGAAAATGAAATGCTGTCTTCAGCTGAAACGCAATTCATGTAATTGATATTTTAAAAAATTGACTAGAATGCAAAATTTATGGAAGTATAGCAATCGAAAAATCTTAATTTTCTTGTGTGAGCACAAAAAATAACTGTAGAAGGAAAGAAGAAAATTAGGGAGAAAAGTAAGCAAACATTTGCAGGGAACTTTGGATGTCAGACATACCAAGATGTTTCGAAAAGTTGGACGCTTTTGAATATACTTTCAGGATACTTCAAAGAATTTAGGCGTTCAAAGAGAAAACACTTGGATGTGTACACCAGCAAATACCATCAATTGAGCTTGTGTTAGCAGAAAAGACAAAAACGATATCATTGCAGATTAAAGTGAAGAGCGACTGGTTTTAGACTATATGGTTGTATAAATTTAAATTACATTATAGAACATCATATCGTATCATAAATGGAGAATCCCATGATTTTCTCAATCGAATTATTTGAAGATTCAGGAGTTTATCCAGTATTGTATGTGGATGTTACCTAAAGGCGTTTTTTCTCCCTCCTGATGAAACAGCGGCCGAGCGGTAAAGTCGCTGAACACTGGTAGTTCGGTCCGAGGTTCGAATCCCGCGAACGGGCTGGCTGCATGGGTGTTTTCGTGGTTTTCCCCCATGTGTAACGGTGTATGCGAGCCAGTTTCCCTTAGAAAGTCCTCCACGAAGGCATCCCTCCCCTTAGGCAGATAGCTCTAAGTGTGCTTTGGCATAATTAAATAAACCAAAACCTCTTGATGAAACCAGTCTTTCCTTTCATCTCATACCTTCAAAATGTTTGGCCTCTAAAGACTGATAAAGGCTCTGACCAAATACTTCGTGAAGAACTTTCTAAGAGAAACCAGCTGTCATACACGGTACACATGAGAAAATCCACGAAAACACCCATGCAACCAGCCCGTTTACCGGGATTCGAACCCCGGAGTGAACTACCAGTGTTCAGCGACTTTACCGCTCGGCCGTTTGTGGGCCTTTATGAAATAGAAGGCGATAACTTTATTTAAAATGATTGTCAGAAATATCAAGATATTTCGAAAAGTTGGATGCTTTTTAATATACTTGCAGAATGCCTAAAGAAAAAGTGGAAGAATAAAGTAGAAATGCCTGAAGAAAAAGAGAAGAAAGTATAAATTTTTGCGTAAAATTGAGCATTAGTATTTTTTTTAATTTAAAACTTTTTAATCTTATGATATTTCATTCTTGCGATTTCAAAAATAAAATATTTGACTAAAATATGAATAACATTTTAAGAAACCAAATGTAGGATAAAATTGTGTAAAGCAATGGGCACAATGATAAAACTGTTTAAAGCAGTGTATGCAAGTCATCCTAAGTTAAAATGTCGGTTATACATCTCTCTTATTTATATATATCTTTTCTGAACGGAATATTGAAAGGTGTGTTAACTGTGCTTTTCTGTATTTTCTCTTTTAATGTAATAAGTTTTCAAACGCATCACAGTCTGGGCTACAAAGTATTCTTCCGAAAGAAACGCAATTCAAATAAATAAAATCAAATTCTGGTAAATTTATATTAATAAATATATTTAAAATGCTCAGTTCGAAGGAACAAATAGAAAATTTTAAAACAATTATCTGAAGAGACAATGCAACACAAACAATTAAAATAAAAGTATAAAAATTTAAACATTACCTAAAATAATAACTATGACAAAAAATATATATAAAGAAAACTATTTGAAAAAAAAAATAAACGCTGCACCTTTATTTACGCAGTTCAAATAGGTAAATAGAAAATTTTAAGACAGTTATTCGAAAAAAACATGCAACTTAAACAATTAAAATGAAATTCGAAAAAGAAAAAATTACTTATAATAAGTTATAATTAAAAATATAATATAAAGAATATTATTTGGAAAAAAGGAACGATGGTGCATGTTCGGATGCTAACAAAATTAATTATAGCTCACAGTGACGTAATTAAACAAGACAGTTAAATTCAAACTAAAAATATGGACTAGTGGTCATAGATTATACAATTTAATTTCAATTTAATCTGGCTCAGTAACTCTATCATATGAGGAAATACAAATGGGAAATTATAGTAAAAGCTGAAATCGTAAACAATTGGGTAATTTACATAATAATAACTGCACATATATTACATATCTTTGAAGAATAATTTTCTTTATGTATTCAGTTTCTTTCTTCAGCATGTTTTCTTTTCATTTTAGAATTTAATTAAGAATTTCTGTTATTCTAAAAAACACTAAATGCATTTAGAATGTATAGAAAAAGTGGCTAATTTTATTTCTTTAGCAATATGAACATTCAGAAGAAATATGAAATATATAAAGGCTAGTTACAGAGCTGCTGTGGCAGAATTTTTAGAATTTTAGTGACACACCGTAAAACAAAATCTAGAAATAGCAAAACTTTTAGAATTTAGAGCAGGCATTGGAAGCAGAATTTAGAAAGGCACTAAGCAGCAGAATTAGGATGCTCAGAGATGGCATCAGGTGGGAAAATGCCTAGTGCCAGCTCTGTGTATAATACATTAAGACATATTAGATAAACTTTTTAAATTGTAAGTTTTCAATTTCTTTATTAATAAAAAAATCCTCTTCTATAATACATGCCTATGTGATAAGATTAGAAGCATTTTTGATATTTTCCACGCTTGTGTCTAGTGAAAAGTAGAGAAAATAAAAGGAGATAAACATGTTAAGAAAAAGATTCTAGTATCAGGATTCAAATATTATGTTTGCATTGTTCTTCCAGACGTTCTCCAAAAAAAGTACGAAATGCATCGCAAACTTTCCGTAAAATACATCCATTACTTATTGATACCATGGAGACATTTTTCATTTTGTCACATATTTCTCGAATATGCTAGAATCGTGGGTCTATAAATCTTGCCTTCAGATCTTTCTAAACTTTCCAAGCTGTCTAAAATACTAAAGAAGATTATCCTTACCAATTCTGTAACAGCAAAAAGCCAGAAATATTTTGGGGAAAAAAAAGGAGGAAAAAAGTGTAAATTTAATTTTATAGAGAAAACTGATGCATAGTCTGAGAATTTTGAATATTCCGAGACGATTACATGGGAAAAACTCTTACTATGAAAAATTAAACGACATTTTTAATTTAATTGCATAGCTAATTTTGCTTTTGCTAAGAGCTATTTCGTAAATTGTGCTTTATAGCATTTAACCTTGTTTATTTTTCAGAATCCAAAATATTGTATAATAAGTTGCCAAAATGAAATTTTACAATATGACAGCGAAAAATAAAAATGTTTTATTTTAATGTTGTTTTTTAAATATAATTTCAATATTTTACCATTATTTTAATAAAATTTATCAATGTTACGATGTTTTTAAAAAAATCTTCGAAAAATTCTCAAATCTCCTAATTTTATAGTTCTATAGAAACTGATTTTAAAATCGCCAAAATGTTATAGAAACCGATCTTAAAATCGCCAAAATGTTGATAAGTCGCCAAATTTAGAGCCGTTTAATAAAACAATTCACATCCCCAACAGTAAAAAGTTTAGTCTTTATTAGAAATGGCCGTCGTAAAAATAGACAGAAATATCAGATGATTAAAATTAAGTACCTTCTGCTGATTTTGGCCAAAATTAAGGAATTTTAAAGACCAAAAATCGATTCCAAAAAATCTAAGGACTTTTAAGGAGTCTTAACACCCTGATTAAAAATTCAGTACCATGAGTAATGAATGTGCTTGTGATTGCGATGCTTAATGATTCCCATTATCTATGCTTCGGTGCGTATACAATAGTTTTGTGTAAAAATAAAACTAGGTTAAGGTACGCTGATTGTTTTCGTCGTTGGATAGTGTGAAGTGCTCCATCGATGCGTTACCATACACTTGAATGGAATAGAAGTGACTGCTTTCGGAACTTCAAAATATCATATATTCTTATACATTTTCTACCTACCTTGCTCTTTCTTCCAATTTTGTTTCAAGTTCCAATTATTAATTAAGTTTAAAAAAAATAGGTTAAACAAAATTATACCTTGAGCCCCGTAATTCATTTTAATTTGTGTACATCCCCTTTCTATTCTAAAAGTAGAAATTGTTTGTAATAATTTTTCTGTGCGTTTTTCCAATTTAATCTGTTTCACGCTTGCTTATGTAATTCTGCACTGCGGATAGCTGTTATCCGGCAAGATTCACTTTCGACTACATTCCCATGCTTCTACATACGCACTTATTTCTCCCATTTTCTACTTCGCCTTTGCTGCCATTGTCTGAAAATATAAGCTACACAAAATTGTGGAATGCATATCGCACCCATACTGATGTGTGAATGAGAACATGTATCGAAAATTAAGTGTCCAGAAATAAATTGTGTTTTTATGTTCAGTCATGTTTGTCTGTGAATGTCATCATATGTGTCATATGTGTGTGTGTGTGTGTGCGTGCGAAGGTTAAAATCAAAGCAAATTCAAGTACCATATCAATCTTGGCATGAAAAAAAATATATATTGACATAAAAAAGCAAAATTGTTAAAAAAGGCAATAAACCCATTGTATCAGGTACAGGTAGAAGTGGGCGATACACGAGCATTTTATCACTGGTCATACAAGTTTAGTCCCGCAGCACTAACCGTGCACAATCAATGCATTATCAATCGACTGAATTAATTCGGGGGAAACATAATCACTACAAGTACATGACAAACGTGAAAAATTAAAGTCAAATGGATTTTACATCTTCTGGTACATTTACTTCGAGGGGCTGGCACGCCGAGAAATGCAAGAGAAAAATGTTTATTTCTGAGACAACAGTTGCGCAATTTAGAAATTAAATTAAATTTAAATGAGGGAAAATATAACTTAAATCAAACTGAGCGAATATTATATACTTTCACAACTCAATTTATTTGGTCTTCCAAACCTTTTCATCTTCCTTCACTAAAACTTTCTTTCGACATAATTTCTCCTAGGTTTATTTTGACTTAAGTTAGCTCAACCACTTTTAAGGTTGGGGGGGGGGGGACTGAGACAATTTAAAGCGTATCTAATGTCTATTTGGACAAGCCCTTGAATAAATGATCGAAAATAAGCACATTTGTTACTGAGCTCTTATGACAGCAAACTTTCAGCACGCTAGTCCAATTTGCAATCTAGAGAAACTTGCTAAATTGCTAGATTATCCTTACAGATGAAAACATCGCAAAGGAAAACATCGTCGTACAAACATCGAGAGAAAGAAAGCAAGGTGAAAAACATCGTCCTCCAAAACAAAGAGGTTCTCAAACATCGACAATGAAAGTATCGTGGCAAGAACAATAAAGCACCTACAAATTATTGCATGACTATAACATCGCAGGCATGTTTTTTTATGTTTTAAGAATTGTAAGTGTATCTTCTCACAATGATTTGTGCGCGCAAGTGGGAATGACCTCTTTATTTCATATTGATTTGCTAAAAAAGGAAGAGGAAACTCAAGCATTTAAAAACTAAAAAGAAGTAGGAAATTAATCCTACATATAGCAGTTAATAGAATTTCAAATTTATGTACTTAATTATTAAAAGTTACCATTTAATTAATCTTTTTTGTGAAGTTCTACTGGCAAGCAGGGGCGTAGCTAGAGGGGGCATCTGTCCCCGGGCGCAGAATCCAAGGGGCGCCAAACTGATGTTACGACATTTTAGAATTAAATGTTTTCCATCCTTGGCAAGCAGTAGGGGGCGCGAAATCTTCAGATGTCCCTGGGCGCTGAAAAACCCTAGCTACGACTCTGCTGGCAGGTTTTCATGAAAAATATACTCTGCAGCAGGGGTTTCCCAACCTTCCGTCCAACATATATTCTAGAATGTGCTCTTAGGGACAAAAAGGTTGGAAAACCCTACTCTACAGGTATTAGAAAAGGGAAGATGAGTAACTGAATATGGTTATCTATAATAAAATTATTTCACTAACTGAAGCAAAACAAGATTTAATTTTTACTAAAAAATATCAGATTAGCAAAATGAAAGAAAATTTTACAATTTGATAATTTAACTAAACAATTTCAATTTAGGTAAATTTATGCAGTTACTCATCTTCCCTTTTCTAATTTCTTTAGACAATGTTTGTCATGAAAAACTGACAATACATTTTCATAGAGGAAATTAAGTAATGACTTTCAATAATATAGTACATAAATTTAAAATTCTATTAACTGCTTTATGTAAGATTAATATTCTACTCCTTTTCAGGTTTTGAATGTTTAAGTTTTCTTCTTGCTTTTTTAGTAAAAAATTATTAATTAATTCAAAAATATGAAATACAGAGGTAAAAATATTCCTCATTCTTTATTGGACTCACAATAAACGTTTAGCGAATATACGTTTACAACTTTTAAATTCTGAAAAATACATGTCTGCAATGTTTTCGTCATACTTCTAGGTGCTTTATTTTTTATCACGGTATTTTTAACAGCAATGTTTTTGAACCGCTTTATTTTCGATGATGTGTTTTACACCATGATGTTTCAGAACTGCAATGTTTTTTCTTTTTTTTCCCTCACACGATATGATGTTTTCTCGGCGACGGTTTCGCCTGTAACCGTTTTACTGTTACTTACACAAACGTACCGAACGTAGTAGTTTATTACTCGATTCTTTCATAAATTTAAAACTAATTATTTACAGTAAAAGCAACATTGGGGGGATTCTGAATTTTTTAGAATATTGTTCTTGGCTTTCCGTAAGTAACAGGATAAAATACACATTTATATGCTGAGTTATATTAAAGTTCACTGAAACACAAATTTTTAAATGTATACCGACTATCTGGATCTCTTAAAATGCACCAGGGCAGCAGTTTCCAACCCCCTTTTTTTTTTTTTCTTTTCCGTACCCTTTTATAAGACTTTTTAACTATAGAGTAAAGACTCCGTATGATTTATTTTCAAAACATGATTCCCCAAAATCTAACTTTTTGATCATAGAATCAGTTTTGTCAGACACAATGAAAATAATTATTACATTATTCTGTAATTCTAAACCGAGTTAATTTATTTTTGAAAAAACTTCGGGTAGTTATGAACTCAGAAGCCATCCATCATTGTGAAATTTCAAGCTTAACTAAAATGAGGTGTTATGAGGTGTTCAATAAATGGTTGGCACAGACACCAATTCAAAGCTATTATGCACAGTAGCTCGAATTCTGTGCGAAAACTGACATTTTAACATTTATCTTATTTTACATAGGCAATACTTAAAAATTCTCGCTTTTAAAAGAATTTTAAAAATATTACCCAACCTCCAACTGGTCAGACTGTCCTGCAGTGGTAGTTTGACCACGGCTCAAATCTCGGCGAATGGGATGGGCGTTTCCATGCTTTTCCCCCATGTATGACATGAAAGAGTCAATTTCCATCAAAAAGACCTCCACAAAGGCATCTTTACTCTTGGCAGATACCTTTGTCATAATAAAAAAACAGAAGAGAGAACTAATTTGAATGCCACAATTATAAAGAAAGATAACTACGTAATTTATTTGATGATTCGCTCAATACTGAAAACATAGTTAACTACCGATCGTGCTATACGATACGCACTGATAAAAAAAAAAAAAAAAAAAGACTAGCTACATGCGATGCGTAAGGAACTGAGTATTATGGTAGGAACGGACGAAGTTAGTTACAACTTGTCACAAGCTTTTGAATATTTTGCTTTTTATGAGCATTTATTAAAACACTTATTTTCCGCCATTATCGATTACTTTTTCACACACCCCTGACTAAGGCATCGCTTACCCCCAGGATTACGCGTACCATGTTGGGAACCACTACACTAGGGTGATATGAGACTATTAAATGCGGTAAAACAAAATTGTATCACAAATTTTCGCCAGACTGTAAATGCATTAAACAATTTTAAAATAGTTATTAAATACATAAAGTAACATATGTCGGGAAGCTTCAAATAAATCATATAAAAACATCATGCATATATATAAAATACAGAAAATCTACAACCTTTACTTTTCAGTTAGAGGGAATTAATTTCCTTAATCTCCCAAAAATTAAGGCTGATGATAATAAACATTTTAAAAATTATCTGCAGTTTATCACAGTCCCTACTTAAAGACTGCAACAATTTATCGCATGTGAGTTGCATAATATAAATAGCTCAAAATAAATCAAGATAAAATTAATCCCTTTTCAACGAAATTAAAATAATTATCGGCTTACTTAAAAATGATTCAGTCTTATAATACTATATTAAATAGATTAATGAAAAATCTATGCACTCAGAAAACAATTTGAAATCCATCTAAATTTATAATTTTACAATTCTCTGTTATAGATTATTTCAGAAATCCAAATCTGCCAAGGAATAACAGCTAAATTATCTAAATTACTTATACTCAATATAAAACAAAAAATATGACGCAAGACTTTTATTAATTGAATTAAATTATCTCGATCATTTTTAACAAAATGTAGGTATCCCAAATAATTAAAATATTATATAATTCATCAACATAACTGAAATGTTAGCCATAAAAGCGAAAAATTTTGAACGTCACTTAAAAAAAAAATCTTATAAAATGCAAGGTACGAAATTAGCATAAAAATTGCAGATAAAATTTCTCTACATGCCCTAAACTTTAAACACGAAGGAAAATTTTAGGTTTAAGTAGGTTATAGTTCAAGTTAAATTTAAGTAGATTTGCTGTTTCATTGTCTATGGAAAATCTATTTTCATAATCGATCAAGTCTTACGGTACTCTCTTTTTTACAGGAATATTCGAAAGAGTACACAGCGGCGGGAAGTTCGAATGAATAAATTCACTTTCCATTTTCAAGTTCTAAGCACCTTCTTCCTCTAGGAAGACGTCCCCATATTCGATACTACGATAAATTTTCCTTTTCACTTTCGTCCTGAACCTTGACCTGCCAAAAAATGGTCTCTGATTCACAAAGACGTCGTATCTTTCAGTTTTTTTCCATGTATAGTACAGTTTTACGATATCGTCTAAAGTCTTGGTGTGCACAAACTTTTGCACTAAATAGAAATCTTTACCATACATCTCTAACCCGTCTTCAAATCGCCGACATTCATCTTCGGACCACGTCACATGAAGGTCCTGAATCTGAGGAAGCAGTTCAAGTGCTTTCTCCGTATTATATTCGCACTGATGAAGCAAACGAAGGGCAGTTTCTTGATCTACACAAAGTTTTCCAGCGAGTTTCACAGATTTCAAGTAATCCGCCACTTCCGTTTCTGGCAGTGCGCCAGGATCCCACTGCAACTCACCCACAGAAGAATCGCACACGTCATACTTCACACTGCATATCGCAGGAATATCGGCCTGGAATTGTGAACCCACTCGAATCCTGAAGGATTCTGAATTTCGATTACTACGCAGATACACTTTGCTTCGGTAATCCATAAGACTCACTGACAAGAATTGCCAACACTCGTTCTACGTCGTTGAACAAGCGGTTAACATCCAAAGCACGTGAGTATTCTCCTTTAGTGCGCATGCCTACCGGCAACCCTGCAGCCGACGGCTAAATTCTATCCGCTCGTTTAGAAACGAGCTGTAGTTACTAGAAGCAATAAATTCTTAGTAAATTTATTTATATGATAGGTATCCATGTCATGACCTTTGTTATGTAACGATTTTCATTTGTAATTTATCTCAGTTTCACAGAAATTTCTGTCAGGATATTGGGAAGGCCAGCAATAATTATAAAAAGAGTATTTCTTTTTAAAAAAGATACACTTACGACGTATTTTTTAAGATTTAAGTGGTATATTTAAAAATTTATGTGCAGCTAGTAGGACTGGATCGTAAAGACCTATTGTACTTCTGCATCTGTTTATTAAATATGTAATCAATGATTCGTATTATTAATTATGTTGAACTAAATCAATAAATTTAGTAACTGAAAAATAAATCAAAATATTGTTATTAATTAAGAAATAAACCTAAATTATTAATAATTTTTAATTAAAATACACTTCGCATTTTTAATAAAAAATAATCGCATCAAAACATGCATGACATTCCCTACCCCTTTTGGTAAATGACTCAGTTGCTTCGGTTTCTGATACAAGCAACACATAACTTACTTTATATAACTTTATAAGCTTTCGCAAAATGTTTTCTTTATTTTATCGAGATTCTGAATGTCTCTACTTACATTTTGGATTTTCGAAATGTAATATCCTTCACTCGATTTTTGCGCAATTAACTGTACAGAAAATTATTGTATGATTTTAATAACAGTTCTCAAACCTTAATTATAGATTTCGTTGTAGACTTCCGTTGTAGATAACTGTTCTACCTATTTTTAGATTACATACCTGCTATGAACTTCAAAACTTCATTATGTCCATCTTTAGTTAAGAATTCCATCTGTAATTCGTAGGAAAAAAAAAAAAAAAGAGAGGGGGGAGAAAACTATTTATGATACCAATGAAATATAAAATAAAAATAAGTAAAACAATTAAAACCTCATATATTTTATAATAAATTAACTCAATAACTTCAATTTCTAAAATTGTACCCTACCTTTATAAGAAGGATTAACTGTAAGAAATGTAAAATACGATTTCCTTAGCATTTAAAATCAATAAAAATTTAAATATTATTTATTTAAGTGCGGCACTCTTTAGCGTAAAGCAGCGTTTCTTAAACTGTGGGTCGCGGGACTTGCAGCAGGGGGTCGCCAAAAATTAACAGTTTTAATATTTCTTTAACTTGTTATAATAATTTTACAATTACCAAATATTTTTACACAAAGTATCCGAAAATAGATAAACATAAGACAATACAGACAAAGAAAAAAGGAAAACGTTTCGAGGCATTCTTTTTATAATAGAAACATTCATTTTATTTGCTTTGCACGTGACGCTGTCATTTCGTCTGTTGCTTATTTAAAATTTTCGCATTGTTCTAGGTCTTAAAATTAGAAATTAAATTTAATGACCTAAAACCGCATAAGTATATAACCGTACAAGTGAAAAAAATTGAGAGTTTCACACATGCGTGTATCGGATTTGCGAGTGCTTATGGGGTTCTGGGGGTCGCGACTGAAAAAAGTTCAGGAAACTCTGGCGTAAAGTATGCCAAACATTTTCTTAAAAATATTTTTACTTTTTCTATACAAAAGGCCACAAAAATAGTTCTGAGACTATTATCTTCTTCAAAAGTTGTTAAATCATGAACTAAATGAGATAGTTTGTTTTTAGTTGATTCGTAAGTTCCTAGCTGCGAAATTTGAGCTTCGTCACAAGTTGCCCTTTTATACAGAAACAATTGCCAATTGTCAAGTGAATAAGATTATTAAATGTTAATAATTCATCCCGAGTTCCTTCACAGACGATTGATTGGTTAAGGCGATCTTCGAAATAAACTTTTGATAGCTCTGCCTCCAATCTATGTTGTAAGTAGTTAGAGTATTATTAATCATTCTGCATAAGGAAATGCAAAAACAAATGTGATTACGAAGCACCTTACGAAAGATAGATTACTTTGTAAATGCTTAGCAAAAACAATCGCTCGTTTCTTAAAAAAAAAAAAAAAAAAAAAAAAAAAAAAAAAAAATACTGAAAGGTTTCATATTTTAAATTACGTCCAAAGGAAGCGTTTTTTTTTAACATTTTCTGTGTTACCTTTATTTATTAAATATCATGTTCTTCGCACTTAAACCATAAAATTCAATTCAACAGCAGTATCGCAAAATAATTTTAAATTGAGCATATCTTTAGAATTTCGGATTCACAGTCCCACGCGCTGGAGATGTTGCCACTGCTCGCTTTGAAATCCTTGAGTTTGTTAATCAAAAATTCGTTAAAGTTTTACAAAATATGAAATTGATAATAAAAAAAATTTCAAATTTGGGCTCCCAGATGCCCATATTCACAGTAGGATTATATCATTCAAAATTGGATGGCTCTAGTTACCGTTGTTTTATCACAATGCGAGAAATATACATACACTCATGCCGATTCATTATTTTTAATTTTTTTAAATATACTACAAGGCGATAATATTAACAATCTGAAAAGTGAAACGGACATTCAGAGTGATTAGACGCAAAATCGCAAACGAAAACAATAGTCCTGCAGGGACAAAGCCTCTTTGGACTATAATAATAATAATAATGATAATAATAATGTTTTAAGGCAGAAAAATGTGACTCAGTTTTGTTTCAAATAGAAAGTGGTTACGTATTTTGTTCAAAAGGGTCTTCTAATCCATTAATTTAATACACTCAAAATTATAGATTCATCAAAGATTGATGTACTAAACGGGATGACTTCTGACCTGAAATTTAAAAAAAAAAAAAAATATTTATTTTTTAGATTTTCTCGTTTTAAAATGTAATCTGTACGAAAAGAATATTTTATTCATTTACACATCTTTTTTTTTTTTTTTTCTTTGAAATAGCTATTTGTTTAGTTGCATGTGGAATCGAAAATGATTTTTAATTCTTATTTAAATTGATTTATTAAATCATTATAATTATTAATCCTTATATTAACTATACTATTTTAATACTGATAATTTTTATTTTTATTAATTTGTATTATTAATCTTCATAATAATTCTCGGGCATCGATTTTCAGGGTGCGCCAGCTGGTTTGTTCTCATTAGCAACAAAATGTGGTAACAGAAAGGACTAATGTACTAAAATACAGAAATTGTTGACAATATGTCTGCTCAATATTGGTGTTTTGAATACTTCAGATGCTTCTAAAAAGAAACAGGTGCCACACGTTTTTAAGGAGAACCTTATGCTTACAAAAGCCATCTGGTGCGTGAGGTATACGAATGCTGAAATTATTTATTTCTTTGGGACAGTTGTTTATATTTTATCATTCGAATTTTACTAGTTTAAAGGTATCTTTTGACAGGTTATATTATTTCTTTGCTTGTCTGTGGAGAGTCGTCAATTTTCGAACTCATTTTTGGTTTTTCAGCTGAAAGATATGCTACTGCTTTCAGTATTTTTACTTCCTTGTACGAAGTAAAAAGGAAGTATTGTAATCGCGAAAAGTTTCAGGCATCATATTTCAACACAAATATTCATATTTACCTCTAACGAATGCAATTTAATGATGTTTTTGCGTGACATCTGTACGTAAGGTTTCCCTCCCCCTCAAAAAAATATAAAACTAATTTTAAATGAATTCTGAAGAGAATTTTTCGTGCGTTCGTACGTATGTACGTATCTCGTATAACTCAAAAACGATTAGCCTCAGAACGTTGAAATTTTGTATATAGGACTGCTATAACATGTAGATGTGCACCTCGTATTTTGGTTGCAATCGGCCACACCAAAAGTATATAAATATATGTATATATATCTCAGCTCAGTGACCTTAGTTTTTTTATTCTTGTATGTTTGTAAATTGTGCATTTTTTGCTTTAAAAATGATTGAATTATGTTGTTCTTATGTTCCGGTTAAAATTTTTATGCCTTTAGTAAATCTGTATGCACTATTTGTAGAATTATCAACAGTTTAAAAGTTGTTTAAGTGCGGCTACGTCTAATTATTTTTGCCATGGTGGCCATGTTTGTTTGCATTTGAAACTTGGCAGAATAGTGATTTGTTGTCAATTTAGAGAAACTAAGCTTCACAACAACAAAGATAACGCCTTCTTTTATTATTGCGAATTAAATCACGCTAAATCTATTCTGGAATTTATTCGAGGAAATAAGTGTTTAAGATTTACTTTGTAATTTTTAATATAGATATTTTGAGTTCTAATGTATGCCTTGTAGAGAAGTGAGGACAGAATTAATTGAATGAGAAATACTAAATCGTCTGTGAAAAACTTTTTTTTTTTTTTTTTTTTTTTTTGAGGGGGGTGTTTAACTTTTTTTATAAATCGTTTTAGATTTATTATAATATTTGAATAGAACATGGGGCAACGATTAGATAATTCTTCAGATGATGTAAATTTTGTGCATTGTGAGTTATAAAATGAATGAAATGATAAGGGAAAGCGTAGCGCCAGAAAGTCAGTATGGTAAACAAATATGGTGAATTTTAAAGACTGCATTTATTCTATTGTGGTTTATGCGCTATCGATGAAGTAGATTTAATGAAATGCAAGGAAATATGCATATAATTTAATATTCTGTACAAGGAAGTCATGTGGTGTACACATCAGATTTTTTTTTAATTTTTAGTTTACATTTTTTAATATTTTCTGACTACTAGAAGTAAATTCATGAATTTGCTAAGCGATTGTGTGATATGACCTAACTGGGATTTTAGAAGGCTATATTAAACTACAAGCGCCAGAAGCCGTCGAGCTGGTGTTGGTGACACATGATAAGGCAGTATGCCACTAATGACAGTCTGAATCCATAAATATATATATACAATATTTACAAACAAATTAAACACATAATGCACATATAACAGATAATAAAACATAAGAGATAAAACACAAGCAGATAAGTTGTGGTGGAATATAGAAGTTACAGTAACATTAAAAAGCAGTGTAAATGTTTACATAACCTAGACATTTAAATTGTGCCATGGACCTGTCAATGTTGCTGTGACAATTATAACCATAGTCGCATATTTGTATACTGCGGTTGTCAATAAGTTGTTGACGTTCGTGAAAATTCTTAGCTCGACACTAAGTTCCTCGTGGATTCTGTTATTGCGAACGTACCATTCAGCACTAATAATTTTTTTCAACACACTATTTTGACATACTTGGAGTCTTTTTCTGTTAGTCTTCCTTGTCTGTGCCCAAATTGGACTTGCATAACAGAGCAATGCTCTGAGAATGGACTTGTAAATGAGTAACTTATTGTCCATAGATAACACACCGTTTCGAGCAATTAAGGGGTATAGTTTTGCTTTACAAACTCGAAACTTTTGGATTATAGCTGTGATGTGTGGGCACTATGTAAGAGTATTATTGAGGATCACCCCAAGAAATAAATACTTGCTTGGCCCGAGGAATTGAGGTGCTGAAGATTCTTGTTGATATTTGTCTTCCTGGTGAATTAAAGAGCTTTAGTTGTTTCCACGTTCACTTGAATTTTCCATTTGGAAAGCCAAGTCTCTAGCGTGTATATATAGTTTTGTAGTCGTTGTATAACTGTACCAATGAATGCATTTTGTTCGAGGATTGCTGTGTTGTCTGCATGCATAGCTAATGCTGTGTCGTATGTGGTAGGAATGTCGTTCACGTAGATATTTAAATATGTGTGTCCAAGTAAAGATCATTGCGGGACGCCAGCAAAGATAGTATAGCTAGTGGAGTTTGTGCCTGATACGTGAACGACAAAGTGTCTACCTGTGAGCTAGGAATTAATAATGTTTATGATGTTGTCCGGGAAACCCAAAACATGTAATTTGTAGGTGAGGGCATCTAGGAAAACTCGATCAAAAGCCTTGACGATATCTGTGAATAGTCTACTGGTGACCATTTGAGAAGTCATTCGCTCAGAGATGGTCTCCACAACTCGGTACAGTTGAATGGTAGTTGAGAGGTGCCTCCTAAATCCAAATTGATGCCGAATAATGATGTTGTTTGTATCTAGGTGGTCATTGATTCTTTTCAGGATCACAGCTTCGAAGATTTTCTTAATAGATGAGAGAAGGCTGATGTATCTGTAGGACTCGGGTTTTGAAGCAGGCTTTAAGATGGGAACTATTTTACCAGTTTTCCAAGGCTGAGGGAAGTGCTGCCATGTCAGAATGATGTTGCAAATCTTGGTGAGAATGACAACAGTCTTGATAGAGAATCTGTTAACCGTGCAGTTGGTGATGGCGTCGATCCCAGGGCTTTTTCTTTCCTTATTTATGATGGCATAGACTTCTGACGGTAAGGCTGGAATAATGTTGTTTGTGCGTGTGCTTGTTGAGAAGGTGGAATGAAACTGGTGTACAAGGTTTTCTGTGCGAGTGTCATGAATATTGTTAGTGCGAAATTCAGATTCCACATTACCTAATCTCTTTGCTCGTTCACTTATGTCATACAAACCACGCGCAAAATGTCCCCCTTTTCTAAACCTTAAAAATTAAATTTATTAAAAATCTGTTGTAATTTGTAATTTAATTGCCACTCAATAAAACATTGAAAACTCTATTATTAAAAACTTCAGATGCCTATAAAATATGCAACTTAATTTTAAATCCTAAGACTCAATATCTGTAGTTAAGATTTTTAACTACATATATGATTCAAGAACCTGTTTTAACCATATGTGGTTCATAACAGGTTCAAAAACCTGCTGTTATTTCAAAATATTCTTCGTGATTCAAATTACTTCGAGTCTTGGCCTACTATCTAAGATTTGTGAATAACTGTTCGCACCCTGAGAAGAAATATATATAAAATAAATAAAAACAGTAATTATATATGAAAAAAGCATTTTTTCATAAGGTGGGAGCTTTCAAATTCTATCCAAATTTTATAATGGAGTGCGATTTTAATTCTTTTTGTAATATAATGGAATGTTCAGTGCAGTTCACAAAGTCTAGGTACCTTTTGTAATTCGTAATTATTAATTTTAATTTGGTAATAATCCTTTTTATTCTCCATTTCAATCTGGTTATCGTATCTGTTCTAAATTTTTTATAATAAATTTTCTGGGTTTGTCTTTCCATTTCATGTTTGCTTACGTATTCCTCCTGCATTGCGACAGCTTGTATCCTATCTCAATTCCGGAATTTAAGTAAAGAAATCACATTTGTAAATACTGTTGCCAATATTGAGCGGCGCTTTTTTCGACTTCGTTTTTTTTTAGATATACCTCTTTCCTGCTCCTTCGTCCTTTGTTTAAGGAGATGCTAGTTGTATAAAACTGCAGGGTGTATCTCGCACCCATAAATTATGCTATGTGAATCTGTTTATACGAATCAAGTGCCTGCTCTAATACGAAAATGAAATTATGTGTTTTAATCAACGGCCACGTCTGAAAACTTTTCTTCTTTGTTGTGTCATTTTCTGTATCTACTCAGTATTCTATATCTTCTACTCTCAAACCATCTTTTAAATTTTATATATATATTTATGTATACATAATCACTTTCAAACTTCAGATGTAGCTATTTGTAAAGAATATGCACAAATGTTATTGCGATTAATAAGCAGAAATCAAGGAAAGATAAAATTTTTATTTCACATATATGTTACGTTTACAATGGTAATATCAAAATTTACACATGCATTCACATATAAGCACCTAGTAAAAAACAGTACATGTAAGACATGAAATAAAAGAAGCTACTTTGGCATGGTTTGCAATATATATCTCGATATGCAATGTTTCATGTATGCGGCATCATTATTATTATTTCGAAATGCTCAGTGCTTCAAGAATAAATGTAAAACTTTGCGATGCAGGAAAACAAATTGTAGTTCAAATATAAAACATAATTGTTTACATAGTCTCCAAACACAGAGCGTAAAAGCATTCATAGTAAATTTACATAATCAAATTATAAGATATTTGATTATGTAATTTTATATTATAACATTTTAATTTTATTTATTTTATATTTTAATTTTATAGCAGTTATTTTTAATTTGGAAGACCTTTCCTATCGATTCTTGTTTTCGATTACAATTCCCTACCAGAATGAGTTTTTAGAATCATGTTAAATGTAAATGAGTCAGAGGAAGTATTTAAGGGAAGGCAAATTATCAAAAGGCAAGTAATAATACGGCTTACGCTCAGTCGTATTATTACTTGCCTTTTAATTTTCGCCGGCTAGTTTAAATTAAGGGCCAACTACGTTAGATGCTTGTATTTAGCTTTAACTAAGTCTGCTTTAGTTAGTTATAAGTTATTTCTGAGTTAAAGCCCAAGTAGAGGCTTCTGTAAGTCCGAGAAGGGGCCGACTGTTATTATTATTTTGAGTGAAATAAAGGGTATTTTAATCCTTCTCGAGTCTACATTTTAGTTGTTTGAACTCAGCGATAAGTCGATAACCAGTTCACTAGGTTCCTCGACGTTCATCTTAGACAAAAAGAGTGAGGAATTCTACAAATTGATAGATAATCCTAAATTCTTATGGAACATATCAAATATCAAGAAACAAAGAACATCCCAAGAAAAGGCAGTTTGAGCAATGGGATTTATTGCAATCAGGATTTGAAATGAAAGAACAAAATTCAGAATGTAATTCAAGAGACAGTGCCTATATGAAGGACCATCCATCAATGGATTAAAAATTACAATCATTAGGAAATGTCTTTAAAAGCAAACGTGCAGATCCAGGCATGTTGGCACTATTTGTAATCCACAGCTCTAGAGTATCCCAGACACCATTTTCCAATTAAAATGGAGTGATTTCTGATCATACATAGACACTCAGAGTTATTTAAGCCAGTGCAGTTTATATTTGACATTAGTTGCAATTTATATGAATCCAGAGTTATCTAAATTTAAGACATTGCATTGGGTATGGTCGTTCGATAGAAGAGTTATTCTTTTTTTCCTATATTATCTCTTTTAATTTCCAGCTGTGGAGTTTTGTTAAGAAATGTAAGATTTTTCCTCAGCTTCCTTGTTTGCATAACTTAATTAAAGTCTCTTACAGAACTTTCAAAGAACGCAAGTTCCTTCGAGTAAGGTCTGATCTTCCACAGCTTAGATAGTTTGAAACTGATTATTTTAGGTATTGTCAGAAAGCACAGCAGCTGAAGACTTTGAATGTTGAAACATCTTTTTAAAATGTAGTTATGCAAATGTATATCCCCCTGTGTATATGTGTGAATCCAGCACTATGAAGTAGTTTATTTTATATAACAAACAATGGAATTATATGCTTTTAAATTTAACTAAACTAACCCCCCCTTATATGCATAGTCATCATACTTTTGAGGACTTGAATATGAACACTTGAAATGTCTCCAGCGCTCCTATGATTATTTTGTCAGTCATTTCGTGAATTATGACGAAAACGAATTCTATGATAGAAGCTTTAATTTTAATGTGTTTAATGCTGTTTGGGTTGGAATTATTTTTATATACTTCTATCAGGCATAAACAAAAATGTTATGCAATTAAAATATTTTGCTCTGATAATAAGGAATGTCTAAGTTTATAATTAATTATGACTAATTTTGGCTAAGTTTTAAAATTCAGAGCAGGCTTTGGTACTTGTTTCTCATGCTTCTTGATTATTTTGCACGCAAAAGCTTATTTTTTAATAATGCACTTCTTACAACGTTCTACAACTCAAATACTACTCAAATATACATGTCGTTAAAAGTTTCCGTCATTTGCAACAGTAATACTGGCATTGGAGGGAGAATAACAAAATGCAGATCACATTCGATGTAAAAGATAGTCTACTAAAGACAGCTTTTTGCATATAACGAAGAAATTATAATACCATTCTTAATAGCATAAATCATAATAAACTGAAGTTTATTGGAACTTTTCCTTGGAAGATTTTTGTAAACTGTAAAATATGAAAAAACTGATCCACACTATGATAGAAGATGCAAATATAGCTCTGTTCAGGAGCATCGTAAGATGAGGTGCAATACCAAACCGCTGTATCTCTGTTGAAATTATCATATCCACTACGAAATAGGTAATGCATCTGAAGCATTCAGCTGCTGGTCCATAGTGGCTGTGAGAGAAAGAATAAAAAAAAATATTAGTACCTTATACAAAAGCATACAGGTATCTGACACAATTAATGTATAAAATTTGAAACGTTCTGTGTTATGTGATTTAGAATACAGCAGGTTCGTGGTTTTCCCCATGTGTAACGTATATACGAGCCAGTTTCCCTTAGAAAGTCCTCCCCGAAGGCATCCCTCCCTTAGGCAGATAGTCCTCGAAGCTTTGCTGTAATTAAATAACCTAACCTAACCTAGAATACAGTAGGTGTTCCTGCACTGCAATACACGAACACCAGTTGATGTAATTTTGCATGTAAATAGACAATAGAGAGAATTAGGAGTATATCAATAGGCAAATACTAAATTTTAGCCCCTATTCTTCAGTTCAAAAATTGTACAAACAATGCTACCAGAAACGTCGATGAAATTTTAGACAACAAGAGTAAATAAATGGCTAACGGACTTCATTTTTATCTCTTATGTACCCCGTTCAGAGTGGAGCTCGAGACTTTTTGGACTTAGAATCGTGTCATGCAAGCCTGTTATAAATAAGAAAGATAACATTCAAAGTTATATATAAAAGACAGTCCCGAGAATTAGGAAGAATTTTAGCAGTGTTTTATTTGCATCTGCTAAAGTATGAAAATAACAGCGCACTTAAAAAGTTTGTTATTATTAGAATTATATATATATAATTTTAATAATAACTGTAATATATACTTGTATATATATATATTTAATATACAGTTATCTGATAACTATATCCAATCTGCATCATTGATTATTTAGCAAGAAAGGTAGTTCTATACTACAAGCATAATAAGGAAGAGTAAAGTTCTTTGTAGGTTCGAGCAATGAAACTTGATTGGACATACTAAGATAATAAGAATCAGTGTGATTTCAAAACTTACATAACTAATTTCAAAGGTTTAAATATAGAACCTTCTTCTTCAGCTGCAAAACTGAAAATGCCGATGGAGAAGGCTGTGCTCACACTATAACAATAAATGAGAAAATTTGAGAAAGTTCCGTTAAGAAGAAACTCACTGGCATCATTTTTTGTTAAAAAATAAAAACAACTGTGAAATAACTTTCTTAAAAGGCGAGGGTAGAGATAAGGATTGAAATTTTGATTATTAACTAGAATTAAAAGATTTTTATGAAAAAAAGGTCTATAAATCTAGATCATCTAAGAAAATATAATTCTTCGACGAAAGATATTTTTTGGATAATTTTGCCTGCAGAAAATTAAAAATGGAATTTTTTTTTACCAGCAATATTGGGCAACACAGGATTTATGTGTTCCAGTTCTAGTTGATGATCTAAATTTCAGTGCTTCCGTCGGAGGCTAACATAATTAAGTGTAAAACAAAAGTTTTTAATTTTATATTAAATTTAATATTGCGTAGCTCAGTTATAAAAAATAGTTCTGATAATAGGGTTTCTTGCCCAAATGCTAACTGATCCATGTAGATTTCTGCCTTGTTATCGGTGTCAAAGTTAAAATATCACATTTATGAAATATTTTAATTTTGTCGTAAAAATGTCTATTTAAAAATGTCTTACAAATAACTTATGGTGTCGCTTACATTTTTCTCTTCTGCATTACTATATATTATTTTCTGCGTGAAAAGGAAAAATGTAAACTAAAATTATAATGTTAAATAGGTGGAAATTAAAAATCATGTAATTCCAAATTTTGAAATTGAAATATATATATAGTACTCAATTAAAAATAGTCCAAAGTAAAATCAAAGATTATGTGTTTATAAAAATTTCTACGCTTAAAGTAGTAATAAAGCGCATTTTCTAAAGAAGGAAGAACATTTTATGTATTTTACAGAGTGTCAAAATAGAGAACAAAATTAAGTAGTAAAGCTGGTTTTTATCTATGTTGTACAACTATAAATTTAGAAGTTAAATTATGTAAGACGTTCGCTTCTGTAAGCGTGAGATAAAAACATTAAGACAGGCAGACATCAGTTTTTCCATCGATTGGAATTGGAGGTATACAGATTTAATGAGATGTGAATACGCAGTCATTGCATCTGGAAAATAAACTGCAGACTTTATATTATATTGTCACTTTACATATTTAAATTTAATAAACATAATTAGAAATATATTCTACCTGTTGTCGAGTAAAAAGCCCAATGATATGCAGGAATAAGAGATTAGTGAGGCTACTGCTGTTGTGGTAATCTTGGAGAGAAGCTAAAATTGAAATATATATATAGTACTCAAATTGTTTAATTAAATCCTTTACAATAAAATATACTCAATTACAATTACAATAAAATATACTCGTAACAGAGTTTTATTAATAAACAGAACGTACGCATCATAACTATTTTGACTCATTTTTCAAGTGTATATATGCTTATAATATTAAAGAAATCGTCAAAAAATTTCAAGTAGAATAAAAATGTTATGCTTCTTTACAGTGTCTAAGATTTTCATTTTCAAAGCTGCTCTTACGTATTTTGTAATTTATGGCATACATGGATAAAAAATTAATATTCTCTGTTCTTTTATGAAAGCAAGAAAAATTACGAATTTCCATGACGATAGGAGTCTAGTGTAGTGTTGCACTATCAAAAAATTTTATTGTAATTTTTTAATGAACTCTGGATTACAAAATTTATTTAGCAATTTATCATACGGACTGATTGAATGTTATTAACCTGAACAGTTGAATTTTTCTCACGCAAGGGAGCTCTACCTGCAGTTAGCCATCCTAATTGAGACGAAGCGGCAAAGAACTTCCCGTCTCGCAATGCAAATATCTGACCTTTTAAGTAGTGGAAGAACTTTATCCACATCAAGAAAAATATCAATGCTTCCTTTCTAAAAGGTTGGACCCGCTAAGGTAAGATCAGTGAACTGTTCGGAACAAGAAGGATCTAAATTAACGTGCGGAAGCTGACCCACTATATGAGGAGTAAACCTAATGTGAGAAACACTATTTGTACTGGTGTTTGATGCACCCAAACATGAAATTATTACATTTATTTTCATTTTTGACAAAATTTTTCTAGGCAATCGCTTGTTATTAAAGAGGCCTAACTTCCTGGATCCAAAAGAGCACTACAAGTAGAAATTTTACCAGCGGAATCCTTTACATACACTAGTATAGTAGCATAGTAGCACCTAGGTATCAGAGTTCAAATCCGAGCAACAAGAGAAGTAATGGAATTTGAAATAATTTGACAATTTGCGTTAAAGTCACTAGTTGTAGTTTTAGAATTGGAAGGTGCAAGCACTTTAGCGTCCACCGAAAGAACGTTTGAATTAACTGTATTGCCTTGTTGAAGAATCGATGTTTCAGTGGTGTCGTCAAAATGCGACTTCTGTGATGTCGTCGTGTGATGAGCTTTCTTACATTTGTGACATCTATAAGAACTCCCGCAGGTTGATTTAATGTGAAATTGTGTTAAAGAACTGAAGCAAATATTTTTAGATTTTCCAAAACTCTGTTTTGGACAGAGAGCTTGAGAAATGCATCACATTTAGTCAATACATGACTTCCATGGCAGTAAAAACACTGTGATTGAAAACCCGAAGTGACAAATGTAAACCCGCTTAGAAAAAGTATTTTTTGAACCTGGATTGTTAGTAATTAACGATATAGCATCTAACGTGTTTTGAAAGAAATTGCAATAATTCACTCAGGGAAGGAATTTTATCATCTGTAATTGACAGCTCCCACCAGCTTCTTGTAACTGGATCTAATTTAAACTGCAAAATAAACATCAGAATATGATCCGCTGCGCTTTCAATATTCAATTCCAAGGACTCTACATATCTCAAATATTCTTTACTTGAGTCAACTACTCGTATTTTCAGAATCTAAGCATGAGATTCACAAGTTAGAGAGGGCAAATTTAAGAAATTTTTATCTACTAAGACAGTATCTGACGTTTATGCAAATATCTTCTTGCAAGAAGATCCCAAGCAATTTTGAAATTACTGCCAGTAATAGAAAGCGACTTTACTATGTTTTGAGCATCTCCTTTTAAAATCCGTTTTAAGTACTGTAACTTCTGAGCCTCGGACAATCTTTCATTTTTTCCTACAGCTGAGTGAAATAAATCGGAAAATGTTAACCGTCAATCAATAGCATCAAAAAATGTAGGTAAGGACAAAAACAGGAAATTTAATTTCAATGGAATCAGATGCTTTCATCAGCACTGTTTGTGTTTCTACTACAGAATCAACTCTGCTTTCTTTACATCTTGAAATTGCTGTATTTAAATTAGCTAACATTTCATCACACATTTCAGTTACTCTTTCTCCGCGCAGTGCGTGACAATTTCTTCATCTTTACTACACAACCCAATTATTTTAACGAAAATATCATTTATTTCTTCTATCATAGAATTAAATCTATTTCTTCTAACATTTGAGATAACAAAATCCAAATGATTTATTTCACCTAAGATTTTGCTCTTTAAACTTGTGATTGAGGATTTAAGTGTCTTTTCTAAAGTCTTCTTAAAGTCACTCTCCATTATGAATAAGAAATACAATCAAGAACACAAAAAACAAAGAAATTCTACTTTTGAGTTCTTGCCATAAATGCTGATTTGTAAGCAAAAGGTGTTCATTCTGTTCAACTTCTTAAATAAAAGAGTTTTTTACACGCTCCTATTCTATTTCGTCTTAGACATAGCAATAAGTCGCTTACATATCTATCTATCTGAGGATTTGCCTGAAAGTTAAATTTAGTTCCAGGCATATTCTCTAGTCACGCGTTTTACAGTCGCTTACCATGTTGCCACGTAATTTGCGCACAACACTCTCTGCGTTGTTTTTGAGAACTGAAACTATTGCACAACACTTGTGCAGTAGTTTCAGCACAACACTATCTGCGTTGGTAATATAATACGCTTTTATGATAGTTACGCACTCCTACATTGTGTATTTAGCCATCGTGGCTATATCACTACTAACTAAAATACACTCATGTCCATAAATTAAGGATAATGCAAAATCAGGCAAAGGAAGAGTTAGAAGCAAAACAAATTTGACTTATTCGTAAAGCTTATTTATTAAACAAAAGGTAAACAAAGGTGTTTGATATTATTAAAAAAATAAGCGATTTTTTCTCCCTGGAGCAAATTACATAAAAAAAACTATTTACAAAAAACCAATATTACATGGTTGGTATGATTGTTAATACATTGTATGTCTCCCAGACGATGCAATACAATCCGTACAACGCCTAGGCATGCTGAGTATTAAATTATCGATCTGATCTTGGGGGATATTACACCACTCAAAACGCAATGCTCTCCAAAGTTCAGGTAAACATATAGGAGGAGTTTGACGGGCTGCAACTCGTCGGCCAAGTATGTCCCATACGTGCTCTACTGGATTCAAGTCAGGTGAGAATGCTGGCCAGTCCATACGGATGATAGCCTCCGATTGAAGGCATTCGCTTACGATGTTTGCACGGTGAGGACGGGCGTTGTCATCCATAAACACAAACTGTGCGCCCATGGCGCCCCGAAACAAACGTACATGTTGTTCCAGAATGACGTCCCGATAGATTTGGCTTGTCATGCTTACAATTTGAACATGCAGGTCAGGTCTGGAACCCAAAATAATTCCACCCCAAACGAGCACTCCTGCACCACCGTAACGGTGTCGTTCAATGATGTTTTCTTGGTGGTAACGGGTACCTGGAGCTCTCCATATGAAAGTCCGGCGAGAATCAGACTGCAAGCTAAACCTGGACTCGTCGGAAAACATCACACAAGCCCACTGTTGCGGTGTTCACAATGCATGCTCTCTACTCCAGGCTAACCGCAGGCGATAGTGAGTTGCAGTAAGTGGAACGCATCTGACAGGTCTACGAGCATATAGACCAATCTGCCCTAAGCGTCTCTACACGGTCTGCCTGGAAATTGTCGTACCAATGGCTGAAGAGAGCTGACGAGACAGGTCTGAGGCTGTGCTCCGCCTGTTTCTTTTGGCAGTAACTGCCAAATACCGGTACTCATTCGGCGTTGTAACTCTGGGGCGACTTGTGCTGTAACGTCTAGTCACATTATCATCATCTTGGAATCGTTGTCAAAGCCTGGAGATGACACTCTGGGCAGTTCCAAGTTCGTCTGATACTTCCAGTTAGGTACGCCCACATTCCAGACAGCCGATAATTTTACCACGTAAAAAATCATCCAAATGCATCCTTTGTGTCATAACTATTCGGTTATTGCACTGAAATGCTTATAAAGCGCCTGCGAACAATTTTACTTCTTTGCCTGTATTCCTTATTTATCACTCTCTTACACTCTCGTCATTGTGACGTACCGTCGGAGTCATCTGGTTACTTCCTGAAATTTGCATATGATTCTTGAAGATGTGTGTAGTGATTTTACAGGTGATATATTTATTTTAGAGTTCGATTTCCGCGTGACTCCGAATTATCCTTAATTTATAGACATGAGTGTAGATTGCTACAATACGTGCGTCAGAGAGCAGTTCCAACCCAACGGGGAAATAGTTGTGCAAAATTTAAATTCTGCTTTAATTTTGAAACACCGTACATTTGCACGTGTTTTTGATCGAGTGTACGCATGTTAGTGATTCAAACATTACTTCTTCACATTTATACAGTACGACCATACTGTAAGTATGGTCGTACTGTAAGTATGGACCATACTGTAAGTATCGAAATTCAAAGGCTTACACTGAAACAGGATTATTTTAAATAACGTGAATTTTTAAACAGGATTATTTTAAATAACGTAATTATTGGAAGATTATCATATTTTCTGCTTAAATTTATAAAAATCTCTTTATTCATCCACTGCATGGCAAAGGGGCAATATTTTTGCCAACAGATAAAATTTAAATACCTTCATCATCATCAGTTTTTAATATTTTTTGAGAAACTTCCTTTCACTTTCATGTTTTGCATTTTTTTAACATACAATGATATAAATACTTTGTCAAAAATGTAAAATAGTGTCATTTTTCTATACTTACTCCCACGTTCAAAACAAACATCAGGTAAGCATGTACAAGCAGACTGAAATGAATGAATGTATAGTATTTGCACCACAAAGGCATCTGAGGATCATATTTTTCAAAATGAGGAGCAGGCTAAAGAAATGAAATAAAGAAATTAATTTCCGATGTTAAATGAATATTTGATACAAGAACATAATACCAATGATTAACAAATAATATTGTAAAACTATGCAGGTCATATAAAGAGAATGCAAAAACAAAAGGTGCAGTACAATAATTTTCTGTTCAATAATTTTCAGACATCATACTAAAATAAATAATAAAAAGCTCTGTAAGATTATTATAATATATAAATATTAGTATCGATCAACTAAAGTACTTTCATAAAAAAAGTTAGTGAATATGTAACAAATGAGCTACGAAAAGTAATTTAACAGAAACTGCTATGTGTATAATAATCTGCGTAAACAAGATGGATGCTGTTTTCAGTCAGTTTTAGCAGTCACAAACTTTTCATTTCAAGAAATGAAATATTCTAAGAAGTACAAAAATATTTATTTGCTGCCCTTTTTTTATGCTGCATAAATGACGCTTTTCTTGTTTTGAAATATACAGTTAAGACGTCTTGCGACTTATACATCTTCTTTTCCTTAATACTCTTCCTATTATTATAAAAGAGCTAAGAAATAAAGTTTGGGCTCATTAACTGTCTTTACGATACTATATATTTCCAATGCGCTGTAAGAGGTTAGAGAGAAATTTCGTGCATTTTGCTTTACTATGATACTAGGGTTTCGAGCCATTCCCAAGTTTCCCGATAAGTCTTAATGACTGGATTTGCATATGCTAATAAAAAAAGACTATTTTCCATAAAAATTACAAATTTAGAAACTCTGTAACCGCGATAAAAATGCTAATCGTCCATCTTAAACTTGTAGGGTCAATAAGTTATATCAGTGCCAGAATGTGGAAAATGTGCAATGCCGCAGCCGCTATTCGAATTCCGGACCTCCCTAATACGCGCCGAACGTGCTTGCAATTACACCACCTAGGCATGCGAAAAGGAGGGAGAAAATCCTTTATAAACTTAAGAGTTCTTTATTTCTTTTCAAAACGTAAACCACTCATAAAACTGTAGTCAATATTCTAGAACTCAGTATAATACTACACAAAATAGTCATAAAACTCAGCATAATACTTTTTCGAATTTAATCTACAATAATAACAATGATGACATTTAATAAAAAAAGAGAGAACTTTATAAAAATGAGAAAGTAGTAAAAGTGAAAGCGAGAAACTAAAGTATCGAATTTAGATAGATACTGGAATATAAATATAGTGGAAGTAATACTTTTAGCGAAGTGCATAAATAAAAAGCCTTGCAGTTTTAGCATTATAATAATATAATGGAATAATCACAGCCTTTTCTAACTAATATTACTGAAAAAAGAATAAAATCTTTTTGGAATTCACGAGCTTGATAACTTCTGTGAAGATCAGCAGGAAACAAAAGCCTATAATTTGCATGGTTACTTCAATTTAAACCTGTTGTTCAATGAAACTTTTTTTATTTCTTCCCAGTAGAATTCCGTGATTTCCAATTGTTTTTATTTACGTCTCTTTTATTATAAATATTCGCTATGTTATTTTTATTATGCTTTATTTCACGATTTTTCAAAAATAAAAATTTAATCTCTTTAACACGTTATTTTATTTATTTATTTATTTATTTATTTTTTTTCCGCACGACAGCAGAAGAGTTCATATTGCTTTCCTCTCTAGAATTTCCGTTTACTTCTAAAAATTATTTAACATTACTTCTTGATAAGATATTTACTTTCTCTTTTAAATAATTTTTGCCATATTTTGATTAACAAGAGAATAAATTCCCTCTGAAGATAGTTTTTAACGTATTTTTGAGTGTTTTCCGATTTTGAAGTATTTTCAAGATAAAATGGTCTGCACTGATGTTACAGGTATATGGAACATTTTAGAAACTATAGGGCGTAACAGATCTGAATAATATACTATTGGAAAACTTCAGATGCTCAAACTTGATATTATGTCCCTAGCTGAGGAGCCATCATCATGAGGACTGTCTTCAATGTAATATGACTGCAGTTCTTATCTTTAATAAGGTGCGGTTTAGATATGTATTTTGTTCGACATTTCAGTAAATTAATAGGTGGTTTAACTCATTTCCACGAAATTACAAAACAGAATGCTCATTATTGGAAGTGCTTTGTGACAGTTTTGACTCTATTAAAGTTAGTACAATCGATATCACTAAGTATCGTTTGTTTGTTTGTTTCACTAACTGTGTAATCAATGTCACTAATTATCTAAAATCCAGTTTTTTTCTATTTTTTATCTATTTATTTACATGCACATTTATAAGTCTAGATAATTTTATCTCCGAAAAAGGCAAAACAAAAGGTCTTTATTCAATAGCTGAGCTATTCAACAGTTTCTACTGCGCAGAATTCTATAGTTAGTGCTACAACATGAGTGATTCTTCAGTCCTCTTTGAACATATCTGACATCGACAAAACCCTCAGTTACCAATATGGATACTTCACATCCTTATCATGACACTATAGTTTAAATTTAAATTGTAATCATTATGTTTGAGCCTAGTGATCTGCATTTGGGCACACTTTTTACTTCCTTGTACGAAGTAAAAAGGAAGTATTGTACTCGCGAAAAGTTTCAGGCAGCATATTTCAACGAAAATATCCATTTTGACCGCTATCAAATGCAATTTAACGATGTTTTTGCGTGACATCTGTACGTAAGGACAGAATAAAATACTCTTTTCCTTCAAAAAAAAAAAAAAAATATCAAACTGCTTTAAAATTAATTCTGAAGAGAATTTTTCGTGGCGTCTGTACGAACGTATGTACGTACGTGCGTGCGTACGTACGTATCTCGCATAACTCAAAAACGAGTAGCCCCAGAACGTTGAAATTTTGTATATAGGACTGCTATAACATGTAGATGTGCCCCTCGTATTTTGGTTGCAATCGGCAGCACCAAACGTATATAAATATATTTATATATATATATATATATCCACTCTGTTACCCGGCTCTGTGATCTCAGTTTCTTTACTCTTATATGTTTGTAAATTGTACATTTTTTTTGCTTTAAAAATGATTGTATTATGTTGTTTTTATCTGCCGCTTAAGGTTTTTATGCCTTTAGTAAATCTGTGTGCAATATTTTTTAGAATTATCAGCAATTTTAAAGTTGTCTAAGTGCCGCTAAGCCTTTTTTTAATGGCGGCCATTGATGTTTACATTTGAAACAGGAGACTAGTGGACTTGTTGCCAATCTAGAGAAACTTAGCTTCGCAACAACAAAGATAACGCTTTCATTTATTATTGCCAATTAAATCATGCTTAATTCTTTCTGGAATTTTTTGAGGAAATAAGTGTTTAAGATTTACTTCGTAATTTTTAATATAGATATTTTGAGTTTTTATGTATTTTTGCCTTCTCGCGAAGTGAGAACTGAATTAATTAAATGAGAAATACTCAATCGTCTGTGAAAAACTGTTTCTTTTTTGTTTTGTTTTCTTAATTTCTTTTATACATCATTCTAGCTTTATTATAGTTTTTGAATAGAACATGTGGCAACGATTAGATAATTCTATTCTTTAAATGATATAAATTTTGTGCATTCTGAGTTATAATATGAACGAAATATATAAGTTAACTGTTATATAATTATTGGATTATATAACAGTTAACTTAGTTTCCGTTATATAATTATTATATAAGTTAACTGTTATATAATTATTAATATTGTTAAGTGAATCTAGCGCCAGAGTGTCGATATGGTAAACAAATACTAGAGTGAATTTTAAAGAATGCATTTATTCTATTGTGGTTTATGCGCTGTCGGCGAAGTAGATTTAATTCAATCCAATAAATTTAAATGAAATGCAAGAAAAAATGCGTATAATTTAATATTCCAATACAAGGAAGTCATGTGGTGCACACATCAGATTTTTTAGTTAAGATATTTCCGTTTCCTAATAAGCATACAGTCGATTATGAAATTGTATTATTTTAAGTTACTTTGGAAGATATGCCATCAAAAAACTTTTTTCTATTGCTTAGGGTCATTCGGAGGAAATTAATTAAATGGATTGAAAATAAATTATCAAGCTATTTTCAGACACTTAAAGTAGATTCGAAAGTTTAACTAAGGCTGAGGGTTAATTAAACTTGAGATGTGTTTTGCATGAAATTAAGCATAGATTTGATAAGATTTTAAATACAAATAAATTTCGATAAAATGCACCATCGGGACAGAAAGTTTTACGTAGTTCTAATTCAATGTGTCTTTTAAATTTAAAAAACGATTTTATAATAATATGATATCTGAATTTTTATAAGGCATCCTGTCAGTGCAATTAATTATATTAAGTAAAAGTTTCTAAAACATAAAATGCGAAAGGTTTAATACCCTTACAATAAAAATTAACCGAGATATTTCATTTCAAAGTTTGGGACTTTGCGGATTTCTCGCTACCAGAATTAATTTTTCTTATAGAGTGGGGTAAAAAATTAATTCGAATAATTCTAGGTTGCTTTTTTTCCTATTAATGTTATTCTTTGTCAGTTATAAAAGTGTAGTATTTTTTAATTTATAGTTTTGTTACATTTAATATGTCGGAAACATTTTCACAGAATTGTTTATAAATATTCAAATGCTGAAACTATCCGAATAATATTCAAATACAATTTTATTGTTTTAGGATCATAATCTCAGAATCTCATAAAAGTAAATTTACGGGTTGATTACTTGTCAATACTGAAGTCTCCCACTACTTTCTGGAACATGAATGCTATAAAACTCTATGAACAATATCCTTTTGAAAAAATTTGTATTGATCAAATCTTTTTAAGACAGTCTACATCAGGTTGTCCACTTAGCACAAATACTTCGTTCTAGTTTATGCGAAAAAAAATACTAGATCTGAAGAAAAAACGTTATACTATAAGGTATTTCTCCCGCCTTCTTGGCGTGCCTTCGTGGTGTGGTGCTCTGCACGCTGGGCGCGTATTCCAGAGGTCCGTCGTTCTATTCCCAGCGAAGGAGATTGCTCATTTTTCATCTTGCCTGCTTCCAAAAAAAAAAAAAAAAAAAAAAAACATACCTAATGCCCTTACAGTAGCGCCCGAACTAAAAGGGTGTTGGATGATGATACTCCACACCCGGGATTTGGCGATTGGGTCCCCTAAAAACCCCAGTCGCCCTTTAAAAGGGGGGGCAAATAATAAGGTATTTCTAATATCTTCTTGGAATGCCTTCCTAGTGTGGTGGTCTGCACGCTGGGAGCGTATTCCAGTGGTCCCTGGTTCGATTCCCGGAGAGAGCGTTGCTCATTTTTCATATCTCCTGCTTCCAAAAAAAAAAAAAAAAAAAACCTAATGTCTACAATGCATTTGCTTTTGTTTAATTTTTTTTCTTGATGTTCCTACCGTATTACAGTAAACGAAATCAACATTAAGGCCAAATTAGCTCTCACTGTAGTAATTTATAACTAAGTTATTTAATTTATATATATTTTTACAGACAGATATTTGAATAATTTCATGTGCAGTTTACATATTTCGATTTTTTAATATGCTAATTTTATACATTTTAAAATTCGGGATAGCTATTTATTGTTTTTAGCATATTTAGCTAATATACTAATTAACATTTAAAAAGTAGTAAATCTGTGGTCGATGAAGGTGTTCAGTCATTAGGTTATTTTGAAGTAGAAGACGTGAAAAATGTGCAATACCCTCGTCGGTACTCGAATACGGGCCGAACCCCTTTTTAAAAGACAACTGGGGATTAGGAGACCCAATCGCCAAATCCTGGTGGTGACGAATTAATGTTTGTCGCTTTTTAGTTCGAGTGCCACAGTAGAGTCTTAAGGTAGGTTATTTTAGGTTAAATTTATCTTAAAGAATGTTACTTAGGGTTAATTTTTTAAAACCAAGAGTCTTAAAAACTGTGCAATGCCCTTTCCAGGACTCGAAATCTGGACCTCTCGAGTGCGCTACCGTTACACCACATAAAGACATGCTGGAAGAAGGGAGAAAACTTACTTACTCCCCCCTTTTAAAGAGCAATTGGAGGTGAGTGGACTCAATCGCTAAATCCTGGTGGTGACATCCACCACCTTTTTGTTCGGACGCCACTTTACTGTCATTAGGAATTTTGGATGCTGGAGATATGAAAAATGTGCAGTGCTCTCACCGAGATTGAAAGGAAGAAGAAAATATCTTATAGAAATTTTAATTTTGCAGGGGTGTCATCAAAACCAGTTATTTTTCAAGAGATTATGTAGTTGATTTCTTATTTTATTTTTATTCGCTGTCACTATTGGAAATAGTATTTTACAAAGGAATTCTTGACCTTCTTTTCTCAGAACTTCTACAGTCCTAAGAAGGGTCATCATAACTATTTTCTTCAATAAGATTTGGAAAATTCGAAACCTTTTACTCTAGTGCAGAAGAAACCTGATTTATATAGTATAAAGTTCAGCACTACAGTTCATTTTAATGCAGGATTGCTTAATTTAGTCGCTATAAAACTTGGTCAAGAACTCAACATAGATGGTTGGATATTTCACATCTAATGTGTCTTTCTGGAACTTAATGTTCTAATCTTATCTAAACTCATTTTTCTACTCTAACTCCTAAACATATTTTTTCCTTATATAAAAAAGGAACATTGTCGACGAGATTTATATTTCAATCATGCATTATCTGCAAGATGTTGTCATAAAATATTTTACAACCATTTTCATTTTATTTCATGATCTTCAAATTAAAAGCCGAAGGCGATATTCAATCAGAAGTAGTAATCTAATTTTAAGATTTACTGCTTTTAGTAGAGTGAACATCTAGAAAATGTGCCTTAATTAAAGTAGTTTGAAGAGCAGTTAAAACATACTTGGCTTGTTAAATGCCATCTTCTACTGCAGAAGTAAGGTATAGATTCAAATCTTTAAATCTGTTATGTTATTTTTATTGCTATTATCTGGAAAGAAAGAATCTACTAAATCGAATGATAAACGTACTAGAACATTAAAAAACCTATGAAAAGTACTATTCCATGAAAGTACTAACAGTGGTCACCATTGTCTGTTCGTTATTTGATCTGTTAACCTCAAAAACCTTTTTCTAAACTGATATTTAATTTTTGCACGGGAATAAATTTAAACATAGCTCTATTGCATTTGTGTACGACCCCTGAATTTTCAGGAAACATGGTCTCAATCTTTAAATATCTGGGTCAGTTTTGTTGTATAGGAGTCACATTTTTTGTGTTTGATGCTTTAAAATGAGTATAAACTTTTATTGAATATAACTACACAGACCGAGAAGACCGTTTAAAACGACAGATTTCTTAATTTTTATAAAATTTTCCTTTTTGGAATTTACAAATGTCGAAACATAACAATTTACCTTGTTTAAAGTATTTTTCTAATTTGAAGTATATTCTACGATCAATAGTTGTGAAAATGGAAACTGCGAAAGATTTATGCTATATCTCAGTGTAATACACAAGAAGATATATTAATAAATTAATGATATTGATTATAAAATCCGAAATTTTTGATGAAAAAATTTCAGCAGCTTACCTGAGGTATATCTTTTATATCACCACACCATGGTTTTCCAGGCGACCAACCTGGACCTTTGAATAATACAGATAGCTTATTGCTGATACCTTCATATTCCCAGAACTTTTTCCATATTGTTATGAAGTGACGAGTCTGTAAATGTTTAAATTAATTTGTAGGATTATTTGTTATTCTATATCACTGTATTAGTTTTCTTTATTTCATCAATCAGAATACTACAAAGCTAGTAAACATAATTACAGAAGGAAAGCTTAAAGGAATCATTTTCTCTTTTAAAAAAGAATTCTTTCATAGTTTTTTTAATTAATATGTTTAGAGGTAAGGTACAAAATTCTACTGCGACGGAGAACTGATCGTCTTTCCTTGGATATAACATTGCGATATGTCGAAATGAAATAAGTAGGGAATTGCTTCAAGTGTGAAGATGGGACAATTCACTTTAATATGAAAGTCTAAGGCCTTTTTCTGTTATCAAAAAATTATCTATAAATGGAAAATTCAGATATTTCATATATCTGGCGAATAATTTTCATTTTTATATGAACTTTTACTTGCGCAGGTCTTGCATATGTATGAAAATTCTTATTTTGACAAGACTACGCCAAGAATACTGTACAGGATGGCTAGAAAGTCTCTTTACGCGTGCAATTATTGCATTATAATTTTAATAACACTTGCAATTATTTATCCAAAATTTCTGTATTTGCACCATCATTATCCTTGCATAGCTTGATACGCCTGAATGCAATCCTACTTATCCGCATTAACAGCTGAGGTGTCAAACGCTGGAAGGTTTCAAGCGCACTTGCCAGCACAGCATCATTGTCCAAGTACCACTTTTTCCTGATTTACGATTTGATGTTCCTCCACAGGGCATTGTTTGGTGTCGTAAGGTCCGAACTTTGAAAGGATAACGAGCTGGTGAATTTGGGGTTTCACATCCTATCCAACGGCCAGGGAACAGTTCATTCAAGCGTTCGCGAACAGCAACTGCGAAGTAGGCGGGAGCTCCATTTGTGCCGGTAAACAACCGTATCATTGATGCCCAGATATTGAAGCTGTGGAAGAAGCCAGTCATTTAGCGTCTCCAAATAAGTAACCTGAGTACAGAATTCTCAAAAAAGTACAGACTACAAATGTGCTCTTCAGTCATCCCCCCCAAAACATGAGAAGGATTGTTTCAAATTTCTTGGTAAAAATGTAAGTTTTTTTTTGTCTGTATGAAGATGTTCCTATCCCACGAACTTCGATAAATAGCATGTTCCTCAGAAAAAAAGAATGCTCTTCCGACAGTAATGATAGGAAAGGCCTCCAGCTGCATGCTTCCTGCCGGTGGTTTAAGACATCGTCCGTTAGTTCATTCATGGCCATCGGCCGGTATGCTTGCAGGTCTAAGTCCCTTTTCATATGGAGTTGCATTGTGCTTCTTTTAATTCCAAGTTCTGCAGCACGGTTTTCGGTGTACTTGCAGGGTGAATTCATCAGTGGAACATTAAATACAGCACACGTTTCTTTTCTGGTTAAGGACGACTAGAACGGGAGTGGGTCCGAAAACACTTCCCCAGCAAAAAGCTTTCTTCTGTCACTTGATCAAAGTCTGACGACTTGGTGGGTCTTTACCGAACTGTTCACGAAACGTATTCGTTATCTGTGTCATATTTCCACTGTCGTGCTTCCGTTCATGAACCACACACTTGTAACTTTGCGCCAAGGAAGTTAGAACAGAAGGAAGCAAGGTTCGCAATTTCTTCCACAATCTAAAAATGAAACCTACCTAAAAAGCTGTGGCATGTTTGTGAATTCCAAACATTGCCTTACGGCAATGACACATACTTCTTTCTAGAATTTCTATGCATGCATTTTCTAATAAATATATATTAAATTTATAATGGAATCCTTCGCTATTGGTAAACTTTTGTTTTAAAGTAATAAAGATGATATTTATAATATGTGTAGGAAATTATCAAGAAATGGTGCGAAATCTAAATGCATATGTATAACATAGACTGATATAACATGCCTTTAGACTGATGTTTCTGGCTATTTCAAGAATTTATTTAGTCTTATTAGCTAGCTGTTGGGTGTACTTTCCAATTTTCACTCTTTAAAACAGCTATTTCTATTATCGCAATTTATTAAAGATTCATGCCTTATAAAAATGTTTCAAGAATAGGAAAGAAACTTATTTTAGTATGCTTAATAGTTCAGCTTCTGGTTGTAATACACTAAAACAGAAAATCACATATTTGAAATAGCTCATTATCCAAGTTTTTGAAATAGCTCATTATCCGAGTTTTTGAAATAGCTCATTATCCGAGTTAATTGCATATTTATGAGCAGTTTCATATTTCTGAATCTCTATTAAAGAAATTGCCTTGAATTAAGCTGAATAACAGAAATATATTTATATACATTTTAGAGTACGTCTTTCCACGTATTCAATTATGGTAAATATTGTTATGTAGTGAATCTTTCCTCGGGTTGGAGCAGTCTCCTTGGCAGGAAATTCTGCTGCGACGGAAATTCGTACATCCATATGCAATATAACATCCCATACTTCAAAAATTAAAAAAAAAAAAAAAAAAAAAAGTTGCAACGAAAAGTCTCCTTACACGAGTCACAGTGTTTGAACAAATATGGCTACTGAGGATTTACTTTTTGAGTTGGACTCTCCCTCTTTCTATTTTAACCTCCTTGCTTTGCGCTTCTCCAAAATGAAGTCGCTGGAATCTGCCACTTCACTTTTTTTCACCAAGAATATAAAAGCTAGACAATAAACTGGTGAAAATAATGCACAGATTTTATTTTCTTCTCTGGGCAATCACATTAAAATTCAAGTGAGGAGCACTATTACCATATCAATAATCAGGATGGCAGATTCATATCTTAAATGTCTTACCATCTTACACTGCTACACGCATTTATTTCAGATGTAAAGTGTCTTTCTGGCCACACTGTTTATAGAATATACAGGTTTTTTTTTTTTTTTTAATTTTTTAATTTTCTCCCCTTTTTTTGTAAACAAAGTAAAATTAAAAAGATTAATATTTAATTTAATTTTATAACGTTTCTAATATTCTGTTGCTTTGTTTATAATATTACAAAATATTTTAGAATATGTAATGCTATTGTATGCATTTATAGCTAAATATATTTAATATTTTTAACAATAAATGCTCAAACTGATTTTGACATTTTTAGCCTTTTTTAATAAGCGTATCTAGGTAAAAATATAAATTTAGAATATTAGCATGGCAATATTTATAACTGACAAAATCCAATCCTTTGCTTGTCACTCATTTCCAATGAAATTGCTTAGTATTTCAAGATGAGATTTTAAGATCCTTCTCAGCAAATTATACGATTGTCTCCTTTTCTCAGAGAGAAGTTTTACTGCATTTTGCTCGAAATTTACTTTTCTCAGAAGTCAGTATCGAAAGCGTGTCTATTCTGACAATTATTAATGTTCTAGCTGGTAGTAAATTTTTACTCTCAGGGACTCTTCGAGATACAAGAATATTTCTCTAAGATATTCGAAAACCCTTTTACTACAATTACAGAACATTTTAGGTTTAAATTTCACTTTCTACCAGTAAATTTGTGTATGTACTGACGTCCTCTTCGTTTTGGACAATGCGGTCTTCTTTTCGGATTTAAATTCTTGTTTTGATGAAAGCCATGAAATAGTTAGTTCTCTTGGACTTTCGAGACTTGTTCATGCGTAATTATATTAAACGGTTTTATCTATTGAATACATTTGAATGGCGAACAAGATATTTCTTTCCACACTGAACAGAGTGTACTACCTCTGGATTCATGTAGGCGTTAAGACATGTGTTTTCCTGCATCAGTAATGGAGGTCAATTAATAGATTATATTACACCTTGCTCTTTTAAATGAGAGCAGCTGTTGCCCTATGCCATAAATTGCATCAACATAAATGAATTTCAAAATTTATAATTTCTTTGGCCGTTCCAGAATACGATGTCTATTTAAAAACCGAATCTGAGATTTTTCCTTAGAATACCTGTAAATTTATATATATATTTTTTTAATTTATGGTTTTATATTTATTCATTAATTTTTGAAACGTAATCTCGAGTTTCATCATTTCTGCATTGTGACGATTTGGTTTGGCAGTCCCACCTTTTTTTGCACACCAAGTTCGTATTTACTTTCAAATGGCTAGTAACATATATTAACTGTAAAACGAATATATTAGTTGCATTGGTAAATAATTTTACGCTAAAACGTGAATCTTATTTATAAAGTATCAAATAAATTCTGGTTATAATTAGTAGTGATTCCGAACTATGATTACTAAGAGCTAAGAAGTGACGCTACCACATATTCTTCCAGAAAACCTTTTGACTTACTTGTACAACTAGGGGATTGAATGACTGCATTTGAGTTGTAACTCCATACAGTGGTCTCTCCTGCTCATCTTCCTCTTCGAATGTTCCAAAAAGGCGATCCCAAATTATGAGAAACCCACCAAAATTCTTGTCGATGTAACGCCTGTTACGTCCTGAGAGCCCGGTATGAAAAAGGAAATTGATATTAAGAAGCAACGCAATGTATTGATTAAAAAAATCTTACAATTGATAACGGATCCAGAAAAATTACAATGTATCAAAGCCTTAAGGAAATAAATGGTTTAACGCCCAAAAGATTCTTGGGAAATAAAATATACATTTATTGATTTTGTGTTTTTTATTGGTTTCGTATTTCTGATTAATTTTTCTGATATGGACAATGAGAAGAAAGATGCCTGTAATTGAATTTTACGCTTCTTTTTTGTGTGTGTCCTGTTACTTATTTACAGAATTCTAATCATAACCTAATGCTAATATTTACAGATTAAATGGCTATAAGTTTCGGATGACGGGGAGTCTTTTGCGCTGATCCAAAAATGTTGCTACTTAATTTAATGGGGATTAATTGTTTTTTCTTCATAATTTATAAAGTCTAACATAACAAATAACGAACCAGTTAGACATGTTACAACCTGCTCCATGAAAGCATGCATAGAAAAAAAAGCATGTATAGAAAATTAAAACAAAATGCACAGTTCTAAGGGAAATTAAATATGATTACAACAAGACAAAAAATGAAACCACACGCTTCGTTCAACAGGAAATTTTAAAATGAAAACAGTGGCAAGTCAAATTTTATGAGAAAAATAGAGAACAACCCATAACATAGCACATTTAATTTTTAGAAGGCATTTTTCGCTCCTGAAATCTTATGCTAAAAGACTTTTGTATGTTAGGGGGTGTTAAGAAAAAGTTGCACTTATATAATAAAGGTGCAGCTGATTCACCCAAATAAAGCATCGGATGCTACCGGATGTGTTGGTAGTTTATTGTACCAAGTTGGCATAAAATCGAACAGATAGATAAAGAATATTTAGGCAAAATCCTTAAACCAGTTTCCATGACGTAGCAAAGGAATTTCAGCTAATGCATGTTGTGATGGCAAAGCCTTCGTCTCAGCACTTCTTTAGGTTTGCTAATGTAAACTCTAAGCAAGCACCGCTTCATACATATTCTGCTAGTGCTCTCTGGAATGTTTATTATGACAAAGTTTTGAAAAAATGACAAAGAATGTTTATTATGAAAGAGCTGCAGCTGAGATTAAAGGGAGACAAACAATAACAAATCAACTTCAATATGTTAGTTCCATTGAATTTGTATGCCAGAAAACGATGTATACTGTGAAATGGCAGAACCTTTGCGAACAAATTAGTATCAATAATATTTCTCTTAAATCATTAGCATTATTCATAATGAAAAATTCTTCTTAACGCCTTCCCAGAAATTAATGGAAACCGTAATCCTCCTTCCCCCCCCCCTAAAAAAGGACTAATGAAAATGAGACAGCCGGTCATATATAGCATAAAGAATAAAGAAGTATTATGAAGGTGATACGGTGTTTTAAAACGACGCTCCAAGATCTGTTTCAAAGCTAACAATCGTAATCTAAAGTTAAAAATCACAATTTTTTTTGAAAATGCATTTCTAGCTTTTCTAGTAATTTGATGCTCTTTCTGCAATCTGTTTCTTTAAAATAAGCATTTCAAGATCGTAGTAACCCTTCATTCGTAATGTGTACCCTCTTTACTGCACAAAGGAAATTAAGAGATTTTAGCTAATTAGAGGATTTTTTCTCTCAGCAGTCATGGCCATTTTTCTGTCTCGTGGTTTAATAAACGGCTTTAACGTACCTTTTCTAAAGTAACAGGTCATTGTTGTTCTCCTGAGGCAAATGCCTTACTTGATGTTTGCCATGGCTCTGTCACATGCAATTTAAAAGTAAAAATCTATTATGGTATAATAATTATCTTGTAGTAATGTATAAAAGTATTAAAGGTAATATCAGCTTCGCCTTTAGGTAGCACCTTGGAAGACAAAAGTCAATTACTGGCATGATTTACCTGCGAAAAATATGGTCTAAATATTATCATTGATTTTAGTCTCTAGAACTTTTAATTTTAATTACTGCCTTCTTTTTACTTTGTAAGGATCCTAAGTTTTACTAACGTTTATTTTATTTTAAATCTTTACTATCACTTCTTATTTTCTACTTCCGGCCAGAATTAAAAGCTTTAACTTATTCATGCAAATTTGTCTTGCGAACGCCAAGTACTTAAGTTGTGGCTTTTTGCCAAGCAAGAGAGAGGAAGGAGTTACTAGAAGCAGGCCGCTTGCCATAGTAGTTTTACTCGGTTGCTGGTTGCCTTCAAGGCCAGAGGTTTAATCCTCTTGATAATTTTAAACGTATCGTAGTGTTAGCAGTTCTCTGTACTACATACGGCTTTTTGTTAATATACGGCCAATCTTGGAGTTAGGTACTTGTTTGATTAATCCAAAGTTAGTTTAGTTAGAGTTTAGTTAATATTTTTATATTCTTACATTCAGACCACAAGTGGTTGGTCTCTGTATTCCGAAGTCCGGAAATCATTGTAAAGAGAGAAAAATAAAGAGTTTCGTATACCCTTCCTGTGTGTATTGTCTACTTCCCAAATTTATTGAACATAGCTTTAGTAAGCTCCCTGTTCCGAGTCAGGACAGTTAATGTTCCCTAAGCAAGTAAGGAGGAACACAGAACCTGATAACTTCACATGTGTCTCAGAATATATAAACGAATTCACTCTCGTTTATTCTTGATGAGTCCAGTAATGTTAATCCAGAAGGAACAAAACACCTTTACTTATATTTTTACTACGTTGTCCATTTTTTTTTAAATACTTACTTTGAGGAGTGTGAAACAGAGGAAAACTAAGGTATCACAATGCATAAACTTGAACGTGCAATTATATATATGTAGATATTAGACATATTCATATTAATCTCAATTGAAAAGAATCTGAGTTTTGAGGTTAATAATCAGATACAATATTTTTTTATTAAAAATGACTTTATTCTGTTTGCGCATCGTTTTTATTTATTTTATTTATTTATTTATTTTTAATCCATTAAGTTTATTCGTTTAGATATGTAGAATACATAAGGGCTTAGAAGCAATGATGCCTTTTTAGAGGATTTTCTAAGGGAAACTAGTTATAATTACATTGGGAAGACCATAAAAACATCTATGCAGCCAGTTTTTTACTCGGGGAATCGTATCATTAAGAAGATAAGCGTAAAAACTAAAACAACGCGAAAATGAAATGTCTCGAAATTTAATCCATAAAAAGAAATAGGGAGTGAAAAATGGGGCTGAATAAGTTTAATTAATCGACTTTGCAATAATGGATTAATAAACATTTATAACACATAAGAGAAACTTTTCTCAAAGCCTAAATTTCTTAACCAATTAGCTAGCTTTGGACTGTACTTTATGCTAATTTTATTATCCCTTTTCCATGAGCTTATAAAAGATTAAAACTAATTAAATGGATGATATTGAAGTGATAAAATGAATTAGCGAATTTCTCAGAAAAAGTTTTCTATGGAATATTGAATTCTTCGAGCCATACATACCATGGTGAGCCCGATGATGGCTGGGTGTGCAAAGAACGAATTCAACAACAGCAGGCAATTTACCGATGATCTGTAAACATAATTTTTGCATCAAAAATTTTCAAATTGATAAAAAGAATGATAATATAAGCACTTAAATTACTTGCCTCCGTGTGTAGCCAATACTGGTAAATAATGCTTATCTGGTAATGTACTAGGTAGGTTGTCGGTGGAATGGCAAATGCCATTGGCAGGTACGTCAGCTGAAAATGTAAATTATCTTTTCATTTATGTGCACTATCTTAAATATATTCACTCTTTTCTTTATAATTATAACTTAGTGGTTAAATATTTTTTAAACAATAGATCATTTAATCTTCGCTACCACTTGCTAACAAAGGAAGACTTAATTATATAAAAGCTACTGAAATTTATAAATAATCGGAGATATTTAACTTTTGTTTGAAGTTGGTTTCAAAGAAAAAGGGACAATGGGCAACAGGAAGCTGATGCTGAATGCTTTAGGCTATTCAGCCTCCAATGCAGAAAATTTGACTAAAATATCAATTTTTAATTCTGAACAGAGGTAGCATTATTCGTGAATCAATAAAAGAAGACGTATATCTTATGAATGAAGGGGGAAATTGTAATGTGTATATGTGACTGTTAGCATATACTGCTTAGAAAAATATCTGAAGTGGCATCGCTTGACACAGCTTAGTTAGTGTTTTAATAGAAAAAGAGTTACAACACATTTTAGACTTTCGGTGCCATACACAAAGGCGCATTTTGAACAAAGAAATCTTTTTTTTTTATTTAAATATCAGAGCAAAATTTTCTTATGCCCCAGCTTATTTCTCGTCCTCTTAGCCTTCTGTTTTTTGTTATCCGCTGATATGTGCGAGGTTGATGTTTTCATGTAATACTAGCTCTAAAAATCGACATGATGGCCAATCACGACAGATATAAAATCAAGTCTTATATTACAGCATCAAAAAATGTTCAGAGTGCAAACTGCTCGTGTTGCTATTACTTCGAAGGTGACGGGGCCACATTTCTCAATATTTCAAACTCATAAGCACTTGAACACTTGTACAGTTGCGCGCCTCCAACCTGCACGCAACAAAGTGGTGACTGCTGAAACTGGAAATTAGACAGAGTCTTGAGAAGGGTTTAAGTCCCTTTTTATTCAACTTTAGAAACTACAATTGCGTGCTCTTGACGCTCACAAACTACGCGGACTCGGCGGTAAAATAAAAATAAGAAATTAAAAGAGATACTAACAAGTCACTAACTACGAGGCTCTCTAAACGTAACTAACCTCACCTCGTTTTACAATACCGCTTATAATTCAGCAAACTCTGAATACCACGTTGAAAGATTAACAATTTGCCGAGGCAAACCCACTGGCCGAAAGGCGTGGTTCTTCAATTTCTGACTAACTACCTCCGCGCTCGTGAAGTAAGAAAAGCACACTTCGAACTCGTTTCCTTTCTATTTAACTCAGAATACTTCAGCTGATAATTTGAATCCTTGCGCGTTCTACTAAAATTTACATACTCTGGCATTGGCAGTTCCAGGGGAAAGTAAGGCTTGACAGAAAAGATAGTTTAAACTTAAAATGAATGTTAAAATAAATATAAACCCTACACACTTTTCGCAAAACCTTTGAGCATAATTATTTGAGGTTTATTATCCGTACTTGTGCATTCAGAAAGGTTGTATACTACTACTTATATTTGGCATTACTAATTTTTTATAATTTTTTCTCCCTTTCTATGTTTTAATTGAAAGAGTGGTTAGTTGAGATAATGTATCTATTTTCTTAAACGAATTTATAATTCTTATCGAATTTTCGGATTTTCAGTTTGGCTATTTTCTGGTTGCTAAGATAAAGAAAAATAAGCTATGATTTTTATGTGATATTTATAAGGAAAAATTGCCCACTTAAAATTTAATTATATTATAAATAATAAATTAAATTTTAAAATATAAAATACTTCTCGTACTTACCCAGTGTATAGGCAAAAGAAATATATGATTCCTCATGGGTGATGTAAACATCATATCTTCTGGTGTATGATGGGTCTCATGAATAGCCCACAGAATATTGATTTCTGTAAGTCAATAAAACTTATCATTCTAAAACGTATTTGGTATTAAAATTCCATGTATGATAAAAAAAACATAATATTTTATGACGAACTGTAAGCTTATTTTAGTAACTTAAGCTTATTAGTAAGCTTATTTTTAAGCAGAATTCTAAGCTTATTTTAATGTATTTGAAATATACTGATCTGAGTTTTCTTCTGAAGTATTCTTTTGAAGAAAGATAGCTAGTTTGAAATAGCTTTTGAAATGAAGTTGTAGAAGAAGTGAAGTCTTAAAGCTATTATACAAGTCTATTTAAGCTTTTGTGAATACTTTCGTTTCGAGACTATTTTTGATGTACAATATTTATAAATCATTTTCTACGAATTGCGAGTTCATATTTTTCATTTTACGTGTACCGTCAGAAGTTCTACTAAATAAGCCTGCTTAAATTTACATTTCGCATTCCTTCTCTTCCTCACCCCATCAGTGACCGAGTGGTTTAGACCGCTAAATGCTGATAGTTCGACCTAGTTTGGAGTCGACCCCAAGTAAAAGGGCTGGCTGCATGGCTGGCGTTGGAGATCGCTACTCTGTGCACTTTTTTAAGAAAGTAAAGTATTGTCTATTCAAAATAGGCAACGAGACTACAAATTCTAAAGATGGACGGTACTTGTGTTTTATTCTTCTAGTAGCTTCATTTATCACTTGTTTTGTAGCTTGAATTCTTATAAAATAAATTAGTTTTCTTGCTACTAGTAACATTGCATTCCTCTTAATTTGCAACAGTTGATTTTTGTAGTTTCCGCCATGTGTAACGTTAATACGAGCTAGTTTTCCTGAGAAGTTCTCCATGAAGGCATCTTTCCTCTTAGAAAAATAATCCTCGTGGCGTTGTCGTATTCAAATAATTTAACCTAACCTTCTCTTCTTATTCCTCAACAGCATTTATATTTTTCATTTTCTTTCAGTTTCTCAGCCAAGAATTTATGAGAGATGACTGAAAAGTACCTTCTCTGTGCGGTTTCCTTATGACGAAAACGTAAAAAAAGGAAGAGGCTTTTGTTCAAAAAAATGCCGTGGGTAGAAGTACTGATACAGTACTGATATTTTACTTTTATTTAACACAGAAATCTTTGTTTTAGTTTTAAAATAAATATTTAAAAGACAATTGGTCTTATTATTCCTCCATCTCAAAAGTTGCTTACGTCACAGTGCCCTCTCCAGGAGTCGATTCACCAACTTTCTAATTACTAGGAGGAAGCTCCAACTATTTACATCTCAACAGCACACCCAGAGAAATAGGCTAATTTATATTATATTTTCTCTAGTTAAGGTCGACCGGAGAGAGGCACAAAACCTTATCGACCAAATTCAAATGATGAAAAATTAAAGTTCATCATATTTTAGTTCAGATGTCGTAGCACAGAAAATGGCTGGAAAAACAGCATATACGGGGGGCGGAGTAATTAGGTTCATTTTGCGAGCAAAATATGAAAAATCAGGTATTTAAATATTCGCAGGTATTCAAATTCCATATATACATCACGAAGATATGCGATAAGGAGGAAGAGAATTCCTTACAGTCTCCCCCACCTAGACAGCAACTGAGAAGAATGTTACCCAGTCGCCAAAGCCAGGAAATGATAAACTATCGTCCAATATTTCGATCGCTAATTATAGAGTAATTTTAGAATTTTTCGAAAGCGGAAAACATGAAAAATCAGCGATGACTTCGTGGAATTTAAGCTCCGGACGCCTCGATCGCTAGCCGCATTTGCTTCCAGTTACAGCACGAGAACATATCTTAAAGAAGAAGAGAATTCCTACCAAATTTTTGTATACTTAGTATTTGGTACGTTGCGGAAATATTATACATTTAGTGGAAGATCAATAACAATGATAATCTGCAGGCTCAGGTATTAAACATATGCAATGCTGACCCCACAATTTATTTTATTTACTAGTTTAGCAGATGATTTACAGTACGCAAAAATCCACCCAACGGAAATCTAATTTAACCATGTCATCTGAATTCGATATCAGACATATTTAGAAAAAAGATCATTAATTAAAGCTAGCTTATTTTTGACTCCCAAGATTAAAAGCAAAGAATAACTCTTACAGACTTAACAAGCTTCATTATCTACTTATTATTAATAAATGATTTTATATTCATTTATTATTAATTCTATTGTAGAAAAATAGAAATTTTCATTGGTAAAATAGAATTAGGAAATATTTTTAATTTTTTTAAACATATCTTTTCTAAATAAAAGTGTTTAAACTAACATGTAATTAAAACCTATTTAGCGAAATTACAGCATTAATAGTTTCAGAATCTTCATATAATGTTGTAATTCGAGTTTGGTGAATCCATTGCTCATTTTTCATGTCTTCTGCTTCAAATAGCCTATTGACTTTACAGTGGCGCCCGAACTAAAAATGGCGGTGGATGATGATTCATCACCACCAGGATTTGGCGACTGGGTCCCCTAAACTCCAGTCGCCCATTAAATGGAGAAGTATATAAGGTATTTCTCCCACCTTCTTAGCATGCCTTCGTGGTGTAATGGTCAGCCCGCTCGGCGCGTATTCGAAAGGTCCATGATTAGAGTCGCGGCGAGGGCATTGCTTATTTTTCAAGTCTCCTGCTTAAAAATAACTTGATGATTCTACAATATTATTCTGAAATTTAGTGGAAAAAATTTTACAACTTAGTGAAACATTGATTAGCATCCATGTAAAAAGTAGTGAAGCTTACGATGTATCATTCTGTGCATCCAGTAATAGCCAAAATCTGTAAGAAACCAACAGAGAATCCACGTCCACGGGGAATCCCAAGGTAGTTCAATGAGTCTGTAGTTTTTGTAGATCCAAGCGTACACCCAAACTTCAGCTCCTTTGAATGGAATTCTGTAAGTAATAGTTTTAGGATTATTAATCGTATTTCGTTAATTTGTGAGAATATATTAACTTGATGTAAAAACTTACTAAGTGTTAATTGAGTAGGCAAGAGAAAAATCTGAATTATAGCAGATATATCAGAAATAGAACAGGAAAGGAAAGAAACTGCAAGTAAAAATGAAAGTGAGAAAAATCCTTTAATTACAATGCATTCACTGCTCTTGTCGAGGACACATTATATACGTTCTATTCCAACAGACAAGAGCTGTATGATTAATCGAGATACCCCACTTATTTTATGACTCTTTCTTTAAGCACTTAATACGTGCTAATTATTCCTGTTGAGCTTATATTTTAGATAACCCTGCGCTACATCGGAAGATCGTAAGAACGAAAAGCAAAAGATAACGCGATTGTCGAAAGGATTTTAAAGTAGTTTTTCACGTTCATAGCTACATTGAGCGCAAATCATTCTGTATCCAAAATGCGATCGGACATTAAATTTGTTGTTCATTTTTTCCAGTTCCACTGTGCCGTATAAAGCGTACGTACCAAAAACAGTTTCGATGGTTGATTCTGTAATAATTCGTCAAGACTTTTCTAGAGCTAGCATTCCATCTAGAAGTGAAATGTTATAATCGAACAAGTTGCGGTGCTATTCCAAAAATGCTAAAATGAGCTGCTCGCTGTAATGGCACTTCAAGCTCCAGATCACGCTTTAGTCCATAGGATGCAGCTCAAAGTTGCATTCGGGGTGAGAGCAAGAAAATAATATATCCCTAATCCCCCGACATCTGCATCTGCAGCAAGTTGTTAATCAGAGAAGAAATTTCGCAAGAGCAGAATTTTTCGCTTTTTTGGCCGAAAGTTTAATCTACTGAAAATTGTTACCTTACCGTTAATTAAATTCGTAATTCTCTTCGAACAGTTAAGACATCATCGATGCATTACAATTACCATTTTCCCATTTTTAAAGTATCTTGACTTCCAATCACTAAAAGCCTATAAAGCTCAATGCCGTTAATACTGACTCCTCGCATGAATTGTTATTAGCACTTCTGAAAACTTTCCGCCAGCGCATCTTTGGTATATTAAAACTTTGACGTTTGGTTGCGCATCATCTTATAGAAAAGCTAAGCCTATCACTTCTGTCGTTACTGAAACTAACTTAAAAAATGCTAGTTTCAAATTAGTGAGGAAAATTTTAAACGAGTTGAAGATTTCTCTTTTCTTCTTTTCTTCAAAAGAAATCATACCCAACAATTCTTCTTAAACATATAATCTTTGCAAAACGAGTAAAAATAACCTGTTGTGCTATGTTACTTATACCAGTCGATTCATAAAATTGAAGGAGAAAATAAGAACATTTATTAATGTCGTTTCATAATTGTTCGCTGACATTTTCACTTATTTTTTTTTCAGTCTACCGTATTACAGTATTTCGAAAGAAATGTTGATTTTCATTTGCAGCAATAATTTCAAATTTGCTCTTAAAAATCGTTCAAAGTGAATCCGACATTTCTAAGACAGTTTCTTTTATAAGTTCCACGTCAGGAAGTGTTTTACAATTTTTTAACACGGCTTACTTTCAATAATGCGCTAGACAATGCGTGTGATTTCAGCATGGGGTTTTCAAAAATATTTTGTTGAGCTCTTTCTTAATTGAGTCTTTAGATTTCTAATTTTTTTTCCAGGCCACTATTTTTAGGATAATGTGTTTGATATTTATTATGTAAAGTTAAAAAATATCTCTCCAGATTATCCTTTCAGTAACGGCTGAGAAGACCTTTCATATTAAGGAACAACATTTATCAATCAAAATTGCAAAAAAGTAATCAAATGCTAATGAATTTTCTTCTGCTATTCATTTTAATGGGTACTAATACGCAAAAGAATCGTATAAGAAGACAAATTTTAATTTAAAACATTAAAAAGAAGACACTTACGACGGGGTGGATAGCAAACTATTTTTGGTTGATCAACAGACGATAGGAGATAATTTCAACATGCAAGGGCCGATCGCAAAAGGATTTTCTGTGCATCACAGCAGGCAGGAGACGATTTCAATACGCACCGGCATCTTAGTGGTAATTCATACATACGGGACTCCTTTACTGTTACCGTAGTAGCATTTTTTTGTGTTGCCAAACAGTGCAAATTCTTCTTAATGCTACTGTTGTGCAAAAATTTAAGTGTAAGAAGCATTCTTAAATTTTACGTAACAAGTATCAAACATATTAGCCACCAAATAGTGACCTGAGGAAAAATGTAATTAGGGATCTTAAGGCTCATGTAAGAAAGGGTTCAAAAATACTTTTGAAAAACCTCATGGTGAAATCCCGAGCATTGTCTAATGCATAATTCAAAGTCAGCCTTACTTAAAATAAATTTTAAATTACACCACTTCCTGACGGAAATTTATAATGGAAACTTTCTTGGAATAACAAATTCATTTTTTAATGATACTAAGAAAAGTTTAAAATTATTGCTACAATTGATGATGCAATTCTTCTCGAAATACTGTAAATGGCGGATTAAAACACTAAGAGAACAGTTATATAACGATTAATAAATATTCTTGTTTTCTCTTTGAATTTGATGAATCATGGATGTAAGTGACTTAGAACAATTGCTTACCTTTCTCCTACAATTTTTAAAGACTATACATTTAAAAGAGAATGGTTCTATATGATTTCTTTGAACGAAAAGACTAGAGACGTAGCTACCTTCAACTATTTAAAAATCTTTCACAGTAATTTGGAACTACCACTTTTTAAGTTAGTTTGAACAACAACAGAGAGAACAGAAGCCATGATAGCCTCCATACATAAATTTAGAAATTTATGCCAAAATAATGAATCTCGAAGTTTTGTGTGTTATTACCACATATTTTACTAACGAGTATTAGCCAGGAAAAGAAATAATAGACGTCAAAATTGTTAATTCAATTCAGGGAAGTTCCTTCAAACAGTGTCTGTTCCAACTGCAACTTGATGAAAGACAGTCGTAAATATTATTACATACCATGTAAGGTGACTAAGTGGAAATACACTGGTGTGCAAAACTTAAGCAACAATGTAAATTTATTCAGATAGCCATGAAATTGTTAAAAAGGGGTTCTTGCGTTCAGTAAAATGAACACGCAATTCAGTAAAAAGGACATGCGTATGCAAATGTCAAGAAAAAAATGTCACAGGCTACGTGAGCGTACGCAAAACGCGTACAGTCGGGGCGCTCAACTCGAGATTATCATAAAAGGAAGGATGGAGATGCAATTAAAGACATTCGCTGCAAGAGCAAGGAGTTCTTTCGTGAAATATGGCCAGAAGAAATGATCTGGATGACTTCACACGTGGAAGAATGATCTAAAATCTGGAGTAGAGGCGAAGTGTTACCAGTATAGCTGAAGAGATCGGAATCAACAAAAGTGGCGTTTCGCGCATTTAGAAAGTCTTCCAAACCATAGGTACAGCTATTAGAAAGGTTGGTGGTGGCCGTCCCAGGAAAAGAACTGCAGCAAATAACCGATATATAGTCCTGCAGACGAAAAGAGTCCGAAACCAGTCAGCAAGCTCCACAGCTCAACAACTGTGAACAGCAACGGGCGACAATTGTCGTGGTTTACTCTGTCCAAACACCTTCACAAAAATGGCCTATGCGCCTGCCGTTCTGAACGCTGCATCCCTTTGAAAGTTGGCCATCGGCATCACCGTTTACAGTGGTTCAAGGAGCGCAAAAATGGACATCTCATCAATGGAGTCGTATCCTCCTTACGGATGAAAATCGCTTTAGTGCCACAAGAGATTCTCAACACAAATTGATTTGGAGAGAGGTCAGGACACGGTTTAATCTCAGTAACATTACGGAAAGAGACCTTTACAGTGTCTTGAAGATCTCGTCTGGCATTATGCTGAACGAGAGGACAGAGCTCCACGTTTTCGACAGAAGTTCTGTAATCGGAGATCGCTATCGTCAGGAGGTGATCTTTTCCCCATGTGCGTCTGTTCCGAGGTGCCATTGGAGCAGACTTCGTTTTTATGGATGACAATGCACGCCACACCGGACTCTTGCTGTTCAGAAGCTTCTGAAAATTGAAGATATCACACGATGAATTGGCCAGCGTGCTCCCTTGATTTAAACCTCATAGAACATGTGTGGGATGCTTTAGAGAGACGCTTGTGACACGATTACATCCTCCGGGGAACACCCAGCAACTGAAACAGATGTTGATTGAGTAATGGGCACTCTTCAAGATCTGTTGGACAATCTGATGCTGAGTATGGAGAGACCGTTCGAAGCAACCATTGCAGTAAGGGGAGGGCATATCCCATACTAAGGAACACCTGCTTGTTGTTCTTCCTCTTGTACAGAAAATCATGTATAACGATACTATGAGTTCAATAAAGCCTGTTTTTGTTTGATTCCATACTGTATGCATTCTATTCATTTTTAGAGCAATTATGCTTTCGTCATCGTTTAAATACAAAATGCTGTCTCTTAATTCTGAATTTCATGTCTCTCAGATGATTTCTCGTGGAGTTATTTATGCCAAAAAGAACACCTGTTGCTTAAGTTTTGCACACCAGTGTAAATTCCTGCCATGATTTCGTGGTCTATGAACTAAGATAAAAAGTGTCTAAAAGAACAAGTTAGAAAGTGTGCAAATTTATACTATCAAACCTGGCTGTGTGATTTGTCGTTTTTTCAAAACATTTACATTAAGAATTTTAAATTTAGAATTGCTGATACAAACAAGACCGAATTGAATGTATATAAAGCAAAATTTTAATGCTAATAGAAAACTTTCACAGAATAGTTGGAATACTATCCCAGATACGTCCGATTACCTATAAAAACATCAAAATTATAATCATAATATACGTTACAGAAATTAAAAAAGGTTGTTAAAGATTGTAAGATCAGATTTCCGGGTTTTGAAGAAGTTGTTATACGATATCTGTCCCTTCCTTTTAAAAAGGATTTAAATGTAAAATATATTGACGCAAATATATTTGACGTATTTAATATTGAAAAAAGAAATCTTAAAGCGTTCAGATTTTAACGATCTCCCTAAAGAGCTCTTTTAAATCTTAATATGATTTATCAGCAGAGATTATCAATGGAGATGGCTCAAGTGAAATAGTGAAACATTTTATAGGCTATCAGATAAATATGCTTTTAGACTAACATTGGAACGTTATTTATCTTCTGCAGATTTAAAAAAGTGAAAAAATATGTAATGTAATTCTATAGAAATATTTAATGCTTTTAATTAGATATATCGTTAATTAAATGCACTTTTATTTTTAGGAAAAAAATAATTTAAAAAATAATATTCTTAAAAACTGCATCTATTGCTTTTAAAAGTTTAGTTTGCTAATTAATCAAATGCGCAGATTAAACGTGAAATAATAACATCTTACTTTTTCAGAATGGAAACAGACTCAAAAGAAAAATGAAGATCACGTTTTGAGACTAAGAGTCATTCTGGGATATATATATGGAGAGAGAGAGAGAAAAACGCATTAGAAAATTAAATTATAAGTCTAGGAACGAATCTAACAAAGAATTTGAAGAAAAAGGCCAAAGAATTTGAAGAAGAGTTTTGGAAATACGTCAGTGAGGAAAGACCCCAGTATCACCATATTTAAGAAATATATCTACTATTTTTTCGGATCTACATACTTATGCGAATCAGTCTTTACATATTTAAACTGCAAGAAGACTAAGCATCGTTCCATATTTATTGATTCTCATACTGAAGACTGATTATCATTATCTTTGCCTGAATACGCATAAAATTAGCAAAGCTTGATTAAAGACATGGTGACACAGACTTCCATTAATAATAAGATAATAAAATAAATTTTAATATGTACTTTTTGTAGCTACTTTTCAATTAATATATATTATTAATACCTTCTCGCCCACTGATACTTATTAATATACAAAATTCAATTTTAAATATGTTAAATGTCAAGATTATAATAGTAGACAGAAACATAATTTAACGAAAAAAATGTCGATCATATATACATAGATACTGGCAACCCTGCTATATATATCTTTAAATTCACAGCAATCACAAATTTTATTAAATTTATCGACATAGTCCGCAACTACTCGAAGTTCCGCTGTTTATGATGCCTCAAATATTAGTTTATCTATATATTAGGTAATCTATATATATGTGTAACAACAAGTTCTATAGATAACCATTTGATGCGTCAATCAACAATTAAGCTTTCGAAAATTCCTCCTTCGTTTTCGCGAAGAAGCATTCGATGTATAGATATTGTTTTTCTCTCATAGAGTATAAACAGTCAATTATAATATGGTCGACTTCTGGTTCTCCTTCTTCCTAAATTTTACTTAAGTTTTATTTTCATTCTTTATCTATAGTTTCTTTGCTTAATCTCTGTCTTTTAACAACTTTCTTTTCGTTTCTCAGTAATTCCAAATTTTTCATTTAGTTCACCGAAACTAAGGGTTTTCAGTCCATGCTACATGAAGAACTTGAAATTTTTCATTGAAAGATAAAATTTCTAATTTGTTATCATAGTTTTTCAAATCAATGGTGTGACTACTAACATGGGAACGTTTCAATCGTGTGACTACTTGTCGTAGCATAACCTTTTAAGGTTATGCTACGACAAGTAGTCACACGGTTCATAATGTAACACAATAAATAGTAATAGGGATGTTATAGATTTAATCTTAAAACGAATTTAAAATACATTTTCAACTAACGTAACGTTTACTTCACTAAGTTAATTAGAATTAAATGGGAGAAAAATTGCAGTTCTAAATTTAAAAACTGTTTCTTTAAAATATTTTGAATTCAACTTCTCATATAAGTTTCGCCCATGTTATTCATATCTCATTTACCTTCTAATATAATCATAATACTGAATTTTCAAAGGTGTCTATTGTAAATATAGAATTCTCTTGTAGCTGAAAGATCTCACCTTACAGGTATACGCTCAGTGTTAGCAATACTTTTTCCTCAAACCCTTTTGACTTGCATAAGAAACGCATCTGCTTAAGAGGCACTTGTTCAGATCTCATTCCCTTAAAATGGGAATTCCAATTATTTATCTCAGAATAAGAAACATACTTCTGAAAAGACACTTATAAAGATTAAATAACTTCTTTAAAAAGGCATTGTTCTGTTCAAAATATTAAAAATACTTAAATAATAAATAATAAATAATAAACTTTAAAAACATTCCCTTCACCCAAATAAAATTTTGTAAATAAATGTTCGAGAAACACCTTTCATGATAAAAAAGCGAGGGACAAAGACACATGTCATTTAAAGACAATTAGGACATAGCACATCTTTTTGCAGGAAATCCTGTACTCCAGTTCCTTCCATAATTTTCACTGTACGCCTTCTGCTCCGATTAATGTTTACATTGTAAGTATTGAAATGCTAAGTTAAAAGAAGTTTTCTTGAGAATAGAAGTACCTTTCATCTCTATCATTAGCTGTCTGTCGGCAATTTCAATACCTCTACCTTAACCTCCTTCTAACTGACAAACGCCATCTGTCTAATCACAAGATTTGATCCTTGAACATCTTTACTACTAGGAACTTTATCTTCCTGCAGTAAATTCTTTTAAAATCTTGTCATGCGAGCATTATCTGAATTTTGAGTAGAAATATAATATTTATTTGAAATAATTTTTAATCTCTGTAATAGGCTTTAAATAGAGGTTCTCTTACATAATTAACACATCGGGACTCCTATACTAAGGAACTGGGTCGAGAAGTGTGTCCTTTAAATAGAGATATTCTATGTTCACAGGTGTCTCTCATGAGAGGTCACACTGTATCGTTATTATTACATTTTAAAATCCTTGATTTTCTCCTAAAGATGTTATAAGGTATTTCTCCCGCCTTCTTAGCATGCCTTCGTAGTGTAGTGGTCAGCACGCTGGGCGCGTATTCCAGAGGTCCGTGGTTCGATTCTCGGCGAAGGCGTTGCTCATTTTTCACTTCTCCCGCTTCCAAAAAGTACTTAATGTCTCTACAATGTAATTTTCCTACGTAATCACAGAAACGTGAGTCAGGTGACTCTACAAATTGCTCCTTATGCTTTGTTTTTATTCGTGATTATATTTAATTATTAATTGAAATGCACTCGTTTAGGTTACAAAAACTAAACTTTCCACAAACAGAATTTTTTGATTTGAAACCAAAGCGCAAAAACATAATAACGTGACTTCACAGACAAGTAGTTTACAAACACTAGAAGGCTAACAAATTAAAGAAAGTGTTATTCTAAATTCTAAAATACTAAATTCTAAATTCTAAAATAAAAATGTTAAGCTTTTAGTATTTTCTGCTCAAGTAATGAAATACGTAATATATTTGTAGTGTTAGATAAATAATTTCTTGTCTGGTAGCTTCTGTTCGTGGAGAGACACAATTTATTACAAAGAATGAATATGAGAATGACTATGAAGAAAGAGAATAGAATATGAGAATGAATATGAAGAAAGAAAATTTTTATATTATGAGAGGAAAATTCTTACTTGGATAGTTCCATTAGGAATCCGTGGAAGACATTGGACATAGTATCGCTGATTCTCCAGAAAGGTTTCTTTTGATAGTAGCGGATTACCTGCTCCAGAAGAACAGTGTAGAATAATAAAGGCGTCACCTACAAGAAAAAGAATAATTTCATATTAAAACTATGAATCGTATGTGATCCGTTTCCACTTTGGGAATATTAGGAGTGGAAAGCAATATCTCAAGAAATTTTACAAGTATTACTTCTATCAAAAACGCAGTGCTTAACTTATATCCAGAAAAAAGGCTATTAAATTGAACTTTTAGATAAGAAATATTTACATTTTAAACATGAATTAAAGAAAATTAATTAAACGTAGGCATCATCTACAATGAAAAGGATCATTTCCAAATTAAACATACATTGACAAAAAATATATTTAAAGTTTCTTTTTCACAAGTTCCTTTTTCACTTCTCGGGTATTAGGAACTTCGTATAAGACAGCGTAAGCAAAAATATATCATTTAATTAATTTATTTATTCTGTATTATTCAATTAAAAGTATTTATATATGAACCATTTTCATTGAAAGTGGTGGTTTCTTTGTAATCTGTATGTTAATTTTATAAAAGTTTTTTTTTTTTTTTTTTTTTTTTTTTTTTTTATTTTAAATTTTGAAACCTTTTCCTGTCAATTCTTGTTTCCCACTTACGACTCCCTACCAGGATGAGTTTTTAGAATTGCTTTGAATGCAAATGAGTTAGAAGAAGTATTTAAAGGAAGTTCAAGTACAAGTACAAGTGACGGGGGGCGTGGGCACTGTGCCTCTACCATACTGGTTAATCAGTACAGTACCACGTCCACCATTAACTGGAGCAGCCCCAGATGTCAAAAGGGGGGCACACTGACGCCTCGCCGATTTAGTATGCATTGATTATATTTATAAACACAGTGTCTTATACGTCGTTCAAGATACATATTACAAGATTTCCTACGGTGACCGTGATAACACCGTGATAATAGTTACATATATTGTTACATTGAATAATACTTTGACAATGTATGACTTGCTTAAAATATACCTTGAAGTGCGTTTAAAATATGCATTAAAATATGCACAGAAATATGAGCACTGCATATAGGGATACACGTGATATAACACTGATTATATACATTATATATATATATATATGTTGTAGCTACTTAATATAATACAGGGTAAATATATAACGTTATACGGTTCAGGATACATTAGCACATAGTAGAGAATACAGTACTCGTCGCAAAATGCGACGCGTGGAAGACAAATCATAGGATATATAAAATCACCTATAACTTGGATTACACTAGCATCAAACATGCATAAATAAATAAAGAAATACTGATACAGGGATAAATAAACATGCATACATTAAATGCATGTTGGAGACGCATTATGCATTAAGTATATAGTACATCCAGATGTTACACTAATTGGGGTAATTAAATTAATTCATAAATATGATTGAGTAAACATGCATACTTAGAAACATATAATGAAGGTTATAATTGTTTGACTTGGATAAATAAGGTCACCTATATTAGATATACATACAGGGGTATACATTTGCATGAATAAGTGCGTACGCATACGTTCGATACACATTGAATATACATTGCGTATTGAGTGTATTATATACAGCCTATGTTATTAAGTTATTACACACGTTGCGCACTGATACACGTTACACATATAATTATTATAAAGAGTTGACTTGGATATGCATAGTCATCTATTAGATACACATTACACATACTGGGGTAGATAAATAAATACATATATATGGATATATAGGTATACATACATTGGGTATGCATTGAATAATAATTGATGATTTTACTTAAATAAATGAGGTCATCTACATTGGGAACACATTACACAAGCAGGGGTAGATAGATAAAAACATATACATGGATGAGTGATTACACATACGTTATTAAATACACATACGCTTTTAGATACACATTGGGTATAGGTACACATTGTTATTAGATACACATTGAATTTGCATCGCGTATTGAGCATGTTATATATAGTTTGTACATTGAGTATATTATATACAGCTTATTGAGTATATCATGTACACAGGATACACATTACGGGACATGCAGGGGTATATAGGGGGAAAAAATTATATAATAAACTTATACATAGATTGTAGAGTCATTAGGATTTTTTTAGAGACAGAAAAGATGAAATATAACAACCGCCTTCGCCGGGAATCGAACCACGGACCTCTGGAATACCGGCCCACCATGCTACCGTTACACCACGAAGGACACTAGGAAAGTGGGAGAAATACCTTATATACTCCCCTTTTTAAAGGGCGACTAGGGTTTTATTGGACCTAGTCGCCAAATCCTGGGTGCGGAGAATCATCATCCGCAACCCTTTTAGCTCGGGCGCCACTTGTAGAGTCATTAGGATTTTTTTAGAGGCAAAAAAGATGAAAAATAGCAACCGGCTTTGCCGGGAATCCAACCACGGACCTCTGGAATACCATGAAGGACACTAGGAAAGTGGGAGAAATACCTTATAAGATGAGTAAATACGCATGATGCTTATCATGAATTAATTTGGATAAATAAGTCTCTTACATTGGATACACAATACACATACAGAGGTAAATAAATACTACATATGGAGAAGTAGATACGCATACGTTATGTTTATAACGAAGTGACCTGGGTATTATAAGGTCGCCTCATTAAATGCATATTGCAGTTACAGAAATAAATTAAATATATACATATTCCTGTGTAAGTAGATAGAGTGGTGCACATTGCGCATTGACACGCGTTACGCGTATTATAATTATGAAGAGTTCACTCGGATAGGTAAAGTCACCTATTAGATATACGTAACACATACATGGTAATACTAAATACATATTTATAGATAAGTAGATACGCATACATGAGAGATACATTGCATACACATTATACTTTGAGTACATTGCATCTACATATAAATATGCGTTGAAATATTCACATATATGGTGAATTATACTTGATTACGTTACATCTTTGAGTACATTATATTATACTTTGAGTACATTACATCTGCATATAAACATACGTTGAATTATTCTCATATATGACGAATTCCCACTCACTGAATACAAACGTAGTATTATAAGACACATTATACATGAGTCATTAGAATGGATAGACCCAGTACTCTTATGTTTTAAGATAATACTATACGACTTGGCAGAGGTCCTTATCCAGTTCAGACAGTTTTTCCATCATCTTACTGATCTTAATTGTTAGAAGTCGTTGTTTCACTAGAAACTTCGGAAAGAGGTGTTGATTTGTGATAGGGAATCTGACGTGCGTTGCAGTGGTGAGTGAGCAGCTAAGGTAGTGCTCCGGAGTGCCTACTTCTCCGCATGTGTATCTTGTCTGTTGCACTGATTTCAAATCTGTGGAAGTACTCTGGAAATGGGCCGTGTCCGGTAATATACCTAACCAGCTGTGGGTTGGTGACTAACCACATCGGGTCTACATACCCAAAATGATAGTACGTCCTGCGGCCTGTTGTGCTGCAATCCCACTCTTCCTGCCATTGTGCCGTAGCTTTGAGTCTGAGTGACTTTTTCAGGTGGGAAATAGGCCAGGGGATGTTGACATGGGTGTGTGCCTCTCCTGTGGCAGCCTCTTTAGCAAGGCGGTCCGCCGTTTCATTTCCGTCATGTCCGGCGTGGGCCTTCACCCAACCTATTCTAATGTTCCTATTTTGGATTTCAAGTAGATCATTTCGGATTTCTGTGATTATGGCCGAGGAATATTCTGGGTTGCTAATAGTGGGGAGAGAGGAGAGGCTGTCAGTTTTAATGGAAGCTCTATAAAAATTTTGATTGAGCGCATAGCGGATGGCTTGAGCTATGGCCACAGCTTCTCCCTGAAACACACTATTGTGTTCACGCAGCTTCCCTTTCCATTCTGTTACAGTAGCCCCAGCTTGCATGACCACGTAGGCGCACCCAACCTGGTGCTTAGGAGTCCTTACTGACGTGGGATGCTTTCTGGCTACTTTGCTCTTGAATCTATTATGCTCGGCCGTATTATACGTGCCAGTTGATAATCACCGGCTAGTTTAATTTAACAGCCAGCTACGCTAGGCATTTGTGCCTAGTTTCAGCTAAGTCTATTTAGTTTAGTATTAGACTAGGTTCTTATTTTCTTATACTTATTTAAAAAGTCCGAGGAGAGGCTTTCCTGTAAGTCCGAAAAGGGGGCCATCTGTTATTCTTTCTTTGTGTGAATAAAAGCTTATGTGAACCCTTCTCACATCTCTGTAGTCATTAATGGAACTCAGCGATAATTCGCTACTTAGTTCCCTAGGTTCCTCGACATTTTATAATAGGCAAAGTAGTGAGAAATATTACATCTTTTAAAGTCCATTTTCGAGAAAAAGTTCAGTTAATGGTAACAATGAATGCAATCTGCTATGAGTGTTTTATCGATAAACAACTCTGGAGTAAAATTATTTTTAAAAAAACCTTCAAAATTTTCATTATTTTGTCAATATCAATTTGCGTAGTTAACGAAATTACAAATATAATTACTTTGAAAGTGAGTAAGTGAGTGATCGCCCCCAAGAAAGACCACTGACCTGGCCGTAGCCTCACAGTGTTTCTTCCTGCAGAAACCATCTACTCTGTACTCCACCCTGCCCCGAGAACGCAGCCGAATAGACAGCTAAAAACCTCGTAATGTCTATATGTAAGCTTGGATATTGTTGTTCGGGGAAAGAGTATCGTGTTAGGAACTACTTAAAATTAAGCAAAAACAATCAAAAGATTTTTAAGAATCGCTGTTTGAATAGAACAGAAACTTGTATTAGATAAAGTAAGGTAAGGACTCAGCCTGGAAAATTAACTGTTGTGGACTGTCCGGACTTGCCAAATGTCTACATGCGAATGCTAATCCTGACACGGCTGTTATGTATTTCTTGTGCTGTTTGTGATATCATTGGTCTTGCATGAAAGACGTAACCTATTAAATTATTACTCATAGTAAGCTCAAAAAAGAAGAACCATATTAAAATAAAAAAAATCTGATGTGTACTCCACATGACTTCCTTGTACGGAATAATAAATTATACGCATTTTTTTTTCTTGAATTTCATTTAAATTGATTGGATTGAATTAAATCTACTTCGTCCACAGCACATAAACCACAATAGAATAAATGCTCTCTTTAAAATTCACTATATTTGTTTACTATAACGACACTCTGAATGCACAAAATTTATATCATTTGAAGAATTATCGTTGCCACATGTTCTATTCAAATACTATAATAAAGCTAAAACGATGTATGAAAGAAATTAAGGAAACAAAACAGAAAAGAAACAGTTTTTCACAGACGATTTAGTATTTCTCATTCAATTAATTCAGTTCTCACTTCGCGACAAGGCAAAAATACATAAAAACTCAAAACATCTGCATTAAAAATTACGAAGTAAATCTTAAACACTTATTTCCTCGAAAAAATTCCAGAAAGGATTAAGCATGATTTAATTCGCAATAATAAATGAAGGCGTTATTTTTGTGTAGCGAAGCTTAGTGTCTCTAGATTGTCAACAAATCTACAATTCTGCTGTTTCAAATGTAAACAAATATGTCCGCCATGTTATTTAAAACTTAACCGCACTTAAACAGCTTTTAAATTGTTGATAATTGTACAAATATTGCTTCCAGAATTACGAAAGGCATGCCTGCCTTAACCGGAAGATAAAAACAACATAATTCAATCACTTTTAAAGCAAAAAATGTACTATAAGAATGTAAGTGTACATATAAGAGTAAAGATACTGAAATCACTGAGCCGGGTAACAGAGTGGATATATATATATAAATATATTTATATACGTTTGGTGTGGCCGATTGCAACCAAAATACGAGGTGCACATCTACATGTTATAGCAGTCCTATATACAATATTTCAACGTTCTGAGGCTACTCGTTTTTGAGTTATGCGAGATACGTACATACGTTCGTACAGACGCCACGAAAAATTCTCTTCAGAATTAATTTTAAAGCACTTTTATAATTTTTTTGGAGGAAACGTGTCTTTTATTCTGTCCTTACGCACAGATATCACGCAAAAACATCGTTAAATTGCATTCGATAGCGGTCAGAATGGATATTTTCGTTGAAATATGTTGCCTAAAACTTTTCGCGATTACAATACTTCCTTTTTACTTCGTACAAGGAAGTAAAAAGGTTTAAAAGAAATTCTAGCACCCAAACGTAATTCAACGCAGATTGCTTATCATGTGCGTGACTCTAACGTAGACATTTAAAAGATTGTGAACCTGTTATCACTAAGATAACAAATTCCTGCATAATTTAGTTCTTTGCGCAAACTTAAACTGGAGTTGTTTTACAAATTGCACACCGTGCATCTACAGTTTCTTTTGTAGTACTTGCAGACAGGATAATGCAGAGATAAGTGCAAAACTGAATATGAGAAAAAAAAACATGATACTGAGTACAGAAATCTGATCCCTAATACCTGCATACATAACACTTAAATAATGCATACATAATAGATGAAAACTAAAACTGATAAACATAATACACGAAATGATCATTAAGTAAAGCTAAGTAGTCTAAATCCTTGTCAAGTACGAATCAACCTTCATAGTACATGCAAAGAAGTAATAAATACACACTTGAGTACATTAAAGTGAACATAAACAGAAAAGTGCAGCATAATACTATACTCCAGTAAAACTAATATCTGATTCATCAAACTTCAATACATAATGCTGAGCTATTATTACTAAGAAAACAGACCTTGCCTAAATTAATTCCATAGTTACTTTTATCATCTTAGTACATGCACATAATTTATAAAAAAACATAATTCAGCACTTAATGCTGATCATTAGGGAGAGATTCAAACATACAGCTGATCACATAAATACATATATCTGTTTCATAGTATTTACATAAAAAGTTGAACATTTATTATAGTTAGGCAAAAATGCCATACTAAGAATAATATCATTCACAAACTTAAGTTGAGGTGATAACATAAGTTGATCTTTCATTTGCTTGAATCTACTAATTACAAACTTGTAATTTAACTATACAATTAGTAAGTGTATGAAAAACACACTGCAGTTGAAGATTTTACTGGCTCAATATTAGTCTTCCTGTCTTTTGAGTCGTTAATTTCAAAAGTAACATTTTTTAAAGAATATAGGTAGCTTGTTTCCATAATCCTAATTATCTAAGTTAGTCTTGGGATGAGAGGTCCGAGGTGTGTGCCTGCAATACATTTAGCGTGTCTTGCCTATTTTGTGGTTTAACCAGGGCTCTCTTGGTTTTCTTCCTGTGTGGGGACACTTTATCGTGTTAGAGAATACTTCCTCGAACAGTGGCTGATTACAGGTCGTAGCTTTTTATTTGCTGTTTTGTCTGTTCTCATATTTGCCGCCCATTATGGCCAGTTATATTGACTTGGCTTTTTATATGGTACTGTGCAGTGGAAGACGTAGTGGTCTGGATCTCCCACCTCTCCCTATTGACATCTTTCTGTGTCACTCAGGCTGAATCTATGCAGACAGGTTGGGAAAGGGCCATGACCTGTATGAAACTGTGTCTGACTACCACTATTACAATTTAACTTTAGCATTGTTTTGGGGGAAGAACATATATTTTCTCTTTCCTGTATCCACTGTGTCCCATTTGGATTGTCATCTGTCTATCAGTTCTTTTAGAGTGATCGTTTTTAGATGAGACCTAGGTAATTTGTTTCGCATTTCTGTCCTTGACATCTCCTTTCTCGCTTCTTTCGCCAGGGTATCCGCTTTCTCATTGCCTTTTATATGCTCACGTGAGCTGGAACCCACGTGAGGCATGGCCTTTCCGATGGCGGAAGACTGAGGAGGGTTCTTTTAAGTTCTTGGACTTACTGGTTCTTGGTCAAGTGTCTTCTAAGTTCTTGGTCAATTTTTTTTCCATTTATACACAATTGTATCACCTTTTAAAACGCAAAAGGCACTGCCAACCGCCTCGGCTTGTATATAATATAGCTGTGTTACTTTCGTTTGGTGTCACATAGTGGACTAGATTATATTTTTTTAGATGCGTTTTAGCGGGATGTCCTTGTATCACTGGCTTGTGTTTTTCAAAGTCAGCAAAGTGGTATTGTTTCCATAGAACTCCATCCTCACCTACCCTTAACACTCTTGCAATTAATGGCTCCCTTTCCGTTTGCAGGTCTAGCGGAGGAATTCCTGCTAGAATCTGCAGAGCGTCGTTGAAGTAGTTCTGTAGCTCTTGCAGATAAGCAAGAGCTACAGAACCTTGCATAGACAGGATTAATCTACGTATGCTTACGTTGAGTGTATTTCCCCAGAACGCTGCCCCGTAGAGAACAATTCTTTCTGCAATTGCTTGGTAACATTTCTTAAGCACCCATGGTGGTGCTCCCCACTGCAGTCCTGCTGTGCATAATTTTGTATTAGTGAGTGCGATACATCTTTACCTGAGTTCTTTTAAGTGGGGAATCCGAGAGATTATTGTTGAGGATGAATCCTAGACATTTTATGTTTGTAGCTCATTTCACTGGGCTGTCGTCGAATCTAATGGTAGAATTTCTTTTCATTATTCTTTTTTGCCCTATAAATATCGTGCTAGTCTTTTTTTACTGAGAAATAAAGGTAAAATTGTTACAGCCAAACTATTTCAAAGTGCAATTGCTCAATAAATTGTCGATCTCTTGTTAATGAAGCTGACCGCAAAATAAATTTTGACACATTTTAGAACTTGGCAGATTTTAATGAACGGAATATATTTCTCATCAAAGCTGTTCAATGGTATGATTTAAAAAGAAGACTCCAAAGAAATCATAAAGGAACGCAAAGAAAATCTGCATATAGATATCATTTAACAGTTAAAAGTTTAACTGTTCCAGATAGGAAAATTTTGGTTTGCAAAAACATTTTCTGAATACTTTTTAAATACCAATAGGGCGAATAGATGCTATTTCAGAATCTAAAGGTAATGAATTTGATTTGCGTGAGTGCATGCCAGATTCCTCTAAAAAAATGTTCAGATCTCGAAATAAAATTTGTAAAGGAGCACATTTAAAGCTTTTCGGAGTACAAGAACCATTGTACGCGATGGCATAATCCTAAATAAAGATATTTAGATCATGAGCTGAACTATATGAGGTATATTTGCAAAGAAAGTAATATTTATTCAGTTAGAGAAATTAAATAGCAGAATTTTCAAAAAAGAATTCAAGGTACATTTTCACCAACAGCGGAAAATTATATGTCAAAAATGTGATTTTCTAAATTTGAAAAAAAAAAAAAAAAAAAAAAAATTATATACTGATAATAAGGATTTCATTGTATTGTATGCTCGGAAAGATAACCACAAACGCAAACTGATTTGTAAATAATGGTTGATCAATCATCTGAAAATGAAGATACTAGCTTCACGATAACGTGATTTTATTTTATTCACACGCGAAAACATAACAGATAAATTTTACATAGTTACATCAGCAGAATACGCCGGTAAAATCCGCCACATCTCTCACTTCCTCGGCTTCTCCTAACTGCCGTTTTCGCGAAATTCTTTCACTGGCGCTTCTGCGCCAAGTCCACATTTGGCAGTTCGCATACTTGGCGTTTGTATCAGTTTTCTGAATCTTACAACGATACTGAAAATGTAAGCATCATTGAAAAACATTATGTTCCCTTAAAAAAAGCTGAATGAGCAAGAAAATGTAAGCAAGAAGATAAGATATTGGCATCGCTAAATCCAGATAGATATTCCGCTTTTTCATTTGACTTGCAAATTGCATTACTCTATCCAAAGTTGTTCAGTGTCATTTGCATGTTATAGACGTAATACGCATGTTTTAAATGAGAGATTTCACCAATTTCCATGACGATAACGTCATGCATAGGACCAATTTTCATGCATCTAGAGGTGCCCAAGAAATTGCTCCGTGTGTTTGAAGCACCTGGAAAATGTAACACGCAACAACATAGCCTACAGCGATATGTGCACTAGACAAAATAGGAATTTAAAATTGGCTTTAATGTGGTTCTGAGTTTTGCAGCCCTCCCAAAATATCGCAGAAATTATTGATCATAAATTTTTATATTCTGAACATTCTTATCTACTAGATGATGCTAATTTTGAAACTATCGAGATGTCCATAAGAAAAAAAAATACTGTGTATTCCTGCAGATCGTTATACCATCATACAACAATGCCGAAAACATAAAATGTTTATTCTACATGAAATGAAATCAGATGATTTTATTTCGACGACACTTTAGAAAATGCAGGTCTAAGAAGACGAAAAAATACTAATGGTGAAAACGTAAATTGGTTTAAGATATTTTGGATGAAAATTTTTTAAAAACTTTAAAAAACATATGCAGTGCTATGTAAAACTGCATTTGATGAAAATGCGGAGTTTAAAAAACTTTATTTATACTTAGATGAGCAGGACTACGGAAGTCTGAAAATATAATATTAGCACTTTTATATCATCATGCCAGGCCCATTACATCTGAAAAATTCAATGATATGTTGGATCTATTAACTTATATTCCTCCAATACTTCATGACTACATTGAAATATTTTCTCATTATGACAAAAATTAAAAATGACACATATTAATATAAAGTTTAAATTAAAGTAATATAAGTGGCATTACTTGAAGAAACATTGAAATAAAGCATTTTTATTTATTTATTTTTTTATATTTAATATAAATTTCATAAAGCATTGGTTTGATTCAGTTGAAATCACATTTTTAATATATTTCATAAATGTAGAGTTTTTCCCTTTTTTTTTTTATTCTGAAAGTAGTTTAAATCCATTTGAGACCCTCAAAAACATAAACTTCTTTTAATAAATACTTAAAAAACGATCACATTATAAATTATATAAATTTAATATTTAAGAAACAAAGTAGCGTATTAATATATACTAATATATTTCAAACCATTCCAATACAAACTCTTAAATATCTCCATATAATGTAAAATGGGCTTAACCACTTTCAAAACGGCTCATATATCAAATGTTAAAATGTAGAATCATCATGCTTTTTTTAAAGCAGGAAGCATAAAAAGTCAGCAATACCGTCTCTCGGATTAAAACTTCCGACTTCCGATTTTGAACACAGCTTTTAAACAGAATTTTGTGAATGAGTTTAGAATAAACATTTGGTATCGAATACATGTGCTAAATATTTTTTTTTTTTTTAATTTCTCTGACACAGCAACTTTTTAGTTTGCTATGCTATATAGCATTTGCAGACTTAACAATTGCTAGTATATTGCATAAACAAAATTAAGAAAAAAATTTAAGTATAATAGATTGATTAATTGAGGTGAGATCGACTTCTGATTTAATAAGAGAGTTTTAAATTCGCTAAGATAAGAGATAAATAATAAGAGATAATAGATGTAAGAGATAAATAATCAGCTCTGAGTTATTTATCTCTTACATCTAGCGTTGAATAAAATTTTCCACTGTAAGCGAATTTATTTTCTCGAAATCTTTAATCGAAAGTTCCTGCCAAGTTTAGGAAACCGTGGCAAGACTTTTCATCTCATATACTTAATGTGAGAGAATAACTAAAATGATGTTACAGCTTTTAAAATAAAAGATTTTATGGATTTCAGAAATCCTCGTAGTGTTTGAATTTCTTAAATTAGCAATAAAATATGACCGCATAAAATAAAACTGGGAGGAGGGGAGAAATATAGAAGCTGGGGTACTTAATCTATTAAATCTTTGCCTGCTTTCAATGAATTACCGCAACTTATGAAAATAATTTTGAAGACTGTTTGCCATGAAAAGCAGCCTTCATGTAGATATTGGTAAAATTATGAAAATTCCGTACAAACAAGCCCTTGCAGTAACAGGAGCCGAAATTTAACTATGCATACAGTGATCGTAATATTTCAGTTGCTGATCTTAAAATTTCTATTACATATTATCACGCTGTTGTTTCAGATAATAACCCTATATTACCGCTATTATCCGATGTTTTAAATTAATGAAACAGTTACGTATTATGATAATGTATTGTGAGTTATAAGCAGTAATTCTGTAATACGAAGTAAATTATAAAGAGTAGGTTGCGAACGGTGTTACATTACAACCAACGCCAACTGAATTATACCCAAAGGCAGGACTTCGGTTCGGTTCCCTGAAGCGCTCAAGGAGCACCATATTAGCCTAGATCCAAAAATTTCCGTTTCCAAATAAATTTGTCTAAAAATAATAATCCGTAAACTCAATATTAAACTAAAGAAAGAAACCTGACTTAACTCTCGTTCCAAATTTAAGTTTGTTTCAAGGTAAATTCACTTACCTCCAGAAATTTCCCTTTCTCCCGGCTTGATTATTTATCTATCACAAGCACTTAGTGAAAAATGCTGTCAGGGAAAAACGAATGGGTCAGATATCAGCAAGTGATCACCACGATTAATTTAACCATTTCCATCATTCAATCAATCATCTTTTATTTAGTCCTCAATTTACATATTTTTAGAATGAATGCATTAATTGAAAGAAGAGGTAATAAAACAGCAATCTAAAAGGCTAACCGGTTAGGAAAATAAAAAAAAATATCTTGCATTTGTTCATTGACAATTATTTTTAACTTCTAACCCCTTTTCCAAATGTTCAGTGTATATGCATATTTTTTTTTAATTTACAGAAGTTATAATAAATAAATATAGTAACTGTTTATTTCTTTTCTTCCTGAATTTTATACCTAATTTTGTTAAATTGTTGAATGAGTTAAAACTATCAATATTGACATCTTAAAATTGGGAAGTTACTATTACTTGTGATTTAGGAGAAAATTTGAACTGTGCTGGTGCGAGGAAGTCACAAAAATTAGTAACGAAAAAAAAAAAAAAAAAATTCATCGTGTTTGTAAACTGAATTTCCATATCCCCATCGTCTTCACTTGTGATTCCGTTATTAGAATACCTATTGAAAGATTATTCCTTAAAGTTCGGTAACTGAAGCATCCATTTACAGAGGAACAGAAGAGGTGTTCAATATAAGTTTATGATTATGTATTCTCAGCTTGCCAACAGATGGCGGTAAAGTACATTTGTAGAAGAAACTGTGACCTCATATTTATGCATATTTAATAATGTCGTTTTTCGTGATTGTAAACATACGTTGCGTAAAAACACGCACTCTGTTTATTGTTATTCCTTTAATCAGTCTTATTCAACATAGACTTACACGTTTTCTTCACATATTGACATTATATGAGGATTCCATGGCATAATTTTGTGAGAACTTTAGTTGAAATTGCGATAAACCATACGGAAGAAACCCGTAAAATCCTAAACTGGGAAGACAGAAATAGCTTCCTTAAATTTCATCTGCATCCGTTAAATTTTATTATTACGAAACAGCAGGCAGATAACACAAAAATATGTAAACAAAGGTGTATTTACGGTTTCTGTATCGACAGATTTGATGTTATAAACAATTTTTATACTACCTGATAGAGTAGACGACAGATTTGCCATTAAAAAAGTCTAAAAGATTTTTAAAAAATACAGAAAAGCAGAAAAACAGATATTTAGCTTTTAATTCTATTTTTAATATATTTTAATAAGTTCTTTGCAGCTTTTCTTCTAGAATTCAAGATTTTTATTTTAAATTTGCAGCTTTTCTTCTAGAATTCAAGATTTTTATTTTAAACTTGCATATAGTATAAATCTGATGTATCATAATTCTAGACGGCATATATTTAAACTATTATTTTTAAATTTCTTGTCTTTTCAATTTAGGTATAAATTTTAGCTGCAGTATAAAATCTTAGTAATTTTATTATCGTATTTCGTATCAAATTAAAGCTTGCAACATAAAATTTTAAGTATTAAATAAATAATAAAATCTTGCTTAAAATGCAAATGCGCTAATTGAAAATCAATCAACTATTATTGGTATCGCATTATGGAAACGCTTATAAGGAAAACAGTACTCATATTTTAAAAATTTTTCTAATAAATAAATTATTCACAGTCGAAATTTTTTTTTAAATTTTCTTTTCGAAATTATGCATTTCTGCATCACCGGATTACGTTATATATCCACTAGATTTGTCGAAGCAGAAGAGATGAAATATTTGCAGTGCTCTCGCCAGGACTTGAACTCCGGAACTTTCGACTGTTCGCCGGACGTGTCTTCCAATTACACCGCGAAGACACGCGTTAAGAAAGGAGAAAATACCTTACAAAGTTGTTTCTTCAATCACTTCAGGCATCACGAAAATTGTTTTTCGTTAAACTAAGTCATGCGATTACATTGTAATACATTTATACTTGCTTACCTCAGGAAAGTAAAATTAGCATTTTCTGAAAACTGCATGATCTACCACGGTAAAATTTAGAAAACCCACTCACACAGACTTTTTATAGCGACTTAACATACCAGAAGGACAAGTACGGAGATATAATGTTTTAACTGCATGCACAAATGCAGAAATTGCCTATGGTCAGTTTCTTTAAAATGTGTTTGTAATAACTCGAAAATTTGAAAACACTGTTAAGAAGGTGTTTTTCAATATCAAATGCAATTGTGCGCATTTTTAACTTTTATCAATATTCTGCTTTCTTATAATTTTTTCCCTTAATAAAAATAAAAATTTTCTAATTTCTTTTAGTTATGGGAACTGAAAGTTTTTTTTATGGAAAATAATGTAGGAGGAGAACAATACTTATATAAACATCGCCGCTTAATAAAATCAAAAGGTTAATTCATTGCTGACCATTAAAATTGCTATTCAGCACATTTAAACGACGCAGGAGGGAGAAGCGACATCTGAACCACTCCATAAAAGAAAAGTTGTGTAGTGGATTTCTCATTCGGAAAGCACTTTATAAGGTTGGAGTTTATTCAGAATATCGGGTTATGCCTCGAATAATAATAAGAAACGCTTATCAGCAAGTATCGGAATTCAATAGGGGGAGGATCGTTGCCTGTCGGGAATGTGGATCATCGATCCCTGATATCGCCTGTCGCACTGATCGACATCCAACCACTGGCATGCGAATATGGAATCAATGGGGTAGCTAAGGTTTATACTGAACGGTATGCAGGAACACAACGCTCTCCCATGACTAACGCCCACGAGGACAGACATATTGTGAGATCAGCCCTGAAAAACCTTACAACCACATCACAGACCGTTAGTCAGGAAATGGGCATGTTTGCAGCTCGCCCCCCAGTATCCGCTTATACAGTGCTTCGACGTTTGCAGCAGCGTGGACTATCAGCCCGCCCATTACTTCGTCTTCCCTTGACAATGGAGTATAGAGGCAAACGGCGACTCTGCTGCGCCGAACGACGAAGCTTGATTTAAGAGTGGCACAATGCTATCTTTTCAGACGAGTTCCGGTTCTCCTTGCAATATTCTGATGGCCGTATAACGTATCTCGAGGCTCCGAAGAGACGCACGTCGCCTGCTTGCATTCGATATCGGCATAGGGTCCCCGCATCTGGTGTGATGGTTTGGGAAGCCATTGGGTACACGACATGCACATTTCTGGTTCGCATAGACGGTAATTTGAATGCAGATCGGTACATTTCTGACGTCTTACGTTCTGACGTTTGTGTCCTATCTTCGAGGCCTGCCAAACGCCACCTTCCAACAAGATAATGCAAGACCACATGCTGCATGTCGTATTCTGACCTTCCTCAATACACAGGGTATTCGATTGCTGCCCTGGCCTGTACGGTGTCCAGATCTGTAATCCACTGAAAATATCTGGTCATGGGTTGCTGAGAGACTGGCTCGCCACCGTTCTCCAGCTAACACGGTTGATGAATGTGCCATAGACTTGAAGCAGCATGGAATGAATTGCTCGTTTCTGTCATCCAAGCACAGTTCGATTCTATGCCTAACCTGGTAAGAGCTATTTTAGCTGCCAGGGGTGGCAGCTATTTCTACTAATTTCGTCCCCTGTAAACCCCCAAACTGTTTACAAATTTAATCATTTTGTCTTCATGCCATGCTATTTTCGTGCAATAAATACCTTTTTTGTGTTTGCATTCCTTCGTATTGTTGAAATTTTAATGTCCAGCAGTGTATGATCAACTGCTTATTATGATAAACGAATGGTTCTTAATAATTTTTGTAATGAGAAAAGCAATTTAAAATGTAGCTATTTTCATTACATTTTTCACAATATTGCAAAACGAAAGCGTTATGAACGTTTAGTCATGAAATTATATTTCATTTCCTTTCATAGATCTGTTGTTACAGGTACAGTTATTAATAGCGTGTGACTTTGACACTGAAAAAACTTAAAATTAAAAAACATATTCAAATTGCTCTATTTTAAATGCAAAATATTGCCATATAAATACATAAAAGCAACACATTATACTGACCTCGTCATACTTTTGCCACACTCATAGCAGATGTTACAAACGTTTTTTAAAATTAGAAATACTTAGATGTGTTTGAGAGAAATGCCGAGATCTGTCTGTTATTACTACTGTATCTATGAATGTCCTTAAAAGCGATGTCTAGAGACTGGATCCTCAACAGAGTCCGAGCGGTTAAAGTCTGTTCAATATTGGTAATGCGTCCCGGATTCGAACCCAGGCAAAGGGGTTGGCTGTATGGTTAGTTTTCGTGCTTTCTGTCATATATAGCATGAATATGATACAGTTTTCCATAGAAAATCTTACAGGAAGGCATCCTTCCCTTTAAGCAGATAGTCATTCTGTACTTTGTCATATTGAAATAACCGAAACTAATAAGATCTGATGCAGTTATTTCTTTCGCCTGTGCACGCTTCATGTATACTTTACACTTTTAGTGGATATCATCCATGATAAACATATGATTTTTAAATATACTCACAAAAATATTTAACTATGCGTCTAAAAATATTCTGACGTTAGAGATATTTTTTGATTCCGTGTTTGAATTCAGCAACAGAATTTCTTTCTGTTTGTATCAGCAGCCATTTCACTTATTTAAATTACTTTATTTATTACTTATTTTGATGTGACAAAGAAAAAATAAAAATTTATTACGCAATATTATCTATGCAACTGTTATAGTCAAACCTCCCGTTTCCCGTTGGCAAGCTCTTGGGAGACGTAGTATTTTTTTTTTTTTTTTTTTTTTTTTTTTTTGTTCTTTTTGGAGGGGGGGACGGTCCATTGGAAATGAGTCGTATGTATATGTATTTGCCTAACTGATTTAGTTATATTATATCTTTCTTCTATTCACAACATTAATATTACAAATGAAAGTTTGTCTAAAATCGAGTAAAGTTTTAAGTTAAGTAAATTATGAAAAAATTACATTTCTGCTATTTGGTATATTTCTCAAAGAAATTTAAAAAATCTGGAAATTTAAAGCTATTCTGATACGCTTTAAAATCTGCAAAATTTCGGCTTAAATATCCGTATAAAATTTGAAAATAGTTTTGATGGACCTGCTTCTGTTTTTTTCTTAGAACGGATTATTTGATTGAGTCAAAGCATATGAAACCTCGGAAAAATTCAAACCCTGTCCTCCTAAATCATAAAAGCTAATTAGTTCGAAAAAAAGAATTGCTAAAATTTTTGTAGTTATTTTTTAAATAACTTTTTAGCTTCAGAAAAATCTAAAAAAATATGCCTGCAAAAATAGGGTCAGAACACTGCTCTATATACCTTTGGAATTCTTGCAGTTTTTAATAATATTCTTTGAAAGAAAAGCTTTTTAATGTTGATTTTTTCCATAGCACAGATGAAATTCTTTCAAATTATATTTAATTTATATTTTCCTAAATGTAAAACTTAGAACTTTTTTCTGTCACTACAGGTTTACAGAAATTAATAACTGAAAAAAAGAAATCATTACTCAAATGAGTTAAGGAGTTACACCTAACAAATAAAGAACTGCTTAAGTTAAGGAAATTATAATCTTATCAAACTAAATTTTTAAGCATTTGGATGCTAAAAAAGTAAAGGAAAGTAAGGGGTTGTTGAGGGGGATAAATCCCATTTAAATTCAAACAGCACAAAAATTACGAGCTTTATTATTACTATTACATTGTATATAAAATTTAACAAGCCGCTCTTTTAATACCCATTCTATTTTTGGACATATTAAAGGTCAAGAGTAGTTACTTTCTAAAGTAACTTCAATCAGACTTTTAAATTTAAGACTTAAAGCGGCTTACATTTACAATAAATTTTCAAAAAAATTTTTAGTTCTTTTAATTGCTCATAAAAATATTTCCCGTAAAGTAATTTAACAAAAGGATAATGGTTGTTACTGTCATACGTCCCTTCACACATTTAATATTTACTTATTATTCCAGCTAAAAGAAACATGTAAACGATTTTTTATTATAAACCGGAGTGTAGTGCAGTTTAGGTAAAGAAAGTAGAGAAGTTTATGGAAAATTAATTTCTGGTTAAGAAATAAGCTAGGCTTTTCTCATTCGATAGCATCAGAATTCCTTTGTAAACTAATCCTGTTCAAAATTTCATTTTTTTTTTTTCCTGTAAATACGATGAATTGAATGGAATGAAAACTCCAAACGTTAAAAATAAATAAATAAATCCTCACAATCTTATCGTACCTCGAATATCCCCAAATCAACATTGATAAATACAAACTATTAAAAAGTTCTCTGAAATTTCCTGTGTTCGGAAAATATCTTCTCCACATCTGTTTGTGATGAAGGATTGATAGCATTCGATTGCGCTTTGTATCAATATTCTTCTAATAATTTTCAGTACTTCGTTTTAAAGGATAGAATTAGTCCAGCAGCCAAAAGCTGTAGTACACTTCTACAGTTTAGTAAGGAAAATACAACTCTTCTATCCTAGGATTTGAAGTAAGGATTATTCCTGCTTGCATGCCTGCAGTCTTTATATGGATTTTTAAGCTGATTACTAAATTAGTTCACATTCTCAATAAAAATTATTGAAAAATTTAAAACTTTACCACGATATATGAAACAGGGGTAAAATACCCGCTAAATCGGATTTTTGGCAAAGTATTCATTTTAAATAAAGGTATTCCTTAAATCGATATTCTCAATTCCTATGTATATATATATGTAAATCAAAATTGAATTTTTAATTGGCAATAGCCTCTTTTATTCTTCATTTTCATTTCAGTACTTACCCGTTCAGTCCTAAAAATAGTAACTGTTAATAATATATTAATCTAACTGTGCCACTTCGAAATTAATTCTCGTCATAAGACTTTACATAACGCAGCAAAAATGCAATCCCTGAATGAGATTTCAGTTGAAATCGAAACTTTTTGGACTCTTTGTCCTCCGGGGTTTCTTCTCAATGCGTTTCTTTTTTGCCTATACTTCAGGTGTTGCTTGCTATCTCAAAAATACATATATATATTTTTCGGAAGTCTCGATGAAAATTATTTAAGAATAGGGATACTAAATGATGTAACCGAGATTGACGCTCAATAAGTAACCGTTTGTTTTTATGAACAAGAATATAAATTAACTATTTATTGCTGCATTTTTTCATGCATTTGGGACGAAATGATTAAAATTTGGAACTTGCCTTCTACAGGAAGAATGAACGAGCAATGGATTATTTTCAGAGTAATGGGATCCTACCATCATTAAAAGTGTGCTTTTGATGGACAAGATATGCTCAGTTGATCATGATCGGCAAAACAGGAGTATATTGAGACAATTACCTGCGGAAAATTTTTATCCAACAAGTTCCCGGTAAAATTGGAGAGCCTAACAAAAGAGTAGAAGTCCGCAAAAATCCTTTTACTATGCGCAAAAATGAAGGTTGTAAAGTACTGATTGTTCAATAAAGAGGAGTCAGCTCCTTCAGAATTCCACATGAATGACTGGTGCAACTTTCGCGGTCAGCCAACTTTCATGATTCGATAGTAACCAACTTTCACAGTCGAGAAAATAATGTACCGAACAGAGCTCTCTAACGCCCATATTACTTGCGTGGCCTTAATGAAAAATATTTTTCAACGATAAATAAAAAGGAAAAAGAATTCCTGCCATGTCTGCAAGTTTCTGCTTCTCTTATACATCCATTTACTACGCCATTAACTATTTCCAAGTCATTACATAGCTATATCTGTACATATATCTGCTTTTTATACTTATTTTAATTTTTATATGTATATACGTGAAAATTCTGCTACTGGATGAGACAACTGGTAAAGAAGGCACCAGTTATTTTTCAAGTGTGACTGAGATGTGATAAATATGACTCACACACGAATAGGATGCGTGATAGAAGAAATCTGCAGACAACAGGATACAAAATTTTATTTTCTTGAAGAACAGTTTATTAAGACATATTTTCTTTTCTTCACATCACTATGGATGCGACAAGCACTCCACAGTTCTATAGGTATTTACTGATTTTGAAACGATGGGCAGCGAAACAGCGTAACTACTTGATGATGGCTGTGGGAGGCTCAAATACAACTGCACATAAAATCTCTATTTCTTGTACAATGTAACTGGCTTTTAGCTTTGGATAGAAATTATCAAAGTTTCTATTCACGATTTATGGCCATAAAATTATTTACATTACGCAATTGAAATAAATAACAATAAATAAATATACAAAAATTCAAATTCACATTAAGACAAATAACTTTAATGTGTTTCTATTTGCGTGGTAGCGCTCTGTGCTAAATGTATGATCAGAGAAATGTGACTGGTAGGCCAATCCATGGCCATAGCTGACTCTCCTATAAAAAAAACGTAAAAAAATTTTGATACTAGGAGTATTCCTAAGGGGACAACGGGGGTGTGTGTTGTCACTGCTTGTATCCTCCCTAAAGGAAGGATGCAAGGAGTAACACACACACACACAATGCAATTCTCTATTCGAAAAAGTCGTGGTTTTAGCATCTGATATTTTGTCCAGTTTTTCAAAATATAGGTTGGAGATTTTTCCTCTTCTCATCTGCGGGCTTTGGGGAATGTACAGAACAAATTTTGAGCGTAAACACTTAGGACAGAGAAAAAGAAAAGATAGAAAAGGAGACAGGTTGAAAAAAAGTACAATCCAGGATTAAATTATCACAATTGCGGTTTAAAATCTTTTAAGATTTTAAGAACTTTTAATGAATAATTCGGGAAATAAAAATTTATTCCGAATAGCAACAGGTATTTTACTATTTATAATATTTAATGGGTTAAACCGTCTAAGCGTAATAAAAGGGACAATTTCTGAATTCCTTTCAGTAATTTTTAGGGCAATATAATCAATATATAGAGTAAACTTGTTACCATGCAAATAGTAATAGAATTTACCTGTAGCATCTACAATGGCTAAGCATTCCAGTTCAGTAATTGCATAATTTTTCTCATAAGATCTTAACTTTCGAAAATGGAAAGCAATAGGGTATACATGGAGTATCAGTACAAGTACAAGTGACGGGAGACGTGAGCACTGTGCCTCTACCATATTGGTTAATCAATACAGCACCACGTCCGCCATTGACTAGAACAGCCCCAGATGTCAAGAAGGGAGCGACAACCTTTCAGGAGCAATAGAGTACACCTAGACGATGGGAAATCACATAGCAATGCTTGATCGCAAACGCTTTCCTGGCGCTGTAGTGACGACACAAAAATCAAGAAAGAGAGGACACGAACGGGGTGAGAAAGCATGTTTATTATTCGGAGTACAGCAAAAAGAAAGAAAAAACAACATAAAGAGACAACGATCGTCATCAAAGAAGGTGTTCGAAATTACGACTCGGACCGTAATGCAGGAACCATACCTCATGCATCTTCTATGCGATCTACCATGCGCCGGAGAAAAGAGGTCTGCATCACGGTCCGGGGTCGTAATTTCAAACACCTTCTTTAATGATGCTCGTTGTTTGTTTTTGTTCTTATTCGTTGGTGTCTGCTGTATTAAACGTAATAAAACACATTTTATCTCACTATTGGTGTCCTTCCTTTTTACGTTTTGTGTCGTTGCTACCGCTCCAGGAAAGCGTTTGCGACCATGCTTGCTTTGTGATTTCCCATCGTCTAGGTGTAATGTATCTCTCCTGAAAGTTTGTCACTGCTGTACTGATAGACCCTGTATACCATTTAGGGTGATATTCTACTGCTTGAACTTCATATCCTAGAAAATTAATTTTTTTATTTACGAAAGTGGCACTTTGAGTGCTTTGTGCAGTTAGTAGCAGTGCTATTTATAATAAACATTTTTTTAGTCTGATTGGCTGAGAGCTATTCCGTATCGCAGTGATTCCATTCCGTATTGCAGTGACACTAAAGAATTCATTTTGAAGCCTCACAACCCGGGATAGTGGTTAGCTACGCTGACTGCTGTACCGATTGGCCCGGGTTCGAATCCTGGAGAAGGCACGGATGTTTGCAAATGTATAGTGTCTGTGCGACATGAGGACACTCTAAATATGCTGAGAGTCAAAAGTCCTCTTGAGAAGTTGGTGGTCGATCAAAAGCGATAGCAAGAGCTATTTTTCATCTTTTAGTTAATGTAATAAAGGTTGGACATTTAACCATAGAAAAACAATTCAAAAGAAGTTTCCTTTGCCTTTGAAGACGTTATCACTTTTTCCTTGTCATACTATAAGCCCTTTTTTATGTAAAAAATAAAAAAAAATTAAGGTATGATATTTCTGTTCACTAAAAGTTGACATTATACTGAGTTTAGTTCTATTCCTGTTTTTGTTATCAATGATTCTATAGAATTAATTCATTGCTCATAATAATGCAAATTTTCATATGATGGAATAATTTGTAATTCTTCAGTTACTATAAGATAAAAGACAAAAGATATATGTACCAAAACTCTTTATAAATTTGAGTTATATTATAGATAATTAGCATAACATTTCACTTGATCTGTAGCCAATTTAAATATGTCCTCTGGAGTAAACAAATTTTCAAATGAGACCTCGCAGTTTGTACAGATTGTAAAAGAAATCAAATAAATATAATATTTTGGAAACATTATTAATAATAACGGCGAAAATAATTAAATACAGTTTTTTCACTCTGGTGTGCCATAATTCTTATTGGAAGAAATTAGTTTTTAAATTCGTTCATTTTTATCCCTTTGTTCCTAACACGCAACACGCTGATCACAAGGCACCTGCGTAGGAAAGGAAAAATATTTCCAGCCCCGCTTAATAATAATAATAATAATAATAATAATAATAAAGAGTAAAGAAGAATAAAGAAGGAGAAAACATTTCTTTTCCCAGGTTCACCTTCGTCATGCTCCAGTCGCTTTATTTAGTGCTCATTTCACTTTTTGATTGATTTTGATTGAAGTTTCCCTGCATCCGCAATAGCGTTGGGCAACTTCTGAACTTGTCCTATTTCTAACCAGGAAGGTCACGCTCTTATAGTAAAGATGAGCATTGCAAATGTGTCGCAATTTCCGGCTTTACATTACATTAATGCAAAGACCCTCAGCTTGAAAATAATAAAAATAAAGCTTACAAAAATATCCGTCTTTACATTTAGGGCGGGTACTCGACAGTTTCTAACCGGATAATAACAGACTAAATTACTAATTCGTTCTGTTCCGAAATTTCCGAATGGCGTATAAATGTGGTGAATGAATTCTACCGTATCCTGTTGTGATAAAAAAGCGAACGAAATTCTTATCCCAGTCATAACTTTTCAAAAATGTAGTAGGATACCAATCAACATAAGCCGAAATATTTTTTGAAGTTCGGAATATTCTAGTAGATATTTCATTTGTAGAATCAATATCTTCTCAACATTCTGAAATTTTTTCAGTAGAATGAATGCACTGACATTTATGTAGTTAAAATATGCTAGAAGAAAGACATTTTTAAGCAGTTTTAGCTATAAGCGATAGTACATATGGAAATTAAAACAAAGCAGGGGTATCAATTCGTTCATATCATTTTTAACCTGCGAATTCATCATAAAAATATACTACAGAATAATAAAGCTGTCTTAATCCAGCCCCTCAAATTATAGAAAACTCATCTTAATCAAATTCGTCAAACTAAAGCGTAAACTTATATTTATAATTCTAAAATAAAAAATGTAAAATTGCACGCTAGAATAACACCTTAACATATTTTGTTTAAAAACTGTGCGATTTTAACTGAAGATTTAAGTATTTTACTACGGCACTATAGTTACAACAATAAAGAAACGGTTAGCTTTATTTTCCTTAAACAATGTAATGAATCTGCACTGAACTGCACAGAACAAACGCCGGCACGGCATAATTTGTCGTAAATACAGCGAGGAAAAAACTCAGGAAAATTACCAATTGTTGATAGTTTTTCTGATTGTTTTAAAATAACAAGCAGAAAAACACTATACCTAAAGAACATATTGGAAATAATCACTTAATGACCTCAAGAGTTGATTGTTCTCGTCCATAAGTGCATACATGCAAATTATGAAACGACAATATTTAGAAAGTAACTATAAATCTTATTTTGCTTCTTTTTGACCGTTTCAAAGTATGTCTTAAAATCGATTTAATGCAAAAAAACATTGCTAAATTATTAACTAGTTATCTGTAAACCAGCGAAATTACCACAGCGTATATGAAATCTCCCCTGAAAGAGTTCTAAACGGGTTACGCTTATAGTTATAAAAATATTAAACTGAGATGATATTAAAATGTACATTCGTAGTTCGCTAAGAGAGGTGGTTTTACTATATAATCTCAAATTAAACAAATTTGACATTAACATATAAGCTGTACTTGTGTAATGCATTAGCATACAGCAAATACACTCATGTTCATAAATTAAGGATAATTCGGAGTCACGCGGAAATCGAACTCTAAAACAAATATATCACCTGTAAAATCACTACACACATCTTCAAGAATCATATGCAAATTTCAGGAAGTAACCAGATGACTCCGACGGTACGTCACAATGACGAGAGTGTAAGAGAGTGATAAATAAGGAATACAGGCAAAGAAGTAAAATTGTTCGCAGGCGCTTTTTAAGCATTTCAGTGCAATAACCGAATAGTTATGACACAAAGGACGCATTTGGATGATTTTTTTCGTGGTAGAATTATCGGCCGTCTGGAATGTGGGCGTACCTAACTGGAAGTATCAGAGGAACTTGGAACTGCCCAGAGTGTCATCTCCAGGCTTTGACAACGATTCCAAGATGATGATAATGTGACTAGACGTTACAGCACAGGTCGCCCCAGAGTTACAACGCCGAATGAGTACCGGTATTTGGCAGTTACTGCCAAATAAAACAGGCGGAGCACAGCCTCAGACCTGTCTTGTCAGCTCTCTTCAGTCATTGGTACGACAATTTCCAGGCAGACCGTGTAGAGACGCTTAGGGCAGATTGGTCTATATGCTCGTAGACCTGTCAGATGCGTTTCACTTACTGCAATTCACTATCGCCTGCGGTTAGCCTGGAGTAGAGAGCATGCATTGTGAACACCGCAACAGTGGGCTTGTGTGATGTTTTCCGACGAGTCCAGGTTTAGCTTGCAGTCTGATTCTCGCCGGACTTTCATATGGAGAGCTCCAGGTACCCGTTACCACCAAGAAAACATCATTGAACGACACCGTTACGGTGGTGCAGGAGTGCTCTTTTGGGGTGGAATTATTCTGGGTTCCAGACCTGACCTGCATGTTCAAATTGTAAGCATGACAAGCCAAATCTATCGGGACGTCATTCTGGAACAACATGTACGTTTGTTCCGGGGCGCCATGGGCGCACAGTTTGTGTTTATGGATGACAACGCCCGTCCTCACCGTGAAAACATCGTAAGCGAATGCCTTCGATCGGAGGCTATCACCCGTATGGACTGGCCAGCATTCTCACCTGACTTGAATCCAGTAGAGCACGTGTGGGACATGCTTGGCCGACGAGTTGCAGCCCGTCAACCTCCTCCTACATGTTTACCGGAACTTCGGAGAGCATTGCTTTTTGAGTGGTGTAATATCCCCCAAGATCAGATCGATAATTTGATACTCAGCATGCCTAGGCGTTGTACGGATTGTATTGCATCGTCTGGGAGACATACAATGTATTAACAATCATACCAACCATGTAATATTGGTTTTTTGTAAATAGGTTTTTTTATGTAATTTGCTCCAGGGAGAAAAAATCGCTTATTTTTTTAATAATATCAAACATATAGCATCTTTTTTTGCTCTTTACCTTTTGTTTAATAAATAAGCTTTACGAATAAGTCAAATTTGTTTTGCTTCTAACTCTTCCTTTGCCTGATTTTGCATTATCCTTAATTTATGGACATGAGTGTAGTAAGTTGTAAGTTGTTAACATGAGCGCAGTAAAAGAAGTTGGAATACTAAGCAAACCTTCACTGTAAACAAACATGCGAAACAACTTTTAGAAAATAATATTTTTTTAGTGCTTGATAATGAATGAAACTTCCTCTGTACCGTAAATGATAGCTATCAAGAACTTTTATTGTCCCAGAAGGTATATTTATTATAATTCATTATAACTGCATAAGACTGATAGATTATCATCAATAACAATAAATCATAAGCTTACTGAAATACTGGCGTCCTCTATAACCCAGAGGCGTTGTTAACTTGAGATTAAAGAATCTTCTGAATGTCATCTGTATGTATATTTATTGTTAAAAATGTATTGTTCTTAAGAAACAACTTCTTAATTAGAAATAATAAGGAAGGTCAAAAATGAAGCCAACTTTTATAGTATAAATAATAACCCAATAAAAGCTAAAAAAAATACTGCAATGAAAAGGTTTTGAGTTATGCTCTTAATACTTCCTCCAGTAGTCTACTTATTTATAAGCTTATTTATAATATGAGGTTTCAGATTACTAAACGTATTTTTTTAAACTTTTCTAAACGTACTTTTTTTCAATATTTCACCTACAGAAAAAGTGGATTCTTTCATTTATAATAATTGCACGTGTCTTATATATTTCTGTCATATACTGGACCTTTTCCTTGGTGCAAAGAACTCATAACGCGCTATAACCTTCATTAGAAAAGTGCATTTTCAAATTCATTACTACTTAGTCAAGTTACTATTTTTCTTTTTTATAAAAGCAGTATATTCAAGTTTATCTTATCTTAAGGGAAAAAATTAAAAGCTTGTATAAAATAAGTATTTATTTAGAAATCGTGAAATATTTAGTGAACTGAAAAGAGAAAAATAGTTTACCATAAAGTTTAATGGCAACAAGAGTAATTCTCTATGCAAAATTCATCAACAATTTTATTCTGGTGCGTCCTTGATAAATTTATAAAGATAATGACTTACACTTTTGACAATTAGCTTCAATTATTAGACTTCGTTTAGGCCACAGCCAACTCTATAGATACACTATAGACTGAAACAGTCGGCTGTGGTTTAGGTGCCCATGCTCTTATTATTCGTGATAAAAAAATTCCTTCACCTTTTTTTTGTCACGAAAAACTGTAAAGAAATTTTGTGAACAGAATTATTTCATCTCTTGTTCCCATTAAACTATGCATAACTCCCATTTAACTATGAAAACTTTAATACTAAGAAACATTATTCATATTAATTTGAACGCATTACATAAATGTTATTCCATTTTACTTTGTTGTCAGAAAAAAAGGCCCCAAAACCATTGTTTGAAAATTAATTTTATTCTCAGATTTGTATGCATTATTGTGCTTTCAGAATGCAGTTTTCTGCATCTAATTATGATTTTTTATCGCTTTTATACGCCATAATTTCGAATTGCGGACGAAATTACTTAAGGCGTCCTATTCTTGTACATTAACCCTCGCCTCAAATACCATTATAATTACAATTATTAATCTAATAACTGAATTTCTTCAATAAGTTAAATCGAAAATTCTCTGTACTTTGTCAACAAAATGAGTGAGATATGTATAATTATTATTTTCTGAAATTCGGCTGTAAAGTTAATAATTAATGACATTTTATCCAACGAGGAATCATTAGACACCAAACCGAACTACATTTTTTCTTTCTTTCCAGCTCAGGGAAATTTAGTAGGGAACATTTAGTTAGGAAATGTAGGGAACATTTAATTTCAGTTGAAACTATACATTGAAAAGGGATTTAGTCAGTATTCTTTTCTTAATATTCATCCGAAAAATTATGGAATTTTTTGCAGTTAATTTATGTAAAGAAAGTGTAATGAACATTTTGCTAACTGGACATGTAGCTCTACCAAGATAATATAGAAAGTTACTTTATAACCCCCCAGGCAAAGTATTTTTTAAAGGCATTTTTTAAGCGATCACTTATGTATAACTTCTATTTTGTAATTTTTCGATCGATTTAGAGATATTTTAGCGCATTTAGCACCATTCAACCATCTATTTGGCATTGTGATAAAAAGCCGGTTGCCGTAACTTTGGGCCTGGAGAAGAAGTACAAAAAGTTTCTTGTGCAAAGCAACACTGTGCAGTTATAAGCACCTGTGCTTATAACTGCACAGTGTTGCTTTGCACAAGAAATTTTTTGTACTTATAACTGCACAGTGTCTTTGCAGCATTCGGGCATTTAAAATACGGTTAAGAGGGAAATTACTTTGAGAGATTAACGATAATGAAAGGGGAAAAGGAGGTTATCGGATCCATCCTTTTAAGGATTCTACATTTCACAATATATTCTTGCACTCAGAACTAATTATTCATGTGTTTACTGCCTACATATATAATCCATATCTCTATATTACATTTAGTACAGTTGCATGCAGCATTGTATTTTGACTTGCCACCTGCATCAATATTATGCTAACAGATTTTTTTTATTCTCCCACCCGTGTTAAGGCATCAATATTATCGACTATGCTTGTATTTTATTTGTATTGTCTTTTTTGTTCCTTTTCTCTTTGACATTTTTGTTATGTACATGTGTTAATACGATAGTATGCCCTCTGTGCCTTGTAATTACAGACTGTATAAAGCAAGTGCGGTTGTGAATATAATTGATATTTATTTCAGTATCATAATGTGTTGTAAGTTTCTTTTGTTGACATCATGATCATTATTTTTTGTACCACGCCGTAATATGTTTCATTATGTTCTGCAAAGTTACGTTACCCAGTTCACCCACATTGTTTACAGTAAGTTTTTACTGTACTTTTAGTTAATTTATTTTACGTACATTGTACACCCATAGTACTTTTCAAATTATTTTCTATGATTTGATTCAAATCTGACTGAGGCTGTTGCTGTTACAACAATTACTCAAGCTATTCGTCCTTGTGTGAGTATTACCACCACTCATATCTTATCTCCCGTGCAGAATAGAACTTCTTGTGTTGTGCCTTGCAGTAGAGGAGCGATGAGAGAACAATAGCTGCCTCGAAGCATGGATCTAGGACCCATGCATTTGAAAGATAAAGTGCTTCACTGTGGAACAAGAGCCTCGTCACCCCGACAAATACTGCTCGTGTGAATGCGGGTATTCTAGAGAAGAAGTGCATCATTGTCAAAGATCTTTCCTCGGTGCTTTCAGTCATTGTTGGTAGTGTCAAAAACCATTGTTGGTAGTGTGAAAAACCATTCACAAAGATTTAGCAGGTTTAGTTAATGATTTGAAGTCCAATCCAGTCCTTCCTAATGCCTTTAAAATTCTACTATCTTAATTCAGTTACTATTTTTGCCGATAGATACCGTTACCTCCTCGCGTTTGGTACTACCAGAGGGTATAAAAATCCGTTCAGTGGTTGCTTTCCATTATTTGAAGTTCAGATTTTGAGCGTGAAGGTGCATTTGCCCCTCGCTCCCTATTTTAACTTCGCTAATTTTTCTTGTCCTTTATGCTTGATCAGATAACCTGGCTCAGTAAAAGTAGGCGGCCAGTGCAACTCTGATTAAAAATCCAGTTATAACCACGTCTAATGCTGATAAGGACCACGTGTTTCTGAGACTCCCTCTCCTTTATTTTCTTCTTTCTAGGTATTTCTTTCTCCTGATGAGGAGGGACCTTTAGCTGCCCTCGAAATCGATTGAGTGTTTCTTTATACCTACGCTAAATACAAGGTTGTTTTTACGATTTTGATTGTCACATTAGCGTGTTTCTCTTCTAGTCTAAATATGGTGTCATTATTAAAATAAAATTGTACTTAATTTGCGCCATATGAGTTTTAATCAATTTTTTAACACATTTGTAGTTATAAGTTTATGTTGTAGAACTCTCTGTTCAGACGGCAGAAAAGGTCATCTGCCATTTAGTAATATTACCGAATATTTAGATTGAAAGTAGTTAAAATGCAGTTTATGATAATTTTATTATAATTATTGTTATTGAATGATTATTAGCAGCTTATAATATTTTATTATAATAAGTCTTATTAAATTATTATTAGTGTACATCCTCTGGTCATTGTGGATCTGAGAATAACGTGCAATTAATATCGTCATCATTATTAAGGTATAGCCTCTATTCATCAGATACCCAATTATGTATAAAATTCTGTATAAGACATATCTCCCATTATAAGAGGAGAGTGTTTGTCTTCACTTTTGCAGTCGTTCCGGAGCACGACATTAGGATAAATGGAGAAGTAATTATTTAATTGAAAATTTTCATTTAAAAATGAGCTTCATTTCAAATGAAAAGTAATATAAATGAAAGTTTAAATTAGTACAAAATAATCAGTTATTCTTTTCTGTTAAAGGAAGGTTGAATTCCCTGAAAAATAGGCGTCTTATCCTTTGGGGAAAACAGCAATACATAATTTATGTGCCTGTAATTTACTCCATCTCTATTAAATTCTGCTCCTTTATTATGGCTGTTACTTAAAGAGATTGAGATTTCAGTATCTGATTAATATAAAAAAATACGTACACAGATTTTTCAGCGAAGAATTAAGTGCTTGAGCACATTGATTTGTATGAAATTTAGAAATCTGCACAAAAATTTAATATATGAATTCAGATTTGCTGCCATTGGAAAACACATTTATATTCAAACTGCAAGCCTTAATTAAACTAAAGCTTTTATCCGCACACAAAAATATACTAATTTATTAGATTTAATTACTGTTAGCAATACATGGCAATGAAATAAAGAAATGTGTAATATCCATAATTTCTAAAGGTGTGAAAGAAATACGCTTACGTCTTATTTCTAGATTTCTCAATATCTTCATCCAAATTTGTCTAAACAAGTCTGAAAGACTTCGAATACATTTAGATAATTGATGCTCACATAATCGTAACTATGCTGTTCTTGATTTCGATCTCGATTTGAGTTTTAAAACAATTTCAATTTAGATTTCATATCTGAATTCAAGAAAAAATATCGATTCCATCTGAATTTGTTTTGCTATTTCTGTTTCAACGTGTAGTTAATATTAGCAAGTAGTGTTCTGAAAAGGGACAGGATGTGTTAGGAGAAAAACTTAAACATTTTATGTGTCTTACTTTCGTATAACATTAGAAAGAAGTATCCAAAATGGTGAGAAAGTAACTGCGAAATCAATGCACTTTTCTGTTTTATACAGATTTCATTTGTGTCAAAATCACTGAACTTCTATCAAAATATGCTTGTACTAAAATCAGTTTCGAAAGTGTTTGTTTCAGGTAGCTACATCCTGTAGTTAATATTAGGAAGACAAATCCAGGTCGGTCTTTGAACTGTCAGTCTGCATGACATATTAATTTCTGAGATTTATTTGCTTTCTTTAGTTGATTAAAAATTAGACACAGTTTAGAAATGCATGCTAAGAACATTGTGTTTAACAATGAGGACTTCCAGTTTGGTCAGATAAAACATTCTTTCTAAAGACATTTCGCTTGGGAATTTAAATTTTATTCTTGGAGCTTTAAAGATGCGGGAGAAGGTAAAGCTACGCAAATTAAAAACTTGCTATTTTCGCTCATTTGTAGTACATAATTACTCGTTTATCTTTTGTTTCTTATACGAAATAAAAGAAGTATTGTAATAACAAAAAATTTCGGGTTTCGAGTGAAATATCCATTTTGACAGTCCCCGAATCCATTTGGACGAATTTTTTGCGTGATATCTGTAAGTACGGACAAAATAAAGTACTCTTTTTTACAAAACATATTGGAAAGCGGATTTAAAAGTGATTCAAAAGAGAATTTTTCGTATTGTGTGTATATCTGTATGTACGTATGTATGTATGTATCTCGCGTAACACAAAAATGATTAGCCGTAGAACGTTGAAATTTTATATCTGGGACTACTATAACATCTATTGCGCACCCTTTTTTTTTTATTGAAATCGGTAGTAGCAAACGGGATGTATACAGGGTGTCCCATAAGTCTGTAAATATTTTTAAAATTCATAAAAATTGAAAGAATTGGAACAATTAAATGCGGTTTCCGAAAAATGTTAGTCTCGTGAAGAGTTAATTTTTGGAGGTAAAGAAAAAAAATAGTTAAAGTTTTAGCCAATAGGGGGCGCTGTGTACGACTGGAAGTCACACATTTCAAGGAAAACTATATTTTTTTGCCTGCAAGCAAATGTTTACAAACATATCACTCTTATTCTGTGTGTCCACCATCCCCACGGGTCTGGGTCATAATCCCGACAGCCGAAATCCCGACAAGCCAGAATCCTGACAGTCAGAATCCCGACTGTCCAAAACCCCGACAGGGCCGAAATCCCGCCAACCCAAAGTCCCGACACGGTCAAAATCCCGACAGGGTCAAAATCCCGACAAGCCAGAATCCCGACAGGGTCAGAATCCCGACTGTCCAGAATCCCGACAGGGTCGAAATCCCCACTGTCCAAAATCCCGACAAGTTAATATGTAAATACAAACACTCAATTTAGCTTTATAAAATACAATTTTTAACTAACTATTACATATTACTAATTAAAAGTTTAAATCAAAAAATCATAAAAATTATGTCATTACTTAAATAATTTTTAACAACTTGAAATGACAGTTAAAATTTGAAATGAAGATTTATAAAATTCTTTTTATTAAGAAAAAGAAAACATCACTTAGACATGCAAACGACATATTTACAGTGATACATTGTGAGCGATAGCACGAAGATATTCCATCACAGGTCGATTATCACGATCGTCCGCATCAGTCATAATTCTCCTTTCTCTATCATCATCTACCTTCCTAGGTTTTGGTTGTTGTTCTCCGCGAAGAATGCATTCAACTTGGTATTCCACATGCTCCTGTTCTTTTTGAAATCCTTCTATGATGTTATAAACGCCAACATGGCCCGTCCAATTAAGGTCTCCCATCTTCTGTGCCAATCCTCGACAGCATTTTGAGTGCGCGGAGCATTTATAGCTGCCTTTTCTAGATCACTAATGATTCTAGATGGCCTCAGTTCAATATTATTTTCTTCAGCGAAATCAATTAAATCTTGGAATAATCTTTTGTAACTTTCTTCAGATTTGCTAGTCATCAAAGCATATACTAGTTGCAGCTGTGGAAGTATGTTAAGGGGTCATTAGGCCTTATTGGGATTTCGCCCGTGTCGGTATTGTGACCCTGTCGGGATATTGGACAATCGGGATTTCGACCCTGTCGGGATTTTTGCTTGTCGGGATTTCGACCCTGTAGGGATTTTGGCTTGTCGGGATTTCGACCCTGTAGGGATTTTGGCTTGCCGGGATTTCGACCCTGTCGGGATTTTGGTTTCTCGGGATTTCGACCCTGTCGGGATTTTGGCTTGTCGGGATTCCGTCTGTCGGGATTCTGGCTTGTCGGGATTTCGGCTGTCGGGATTATGTCCGGATACCCATCCCCACAAATTACAATTTGCAAGCGAATAAAACACCTTTAACTGCAACATGTAGCATATCCTAATGGAATGCAAGAAATTTCGTGACAAATGGCGTACTTTAATGGCACCAAAGAAGATGGGCTATTGCGGTACACTCTGGACATAACTCCCAAAGCCAAAATTCAAGTAACATTAATTCCGACGAACGAGGTGACCACTCATTTCTACAATGAGGGCTAATTATTCGCTCTTCAGTGAAAGTTCTTTTTAGGAGCGTCTTCATTTCAGTTGTGATATGGAGGTCCCTCATCTTGCATGAACGTCACTGCGGTAAAGACATTATATTCCAGTAAGTGCGGTATCTCTTTCTCCTACAGCAGTTGTAAGAACGTTTCCCAGTATTTGAGCAGGTCTTTCAGACAGCTTTTGCCCAGCACTCATCAAAGAAAAAAAAGACTCCACAATAATAGACGCAGTGAAACCCCACCAAACAGTTAAACGCATTTGAATGTATTGGTTTCTGAGTATAGGCACACGGTTTCTCTTTTGCCCATATTCTACAGTTATGTACACTGACTGTTCCGTACAATAAAAAATAGCCTCATCTGCCCACAAGACATTGAGAAGCCATTGTGAATTGTCATATATTTTAAACAAAGCCTAGTTTGCGAATTCGTATCGTTTAGCTTTGTCATTTGATAGAGCTAGTGGAATGATTACAACTTGTAGGGGTAACATTTAAAACGCTATGAAGGATACGGAATGCCGATAATTTCAATATACCAGTGTTCTGTGCCACTTCTTGTGCGCTACTTACCGCACTCGTTGATTGTTCTCTTAGCGAATCAACTCGTGAAGCCACATCGGAAGTACGGACCTCTGATAAACTTGATGCACCACTACGAAAGCGATTACACAAATTTCCCGTTTATGTATGAAACCTTCGTAAAGTTTCAGTCGGAGGTTCTTGGCTGAAGTAAAACAACTTCACTAATTACGCTTTATCCACTAAATGTCAGCATCACAATTAAACTTTATGTACGAGCAAGTAGGAGGAAAGGTCAAAAATGAGCTGTTAATCGTAAACCTACAATTTAATATTTCGTGTTACTGTATCTGTGCGGCGCCCTCTATCGACGACATTTTCAAAAAAAAAATCTCCCTTCACGAGAATACGTTTCTTGCAAACCGCGTTCAGTTCTATCAACTCTTCCCCTTTTTATGAATTTTTAAAATATTTACAGATTTGTGGGACACCTTGTATATTCATTCCCTTACCTGGCTTAATAGCCCGTCCCCAGCCTTTATTTTCGCAGTCGTTGGTCGTAGTCATATACTTCCAGTTACAGAAGTAATTTAAATGATGAAAATATTCATGTTTTGGCAATGTCAAATAAATAAATAAAAAAAAAACCATTCTCTATAAATAGCGAAACATAACTATTAATGCAGTCTCCCAATACCATACTTATATTTGGGAAAGATTTATACTCGTTATAAAAAGTACAAATATAAGAGGTTTGACTTCCATACGACAAAAACTAACTGGGACATATAATTTCAAAATTTGCAGTTTTCGATTTCATTTTCAGCGCTTTTATTGAGGGTTCCGTTAATTAAGTTAGGATAATTCTTAGTTAGAATGGAATACGTTTATATGAAGTGCAGCAAAAATGTGTCCAAGGCATGTATTACAATAATTAAATAATTACAAAAAGTATTGTAATTAAGTTAAATATTTTATTACTTCACATGCATTATTCATTTGGGTTTAGTAAGGATTAAAAAATCACTGAAATTTGGCAAAATTATCCTTTTACGATTTCTGGAAAAGTTAAATAGGTACTTTAAAACACTAGCAACATTCTCTGGAACTCAAAAGCTTAAAATGCATTTTAAAATATCAAAACCAAATTAGTGAAATGCCAGCTTTGTATTCTCTGAATATGGAGCAACCTTCATCTTTATACTGATCGGTTCCTCTACATCCGCCATAGGTGCTTGTTTAGCTGTAAACGACGACAATGGAAAAGAAATACCGATTGCATTTTTTAGCAAGAAACTCAGTCCCAGTCAAATTAAATGGTCTATAACTGAACGCGATGCTTACTATGTGCTGGAAGTTTTAAAAGGATTTGAAATTTGAGTGCTCAAAGCTCAAATGCAAAACACCTCAGGTCACAATATTTTGGCGTATTTATGCAGAAATGCACCTGACAGAGTTGAACTGTCACAATGGGCTTTGGCACTGCAAAAATACAAAATGTCTGTTTCATATCGTACATCGGGAAAATGCTGACTTGTTACCTAGATTTGCTATAGAGGGTTCAAAATAACCCCCGAAGCACCGTTGTAACTTTAATATTATTTCTATTACTATGGAGAAGGAAAGGTATTCTATCTGTTACTATTACAGTATTTTGTTTTTTCATCACTGATGTTATTTCCTTTGAGTTTTGCTTTTCATTATTTATACACAGGGTGTTTTTTTTAACTAATAGTACTCAGAACTATCTGTAGTTCGAACTATCAGCTGAAATGCAGCCACATTTAGTAGAGGGACCAATGACATAGGGAAAACATAGTTAAAAATTCGCCAACAGGAAAAAATGGATTAACAAATGAATAGCAAAGAAGAAATTTCAGTACAGCAACGCCTTTGATACAGCAAATAATCTGCCACCATATTACAAAGCTGATATTTCAGTTCACCATAGCATTTTATTCATTGAAAGCATTTACTCGATCGCATGCACCTCTTCCAATGTGACCACTTTTCTCGTGACCACAAATTGCAAACATTTTCGATGGCCGAACGTAACATGTCACCGTTATACTCAGCACAACCCAGTTTCTTTAAAAGTGACGATGCCACTACGATAGACCTTGGACATCAAATAACCCACAAGAAAAAGTCACATGAGGTTAAATCCAAAAAGCGAAGTGGCCATGCAAGTGCAAAAAACGACTTAAGTTATTATAATTTTTAGTTAGAATGGAATAAGTTTATATGAAGTGCAGCAAAAATGCGTCTTTCTTCCGTAAAGTGATGGCGCAACAGCTGCTCTGCAGACCAATGTGCGATGGTACTCCGTCGTGCATAAAAGTTACCGAATCAATCAACTGCCTACGATGAAGTTGTGAAATAACAAAACTAAACAGCATATCGTGATACCTTTGCGTGGTAACGATACAGGCCTATGTTTCTGTTAGAGTAATTTTCTTAAAAACGAATGCTCCGATGAGGAGATCTGTTCTGAAGCCATATCATACAGTGACTTTTGGTGAATGCAGCATATTTCCGAATTGTATGTGGTTCTTCGGAAACCCATATTCTAGAATTATGAGCATTAACAATCCCATTTAGGTGAAAATAGATCACATCTTCTCTCAGAATGCTCTATGGCTAAACATCATCGAACTCCATTTTGGCAAAGAATGTCAGAGTAAATGTCATCCTTTTTTCATAATCGTTGTTTTAATTTCAATATGCTTCTTATCTTCCACAAGGGGGAAACTTTCTGCAAGATTTTCCATGCCGTCTAAAGATTTAAATCCAATTACCACCATAATTCCTGGCACTCTTACCACCAGCAATGGTCCTGTGGATGGTATCAACGATTGCAAACCTGCTATCAGTAACTGTCTATTCTGGAACCGGTTTCCGCCCTGTACCAGACCAAATTGTTCAGAATGATGCTTTTCAAATTTTCAATCATGCCTTTTAATGTACTGATTGATAGGGAGCCTTTATTCAGGTGTTTACGGTTTCTAAACTCAAGAAAAACAGCGGCTGCGTTCGATTGATAAAGGTAAAGTAACTTCACAAGTAACGAGCACTGAGGTAAAGTGACGTACATCTTGAACTCAGGTAACATTAGAAATTTAATTCGGTATTGTGCATTCCCATTTTAAAATTTTACCTGCGCTTAATGCAAATTTTCAATTGCGTAGACTACAAGAGAGATATATTTTTCCTGTCGGCGAATTTAAAAATTATTTTTTCTCCTAAAATCTTTATTTCCCATTTTGTCATCAATCTTACTACTTTATTTGATAGATCGAGCTACAAATAGCTCTAAGCAATGTCAGCTAAAAAAAATCTGATGTGTACACCACAGGACTTACTTGTACGGAATATTCAATTATACGCTTTTTTTCCCTGCATTTCATCTAAACTTATTGCATTGAATTAAATCTACTTCGTTGATAGAACATAAACCACAATAGAATAAATGCATTCTTTAAAATTCACTATATTTAATTACCATAGCAACACTGTGGCGCTAGGTTTACTTAACAGCGTTACATCTCATTCATTTTATAACTCAGAATGCATAAAAATTATATCATTTGAAGAATTATCTAATCGTTGCCACATGTTCTGTTCAAATACTACAATCTAAAACGCTGCTTAAATTAAAAAAATAAAAAAGAAACAGTTTTTCATAAACGACTCAGCGCCGCTTACCTAATGCGCATGCGCTACTCGTAAATATTCTCCTCTGTCAGAGACAGACTGGCGGCAATATTTGTTGCTAATACGAAACATTTCCTAGAATTTAATTTCGAGATATAGTTCTCATTCAATTAGTTCAGTTCTCACTTGGCGCCAAGGCAAAAATAATAAAAACCAAAATATATTCATTAAAAACTGAAAAATAAAGAAAAACATAAAATACCAAATACAGTTAAAATAATTAAAAACCATAAAACACCAAATACAGTTAAAACAATTTAAAACTATTTTTACATTTAAAATTAGAATATCTGCGCAACAACAAGCAATTCGGCCAGCAGGCAAGAAGGCAGATTTTTCCGTGCACAAACCTAAAAGTTTCCTTTTGATCCCACTCGGCAAATAAACACTGAAGTAATACGGCTGCTATGGTAAGAAAAATTAGGCTTAGTTGCACTGAAAAACTTTTAAATTGTTAATAATTCTACAACTACTGCATGCAGATTAACTAAAGGCATAAAAACCTTAACCGGGAGATAAGAAAAACATAATTCAATCATTTTTAGAGCAAAAAATGCTTAATTTACGAATGTATAAGAATTAAAAAAACTGAGCTCACGGAGCCGAGTAACAGAGTGGGTATCTATAAAGAAGAAAGTCTGTTTGTTTGTTCTCTAATAATTCAGTCACTACTATAGCTATCGTCACCAAACTTTCTGCAATTCTTTTCTGGGTCCTGGAAAAAGTTGACGTCCACTTTTTTCCAAAACCAAGTAGCTAAAATCATGGATATTAATTAAAAACTCGGAAAAACGATGATTTTCGCCTCATTTTCCCCAGTTCCCAGTCTCGCAAGCTGGAGATGAAATTCTGCTTTATTTCGAAAGTTGTTGTCACTGCTTGCTTTCAAATCCTAGAGTTTGTTAATAAAAAAAATGTTAAGTTTTACAATGAAATAAAAATAACATTGCCAAAGATTAAATACATTATTCCCGATTCCAAAAATTCGTGGGAAGGCATTTCGACTGCGTACGATTTTAATCAGCTGAGATATTAATTAAAAACTCCGAAAACATTCACTTTCGTACTCATTTTTCCGAGTGGCAACAGTCTCGCGCATTGGAGATAAAAATGCTTTATTTCGAAAAGTGTTGCTACTGCTTGCTTTTAAATCATAGAGTTTGTTAATCGAAAACTTGTAAGTTTTACAAAACCTATAAGGAAGATTTTCTGTTTGTGTGTTTGTTTGTGTTATTGACTTCTGATTAATTAAATTAAATTTTTTGCCACATTTAATCGACTAAAATTGAATATAAGTGAAATATTAGATGGAACTTGAGTCTTTATGACCATTTGATTAAAAAAACGAAAGTCATTATAAACTCATATAATGAGAGAGAATTAGTTTATTTTCGGTGGAAATTTTTTATGTGGTTCCATATCGCATCAGACTGAAAAATGTATGACTATGAATCGTACTTTCATCATCGCTATTAGAGAAGGATTACAGCGGTATCGTTTTCTCTGTTGTTAGATGCATTATTCTGAATCTAACTTTACTGCCATCGGGTACTTCCGCTAGTTTTCGCTAGTATATATATATATATATATATACTAGCGGAAGTACCCGATTGTCATATATATATATATATATATAATGGTCATATATGACTAAATTAATTGAAATTTATTGAAATTGAAATTGATTTCCTAATACTTGCGCAATAGCTGCAAAGTACGATAATAATAATTTATTTACTAAAGTAATATTAATTATATTATCTTCTAATACAAAGTTCGTCGAATGTATCTGAATCAAGTTACACGGAAGCAGTGAAATTTAATCCCGAAAATAATATTTTTAGAGGAACTTAAAAATAGGAATGGAAACTTTTAAAATTAATAAACTAAGTAATTATCGTAGTTGATCGGAAATTGGTTGACTTTCCAAAGGGAACACACCAGCCCCCATTCAGTTAACAATAATTAATGAATGAATGCGAAGGTGTTTCGTCTTTTATTAAAGTAAGAAGTATGATGCCAAACTGGTAATTTGAGTTAAAGCCAAACTTGTAAGTCTAGTTTTAATCCTACTGGTGAGATTAAAGTGAGATTAAGTAAAGTATTATAAAGAATTCATTTTGAATGTAGCAGTTCCGTTAAGTTAATCATTTTTTTAAAAATCTCGAGATATTATTACCAAATTGAGTAGAAGTCAATAAATTTCTATAATTACTTAGTTTTTTTAATTTTAACAGTTTCTATTTCTATTTTTCAAGATTTAAATTCAAGTTCCTTTAAAAATATTATTTTCGGGATTAAATTTCAATGGTTCTAGGTAACTTCATTCAGATACATTCTACGAACTTTATATTAGGAGATAATGTTACTTCAGTTAAATAAATTATACATATATATATATATATGTATAATTTATATATATATATATAAAGAAATATAAAAATACGCTAAAAATTAGAATTAAAAAAATTTTTAAACCCCCTCCTCGTCGTTAATACTTGTAATTTTTACAGACCGCACGCAACCACTGATATCCCAGCACAAAAAATATAACAGGGTAAGACATTTTTAACACGTTAAAATACTTATTAGTTCTGCTATTGGACACTTTGAACCTTATCGCACACTTTTTCCAAGAACTACAAAATTTCGGCTTCTCCAGAACAGTTTGAACTCTACTTTCTTTAGCAAGAATACAGTTTGGTCATCTTTAGAATTCAGTTAGATTACGCATAGAAGGTTGAACTAAGATTTCAGTAAGTTGGCGTTTTTCAACCTTTTTCTCGATTATTGTTTCAAATAGGTTTTCAGCTTTTATCTGTTTAAGGCTCAGATTTGACATTTTTTATTTATAGAAATCTCTATATACAGTTTTTCGTTTTCCTGGTATTAAAGGTTTAGTTTAGCATAATCGGGGACCTCCCAATTTTTTAGTTTTGTTTAAATGATTATTAGTTTTGCTGTTTATTTATTTTTGCTTTTGAATTTCGGATTAGCATATACTGGTTTTAGACCAATTTGTTATTTTTAATTTCAATGTACATAATGTAAAATTCTATGGTTTTTTAATTGTCATTTTGGAACAATGTCATGTTTTATTCTTTTTTTCAAGTGTTTCGAAAATGTGTAGGGAAAATTCTGTACATTTGAGATTCGAGTTTTCGGTTTTATATGAATTTTAAAATCTTTAATAAAAATTTGATAAAATCTTTTTACGGTTTTTGATCTCAAATGGACTAGGGGAACGCAACATATTAATTCAAAACATATTAATCGACTTTTATGAGGGTTTAATTAATTTTCCCTCATGAGTTCTGAAATGGAGTTTCAATGAAAGGAGATTTATTTTTATTTGTCTAATTTTATATATTTTCCCTTTCGCATTTTTAATTTTCGAGTTTGTTCTCCCATGAATTCTTTTTTTAATGGAACTTGTTTTGATATTGTGTTAAACGTCTTACAGACAGTGTAAATTATTAGATTATAGAGGAACTGCCTTGCTTTTATTTCAACTTAATAATAAATTTAGTTGTTTATAGTTAATATATACACTTTTGGTGCTGCCGATTGCAACCAAAAAAGGAGGTGCACAACCACATGCTATAGCAGTCCTATATGCAAAATTTCAACGTTCTGAGGCTACTCGTTTTAGATTTATGCAAGATACATACATACATACATATGAGCGTAAGCCATGAAAACATTTTCTCCTGAATCCATTTTAAATCAGTTTTACAATTCGTTTGGGGAAAAGAGTCCTTTATTCTGTCCTTACGTATAGATGTCACGCAGAAACATCGTTAAATTACATTCGATAGCTTTCAAAATGGATATTTTTTTGTTGAAATGTGATACCCGGAATTTTTCGTGATTACAATACTTCCTTTACCTCGTACAAGGAAGTAAAAAATTCTGAAAACTTTAAGATTTATATTAGGTGGGCGGAGGCTTTTTTTTCCATTTACGCCGACATAGACCTTTCAAGAGCATTTGGGCTAATGCCCCTGTTTTGTATTAGCTGAGAAATGCTTGGCGCCAGAGCGGAATCTTGGCTAACGGCGCCGCCGGAATTGGCATTGAAATGTATTCTGTGAGAAACTTGATTTTGTGGTACATTCGAAGTTGCGATTTATATGTTACGCTATAAGGTGGAACCTAGCGCCTGAGTGTCGCTATAGAAAATGAAGGTATTTAAACTCTGTAATGTGTGTGGAGTTATTTTATTATGATATACAGCTATCGACAGGAAATAGAATAAGTCAGTACAAGTTTTGTGGCCGATCAGAGCTGGAACAGCTAATGAAGTTTTGAGACTGTGATATTACTTTCGGTTTGTAAATTGAAGAATTATATAGGATACTTCAAGATTGAAGTTCTGTAGAAACAAAAGGGTAAGTACCCTCCTCCTTTTTGAAGCTCTTTATTTGTTTATTGACTTTTGCTAATTAAAATGTCACTAAAGGAGGTATTAGCGAAAAAACGTACATTGAAAACACAGTTAACAAAATTAAAACAAAAGGTTGCGGACGAAAATGTCCAAGGAAGTGACTTGGAAGTACTAAAGAATAAATTTAAAGTGTTTGAGACGGAAATAATTTCGATTCTTTGTTCGGGTTATGTACGGAAGAAAGTATTGATGCTTATGTAAAAGAGAAAGAAGAGATTGACGATATTCTCTTAGATGTAGAAGTCGAATTAAATCGTAAATTAGCTAAACTTTCCAAAGAAATTAAATCGGAGCCTTCGGTTTTCACGAATACTGAGAACAACGTTAAATTACCCAAAATTAGTTTGCCAACGTTTTCTGGTAACTTATATGAGTGGCTTTCATTTAAAAATATCTTTTTAGCCAGTTTTGATTCAAATACTAATTTAACAGATGCAGTCAAATTACAGTACTTAAAATCTGCGCTAAGAGGAGATGCTTATCGTATTGTGCGGTCAATATCCATAGTTGACTCTAATTATAAATTAGCCTTTTCCTTTACTAGAAGAAAGGTTCTCTAATCACCGTGAACAAGTGTATGCTCATCTGAGACGATTTATGAATATGCATCCTATGCAAAATGAGTCTGCGTCAGCAATATTAAACTTAATTGACATTACAAATGAATGCGTGAGATCATTAGAAGTTTTAAATCAGAGTGTTAACGGTTTTTCTTCCAATGTATTTGCATACATTTTAGGGCAAAAATTAGATCCTAACACCAAAATATGGTGGGAAAGAAAATTAGAGAAAAAGAATTTGCCTAATCTAACAGATCTAATAGAATTTCTTAAAGATCATGCAAGAATTCTCAACGCTTCAAATAGTGTGACTAACACAAAAAAAGTTACATATAGAGTTACCGCTGTCGTTTCTAATGCAAATGAAAAACATACTCGGAATTCGTGTAGGTTATATAATATGAGCAATCACAAGCTTTTTAATTGTCCGAAATTTCAGAAATTAAGTGTAAAAGAAAGGGTAGAATTTGTGAAAAAACAGAATTTATGTTTTTGTTGTTTTAATTTGCACAGTGTGAGAAATTGCCGTTCTAATTACTTGTGCAAGAAGTGTAAGAAAAAACATAGATTTTCTCTTGTGTTATCAAAACGAAAATAATTCCGTTGGCACCACAGTAGAAAAAGCAGACACTTCAGATCAGGAGTTGGGTGATCAAAACAGTAATGCGTTAAATGTACACGCACCTGCATTTCAAGCTAAAACTCAAAACGAAACCTTTACAGCCGCTACGGGTACTAATAGTGGAAAAACGTAATTTTATCTACTGCTTTTGTATTTATTGAGACTAATGATGGAACTTTAATTAAGGTGAAAGCGTTATGTGATAGTGGAAGTGTTTCTTGTTTTTGTACCACTGAATTAGCGGATATACTTAATTTAAAAAGGGAAAAGACAAATATTTCGGTTTGCAGTATATCAGGTATTTCAACTACGATAAAAAGAAAAGCAGTTGCCCTTATCTGTAATCAGGAACAAACGTATAAAAGGAAACTAGAGGTTTTGGTAATTCCAAAAATAGCAGGTTTAACTCCCGCAAAGTTTATCGATGTTAGTAACCTTGCGATTCCTGAGAAGGTGAATTTAGCGGATCCGGAATTTTATATACCAGAGAAAGTAAAACCTGTTGCTCGGCGCGGAAGTTTTTTATGATATGTTAAGAGCTGGTAAAATCTATGTTCCTGATACAGGCTTGATATTACAAATAGTGTGTTTGGATATATAGTTAGTGGAAATGTAAATGATTCACGGAGAAATAATTTATCGTATTGTGGGTTAATAAATGATAATTCGGAGAGTGAATTGAAAATTTTTTTCGAACTAGAATCATTAAGAATTAAAGATGATCCTTATTGTCATGAGAAAGACAAAGCATTGGAAATATTTAATAAGACAGTTTGTTTTAAAGCTGGTCGCTACGAGGTTACTTTACCTTGGAAAAGGGACTGGAGGGAATTAGCTGATAATTACGGAGTAGCGGAAAATAGATTAAAAACTTTTGCAAAGCGAATGAATTGTGACAAAATACTGTTTTCTACATATAGTGAAATATTGGATGATTATCTCAAGCAAGGTATTATTGAAAGAGTGTCAGATGGAAATATACCTATCGCTAAACCAGTGTTTTACCTACCACACCAACCGGTATTTAGAGAAACCAGTGCTTCAACGAAGACTAGAATAGTGTTTGATGGCAGCTCACATGAGTTCGGGCAGCTATCACTTAACGATTGTCTATGGACAGGGACAAATTTAAATCCTAATATGTTCCATCTACTAATTAATTTCCGATTAAATAAAGTTGCAATTTCAGCGGATGTAGAAAAAGCATTTTTGCAGATTGCTTTGGCAGAAAAAGATCAAGACGCAGTGTGATTCCTGTTTGTGGAAAACACACAATTAAATGATCTAAAACTAGCGACATATAGATTCAAGCGCGTAAATTTTGGGATTAAGTCAAGTCCGTTTTTGTTGGCTGCAACAATTAAAAAACACATTAGAAAATATCGAGATGAGCAGCCAAATGTATTTGAAATATTGAATTCTTGTGTTTATGTTGATGATTTTATTACTGGACAGGACAGTATAGATGAGGCTTATCGCGTAAAGCTAAACAAATTATGAGTGCAGCAAATATGAATTTGCGTAAATGGGTATCCAATGATCCTGAGATGATGAGAAAATGGGAAAAAGAAGATTTCGAGATCCATCCGCATAAAATCAATGACTCAAACGAGACACTTAAGATCTTGGGAATATCTTCGGATACTAATGAAGACAGTCTGAGCACAGACAGTTTGATGGAATTCCTTAAGAATAAGCGTAATACGAAACGATTCATCTTGAAAACTACCGGGAAGATTTTTGATCCCTTTGGGTTAATAACTCCATTTACTGTTAGACTTAAATTTTTGCTACAAGAACATTGGGTTCGAAAATTGACATGGGATGATGAACTACCTACAGATGTCTGTCAAGAGTGGGCAAAGTGGTGCTGTGAGTGTCATCATCTAAGTAATATTGCAATTCCAAGATTCATTTTGAATCCCAAAGCCGATTCCATAGAGATCCATTGCTTTTCAGATGCCAGTCAGAGGGCGTACAGTACTGTTGTCTACGTAAAACTGCGTAAGGAAGAAGAAATTTCTGTGAGTTTCGTCGCATCAAAATGTCGTGTTGAACCTGTGAAAAGAATTACGTTACCTCGTCTTGAATTACTTGGTGCATTACTAGCAGCCCGTTTAGGTTCCGGAGTGAAAAAAATTGCTCGATCAAAAGAAATCTAGAGAATATTTTATTGGACTGATGCCAAAATAGTGCTATGCTGGATTAAAGGTACCAGTACCAAATGGAAATCTTTCATCGCCAACAGAGTTAACACAGCCGACAGAGTGGTTCTATTGTACAACAAAAGAGAACACAGCAGATGTTGACTTTCTTGTGAACTGTTCCAAATGGTGATCATGCTGTGACTTTCTAACACGCTCAGAGATTCCTCATCAGGACTTATCATTTGAGGTAGTTGAAGAAGTGTGTCCAAATGAACTTAAAAAGGGCAATGAACTGCATAACGATTCTAACTTACTTTTTATTGCATGTAATGAACCAAACCTCTTTAATGATATTCTTAATTTGTCTTCTAATTATACTAAACTTATTCGTATTGTAAGTTTCATTTTCAGGTTTATCCATAATCTTAAGAACCCTCAGGTAAGGAAGTTCGCAGTACTTACTTTAGAAGAGATAAAGGATGCTGAGGTGTATATTTTATTAGAGGCCCAAAAAAGTGAGTTTAGAGACGAAATAAATCAATTAAAAAGAGGTAAGTGTGTAAACCTCCAAAGTAAAATTAGCATCACTGAATGTATTTCTTGATAATATGGGGCTAATTAGGGTGGGCGGACGATTGTCCTATTCGGACCTACCCGCTAATAGTAAACACCCTATAGTTTTACCTAGTAAAGATCGTTTAACTACTATTATTTTAGAGCATTTTCATTTGAAGTACTTTCATTTAGGATCACAATCACTGTTACATCAGGTAAGACAAGTTCTGGCCACTTAGTGGCAGAAATAATTGTAGAAAGATCATCTACAGATATGTGACATGTTTTAAGAACAAACCCATCACAGTTCAACAAATAATGGCCGAGTTGCCCAAACAGCGTGTCACACCATCATACCCATTTAACATAACTGGTGTTGATTTCTGCAGCCCATTTTCAATAAAGTTTAAGAATCAACGTAAGAGAGTTTTGAACAAAATTTATGTCGTAGTATATATATTTATGAGTACAAAAGCCATACACTTAGACTTTGTGACAGACCAAACTAGCCAATCTTTTATTTCGAGCTTAAAACGTTTTTTCTCTAGAAGGAGAAAATGTACTAGAATAATGAGTGATAATTCTAAAACCTTTTTTGGTACTAGTGTAGAACTCAAAAAATTGCAAAAATTGGTTGAGTGTCCAGATGAGAATTTAGCGAGTTTTTATACCACTGAAGGTACAGAGTGGAAATTTATTCCTCAAAAGTCGCCAAATTTCGGCGGAATTTGGGAGGCCGGGGTTAAATCATTTAAGAGTCATTTGGAGAGAGTTATTGTTAATCAGTGTTTAACTTTAGAAGAATTTTTAACTGTTTTAACTGAAATTGAAGGAGTATTGAACTCAAGATCTCTTACTCCAATTTCAGCTGATTACAGTAATTTTGAATCTTTGACCCCAGGCCACTTTTTGGTTGGTAGACCTATCACAAATCTAGCTGAGCCAGATTTATCCAACATAAATGAAAACAGACTTTCTAAATGGCAAAGAATCACTAAGTATACACAAAAAATTTGGAAATTATGGAAACGTGATTATCTTAATAATTTACAAGAACGTCACAAGTGGAAATTTTTAAAGGATGACGTTCAGTTGGGAACTCTTGTATTAATAAAAGATGAAAATTCGCCTTCAACCAAATGGTTAGTGGGGAGAATAGCTGAGGGTTTTCATGGTAGGGATAACAAAATAAGAGTAGTAACTGTAAGATTGCCTAATCAGCATTTGCTGAAACGAAATGTTCGAGATATATGTATACTTCCTGTAGAATGATGGTTTATTTCTATTATAAACTGGTATTTGTTGTAATAATTTGAATGTATATTTTTCAATATTGTGATTTGTTATTTTGAAGTAATTTATTGTAGTGCCTTTATACTTACATTTATTGAAATAATAGTTTTGAAATTGTTAATTTCAACGCCGGGAGAGTTTTGTATTAGCTGAGAAATGCTTGGCGCCAGAGCGGAATCTTGGCTAATGGCGCATGCGCCGCCGGAATTGGCATTGAAATGTATTCTGTGAGAAACTTGATTTTGTGGTACATTCGAAGTTGCGATTTATATGTTACGCTATAAGGTGGAACCTAGCGCCTGAGTGTCGCTATAGAAAATGAAGGTATTTAAACTCTGTAATGTGTGTGGAGTTATTTTATTATGATATACAGCTATCGACAGGAAATAGAATAAGTCAGTACAAGTTTTGTGGCCGATCAGAGCTGGAACAGCTAATGAAGTTTTGAGACTGTGATATTACTTTCGGTTTGTAAATTGAAGAATTATATAGGATACTTCAAGATTGAAGTTCTGTAGAAACAAAAGGGTAAGTACCCTCCTCCTTTTTGAAGCTCTTTATTTGTTTATTGACTTTTGCTAATTAAAATGTCACTAAAGGAGGTATTAGCGAAAAAACGTACATTGAAAACACAGTTAACAAAATTAACACAAAAGGTTGCGGACGAAAATGTCCAAGGAAGTGACTTGGAAGTACTAAAGAATAAATTTAAAGTGTTTGAGAGGGAAATAAACTCTAATTTCGATTCTTTGTTCGGGTTATGTACGGAAGAAAGTATTGATGCTTATGTAAAAGAGAAAGAAGACATTGACGATATTCTCTTAGATGTCGCTATGGAAAATAAAGGTATTTAAACTGTGTAATGTGTGTGGAGTTATTTTATTATGATATACAGCTATCGACAAGAAATAGAATAAGCCAGTACAGCCCCTTTGGGATAAAAATATTTAAAAACAGCATATCTTTAGAATTTCCGATAGGCAGTCTCGCGAGCTGCATATAAAAATGGTTTATTCCGTACGGTGTTGCCACTGCTTCATTTGAAAAATCTGGGAAGTTTTAATCAAAATTCATTAACGTTTTATAAAATATGAAATAGATAATAAAGCCAATTCGAAATTCAAAATTCGGGCTTCTTCCAGGTTCCCATATTCGGGTGGAGGATTACTTTATTCAAAATTAGATAGCTCTAGATACCCTTTTTTTTTTTTTTTTTTTTTTCACTGTGCGCGAAACATTTATACATTCCTGTGGATTCTTCATTATTTTCTTTAAATGGTAGGGAGGTAATATTATGGTAGTAACAAGGAGGTAATATTTGATAGCAACAATTTGAAAAGTGATTCAAAGCTTTTAGTGATTCGACACGAAATGCCGTTTCGATACTAATAGTTCTTTTCGGCTAATGCCCCTTTGGGCTAAAAAACTTGTATATCATATTAGGTAATGTGTACAATTTCTTTGCTCTTGGAAGAGTTTTTTTTTAGCGCTCATTACGTACTTCTTAATGTTTCTTTGGAGTATATAACATGTTTCCGAACAGCAGCATCGTCTCTGAAAACGAAAGACATACTTCTCCATATCTAATAATGAAAATAAATGAAAATGAAGATTGAAACAGAGTTATGCTTTGCTGGAATGGCAACGTTAGAATGTTCTAAGGATCGGATGCAAAAATTGTATTTGCAATTTTGTTTAAGATGGAGTACTTATATGTTTGGAACATCAAATGTCTAAATCAAATTTATTCATGTTAGCAAAGACTGATTTTTATTTAGAACTTAGTTTTTATTTTATTTTAATAAAACGAGCAAAGATGAATTTAATCTGAGTATTGAATGTAAAGGAACGAGAGACATTTCTTTTTATGTAGAAGAAATGTATGAAGTAGCATCATTCGGCGCAATGTAGCTATGCTGTAGCCCAAGCAAACTTAGAGGATCTTTCAACCATTCGGCATAGTGTCGTAATTTTAGGAAACAGCTTTTAAATAACGGAGCTTGAAAAAAAAAAATTTAACGTATATCTCTTTCACGTCACAGATCTCTCTATTTATATTTGCAATCTTCATACTCTGCTATTTTCTTATATCAATATTATTCTGCGAGGTCAATGTTTTCAACCAATTCAACTACCTAAAATAATGCAATTATTACTTCCTGGCAGATATCAAAAGAGGCATTCGAGCAAAGCTTTCGCGAATGTGAGGAGCACTGAAGCAAGTGGGGTGTTTCAGTAGTTATAACTCCGAAATTGACTGACTAATCATTTTTGAGTTCTCGCATAAAATTAGCTTTATCATTTTTCTCCAATTTCTTTTTAACATATGAATGAAAAGGGAGCTATGAATGGTCGTACATGTCACCTTTCTGAATATTCAGTAGCTAAATGCAATATAGTAAAAATCTCTATATTAGCTATTCAATCATAAATGTATAATTTTCTACTCTCTTCTCGTAGAGAGAATTCACAAGCCAAACATTTTTATTCTCAGAGGTATTCTGAGCAAGCATTGACATCAAGAGGCAAAAATATTTGCATCTATCAAGATATCTTGAAAGCTAATATGGAAAAATAAAACGTCCATTCGATGATTTCCTTATAATACATAGATAAATCTTCATTAAGTTGGGATCGCTTATTGATAAGCGCGGGGTAATGAGCTAAAGAATGTGTAATTTTTCCTGTTATAAGAAAATATATTTGAAATCTAAACTTGATTAACTTCTAGAGTGGCAGACATATTTTGCACATATTTAGGAGGGAATTAATTCTCTAGTGCAATCTTTTTCGAAGTATGCGTTTCATTTACACTCGAGCATTTCAGCTTTTATAATTTCAATTTATCGAGTTTCCCATATAGGAAAGCAACTAAAATAAAAAAAGAAGGTAATTTTTGTTTTGAAGAGTAGGGTTATTGCTAAAACTCAGTTGAAGAATCAGTGTTATAACAAAATTGTGTGTTCCCCGAATTTATTTCACTTTTTTCCATAAACCTCATTTTTTTAACGCGAGTAAATCTTGCAGGATAAATCATTTGGTTTAAAATAGGAATGATACATTACAACTATTATCTGCCAAAATTAAATAAGGATATTTAAAATGTTAACAATCATAGTACGAATTACCTTTCATGATTTTAATGCTACCCTTTTATAGTAAGTTTATTATATCCATATTTCGCATGCAGAAATTTAGTTTTAACTGTTTAATCATGGGACTTTGGAATACTATAATATCCCGAAGTTATGAAATAGGTAGAACTAACCAACAAGGAGAAAATCGAGGGTCGAGGGAATTTTGACTCTCGGTAACATTTTAGTTTACCCGGACCAAAGGCTAAAAACCCCTTCTATATATTGAAGAAAACGTATGTAACCAAAAATGCAGTTTTCATACATGCCAATACAAAATGGTACTAAAATTGTAGTGTTTAATGTGTTTAGCAATCATCCAAAGTTTCTAAACTCATTAAATGAGTTATAGCTAAGTCTAAAATGGCAACTGAAACTTGAAAAGAGTGTAAAAGGCCCTTTGTGAAAACTAAATAAGAACAGAAGGCACAGTTTGTGCTTATAACTCCTCCAGCCACTTTTGGTGAGATAACTTAGGTTAACAATAATTCAAACGTAAAATTTAAATTCAAATAAACTAGTAGCCGAAAGCTACACTATCAATTTAACGCGAAGTTGGCTCAAAACGTAAGTGGCATGGAATTCAGTTATCAGCGATTATAATGCAAGGCAGCCGAAGGCATTGTTATTATTTAAGATAACAACTTAGTAACACGCTCTGACTTACAATCTAAAAATCTAACCTAAAATACGCGCGAATTCATTTGTATTCTGGCGGGAAAACGGAAAGGGCGGCGAAGTGATAGTACAGATCCAAAACGTAAAATAACTGTTTAATTAACATATAGAAACCACGCAAATGAATGTGCTACATAAAACAGGAGTCATTTCGATGGTGATGGCATTACTCCTCTCATAAATCAGTTCATAATTATAATCAGAAAAAAAAAAGAATATCAAAGAATATAATGAAAAATAGAGAATATCAAACCCCATTCTTCGCCTTATACGAAAGATTAAAACAGTAACTGCCCTGCGTATATAAACGCACAGCAACTGCATTGTCTATGAATACAATTATAACTTAAGAGAAGTTCCTAGAGAAGATGAATATCGAGTTTTACAGCATTTAGTATAATTCATTTTGCTTTGATGAATATTGTTACGTAGAAAAAAACATTAATTTTAACTTTATACTCTTTAAAACTGACACAAATGGTGCCGCGACTGGTAGACCACTGTATATAAATGTGTATTTTGAATTATGTATTGAATTTCTATTTTGTATATGCTTGGAATGTGTTGTGAGTAGAGCTGAACTTTTATGTTTGTGTTTACCTAGCTCTCTGACACACCCTTAAGTTAATTTAAAGTAATGTGTGGTAATGGAATTTTTCTGAATTGCTTGTGTTAACTGCATTTTAATTGTTTGATTTGGTTATTTCCATTTTTAGAGAATTATTTCAATGTCAGAACAATCGTATGCTTTAATTTAAAAGTGAATTATAATGTTGTGCAATTAGTAGCTTCATTTTTTAATTTCCCAAAGTCATTTTGTATTAACTTGGTTCAGAGATTTTCACCCCTTGCCTTCGGCTTGGGTTTCTTCCGGCAGAAATTCTTATCAAAAACATTAATTTTAACTTTATACTCTTTAAAACTGACTAAACTGGTGCCGCGACAATATTATTTCTTTGGAGTTAATTCTAATATGTAGGTAGAATAATGGTTTGCTTATCAGCATTCTATGAGCTATTGACATTTTCAAATCAATTACAAGCATAAATGCGTAACATAATACAAGGAAATGTGTAATTTCGAGTTGGTACTAGTCGTTGTATTATATAATGCATAATTACAATTCTGCATATTTTCAGTAACACGTATGTGGGTTGATGATTTTCATTTTTATATAAGAGCATGCGCTTAAATTGTTAAGAAAATAATAATTCTGCCTACTTAATTAACGATTAATAAAATATCTTTGTAAATAAATAAACCAATTCGAGCCTAGTTTGTATTGATGTAATAAGGTTTAATTGTGTTGGGTTTCATACACTAACAATTTACTTTTACTTTCAATGCACTCTCCTACGTATATTTCTCGAGATCTGTTGTTTAAAATAATTAATATCTCAGCAAATAATTTCAAATAATCTGGTATTTTTAAACAAATTTCTTAAAACTTAGAGAATCTTACAATTCACAGCATATTTATATAAAATTTACATAAACACTTATTCTGTATATTTCTCCAACTTAAATTATTTAAATTTATGGTTTTACGGCTTTCCTTATTAGCCCAAAATGGGGTTAGCTCGAATGGGTTATTAGTTTCGAAACGGGATTTTCCGTTGTCAGCTATAAACGGCTGTATCATTTTCTAAACTGTTGCCCCCAAATATTACTGCTGTCTATTATTTCTTAAGAAATTAAATAATAAAGAATCTGCATGAATGTATGTTACTCACATACTGAAAAAAAAAAACCCACTGATTAATACCATAGATGAAAACTCATATCTAGTACCTAGAAACCATCAAACGCTAATAATAACGTAGTCCTCCACCTGATAATGTGCACCCGGAAGCCGGAATTTATATTTTACATTTTCTAATTTATATTTCATATTTTATGAAACTTTAATGAATTTTTGATTAACAAAGCCAACAATTTGAAAGCGAGGAGTGGGAGCACTGCATGGAATAAAGTATTTTTATCTCCAGCCCTCGAGACTGTCTATTGAAAATTCTAAAGATATGCTTCTAAAGATATGTGTTGCTGTTGAAATGAGTTTTATGGAAGTGCGAAGAACACGATATTTAATAAATGAGGCACAAAGCATTAATAATAAAAATATTTAAAAAAATGTTTTACAAGCCATCTTACTAAAAAACTGAACATTGATACAATAAATTGAGAAAATACCGAAAAAATTAGGAAAATGTTTTATGCCAACCTTAACACTGCATCGGGAATTGTAGACATACGCTGCTATTCTGCTTTTAAAATTTTTCTAATTTTCCTGTTGAATTGCATATGGCGTAAGAGCAAAGAAAATAATGCTTAATAATAAAGTTATAAAGAGAAAAAGAAACGGGTTAGGAACAGCAAGACTGATAAACTGCGAACTCAGCGCTGTGTAAAAAATCTTCACAAACCCTTTTGCATGATCGTTAAAATCTGAACTTTTATTTAATATATTTATATGTATGTTGCTCAGTTGAGGAAGAAGATGCGAGATTATTTTGAGTTATAAATAGGCGTTATTTGTATTATAGAGAATTAATGGAATGCGTTCAGAGAATGGGTGAAAAAGGATTTATCCAATGTCCATGAAACGTCTGTCTTTTTATTCTGTTACAACTAATTTCCCATTTTTTTTTTACGCTTACACAGCAAACGTTGTACATTCTTTACAGTCACAACTAAGAAAATTAGAAGCAAAACGCATTTAACATTTGCACTCTGAGCACAAAAATTATACTAAAAAGGCATTTTCTTTTTTCAATATTTTCCAAGTTAAACGAAGTTGGAATGCCCGTTTTTTGAGTCAATAATATTTTTCTTACCTCCTTATAATAATCTTTTACATCCTCCATTTTTTCATAATTATGAGCTCGTGGATCCATCATGTAGAAAAGGTAACCTGCTTTCTTTATGGTTTCCATTGCTGTATCCATAGCCAACTCAAGAGCTTGATTAACTCTGGCAGCTAATCCTTATTTGAATTGTGTTTGATCTCGGGAGGAATTTTCTCATTCCTTTTGAAAGAACGGCGAGAGGTGTACTCATTTTTAGCGCATGCGCAATATTCCCTCTGCGTTCCGTTTCATAGAAAATTCCTGTTCTCTTTTCCTCCACCCATAATTTTCACCTTGGAAATTTTATTTATTTTTTTTTTTTCTTATCACCTTACCAACCCCCATCATTGAGCCTTATGCAGACATCACTCTTACTGTATATCTGAATACATTTCTTATTTATTACTGTTCGCTTTTTTTTTACAAAATTCTTCATATTTATAGAGATAATCAGAAAAATTATATGTTGCCTTAAAATGGAGAGTAAAATTTCATCCTGATGGAAATTGACACTGGTAATATCAATCAACAGAATTATATTTTTTGTATTCAATTTTATATCATGCATTCAGTTATTCAATATGAATTGAAAGGCAATAGAATTACACATATGTTTGACGTTATGATCCATCTGCGTTTCGTTTCATTGAAATTCCTTTTCCTATGTTCCCCATCCGTATGTTTCCTCCTTGGAAGTGTTTTTTCTTTCTTTCACACTTCCGCCCCCTTCATTAAGCCTGGTGCAGATATCACTCATACTGTATTTTTGAATACATTTTTTCCTTCATGTATGAATGAAGTAAACAGCGAATCATATTGGCAGGAACGTTTTCCAGTAATATCGCTATATTTTAATACTGCAGAAGAAAATTATTTAAAATTCAAACAAATGAAAATCAAACGCAGAAATGTACTCACAGAAACTTCATCTGAGTTGTAACACAAACTTTCACGAATAGTAAGATAATCAATTTATATATGCAGGACAAATATAAAATAAATTAAAGTCAGTATTACGCATTATAAAAGAAATTATGAAGTTAGCATTAAGTATTATAAAGAAAGTTATTATAAATGTTATTTAGTTTACTCACAGTGCTTCGCTGTTTCGCATGGTATTTGACCACATAATAAAAACGTAGAGCGCCTAAATAACGAAATCTATTAATTTAATTAATAACATGTCCAACTGTATAAGACCTTATAATTTTTATTTTATAATGGGTCCAGTTTTTTCACAATTTACGAAATGTAGTCGCTATTTGCCTAAGGGAAGGTATGCCTTCGTGGAGGACTTTCTAAAGGAACTGGCTCGTATACACTTTACACATGGAGAAAACCACTAAAATACCCATGCAGCCAGCCCATTCGTGGGATTCGAACCTCGGACCGAACTACGAGTATTCAGCGACTTCGAAAGCTTGGGGGCTTTAAACCCTCTGCGAATCCGGTAAATATGAGTGAGATATTTTTTCTGATTTTTCACTTAGTGATTTTACTTCTAAGCTTTTCTTTAGCTGTTTCTACTAGAAGTGACCTACTGCTAAATAGGTTCTATGCTGCCATGTGTAAATTAAATGATAATTACTTTTTAATCAGTCAAAAACCTAAAATGTGATCCAAGAAGGAATTGCAACAAAATTCTTAAATAATACGGTTTTAGCTAAATGAACTCCTTTGCTTTCCGAAACTAATAATAAAAAGACATTGAACGTATTCAGTAGTATTTAAGTTAAAGGTTTTATAAAACACATTCAGTACTTACTTGAAGTAAACTTTATTATCTTTCAATAATTTCACTTCTATCATCTTTTACACGTTTTTTGACATTTTGTAACCTTTCGGATCAGAAATAGAAGAAACAGAGAAACAGAACTCAAAATTTTAATTCTGTTATCCAAATACAACGAGAATTAACTTTACGTTATTAAATGAAAAGAAATTTAAAACGGAATCGTTGAGCAAGATCTTTGAGAAAACGCAAGAAATTATTAAGCGGTTAACACGTTCATTTAGCAGGAGAAACTCCACAGCTAGGACTGTTTTTATTTATTTTTTCTCTCGGGAAGCCTAATAATTTCTACATTGCGGCACAAACTAAAAATCTGGTTGGACATTATTCGTCAGCGTCTGAGAGTGGTAGATCGGGTACCATACCTCTCCTCATTCACCATGTAAGTGGGGGATAATGCAAGTAATTAGCTCCTTCCCCCTGCAAATGCTGTACCAATGTAAGAAATTAGCCCACCGTTTTCCAGCTTTTCTTCGATTACTACCCCCTTTCCCAAGCATTATAGCTTTATTTACTCAGAACATCTATCCTATTGTTTCAGCGCTTCCTAAACTTGCAAAACTATCCCTTGATCTGTAGACATTACTTGAATATATATTGAAAATTTTAGGCATTTATTGAACTTCTACTACATCAAAATATTAAATAAAATTACCAAATTATTACAAAAAGAGAATGGTGATGATTGAAATGGTGGAAGATTTAATTCTCGAAGCATTTATGACGATGAGTCTCAAAAACTTTCTCAGATTCCTGCCACGGCACGCGCTGTGATTTATATAAAAAGAACACGCTACTTGTGCGCTCTGGATATCATTGCAAATATAGGGTAGATTGGGTTAGATTATCTGAATATGCCAAATCACACTAGGAATAGTAGCCTGGGATGCTCATTTGAGGGCATTCTAAGAAAAACTTATTTGCATTCACGCTGCACATGAGGAAAACCACAAAAACCAACCATGAAGCCAGTTCGTTCGCTTGGGCTCGAACCCTGGTCGAAGTCCCGGTATTCTGTGGTTTTAATCACACGGCTAAGTTCTTGTAAGTATAGATTACGGTTATTTTTTTTTCTTAAAGAATTTTCGGCAGGTTGTTCGTAGCTTGCATTCTCTGGAAAGAAAATGAGCCTTTATTACTACTTTGTTCATTATGCAGGAAGGTTCCGCATGATTTGGTACTGTGTGTGCGGATACATTGTGTTTTGCGACGATCAACTAAATATAAACATTTATAAACTCAAACTTTGAATTGTTAGAATGCGAAGCATGCTGCTGTAGGAGAAAACAAAGCCGCAAGTGCTTAGTTTACACGAGTGGCGTTATAGCCAATATGCGCCAAGACTGGCGCCAAGAACAAGATATCGCCAAATGGGTTGAAAACATATGTTCATACAATAAAAAAAAAAGTTAGTACGTCGAAGGTATGATTCTTAACTATCAAGAATTATCAAGATTGACAGGATTTAAAGACGTAATTATAATTTTTGCCCAATCAAGTTAATGTTGTAAAGTTTATTGCAAAAATGTTTAGGTATCAAAATGTTTCTTGAATGTTCGTATTATCCACTTGTAAAATCTTCTAGGTGTTTGAAGATTATGGGTTAGTATGTCGAGATAGGAATGGAGTATCCGTGGTTTAAATCCCGGTGAGAGCTCGATAGATTTTCAAGTTTTCTGCTCCGAAATATCCCATAATCACTACAAGTGTTTCTTTACAGTATTCGCATAGAAAGCAAGCAAATCAGTGGAATAAACTTAAAACAACAGATCATAAAAGAAAAGTTATAGCATCGTATTTTCCTTCTAAGAGGACCAGTGCCTTCGAGAACGATTTTTTAAAGAACAACGCATGTAACGTATTCTTGTTAGACATAGTAAAAATATGAAACAGCCTACACTCTCTCCTTTACCAGGATTCGATTGTGGATCATCCAACTGATAGTGGACACAAATGTAAAACTTGTTTGTAAAATTTTATTTTCATTTGTTAAGTTGCCAATTTTGATGCTTCATTTATATTTTCGTGTACCATTCCCACACGTTTCAGGCTTATAAATGATATGGTAATTAGCTGAACCAGATTAAAACCTAGTTGTAGCTTGGAGAGACATTAGGTATTTTTTGAAAGCAAGAGACATGAAAAATGTACTATGCCCTCACCGGGACTCGAATCACGGACCTCCCGAATATGCACCTAGCCACAGCCATCTCTATCATGGCCTTGAAGCGAAATCAGTTTCGAAAGGTCGCGTGATCGAAATAGTCGATCTCTTTCTCTTCCCACATCACCAAATAAATGCTACAGTTAAATCTATTACTCACACAAGAAAAGGAGGTACAGCTGTTTCATGCAAATCGCATGAAGACATAACCAAGATATCGAATGCAATTGCAAAAAATGAAGAAGCAATAAAATTAGTAGATTTCAGAATCCCAAAGAAGAGATCACCAAAATTAATTATAGGCAGTATTCTATGTTATATCCCCACAGATATGCTACTAAAACAATTATCAAATACTACAGGATCTGACATTCAGGATCTAATACCATTATTTAAACTCTCTGATAAAAGTAAATATCTCGTGAGATGGATAATAAACTGTAATCCAAAAGCATTCAAGATATGTATGGAACATTCCTATGTTCTTTTAGGATGGGAAACATGTGAAATTAAAGAATGTTATGGTATAAAACGCTGTTTCAGATGCCGAGAATATGGTCATATTTCAAGCGAATGTAAGGTAAGACCTTACTTCTAGTTCTGTGGAAAAATCATTACGCAAAAGAATATACTGCAGAAGCTCCAAATTGTATGAACTGCAAATTAAATAATAAAACAAATCAAACAAGTTTCGACAGGCATCATACGGCTGCCTCTCCCAACTGTCCCTCATACATCTATCAAATTAATAAAATAAAAAGAAAAACTGAATATATGTCAACTAATAATCAACAGTAACAAAATTAATTATTTCTCAAAGCAAGTCTACTTACCACAAAGTACTGAACTACAAATATAGAACACTAATACAATGAATATAACTCATCTATAACTAAAGAATGAAATACGCTGCTTACAAATATACCTACAAAAAGCACAGGCAGCAACAGCACAAGCTACAGAATTTGCACTCAAATACAAAGCTGATATAATATTGTTATTAGAACCTTATACTAAAAATGGCAAAATGAGTGGCTTTCCGCTCCGATGGAATATATTTCAAAAAGAAGACATGTCTAAGCCATCACGAGCAGCGATAATAGGTTGTAACTAAGCGTGGTTGTTGTACATCCTCGCAGTAGAGCGAGATCAAGTAGCAGTTCTCTTGGAGACAGAACGAGTAACAATGGCATTTATTTCAATTTATTCTAATCCCACAGATGATCTAGTCACAGTTTTCAACTTCTTAGATAAGATCTCTAACTCCTTAGTCACTCACCACAGATAGTCTCAGAAAATTTCGATGCTCATAATACTAGCTGGGAATATGCATCGACATATCCAAAGGGTCGTAACTTAGAAGATTTTAATTTTACACAATACAATTGATTCTCCACCAACTTTCTACAGGATTTATGCAATAGGATGGCCAGACCTAACTCTCACCACTCCACAAATAAGCCATCTAACTCAAAACTGGACAGTAGAAGAGGAGGAAAGCCTATCAGATCACAAATTCATTACTTTACAACTTGAAAAAAGCACACCCATCCTAATTATTAAACGCTGTAACCTACCAAGAAATAAAATTTTAGCATTCAGTAGAAAAATAGTAAATATCTTACTTATTCATGAACAGCAACTTATCCACATCCAGTCACCGGAAGAACTTGAAAACCTCACGGAACTGTTACTAACTGATATACAAGATGCTTGCAATGAAATTCTTCCCCAGCGTCATTCAAAACAGCTGCAATCACTAAAATGGTGGACAATAGACCTCAGAATACAACAAAAGAAATACGGTGCTCTTAGGCGTAAATTACTGAAAGACAATACATGATCTCATCATATGTATTGCAAATTTATCAAAGAAAAAAGGCCCTTTACAAGCGGATGATTGTACAGGCAAAACGTAACTACTGGCATCAATTTTGTACCAAAAATAAAAATGTATATGGTCTGCATCATAAAATTGCAACAGATAAACTCTTTACACCAATAAAACTACACCTTCAACCGACAACCTCTCAAGGTTCCAGTCTTTCAGATGTAACTATCAATCACATTTTAGTTACAGTATCTACATGGCTAATGATACAGCAGCACAAACCACAGTAAGAGTTTCAACAACACTGCCTGCATCCTCGGAAGATACTCAGTTCACAATCACAGAGATACAACATATCACCAGGTACCTACCGAAAAAGAGAGCTCTAGGCCCTAACGGTATAGATTATAATATCATCAGGGTGATAATAAATTCAAATTTAAAATTCAAAATTTTTTTAACAAACTTCTAAATGCAAAGGCATATAAAGTTGGCCAGGTTATCTTGTTCTTAAAGAAACATAAAGATCCAAAAATAGCAAGCACGTACCGTTCCATTTGCCTCTTATGATAAATATATGAAAAACTTTTAATAAATAGATTAAAATATCATCTGCACAAAACAAATTTCCTTAATGAACAACAGTATGGATTCAGACCTGGCAAATCAACACTTCCTGCACTTACAAATATAAAGGACAATATTCTTAATAACAGCAATACTGGCCATCATACAGCATTCATTAGTATTGATTTAAAAAATGCCTTTGATACGTTATGGAGGCCAGCCATTTTACAGGCTTTGAAACTGAGAAACTCATGAAAGAACAGCAGCAAAATGAAAAGCATTTTGCAAGAGGACTTATAACAACATTCTACTTGAAATGTGCATATAACAAAAGAGAAACTTTACGATAAAGAAATAATATATAGACTGCTTAAAAATAAAGAGAAATTACAGAAGAAAGATTTTCATTAGAGAAAATTCTCCAACCAAAATTTATGTAATAAGTTATGATAATAATGTGAATACAATTATTGTATAGATTTGTAAATCAGCCACAATATAGCAATGTACAAATTTCAGAATTATTAATAAATACTAGACAAGGGCAGACGTGGGCAGAACCTGCATCTTCAATAATTTCAAAACAATTATACTTTGCTTATGTACCTAAAAATATCATTTGAGAATCACCACATGCAAACTTTATTTCTGTAATTTTAATAAAAATGGTATCCATTTATGTAATCTCTATCAAATTTATTCCAAAACAATATAAAATCCAGGAAGGGAGAAAATTCAATATATTTTTGGATGTAAATTTTATTTATACTTCCGTAATAGTAAAATAAATATTAAGGGCAGAATATTTTGTAAAAATCCATGCCGCTACCATTGCATCAGCTATATAAATTTTTAGAAGGCAAGTATCCATATAGAATAAAAACTGGATATCTCAATTTTGTCAAAACAGGGAAATGAATTGAAAATTCCTTAGAAGTTATAAAATTTGAATATAAACTTACATGCATTTTATACTATAAATAATTCTTTCAAGAAAATTTCAAAGAATTAAATACTAATTACATTCCTAAAAAGGACAGCCTTCTATTTGTACCAGCTCCAATATTATATCGTATCACTTTTTCCAAACCATCCAAGAAGTAAGTGATTAGGCTCATTTTTTTTAAGTGGTTTCCTCAAATTACAATCCTATTCCATTATGAAAGATAAATTCATTAAACTTGGAGCTGTGCCATATACACACATGTTACATATTATACATAATCTATGCAAAAACACAAAGCATAAATAAAAATAAACAATTGTGACTTATTAACTGAAATTAATTGGCAATTTTTTAAGTTTTTTATATGATTATTTTATATTAATTTTGTCATTTTTATATTTTGTATAATTATTTAACACTTTTTTAGAAGTTATCAATCAATTAAGGCGTTCCATAAATGCAAGAATCTGTTAAATTAAAGTTAATGCGACCTAACTGTATGCAAGATAACTTATATAAAATACCCAATTGCTTTCCTGACATAAGAAATGTAATTTCCATGTTTTTTAAGAATTTCAGCAAATAAGAAATATGCAAATGAAGATGTTAATAAAGCAACTTCAAATGGTAAAGTTAGCTTCCCCCTATCTAATTCTTTAAGACAACCGAAAATATCATCTATTATATCTACTGAATGACTACTTTTCAATCAGGCTTGCAAATATTGCATTTTGCCAACTTTAATTCTTTCGTCTAAGCGTAACCTGAAGCATAAACCAGCACTGGTAAAATATCAAAAGAAACATTTTCTACAGAAAAATCATTAATTAGTAAATTTGAATAATCATCAATATTTACAAATGTAAAGATAAACAATCCTAATCATAATCTGGTAAAAGGGACGTTCATATTTGATGATGAATTATAACATTGCTTCTTCTCACTTTCTAATAATTGTAGCTTCTTCTCACTTTCTAATAACTGTAGGCAATTTACGTAATAATTTGAACCTGACATTTGCCGATACATTCCAAAGCATGATTCAAGGGCATCAGTTTGAAATGATCTCCTAACAATATGTATTCAGATTCATACTTTTAAAACAAATATGTAATTGAGTGAATGAATGCATCTATAGTTGTTAAAGCCTGAAATGTTTGTGGTGATAAAATTTCTTTTATTGAGACAGACTTTTTCCATATCTTAAGCCACAATATTAGTTTCTTTTACGAAACTAATCTGCTCAACATTCTGAGAGTTAATAACAGCACGAAATTTATCATTAAAGCGCCTACTTTCAAAATTACTTTTACAGATTACAATCTTCCACCTTCTTTTAAGTGATTTAGATAAAGTAGTGACATGCTCATTTTTGTCGTAATTGGATTTGAAACCAAATAAACTATAGTGTCGAAGCATTCTGTATTCAAATATGCAATTAGAAAGAAACAATCAAAAAAAAAGAATTACTAATGTACTATAATAAACAAATATTCAAAACAACACTATGAAAAATGTTCAAACTAGAGTAAATGCATTCGATGTTAAAACGAAATACTTGAATATGTTGAATACTACAAATTTTACCAAATAAATCTAAAAATTAAAAAGATATAAAACGCTATATAGATAACACTATTATTTACCATTACATAAAATTTAAGTTATTTAAAATCACTTAGAATAGCAAAATAATACAGTTACATAACTCTATTAGCAAAATATATATCCCAAAAATCCACGACCACGGATTCGGAACCACACACTACTATAAAAACACATCTACCATCTGCATCCCGTGACTTTTGCGCTTCAAGGCCATTATAGGCCTGGCTGTGGCGCCGAGCGCGCTGACCACTACACCTCGAAGGCATGCTAAGAAGGTGGGAGAAATATCTTATACACTCCCCCTTTCAAAGGGCGACTGGGAATCAAGGGACCTAGTCACAAAATCCTCATCCATCATCCAAGAGAATCATCATCCACTACCTTCTTTCATTCTGGCGCCACTGTAGAGACATTAGGCATTTTTTAAAGCAGGAGAGATGAAAAATAAGGAGTACCCTCGCCGGGACTCGAAGCACGGACCTCTCGAATACGCGTCGAACATGCTGACCACTACCCCACGAAGTCACTACTAAAAAGGCGGGAGAAATATTTATATACTCCCCCTTTTAAAGTGCGACTGGGGATTAGGAGACCCAATCGCCAAATAATGGTGGTGGAGAATCATCATCCACCACCTTTTAGTTCGGACGCCACTGTAGAAACATTAGGTTATTTTGAAACAGGAAAGATGAAAAATGAGCAGTGACCTAGTCGGGACTCGAACCACGAATCTCTCGAATTCGCATCGAGTGTGCTGACCACTACGCCACGAAGGCATGCTAAGAAGGCAGGAAAAATACCTTAGAAGCTCATTGTTTGCAGTTTTATTTTAAATTCGGGTATCCTTTTTCCCTGTGACCGTTCAGATATCCTATCTTTCTCTATAGGTATCTCTGGAATTCTAGGTCTTGAGATTTCTAGGTATGAAAAACAAATGTTTAAAAACTTTTCTTAATCATTATTGCGTAAAATCATTTTAATTGCTATCTGGTATAGTTTCGAATATTTTTATTTGGAAATATATTAATATATATAATAATATTATGTACTTCATTCACACCTAAATTTGATAACTTAACTGTTATTGTCATAGCAACCAATATATATATAAAAAATTATGATCTAGAATAAAGAACTAAAATCATAGTTTCAAATAATTATGTATAATTACTGTTTTTGAAAGATTACTGGATTTGTATATGAACTTACAATTTCTACAGAAGTTTCGTGTGCATATGCAAATTTTTTATAAAGCTTAATTCCTTTATATATTTAGTTAGGTTTACAATATAAGATCAAGAATGTGAATATATGTCAATTCTTATGAGTTTAAGTTATGATAGTTAGTGTTGCAAAAAATATCATGTAAAATCTCGTTACTCCAGAAACAAAATAATTTCTTCAATAGGAATGTCTTAAGGTAAATTTTAATATTAGTTCGGATATTTCAGTTAATTTTAAACACAGTGTCATTTTTCTCCACATATGTCATTTATTTTAAACTGATATCACGGAGTAATAGATAACAAGGCAGACAGAATTTAGCTTCCGTATTCCACTGTAATGACTTTCAAAACAAGAGACAAAGTCATTGTATTATTAGATCTCTGTAACTGAGAATGATATTCATATCAGACATGATCCTTCATAAAAGCCACAAGACATCTTCCTTTCTACAAGCTATTGTCTTTGCAATGTTTATTTTAGAAAGGAATTTTCTTAGCAGATTATTAATATCCTATTAGAAATCAAACGGATGTAAAATACTCTTCATGTCAAATCAAAGGTGCAGGTGGAATAGATGAAACCTACAGTGGGTACAAAAAGTATTTGCACACATACATTTTTGTTCACAATTTATAAGAAAATGCATTAAGAAATACAAAAATTGGCATTTAAAAAACATAATAAGCTTATTCATTTAAATTTATTACAAAAAATACAATAATATTAATAAAAAAAATACAATAATATTAATAAAAAAAATTTTTTGCAACAATATTAAAATATCTTATGCCAAAAAAGTATTTGCACACTCAACTCAACTTTAGCAAATTTGCAATTTTATGCTATTATTTGACAGTCATCCCGCAGTAAATAACATGCGTAAGACGACTATAAAAGGAGGTGTTTTCGAAACGTTATCAGTTGATTGTCGATTTCAAATTGTAATGGCACCTAAGAAATCTTAATTGCCAATTTCATTGCGAGAAAAAATTGTTTCTCTACGTGAAAATGGCCTAAGTTATCGAGAAATAGATAAAAAAGTAAATGTTTGCTTCTCTACTGTTCGGTATGTTATAAAACGTCATAAAGAAAGAGGATCTACATCAAATAACTTGCGTTCCGGACGCCCAAAGAAACTTTCACTGTAAATGAAGTGAAAAAATCATAAGAGAAGCATCGAAAAATCCATTTATTAGTGCAATTACTTTAGCCAATGATGTCGCTTCAACATCTGGAGTTCAAATCTGTGCCCAAAGTGTTCGAAATGTATTGCACGATGCACACATTTATGAAAGATCTCCAAGGTAAAAACTTCTCATAACTGAACGAAATAGACTGAAGAGACTTGAATTCGCTAAGAAATATATCAATAAGCCAATTGATTTCTAGAAAAATGTCATATTCTCCGACGAGAGTAAGTTCAATATCTTTAAATCAGATGGCAGGAAATTAGTTTGGAGAAAACCTTGTACTGCTTTTCATACCAAAAATATGTTACCTACAGTTAAACATGGAGGAGGTTCTGTTATGATTTTGGGGTGCTTGGCTAGCAAAGAAGTTGGTAATTTGTGTTTCATTGATGGGAATATGACAGCTCGAACCTATATTGATGTGTTGCGAGATAACTTGCCACAAAGTGCAATAAAATTGGGTATCAGTAATTCATACTATTTTCAGCAAGACAATGATGCCAAGCACACTGCCGGGTATAACACGTATGTGGTTGCTTTATAATGTACCCAGAAAACTTGCCACTCCACCATTATCACCAGACTTAAATCCTTTGGAAAATTTTTGGAATTCTTTGGATTTAAAAATAAGAAAAAGGAAGATTTCAAGCAAATCTACCCTTAAACAAGCCCTTATTGAAGAGTGATCGAATACTGACGCTACTATTACAGAAAATTTAATTAAATCAATGCCAGCAAGATTACAAGCAGTAATAGATGCTAAAGGAATGCATGCTAAATATTAGTTATTTGAAATTTGCTTATATATTTTATTTCTTTTGTATTCATGCAGGTGTGCAAATACTTTTTTGATACGAGGTATTTTAATTTTATTACAAAAAAGCATTGTTATTTATATTATTGTAATTTTTCTGTTTGCTTTGGATGATTAAACTTATTCTGATTTGGCAATACCAATTCTTTTATTTCTTAATGCTTCTTTTTATGAAATGCAAACAAAAATGTAGGTGTGCAAATACTTTTTTTACCCACCGTAATTCATCGTCTTTGCTTTAGTTGGAAAACGTAAGTATAATTGTAAAATCAATTAGGTAATAATCATGAGATTTATAAACTCTTGAGATCATTTCATTATTTATATCTGAAGTTTATATAATGAAAATTTGAAATTTGAATATAATAACTCATACATATATTGCGCCCTAATAATTTTAATAAAATTAAATTGCAAAAAAAATTCAAAAAGGAATTTTTAATTTAATACGTGGATTTAGTTCACCCTTTTATTTTTCATCATTGCATCTTAACACATTTCTCCATTTCTTTTTAAAATTTAATTTCACTGACATATTTTCTTCGCCTTTCAAATGAAATACTTGTATCTTATTTTTCACTTTGGAGAGGTGAGGGTGAGTACCTCGCAAGCTGACGTGTGGTCAGGTTTTAGCTCTAAACCTGAAAGTTGATGTAAATCCGTGTTGTTATCGTAAGTGTAATGGAAGTCACTCAGGCAACGGATATTTTCAATAAGATTTCTTTACTGGTACTTGCGTATAACTAATAAACTAAAAGTAGAGGCCTCATCATAAAACAGATTTCTCGTTTATATTTTTATGTTTTTGCCTGTTCTCTATTCATAATTGGACAAAGCAATGAGTACAAGTTATTCCCTGTCCTTCGTTCCTGCATCTGCCTTCTTCATTTCTCAATGCATACTTATATTTGTGATATTTATTCAGAAATGCAAATGATGTCTAACATAAATAAAGACTATAATCATTCTAAATTCTACAGCCCGAACTTTGTGAAATGCAGTGAAGCTTATAGTACTTTGTGAGGCTTATTTGGAGCTGGAAATCCATTAAGAAGTGCACAAGTTGAGTTAAAATAACACGCTAAATAACGATTACCGAAGAAGTTAAGATAGGAACCAGCGTAATAATATTCATGAATTGACACGACTAGATTCGAAAACTTAAATACAAAGCATTCTTTGTCAGCTACAGGAACTGCAAAAACTGCATTTGCGTTTCTGCAGCTGAAGAAGTTTCTATATATAAACCTTCGAAACCTGTGCTGCAAATTTATGAATATTATGCTGATTCTTGTCGTTTTAACTCTTCCAAATAAGTACATAATTGTTTTTAAATGATATGCACTGGTATGCAATTCTCTTTTACGATATGGAAAGTAAATGGGAGATCTTATGCTTCGTCAACTGTTTGTTTTATAAGGAGAGAAAGTTTAAAGCTTTTGCTCACTGAAAACTAAAAAATACGTGAATTTCGGTGTTGAAAATTGCGAAAATGTACACTGGTACTGCTTGTGGGTAATATAAACTATATGCATTGATTTAATGACGGCAACCGTAGATTTAAAAGTTTACCAGTTTTATGAAATTAAATTAACCAAACTTACTTTACTGATCAGACTTATTACTGATTCATGACGATGGAAGATTTTAAAGTAAATTCATCACTAATTCGTAATTTTTTGCGGTAGAAAAGAATTCTTAAATGTTCTATTGCTTTACAGACGTTTCGGAGAATTCCGCAAATGCTGATTTCTCAGAGCACCTGAACTACGAACACGCCATAATGCGAGTTTGCTTCTGGGTTGTTATTATTATAATAATTTATTAGATTATGGCAAAGAACACAAGGGTTATCTGCCTAAAGACAAGAATAACCTAGTCGAGGATTTTTTAAGAACAGTGGCTCGTATTCAGGTTACACATGAAGCAAACATGAAAACTTCATGCAGCTAGCCCGGATTTGAACCAGGTCTGAACTACCAGACTCAGCTGTCTTAAGCCGAGCTTTGCTTCTTGAGTAGCCGAGGTTTGCTTTTTGAGTAGCCGAAGTTTGCTTCTTGAGTAGCCGAAGTTTGCTTCTTGAGTAGTCTTTTACACTGGTTTTAATTTCAAACTACCCTACGTAATGAAACAGTGAATAAATTACAATCTCTGTGGCTACATTCAGTGAATAAGTAAGCAGTAAGTGATATTCTTGTCTGCAGGGGTAAAAAGGAGGAATACAGAAAAATTAAAATAAATTAAATTAACAATTGATGGGTCGCCCAGACGGTATAGTGGTTAGAAAAGCCTACTGCGATACCGAAGGGCCCGGGATCGAAAAATCGGGTAAGATAGGGATGTTTGTAAATGTATATGTTTGTAAATGTTTGTAAATGTATAGTGTCGATGCGGCATGGCGGCACTCTAAATATGCGGCGAGCCGAAAGTCCTCTCGTGTGGATTGGTGGGAGAGGAGATGGGCCGGAGACCTCTGGATCACCGCCCCAGGTGTTCTCTCTCAGAATTAGGGGTGGAAAATAGGAGTCCAACCTCTCTTCGGAGTAGGCTTTGACAAACATTGTTCCATGAAATATGAACAAGACAACAACAATAAAAAAATTAAAGGGAAAACGAAAAGCAAAATTACTTAGTAGGCACAATTCAAATGCGTCATGTCTTGGTTTTTAGCCTTAATTTGCAACTTTCTTCCGTTCCTTCATTTCAAAAGCCTTAACCAAGGAGGTTATAATAGAAAATGGGAGGGTTCAATTCAAACGATGAATCCTCGAAATCACCCTATATGCGGTCAGGTCGTAAATTTAGAACCTCTTTTTTCACGGGGGGCTGAAAAGGAGGGGATGATCTTGCTCGCGTCTTGAGAAAATGTGGGGGCGTTTAACCATCTAACTTCTCTAATTATCCTTAATCCTTAATCATGAAGGAAACCAAAAAAAAAAAAAAAAAAAAAAAAAGATATTTATTGCACGTAAACAGTATGGCACGAAGAAAAAATTAAATTTGTAAGCACTTTGGAGGTTTACAGAGGTGCGAAATTAGTAGAAACAGCTGCCATCCCTGGCAGCTAAAATGGCCCTTACTCCATTAGGCATGGAGTCGAACTGGGGTTCGATGACAGAAATGGGCAACTCATTTCATGCTGGTTCACGTTTGTGCCACACTTCATCAACAGTATTAGCTAGAGAGCGGTGGCAGGCCAGTTTCTCAGCAAGCTATGACTAGATGTTTTCAATGGGTATTAGATCTGGAGACCGTGCAGACCAGGGCAGCAAATGAACACCGTGTGTATCGAGGAAGGTCGGAACACGACGGGCAATATGTGGTCTTTATTATCTGGTTGGAACATGACATTTGGGGTCCTTGAAGATAGGGCACAACCACTAGACGTAAGATGTCGGAACTGTACCCTCTGCGTTCAAATTACCGTCGATCCGAACTAGAGATATGCGTGTCGTGTATCCAATGGTTGCCCAAACCATCACACCAGGTCAGGGCCTGTATGCTGATATCAAATGAAAGCAGGCGACGTGTGGTCTCCTTGGACACTCCAGATACGTATACGTCCATAGATAGAATACTGGACGTACAGAACCTCGTTTGAAAAGGCGACATTGTGTCACTCCTGTACCCAGCTTTGTGGTTTGGCGCACTAGAGTCGCCGACTCTCTCTATGCTGCATTATCAAGGTAAGCTGAAGTAATGGTCGGCGTGCTGATAGTCCACAGTGCTGCAAACGTCGACACACCTTACGAGCTGATACTGAGCGTTCTGCAAACATGCCCATTTTATGATTTATGATCCGTGATGTGGTCGTACGGTTTTGCAGGACTGACGTCATTATATGTCTGTCCTCTCTAGAGTTAGTCATGGGAGGGCGTTGAGATCCTGCATGCCGTTCAGTATGACCCTCAGCAATCCACTGATTCCATATTCGCATGACAGTGGTTGGATGCCGACCAGTGCGACCGGCAATATCACGGAACGATAATCTACACTTTCGATAGACAACGATCCTGCCTCTATCGAATTTTGAAACTTGCTGGTAAGCATTTCCTCATCTTATTCGAAGCATAACACGATATTCTGAGCAAACTCTAAGCTTACAAAGCACTTTCCGAATGAGAAATCCACTACACATCTTTTCTTTTATGCAGTGCTTCAGATGTCCTTTCTCCCTCTTGCGTTTCCTAAATGCGCTGAAATACTAATCATTTGCATATCTTAACTTCTTCTTCCTTTCATGTGATTTCGACGGTCGTCAGAACATTCTTTTCTAGTATTGCAATTTTAATGGCCAGCAATGTACGTGAAGACGTTAGGCAAAAGAAAAGACAAAATAATTCCGGTATCTGAGAATCCACAAATTCTCCAATGATTAGGCATTAATCCATGAACCTAGTAAATTTACAACAGAATTATTGCCGCAATAAATGTGTAATTTATCTACATCTATATAATATCATTCATTAAAATTATACCCAGTCACTTTTAAACTGAAAGTTACCTTTGAGCTTTATTTCTAAATGTGTGGATGCATTTTGAATCAGAAATATGGCTATACGTTTGATCGAATCTTGTTTTTGTTATTTTAAACACTTAAATGCAGCCGGAGGCCACCGAAGTTTCGTTTCACTACTTCTCAGGTTTCGAGCGAAATTTTAATTTAAGGCAACTATCTGTCATGAATTTATTCATTTTTGCAATTTAAATTATTAATTATTACATTATTCACATATTTTTGTTCAGCTTTCTTGAGAGTCTTCATAGGGCTCCGACACTTCTAGTTTTACCTGGTTATTTTCTAAAGTTTTCTCCTTCTTACATTCTTAATTTAACTGGAAAGCTCGTTGGCTAGCAATAGGACCATGTGGAGTTCGAAATCTGACGAGAAATTAGCACATATCTGATTATCTCTACAGTGCTTACCGTACTATTATACAAGGGAAAGTAAACACTACTACTCAGAAATTCAAGTCATTAAACGAAGAACAAGATGCAACAATAGCAAAAATGATAAATTTATTTTTTCAAACCGCTCGCTATTTCGAAATTTCAAGCTTTATCGATTTGCATTAACGCTGCTGGGCATTTTCTGTAATAAGCAGTCATTATTTTTTCCTCTTCTTTTCGCCGATAGCCACAAAGCTGCACTTAAACCATATATTTCTATATTCATTGTTTCTGCATTAATTTGAGCAATTTCATTTCCAGCATGAAGCTGTTGTTGCTCAATGTTGTTCGTGTCATTATGATGAAAAATATCTGATCTGGACAGCCTATTAAGTTATGCACAATTTTTGCTAAAATTAATATAAACTTATTTCCTCGAATTTCATTAGAGATATATTTCACATTCAGTCACTTCAGTTCACACTTTGCGGCAAGGTAAAAATGCATAAAACCTCAGAACATCCTCATTAAAAACTGTAAAGTGCAGAAAAATCTAAAACACTAAATGCAGTTAAGAACAGTTAGAAAACAATTTTTAGAGTTAAAATTAGAGTTTCTACTATAAAAGAGTAATTTGTCTAGCTGAGCAAAAAGACAATGAAGTTCGTGTACCATATGGCTTAATTCACTGTTCTACTGAGAAATTCCAGTGTAATAAGTGACAGCCTTTTTAGGCTTAGTACCATTTAAAAAACTTTTAAATTGTCGATAATTCCACAACTTTTGCTTGCAGATTAACTAAAGACAAAAACCTTAACCAGAATAGAATAACAACATAAATCAACCACTTTTAAAGGAAAGAATGCTCAATTTAGCAACATATATGTATAAAAAACTAAGCTCGCTAAGTGGGTATATATATATATACTTTTGGTGAGGCCGATAGTAACATTAAGAAAGGTGCCCAGCTATATGTTATAGCTGTCCCATGTGCAAAATTTCAGCGTTCTGAGGCTACTCATTTTTGAGTTATGAGAGATACATACATACGTACGTACAGACGTCATTGAAAGAAATCTCTTATGAATCCGTTTTAAATCCATTTACAATCCGTTTCGGTTAAAAAGGTCCTTATTCTGTCCGTACGCACAGATATCATGCAGAAAAATCGGTTAAATGGCTTCAAGAAGGCTCAAAATTTTCGTTGAAATATGATACCCGAAATTTTTTTCGATTACCTACAATGTTTCCTCTACTTCGCATAAGGACGTAAAATTTAAGGACGTGAGGACATAAGTCTAAATTTAATTACTTCATTCGCTATTTTCCTGCACAATGTGCTCCAATATACTAAATTTACTTCAAACGCGTATCCATATTTCTGGCTCACACGATTGTTAAAATTTTCAAAAACCTGCATTAAACATTTAATTAAAATTAGAATGATGCAAAGATTTAACATTTGTTTAAGATTCAGAAAAATTAGTAAAAACCATTTATTATTTTGTGTGTTGTCAAACGACTTTTTATCATTCTGTATTGTAATATTTTTGGTGAAATAAGAATTCTTTAAAATTTAAATAATTCTGATTGTTGCTTGATTATAAGTTGCTTGAAGTCTATTTGAAACATTTCAATTTTGAGAGTTTTGGAATAATTTTATAGCAATTCAATGGACATGGAGAAGAGATCTCCGAGAAAAATGAGGGTGGTTTATTTCAGAAACGAGCAGTTTTAGAAATAACTCTTTTAGATCTTTGTTGACCACTGCTTTGACGGTGAAATGCGTTAATCATAGCTGAAAGAGAGGACTTGTCTCTCTTTATTGCAGAATTCCTTGTGCAATGCAGAGAACTCACCGTTCCTGTTAGAAATAATGTATTTCTTTAGATTCCTTTTGTCTGTTATTTCAGCTAATAAGGCATCAGCTGTCTTAAATAACTGAAAGGGGCCCCCTTGTTTAACTTCTTTACAAGTGTGTCTCACCTGTGTTTGCATAACCTAGTTTCTCTTCCGGCTGCTATGAATTGGGGAGCGATGACCTTTCAGAGTCGAAAAATAAAGTTAGTCACAGGTCGCTAAAGAAACCTTTCCTTCCAAGGGTAGGCAAAAAATATGCCATTAGGAGCATTATGGGCAGTTTTCTTTCACCCTAAAGTTTCCATAAATATTCGTAAAAAATTAATCATGTTGCTAGAACAATTACATGAATATAAATATTATTTACAAAGTGTCATAAATTTAGCATTAGTGAGGTTTTTATGATAGATTTCTGAAACAATATTAAAATTATCTGGAGCGTTTGAAAAGTCATCTCACTATCTACTAAAGCAGCACACATTGTTTCCTTTCAAATCCACGTTTTGCCTTCTCTTACTCAAACGTTGTTAAGAATCAGGATTTTGCCGAAAACGAATTAAACATTCTTCAGTACTAAATACAATACTGAATTTATTATTCAGCATTCTTAAATTAAAAAAACTTAATAATTCCCAATAACCAAGAAAGTGCTCAATAAAGTGCTTTCTTTTGCTGACATTTTTTGAAGCTTTATTTGATTTAATAAACATAGGAGTAAACTTTTAAAGGAAATTTTTTATACTGAATGTCAGTTTGTAGACACATTAGATTATGTCGAAGCAAGAGAGATTAAAAAAGAGGAATTCCCTCGCCGGGACTCGAACCAAAGACCTCTCGAATACGCGTCGAGCCTGCTGACCACTACACCACGTATGCATGCTAAGAAGGCGGGAAATATACCTTCTAAGTTTAGCATATTTTATGGTTTATTTAATTCGTTTAACCAGATATTATATATTTTGAATCTTTACTGTCATTTCTCTCTTTTCGTTTTCCCAACAGGATGCAAATTAGCTCCCGTGTATATATGTGAAGTTTTGATATTGTTAAGCCAGAGCGTTTTCTGCCTATTGGAGGCCACGTTACTGGGATTGCTATTCTAAGATAAAAGTTCATGTCTTCGGCCGTGCATTACACTTGCTGAAAGCAATTTTACATCTTAAGAGTCCACTTCGCGATTAATTTAGTCCGCGTAAACTTTGGCTATGATTTACGTAGATTTGGGTTTACACTGAATTTCTACTTGAGTTCTTGCCACAAATACTGACTCATTTGTAAGCAACAGGTGTGCCTTCTATTCATGTATTTTAGTTTAAAGTAAAGGGACTTTTACGCCTTAAGTCTCTGTTATATTTTTAAAACATAGTAAGAAGTCGCTTAAAGTCTTATTGCGTTTTGGTCGTAAGTTACAATGGACAAAGATCACATATCTCACAGCGTCCCACGAATAATAGCGGACCGTGTCTAAAGAATTTTCAAATTTTAGTTTTCCCTCTCCAAGGTTTCAAACCTCACCGGTACCAGTTTGTCCCACGGAGAAATTTTGCTTCATAGTTCATAGCATGGCGGTAGCAATGAAACCCGCAGTAACTTTCGATAAAAGAAGTTCGGTAAATAATTTTTCAAACATTTAAATTCGCATTTTATGCTGTATCTTTTACCAAAATTTCAAAACGTTAGATAGCAACTGTGCCGCATTACGAGGGCAGTCATTAAACTGGCACAAATGCATCGGTAAATTCCTGTTGGGCGAGCCAGAAAGTGACACCTACAAGTTTGAAATATTTAAAAATTCCCTCGTAAAAGCATTCCCTACAGCAAAAGATAAGGCCAAGTTACAAGAAGTTTTCAATAAGTATCAATTGAAGGTCGAAGAATTGGCATAGTCAATATTAAGAAAATTTAAATATTTAATTTGCTCTATGGATAAAGGCCCGATGTGGGTGTAACTCAGGTTATTTTGCTTAGGTTGCTACCACAAATACAAGATTTCTTTGAGTTAAGAAATCCAAGCACGCTGGAGAATCTGTTTTAACTAGAGGTAAAGTTCGAAAGCTGGAGGGTTGCGAAAAGTACGCGTACAACAGGATATATCCAGAGGTCGAATATACATTTGTAGACTTAACCCGCAAGGCAGACTCCAATTTGGTAGAAATAAACATTTTTAAAACAGACAAAAATTTTCAACAGTGAATGGAGATTACTAAGACAATGTGCAAAAGAGGAAACAGGGGGAAGGAAGCAAGCAAAATTTACACTAACCAGACGTACTGAAGATAAAAGGATAGAGTTACCGCGGAGGCAACAAAATCCCTCTAGGATTCAGCTAAATATACTAGTAACTTAAAATTTGGCTCCAGTGTATGCACTATTAGGAGACGGGTCTCAATGCAGCTTTGTAGTAGAAAAGTATTTCCGAAAATATTTCAGAAGATATAAAATGTTTGGGTTAGAGGGGTTATTTGCCGTCTAACGCAAGCAAATCATCAGAAACATTCGCTCGACTAAATTCATGACAACCCTAGACCTCATGTCGGTTTACTTTCAAATAGCCGTTAAGCCGGAGGATGTCCAGAAGACCGCGTTTATAACAAAGTCAGGCGTCTATGCCTTTTTAAGAATGCCCTTTGGTTTCAGCGGAGCGCCAGCTACGTTCCAAAAAGCTATGGACATAGTCTTAAAGCCAGTTTTAGGTAAAAGTACAATAATTTATTTTGACGATATCATAGTTACCAGCGAAACATTAGAGGAACATTTGAAACATCTGGAAGAAGTTTTTTCTTTACTTAACGAGGCCGGTTTCAAAATAAATGCAAGAAAATGCAAGTTTGCGTCGAAAGAATTACGATACCTCGGGTACAAAATCTCGAATAAGGGAATAGAGACTGATGATTCAAAAAGTCAATTAAAAGGTAATTAAGTCAATTAAAAGGTATCCTCCCCCAAATACGGCTAAGAAATTGTCTTAATTTTTGGGCTTATGTTCCTATTATAGAATGTTCATAAAAGACTCTGCGAAAATAGTTGAGCCTCTTCTAGTGCTAAAAAGAAAGAAAAGTAGATTTTCTTGGACAGCCGAAGCGAACACCACGTTTGAACAGTTAAAGAATGCCCTAATCAATGCCCCAGTCCTTAAATTCCCAGAAGGCGAGCAAGGTCTAGAAATTTCAGCGAATGCATCCGATTATGCAGTTGGAGCGGTGCTCTCCCAAAATGGGCAACCTATATATAGCTTTCTTTTCGAAAACCTTGAATGCTACGCAAAGGAACTATTCCGCTACTGAGCGAGAAACGCTCGCTGTGTTATTAGCAGTTCAGAAGTTTCGGGTCTACTTCGGAAGTTCACCGATAACGGTCTACTCAGATCATGCGGCAGTGGGTCGCTTGTATTCAGGAAAAAATTTATCGCCTCGCTTGATACGTTGGACTTTAAAATTACAAGAGTTCAACTTAATTATAAAACACACTCCGGGAAAGGAAAACTTGGTCGCCGATGCCCTTTCGCAAATAAAAATTGATGAAGAGGGAAACACAATCAAGTGTGCCATGCTCACCTCAAAAGTTATTGAGTCCCGTGAAACGATAATCGAAGAATTAATAAAGGACCCAGAGTTTAAAGACATTTATTTACGCATATCTGGAAGACCCTGAAAAATTTGAACATATAGATTTAACGGCTATTCGCAATAGGGCACAGCATTATGAAATAATCGACAAATTGTTATTTTACACAAAGGTAAGTAACGAAAATCAGGAATACCGACCAGTAATCCCAGCGAGTCAACGTTTAAGTATCTTAGAGGAGTTGCACGATCTACCTTCTGTAGCACATTTCGGGATACGAAAAACACTAAAGATGGTACGCGAAGCGGTTTATTTTCCGCAGTTACAGAAAGTTGTTACGGCGTATGTTAAGTCGTGCCATATGTGCCAATTAATAAACAATGTTAATTACAATCCGGCCGGGTATTTAAAAAACATAAAGACCACTTTTCCAAACGAAATAGTTGGAATAGATTTGCTAGGACCCTACCCTAAGACAAAAATAAATAAAAACAGATATCTTTTAATAATCGTTGACCATTTTTCAAAATGGGTAGAAATAGTCCCTCTTAAACGAGCTTCAGCTAAAATAGTCGCAGATTCGTTCTTAAATAAATATATATTAAAATACGGGGCCCCACTAAAAGTAATATCAGATAACGGAAAACAGTTTCTTAGTAGTATATTTAAAAATTTGTGCACAGGACTTGGCATACGTCATCTAAAAATGGTACCATATAGACCGCAGTCGAATATAGCGGAACGCGTAAATAAGAATATTGTAAAAATTATCAGGGGATATGTAAAAAAACTTTCATGACCGCTGGGACAGCTGTGTCAATGAGTTAGGTTTTGCCTTGAGAACCGCAAAGCGCGATACTACGCAGAAACCCCCTCCCCGCGGAGTTATTTTTAGGAAGAAAAATCATAACGCCGTTGGATAAGCTATTCTTTGTACAACAGCGATAAGAAGAATTCAAGTTAAAAGACGTTCAAAAAATTATTGACGAAGCAATTAAAAGTTCTGATATAGCAAAACAAAAACAAAAACTTTATTATGATAGAAATAGAAGGGAATTGGAACATAAAGTGGGACAAAAAGTGCTTAAGTTGAAATATTCGTTATCGTCGGCACCAGAAAACAGAGCGGAGAAGTTTGAGCCCCGGTTTGAAGGGCCGTACATGGTGGAAAGAATAAGAGAAGCCACGTTTTATTTAAAGGCCGAAAATGGCCAACAACTGGTGGCAAATATCGGTCAGTTAAAACCTTATTACAGCCGCACTGACTTTAAAATATTGCAGGATTTATTACAGGATCCTGGAAGTAAGGAGAGAAGCCCGCCAGCTCAGGAGTACAGCTCGAGTCCCCCAACGCAAAAAAGAAAGCAGAGCCAACAATATTTGACCAGGGAAACCCATACCACTAATGCTACAAGCGCACAAAAGAGGAGAAAGTTAGCACCGACAGATCAACGATTCAGAACCCAGGATGCTGCAAAAACTCAAGTGCCATCGACCACAAGAGGGAGGCCTGCTGACAAGGTTGCAGGAAAGGATAAAATTCACCGACGAATTAAAACTAGAAGTAAAGCACAGTTTTCAGCATCAACAACTACAAGGCAGACCCAAGGAGGACCAGCGTGGAGACCGAAAATCGAGAAAAGACCTGTAGACACAACCGTGCCGGAGCAACAAGTTAGAAGGGCCAAGAGAAGATTCAAAGACCCTGAAGGACGAAGAGCCCCACCGGAGCAAAAACGGAAATTGGCATTCCAGAATACACAACCTGCCCGCAAGAGTCCCAGATTCCTACATAAGGGAAAAAAAAGGAAAGCACTGGAACTAAATTGAACGGAACATCGAACATCGAGAAGAAGATTGAAGGTTATCAGGTTTTCTACATTTGATCAGTTCTGTAAAGACAGGATGCAGGAACACAGAAAAAGATAAGTGAAAATTTCTTTGCTAATTTTTCTTTGAAGTTCAAATTATATCATATTGTTATAAGTTGCTAAATATGTTTAGAAAACTTAAATCGCAGATAGCGATATTTTGTAAATGTCCGTAAGCATAGATTTTTATGTTAGTAATTTGGCGAGAAGCTACTAGCGTTAAATACTTTTTGTTAAGAACTCGCAAGTTGCGAGATGTAAATAAGTTTAGTCGGAAGACTATTGGAATACTATAATCTGTTAACGTATTAAGATTTCGTGTAAATTTTGGTAAAGTGTAATTAACCAACTATGACTGTTGATGTAAAATGAATTCAAAAGTGATGTGTAAATATTTAAATGTTCATGTAGAAATGTTTGATCTTTGTGTTGAAATATCAAAACGATTAAAAGGACATAGAAAATAAATTTTTATTTCTGTGTATGGGAGTTACGGAAGAATGGAATGTATATATATATGTGTGTTTAATGTTAGGCTCTCCAGTTAACACGTTTAAAAGTAAAATATAAGCTTTTGCTTACTACAGGAGGAAACAGTTTTTGTGTAGGGAGTCTTGGCAGGTCTAGTGTGTCAAATTTTAACAAAGTTAGGTGTTGTGTAGCGGTAGTTTGTTCGCGGTAACACGTCATAGAAGACCCTAAGTACATTTCAGTACATTTGCTGGAGAGCATGGGTGAAATAAATCTGTAGTATGAATGAAAGTGCATAAGAGCCAAATGATGAAATAAAAGCGGAAAGTTAGAATTTAAAGTAAAGTTTTGTAAAAGGCATTAACAATGACATTTCCTTCCAGATATGGAAGGATCAAGACCTGACATAAGTCTAGCTGAATAAAGAATCTATATAAGAAGAAGATGTATGTCAAGAAATAATATCTAGAAAGGACACATTGTAAATTTTATTTTTCCTAGCTTTAGTCTGGCTTTTAGAATTGTTGTAAAGTTGCCCCTAAAAACGAAACTGCAAAGTCATTTAGTTAATATAAAAGTTGGAAGAGTGTAGTTAATGTAAGTTTTCAGACTTTAAAGTCTTAAACAAGGTCGTTTTGAGACCTTATTTTTCGAGTATTTAAAGTCTGGTCGGAAGCTATGTAAGGATTATGTTAATTTTATTAACAGTTAAATTTTAAGTTAAAGTTCCTTCCCTGTCAAATTCTTAACTTCAACTTACTACTTCCGGCCAGAACGTAGTTTTGGAATTTGCTGAATATTTAATGAGAAGGAGCGGTATTTAAAGCACGAAGTTACTTACTGAGACAGAGAGAGAAACACAGTTTCTGAACTACGCGCGTCTGCCTTTTTGGCCGCTCTCTCTCTCAAACTGTTTTACGCTCGGCCGTACTTAGGCCCTTGCTAAGCTTCGTAGTAAAATAATTTAAGGGGCCAACTCTCATTGAACCTTGATAGCTTTGGCTATACTTAGTTGGTTAATCTTAGTTTTAGTATAATTCTTAGTCTTTTAAGTTCAAGTCCAAAGTGCGGGCTTTACTTGTACACTCCCAGGCGGAGTTTTGTTAAATCTTATCAAAATAATAAAGGGTTATTGTTAGCATAAATTTAGGTATTTTGCATAATGAAACTCGAAAGGCATGCGAAACGAACGTGCGCCAAGGTATATATTGGCGAGAGAAAGTAAAGCTCGTGTGTAATGCAGTATTTTTGATTTTCACCCTAGCTACTTGTACCTGGCCAACGGTCTAATCCAGTAGTACTTTCTTCTCTTTCAGGTACGATGGCAAAGTATGTTCCTGTTTATTTTTCTTATTGCCTAATATAGGTAAGCCTGATGATATTTAGTACTGATGATGATTCTATGTAAGTTCTCCTTTTCAATACTTCAGTGTTTTAATGTCCTTGAACATTATTACTTTTTGTTATGCTTAAGTTAAGCAGAATTATCTTATTTTATTAAAATAAAGATTTCGTAGTTAATCTTTTGACTTATGATTCTTTAATTCTGTGCTTGAGGAAACGTACTCATTACGCCTTCAGTGCTAATGCACAACCAACAGTTATTTACCCTTCTCTCTTGTTGTTTCCTGTCTTCGAACTCTAGCGATTATTCGCTTATCAGTTCCTAGGTTCCTCACTTCCAACATTAACTTAGAATTTCAAGTCTTAACCTTACAATTTTATTAGAATATGGTTTTCATGAAGCTACGAAAGGTATGCTCGATTATTGTAGTGCGTGTGATTATCAAATTAATAAACATAATATTCCACATATAAATAAAAAGATTTGTGGAAAAGTGAAAGGAGAAAAATATGGGAATAGTTACGAAAGAATTCGTTGGAGTAAGAGAGAAAATTTATGCCTGTAAAACTGAAAAGTCAAAAATTGCAAAGCAAAAATGTGTTGTTAAAAAAATTACATTTTAATGTTACAAATAGTGTTTATTTACAGAAATGATCATTATAAAACAATAAATTTTTATTAAAAGCATAAAACGTGACTTACATTCAGTTAAAGTGAATAAAAAATCATTATCACCCGCAACTGATAAACGTTATATATTAGAAGATAGAATTCTCAAGACAGGATGAGTTATCTAAATCCATGAAGCTACTTAAATATACTTAATAAGAAATTTTCGTAATGAATAATGGAAAAATTCAAAAGTTTGGGATCTTATACTGAAACTCTAAAACCGAAAGACTTAAGTTTAGAAAAATATAAACTGATATCTTTCAAACAAATCCTATCAAAATAAGAAGGTTTAAGAGTAGCTAATTTAGAAGTAGATGATAGACAAAGTTATTTGCTCTAAAACGTATCATAATAATCTCTTTGAGGAATTCATTAAAGAAATAAATAGTTGGGATTATATTTTTAGTCTCAAAGGAAAAAATATTAAATATCATAATAACAATAATACGATAAATATCATACTATTGATGTATAATAATGATATAATTGAATAATATGATAAATATCATATTATTATCACATTCTATATAAAATAATGATAAATATCATAATCCTAAATAGGAAAAGCCCTCACTTAATGATGATAGCTTATAAACAGATATGAATTGGATGGAAGTTTCGAGAGCAGTTAAAATATCTGAAAGTTCGGTTAGAAAATTTGAATGAGATTCAATTATTTCAAAATTTCAGGTATTATCAGAACCTTTTATCTTAAAATATAAAAGAGGTAAATTGGCATAATATATGTACACATCAAAGACTATCAAAAAGATGTTTCCTCCATAACGAATTGAGATGTTGTATGTAAATACCAGATATTACATCAAACATTTATGATTGAAAATGTCTTTAAACGGGATTGAGAAAAAAATTCTCTATTTCAAACTTTAAATGATAAAGAACTCAAGAAAGTTAAAATATGTCATTAACTCCTAGATATAAAAGAATTATCAGAAAGTACTACAGAATATTTGGAAGATATTATAAGTTAGAATGAGTTTTTGATTAAAAACTGATTTGTCTGAAAGTGTTGAAAATGCTATTTTCAAGAAAATAATTTTATACTTATATTTATACAAAAATTTATTTTCTTGTTCTTATTTTTAATTAAGAGCATCACATTAATGGCACACCCTTTTTTTCATGTTTTAATGCTTTTATTGGAGACCTTTACATACATTTTTAACTTTCCTTCCATTCGTATTGTTACGAATTTTGCGTATATAAAAATAATTCTAGTGAAATTATACGGAAATTTTAATATCACTTGTATTCAGAAGTTAAACAACAAAAATCAGCGTTATATTTTCAAATGAATTTGAAAATATAACGCTGAATTTTGTTGCTTGACTTCTGAATTAGTATTTGTTTTTCGTGTTATTGTGTCTTAATCACTTGTATTGTTTAGCATGAAAGAACTTGAGAAATTGACGCTCCGCCGGAAAGATCAAGCTACAGAGACAATTTCATTTAACATTCAGGCAAAAGGCTATTTCGCCAAATTGGCCAGATAGCGCCAAGTTGGTGATGGCGACTACTTTTTATCTCCAAATTTGGCAAGAAATTTCCAAAAGTCGCCAAAACTTTGGTCCGGTTCCTGTATACTTATAAGTGTATCTGGACCACCGTAACTGTAAATGTATTCGCTCTCCATCAATTTCGAGAAATCGAAGGCATTTGAAATTTCTCGGAGACCAGGAAAAGTGTTAAGACCGGGCATAGAATCAGTTCTCAGTTAGTTCGGTAATGAGTTCAGATTTAGCTCACAGCAGTGAGAAAACATTGCGCGAATTTGCTCATTTAAGGCTTATATATGTATATATTATATTTGCTTTATACGAATAGAGAATATTTGTTAAACCTTAAAAGCACTTTTCCCATGACAAGTTCTGTTTGAAGCGTTAAACAGAGGAGATTCATTAAAAATAATTTGTTCCGTTATGTATTATGTTCTGTAATTTTTAAAACATTTTCTCTTTTCTCATTTTAATTTTTATTTCAAGATTCCGTTTTTGAAAGTTTCATTAATTTGCGTTTATTCAGTTTAGTAACTTTCATCCGAAGAAAGGTTAGACCTTCATATTGAGGGAACAGAATTTTATTCATTTTCATTCCGTTTTTTTATTTTTTAATATATATATATATATATATATATGTAACCAATAATTCATAGTAATTTATAATAAGAAAACCTTCCATATATAACCTCCAAGGAACAGAAATTCAATTTAAAAACATTAAAAAATATTTGTCGATATTTTAATAGGATTTTAAATTAGTATTTCCTAGACCTCCTATGCTTAAACATAAAATTCTGCAAGGATAATCTTTAATCGCTAAAATACCAAAATCAAAAGTAAAATGTTATAAGTGTTGGAAAAGTAGCTATTGTAATTGATCGCAGATTAATCGACTTATCAAGGGGATAAACCAATGTACCATCAATTAACAACAACTAAATTAATAGAGAGTGTTTCATCTTACTTCCAAGTATGCATTAAATTTTTTGCTAGATCCAAATCATATGTCATAATTAATACTCAATCAAAATAAAGACATTAGTCCATTTAAGCCTGAAGAATCCTGTTGAACTATCTTGTGTTTAAAGTTTTTAGCATTTTGAAGGGAGTAACTGCTGACTGTGCTTTGTCATACTGAGAAGAGCTATATGAGTGCTTTTGTGAAAAGTTCCGGAATTTTAAAAGGTTTCCTTTGGAAAAAAAATCCTTATGAAGTTATCATCAGCTCGGTATGCATTTATTTTATTGCGAACCTATATACACAGAACAATGTCTGGCGTCAGAAATAGAACTGAATGCCTGTGTCAAAAGCGATGAAAACGTAGCTACCACAACTAGTGACAGACTTCTCCGCTTTAAAAAAACAGATGCAATCGGGCCAAGAATCTGTTAAAAAAGAAATGAAAGCTCTTTAAGTAAAATGGAAGCTGGCCAAGAAAAGTTGCAAGAGGTCGTCGAGTGCAGTAAAGATGAAGAAATGAGATCGCGGCAAGAAAAGATTGAAGCAAGTCAAGAGGTAACGAAAAGAGAAATTACTGCCATAATAGAAAGCAAATTCGAAACTATGGAAGGCAGAAAAGGCAGGGCTGAAAAGAAAGTTAGAGAAATTAAAGGAATAGTTTCTGCTGCTGAAAATCAATTAGGGGAAAGATTTTCTGCTGTCGAACAACAAATCGATGACCTGGTTTCTACTTCTGTCGCCAAGGGAGTTAAGAAATCCATCGTAAAAGCAGGAAAAAATTCTAATGCATTTAAATTTACATCTGTGCCTTGATCATCTCTAAAGCTATTCACCTATGATAAAAAGACCTTCTGGCGAGTGTAAAGGACTCAGTTCCTTATAGTGGCAGACACAAATGGATCAAATTCCAAAACTCCGCTTTTCTGAGAAGAGACGCAGCGGATATCTTTCAAACCCTGCCCAAAAACCAGAGGTTAACAGTTAACTGTGCTCTACTCGGCACGTTGGAGCTGCGCTTTAACGAGAAGTGTTTAAAAGATTATAGCACGCTTCATTTAAAATCTCGAAAATAGAGGCCCATGGAAACACTCGCCAAGGTTGTTGAAAGGCTGTCTCACCTTGAATTTTCGGACTGCTCAACAGAAATTAGGAAAAAGACTCCCCCTGTGGCACTTCATCGATAGAATCCAAGATCGTGAGATACAGATAGCCCTGAGAATTGCGGATATGAAGGATCTAGAAAATTCTTTAGTGCAGGTGAAGAATTAAAAGGCAGCCCGCCAAGCAACCTTTAGGGACCATCATTTAGTTAGAGTTGCTCAACTCCAGCAGCCAGTGGAGCAACTGACTGCCCGTATGGAAGATTTAATTAGGCAATTTTATGAAGCGGAAGAGGTGTCGCAACAAACTGACCCTAAAATATTGAAACTGCTGTGGTGAAGGTTACATACGAAGGTACTGCAGGAATATTCCAAGGCACAGGAAATAAGACCACTGCCAGCCACTGTGGATGGAAATGAATCAGTGGCCTCCCGCGGGAAGGAGTTTGGTAGATTTTGAGCAGTTCCATTTTGCGTTCTTCAGATTTCTACAGTGAGTAGCGGCAGTAATGGACTTTTCATCATTCGCTTTTTACAAACGGTGTTTCTTGGAATATGACCATCGATACAGGAACCAATGTTCCCATCATCCTAAAGCATGTGTCTCAGCGAATGGAAAGAAAAATTATATGGACGCCGCTCTGTGCTACACTCCAGACTGTGTCCAGTGATGGAATCGACATCCATGGAAGGTTAAACGTTAACATCGCGCTTCGAAGTGCTGCTACCATCGCGTGGCCTACCATAATAGAGGCATTGCATGGAGCCCGTATTCCTAATAATCTTCTGCAAGTTTTCATCAGCTACTTCAGCAACCGGACCTACGTTGTGATCCACAATGGAGGGATAATCATTAGTAAGCAGACTCGAGGCTGCCCACAAGGATCATGCGCTGGTCCAGACCTTTGGAATGTTACTTTCACTTCTATACTTAAAGCTCAATGGCCATCACACACACGAGTTCTGGCATTTGCTGATGACGCCACGTTTATTGTTCAAGAGCATAGCAGAGACATTATCCAGAAAACTTGCAAGGAAATTATAGCTCTCTCCCATCGTCTCTGCTTCCAGAAACGTCTTTAAATCTCGGAAGCGAAATCCAGGTACATTATTTTTCACAAACCTGGTCAAACTATCCAAAAAACCCATTAATAAAAATGAACGTAAACGAGTGAAACGAACCAAGGAACTCAAACTCCTTGGCCTTGTTATAGATGAAGACTTAAGTTGGATACCACACCTGCGAGAACAGAGGACGAAAGCTTTGCGCATAGCGAATAACCTTAAAAACATGCAAGGTTCTGATTGGGGCCTAAGACCGCATATTCTCAAAATAATTTACAATACGTTAGTGGAAAAAATTATTACGTACAGAGCGGCAATCTGGGCCAACCCCATTAATACACGTAAAATCAAGATTTTAAGTAGCACACAACGCCCGTTCGCCTTATCCATTATTAAAGCATATCGCACTGCAGCGACTGCAGCTGCCACGGTTCTACCAACTTTGCAGCAAATCTAAAGCTAGACTAAAACTAGAAATTTTACAAAATTTTACAAATTTTCATGTTATTCGACAAACATCATGTTCTTCTTGGTCAAGTGGTTTTACGTTTTGAGTACTTCCAACTTATCTGGAAGGAAAAAATAATCGCACTTTCTTTTACAAAAATTTCCATCTTCCCTTACAATTACTCCTTTACTGGTATCATTTGGCCCTCACACAACTTTCATTCATACCTAAACTTCTCTTCCTCCAATGCTTTTCAGAACTTGTTCTGAATGTACTTAGGGTACTTATGATGTGTTATTGCGAACAAAACCTACCGCTAACCATCGTCTAACATTTGTTAAATTTCACTTACTAGGCCTCAAAAGACTCCCTATGCACAAACTCTTTCCTAATGGTACTAAGCGAGAGTTTAAATTTAACTTCAAAGTGTTACCTGGAGTGTTACAGTTTTCTTTTTCTGTATTACTCCACCCTGATGAAACAAAACTACTCAAATGTTGGGTATCTTAATAATTCCAGCTTTCTTCTTCGACTTCGATAATCCGCGCCGTTTCCGTCATTCCTTTTCCTCTTTTGCCTTTGTCGATGAACCTAGGGGTTTTGCGGGACGGCTGTGAGTTTTGAAACTGAAGTTTCCTCTTAACTTCTGGCGGGGCCATTCGTTCCTGTGGGTCTTTCAACTTTCGTTTCGACACTTTTTTTTTTTTTTTGTCTGGCACGGCTGTTATCCGCTAGTCTTTTACTCTTTTTCATTCTCCAATCTGGACCTCCCTAGTGGTCGTTGCCGCGGGAAAACGTAGTTTGCGTTTCGTTGAATTGGTTGTTTCGCTGGAACCTCATCAGCAGGCCTTTACCTCTTCGCCGCCGATACTGGTGTTTTTCTTGAATCCTCTGTTTTGGCGTGTTCGTTCGTAGATCTTGTTTTCCTCCGTTTCGCTGAGCCTGGGCCTTTTTCTGGTTGAATCTGCTTGGCCGGTGATTGTTCCGTCTTCTCAATCTGTTTTCTTTTTGCTGTTAGGGGACTCCAGCTCGGCTACTGACTTGCCAAATTCTTTGTTCATTTCCAGGATCCTGTAATAAATCCTGTAAAACTTGAAAATCACTACGACTGTAATAAGATTTAACATGATCAATATTTGCAACTACTTGCTGGCCATTTTCGGCCTTTAAATAAAAAGTGGCTTCTTTTATTCTTTCGATTATATACGGCCCTTCAAACCTGGGCTCAAATTTAACAACACTGTTTTCAGGTGCGGATGATAAGGAATATTTTACTTTTAATACTTTCTGCCCCACTGTATATTCCATTTCCCTTTTATTTCTGTCGTAGTATATTTTCTGTTTCTGCCTTACTACAATGGATATTTTAATTGCTTCATCAATAATTTTCTGTATGTCCTTTAACTTGAATTCTTCTTGTCTTTGCTGTACAAAGAACATGTTGTCTAAAGGCGTTACAATCTCTCTTCCTAAAAATAACTCTGCGGGGTCTTTTATGTAGTATCGTGCTTTTCTATTCTCAAGGCAAAACCTAAATCATTGACACAGCTCTCCCAGCAGTCGTGGTAATTCTTAACGTATCCTCTACTAATTTTTACAATATTATTTACGCGTCCGCAATATTCGATTGCGGTCTATATGGTACCATTTTTGGATGGCGTATGCCAAGTCCTGTGCAAAGATTTTAAAATATAGTGCTAACTATTTGTTTGCCATTATCTGATATTACTTTTAGTGAGGCCCCGTATTTTAAATTATACTTATTTAAAAACGAATCTGCGACTTTTTTAGCTGAAGATCGTTTAAGGGGGACTATTTCTACCCATTTTGAAAAGTTATCAACTATAATTAACAAATATCTATTTTTATTAATTTTTGTTCTAAGGTAGGGTCCGAGCAAATAAATGCCAACTATTTCATTTGCAAAAGTGGTCTTTTGTTTTTAAATACCCGGCCGCGTTGTAATTAACATTATTAATTGGCACAAGTGGCACGACCTGACATACGCCGTAACTAACCTCTGTAACTGAGGAAAATAAACCTCTTCGCTGACCCTCTGTACAGTTTTTTGAATTCCAAGATGTCCAGCCATAGAGGAGTCATAGAATTCTAAAATATTTAAACGTAGACTCGCTGGGATTACTGGCCGGTATTCTTGATTTGATTCTCATTTGTTATCTTCATGTAAAAACAGTGGTTTATCAATTATTCCGTAATGCCCCGTTCTATTTCGAATAGCTGTTAAGTCTACATGTTCAAAATTTTCGGGCTCTTCAAGATGAGAAAATGTCCTTGAATTCAGGATCCTTTCTTAATTCTTCAATGATAGACTACTACTGCTAGTACTCGCCGCTGAGCAGACACCCGATCAGGGTAACACACGGGATTTTCACCTACTCATCAGATTTGATCTACTTCCATCAAACCCCAGCCAAGGACTAGGATGAGAGTACAGACAGCATTATTGTGTTTTCAAAGAAAAAAAATATAGTAATAGCATCGGCAAACAAGGCTCTTGAAGAAGGTACAGTTTTCAGCGAAGAGACACTTACCGAGTTGTTCTTCTAATAAACAGAGTACTTCCGGAAACGATACAAATAGTAAAATAACATGAGCATATTAGGCTCTTGAAGAGATTACATGTTTCCAAACTGCATGAGTACATCCAACTCAATAACTTTTGAAGTGAGCATAGCACATTTCACTGTATTCTCCTCCTCATCAATTTTAATTCCTGAAAGGGCATTGGCTGCTAAATTTTCTTTTCCGGGCATATGTTTTATAATTAAATTAAATTCTTGTAGTTTTAATGTCCACCGTATCAGGCGAGGCGACAGATTTTTTCCCCGAATACAAGCGACCGACAGCCGCATCAAAATTTCTGAACCGCTAATAAAACAGCGAGCGTTTCTCGCTCTGTTGTCGAGTAGTTCCTTTGAGTTGAGTTAAGAGTTTTTAAAAAAAAAGCTATCGTCTGCCCTTTTAGGGAAAGAACCGCACCAACTGCGTAATCGGATGCATCCCCAGCAATCTCTAGATTTTGTTCCCCATCTGGGAATTTGAGGACTGGGGCGTTAATTAGGACATTTTTTAGATATTCAAAAGCCGTGCTCGCCTCGGCGCCAAAAAAATCTGGTTTTCTTTCGTTTAAGCACTAACAGAGGCTCGACAATCTTTGCAAAGTCTTTGATGAATACCCTATAATAGGAAAACAATCCCAAAAATGATCATAATTTCTTATCTGTGTATGGTGGAGGGTAACTTTTAATTGTTAATATCTTGGAATTGTCGGTCTTGATGCTCTTACTGGAAATCTTGTATCCCAGGTAACGCAACTCCTTGACAGCAAACTTAAATTTCTTTGGGTTATATTGAAACTGGCCTCATTAAGCAAGGCAAATGTTTAATGTGTTCGTCTATTGTTTCGCTGGTGACTATTATGTCATCCAAGTAAATTATTGTACTTTTACCAAAAACTGTACTTAAAACTATATCCATGACATTTTGAAATGTAACCGGCGCTCCACTTAAACCAAACGGCATTCTTAAGAAGGCATAGACGCCTGACTTTGTGATAAACGCTGTCTTTTCGACATCTTCGGGTTTTACAGCGATTTGAAAATAACCAGACGTTAGGTCTAACGTTGTCATGAATTTAGTGCAGCGAATTTTCCTGATCATTTCATCAATTTTTCTAGAGGATACGTGGGATTTTTTGTTATGCTTTCAGTTTTCGGTAATCAACTGCAAACCAGTACGAGTCCGGGTGCTCGGACAGTAGCCCATTTTTCTTTTTGCAAAGGACCACCGAACTTGAGCTCGGCACAATGATTTTATTTTTTAACATTTTCTGTATATGATGTTCCAGAATCTGTTCTTTGACCCTATCATACCGGTATGGTTTAGATCGGACTGGAGGGGCATTCCCCGTATCAATAGCATGAGTAACAACCTGACAGAAACCCGGTTTGTCATCAAATAAAGAAATAAATTTTTCAATCTTTTCTTTCTCTTCGGTTTTCAGTGGTCCAGGCTTATTTCAGGCATAGCCCTTCCTCTTCTTCCACGGGTCCATGTATACCTGCAACGTAGAATTCTGAAAATTAAGATTCACGCTAGCTGCACGTAAGAAATCAACCCCCAATATTACTGATGTTACTAGATCTTTCACCACTAGACAAGTTACTTTTAACACGTCATTTTTAATTTGTACATGCATTGCGGTTTTCCCCAAATATACGTACTGCTTGCCTTGGGCGGCAATTACTCGTTGTCCCATGGTTCTAAACAGTCTATAACGACGAAAATGTTTTTTAAAGAAATCCCGTGGGAGAAAACAACACTGAGCTCTGGTGTGCATGACCACAGTGATCGGTACGTCATTTAGTAAAATATGCATCTCCGTCATGGGCCAAATTTTGTACGACCACTGAATTCAAATGAATTTCTGAGGGCTTTTTTCTCCCACTCGGTGACCGTACCCCCTTCTCGATCACCGCTATTAGTTTAAATTTTGCTTTTCCGTCTTCGCTTTTCGCTGGTTTTTGTATACGATAGCCTTAGATTTTCCGAGAGCATATGACCGTGTCACACAACATTGACACGGTCATATGAAAACAGAAGAAATTTCTGGTGAGCGTGGGAGGGGAAATAAGTTAAAATGTGTGTGAATGAAATCTGTTTGAGGGCCGAATAAGTGTAATAAAATGTAATTGGAAGGGAAATCGGAAGATTTTCTTAGAAACAAATTGCTAATGCTTTTCCCTTCCAGATATTTTTGAAGAACCAAAGTATGTATCATAGTAATGTCAAGATCAAGAAGATGTACATGCTGAGCAAGAAGTTCTGTAAAAATAATTTTATTTAACTTAGTTTAGTTTATCTTAGTTAGATCATTTGTAAAGTTGGCCCTAAAAGAAAGTTAAAACTTCGGTGTCAGTAATGAGATTGGATTAAGAATTCAAAAGTATTAGAAGTTAAACTTTGAATTGTTAGGAAGTTTTCTAGAATTTAAACTCTTAACAAAGTCGTTGTGAGACCTTTTCCTTCGTGTACTTAAATTCTGGTGCGGAAAGATGTAAGGTATAGCCTAATTTTATAACAGTTATTTTGAGCTTATAGCACTTTCCTGCCCCTTCTAGTTTCAGCTTATAATTCCTTATCAGGATGAGTTTTTAGAATTTCGTTAAATACAAATGAGAAAGACTAAGTATTTAAGTCACAGTTCCAGTGACTTCGAGAGAGAGATTTAGGATTCCTTAATAACGGGTGTTTGCCGTTTGGCTACGTCTCTCTTATGCTCGGCCGTATTACGTGCCTTACGTGCTTCGCTAGCTAATTTAATATTGCGGGCCATCTAGCTTAGAATTTGTGTTAGCTTCAGCTAAATCTCTTTAATTAGTCATTAGTTAGTTCTTATTTCTTACATTTTTGAGTTTAAGCCTAAGTGGAGTCTTTGTTGTACGCCCTGATAAAGGGGCCATCTGTGAATCTTTATTTTGAGCAATAAAGGGTAATTAACCCTTCTTGAGTTTACGTTACTATGATACATACTTTGGTTCTTGAGTTACGTTTAAACGATTAATCGCTTAGTGGTTCACTAGGTTCCTCAACACTCAGTTAATAGATGAAGGTGAAGAGCATTACAGTGTATTTTTATAAATATTTAGGAAGTAAAATTTAAAATGTAGTAAAATAACTTTTGTTTTGTTAATAAAAATTTTTCTCAAATTCAAATGCATACGGGAGTTCGGCCCGTATGCATTTGAATTTCAGACCATTTGAATTTCAGACCAAAGAAATTATGCATAACCTGTAGAAAAATTGTCGTATGGCGCAATTCTTCGAGTAAAAATCTTAATAATACTTTGAAAATCATACTGGTAAGGGCCTAATACTTGCTCTTTTATTTTAATCAACCACTTTACTAAGACTATAGAATAGCTTTGTAGTAACATGTGAGTATGTGTTAGGAAAAATTGCATTTGCTATGAATGCCCAGGGGTACATTTGCTTTTTTTCTCGTGAGATTCACTTTTCTCTAAATTTCGTTAAAGAAGATTCTTTCAGTTTTATTTGTTTTATAATATACTTTTCCGTCGTATGTGTGAATTCGTACTGGATTTTTTATTTTGCGCTTGTGAACTGTAATATCATTTATGGCTTCCATAAAATTAATTTAGTTTCATTTTAAAGCTTTGAGAAAACCGGTTTTTTGTATACGTAAAAGTTGTTTCGGACACCATTGGGTTTATTTGGCTTAAGATTTTGGGAAAGGTCCTAATCATAAAAATTAAATTTTCCTTTATGCCGAAAACAGCAGTCGAATAACTTTCCTTCGAATATGATAATTCAAGGCTCTTGTGTCCTGATGAATTCGCATCCAGATAAAAAGAGATGCTAACGTACTAATTTAAGCATCCATAATGCATTTTGTGATGTGTAGAAAGCAAAATTTCTCTGATCATTAAATACTTTTCACTGAAAAATTACACATCTCTTATTGACTGTGATGAAAGAAGGTAAAAAAATGGCTTATTTCTTTTCTGTGAATTATTATTAGCAAAAGGGCGAGGAAATACTCGATTTTGACTGTGAGAAAATTTTCCTTTTTCTTGATGCTTTACTGTGTCAATGTAGGTTTTAATTCGAAGTTTCTCTCTTATTATTGACATACTTATTAAGCTGCCAAAGGGCGTTTCGCAATATAACCCTGATTTAGATAACGTTTTGTGTAAGGAAGAATTGTATGCTACTCATCCTTAGAAGGCATCTTGCTGTCAGTCTCAAATAATGAATTTGCTTATTAAAATTTTGCACATAAAATACAAATCACCAAACAATAAATAAAAGACTCTTTTAATAATTAGATAAAAATAACGCAACACAGTTTTGACTCAAAATTATTTTGCACATTGGCCTTGTTAAAGTTTTCTATTATGTAATAGCTGTTTATTCTAAGAGATCTTTAAGTATAAGATCTGTGGATCTTGTGATTTATCTCACTTGTGTGACAGTAAAATTCGGACTGGCGATCCTAGTCAGGATGATTACTCTGTTTTTGGGAACACTTTCAGAAACTCAGCATTTATCTTAACTTCAAATTCAAGTTTAGTATCACTCTTTAGTTTTTTAACAAAATCAGAAAATTTTTCAGCAGGTTTTACCATAATAGGTTTAATTCTCGGGGGCTCAATTTCAATAATTTTAGGCTCACCCTGGTCATATTATCATTTCCATTGTCATTCGCATTTAATCCATTAAATCCATTGCTTACGGGAATATCTGCATTGCACTTAATTAACTTAGAAGGCCTGGCCGGGTTTTTCGGCTGAGTAAAGCCATCAGTATCGGTAATTTCGGTAGCTGACCTCTTATTGATGGCTGCTTGGGCTTAGCATTAATATTACCAGAATCATCATTAACATTTGAAACAGGATTAATAACATTTACATCAGATCTATTTTCAACATAAACATCAACATTTTTACAAGCATTAGATTTAACAATTTTCAGTTTGGTAGCCATTACTTTTTTGGCAATATCAGTAACATTTAAATTAATAGAATCAGGATTGTGTGCACCAAAAAACTCGCACTCACCTTTATGTATCTGTAATAATTCTTCGGCGAAACCACGCTCCCTGGCAAACACAGTCCGAAATAATTGCAGTTCCTGATTAGATATAGCATTGGCAGTCAATGTTTCCAAATCCATGTCGATCGACGTAATCCTAGATTTTAGCTTTTCAATACTTTATAACAAGACACAAGTTGTCCTCTAAAATAAGTGATTCTGCATTTATTAAAGCACTCCAATTGCCTCCTAAATATTTATCTGCAAAACGATGCATTTCGTCCGTCAGCTCTAGCACGTGGTTCCGAACCGTAGATGTATCCATTTTAGCAGGCGGAGAGAGTTCGTTCCCCAACACTCCATGTAGTCGCTAATTTTTGGTGGGGAAAAAAAGTCATTGTTTACAGCACACGAAAAAGATCACACAATTTCGAAGTAATCCACACACGAAAAATTCCGAGATCATGAGAAAACATCATCGAATAACTCCTATTGCTCAAAACAACACTCGTAGCACATAAGAAAAACGGTAGAAACCGGTACTGCTTGTTCGCAGTAGATAAATTTCCGATTTCTGTATTAGTAAGAATTTTTCTCCATGCTTTGATTTACGCATGTTTATTTTTGTACACACACTCTCCCAAAACCTTGAATATGCCTTACAGATAGATTATATGACTTTGCCTGACTCGGTCTAATTTTGAAAGAGAATCAGGCCTGGGAATTGACTCAAGGGTCTCCCAACACCCCTTACCAATGAACCTCTTGAAAGAACATCCGGTTCATCTGTATTTTAAGTGCCTCCATGACATAAATACATTATGCACTTAAAAACATCCAAGCCACCTCCCGGATTCAAACCCAGGACCAACGCTATGGCAACCACTATTTCTAACCACTACACCGCTCAGGGCCGAGTTGTTAAATCTAACCATGTGTACATAATAATTTGTTGTAGTTTTAGTATTGACAGTTTTTTTTTTTTTTTTTTTTTTTTTTTTTTTTTTTTTGAATTTATGATAATGTCTTTAATATCAAAATAAATCTTTCGTAAAGTAACCTTGGCTTCAGTTACAATCTGACTGTAATACAATGCAAAAGCTATCCCTACCAGTCTAATTACAAACACATTTAATCAATACGCAGAAGATCAGATAGGCTATTTTGGCAGTGATAACAAGCTACTATGTAATAATAAATTTTTAGATAAATTGGACCTGCTATCTAGTTTCCTTCTGATTAAGCTTTAACTGTGATACCTTGATTATAATCAGCTCGACAGAGTTGCAATCTCTTTTGTCTACAAATCTTACTGATAATACTTTCAAGCTTTTCTATCAAATTAAAGCATTTATTTTTGATTTAGTTCCACTTCATCAATAACATTATACTTAAATGTTGATACTATTTTACTTACATGTTTATTTGTATTTGCATGTGTTAAGTTTCTCTTTATGTTTATTCCATATCGAAATGAAATAACATTAGCTATTTAATGAAATAGTTTTAATTAACTGGCTAATATTACTTATTTGTTTCCTGAAGTCATAGTTATGTGTTATTACTAAACAGTATGCTTTTATTTTTCAACAGCGTGATGTCCTTTTCAGTAATGTCACAGCATTTAATGGATAGGAAAAAAATTTCGATTTTAAAAATCAATTAAATTATTAAAGAAAATTTTTTGAAATACTTCCGCAGAAATAAAACTGTGGTGGATTGGTATTGGAAGGTGACTTATATTCTGAAATTGAAACCCCTGACAGGAAGAGAAGTATGCCAATGTAAAATTTAAAATTAGGAATAGCAGGAACCTTATTTTGGCATAAACAGCATCATTTGGAAGTATTCCAAAATAAAGCTGCTGTTTTGCCTAATTTTAAATTTGAACTACTAGTTTAATTTTGTTCTTATTAATTACCTAAGAAATTTTAAAAAATATTAATCATGAACTTTTACTAAAAAATGTTAGTTACATTTATCTGATATGGTCTTTTAAAAATCTTTGAGTCTCTTACTTGATATTTTATTTAATATTAAACTGAATAGTAATATACTAATATAACCTTATGGTACCATACTATAAATAATTCAATGAAAGTCGTAATTTTGCAAGATGGAATTGAGTTCAGTTCGAAACATGTGTATAAGGATTTCTAGGTTTAAAGGCTGAAAAATTCTACTGATTTGTAAACACAAATATTTTTCATTTTTCCTTATTTCCGGACTATTCTGATTTGAGTATTAAGGATCACATTTTAAATATATATTTTTCTGTTATATGTTTACGGAAAAGTTTCTTAACACTATATACTATAACACACAATTGTTCGCCCTTACATTATAACAGTATAATTAAAATGTATATCCTATCATGAGATGTATAAAATCATTTTCAATCCAAAGTAGGATACTTAATTACACTGCATTCAAAAATAGTCTCCTGTAATTTCCACAAGAACAGGATGCAAGAGGCCTCAAATCGGGGCAAAATAAAAAAAACCTGACACAAATGACTTTTCCTCTCAGGTAACAGCGAATGCCTTTCTGTACGGTTCGAAAATTAACTTCCTTTTCTTGCAAAAGAAACTGAAATGTTGTTTTGTGGCGATAGTGTCAACATGTGGTCCCAACTAAGAACTTCTGCGAAAAATAAGCAGAATATTATTGACACCATTGGATGAGGGATACTGTAACACTGATGAGGTAACAGTAGGAGTTCGACTCGGTGAATTCTCGGTTCCTGTCGATCATTTATGGGTCAATGATTCTCAGAAAATCCACGCAAAAGCTTTTCTGTAGCTTTTGTACCTTGACATGTACTACGTTAGACTTACCTGGAAGTATTCTTGACCCTCATCCGCATAACTGAAAATGAATTGCAAATATGTTTGCAGATGTCTATAATTAGCATTTAATCAGAAATGCATTCTTGAGAGACATCGGTTATTTAAAAATTAAAAACAAACTATTTAAATTTTATTCGTGAAAAATTAACTGTTATTTATTTTGCTTATTATTATTGTATGCCCTTTTTTATTGTTTTACGCTTTATTTAACAGAAGAAGGAAATTTTTACAGCAGCTTTTTTTTTTTTTTTTTTTTTCGCTTAAGTTTCCAAATTTAGCTATTACTGGAGTCACAATTTCCATCACAACTCGAGGAAATGATGCCAGAATGTTGTTAGTTTTCTAGATAGTGTGTGGGGCTAATACCTGCTTACTTAGGGTAAATATTGGGTGGTCCCCCTCACTTCTACATAACATAACATAACATATCATTAAGACACAATAACACGCCAAATAAATACTAATTCAGAAGACAAACAACAAAAATCAGCGTTATATTTACAAAATTTCCACAGGACTAGTTTCGACGGTTTTACCGAACCACCATCCTCAGCTGCTAAACCGCAAATGAACAAGATAGGAAAAAATTTTTTCTTACCGTCGAAACTAGTCCTGTGGAAATTTTGTAAATATAACGCTGATTTTTGTTGTTTGTCTTCTGAATTAACATATCATATTATGAATTCCAGTGAAAAACTGTCAAAATATAAATATGTGTATTAAAGAAATTCTGAAATTACAATATGCTTATTTTGAAACCCAGTTGACCAAATCCATATTTTAGTTTGACACCAGTTTATATATACCAAGTCTTTTTACCGTACAAAAAAACTCTAAAATTCACCTACGCTCTCAGCAGGATTTGAGCCAGAGATCTTCCTAGGCTTCTTCGAAAAACATATAATTGATATCTAGATGTGTTATTATTAAAATCAAATAGCACGCACTACAAAATGCGATATTTCCTTATAAGGTAAATAATAAACTAATAGAATCCTTCATTATATGGGCCTCTTTTTTTTTTTTTTTTTTTTTTTTTTTTTTTTTTTTTTTTTTAAGAATGTTATTCATCTTCTCTAAATGCAAGCATATTCATCTTCAGTTAGAATTAGAGGCAGTTTTGCAAGATGTCAGCCTGAAATATGCTTCGTAGTTTATGGTGCAATTAAATATATTATAAATAAAGAAAATCACACTTCCTATCAGAGATTAATTCCTAAAGTTAGAAGTTAGAAGTCCTGTGGAAGACCGTCAGAAAAGGTAGAAAAATAAATAAAGTAATGAATAATGAATATTTAAAACTATATAAAATGAAATAAACAAATAAATTAAGTTAATGACAAGTAGTAAACAAAATCATTAAAATACTCAGTCTAGCTTTGTTTGGAGCTCTGACTGAATTTAAGCCCTTCTATTTGACTGAATTTAAGCCAACCTTACTATTTCTATGCAACCAAAATCATTCAAAATGAAATCTTCAGTTAGGGAACTGGTTTTCCTGGAAGTTGCTTTATTTATGCAGAACTCTTAATGCTCTTAGTTGCTTTTCGTTCATTTTTTGATCAAGAGATTAGGAGTTCGTTTCGTATCATTTGGCCAGAAATTTTCGGATAAGCTTTCTGTGTTCTTACGAAAGCATGCGTTTCTTTTTACCTCATTTTCGCATTCGAGGTTTAAGATGAATGTCCTTTTTGACCTACAAAAGTATAAGACTGCATATTTTATTTATTTTGCACATTCTCGTTGATAATGTTTGTTTTTATTATTTATCTCATTTGGACTGTCTTTTTAAAGAATACAAAAAATAAATTTACTCAGTTTAAAAACATATTTAATATCTTTCATTATAAATTCAAGCCATAAGCTCAAATCTTTCTTGCTAATAGTGCGAATTGAAGAAAGAGAACTAATTGAAAATTAAACTGAAACATAATAATAGATAATTCAAGTGATAACAATGAATTATAGCACTTGAATCAAAGTGCAAGTTAACATTTTTTTCTATTCTGAGAATAAGCTATGTGCATCTAATAATGAAACGAATTAGAGATTAGACTTATTTGGAACGGGGTGGTTACCTAAAATGTCATTGCATTTTGGGTTTGACTGAGTTCGTAAGAAAGTTATCATGAACGAAGTCATACTCTATTGGAATTTGAACATTAGTTTAGAAGCGAACATTTTTCGGTTAATGGATTCTAACTGATTAAATAATAAATACGCATATAAATAAATACGAAATATAACGGTAATAAACAGCAGGTATATTTGAATCTTCTCAAGAAGAAAAAAGGGAACAAAAAGGAAACATTATTTTCTACTAATATTTCCAGAATAATTATTTATTTACGAGCCCTTATAATCAAATGTAACACGAAATCTGTTAGCAGGATAAAACCTCACCCTATAAATGTAATTTTTTATTTCTGTAACAGGACTTCGATATTGAACCAACATGCAGCGAATTATTAAATTCGAATAATAGTGTTTCCAAATTTTGCACTTTTTTAAATCTTCACGGAAATGCTGAAATTTTTTAATTTTAAAATTTTTATAAAATTTTAATACTGCACTTTGGCTCAAATGAGATTTAAATGCAAAAAACTCACTTTTTAGGAGAAGCATTTTGAATTAATAACAGTAATCTGAAAACAGTATTTGCTTGAACAGTGCACATTCTAAAATGGAAAAAAAAAAAAAAAAAAAAAAAAATCCTTTCATTTAATTTATATGTAAAAAACAGTTCCTTATTTACTTTAGTATTTAGTATTTCTTGAAACATTCAGAAAAATGTAATTTTCAGTATTGTTCTTAATGATTCACCATTAATGGTTTCAATAAAGCAGTTAATATCAGCCAATAACCAATTAAAACCGATTTCATTTTCTTACGTAGATGCATTTAGTATCCATTCATTCTAATTTAATCAAGCATTTCAAATTTACTGCTAGCAAATTATAATAGACAGTGCTGAAATTAATCCCAGTATCAGCAGTTAGTGAGTAAACCACGGTAATTAAAACGAAAATAGAAATGTTTCCAATGGGGAAAATACAATCATGTTAAAAAAATCGAAAGTTGTTCTTTTTTGAGCCTTTGCTGGGTGTAATGCTGAAACCAAATGTTTCACCACAGGTAAAATACGAGGGCCATCCAGGAAGTAGATTACGTTTCCGTCTGTGTCCGCTAGGGGCGGGGCTAGCGCGGCCATCTTGGGGTCAGAGCGTTGCGCAGCTCAGTCTGCATCTAGCCGTGCTAGTGAGAGGTTCGTGCTGTGCTCCGTTCAGATACTGTGACGGTTTGAAATGTCTGCGTTAATTGAAAATCCCGCGAGGTGCGCTCAGTAATAAGGTTTCTGACTGCAAAAAACTGTAAACCGATAGAAATCTATCGGCAGCTTCGTGAAGTGTATGGGGACAACATTATCACTGAAGGTGGAGTGCGTCAGTGGGTCATAAGATTTCAAAATGGCCGAACCAATGTTCACGACGAAGATCAAAGTGGGAAACCCAGCATAGTGACCGCCGAACTTCTCGAAAAAGTCGATGCTAAAGTCCGTGAAAATCGAAATTTCACAATAATGGAACTTTCTTTGAGTTTTCCACAAATTTCGCGAAGTTTGTTGCACGAAATCATCAGCGAAAAGCTTGGTTACCACAAGTTTTGTGCAAGATGGATTCCAAAACTCTTGACAGAGGACCACAAAAATCAGCGAATGGCTGCAGCGTTGAACTTTTTGGACGCTTACCATAAGGATGGTGACTCTTTACTCGATCGCATCGTTACTGGTGACGAAACATGGGTGAAACATGTGAACTGTGAAACGAAATTGCAATCAATGCAGTGGGGGCACACAAGTTCTCCCCAAAAACCCAAGAAATGCATGCAAACAATGTCGGCAAGGAAGATGATGGCGACTGTTTTTTGGGACAGAAAAGGTGTAATTTTGGTGGACTTCCTGGAAAGAGGCACTACAATAAACTCTCAAAGGTATTGCCAAACTCTCCAAAAACTCAGAAGAGCAATTCAAAACAAGCTCAGAGGAATGTTGAGCTCTAAGATCTTGTTGATTCACGACAACGCCCGGCCCCACACGGCAAATGTCACTCGTAAAGTTCTTGAATCTTTTAAGTGGGAGTTGTTTCCTCATCCGCCGTACAGTCCCGACCTGGCACCGAGCGACTTCCACCTATTCCCAGCAATGAAGAAGTGGCTGGCTATGCAGCGTTTTGATGACGACGCACAGCTGCAAGAAGAGGTAACGAAGTGGTTGAAGGCGCAGGCGGCCGAATTTTTCGACGAAGGAATTTCCAAGCTCGTACATCGCTACGATAAATGCCTTAATTTGTATGGTGACTATGTAGAAAAGTAGTATTTGAGTGTGGCTTTCATCTGTATATAATAAAATTTGTTTCCTATACTTTGTTTATTTTTTTATTCCAAAACGTAATCTACTTTCTGGATAGCCCTCGTATTTCATTAAGAAATAGCTAATTAGGGTAGACAAAAGAAATAACTATCACCTTGAGGAATATCAAATAAAGAAAAAACAATTCTTTGTGCTAAACAAATGTATCATTTTAATAGTATACTGCTTGCATGATTTGGATTGACAGTCGAAATGTTGTTTGGAAAAGAAGGGAAAATGTATTCGACAGCATTCTAAAAAATTATGTTGTTTGACGTGTTTTCACTATTAAATATTATATTAATTTAAGTCAGCGGTATTACTAGTTTGATATTGAAATAGTAAAAAGAGGCTTCAAGCCTGAAAGATTCCTTTCAGGAAGGAACGTTTCTAAAATCTAACAGAAATGACAGTACAAGGTTTTATATTTGACAACGAATGATTTTTTAGTTTACCACTTTTGTGATGTAAATAAGTAGTAAGCCACAAGATGGATCGGTGTGATTGATTAGTTGTCGTTCAAATCTCATTTATAATTTTACTTCCTTTCACAGTTTCAAAATGCAGCTTTATTTTCAAGGACAAAACGTTTTTCCTTTGACATAATTTTACTGCTTGATATGAAAAATTGAACGTATTAGGCAGACAATGCAAAGAACTGCGGAAATTGCTTCGAAGGAGCTGACACGTGTGCCGTAAAAAATGAAGACCAAAAAAAATTTTGAAAACTAACGTTGATATGTCTAAATAGAAATCATATGATTCCTTTTGAGTCTTAAACTCTGTCACTTGATTTCACTTTGAGAGGATCAAACTAAGATATTTTAAAATCGAATTTACCAGAATTTTTTCTAAAACACGAGGGTTTAAGCAGAAATCTTGAAGAAATATATTAAAAAATAGTCTTACATTTGAATAAATAAATGCATTTGTTTGCAACTTATTTGTACAATTATTCTTATGTTACAAGCCACATAATCCTACGTTCAAGAAATTCTTAATAGATACTTGTAAGACAATTCTGTTTAAAATGTAAAATTTATTACCTAGTTATCTGCTGAGCAGTATTCATGGGAATTCGGTTCAGCTCTTCTTGACGATCCTGGAGGCCGAATCGGATTATTGTGTATCCTACTAATTTGAAATCTATCCTATATCTATCATTCTCATCAGTTTATATCACATCTTAGCCATCGTGTTGTTTTGGATAGCTGGAATTATCTGTAAACATTGACCCATCACAACCATATCGATAGAAAAGAGCAACGGGATCACAAAGTGAGAAATATGGCAAATAAAATGGTTTGGGATCTGTTTCTGATCAAAAATCTCATACCAATATCATACTAAATGGTCGACAGATGCTTTAATTCTATTTGCATTACAGAACGAACTACAGTGCTCAAATAGCATTCAATTGTTTTTAAAATATAGAATCGGTTTATGTCCTCTAATGACTAAGCTCAGTAATATCAAATTTTACGCAGAATGACTTTTCCTCGAATATTTTGAGCAAATGAGTGTAAATTTTACACTCATTTGCTCAAAAATTGCTCACTAAAATTATACAGTACTGGAAACGTCGGTTTCGCTTTGATTTAAGCAAGATAATACCCATTTCTTTTACTTTAAAATTTTTATAGTTCTTATATTTCTCTATGTGTTTTCTCTGTACTTCATAAACATTATTAGTTCTTCAAATTACTTTAAAAAGAGCACATATTTTAAATTTGTTAAGTAAAAAAAGTAAAGTTGTAGAAACAGTAAGTTATTTTTAAAGCAGGAGAAAGGAAAAATGAGCAGGCCCTCGCCGGGAATCGAACCACGGACCTCTGGAATACGCGCCCAACGTGCAGACCGCTACACTACGAAGGCATGCTAAGAAAACGGAAGAAATACCTCATATACTCCCCCTTCTAAAGGGGGACTGGGGTTTAGGGGACGCAATCGCCAAATCCTGGGTGTGGAGGATCATCATCCACCACCCTTTTAGTTCGGGTGCCACTGTAGAGACATTAGGTTATTTTTAAAGCAGGAGAGATGAAAAATGAGCAATGCCCTCGCCGGGAATCGAACCACGGACCTCTGGAATACGCGCCCAACGTGCAGACCGCTACACTACGAAGGCATGCTAAGAAAACGGGAGAAATACCTCATATACTCGGGACTGGGGTTTAGGGGACGCAATCGCCAAATCCTGGGTGTGAAGGATCATCATCCACCAACCTTTTAGTTCGGGTGCCACTGTAGAGACATTAGGTTATTTTTAAAGCAGGAGAGATGAAAAATGAGCAATGCCCTCGCCGGGAATCGAACCACGGACCTCTGGAATACGCGTCCAGCGTGCTGACCACTACACTACGACGGCATGCTAAGAAAGCGGGAGAAATATCTTATAAAGTTTACTCTCTAATCTTGTAATTAACAAATGAAAATCAGGTAAAATCACTGCCTAATCAACTATACAATACTACTGAAATAAACATTCGTTGTATAGTCAGAATTCATTCTTGAAGACTTTTTAAATCTTGCTTCTTGCGAATGATAGGTAGTTTGTATCAAAATATCAAATGTTGAGATGCCATCCAAACCATTTAAATCGACGCACAGAAGAAGAATTAAAATTATATATGGAGACTGAAAGCTAAACCTTTTATTTTACATACAAGTATTCCTTTCTCCTTTCAAGAATTTTATATTTTATGAACAATAACAGAAAATATTAATTTCATTTTCTTTGTCTTTATTTCAGGTTATATTAAAATTTTGCAAACTATTTAATAGATTTTTTTCAAAGAATAAAACGCTTAAACTTTCATTATTGTTTAATCCAGACGTTTAATTTCACCAATGTTTTATGAAAAGTGATATAGATTCTAAAAAATTAATAACCTGCCTTAATCCGAACGAAAAAAAATGTTTTTTCTATATATTTACAAATCATATTGATGATCATATACTAAAGAGAATGCCTTTTGTTAGAATTCCCTTCCTTGAAAAATAAAAAATTCATGTGAAAGAAAAGTGTATTCTAGGGAAAGAAAGAATGTAAACAGAAAGAACAAATAACCGTCAATTCTAAAGAGAAACTCTCTAGTGTAAAATTAAATAAAAGGAAATCTCAGTTTGGTGTAAATTTTGCAGAAACTTAAGTTATATTCAATTTTATCCAATTTTAAGCAATAGTTCCTATCGTTCTTTTAACTTTCTATAACTTTTAACTTACTATCGTTCTTTTAACACATGGTCTTCATGTTAACATGCTGAACAGACTTGATGAAATTAGCTGTACTGCAAGTTTAGTTATTGGAGGAAAAAAAATTAAGCTGGAAAGCCAATTATAAGATTAACCGCTACGTATGGCACAGACATCAGTTCTTGAATGAATGAGACCATGAGCTTTCCTCAGGAATACAAAATATTTAACGTTACAGCCCCCTTGCTCTGATTTATTCTTTACATTTGCAGTCGGATTTCAAACAGAAGCGAGTTCTAGCATAGTAGGCGATTGATGTACTCCAACGAGACTATTATATGAAGTCGTTGATGTATTCTGGTTTTAGGCTCATTAAGGCAGGGAGGCTCATTAAGCACTGGGATTTAGATGCATTGCAATCCGTAAATAAAAGATAGAGGTTTAGTATGCTCCGAAAAACAAGACATTTTGTTGGTAGATTGTTTTCTGTTTTATCTAATCAGATTAATTCTTCCATTGAACAGTGACAAGGTGTATGCGACATGTAACTTTATCATTAACTTCATGTAACTTTAACATTAGACTACTTCCACATCTAATATCAGTTAAGGATATTCTTAGTTTATCTTCTAATAAATTCCTTCCATGTGAATATTTGGCATAAATCCCTCTGTAAACTATCTGTAGGTTCACCTATACGCAATACACAGCGTGACTCTGTCTGCTTCAAAGCATAATATATAACGCAAAAGGCTGTACGGTACTTATTGAAATCAGCGACCGAAGGGAGGCATTTTGCGGACATTCAGTCATAGTGATCCTATTATAACCAATAATTAATTATAAATGAAATATTGAGGCATATTTCTTTAGTTGCATAAATACAAGAATGCCTCGGTATACGCATTCTGATCTCTGAAAAATCCAAATCCTTTGATCCAGATCCCTAGTCCTATACCAAATAACTTCCTCAATTAAAAAAAAGGAAAATAATTAATCGGTTTTTATAAAAAACACATTGTTTTTCTAGAATACAGTTTAATACTAAAATACAAATGAAATGGCTGAAATGTATAATCAACATATATATTTTTCTGTTATTCAGATCAAAAGCAATTTTTGAATTTGCTCCAATATGCCTGATCTTTGTTTATAATCGATTTCACCCTCTTCTCACCATTAACCAATAGCCTCTTTGCTTTCGTAATCGTAGACCATCGTACTCGACAAATGATATGCAACTGCAGAGAGCCAATAAGTATGTCACTTTAATACTCTTTTTCACTTCCATTGTGATTCTAACAATTTTATTCTTTCTTTATTCTTCTACTTAAATTTCTTAAAACTCATTTGTTGAGTTTCAAAATGTTTGAAGGCCTTTTTTCATTGTTCTTTACAGGTGGTGCTGTTTTCGCATCAGATGATTTTCTGTGTAAGTATTTTTAATTTTTGTTTTTGTAGAAACAGATGTAATAAACCAAGCGAAACAAGAATTCAGTATTCCTTGAAAATGGTAACAAGTATAAAATTCTACCAGTGCTTGCAAAAGTGTAAATCTGATTTATTTTGTGTCCTTATTTATTTGTGTCAAAGTCAAGTGTTTCCAGGTAACTAAAAGTCTAAAAATTCTAGGTAAGTTATTTAATAATTATTAATTATTCAAATTACTACCAAACATGGGACCTCCAGCGAGGTTTAATGATAATCGAAAGTCCAAACCTAATATTCTATTAGAGTTACCTGGTTTATGAACTAATCGAAATATATATTTTTTATATTACAAATAAAAAACTATTTAAGGTAATTATATTCAAATTGTTTTCATGTAAAATTATTTCTCAAGTTTAGGTTTCCATCATGCATATTTAAGTATATATTTGAAGTTCGCAAGACAAATGTATGTAAGTAATTTTATTCTTTAGAGTAAAATAAAGATGTCAAAAAAAATCATCAATTCTGTTAATTCTGTTAACTCAAATCAAGCAAACTGGGAGATTTGACGGAATAGTTGACGACAAACATCAGAAAATTTAGAAAAAATTTCTAACATTAAAGACAAACATACAAAGATGTAACAAGTTTGAAGAATATTATTATGGAAATTCTGCTCTTTAAATTTTTGATGAAGAATCTGAGTTTCAAAATATTATCTGATTATCAAAATATTATCTGATATCTCAGGATTTGGCAGATGAACCATTAGTGAAAACAGAAGCAAATCTAAATTTGATTAACTCGTTTTGCCGTTTGGGTCAAAGAAAGTCTATGTAAAGAAGGAAAGGCTCCATAGACGTAATGTAAACTAGTTTGTCTTCTACGCCGCTAGAAAGAAAAGGGACAATTCGCCAAGGGATTTGGCGACGGAACCTGTTGGCGAGAATTTCCCCCTTTGTGATGTACCTGGCCGAGACTTTCCACCTCCGCCACGTGTACAGGAAATTGAGGAACACGAGTCAAAGATTATGTATTGTTAAGAAAGAAAGCTTCGCAGCAGCAGGAGTGGCTCCCTCCGAACGAAAAGGGACACAACTGCACATGCGTGAAATATTTGTCGCCAAAAAGCGCCAAAGCTCGAATTATCGCGAAATGTCAAAGAACGACTCGTCTTAACCCGTCTTCCTCAATTTCCTGTACACGTGGCAGAGGTGCAAAATCTAAGCCGGATACATCACAAAGGGGGAAATTCTCGCCAACAGGTTCCATCGCCAAATCCCTCGGCGAATTGTCCCTCTTCTTTCTAGTGGCGTAGAAGACAAACTGGTTTACATTACGTCTATGGAGCCTTTCCTTCTTTACACAGACTTTCTTTGCACGAGTTAAGATGAATCGTTCTTTGACATTTTCGCGATAATTTAAACTCGAATTTTCGTGCTTTTTTGCTTTACAAGTTGAACTTGTATTATCCATATCGCAGTTTGATGTCTGATTTTATATCTGTTAATATATAGGGAAAAAAATGAAGTCACACAGCTTTAAACTCTTGATAAACGAGACCATCGAACCTGTTCGAACTTCGACATCAACTTCGAGCTTTGGCGCTTTTTGGCGACAGATATTTCACACACGCGCAGTTGTGTCCCTTTTCGTTCGGAGGGAGCTACTCCTGCTGCTGCGAAGCTTTCCCTCTTAATAATACATATTCTTTGTTTGGGCCAAAACGTTCAATGTGATTAACTCGTTTTGGCGTTTGGGGCGACTTCGCACGCCCGAGCAATCAGGCATCGGCTGGACGCCCATAAACGCCTGAATAATTTCCTACCTAGTGCTTTCCCCCATCACGTTACTGCATTGTTCATTGCTTTCATGTGTTGTTAAATGACATATCAATCATTCTTTTGAAGCGACTAAAAGTAGTTCTGTTATTTTAATGCACCTTCTCTGTCCTTTGGTTTACTGTCAATGTTTAGCTTTTGATGGCTGAAGTTGCAATCCCGTCCGAAGGGGGAACTTCACACAGGGTGAAGCATCCAAGAAAGAAGTTCTCGCTTTTCCTAAGTATGTTATTGTTAGCGCTGTATTATTCAATTTGTCATAGGGGGAAGAAAAAGCATTCCAGGAGAAATTCACGGGCGTTTTTGATGTTTGGAGAAAAGAGATTTTGTTCTCTCTCGATGCGAAAGAGTTAATAAAAAATCACAGCTTAATGATCTGCTACATTCCACGTGAATGCAAAGCTTCCAAATTACGATCTTCCGACGTTTTCAGTCAGTCTGAAGCCTGGTTAAGTTTTAAATCTGTATTTTAAAGTTTAATTGATTCTAACGAATCTCTCATTGATATTTAAAAGCCATGCATGTCGGGATACCACGAATTTTGGATTTTGGAATACCATTTCGGACTTGGAAGTTTTCTTTCGAGTTGGTGATACTGTAATATTGCTTTGATTATTATGTAAACAATTGTAAGTGTCCAACTTTTCTGCTAATTCTGCAGGCGAATTTAAGTTCGGCCATATCTTCAAAGCGCAGTTTCGTCTGATGCTGCAAGTCTTATTAATGGATTCGTCATATCCTCTGGGAATTACAAAAATGCTTGGAGCGCTTTAATCAACAAATATGGTACTTGTTCCCGTTTGAATACGAACTTGTATCTGCCCCGGAATGGCAACAATCTAAACTTAGGACCTTTGTTTTTCGATTTGTTTTGACGCAGCTTAAATGCTGCTACTGAGATGTAGATTAGATTATAGAATTTGTGATATTCAATTAAATTAGTTTTTATATTAGATTGGGTAATATGAATATAGAATTATCACTGAACCACTACTTGTAGAACTTTAGATGCTGGTTGTCTGAAATAGAATTATTCTTAAAATTCGGAGATACTCAGCGACATTAGTCTATTTGTTCTAGCGTACATTAGCGAAAATTTGGTACATCGCCTTCGGAAATCTGGGAAATATTCGAAAATTTGGATTAGAATATAGCAAGTATGCAAAAACTGCCAAGGTAGTATTAAGTTTTTTTTTTTTTTTTTTTTTTTTTTTTTTTTTTTTTTTTTTTTCTTTCTTAAAGTTCCATAATCATGGAAGATGCTATTGCTGAATTTAAATCGAAACGGAAAGTATTAAGGACCGCATTGTCCAAGATACTACTGAAAATTGAGACAGAATTAAGCAAAAATGACATTAGTATACATGTACTCGAAGAAATTTTATACCAGTTAATCAAAAATTCAAAAACTCTGAGTGATTTAGACACTCCAATAGAACGTGATTTGAAAATCGGATGAGCGGATGAATTTAAACTTGAAGTTACGTCCGCTCTGGAATACGAAAAGAAAATCCAACTGCGGCAATTTAAAGCGAAGAAGAAATTTAAAGAGTTAAAGAAACTCGAAAATTCGTGCAAGGAAAGTATGAACACTCCTAATGAAACCGCTACAGATTCCAAATACGAAAGTAATAAATTTTCTCATCTTCCAAAATTAACTATCTCTAAATCTTTTTGTGATTCAAGCAACTGGCAGAAATTTATGGGTCAGTATGAAGCAGCTATCCATAACAATGACGCTTTATCGAAAGCAATTAAATTCAATTACTTACAAGTCGTTATTATGTGGAATAGCCTATAATGCCGTTTCCGAATTTTCGCTCCCAAATGAGAATTACGATTCAGCTATAGAATTTTTAACTAAGAGATTTAGGAGAAAAGATTTGGTAATAAATGCTCACATGAATAAACTGTTAAATCTTTCCCCTGTTAGAAATGTAAGGGATATAGAAAATCTCAGAAACCTCTATGATCAGCGTGAAACTCAAATTAGATGCTTAAAATCAATGAACGTGGTATCAAAAACTTACGGTAGTTTACTTTGCCCAATATTGTTAAAATTAATTCCATCAGAGATTGCATTAGAATACAGTCTCAATAGAAACAGTGACCAAACATGGAACATTATTTCGTAAAGAAATCGAAAGCTACGAAAGAGCTACGCAGTTAAATGACAATAGAGAAACAAAAACAAAACACGGAGTGGAAAGGGTTCATAACTGGAAGTATAATTCAAACGATCATCTCCACTCCATCGTATGATAATGTAACCAACAAGCGCAATAAGCAATTTGAAATAAAAGTCCGCCAAAACTTATGAATATATTGCTTCAGTCGCTAGGGATAATTGTACGACCTGATGGCCTGGGCATTTTGATTTAATATATCCAACTTTGCCATAACCATAGCATGAGAGGGTTGGTTTATCTGCTACATTTGTATATGTCTTCTTCATTGGCGTGGATTTTGGGATACCACCTTCGGAATTGGAAGTTTTCTTTCGATTTGGTGAACTGCAATATTGCTTTGATTATTATGTAAACAATCGTAAGTGTCCAACTTTTCTGCTAATTCTGCAGGCGAATTTAAGTTCGGCCAAATGCCCAAAAGTGATCTCTTATTTCTTAAAAAACTCTCTTTTTCGTCTGGTCATCAAATTTTGTAATATATAATTCTCTAAGCCAATTTTCAAAATAACTGGTTAGTTTAAAGTAGAAATCACACCAAGTACTTTCTGCTTTCTTCCGATGCAGAGCGAAGAGTTGTCAGAATTTATCAACAGTCAGCTTATATCTCTTTAGAAGCATTTCCTTCATCTTTTGGTAATCTCTTGATTCCTCTTCTGGCTCACAAGCCATAATTTTCCAATTTATGTTGGTAACGATCTCACTAATTATAGAATCCAAGTTTCTTCTGGAACCTTCAAAAATTCAGTTGTCTCTCAAAATAATTGATTTAAGAACAAGGCCATGTCATTAGCATTAGGATGATAGTTAGGTAAAATTCTATCAAGATTTTAATTGGTTTTTTTCAACTTCAAAAACTATAACAGGGTGTCTTCTGAACTTCATGTTGAAGTTTCAAGCGCTCCAATTCACAAGCTCGCTCTTCTGCTTTTTCTTTGGCTAATTTCTCTTCCTTAGCAGCTTCTTTTTGAGTAATACGTTCTAATTCAGCTTGTTTCTCTTTCTCGAGTCTTTCTTCTATTGTATTAGTCAACATATTTTTCACTAATTCTTCATCATAATTATCGGATTTTGTTATGAGATCATTTAATTGTATCACTTTTAGATTATCTGCCACAGGGGCGTAGCTAGAGGGGGGCAAGTGAGGGCACCTGTTCCCGGGCGCAGAATCCAAGGGGCGCCAAACTGATGTTACGACATTTTAGAATTAAATGTTTTCCATCCTTGGCAAGCAGAAGGGGGCGCGAAATCTTCAGTTGTCCCTGGACGCTGAAAAACCTAGCTACGACTCTGGTCTGCCACGACCAACTCCATTTCAAGGCCAAGAAGTTTTAAATCTTTTCTCCTCGTACCCAAAAAGGATATTTTGTCTTTTGCGAAATTTAAACATAGTCCTAAAGCTTCAGTAACAATTCACACTATCACTGTTAAAGCTTAATATTCTAATATTATACTCCTTTGAATTTTAAATGTATTTAAATTCGTGCTTCAGTCTTTAGACATCGTTGATAATTTTAAGCACTTAGGGTCATACAAAAAATAAAAGAAATCAACTTCGCAATAACTGGAAATAAACATTACTCGTTCACAATACTTATATTCACGCATTTGTCAAAACTCAGTATCAATAAAATTTCTAATACTGCAAATAATCAAATATTATTTAATAGTTTTAAGTCAAGATTACTTATATACATCGGGGTAGATGTTAGCAATGCACCTCTGAGGTAAGAAGATACATTCCTTTTATATAAAACAGCAAAATGGCTATTACAATATCTATTATATGAAGTATCCTGAAACAAAAGTAAACTCGACTCGTTCTGCAACTCTATAATGCTGCCGCGAGCTGGGCGCATTTTTCCTTACATTAATGCTTAAAAATCTCAATCAGGAGTTAATTTTAAATATCATTTTATTAACACCTAACATTAACCTGCAGGAAAAAAAAAATCAAACAGAAAATGGAATTACATAAAAAAGGTTTTTGGTTTAGGGCGTGAGTTCAAACAATAACAGCTCACTTTTTCAGCTGGAGTGCGTTGAACTGAGTATTATCTCTATATTATCGGTATAGGGAGTTTCCGACGATATTCATTTGTTATAAGCTTTGATCCATACATAGTATGCAAGACTGGTGAACAATCCCTGACCTAAACATTCACACACACAAGAAACAAAAGAAAATTCAAATAAAAATAACAATTTGCATTATTCTAACAAAATTAAATAAAAATTCCGTACCTAATTCTCTGTACCTATAACCTCTCCGTTAATATTTATGATATACATGACACGCCTTGAAAATTCAAGCGCTCTTCCTTAATTTTAAAAAAAAAAAAAAAAAGTGGTGTTTCCGTCGAAATCTTTAACTGCATCCGTTGCTCTCTATGTGACTGGATAGGTTCCGTTACCAAGTTCCTTGCACATTTGGCAACTGCTAAAGCACTGCAATCCAAATCCACTGAAACAAGCCAGGAATCACTCATGTCAGGTAATAATTGGATTTAATTCTATGTCATATATTATTTTTCATTTTTTACTAATTCAAATGTTTGTTAGATAATTTTTATTTTTCAGGGATATTTCCGAAAACTCTCTCCAAAGATAAAGTATTGCTTTTTATAATCGTATTAACTGTCCTCCTTAATCCTTGGATGTTTAGAATCTGCTGTCCATCAACCAATGCAGCCTCTTTGGTTACTGCATCTCATTGCAATGAAAACCAGCACGTGCCCGGGAGGCGTATTTCCAAACCCTACCCCACATTTCGAATTTTTGACGTCATGGACAAATCGACTAGTTTCGCCTGGATGGTAATTCTTAAGCATGCGCTGAAGGGCGAGAAGTAACATAAACAGAACTTGTGGCTTGCACTTGTGAACTATATGAAGTATATTGTCTGAAAGTGCATTCGTTTATGTAATGGCATAATTTTACCGTTTCTGTAATAAGAAAACTTCATTCAGATAAAATTTATTTTAATATTATTATTATCTGGTTATGGGATTATACGATATGCTGAATACTCTAGGTACTATCGTAATCTTCGCATAATCTTTCACATTGGAGTTTGCCTTATCATTGTAAAATATATTGCATTATAAAGATTAAATCAATCCAAATTACTGTTAGAGATGTGAATGTTCTAACTGAATTTTCTTTTTACAACTCATTATTTATTTCCGCTTGAAAACACATTCATATTTGACAAGTAATTATCTCCGCAGAAAATTTTTTGATTGTTTAAAAACTATATTTGTCAATAATGCAATAAAAACTCACTAATCTAGTGCTTCATAGATCAATATGACAACGAATTCAAAATGTTTTAAAAACAGTTCTTTAATCTTTAGTTTGTAGTAGATGCAACTAATGTCACAGAGAAAAAAATATTTCAATAAAAAAGTTCTCCATGTTGATTCAGTAGAAAAATTATTTCTATTTCAGTGAGAAAACCACTTTCAATGCTTATATAACAGAAAGATGTAACATAAGCATTTTAGAAGTTTTATGTAAAAAACGTAATAATTTACTTTCATTCCTTTTAAATCGGCATATTCGTTTCCAGTAGATAGCTAAAATTTTTGGCAAGTTAGAGACTTAACTTGAACACACAGTATTCTGTCACTTAAAATATCAATTAATTGTTCTTTTTCATTTAGAGATACATTGGAATTGAAAATACCAAAGGCAAAATGGGTCACTGATCCAACCTAATTCCTTATTTGGAAATTTTTCAAAAAATTTTCTGTCAGTTTTATCATATGTTGTTTTAAACAAGAAATCTGTATTATTTTCTTTAGTAAATTCTGAAGAACATGTTTCTGTCGTTTTTGTTCAATTCTCCTTGCCAAAGTATTAGCTTAACCCTTGATTTTGCCTTTTTATATGTTCGCCTTTGATTGCATTCTAATTGACTTAATTACCATGAATGGTCTTAGGGCATAAAATTTAACTATCTTGTAAAATTTCTATGTAATTGTATGCCAGTATTGAAAGAAACAATCAATCCGATAAGAAATGGCTGTGACATGTTTTGAAAATGAGGCAGAAAAGCTGGAAGATATTTCATTTGGCATCAGTTGTACCATTGTTGGCAGCTTTATCGTTTGCGCTTGCAAAACGGAAAAGTACCGTTTCTAAATGTGTTTTTAATTTTGCAGGTTTCATGCTTTCCATATGCCAAGTTTTTACTGCATTTAACACACAATGGCTATTAATTTTCCATTAATAATGCAACATGTAAAACAGTATAAAATAAACTCTTCTTGATATTTACTCAATTTTTTTTAGAAGCAGAAAGAGAACCAGTGGATTCATTTTTGTTTGCATTTTCATTAATAGTTTTTCTCTAAGTTTTTTTGATGTTGGTACATCCATCCCGTTTCTCTTGTGAACATTGGGTATCTATTTTGGGCCATTTAACCATCAGGAACAAAATTGCAACTAAAACGAAATTGTTTTCATTATCCTTAGACACTACTGAATTTTCCAATACTTAGGAAATGTTAAGTGCTTACTTGACAACAAATTTTATTAGAAATAAGAAACATAGTTTATAAATGATGCGTATTACAATTATAAATTGCATGCAAGACACTACTAAGATAGTCGAAAAAAAAACTACATCTTAGCTGCGCGTATGCAATTGCTTTGAAATTTGATTCGAGCTGTTTGGAAATCATCAAGCATAACACACAAATCAAGTGGAAAGCAATAAAATCGAAATTAAAATATGGAAATGTTAAAAAACATCAAAAATTCTCTTCAAATTTTGTATCTTTTAGTGTCAAATAAATTTCTTTGAATTTGGTGACCCCCACAAATTTGTTCATGACTCCCAGGTTTAAATTTTGTAAAAAAAAAAACAATACAAGTTATCAATTGCATTTTGAAAAGAAAAAAAAAAAAAACATTGGCTGTCCAATGTGAAAAGTGAATTATGGTTTAATATGTTATGTCTATAGCTTGTGTATTTTGATTATCTAATTAAATACAGAATGATCAGTTCCTTCAAACTTCTGCTGGAATAACTGCTAGAAAATCTGTCCGATTTCAGATGAACAGAAAGCAAGTATTGTATTCTTATTCAACAATTAAAGTACTCTTGCATAATACTTACAAGGAACAAGTTAGGTTATTTAACTAAAGTGCAATCAATTTTATTCCTTATTTGCATGAATGACATATCACACAATGCTGTGTAGGCTGGTGACCTAGCGATGATGACTTAAAATGCATCTCTGCATTCAGGCATACACTCCTTACAAGAATATTACCATGCACTGGAGTCCTAGCTTCAGCAGGTACATTTTGTTGTGCTATGCAATCTCTGTGGGTTCTAAATTATAAAAACTTTTTCACTTTTTTTTTAATTTAAAAAATTTTGCTACTTGATATTTCTGTGAATTCCAAAATTTTGCACACCTGCCATAACCACACTGGCTGTGGCCTCAGTTATCCAATGTTCTAGCAAGATCAAATATTGTAACGTTATTTTAGACCAGACTTTCTTAAACTGTAGATCGCAACCCCCATCTACAGCAGGGTGTCGCAAAAATTTTTAGTAGTTTTGTTATTTCTTAAACTCAATATAATAGTTTTCAATTACCCAATATGTTTACACAATGTATCTGAAAATAGATAAAGATAAGACAATACAGACAAAGAGAAAGACAAAAATGTTTCAATGCATTCTTTTTATAATATAAATGTTCATTTTACTTGCTTTGCACATGATGCTGTCATTTCATCTGTTACTTAATTAAAATTTTAACATTGTCTTAAAATGAGAAATTAAAGATAATGACCTAAAACTGCAATACTATCTTACAGTACAAATGAAAAAATTGACAGTTTCACTCGCGCGTTTCGGATTTTTGCAATGCTTATGGGGTCCCACAAAATTTATATAATCGTGCTTAATGCATTTTTCATGCTGGGGGTCACCGGCGAACCCTAAACATATGTAGACAATTTTTGTGATTTATAATTTAAATTTTTACGATTTATTATTCTTCAAACCATTATAGTAACAATGGTACTATTTAAAAATTTATCAGTATCAATATTTATTCTAAGTTTGTATTTTACTATTGGTCGCATTGCCGGTGGCACCTGGGGCGCTGTAGCCAAATCGAGTGCTGGTCACCGGTGATCCCCACAGCAGTTAACATGTTAAAATAAACCATCACAAGAAAAACAAAAAAGAAGTATAAAAGAACAAGAAAGATGAGGAATCCAACCAACTTTAACATAATATCGTCAAGAGGAGGTATGTCGAATTTAATTACATTTCCCCTTTTAAAACAAAATCCTTGCTTCTCTGTATCCAGAATCAGCTGATGAACCATTTCAATATATTTTTTATCTTAATAGTTCACCAAAAAATTCTAGTCCTCCTCAAAGCGAAGGAAAATCATTGAAAATATCTTCCGATTTAAAAATATTTTTCTAATCTTAAAAAAAAGAAAGAAAGAAAGAAAGAAAACATGCCCTTAAAATGTAGAAAAAATTAAAATCCTGCAGTGGAAAATCTTTGAAAGTTCAAAATAATCTTAACACAAAACTTTACTAGAACCTCTTATCAAACAGCAGTAGCAATGGAAAATAAGGGGGGGGGGGGAGAAAGTAAAATCATTAAAATATCTTTTAAAAAGATTTTACTAGTCTAAAAAGAATATTTGATATTCTACATTTACAGGATTTTATCAAGTTAATTTGAATTTCAATTTTTATTCTTTCTGAAAAATTGGTTCTAAATTTCTTTATTTGTATATTTACTGATCAATTTTTAGCAGCATAATGCAAGAAAATTTTTGGAAGGATTATAAATTTTCCTTTAAAAAAATATTTGTATATACATAGTCCAAACACATCTGTATACAGTGGAATACGTTTAACGTGAAAACGCTTAAGGTGAAATATTGGTTAACACGAAATAATGCAACGGTTCCGACAAACTACTATGTATTTTCATGCATTTTGTTTCACTTGCAACAAAAATTGTTTAACATGAAAAGGTATCCTTTCTGGAAATGAACAAAATACAGAAAACACTGGCATCGCAGGGGAGATTTAAGCGGGGTGTGAAATGAAAGAGAGATGGTTTCACGTTTCCTTAGAAAAGAGGCTAATTTGGCTTTGAAATACCCTCGAAATAGCCTGTGATACAAGCCAGTTTTGTTTATCTATGCTACTTTTGCCTTCCACCTCTACAAACATCTCATCTCTCATCAGTTAGCTTTGGAATTTGGTGATGAGTACATGGTAGTGTGAGTAAAAATTAGTGAGTTTTGTGCATTTGATGCATTGCATGGAATTCAGCGATTCTAAGGATGAATGAAAATTATTTTCATTACACAGAATTCTCAAAAGTATCGTTCTTTGGCGCCAAAAGAAATGGAGAAGTAGGATATTGAAACTGAGCTGACACTTAATGAAATGTTTGAGAAAGTTTCTGTATTAATGAACTGTCCTACTGTCTATCGGAAGAATTCGTTGCAGTAGTTTACGATAATGTGTGTGCAGCCCCAATTATGGCAGACAAAGTTATTTTAGAGTTTGTTCAAAGGTAAAAAAATACCATTGATGCAGATTCTGATGACGAAAATAAATGAATAATGTAGTTCCTGTTCCACATCATCTTAAATGAGGAATATCATAAAAAGTATGGACAATTATATAGACGCACATTCCAATGGTGAAATGAATAGCAAAATGTTCGACATTGAACAATTTGATGCTAAAAAAGACAATGCAAAGAAAAATATCAGATTATTTTCCCAAAACTCAAAAAATGTTTTGTTTTTCAAAAAACTTGAAAATTTTGTATTAAATTCCATTAAGTTCTTGTGGATGTTTTTGTTTCATTGATTTTTATTAAAAATATGCATATATACATATCTGTGTAAATAATATGTACTCTAATAAGCTTAATTTTGTTGAATATAAGTTTTTTTTTTTTTTTCCAATATTCTTTAACACGAAAAAATATTTCAGTCCCCTCTGTTTTGTGTTAAATGATTTTTACTGTATATCTATTGCACATAAATCCCTTTCTTACATAAAATATAAATGTACGTATAAAATAACTAAATAAATTGTAAAGGAAGTTTAATTAGCAACAATGAAATGTTAAAAATGTAGTATGAAATTTATAATGGCAAACATTAAAATAGATGAAAGTAAATAAAATTTAAATTATAGAATTTACTTTATAAAATTAATAACAAGTGGTTAAAAATATGTATTTTAATTGCTTAAAAACATGGAAGTTATTTGGCAGAGATTGTTGGATATAAAATTACAACTTCAAATTTTCAGATTACTATTGTTCATATTTAAAGTCTCAATTTGCAGTCTTAACAACCATTGTAAAAATAACCCGTTATCATATTCCAAAGATCAGCAGCATACATTTTTTTTTAAATCGTGCATAATATTAAATATTGGCTTTTGATAGTCAAGTTGATACAAATAAGATGAACTGTTTTTATGATTTCAGACTAGTAGTTTATTCTTCCATTCACTTATTACAGTATTTCATTTTTTATATGCTCGACTATCCAAAATTTCAAGAGCTTTCCGGATATTTTTTAGTTGAATTTTTACTGTACACACATTTCAGTATTTATATCGTCAAAATTGCACAGACACACACTTGAACTTTCTTTTTCGTTCATGAAAATCAAAGTTCATTACACAAACATGCAATCACACTGCACAAGCATGTATGGAAATTCTTAACACATTTAGTAATCCTGATAATTGATTACACATTTAGTAAATAAAACAAAATATTTTAATGTATAACAAATGAAAAAAGTTATAAAACAGAGCATAATACTACAGTTACGAAGATACTTAATGTTATAAAAGTTAGGTAATTTTAGTTTTTCACCAAAGCAATGAAATATTTTGATAATTATGAAGTTCCTTGTATATCTTTATAAATGAACTTTATTGCTGTTTTAAGCAATTAAACAACTGTCCAAGTTATTTTAATACTTTTGAAATATATACACTAAAAGAAACATTAAAATTTATTAATCTATTTGTCAATCTTGATTTTGGTATAAAAGTCTGCAGAATGCTTCGTAGTTTTTAAGCACACAGAGGCACTGTAATTCTTTCTTATTCCTTGATCTAAAGTTTTCTGCAAGTTTTTTTTTTTTTTAATTTATTTATTTATTAAAATATCTGGGTTGGCACACATACAATTTTTGTATAGTGACTTCAGATGTGGATAAGTTTTGCGAACACTCGTTTGTTTTACTGGCTTCGCTGAATTTTGCGATGAATGAATCACATTTATTGCCGAGTTTTCCAAATTTTTCATACTGTTAATGCATCAGCAGTGAATTATTCTCCTCTTTCCTCAAGTACACTACGGCGATAAACAACTATTCACTAAAGATTTTGCTTAAATTTCCACTCATAATAATTTAAATTGCGAAAATCACACAATTAGCACCCAGACACACTAATCAACACCACAATTCTTTCGAAAACGCGCCGTAGTAGTCAAAAGTGGAGTACTCCGTCTTGCCAGGTGAAACTAGTCGATATTTCCGTGACGTCAAAAATTCGAAAAGTGGGGTAGGGTTTGGAAATACGCGCCCGGGAGGGTGTTATTTTTTTCTGTTACTGATGGCATGTAACGCCCATTGTCGTAGTGTCGTCTGCAATTTGTGGAATCAGTTTCAGGGCACTGTATTTTTATCGAGGAGACTGGACAAGGTCGACCAAGATTCATAAGCATCGTTATTCCAAATAAGCATCGTTACTTGGCACTTTCGACGCGGCAACACATCACTTTTGTAGCTTTACAGCTCTTATGTTAGCTGTATGCTGCCACTGGAACCCGAGTTTTACTGTCTATAGTTGCAAAAAGGATTCATGAGATAGGGCTGTGTGCCAAAAGACCTGCTGTGACAGGGCTTTTAGCATGGTGCAAACAACGTGCATCTCGGATCAGACTTCTGTAGAGTACCGCAAATTTGGTCAAGATTCAGCCTGGCCACTGATTCTCGACGTACCTGTATCTGAAGACAGCCTGGAACACTATACCCTCCCTCCTTTATTCGGGAAAGAGGTCATTACAGTAGTGGAAGTGCAATGGTTTGGGCAGGCAGTATGTTAAACGGCCGCACAACCCCTGCATGTGTTTGACAAAGGCTTCCCGACTGCTATAAGGTACAGGGAGAAGATCTTAGAATACTATGCTCGACTTTTCAGAAGCTTTCTTTTTTTTTTTTTTTTTTTTTTTTTTTTTCTCGACTTTTTAATTGGTCTTAGGTTCCTGTTGATGGACAACAACTCTCGTCCAAGCAGGGCGCAGCTGATCAATGATTACCTGGAAAAAGAGGATATTCGTCTCGTGGATTGGTCAGTCAGATCTCCTATCTTAACACTATACATCATGTCTGGGACGCTTTGGGGAGGGCAGTTTCATCTCGTCATTTCCTCTGAGAACCATCCCGAGCTTGAAAACTGCCTTGCTTCAGAAATGGAATCTCCTGCCATCGAACTGTCCTCAGTTGCCTCCTGTCTTGTTTCCCGTCACCCTGGGTGACCTGTCTCGCTGTGAGAGTACACCATACTCCATATTAGATTCATTTTCAGTTTCATATTACAACGTGAATTTTGAACATCCCTGCACTATGAGCTTTACTAATAATCATGCGTGCATAAAATGTGATTTTTACATCTCTTTCTCTGTTATAAATGTATATTCATACCAAATTTCATTAAAGTCTGTCCATTAGTTTCTTTCAGAAATTCGACATAATGCAAATTCGTTTAATTCTGCACACAAGTGTATTTAAAATACCGTATATTTCGGCGTATGACGCGCATTTTTAATAAAAAAATAAGATCGAAATTTACGGGTGCGCGTTATACCCCAGATATAAAAATGCGTTTAACAATTAGGAAAAGATGAGCTTACAGAAATTGGATTTCTACTCATAATCTGAATGCTGTTTATTTAAAAGAAATGACACACCTTATGAATTTAAAATTTTTCATTATCGAATAATTTCCTTTACATAAAGCTCATTATTATGCTTCCATTCGTTCAGAGAAAATATCTGATTCCTAATTCCGCGAAATCATTCGCGTCGGAAGTGCATTTTACCCTAATTTATGTTCCTATTTCTCGAAACCCTAGAATAATATTCTTGTGCACACCTGCACTGAATACACCCCACCCTCTTTGCAGAATTATATAATCTCTTAGCCATTTCTCCCACACTTATCGCTTGTGGATTCATTATAGCATTGTTTGAAAGTCTGGGAAAAATTTCGAATGAATGACATCAGAAGATATGAGCATCGCACTTGTATCTTTCGTGTTTTTTCCTTAAATAAAAGTGTGCGCATTATACGACGAATATACCTAAAATTTTAAATATATATTTTGAAATTATAGGTGCGCGTCATGCACCGGAATATACGCGATTAAAAGAGATAATTTTGTATAACTCTATTAATTCTATGCATTTAATCTCCTTCTTAATTACTTTATTTAGCAACATTTTACGTGGCGTTAATTTATTTGTTAATTTAATATTATTCAGTTTCTGATCTGTAAATTTATATAAAGAGAGAGAGAGAGCTTATTTTATTTTAGCTGCATAAGCAAAGACAAGAGAAGACCAGTTTGCTTCTTAATTTGCAATATTTTAGCAAGAAAACATTTATTTTCTTGTCTTATAAGTAAAAAAACAATCTTGCTGAAATAAAAATCTCATTCCAGGCTTCATCACCCGTTAAAATTATTTTTATATCTTTTAATTTAGCGTCAAATTTCAGGTTTTCAATATAATGAGCCTAACATGAGATATGAAGATGGAAACAATCAATTTTTATTGCCAAACGGGTGTCCATTAAGTTCGTTCTTTTATCGTGTAAGAAATAATCTTACAGTTTCGCCCTGCATTGCGTAATAATATTTTATATCTTTAACAGTAAGACTCAACTAAACCTAACACAGAAAGTTTTAGGATCACAAAAATTCACTAAGAAGTGGATAATGGCGAAGTGACATGGCGAATTGCTAAAAAATACAGGTTATATCTTAATGAAATTTCGTGATCGTAAACGAAGGAAAGGAGACGATTTCGATGATTGTCTATGATATAATTAAATAAATTTGTAAAGTACGTTTGCCAAAAGTCTGGCTAGTGTGTTATTATATCTTACTGAGTCATAATCAGATTTTTGATGTGAATGCCATTTCTCAGGTTTTCGACAATGGTAAGCTCAATTTTGAAACTGTATATAAAGTGTGAAGGGAGTTTTTTTTTTTTTTTTTTTTTTTTTTTTTTTTTTTTTTTTTTTCCCTTCCTTCCTTGCTATATGACATTTATTTTTCCTTGCTATATGACATTAACGTCAAGTTGCAAGAATAAAGGAAAGGAACTCGCATAAAGGAAAGAATTACTGATCCGTTAAAACACTAGTTTCACCTAAAATACTAGTTAAAATTTAGGTTAATACTTATTAAAATACCAGATCAGTTAAACCACCTTAGTAAGTACCGGTTACCAACGAAATAGCGAACTGACTATTTAATGTCGTAATTTAGTTCTGCTTATTATGCGTTACAAAGGCTGATTTTGCTGGTAAATTTCGGTTTCGTTATGATTTAGTTCAAGATAGTTAATAAATCTACTTACAAAGAGTAGTTATGATAATTTCTCATTTCGCAGCTTCCTTTTTGAAAATCGCTGTATAAATAAATGAATATTTTTTCTCGAAATTTTATTGTTATTGATCATGTTAATTTTTTGGCCGACAGATCTTGGAATAAATTCCTGATAATATTATTTGCAGATTTACATTGTTTAAATTTTCATATTTAATTAATTTACACTGTTGTTATAATTTGGTATACGGTAAAACATAGCTTTTTTACATTATTTAATTTTTTTATGTTATTTTATCAATTTTCATTACATTTATCATTTTACAATTTATTTTGCTTTTCATATTATAGTATCAGTACATAGAATATTATCACATTTAAATTTTACCTTTTATTAATAGCATATGTATATGTGTTCTGTTCTTTAATTCTTAGCAGTAGTCTTAAGCATGCTTTAGAAACGTTATTATTATTCATTTTTCTTTATATGATTATCTTAACGCATACACAACCTTTTAAAATACTGCATTCATCTACAGTATTGGAAAAATGTAAGCAATTAAGTTGTAGAGATATTAGGCACTTTTGGGAAGCAGACCAAGATGAAAAATGAGCAATCGCCTTCGCAGGGAATCGAACCACGGACCTCTGGAGTACCGGCCCAGCGTGCAGAATCACTACACCACGAAGACACGCTAGGAAGGCAGAAGAAATACCTTATATACTGCCCCTTTTTAAAGGGCGACTGGGGTTTTTAGGAAACCCAACCGCCAAATTCCGGGTGAGGAGAATCATCATCCAACACCCTTTTTAGTTTAGGCGCCACTTAGAGACATTAAGCATTTTTTGGAAACAGGCGCGATGAAAAATGGGCAATCGCCTTCGCCGGGAATCGAACCACGGACCTCTGGAATACTTGCCCAGTGTGCAGAACCACTACACCACGAAGGCGGGAGAAATACCTTATAAAGTTTTCATTTAAAAAACAGTTATTAAACAAATTGCAGATGGATGGAAACGTTAAAAGTATTTAGAGGGGAAAAAGTACAAAAATATTAAATGAAAGTTCTGTACAATAAACTTCTCTCCAGATATTTTTCAATTTTTTACTGACGGATGGTAAGCCTGAAACGGAATGTCTGTTAGAGAAAAGTTTTTAATTTATTTTGCCTTTTAAACTACTCGTGTCATGGCTCAGCAGTCTTCCTCGTTCCCACATGAAAAATATATGAATAATACCCACCACTTAATTTACTAGACCGTCGTAAATACCTCCTGGTTTGAATCAGTATCTTAAATGAATGCCCGTTTTCTAAATTGTTGTATTAATTACTAAAAAAAATTTTAACTTTTAGTTATTAATTTTGAAAATGCAGTTCTAAAGCCCTTTAAGCACGCGCAGATCAGAAGTCTACAGTAAAGCATTCTGTGTATACGCAATATATAGAGCGAGCAATTATATTAATGTTGTGGGGATTTATTTAATTTACTTAACAGTTTATTTTTAAGCAACCTTTCCATTTGCTTGCTGACGTTTTCCTGCCAGAGTTAGAAAGAAGTTAGTACTTTTAAGGCAAGGTTTGGGAAGGTGATTTTCGAGCGTTTCCTGCCTGCCTCAAGGCCACATTGTTATCTTTGATTTACTAACGATTAGATTTTTGTGGCGTTGGGCACTTCTATCCATTAAGCTGGTTTACCTCAAATTTTACGAATCAAAGCCCTGTAATAAGTAATCTGTGAAAAACTGTTAGACTAAATTCTATTTTAAGTTACTTGTTAAGCCAAACTTATGTTGGCTTTTGTAAGCACGAGTCGGTGCCATCTGTGAATAATTTTGAGTTAATAAAGACATCGTTTCTCTGGACTTTGTCGTACTTAGACTTTATTCCCTAACACTGTCTGTTAACGTCTTTTGCATCTAATGGTTCTGTGAGACTAAAGGTGCATCCAAGAGATAATAAGAGGTTTTGTTAACAATAACAACATTTATTTACAAGAAAATATACGAAAATTTCAATCAATTAGAGATATATTATTAGGCATCTCTGCCTTCCACGTCTTACACCTTTAGTATCCTGCCTGCCACTGACTATTAGGACGAACGCAGCGCCCTCTAGTCAGAATGACTCCGGAAATACGTAATACTCCCCACCTGAACTCACTTGAGTTCACTTACCATTGAATTTTAACTAAATTTACATTCAGGAACCATTTAAAATTACAAGAATAAAAATATAAGTAGCATATTATATCAAATACAAAGCTTCAAAATTATTCAGTGACTTAACATACAAAAACCAATTACACTTTTAACTTCCAAAGAAAATTGTTCAAATATCAAGCATTAAAATATAAGCACAATTAAACTATCATTAATACACAGATAGAACATTAACAAGTTGCAACTCAATTAAACTAACACAATTAAGGATTAATTTCCAAATTATACACAAGTTGTACTGAGCGTTTTATTTGTCCTTTAGGAGTCTGAATAAGAAGAGAATGAACTTTTCCATTTCTTCCTGGATATAGCTCTAAAATTTTTCCCATCATCCACATATTTCTGGGATAACGCTCATCATTAATCAAACAATATCATTCAGTTTAAATGAAACTATTTTACGTGGTTGTGGCGAAATATAAGCTGATCTTAGATTAAGTAAATATTCCTTTCTCCACCTGTTCCAGAAGTGATTCAAAAGTGTTTGCTGATATTTATATTTCTTTCCCAAAGAATTCTTATTAACATTTAAATTTTCATTTTTATGTTTTATTACAGGTAAAGACACCAATCTTTTACCAATAAGAAAATGAGATGGGGTGAGTGGAGAGGGTTCTGAGGGTTCATTATACAGATACGTGATAGGCCTGGAATTAACCAGAGCTTCAATTTCCGAAAAAACAGTTTCCAATTCCTTCAAAGAGAGAGAGGATCGTCCAACAATTTTCTTTAAGAAGGTTTTAACCGTTCGTATCTGTCTCTCCCAGAAACCTCCCCACCATGGACTTTTTTCAACTATAAAATTCCAAACTATACCTTTAGAAGCAAACACATTTTTAACTTGATCATTATCTATCTGATTCCACCATTTTTTCAAGTCACTATTTGCTTTTTTAAAAGCTTTGGCGTTATCAGAATATATAGTGGAACATAATCCTCGACGAGAAACAAATCGTCGGAATCCTAACAAAAAAGAATCAGCACTTATGTTAAGAACTACTTCTAAGTGGATAGCTCTTGTCACTGCACAGCTGAATATAAGTAAATAACACTTAGAATTAAAATCACGAATAAAAAATGGTCCGGCAAAATCCACACCGCATACATCAAATGGTGGATGCTCTTGAGTTCTATCAGGCGGTAAAGGGGCAACCACCTGCATTCCAGATTTCACTTTGAATCGTCTACAAATCAGACAGTTATTTAACACTTTTTTCACAAATTGACGACCTTTAACAATCCAGAATTGTTCTCGTAAATGTGTTAAAGTTGCATTAATACCTAAATGGCACATTTTAGTATGAGAATCACAGATAAGTAGTTCAACAAATTTATCATTAGATGGAAGAAGCCAAGGATGTTTGGCTTGCATATCGTTACTTGAAAACTGTAAACGTCCCTTTAAACAAAGTAAGTTATTATCATCAAGTTCAGGATTCAAATTAAATATGCGTGAACTCTTATCGATAGTTCCTTTAGAAAGAAGTTGGGTAACTTCTGTACTATAATGCTTGAATTGAGTAGCTTTGATCCAAAAACGCAAAGCTTGCTCGAGTTCTGGAGCACATATAGGTCCATTTAATTTTGTAGAATTAGGTTTAGAATTGTGCACAAACCTTTTAATCCAAGCAGTAACACGCAGTAATCTACTTAATTCGCTGAAGTCATTAACGTCCAGTAACGACGACATAGGTAAGTTTCCATTAGCTGAACTGGTTACCATGGAATTAACCAGTGCAGTCCGTCGCTCTTTCACTATAACGCGTTCATCACAGATGTCATTAAAATGTTGTAGCGATTCTTGAAGAGGCCACGAGTGAAGCGGTTTAGACAACCAAGCAGGACCTGACCACCACAGAGAACTTGTAAGAATCCTTCTAGCCGATTCTCCTCTAGTAGTAAGGTCTGCGGGATTGTCGGAGCCACTGCAATAGTTCCAACACTCTGGTAGAGTCAGCGACTGCAGTTGAGCTACTCTGTTGGCGACAAATGGTTTCCATTGTTTAGAAGATCCTTTCAACCAATGAAGGACGATTTGAGAGTCGCTCCAACAGAAAATTTGTTTCGCGAAATTAGGAAATAGACCTTGTAAATAATTTCCTAAACGTGCAGCGAGGAGAGCTGCCATTAACTCTAATCTTGCAAGAGTCAAAGTTTTTAAAGGAGCAACTTTACTTTTTGACATTATAAAGCTCACTTTGATTTGGCCATTGTAATTCACGTACCTTAGGAACGCAACAGACCCATATGCCTTGGGACTGGCGTCACAAAACACATGAAGAGAAACTTCACTTATTTCTACACTTTCAAAAAACCTTCTTTCAATAGATACTGATTCAAGTTCACAAAGTTCAGAACACCAGGTTTTCCATTTATTTTGTAGGTCGCTTGGCAAATCTTCATCCCACTGTAGACCACGTTCCCACATCTCTTGCAGAAGAATTTTCACAGTGATTACAAAGGGACTAATCAGTCCACATGGATCAAATATCTTTGAAATAACTCTCAAAACGTGACGCTTGGTGATTCTAGCATCAATGGAATCCCTAACATCTCTTAAATCTAATTTAATTTTATCCTCAATCGGATTCCACTTCAATCCCAAGAAACCTGTTCCTTGCCCGAAGTCAGTATTTTCCTCATATCGGTTTTCATTCCAAAGTTTATACAATTCCAGACAATTAGTTTTTAATTTCCTCAAATGAAATCCCGCTGCTTTTAATATCTCTATTGCCGTACACGTCAAATGATAAGCATCTTGAACGGTATTAGCTCCATAGCAGAGATCATCAACATAAAGAAAAGAATTTAGCATGTCAACATTTTGGATGATGTTCCTTAAATTTCTTAATTTTTATTTAGTTTGTGCTTTAACGAATCAAAACGCTTTTTCGCAACCTCATAATTAGAATTCAACCCAACTGCAGGTCCCAAGTTTTCCTTCCACATCAATCTACAAACGTACCTTTCCCCATTAAATTCCAGAGAATTTTCAAATCTTTCAATCAATTGCTTGTCCCATTCAGAAAAGTTTTGTTTGTCTGACTGAAATTCTTCTATTTCCCAAAATTTTTTCAAATCGCACAAAATTGAAGACGAGTCCATGACTAAGCATACATTTTCATAATTATTAGTTAATTTATTACTTCCTTCCACTCCCGCTAGTAACCAACCGAAACAAGAATTTATCGCAGTAATGTTTTCATTTAACTTTACTCTCTGGTCATAAACAACATCCCAAAATGAATCACATCCGATAAGTATTTCCGTCTGACAGTCGCCAGAAAATGAATCAGCCAAAGGTAAACCTCTTTCCTTCAACGCATTGCAAATAGATACATCAGGAATTAAGGACAAATTAGATATATAATCCGTTATGACAGCTTCTAACTCGTACGATTTCGAACTTTGATCCCTATTGCGCAACGTCAATGAAACGATACCGTATTCCTTCTCACGTGCTATTTTGTCTCCGAAAGCAAAAATAGCTATTCTTTCGTAGCGTATTGGCTTTAATTTTAATTCTTTAACTAATCGAGATGAAATAAAACTTCGATGACTACCATTGTCTAAAATAACATTAGTTAAGACTGAATTTTTATCCGAACAGGCTAAAACTGTACATGTTTGCAAAAAGGGCTTATTTTTGGTACATATATTACTATGAGACACAGAAATATTCTCGGCGTTTTTATTAGATTTCGATTGTGAGTCATTCAAAACAGTTCCGCTTTCCACTTGCTTCTCACAACCTCTCATCGTAACATTAACGAGTTTATTTTTTCTACACACTGACTCATGATGAAAATTGCGTAAACAATTTTTACACGATATTTTTGCCCTGCATACGCGAGACATGTGATATTTCTGAAAGCAACACCAGCATCTAGCTTCAGTCCTAAGCTTATTTATTTTTTGTTCTACATCCAATTTTTTACAACTTACGGAATCGTGATGACCGTCACAGAATAAACAAGCATTTTTTTATTTGTGTATTTAACGCTGAAGCGGTTGATATATTTTTAAGCTTTGAATAGTTTTTCTGATAAGTTTGACCACTTTGATAATTTTGGGAAAAGGATCGTTTCGTTTCGTAACTTTTTAGGGGGCTCATCACAGTTTCGGCAATTTCCCTAGATTCGACTTCATTCCTCAAAAACGTAATAATTTCCGAAACCTCACAATTAATTCCCTGTTTCGTTTTCGGTGAAAATCTAACATCAAATCTTGTGGTAGCAACTTCAATAATATTGGATTCAATAAATGCCCATATGAACCCTCTGTTACATTTAATGAACGCAAATTTCTTATATTAACTTTCTTATACTAACATTCTTATATTAACATTTCTTATATTAACATTTCATCGTATAATTTACGCAAAACCCTTAACCTTAGACGAACTTCTCACGGATTCTAAGCTTAATAATTTAGTCATGTAAGAATTTATAATAGAATCAGTTCTACCATATCTTTGTTTTAAAAGCTCAAGACATGAGTCATAGTTTTTCTCATTTAATTCAAAACCCGCAACAACGTTATATGCAGGACCAGAAAGAAGAGATTTTAAATATTGGAATTTTTCAATTTTCTTAAGTGAATTGTTTGAACCGATTGCGCTATCAAAACAGTTTAAGAATTCCATAAATTTGCCAGAATCACCATAGAATCGCGAAATTTCTAACTTTGGTAATTTTAAAGCCGTAACAGTGTTTTCCGAAACATTAGATGTGTTAAGAGCTGAAGAAGTCCGCTGAACATTTTCTGCTGCTAATTCTTTAATTTTGCTTTTTAGTTTAATCTTAGCTAACAATATTTTGTCATCGTATTCTTCCGAAGCTTTTAATTCACCTTTAAATTTTTCCGGATCATCTATGAGTGCTTCCACCTCTAAATCATGGCTTTTCAAGATCTGCTCTTTCGTTTCTAATAGTTCCAGTAGTTCTGATAATGAACTTACGTCTTTGACAGCTTCATCGAGCTTCTGCACTCTTTTAACTAGTTTAGTAACACTAGCGCGAACGTTACTTCTTTTTTCAATTATTTTCGAAAGCTTATCCACATTAACTCCGAATTTGTGAATTCAAAAGATCTTACCTCCACAGTCCAGTATGCAATGTTACGTATCCAAAAGCGTGAGTAAAGTATCCAAACTTCTCAGAAATATAATCCAGTAATGATGACTAATTACTTCCGGTATTCCACATTCACGGACAAGATGCACCAATTTTGCATCTAATGGTTCTGTGAGACTAAAGGTGCATCCAAGAGATAATAAGAGGTTTTGTTAACAATAACAACATTTGTTTACAAGAAAATATACGAAAATTTCAATCAATTAGAGATATATTATTAGGCATCTCTGCCTTCCACGTCTTACACCTTTAGTATCCTGCCTGCCACTGACGCAGCGCCCTCTAGTCAGAATGACTCCGGAAATACGTAATAACGTCTAATTAGTTTATACTTCCTAAGAACACGAGACGTTAAACTGGAGCCCGAACAATAAAAGCAATAATCACAGGAAACTTCACCATTCAATGTGATCCCTCAACGTCGCAAATCTGGTCAGCCACAGTTAAGCCCATGGAAGGATTTGGATTTATTATCCCCACCCTTAGGGCTGCAATGAAACTAGCAGCAACTTTTGATGGAAAGACCTAAGTCTTAAAAAATTTTTATTGAACAATTAATTTCCCATTTTCTTCTGCATCTAGTACCAGAAACGTAGAGAGTTGCCATTGCGACGTTCGCACTTATAGATCAGGCTTCTACGTGGTATAAGTACATTGGCAAATTCGTCTTGGGTGAGCCTGGCAGCGAAAGATACAGCTTCGAGAACTTTGAAAACACACTAATTAAAGCGTTCCCCGTTGTCAATGATAAGGCCAATCTCGAGTCGGAGCTATTTAGTAAATTGCAGTATAAAGTCGAAGACTTGATGAACTTTATCCTACGGAAAGTCCAAATTTTTAATTTGTTGTACGGCAAGAGATGATGAAGAAGTGATTCAAATAATATTGCCTCGACTACTATGCAGGACTATTTTGAGTTGCGAAATCCAACAACGTTGGAAAGTGGGATGATTTGATGAACATCACGCATGCACACGCTTTAGCTGAATGGCGAGAGCCTCCTTGTTACGCCTTTTTTACACTTGACACCAAGTCGAAATTTTACATAGAGAATCTTAAGATAATGGATGTTGCACTCTGTACGCCGGAGGAATATTATGTTACTAACTTTATGTAAACTATACGATAGAAAGCTTATTCGAATTAGCCACGAAGCTCCAAAATCGACGCGCGGCTGAAAAAAATCGGGTAGCAGGGTACGGTGAGAGGCCAAAGGGGTGAAGTATTAGACCAACGCCTCAGAGAAAACAGTAGTTTGGGACAAAGAAACGATTTGAAAAGAAAGGGGAAAATTCAACCGGAGCAGAGGGGCTAAGAAAAAAGAAAACGAAAATCAAGGGGACAAGTTAAACTAAAATTGTGTGCTGGTGAAAGGTTGCAGTCACCTTGCAATAACTAACTAATATCTATACCACTGCCCGTAAACTTAACCACATTCGGGGTCTGGTATCAGATACCAGAAAGGTTCACCAAGATGACTTTTGACACACCTGCTGTGCCCGGGGTGGCACAATCCCCGAGACACCAACAAATTTAAGCTCCCTCTGCCAAACACTCAAGTTTAGCTGAACCCACCGCTAAACACGGGCCATTCAGAACCACCGTCCCAGCCAGACCTAGATCATGGCGGGGTGGGCAGAGGACAACTTGGAGCGATGATTGGCCGTTAAGTATGGCTACCTGCCAGCACTATACAGGATGCCACTCTCCTTAGGCTTTACATGGAATACCAAGGACAGCAGTGACCAGACTCTCAATGATCCAATTTGGCTACCAATACCCTGATGGATGAGGACTTACAACTTCCAACCCATGAAAGGTGAGTATAGACCCACCCCATGGACCATTGGAAACCGCCAAGTTCATAAATATTATACCCCCGTGGCCGAGACTGCCTAGATACAGATCCTAGCCAGTACTTCGTAGAGTACTCTACATCGATCCCCGGGAGGGGGGGAATCTTGCAATAAAGAAAATCTCTCAGAAAAATTAAACACTGTAGTAGTAAGAAATTTGGAACTGCAGATAATGCAAGTTTTGTTAAGTAGTATCTCTGCAAAAGCATTGATTGATACTAGAGTCCAATGCAGTTTCATTTCGGAAACTTTCTTTAGAAAATACTTCCGAAAACATTGACTTTTTAAGTCGATGTCGACTAAGGCGGGGCAATGAGACATTGCCGCACAAGCAGACTACATGTATCGATAAAATGCTATTGCATGTACAAGTACAAAGATAAAACCCTTAAGTTGTGTTTTTTTCCTTGTTCGAAATTTGCAAACCGCCGTAATCTTAAGGGTAGACTTTTTAAAAGCGGGAAGGGTTCATCTTAATTTCTGAAATTCTGTCTTACAGATGCAGATGAATAAAGTTAGAACTAAAAAAAGACCTGCCACCGCAGTTGTCCACTGAACATTTCGAGCCAGAAAAAGACAGAAAACTGAAATATTGGTAAGTGACAATGCAAATCTTTTTTATGAGAGTTCCAGTTACACGAATATTATTAGCCATGAGACTGATATAGGAAATGCGGTCCCAGTAAGAGCCAAACCTTATCAATATGATAAAGTTAAGGAAAAATAATTAAAGATCATATTGATGAAATGTTAAAAACTAAAATTATAGCCCCTATCAACAGCCCTTATGCGAGACCCATGTTTTTGTGTAAATGATCTTCCATCTACCAGTCACAAAGCATGGCTATTCGCCGTTAATTATAGAAAACTAAATAGTATTACCAAGTAGCCTGTCTGTCCCTTGCCTATAATTGAAGAAATAATCCGAAAAATTGAATCTACGAAATTCATGGCAACGTTGGATTTCTGGATCCGGATATTTTCAAATTCGCATAAAGCCCGAAGATGTCCCTAAAACAGCGTTCATTATATAATCTGATATTTACGATTTCTTAAAAATGCCATTTGGGTTATATGCAGCGCCTGCCACTTTCCAGCCTGCTATGGATATAATTTTTCAACCAGTTTTCGGGCAAAAACATTTTCATTTATTTAGATTGTAATGAGTCATTCTTCAAAGGCATGAGTCATTCTTCAAAATGAGTCATTCTTCAAAAGAGAGCATCTGGTGCAGGTCAAGTGATGCGAGATTCGCCAAAATATAATCATTCCTTTTTTTTAACAGGTCATGTGACACAACGAATGAGAGTTAGGACTTGGAATGATTCGCGCGAGCTATGTAGCTAAGAAACTCTCTTTCTTTTATTATTTCTTTTGTGTGTTAATTCTTAAATAAATAAGTTTTCGTCATACTTCTTCGTCTAATTATTAGCCCTGAGATTCTTTAATAATGGATAAGGAGAAATATTTGTGTTATAAAATTATATAATAGTAACAAGTGAGACAATCGACCAGTATATTAAGGATTTTAGTGAAGTACGGCGTGTAAATGAAGTATGAAGTAAGAAGATTTAAGTGAAATGCCGCAGATGTAAGTTCGCTGTTCCAGAACTTCGTTACGTAGGGTACAAAATATCCGGTAAAGGCATAGAAATAGAAGATTAAGAAATAATTGCTATTAGAAACTACTTTCTGCCAAATACTGCAAAGAAACTATCGTAATTAAGTATGTGTTCATATTTTAGGACTGTCACTAAAGACTTACTCAAATAGCAGAACCACTGTTTTAAGAAAACCTGGTTTACTTGGACAACCGAGGCCAGTAAGGCTTTTGAAAAATTAAAAAAAGTCATAATAAAAGCCTCCTTGTTAAAATTTCCGGAAGGCGACGTAAACTTACAAATTTCGGCAGACGTCTCAAATTATGCAATGGAAGCAGTCCTCATGCAAATGAGGTCAATCAGTGGCTATTTCAATAAAATGCTTAATCCCACGCAGAGAAACTATACGGTGCTGTGGAGCGAGAAACGCTCGCAATTTTATTAGCAAATTGCCGTACAAAAGTTCCGAGTTTATTTTGGGAAATCACCGATTGCAGTTTACTCAGACCATGCGGCCGTAGGACGTTTATATTCAGGAAAGACGTTTTTGCGAAATTTTGATTCTTTGAACCCTTAAATTTCAGTAATTAATTATAAAATGAAGATATTCAGGGGAAAGAAAATACGGCGGCTGATGCGCTGTCAAAAATAAAGTTGGATGACAAACGCACAACAGTAAAATGGGTATGTTGACGGCGAAAATACTTGACTCGCGCAAAACAATTATAGAAGAATTAAAAAAAGATAGAGAATTTTAAAATATTTATTTTTACTTAGAGGAACCGGATCATTTTCAATATCCGGTCATTACGGCAATACGAAATAGGGCCGAAATCTATGCATTCATTCATAATTTGTTGCTTTAATTAAAGACTACAAAACAAAATTATAAGCTTAGACCGGTTATCCCAGCAAATTTATGGTTAAATATTCTAAATGAATTACACTCTTCGCCCATCTTTAGCCACCTTGGAATTAGAAAAACAGTACTTCGTGACACAATGTATTTTCTGCAGTTACGAAAGTTCGTAAGTGCGTATGTCAGGTCGTGCCATACTTGTGAGTTAAATAACGACTTTGATTATAGCCTGGCCGAGTATTTAAAAATATAAAAGCAACAATCCCTAACGATTTGATCAGTGTTGACTTATTGAATTCATATCCCCACAGCGAAATAAATAAAAATAGATATTTGTTTGTTGTCGCAAACCGTTTCTCTAAATAGATTAAAATAGTACCCCTGAGAAGAGCCTAGGCTAAAAGAGTTTAAGATTTGTTTTTAATTAAATATGTCTTAAAATACGGAGTTTCGTTAAAACTAATTTCTGATAGCGGTAAGCAATTTGTTAGCCAAGTATTTGAAGGACTATGTATAGGACGTAGCATACGCCACCTAAGAATGGCCGCAATGGCATCTTCTCAACAGTAATGTTAGCAATTAATTAGTTCCTTTATTAAAAACATATTCCGTCAACATTAATTGTTAAATACTTGCTTTATTCAGAAACATTACCGTCAACATTACTGCTCAAAAAACATTACAGTTCAAATTATTATCGTTCTGAAAAAAACTTGTTGCCAATCGGGAAAATACATTTTAAATAAAATTAATACGTTGCGTTTACATTCGGGCATCCTAACTTAGTTACGACCTCGGAACATTAAGAACTTATGTTTAAAAAAATTAAATCTGTAATATTAATGTTTATAGCTCGAAAGTCTTTAGCTGTCATATATATTCCCCGTCGTTTTCTATTCTTTTTCCGTGTCCTAGTTTTAGTAATATGCAGCGTGTTGTTATCGTTATCCCCAGTAACACTAATGTCATCACCATCATCATCGTCTTCTTCTGATTCAGCTTGACACTGCCATGACTTTAATTTACTCACATGAGCTGTCGTACTAAAGAAATGTCCTTTCACCTTCTCTTCTAATTGAGTCACTCTATAGGTATCACTAGGTAAAACTTCTGTAACTACCAAAGGTCCTCGACACTTTTGTTGTGTTTGGGTTGATTCTCCAGTTGATTTACGTACTCTTCTCATAACTACTATTTCTCCTCTTTCGAATGTTAAAGAATTACTTTTCTTCTTGTCATAATTTGCTTTCATTTTCATCTGCATATCTTCAATTCTCTTTCTAGCTTCATTTTGTAAGATTACTGGATTCTCCCATTCATTTGCGTCTTCATCTGTAATCATCCTCATCAATCCGTCGTTAAATTTTGGTGAATAACCGTGAAGCATTTCGAAAGGAGTTTTATTTGTAGTCTTATTTATCATATTGTTTAGATTTCTTTCGCATTCCTTAATCTTTTTATCCCAGTCTCTCTGATTCGGACTTTCCATACTCGTTTTAATCGTAGCCAAAATTGTTCGATTTGCTCTTTCCACCATTCCATTACCACTTGGATGTTGAGTTGAATTGAGTGTATGACTGTCCATTATTTTGACAGTACTTTCGAAATTCCTTCGCTGTGAAACATGTTCCTCTATCACTGATAATTTTTTCTGGTAACTCAAAATCATCTACAAAACATTTCAATGCAACTAACACATACTTGGTTGCAGTACTTTTCATAGGATATAAGCGTGTAAATTCTCGTAAAATTATCAATTATTACAAATAATTCTGTATTTCCTCTTGAACTTTTTACGAATGGTCCTAAATGATCTATATGTATAATTGCAAAAGGTCTTCTACCAGGTCTAATTGGATGCAGTACTCCTTGTTTCTTACCACTAGGCATTTTATTTACTAGGCATTCGAAACACATCGAAATGTGACGCATAACATATCGTTTCATTCCTTTAAACCAGTATGATTCCTTGATTTTGGCAACAGTTCTGTCTGCTGAAAAATGTCCCAAAAGATCGTGAAATATTACTACAATACATTTTCTCATCGATTTAGGTATGACATATAACAATTTCTCCTTTTCCTGATCTTTTACTTTACGAAACAATCGATTATTCTTCAAGACGTAATTTTCATTTACATATTTATCTGCGTTCGTTCTATCATTTATCTTTTTCTTTAAAATGTCTATTAATTTGCGTAATTCTGAATCTGAATGGTGAATCATAAGAATTTGTTCATCTATCGTTAGCGTTAAACAAACTTCCAAGTTCTTTTCAATTATGGCGTAGGGTTTATATTTATTTTAACTAACATTTATTTTAAGTTTAAACTATCTTTCCTGTCAAGCCTTACTTTTCCCTGGAACTGCCAATGCCAGAGTATGTAAATTTTATTAGAACGCGCAAGGATTCAAATTATCAGCGGAAGTATTCTGAGTTAAATAGAATGGAAACGAGTTCGAGGTGTGCTGTTCGTACTTCACGAGCGCGGAGGTAGTTAGCCAGAAATTGAAGAACCCCGCGTTTCGGCTTGTGTGCTTGCCTCGGAGAATTGTTAATCGTTCAACGTGATATTCAAAGTTTGCTGAATTAGCAGCGGTATTGTAAAACGCGGTGAGGTTAGTTAATTTTAGAGAGCCTCGTAGTTAGAGACTTGTTATTATTTCTTTTCAGGTTCTTATTTTTATTTTACCGCCGGGTCGGCGTAGTTTGTGAGCGTCAAGAGCACGCAATTGTAATTTCTTAAGTTAAATAAAAAGGGACTTAAACCCTTAGCAAGACTCTGTCTATTTTCCAGTTTCAACAGTCACCTCTTGGTTGCGTGCAGGGTGGAGGCGCGCAACTCTACAATGGAGTCTAAAGTTTCTTCTGGCTGATCAACTGGCGATCGGCTCAATGCATCTATGTGACTCATTTTTTTACCTTGTCTGTGCTTTATTTCAAGATTGTATTCCTGGATCAGATTACTCCACCTTGCTATCTGAGGATTTGAAGTTTTCTTCGCGTTTAAATAAACTAAAGCTTGGCAGTCTGTAATTACCGTAAATCGGATCCCAATTAAAAATTGTCGAAGTCGTGTCAAAGTCCAAACTATAGCCATTAATTTTAATTTGCTTGAATGATAATTCTTTTCTGTTTCTGTTGTTCCTTTACTTACACAATAAACTAAATGCCACTTTCTATCTTCACCTTTCTGCAACAGCATTCCTGCCAGCCCTTTGTTGCTCGCGTCTGTGTGCACTTCAGTCTCTGCTTCCGGATTATATAATGCTAGTATTGGTTCATTAGTTAAATGATCCTTTAAAGTACTGAATGCTTCTTGCTGATCTTCGTTCCAACGAAATGTTTTATCCTTCCTCGTCAGTCTCATTAGCGGCTCAGCTTTCTCTGCGTATTTCAGTACAAACCTTCTAAAGAAACTTGTAAGACCTAAAAATTGTTTAACTTCATGTTCATTGGTTGGTTTAGGAAAGTTTAATATGGCTCGTACTTTTCTTGGTCCAGGTTGCATACCATTTGATTTTATTAGAAATCCCAAATATTCAACTTCATCTTTTCCAAATTCGCATTTTGTCAGTTTCAATGTCAGCATTGCTTCTCTCAATCTATCAAACACTTTCCTAAGTTTTTCCATCATTTCTTCCCAAGATTTAGCCGGAATTAATATGTCGTCCAAATAGCACAATACTTCTTTATTAAGCAATGGACCTAAAACTTGATTCATAAGTCTCTGAAATTCTGCAGGTGCATTAGCTAACCCAAAGATCATACGTTCAAATTGACCAGTATCATCTGGAGTGATGAAAGCTGTTTTCAGCTTCACTTCTTCAGTTAAAGGAATCTGCAAATATCCATGAGCTAAGTCCAATGTAGTGAAAACTTTACGCTCACTAAGACATTCAAGATCATCTATCCTAATGAGTGGAAATTTATCTTTAACAGTTTGCGAATTCAACTTTCTATAATCTATCACTAATCGTAATTCACCTGTTTTTTTTTTCTTTACGAGTAAAACTGGACTAGCATACGGAGATCTTGTTTCAGTAACAATTCCATATTTTTCCATTCATTTATTATCTTCTTTATAGAAGCACGCTCTTCGGCATTGGTTTTATACGACTTCATGCAAATAGGCTTACTCCCTTCAATTTCTTTAATATCCATTTTTGTTAAGTTTGTACACCCTAATTCCTCCATATTTAATGCAAAACAATCTCGATACTCATTTATCAAATGTAAAACTTCCTATTTTCTCTCTGGCGTAATATCGTTATTAACTTTAATTTCTTCTAAAGTAATCGGTCTCCTAAACTTCTTAATTTCATTTATTATCAGTATTTCCTTTTGACTTGAATTTTCAGTTTTCTGATCTGAACTTGGTTCAATTAATTCTGCTACTTCCGCTCTACCGATACATTGATTCTCTTTCAAAATTAGTTTTCGATCGCTGTAGTTAGTGACTGGTATCACTGTTTCTCCCTGTATTACTTCCAATAATGAGCCTAATTTATCTTCCGATCCACTTATTAAAACATAACCGTTATTTATTTCATCAGTTTTAACTTTCACGAAATTAACCGTATTACTTTCGATTTGAGTTTCTTGGGATGCCTTCAGTTTAATTCGCGGAGTGTTGCTATCATTTTGCAACTGTGAAAATGGGCAGTCATTAGCATAGCGTATGTGCAAACCTATCTTGGCGTATGCAATATGTGGTAAATCAGTCCATGTTCGATCAACTAATAAGTCGCATGGTTGCGTTTCATCTCCTACAATGAGAACTGTAATGTCCTTTCCTTCCACATTATCAATCTCTAAGTTAACAGTTATTTTTCCCAATGTTCTAGCGGCTGGATTATTCTGGTTCCCAAAGCCAAACAATTCCTCCACATCAGGTTTTATAATAAGATTCAGTCTCTTAGCCGCAGACTGTTTCAATAAACACGAACTAGAACCCGTATCTATGATTGCAGTAATTTCTTCTCCATTATTGATGCGAGTATACTTTAAATATACAGCTGGTGAAACACCTGAATTCTGGTCCACGGATAAATTATTTTTAACATTTGTCAAGTCTGGATTCTTAGACGTACACTTTTTAAAAGTATGACCCTTTTCATTACATTTCCTGCAAATAATTTCTTTTTTAGGTTGAGGACAATCCGTCGCTATATGTCCATAATCATTACAATTGAAGCATTTCGGCTCACCCTTTTCATTGCGGATGCCAGAATTATATTCCCTTTTCCTTTCGCCTGTTTTATAAAATTTATCTCTCAGATTGTATTTATTATCAAAACTGTTTTTAAAACCCACTTTGAAATTACCATCTGTCTGCATGGAATCGTTAACATTTCTTTGTCTTGAATACTGATTATAGGATCCTTCATAAAATTTAGAACCAGATTTGGGCTTAGAATTATGCCTAAAAGTTTTATTTTCTACTTGAAGTACTTTTATCCCTGCCCGAATACTTTCATATTCATCTAGTTTTTCAGCCAACTCTTCAGGATTAATGAATTTAGACCAATCATCAATGAAATGGTCTCGGATAGCAGCGGGGACCCTCTTCTTTAATTGATCAGTAATAATAAGTTGTTTTAAAGAGTCTAAAGCTGTTACATTTAATCCAGCAAGCCACTCTTCAAAATAATTTTTTTAATTCAAACGTGAAGTCCTTCCACGTATTACGCAACGTTTTAATATGATCAACAAACTTTTGCCAAAACTGTTCAGGGCTTAAATTTTCTCAGTAGCAGTTGTTTAACGTGCTTATAGTCGTTAGCTTTCTCTTCTGATTCACGGGCAATTAATTGAGTTATTTCATAAGGCAATAGACCCAACAGCTGAGAAACCCAGTTTTGTTCTTCTAACCCAATACGTCGTGCCTGTCTCTCAAATAAAACTAAATATAAACTTATATCACCTTCATTCAAATCATACTTATGCATTAATTTACTCATATCACAAATATTACTTCTACTAACATTAGAAGGAACAGAATCATTAACATTACTACTTCTGATTTCCGCTTCTATTTTAAATTTTTCAAGTTCAAATGTCCTTTGCTTATCTCTTTCTATAATTTCCATTTCAAATGCTTTTGCTTATCTTTTTCTTCCATTTCAAATGCTCTTTGCTTATCTTTTTCTTCCATTTCAAATGCTCTTTGCTTATCTTTTTCTAAAATTTCTAACTTTTCCCTGTCTAAACGATCATTTATAATTCTATCTAGCATTTGTTTAGTAAAGTCTTCGTTATAATTCTTACTATTCAAAATCATATCTCTTAAGCCTACAATTTTAATATCAGAAGGGACATCTACATCAAGTTCCAAAGCAAGTTCTTTTAAGTCACATTTCTTGCCTCTTGCCATCTTAGACTTCAATTTTCAAATAATAATACAATAATTATACTCAAGTTCTTTCCGTTTAATACTTAGACATAACATATACAGTTTATAAATTCACGTACCTTTCTACCTTCAGTTTTGGCGAGCTTCCACATTCAGTTTAGGCTTAGCGTACGTTAAGGCAATACGTTGTTAAATCTAGATAATAATTCTAGTTTATCCCACTTCTGAAATGTTAGCAATTAATTAGTTCCTTTATTAAAAACACATTCCGTCAACATTAATTGTTAAATACTTGCTTTATTCAGAAACATTACCGTCAACATTACTGCTCAAAAAACATTATAGTTCAAATTATTATCGTTCTGAAAAAAACTGCTGTTGCCAATCGGGAAAATACATTTTAAATAAAATTAATACGTTGCGTTTACAGTAATCAAACATAGCGGAGCAAATGAATAAGAACATGGTCAAAATTATATGTTACTATGTCAAAAACTATCATCAGGTGTGGAAATTATTTTGATTAATTGATAGATGGCGCTAGCGTTGCGTGTTAACGCGACGCGACGTGCCTTCTGAATTTCCATAGACTCTCCACCGGCAGCTCGACAGATGGATGTCTGATGGTTCGCACACTATTTGATTAGGAACACTTCGGTTCCTATTTGATTTCGATTTTCGATTATGAAAGCATATAGATTTATTTGTCAACTGAACCACCATGTTTGATCTATGAACTGTAAATATTGTACATATTAAAAGTTACATTTTAAAAGTGATTGATGTCGATTTATAGATCTTAGAATATTTTGAATCATCTGGTGCATTAGGCCGTCAAGAATTGGATTTAGCACGTTGCAAGTGTGCGAAGTTGGCAAAAAAAGTAAGGCTAAACTTTCTAATTTGTAGAGTAACTATGGCGGAAGAGTCTGTTGTTAAATTAAAATCGAAACGCAAAGTTATCAGGACCACCGTGTCCAAGATTCTAAAAAAAATCGAATCGGAGTTGAATAAAGAAGAAATTGATACGTGTACATTAGAAGAAAATTTAGATCAATTAATCACGAAATCAAAAGCTCTGAGTGAGTTAGATGTTCAGATAGAGCGTGACTGGAAATCAGAGGCAGAAGAGTTTGAAACAGAAATTCTATCTTGTAACGAATACGAAGAGAAAATTCAGTTATGGCAATTCAGAGCAAATAAAAAATTGAAAGAATTAAATAAAGTAACAAATTCGGATAATAAAAACTCTCTTAACGAAACCAATTCTAAAATCGAAAGCAATAAATGTACGCGTCTGCCAAAGTTAACCATCGCTAAATTCTATGGAGATTACACCCAGTGGACAAGTTTTTGGAACTCTTTCAAGGTAGCAATCCATGATAATGAATCTTTAATAAAGATCGAAAAATTTAATTATTTAAAATCGTACTTATGCAGCAACGCTGCAAACGCGATAGAAGGTTTTTGCATTTCGGAACAAAATTACGATGAAGTTGTCGAAATACTTAAAAACAGGTTTGGCAGAAAAGATATAATTATAAACTCACACATGCAAAAACTCCTGAATCTTACCCCAGTAACCAAATCCAGAAACTTCGCAAACTTTGTGACACTATCGAAACTCAAATACGCAGCTTGAAATCATTAGAAGTCACACCGGATAAATACAGTTATATGTTGATTCCAGCCATAATGAAAACTCTGCCGTCTGATATAACCTTAGAATTCAATCGTAAAACGGATTCGTCATCCTTTTTTAATGTTGACGAATTATTGCAGTTTGTTCGCTTAGAATTGGAAAGTCGCGAGAGAAGCCATTTTTTGCTCTCCACTCATAAATCAGAAAGCACTTCCTGTGTTTATAAAGAGAAGAGTGGGAAGGGGAGTATCGTCCATTCCACTCAGCAGCTGCTGGCGCCGGTTAAAGAAAACAAAACTACTAATTGCTGTCTGTTTTGTAATACATCCAAACATGTTACTGAAGACTGTGAATCACTGACAGTTGATGAGAAGAGAAATTTATTACGTAAACATTCCCGATGTTACCTTTGCCTGAAATTAAACCACCGCCTAAAGCAGTGTCGAAGCGATCTCGTCTGCTCCAAATGCAAAGGTCGACATAACCGTTCAATATGCTTTCGCGCTGAGAAAGAACGAAATGAAAAAAATAAAAGTATAGAAGATTCGCATGTTCTTTCAGCATTCTCACGCAGCAAAATTAAAACTATTTCACTTCAAACTTGTTGCGTAACACTTCGAACAACTACGCAGTCGGTTTTAATTAGAGCTCTACTGGATTCAGGTAGTATGCGTTCCTTCCTAAGAAAAGAAATCGCGGATAAATTGAAGCTTCCTGTTATTCGAATAGAGACTCTTTCGGTATTTACGTTTGGAAATAAAACACCCACTAGAAAAACATTTGACGTTGTTAAGATAAAATTACAGAACAAGGAAACACCGAATTTGAAAATCGAAATTGAAGCTCTCGTGACTGAACAAATTTCAAGTTCTGATTTACCACCTCCTAATCTGGATAGACACATTTTAGGCAAACAGTTAGAAGGTTTACAACTCACAGATTCTTTGGATTGCAAAGAAAAAATTACTCTTTTGATAGGAGCTGATCATTATTATGATGTAGTAACTGGGAAACTTAAGCGTTTAAACAAACATTTAGTAGCTGCTGAAACGTTATTCGGTTGGTCTCTGCTAGGTTACACTAAAGGTACAACACACACGTCCACAGCCTTTAATATCATAGTTGAGGAAGATATAATATCTGATCAGATAAAGAAATTTTGGGAGCTTGAAAGTTTAGGTATAAAACTTGAAAATGAATCATCCGACCCATTAGACAATACCATAATGGAAAAATTCGAATCGGAAATTTTATACAAAAATTCTCGTTACAAGGTTAGGCTGCCATGGAAGTCTGATAGACAATATGAGTTACATGACAATACAGCGATTGCGCTGAAACGATTTGAGAAACTTGTAAAGCGATTTCAGAATAACCCTGAACTCTTTTATTCGTATCAAACAGTTCTACAAGATTATTTACAACAAAACATCATTGAACCAGTTCCAGACACTGTTGATAGTGAATCTCAAATCACATTTTATTTGCCTCACAGAGAAATCGTTCGTAGTGATCGAACTACTAGTAAACTACGTATCGTATTCGACGCGTCTTCACATGGACCTGGTGAAATCTCGTTAAATGACTGCTTGCATATTGGTCCAAATTTGTATCCTGACATTCTTGAACTTCTGTTGGCCTTCAGGCTTCATCCTGTAGCATTTACAAGTGACATAAAGCAGGCTTTTCTTCAGATAGAAGTAGATGAGAAGGACAGAGATGTAACGCGTTTTCTGTTTACTAAAAACCCATTCGATGATCCACAAAATTTTATAACTTATCGGTTCACACGTGTGTTATTTGGCTTAAACAGCAGTCCATTTTTACTGGCTGCAACCATTAAACACCATTTGAAACAATATGAGAAAACCTACCCTGCCACTTGCGAATTTCTAAATGATCACATTTATGTAGATGACGTCATTGGAAGACACCAAAACGTTCAACTTGCTTTCAATACCAGTTTAGAATGCGTCAGCATTTTTAGAGATGCTAGTATGATTCTACATAAATGGCACACCAATTCTCAAGAACTGCGCGAATTATGGATTAAAGAAGGTATTGAATCCGAGGAATCTAGTCATGTTTCGGAAGCTGGAAATCCTCCATTGAAAGTGTTAGGAGTCGCTTGGGACAACCAAAGTGACATAATTTACTTTGATGTAAAAAATTTGATAACATTTCTCTCAAAACAAGTTAATACTAAACGTTTCGTCCTACAAGCAATAGGACGAATTTTTGATCCTGTAGGTCTATTATCACCGTTTGTACTTAGAGTCAAAATCATATTGCAGCAAATTTGGACACTTGCTTTAGATTGGGATGATGAACTACCAGAAAATTTATGTTCTGTATGGAAAACATGGTGCAAAGAAGTTTCCAATTTGGACGAAATCGGTATTCCACGATATTATTTTTCTGCAATCGGTAATAGTGATGTGAAAAGGATTGAACTGCACTGTTTTTCTGACGCTAGCAAAAGGGCATATGGTACAGTAGCGTATCTACGTATAATTTCTAGCAATGAACAAATATTTACGGTTTTTGTTGCTTCAAAGACTAGAGTAGCGCCTTTAAAACCGCTCACCTTACCTAGGTTGGAACTAATGGAAGCTCTTTTGTCAGCCAAATTAGGCACTAGCATCAATAAAGTTTTGAAGTTACAACCTTCTTGTTTTTCCTGGACTGATTCGAAAATCACACTTTTCTGGATAAAAGACTGTGCAAAGAAATTTAAGCTTTTCGTTAAAAATCGTATTCAGGAAATACAAAATTTGACATCCCCAGAAAATTGGCATTATTGCCCCGGTAAATGTAATCCCGCTGATTTGGCTTCGAGAGGAGCTAAACTTCCAGATTTGAAAAACAATCCTATCTGGTTTCAAGGACCAGAATGGCTTAGAATGTCGTCTGAGTTGTGGCCTCGACAGAATGAAGAGAAACCTGCCACTGAAGACGAATTAGAATACCGCAAAAATATTAATGATATTTATGAATTTGTGTGCACGGCAGTTGAAGAAAGGGTAATAGACATCTCAAAATATAGTAATTTAAGAAAATTGTTGAGAATAACTGGTTGGATGAAACGATTCATTGGAAAAATTAGGAAAACAAACCATTTGACAGGTCCATTAACGACTGAAGAAATAGTAGATGCCGAAAATTATTGGATTCGATCTGAACAAGAACGTTTTTATCCCGAAGAAGTTGAGTCTCTGAAGAAAGCGAATAAAGTCGAAAAGAAATCAGCTTTATATCTTTTTAACCCATTTTTAGACCAGAACGGGATACTGAGAGCAGGTGGAAGATTAGAACATTCTAGTTTGTCACATGATGAAAAACATCCGGAAATTCTTTCAAGAGACTCCTGGCTAACAAATTTGATAGTAGAAAGTGCACATGTTAAAATGATGCATGGAGGAGTAGCAACGACCTTAGCTGAAATTCGAAGTCGCTTTTGGATCCCAAAAGGACGTCAATTTATCATGAAAATAATAAACAAGTGTCTTATTTGTAAAAGATATTCATTGAAGTCTGCTGACCAGACCACTTCTCAACTTCCAGAAGACAGAATCAATGAGACACCACCATTCTACGTATCTGGCATAGATTTTGCTGGACCGATTTACGTAAAAAACATCGAAGGAAGTCAAAAGCCTATGTAACATTATTTACATGCGCTATCACTAGAGCCATACATCTGGAACTTGTACCGAATCTCTCTACAGATTCTTTCTTGATGGCATTCAAAAGATTCACATCTAGGAGAGGCAATTGTCGAGTAATTTATTCGGACAACGCGAAAACTTTTAAAAAGGGAAAAAAAGAACTCGAACATTTCTCTAAACTATTGTCGAATGAGAAATTCCAAGATTTTCTGTCGAATGAAAGAATCAGTTGGAAGTTTATAATAGAACGAGGGGCTTGGTGGGGAGGCTTCTACGAGAGATTAGTAAAATCAGTGAAAGAGTGCTTACGAAAAATTCTCGGTAAAGCTTTACTAACGTTTGAAGAATTGTCAACAGTTTTAGCACAAGTGGAAGCTGTTTTGAATTCTCGTCCTTTGACATATGTGTACAATGACCACAAGGAACCGTTGCCACTGAAGCCAGTCAATTTTTTGATTTTTGGAAACAAAGATTCTACATTACCTATCAACTTTAATTCCATTGTTAAAGATGGCTCTACCAAGTCCTCTCTGACTAAAAGAAAGATTTATCAAGATTTATTGGTTAAGCAATTGTGGACTAAATGGAAAAAACAATATTTGATGGATCTTCGGACAGCTCATCAATTAAAAAATCCTAACGTTTATGATGATCTAAAAGTTGATGATCTTGTATTAATTGAAGGCAACAATAAGTGCAAACTTTTGTGGAATTGTGGTAGAGTGATAAACGTTTTTCGTGGTCGTGACAACAAAGTTCGTTCTTGTGAACTAAAAACTGCTGATGGAACAATATTAAAACGACCAGTTCAATTATTATATCCTTTAGAACTTTAAAATATTTTTTATTGTTTAATAATATGAATAAGATTGAATATGTTTTATGCAATTGTTTATTTTGATAATTTAGTTTCATATGATTAGATTAAGAATAGTTTAGATTTACTGAAGTAGTGTCAAATTGTATTTGATGATAACATACCTTTTTTTTTTAGAATTTAGTATAATGATTATAGTTTGAATATATTTTCTATTCATTTAATATACTTAACAATTGTTTTATAACTATATGTTAAAATACTTATTGGTATAAATTTGATTGTTGTTAGATTAATGTGAACTCTTGACAGAGTTCAGGTGGGGAGTGTGTGGAAATTATTTTGATTAATTGATAGATGGCACTAGCGTTGCGTGTTAACGCGACGCGACGTGCCTTCTAAATTTCCATAGACTCTCCACCGGCAGCTCGACAGATGGATGTCTGATGGTTCGCACACTATTTGATTAGGAACACTTCGGTTCCTATTTGATTTCGATTTTCGATTATGAAAGCATATAGATTTATTTGTCAACTGAACCACCATGTTTGATCTATGAACTGTAAATATTGTACATATTAAAAGTTACATTTTAAAAATGATTGATGTCGATTTATAGATCTTAGAATATTTTGAATCATCAGGTATGCATTAAAAATGGCAAAGCATGATATAAAGGGAAAAATGCCAGCTGAGCTAATTTTAGGTCGAAAGTAATAACCTACAGGACAAATTATTCTTAGAGAGCCCCAGAATTCAGGAAGAAAGATATCCAAAAGATAATAGATGAAGCAGTTAAAATATCAGACATGGCAGGAGGGAAACAAAAAGCATATAATGATAGGAATCGGAGGAGAAGTCAGTTATAAAGTGGGAGATCATGTCCTTAAAATCAAGCATTCTTTATCATCGGCAGGCGAAGAACGAATAGCCAAATTTTGTCCTCGATTTCAAGAGCCTTATGTAATTGAAAGAATTAGCGAAGCATTGGTGTAGAGTAAAGATAAAGATGGGGGAATAATCAGTGGCAAATGTGGGCCAAATTAAACCATATTATGACCGAACTAAAATGCAGATTTTAAGAATAATTTACAGGAATCTCGAGCGGATAACGCGAATGCCACGAGGAGCAGCGACGGCGAGCAGACACCTATGGAAATACAAATTCCATCTACGAAAAAAAGACAACTATGAATTCAGCGAAAGAGTTAAAGAAATCAAGGAGGCAAACAGAAATAAGAAAGGCCAAGACGCAAAGAATCCAGGAGGCGACGCCAACTACCATAGGAGATCCAAGTTATGCAAAAACTCCGAAGACAAATTTTAGCAGCGGGCCCAAAGTACGGGAATGACGTGCAGACGGCTGGGAACAAACGGCCAGCCGAACAGACTTCTGAGACTCCAAGAAAATTCCGGAGGAGGAGGTAGAGAACCAGCGCCGTCAAAAGTTCCGAGTTAGACAAATGAATTCCTACCTAACGTGAAATGACTTCGTGATGAAAGGGATGAAAGAATTCGAAAGATCAAGAAGATAAGTGCAATTTTATTTTACTTTTTATAGTTTATATTATATCTAGAAGGGCTTGTTGCTATATTCTTTTCAGTTTTACCTCAAGTGAGGCTATTTTAATTCAATTAAAGAACAAAAGGGCTCGAAAGTTAAAATTATAATTATCTATGTTCATTTTAAATGTGTTTGAGAAATAAGAATGCGATTTTAGTCTGAGAGACTGTTGCCAGAGAACACGAATGAAAATGCTAAGAATTTCAAAGCAACTCGTGTATCTCGATGTAAAGTGCAAGCTGAATTCTATTGTGAACATTTTATTCGATGTAGTATATCTTATATTTGTCTTGTGAAACGTATTCGCAGTTGTATATGTTTAGCTTAAGTAAGACTCCATAGTTTTAAGAATTCAATTGTATTTTATGAATGAGATGTTAGGTGCAAGCTAGCAAAACTTAGAGAAATGTAAGCTAAAAGGAAAGCTATGTGTTTGTATGAGTTACGTTAGGCTCTTTAGCTAACACTCAAGTTTAAATCACACTCTAATTAGCATATTATGTGCAGTTTTGAAAATGGAGTGTCTCTGAGGTCTATTGAGTAAGTATTGCAAACGCGTAGGTTGAAGCGCCCAAATGAGGCCATCTATAATATTATATTAAGTTAATAAAGAGTCCTTCTGATTTGTATCGTAACTAAGACCTGAGATAATTCCTCACAGTGTGTTAGGTCTTGCAGTTGATTTTACCAACGCAATCGAGACTCTATGAGCAAACTCAACGATTTCAAAGTAAGCAGTGTCAACACTTTGGACAGAATAAAACATTTTAATATCCAGCGCGCGAGATCTTCTGTCGGAAATTCTAAACATATGCTGGAAATGTTTAAATATTTTGTGATTTAGCTGTTGAATTGAATGTCGTTAAGTGTGAAGAATGTGATATTTAATAAATACAAATAACACACAAAATTAATAAAAAAAGACCAAAAAAGTTTTGTAAGCCATATCTTATTAAGATAATTGAACATTAGTATGATGAACTGAGAAAAAGACCACTGAAAAGAATAGAAAAAAGTATGCCAACACTTAACACTGCATGGGGAATTCTAAACATATGCTGTATGCTGCATTTAAAATTTTTGTGATTTTGCTGTTGAATTATGTATGGGGTAAGTACGAAGAAAAAACTATGCTTGATAATAAAAAAGCTAAAAAGATTTTAAAATAAAAAAAGGGGGTTTTAGCAGGAGTGAGTGCGACTGGTAGATTAAGAGCTCAAAAACAGCGTAAAGGAACTTAACAAACCCTTTTAGGCGACCGTTAAAATATGACACCATTCAGATTTCTTTATTTAAATTTTAATTTTGTTTAATCTTATCACCAAGTCTCAATATATATATACAACTTTAAGTTTGGTTTTCTTCTCTACTTTTTAATTCTTCCATTTTTATTGCCATGCAATTTACAACGTAGCTAGTTTCAGGGGTTCCCTTATTCAATTCATTAGAGGATCGGAGCTTATTAATACTCTACTGAAATAGAACCAACAAAAAATTTTAATAAATACCTTCATCTTAACAAACAGACCGACATTTAAGGAACTAATACACGTCAGTCGCAAAGACCATAACAGCTAGTGCACGCCAGTCGTAAAGGTTGTATACATTTAAGCAGCAAATATAAGTCAATTGCAAAGAATTTTCATCATAATAACGCCAGCTGTTATTATGATCACTCTGCGGTAATCATTCGGCAGACGTATTGAAACTTTAATTATGAAGAATTATCCCACCCAGCGTATAAACCTGGTCTTGGCCCTACCGAATATTATATCCTTTACTATTAAAGAATACCTTCATTTTCTAAATTTTCGACCATGTAGAAAACGTGAAATCAGACATTTTACATTTAAAATGCAGAAGTTTTATTAGTGTTTTATCTTTGCTTATATAGCAGACATCTATGCGTCACTAGAAGAATTTACCAGAGCATGCTGAAAAATTTGTTTGGGGCAATAGTTAAATCAAAGCAATCATCTTTTTTTGCAGCAAAATTGTTCTTTGTCTCCCTACTACAGAAATTATGATTCAGATAATTTAGGAAAATATTTTAATGAAAATCTGAAGCTAAGGTATACATAGATCCCACAAGCAGAAGTGATGATTTGTAACTTTAATAACCTTTCCAGGCTTCAGATTTAATACCCTGTACCTTCTTATTTCAAGAGTTTGTTAAGATTTACTGTATTCATGTCTCCACATACACAACCAATAATTTCAAGATCTCCGCAATCGCATCCCTGATGCTTGGTTTGGTTTTATTAGATTACAGCAAGGCACTCGAGGGCTATCTGCCTAAAGGGAGGGATGCCTTCGTGGAGGACTTTCTAAGGGGAACTGGCTCATATACACGTTACACATGGGGAAACCACGAAAACGCCCATGCAGCCAGGCCGTTCGCGGGATTCAAACCTCGGACCGAACTACCAGTCATCCCTGATGCTGTGGTTCTGGTCGACGGTGGCATACTAACCAATGGGTTACAACATGTATGTCTGCCATATCATCAGATGTGGATTCTACCTACCAGCGGCTGAGCGATAAAATCGCTGAACCCTAGTTCTCTCTCCAAAGTTCGAATCCCAACGAAAGGGATTCGTGGTTTTTCCTATGTCTAATGTGTATATGAGGCTGTTACCCTTAGAAAGTTTTCTACAAAGGCATCCCTCCCCTTAGGCTGATAGCCCTCGAGTGCTGTGTCATAATTAAATAAACATAAAGAGATGGTTACATTAAGTATTTGTGAAACAGGTAAAAATAGAACTTTGAGTTTATTTCAATTTTAGTATAAGAAAATTTGGCATTGGTAGTATAGTGTGTTTGTTATAAGTTTTTTTAAATATTTCTTAGAATTATAAATAACTCGTGCATATATATTATTTTTGTTTTTATGTTATTAAAATGGATGCACCATTCAAGTGGGAATGTACACACAACATTTTGCTGCATTATTACTCATATTGCTGCATGCATATTGGTTCATAATGGATTCAATGCACACAAAACTGATGAGAGTTTGATAAAATTTATTTTACCAAAAGAAACAATTTACACTAGAACTTTTTACAGAAAGTTTTTTTTTTTTTTTTTTTTTTTACTGGTGCAGCTTTTCTCAGCATCAAAGAGTACAATCAGTAGCTATTACACTTCAAACTACTAAGAATATGAAACATAACACAATGCAAAACAAGGCTTTGGCGCAGTTGTGCGCCCCATGGATTTCCCCAAATGGATGGCGCGTCCTTGCTGCTCGATTACCTCGGGTTACTATTAAGGCCTAAAGAATGCAAAATCCATATTCAGAGGATAGGATTCCGCATTCCCTAAAAGAAGTATCAACTATAAAACCACAAGCACATTAAATTCACTTCTTCCTCTTTATTTAAGTAATGAAAATTTCAAAATTTATATCGTAACATCAGCCTTGAATAAAGAATTTAAAAGGAAGCAGCTGTCTCATTTATGTTTTTGGTTCATTGGTTATGTACACCATAAGGTGCCTTATTATATGTTTATTGTATCCTCGTTCTTTTAGAGCTGGATGTCATATTTGTCTCGCACATCAATTGTTTAGAACACAGAAAAGTGGGGGTGAAGATAAAAGAAAACTTGCATAAAGATACCTTCCTTTACGGATGGAACATGGATCCAAATATTCTGAACGCAGGTGATTTTAATGGTTAGTAATTGTTTTCGTTAAAACTCTCAGAAATTATGGAAAAAATTATGAAAATTTAAAAAAAAAAATTCAATGCTAAGATACCTAAACAGTTTCGTACATCCAATTTTCATCCTGTTGAATGTATACCCATATAATATAACATTAAGTGTATAGAAAATTGGATGGGCCCAAAGTTTGTTATATTGGAGTTCGACATTGAATGAAATATGATGAAAATATGTACATTATTTAAAAGAAAAAAATGAAAAGAAAAGAGAATAAAAATGGAGATACTGAAACAAACTAATGGGTTGAAAAATATTGCAATGCAAAAGGAAATACAACTGTGGACAACGAACCAAAAAATTCTAATTCTGTTTTTATATGAAACCTAAAACTATACTCCATCCTAATTTTTTTCTTCTAATTCCAAACAAATGTTCATATAAACAAGTATAATTCCATGTGCCTCCCTCTGCCAAAAAATAAAATTTCTGAAAGTAGTACCTCATATAAAACTCATGAGAAACAGAACTTTATACATAAGTTATAATCTTACTGCTGTTGACTGGATAGGAAATAACAACATAAAACATTGCCTTCTCTGATATAAATTCAGAGAATGCAGAATTACTTTTATAAATTAGTTGTACTACTTACTTAATTTTTTTAACTAAAACCATGACATTTTTTTATAGTGTTGCCATTACTAATTTTAGGCAAAACAAATATAAAATCAATTTTTCTAGGCATAAATTTAAAAGTTAAATTTCTGAAATAAAAACTTAAACAAAATATGAGACTTATTTTAAAGAATAAGAAAAAGCATGTTGTCTGGATTATTTCATTATAAAACAGCTATGATAAACTATTGTATAGAGAATGTTTTATTAACTTAAAAATTTTTAAGTTTCTTTTTTAACTTCAGTAAATTTATATCTCATTCCTAGAATTATTTTTCATAGCCAGAGGTTCTGATCAACATAAATAAATTCTTGCATCAGTTACTCTTCTGTAGCAATGGAATTTTTGCTCATACTGAATAGGAGCTTTTCATATAGTAAATTTTAATAATAATATAGTATTTTAAACATAAAAGAATGGACTCTTATCCTCTAAATTACTTTCTTTTTTCATTCCACTTACATTAAAAACAAATCATGATTAATATTACGAGCAAAATAAAATAATACATCCATACAAAACAAAATAATGCTTCAATTTATTGTCAAGCTCTGGTGTATTTTCAAAATATTAGAGCGCCTTTCCCTTCAAATCTTATCCAATCATCTCATCTCATCTAAATTACAACCTACCTCTAAAAATAATATTAATTGTTCAAGGAAACTTCTTAAGCCAAATGATTTTATTTCCAAAATTATATACATACATTAACTACATATGATTTCATTTTTATTTTAATGTTTTAAGTGTTTAATCCTATTTTGCCTCATCGTCTCAAGAAAATGATATCCATATACATATCTGAAGATGTTACACATCGCAATGCCAAAACAAGCTGCCCTGCTTAATATTGTGGTTAGTGCTTCTAGATGCAGTATTATTGGGTTTTAAAACCTGCAGAAGGCATGGATGTTAAGTATATAGTGTCTTTGTGAACATTTAAAATACATGGAGAGAGGTAAGTTCTTTCGGGTAGGTTGGTGATACCTTTGAATCTGACCCGTGGCAAATTCTAATTCAAAACGGTGCAAAATCGTAATATTACCTATAAGGCTCATACCAACAGCAGATGCAATAGTACATTTCTTATCATGATAAAACTGATGGTTTTGTTCTGATGTTCTTGTTAGACAAGTGAAATTAAACACAATGCTGAAATTTATATTTTTTCTTCTGAACAATAATTTATTGTAAAACATACATTTTTAAATGCCACTTTTATAATTTAAACATAAAATAGCTTTCTTCTGAAAAGTAATTTCATAAAATAGCTTTCTACTGAGATTGACATACTGAGATAAATATATAATTTTATTTAATAGCATTTTTTTGTCTATATCAGAGTTTCCTATTTAATGAATAGTCAAAATTTAAACAATCATCCTAGATCAGTCATTAAATTTAGATAAGACTGATTTTCATCTTTCACAAACAATATATTATTCTCATATTTTTACACGATAAATTTTTTATTTCTGTTTAAGTGAACGCTTAGAGAACATGGAAATCTTATGGCAAATTTTGATAAATTAGAGTGTTTGCATATGCTACAGGTACATACCGAATGCAATTTTGTTACAAATATACTAAAATAAAAACTAATACAAAAGAGTCTCTATTAAACAGGCCTCTATCATTCAAAGTCTCTAGTAACCCAGCCGATAATAAATTTTAAGTCATTGGGAAAATGTAGTAACATTATATGATACACAGTGAAAATTCACCACGTTCGCAAATTCTCTTAACAGTGATTGATTTTTTTTTTTTTTTTTTTTTTTTTTTTTTTTTTTTTTTTATCAGCAACTGGTTATTTCATTAAATGACCCATCATTCTTCTATTTTGCATTACAGTAACAGATACAGTTTACACCCATTAAACATAAAAGCAATACTAACAGAGATCAACTGACAATAAATTCGTAGACATATTTCAAAAGATAAAAGGATGTAGAGACTCAATAAGACGTTTCCAAATTTATATCAGTGTAGAAAACAGTGAATCAAGTTTTGAGTAATGAAGAAATCATTTGTGTCCTAGAAAAATAAAAACTGGAATGATCTGCAGTATTGCTGAGATGATAACGAAAAAGCAATGGGAAATGTGAAAATTAACCATGCTGAAGACTAAGCAGAGTACTTTAGTATATAGTACTTTAGTATATATCCTATTATTTCCTTTGGACCTTTTTTAATTGAAAAGTAGCATGAACATCCAGTGGCTGATAGAATTATAAGACTATCAAAAAATAGTTAATATTTTTTTTCCAATAAACATTTTAATTAACATAATTAAATGGTTATTAAGCTACTGATTGATTTATTTCCATTGGAGAATTTTACATTTACAGACCTAGGTCTTTCAAAAAAGAGAACAAATAGTAAAGTTCCTTAAACAAATGTGGAGGAGGAAAAGTTTTAATATATTCCTTAAAATTAAAATGAGAAATAGAGAGCCCTAAACATAGTACTAAAGCTGAAAATGTAAAATTCTCCAATAAAGATAAATTAAACAGTGAATTACTTATCTTATTCTGCAATATCTCTAATTATTGATTAAACAAATATTTATGCTCCAGCAAGTAACAAATATATTTTTTATTAACATATTCAAAGTTTTCAGTGGTGTTCATTTGCCTTTGCAATCCAGCATTAACCAATATATCAAACATAAAACTTCATAATCATAAATACTGAAATGTTTCACAAATATTATATTTAATGACTTGATTAAATTTAAAATAAATTTATACTTCAATTAAATGTCATTATTAAAGCTTTATAAAGCTAGCTAAGATGTCATGCACAAATATGATAAAATTCAAAAATCTTTCCTTACTTTTTTTCACTTGTGCTTCCTCTACAACTGACAATTTCCATGATCAAAATTCTAAAGAAAATATGGAACAGCTTGAGTATAGAACCCCATTGGCGATTTTTTGGCTTCATGGAAAAGCCGTTAAAATTGAAAACACAAGTTAGAAAGCACGTTTTAACCAGAAAAAATTTTAGAATATATGTTTAAACAGCAAATTTGAAGGTACATAAGTAAGTAGGGGCACATTTTAAGTAGTAATATTGAAAATTGATGTTAGAATGCACATTTTAACAAGAAAAATTTTAAATACAAATTTAGAATATATATTTAAACAGTGAAACTGAAAATAAATAAATAACGGCATATTTTTAGCAGTCATACTGAAAATACAAATTACAAGCTGTAAAATTGAAAATAGGAGCTCAGAATACATGTTTAAATTAAAAATAAGAGTTAAGAATGCATGTTTAAATTAAAAGTAAAGAAAAGTTTGAAAATACAAAAGTACATGGAGGCATATTTTAAGCAGCAATATTGAAAATGCAAGTTTTAAGTTATAAAACTGAAAACAGGAGTTCAGAATACATGTTTAAATTAAAAATAAAAGAAATGCTGGAAAGATAGTAAAGTTTACAAAATCATGGTAAATTTACAAAGAAATCCTATACTCTGCCCAGTTTATGTCCCTCACAATTTCGAGAAATTTGTTGAATACAACAATATATTGCTCCTTCGAAGAAAATGTCACTTTCCAGTTTAAAACACGCGGGAATGCGACAGGGTTGCTGAAGTGGAGTATTCTAGAATTTGCTGGGTTACCAGAAAAACAACCGTCCAAAAAGTGCATCAAGCCAAAAGTCGCCAATGGGGTCCTACACTCAAGCTGTACCGAAATTATTTATATAACCATCTAAAAGTTTTATAAGACCTAATTGTACATAAAAAGATTTTTAAAAAATATATAAAAATATATGTAATTTCCTCGAAATTTTGTGTTTGGGGCAAAAAATAAGGAAGCACTTCAGCAAAGGATCTGTTAAATGTAAACATCACCCAAGATGGCGATAAAAGTTCAAAGCTGGTAACCCGGCAAATTGGTAGCAACCCGGTTTGCTCTTAGAGAATATTTCTCGTCTGTTTGGGGCTCCGTTTTGCCGCTGACTAGCGATGCGTCACTACCGGGTAGCACAATGGCAAACCGCACATTCAGTTCATCAATGTTAAATGAATTTCGCTTACTGCACATGCCCAGAAGAGAATTTGGCGCAATTATATGGTTGATGTTGTGTTATTTGGGTGTACACAGTTCGAGGTTTTAAAACTTGTTAGGTTGTAAATTGCTTCATTACTTGGAGTGTAAATATCGATTGTTAAACTACGCAAATTTTCGTTTAAGAAGGATTACAAAGAAGGAAACATTCCAATATATATTAGCTGAATATTTATTGAACATACTTCTGAGAAAGAGAAGCAATCGAGTATTTACCATATGTTCCATTCGTATGTACTTTAACAAATTAAGGATTAAATCTAGTTTAAATTACTGAATTAAAGTCAGAGAAATTATTATGACTGATATTAAATGTAATGTTTGTGACCAAAATAAATCAAAGTAAAATGACACAGAAGCAAATGCAATAAGCACATACAATATTCCGTATTATTACAATTGTAAACAGTCATTAAGATCTACATGAACAGGCTTGTGTAGGGTTGCTTACGCTTAGTCGCCAGTATTTTCTCTCAAGCCAATGGTACACCACTGAGCATGCGCAATAAGCGAAATTCGTTAACATTGTTCAACTCAATGTGCGGTTTGCCATTTAGCTACCGGGTGAGGTGGTGAAAATCGGCGGGAGGGGGGGGGTGAATTTAACATGGCTTTTTAGAATAGTATGGCTGTGTGTTTACGTAATTTTAAAAGACTTTAAACACACAGCTCCTAAAATATTATGATTGGGCCGCAATAATATACGTTTTAAATAATTAAGTTTTTATTTTTATTATTGTTATTTTTACCTAAAATAATAAGAATTAATTCAGTTTTTATGCTTAAAAATTTGATATATTTTTAATGCATTTTTAAAATTTACTTTTCAGTGGATGCTAGATGTTTATATACAATAGATGATTAGAATGAAAAAAAAATTATTATTGGTTCTCTGAGATGACAAAATACTTTTATGTATTCCCAGGGTCTTCAAAGTTAGTAAACCACTGCTTTGAGTAATTAATCAAAGTTTGAATGAATCTTGAAAGATAACAAGTTGTATAATGTTTATTCTAGTTTTATTTACAATGCTACTTTAAAGAATTTGAATATTATTGAAGATACTTGGCATTGTCAAATTTGTTATGAAAACGACAGTTGTTTCAAAATAAAATATTTTAAGCTATCAGCAAGTAAATTCAAAAAACAACTTTGCTTGTATAAAATAAATGTTTTAAATGTATTATTTAGTAATGAATCCATTAATCTATTAAATGTACAGTAGCACTAATTATCAAACATAATTTTGAGAATATCGACAAGCAAGGCACTTAATGAAAAAGACATTTTTTACTAAAAATATTAGTACAGTCAAAAGTCATTAATCCGGACTCGTCGGGACTTCGGAGATTCCGGATATCGATTTTTCCGGATTACAGATCATCAGTTTAAATCTGGTAAGATGGCATGCAGAAATTATAAAATTAAAAATATGAAACCATAATTTATGAAATAAAGAACAATTATGATCTAAAGGGTATCAAAATTTACAAAAAGAAAAAGCTTAATACAGTCAAAAGTCGTTAATCCGGACTCGTCGGGACTTCGGCGATTCCGGATATCGATTTTTCCGGATTACAGATCATCAGTTTAAATCTGGTAAGATGGCATGCAGAAATTATAAAATTAAAAATATGAAACCATAATTTATGAAATAAAGAACAATTATGATCTAAAGGGTATCAAAATTTACAAAAAGAAAAAGCTTAATACAGTCAAAAGTCGTTAATCCGGACTCGTCGGGACTTCGGCGATTCCGGATATCGATTTTTCCGGATTACAGATCATCAGTTTAAATCTGGTAAGATGGCATGCAGAAATTCTAAAATTAAAAATATGAAACCGTAATTTATGAAATAAAGAACAATTATGATCTAAAGGGTATCAAAATTTGCAAAAAGAAAAAGCTTAATATTTATTTGTTTACTTTATTAAACATTTCTTTCAATGTAAGTTGTTTAAGTTTTGCTTCGTTTCACGTGATAATACTTTCTCTTTAATTCTATTAAACAGACATAATTTCTTGTTCAGTTACAAAGTTCCGCCGTTCAAGTCCTATAATTGCTGTGTCAAGAACACCGACTAATTTGTCAATCGAAATTTTTTTGTTTTCAATAACCTCTGTCACGTTTCTTCGCTATCGGAAGCGAATTATAATGACGAGGAACTTGTTTTAAATCATATCAAAGACGGAGCATATCGAGATGAAATACTACATTTGGTAAGGAATTATAAGCCAAATAAAATAAAAACATCTGCGCTGAAGATAAGGATAGTGCTGACAAATCAACTTCCAATTCATTACGCGCCCGCCGCCGAGCAGCGTGAAATTGATAAACAGATTTCGGATTTCAAAACATACTTTCGCTTTAGATCCTTTACATATTAACAAATATATATCGGAAATTCTATTTGATATAATCGAAAGTTTAAACTTACCTTTATAAAATTGCTCTTACAGTCTGCAAAAAATAATAAGCCGGATGCAATTCGAAAATTAAGGAACAACGCAATCATCAACATTAACTGAAATAGATAATTAGATAATTTTAGCTTATACGTCCATTATACATAAAATGCGCACGCTAAAACGTATTCTGCACTTGCGCACACTCATATGCGCAGTCGTAAAAGGTCTTACGCGCACGCGTGAACGCCTCTGCGCATGTGTCAACGCGGCGCTTGCGCAGAAAGTTTTTAGTTTTGATGTCCGGATTATAGATTATTCCGAATTATGGGTGTCCGAATTAACGACTTTTGACTGTACTCATTTGTTTACTTTATTAAACATTTCTTTCAATGTAAGTTGTTTAAGTTGCTTCGTTTCATGTGATAATACTTTCTCTTTAATGCTATTAAACAGATATAATTTCTTGTTTAGTTACAAAGTTCCGCTGTTCAAGTCCTATAATTGCTGTGTCGAGAATACAGACTAATATGTCAATCGAAATTTTTTCGTTTTCAATAACCTCTGCGTCACTTTCTTCACTATCGGAAGCGAATTATAATGATGAGGAACTTGATTTGAATCATATCAAAGACGGAGTACATCGAGATGAAATACTACATTTAGTAAGGAATTATAAGCCAAATAAAATAAAAACATCTGCGCTGAAGATAAGGATAGTGCTGACAGATCAACTTCCAATTTATTGCGCGCCGCATCGTTTCCCTCCCCCCGCAGAGCAGCGTGAAATTGATAAACATATTTTGGAATGATTAGATAATCAAAGGATATGCCTTTATCCATTTTTTTGCAGCAATTCCACTTTTTGTTTAATAGACTTCGAAACATACTTTCACTTTGTAGATCTCTTACATATTAATAAATATATATCGGAAACTCTATTTGACATAATCGAAAGTTCAAACTTACTTTTATAAAATTGCTCTAACAGTCTGCAAAAAATAATAAGCCGAATCCAATTCGAAGATTAAGGAACAACGCAATCTGCAACATTAACTGAATTAGATAATTTTAGCTTAGCTTATACTGTCCGTTATATACACGCGCATTTGTAAACGTATTTTGCGCGCATATTCGCAACGCGACGCATGCGCAGAAAGTTTGTAGCTTTGAGGTCCGGATTATGGGTGTCCGAATTAACGACTTTTGACTGTATTCTGTATGAATGACAGAAAGTATATGTAATGAATACCATGGTCAAATACCTACATAAAGAAAAAGAAACAAACAAAAAAAAGTAGTATTCTCTTGCAAAAGTAATCCTGTTATGCAACACATAGTTAATTTCTGATTACATGATATTGCAAGCATTTTCTTCAGATTTTTTCTACAACTGATATTGAATACTGGTAGTTTGATCTGGTTTCATATCATGGTTAAAGGGCTGGCTGCATGGTTGATTTTCCTAGTTTTCCTCATATGTAATGCAAATAAAAGCCAGTTTCCCTTAGAAAGTTGTTCAAATCGGCACCCTTCTTCAGGTCCATAGCCGGTATTCTTTGCCCAATATTCAAATAACCTAAACTTTCCTTCAGATTCTACATTGACATGATGTATTTGTTGTAAGCAGGACAATGATCATTCGGCCTCTATCCGTGTAGCAGGAGTGTATTTAAAACATGTCAGAATCATGGGATTCATAACAAAATCGACCATGTTTTAATCTTGAAAACTTTATAAATTTTCCCGATTTTCTTACGTCATGGGTTTCACTAACAAGATATTCATACTTTTGTTCAAGTTTACAAGTTTTGTTCAAGTTCAAGTTGAGCAATACAATTGCTGAATTCTGGTAATTTGACCCAAGTTTGAATCTTCAATATTCAGTATCTTGGGCCATCACACTGTCATGCCCCCTAAAGTTATTACTGCTTGGCATAATAACAATCTCACTTGACCATGTTACCCACTTTGTCAAAACTAATATATCAGCTGCAGTCTTTCCAAAGACTCTCACTATAACAGAGATTTAAAAATATCTTTCTTAGAATAAAAATAGGTTTGTCAACGTCTGGCAACGATTCATAAACTTTTCACGCAAAGCATTTATGACTCTTTTCAGATACAACATTTTGAGAAGTGTTTCATCTGCCTTTTCCATCTGTATGGTGCGCCATTCGGAAGAAAATGATGTTGTCATGTTTAATTTCATCTGGGTTTTTCCCACATCTGTTATAAGGAGAAATAATTTCAATGATATCCTGGAACTGGAATTATCCTAGGGTACATATTAATTTGTCAACAGCATTGGTTACTTCATAAATGGAAATGAGAATATTGCTTTTTCCATTCTCACTTTGGATATTCTAAATTGCGCTAATATATATAGCATTCAATTAGGTCCATTTTAAGATAAATTTGCGGAATATCATTTCTTATAAGTTTCCAAACATCTTCTCAGAGGTGGACTTTCTTACAAGATTCAGATAATGAAGATATTGTAATATTTTGTTATTTAACAAATAAATATATATTTATTATTGAAGTGGCAACGCCATTTTTGTATGATGTAACCATTCCTCAGCAACGTAAGAAATTGTTTAAAATGAGAATTCTAAAGTTTTACCAGCTAGTAGTTGTATGAAAATTTTGCCACTAAAGAATTCTATTCAAATTATCTATCTCCCTAAACTAAAAATAAAATTTATGTTTTATTAAGATCATCTGTTATTTTGTCAATTGCTGCAAAATACAATATATTTAGTGATCATCAGTCTGAATCAGAAAAAGAGTGTGACTCTACAACTATTTTGTAGGAAAAGATAAAACAACAAAATGGAAAAAAGAACCCTTTCGAATTCAAAGACATATGACTTCTCATAAAATCATAAAAAAAAAATTGCCTGGCAATACACATATATCTAAAGATGTGGCTTCACCCATCGATGCATGGAAGCTAATATTTTATGATACAATGATTGTAAGATGCTCTAATATTTATATAAAAAATATTTCAGGAAATTTTAAAAGAGACGCAAAAACCTATGGAGAAAGAAGAGTTTCTTGCTTTTTTAGGACTCATACATAGGTGGATTGCACAAATCCTCCTGTGTAAATGCTAGAGAATTATGGACGTGAGATGGAACAAGATTGGATATTTTTCATAAAACAAATTAACTAATATTTTCTTTTCATTCTTCATGCCTTACGATTCGATAATGTCAGAACATAGGATGACAGAAGAAAAGAGTGATAAATTAGCTCCAAAAGAGATTTGTTTGAAAATTTTGTCGAGAATTGTCAGAAATTATATCATGTAGGGGAATACATGACTTTGGGTGAAAAACTAGGACCTTCTCGAGGACGATGCTCCTTTTGGCAGTATATGCCTAAGAAACCTGCAAGATATGGTATAAAGATATTTACTGTGGTTGATTTTAGATCTTTCTATACTTTGAACATGGGAACAATATGCAAGGATAAGATTATCTCACCTGAATTTGTGTCGAATAAGAATAGAGAACAGCATTCAATTCTCTTGGGATTTCAAAAGGATATAATCCTACTTTCTTATATGGCTGAAAAGAACAAATGTCTTACCATTTTGTCAACTATGCATAATGATGACCATATTGATGAAAGCACGGAAGATTTGAAGAAGTAATTATGTTTTATAACATGACAAAAGGAGCAGTTGATATAGTCGACGAAATGGGTGGCACTTATTCAGTGCCCAGAATATCAAACTGATGGGCATATTATTTTTGCTATTAAACATTGCCGGCATAAAATCAAGGATCTTGCTTTCATCTACTAAAACTTAGGAATAGGAGTCTACTAAAACTTAGGAATTCATCTACTAAAACTTAGGTTTAGGAATAGGAGGCATTTCTGATTTGGCCTTTGCACTTTTAGATCCTCATTTGAAATCACAACAGAAACAGGAATACAATGGAAGATTCTCTTGAAGATTCGCAAACAAAGAAAAGAAAATTATGTTACCGGAGATGTTACATGTGCTCAAGAAAAAAAGACAGAAAATCAAAAACTGTATGTATTAAGTGTAAAAAAAAATATGTCAAGAACACTGTGAAATAGAAGCTTCATGTATAAACTACAAAATATCTAATTTTTCTTCAGCCTAATTGATTTGAAAATTAATTATATAACTCATTATCCATGTAATAATTCTGCATAATATGGATTATAATTGCATTCAAAAATAAAAAAACACAAATTTCTCATAGAAATCAATGATTCCTAGTCATCTGAAGAAAATGTAAGTACTTTTGTTTGTTATTAATTTTAAATTAACATTATTTTTAAGTTATTTTATATAATGTTAATTTTAAAATTGACATTATTTTTAAGTTATTTTATATAATAACTGTTGCAATTAATACAGAATGCATTATTTTACTGAATTGTAATAATATGTTTCATTTGTATGTCATTTAATTGCGACGCGCGTTCTCGTGTTAAATAATACATCGTGCGTCCTCCCGAGTTAACTATACACCGCTAAATGTCATTATCAACCTATTCATTTTACTTCTATATGCTAAATATCTTATAACTTGACTTGTACACAGCTAAAATCATGGCTTCCATATGATAAATATCTTGCAACTTAACTATACCAAACAACGTCTAACAATGCATATTCTTTGACTATACACCGCTAAAATCATGGCCGATTAGCCGTTGGTGAGCTTGGCCAATAAATATGCATCGGTGCCAACGGATCCTTTGCGGAAGAAAACCCAGAAATAAATTAAATAGCAATTTGCAATGGTCTTAATGTCTATGACAAAAATGAAGTGCAACAGGGAAATTACTTAACGCTGCAGAAAGGCACATCGAAAGATGAAGCAAAGCAGTTTCAAATTCTGCCAAATCCCTGTTTAGATTATGATATAATTATATTGAATTACGATCAAATCTTGTATTTATATATAGATTTGTATTTAATACAATTATAAAACTTTAATAAGCTTAAAAGCTATTGGCACTTCCTTATTAAAGTGGCCACTATTGTTAGCCAGCAAAATTAGCAAACTCAACTGCCAAATATGCAACATACAAATTTTTAATGTAACCACTTTATAAGAAAGCACCAAATTTTTATATTTTTAAAAAGTGTAATCGAATTCTTATATAAAAATTTAACTTCAAAAATTCAATTTCTGCTCTTCAGAATCAGTATATTGGACCAAGAGATAGATTTAAATAACTTAAGAACTGATTCACTGCTTACATGAAAATTAGCTATTATGTAGCAAGAAACTTTCATGCTGTAATCTAACATGTCTCTGCTTTAAAAAATTATAAAGCATGCCCATTCTGGAAAGAGCATAGGATTAATATCCAAAATTGATACAATGTTTATATAGATGCTATCACTTCAATGTATATGAAATGCTGATACTGATTGAAGTATAAATAATTTCATAACAACACATGAAGTATTAGACAATTAGTATTTCATTCAATATAATGGTAACGAGCTATCGATTTCATCATGCCAAGCATATAGTCCTCCAATAATGTCTTTCCAGATGCAGTTTTTCATTAGTTTTTGCAGTAAGATTACCGCACGCTGAGAATCATTGCCACGTCTACATATAACATAGTTAGTAGAAAATTTCTTCTCTTCAATTATAGCCTTAAGTTTAGAAACAGAACATTCACTAGATACTTCACTAAATGGAATGTTTATGCAATTTGGAAGTGAACATATTTGTATTTCCATTGGAGAACGTACATCTAACAAAATATGCTCTGTACTATTGTCTAATAATTTCTTGTATTCCTTACAAGTTATTCGAGAAGAACTCGGAAGTAATGATATATTTTCCTCTTTATCCGTAGCAGAAGTATTACAGAAAAGTTCATAATCAACCAACTGTTTAACTGTGGGCTCATTTCCACATATTTTGCAATTTCTTTTTTTATTCCGCAGTTTAATAACTCTGATATCTCCAGAAAGCCCATCAAAAACAAGCATTTTTTTGTAATACGATGGATAAAGCCCAATAGCTATTTTAATAACTTCTAAAGCCTGTAAAGAGCCAATAACACTAGTGACTGCACCAAGTACTCCACCTTCTGAACAGTTGGTAGTGGCATTTGGAGGAGGTGGATCTGGAAACAAGCACCGATAGCATGGACCATCCAGATAATTATAAACAGTAAGCTGTCCTTCAAATCTTAAAGCTGATCCGGACACAAGAATCTTTTTGTTTAACACAGAAGCGTCATTTAACAAATATCGTGTTGGCACATTATCAGAAGCATCAATTATTATTTCATATTTTTTAATTATTTTTTCAATATTATTCTTATTAAGAAGCACAGGATAAATATTACATTTTACATGTGGATTTATATTTTTAATAGAACGCAATAAAGACAAGCATTTCTCTTGACCAACAGAACTAACAACATGAGCAACTTGACGATGCAAATTTGTTAAATCTACCTTGTCATAGTCAACAATGCCAATTTCTCCAACACCTGCAGCTGCTAAATATATCGCAGCAGGACAACCTAAACCACCCGCACCAACTATAAGAACAGTAGTCTTTTTTAATGCAATTTGACCTCTCATGCCGATTTCCGGCATGATCAGCTGCCTGCTATATCTCATTATTTCATCTGCAGAAAGATCTTTTTCACAAACTTCAGTTCGAAGAGAAGCATTGCTAGGAACTGCATTTTTCTCTTTTAACTGTAATTTCAATAAGCGTATTTCGTCATCACGTTCGGAAATCATAGCTTTTAAATTTTCTATGTTTTCATCCATTTCAGTACACAAAATTACTTGAAATTTAATTTCTTGCAGTTTGTCTGTCAAATTTAACTTCTTAACTCCATATAGAGAAAAACATGTGGTAAACATACACAATTTATTTTCTAAACATCAGTCGTAGCATTACTCTCAGTATCAACGCGTGCTGAAACCATGTGATCAAAACAACAGCACTATTAACTTTGCAGAGCTAAGTCATTTTGCCCGAAGGCCAAAATTTAAGAGCGATTAAGGGGCGAATTCAACTGCAAAGCTTGTCATGGTAATCGCACTTGCATTGCAAAGTCGGATTCAAGTGCAACGCTTTTCGGACACGCCTACTGAAAATACGTCACTACCATAGAGGAATTTTGCGGCTACACCTGACTAAGGGCCCGATTCATGACATTTTTAACCACAGCGTTAAATTATTTTTACGGAATCACGTGGTACTCTGACGTCACAAGTAATTAAATCGCAAGTATTGGTATTCTCATCAAAGCTAGCGCTAAAATTGACCATTAAATTGACGAGACGGCTGTTAAAGTAAGGACAGGTCTGACCCTTCGTGTTAAATAAACAGATGATTATATTTCCGGCAATAAACATGGCGGAAGGTTTTGGGTCAGTTTTAGCTGAAGCGTATTTGGATGAAATTAGTCGAATTTCTCTGCATCAGCAGCGAATTTTCCGTGATCGAAGCAATGCGTTCGATTTACATACAATATAGACAATGGATAATTAATTATTGTCAAGATTAATTAATTCCGGGCCCAGGAGAGTGTCGTTGGTGAGGTAAGATCAGCTTCGTATTTTTCCATAGAATGTTAGAAAAATTACTCTTCGTATTTCTTCAGAATGTGTACTTATTTCACTATCACTTATTGACGATCAACTGATTGTATAAATACAAAATGAATTGCGGAATGAGCATGTGTTTGTGCAGTAAAATTATCGCCAATACTGTTTGTGATGTTTCTTTTATTATCGCAAATAGTTTATGCTGTTTGTAAAATTGTATCCTACATTTCATGTAAACTTTGTGCTGAGTTATCACAAAGGTGAAAAATGTGATGTGCTTTATTTTTATTTAATTTTACTGTACGACTGATAGTTTAAAGTAGCATTCTATTTTGATTCTAATATATTGTCGCCAAATCTGTTAGTTGGCGCCAGTGTTAAAAACTTGATAGTGTTATCTAAATTATAAATAATTTTGTTTTTTCTTAATAGTAAGATATATTATGTATTTTTTAGGAATTTTGAAGACGTTAAGTATTAATTTAAATATTCCACAAATTTTTTTGAGCCCATTATAATGCATCTAGTAGTAGTGTTGTGAAATGAACTGAAGTAATAACCGGCGCGAGGCCAGTACCTCCTATATACGAAGCCAAGCCTCTAGGGTTGCTTGAACGGTCTGACGTCATCTAAGTCGTCATTCCTACCATCTTCCTCGTGGCAAAGAATGAAAGAATATATTTCGGTGTCGTAGCGTAGTGAACTGACTGTTGTTTGAAAGTGTAGTGTGCTCTAATAGAACATTTTTCATTTAAATTACTTTATTTATTTTTTATTATGCCACATAAATGCTGTGTTGCAACATGCGAAGGAAATTATAAGAATGGCCCGAAGGTGGCTGTATTTAGTTTTCCTACGGAAGAACAACTGAGAAAACAATGGATTTGGAACTGCAAACGAAAAGATGGATTCAAGCCTACGAAACATTCAAAGGTAAGCATGCATTTCATTTTTAAATTAGAAAATTCCTGAAAGATTAATGTCATTGAAAGAAACATGACTTGAAAATGCGAAAACAAAAAATTCTCAATGCAAGGGAAATAATTTACTAAAGTTCCATTGCATTCAACCATAGAAAATAAAACGAAGTTTTAATTACTTTCTATACAAGCATAGTTATATATTTATTTACTAGGCAGAAATTTCTCTTATCCCATTATGAATGAGTATTATTAATGAATTCTTTCAGTAATTTATATTTTCGGTGTCGGGATCTTTATAACACGCACATTGATTGGGATTGATTAATCTTTCAGGAATTTATGTTATACAGAGCTTATACTGAATTTTAAAGTGATTATAAAATGGACCCTTTTCTCAATAACTAGTCAATAGAAAATCCACCAACCTTATAAAGTTCATATTATAACTTTAAGTAGATAAATATAAAATGCTTCAAGTCGTAATTTTAAAGCCGTTAATTTAAAGATGTTTTAGATATAAGTATTTAACTGTTTGGGTATACTATTTCTTTTGATTTAGATAAGTCTCGTTCCACCTATTTTATTTTTATTTTTTTCTTTTTAAAACTGAATGTATGCAATGCCCCTTTATTATATGCTAGGAGCATTTGAGAATGCATTTTGCTCGTAACTCATGTGAACAGGAAATTAATGCTAATTATGCAATGTTCTAAACTTTATTAATTCTAAAATCCTTAAAAAAAATATGAAATATATGTAAAAGAAAACAATCATATAAATGGACTAGTTTTGACAGTAATTATTTTAATTTCTGGAATAAGTTACAAGGTGTTTAAATTAAACTGTCTTGTTCAAATAATATTGCCTAAGATTGTAAGCTTACTAGTTTTCATTACATGTTAGCATAAATCCTAATTAGCCTATTAAATTGTTTCATGCACACACACAATCTATAAAAGTACGAGTTTCTTATGCCAATAACACCTACCTTGTTACAGTGGTTCACTTGCTACTGGCAGTAAGTTCTTGTGGGCTTGAAATTTACATTAATTTCTTATCTAAAAACACTTATGTAAGGGGTTTTGTTTATTTATACTTGTTGCAGTGGAATATGAAAATGTTTCATTGTATTAATAAGTTATATAACTTTTAAAATTTTTGAAAAAAGTTAAGAAAATTATATGGAAAATAAGCAATCTAGTGAGCCTTCCACAGTAATATAATGTCAAATGCGATTGATGAATGTGAATATTTCACTCCAAAATTACATAAGAATAGCCTAAAATATTTAATTACTGCAAATAAACTGTTAAATATACAAATTCTTGTTTTTTTCTTTGTGTATCATATTTTAGCACTTATACATGTTTTCAATAATTCAAGAAAAATGAATTTTTTTAATGACTAATGATGTTTTATGCTCTTAAATATAAACATTCATAGGCACACAAGTAAATTTGTACTTCAGGTTGTGAACATATCATTTGTAAAAATGTTTAGAAAAAGAGCCAGTAACTTTATATTTGAATGGTACGAATGAATGTGGTTAATCTTATTCTTATCCATCAACTGATGGTTAATCTTATTCTTTTTATAACTGTATTATCACCATTTTGAATGTAATTCCATAACAAAGTGTTGTTTTCAAATAACTGAAGAAAGAAATATTTAGGATGTAGCAATTATATATACATGAGCAATTGTATGTTACCTGAGGATGTATCAATTAAATATTACTTATGTTATATGCATTTGACATATGACAACAAACATGTGCTAATTATTTGCACTTTTCAAAACTTTGACAGCATCCATAGCTCTTTTTAGCCCAAAAGAGTTAATAGTTTTGTTTTAAGATTTTGCATTATTCACTCTAAATGGCTGCATCACTTTTTTGCGTTGTGCACTTTAAATGACTATATCTCTTCAAATTGTTACCATCCAAACATTATCGCCCTGTATTATTTTTAAAGAAATTAAATGATGAACGTTTTCCACAACGGTAACCCTTCCCTTAAGCAGATAGCTCTTGAGTGCTTTGCCATGATTAAATAAAAATACAATAAAACCCTTATTAGACTGTGCATGTATTTAAAGGATGGCGAATGCTTATGATTTTATAATTGTTTAACCTTTTGATACATGTTTATTTATTTGTTCTTTTTCATATTAAAAGGTGTGTGAACTTCACTTCAAGCAAGAGGATGTTCTGAGGCAAACTGAATTCTTTGATGAGAAAACTGGAAAGAAGATCATTATACCATTGTCATATCCTCGTTTAAAGAATGGTGCAATTCCAAGTCTGTTTCCTGATGGTCCGAGTCATCTTAGTTCCAGTGTTTCATCAAGGGAATCACCAGAGCATAAAAAGACTCAAAAGAGAACAAGATGCACTCGAAAAAGCCTTAGTCTGTAGCTTAGCTGAAAAGGAAGAGTATGAACGAAAACAAATGTTTTATAATTTAGATGAACTAAAAATTTGTTTTAATACTGTGAATTTACCAGATAACTGGATAGTTATACACAGGCCTATACATACTATGATTCTTAATATTTCTAATGACAATCATCCAAGAATTCTAAAATCATTATTGATTGATTGTAATTTGAATATATCTGTAGCAATTAGAAATATACCTATTAAATCACTGAAGCAATATGTAACCCCATCAAAAATTAACAACCTTAAAGATCTTTTAAGTATTTTAGAGAAATTAGACCTATTTGCCTCAAATGATTCATCTGAAGACAGTATTCAAAATTATTTACAAATTGTAAATGAATTAATGACAATTTTAAAAGAGAAAATTCCACATAAAAACAATGAAATAAATTTTCTCGTTGAGCAACTATCAAACTTGAATTCAGAAAAACAACAATATAGGTATTCTGCAGACTTTCTAATATTTTCCACTTTACTTCACACAATTTCACCACATGCATATAATTTTATTTGAAATTCAGAAAATATTATTATGCCTCATCCACGGACCATTCAGAAAATTTTTTCAGATTTTAATATATATCCAATAAATGAACAATACAACCAAAAGTTCCTAAGCTACAGAAAATTTAAATTTCAAGAACTATCAGAAAAAGATCTGCTTGTTATTTTAATGATTGATGAAATTCATCTAAATCAAGCATTTGATTATAAAGGTGGTAATTTGTGTGGAATGGCATATAATTGCAAAAATGCTGCATCTAGTGCATATGTTTTCATGATTCGCAGCCTATTATCTGTTTATAAGGATGTTGTACATATTTTGCCGGTGAAAACACTTAGTGCGGATAATTTGTATATTTATATTAAAAAAATTGTTGTGGGATTAGAAAATATTGGGTTTAAAATTATTGCTATTGTCACTGACAATAATTCGATTAATAAAAAGGCTATGTCTCTGTTTTCCGAACCACCTAAAGTTAGTATTGTTTATCAAAACCCTGTTGACAAATCTAGGCCAATGTTTTTTATTATTGATACAGTGCATATTTTAAAATGCATTAGAAATAACTGGATAAATCAAAAAAATAATAATCAGTATGTTTTTCCCAAGTTTTGATGATGCTTCACATATTGAAACTGCATCTTTTTCTTGTATTAAAAAATTACATGAATCTGAAACTGGTAAGTTATTAAAGTATGCTTATGGTCTGACAATAAAAGCTCTATATCCAACTAACTTAGAAAAACATAGTGTAAAGCTTGCATTGCAGATTTTTGATGATAATGTTGTTGAAGCATTATTTTCTTTTGGCCAGCAGAAAGAAATAATAAATTTCCAAGAAACTGGAAACTTTATTAAAATAATAAACACATGGTGGTCAATTGTAAATGTGAAATCTATTTTTAAAGGGGTTCATAAAAATAATGTATTTGAAACACCTTTCACTGTGGCAGAAAATGATGAAAAATATGTTTTTATGAATAACTTTTTGAATTGGCTAGATAGTTGGAAAAATTTGAATTTAACCTCTGGTTGCCTAACCAAAGAAACTCACTTTGCAGTATACCATACAACGTATGCTTTAATTGAGATATCAAGGTATTGTATAAATGAGTTGGGTTTTAAATACCTTTTACTTGGAAAAATACAAACAGATATGTTAGAGGCTAGATTTGGTAAGTTAAGATAGTGACACTAATCTATTGTTTCTTATTATCTTCAGACTTAATTTGTAATTCATTTTATCTAAATGAATATTTTTTGCAGAATGTAGATAGTATGTTAAATAAAAAAATAGTGCTTTTTCTATTTGTGTTGTGAAATCTTTACCAACTCTTTCAAAATGCATGCACACACACACACAAAAAAAAAAAAAAAGCATTTGTAATAGATAACTAATTATGACAGTAAAGTGCTAAAGTTGTTAAGTCTCTTATATAATATCATTTTGTGCAAAATAGGTGTATTTATTGTAAACTAGAGAAATATTGATTTTTGAAGATAAAATACTTTGCCAATTAATATTACTATTGTTTAGATTTTGAAATCAGTATCTTGCAATTTTTTAATATTATTTTAATTGAAGCAGACATGTTTATTACATTAATTTTACACTGTAAGAAGAAAATAAATACAATTTGTTTTTACCTACAATTCCATATGAGTCATTTTTATGGAGGAAATTCACTGTATTCTTATACAATATTTTCATTGTAATACATGCTAAATTCTGTCAAAACTAAAATTAAATACCTTGGAATTAAAATTTCTAATGATGTGGTTGTACATATACAGGGGAAAACTTATCAAAAATAAATTGAGTAAAAAAATATTTTTAATCCTTCCCAGCTGTAAGGCTTCATGCAGTTATACTAAACTATTTTGATATTAAAAAGACTTAACTGTAATAGAAAATAAGTAGCATCAAGTTAAATAAATAGTCATCCCACCCTTTTTCCCACTGTAGTATGCAATGCCATTTCCTGTTACTTCCAGTTAAAAATTTACTAGTACAAAAAATTCAGGCCAAAAAAATAAATAAAATCCTTTTTATATGTTTTGAATCCTAATTGTGTTGCTTTCCTTTAATAAAAAGTCTGAATTATTTTGAAAATTTTAAATCTTACTTTACATCTTAACAATCAGTCTATATTTATTTTCATTTATAATAGGAAAATACATAAAACTTGTTATTCTTTCAATTCTAAGAATTGAGGACATTTGATCTATTTAGATGTTTTAAAAGTTCCTACTGATTACCCTGATAAAAATTCCAGTAAGTACATATATAAACTTCATATTTATCATTTGCTAAAGAATTCTCAAATAAGTTACAATGAAATGCTTTCAGGAACAAAAATTTACAAGTTACAAAAAAAAAAAAAAAAATTTATATGCACATAATTAGACAAAAGGGGTGTTACAAACATTTAACAATAAGAATGAAACATAAGAATTTTGAATTCCTAGCAAGTGTCAAGTTTGTTGAATTTTTACAATTTACCCAATATTTTGTAATTTTTCTTTTTTTTATTATTGGGGAAGATGCAGTTATGTATTCTCAAATAATGATCTAATTTAAAATGCCTAAATATATGAAATGTTTTGCTACCGTATTTTAAAACTACCAATGAATAAATATTGATAGATGCTAAAAAATAGTATTTTTCAAATCATTCTCCAGGTTTCTCATCTGTTAAGAAATTCAGTCCCACACTGAAGTGAAAAAAAAAAGCGGAAAATGACTAAACAATTATGTGTAAATTTGTATTTATGAGAAACAGAAAATGCCGTTAAAAATTGATTAAAATTAATTTAAGGATTTTTAGTGTTAATCAATTGTAAACTTGCTTAATTATGCGTTATCCTCTTTGTTAAGGAAGAAAATATTTAATAAAATATATATTCTTCAGAAAGCAAACCAGCATCAGCCAGATATTCAGTATATATTTATTACTACTAATCTGAAGTATGTTGAATTAATTTCTTTACTATACTGTTATTATTTTAAGCATAAAAATATATAAGGAAAGTAAGGTTAGGTATTTGAAATTAGAAAATGCAGTCGATGAAATCAAATCGGAATATATATATTTGCACACACATATATATATATATATATATTTAAAACCAAACGATATAGTAAGCCTTATGCAAGGAAATAAAAACTACTTTTCATTTTCTCTCCTCTTAAAGGAATAACAGCGATAAGTGGTTTCATGTGGCAACCATGCTTTCTGTACATAAGGACGACTTTAGTGACGTAGTGTGCGGCGTGCCGTGGCTTCGTTTATAGGAGGTACTGGCGAGGCGCTGCTGTTTGTGACGTCAGCCTGCGTGCTGAGTGTTTTCGAATGTTTTACTTGTAGACGAAAGAAAGCTGATCTCGGAAGAGTGATACTGTTTTGATGGAAATAAAAAATGACTTATTAAGAATTTTTTGTCTTTATTCATAATGCACCCCAGCCTCGGGTAGAGGCAGGCACGCAACTGAACGAACTTTTTTGAATGTATTTGATTTATATATTTTCTGTGTTCTTCGTAACATAGTGGTACCATCGGTAGAACCGGGTGATTTGAATTAGAATTTTCCGATTGAACTTTTGATATTGAATTTCGATTTTGAATATACTTTGAAGATGGATTTGATCGCTCTAAAGGCCCAAAGAAAAGGACTTAGAATTGCGTTTTCGCAAACCTCAAGGAAAACCGAAAGTGAATTAACTAAAGAAGTAAGAGATTTAAAAATACTTTCGATTTTGAAGTGTCAACTTTGTGATAAATTCCAGAGACTTGACGTATGCCAGAGTGCTATATCGCAGCAAATTTTGCAGACTGAAGATGGAGAAAAATTATTTAGTGATGATTTTCAAGAAGCGGAGAATTATCGAGATACGTTTCTAGAACAGTGTGCTCAAATAGATGCGAAAATGCAAGCCTCCTCTCTTTCAAATAATTCCGAATCTAGGAAATTTAAATTGCCTAAAATTGAGCTTAAAAAATTCAGTGGTGAAGCTAAAGATTACCTGACTTTTTGGAGTCAGTTCCAGAAAATCCACGATGACAAAAGTATCGCCGATGAAGATAAAATGCAGTATCTGTTGCAGGCTATGGAACCCAAATCGAAAGCAGAACGCCTAGTCCTTAGCTTTCCGGCAACAGCAGCTAATTATCCTAAAGCCATCGAACACTAAGAGAGCGCTTTGGACGCGAAGATTTACTTGTGCAAATCTATGTGAGAGACTTGTTAACCCTAGTGATGAAGAACGCTGTAACCGGAAGAGCAAAAACGGATCTACCCTCTCTGTATGATGAACTAGAAGGAAAATTGCGAGCGTTGGAAAGTTTGGGGAGAACCCAAGAAAAATATGGGGACTTTTTGACCCCCTTAGTGGAAAGTTGCTTACCAGAAGAAGTATTGATTGCATGGGAAAGAAGCAGAAATCACGACTCCATTGAAACTAAAGGGAATCGATCTTTGAAACATTTAATGAATTTCTTAAAACAGGAAGTTAAGGGAGAAGAGATGGTTCTCCTCGCAAGAACTGGTTTCGCTTCCCAACAGAACCATCGGAAGAAAGATTTTAACCACGAACAGGTAAAGCAAAATGATCCCGTAACAGCATCAGCTCTAGTAAGTCTTGAGAATTCAGGTAAGAGTATTCTGAACTGTAATTTTTGTGAAAAGAAACATTTTAGTGAAAAATGTTACTCTGCAAAAAAAAAAAAAAAAAAAAAAAAAAGACTTTAGCTGAAAAACAACAATTGTTGTTGAAAAAAGGTGCTTGTTTTTCTTGTCTGAAAAGAGCGAGTCACATTAGTAAATTTTGTCCTTTCAAAGGTAAGTTAAGTTGTTCTATTTGCAAAAGTTGTAATCATTTTGATGTAATGTGTAATCAAAGGCTAAAAAATAATGATCAGATAAATGTTTCAAAAGAGAGTTCTCTTTCTAACTGTGGCAGAAGCGAAACTGTATTTTTACAAACGCTTTGCGTTCGAATTCGGTGTCAAGGTCGCGAGAAAATTATTCGCTGCATAATTGCTAGCGGAAGCCAAACTAGCTACGTTAGTGAAAATATGATGAGTCAGCTTAAAGCATCTCCACTTCGGGAGGAGACAGTTATACATTCACTGTTTGGGGGGGGATGAAACAAAACCTATACAACGTGAAGTGTTTTCGGTCGAGGTCAGCAATTTAAAAGGAACATTCGCATGTAGTTTTGAGGCATTATCGGAAAAAAAGATTTGGGGTTTTATTCCTAAGGTTAAAGATAAAGAGATTTTGAATGAATTAAAAGAAAAAGAAATCGAATTTTCTGATCCATTGCGAAAGGAAATTGAAATTAACCTTTTAATCGGAGCAGATGTTATAGGAAAATTATTGACGGGAAATTCTATTGAATTAGAGTCCGGGGTGCGTATTTCCAAACTCTACCCTATCTCTAGTAGCTCTACCCTACCAACACCGACTCTACTTCAAGCCTAAGCGCGCGGTTCGAAAATTCGTGTGACGTCACGACTTCTGGTCATAATAAACTTCGGAACGAATGCAGTGGCTCTTTGCTGATTGCTGAAGCTTCTTACGTTGTGCGAACGCTGAAGCAGAATACTTTGATTTTTTTATGGTTTTAAGGTTGGATATATTTTAGAGAGGTAAGAATACATTACTTTACTTCTGTAAAGTTATATTTTTCTAATTATATCAACGTTTTTAGGCGTATGTTCTAGTATACATGTGTTAATTCTGGTAGAGACAAGGCTGCTGTGCTATGTATAATTTCTTTTTGAATAATGTTGTGTCAGCCCATCGTAGAATAAACGGGCTTCGCATAATTATATTACCTGATCTGTTTCAGAATAAAACATTTTTTTATGGACCTGTATAAATTTGATGTTATAATATAAGCTAACACAGCTTATTCTTAGAATTTTACATGCCATTAGCTATACACTATAACTATTTACTCCCTTTTATATTTAAAAATAATTAATTTATATTTTATACATAACTATTTACTCCCTTTTATATATTAATTTAAATAAAAACATTTCAGTTATTAAAATGCCGGGTAGATGCTGTGTACCATTATGTAAGGGAAACTACCCAACAGGACCAAAAGTGTCTGTATTCTCCTTTCCTAAAAATGAAGATTTGAAGAGAGAGTGGCTTTCTGCAATCCAACGGAAAGACTTTTCACCCAAAAAGAGTTCAAAGGTAAGTAAAGTAGAGTTATTAATTAATAGTGTAGATTCTAATTACATATAAGGGTTCATTCAGAAATTTTTAAATGATAATATTTTGTTACATAAACCAGGATATACAGAAATAAAGGATTGAAATAGAGCTTTAATCACTGCAAATATTCTCTGGTTCTATCTGTGAAATGAATATTCTTTACTACAAATGCTCAGAATGAACCCTCTGATTTTTAAACTATTACTATTAACATAATGTTTTTTTTTTTTTTTTTTTTTTTTTTTTTTTTAATTTTTAATTTTCTCTAAAGGTTTGTGAATTGCATTTCAAGGAAAGTGATTTTAAAGTTGAAGCTTCAGCATTTGATTCTAAGAATGGAATTTTAATTTCTGCTCCACTTCAGGTGCGTAGATTAAAAGAAAATACAGTGCCATCAATATTTAAGGACTGTCCATCTGTATACAGTTCAAAAAGTAGCACCATTGTACAAGAAGATCCTGATGCAAAAAAAAAACTGCCCGCGAGTGCCATAATTTACAGAAAGCATTGCGTGAAAGCCTTAAAGAATATGAAATGTATAATAATGATTTGAAAATTAATTGTTCTAATGATATTTTGTCATGTATTGATCGCTATGGAATATCAGCATTTTGGCATGTATACACAGTTCCAGATACCTCAACTGTTTGCTTTATTCATATTGTTTTTAGTCCTGGGCCATCAATTGATTATTCTGTAGTTGTGAATGACAATCAAGAAATGTCTGTATTTATTAAAGAAAAATCTATTATGCAATTATCTCCTTAAACATTCCCACATAAAGTTACAAATTTTAATGAAATTAGGACTGTTTTAGATAAATTGGCTAATCTTCAAACCAAAGAGTTAAATTCAAAATTAACCATAACAATTGATATAATTAATGAATTACTGCAAACTATCTCTAACGACAAAAATGAGAGCATTATTAAATTTTTGCAAGACCAGATGAATCTTTTACTTTGCCCTAAAAATAATTTTAGATACAATCCTGATGTACTAGTGTTAGCATGCTTGTTAAATACTATATCACCACATGCATATAAATTTTTAAGGGATAGTGGCAGTATTATTATGCCTCATCCTTCGACTTTAAAAAAAATTTGTAGCAATTTAGTATTGTCACCATGTAATGAAACAATTCATGAAAATTTTTTAAAATATATAAAAAATCGTGTAACTTTCCTAGAGGATCGAGAAAGAAAAGTGATTCTTTTGGTAGATGAAATTTATGTTCAGCCATATTTTGATTACAAAGGAGGCTCTGTCGTTGGGGCTGCATTTGATTCTTCCAGTCCGGCAACCAGTGCATTTGCTTTTATGATATCCAGTTTGGAATCTTCATTCAAAGAGGTAGTACATATTGTGCCTGTTAACACAATAAATTTTGAAACATTACATTATGTAATTAAAAAAGTGATTAGAGGTCTTGAAAATATGGGAATTATTGTTATTTGTGTTATTACAGACAACAATGCAATAAATAGAAAAGCCATGAGTTTGTTTTCAAATCCACCACGTAATTCATTTGTTTACAAACATCCAATGAATGGGAATAGGCCTCTTTTCTACATAATAGATGCAGTTCATTTATTTAAAAATATAAGGAACAATTGGCTAAACCAGAAAAATCCTGGTACATGTATGTTTTTTCCAAATATTGAAGATCTTTCAAAGAAGCACTTCAAAACTGCTTCGTTTATGTCTTTGAGAAAGCTACATGAAATTGAAAATGACCAACTGATTACATTTTCTAATGGTTTAACTCTAAAAAGTCTTTCACCTTCTAATTTAGAGAAACAAAACATTAAACAGGTTCTTAAGATTTTCAATAAATTTACTATTGAAGGTCTAATTCATTTGGGTCCTTTGCATGAAATACCACACTATTCAGATACATCTGAGTTTATATCCATAATATGCAAATGGTGGGATATTATGAATGTTAAAACTATGTTTAAAGGTATACATCAAAAGAGTGAATTTATGAAGCCATTAACAGCAGATGCCCCTCAGGGGGCTCACTTCTGTGAGTACGGGTGTGGCAATCCCGAGGTACCCTAGCCCTTCAGGGGATCATCTTCTTGGTGAGACGGGTGTCACGATCCTGGAGCCCCAGTGATCTATCCTCTTTTCCGTCTCCTCTCCTCTTTGCTGGAACTTTTTCCCTTCTCTTCTCCCTCGTGGTCTCTCTCTACGGAGTTTGGGGCTCGTCACGAGAGACTGGAACAGACCTTGTCTCTAGTTCTCGAGTGGCGAGAAAACTGCCCACGTGTTTGCCGTGCGTGGAGACCCGTGTCGCTGGAAAGGAGGGTCCTGGTAGTTGAGGGGCGAGGTACTGTCCCCAACACACTACTTTGGCCTCTGCTTCAGCTAAACGGGAGGCACCTTAGTCGTCCTCACGGGTGTCAATCGGCTGGTCACTAGTCCTTGTGTCAGTGGCTTGGAGTCAAGCTCTCGGGAGTACCTGCTTTCGGGAAAGCCGACTGTGGGGCTTCAGTTTGCGTATAGGTCCGGCTAGCCCTAACACAGGAATCTGTGTTCCCTTGTTGGGCTCCGTGGTGGGCGGGGCCGTCGGACCCGAATCTTTTCTATTTTCAATATGGCAAATACACATATTTTTTTTATTAAAAAACTTTGAAGTCACTCCAGTCTCTCAACCTAGTTCTGAAACATCTACTACTAAACCAATCATTCAACCTAGTTCTGAAACATCTCCTACTAAACCAGTCACTCAACCTAGTTCTGAAACATCTACTAATAAACCAATCATTCAACCTAGTTCTGAAACGTCTCCTACTAAACCAGTCACTCAACCTGTCGCTCAACCTAGTTCTGAAAATTCTGCAAAAAAATTACGGACAGATGCAAATAAAAAAAATCATAACAATAGTCCCCGTTTCCTAGTAATCTCTAGTCCTTCTGGTGAAATGCATAAGATGTCTCCTTTCGTAATAAACAAATACATCCAGTCTTGTATTGGTGAGCCGAGAAATATAAAGCGTCTCCGCTCCGGAGACTTGCTTATTGATACAAACTCAGCCACCCAGTCTGCTTCTTTACTTCAGATAACTAAACTTGGGCAAGCGAATGTCACTGTAACACCACATAAGTCACTCAACTATTGTCGGGGTGTAATCTCAGAATTCGACCTTCTTTATGTTTCTGAAGAAGAGATCGCTTCTGAGCTATCCGACCAAAATGTCTGCGGTGCAAGGCGGATCAAGATGCGTAAAGAAGGTAAGTTGATAGACACGAAACACGTGATCCTTACCTTCAACACGCCTGATCTGCCTAAGAATATTAAGGCCGGATATCTAAATATTCCTGTAAGACCTTATATTCCAAACCCTATGCGATGTTTCCAATGCCAGCGTTTCGGCCATTCTAAGACGTCTTGTCGTAACAGCCTCACATGCGCCCGATGCTCACAGATTGGCCACGATTCCGATAATTGTACCGCTGCGCCTTTGTGTATAAATTGCAAGGGTGACCACCCAGCATTTTCTCGCTTGTGCCCAAAGTGGAAATCGGAAAAAGAAATCCAGACTACAAAAGTTACAAGGAACATCTCTTACGCCGAAGCCAGAAGACTAGTTCAGAGCACACAGCTTCGACCAAATATATCATACGCCAGTGCTGTTAAATCATCTCGTACAGTTGCCACCCAAACATCAATAGGCATACAGACCCTATCAAATAAAACCCAACCGCCTACATCCAATAAGAAAAAGGAAAATGCAACACATATAGTACAAAAAAAAGAAACAGTTATTCAAAGTAAGCCCAAAATTGCCACACAAAGAACATCAAATAAAAATAGAAGTCGCAGCAATAGCTCTCTCGATGAGATGATTTCTGAATCTGCGGATTCAGACTTTATGGAAGTGGAAGAGGGTCTGGAAGTTCCCAGGCAAAAACAAAAGAACAGCACAGGAAAAACAAAAACAATACATAATGGCCACCCTCATGTCATGGAACTGTCGCGGTTTCCACCGAAATTTGCTCGACATCAAAGCCATAATTAATGCTTATCATCCTGTATGCTTCGCAATACAGGAAACAAATCTAAAACCAGAACAACAGGCAAAACTTCGGAGGTTTTCTTTCGTCAGGAAAGATAACATTGCAGGTGAGCGTGCCAGTGGAGGTGTAGGTCTCCTCACCTCACTGGATTATCCCTCAAATGTGCTTTCTTTGACAACATCCCTCCAAGTTGTCGCTATTCAAACAAATTTTGATATTGTTGTTACAGTTGTTTCTCTGTATTTGCCTCCAAATGAGCATATTGATCAGCAAGATTTAAATGGTCTTTTAGAGCAGCTGCCTGAGCCTTTCATCATAATAGGAGATTTTAACGGCCATAGTCCACTCTGGGGTAGTAAAGATACAAATTGCCGTGGAAGACAAATTGAGCAGATGATCGAAGATCATAGCCTTTGTCTCCTGAATAATGGGCAGAATACTTACTTCCACGAGCCTTCAAGGACATTCCATGCTCTCGACCTTGCCATCTGTTCACCATCTCTGCTGCCATTTTGCACGTTTAGTGTGGGAAATTATCTTTACAACAGCGATCACTATCCCATTTTTATATCTCTTGCACGAAGAGGAGCAAACCCCATGTCGAGATCCCCTCGATTCATGCTCAATAGGGCAGACTGGGAACTCTTCTCTTCCTCTGCAGAGCTGACAGAGGAAATGGTAGAAGATGTGCATATCGATGACGCTGTGGAAGCTTTTACTAATACTATTATTCAGGCAGCTATGCTTTCGATTCCTAGAACATCAGGAAAAATACTAAAATATTCGAAACCGTGGTGGAATCGCGACTGTCATGAAGCACTGAAAAAACAGAAAAAAGCATGGGGTATTTTTCGTAGATATCCTACTCTGCGAAACCTCATAGCCTTTAAAAGAGCCAAAGCAAATGCACGCAAAGTAAGAAGGCAGAGCCAAAGGAATTCTTGGATTTCATATGTGTCGTCAATAACATCCTCCACGCCTAGTAAGCGGGTTTGGGAAAGAGTTCGAAAAGCATGCGGCATATATAAAGACCACTCAGTTTCCTTTTTGGAAAAAGATGGCCGAATGATAAGCTCCATAGAAGAAATTGCGAATACTATTGGTGAGACATTTGCTGCCGTTTCTTCCAGCAGAAACTATTCACCTGCATTTCTATCTATCAAGCAACACTCTGAAATAAGTCCCATCGCATTCAACTCTACCAAATCTGAGCCTTACAATAGAGCATTTACTATGCTGGAATTAAATAGAGCTTTATTGCAGACACATACGTCTTCTCCGGGTTTTGATGGCATAAATTACGAAATGCTAAAGCATCTGTCCTATAAGTCACTGACTGCCCTTCTCACTCTTTACAATAAAGTGTGGAAGGAGCGTATTTTTCCCAGTGCATGGAGGAGAGCTGTTGTCATTCCCATTGCCAAGCCAGGGAAAGATCCAAGGAATCCCTCCAACTATCGACCAATTGCCCTTACGAGTTGCCTCTGCAAACTCTTTGAAAAGATGGTAAACAGCCGCCTAGTCTACTTCTTGGAAAGGAATAATATTATATCGCCTTATCAAAGTGGTTTTCGAAAGGGGAGAACAACCGTGGATAACATGCTCCTCCTAGAGACTTCCATTCGGAAAGCATTTGTAAGAAGAAGCCACCTTGTCTCGATTTTCTTCGACATTGAAAAAGCTTATGATAAGGCATGGAGATACGGTATACTCTGGGATCTTCACGAGAGTGGCTTGCGCGGCAACCTACCAATTTTCATTCAGAATTTCTTAAACAGTAGAACTTTTCAAGTAAGGATTGGCTCTGTTTTTTCGGATGTTTTCCTACAGGAAGAGGGTGTGCCTCAAGGCTGTGTGCTTAGTGTAACGCTGTTCAGTTTAAAAATAAATTCTGTATTAAAAGAACTTCCTCCTACCATCTTGGGATCACTATATGTAGATGATTTACAGATTAGCTGTCGAGGAGCAGACATGAGATACATAGAGAGGCAATTGCAGATGGCTCTGAATAAGATCCAAGAATGGTCAGACAAACAGGGATTTACATTTTCGAAACAGAAAACTGTGTGCGTGCACTTTTGTAGGAAGCGTGGTCTCCATCTTGAACCTGAGTTATATTTGAATGGTACAATTATTCCAGTTGCGCCCGAAGTGAAATTTTTAGGAGTAACGTTCGACCAGAAATTGACTTTCCTTTCTCATGTTTTAAACTTGAGAAAGAAATGTCTCAAAACACTAAATATTTTAAAAGTGTTGGCGAACACCTCCTGGGGTGCAGAGCGTTGCTCCATGCTTCGCATTTACAGAGCGCTTATCCGCTCTAGACTGGACTATGGCTCAGTGGTTTATGGATCTGCTCGCTCATCTGTTTTGTTAAAACTGGATCCTGTTCACCATCAAGGTTTGCGGATTTGTTCAGGAGCTTTCAGGACTTCTCCTGTACAGAGCCTATATGTTGACTCTAACGAACCATCCCTTTATCTGAGGCGTGAGCAATTGTCCCTTTTGCAATATTTTAATATTCTATCCCAACCTGAACATCCCAATAAGCTGTGCTTACACGATAATGAGTGTAACACATTATATGAAACACGTCCATCCTGTGTTCCTACTTTTCCTTTAAGAGTTCGCCCTGTCATTGAGGAACTTTCCCTCTCTGATATGTGCCCTCAAGCAGTACAGAATTTTGAAATTCCACCTTGGGAAAATGCACGTATCCAGCTTCTCGATATTTTCAAACATCACGTAAAGGCGAGCACTAACGAGATCGTTTACAGACAACTCTTCGCTGAGCACAGGCACAAATATAGCAGTTATCATCCGATATACACAGATGGATCAAAGTCAAATGATCATGTCGGGATGGCTTTTGTATTTCAAGATTACATTGAGGGCCGATGCCTGCACCATGCTTTCTCAGTCCTAACATCTGAACTAACTGCAATATATTACGGTCTTTTGTACATCTCAAAGCTCTGCCACAAAAAGTTCATAGTTTATACAGACTCGTATAGTGCTCTTAAATCCTTGGAAGCTTTTCCCAACACGCAGAATCCTGTGGTAGTGGATGTTCTCAAAATTCATAGAAATTTAACAATTCGAGGATATGAAGTTCTGTACTGCTGGGTCCCTGGACATGCAGGAATAAAGGGAAATGAGCTTGCAGACATCGCAGCCAAATATGCTGTTGAACCGTCCACTCGCCTTATTCCTTTTAGAGACATCTGCTGTGTAATCAAGGGGAAGATGCGGAAAAAATGGCAGCAAATTTGGGATGGTCAGCATCACAACAAGTTGAGAAACGTCAAGCCTAGAATTGAACATTGGGATTTTGCTGGAAATCGTAAGGAGGACGTTCTTTTGACTCGCCTCAGAATAGGTCACACTAGAGTCACACATAACTATCTTCTCAAAGCTGAAAATGAGCCTGTTTGTTTTAATTGTAATGTTTGTTTATCTGTTCGTCATATTTTAATTGAATGTCCATGTTTTAATAATCTTCGCCAGAAATATTTTAATAGCTGTGACTTACCTCTCGACCGTTTAATCGGAAGAGAGGTCAATTGTAATTTATTTTATTATTTAAAAGAAACTGGCTTTTATTACCAAATGTAATTTGTTTTGAAAACTCTGTTTTGAATTTTAATATGTGCTTTTAACTTTGTGTTTATATGACTTCATCCTCTGGATTTGGTAAATTTATCTACTTGTTTTTATTTATTGAATTTTAATGACATCAATTGTAATCATCCCACCTTGTGTTTGGCGCGTCATAATCATCTCTGGTTTTGCGCCATAATCACTCACTCACTCACTCACTCACTCACTAACAGCAGATGATTCTGATCCAAAAGTTATTTTCCTCAATCAGTTTCTTAACTGGTTAGATGCATGGGAATCAATGAAATGTTCAACAGGCATGCTTACAAAAGAAACTCATGCAGCTCTCAAACAAACTACTTATGGTATACTGGAGTTGACTAGATATTGTGTTGAAGAGCTTGGAATGAAATATATACTTCCAGGAAAAATTCAGACTGATGCTCTTGAAGCCCGGTTTGGTAAATACAGACAACTTTCTGGTTCTCAGTATCATATTTCAATGAGACAGTTATTGGAATGTGAAAAAAAATTAAGAATACAATCAAGTATTAAGTTAGAATTGATTATTAAAAATACTACTGTCCCTTTAACATCATTTGAATATGATGATAATCTTCATGATATTATAGAATTAGATAATACAGTATATTACCCATCATTAAATATTACGGAGAGTGATGTGAAGGGCATTAGTAGCCATCTGCCAGTTCTGACTTATTTGGGTGGTTACTGTTGTCATGCAGTTTTAAAGAAAGTAAAATGCTGTACCTGCAAACAAAACATTACAATAAATTCCACAGTTAATCATGATCAAACATATGATCTTATAAAGAATCTTGATCGTGGTGGACTCAGGTGGCCAAAACCATTCATTGTAAATATAATTATGTATAATTATTTAATTGTAAATAAGCTGTGTAGTGAAGAATATGAAGATTTTTTGTTGGAACAAAAATCAGAGGAAAATTGTTGCAACTTTGACTTTTAAAATTTTAGAATTAAAAGAAATGCTCTTTGATGATATTATTTGTGATAATGGTCATACAAGTGAAAGTATAAGCAAACTGATAATTTGGATATCAACAAATATCATGCTCAAGAATCTTTGCAATAGGAAAAATGACGATATTAAGTCCAATAAAGAAAAAAAAAGAAAACTTCAGACACTTGCAAAGTAACATTGATGCTGTCTTTAAAAGTAATTTTTAAAGTTCTCTCAAACTGCATCTTTGCTAAATATCTACGTGTCATCTTTGGTGAGCAGCTGAGATTTAAGAAGCATGTTTGTTATACATTTAAATTGCTTTATGCCAAAATTTATTTTGGACTTGTATATATTATTCTTTGCTTATTTAACCAAGTTTTTAATATTACTCAAGATTTTATATAATTTTTAATTTGCTTTATACAAAGTTACTTCTCAAGGTCCTGAAATTTCTATATTGTATTTACAAGCGCCTTTGCTAAATATCTATGTGTCATCGTTGCTGAGCAGCTGAGATTTAAGAAGCATATTTATTATACATTTAAATGCTAAATATCATAATTTATTCTGGACTTGTAGATATTATTCTTTGCTTATTTAGTTATTTAACCAAGTTTTTGGCATTACTGAAGATTTTATATTATTTAAAATTTTCTTTATACTCAGTTACTTCTCAAGTTCCCAAAGTTTCTATTTTGTATTTCAATTGTGTTTCTTAAAATGTTCATCATTATTTAAGATTTTGTATCCTGCAATTACATGGCATAGTGTAGTAGTGTAGAAAGAACATATTACATGGCATAGTGTAGTAGTGTAGAAAAAAGACAAATTCCATAATGTCTTCTTTCTGCACAATCTAACTCTAATATTTCTATTTATGCAATAATTGTATGGACTCTTTCTGGATAGTACTACATGTTCAGCTCAAGTAATATTTGCTCTTCACATTATTCACAGTGAATAAGCACAAATCAATCTACTAATATACCCATGTGGTGACCGGGTGTGAAAGAATAGTCCCAATGTAGCTTATACATGTCATAAAAGGCGACTAAAATGGGTACCCAGCGTCTGGGGGTATAGCCGGGCACCCTGCCCCTGGGGATTATATCAGGGAACTGGTCCTCCAGGTTGGGGGTTGGGTGTGGGGCTAACTACCCCACCCCATAAAAAATCTCACTGTTAAGAAATCCAAAGATAGAATTAGCCGGACTACTTCTACTGGAAAACGACTTGGAAATGGCCTAGGGACTTTTTGTTTTGAAACATGAAAAATAAGCAAACAGACTAAAAGTTTGAAAAGTTATTGAAATAATTAAATAAAGAATGATGAAGTGTGACTGCAAGGGACGTCCGGTATCCTTTTCTGTCATTGCACTTTTCCTGACATGATAAGGCTCTACCACGTACACTTTGGTAACGAGGCTTGGAAACCTCGGCTAACACCTTGTTGTTTATTAAAAAGAAAAAGAGACATACAGCAATAATTATATTTCATAATAATAATTTTGACCCAAGCTCTATAAATATATTATGATATTAATTTATAAGTCTTTACAAAGTTATATACATAGATCTTTATAACATTTCACCTGTATAATAGTTATATGATATATGATTTTAAAGACTAAAAAATAAATTTGTTCTGTTTTTTCTTTCTTTGTTTCAGGTATTCATAACGAAGAAAGGAGTGTTTTTATCATGAAATGGCTCTCAGGTGTAAAAATGCATAGGATATATCTTAGTTTATTGAAGTTAAGAATTGGTGCTTTGTGGACTAAAAAATATGTGCAATATCCATTGTCACACCACTCTGTTCAAGAATATCGATCAGTCCTGAATGATAAAGAAAATGATTAACAAAGGAATATCTAGAACTTGATTGTGTGCATGATTTAATTCCAAATATAAGTATTGGAATAATTCATCCTCCTTATTTTCAACAAAAACTCTTCATTTGGTAATATACATTTGTGCTTATCAGTGTGGTGTCTTGTGTAACAAATCGTCAGTATTATAAAATAGATGGAAAGATCTTTGATTATTGCAAGAGCTTTATGTGCTGAAGAAGTAAAAAAATGTCCCAGATAATTGTGGATATTATGAAACTGAGTATCATAAGAATGGAAAAATATTTCTTAAACAAATTACCTTGTGATGCATGTAATGGGTATGTTTATTTTATTTCATATAACTGTAAATTTAATTATTGATAATAAGCAAACTTTTTTTTCCCCTAAAATGCCATTGGTGTATTGTCATTATTCTATATTGACATGTATTCTCTTACATTTATCATTGAAACCAGAGATTTTATAATAGAATATGGGAAACTTGTGTTGAAGGCCTGTTGATTGAAATACAAGTGACCATTACATCTTTGGAATTTGCATTCTCATTGCCAATTTTGAAAAGACATTCTTTTACATTTTCTTAAAAAAGTTAACATTCTAATGACTTTAGAAGTAAACATTGGCGACTTCATATGAACCAGTCTCTTGGCGAGTTTAGCAAAAAATTTGCCGATGGCTTCCCCATAACAGAAGTGTACTGGATTCTATACCTGAATATTGCATTAAAAGGAGAGAAAACCATTTATTATGAAGATAATAAATGATTCATATTACGAATGTTCATTTCTTATAATGATCGAGTTTTACATTCTTGCATTGTATTTCTTTTGTGTCAACGCAGAATAAATTGTGTCGGATTTCAATTATAATGATATGTGTAAAGATGCTGTAATAAAATTTGTTATAAATGTACTGTTGTGTATTTTTCTTTAGCAGTTGAATTTATGAAAATTTGTATTATTTTCTAACAAATAAAATTTTATATTTTAATATAAATCCATCTATGGACATTACAACAGATATTATATTCTGGAAAATAATTTATTATGCCTTTTCAAAACTAAGTTTAAAATGAAAACAAACTTGAATGTATAATAATTTTTAATGAATAAATAAAATGTGAAATATGAAAAGTGTTCTGACATGTCACATTAAGACTGCAATCAAATAAAGAATTCTTTATACGTGCATTGGTTTTTGTTTACAATTTGCATAGTCTTGAATATTTTACTGATCTAAATTCATTTTAAAAAATTTGGTATCATGATGAGTAGTGATTTTAGGTAAAAGTTTACAATTGGGTGTCCCTTGTATTTTGGCGATTCTTTTTTGACACCAAGATTGGCGTCAGGAAGGCACAATTTCAAAATGGCCGCTATACAAAACCAAAATAAGAAGTCAAAGAATCGCACAAGCCCACCAGTGGGCAAGCGGTAAAAGCCGCTGAACACTGGTAGTTCGGTCCAGGGTTCGAATCCCGGCAAATGGGCTGGCTGCACGGGCGTTTTCGTGGCTTTCCCTATGTGTAACTTGGATATGAGCCAGTTTACCTTAAAAAGACCTCGGTTTAATCCTAGTATCCGGTGCACACAGGATTTGGCTACTTTTGGCGACTTTATGATGAGCAGTAAAAACGGGACATATATGATGAGTAGTAAACGCGTCATTCAAAGAATATATATAGTTATACATAGCATATACTATGTATATAGTGTATAGTATATACATAGACGTTCTTTGGGTCATTTTTGGTGTTGGCGATAAGTTTCAAAATCGCACCAAGGCTGCACCGTATACTAGGATTTTAAAAGTTTAATCCTAGTATCTGGTGCACAAGGGATTTGGCTACTTTTGCCCACTTTATGATGAGCAGTAAACGGGACATATACGATGAGTAGTTAAACAGGTCATTTTGATGTTGGCGATAATTTTCAAAATTGCAAGAAGGCTGCACCGTATACTAGGATTTTAGCAAGACCTCCACGGGGCATTCCTCCTTTTCCTGTAGTGCCTAAAGGCAGAGCATGTAATAAGTAAAAGGAAAAAAAAGAATTGCACGAACTCTGTGTCCATGTACACATCGATATGTTTTCACTTTAAAAAGCATCCTAGAATTGTACAAACTAGGCATTGCGCACTGCCTTAAATTTGTCCATGTACACATCAATCTATTTTCATTTAAATAAGGAAGCTAAAACAAAGTTAAAACTATCATGGTAACCTGAAGCAAGGTTTCATTGCCAAAATAAAAAAAAAAAAAAAAAAAATGTCGCTAATCAAAGGGGCACCCAATTCTACACTAGAGCCTGATTTTATTTTCTTAATATATATATATATAATGTTTAAAAACTGATATCATTTTTACTTTAAACAATATTACCGAAAATATATGCTCTCTTTTGTGAAATGTTTACTTTATAATCTGTGCAATATATTACCATAAATAAAAAAACTTAATTATTTCTTAAATATAAAGTAATTAAATACTTTTATTATCCCTATGATTATAAGAATTATAACTGAAAGGGCATAAACAAAAACACAATTAAAGGAAATGCAGTACTGAAAGTTTCTGGTTAGCGAATAATTTGCAACAGAGCAAGCCATTACAATACTATAAGAATTGATTAGTAAGGTAAACATTAGTTGAGCATTCTTCCACAGTAGCAATAAATTTTTCATTTATAATTCTTAAAACACGCCAAAACAGATTCACGATTGGTGCCTCTGATTTAAGGTCACACAAAAGTAAATTTGATTTAGCAGACCAAGAGATATTCCATGTCAAATTTACGAGAAAGATCTTCACCAATGTTAAGCTTATTATCTAATATTCATAACAGTTTGGTTAGTTGACTATCACAAAGCTCAAAAGTGCTATCTGCTCATGGTGAAGGACTTTCTAATGAGAACTGGCTTGTATTCACTTTATACGCAACTAAAAAAAAAAAAAAAAAAAAAAAAAAAAAACCAACTATGCAGACAGCATGTTCAGAAAAAGAACAGAAAATGTACTCTTAGCATTTAGTAACCTTAACCATTCAGCTACTCGTGGGTATAACTATTGTTCTAAGAGATAAGCAACAATTTTTCAGCAATAACTAATGTACTTTTTCACAGACAGAACTGAACAGTAAAAACTTCTTAAACTGTGGATTCAGATTCTAATTTAGTTTCTTCCTTTTAAAAGCAGGAGCTTCAAAACTTTCCTCATGCTGCTTTTTATTTTGAATAAGCCTCTTGAAAAAAAAAAAAAAAAAAAAAAAAATTCCATGTACAGTCAAACATTTTATGATCTTTGTTTTGATATTGTAACAGGAGGGAATATTTACCTCATCTGATTTTGCATATTTATAAATTCTTCGTCCATAGTTATATTTCCACATATTATTTTGTCTTGAAAATTTTGAATTATTTTTTCACATAGAAAGCATAATTTAAAAATTTCAGGAGGACTTTTAAATCCCCCCTAAATTTGCAAAATTAATTAATTAATACTGCTAATTAAAACATATTTCCTGTTCACACATTGAAAATAAATTTAAAGTAACTATAGTTAGAAATACAACATGAAGGTTTACTATAACATAAAAGCATGATAATAGGATCAAAATGATGCATAGAATATTTAAATTAATACTTCTTCAAAATGCCTAGACAAATACACAATTTATTTATCTTAATATAACGAAAAACCTAAATAATTTATAATTTAGATCATAACTATGTATCCAATTTTTAACAAAGGTGCAAACCAACAGGTTTGGTGACAATACATCAAAATATAGCATGCGACTTTAAATTACCAATCGTAGAGTAAAATTGAAACACGAAAAGTCATATCACATTTCTAACCAAGCACAAAATTTACATGAAATGTAGTGTACAATTTTACAAAAGATAATAAAAGAAATATCACAAACAGTATCGGCTATAATTTACTGCACAAACACACACACATTCCGCAGTTTATTTTGTATTTATAAAATCATTTGATCATTAATAAATGATAGTTAAACGAAAATGCACGTTTTAAAGAAATACGAAGAGTAATTTATTCTAACATTCTATGAGAAAATTCGATGCTGAACTTACCTCAAAAACATGCTTTTGAGACCGGAATCCATTGATTTTGACGAGAATTAATTATCCATTTTCTTCATTTTTGGCGAAACGTCCTAAACTTATTTTTTGAATGATTGGAACAATTTGATGCAACGCATCCACCCATATTTGTCAAAATTAAGTCGGAATCGACCTACAAATATGTCAACAAAAGGACACTGTAAAATAGCGATAGCAACAAGCACGTTTCGTTCGTTACAACGGACGACGCATCAAATCCCCGATGACCACAACTTGTGACGTCACAAAACCGCCATCTGGAGTGTAGTAGAGTCGGTGTTGACCCTACCCAGTACCTCCTATAAACGAAGCCACGGCACGCCGCACACTACGTCACTAAAGTCGTCCTTATGTACAGAAAGCATGGTTGCCACATGAAACCACTTATCGCTGTTATTCCTTTAAGAGGAGAGAAAATGAAAAGTAGTTTTTATTTCCTTGCATAAGGCTTACTATATCGTTTGGTTTTAAATATATATATATATATGTGTGTGTGTGCAAATATATATATTCCGATTTGATTTCATCGACTGCATTTTCTAATTTCAAATACCTAACCTTACTTTCCTTATATATTTTTATGCTTAAAATAATAACAGTATAGTAAAGAAATTAATTCAACATACTTCAGATTAGTAGTAATAAATATATACTGAATATCTGGCTGATGCTGGTTTGCTTTCTGAAGAATATATATTTTCTTCCTTAACAAAGAGGATAACGCATAATTAAGCAAGTTTACAATTGATTAACACTAAAAATCCTTAAATTAATTTTAATCAATTTTTAACGGCATTTTCTGTTTCTCATAAATACAAATTTACACATAATTGTTTAGTCATTTTCCGCTTTTTTTTTTCACTTCAGTGTGGGACTGAATTTCTTAACAGATGAGAAACCTGGAGAATGATTTGAAAAATACTATTTTTTAGCATCTATCAATATTTATTCATTGGTAGTTTTAAAATACGGTAGCAAAACATTTCATATATTTAGGCATTTTAAATTAGATCATTATTTGAGAATACATAACTGCATCATCCCCAATAATAAAAAAAAGAAAAATTACAAAATATTGGGTAAATTGTAAAAATTCAACAAACTTGACACTTGCTAGGAATTCAAAATTCTTATGTTTCATTCTTATTGTTAAATGTTTGTAACACCCCTTTTGTCTAATTATGTGCATATAAATTTTTTTTTTTTTTTTTTTGTAACTTGTAAATTTTTGTTCCTGAAAGCATTTCATTGTAACTTATTTGAGAATTCTTTAGCAAATGATAAATATGAAGTTTATATATGTACTTACTGGAATTTTTATCAGGGTAATCAGTAGGAACTTTTAAAACATCTAAATAGATCAAATGTCCTCAATTCTTAGAATTGAAAGAATAACAAGTTTTATGTATTTTCCTATTATAAATGAAAATAAATATAGACTGATTGTTAAGATGTAAAGTAAGATTTAAAATTTTCAAAATAATTCAGACTTTTATTAAAGGAAAGCAACACAATTAGGATTCAAAACATATAAAAAGGATTTTATTTATTTTTTTGGCCTGAATTTTTTGTACTAGTAAATTTTTAACTGGAAGTAACAGGAAATGGCATTGCATACTACAGTGGGAAAAAGGGTGGGATGACTATTTATTTAACTTGATGCTACTTATTTTCTATTACAGTTAAGTCTTTTTAATATCAAAATAGTTTAGTATAACTGCATGAAGCCTTACAGCTGGGAAGGATTAAAAATATTTTTTTACTCAATTTATTTTTGATAAGTTTTCCCCTGTATATGTACAACCACATCATTAGAAATTTTAATTCCAAAGTATTTAATTTTAGTTTTGACAGAATTTAGCATGTATTACAATGAAAATATTGTATAAGAATACAGTGAATTTCCTCCATAAAAATGACTCATATGGAATTGTAGGTAAAAACAAATTGTATTTATTTTCTTCTTACAGTGTAAAATTAATGTAATAAACATGTCTGCTTCAATTAAAATAATATTAAAAAATTGCAAGATACTGATTTCAAAATCTAAACAATAGTAATATTAATTGGCAAAGTATTTTATCTTCAAAAATCAATATTTCTCTAGTTTACAATAAATACACCTATTTTGCACAAAATGATATTATATAAGAGACTTAACAACTTTAGCACTTTACTGTCATAATTAGTTATCTATTACAAATGCTTTTTTTTTTTTTTTGTGTGTGTGTGTGCATGCATTTTGAAAGAGTTGGTAAAGATTTCACAACACAAATAGAAAAAGCACTATTTTTTTATTTAACATACTATCTACATTCTGCAAAAAATATTCATTTAGATAAAATGAATTACAAATTAAGTCTGAAGATAATAAGAAACAATAGATTAGTGTCACTATCTTAACTTACCAAATCTAGCCTCTAACATATCTGTTTGTATTTTTCCAAGTAAAAGGTATTTAAAACCCAACTCATTTATACAATACCTTGATATCTCAATTAAAGCATACGTTGTATGGTATACTGCAAAGTGAGTTTCTTTGGTTAGGCAACCAGAGGTTAAATTCAAATTTTTCCAACTATCTAGCCAATTCAAAAAGTTATTCATAAAAACATATTTTTCATCATTTTCTGCCACAGTGAAAGGTGTTTCAAATACATTATTTTTATGAACCCCTTTAAAAATAGATTTCACATTTACAATTGACCACCATGTGTTTATTATTTTAATAAAGTTTCCAGTTTCTTGGAAATTTATTATTTCTTTCTGCTGGCCAAAAGAAAATAATGCTTCAACAACATTATCATCAAAAATCTGCAATGCAAGCTTTACACTATGTTTTTCTAAGTTAGTTGGATATAGAGCTTTTATTGTCAGACCATAAGCATACTTTAATAACTTACCAGTTTCAGATTCATGTAATTTTTTAATACAAGAAAAAGATGCAGTTTCAATATGTGAAGCATCATCAAAACTTGGGAAAAACATACTGATTATTATTTTTTTGATTTATCCAGTTATTTCTAATGCATTTTAAAATATGCACTGTATCAATAATAAAAAACATTGGCCTAGATTTGTCAACAGGGTTTTGATAAACAATACTAACTTTAGGTGGTTCGGAAAACAGAGACATAGCCTTTTTATTAATCGAATTATTGTCAGTGACAATAGCAATAATTTTAAACCCAATATTTTCTAATCCCACAACAATTTTTTTAATATAAATATACAAATTATCCGCACTAAGTGTTTTCACCGGCAAAATATGTACAACATCCTTATAAACAGATAATAGGCTGCGAATCATGAAAACATATGCACTAGATGCAGCATTTTTGCAATTATATGCCATTCCACACAAATTACCACCTTTATAATCAAATGCTTGATTTAGATGAATTTCATCAATCATTAAAATAACAAGCAGATCTTTTTCTGATAGTTCTTGAAATTTAAATTTTCTGTAGCTTAGGAACTTTTGGTTGTATTGTTCATTTATTGGATATATATTAAAATCTGAAAAAATTTTCTGAATGGTCCGTGGATGAGGCATAATAATATTTTCTGAATTTCAAATAAAATTATATGCATGTGGTGAAATTGTGTGAAGTAAAGTGGAAAATATTAGAAAGTCTGCAGAATACCTATATTGTTGTTTTTCTGAATTCAAGTTTGATAGTTGCTCAACGAGAAAATTTATTTCATTGTTTTTATGTGGAATTTTCTCTTTTAAAATTGTCATTAATTCATTTACAATTTGTAAATAATTTTGAATACTGTCTTCAGATGAATCATTTGAGGCAAATAGGTCTAATTTCTCTAAAATACTTAAAAGATCTTTAAGGTTGTTAATTTTTGATGGGGTTACATATTGCTTCAGTGATTTAATAGGTATATTTCTAATTGCTACAGATATATTCAAATTACAATCAATCAATAATGATTTTAGAATTCTTGGATGATTGTCATTAGAAATATTAAGAATCATAGTATGTATAGGCCTGTGTATAACTATCCAGTTATCTGGTAAATTCACAGTATTAAAACAAATTTTTAGTTCATCTAAATTATAAAACATTTGTTTTCGTTCATACTCTTCCTTTTCAGCTAAGCTACAGACTAAGGCTTTTTCGAGTGCATCTTGTTCTCTTTTGAGTCTTTTTATGCTCTGGTGATTCCCTTGATGAAACACTGGAACTAAGATGACTCGGACCATCAGGAAACAGACTTGGAATTGCACCATTCTTTAAACGAGGATATGACAATGGTATAATGATCTTCTTTCCAGTTTTCTCATCAAAGAATTCAGTTTGCCTCAGAACATCCTCTTGCTTGAAGTGAAGTTCACACACCTTTTAATATGAAAAAGAACAAATAAATAAACATGTATCAAAAGGTTAAACAATTATAAAATCATAAGCATTCGCCATCCTTTAAATACATGCACAGTCTAATAAGGGTTTTATTGTATTTTTATTTAATCATGGCAAAGCACTCAAGAGCTATCTGCTTAAGGGAAGGGTTACCGTTGTGGAAAACGTTCATCATTTAATTTCTTTAAAAATAATACAGGGCGATAATGTTTGGATGGTAACAATTTGAAGAGATATAGTCATTTAAAGTGCACAACGCAAAAAAGTGATGCAGCCATTTAGAGTGAATAATGCAAAATCTTAAAACAAAACTATTAACTCTTTTGGGCTAAAAAGAGCTATGGATGCTGTCAAAGTTTTGAAAAGTGCAAATAATTAGCACATGTTTGTTGTCATATGTCAAATGCATATAACATAAGTAATATTTAATTGATACATCCTCAGGTAACATACAATTGCTCATGTATATATAATTGCTACATCCTAAATATTTCTTTCTTCAGTTATTTGAAAACAACACTTTGTTATGGAATTACATTCAAAATGGTGATAATACAGTTATAAAAAGAATAAGATTAACCATCAGTTGATGGATAAGAATAAGATTAACCACATTCATTCGTACCATTCAAATATAAAGTTACTGGCTCTTTTTCTAAACATTTTTACAAATGATATGTTCACAACCTGAAGTACAAATTTACTTGTGTGCCTATGAATGTTTATATTTAAGAGCATAAAACATCATTAGTCATTAAAAAAATTCATTTTTCTTGAATTATTGAAAACATGTATAAGTGCTAAAATATGATACACAAAGAAAAAAACAAGAATTTGTATATTTAACAGTTTATTTGCAGTAATTAAATATTTTAGGCTATTCTTATGTAATTTTGGAGTGAAATATTCACATTCATCAATCGCATTTGACATTATATTACTGTGGAAGGCTCACTAGATTGCTTATTTTCCATATAATTTTCTTAACTTTTTTCAAAAATTTTAAAAGTTATATAACTTATTAATACAATGAAACATTTTCATATTCCACTGCAACAAGTATAAATAAACAAAACCCCTTACATAAGTGTTTTTAGATAAGAAATTAATGTAAATTTCAAGCCCACAAGAACTTACTGCCAGTAGCAAGTGAACCACTGTAACAAGGTAGGTGTTATTGGCATAAGAAACTCGTACTTTTATAGATTGTGTGTGTGCATGAAACAATTTAATAGGCTAATTAGGATTTATGCTAACATGTAATGAAAACTAGTAAGCTTACAATCTTAGGCAATATTATTTGAACAAGACAGTTTAATTTAAACACCTTGTAACTTATTCCAGAAATTAAAATAATTACTGTCAAAACTAGTCCATTTATATGATTGTTTTCTTTTACATATATTTCATATTTTTTTTAAGGATTTTAGAATTAATAAAGTTTAGAACATTGCATAATTAGCATTAATTTCCTGTTCACATGAGTTACGAGCAAAATGCATTCTCAAATGCTCCTAGCATATAATAAAGGGGCATTGCATACATTCAGTTTTAAAAAGAAAAAAATAAAAATAAAATAGGTGGAACGAGACTTATCTAAATCAAAAGAAATAGTATACCCAAACAGTTAAATACTTATATCTAAAACATCTTTATATTAACGGCTTTAAAATTACGACTTGAAGCATTTTATATTTATCTACTTAAAGTTATAATATGAACTTTATAAGGTTGGTGGATTTTCTATTGACTAGTTATTGAGAAAAGGGTCCATTTTATAATCACTTTAAAATTCAGTATAAGCTCTGTATAACATAAATTCCTGAAAGATTAATCAATCCCAAATCAATGTGCGTGTTATAAAGATCCCGACGCCGAAAATATAAATTACTGAAAGAATTCATTAATAATACTCATTCATAATGGGATAAGAGAAATTTCTGCCTAGTAAATAAATATATAACTATGCTTGTATAGAAAGTAATTAAAACTTCGTTTTATTTTCTATGGTTGAATGCAATGGAACTTTAGTAAATTATTTCCCTTGCATTGAGAATTTTTTGTTTTCGCATTTTCAAGTCATGTTTCTTTCAATGACATTAATCTTTCAGGAATTTTCTAATTTAAAAATGAAATGCATGCTTACCTTTGAATGTTTCGTAGGCTTGAATCCATCTTTTCGTTTGCAGTTCCAAATCCATTGTTTTCTCAGTTGTTCTTCCGTAGGAAAACTAAATACAGCCACCTTCGGGCCATTCTTATAATTTCCTTCGCATGTTGCAACACAGCATTTATGTGGCATAATAAAAAATAAATAAAGTAATTTAAATGAAAAATGTTCTATTAGAGCACACTACACTTTCAAACAACAGTCAGTTCACTACGCTACGACACCGAAGTATATTCTTTCATTCTTTGCCACGAGGAAGATGGACAAGCGTCTACGGAGAGTACTTTTGGGATCATGAATCTGATCCTCCCGTCTTACGCGCATCTCAGTTTGCGCATCATGTGACGTTACCAGATACGTCAAAAATGTGTCTGTTTACATTTTGCATTTGACTTCGTGCGTTTTATGCTGCGTTAGTATGTGAATTTTGCTTTCACATATTTATAATGAACTGAAGAATCTCTCAATAAAAGACCCTTCTTACGGCCAAATACTTAGGAATATTGTGAGGATTCTGCTTCAGAATATTATAATATATAGCACCAATTTAAATGAGCTGGGTGGTGATATCAATGATCATTCAAGACAATAGATCTGAAATTCACATTTCCGCTTTGATTACGATTGGTAACATCTTTCAGAAAACTGTAATTTCAAAATCTTACAACTGTTCTATTTGCAAAAAGTGTTTTTCAAATGCCAGCAATTTATAGCATCATTTGAAGAACATACATTCCAATAAAAAGCATATTTCTACTGCTGAAATATTTAATTCCAATTCAGATCATGCATTTTATAAAGTCGTCAATGATAATTCGATTTCATATACTTTTGCTTCAAAATCCAGTATAACTTCAAAAAAGTTTTAGCTGCCCTGATTCCAAAAAAATGTTTCTCAAGTAACAGCAATCTAAAATGTCACTGCATGAAATTGCATATATCACAACAAACAACATTACTCAAAGCAAGTAAAAATAAAGTTTTCCAATTTAAATGCAGTTTATATAGTCGTCAGTTCAACAATAATAAAAATTTATTATTTTCACAATCAGATAGTGCATTTACTGCCCTTGAGTGTTCATCATTAAAAAATTATATAAATGCACATTATGTAATGAAGGTTTTCCAAAGGAAAACTTTTCATTACATTTGCAAATGGAACATGAAATAGTCATTGAAAAAGAAAGAGATTTCTCTGTGTTTAATGATTTCATGTTGTGAAAGGAGAATTTTGAAATGGAAACATAATCTAAATTTTTTTAACTTACAAAGAAACATGACCCATTACATGTAAAAGATATTTATTTTGTATGCCATCATTCAGGACATTATTTTATATCTAAAGTGCAAGGCATGGGACATTTAAAAATACAAGGGAGTAACAAAATTAATGCTTATTGCCCAGTAAGCCAGTTTAATAATGGAAAATGTACTGCTTATATAGAAAAACCCATTGTAAGTCATAGAAAGGGTATAGGGCATCTGTCTCTTACAAAATTAGAACGGCAGTTATACCATTCTAATGTTAATTTATGTAACTTAAATTGCTGGAAAAGTATCTTTTGATGAAATTTTAGATAAAATTCAAGATTCTGTATATGATACTGCATCTTTTGACAAAGAATGATTTATGGAATATTGAAAATTCGGTACTCTTCCGTTATCAGAACCAGAATCAGAAATGTATGCATGTATGGCTGAATGGATGTGTTCATGTATGCATATATATGTGTACATATGAATGTATACATTTCTGAATCTGGTCCCAGTAACAAAAGTGTACCGAAAATTCTTATAATCCACAATCAAATGCTGTAAGGCATAAAAATGATTGTATAAATGTTAATGAAATTACTAGTGAGGATAACAACTCTTTTATTTTATAAGCCTTAAAATAGAATTTTAGAAAGTTATCCTGAATTTTAAAATGATGATTTCACATTAATGAAAATGAATGACTCCCAGAGGCACTTTCTTCAGAAGTTGGGATCAGACTATATATGTATAAATGGTACACATAGGTTGAACGGTTACAGAATTGAATTAATCACACTTCTTTTACTTGATGCTTTGCTTCACGGCTTTCCCTGTGCATTTATTATTACAAACAGAACTGAGCAGGAAGTTTTGTCTGTTTTCTTTGCACATCCGAAAGATAAAGTATGTCAGTTAACACCCGAAGTATTTATGAATATGAATACAAGCTAGTTTTGGCTCACCAGCGGCCGAACGGTAAAGTCACTGAACGCTGGTAGTTTGGTCCGAGGTTCAAGTCCCTCAAACGGGCTGTCTGCATGGGCATTTCCATGTTTTTCCCCATGTGTAATGTGTATACGAGCCAGTTTCCCTTAGAATGTCCTCCACAAAGGCATCTCTCCCCTTAGGCAGATGGCCATCAAGTGCTTTGCCATAATAAAATAAACCAAACCAACAAACTAGTTTTGATTAAAAAGTCTTCCATGAAGGTATTTCTTCCCCCACATGATCTTTGCCATATTCCAGTTCCAACAATCAAATCAACACATTGTTATTTAACTACTTAATTTGAAGATTTTTGGGCCCACCAGCGGCCGAGCGAGCGATAAAGTCGCTGAACACTAGTAGTTCGGTCTGAAGTTCGAATCCCGTGAACGGGCTGGCTGCATGGGCGTTTTCGTGGTTTTCCCCATGTGTAACGTGTATAGGAGCCAGTTTTCCATAGAAAGTCCTCCACGAAGGCATCCCTCCTCTTAGGCAGATAGCCCTCGAGGCTTTGCCATAATCACACGCACACATTTTGAAGATTTTATAACAGATTATGAAATATGCAATATTATATTGATGCAAAAATATATTTTTTACTCAATTCTGGAGGAGGGGGCAAGTGTTCATTTTCCCGTTTCCTGCAGATTCCTACAGTCTAGCATTTTCAAACCTAAAACATGATAACCCTAAGTAACATATCACCATCATTGGTACGCATTAGAGCAAACAGATCACTAGAATTTGCATATCTTCTATGTCTATTTGCTTCAATATTAAATCAAAGTTTGTAATAGTTAATGTGAAAGGCTTGAAATAAAGCAGTATGCATGATTGTTTAGAGCTCATATTAGCAATATCATTATTGTTTAGAGCCTGTTCTCTGGAAGTAATTTACAGACTTGCTGGGAATTTTATTAAAAATGATATACTTTTCTGTAGTTGCTGCATAAAAAGTAAAAGCCGTGTGTTGGCCATCCCTGGTGTAGGACGGTAAGGATAAAAATTGCCTTTCTCTCAACATGTTGCAATGCAGTGAATATAACTGAGTTTTAACTTCAAATATCTTGAGTTATACTTTGTGCAGCAAATGAATGACATATGTGTTATCCTTGTTTCATTCTTACTTTTAAGCAATTCTACTGCAGAACGTAGCTTGAGAGTTATACACCAGAAATATGAAATACTTGTCAGCTGGACTAACACGACAGATTTACATCAGTGGACAGGGCCGTCCCTAGGCCATTGGCTGCCTATTTTCCTAAAAATACAGTGCCCAAATTTAAAAAAAAAATTCTTAATGATTAGTTGAATTTTTATTTCATACTCACTAAGTACTTATATGTGACAAATTGTATAAAAAGTATTTACATGTGACAAGTACAATGAATTAAAAATATTTAGTTGTGGTATCGCGAGTGTTCAGCTGTTGCATAATTTTACAGCTGCACCGCGCTAGGAACGGCCCCAACAGTGGAAGATAACCATATTCAAATCATGACAAAATTACTTTGGCAACAACACAATCAACTGGCTATTAAATTGCTGGTGAAGGTTACTTATCAAGTTCCTATAATTAATAAATATCCTTATTCAGGACTTAATTTCTAAACTTAGAAGTGCCAGAACCCTATGCTAAACTGTCAGCAAAGGAAAAGAAAAGTAAATAAATAAATAAAATGACTGTTACAATCATTAATAATTTAAAAATTAAATAGTTAATTAATACCAAATTAATTCATTATTATTTAATTAATATTAATAAGTATCAATTATTTTTAATTAATGATTGTTATTTAATTAATAAATTATTAAAGTAATTAAAATTAAGTAAAATGTAAAGAGATAAATTAAAATTTAATAAGCGATTTGTAATACAGTTTTACTGCAAAAAATTAAATGTTTGAGATCAAATTTTTGTTCAGTTGCATAAAAGAAGTGCCGGAGCCTTATTTATGATTTATTCCAAAAACTAAGAAGTACCGGAGCCAGGCTCCGGTGCAATTTAAGCTCTGTCTCTATTAACTTTTTAATAAACTTACACATTTAGTCATTATGAATATCTTAAACTTCCATTAAGTTATAAGGTTATTCTTGGTCTAATAATGGAATTTTAGTCTTATAACCCTAATATAATTATCACTTGAGATATTATGACAAAGCTTTATGAAAGATTTTAAAACAACCTTTTTATTTAAACTGAACTTTTAACAAAACAGAGCATGGCCTGAACTTAGAGCATAACCACAGCTAGTGGCGATGCAAATAAATGCGAACAATCAAATAAATGAAAAATGTTGATCAGTAGTCTAAGACTACATAGTTAATTATTAAGCTAGCCACTAATTTACTGGCACATCAGATTAAAGTATCGGTGGCATGAGAACACAAAGCTGATACTTTTAATTATACTAGAGCTGGAAGAATCTGACCATCCAACACAGATGCCAGAAACACTCTCTAAAGATCCAAAATCCTCAATTTAAATAATGGAGGTGGAAATAAGAGGAGAGGTCTTAACTGGTTTTCCTCGTGTACTGCCCTGAAGCAATAGTGCACCTCTCGTGGAAACCAAACTATTCAGTGACTATCCATTAAGATCAATAGGTTTTAACATAATCGGCGGTAAACATTTTGTAATTACATCGTAAATACACATATAAATATATATATTTTCTTTTTCCGTAATACTTCAAAGTCATAAGTATGTAAAAAGAAAATATTTTAAAACAATGTATTATTCTGAGCGGAATTAAATGCTATACTTTCCCAGAAAAGTTTAATTTGAATGAAATATTTTCACATGTTCTTGTTAATTACATTACAAAGAAATTTTAAGTTAATTTGATTTTATTTGGTTAATGATTACAAAAATTAAGATCAAAGTTTATTATAATACTAAAATCAAAATTATGCATTATTTCTTTCCTATTTACAGAGCTTCTTCCTGAAATACCTTCTCAAATGCAGAATGATTTTTTAGCTTCTGAGGCATCCTTTAAAAATCAGAGCTACTTTATAATTAATGCTCAGTTCAGTTAACTTCAAATTAGAGCAGCTGTTATTTCCATAGTAAAATACGTTAAATATTGCTACTGATTTCCATGTACTTAACTTTCTATGAGTATTTTTGAAATGGATTAAAAAAGTTTATTTTTAATATTGTTTAAAACTTGTAACTGATTTATTACAAAATGTAAGGAAAGAATTCTTTTGATACTTACAGTCAAAAGTCTTTAATCTGGACGTCCATAATCCGGACCTCAAAGCTACAAACTTTCTGCGCATGCGTCAACACAGAAATTATGGTTTCATATTTTTAATTGTATAATTTCTGCATGCCATCTTACCAGATTTAAATTTATGATCTATAATCTGGAAAAACCCCTAATCCGGAATCACTGAAGTCCCGACGAGTCCGGATTAAAGACTTTTAACTGTATTATATTTTTTTATATCCTTAATTTCAACAATGCATATTCTAAAAATTATTTTTTACTAATTCCTTAAGTACACATCTGTCTACCTCACTTTTATGTACTTTGTGTGTTTCTGGACAAGTCCTGCTCATCTGGATATGTGCTCTGCACTTTAATGGTCAATAGCCAGGCATTTGATAGATAAAATTAAGTACACATCTTGTAGACTGTGCTTTACAGCACTTTTTAACAGATTGCTTTCCAGTATGAATAATTCTTGCTGAAATAGCAAATAAAAAATTCCTGCTAAAAATTTTCAATTTATGTTTACAATTAAATGTTAAGGTTATTATATATTTAAATAATATTTATAATCATTATAAATTTAGATATATTTAATAACTAGATTTCTTCACAATAACGTTAACAGGGGTTTATGAAAGAATAAATCCTTCATTTCCAAATACATTTATAATAATTTAATAAATATTTATGTATTTTATGCTTTTTACAAGGATAATGTATACTCATATATTTAATATTTTTCGAAATGTGCAAATCTTAAATTTCTGTGTATTTACTATATTTTTCAAGTCAAGTAATTAACAGTAATGTAGCATATATCAGAATTTTTTACATATGAAATATGTATAAATTGAATGAAAATTAGATGTATTATTTTTTAATATGCACTCAAATGTCAGTTTTGCCTTGAAATTCCTCCATGAAGGCATATTTTCCTTTAGGCATATAGCTCTTGCATTCCTTACCTTATTTAAAAAGATTAACCTGACCTATGTGCCTAATTACAAAGTATTTAAACATCCATAATTTTATATTTACACTCAGCCATCAAGTTTCAAACTTTTGACTCAAAACATGTGTTTGGATACATTCATTATGAAATTCAAATTTTTTAGTAAACATATTTTCACGTAGCATTCAATACCTTCCTTGGCGATTATGCCCAGTTTAATAATTCTCTGATAATATAATAAATAACAACTTTCCATTTCACATTTAAACATTAATCTCATTGTCATCGGATCACAATCTTGATTTCCTTACTCTGCATAATATTGCTTCATTTTTTAAAACAGTTAAAACAACTAATTGATCTCAATTCACAAGTGCATACATTATACAAGTAATTAAAAATATATAAATTATACAAATTTTCACACTTAATACTATTTAGATGTAAGGAAACTGAGGTTTAAAGAGTGTTATATTTTTCCGAAATTTTGACATTTTAAATGTATCTTAAGGTATTTTTCATTTTTTACGCATAACATGAACATTTTGCTAAAATCTATATTTTTGTTATCCAGTAGCTTAGAATTTCCTAAAACAAATTTATAATCAAAATCACTGTTGCAAGTTATTGAAAAATAACCAACACATAATTTTTACATAAATGCCACCAAACTGTACAAAGTACTATCATCCATCCAACAATTGAATGTTTCTTTTATGTAGAAGTGTCCCCCGTTTTCGATTTGTGTTGAACTGTCATGTGTGGAAAAAACACTATCAAAGAGCTCTGGATGTAAAAACAAAAAATTCTGCCTCTGGAGACAGTAAGTGAAAATACATGCAAGATCGAAGTACTGCAGGCAGTTCAGGTAGAATGTTATAGCTAACATTCAACCTGAAATGGTCTTTACTAATATCTCAACTATGAACTAGCAATAAAAATGTTGCAAATTTACTAACTGTAGTCTACTACTATACTGTTATGTTACATAATCCTTAGCCATTGAAAGGCTCCTCAATGATAAAATCACAAATATCTGAATTATTAAGTAAACTGCAGCTATGGCTCTTACAGTTATTTTAAAATTAGATACTTCTATTTAAGCTTCATGTCTATTAATTTCATTTTAAAATCCAGGTTGATGTATGCTTTTTAAGACAAAACACAGAGCATCAATGATAATTCTGAGCACCTTGTTCTCCAGCTGTTACACAGACAGTCGATTCATTGGCAGCAACCATCCAGTAAGATGATGTACATAAAAACACGTTATTCATGGATTGATAAACCTCTTTATTTTAGTACTGAGTAGTGAATCATGTTTAGTTACAGAAAGAATTCTTATACTTTCTTTGTCAACCTTGTCCTTGACATATAATATACCTCTTTTAAAATGATAAATTATCACAAATAATACTTAGGTATTATTAGCTTGACATTGTAAATATATTGAGAATAACATGATGAATATGAATGTCTAAAGTATTTATTTTTTCCAAAATGTAACAGTTTTTTCAAAGAAATTGACTTTAATTTTCTTGTTTTCACACTATTGTAATAACAATTTAATGCATTTGTCTCACATGCACGACTTAATGATATAATTAAAATCTCTTGTACAGATGATGAAATGTCAATAGTTTAATTCATAGTTGAAATGCCAGTTGTAACACCAACTTCTCACATAGCTGATGCAACAGAATGTGCTCATATGTGTCGTAAATAAGCTTTTTAATACACTTTAATGCATAAGCTTAGTATAAGCAATAAAGAAATTTCAGGAACAAATAATAGACACTCTCTATCATAGTCCTGTGATTACCTGCTAAGAAATAAACTAGCATAACGTATATTTCCTCATTATTTGCACGTTTTAGCAATAATTTACAGAAGATATGCATGCTTATTAACAACAATCATAGATAATATTTCATTATTATTTAATGTATATAATTAATTTAATGTTTAATGTATAAAAAGAAATAAACTTTTTTAATGAAAAGTGTACTACTTAATAACTTTCATTAGCAAAAATTTTATTTTTTTATCTCCAAGCATAAATTAATTTTTTTAACAAACACCGATTTATTAATTGAACTGTATTTCACTGTAGATCAAATACAGACGTAATACAATTTCATCCATTCTCAACACATGACGCAAATTTCAAAACCACAGAGTACTTCACGTAAATAAACAAAATTTCACGAAGTGCACGGCAGCATATGCGCAAATTGAGATGCGCACAGGAGGATCAGATCACGATCCCAAAAGTTGCCTTCTCTCCGTAGACGCTAGTGGAAGATGGTAGGAATGACGACTTAGATGACGTCAGACCGTTCAAGCAACCCTAGAGGCTTGGCTTCCTATATAGGAGGTACTGCCCTACCCCACTTTTCGAATTTTTGACGTCACCGAAATATCGACTAACCGATTGGATTAAGGCTCGTTGTAGCCAAGGCCAATTTTGTAAAAGATACCGATTAGATTAGATTTATAGTAGCCTTAGTTTCACCTGGCAAGACGGCGTACCCCACTTTTGACTACTACGGCGCGTTTTCGAAAGAATTGTGGTGTTGATTAGTGTGTTTGGGTGCTAATTGTGAGATTTTCGCAATTTAAATTATTATGAGTGGAAATTTAAGCAAAATCTTTAGTGAATAGTTGTTTATCGCCGTAGTGTACTTGAGGAAAGAGGTGAATAATTCACTGCTGATGCATTAACAATATGAAAAATTTGGAAGACTCCGCAATAAATGTGATGCATTCATCGCAAAATTCAGCGAAGCCAGTAAAACAAACGAGTGTTCGCAAAACTTATCCACATCTGAAGTCACTATACAAAAATTGTATGTGTGCCAACCCAGATATTTTAATAAATAAATAAATTTAAAAAAAAAAAAAAAACTTGCAGAAAACTTTAGATCAAGGAATAAGAAAGAATTACAGTGCCTCTGTGCGCTTAAAAACTACGAAGCATTCTGCAGACTTTTATACCAAAATCAAGATTGACAAATAGATTAATAAATTTTAATGTTTCTTTTAGTGTATATATTTCAAAAGTATTAAAATAACTTGGACAGTTGTTTAATTGCTTAAAACAGCAATAAAGTTCATTTATAAAGATATACAAGGAACTTCATAATTATCAAAATATTTCATTGCTTTGGTGAAAAACTAAAATTACCTAACTTTTATAACATTAAGTATCTTCGTAACTGTAGTATTATGCTCTGTTTTATAACTTTTTTCATTTGTTATACATTAAAATATTTTGTTTTATTTACTAAATGTGTAATCAATTATCAGGATTACTAAATGTGTTAAGAATTTCCATACATGCTTGTGCAGTGTGATTGCATGTTTGTGTAATGAACTTTGATTTTCATGAACGAAAAAGAAAGTTCAAGTGTGTGTCTGTGCAATTTTGACGATATAAATACTGAAATGTGTGTACAGTAAAAATTCAACTAAAAAATATCCGGAAAGCTCTTGAAATTTTGGATAGTCGAGCATATAAAAAATGAAATACTGTAATAAGTGAATGGAAGAATAAACTACTAGTCTGAAATCATAAAAACAGTTCATCTTATTTGTATCAACTTGACTATCAAAAGCCAATATTTAATATTATGCACGATTTAAAAAAAAATGTATGCTGCTGATCTTTGGAATATGATAACGGGTTATTTTTACAATGGTTGTTAAGACTGTAAATTGAGACTTTAAATATGAACAATAGTAATCTGAAAATTTGAAGTTGTAATTTTATATCCAACAATCTCTGCCAAATAACTTCCATGTTTTAAGCAATTAAAATACATATTTTTAACCACTTGTTATTAATTTTATAAAGTAAATTCTATAATTTAAATTTTATTTACTTTCATCTATTTTAATGTTTGCCATTATAAATTTCATACTACATTTTTAAGATTTCATTGTTGCTAATTAAACTTCCTTTACAATTTATTTAGTTATTTTATACGTACATTTATATTTTATGTAAGAAAGGGATTTATGTGCAATAGATATACAGTAAAAATCATTTAACACAAAACAGAGGGGACTGAAATATTTTTTCATGTTAAAGAATATTGAAAAAAAAAAAAAAAACATATATTCAACAAAATTAAGCTTATTAGAGTACATATTATTTACATAGATATGTATATATGCATATTTTTAATAAAAATCAATGAAACAAAAACATCCACAAGAACTTAATGGAATTTAATACAAAATTTTCAAGTTTTTTGAAAAAAAAAAAAAAAAAAAAAACATTATTTGAGTTTTGGGAAAATAATCTGATATTTTTCTTTGCATTGTCTTTTTTAGCATCAAATTGTCAATGTCGAACATTTTGCTATTCATTTCACCATCAGAATGTGCGTCTATATAATTGTCCATACTTTTTATGATGTTCCTCATTTAAGATGATGTGGAACAGGAACTACATTATTCATTTATTTTCGTCATCAGAATCTGCATCAATGATATTTTTTTACCTTTGAACAAACTCCAAAATAACTTTGTCTGCCATAATTGGGGCTGTACACACATTATCGTAAACTACTGCAACGAATTCTTCCGATAGACAGTAAGACAGTTCATTAATACAGAAACTTTCTCAAACATTTCATTAAGTGTCAGCTCAGTTTCAATATCCTACTTCTCCATTTCTTTTGGCGCCAAAGAACGATACTTTTGAGAATCGTGTATAATGAAAAGAATTTTCATTCATGCTTAGAATCGCTGAATTCCATGCAATGCATCATATGCACAAAACTCACTAATTTTTACTCATACTACCATGTACTCGTCACCAAATTCCAAAGCTAACTGATGAGAGATGAGATGTTTGTAGAGGTGGAAGGCAAAAGTAGCATAGATAAACAAAACTGGCTTGTATCACAGGCTATTTCGAGGGTATTTCAAAGCCAAATTAGCCTCTTTTCTAAGGAAACGTGAAACCACCTCTCTTTCATTTCACACTCTGCTTAAATCTCCCCTGCGATGCCAGTGTTTTCTGTATTTTGTTCATTTCCAGAAAGGATACCTTTTCATGTTAAAACAATTTTTGTTGTAAGAGAAACAAAATGCATGAAAATACATAGTAGTTTGTTTGTCGGGACTGTTGCATTATTTTGTGTTAACCAATATTTCGCCTTAAGCGTTTTCACGTTAAACGTATTCCACTGTATACAGATGTGTTTGGACTATGTATATACAAATATTTTTTTTTAAAGGAAAATTTATAATCCTTCCAAAAATTTTACTTGCATTATGCTGCTAAAAATTGATCAGTAAATATACAAATAAAAAAATTTAGAACCAATTTTTCAGAAAGAATAAAAATTGAAATTCAAATTAACTTGATAAAATCCTGTAAATGTAGAATATCAAATATTCTTTTTAGACTAGTAAAATCTTTTTAAAAGATATTTTAATGATTTTACTTTCTCCCACCCCCTTATTTTCCTTTGCTACTGCTGTTTGATAAGAGGTTCTAGTAAAGTTTTGTGTTAAGATTATTTTGAACTTTAAAAGATTTTCCACTGCAGGATTTTAATTTTTTCTACACTTTTAAGGGCATGTTTTCTTTCTTTCTTTTTTTTTTTTTTTTTTAGATTAGAAAAATATTTTTAAATCGGAAGATATTTTCAATGATTTTCCTTCGCTTTGAGGAGGACTAGAATTTTTTGGTGAACTATTAAGATAAAAAATATATTGAAATGGTTCATTAGCTGATTCTGGATACATAGAAGCAAGGATTTTGTTTTAAAAGGGGAAATGTAATTAAATTCGACATACCTCCTCTTGACGATATTATGTTAAAGTTAGTTGAATTCCTGACCTTTCTTGTTCTTTTATACTTCTTTTTTGTTTTTCTTGTGAGGGTTTATTTTAACATGTTGACTGCTGTGGGGATCACCGATGACCAGCACTCGATTTGGCTACAGTGTCCCAGGTGCCACCGGCAATCCGACCAATAGTAAAATACAAACTTAGAATAAATATTGATACTGATAAATTTTTAAATAGTACCATTGTTACTCTAATGGTTTGAAGAATAATAAATCGTAAAAATTTAAATTATAAATCACAAAAATGGTCTACATATGTTTGGGGGTCGCCGGTGACGGCCAGCATGAAAAATGCATTAAGCACGATTATATATAACATTATGTTCTGTAGCTAATATTTCAACATAATATATATCGCATAATAAAAATTTCAAGTTGGCATCATGGGCAAATCACGTAAAATGTGCGCGGCAGTCAATGTATTAATTTTTACATTTTAAAGTATTCTTATTCTACATTTAGATAGGATTTTATGAAGATCATTTGAACTTCAGTTTTTTAGTCTTTGTGAAAAGTTGGTTCTAAATTTCTTTATACATATATATCTCTAAGAACTCCTAGAAAAAACTAATTCATATATTTATTTATCCCACATTTTCATTTTGAAACATTTTAGTACATGCTTTTCCTCAATATTTTAAAAGTTGATTTTTTGTTAACTGAAATATGTAATATGGAAAAATTCTATCAAAAAACATAATTCAACTCAACCGAAACAGGAGATAAATAGAGATGATAATAATGTGAGATATTTGATCCTCTTCCCCTTATAGTCATTTCAAACATTTCAGCGTGTTTTTCCATTCAGCTGAAACAGTAAAAATATAGAAAAATTCCCACAGAAACATAATTCAGCTGAGAAACAAAACAGGCCAAAAATGGAAACTGGTCTAAAACAGGGCTTCTTAAAACTTTTTTTTAGTCGTGACCCTTTTTTATCACAGATTTTTTTCATGACCCCAAAATACTTACGAAAATTTTGTGGGACCCCATAAGCATTGCAAAAATCCGAAACGCGCGAGTGAAACTGTCAGTTTTTTCATTTGTACTGTAAGATAGTATTGCAGTATTAGGTTATTATCTTTAATATCTCATTTTAAGACAATGTTAAAATTTTAATTAAGTAACAGATGAAATGACAGCGTCATGTGCAAAGCAAGTAAAATGAACATTTATATTATAAAAAGAATGCATTGAAACATTTTTGTCTTTCTCTTTGTCTGTATTGTCTTATCTTTATCTATTTTCAGATACATTGGGTAAACATATTGGGTAATTGAAAATTATATTGAGTTTAAGAAATAACAAAACTACTAAAAATTTTTGCGACCCCCTGCTGTAGATGGGGGTTGCGATCTACAGTTCAAGAAAGTCTGGTCTAAAATAACGTTACAATATTTGATCTTGCTAGAACATTGGATAACTGAGGCCACAGCCAGTGTGGTTATGGCAGGTGTGCAAAATTTTGGAATTCACAGAAATATCAAGTAGCAAAATTTTTGAAATTAAAAAAAAAAAGTGAAAAAGTTTTTAGAATTTAGGACCCACAGAGATTGCATAGCACAACAAAATGTACCTGCTGAAGCTAGGACTCCAGTGCATGGTAATATTCTTGTAAGGAGTGTATGCCTGAATGCAGAGATGCATTTTGAGTCATCATCGCTAGGTCACCAGCCTACACAGCATTGTGTGATATGTCATTCATGCAAATAAGGAATAAAATTGATTGCACTTTAGTTAAATAACCTAACTTGTTCCTTGTAAGTATTATGCAAGAGTACTTTAATTGTTGAATAAGAATACAATACTTGCTTTCTGTTCATCTGAAATCGGACAGATTTTCTAGCAGTTATTCCAGCAGAAGTTTGAAGGAACTGATCATTCTGTATTTAATTAGATAATCAAAATACACAAGCTATAGACATAACATATTAAACCATAATTCACTTTTCACATTGGACAGCCAATGTTTTTTTTTTTTTTTTCTTTTCAAAATGCAATTGATAACTTGTATTGTTTTTTTTTTTACAAAATTTAAACCTGGGAGTCATGAACAAATTTGTGGGGGTCACCAAATTCAAAGAAATTTATTTGACACTAAAAGATACAAAATTTGAAGAGAATTTTTGATGTTTTTTAACATTTCCATATTTTAATTTCGATTTTATTGCTTTCCACTTGATTTGTGTGTTATGCTTGATGATTTCCAAACAGCTCGAATCAAATTTCAAAGCAATTGCATACGCGCAGCTAAGATGTAGTTTTTTTTTTTACTATCTTAGTAGTGTCTTGCATGCAATTTATAATTGTAATACGCATCATTTATAAACTATGTTTCTTATTTCTAATAAAATTTGTTGTCAAGTAAGCACTTAACATTTCCTAAGTATTGGAAAATTCAGTAGTGTCTAAGGATAATGAAAACAATTTCGTTTTAGTTGCAATTTTGTTCCTGATGGTTAAATGGCCCAAAATAGATACCCAATGTTCACAAGAGAAACAGGATGGATGAACCAACATCAAAAAAACTTAGAGAAAAACTATTAATGAAAATGCAAACAAAAATGAATCCACTGGTTCTCTTTCTGCTTCTAAAAAAAATTGAGTAAATATCAAGAAGAGTTTATTTTATACTGTTTTACATGTTGCATTATTAATGGAAAATTAATAGCCATTGTGTGTTAAATGCAGTAAAAACTTGGCATATGGAAAGCATGAAACCTGCAAAATTAAAAACACATTTAGAAACGGTACTTTTCCGTTTTGCAAGCGCAAACGATAAAGCTGCCAACAATGGTACAACTGATGCCAAATGAAATATCTTCGCTGGCAACCTTTTCTGCCTCATTTTCAAAACATGTCACAGCCATTTCTTATCAGATTGATTGTTTCTTTCAATACTGGCATACAATTACATAGAAATTTTACAAGATAGTTAAATTTTATGCCCTAAGACCATTCATGGTAATTAAGTCAATTAGAATGCAATCAAAGGCGAACATATAAAAAGGCAAAATCAAGGGTTAAGCTAATACTTTGGCAAGGAGAATTGAACAAAAACGACAGAAACATGTTCTTCAGAATTTCCTAAAGAAAATAATACAGATTTCTTGTTTAAAACAACATATGATAAAACTGACAGAAAATTTTTTGAAAAATTTTCCAAATAAGGAATTAGGTTGGATCTGTGACCCATTTTGCCTTTGGTATTTTCAATTCCAATGTATCTCTAAATGAAAAAGAACAATTAATTGATATTTTAAGTGACAGAATACTGTGTGTTCAAGTTAAGTCTCTAACTTGCCAAAAATTTTAGCTATCTACTGGAAATGAATATGCCGATTTAAAAGGAATGAAAGTAAATTATTACGTTTTTTACATAAAACTTCTAAAATGCTTATGTTACATCTTTCTGTTATATAAGCATTGAAAGTGGTTTTCTCACTGAAATAGAAATAATTTTTTTACTGAATCAACATGGAGAACTTTTTTATTGAAATATTTTTTTCTCTGTGACATAAGTTGCATCTACTACAAACTAAAGATTAAAGAACTGTTTTTAAAACATTTTGAATTCGTTGTCATATTGATCTATGAAGCACTAGATTAGTGAGTCTTTATTGCATTATTGACAAATATAGTTTTTAAACAATCAAAAAATTTTCTGCGGAGATAATTACTTATCAAATATGAATGTGTTTTCAAGCGGAAATAAATAATGAGTTGTAAAAAGAAAATTCAGTTAGAACATTCACATCTCTAACAGTAATTTGGATTGATTTAATTTTATAATACAATATATTTTACAATGATAAGGCAAACTCCAATGTGAAAGATTATGCGAAGATTACGATAGTACCAAGAGTATTCAGCATATCGTATAATCCTATAACAAGATAATAATAATATTAAAATAAATTTTATCTGAATGAAGTTTTCTTATTACAGAAACAGTAAAATTATGCCATTACATAAACGAATGCACTTTCAGACAATATACTTCATACAGTTCACAAGTGCAAGCAACAAGTTCTGTTTATGTTACTTCTCGCCCTTCAGCGCATGCTCAAGAATTACCATCCAGGCGAAACTAGTCGATTTGTCCATGCCGTCAAAAATTCGAAAAGTGGGGTAGGGTTTGGAAATACGCGTCCGGGGTAACGGCTGTCGAAACGAAACTTGGGTGGACGTTATTTGGAAAACGAAATTCGGGTGAAAAGGATAATATTTTGAAAACATCTTCAATGCATGTCAGGAGAATTCCTCTGAATGAGTTATGGAAACTTGAAAAAATAGGAATATGCGCTCCAAACGAAACTGTTAAAATGAATGAAAGTTTTAATTTATCTGAATTTGAGAACAAAATGAAAATTCTTCCAGATGGAAGATATGAAGTAGAACTTCCGTGGAAATGTGATACGACACATTTAACCGATAATAAAGAATTATCCTGGAAAAGGTATCGAAAGATGATCTATAAAATCAGATGTAGTAAATTTTTCGATGATTATCAAAATGTGTTCAAGGAATGGGAAAGGTTGAATATTATTGAACGCGTACCAGAAACCGAACTGAATAATGAATGTCATTATTTGCCGCATAGGCCTGTAATCAAATTAGGAAGTGAAACCACGAAAATTCGTCCTGTTTTTGACGCTTCTGCATCTGAGAAAGGGAAACTCTCTTTGAATGAATGTTTGTGTAAAGGAATAAATCTTACTGAATTAATACCTGATATTATAGATCGTTTTAGAATGTATCCGGTTGGTATTAGTGCCGATATTGAAAAAGCTTTTTTAATGTTATCCGTCGCATATAAAGATAGAGATTTTCTCAGATTTTTTTTCCCATGCAATGAAGAGCAATTAATTTATAGGCATTGCAGAGTTGTGTTTGGAGTTTCTTCCAGCCCCTACTTGTTGAACGCATCTATAATGCATCTATTAGAAAACTGTGCACGTCAATATAGTGAAGTTGCTCAAAAATTAAAATCGTCATTTTATGTGGATAATTGTTTATCTAGTGTTTGTAGCATTCATGAACAGTTTACTTTTATTGAACATTCCAAATTAATCATGTCAAATGGATGTTTTAACTTGCGCGGTTTTGAAAGCAATGTGGCTGGTACAAATGTTTACAAACATTCAGGGGATACTTCCGTTTTGGGGGTAATTTGGAATTTGGATAATGATACGCTGAGGTGCTGCACAGACACAGATACATTGACCTGTGATACGAAAATCACAAAGAGGACAATTTTGACAATTGTGCAGACAATTTTTGATCCTATTGGTTTATTAACGCCAACTACATTGCTTCCAAAACTGTTGTTGCAAAAATTGTGGAAAGTGAAAATTGCATAGAATGATGAATTATCTCCGAATGATGTAAATATATTTTTGAACTGGTTTAAAGAACTCATTGTTTTGAAAGATGTTACTTTGCCTCGATACTTGCTTATGAATGACACGTCTGGATTACATATATTTGTGGATGCTTGCAAGGGGGCGTATGCAGCGTGCGTCTTTGTTCGATCAATATTTAATTCTGAAGTAAAAATAAATCTCGTACGGGCGAAGTCTAGAGTATCGCCTTTGAAATCTTTAAGCATTCCTCGCTTAGAATTAATGGCCTGTTGTATAGGTTCTAGACTTGCAAATTCTATTATCAAGGCTCTTAGTTTGCCCGATTTAAAAGTTACCTTCTGGTCTGATTCAACCACTGCCCTTTGGTGGATAACAGAGCAAGGAAATTGGTCCGTTTTCGTCGAAAATAGGGTTAAAGAGATTCGAGAGTTGACGCGAGGTCATTCATGGAGACATATCCCAGGGAAACTAAATATTGCCGACTTGTTGTCGCGCGAATGTTTTGCAAAGCAAATGCTTCGGTCTAGATGGTGGGAAGGCCCCTTGTGGTTGCGAGAAGGCCCTGAAAACTGGCCCACTGGTGAGATTATTTGTTTGCATGAAGAAATAGAATTGGAGAGGAAAAAGATAAAAATAGTGAATATTGATCTATCAAAAGACGCACCCCTTGGCATCGAATCGATGTATCCAATTGTGACAAAATGATTAGTTTATTTGCATGGATATTTAGATTTGTAAATAATTGTAAAGGTGGTTCTGAAAAGAATAGAAACATTGAACTTTCACAGTATGAAATTGAAAATTCTGAGAAAATTTGAATTCGTTTGGTTCAAAATTATTATCTGACTGATAAGAAATATTATAATTTTATTGAAACGAACATTGATGATGATGGTATTCTAAGAGTTAAAACGAGAATACTAAATAGAGATGACCATGAATCCTTTCTGTATCCAATACTGTTACCAGAAAAATGTGATTTCACTAAGTTATTAATCAGAAATGTGCATAATAAGAACTGTCATGCTGGTCTTCAGATGATGCAATGTATATTACGAGAAAGATTTTGGATAGTCAGAGCTAGAAAAGCCATTAAAAATGTCCTCTTTAACTGTATCGTTTGTAAAAGATTTAAAACTAAGGCTACGTCAAGCGAACCGACACCTCTGCCACCAGACCGAGTTACGGATTGTGCGCCATTTGAAATCATAGGGATTAATTTGGCCGGACCGCTGTTTTTAAAAAATGGAGGAAAGGTGTGCATCGCGCTGTTCACCTGCGCGGTGTACCGTGCCATTCACCTCGAACTCGTAAATTCTCTTTCTACTGATGCGTTTCTCCTGGCGCTTCGACGATTTGTTGCTAGGCGAGGACGCCCTAAAATAATCTATAGTGATAACGGGACAAATTTTCGGGGTGCATCTAATGATTTATCAAAACTAAATTGGACTAAAGTAGTAAAGGAAACGGGTACTGAAAGGATAATCTGGAAATTTATTCCACCTACTGCAGCCTGGTGGGGCGGCTGGTGGGAGAGGTGGTTCGTACAGTAAAAGAATTGCTGAAACGTACTTTAGGTAAATGAGTGTTATTATATGAAGAACTTTATACTATTATTTGTGATTGTGAAACTATAATTAATTCTAGACCCTTAACTTATGTTTCTGAAGATCCGCAAGAATTAGTGCCTCTGACACCCGCCATGTTTCTTATCGAGAACAGAAATTCCAATGTTGAAGATCTTAATGAATTAAATTCGTCAAGTCTCAATAAGAGATTAAAGTATAAAACTAAATTGTTAAATGATCTGAGACAATGATTTACAAAAGAATACCTTAGTCAACTGGTTCAAAAGTATAATGAAAAACTATCTCGGGAACCTGTAGTAGGAGAAATAGTACTGATGGGGGATGATAACAGAAAACGTTTATTTTGGCCTTTAGCCCGAATTACAGAATTGATCTCTTGACGTGATGGAAAGATTCGTACGGTTAAACTTAAGACCCGGCATGGAATAGTTATACGACCAATACAACGCATCTTTCTTCTGGAGATACAGTCCAATGATAGAAACATAATTCCTGATAAGAAACTGGGTGCAGAGGAATCTAATTCTAGTGCTGGGTGTACGTTAAAAAAGGGAATTGCACCTGATAAAATGGTGATGCAACAATATTCCTCTTCTGGACGACTTGTAAAAGTTCCAAAAAGACGTGATCTTTTAAATAATGTTTGTTATGAGTTTGAGACTCAACCTGAGTCTCAAGGGGGGGAGGATGTTGTGAAATGAACTGAAGTAATAACCGGCGCGAGGCGCTGCTGTTTGTGACGTCAGCCTGCGTGCTAAATGTTTTCGAATGTTTAACTTGTGGACGAAAGAAAGCTGATCTCGAAAGAGTGATACTGTTTTGATGGAAATAAAAAATGACTTATTAAGAATTTTTTGTCTTTATTCATAATGCACCCAGCCTCGGGTAGAGGCAAGCCCGCAACTGAACGAACTTTTTTGAATGTATTTGATTTATATATTTTCTGTGTTCTTCGTAACAAGTAGATCTTCATGTTGCATTTTTAAGTATACTTTAAATTTATTTAAATGTGTGAACAGGAAATATGTTCTAATTCAGAAGTCAAACAACAAAAACCAGCGTTACATTTACAAAATTTTCACAGGATTAGTTTCGATGGTTTTACCGAACCATCATCTTCAGTTGCAAAACCGCAAATCATTTGCGGTTTTGCAACTGAAGATGATGGTTCGGTAAAACCATCGAAACTAATCCTGTGAAAATTTTGTAAATGTAACGCTGGTTTTTGTTGTTTGACTTCTGAATTAGTATTTATTCGGCGTGTTATTGTGTCTTAATTAGGAAATATGTTTTAAGTAGCTTTACAAAATTAATTCTATTTTCTTATAAAAATTAAAATATATCAGAAAATTGCATTCTTAAAAGTGTGATTAAATTCATTTAATACATGGAACTGTTATTAAATACTAGTGCTTTAGATTTTAATGTTAAATTTCATGCATGCTTTTGTTAAATTTGCAAGTACATCTTAAAGAAAATCAATTTGTTCATAAATTTATTGTGGAAGATCTCATGTTCAGCTAAATCAAATTTACTTTTGTGTGACCTTAAATTTGGCCACCGATAGTGAATTTGTTTTGGCATATTCATAATTTTCATTGGAAAACTTAGTGCTACTGTAAAAGAATGATCAACTGATTTTTACCTTATTATTGTAATGACTTGCAGGATTTTTCACAATGTGATGTTGCATACGTTTTACTCTTCTTTGTTATCAAATACATAAAAGAGTATATTCCTAATCTGATATTTCTTCTTTTGTAAGAGTGTAATATATCATAATGTGATACTTGGGATTTTTTTAGAGTACATAACAGTACTTTTTTTTTTTTTGACATGCTAATAGAACCCTTTGCGGGGATACTCAGATAACCGGCACTTGGTGAACTTCCAGAAATCGCGTTCACCTACTTGAGCGATAGGCGCCAAACAGTGGGAGGACAGTTTAGGTTAGCTGCTTTAATAGAAAAAGAACTAAACTAAAATGATATACCTTGAAACATTTTATTGAAAATAGGAATATCTTAGCAGTGTTGGCTAAGATCTATTCAGACCTTTTTTTTTTTTTTTCGTTCATTTTGATATTTCCATATACATTCATTTAAATAAGAATCCAGTAAAGTAAAATCATTCTATATAAAGCTGTTGATTTATAATAGAAAAACATGTCAAATTACTGCTGTATTTTAATAAGATTTCAATATAATGGAATAAATTGCACTAGATTAAGGAAAAAAAAAAAAGTGAAAAAAATTCTGTTTTTGCATTATTTTCACTATCTGTGTTTGGCATATGCTTGTTACAAGAGGCCATAATCTAAAGATGTGTAGCTAAATGATATTTTTATGCTTTTACATATGGAAATTAACTAATAAGAACTGTGATTTAAGCATTGCCCTTGCAGTGGTATAGATTGAATCTTATGGAATTATCATTAATTCCATAAGAATCATTAATTCCATAAGGTTATGGAATTATCATTAAATATTCAGATAAGTGTACTATTAACAGCATATGTATGTTTTTTTCATCATTTAATGCATGTAAATTCTTACAAATTTATCAGTATTTTTTCTATGTGTTATAAAAAGTAGCTTTCAATAACAAATAATTGATTAGTAAATAATATCTGCAAATTCCGTATATAAAAGTATTATTTTTATTTATTTATGTACGTATTATTTTTTAATTTCGTTTTACCTAAATAAGGGTGAAAAAATGTTTTTGATGTGGAATTTTTACTCTACTAAATCCACACAATTTTTTTTTTTTTTTTTTTTTTTTTGCCATCAGAGAACTGAAGTATTTTTTACAGCATTTTGCACTTCAATCTGAGCATTATAATTTAAAGGTGCATGTCTTGAACCAGTATTTAAAATCATAAAGCCTTTTCTGGAAACACATGCAAAATAACATTTTTAACCAGTTTGCTACAATAATAGATGTTAGATTCCATGTAAGCAAACTTCAAATAGCAGATTTAAAATAAAAAAACATGCTTTATATGCAGACATGCTATTAATTTTTTTCAGAAGTTTAAACCGTGAACTTGCTAGATATATTAAAGCGCCAGCATGCACTTATGTAATCATGTAAAAATGTATTGACAATTTTAGAAAATTATCTGTTGATTCGGGAAAGCTTTAGAAACTTAAAAATTACTGAAGTTGTATTTATACCAATTTGTACCCACAGCTTTAATGGCCTCTAAATAGTTTAACATGTAACGTAAATAAAAGTAATATGCTTAACTCCATCAGTACTGAAATGCCATAGCTCAGAAATTAAGAATTATCATACAAATAGAGACGTCTAATTTTTATATGACACATGAAATTACCTTGAATTCTAAAAGGAAAAAAGTTAAATAACTATGAAAGTATGATTATAAATCCAGTACAACCTCATAAAAATTTAATCATACAGCTGCGAGGAATTTATTGTCAAAAAATAGATTTTCAGGTGCATTATGCATGTATTTACAAGTAAAAATTGAAAATTCAATAAAGAAAGTATTTTAACTAATATACAAATGTGAAATATACTATATGAAAATGTTTTAGAAACTTTCAAAATAACTTAAATCATATGAGAAATTTGGCAGTTTTAAAAAAAAATACAAGAAAGAAGCTGAACTGCAGAGAAAAGAAGGGGGAAAAAAGCCACACATCTTTATATGAATGCAAAAAATCGGAAGTTTGGGTACCCTAGAATGTTAAATAATAACTTTTTAGCGAACGCCGCTAAAGAGCCAAAAATGGCACTCCAAACCTGAAATACAACCCTAAAGTGTGGCTACAATACGAAGCCCACGCTTGAACATCTGTGTCTCTAGTAGCTGTAATATGATTGGCTTATTTTAACGAAGTTTCTCAACTCTCGAACGAAGGTTGCTTACCGTAAGGATTCCTCCGACGGTCGTTGTCACGAATGCCAATGTAACCAACAGTCCTTACGGTTACTGGAGCCGTGAAATTTAGTGGTCGTCCGTTAAGAGAAGATCGTTATTTACGCTCCTTGTCGTGAATAGGGCCCTACATCTTGACACTCGAGAATAAAAATACGATCTGTGTATTCGTATAGCAAACGCATCATAAGTATTCGAATAGCAACTGCATCTACTCGAATAAACCGCATCGTACGACAGATGCGAGTAACGAAATGAATTTGTGAGTACCGAATCGGTAGTTCGAGTCAACCGATGTACCCGTTACTCAGTAACGAATACATGCGGTTTGCTCCAGCTGTAGTGATCAGTGAGCAAGAAGGTATAAAGTGTGGTGAAGCTACAAGAATTATTTGTGAATTTAATGAAATTTTTATACCAAATTGTGCGTAATGTATTAATTACTTGAAACGTTTATCTCTTCACTGTATTTATAAAAGTGAAAATGTCTCAGGATGACGGGGGGATATCTATTAAATGTGGTAATATGACTTTAAGAGAACGAGTACCAGAAGAGAGAAATGTAAGTAAAATTTCTAGAAGGTATCATATTTCAAATGTTTCTTATATATCTATGTAACTTTGAGATATGCTATTATGATGCTAAAACAATATTTAATCTTAGCTGTTAAATTACCCTAAGTTTTTCAGTATTTTCAGTACATTTAAGGGGAGCAAAAAACAGTTTCGAGTACCATATTTACTCGAAATTAAGAAATTCCATACATTTTAGTCCATTTTGGCACAGCTTTAGTATTAGTCCATTTTGGCGCGATAAATGAAAGATTATGATAACCTTGTTACTTATGGTATAACCCTAAATACTGAGCTTGAAAAACATGCCGCCATTGCTGTCCACGTAACTTTAACGAATTTATTCTTGCTTAGGTAAAAGGGTACTTACGTATTATCGCAACCAGGTTGGCGCGATTTGTAAGTTTGAGTAAAAAAGCATGAATAGAAAGAAAATGTACATTTATTAATTACAGATAATTTTTAATACAGTTTTTTATATTATTTTGTTTACCCTACTTACGGCAACCTTATGTTAATTTATTAAAGCGAGGTGTGCGTAGTTCGTAGATTCGTTCGTTGCCTACATTGTGCCATTCGTAGATGTTTTTTTAAGTTAAAACATGTCACTATGTACATGGATTCTTGTCAAATATTTTTGGTTAGAAACTTTACGTTTTTGTTTCGGATTTTTAGCTTAAATCGTGTGTTCAAAACGTAGTTTTTGCATGTGCGAAAACCGCGTTTTTGGAGACATTTTAGGCTTAAAGTTCGAAATATAGACAAGAATCCATGTACACAGCGACATGTTTTAACTTAAAAAAACATCTACGAATGGCACAATGTAGGCAACGAACGAATCTACGAACTACGCACACCTCGCTTTATTAAATTAACATAAGGTTGTCGTAAGTAGGGTCACCAAATTTGGCGATTTATGCGAATTTTGGCCTGGTTGCGTTAATAAGTAAGTACCGGTAAAAGTTTACAATTAGGTGCCCCTTGTTTATTGACGATTCTTGACGCCAAGATCGGCGCCAGGAAGTCACAATTTCAAGATGGCCGCTACACAAAACCAAAATTAGTCGAAGAATTGCATGAGATCTGTGTCCATGTACACATCGATCTGTTTTTACTTAAAAAAACATCCTAGAATTGCACAAACTAGGCATTGCACACTGCCTTAAATATGTCCATGTACACATCAATCTATTTTCATGTAAATAAAATCGAGAAGGTAAAATAAATTAAAAGCTATCGTGGTAACCAGAAGTGAGGTTTCATCGCCAAAATTTTAAAAAAAATGTCGCCAATCGAAGGGGCACCCAATTCTACACTAAAGCCCTTGCTTATTCTTGTCCAGGCTTTCTTATCTTATCTAATCATTATTTCCTATCTTGTTCATTTTTGGTTTTGCAGCTGAGGATAGTGGCTCGGTAAAACCATCGAAACTAGTCCTGTGAAAATTTTGTAAATATAACGCTGATTTTTGTTGTTTGACTTCTGAATTAGTATTTATTCGGCGTGTTATTGTGTCTTAATTATAGAAGCCCCAAACAGGCTTATTTGTTGCTTTCTTTTTTGCACGTGGTGTGGCCGCCATTTTGTGATTGCATCAGTTTCGGTAAGTACTTTTTTACAATTTTCAAGTTATGTTTATGTTTTGTATATTTGGATATTGTGCTTTGCTTGTCTGATTTCATGCATTTTGCTTCAGGGGCGTAGCTAGAGGGGGGGGTAAGGGGGGCACCTGTCCCCGGGGGCTGAATCCAAGGGGCACCAAACTGATGTTACGACATTTTAGAATTAAATGTTTTCCATCCTTGGCAAACAGTAGGGGGTGTGAAATCTTCAGTTGTCCCTGGGCGCTGACAACCCTAGCTACGACTCTGTTTTGCTTACAAACATTTTGTTTTCTATTCATTTCAGTGAGGGATTTTTCTGCTGTTTTGTGTGTGCTTTATTATTTCTTAGTTAATTTAGTTTGATTTTCTGCATTGTTTATCATGCCTTCATCCGTTAATCGTTTTACTAAATTATGCCTGAAATGGCAAAAATTTCTGAATCATCTTGACTTTTTACTTAAATGTAAATGTAAAAAATTGATCCCCAATTTTATTCAAATCAAATCTAACCAAAAACCTTCGAGTCGCGTTTCAAGAATTCTGTTAAATTACAAGCTTGCCTTACTTCGGTCCGTCATAAGGGATACTCGTCAACAATTGTCCAAAATTGAACATGAACTCTATAAGCTTCATCTGGAACTCGCTAAATCATATCCAAAATTCACTGCCCTTGAACAAAAGTCTTGGTCTAGAACGGAGAATGCAGTTAACCGTCATGAAAACACCCTTGCAGTTAAATTCAAAAAACTTCTTTTACAGTCTTCCAGTTCAAGTAGTTCAAAAAATCTTCCCATTGTAAACATCAAGCCAATAGTTAATATTTCTAATGTTAGTCTTTCAGAAAAACAAGAGAGAATTCTAAAATATAATTTTAACTTCTCACAAACCTGTAAACCCTCGATTCCAAAGATTTTGGCTCCTATCGAAAAAGCTTTCAAGTTCAGTAAAGTTTCAGATTCACAGAAAGAAATGATTAGGCATCTTATTGCTCATAATGTGAAATTCAATAATAAACCTTTGAAACCAAATCTAACTGCAAGAGAAAGAGCTACAATGCGCGAAATTCATTCTAATCCGGATATTATCATTTCAAAGGCCGACAAAGGTGGCCAGATAGTCGTCATGGATAAGAACACATACATCGATGATGTCACTAAACTCTTAAACGAAGGACCATATGATCCAATCCCTAAAGATTTTTCACCTCCGTACTTGTCAAAAATAAAAACTGCGATCAAATCTTTGCAAATCATTTCAAGCAACTTAAAACATTCGCTTATTCCATATGTTGCGAATTATGCCAGATTATATGCTCCTCAAAATTCATAAAAGTGGTATTCCTTTCCGCCCTATTGTATCAAATTTAGGTATCCATTAGCTAAATATTTAGTTTCTAGATTTTCAACTCTATTAGACAATAACATTTAGACCATAAAAAATTCAATAGATTTTGTAAAAAAGGTTAAAAACATTTCTCCTAGTAATTTACTCATGGTTTCTTTTGATGTAAAATCATTCTTCACCAATGTCCCAGTGGAGGGTGCATTAAGATGTCTAGAAACCAGACTTCGCGAATTTCACTTCTCTTGCATAGAAATTGATGAGCTAATTTCTCTCACTCAACTCTGTTTGAAACTAACACATTTTGTTTTCTAAAATAAATATTACAAGCAAACTGAGGGATTAGCCATGGGAAACCCTCAATGTTTCATCCTGGCTGATATCTGCATGCATTATTACGAATCGATATTGTTTGAAACTTTAAACTTCCCGGCATGGTTCCGCTACGTAGACGATACTTTTACCCTGTTTGAAGGTAATGAAGATGATTTAAATAAAGTTCTTTCAACAATGAATTCTACTGATCCTGCTATTCAGTTCACTTTTGAACTTGAGACTTGCAATTCTCTTCCGTTTCTCGACATTCTGGTCACATGTAACACATCCAACTTCAGTGCTATGGTTTACCATAAACGTTCATTGGTTTGTCTTCCACCACACTTTAAATCATGTCATCTGACTAAAGAAAAGTTAGCTTCATTTTATTCCTATGTTTTCTGTACTCTTCAAGTTTGCTCCTCCAAACTAGCCCTTGATGAAGAACTAAATTATTTAAAAGCAATAGCTATTGACAGGGGCTTTTCACCCAACATTATTAATCAAGCAGTTAAAAAATTCTCATCTCAACACACTAAAAGGCATACTCTTGTTTTAGGAGATTATAAAAAATCTGTTGTCATTCCCTTCTTTCCATCAATTAGCTATAAAGTTGCACATATTTTGCAGAAATTTAACTTTTGGTTTGTTTATTCTCCCATCAATAAAATTCCGAGTTCCATACTCAAGGACCCCATTCCGGATATGAATTCCTGGGGTATTTATAGGATTCCTTGCCAGTGTGGTTTAATTTACATTAGCCAAACTAAGAGAGCCTTAAAATTTCGCGTCAAGGAACACGAGGCATATGTTAGAAAAAAGGAAACACAGAAGTTTTCTGTTGCTCAACATTGTTGGTCCGAAAATCACACTTTCAATTTTTCTGCTGCCAAAATTATTCAAAAAACATCTTCCATTGGAGAACTGGATTTTCTAGAGGCATTTCACATTCATAAAAATCTTTCTGTTCTAGTTAACGATCCTAATTCCAATCCAAATTTGCCTTCGGCCTTTAAAGAAATTATGTTTTAGTTCTGGTTTCACCAACAGATGGCACAACTTGCTTATTCTTGTCCAGGCTTTCTTATCTTATCTAATCATTATTTTCTATCTTGTTTATTTGTGGTTTCGCAGCTGAGGATGGTGGTTCGGTAAAACCATCGAAACTAGTCCTGTGAAAATTTTGTAAATATAACGCTGATTTTTGTTGTTTGACTTCTGAATTAGTATTTATTTGGCGTGTTATTGTGTCTTAATTTAACGAATTTGGTCAGAGCTTTGATGGCAGGAGGGATAAATTGCATGTTTTTCTTAGTTACTTTAATGTTAGTAAAGCACAACATTTAAAATATTTTTAAAAAAATATTTTAAATTTTTAAAAAAAATAAATATAGATAAAAAAAATAAAGAGCCAAAATTTGATAGTTAAAACTAAATGTGAATATTACAAGCATCAATTTTAATATTACATCACATGAGTTTTGACAATTTTTCATACGTCATTTCTGCATATTATAAATTTCACCCACCCCCAAAGGGAAAAAAAAAAAAAAAAAAAAAAAACACATTTTTAGTAACATGAGGTAAACTCTTGGTGTTTCCTTTGCTAAGGAACCACATGCAAATGTAGACTTTTTAGATGTTTCTTAAATGGGCAATGATCAAAATTACCATAGTCTAAAAATACTTTTTTGCCTCATTTCTTAAATTAGAACTATAGGGATGTGTAATTGCATGAATTCATAGACCAAAATTAGGTTTCATTATTGCTTTTATAACATTTTTATAATTTGTCTGACTATAAAAAATATAATGTTGCTTAGATTATGGAATATATTGCTTATAATTTACAGTTACAAAATTTTATAAATCTCACAGTCTAATAGCTATATATGAATAACCTTCACTGAATATTATTACTTTTATTAATAGTATGTTGACATAACATTCGAATTTTTATTTTAAATTTTATGCAAATTTTCTACATTACTAAACATTTAATCTAACAGAAATCTCAATTTTTTGTAATAAAAATTCTATAATAAGAGTACAATTTGCATATAAAAATTTGAATACATGGCAAGCGATTAGATACTGATTTCAATGTCTTTAAATATAATTATTATAAAGTTTAGATATATTTTTATTAAGTTAAGATATGCTCTTATTCTATTAAAAAAATTAAATGTACTGAACAGAAGGCACACTTTGTGCTTACGACTCAGTCAACCACTTGTGGCACGATAACTTATGATAACAATTAAGTTCAAATGTAAAATTTAAATTCAAATAAATTTGTAGCCAAATCAATTTAATGCAAAGTTGGTTCAAAACTTGATCGGCATGGAATTCAACTATTAGCAATTATAAAGCAGGACTGAAGACTTCAAATCTTATCTTATCTAGCAACTTAGTAACATGGCCTCTAAAAGCAAAACACGGTTTGTTTTACAAACTAAAAACTTCATTTGGATTTTGGTGGGAAAAAGGATGGGAAAATTGACAGTAAAGATCCCAAACATAAAAAAACTCTGGTTACAAAATAAAAGAACGTTACATTTTACTTTGTTCCCTGATTAATTATTCACTATATGAAATAGTGTAATGCATTTTTGTTTGCATTATATACAGATTATTTATTTTATTTAAATGCTGTCGAAAACTGAACAGGATTTTGCAAACATGTTTTTCAACCTATAGATGCAACACTTCAGAAGTAAGAATTATAATTAAGAAATAAGAAGAGAGAACAATATTTATGAATAAAAAAATAAATATATATGCTGGCTATCAGAAAGGTGCCTTCATAAAGGACATTTTAAGAGAAACTGGCTCAGATTCACATTGTATGTAAGGAAAACCACAAAAACTCCAATATAGCTAGCCTGAACTACCACTGTTTAGTGGCTTATCACTCCACCTCTAGTGGATTCCAATGACTGTTCCAATCTTTCACAGAAATCATCAGTTATGATGATTGTTGTTGTGTATGATTACGATTGGTACAAAATTTACTCATTATAATAATTTAATTTTAGCATTTAAATTATAATCATAAATTACTTGTAATAAATTGAGTGATTAAAAAATACACACTTAATATTTTTACCATTTGCAAAATTTAATCTTAATTTTGCACCAGTGTTAGAAATACTTTTACTCGTTATAATTTAATTTGATTTTGAAATATTTTTTTTTTCTTTTAATAAGATAATCTAAGAAACTAAAGTAACAGACTAGTTTGAAATGCATTTATTAACCTTTTGTAAATTTCATTATTCATAACATAAAAATTAACCTTTTGTAAATTAAAAATATTAGTTAAATACTAATATAATATAATATAAATATTAACTAATTACTTAAAAATTAATATTTAATACATTAATATTATATTTTGTAATTTAAAATATTAACCTTTTGTAAATTTCGTTACTCATAACAATCACTGTCATAAATACATTTACGGCAGTGTTTCAAGAATTTATCATAGCAGTACTAGAAATGTTGAAAATTAGAGAAAGACTGTTTATTCTAATTAAGAGCTTATTTTTTAAGATTGATATTTAGTCTAGATCGGGTTTTGTTGACTATCCGCCATTTTTTTCCGATTTTCAAAGCCGGGTCTACCTTGGCGACCGAAGTTTGTCGCCAAATAAAAAAATCACTAAAAGGACCAATACTAAAGCTGTTCCTAAATTTTAAGGAATGAAAAAACAGGTGATATTTATTTTGTCTTTATCATTCTGAGAATGAAAAGCTTATGATAATTACCTTTGCATTTTATATAGTATTTATGCAGTGTAATTATTCTGTATAGTATGATACATAGACTCCAACTACTACGGATTCTCCGTAGTTTCTATGGAAATTCATGAAAAACTACGAGCTACGAAAAGTATGGAAAAAACTACGGATTTTACAGAAACAACAGCAGGAGAACCAGTACGCAAAACGGAACCAACTAATTCATCCGATGATTGGCTGAATACTCGTGTTATCATATATCACGTGTTGAGTGCGTTCCTAGTTTTGAAGAATTAGCCAATCGTAGATCAGTAACTCCAACCGTTAACGACTTATCAATAGTTCCACCCAATTGTTTGTCTCCCAGGTTCCTCGCTGATGCGTGTTTAGGCTGCATTCGGCTGCATTGTGTAGTTTACGGCGAGAGCTTAGCGTGTGTCTTGTGAACTGTGAATCAGGTGAAAGATTTTTAATCATAATGCTGCCTCGAACGAAGAAGCCAAAATTATCAAAGCAGAAGTTTAAAGATTCATATTCTTCAGAATTTCCATGCATTAAAGCGTCCGAAATTTCTGTGAATCACGCACACTGCAGTGTATGCAACAAAGACTTCTCAGTTGTTCATGGCGGAAAAGATGACTGTAAACGGCATGTGTTTTCTCAAAAGCATATAGAACTTGGCACCGTAAAATCTAAAGAAATAACAAATTTCTTAATAAAAGATGATGAAACAGATCCTATAAAAGCCGAATGCTATTTTGTTCATTTTTTAATTGAACATAATCTACCGCTTTCTGTTTCGGATCATTCCAAAGAGCTTTTCAAAGCAATGTTTCCGGATTCTGCCATAGCAAAAAAATTTAGCTGCGGTCATACCAAAACTGCTGCTATTGTGAAAACGCTTGCAGAAAATACTGTTGCTGATATTATAAAATCAGTGTGCAGTACATCATTTTCTCTAAGTACTGATGGAAGTAATGATAACAATGATAACAAACTGTACCCATTGGTTATAACATACTACAGTAAAGAAAAGGGAGTGATAATTACTTCATTGATTTCTATTTTAGAATGCACGAATAATACAGGAGAAGGTATTTTTAATTGTATAAATGAAAACTTTAAAAACAAAGGTTTAGAATGGAAAAATTGCTTATCATTTTCTTCAGATAATGCTAGTAATATGATTGGAAAGTTTAAAGGTGTAGCATCATTTATCAAAATGCATCAACCAAGTATAATCACCCGAGGTTGTCCGTGCCACCTCTTGCATATAGCTGCAAAAAAAGCTACTGAAAAATTAATTGGCTCAGAAATTGAAATGTTGATAATAGATATATATTTTTACTTGGAGAAAAGTTCGAAACGGAAGCATAGCTTCAAAGTTGCTCAACAAATTTTGGGACAGAATGCAAAATCTCATAAAATTTTGAAATATTGCAGTACGAGATGGTTGTCTCTTTTAGAATCTATAACAAGGATTTTGGAACAGTGGGATGCTGTGATAAATGTTTTTGGAGATAAACCAGATAATAGTGAGAATGAAGGAAAGAGATTGCAAAACATTAAAAAAAATTTACAGTCACCGACCACCAAATTGTACTTGTTATTTTTGAAAAATACTTTGCCTTTGTTTATAACAGTAAATATTAATTTGCAACAACAAGCTCCTTATATACATAAATTGAGAAGAGAACTTTTTGAACTTTTAATGAATTTATTTGTTAGATTCGTAAAACCATCAGTAATTTCTAAAGAAAATGAAGATGTTACTCTAACGTCTATTCCATTTCAGAAGTATAGTAAACAAAAAGAAAATGAAAATTTAGTGATTGGTGCGGAAACAAGACTATATTTAAAAAATGCCAAGTTGAATGAAAGTGAAGTGAAATCATTTTTCAATTCTGTGCGAGCTTTTTTTGTAACTGCATGTTCATATATAATTGATAAATTTCCACTGAGTGATCCATTTCTAAAACATGCTGAAGTTGCTGACATCAACTTGAGAACTGAAGTCTCATTTTCATCTGTTCTTTACTTGATGAATACTTTTCCATCCATTATTGATGAAAAATGTCTTAATCAAGTAGAAATTGAATTTTCCATGTATCAAGTAGATGATTTGAAAGAAATTGTAGATTTGCGTATTGATATAGCATGGGGAGAAATTGCCAAATTAAAAAATATGAATGGGTGTATTAAATACAAAGTATTGCCTTCTGTAATGCTTGCTGTCTTAATAATACCTCATTCAAATGCAGCTTGCGAAAGAATTTTTTCTATTGTTAAAAAAAATCAGACGGAATTTCGACCAAATTTAGGTCTTAAAACTCTTGAAGCAGTTTTGATTGAAAAAATAAATATGCAGGCAAATGAAGAACTGTGTTATAAAAAAACATTCTCAAAATCAGAACTTAAGCTTGCTAAGCATGCTACATATAAATCTTTGCATTCATAAATTATGCGTATTTTGTTTAATACTTATATGTATCATTCTTGGTTATTTAAATTTTATTTCCCTGTAGAAATCATATCCAGAATAAAGATATGATTTATAGCTTCTGATTTTTTCTATGATTAGTAGTGATTTGAAGTACTTTTTATTAGTGAATGCTTGAGGAGTTAAAAGAAAATTTCTAATTAAATGTGCATATAATTTACAAGGTATATTTTTAATTATTCAGTTTTATATGTATATGGATTTTAAATGTAATAAAATTGATTACAATTAATTATTAATTTAAAATTAATGAATGGTTAATTACAACATACGCTACGCGCACGTTTTCAAAGTTGTAAAAATGTCGTTCGCGCGTTGACTACTGACAAGGTTTGCTGAAGGTTGGAGTCTATGTATGATATCTAATCTTTTTGTCATTCTGCTGTTTCATTCTTCATAGCTGCTTGTTAGACCCTGCTAAATTTTAAAACAAAAATGTAGCAAACAAAAAATAAATAAATAAAAGAAGGAGGGTTTATTTTCGAGTAATACATTAATTAAATATTCAAACTGACAAGATTAGGCAAATTGTGTAGGAGTTTCTGTGTTCCTGTTAATGTAAACTTATTTAACCAAGCAAGAGAGAAATTAATGTGTAAATAAATGATGAATGCTATTTTGGTATGTAAGAAGGTGTAAAATATAACTAAACTGAAGAAATTTACATTCTTAGTCGTATGTTTATGATAGAAAAATGCTGCATATAGTGACTGAAAATCATGTTTTTGAAGACAAATTAGATCAACATAGGCTCACTTAAAAGTAATTTTTTTTTTTTTTTTCCAGTTATTGCTCTGTTGAGAAAGTTCATTGAAATGTGATGGTGTATGTGTGAAACTTTCACAGAATGTGGCTAGAAGAGCATGTTAGTACAGGGTTCGTACGGTCCTTAATTTTTTCAAAAATGATTTTTGGTCCTTAAAAGTCCTTAATTTTGGCCAAAATGAATAAACGGTCCTTAATTTTGCTCATTCGACATTTCTTATCATTTCTAATGATTGCCATTCTATGTGTGAATTGCGATTTCTCATGAATTAAAATTGCACGGGTCTTAACCAAAAAAAAAAAAAAAAAAGCTACCCGAACGAAAGTATCGGTGTCTGATTGGCTATTCGCCCAATCTTTCGAAACAGGTGTTATCCATAAATTTAGGCAGATTGTGACGAAAGCGTGAAGCCGGAAGTTCTTTAAGAGGCGAAAGTGATGATGAAGGTGCTCGAGAAAAAAAAAAAGGCATGGAGGTAGGAAGTAAGAAGGAGTCGCCCTAAACAAGTTTCTCCGTACCCTGCTCTGAAGCACCGGCGATCCCTACGTGGTGACCAAAACATTGGGTCATTTACCATTGAGTTCTATGGGATTTGACGCGTTCGGGTGTAAATATTTTGTAATTACGTCGCAAATATACATATAAATGTATATATTTTCTTTTTCTACAACACTTCAGAGTCCTAAGTATGTGAAAACAACATATTTTTAAACAACATTTCATTCTGAACGGAATTAAATGCTATTCTTTTCACAGGACAGTTTTCTCAGAATGGTTTAATTTGAATGAAATATTTTCACAAGTTTTCGTTAATTACATTAGAAAAAAAATTAAGGTAATTTGATTTTATTCGGTTAAGGTACAAAAATTAAGATCAAAGTTTATTGTATTATTAATATTAAAGTTATGCATTATTTCTTTTCTATTTATAGAGCTTCTTCCTAAAATACTTTCTTAAATATGACATGATTTTTTGGCTTCTTTTAAATCGAAAAATGTAAGTCAATTTATAATTAATGCTCTATTCGGTTCATTTTAAATTAGAGAATTATTAGGAAAATAGTATTTGACTTTCTCTGAACATTTCTGAAAGGGAATAAAATAAGTTATAATACTTGTAACTTAGTTATTATAAAATGTAGAGGGAATAATCCTTTTAATTATACTTATCAGATTTTTTTTTTACTTTTCATTTCAAAAATACATATTCCAAAACTCTTTATTACGTTCTTAAGTGCGCATCTCATAGCATTTGCTTTACAATACCTTTTAACAGATTGCTTTCCAATACGAACAATTCTTGCTTAAATAGTTTTATAACGTATTTGTCAACAGGATTTCAATTTATGTTTACAATTCAATATTAAGGTTATTATATATTTAGATAACATTTATAATCATTATAAATTAGATACATTTAATCATTAGATTTCATCACAGTTGTTTATAAGTGAATAAATTCTTCATTTCAAATAAATTTATAAATAATTTAATGAATATTTAAGTATTTTGTCAAAGGCAGATACATGCTTTTTGCAAGCACATGCATATTTACCCATACATATTTCCTATTTATCATTTCCGGCATGTGCAAATCTTTAATTTCTGTGCATTCACTATATTTTTCGTGTAAAGTAATTTACACTAATTTAGCATACACCCGAAAGTTTTACATAAAAAATATATATGAATATAATTTGAATGAAAATTATAAGTATTATTTTTAATACCCACTCAAAGGTAAGTTTTTCTTCAAAATTACCCCACGATGGCATCGCTCTCTTTAGGCAGATAGCCCTTGAATGCTTTACTCTATTTAATAAAAACTTAATCTGACCTATGTGCCTAATTACAAATATTTTAACATACATAATTTTATATTTACATTTAGCCATCAAGTTTCAAACTTTTCAAATCTTCTAGAAAATAAATTTTGGCAGATCTCTTTTAGCAATTTTCTTAAAATCTATATTTTTGTAGTGCAACAGCTTAGAATTTTATAAAACAAATTCATAATCAAAATCGCTGTTGTTAGTTATCGAAAAATAACCAAGATGTGATTTTTGCGTAAATGTCACTAAACTATACAAATTGCTATTATCCATCACACTATGAATGTTTCTTTCATGCGAGAGTGCCCCTTTTTCGATTTCTATGGAACTGTCGTGTGTCGAAATACTATCAGAATTTTGTCAAGCAAGCTTCTGAATGTAAACAAAAAAACACCCCGTCTGGTGACCCAAGCTTCAAAGCAGTGCTTCACTTCTAGCGCGGAATGGCCCCTCCTCCCTTTCCTACCTCCATGAAAAAAGGGGGGGGGGGATTCTGAAAATAGTATTTGCCAAAATTAGAGCAATCCCAACCTGGAAGGCCACAACCCTTCCGACGCCAATAGGAACGAGATGCCTGGAAAGTGCATTTTCAATAAACTGTGGCTTCATCAAGCTGACTACAAAGACTGGATATTGATGGATGACAATCCTTATAAAGCTAAATGTGGTCTTTGTTTGAAACAAATTGAAATTTCTATATTGGGAGAGTCAGCGCTGAAAATTCACATGAAAATTAAGTTTCGTTTTATCATTTCAATTTGTTTTTACACGGTTTTGCTTAGCTTAATTTCTGTGTTTGTTTCAATTAAGCCATAAATTAATTTTTTATCACCTTCTACGGAGTTTATTCTCTTTTTCACATACTATATGTATAGGATATCGGGATTATGAGTTTATTTCTGCAGAGGGTCTGTTATCGATTTCGCGGGAAATCTGTTGGCTCCATTTCGATTTTAGGTCGCCAAGGGCAAATTCGGTTAATGTTAGCCGAGAAAAAGTGAAGTTCGGAAATACGTTTTGAAGCTTCAATAGACAATTAAGTATTTGGTTTAATCCTGTGCTGTTGATAGTAATGCATTATTTTTGCTAATGGAGATACAATTATTAGTTGAAAACAACTAACTAATTAAAAATTTTTAATATTTTTAAAGCTGAAAACAACTAATTGAAACTAATTTTCCTGAATTAACTAGACGCAAAATTAACTTTCATGAATTACTAAAAAGTTATTGGGTAGAAGTTTAACTGAAAATATACATTCCGTATATATATATATATATATTTAATACAGTACAAAGTCCGAGGTCGGGACTTCGGCGATCCCAGATTTCAGATTTTTCCGGATATTAAATCATTTTAAATCTACTAAGATGGCACGTAGAAATTATAAAATTGAAAATATGAAATCGTGATTTATGAAATAATGAAGCATTTATGATTTAAAGGGTATCAAAATTTACAAAAGAAAAGAGCTTAATATTTATATGTTTACTTTATTAAACATTTCTTTTAATGTGAGTTGTTTGATTTGCTTTCTCTGCTGATACTTTAAACTAATACTATAGACATATAATTTCTTGTTGAGTTATTAAGTTCCATTGTTCAAGTCCTGTAATTGCTGTGTCGAGAATTCCGAATAACTTGTCAATCAAAATTTTTTCTCGTTCAGTAACCTCTCTGTTACTTTCTTCACTATCGGTAGCTGTATTTTCTGGATTTAGAACCATACTACAGATTTCACCCTCCGTTAATTGATTGATGATTGGGGCATTGTCATCGCAATGAAAAACTTCCGTTTAACTTCCCTAAATTCTGCTGCCTGGTGCGGCCATGCGAGCTCTGGCGCTGGTTCTGGCTTTATGTGAATAACAAATCAGTTATTCTTAATTCAAATAGCACTAAATATAATCGTTTGTCCTATGAGTATCATTAACAAAATCTATTTTCAGCATAAGGAAAGAAATTTCTGTTAAATCTCCTCTTGTCAACATTTTAGCGCATTAAACTTAAATCTGTAATCGGATAATACTCTCTTATTTGGCGTCGCTGCATGAGTCATCACTCAAGTTGTCATCCGTTGATAAACATGCGGTGATGAAAGCAAAATACAATAAATAATGATTCGCGATTTCGGCATCAAGGATATAAAATATTAGTTGGTGTAAAATTAACAAATGTTTCGGTTTGAGATTATGCCAAGCAGATACGCAGCTATGGAGTCAAGTTACTAAACACACAAATTTATGCTAAAATAATTATTTCTTCAATAATGAGATATTTTATTTAGCGCCAAACTGAGATTAAGAATCGGGATTTCCGACATGTTTTTTTATGATGAGGAAAAAAATGTAATGCGCATGCGTAAAGCATACCCCTTCCCTCCAAAAAAGCCCTAAAAAATTGGTTGGTGGTGGCTTTGAGGTCCGGATTTTAGATCATTCCAGATATTGGATGTCCGGATCTCGGAATTTGTACTGTATATATATATATATGTATTGTATATATATATATATATATATATATATATAGTAAAAAATTTATATTTTCAGTATACATTTCTTATTGTTGTGAAATGAACTGAAGTAATAACCGGCGCGAGGCGCTGCTGTTTGTGACGTCAGCCTGCGTGCTGAGTTTTTTCGAATGTTTTGCGTGTGGACGAACGAAAGCTGATCTCGGAAGAGTGATACTGTTTTGATGGAAATAAAAAATGATTTATTAAGAATTTTTTTGTCTTTATTCATAATGCACCCAGCCTCGGGTAGAGGCAGGCCCGCAACTGAACGAACTGTTTTAAATATATTTGATTTATATATTTCCTGTGTTTCTTCGTAACATAGTGGTACCCTCGGTGGGACCGGGTGCTTTGAATTAGAATTTTCCGATTTAACTTTTGATATTGAATTTCGATTTTGAATATACTTTGAAGATGGATTTGATCGCTTTAAAGGCCCAAAGAAAAGGACTTAGAATTGCGTTTTCGCAAACCTCAAGGCAAACCGAAAGTTAATTAACTAAAGAAGTAAGAGATTTAAAAATACTTTCGATTTTGAAGTGTCAACTTTGTGATAAATTCCAGAGACTTGACGTATGCCAGAGTGCTATATCGCAGCAAATTTTGCAGACTGAAGATGGAGAAAAATTATTTAGTGATGATTTTCAAGAAGCGGAGAATTATCGAGATAAGTTTCTAGAACAGTGTGCTCAAATAGATGCGGAAATACAAGCCTCCTCTCCTTCAAATAATTCCGAATCTAGGAAATTTAAATTCCTAAAATTGAGCTTAAAAAATTCAGTGGTGAAGCTAAAGATTACATGACTTTTTGGAGTCAGTTCCAGAAAATCCACGACGACAGAAGTATCGCGGATGAAGATAAAATGCAGTATCTGTTGCAGGCTATGGAACCCAAATCGAAAGCAGAACGCCTAGTCCTTAGCTTCCCTGCAACGGCAGCTAATTATCCTAAAGCCATCGAACGGGTTTAATCCTAGTATCCGGTGCACACGGGATTTGGCTACTTTTGGCGACTTTATGATGAACAATAAAAACGGGACATATACGATGAGTAGTAAACGGGTCATTCAAAGAATATATATAGTTATACATAGTATATACTTAATATATAGTGTATAGTATATACATAGACGTTGTTTGGGTATGTATATAGTGTATAGTACATAGACGTTGTTTGGGTCATTTTTGGTGTTGGCGATAATTTTCAAAATCACGCCAAGGCTGCACCGTATACTAGGATTTTACCAGAGAGCGCTTTGGACGCGAAGATTTACTTGTGCAAATCTATGTGAGAGACTTGTTAAGCCTAGTGATGAAGAACGCTGTAACCGGAAGAGCAAAAACGGATCTACCCTCCCTGTATGATGAACTAGAAGGAAAATTGCGAGCGTTGGAAAGTTTGGGGAGAACCCAAGAAAAATATGGGGATTTTTTGACTCCCCTAGTGGAAAGTTGCTTACCAGAAGAAGTATTGATGGCATGGGAAAGAAGCAGAAATCACGACTCCATTGAAACTAAAGGGAATCGATCTTTGAAATATTTAATGAATTTCTTAAAACAGGAAGTTAAGGGGGAAGAGATGGTTCTCCTCACAAGAACTGGTTTCGCTTCCCAACAGAACCATCGGAAGAAAGATTTTAACCACGAACAGGTAAAGCAAAATGATCCCGTAGCAGCATCAGCTCTAGTAAGTCTTGAGAATTCAGGTAAGAGTGTTTCGAACTGTAATTTTTGTGAAAAGAAACATTTTAGTGAAAAATGTTACTCTGCAAAAAAAATGACTTTAGCTGAAAAACAACAATTATTGTTGAAAAAAGGTGCTTGTTTTTCTTGTCTGAAAAGAGCGAGTCACATTAGTAAATTTTGTCCTTTGAAAGGTAAGTTAAGCTGTTCTATTTGCAAAAGTTGTAATCATTTTGATGTAATGTGTAATCAAAAGCTAAAAAATAATGATCAGATAAATGTTTCAAAAGAGAGTTCTCTTTCTAACTGTGGCAGAAGCGAAACTGTATTTTTGCAAACGCTTTGCATTCGAATTAGGTGTCAAGGTCGCGAGAAAATTATTCGCTGCATAATTGCTAGCGGAAGCCAAACTAGCTACGTTAGTGAAAATATGATGTGTCAGCTTAAAGCATCTCCACTTCGGGAGGAGACAGTTATACATGCACTGTTTGGGGGGGGGATGAAACAAAACCTAAACAACGTGAAGTGTTTTCGGTCGAGGTCAGCAATTTAAAAGGAACATTCGCATGTAGTTTTGAGGCATTATCGGAAAAAAAGATTTGCGGTTTTATTCCTAAGGTTAAAGATAAAGAGATTTTGAAGGAATTAAAAGAAAAAGAAATCGAATTTTCTGATCCATTGCGAAAGGAAATTGAAATTAACCTTTTAATTGGAGCAGATGTTATAGGAAAATTATTGACGGGAAATTCTATTGAATTACAGTCCGGGGTAACGGCTGTCGAAACGAAACTTGGGTGGACGGTATTTGGAAAACGAAATTCGGGTGAAAAGGATAATATTTTGAAAACATTTTCAATGCATGTCAGGAGAATTCCTCTGAATGAGTTATGGGAACTTGAAAAAATAGGAATATGCGCTGCAAACGAAACTGTTAAAATGAATGAAAGTTTTAATTTATCTGAATTTGAGAACAAAATGAAAATTCTTCCAGATGGAAGATATGAAGTAGAACTTCCGTGGAAATGTGATACGACACATTTAACCGATAATAAAGAATTATCCTGGAAAAGGTATCCAAAGATGATCTATAAACTCAGATGTAGTAAATTTTTCGATGATTATCAAAATGTGTTCAAGGAATGGGAAAGGTTGAATATTATTGAACGCGTACCAGAAACCGAACTGAATAATGAATGTCATTATTTGCCGCATAGGCCTGAAATCAAATTAGGAAGTGAAACCACGAAAATTCGTCCTGTTTTTGACGCTTCTGCATCTGAGAAAGGGAAACTCTCTTTGAACGAATGTTTGTGTAAAGGAATAAATCTTACTGAATTAATACCTGATATTATAGATCGTTTTAGAATGTATCCGATTGGTATTAGTGCCGATATTGAAAAAGCTTTTTTAATGTTATCCGTCGCATCTAAAGATAGAGATTTTCTCAGATTTTTTTTCCCATGCAATGAAGAGCAATTAATTTATAGGCATTGCAGAGTTGTGTTTGGAGTTTCTTCGAGCCCCAACTTGTTGAACGAATCTATAATGCATCTATTAGAAAACTGTCCACGTCAATATAGTGAAGTTGCTCAAAAATTGAAATCGTCATTTTATGTGGATAATTGTTTATCTAGTGTTTTTAGTATTGATGAACAGTTTACGTTTATTGAACATTCCAAATTAATCATGTCAAATGGATGTTTTAACTTGGGCGGTTTTGAAAGCAATGTGGCTGGTACAAATGTTTACAAACATTCAGAGGATACTTCCGTTTTGGGGGTAATTTGGAATTTGGATAATGATACGCTGAGGTGCTGCACAGACACAGATACATTGACCTGTGATACGAAAATCACAAAGAGGACAATTTTGACAATTGTGCAGACAATTTTTGATCCTATTGGTTTATTAACGCCAACTACATTGCTTCCAAAACTGTTGTTGCAAAAATTGTGGAAAGTGAAAATTGCATAGAATGATGAATTGTCTCCGAATGATGTAAATATATTTTTGAACTGGTTTAAAGAACTCATTGTTTTGAAAGATGTTACTTTGCCTCGATACTTGCTTATGAATGACACGTCTGAATTACATATATTTGTGGATGCTTGCAAGGGGGCGTATGCAGCGTGCGTCTTTGTTCGATCAATATTTAATTCTGAAGTAAAAATAAATCTCGTACGGGCGAAGTCTAGAGTATCGCCTTTGAAATCTTTAAGCATTCCTCGCTTAGAATTAATGGCCTGTTGTATAGGTTCTAGACTTGCAAATTCTATTATCAAGGCTCTCAGTTTGCCCGATTTAAAAGTTACCTTTTGATCTGATTCAACCACTGCCCTTTGGTGGATAACAGAGCAAGGAAATTGGTCCGTTTTCGTCGAAAATAGGGTTAAAGAGATTCGAGAGTTGATGCGAGGTCATTCATGGAGACATATCCCAGGGAAACTAAATATTGCCGACTTGTTGTCGCGCAGATGTTTTGCAAAGCAAATGCTTCGGTCTAGATGGTGGGAAGGCCCCTTGTGGTTGCGAGAAGGCCCTGAAAACTGGCCCACTGGTGAGATTATTTATTTGCATGAAGAAGTAGAATTGGAGAGAAAAAAGATAAAAAGAGTGAATATTGATCTATCAAAAGACGCACCCCCTTGGCATCGAATCAGTGTATCCAATTATGATAAAATGATTAGAGTATTTGCATGGATATTTAGATTTGTAAATAATTGTAAAGGTGGTTCTGAAAAGAATAGAAACATTGAACTTTCACAGTATGAAATTGAAAATTCTGAGAAAATTTGAATTCGTTTTGGTCAAAATTATTATCTGACTGATAAGAAATCGTATAATTTTATTGAAACGCTCATTGATGATGATGGTATTCTATAAGAGTTAAAACGAGAATACTAAATAGAGATGACTATGAATCTTTTCTGTATCCAATACTGTTACCAGAAAAATGTGATTTCACTAAGTTATTAATCAGAAATGTGCATAATAAGAACTGTCATGCTGGTCTTCAGATGATGCAATGCATAAAAGAATTTTATGAGATGAGAATCAAATGAGAAATATTTTGGATAGTCAGAGCTAGAAAGGCCATTAAAAATGTCCTCTTTAACTGTATCGTTTGTAAAAGATTTAAAACTAAGGCTATGTCAAGCGAACCGACACCTCTTCCACCAGACCGAGTTACGGATTGTGTGCCATTTGAAATCATAGGGATTGATTTGGCCGGACCGCTGTTTTTAAAAAATGGAGGAAAGGTGTGGATCGCGCTGTTCACCTGCGCTGTGTACCATGCCATTCACCTTGAACTCGTAAATTCTCTTTCTACTGATGCGTTTCTCCTGGCGCTTCGACGATTTGTTGCTAGGTGCGGACGCCCTAGAATAATCTATAGTGATAACGGGACAAATTTTCGGGGTGCATCTAATGATTTATCAAAACTAAATTGGGCTAAAGTATTAAAGGAAACAGGAACTGAAAGGATAATCTGGAAATTTATTCCACCTACTACTGCTTGGTGGGGTGCTGGTGGGAGAGGTTGGTTCGTACAGTAAAAGAATTGCTAAAACGTACTTTAGGTAAATCAGTGTTATCATATGAAGAACTTTATACTATTGTTTGTGATTGTGAAACCATAATTAATTCTAGACCCTTAACTTATGTTTCTGAAGATCCGCAAGAATTAGTACCTCTGACACCCGCCATGTTTCTTATCGAGAACAGAAATTCCAATGTTGAAGATCTTGATGAATTAAATTCGTCAAGTCTTAATAAGACATTAAAGTATAGAACTAAATTGTTAAATGATCTGAGACAACAATTTAGAAAAGAATACCTTAGTCAACTGGTTCAAAAGCATAATGAACGATCTCGGGAACCTGTAGTAGGAGAAATAGTACTGATGGGGGATGATAACAGAAAACGTTTATTTTGGCCTTTAGCCCGAATTACAGAATTGATCCCTGAACGTGATGGAAATATTCGTACGTTTAAACTTAAGACCCGGCATGGAATAGTTATACGACCAATACAACGCATCTTTCCTCTGGAGATACAGTCCAATGATAGAAACATAATTCCTGATAAGAAACTGGGTGCAGAGGAATCTAATTCTAGTGCTGGGTGTACGTTAAAAAAGGGAATTGCACCTGATAAAATGGTGATGCAACAATATTCCTCCTCTGACGACTTGTAAAAGCTCCAAAAAGACTTGATCTTTTAAATAATGTTTGTTATGAGTTTTAGACTCAACCTGAGTCTCAAGGGGGGGAGGATGTTGTGAAATGAACTGAAGTAATAACCGGCGCGAGGCGCTGCTGTTTGTGACGTCAGCCTGCGTGCTGAGTTTTTTCGAATGTTTTGCGTGTGGACGAACGAAAGCTGATCTCGGAAGAGTGATACTGTTTTGATGGAAATAAAGAATGTTTTATTAAGAATTTTTTTGTCTTTATTCATAATGCACCCAGCCTCGGGTAGAGGCAGGCCCGCAACTGAACGAACTGTTTTAAATATATTTGATTTATATATTTTCTGTGTTTCTTCGTAACACTTATTATATATATATATTTCTTATTTTATATATATAGATAGATATAGATACATTATATACATATATATGCGATACTTAATTTTACTAATGCCTTGCATGTAATGCCCCTTTTAGCTGCAAAACATCTTTCCCTTCTCAACTGCAGAGTTTCTTCTAACAGTATCATGAATTTTGTCAAGTTAGAAGAACCATCTACTTCAGGAAAAGATGTAACTGCTAATTCAACATCAATAAGTGTAGAAAATAATAAAATAAATTCTTTTCTTTTCAAATCTGAAGTTACAGATGCAGAAATATTGTGGGCTTTTAAGTGCATCAAAAGCCACTTTTCTTTTAAATCGTGCGATGATATTGTGCCTTTATTCACTAAAATGTTCCCGATAGTTCCATTGCAAAATAGTTTTCATGTGGTGAAAATAAATGTGCTTATGTAAATAAATCTGTTATTTTGGTCTTGGCCCTTATTTTAAAACTTTGTTACTAAAGCATTGTAAAAATGCTGAGTTTTTTACATTACTATTTGATGAGACTCTTAATCTGACAAATCAAAAGAAGCAACTAGATATTTATGTGAGGTACTAGCATCACGAAAATAAGGTCAGAACTCAGTACCTTACTTCTGCATTTAGAGGGCATGCAAAAAGTGAAATTATTTTATCCAAATTTTATGAATGTGTTGAAAAACTAGACTTGTCAAAACTCTTACAAATATCGATGGATGGTCCTGCAGTAAACTGGAAATTATGATTTATTGCTACAGGACTTGACAAAGGAATATAACATTCAATGCTTGACATTAGGGACATGCGGTTTACACATTCTTAACAATGCTTTCAAGGATAGGATGTCATCCACTGGCTGGGACATTCCATCATTCTTATCCTCCTTATATTGGATTTTTAAAGATTCTCCTGCAAGACGTGAAGATTTTTTAAGTATATCTGGCTTAAAAAAGCTACCTGTGAAGTTCTGCTTTTACCGATGGTTGCAAAACGTCCCAGCAGTTGAAAGAGCCATTGAAATATGGGATGACTTGCTATTGTACATTAAAGAAGTTGAAATGGGGAAGTTTTAAAAAAATTCATCGAAATCCTTCTCAAATATTTTGGAGGCAACTAAAGATAAAACATTTCTTATAAAATTAAATTTTTTCCTCTCTCTGTCGAAAATATTATTGCCTTTCCTTGAATATTATCAAAGTGATAAACCACTTATTCCCTTTTTTGCTGAAGATATCTTAAAACTTGTAAATGATTGCGTTCAGCATTTTAAAATTTTGAAACTAGAATATTCAAAAATAACTAAAGCAGAAAATCTTTATAAATTTAATTTTAATGATCCAAATTGTTATAATGATAAAAGTAAAGTTTATTTGGGATTCATTGCTGAGCAGTTAATGAATGATAAATGCCGCAAGAAGGACATTTCACAAGCTGAAAGTTTTGCATTGAAGCAAGGTCAACAATGTGTCTTAACAATAGTACAACACTTAATGTCTAAATGTGCAATAAATTATTCTCTTATTCGAAATGCATCTTGTATAGACCCGCGATTGATGTTTAAAAGTCCAGAAAAAGCCCAGAACAAAATGAAAATAGTTCTAACGGTATTAATGCAGAATAAACGTGTTTTACAAGATTATTGGGATGAAATTCTGCTGCAGTTTGGAGAGTTTCTAGACAAAGTAGTTAAGACAAATTTACATGAATTTTCTACTTTTGATCCTCAAAATCTTTCTCTCGGCACATTTCTCACTTCTCTTATTTTCATGATTTTCACTATTCAAAAGTATGGAAAATAGTGAAAATGATTCTTATCCTGTCACATGGACAGGCCTCTGTGGAAAGGGGCTTCTCTGTAAATAAAGCAATTGAAATTGAAAATTTAAGTGATTCATCATACATTTTTCAACGCACAGTATTTGATTACATAAAATTTTCTGGAGTTGTTCTTAATATCGAAATTAATAAAAAGAAATGAGATTAGCAGCAGCTTCTGCAAGGTCTAAATATATGCAGTATTTAGAAGAACAAAAATCTTTAACTAAACTGAAAATTCAAAGAGGAAAAGAAATATCATTGAGGAAGAAATTGATTATATGAAGCAGAAGAAAAAATTTCTTCAAAGGGACATTAAAGATATTAATGAAGAAGTAAATGCTTTAGCAGATGAAGCTGAGACCAGCATGAACATTGATTTGTTTATCAAAGCAAATGAACTTAGAAGAATAGTTAAAGAAAAGGAAATGGACATAAATAAATTAGATGTTAAAATAGCTGAAAAGATTTCAGATTTAAAAAAAGCACAACTGTTTTGTATCTTTTATTGTACAGTTTATTATTCTAGTATCTTTCAAAAAAACCAAGGAAATAAATTGTATGTTTACAAATCAGTTATTTTAATCTGCGAAATATTCTTACATTGTGATTATAATAGTAGTTGACTGTGTTTAAATAAATATCAAATAAGTTAATAATAATCATGTAAATCTCTAAAATAGTGACTGTTATTAGTGTAAAATACACTTATACATGTTTTTAAAGAAATTATGTTCCTAATTTAATGTTATCTACTTCATAACTTGTAGGGCGTTAGCTTAATTTTCAAAATTGTTTTATGGTAAGTATTAAAGTGAATTTAATAATACACACTTCTGTTAGTTTTTTAAAGTGAAATTACAAGCATGAAGTCGGTTGTATGGATAATTGCTTTACTCTATTTGTTTTTTTTTTGTTTGCTGATAGGTCCTTAATTTTTTCTTTGATGGTCCTTAAAAGGCCTTAATTTTCATGTAAGGAAAAGTGTACGAACCCTGTAGTATATTCTTTTATGGGAGAAATATATTAAATATCATCATCAGAGGCAGCATAGTTCATGTTGTAATGAAAATGCCTTTAAAGTTTATTTTAAACTTTTTAGTGCAATTACACTTTAAATAATATCATCTGTGTGGTTCGTGTGATACAAATGGCTTTAAAAAGTACCTTTTGACTTTTTGGTGCAGTGTGATATTTTAAACAAATAAGTGTAATACTCTTTGATCAGAAATAGGTCATGTAGAGTGAAATCTACTTTGTTCGTTAGATTTTTCATTGTGTGACCTTACTTTTCTCTGGTATCAAGGTAGTTCTGTAATGTCATAGTTTTTGGATAATTCAAACTCTGTACAACAAAGCAACATCCAGTCTGACTGATAGCAAAAGAGGCATTCTGCCAGTATTACTAGCATTGCTGAAACAAATCTGTGTACCCTTTGTCTTATAAGTAATGTTTATGAATATATTGATCACAGGTATACAATATATAAACAGCAATGTAAATATTATAATAAAAATAGTTTTCAATGTTATCCATATCTTTCTTAAAAGAAATTCATTTTGCGGTAAAAGTTTACAATTGGGTACCCCCCCTCTTTTTTTTTGCGATTCTTTTTTGATGGCATGATCGGTGCAAGGAAGGCACAGTTTCAAGACTGGTGGTGCTACACAAAACCAAAATAAGAAGTCAGAGAATTGCACAAATTGGGTGTTCATGTCCAGCGATCTATTTTCACTTAAAAAAAAAACATCAGCATCATCAGAGAATTGCACAAACTAGGCATTGCGCACTGCCTTAGCTTTGTCCATGTACACATCGATCTGGTTTCACTTAAAAGAGATTAAAAAGCTAAAACAAAGTTAAAACTATCATGGTAACCAGAAATAGGGTTTCATTGCTAAAATTGAATAAAATTTGTTGCTTATCGAAGGAGCACCCAGTTCTACCCTAGAGCCAAGTGTTTTATTATGGATATTTCGTGCATTTTTAGTTTTATTGATTTGTTGCTGTTTTATGTAATTTTTAGTGTGGTGCCATTTTTAAAAATGGCTGTTGACTTAAAAAATGAGTTACCAAAGGTTGGTCATTTTCCAGGAGAGTTGGGTGGATAACTACTAAGCAGTCAAACATACTGAATACAAAAAGATATACTAATCAGAAAAATGACTATTAAATCTCAGAAGTTCAAAATACAGTCAAAAGTCTTTAATCCAGATGTGCATAATCCAGAATGATCTATAATCCGGACCGCAAAGCTACAAACTTTCTGCGCATGCGTATATGCGTTTAATGTATAATGGACGGTATAAGTTAAGCTAAAATTATCTAATTATTTATTTCAGTTAATGTTGCAAATTGCATTGTTCCTTAATCTTCTAATTGGATCCGGCTTATTATTTTTTGCAGACTATTAGAGCAATTTTATGAAAGTGAGCTTGAACTTTCAAAACTTGTCAAAAAGAATTTCCGATTCTGGAGCTGCCACAAGATCTACAAAGCGAAAGCATGTTTCGATGTCCATCAAACAAACAGTGAAACTGCTGCAAAAAATGGATAAAGGCATATCCTTTGTTTCTCTAACCATTCCGAAATCTGTTTATCAATTTCACGCTGCTCTGCGGGGAAGGGGGAGGGACGTCGCGGTGCGCAATGAACTGGAAATTGATCTGTCAGCACTATCCTTATCTTCAGGGCAGATGGTTTTTATTTTATTCAGCTTATAATTCCTTACTAAATGTAGTATTTCATCTCGATGTACTCCGTCTTTGATATGATTTAAATCAAATTCCTCGTCATTATAAATATCAAGAATACATATCAAATAGTTTTCTGGTTGCAATTTTCTAATTTCGACTATGCGAAATGTATGCTTTACTTGCGCACGTTGAATGTTTAATAAAGTGCACAAATAAATATTAAGCTTTTTTTTTTAATTGTAAATTTTGATACCCTTTAGATCATAATTGCTCTTTATTTCATAAATTACAGTTACATATTTTTAATTTTATAATTTCTGCATGCCATCTTACCAGATTTAAATTGATGATCTGGAATCGCCGAAGTCCCGATTAAAGACTTTTGACTGTATATATATTGCTTCGAAAGAGTAAAGTTAAATTTAATTTTAAATAATTCTCTTGCGCTATTGCTGGAAGGAATGAAATTTGAATTTAGCAAACATTCTTTATTTGTAAAAAGCAAATTTAAATTTAAATTAAATTTAATGCCAGAAAAAAAAAAAGATAAATATTGTTGCGAACTAGTCTACAATATCATTTAAATTCTAAGAGCATATGTAAATCAAGTGCAATTCATGAATAAATATTAACTTCTAAAAATTATTTAATCCTAAAAAACTATTTAGAGAAACACATAAGCGAATGATTGTTGAGCAGGCAGGAGACGGACTTATCAAGGGGAAGTTGCCTCAAAACCTAATTCTTCAATCATTCAATTCATGTTTTGTCATTCATGTAGGCAAGAGTAAAAGTCAAACCAAAAATAATACCAAATGTAGTGAAATACTAAAAAGTAATTTAAACAAGTGGAATTTTGAGAAATTAGCAATTAAAAGACAATAATTAAAATTAAAAAAGTAAGAGTAGAAAACCAAAGTAGTTTAGAAACTCTTACCCACAGAAACTTCCCCTGCATCAATTATGCATATAAATCAAAAGAAACTAGACATTATCTATAGAAAAACATATATAAATTATATTTAAATAATATTAAAATGGCAAGTAAATAGTAAGTTTTAAGATACTATTCAGTTTTGAGGGCCATAAAAAACCGCCAAACTATTGTTGATGCCAGTGCTGTCAAAAATTATTGGAGCAACCCTAAAGCAAAAAAGTAAGTATAATAGCAAATAACTATCTAAGATTGATGTTTTAATTTAGATGAAATGTTAATTTCATATAATGCTTTTTTTATTATAATTTATATGAAAAAGGCTAAATATGACTGAAGGGAAGCATAAGAGTAAATAACTATTTCAGATTATTATAATTTATATAAAAATTGCTAAACATAACTGAATGGATGCCTGCATTGCTATTTCGCTACCGAGTTATCGCTAAAGCATAATTTCATCTCGCTGGTTGTTCAAACATAATTTTCTACAATGAATGATGCCTTTTCTTTAAAAAAATTCTCGGTAAAGTGCAGAATCGACCACTTATTTGTTTGCCGCTTTTTACAGGGGTAAAAACAATTGTATTTTGGTCAATTTTCTTTTACTTTTTAAGTGAAAATAGGTCGATGTGTACATAGATAAAGTGTGTGCGCAGTACCATTTTTGTGCAATTCTGGGATTTTTTTTTTTTAAGTGAAAAAAGATCGATGTATATATGGATACCAAGTATGTGCAATTCTTAAAAACACGTCAAGCAGTGGGTGATTCTGCACTTTACCCAAAATTTTATTGCAGACTTTTCGTCATGGCCAATTCCTAAATTGTTAAATCCATAGGATATCAAAAAAGGATTTAAAAATTAAACTAGTATTTCAATGGTATCTTAAGAAATATAGAACTATATAAACTTATCTGAAATCAGCGTGTAAGCTAGATTTGGTGTGCTGTTAAATGGGCACGTGTGCTAGATTTGCAATTTTTTTTACGGTCATCAAAATGGAATAGTACCAGTTTTAATTTAACTTACCAACTATTTTGTTAATGGGGAGCATTGCCAAATTAAGTGATGGAAGTACAGTCAAAAGTCGTTAATCCGGACTCGTCGGGACTTCGGCGATTCCGGATTATCGATTTTTCCGGATTATAGATCATCAGTTTAAATCTCGTAAGATGGCATGCAGAAATTCTAAAATTAAAAATATGAAACCGTAATTTATGAAATAAAGAACAATTATGATCTAAAGGGTATCAAAATTTTCAAAAAGAAAAAGCTTAATATTTATTTGTTTACTTTATTAAACATTTCTTTCAATGTAAGTTGTTTAAGTTTTGCTTCGTTTCATGTGATAATACTTTCTCTTTAATTCTATTAAACAGACATAATTTCTTGTTCAGTTACAAAGTTCCGCCGTTCAAGTCCTATAATTGCTGTGTCAAGAACACCGACTAATTTGTCAATCGAAATTTTTTTGTTTTCAATAACCTCTGTCACGTTTCTTCGCTATCGGAAGCGAATTATAATGACGAGGAACTTGTTTTAAATCATATCAAAGACGGAGCATATCGAGATGAAATACTACATTTGGTAAGGAATTATAAGCCAAATAAAATAAAAACATCTGCGCTGAAGATAAGGATAGTGCTGACAAATCAACTTCCAATTCATTACGCGCCCGCCGCCGAGCAGCGTGAAATTGATAAACAGATTTCGGATTTCAAAACATACTTTCGCTTTAGATCCTTTACATATTAACAAATATATATCGGAAATTCTATTTGATATAATCGAAAGTTTAAACTTACCTTTATAAAATTGCTCTTACAGTCTGCAAAAAATAATAAGCCGGATGCAATTCGAAAATTAAGGAACAACGCAATCATCAACATTAACTGAAATAGATAATTAGATAATTTTAGCTTATACGTCCATTATACATAAAATGCGCACGCTAAAACGTATTCTGCACTTGCGCACACTCATATGCGCAGTCGTAAAAGGTCTTACGCGCACGCGTGAACGCCTCTGCGCATGTGTCAACGCGGCGCTTGCGCAGAAAGTTTTTAGTTTTGATGTCCGGATTATAGATTATTCCGAATTATGGGTGTCCGAATTAACGACTTTTGACTGTAGTGTGTTCTGCAAACTTTAAATAAATAAATTAATTTAATTTAATTTAAATTAACTTTAAATTTGCTTTTTACGAATATAGACTGTTTGTTTTATATATATAATTATATATATTATTATTTTTGCTCTTTGATACTATTTTAGAGCTTCAGAATAAAAGAAAAAAAAAAAAAAACTATAGTTCTGAAATTTCAATGTAAATCCACTTTTAAGTAGTTGGTGGGGGAAAATATTGATGGTTAAATGAACATTTAATTCTGCATTTTGATCTTTCTTGCTATTTAAATCAAACTTTGCAAAAGTTTTGCGTGTCTTGATTTTTTTTTTTTTTTTTTTTTTAAATCTCTGTAAATATGCAAGAATGTAAGTCTGTATTAGAAGATTGCTAACACTGTAAATTTTTTTTAGATGAGATATGCAATATTTGTTTATAAATGGGCCAACCTAAATTTTAAAGTTTTCTTTTTTTTTTTTTTTTTTTTTTTGCATGTGACAGAAACAAAGAAGAGGTCTAAGAAATGATGAAAAAGACAGTTCTGAAGGAAATTTTCAAGAAACAAGAAAACTGAGAAGGCTAGATACTGTGTATGTATTAAAAAACATTTCTTATATATGGTACTGATTTTAGTAAAAAAAAAAAAAAAAAAAGGAAACGTGCAAAGATTTAAAATACTTGTAAGGAATGATTTCCAACTTGAATTTTAACTATGCAACGATTAAAAAAAAAAAAAAAAAAAAAAAAAAAAAAAAAAAATTAAAGTTAAAAAACTCAGCCTTTTTCTTTATTTTATATCTAAATTGTAATGGATTCATATCTTGGAACAAAAAAATTCTTGAACATATTTTCATGAGTTCACAGAAATAATTTAGTTCTGTGTACCAGAGTTAACCTTGTTGAGTACAGTAAGAAGTTAAAGTGACTGAAAAACAATATGGCTTTATCCCAAGTAATAAAGGGGGAGATTATTTGCCAAATATAAAATTTCTGACAAAATCTAATGTCATTTTGAAATTATGGACAGTTTCAAAATAACTGTGTATTTCTATGAATAGTTGTACTTAAAATTTTTCAGCTGCCAGTTTACAGCAGTTCAGTAACTGATATCCCTAACTATACTTTTTACATAGTCATTGTATCTAGAATCATTATCAATATTTTCTATGTTGCTTTGTTTCACTTGTCGAAAATAACTTCCTAACCATTGATTCAGCTTGGTTTAAACTATGAAATACTTTTCAGTACTTAAGTAAATGTAGAAAAGAAATCATGCTGACTGAAGGGGCAATTGTTCATCAAATTTATGGTTTGCAATTAATTTATTAAATTATTTAAAATTAAATATGTTGCTTATTAGTTACTTATATGTATATAAAAGAAAATTTTCTCAATTTAAGAATGATTACGACACAACCATAATTATTAATATGTCATAAGAAAATTGTATAATTGTCACTGAATTTGCATTTGCCATACAAACTGCAGTTATTTAAGATTCTGAAACTTGTTTCTTGATTCTATTTGGTAAGTGCAGTAATTATAAAATACATTATTGTTTTGATTATTTTTCATCAAACTTGTACTGTACTTGTGTTGGTAAATGTAGTACTTGTAAAATATATAATTGTTTTGATAATTTTTTCCACTTTACCTCATCTTTGCAAATATATCCTTGCAAATATTTAATCTGTAATCAGAATATTGCCAGACTATACATCATATGGTTTCCACAGCACAAACATGATAGCAGTATCCTAGAATGAGAGGATTTTCAAAATTGCCTGTATTTCAATTGCATTTTTCAAAGATAAAATTTCATTTCTCTTTAGCTTTTTACACATTACATATTTAGTTAGCATGTATAAATGAAAATGAAATATATCTTATATATAACTATTCTGATGTGAGAAAATATATGCTGAAAAAATGTTGATAACTAAGAAAATTTGTGCAAACTTTTTTTCTAACAATAAATCTAATGAATGTTTAGCTTTTTATGCAAATGTACGAGAAGGTATGGGTTAAAAATAATTATGGTGGTAATTAATTATAAATAGTAAATGTATTGAATGAAACTGTTAAATAAATACTATAACTAAAACTACCATAAACAAAAGACTCACTTGGCCTTTTTAGATAGTTTTAATTAACAAAACACAATTAAGGGTGTTATAATTACAGACGACGTCTCGGCAAAGAGCCAGAAATATGTTGGTTTCGTCTGCCTCGTCTCCTATACTCTATCACCTGGTTCGTAAGACATTGATGACCATAATATATTTTTGTGCTTTTTATACTCAGCATTAAATCGAGATGATTCATCAGCAAAATATAATCTGGATGATTCCCTTCAAGCTTCATTGAATCAGGATGATTTATGGTATAGCATAGAATCAGGATGATTCTCTTCAAACCTTCACTGAATTGGGATGATTCACTCAATAGTATAGAATCGGGATGATTCTAGACAAGTTCACTACATGGGGTTGGATCTCCCCCTGGTTCGGAAGCAGTTCTCTTGAATTTTTGCAATAAGCGATTTAATTGAGTATGCTGTTTTGTAGGCAGATGTTTACCTTCGTCAATTTGAAGCTTCACTAAAGTGGATATTTCAAAACTTTAGCTTAATTGGAAATTTATGGAATTTTTGTCTGCGTACGTAATTAGCTCTTTGAATTGAATCACTTTCAAATTATCTGAGATGGGCAGACCCAGTTCTGTGGCAGATTGCATATCTTTTTTCTGGTTAATCCCAAAAATGCATGTTATCGTACTTTCAATGTCCGTTGAAATGTTCAATATTTGTTTATAGAAAAAAATTTTGTTAAGAAATTTTACGAGTTTCTTAATTACCCCTAACAATTACATAATATTTGAAAAACAACATGGAACAAAATCATTAATCTGAGATTACTTCGAAAACAAAACTGACATTTTACGTTACTTTTCCGTTTTGCCGGGGCAGGCGATAAATTGCCAGTAATGGTGAAACTAATGCCAAACGGAATATCCTTGTTGGTAACCTTTTATGCCTTGTTTTCAAAACAACTCACAGCTATTTCTTATCATATTGATTATTTCTTTCAATACTGGCATACAGTTACATAGAATTTTTACCACATAGTTCAATTTTATGCCCTAATGCCACTCGCGGTAATTAAGTCAATTAGGATGCAATCATACATCTCACCCGTAGGTGAAAATACAGAAAAGGCAAAGTCAAGGATTAAATTCATCAATTCTGATGACAATGCACTAGCGAAGTAAAGTGCTGCAGTTTTACATAATTTCTGAGTAAGCTATTCGTACGAATTGAAATAATTTTTGCATTTAAACTTGTATTCCAATTTTAAGATTTAACTTGAAATTAATGTAAATAATTACTGAGAGAATTAGATTTTTGTAGGGTAGCTTACGGGAGATGAGATACTTGGGATCACGTGATATGAACCGATGAATCAGGATGTTGAACCACAAAAGCATAGTAAATTTTTAAATTAATGTCTTTTTACAAATTTATTGTGCTTATTTATTGGCTTTTTACAAAAATTTAAACAATATTAAAATGAAAAAAATAATAATAAAATTCAAACTAAAAAATTCTTAGAATTAACATTTGCTAACATTTTTATGTGTATACTGTATGTTGTCGCCAGTAAAGTCTGCTTGGCGAGATTTGCACTGGCAAAATGGAAAAGTACCCATTTTACAAAGATTGGTACGCTTGCCATTGGACAATAAATGCATAAATTTAGTAAACATAAAATCCCAAAAATAGAATTTAACTTTTATAAATCTTCTATTAGTAATGCCTGTGATGTCTACAAAATCCTAGGAACTACTCTGATACACGTCTTCAAGTCACCAAATTTCTCGCCAAACATTTTTGGCAAGAAACTCCACGCTGCCATATTAGATTTTAATAAATTTGCTAAATTTTTTGTCTACATTTCGAACTTTAAGCCTAAAATGTCTCCAAAAATGCGGTTTCGCACATGCAAAAACCACGTTTTTTAACACACAATTTAAGATAAAAATCCAAAACAAAAATGAAAAAATTAGATACCAAAAATGTAGTTTCTAACCAAAAATATTTGTCAAAAATCCATGTACACAGTGATAGGTTTTAACTTAAAAAAAAAAAAAAAATGGCACAATCTAGGCGACGAACCAATCTATAAACTACGCACACCTCGCTTTAATAAATTAACATAACAGCAATAAATTTCAAAGAATACCATGTACACAGCATTCTGTTTCAACTTTAAAAAACATCTACAAATTGCATAATCTAGACATTACGCACTAATCAACAAAATAAACTAAAATACATTTCAGACAATTAAAAAAAACAACAATAACGACAGAAATTCATGCTAAAAAAAAAAACAATGAACATAACATTCTACAAAATAAGAACAAGAATAAAATAAAATGCACTTACAATGAATTAATGCTTTTCGAACAGCTAACAGGATGGCCACGATGATATTTCCTTTTGCCGAACTTCAATTCAACAACTTCCACCATTTTATCTTTTCTCCCTATCTTCTCAGACACAGAGCATGACGCAAACCAACGAGCTCTAGCGAAAGATTTTTTAACGTCAACAGGGTTGCCATAAAACATGCAATAGTGCAGAACACATATCGCCACATTTGGTGAAATTAGGGCATATATCAGAGTTGTACCAAATCCCAAATGCTTTAAGAAATTAATCTGACTATAATTCTCTTTGAAAAACAGAATTAGATATACAGTCAAAAGTCGTTAATTCAGACACCCATAATCCGGACCTCAAAGCTACAAACTTTTTGCGCATGTGTCGTGTTGACGCATGCGTATAAGACCTTTAAGGCTGCGAATATGCGTGTGCGCATGCCCGAAATGCGTTTACTCATGCGCTTTTAATGTATAACGGACGGTATAAGCCAAGCTAAAATTATCTAATTCAGTTAATGTTGCAGATAGCGTTGTTCCTTAATCTTCGAATTGGATCCGGCTTATTATTTTTTGCAGACTGTTAGAGCAATTTTATAAAAGTAAGCTTGAACTTTCAATTATGTCAAGTAGAGTTCCAATATATATTTACTAATATGTAAAGGATCTACAAAGCGAAAGTATATTTTGAAGTCCATTAAACAAAAAGTGGAATTCCTGCAAGAAATGGACAAAGGCATATCCTTTGTTTATCTAACCATTCGGAAATCTGTTTATCAAACCATTCGGAAATCTGTTTATCAATTTCAGGCTGCTCTGTGGCGGGGGGAGGGGGGAACGCCGCGGCGCGCAATGAATTGGAAGTTGATCTGTCAGCACTAACCTTATCTTCAGGGCAGATGTTTTTATTTTATTTGGCTTATAATTCCTTACTAAATGTAGTATTTAATCTTGATGTACTCCGTCTTTGATATGATTTAAATCAAATTCCTCGTCATTATAATTTGCTTCCGATAGCAAAGAAAGTGACACAGAGGTTATAGAAAACGAAAAAATTTCTATTGACAAATTAGTCGGTATTCTCAACACACAATTATAGGACTTGAACAGTGGAACTTTGTAACTGAACAAGAAGTTATGTCTGTTTATAGAATTAAAGAGAAAGTATTATCACATAAAAAAACGAAGCAACTTAAACAACTTACGTTGAAAGAAATGTTTAATAAAGTAAACAAATAAATATTAAGCGCTTTTTTTTTTTTGTAAATTTTGATACCCTTTAGATCATAATTGTTCTTTATATCATAAATTATGGTTTCATATTTTGAATTTTATAATTTCTGCATGCCATCTTACCAGATTTAAAATGATCTATAACCCGGAAAAATCAATAATCTGGAATCGCCGAGTCCCGATGAGTCTGGATTAACGACTTTTGACTATATAAGTTGTTCTCAAATATTACAAAATAATAATTTAAAATTTTATGAACTCGCAATTTGAAAATGTAGCAAATATTAGAATGCCTTTTCAGAACAACGGTAAATAAAACATTAATTCAAAAAAGGTATTCTAATTCCATAAAAACAAAACATTAGTGGCACAGTTTAAATAATATACTAGATAAAACCTTTTCACTTTTAAATCATTTCTATTCTCAAAGAGGATAGGAAAATATCCATTAATATTATTCATAAAATAAAATAAAACAAAACATACAACTCATTCATAGATAGCAATATAGGCATAAAAATACTAAAAGAATTATCCACACCGGAAACATTTATCAATCAGAATAAAAATTATATTTTGCCACGTAAACACTTTTCATTCAGAACAGAAGCGAAATTTAACTTGTGTTGACTTTCAGTGAAATCAAAATTAATCTTCAGTTAGAACATAGAATTAAAACACAGGAAATTCAAATAAAAATCAATTATTTAAAACAGAGTAAGATACCATAAATTCTTAAAGTGCAACATATCTAAAAGAAACACCTAGAGCTTATATATACTTTATATATGATTCTGTTTCGTTTTTAACAACACATTTTATTCCATATTATTAAAGTATTAATGACATTATAATTAGAATTTTATATTGCTTAGTAAGTGAAAAACTGTTACATTATTAAGTTAAATGCTTATTAAATGAAAATATCTTATCTATTGTCATTGGGTGAAGATGAAACCATGCGATGTACAAAATAACCTTCGAGTGAAGATGAAAACGATACTTCGTCATGCAGTTTCCAAATAATCTTCAGTGGAAGAAGTGTTTCCAAATAATCTTCATTGGTGGAAGCAGTATACCCCAAAACTGCAAAAGAATATGAGTCGATGTCCTGGAATCTTGAACATGTTTTTTTCTCAGCTGGATAAACCATTCGAGCTGCCCGTTGGGTAGCCAACTATAACCAAAACTACCATAAACAAAAGACTCACTTGGCCTTTTTAAATAGTTTTAATTAACAAAACACAATTAAGATAAAGCATTACAATTAAGTGCATTATAATTACACATTTAAGTTACAAAGTAAATCTCGGGGAAACAGGCTTAGTTCATGACTCCCGTACATCGATTGAAGATGAGAGTCTTTTTTTTGGGGGGGGGGTTATTCCAGTGGCCGCTAGGTGGTGCTCGTTGAGCTGTGGGGTTACAATTCTATATTTACTTGCATATTTCTGCCCGTTGGGTAGCCAACTATAACCAAAACTACCATAAACAAAAGACTCACTTGGCCTTTTTAAATAGTTTTAATTAACAAAACACAATTAAGATAAAGCATTACAATTAAGTGCATTATAATTACACATTTAAGTTACAAAGTAAATCTCGGGGAAACAGGCTTAGTTCATGACTCCCGTACATCGATTGAAGATGAGAGTCTTTTTTTTGGGGGGGGGGTTATTCCAGTGGCCGCTAGGTGGTGCTCGTTGAGCTGTGGGGTTACAATTCTATATTTACTTGCATATTTCTCCCCAGTTTTTTCAACATATGATTTTTACATTTTTTATGTATGGTAACAATGTAAAATGTAGATGCAGAAAATTATTTTATGTAAGTAATATAAAAATTATTAAAATTGATAAATACATTGAAATATATAAGGTCAAAGTATATTTATGGGTACGCCTTGGTGAAACTTGGCGATTTTTGGTGGTACATGGATACCGAGTTTGTGGAATTCCTTGACTTGTTATTTTGGCTTGTGTAGCACTACTACACAAAGCCAAAAAATTTCAAACTTGGTATCCATGTACACATCGACCTATTTTCACTTAAAAAAAAATATCTCAGAATTGCACAAAAATGGCATTGTGCACTCCCTTGACTTTATCCATATCCACATCGACCGATTTTTACTTTAAAAAAAATCAACAGAGAATTGCACAAACTAGGCTTTGTGCACTCCTTTGACTTTGACTTTGTCCATGTACACATTGAACTATATTCACTTAAAAAGTCAAAGGAGCAGCCAACAAAAAAAATATCAATAAACGACATTTTAAATCAAACGATGAAATAGCATCTTTGCACTACGCAAAGGAAATATCCACTTACTTTATTTACAAATTAACACATCTTCAGTCAAACAAAATTCCTTAACTGCATCCAAAAACTTCCTAAAATTATCTGAACTAGAATCTGCATACGGCGTCGCCACATAAATTCACAAAATAAGAGTAAAAAATTTCCTTCGTAATGATTTTCGACCATACGCATTTTTTCTTACAAGCAGGACGTCTAATAATCGCTACTAAGTAAACTTTCATTTACACACCAGTCAAGTAATGCTCTTTTCCCCTTTCTTTCCAAATCTTACAGAAACTTCAAATTAATCTTACCACATTCAGCCATTTTACCGTCTAAACCAGAAAACAAGCAATATATTTCCTAACCAACATACACACACCACAAACCCTTACGAATTGACTGCAGTCATGCAACCGATTATGTCAAAATAAGATTTCCATAACATTCAACTACTTAGGCTACCATAAATGAAACGACAACTTCACAATAATACAAAGGGTGCCCTTCTCTTTACTCTAACCATATATAATATTTATGTGTCTTTATGCATTCTTTTTAATATGCCATGTTTATCATTTATGCCATCTTTTTAGAAATAGGACCTGCGTATTTTTCCTCTCTGGTTTGCAAGCAGTAAAATAAATAGAAATATGCGAGTTAATATAGTATATAAACATAAATTATGATTTCTCATGCGTCTATTCATTTATTTTACATTTTCATTCTTAAAATGTGTCATTTAGAAATTAAGAAAACAGTATTTTGAAATTCTGGAAAATTACAAAATAGCTCTACATCAGCTAATATTAATTTCACAGTTTTAATTCATTTTTACATACTCAAATGTAGCAATTTAACAACTAATTTTTAGCATGATGTTTTCATACATCATGCTAAAAATTCTGTGCAATTATATAAACATGCCCTATTAAATATACTATAAATTCCTTTTTTTTTTTTTTTTTTTTTTTTTTTGTGTGTGTGTGTGTGTGTGTGTGTGTTCATTTTGCATTATCATGCATCATTTAATTTGTTTTTAGGAATAAATTGGTTTTGTTACTTTTGGGTGATGTGTTTACATTAATTTCTTCATTAATGAGGATTTATTTTTGAGGCATTTTAAAAAAAATAACTTTCATTTAATATAGTACAATGTCCGAAATCCTGACGTCCGTTATCCGGAATGATCCAAAATCCGGACCTCAAAGCCACAAACTTTTTTTTTTTTTGTATGCTTTACGCATGTGCATTTGATTTTTCCTTCCATAATAAAACATGGAGATTTTCATTTAAAAATTTTGTTTTTTAATTTCACTTAGGCACTCAATAAAGTACCTGGTTATGGAAAAACAATCATGTGAGCATAAATTTATGAGATTAATTATTTGGTTCCCGTTCCGTTCCGTAGCTGTGTATCTACTTGGCATACATCTGAAACCGAAACATTCACATGTTTTATATCGCTGATGCTGACCTGGCGAGTCATTATTTATTATATTTTGCTTTCATCACCGCATGTTTATCAATACATGAGAGCTTCATTAATAACTCATGCAGGGATGTCTAAACTTTATTTTTATATTAGTAATTGAATAACAAGAGTATGGGCAACCTTTTACGCTAACATTACGCTTGTCAATGATTATAGATTTTTAAATGCTCTAAGAAATGTTGACGAGGAAAAATTCAACAAAAACTTCCTTTAATATGCTAAAAATAGATTTTGTTAATGAAACTCATAGACTAAAAGATTACATTTAATGCTATTTTAATTAAGAATAACTGATATGTTATTCACGATAAACCAAGAAGTGGCGGCAGAATGTGTCGGCACCGGAAGGTGGAAGACGAAATATGTGGAACTTGGGGGAAGCATCGAACGGCAAAATTAAGGCATGAGAAGTTTTTTATGATTTAAGGAAAGCACTAGGATCCAAAGTTTAGGCGCGGTGCAAATTTAGAACTTAGGAAAGCATTTTGTAGCAGAATTTAGGCCCCAAAGAGACTGAAGTAGGCGGTATCAAGCGCCGTCCCTAGATAAAGCCTTAAATATATGTGGGAGTTTATTTATTCAGAACTCAGATTAGTTTTAAGCATGTGCAAGAAATAAACATAGGTATAGTAAATAACTAAATTAATACAATTCAGGCCTAATTCAGTACGCAATAGGAGAGAGACAAAATTTAGCAAAACAGTTTGGCTTTCGTCAGCAATCTTGTGATACACAGCCAATAATGTATAACGGACGCTAGGCTAAAATTATTTTTATTGATTCTACGACATTTCGACATTTCGGTTAATGTAGCAGACTGTACTGCTTCCTAATCTTCTAATTTGATCCAGCTTATTATTTTTTTTGCAGACTGTTATTATTACAGCAGTTTTATAAAAACTAAGCTTGAGCTTTTGATTATGTTGAAAAGAGTTTCCAATTATGGATTCTTTCACCCCTTTCATCATTGCTAGATGATCATCCCCTCTGTCCTTTCCAAAACCTCCAAAAATACGTATACATTTAAATTTTCATTATTTTTTAATATGTTTTATAAATTAAATGAGAAGAGGTATAGATAATGTTGATAAATATTATACAGTCAAAAGTCTTTAATCCGGACTCGTCGGGACTTCGGTGATTCCGGATTATAGATTATCAGTTTAAATCTGGTAAGATGGCATGCAGAAATTATAAAATTAAAAATATGAAACCGTAATTTATAAAATAATGAGCAATTATGATCTAAAAGGTATCAAAATTTACAAAAAAAAAAAAAAAAAAAAAAAAAAAAAACTTAATATTTATTTGTTTACTTTATTAAACATTTCTTTCAACGCGCGCATGCGTAAAGCATACATTATGCATAGCCGAAATTAGAAAATTGCAACCAGAAAACTATTTGATTTGTATTCGTGATATTTATAATGACGAGGAATTTGATTTAAATCATATCAAAGACGAAGTACATCGAGATGAAATACTACATTTAATAAGGAATTATAAGCCGAATAAAATAAAAACATCTGCCCTGAAGATAACGATAGTGTTAACAGATCAACTTCCAGTTCATTGCACGCCACCACGTCCCCCCCCCCCGCGCAGAGCAGCGTGAAATTGATAAACAGATTTCGGAACGGTTAGATAAACAAAGGATATGCCTTTATCCATTTTTTGGAGCAATTCCACTTTTTGTTTGATGGACATCGAAACATATTTTCGTTTTCGTAGATCCTTTGGGAGCTCCAGCATCGGAAATTCTATTTGACATAATCGAAAGTTCAAGCTTACTTTTATAAAATTGCTCTTACAGTCTGCAAAAAATAATAAGCCGGATCCAATTCGAAGATTAAGGAACAACGCAATCATCAACATTAACTGAAATAGAAATTATATAATTTTAGCTTATACCGTCCGTTATACATTAAACGCGCAGCGAAAACGTATTCTGCGCTTGTGCACATGCAAATGTGCAGACGTAAAGGTCTTACGCACACGCTTAAACGCCTATGCGCATGCGTCAACGCGGCGCATGCGCAGAAAGTTTTTAGCTTTGAGGTCCGGATTATAGATCATTCCGGATTATGGGTGTCCGAATTAACGACTTTTGACTGTATATATATTCCTAAATGCTAAAACTAAATACTTAACAGGTACATAAAAGCCTGACTACATTTCCCATCTGGAATTATGAAATCCCCCCCCCCACACGCACATAAGAACCATTGGTGTATCATCATTTCATGTTTTGAAATGATCTGAAATTAAGATTGGTTTTGTCTAGTCCAGATAACTAGTTAATGGAGTTCTTTAAATAATATTCATCTGTTAATGTACGTCTGTGGTCTGTTATTAATAGACTAAAAATTTCTGTCTTGTCTGAAATGTGTTTTTGTTGACCAAGCATGAAATTCATCGACTGTCACAATATATAAAAGTAACATTTTCTGTACAACTTTTAGTTTTAGTCAAGTTTTACTTGCACTAATCTGTATACACATGCAGTTATTTACAATTTTACTAATATCTCCAAGCTTCATTCTTTCCTTCATGCAGTGCTAAAAGTAATGGCTTTTTGCCAGTCTTATCTGATTTTTAAACAGTTTTAAATCTAAAATATTTTTTGATTAACTGCTTTTGTAGCATGAAAGAATCATATGATATTACTATGTAATGTGGAAATATTTAAATTATAACTTTGTGTAATGTGCAGATATTTAAATTAAATTCTAACTGTAATCTTAAATACACATTTTCTTGCAATGTTATAGATATCTTAATATCTTTTTTTCGGGGGGTAGTGTAACATCTTATGTATCATCAGTTGACTGCAAGATCTTATTATGAAAATCAAACTTCTATCAAAAAGTAATAAGAAGTGATTAAAAAAATTTTATCACTGTGAAGTGATAAAAAATTTGGTACTTGTGTATTAGCACAACCGCCTTAGTACAGAGGCTGCTCACACATTTTTCAGACGATGTATATTGTATTCACAAAACTAAATTACATAAAATTCTTGTGTTTTAAATGTTCTATTTGACATCCCTTATTCTGAACTATCTTTTGACACTGCAATTTCCAGGATAATAATGCTTTTTGAAGTGGCAGAAGAGATATTCTATCTCATTCCTCCCGAACAGCTTTCCAGAGTCCTGTTAGGATTTTGGGACAACGTTTGGATAATGCAGTTTTTAAAAGTCTGAAAGAACAAAAATCCATAGGTGACACATCGGGAGATTTAGTAGGGATATCAGTGAAGGGTATGGCCTTGATACCAGTTTTTTGTTCCATTTCTTCTAGGAAATGTACAGTGGATTTTGATGTGTGACTGATAGCTTTGTCCTGATGGAGTCTCACAGATTGATGGCACTGTGGGTAAAGCAATGGTATTTCATTCAGAAAAATTGGCAATAAAATATGTTCCTGATAGGATTTGGAGTTAATCTTGACATTTTTTTGCACTCTCTTTATTTTTAACTTGCATTATAAGAAAAACCAGCAACAATCATGAATCCCTTAGAAAAACTTTCTTTTCATTCTTTGAACCATGTACTTAAATTTTTTCTCCCCTTTTATGATAATAAATGGCTCTTTTTTTGTTACAATCATTTAAATACACCCATGCTTCATCTATTATGACAACTGTTTTCCTTTTTTCTTTGGATACGTGTTTCTCATATAGAATTCTGCAGCATGTCCTGCGTTGAGCGATATGCTTTGCTAAAAGAGGATGCACATTGCGTTTTTTCGCTTTCTTAAGATTTAAATCAATGTTTATCATTTTGCTTACAGTGGACACCAAGCATTTTAATGATTTTGCAACTGTCCTTTGACTAGGAGGATTTTCTTTTAACATTAAACAACGTACTTTTGCAGTAGTCGAAGATGTCCGTTTTTTCCTTGGATACTTGTTTGGAATTTTCGTCCCACTTGAGGCTCTAATTTGACATTTTTTCCCTTTCTTGTTGATGATATTACCTATCGACGCTTTAGATATCACAAAACCATGACTCTCACATCGTTTTTGGATAACGGAATATGCATATTTCTCTTCGGAAAGAGCGTAAATGTAGCCTTCGAACCACTGCTTTGTTAAATTCGCCATTTTGAATAAAAACAAAACTTTCAAGCCCAGACGATTAAAAACATAGTACAATTGCAATTACTTCTTTTGCAGCAAACGATTTTTTATTACCGCTTACCAAAATCATCTAAAAAATGTGCGAACAGCCTCTGTAGAAGCTGCCAAATTTTCAGGATATGCCATAATATCACTACCATGTACATCACATTCTTCAGAAAATCATGTTCATAATAATATTGACGTAGAGTCATTAGTTAAAAAAAAAAAAAAGCAGATGTGCAGTGCCCTTACCAGTATTCGAAACATAAACCTCTCAAATTCGTGTCGAATATGCTTCCAATTACACAACATGAAGGCATGCAGAAAGGAGGGAGAAAATACCTTGTAAGTCAAACAACATTGCCATTTTCATGTGCTTTCTTTTTGTTGTATTCCAAACTCCAGCATTTTTTATAAACAAATTATGTTTTTTTTTTTTTTTTCTTTAAACTCAATTTAAAAAATTATTTTGTGGTATTGCTAGCAATGAAAGAAACTGTAGTAAACTTTCTGCAGGAATATTGTGTATTGCTGTAAAATAGCAAAAAGGAACAATTGTTCTGAATTTGTTAAAACAATCGCCACTAAATTTTTACCAGAACAAAAGAAATAAAACCAGCTGGTAAGTAGACTTATTTATAGATTTTCAAGATAAATGTATAATTAATGTAAAAGAATGCAATAAATAAAGGTTTTCAATGGATTTGACTAATGTCATCATTCTTCTTCATCTGCAAAACAATGCCAGGTTTTGTGAAGGTGCTTGTGTTAATACATGAAGTACCAAAACAAAGGAGGACAAAAACTGTAGAACCAAAAGTGACAGAATTTTTATAGTTTTGTGGCTAAAATATGGATAAAATTTCCTTGGACATGCCAGGAATTATTTTTGGAATTACTATTATTTTTGTACTTAGAAGTTAAGTAAAAGTTAAAGGTAACTTGGTCTATTTTTTGTTATTCACTTTTAGTGTTTTTATATTTTCATGGATAAATTAATTATTTATACTTATAAATGTGTAATTCAAGGGAAGGATCAAACCATGGTATTTATGCTAAGCAATTTGTTATGTAAAATGGTTAACGTTTAGTGAGAGTGGAAAAGAAAGACTAATAAATTTACTAACTTCACATAACAAATTGTCATCAATTAACAAAATAATAATTGTAATTAAATCTTTTTTTTCAATTTTTGACTTGATTTAACCCTCTGAGCGTTATGGCCGGGTTTAGGTGGTCAAGGAGACCTACGTCAAAATCATTACGGTCGCTGCTAGGCGGTCAAGAGAAATGTGTTCGAAAGCATTATTAATGGTTTTAGGTGGTCAGTGGCGACAATATTGAAAGTGTTATAAGCTCCTTAAAGCAGCCGTGCAGATGCCTCGATGTTCCCCTTATTTCTGGAACCCTGGAGATCTATAAATGACAACTCTCAGTAGGGGTCTAAGAGGGTTGCTCTTCTTCGTTTTAAACCGCTACATTTTATCGGCAAGAAAGTGTTTAGACATGACAAACTGACGCGAACATTCTTCGCTAAATAAATAAGCAGCATGTAAAAATTTTCAAATACTATCTTTAAATAGATAACATTTTCATAAAATATCCTTTAGATTTCAAACTAAATGTTCAGAAACATGCAAAATGCTTGTGAATTCAATTAAAAAATAGCATAAATAAATTTACTTATGATTATGTATATGCATAAAAGCGGCAAGTTAAAAACTTTCAATTAATTCTCATGAACCGCATTCAGTTAACCTGAATTACATGCAATTGTGTATAAAGAATAACATTACTTAAGCAATAAGTCAGATAAAAATTAGAAAATCAATGGTATATTTTAATAAGTTATAATAAATGTGTTCTTGATACGGGTTTATAAAACACAAACTAATTTAATTGTAAATATAATAATGGCGAATTAATTATTCTTTTTGGAACAATACTCGTCGCTTATACTGGTTTGCTGAAGTTTTGTTCTAATGCATTTTAAATAATCTGATGCTTTTAATGTACATTGATATGAATGTGATTTTCATTAGAAAAAAATTTAATAAGTTTGATTTTCTTGTGTGCTCATGCTTTACATAATATATATTACTTTGTTCAATGCAATGTAACTACAAGTAGCAACGTAGAGTTGAGTTAAAATTTCCATATTTTGTTACATAAATTATTAAAATAACCTACAATGTAACATCTGAGTTTTCGAAATGTAACCCGCAACTTTACTAGGAGTTACAAATTTGAATAAATAAAAATAGCAGTAATTAAATAATAAAAACGAACTGCTAATAAGAAAAGAAGTATGAAAGTTTTTTTTTTTTTTTTTTTATGTTTGTTTAGTTTATTTTATTGTTTTTGGATATATATTGTTGGCGAATGACACATAAGAAAAAAGAATGATATGTATTATATATTATTTAAAATGCATATAAATTTCATCTAAAATAGTATCAGTTTAAGACTGAATGTTGTCTAGACAGGTGCAATGATATTTTAACTTGATTAACATATCAAATGCAGTTTCCTTTTAAATAATCTCGTCAGCAATCTGAAGAACCTTTTCGAATCATTAGATGATTTTGAATAAAACTTGGCGCGGCGCGCAATGAACTGGAAGTTGATCTGTCAGCAGTATCCTTATCTTCAGGGCAGATATTTTTATTTTATTTGGCTTATGATTCCTTACTAAATGTAGTATTTAATCTCGATGTACTCCATCTTTGATATGATTTAAATCAAATTGCTCGTCATTATGAATATCACGAATACACCTCAAATAGTTTTCTGGTTGCAATTTTCTAATTTCAACTATGCGTAATGTATGCTTTACGCATGCGCGCATTAAAAGAAATGTTTAATAAAGTAAATAAATATTCAGCTTTTTTTTTTTTTTTTTTTTGTAAATTTTGATATCCTTTAGATCGTAATTGCTCTTTATTTCATAAATTACGGTTTCATATTTTCAGTTTTATAATTTCTGCATGCCATCTTACCAGATTTAAATTGATGATCAATAATCTGGAAAAAACGATAATCCAGAGTCGCCGAAGTCCCGACGAGTCTGGATTAAAGACTTTTGACTGTATATAATATAAGTGCTTATATGGAATGTATTTCTAAATGGATATTATGTTCGATTATTTTTTAACTCGTTGATTCAAAACTGATTGTCGCCTTTCAATCAAAAAAAAATTCGTATTATATCTAGATGCTATATAAATCATATTATCTACATACACTAAGTTACGAAATTAAACTTTTACATTAGTCCTACAGCAAGAAATTTCAAAATAGAAAGTGTTCTTCGACTACAAAACAGTTGTGTGAATATGATAAGTTTCAGAAACTGTATTTACTATGATTTAGGGCTTTAAAATTTTAATATTTATGACAAAGATTTCAGGAGGCATCTTGGCATTGAAATAATGGAATACTAATCCTGAATTCTTAAAAAGTTCTCCAACGAAGGCATCCCTCCTTTTAGGCAGATAGCCCTAGTATGCTTTACATTAGTCAAATAAGCCAAAGCATACTGTTGCTGGGGGAAAAAAAAAAAAAAGTGTATTTATCTTAAATAATTTTAACTGTAAATGTTATATTTTTTACTACAGAAAGAATTTATTTTTGTGTAAAATTCTGAATGCTTGAATTTTTATAATACACAGAAACAGAGATAACAAGAAACTAAAAAAATATTCATAGTTTACTAGGATATATAAACAATATAATTATTATTAAATATATTTTTAATAAGAATATTTTGGAAAAAATAAATGATTAATGTATACTTCTACGTCGTACTTCCTAAGAAACTTGTTTGTTTTAATTGAAAACGATAAAACATTCTTGAATCATCTGACTAAGAAGTTGAATGCTTTCGTGGAAGATTCTGAAAGGAAACTTGGCTCATAATTGTATTTCACACAGAGAAATTCTAAAAAGTTCCTATGTAGCCAGGCTGTATGCCATGATTCGGATTCATATCGAAGGATCAGATTTTGTGGTCTTATCCAGTCGGCCATCAGAAGACCCAGTTTCGTAGAAAAACTACAAGAATCGAGTCTTTAAAGAATTTGCTATTACATTGCATCAGCTAAATAATTTGCGTGTCATATAGATTTAAAAATTCTGATATAGCACGCCAAGTCACATTTTCCTAAATAGTGAATTTCGGCTATCCAGTGGTCGAGCGGTAATATCACTGAACACTGATAGTTCGACCCGGTCTCAGGTTCTGGCAAACAGGTTGACTGCATGGACGCTTCGGTGGTTTTCGTTCTGTGTAACGTCAATATCAGCCAATTTCCCTTGGGTAGTAAGATAACACTTTCTTCCTTTGCCTAAAACTGTCATATGTTATATACTAAACCTAAAACTGTCATATGTTTTGCCGCCTTTTTAAAGGAAATTTCGCATTCAACATCCCTAACAGTAATGAGATAATTTTACTTGTTCGCATATGCCATATTAACCTATTTTACCCGTTCAAATATTCAAGAGAATAATTATAACTCTATTTTGGCTGATCATAGAATAGATGGAAATAAACTATAGAAATACATCTTGTGCAGTTGTTATGTTGTGTTTTAACTGCTTATAAATACATTTAGGTAACATAACTTTAAGAATATCAAATTTTGTATAGAAATATTGCTTTAGATGAATTTTAGAATGAATATTACAAAAAATATTTTTCAGAAAGACAATTTAAGGCGGAAATTATTGTGTAATATTCATTTTAAAACAATACTTTCCTCCTTAAAATTATCAGGTATTTTCTTCCTGCTTTCTGCATGCCTTCATGGTGCAATGTAGCGCATTCGGCGTATATTCGAGAGGTCCAAGGTTTGAGTCCCAGCTAGGGCCATGCTCTTTTTAATGTGTCTCCTAGACAAATAACCTAATGTTCTACAATGGCGTCCGAAGTAAAAGAGGGGGGTGAATGATGATTCTTCACCAGCAGCATTTAGCAATTGGGTCTCCTAATCTCCAATCGGCCTTTAAAAGGCGGAGTATATAAGGTATTTTCTAACTTCTCACTGCATCCTTCGTGGTGTAATGGTAGCACCCTCAGCTCGCATTCGAGAGGTCCAGGCGAGGGCATTGCTCATTTTTTCACATCCTTAGCATCAAAAAAACCTAATCACTCCACAAATTGTCTTTCTGAAAACAATATCTGGTTTCATATATAATATTTTACAAAAGGGATTTAAAGAAAATTTAAATACTTGTTATTCAAATTTTGCTTTAAAAAAGTGTATTTAATGTGTTTCTCTTCAAGGTATGCTATTAAGATTACTTCTTATCTTTCTTGTAAAATATTTACAAACAAATAAAGCTCATATATTTGAGATCTTTTGATATTCAAACCATATATTTATTTATTTTGAAACATCTTAAAAAATCTGCTGCGGACTTCCACATGACTTCCTTGTACGTCCGGTGGCGATGCGAGGGGGGGCAAGGGGGTGCATGATGCCCTGGGCGCCACTCATAGAGGGGCGCCAAATGGTCTCCAAATAAGAGTTTTCGAAAAATTTCAGTTTTTATTTTGATCGATTTTTGGAAAATATATTTAAAATTAATAACTATTGTAATATAATTTTTTATTTATTTTCTTGATTTGTCTGATAAAATTGTAATAAAATGTTTGCAGTACATCAATCAAAACGTTCTTTATGACCACTTTATTTCTTCAAAGCAGAGATATATTTTTATTTTTTTAAACGAAATGCACGTATATCTCCCGCTTTTTATTTTAAAACGATAACACGACCTTGTCCCAAATTTCTCAAACATATCCAGTTTCCAAAATCCGATTCCATAATCTGGAAATGACATTTTGGGAAAATCCTAACGCTTCCGCTACCATGGATTGCGTTTGACTCTCCTGTAAATGACTGATGGCCTTCCTGGCTACCGATTCAACTAAGTCATCTTGCTGAGACATCGTATATTCACTGCTACGAAGCATTCAATGCATGTCAATTGTTTTTAATCTCCTATTACAAAAGGAATACCGCAGATCGCTCCTTACCATCTTATCTATCTTAAGTTTCGACGTTACAGACAAAATTTGCATATTCCCATGTTTGTAAACGTTATAATTTTCCTTTATAACCTCTTCTATTTACTTTTGTTCAAAAAGGTTGTCGATTATATCGTTATTTCATACCGAACCTGTAATATCCCCTAATTGTTTTGAGCAGCGAATGTGACTGCATGACGTTACTCCGCAGTAGAAAAGAAATGGAACCTAAAACTCCCCTACAAATCTGTAAAGAAAATGTTTTTCTAAACCTAAGAGTCGCACTTCAAATACTACTTACTATTTCATTATCAAATGCTAACTATGAACGTTTGTTCAGCAAATTAAAATAAATTTTCACGTATTTACAATCAACAATGAGACAAGATCCAAGTCATCTAGTATTTTTAAGTGTGGAAAGAGAAAAATTTGAAAGTGTCGACTTTGATGAAGTAAACAATAAATTTGCTTTATCCAAGGTAAGAAAAATGTATACATAGTAATTAATTGTATTCATGTATTATATTATTATTAATAAATATAAGTGCCCGACCAAGTCGAGGTGCACGTTATTGAAGCAAGATGAGGGCAAATTAAAATTTTTAAGTTGGCTGGTGGTGTGTCTGACAACTTTAGATCTTTGGCACTCCAAGCACGAACGTATCCAGTTGGCTATGTCCTTTTGCATGTTAGGCCATACGAAATGTTGCTGTAGCAGTTTCCTCGAAGCCTTGATGCCAGGATATGACAGACGATGTAACTGACTAAAAATGGCATGCCGAAATCCAGAGGGAACATAAGGTCGACATCTTGAATCCTGAACATCACAATAAAGTGATTTTCGAGGTGACAGTTGCATAGGCTGCAAGTTGAGATTGGTGGAAGATTTGCTTTTCAAGAAGGTTTGTAGTTCTGAATCCCAGTGTTGTTCATCCGCAAGCAAACTTTATTGGCGAAGGAACAGCTAGTTCTTCAATACGAGACAAGGTGTCTGCAATATCCTGCGAACTGTCAATATAACGGATAGCTGTTGAAAATTGCCCTATGAAATCTAGGTGTCTCATCTGATGAGGAGAAGTTTCATCCAGTTGAAAAGCATAGGTTGTGATCTGTGAAGATCATGAAAATGCGTCCCTTTAGAATATGTCGAAAATGTTTGAGAGCTTCATAAATTCCTAATAATTCGCGATCGTAAGTGCTGTATCTGGTTTGTGCTGGTGAGAGTTTCTTAGAAAAATATGAGTCTCTATAATTCTTGGATCTTTCTGTTGTAAAACTGCTCCTATATCTGTTGTTGATATGTCAACGTGTAGAGACAGGTTATTTTTTGGAAGCAGAAGAGATGAAAAATATGCAACGCCTTCTCCGGGAATCGAACCACGCAGCTCTGGAGTGCCGGCCCAACGTGCAGAACCACTACACCACGAAGACAGGCTGGGAAAGCGGGAGAAATACCTTGTATACTCCCCCTTTTAAAGGGTAACTGGGGTTTTTAGGGGACCCAATCGCCAAATACTGGGTGTGGGGATTCCTCATCCAACAGCCCCTTTTAGTTCGGGCACTACTGTAGCGACATTAGGATATTTGGAAACAAGAGAGATGGAAAAATTAGCAACCGCCTTCGCCGGGAATCGAACTGCGGACCTCTGGAGTATTGGCCCAGCGTGCATAACCATTACGCCACGAAGGCACGCTAGGAAAGCGGGAGAAATACCGTATAAACGTAAAGTGATAATGGTTTAGATGCGGAAGAATACTGCAAATTTGTTGCCGAAATTTAATCATTTTTTGCATTTTTAGAATGCTTCGCGAGATTCTGTGGTCCAGGTTATAACACGCTTATCGTTTTTCTTGCTTCCAACCAAAAAATAATTTTAAGGTACTTTTATGGTTGTTGCACGACGTCAGAAACGTCGATAAAAATTGAGCATAGCAAGAAATCTTCTTGTCCTTCACTGTAGATGTTTCGGTCATGTCAAACGCCATCAGCAAAAATTTCATGACCAAGAAAGGATACTCTTGGTTGGCCAAAAACGCATTTGGAAGGATTAAGATTGACACTGTACCTTTGAAAACATTGAAATCTGTTCTCAAATGTGATAGGTGTTCTTGCTCTGAAGAGGAGACGTCATCAAAATAAGGTACACGAAAGTCGAGACCGATTAACACCTGATTCATGAAGCGTTGAAACATTTGAGCAGCACTGCATAAGCCGAAAGCCATAACCGGAAACTCAAATAGTCCAAAAGGCATAATATCCCCAGTTTCAGCTGGGTTAACGGGCACTTGGTGATACGCCCGCTCAAGATCAAGGGTTGTAAAAATAGCTTTTCCCTTTAAAACTTGCATACAGTCTTGAATGTTCAGGACTGGGTAACGATCAGGAATTGTAGCTGCATTTAACCAGTGATAATCGCCACTAACCATTCAGTTTCCGAACTAGATGGAGAGGACTGGCCCATGAACTTTTTGAAGGACGGCAAATTCCCTGTTCCATCATGTATTGAAATTCCTCTTTGGCGGCTTTAAGCTTGTCCGGAGGTAAGCGTCTTGGTTTAGCGGCAATTGGAGGTCCGTTAATTTCAATATAATGTAGTACATCGTGCTTGGGTTCGGAAATACCAATAACTGGGCGCATGATTGTAGGGAATTCTCTGAGAAGTTGATGCCATGGGGAGTTACTCGAAATCAGTTTAATTCTCAAATCTTGACTATTGTGAATTACTCCCGGACAAGTTAAGTTGGTTGTGGAATCTATCAAACAGCGATTCTTAAGATCGACAAGCAAAGAAAATTTTTGTAAAAAGTCAGCGCCAATAATAGGACAGTAGCAATAATGAATGGTCATTGGAAGTTGCGGCGCAATCCTAAATCAACAGATATCAGGCGTTCACCAAAAGTTTGAATAGGAGTTCCATTTGCTACATAAAGTTTTAACTTGGTAAGGCGCTTTTGTTCGTGAAAATGTGGTGGAAGGACAGAAACATTCTGCCCCGGTGTCTACAAGAAACCTTAAGCCTGAATTCTTTTCGATGACGAAAAGGCGTGCAAAAGGTTCAGCTTGGAAAAGGCGCTGAAAAGGTTCAGCTTGAATGGCTACTAACTGAGCAACCTGTTTGGTCAAATCATCAATTTGAGCCTGTAATGCCAAAATACCTGGACCAGGAGCCTGCACTGCGTGTATTTGCGCAGAAATGGCCAGCTCGTGAATTTTATCAGTGATTTCGGGAAGATTTTTTTAAGTGGTTCGCTACTGGCCGCTAAAATGGTTTGTGTGTAAGATGGGAGTCTGTTCATCCATAATGTTTTAAGAATGTTATCCGTTCATCCATAATGTTTTAAGAATGTTATCCGTTAGGTTACCGGTGGCTAAGTCTGACATTTTAGATAGCAATTGAGAAGACCTTATATCACCCGACTCTAAATCGTGCAACAGCTGCTTGATTTTAAATGTCTCGGATTCTTCATAAACAGAAATTAATTTTTTTTTAAAGATTTGTATTTGTCCATTGCCGGTGAATTCAAAATTATTTCACGAGCTGATTGTAATACCTGTGACTCTAACGCGGCGATCGCTGTATAAAATTGAGTTTTGTGGGCAGTAATGTGACTCAATTTAAACTGCGCATCCAATTGAATGAACCATAACGATGGGTCTCAGCGACAAAAAGGTGGTGGCTTAACTGCCACTCGCGCCAATTGTGAAGTAGCATCGTTGTCAACCACTTTAGATCAATCAAATATGCACAGTAATAATATGTATGGAAAAATAATCAATATGTATATAGTGACACAGTTTCTTGGTACATAGCGTATTCGGAAACTAAGTACCGTTTCATTCTAGCGCCATCGCAGCGCTGTGGTAGTGCGCACTAGTCTTTCTTGTTCACTGACTTTCAATTGTCGCCATTTTGGTTGCTCTATGTTGTGTTTTCAATTTGCTGTGCACATTCAAAATGTTTAAGACAATTAGTTTTCCCGCTGACTGTGAGATTCATCCCGTGATTAAATTTTTGAACGTGAGGAATGTTAAACCAGCTGAAATTTATCGTCAAGTGACAGAAGTTTACGGTGAATACGCGATAAGTGATGGAATGGTGAGAAAGTGGGTAAGAATGTTTAATGCAGGTCGAACAAATGTCCACGCCGACGCTCGGAGTGGTCGGCCTTCTGTTGTCACCGATGATTTGGTAAGGAAAGTTGATGAAGCAATTGATGAGAACAGACACTTCACAATGACAATTCTTTCAGAGGCATTTCCACAAATTTCACGTACTGTTTTGTTCGAAATTGTGTCTGACCGCTTGAATTATCGCAAACTGTGTTCCCGATGGGTTCCAAAAATGCTCACTGATGTTCACAAAACAAAGCAACTTGGTAGTGCCCTGACATTTCTCACGCGGTACAGGGATGAGGGAGAAAACTTTTTAAACCAAATTGTGACAGGTGATGAAACTTGGGTGTGTTATTTCACACCAGAATCGAAACAACAATCGATGGAGTGGAGACACACTCATTCTCCGAAAAAACAAAATTTCAAAGTGACAATGTCATCACAAAAAATCATGTGCACTGTCTTCTGAGATAGGAAAGGCGTTTTGCTTACTGAATTTCTTCCCAGAGGTGAAACCATTAATGCGGCACGATATTGTGACACTTTAACAAAACTAAGGTGTGCCATTCAAAACAAACAAAGAGGAATGCTCAGTAAAAGGAATTGTGTTGCTCCATGACAATGCTCTCCCCGATACTGCTGGTGTCACTCAATCGTTAATTGTTCCTGCACATGAAGCGCGAGCTTGGTTGCAAGCGCTTTGGATCTGACGATGACACGAAAAATGCTGTGGAGTCGTGGTTATCAAAACTGGCGGAAAGTTTCTTTGACGATGGTATACAAAAACTGGTCACCCACTATGACAAGTGTTTGATCATTGGCGGAAACTATGTTGAAAAATAGCTTAAGACATATATTTTCATGTAAAAATAAAATTGGATTCGAAAAAATGGTTTTACTATTTTTTTTTTTTTTTTTTCTCAAAACGGTACTTAGTTTCCGAATACGCCTCGTACTTGAAAAATGCAGCAGACGATACATATATCCGCTGAAATTATGACAGAAATATGTTGATTCACCGAAATGCGGCAGAATGCTTGAAATCACAGGTGAAATGTGTTGCTTGCATCTCATCACACTGGATAACTTACTGGTGCTCAGAATTTTGACATATCAGCGCCTTATTCGTGCAACATTGAAGGTTGCTATTCGTAATAAATACGGGTCACCAATATGATAGTATTTTTGAGACAGATTGTTAAATAGTTATAACAATTGAATAGAAGATAATAAATAAGATAATGTTTATTATCTTATTTTTGGTTGCTATGGGTTACCAGACTGGCAGAGTTGAGTTGTAGTAGGCAAGTTGCCACATATCTATTTATCTACAATGTATATTAAACTTTTAATTGTTTAAAAATTGTACTTTTTAAAAACACTTATATAAATATGTAAAATAAATAACACCCTTTTAACAAATTCTAGATCATCGTATGTCTGATTTTTTTCGCCGGCACAGATGCATTTCCGAATCCAAGGCTTGTGTAGTTAGGTAGTGACTATTCTTAATATATTTTTGAGTATTTTATGGCAGATTCAGCATTTTATTATTATTTACATTATTTTCATATTACCAATATATTCTATACATTATATACTAAAAGTTTTTTTGTGGGGGGCCGTCAAAAAGGTATTGTGCCCCGGGCGCCAGTTATGCTCACTATGCCACTGTGTACGACAAATAAATTAAACGTAATTTTTCCTAAACTTCATTTAAACCTACTTCGTTTGAAAATGAGTTATGATCTTCCATTTCAAAATGCCCCTTTGGCACTGCCGATTGCAATAAAAAAGGGAGGTGCACAAATTGATGTTATATTAATCCCATACAGAAACTTTCAACATTCTACAGTTAACTGTTTTTGAGTTATGTGATATACATGCATACATACGTACGGACAAAACTAGTCATAAGTCCCAAATATAAAATTTCAGCATTTTATGGTGAAGTTATGCGACATACATGCGTGTAAACGTCATGATGGAATTAATCAAAATGAAAATTTCCTTTGAAATATAAAAATCGAAATTTTTCGCGATTACAATACTTTTTTTATTTCTCACGATTCAAAACAGTGGCATAACTAACTACTAATAAATTTATGATGCAATCTAAAGAATTACTTAAATCTAATACTTTTAACTGGAATAAACTTAAAACATTTGAAAATTAAATATAAACATAATATTAAAATAAATTGTGAATAATTTGTATTCAAAAAATTGGAAGAGAGAAAAAAAAAATTCTCACAAATTCCCTTTCTATATTAAAAATTTTTTTCTCAGAAAATAACGATAAAAAATGCAAAATTAATTTTTCATCATTATCGAAGCAATTCCTTAAAAAAACTGGAATTTAAAGCATTTTACGTAGTTTGTATTACTGATGTATATTGATTAACTTTCTGTATTCGCCACATATCTTGATTAAGGTATGAATAATATACAGCATATGTGTTAGTATGCAAATTATAAAGTAGCCAAATAGGAGATAAAATACCATTTTAGAAACCAGTCCTGTGACCAAGATACAATAGGGAGAAGAGCTAATTTCACTTCCTAAATTCAACGGAGGCGAGAATTAGCTTAATTATATCCACATGGTAAAGGGGGCAACTCTTGAAGTAGTTCAAGTCAAAATACTTGCCATTGTTTTGACAGACCTGGTGAGTACACACAATTATTTTTTATTCCGTTTCCTGAAAAAAGCTGATTTGCTCGAGGGGTTAATATTCACTAGTTTTGGCAGATGTGACTATGTTATGTTAATTAGTTTTTACTTCCTTGTACGAAGTAAAAAGGAATTATTGTAATCACGAAAAGTTTCAAGCAGCATATTTCAACGAAAATATTGACCGCTTTTGAATGCAATTTAACGATGTTTTTGCGTGATATCTGTACGTAAGGACAGAATAAAAGACTCTTTTCCTCCAAAAAAAATTATAAAACTGCTTTAAAATGAATTCTGAAGAGAAGTTTTTGTGGCGTCTTATCTCGCATAACTCAAAAACGAGTAGCCTCAGAACGTTGAAATTTTGTATAAAGGACTACTATAACATGTAGATGTGCACCTCCTATTTTGGTTGCAGTTGGCTATGCCAAACGCATATAAATATATTTATATATATATCCACTCTGTTGCCCGGCTCAGTGATCTCAGTTTCTTTACTCTTATATGTTTGTAAATTGTACATTTTTTGATTTAAAAATGATTGAAATTATGTTGTTCTTATCTTCCGGTTAAGGTTTTTATGCCTTTAGTAAATCTGTATACAATATTTTTAGGATTATCAATAATTTTACAGTTCTTTAAGTGCCGCTAAGCCTAATAATTTTTTGATGGCAGCCATTGCTTGTTTACATTTGAAACAGCAGAGTAGTGGATTTTTTCTCAATCTAGAGAAACATAGGTTCGCAACAACAAAGATAACGCCTTCATTTATTATTGCGAATAAAATCATGCTTAATCCTTTCTGGAATTTTTTCGACGAAATAAGTGTTTAAGATTTACTTTGTAATTTTTAATACATGTATTTTTCCCTTGTCGCAAAGTCAATGAATTAATTGAATGAAAAATACTCAATCATCTCTGAAAAACTTTTTTTTTTGTTTAATTTTTTTTATACATTGTTCTAGCTTTATTATAGTATTTGAATAGAACATGTGGCAACGATTAGATAATTCTTTAAGAGCTTTTAATACCCCTTTCTCATGTCGATTTTTAATAACAGATGGCGCTACGAATGTTGAGCGATAAAGACTCAAATCTGTAAGACTACCTAAAGCCTGGTTACTATGGCAACGAAGCTTCCCTTCCACTGTACTCGTTTGGCGGGAAAGTGAGTAAGCCACAAAACACTTCCCCTCAGTTGAACAAAAGACCTGCTGTCATTTCTTCCAGCTGTGACTCAGACTGCAGGGTATGTTTTGAACAGGAATAGAACTTTTCCACTTTTGTGTTGAATGAAAGATATCTGTGAGATACGTGCAGCAGTCGCTATTTCTTTTCGCAAAATTTGTTCATCACGCTTTTCAATATTGCGTAATGTTTCATAATTTGCCGTTATTCTGCGGAAGAAAACAATTTTTAAAAATACTAGATTTTTAAGCATTTCGGTAATTTCATCGCGACATAAAATTTATATATAAATGATTTTATACTTGATGATATGTGTATACATATATAGCATGCACATAATATTCCATTTACTCATCCATCCATAATATTTCATAAATTACCATCCATAATATTCCATAAATATGTGTTAGCACTTTCCAGAGCTTTATATATATTTTTTACTTGTATTATAAAATCGTATAACACTCCTAACTATTATTTTTTTACTTCAAAAGTGGATAAATCATTATGAAATTTTTCTAGTACACGGAGAAATGGTCTATGTATCCATACACATAAACGTAGTAAAAGATACTATTCTTGATTGAATATCTTTGGCAGCAATATCAAGATGCAACGAAAATTCGAAATCAATTAATAACATGCATTTTATTACAAAAACACTAGCAGGACGTATTATTTGCACAAAAAACTTAGTGTGGAAATAATTTGCGGCACATTATCTGAGATCCGCTTTGAATAAAAACTACATAAAGTTTTATAATGAACAATCAGTTTCAAGATTTCACTTCATACTGAAATGCATAAAATCAAATTGCGTTTCTATGTTTCAGGTTTATAAAATACAGCTGATAATTGAAGGGGTAATGTACAAGTTGATAATACATGATAAGGGGGAAGAAATTCCTAAATTACAAAATTGAATATTATATTTTAGTAAAGTAAAATGATACATATTATAGATACATCCTAAAAAACGATAATATTTATATATATATATTGTATATCGTTGTATATCGTATATATATATATATATATTATATATTTATATGTATATGTACTCTTTTCCGGATGCAACTGTAATTACGTACTGAGCTGGTTTATCATCTTCCTGTAGCGATGCATTTGGATTTGCTGTGTATGAATTTGTTTCATTGAACAGGAACAAATAGGAAACAGAATATTGAAAATTGAATTTGTTTTGAGCATTAGTAATTTATATATGTTAGATTGACTAAAAAGAGTATATTCATGCATAACGTATAAATAAGTGAAGTGAATACTTTTTGGCAATCACCTTTCTAGGGTGATCGTTTTTGAAAATAACCAGTACTGTTGATAACATAAACACCGGTACGATCTATCTGCCTAAGGGAAAGGATGCCTTCGTGGAAGACTTTCTAAGGGGAATTGACTCCTATACACGTTACACAGGGTAAAACCACGAAAGCGCAGCCAGTCGAACTGAGCTACTGGTGTTCAGCTACTTTACTGCTTCGTGCCTCATTTCAAAGCGGATTCGCTATATATGAAACAGAGCAATGTGCTGTTACCGTATTTAGCAGCCTGCCTTTTTCCTTGACCTACCATAAAAAAAATAAAATAGCAAAATTATAACAGCGTTTCTAAAAAGATGCTTTGCTATATTCTCATTAAATCTTTATCATTCTGCGCTACTAAAAACGAAGTACGATTATTTCAAATTCAAAATTTTATAACATTACTTTACAGAAAGTGATCTCATGTCTTCTAAAAATGAAATCCCACATCTGTTTCTATCCAAGCGCTTACTTTCTAAACAAAGTAATTTCAGTGTAACGTACGTTCAGTTTTATCTAACTTTGAACGAGGAAAAAAAAAAAAAAAGAAAACTATGTACATAACAAAGAGATATTAACAGCACATAAATTTACTCAATTATATTGGATTACCAGAGGAGAAAAAAATAATCCGATGAGATAATTCTCTGAAAATTCATAAACGCTAAATTAAGAATAAATTTTATAAAATGTTTGCTAATGAATACATGTATTTGCATAGTAAATTTCCTTTTTTAAAAATTTTTCCATCTTTATCACGTTTATCGGAGTGTCGTATTTAACTTCACAATTATGCTCTGAAATTTCATTGCTGTAGATTGGATGATTACCAATATATAATCCTTTTAGTAACCAGGGCCAGTATTAGAGATTTTGCTGCTCAATACAATATCTGTGGCTCTTACTTCTGCCACGCGCCGCCAGTGGCTGAGTGGTTAAGAATATTGATTACTGGAAGTTAGACTTGGTTTCGGTTCGATCCCAGGCGAACCAGCTGGTTGCATGGTTTGTTTTCCTGTTGTGCAATATGAATACGAGCCAGTTTCCTTCAGCAATTAGGCTCACCCGCGCCCGAGCGGTTAAATCGCTGAACACTGGTAGTTCCGACCTGGGTTCGAATCAAGGCGAACGGGCTGGCTACATGGGCGTTTTCATTATCTTTCCCGTGTGTAATGTGTATGGGGAGCTTTGCTATAAACTAAACTAAGCCTTCAGAAACTTCCTCCACGAAGGCATCTGCTATCTGCCACCTCGTGGCTTTGCTATATTCAAAGAGCCTAACCCAATTCTAGCACTCAGTTCCTCTCTAAATTCTAGCGGGCGAGCGCTAAAGTCGCCTATTACTGGTAGTTCAACCTCGGCACATTATCTGAGTTCAGCTTTGAATGAAAACAACATAAAGTGTTATAATGAACAATTAGTTTAAAAAATTCACTTGATACTGAAATGCATAAAATCAAATTGCGTTTCTACATATCAGATTTATAAAGTACAGCTGATAATTGTAGGAATATCAGGTTCATAAAGTACAGTTGATAAATACATGAGAAGTGGGAAGGAATTCATAAATTACAGAATTTAATGGTTGTAACGAAAATTTTAAGCACGAACGTTCTTCATAAAGTTATGAAAAAAAAAAAAAAAAAAAGCAGTCAGTACCTTTAGTGCAGGTAGTAATCACTACCAAAAATCTATGCTTTTCTGCCAATGTTTTGGTAGTTTTTCAAAACCTTCGGCTCGGAAACTTGGTGGCCCGAGTCCAAACACAGGTCAACCTCATTTCGGACGTCTTGTGCAGAAGTGAAGATAGGACCAGCAAGATGTAGCTGCAAGTGTAAAAAAAAGGTACAAGTCCGAACGTGCGATGTCGGAGTTATATGGTGAAAGATCCCTTTCGAATCCGTACAGAGGCCAGCCGGTGAATGCAGACATGTATGGTATTATCTTGATGGAACGTTACCTTTCTGCGCCGGAACTCAATTCGACTCTTTTCCTTGATAGCAGCGTCAACATGCACTAGCATCTCGTTGTATCCTTTACTGTCAAGGGTTTTACCTTTTTCCATATACTATTTGTGATTAATACCACGGCAATCCCACCAAATACAAAAGAATGATCTTTTTGTTAGTCAAATTACGCTTTACGATGCTGCCGACGGACTCACGGGCGCAGATCAACTAAATTTTTGGCCTATGTTGTTGAAATAAATTTATTTTTCAACACAAGTGAATATCTGGTTCAGAACTTTAACTTTGCATTGATATTCGAGAAGAATAGTACAGGCTCGAACACGTCTGACCTTATCTGCTTGAGTCAGCTCATGCGGCGCACAGCTGACGTTTATGTGATGCATAGTGCGACTAATGGAGAGATTCATTTTTATGGATCTCACCACGGCAATCTCACCAGATCCAAAGCATGATCTTTTCGTTAGTCAAATTACGCTTTGCGACGCTGCCGACAGGCTCACCGGGCGCAGACCAGCTCTCTTTTCGACCTGTATTGTTTGCGTAAACTTGTCTAACTTTGAACGAGAAAAAAAAACTATGTATATAACACGCAAAGATATTACAGAACATAAATTTACTCAATTTTATTGGATTACCAGAGGAGGAAAAAATACTCAGATAACTCTCTTAGAATTCTTAAACGCTAAATTAAGAATAAATTTTATAAAATGTTTAATAAATACAAATATTTTAAATAATAAATTTTTCCATCTCTACATATACCACGTTTATTGGAGTGTCGCATTTGACTTTACAATTAAGCTCCGAAATTTCCTTGTTGTAGATTGGATGATTACCAATATACTTACAATCCTACTAGTAACCAGGGCCACTATTAGGGATTTTTGCTACTCACTACATTATTATCTAATTATCTGTGGCTCCTACCCACATGCCACCAGTGGCCGAGTGGTTAAGACTACTGAATACTGGAAGTTCGAACTGGTTTGGGTTCGATGCCAGACGAATCAGCTGGTTGCATTGTTTGTTTTCACCGTGTGTAACATGAATACAAGCCACTTCCCTTCAGCAATTAGGCCCTCCCACGGTAGAAGAATTAAATCGCTGAACACTGGTAGTTCCGATTTGGATTCGAATCAAGGCTAACGGGCCGGCTGCATGGACGTTTTCATAATTTTCTCCATGTGTAACGTGTATGGGGAGCCAATTTCTCTAAGAAAGTTCAACATGAAGGCATCCTACTGTGCTTTGCCATAATAACCTAATCTAAGCCTTCAGAAAATTCCTCCACGAAGGCCTGCCATCTTAAGAAGGTAACCGTCGTGGCTTTGCTATATTCAAAGAGCCGTCAAAAAGGTATTTTGCCCCGGGCGCCAGTTATGCTCGCTATGCCACTGTGTACGACAAATAAATTAAACGTAATTTTTCCTAAACTTCATTTAAACCTACTTCGTTTGAAAATGAGTTATGATCTTCCATTTCAAAATGCCCCTTTGGCACTGCCGATTGCAATAAAAAAGAGAGGTGCACAATTAGATGTTATATTAATCCCATACAGAAACTTTCAACATTCTACAGTTAACTGTTTTTGAGTTATGCGATATACATGCATACATACGTACGGACAAAACTAGTCATAAGTCCCAAATATAAAATTTCAACATTTTACATACATGCGTGTAAACGTCATGATGGAATTAATCAAAATGAAAATTTCCTTTGAAATATAAAAATCGAAATTTTTCGCGATTACAATACTTTTATTTCTCACGATTCAAAACAGTGGCATAACTAACTACTAATAAATTTATGATGCAATCTAAAGAATTATTTAAATCTAATACTTTTAACTGGAATAAACTTAAAATATTTGAAAATTAAATATAAACATATTAAAATAAATTGTGAATAATTTGTATTCAAAAAATTGGAAGAGAGAAAAAAAAATTCTCACAAATTCCCTTTCTATATTAAAAATTTTTTTCTCAGAAAATAACGATAAAAAAGGCAAAATTAATTTTTCATCATTATCGAAGCAATTCCTTAAAAAAACTGGAAATTTAAAGCATTTTACATAGTTTGTATTACTGATGTATATTGATCAACTTTCTGTATTCGCCACATATCTTGATTAAGGTACGAATAATATACAGCATATGTGTTAGTATGCAAATTATAAAGTAGCCAAATAGGAGATAAAATACCATTTTAGAAACCAGTCCTGTGACGAAGATACAATAGGGAGAAGAGCTAATTTCACTTCCTAAATTCAACGGAGGCGAGAATTAGCTTAATTATATCCACATGGTAAGGGGAAAAACTCTTGAAGTAGTTTAAGTCAAAATACTTGCCATTGTTTTGACAGACCTGGTGAGTACACACGATTATATTTTATGCCGTTTCCTGAAAAAAGCTGAACCGCTCGAGGGGTTAATATTCACTAGTTTTGGCAGATGTGACTATGTTATGTTAATTAGTTTTTACTTCCTTGTACGAAGTAAAAAGGAATTATTGTAATCGCGAAAAGTTTCAAGCAGCATATTTCAACGAAAATATTGACCGCTTTTGAATGCAATTTAACGATGTTTTTGTGTGATATCTGTACGTAAGGACAGAATAAAAGACTCTTTTCCTCCAAAAAAAATTATAAAACTGCTTTAAAATGAATTCTGAAGAGAAGTTTTCGTGGCGTCTTATCTCGCATAACTCAAAAACGAGTAGCCTCAGAACGTTGAAATTTTGTATATAGGACTACTATAACATGTAGATGTGCACCTCGTATTTTGGTTGCAATTGGCTACGCCAAACGCATATAAATATATTTATATATATATCCACTCTGTTGCCCAGCTCAGTGATCTCAGTTTCTTTACTCTTATATGTTTGTAAATTGTACATTTTTTGATTTAAAAATGATTGAAATTATGTTGTTCTTATCTTCCGGTTAAGGTTTTTATGCCTTTAGTAAATCTGTATACAATATTTTTAGGATTATCAATAATTTTACAGTTCTTTAAGTGCCGCTAAGCCTAATAATTTTTTGATGGCAGCCATTGCTTGTTTACATTTGAAACAGCAGAGTAGTGGATTTTTTCTCAATCTAGAGAAACGTAGGTTCGCAACAACAAAGATAACGCCTTCATTTATTATTGCGAATAAAATCATGCTTAATCCTTTCTGGAATTTTTTCGACGAAATAAGTGTTTAAGATTTACTTTGTAATTTTTAATACATGTATTTTTTCCTTGTCGCGAAGTCAATGAATTAATTGAATGAAAAATACTCAATCATCTCTGAAAAACTTTTTTTTTTTTTTTTTTTTGATTTATTTTTTTTTATACATCATTCTAGCTTTATTATAGTATTTGAATAGAACATGTGGCAACGATTAGATAATTCTTTAAATGATATAAATTTTGTGCGTTCTGTGTTATAATATGAACGAAATATAATACTGCTAAGTGAACCTAGTGCCAGAGTGTCACTATGGCAAAAAAATAGAGTGAATTTTTAAGAATGCATTTATTCTATTGTGGTTTATGCACTGTCGGCGAAGTAGATTTAATTCAATCCAATTAGTTTAAACGAAATGCAAGAAAAAATGCGTATAATTTAATATTCCGTACAAGGAAATCATGTGGTGATCAGATTTTTTTTTGTGATTCATCATACAATTTTTATGAGATAATCTATTTTTTCAATCGGATTGAATATAATGAAATAAATTTAAAGTCTCTTAAAGTTCATTATAATGGAGTTTGTATATTATTTTGCAATGTATTATTAATTTAAAATATATGTGTACAGTTGAATTTCAACATAAGTTTTCTTTTCATAGGCCAAGGAATCAAAAAGGCTGCAAGTATGACTCACGTGGGATACACAAGGAAAGTCAAATGGACTTATGTGATTGCTTAGAAACAGATTGTGAAGGTTGCTTCATTGAGTGTCCAAAATGCAGTTCTAGAAAGTGTGGTCATGAATGTCGTCGGAATCGCAGGTGGATGTATGAAAGCTATGATGTAGAAGGAAGTAGTGAAACTTTTGTAAACCAATTTAAGAAATGGTAAAATTGAAAGGGAAGAATAATTGTAAATCATATTTTTCATTATTGAGTTTATAAATTCAAATATTTTAAACCATTATTAAAAATTATATTTCATAAACATTAAGGCTATTTATATGAGCCAAATATGCTTTGTAACAAAATTTTAAATATAAGAGTTGGCACACTTCCAGTACATTAATAGGCAGCCTGGTGGCCACGTTTAATGTTGTTTCTTCCTGGGTTTGATATTATTTAGTATGTGGATTGTAATGTATTCTCTTTTATTAAAACCTGAAGACTGTAGAAGTATATGTGTTTATGTCATTGTGGAAAGGCTTGAGAGCTACCAAATTTTGGACACAAAGTTCTGCACCCAAACATTTATTTAGAGGCTAAATTTAAAATTTGTTCTTTATTTCATGTTTAAAAGATTCCTGAAATAAATGCATGTGTTATTTCCATAAACACATTGCGTCTCGTATAACCTTCAACATGAGAGAGTGAAATTTGAAAATTGCGTAGAGTAAAAATTTGAAATTAGAGGGGGGAGGTTGTAAGAGAAGTTTGTTGTATTATTTTTTAGCAAGTGAAGTATTTAATACATCTTTTATTTAAATAGTAGTGACTTTTTACTTATTTATTTTTTCATTTTATTAACTACATGCATCGCCTTTCGTTTGATGCATACCTCGCTGAAATTTAGCTGCAGTTTAGTTTTAAAAGAGGCAGATAACTTTAAGGTACAAATGTTGTTTTCTAAAATATATATTAGACATTTTTTCTTCTAAATCAGTACAATAGCAAAAATTTAAACTACAAGGTAAGTAATACGTGCTACAGGTATGATTTATTGGCAGATTTTAAATGATAAGAAGGCATATTAATATAGTGGATGGCAGCAAGAATCCAAGAAAGCGGTTTTGGTTTGGTCATCAAACAAGAACTCTTGTGTTTTACTCTGCAGAGAATTTAGGCATTAGTAGATGATATTCCATACATTGTGTTTTTAACGCAGCCAATGCATTTTGCGATTCTGTAATCATGAATGTGTAAGTAGGAAATTTAGAGTTTGACTCAAAATGTAGGGTAAAGTTCAGTTCCACTTGTCCGCTCGTTCAGTGTTGAATGAACCAGGTACAAAACTTTGTGGTGTAGTGGCCGAAACTGCTATGCAAACCCTGGGTTGTGACATCAGGTTGAAAACAAAACACAGCATAAAAATTTTATTGAACGCAAAAAAAAAAAAAAAAAAAAAAAAAAAAAAGGCGGCTACATACAATTCGACAAGAGAGAAACTTACTATTTTTAAAAATCAAATCTATACATTTTACGTGCGAGAGCAATTCGTGGCTCTCGAGCTTGCGTTTTTAACATTGCCAACGATTTAATTATTTTAATAAAGACTATTTTAATAACTATTGAAAACGTATTTGTAAGTTAAAAAATAATAATTTTCAGCTTATTCTCACGTGACATCCTTGTCCATATTAATCTTCAGTCTCTTCTTCTTTTATATAACCTTATCACAACTTCAATTTCCGTGTTAAGTCCATAGACCTGTTATATACTAGACGGAGCATTGCCATTCAAAACCGGTTGAAAAAGCGGCACAGGAATGAGCTGCAGGAGTTTGGGCATGAAATGGAACTGAATCCAGACTTTGGAGTACTATCGCCATGGCTGGCGATTTTTTCCTCTCTTTTCTCTCAGTTCGAAATGCGAACTTGGAAAGATGTCATTTTACAGAAGCTGCCGTTGAATTTGCAGAAGAGGTTAGATCGATAAACACCAGCTAAAATTAATAATTTCCCTAAAATTGGACACTTTATTTTAAATTTTAATTTTTAAAATTTAAATAATTTTCATGCTGTAGAATAATATTTTGCAATATGTCCATCGGCATCTACAAAATTTTAAATAAAATAAAAAAAAAACTGGAGAGAACAAATTAATAATAAACTAACTAAATAATAAACTAATAACAAACTAAAAAATAAATAAATAAAAAAGAAGGCTTTTTAGTACTTAGGACAGAATAAAAAAATAAAAAATAGATAACGTAAGAAGAATGAGTGAAAACAGAAAATAGTACAAAAAGGAAATTTAATATTAATACGAAAGGAAATTTAATGTTAATACGAAAAGGAAATTTAATGTTAATACGGTGTATTACAGAGAACTACAGAGTAGGCAAATCAAAGTGAGAAAGATATTAAATAAAATGTCAATATAGCAGATATAAGTTAAAAGGAAGAGAGAGAGTGGTAAATAATTAAATTATGAAACAAAAAGGTGGTAAATTAAGACTTCCTTTTACTAGCAAATATATATATATATATATATATATATATTATGCACGTTGCACAATGTAGTCGCACTTATTTTAAATAATTTTAGAAGGTAAAATTTAAATAATGTTCATTATTTTTTAAAAGAAACTTAAAACTATTAAAGTTTTGAAATTTAACTGCTATATAATTGCTATTTTCTTAATACTTAACAAATTCTTAATATTTGAATAAATGCCAGAAACATGATATAAGAAAGAAAATACGTGATTGAAGGTAAACAAATTTGTTATATTTGGATGCAAGAAAAGGGGATAAAATAAAGTCATTCATGTCCCCCAAAAAACATTATTTTATGCAGCTCTTACACAGTGTTACATCAACATTACCAAGTATTAAATACATACATTACTACTTCGCACATGTCCGCATGAGCAAACGCATACAAAGAATATATAAACAAACGCATTCAAAGCAGTCTGTTGGCGTATAAAAAATGTCGCCAAAGCAGAATACTAATTAAAATTATATTGTATTACTAAAATTTTAACATTTTTTTCAGAACACAGCTATTAGAAACATACATATATATTAAGATACTTTTATTTAAATGTTATTTCAAGTATGCATATACTATTATATAAAATTAGAAAATCTATTTTTTATTAGAAAATGGCAAGTAGAGTGGATAAAAAAACCTCTACATTTTATAAAATTAGGTTTTAAAACATTAGAAAAAGCTCAGTTGTGAAATGTTACTCCTTCACCTTTCACATATCTGGAATTACATTTATATGCGGAGCACGAAAGTATCATTTTTGAAGTCCGAAACAATGCGCTTACACGCAAAACACTTGCTTCTCACAAATTCTCCATAGAACTGTAATGGTAAGGAAGATTCGCGGGAAATACGATCTGGGAAATGTTCCAAATGTCACATGGTTTGCATTCCTGTTCCCCTTCAGGGTTGCCGTTTCTCTCACTAGTACATTACAGCTCTATGGTTAAGTCTACCTTAGTTTTTTGGCACACTCTTCACTTATGAAGCTGGCTTCACTACTGTAATCTAATAACACTCTACAAGGAATGGCTTTATCAGTGGAATCTCTAATTTTAATGACAACAGTGCAAAGCAAAACACGCTTTGGTTCACCTTTAGGATAATTAAATTGATTGTAAATTGTTTAGGATAACTAATTTTAATGACTAAATTGTTAATTAAATTGTGAACGTTGTGATATTTGTAATAACTTCATTCCTTGGTAAGGACACTTCAGCACTGGGGAAATATGAGGAAGTTTGTTTTGAGTTCTCATTTTCACTAATTTTGAGATTTCAATCAAAATGAAGAACAGTATGATGAGGCAACTTCATACATATATATAAACTACGACAATTTTCCATTAACCCTTTCGCCGTCCTCTCCTGTCCGCGAAAATCCCCTCTCAGCGGCCACGTTTTTTTTTCCTCTGTACATCATAACTTTCCATACATGACTTTCGTAGTGGATGAATGTCAATGAATATTAAGTAAAATTATAAGGAAATAAAGCATAATGGAAAAATAATAATGTCTCTACTTATTTCTAACAGCAGGATAATTTGATAATATCTGATCTAGGTGGTCCACTCCTCCCATTTTGTTGTAATCTTTTACAATTTTTTTTTTTTTTTTTTTACAGTTCTTTTCCGTGTTCCTACATCAATTATCGAGTTATTATGGACTGTACTCATCAAACGTATAATCCTTATCTTTCCAATTCACAACCTCATTTTTTTCTCTTTTAATGCTGAGTAGACGTTGAAGCCATCTCCGACTGTCTTGTATCTTATGTAAAATGGCGCGAATATTCATAAAACCCGGGGCAAATTCAATTAGAAATTGAATGCCTGATTAGTGCTACCCTCTAGAACAAACAAAAATAAAAACTCAAACAAGTAAACATTTAGAAAGCATTTTAAATATTTAAAAGTTTTAAAATGTAGAAGAACGCTAGAGGCGCGTTAAGGCCGCCCTGCGGAAGTTTCACTTGAACGCGCTAGACGTGACGGACGACGAAGAGGTTAAATGACGCAGTGAAGATAAACAGTTAACACAAAATTTGTGTTTCTTAGCTAATTACATCTTTTTTGGACACTTTAGTTATAAATATACCACATTTATGAAGAGAATGATCTTCCTTGCATAATATTATTGCTGTTTTTACTCGACATTAAGGCAGTCACTTTAGAATTAAAAAATTTTATAAAATCCTTAATTTGATTTCTGCTATTATAAAGGGCTCTAGCACGGTCTTTTAGAAACTTGAGTAATTATCTAAAGTGCCTAGTTCATCTTCTTTCAAAGTTTGCTTTTACCAAAATTTTATGTTTTTATTAGTTCGACTCATTGCAAATTAAACTGATTGGAAACTTTTATTCATAATCATGAACAGCACTAAAACTTATTCAGAAAAATACTACAGACTTCCACCTTCAGCACATCCAACTCAAACACATGGTGAACGAACAGATAGACAAAGTAGACAGATGTCTTGTTTTGCACCCGCTAAGTCTTTCTGCACCGATGGGCGAAAAATCAAGCATAGGTGCGAAGGAAAGGTATATAGAAAGAGGGGCAATTTCGTATTTGAGGAGAGTAAAAGGGAACTTCGTACATCTTGTACGAGTTCAAAAGGCCAGGAAGAAAAGATGGGACAAAATAAAATTTAAAATAAATGGCCCAAAAACAATAGAGGGAGAAAGAAAAAAAAAAGGGGCCTATAGAAAGAAAAGGAAAAGAAGTAGAAAATATCCTAAATACGATTTGTGTCCATGAGTGTAGTTAAAAGGAGAAGAAACTGTCTTCATTTACAATAAATAGTGTCTCACAGGTGTGTTTGTGTAGTGAGTGTGTTTGGTAATGGTGAATAGATGTGTTACTGGGGAAAAAACAAATATTGACGGTGTTAAAATGCTTCGTATCAAGGTATTTAGCATGGAATATAAAGTAATATGTACGCTTGCATCCTGAGATATCAACAAAGGTCATCAAACAAAAGTATATATTAATTTAACCAAAGTAACTTTTGCTACTTTCATTCTCAACATTTTCATACATTTTTCAAAAAGCAGCAGCAGACTAACAACATAGAACCATATACAATACAAGACCACAACCGCATACACCCAAATAAATAAATAAATAATATATATATATATATGTGTGTGTGTGTGTAAATTACTGAGTATATGTATTAAAAACACAAATTAAACAGTATTTATTAATTTAACTATCATAATTTATTACAAGATTAATTATTTTACTATCATAGTTTATTACTAGTTAAATAATGTTAGTATAACACAATGAGGCACACTGTTATTTATATAAGCTCATAGTTCTAAAAATCCATTTAAGGCGGTGAAGAATAAACCATCCCTTACATATGGACATTTAACAGATAGCAAAGAACAGTATGAGAAAAAAATCGGTGAGGTATAATATTATTTAAAGGCGAAACTATATTCAAGCGATCTAGAAAGAAAAGAGAATCCAGAAGATCCGAGAGGGAAATAGCGCGATGCCCAAATTATCCCTCTCATCCCCAAATTTTCCCTCTCTCGAGATTCCTTAAGGGCTTTGTAAGTGTTGACAGACGTGAACTGATAACGCTGGCGTCTGTTTCGAGTTGATACACAAAGGAAGCCACAAGCAATGGCAATTTCAAGTATTTTTTAATGCTTTAAACTGATGAAAAATTAAGATTTATTGATTTAAAGGCACTTATTTATAGAAATTTGATTTAGTTTAGATGAAAGAAAAGTACTTATCTTAAAATTCCAGGCTTTTGGAGTATATCCTTACATTGTCCGCTGTTTTATTCTCGTCAACATCGGAGCCGAAATTCATTGGAATGATATAGGTTTTGTAGGGGAAAAATAAACATTTTTCAAAGAAATTTAATTGATAATCACCAAGAGGAAAGGAAAAATTTTCACTTTTTTACGGACCGCAGCGATCGTGCTGCCGCTTGCCTCGGTGATCACACAGCCCTCCGGTGAACGAACAACCACATGGTCAACAAAACTCTTTAGTCAATGTTACAGTTACATATGAAAATTTAAAAACAATAACACAGCAAAAAAAAAAAAAAGTTCTGAAAATTCACACAATTAAAAAAAATGAATACACATTATTACAGTTATTAGCAATGACAAATAATTATTACACTTTTCTTTCATAATTTAAATTGAATTTTTACCAATTTCTGAGCTATCAACCAGGCCACTGAAATGCTAAGTTCAAATCCAATGTATTGGACTGGTGCAGCCATCTACTGACAAGATAGTGAAATGCAAAGTGTTCTAACATTACTCCCTCACCAGTAACTAAGTTACGATACTTAAATTGCATTGGTAAGGTCAATAATCGAATAACATGATCACTACATCTCATGATCAAAATGCACTTCACGTATAAAAGAATCAATTTCTAAGCTTGCATCTGGTTCTGAATTGTAATGTTATAGCAAATTAAAATACAAATAATAATTAAGGTAGCCGGAACTTCAAGATATATCACTAATCTTTTTGTTCCATGCTGGAAATCCACATAATTGTAGATACCACATTCAATATTCTATACATTCATTATACATTTCATTATTATATCGCAAAGTTAATATATACATACATACTCCATATATGTGCTTAACTGAACAATTCAATGTGTTATGCTTTCAGTGACATGAAAATAGTTAACAACAGTGAAAATCTGATCATTATTACTAAAATTTTCACATTTCATAGCAGGTATTTAAAACACCAAATGCAATTTTCTTATTTTGCTCACTCCTGACTGACTCAATGCAACACTGTCCTGAATATACACCTTAGCAACTACTATTCTTTGAAAATTATTAGTTTTCTGAAAAACAGGTATTAGTACTGAATTAAACTGCAGCTGGGTAGAAATTATATTTGCTCTAAAACTCATATATGCCTAAAACCAACCTGATTAGAATACTACTTATTTACATACAGCTCAAATTCTTAATTTCAATACACTGCAATCTAACATTAACAAATTAGTGAAAAAGACATATCTCATAATACATAGATATATGTGCACTACACTATATAGCACTGAAATATTCTAACTGAAACAATAATTGTATTTGTAAGATAGCTTCTCAGGAGGTAATGCAGATGTTATGCCTAAGCAAAACACAGTGTATTCCAAAACACAATAATACAACCCTTACAGCTAATACATGCATATAGAGTGTGAAGCACAAATTTCGAGAACAGTAAAAACAATATGAAAAGTATATCTGAATATATTGTAGCCTTGGCTACTAATGTTTAAAATTAATTTATGACTAGTAACAGCATGAATTATAAACAAATAGCTAAGTTATTGCATTTTATTTTCCAGCTATCGAAATGCGACGCTACGAGCAACGTTTTGAAACCAAAACCTAGCAATCATGAATCAGAACTAGAACTAGTTGCCATTCAGCATAAAGAAATTTAAATATAAATATGAATATTAACAAAATATTAAAGTTAATTTTATAAAATAATTAAATATATGAACAAATATATGATATAAAAAATAATTATTTCTCATGCAATAACTGGGCCACTACACTACTCCCCCACCAGTAACTAAGTTACGTTACGAAGATGGAGAAATAGGTAGTAACTAGTATTGCAGTGTTAACCACTATCAAAATAATTTAGTCAGTCCTTGAATCTAACAGGTAAACGTATAGTTCTGCCTGTGCGAGAATGTTTTTGATTCACATCCGAATTTGAGTCTGGTCTCTGCAAATTAGTGTAGTCAGGTTGTATCAACTGAGAATTTTCCTCAGCTAAACTATATGCTGGTTTCAAGCGATCCAGGGATACATTAACATGTTTTCCTTTTATGCTAATAGTAAAATATTTGTCCTTGCGATCAATAACAGGAAATGGTCCTTCATAAGGAGGTTCCAAAGGTTTTTTTACCCGATCTATTCGCTGAAACACATGAGAACAAGTTTTTAAGTCTTTATGGACAAATATCTGTTCAGATGAATTTTTACGAATTAGTCTCGGTCCAACAACTTCCATCTGTTTCTGGAGTTTATTAGCAAAAGTCTCCGATGCTGTCTGGATACTTGGTTCGCTGAAAAACTCTCCAGGAAGTCTGAGACTCTGGCCATAAACTACTTGCGCAATAGAATGATTGGTATCTTCTTGAATAGCAGTACGCAAACCCAAAAGTACTGTTGGTAACGTGTCCGTCCAAGATATGTTGTTGTGGGCTTTTAATGCTGTTTTTAATGATCGATGAAGGCGCTCAACTTTGCCATTACACGAGGGGTGGTAGGCAGTAGTGTGTTGTAAATTGATACCACAGATTTTGGACAAAGCTCGTAATGTATCACTTTTAAATTGGGATCCACGATCACTAATGAGTTTACTTGGCGTTCCGAAACGCGCAATCCAGTTGCTATAAAAGGCTCTTGCGACGTTCTCAGCGGAAATATTTTCTAAAGGAATTGCTTCCATCCAATTCGAAAATCTATCTATGCAATTAAGACAATAAATATTCCCTTTAGATGGTGGAAGTGATCCTATGAGATCGATATGGATGACAGAAAATCTTCCTGGTGGTACTTCAAACTCACCTAATTTTGTTTTGGTGTGCCGACTGATTTTAGCTTTTTGGCAAGGAATGCAGGTTCTTGTCCACAACTGTACATCTTTTTTTATGTTAGGCCAAATGAATTTTGATGTCATTAATTTCATAGTCGATTTTATTCCTGGATGTGATAAACCATGAATTCGTTGAAAGACGTGTTGTCTGAAAGCCTGAGGAATATACGGCCGAACATGTTTAGTTGATGTATCACACCACAAATATTTCCCCGAAGGTAGAGAACATTGCTTGAAATTCAAGGAAGGAGTGGTTTGCAAACTCTTCAGTTCTTCATCTTGAGTTTGTTCATCAGCTATTTTATCATAATCTATCGATGAAATTTCATTAACTCTAGATAATGTATCCGCCACAATATTATTCTCACCTTTTACATATTTGATATCAGTCGAAAACTGGGAGATGTATTGAAGTTGGCGAGCCTGTCTAGGTGTTGCTTTGTCAAGTTTTTGACGAAAGGCGAATATTAAGGGCTTGTGATCTGTATAAATTGTAAATACTCTTCCTTCTAGATAATGCTTAAAGTTGTAAGGATCTTAAGTTTTACTAACGTTTATTTTATTTTAAATCATTACTATCACTTCTTATTTTCTACTTCCGGCCAGAATTATAAGCGTTAATGTATTTATGCAAAGTTTGTCTGGCGAACGCCAAGTATTTAAGTTGTGGCTTTTTGCCAAGCGAAAGAGAGGAAGCAGTGAGTCGAAGCAGGCCGCTTACCTTAGAAGTTTTACTCAGTTGCTGGTTGCCTTCCAGGCCAGAGGTTTTAATCCTCTTGATAATTTTTAAACGTATTGTAGTGTTCACAGTTCTCTGTACTACATACGGCTTCCTGTTAATATAAGGCCAATCTTCCACGTTTATTATTTTAAAGTTAAATTAGAGTTTAGTTTTATTTTTATATTCTTACGTTTAGACCACAAGTAGTGGATCTTTGTATTCCGAAGTACGGAAATTATTGTAAATAGAGAAAAAATAAAGGGTTTTGTATACCCTTCTTGTGTATCCTGTCTACTTTCCACAATTATTGAACATAGCTTTAGTAAGCTCTCTGTTCCGAGTCAGGTCCTTGCATGTTCCCGAAGAAGGTAAGACGGAACATTGAACCTGATAAAGTGTCTAACTGAAAGATATATGCTTAATAGTTCTCTATCATAGGTGCTATATTTTTGCTGAGTATCACTTAATTTTTTAGAAAAAAATGCTATTGGCTTCCACGAGGAGTTTTCATATTGTTGCAACACTGAGCCAATCGCCGTATCTGAAGCATCTGTAAATAACGCCAGAGGTAATTCAGAATTGGGAAAAGACAACAGTGCCGTGTTCACCAGGTCATTCTTGCACGTTTCAAACTGTTTTTCAGCTTCTTCAGTCCATTCGATTTTACGTTTGTCCCTCTTTTTAGCTCCCTTGAGATACGCATGTAACAATGCTTGATTCTTCGCTGCATCCTTTATATAACGACGATAAAAGTTAATTATTCCAAGAAAGGTTCTAAGTTCATGAATTGTTTCTGGTCGTTTGTAGTTACTAATAGCTTGAACTCTTTCTGGCAAAGGACGAGAACCCTTAGGTGTAATTAGGTAGCCTAGAAACTCGATTTGGGGAACAGCAAAGACAGATTTTGAAACATTAATTCTTAACCCAAATGTATGTAATCTTTCGAAAACTAATTTAAGGTGATTTTCGTGTTCTTCCTGGGTACTGGATGCAATGAGTATATCGTCTAAATAGGGAAAAACGAATTCGAATCCTCTAAAGACTTCGTGAATAAATCTTTGGAACGTTGCAGGAGCATTTTTTAAACCGAAACTCATTACATTAAATTCGTATAAACCGAAAGGAGTGATGATAGCCGTTTTACATTTGTCTTCTTCTGCAATGGGAATTTGAAAATAAGCTTTGAATAAATCAATTTCAGAAAAAAATATTTGTACCTCTTAAAATATGATGAAAATCTTCAATGCGAGGAATTGGGTATCGATCAGGTATCGTCTGCGCATTCAATCGTCGGTAGTCTCCGCAAGGACGATATGAACCATCCTTTTTCGTAACAAGGTGCAAGGGGCTTGACCACTGGGAGTTTGATGGACGAATTATTCCATTGCCAAGCATAAATTTAAATTCCTCTTTAGCTATAGCTAAGCGTTTTGGATCGAGCTGTCATGCCTTTGAATAAATGGGTTAACCATCAGTTGTAATAAAATCTGTAACACCATGTTTAATTTGTGTAGGAAAAAGGTTAGGTTTAGAAATTTCGGGATATTTCGACAGTAAATCGAAAATTTTTATGGATTTATTTAATGTGGTTACTGAGTAATCACTGGAAATAGCAGCGACATCACACTGGACACAAAGCTGTGTTACGCCATCAATTAATTTTTTCTTATTTATATCGATAAGCAATTTATATTTGTGAAGAAAGTCAGCTCCTAAAATACCTTTTGTGACATCAGCAATTATGAATGGAAACTGAAAATCACGACGTAATCCCAAATCAAGAGTTAGCGTTTTTATGTGGTTCATAAGAGGAAATATCCGTGCCATTAGCTGCATACAGTTTATATTCAGTTTTACATTTATTCTGTGAAGTAGCAGGAATTATGCTTACGTCAGCTCCGCTATCAATAAGAAAGTGCAAATTTGATCTTCGGTCACGAACGAAATTTGCGACAATCCTTCATATTTTCTGCAGCAGCGTTTGCCGCTGAACCTACTGCAGATTCGAGTTTTCCTGGTTTTTGAAATCGTTTTTTACCCAAGCACACGGAGGCTTGCATTTCTCTGGAATGCATTTTGCTCCAAAACGAAAGTGATAAAAACAAAATTTGCCAGTAGGGTCATATCGTTTACGAGATCGGCTTCGAGATCGTGAACGTGAATTACGTAAATCCGAGTCCCTGCGTCTTGAGCGAATGGTTATTTGATCAATTTTTTGTTCAAGAAAGGTAATTCTTTGCAACAAATCATTTGCGGGAACGGAAGGAGCATTAGTACTAAATACTTCAGGTTTCCGATTCATATCACTAATTTTATCTGCCATAGACGCTAACTTGGTTACATCTTCATCACTAACTAAGAATATATTTTTTATGGACTCAGGTAGCTTCTCCAGCCATAAAGTTTTGATTAGATTTTCAGACACATCTGTAGTAGCAACTGATCTCAACTTCTGCAAAAGTTGGCTTGGTTTCATGTCTCCAAGTAATCAAATGTTTAATCCGTACAGTTTCACTTTCTTTGAATAAATGTAATAACCTAATTTTAGCATCCGAATATTTTGTGGCACTATCGTTCGTTACAATGTCCCAAATATTTTCGACGAACTTAGGTTCAAGCTGTGAAACTTAATAATTAAATTTCGTTTCTTCTGAAACGATATTACTAACTTTGAACTGAGCTTCAACTTGAAAAAACCATATTTCCGGTTTATCAATCCAAAAAGGAGGTATTTTTACACTCACCTTATGAAGCTCCGGTGACTGCATCGTATCTTTCATAGCAGTTTCAGAAGAGTCATTTGTTGACATTTCGAAAATTAATCAGGGTCACCACGATGTAGCCTTGGCTACTAATGTTTAAAATTAATTTATGACTAGTAACAGCATGAATTATAAACAAATAGCTAAGTTATTGCATTTTATTTTCCAGCTATCGAAATGCGACGCTACGAGCAACGTTTTGAAACCAAAACCTAGCAATCATGAATCAGAACTAGAACTAGTTGCCATTCAACATAAAGAAATTTAAATATAAATATGAATATTAACAAAACATTAAAGTTAATTTTATAAAATAATTAAATATATGAACAAATATATGAAATAAAAAATAATTATTTCTCATGCAATAACTGGGCCACTACAATATTCATGAACAGTAGTATATTGCTCAATATCTACACCACTACGACTCTGGTATATTACAGAAGATACATAAATTAGAAATTATAAAATCAGTATACATTATTGTGAAGGAGATAAATACGATATGACCTTAGCACTAATGGGGAAGTAAGATCATGAATAATAATATTTGCAGTGACAAGAAATAAGACTTGTGATTTAGTTTTAAGTTCGAAACCTAACAGGAAGTTTTATTTCTCTACCACAACGAGTGTTTGTTGAGAGATTACTATGATGCATTTCCTTTTATTGCGAAAGGTGGTTATAATTCTAAATGAAGTGAAATACTTCAACAATCTACAAAAATAATGATTTTATTTACAAAACAACTTTAATTGCATCGAAAGTTCACTGCTAACTAACTACGTCGCAAACTAAAAACTAACATTCTTTTTTCAGAAGCGAAGCGCCCTCTAACGGCGATACATAAATCATTTGGGGGATTTTTCCACACTCCCCACCTGATAATTTCTGCAAAAATTATCACTATTTCAGCATACAAATAATAAAATATAAGAAAGCAACTTACATATCAAATACATTCAACTGATGTAAATATAAACTGCAAAAGGAAATTCTATAAAATAAACAAATATAGTTAACTGCATCAACTCAAATGTTACTCAATACGTAAATATGAATTCAAATTACAAACAGTAAATTATTAGTAATAACTAAACTAATTATCTAAAATTAATGTTAGTGAATATTAAATATAAGAAATAAAATTGAAAGGTTACAAATTTAGTTCATTTTCAGTCTGATAGTTCAAGGGGGTAAATCAATTGTACAGGTCTCTTAAGGTCCCCTTTTTTAGTTTTTACCACACATGATCGTACAAGACCATCACGTCCTTTGAAGACTTGAATTACTCGACCTAAATCCCAGAGGAACTTAGATTTAGTTGTTCCTTCAAGTAAAACTATATCACTAATTTTAAGATTTTTCTTGGCTTCTGGTGTACCGAAGAAGTGAGCATTTCTCAACTCAAGAAGATACTGATTTTTCCATTTTTTCCAGAACTGTTTTATAAGTGTTGTCTGATATTCTTTTCGTTTTATTACACTCTTTCTTGTTGGAGAGTTATTCAGGATCTCAGCAAAGTTGTATGGATATTCATCCTTATGTCCGATCAATAGAAAATCAGCCGCTGCAAGCGGTTCAGGTTCATGTAAATCGTTGTAAACGTAGGTCAAAGGACGTCTATTCACAATATTTTCGACCTCTGTCAACATAGTCATAAATTCTTCAAAATTCAGTTGAGCTCTGCCTAATATCTTTTTCAACGGTTCCTTTATGGTTTTCATAAGGCGTTCATAAAAAGCTCCCCACCATGGAGCAAGCTCGACGATAAATTTCCAAGTCAAGCCTTCATTTGCTAGAAAATTTTGAAAGTTTGTGCCTTTAATTATGCTGTAAAAATAATGTAAATCTTTGGCAGCATATTTGAAAGTTTTCGCGTTATCTGAATAAAAGGTGCGACAGTTTCCTCTTCTCGAAATGAAACGTCTGAGAGCCAAAATGAATTTGTTTGCAGACATGTTGGAAATGAGTTCTAGATGTAACGCTCGTGTAACAGCGCACGTAAACAATACGATGTATGATTTCTGAATGTCGTTTCCAGACCTGATGTAAACTGGACCTGTGAAATCCACGCCTGTAACATAGAAAGGTGGAGTTTCAATAATTCGATCTTTAGGTAACTGAGCTGTCATTTGTTTCGCTGGTTTTACTGCGTATTTCCGACAAATTAAACAGTTCCCTAAGACTTTCTTTACCAACTGACGGCCTTTAGGAATCCAAAATTTCTGTCTTAGTTTGGCTAAAGTTGCTGCAACTCCCGCATGCAGAACGTTATTATGTTCCCCTTTTTTACAATTAATTCAGTAAATTTGGAATCTTTAGGAAGAAGAACTGGATGCTTCTCGTCAACTGTATATTCGGTTTCTTCTAATCTTCCCTTAATTCGGAGAATTTTATTTTCATCAAGAAACGGTGCCAAGCTGAATATATCAGAGCTTGGAGAAATTGACTTGTTAGATTGAAGAGCCTTAATTTCAGGTGTGAAGAAATCCATCTGGGCTTTACGAACACAAAAAATTTCAGTGTCCTGAATTTCAAAAGCACTTAATGTTCCACTATTAGCAGGCAGTTTTCTTGTCTTAGCAACGAAACGTCTAACCCATGCCATAATTCTGAGATATTTCAGCACATTACTGAATTTTGTTATATCCAATAGTTGATCATCTCTTTTCACAACAACGTCATAAACAGATATCTTACTACGGAGTTCTAGTTGCTTATCGTTTCCCACGTCAAACTTCGGTTGAACTGGCCAGTCCATACGTTTGTTTTGCAACCATTCTGGTCCAAACCACCAAAGTGAACAATTTCTTAAATTAGCAACAGTAGTTCCTCGTGATATGAGGTCGGAGGGATTATCTTTCCCACGGCAATAATGCCAATTATTGCTTTCAGTTAGTTTCTGAATTTCATAAACTCTGTTTTTGATGAAAGATTTAAATCTTTCGGGAGATCCCTGAATCCAAAAATACGTTATTTGAGAATCAGTCCAGTGGAAGGGGATTACTTCGTATTTTAAAGATTTTGCTATTTTATCACTCAATCTAGCGGATAAAAGCGCACCCAAAAGCTCCAATCTAGGAAGTGTAAGGGATTTCAGAGGTGCAACTCTACTCTTGGAAGCAACAAAAACTGTTTGAAAAGTTCCATTGTTCAAAACTATTCTCAGATATACCACGCATCCATAAGCTTTCAAACTAGCATCAGAAAAGCTATGGAGTTCTATTTGTTTCACATCTGCATCTAATATTCCTTCTAAATAGTAGCGGGGAATTCTGAGGTGGTTCAGTTCTTCAATTTCTTCGTACTAGGCTTTCCATTTATAACTAAGATCAGGTGGCAGTTCATCGTCCCAATCAATATTGGCAGACCAGATTTCCTGAATCAGAAACTTTATTCTTATAGTGAAAGGGCCATAAAATCCGACAGGATCAAAAATACGGCCTGCGGTTTGCAACAGAAAACGTTTTGAGTTGATTGACGAGGAAATGAAATTTGTCAAGTGCTGAGTGTCAAAATAAAAATTAACATTATCCGTATCCTAGTTAATTCCTAACACTTTGATCGGGACAACTTCAGGAGATTCTTGCATCGAAAATTCTTTGCGATGCCAAATATCTTTGAGTTCTTTGGAATTAGTATGCCACTTATGTAGTGCCATGCTAGCTTCATTAAAAATGTTCACAATTTCTAAACTTGTTTTCAGGGCTTATTCTAAATTTTGGTGACCACCAATAATGTCATCAACAAACAGGTAGTTGTTTAAGAGTTCTACTGTTTCAGGATATATTTCTGAATATTTTTTAAGGTGATGCTTAATAGTAGCAGCTAAGAGAAAGGGACTAGATTTTACTCCAAACAAAACTCTTGTAAATCTAAAGGTTTTCAAACTCTCATTGTTATCATTAGGATTGCTAACAGGTGAAGTACTTAAGAGTTGTCCTAAATGCGAATTAATTAAGATGTTCTTTTGACCAAATCTGGAACGTAACAGTTCAAGAGCAGCTTCGTAATTATTTTCGATGAGAGCGATACCAGAAATAGCTTTGGCGGCTGAGCCACCAAGAAAGCTTTTTAAGTAAATTAATTTTTCTATTTTTGATAAATTCGGATTTTTATCAATCGCATTTTCGAACTGACCTATGAATTCTAACCAATCCGAAGAATCACCATAAAATTTAGAGATCGTTAATTTTGGAAGACGAGTGAATTTGTTATTTTCGTTTTGGGATTCTGTAACAGTTTCATTAGAAATGTCTCTATTTGCATTGTCCGAATTTTCCAACTTATTCAACTCTTTCAACTTTTTCTTTCCTCTAAACTGCCACACTTGAATTTTCTCTTCATATTCCAAAGCGGATGAGATTTCAAGTTCAAAGATTCATTCGTCTTCTTCGACTTTTAATTCTCGTTCTATTTCAGCGTCTAAATTGCTCAAGGATTTTGATTTTTCGTTTAACTGGTCTAAAATTTCTTCTAATACATTTACATTTATACTACTATCATCCTTTATTCAGTTCGGTTTCAATTTTCTTTAATAATCAATTACAGATATCTCTTCAGTTCTGGAGAGAGTATCTGCTACAATATTGTCCTTTCCACTAATGTGCTGTATATTTGTAGTAAACTGGGAGATGTACTGTAACTGACGCAGCTGCCTAGGTGAAGCTTTATCATTCTTTTGCTTGAATGCAAAAATCAGTGGTTTATGATCAGTGAAAATTTGAAAATCTCGTCCTTCCAGCATGTATTTAAATTGCTTCACAGAGAGATATATTCCAAGCAATTCACGATCATATGTACTGTATTTTCTTTGAGCCCCATTTAGCTTCTTTGAATAAAATGCAACTGGTTTCCAGTTACCATCTTCATACTGTTGCAAAACTGAACCAATTGCCCAATCTGAGGCATCAGTGCACAGAGATAATGGACATTCAGACTTTGGATAACTTAAGAGGGTAGTATTAGCCAAGTCAGTTTTGCACTTCTCAAATTGCTTTATGCTTTCTTCAGTTCAAGGTACTTTACTTTTATCTTTTTCTTTGCTCCCTTAAGCATTTCATGTAGCATGGCCTGGGTCTGCGCTGCATCTTTCAAGTACCTCCTATAAAAATTTACCATGCCTAAAAACGTTCTTAAGCCATGAAGAGTGGATGGCAGTTCATAATCAAGAATAGCTTTAACTTTGTTTGGCAGAGGTTGCGAACCAGAAGGCGTAATGAGATACCCCAAAAATTCAATTTCTTTCGCTCCAAATACGGACTTTGACACATTTATGCATAGGCCCTATTTATCAAGCCTTTCGAAAATTAAGCTCAGATGTGTTTTATGCTCATCCTAAGATGACGAGGAGATTAAAACATCATCAAGATAAGGAAAACAGAAATCAAGCCCTCGAAACACCTCGTGTACAAATCTTTGAAAGGTTGAGGGGGCATTTCGGAGACCAAAACTCATAACGTTAAACTCGTACAGTCCAAATGGTGTAATAATGGCTGTTTTTGGTTTATCCTCCTCAGCTATGGGTATTTGATAGTATGCTTTGAATAGGTCTAATTTTGAGAAAATTGTTTCCCCAATCAAGATTAAATGAAAATCCTCAATCCTAGGAATCGAGTATCTGTCCGGAATAGTCTGCTCATTCAGACGTCTATAATCACCACAAGGTCTTAAAGTTCCATCTTTCCTTGCAACCAGATGCAGAGGACTAGCCCACTGTGATTTAGATGGCCTGATTATACCATTGTCTAACATTAACTGAAACTCTTGCTTTGCCAAATTCAGTTTCTTAGCATCAAGCTGCCGAGCACGAGAGTAAACTGGCTATCCTTTTGTAGCAATATAGTGCTGGACCTTATGTTTCACTTTAGTGTTCAATAAATTGGGCTTCGTAATACCAGGGTACTTTCGCAACAGCTCAGAGAATTTTACAGAATTGCACACTGTGCTAATCTCAGTATTTTCAGTTACTGACATTACATCACTACGTACAAACATATTTGTCACACCATCAATTAATTTCTTCTGGCGAATGTCAAGCAGTAAGTGAAACTGATTCAGAAAGTCGGCACTTAAAATGCCTCTGTTTACTTTTGCTACAACGAATGGCCATTGGAATGGGCGACGTAGTCCGAGGTCCACGGTCAACACTTTACTTCCAAACGTTGGGATTTCAGTTCCGTTAGCTGCGTATAGCTTGTATGAAGTGAAGGTACTTTTAAATTTCGTATCAGCTGGAATCAAGCTGATATCTGCTCCGCTGTCAATAAGAAATTTGATTCCTGTTTTTCTGTCTTTGATAAAAAAGCGAAATTTGCGGCAATTAATATTTCCAGTAGCAGCAGGGCTTGCCGCTGATTCTACTGCTAGTTGCAGTTTTCCGGCTGCTTCCAGTTGCAGGGAGGTTTGCGTTTATCAGGGTAGCATTTTTTTCCCAAATTTGAAATGGAAAAAACAGTATTTTCCATCTGGGTCAAAACGCTTGCGGGATCTGTTGCGACTCCAATTTCTTTGATGGCTTCGACTTCGTCGTCTGTCTCTCGTGTGTTGAACACTCAGAGTCGCAATTTGTTGCTCAAGTGAAGAAATTTTTTTTAGCAACATATCATATGGGCCAGCTTCTTGGACCACACTCGCAAGCTCCATCCGGAGATTCATCTCAAGAATTTTGTCGGCCATTGTGGCCAACTTATCAGTACTTTCATCACTAACAATTAAAATGTTTTTTACTTGGTCTGGAAGTTTCTCCATCCATAAAGTCCTCAGAACTTTATCAGACACATCATCAGCATCTCCAAGGGCACGCATTTTTCGGAGTAGTTGGCTGGGCTTTAGGTCTCCCAATTCTAGTCCAGTTAGCAATCGCTTGATGCGTTTGTTTTCACTTTCTTTAAAAGTGCTCAGAAGTCTTTCTTTAGCAGCTGAAACTATTTGTTTGGCGTGTCGTCTCGAATGATGTCCCAAATGTTTTCCATAAACTTGGGTTCAAGTTGTGCAACCAGGTAATTAAATTTTGTGTCTTCGGAAGTAATTCCACTGATTTTAAACTGTGCCTCTACGGTGAAAAACCACATTTCAGGTTTCTCTACCCAAAATGGCGGTATCTTAACACTCACTTTACTAGCTTCAAGTTTTGAAGTAGATGCAGATTCACTGTCCAATGGCATGTTTGCAATTTTAAGTCAAACTGAAACATTAGCATTCCTAATAAAACACGGGTCACCAGATATTAGTTCGACTCATTGCAAATTAAACTGATTGGAAACTTTTATTCATAATCATGAACAGCACTAAAACTTATACAGAAAAATACTACAGACTTCCACCTTCAGCACATCCAACTCAAACACATGGTGAACGAACAACCACAATATAGTGCTGGACCTTATGTTTCAATTTGGTGTTCAATAAATTGGGCTTTGTAATACCAGGGTACTTTCACTTTGGTGTTCAATAAATTGGGCTTCTTAATAGACAGACAGACAGACAGGCAGACAAAGTAGACAGATGTCTTGTTTTGCACCCGCTAAGTCTTTCTGCACCGATGGGCGAAAAATCAAGCATAGGTGCGAAGGAAAGGTATATAGAAAGGAGGCAATTTCGAGATTTAGAGGATAGTAAAAAGGAACTTCGTATTGTTTTCTACGAGTTCAAAAGGCCCGAAAGAAAAGTTGGGACAAAATAAATTAAAAAATAAATGGCCCATAGTGAAATCGAGAGGAAAGAAATTTATATATATATATATATATATATAAAAGAAGGGCCAATAGAGGAAAAGGAAGAGAAGAAAAACCTAATTTGCTAATACGTATGAGTTTGATGAAGGTGGAACTATGTGATGAGTGTAGGTAAGAAAATTAGGTAAATAATATTATTTTAAGATAGTTGTGTCCACAGTCAGTGAATATTTGCATCGAGGAGACACTAAATATTTAATATATTTAAAAATTTACACGATATACAGGGAGAGGAAAGGAAGAAAAAAAAAAAAAAGAAAAACACAGGTGAAAACATAAGTACATTATGCAGTACTAGAGCAAGTCGACTTGTGAAGTTTTATAAGTAGTTTAATTGTCACATTTTATTCTTTCATATATACTGTACAATAGAATATACGGTAGATTCCATCAGGTTGTACGTAGAGGAAGAAAAACAATTTATAAATAAATAAATATATAGATAAATAAATAATTATATTTTTAAAGTATATAAACAAGTAAATACAGCATATAATCATGGTAAGGAGAACTTAACAACATAGAATAGTTATATCTAGTTGCGCATAGAAATTTTATTATCATATAATAATTTCAGTAGGATTGAGGAATTACACGTTTGATATAAGGGCGAGTCAAATGAAAGTGAGCCAATGCGAATATATGACAAACAGAGTACTTTATTTAAAGGTAGTCTCCATGAACAATGAGACATTTATCCCATTGACAAATGAGCCGCGTGATCCCCGTCTCATAAAACTCCTTGGGCTGTCGATTCAAAAGGTCTGTAACCGACTCCTTCACGGCGTCGTCCGACACGAATCTGGTACCTTTGAGATGTTTTTTCAGTTTCCCGAAAATGTGAAAGTCGCATGGCGACAAATCTGGGCTGTATGGGGGATGTTGCAGCGTGTCCCACTTGAACTTTTCCAGTTGTGTCTTAACCACATCAGCGACGTGGGGACGAGCATTGTCGTGTAGCAAGATCACACCATTCGTCAATCTTCCAGGTCGTTTGTTCTTGATTGCGACACGCAGCCGATCCAGCGTTGCACTATATCGCGAACTATTGATAGTCTCTCCACGTTTAGCAAATTCAATCAGTAATGGCCCCTGACGATCGAAAAAAAAGTCAATAGCACCTTTCCCGAGTAAATGACAGCCTTAGCTTTCTTCGGGGGTGGTGAATTCAAATGTTTCCACTGTAAGCTTTGCCGGCGTGTTTCAGGTTCGTAGTGGTGGCACCATGATTCGTCTCCGGTCACAATTGCAGACAAGAAATCGTCACCCTCATTGTGATACCGGATGAGATGAGTCAAAGCAGCGCCGAACTTCTCCGTCTTCTGGCGGTCGTTCAAAATCTTGGGCATCCATTGAGCACACAAAAGCCGATAACCGAGATGATCATGAATTATGGTGTGAACCGAACTGTGACTAATGTTCACACGCTCTGCCAGTTCATCGATGCTTATCCTCCATTCTTGTCTAATCAGCTCATCAACCTGTGCAATTGTGTCGGGGGTGATTGCAAGGTGGCTTTGGCCCTGTCTTGGATCGTCTTTGCAACTTTCACGTCCTTCTCTGAACCGTTTGCTCCAACGCTTCACAGTGGCCAATGCGATGCAATGTTCACCGTACACGCAGTCATACGGCGACTAATTTCATGTTGGGAAACACCTTCAGCTGTCAAAAACAAGACCACACCACGCTGTTCCTCTTTTTGAGCGTCCATTATGTCACGCTACCGTCTTCAACCCAGTGTAAGAGCGCCTTAAAGAACTTTAACCTCACACTTTCCCGCCACTTTCGTAAATGAAGGCTGTCTCTGTGCTACGCGCATGCGCCGCAGATGATGGACCGAACCATTCTTGCTGAGGAGGGGTTGGCTCACTTTCATTCGACTCGCCCTTATAGAAATGCAAAAAGGGGGGGGGAATTAATAAAAAGAGAAGAAAAATTTAGACTAATTTTATTCATAAATATAAGATGAAAGGGTAATTCTTGAAAAAGAAAAAAAATTTGGGGGGTGAGGTAAAAAGGAAAGTTCTTACAGTTTTGCAGTAGTGTCTCAAACCAATTTCCTTGTTTTGGTTCTTCTTGTGTCGCTTGGCGTCCCGATTTCGATGTCCTGATCGGCTCCCGAGAACTTAACGATGCCAAAGAGCTGTGACTTTCAGTACACTGGAATCTAGATATCAGTCTAGAATGGTTAGTGCATGAATTTTCAGAAATCTTTGGGACAGAGTCTAAATCCAAATGGATAAAAGGAATGGACGGAGGATTTTATTTAGTAGGGAAAGGGGGAGATAGAGTGGCCCCTTTCGAGTTATTAGAGAGAAGAGAAATATATAAGGTGAATTATTATAATAGAGGGGAGAGAGACCGGGAAAGCTTGAGATATCCATAAAGGGAAAGCGAAGGATGGTAAGGTCAGGAAAATTCAGATAATGTAGCATTAATTCATATATTCGTGAAAACTTCCCCATGTAAGGTGATTGATGAGATTTCTAAGAGTAAGGACAGATATATGTGAAAAAAATGTATAGATAAGTGTCTTGAGAAGGAATATTTTGAGAGCAGGATTTGGAGATGGAGGTAATATGGAAGTAGAATGAAGGAGCAGAAGAGCCGGAGATGAATATGTGCATGACCTATTTCAGAATAGGAAGGTAGAGCAGGTGATGAGCTGGCGTGGTGAAGTGAAGATATAAATTAGAATAGGAAGAGAGACATAAATTTGGATACTTACTTATTTCGGAGGTTTGTTGGTGCTGGTTGTAGGGTGTTGGAGGTGGCTAGGAGAAGAGTTTCTCGTTTGAGGAACGTTTGTCGAATGGTATTTTTGTCTCTTACAGAAGTAAGTGCTTTGGACTCTCGGTCTTGTAGTAATGCATAGTAGGGAGAGAAGGGGAAGAAGAAAGTTGAGTATAGTGGACAGATGTTAATGAAGGAGGAAAGCCAGCAGGCATGTAGAGCTCTAGAAGAGGTTGGTGAAGAAGTAGTGGTTGAGGGAGACAGAGGGCTGGAGGTAGAAGGGACAAAGAGGTGATTTAAAGCATATTTATGAAATTGCAGTCTTTGACGAAGTCTCCTAGGAGTTTGAGAATGGCAGAGGAAGTGGAGTAGAGTGCAGCAAGGATAGAGGGGGATTCAGAAAGTGCAAGAAGATGAGTCTGTAGGGTGTTCCTGGGCGCGGAGTAGAGAGAGCAATAAAGTAGGATGTGTTCGAGGGTGTCAGGGACCTTACAGAATAGGCAAAGGGGGGAGTCAATTTTATTAAATTTAAATAGTAATTCGCGGGTGAGGATAGCGCCTGTTCTCAGACGGCGCAGGCAAATGTCAACTTTTTTTGGGGATGAGAAAGTAGCTTATTGGAGAGAGTGATTGAAGAGAGAGAGCGCCAAGGGTTGGCAGAATGATTTTGTAGATAGGAGGTGAAGTCAGTATTGAGAGAGAGTATAAGAGATTTTTTGGCTTGGAGGGCGGAAGGTGGAAGAGAAATTGGAGTACCTGTGGGAAGTTTAGCGAGTCGATCCGCCTCTTCATTTCCAGCAAGGCCAATGTGGGAGGGGATCCATTGAAATTTAACTGATTTATTGAGGGAGATGCAAGTCTTATAAAGGGAGTAAATTTCTGATAGAAGCGTGTGAAGGGAAGTAGAAGAAGGGAGCTTTTGAAGGGCCAGTAGGCCAGATTTGCTATCGGTGAGAATAAAGCTATGGGGATGATTAGAAGAAGAGAACCATGAGAGTGCCTCACGTATGGCAAGGAGTTCCAGCTCCATAATGGTACATTTGTCTTGAAGGGTGAAGTTTTGCTGAATGCCAATTTTGGGATAACATATGCTGCACCATTGTGGGTTGGTGTAAGGGAGCCATCAGTAAAAATGGAAATGGAATTAGGAGGAAGATTAGTAAGAGTGTCCAGGCAAAGAGACTGAATAGCTGATGAAGGAAGGGAGGATTTTGAGGGAAGGGAAGGTATATAGCATCGAGTGGGTGCTGGAGAGAAGTCCCAGGGGACTGGGGAGTTGGTAGGAGAGGCAGGGGGGTTGTAAGAAAGGAAAGATTTGGAGTTTTAATTTTGAGGAAATCCATTATATTGCCTGAACGCATAGGTGAAAGTAGCAGAGGAGCTAAGGGATGATTATTTGCTGAGATGCACACTCTGTGAAGAAGATGGAGGAGTTGGTGTTGGGCTTCAAGGAATATGGGTTTTAGTTGGGATTCGATGTACACCTCAGAGGAGGGGGTAAATCGGAGAAGTCAGAGAGCTCTCTTAATAGCCATTTTGTGGGCAATCTCCAGGGGTTTGAGCTTATTTGTGGATAGATTACATAGCACGGGGAGGCTGTAAATGGAGATAGAGCGGACAGTAGAGATATAAAGGAGGAGCTGCGAGTGTGGGTTAGGGCCGATAGAAGTGCCAGTGCAGGATTTGAGAATGTTAGATGTAGACTTTGTTTTAGAGGTTAGTTGTTTGATATGTGGAATAAAGGATAGTGAGTTGTCAAGAGTGACTCCTAAGAATTTGTGAGAAGAGGTGAGAGGAATGGGGAGGTCATAGATTAAGAGAGTGGGGGGCATGGATGTCGTTTTTTGGAAAAGAATAGATGGCGGCATTTCTCTGGGGCTAGGGAGAAACCCCATTCTGTGCAATAGTCACAGACTTGGTCTATTGCGTATTGTAAGTTAATATCCTTGTCCAAGATGGACCAAATCGCAATATCATCGGCAAAAATTGTGATGCGGATGTTGCTATTGATGAGGGAGGGGAGGTCATTGAGCATAAGATTAAAGAGAAGGGGAGAAAGTACGCCTCCTTGTGGGGTGCCGTGATCCATGGAGAAAGGGCTGGAAAGATGGGAGCCGAGTTTAATACTGGAATCACGGAGAGAAAGAAAGAATTGGATATATTCGTTAATAATTTTACCAAATCCTAGTTTAAGAAATTTGCAGAGGAGTGCTTTTGGATTTACAGAGTCGAATGCACTTTTGAGGTCGAAGAAGACAACAGAAGTCTCTTTTTTGTGATGAAAAGCATCTTGGATGTCGAGGGTAAGTAGTAGAACGATGTCGATAGCAGATCTATTTGATCTGAATCCATACAGATGAAGATTATAAATATTGAAGTTTTCGAAGGCCCAAGAGAGTCTATTCTTAACAAGTTTTTCAAAGAGTTTTTCGAGACAGGAGCTGAGACAGATGGGACGATAGGAAGATGGGAATGAGAGATCTTTCCCCGGTTTAGGGATTGGGATGATGAGAGATTGTTTCCAGAAGGAGGGGAATTTCGAGTTAGTCCACAAGAAATTGAAGGTTGAGAGAAGTAGGCTGAGTTTTTTGTGAGGAAAGAGTTTCAGTGTTTTATTGGAAATGCTGTCTGGCCCTTCTGCGGAGTTTGTGCGGAGGGTACGAATTGCGGTACGCAGTTCGCAAGGGAGAGTCAAGGGCATGATTGAGAGGAGGTTTATGAAAGAAAATATAGGCCTCAATGAGTTGGAAAGGAAAGGATGGGATAGGATTTATAGGGGGGTTAAATTCTGAAGAGAAGAGGATGCAGACAGAATTTAGGTCTCGGTCATCAAGAGCGAGGATGGTATGCCAAGCAGGATTTGGGATGGGCGAGGAGGAGAGAGATTTAATAATTTTCCAAATTTTAGATTTTGGAATTTTGGGATCGAAGGAGAGACTTGCATGTTCCTATTTTTTTTTTTTTGCGAGATATTTGATTTGTCGGTTGATTTTAGCATTTATCCTACGATAAGATATAAGATCTTTAGGATCTTTAGTACTATACGCAATCCTTTTGTATCGAGTTCTGATTGCGCATAATTTATTAAAAGAGGTAAGGTTTTTCTTCCAAACAGGTACTGTAATTTTATGGGAGCTCTCGCGGGTGACGTTCTGAATGTGAGAGAAAAAAGACTCACAGTCAGATAGGGAATAGAAGGAGGTGTGGTGAGATAGTTTAGCAAATTTAGAGACAACCTCAGAGTGGTCAAGAATCTTTCTCTTGACCGTCTGAGGAGGAGAGGAAGAGGGAAAGTGAAGATAGATAGGAACATGGTCGCTGCCGTAGGAGTGGGGGTGTGCATGCCATGCAAGACGGTGTGCGAAGTGTGATGAGATTTAGAGAAAGGTCTAGAGGGGCTTCGTAATACCACATGGTATACAAAACTCTTTAGTCAATGTTACAGTTACATATGAAAATTTAAAAACAGTAACACAGAAAAAAAAAATCTGAAAATTCACACACTTAATTTAAAAAAATTGAATACACATTATTACAATTATTAGCAATGACAAATAATTATTACACTTTTCTTTCATAATTTAAATTGATTTTTTACCAATTTCTGAGCTATCAACCAGGCCACTGAAATGCTAAGTTCAAATCCAATGTATTGGACTGGTGCAGCCATCTACTGACAAGATAGTGAAATGCAAAGTGTTCTAACATTTTAATCTAATTTCTCAGTTATCAGATAAACAAAAAGGACATCAAAAACTTCTAGCTTAAGAGTTCTCAAGCAATGTACTCAGTGCAGGATTTACGTATAAGCTACAGAAGCTATAGCAGCGTGAAATTGATAGCCTAGGCCCCCCTCCAAATTTAAAATTTAGTATAACAGCCTCATAAAGGATTCCGCATTTCAAATAGCTTAGGGTCTCATCAAATCTAAATCTGGCCCTGAACGTACACATTCATTCACTACATCAACACAATGTAAAAAAGCTTGAGCTGAATCAGAAAAATGAATAAAGTTGAACATTTTACGGATTAATGTACAGTCAAAAGTCGTTAATCTGGACATCAAAGCTACAAACTTTCTGCGCATGCGTCAACCCATAATACGTTGACGCATGCGCGTTTAATGTATAACGGACGGTATAAGCTAAAATTATCTAATTCAGTTAATGGGTAAAAGCGCAGAATAGGCTGCATTAACAAAGTTCAGTAGGCGGAGCCATGGACCTTATTAGAAATAGACTAACCCAAATGGCTTTTCTCCCTCTTCTGACGCATTCCCGGCTGTCACCTTGATCACATCCAGAGGAGTAGGGACGACTTGCAGAAACTTACAATGGTTGGCTATTGCAGTTGGTATAATTGTCAAGAAAAAGTTGGTTGTAGCGTCTCATTTCACAAGTAAGAATTTTTAGATATTTTTATTTTTGAAACTGAGATATATGTGTAAAAATTTAGCATATTTATCAAGCATAATTAACGTTCCAAATAATTATAAAGCTGTTGCATGCTTTCAGGCCTGGCTATTTTTTTAGCTTTTCCTATGCTGTGAGGAAATTTGTAACTACTTCTTTTAGAAAATAATATTTTTAATCTGAACTAATAGAAAATTTCAAACAAAGAATTTTCTCTTATAATTTTTATGCTTTTTATTGGTGTAAATAAGTAAAAAATACTAAAATACCTAAAAATGAATTTTTTAAAGTTTTTGTTTAACATTTTAAGTTGTGCTGCTTTTTTAAGATTATAGGCGAATATTATAGCATATTTTATATAAAGGAGTTTTATTTCAATTATATTTCACAATAAATCATAGTGATAAACACTTTTAACACCTTATTAATTTTTATACATTTATTCTAATATCAAAATTGTAAACTGTAATAATTGATTGTGCTTCACAATACGTCATAGCGATAAACACTTTTAACACCTTAATAATTTTTATACATTTATTCTAATGTTAAAATTGTAAACTGTAATAATTGATTGTGCTAACATTTTATTGCGATTTTTTTTTAATTTAAATCTAATTCTGCATAAGATTTTTTTTATTTACAGTGAATTTAATTTATTAGCTCAAAGGGGAAGTAGTCGAGTAAGGGTATTAGTTTCGAAACGGCATTTTGCTCTGTTTCATTATAAACGTCCGTTTCACTTTGCAAATTGTTGCCACCAAATATTATCACCTTGTATTATATTTAAATAAATTTAATAATAAATAATCTGCATGAATACATGTATGTTTCTCGCACTGTGAAAAAACGACGGTATTTAGAGCCCTCGAATTTTGAACAACGTAATCCTCCACCCGAACCGCCGAATTTCAAATTTGTTTTAATCCATTTCATATTTTCTAAAACTTTAATGAATTGTTGATTAAGAAATTCAACGAGTTCAAAGCGAGCAATGGCAACACTGTACGGAAAATAACATTTTTATCTCCAGCGCGGAAATTCTAAAGATATGCTGTTTTTAAATATTTTGTGATACTGCTGTTGAATTGAATGTGTTGTTTACGTGGGAAAAACATGATATTCAATAAATAGAGGTAACACACAAAGCGTTAAAAAAAGTCCCTTTGAGCGTAACGTAAAATCTGAGTGCTTCCAGATTTTATTTATTTATTTATTTTCATTACACTGAAATAAGTTTATGCTCCGAATTTTATGAATTATTAAAATAAATAATCATCATATGATGTTAATAATTAATAATCATATGATCAAATAAATGATAGTCTTGTATTGTTATAATAATTTTATAAACCACAGCCTGAAAATGCACATAAAATTTAAAAATATATATATATCACATCTTGTTTAATTTTGCTTTATTTGTTTCAAGCTTCATGTACTATCAATCTTATTTAATTTTACGTTATTCGTACGCAAAATTAAGTTCATAAATTTTGTGCTTAGAGTTTTTACCGTTTTACCAAAGTAAAGATGTTTGCACACGAATTACGCGTGAAAAAATGCGCGAAATGCAGTGCTTTAATGAGATATATTAAATCCTATTTGGAAAACATTGTTGCTTTCATAATCTCATCACTATACAACGTATCACATTTAATAATTAAAAAGAGATATGTGATACAAACGCCATAGCTTTCAGTGTTAAAGTAAACCAGATCGTCCCTACTTTCTTGCCGACATGTCGGTGACGCGCGCCCCGCCCACTGGGTTAGTCTATCTCTTATAAGGTCCATGGGCGGAGCTGTGTGACGTCCATAAATGGGTGGGACTAAGCTTGTGACGTCACAATGTAGTCTTCATGGACCTTATAAGAAATAGACTAACCCAGTGGGCGGGGCGTGCGTCACCGACATGTCGGCAAGAAAGAGTAGGGACGATCTGGTTTACTTTAACATTGAAACATGGACCTTATAAGAGATAGGCTAACCCAGTGGGCGGGGCGCGCGTCACCGACATGTCGGCAAGAAAGAGTAGGGACGATCTGGTTTACATCAACACTGAAACCATGACGTTTGTATCACTTAACTCTTTTTAATTATTAAATGTGTTACGTTGTATAGTGATGAGATTATTAAAACCACAGTTTTTTCCAAATAGGATTTAATATATCTCATTAAAGCACTTTTTACTGTATTTCGCGCATTTTTTTCACGCGTAATTCTTGTACAAACATCTTTACTTTAGTAAAAGGGTAAAAACTCTACACACAAAATTTTTGAACTTAATTTTTCGTACAAATAACGTAAAATTAAATAAGGTTGATATTACGTAATGCTTTGAAATAAATAAGGTAAAATTAAACAAGATCTGATAACTTTTTTTTAATTTAATGACCATTTTCAGGCAGTGATTTTCAAAACTATAATAACACTACAAAACAATCATTTATTTAATTTATATCATCAATTAACTTATTAACATTAAAGTGGAATATTTATTTTTGTAATTTATAAAATTCGGAGCATAATTTTTTCTAAGTGCGATGAAGGTAAATTAAAGAGATAAAATAAAATCCAGAAGCACTCAGATTATATATTATGCCCAAAAGGAACCTTTTTTTAACGTTTTGTGTGTTACCTAAATTTATTGATTATCATGTTCTTCGCCCGTAAACCACATTTGAAACATCGCCTGTAACATTTAAAAACAGCATATCTTTAGAATTTCCGCACTGGAGATATAAATATTATTTTCCGTGCAGTGTTGCCATTGCTCGCTTTAAAATCGTTGAAATTGTTAATCAAAAATCCGTTAAAGTTTTACAAAATATGAAATAGATAATACGGTTAAACAGAATTTTAATATTAAAATTAAATGCATAAAAATTAAGGAGTCAAAAGTGTTTATCACTATGATGTATTATGAAATATAATTGAAATAAAATTCCTTTATAGAAATTGTGCTAAAATACTCATCTATAATTTTAAAAAATGCAGCACAATTTAGAATTTTAAACAAAACTTTCAAAAATTCGTTTTTAACTATTTTAGTATTTTTTACTTATTATTCCAATAAAAAGCAAAAAAATTGCTTGTTTGAAATTTTCTATTAGTTCAGATTAAAAATATTATTTTCTAAAAGAAGTAGTTACAAATTTCCTTACAGCAAAGGAAAAGCTAAAAAAAATCCAGCCCTCAAAGCATGCAATAGTTCTATATAATTCTTTGGAACGCTAATTATGCTTCATAACTATCCTAAACATTTAAAAATCAATCTCAGTTTCAAAAATAAAAATATGAAGAAATTCTAATTTGTGAAATGGGGCGCTACAACCAGCTTTTTCTTGACAATTATACACTTTGCAATAGGCAACCAATGTTAAATTTCTGCAAGATGTCCCTACTCCTCCGGATGTGATCAAGGTGACAGCCGGCAACGCCTCAGAAGAAGGAGAAAACCCGTTTGGGTTAGTCTATTTCTTATAAGGTCCATGCATTGAAACCTATGGCGTTTGTATCACATAACTCTTTTTAATTATTAAATGTGATACATTGTATAGTAATGAGATTATGAAAGCCACAGTTTTTTCCAAATAAGATTTATTATGTCTATTAAAGAACTTTTTACTGCATTTCGCGCATTTTTTTCACGCGTAATTCTTGTACAAACATCTTTACTTTGGTAAAACGGTAAAAACTCTAAGCACAAAATTTATAAACTTAATTTTGCGTAAAAATAAAATTAAATAAGATTGATAGTACGTGATGCTTTGAAATGAATAAGTAAAATTAAACAAGATTTGATAATTTTTTAAAAAAAATTTAATGAAAATTTTCAGGCAGTGATTTTTCAAAGAATAATAACATTACAAAACGATCATATTTATTTGATTATAGGATCATTAAATTATTAACATTAAAGTGGATTAGTTATTTTAATAACTCATAAAATACGGAGCAAAAAATTTTCTAAGCGTAATGAAGGGGAAAAAAAAGATAAAATAAAATCTAGAAGCACGCAAATTTTATATTACGCCCAAAAGGAACCTTTTTTTAAAGTTTTGTGTGTTACGTATATTTATTGAATATCATGTTCTTCGCCCGTAAACCAAATACATTTGAAAACAGCATATCTTTAGAATTTCCGCACTGGAGATAAAACTGTTATTTTCCGTACAGTGCTCGCTCTGAACTCGTTGAGTTTGTTAATCAAGAATTCGTTAAAGTTTTACAAAATATGAAATAGATTGAAACAAATTCGAAATTCAGACGTCCAGATGCCCATGTTCGGGTGGAGGATTACATTATTCAAAATTTGATGGCTTTAGATACTGTCGTTTTCGTCACAGTGCGAGAAACATACACGTATTCATGCAGATTCTTCATTATTTAATTTCTTTACATATAATACAGGGCGATAATATTTGGTAACAACAATTTGCAAGGAGACACGGACATTTATAGTAAAACAGCGCAAAATGCCGCTTCGAAACTAACAGCCCTTCTAGGCTACCGCCGCTTTGGGCTAATAAATTAAATTTACAGTAAATAAATAAAAAAAAATCTTATGCAAAACTAAAAATAAATTTAAAAAAATAATCACTATAAAATACAAGCAAAAGTAATTATTACGGTTAAGGTATCTGCCTACGTTAAAAAAACGATTTCGGCGAAAAAATTCGATTTTTTTTTTATTGCCCAATTTGAAAGGTCAATTTTGTAGGATTCCGAAAATGGTTCATTTTTACGTTTGCGATAATTAGAAGAGAAGGTATAGCCAATTAACTGCACTGGAAGTGAAAGCAGAAAGACCGGAAGTGCTATTTAAAAGGCTCAACTTAAAGGTAAACAATGTTGTTATCCGTGTTTTTTTTAACTGTTTGTGTGTAAAATTGTGCTAAAACATTTCATTTTAATTCTGGGTACTTTTTTTTTGTTTCTGGCAATAATTATTTGCCTTAATTCTTTGAACTGGGACTGGCAACATTGCGGTTTTTTTAACTGGGTTTGGCAACATTGCGATTAGGTATAAATACTATGTTGCTGGGTGCATATATAGCCGTTTTAATTTTTAATTCAGGGTATCTTGGATTACTTCCTGTGTTTGAACATTTAGGCATATCAATTGAACAAGAAATGATTAAAAATTACTTTGGAATTGATAACGAAAGAATAAAGAACTCGAAAATTCATTCGTCGCTCATTTCGAAAATAGCCAGAAAAAAATTAAAATCAAATAGGAAATCAAAATTACTTAAGTATAAAGATATGGAGGGTGTGATGTACAAATGTGGAGAATTTTAAGTGTGTAAATACAACAGAACAGTTTTTCTGTTAATGTGAAATCTTTAAATGCGTTTTCCAAAAAACTAATTTTTCTAGTGTTTTTACATACAAGAAATGTAATTACTCAAAATGTTCTAAAGATATCTCTATTAAATTTCACTAAAATGTTTTCTACATTATTTATTAGGTTTTAAGCTACAATCTAAGTAATATTTATTAATTTGATTGTTTTATAAGTATTTCTATATAAAACGATAAGAAATATTTTACAAAAAACTGTGTTTTTTCATGTAATTACACATATTTTAGTAAATTTTAGAAATATCATATACATTTTAGTTCATAACACAGATAAGTGTTGTAGTAGTATACAGTATAAAAAAAAAATTGAAATATATGCTGTGAGAAAAAATATACGGCATTTAACGTAAGTGTTAAATTCTCCTAAAAATTTGCATAAAATTGCATATATTTCAAAATTTTATAAAAATATTCCTAAAAATTTACCTATTTTCATGATTTGATATCATATTTTGACTAAATAAATATATATTTCATCAGAATTCTATATTTTTAAAAAAAAGTGCTCCGAACGTAGGCAGATACCTTAAATACAATTTTAATATTAGAATTAAATGTATAAAAATTTTTAAGGAGTCAAAGGTGTTTATCACTATGATGTATTATGAAATATAATTGAAATAAAATTCCTTTATAGAAATTGTGCTATAATACTCATCTATAATTTTAAAAAAGCAGCACAATTTAGAATTTTAAACAAAACTTTCAAAAATTCGTTTTTAAATATTTTAGTATTTTTTACTTATTTACACCAATAAAAAGCATAAAAATTGCAAGAGAAAATTACTTGTTTGAAATTTTCTATTAGTTCAGATTTAAAATATTATTTTCTAAAAGAAGTAGTTACAAATTTCCTTACAGCATAGGAAAAGCTAAAAAATATCCAGTCCTGAAAGCATGCAATAGCTTCATAATATTCGGAAAGTTAATTATGCTTAACAAATATGCTAAATTTTTAAAAATCAATCTCAATTTCAAAAATAAAAATATGGAGATATTCTAATTTGTGAAATGAGACGCTACAACCAGATTTTTCTTGACAGTTATACACGCTGCAATAGGCAACCAATGTTAAATTTCTGTAAGTCGTCCCTACTCTTCCGGTTGTGATCAAGGTGACAGCCGGCAACGCCTCAGACGAGGGAGAAAACCCGTTTGGGTTAGTCTATTTCTTATAAGGTCGATGGTAGTCTCCTAGTCTCCCATTTACAATACGAGTACTTTCTATTTTCTCTTAAAAATAACAAAAATAAAATGTTTATTATTGTAAATTAATATCAAATTCTTTACTTTTAATTTACATTTGTAACATTTAAGCTTAGGCGTTACTGATAATAAGTATAATAAATTGTTTATATTTAAAATTACCATGATACAATGAGCGAATTCTACCAATTATTAAAACGATAAACAACGTCGCAGTCTCTAATACTTGTAGAGCTTCAATATTTTCAGAGACTTTTATTAAATCATTTATACAAATAATTTTTTTTTTTAAATTTAAATTCATATTGGGGAACATTTCAATTTTATCATTTTTACAAATTACCTTCTTGCTACGTAACGACATAATTCCCGACATACGAATAATTAGAAAAATTTTATTATTTTCTAAAAATTTTAAACTTTACATTAATAAAATAGGAAGAATATTTTTATTGCATATGAACACCATTACACAGCTTTCATATCAGTTTCTAAAATTCCTAAATCACGCCATATTCTGTGTAGGCATACTAGAATTCTACGCATTAATAAATAAAAAAAAATCTAATTTCTCAGAATGAAAGAAAATAATATAATAAAATAAATACTACAAACTTGGAACACTAAGCAATGCTTCACATACGCACACACACACACATATTATCAAGTGCAATTACGATATCAAACACTGCGTATTAAAATATGAGGTAAACGTTACTTAAAGGGTTAAAGTTTACAGTTTTGCTACTGTTGAGTAGATCGTCGGGCTATCGATATATATCGTAAGTCGGAAAGCGTTATAAACATATCAAAACCAAAAAATTAAAAATACAATTTAAATGAAAAATGATGTCTTAAATATAATTCACAATTAAAACAACAATACAAATTTAAAATACACAAACGATATGTTAAACATTGCACATAAATAACGTTACATTACTGCTCGGCATCACACACAACCTCGTTTTCCCTTTTACACAACGATCAGTATTCGCTCGAAAAACATCAAAGAGTTCCACAAACTCGATGTCCATATGCTCATTTATCTATTTTCACTTAAAAGAAAAATCAGAGAATTGCTCAAACTCGGCATTGCGCACCACATTGACTTTGCCCATGTGCACATCGATCTGTTTTTCACTTAAAAAGACATCCCAGAGTTGCACAAACTCGGCATTGCGCACCACATTGGCTTTGCCCATGTGCACATCGATCTGTTTTCACTTAAAAAACATTTCAGAGTTGCACAATCTCGGCATTGCGCACCACATTGGCTTTGCCCATGTGCACATCGATCTATTTTTACTTAAAAAAAATCCCAGAATTGCACAAAATCGGCATTGCGCGCCACATTGGCTTTGCCCATGTGCACATCGATCTATTTTACTTAAAAAAATCAGACATTGAATAAATTCTCCATTGCTTATATACTCCTGCTTTCACTTAAAGAAATTAGAGAATTGCAGAAACTCGTGCGTAACCAACTCCATTGATTCGAGCTGCAAAAAAAATTGTCCAGAAAAATAATACAAAACAAAAATAAAGCTGCCAGAATAAAGCAACGACCGAACGTCCAAACTGCCATATTAGTAAAGCACCCAATATTTTACTTAAGTCAATAATAATAAATGAAACTTACCTTCAGTCCTCTCCTTTTGCAGAATATATGGCTGTGATCTCTCTGAGAAATATATGCATCAGTTGGCTGGCATCGGATTTCTTGTGTTTCCTTCTCCAAATGTATTTCGCAAGATAGGAATCAAACTGTTCTTTTGCCTTACTAGAGCCACAGAAACTTCTTTTGATTGCTTCCCAAGTTCCCTCAATACTATTTATGCGCACCTGTTTCTGGATCTTTAAAACACAAGCTATGATTGACTTTCAGGTGTGCATACCCTTCGAACTTGAGACAGTCGTACGCTTTCCAACAATCCGATATAACAATCGATCCTGGTAGAACATTCTCTTTAATGTTTTCTAGCAATGTTTCGGCACCTCTGTTTTCAACAACTATAAAGACGCATTTATCTGTCCCTCTCTCAACCAAACCAAAAACCCATCTTTTTTCGACTCTTTTCCCTCTGTGATACTTTTGCTTGCCAAACTTGCTTTCTTCGATTTCAACAATGACGCCTTCTCCACCCAACATCACATTCTCCTTCAAACATAACTCCATGCATACTTCCCTACAAAAACTTTTCCAATCTGTCACCGTATTTTTAGCAATATGTCCGTTCGTATAAAATTATTTCCGCACTTACCCAACCACATATAGGTAACTCGCAAAACATCACACATGCTCAATTTACTCGCAAATCAGGAGTTCCTTCGAACAGACTTTGAACTACATTCACCTCCAGTAACTCTGCACATCCACTCAAAACCGTCTATACGGTTTTTTCACTCTACTAGTTTCATATTTGTTCCACAAATTGGGCACTTATATGATATTGCAATCAAACCTTTCTCCACATACCACTCAATAACGCCTCTTTAATCTCTTCGCTCCAACTGATAAAAAAAATCCAGATTCAGATACTCATCCATTCTGCAGTAAGCACCGAATTAGACACACTCATCAATAATCTAAACATTCTTTAAGCAAAAGAATTCTTTTCTGTATTTTCAGAAGTTACAGTTATAATTTTTAATTCATGCATTCAATATTTTCAATCGTTTGCTAATGATCGTTTGGTATCTTAATAATACATTTGTGAGAGATAATTCGTTGCGTTAAATGCTAACACTACCACACAACACACAAAAGTAGATTTATAATTAAAAAAATCTTGCTCAGAACATTATAAACCTACCATTTCAACTCGGTTAAAATATAACTTAAGTTTTCTTTAACCTTTTAACTGTCATGCCCGAGATAACTGGTGTTAAAAAATGTCATGCCCGAGTATTTCTCGAGGTAATTTTTTTTGAGTGCATCGTATTGTCATACCCGAATATATATCGGAAGATGTTTATTTCGGCTACATTTGGTTTTTCCAATAAAAAAATTTGACAATTTGTGTACCCAAATCATCAAAATAACTTCACAGTTAAAGGGTTAAATACGAAGCTATAACTTGTTTTTAAGAAGAGGCGTAACCAATATTACGTCATAAAAAGGCGTGCCCAAGCATAAGAGAAGTAAACACGGCATCGACTGATGCAGCCTATTCTGCGATTTAGCCCAGTTAATGTTTCAGATTGCCTTGTTCCTTAATCTTCGAATTGGATACGGCTTATTATTTTTTGGAGACTGTTAGAGCAATTTTATAAAAGTAAGCTTGAACTTTCGATTATGTCAAATAGAATTTCCGATACATATTTACTAATATGTAAAGGATCTACAAAGCGAAAGTATGTTTCGAAGTCCATTAAACAAAAAGTGGAATTGCTGCAAAAAATGAATACAGGCATATCCTTTGTTTCTCTAACCATTCCGAAATCCGTTTATCAATTTCACGCTGCTCTGTGGGGGGGGGACCCATTATAGTTCGCTTCCGATAGCGAAGAAAGTGAGAGGTTATTGAAAACGAAAAAATTTCGATTGACAAATTAGTCGGTATTCTCAACACAGCAATTATAGGACTTGAACAGTGGAACTTTGTAACTGAACAAGAAATTATGTCTGTTTATAGAATTAAAGAGAATGTATTATCACATAAAAAAAAGACTTCTGTAACCTTTTATTTATAGCTACTCATAAATCATCTCAAGTGTATTGTTCCGTAATGAAGGTATTGCAGTCTTTATCAGGACACAACAAAAAAATTTCCTCTAAGATAGAGCAAAGTTCACTGTTAAAAAGCATTCAGATTCTTTTCGAAAATTTTACTTCTAAAACTTCCGATTCTTCTAAATTCGAATTTATCTTACTTTTAAAAACCTTCTGTTTAATTAAAACGAGTTTCTAATCAGCCATTAATAATAACAATAAATACTAACAACTTTAAGAAAAGAAGAGGGGAGACTTGGAACCTCAATGCGGAGGTTTCTACGCTATGCCACATGGATATTTGCCGTTTTCAAATCGAAACTGATTTCAGTCTAAGGAAAGAATGACCAAAATAGTTACAACTAAGTTCACGAGAGATAATGGACTGTATCAAACCTTTATTAATAACATTTCTAAGTACAAAAATACGAAACAGCAACAATGCATCATATGTTTATTTTGGCTTAAGATTCTTCAATTGTTATGCTTCTGGCCATCTCGTACAAACATATTAATTATCTGGAATGGTTCGTTAGAATATATCACTGGCATTACAGGAACTTTATCAAAACGACGTTTCTGGGTCTGAAGTGGACAGGAAGTACTAGTGTTACAATATTCATTCATATCTCTCTTGATTTCAGGCCAACAGAAGGAATATATCAATCTTTCGGCAGTCTTCTTGGTTTGAAGGGAACGTGCCCATAAGCTGCAATAACACAAGCCCCAATTTTTTTTTCTGTCTTTCGGAGCAACTAACTAATGAACCCATTTTCTCCTAAAATCTTATCTTTTTCGTAAAAAAGGTTATCAATAAGAATGAAATTATTACTTTCTCTTCTTAGGATCTTGCCAGCATTCTTCTAGAGATGAATCATTTATTTATTGAATCCAAAATATTTCCAAACCTGAAACCGAGCCATTTTTGTCTTGTGCTATCTTTATCATCATTCTTACCCGTCTTTTAATGTAACAGCATTCTTATTGTTTTCTTTAATAAGGTTTTCTCTGTCATGGTTAAATATTTTGTCAAAATCTTCAATTTCAAAAAAAGGCATTTCAATAAACATTTAATAATAATATTTTCAGTTTTTGCATTCAAAATTAAACTTTTGTTTATAACCTCCATTAAATCGTTAAGAGCACTTAAAATGACAAATGTAAATCATTGCATAACCTATCAACCATTGCACATTATAAAAATAGCTGATATAAATTCATAATCTTCAAAAACTTTGATTGATTAATGAGGGACCTTTAAAATTTGTTTGAATGCTGACGTCAGGATAACATTTCCATGCGGTGCATATCTTTCTGGTACAATACCAGCCTTAACAACAGTTAATTCTGTGCCTCTGTCTGCTACTGCATTAATTTATCATCACAAATAAGTTTAACAATCAGTAAGTTAGTGATTAAATCACCTCTAGTTTCTCGGAATAAATTAAAATATTTAGAAGAAATTGCAGTTATGGTATCAGAAATATTCATAATTTTTTATTTATTAAACTTTTTCTTACCTTCGTGCAATAATATGTTATAATGTTTAATTACAATTTGAACATTTCAATTGAAAAGGACAATTTTTTGTTCTGCAGTACCTTTCGAAACAAAGAATATACTGATAAGAATCTTTTAAACTCTTTTTCCTTTCTTTTGGTGACATAACACATTTTTCCGAAATGTGATCTTCGCTTCCACAAAATAAACATGCAAATAGTTGAGCAGTTGCAATTTTGTTTAGATTAATGAAAAGACTGGTCCCGATAGTCGTGTGCAGGTGTTGAAAAAGTTACAAGTGTGGAAATTGTTTGTTTTTCATTTTAGGAAATGAAATGCATTTTACAGAAATTTGCATAACTCTTAGAGCAAGATAATTTTAATGTAGTCCACACACAATTTTCACCTTCCTGCATTAAAATTTTCATCATTTGTTTTCTGATGCATTAAATAAAGCAACCAAAAAAGAGATCACAAAGCAGAGGAAGGTCATGACCGAACAGCATCTGCGATGGGGTACAGCAGAAGTCGAGGACACTACTGTGATAGGTCAGTCAGAACAGTGGTAATTTCTTGTCCCAGTCCTTTTGGTTTCTAGACACCACCAACAAGATATTATTAAGGATCGTTTGACTAACCATGCCGCCCGACTAGGGATGTAAAGGTGGCGTTCGAGTTTTCTCGATGCCGAATAGCTTGAAGAGTTCTTTAATTACAGCCGAGATAAAAACTGCTTCCTTGATCGGAATGTAATTCAAGAGAGACTCTGAACCTGAAAATCCAATACTGTATCATTACCTCTGCTACTGTGACAACCTCTTGATGAAGAATAGAAAATGCTTCAGGCCACTTGGTGAAGTAATCAATGACAACAAGGATGTAATTGTTGCCATTAGAAGTTAATAGCAAAGGTCCAAGAATACCAATATGTTCAAAAGGCGCTCCTACGTTGTAACATCTCTTGGTTGCGTTTCTTCGGTCCTTTTTGCGTCTTAATGTCCAGCACAAGTGTAGCATGATTGGCACCATATTGTATATCATCCCTTGCATTACTCCAGAAGGAGCGCTCTCGAACTCTATGCAAAATTTTTATTATTCCAAAGTGGCCTCCTGTAGGGCTGCTATGTATATCTTTAAGGATATCCGTAATCTGGGATCTTGGAAGTATCAGCTGCCATCGATGCTGTCAGAGTCAAGACAGCTGTCAAGCAACAAGCTGTCAGATTCTTAAATAGGTCATATCACTAGACTGAAAGAGGTAGGTTGGGCAAATCGGAGAATCATTCGTCAAATGAGTTGAAGCGATGCAGCAATTTGAAGATGCTGGCAATAATGGACGGACAATGACAGATTCAGCATCATAGTGGTAGCGTCACCTTAGGGCTAATGAAGATTGGGAAGGGAGAGTGACTGTCAGGTCAGCTGTCTCAGCGCCTGATTCATCGCTATCAACCATCAGACTCGCACATAAGTATGACCATTCACAGATGGCTGATAGAGTGGAATCTGCACTCGTTCCAACCATTACGCCACCTGCACGTGGTTGAGCTAGATTACAGTGGTGCTTGGCTCGATCAGGTTGGAATGATGCTGATTGGGGATGTATAGTCTTTAGCGGCAAATCTCACTCACAACTGCATTGTGACAATTATCGAAGATGTGTCTGGAGACGTCCAGAGCAGCGTGCCGATCCTGCTTTCACTATAGCACACCACACAGGCCCCCAACCAGGATTTATGGTCTGGGGTGCCATTTCCCTTGATAGCCGGCGCTTTTGGTCATCATTAGAGGTACACTTACAGCACAACGATACATCGATGATATTCTGAGACCTGCTTTGCTACTGCTTCTTTTGCAGCACCCTAGCCTTATTTTTCAGCAAGATAATGAGAGACCACATACAACACATGTTGCTATGAACTGTCTTACAACTTGTCAAACACTTCCTTGGTGAGCCAGATCTCTCTCCCATCAAGCATGTATGGGATATGATGGGAAGGCGACTGCATCTACCAGGGAATGTTGATGGCCTAGCCTGACATTTGGAGCAAATTTCGCAAGAAATACTACAGGAGAACATCCGGGAGCTTTATCAGTCTAGCTCGTTACTTTGTAATTATGTTAACTCTAAAATAAATAATTCAATTGTTCTGAAATTTTAATAATTTTCTATTCTGTACATAATTTTCCTATCCACCAATTTTTATCTTCATTGGACAACTATTTGGTGCATCGTTTCTTTTTGTTATAGAGTGTATATTCAAATTTCATGTGGTACCTCTTCATACAGTAAAATGTTTTATGCAATATCATACAAAAAGCTCTGTGCTAAATACAATAAGTGAAATAACTCGAACAGAGTAAGGTCTCCTCAGTGAATCAAACCAAAGGGCTCAGGGACAATTTTTTGCATACTGTCTATGTGTCTTGAAATAGTGCGAAGGGATAATAATGGTAAAACATGAACATAGGTACACATCAAATACATATACAATACAGAAATAAGTGTACTTTTTTGTTCCATACATTGCTTTTGCACATTATTATGGATTATGTTGATTATTTTTGTATATAATTTATAATTTTATCAAGATTATACTTCTTAAAAAGTAGTAATTTTAAGCATAATTGAAAATTTTTGTTTCACAGTTAAAACAATGTTTTACAATCGAACACTGAAAGTTTAAAATAAATAAATACAAAAAGCAAAGATGTGAACTCTTATACTTGCCTGGAAAAAAAAGGGGAGGTGGGGTAGGGGAACAACCTATCGGGAAAATATGTGGCCATTGGGATATATTGGAGGAAAAATTATCCAGGCTTTAACCACTTGCGCTACTACGACTAAACTTCACGGTTGTGGTGTTGTGCGCTACAATATAACAAGCGGTAAAGTGTCTCATTTACGCCGCTCCGCGTCTGCAGTGCAATCCAGAGCTGTAACTCGAAAAATAAACAATCTCGTTGTTAGGTGACATGTGCACACATTATTTTCACTTTTGCGATAAATGCAAAATGATGTTCGACATGGTGTTCACGTCACTCGCGGTTCGAGATAAAAGCATCTCGATGTGCGCGGCACATCTTTTTAACGCAAGTGGTTAATGTGTTAATAGACGTCACTAACTAATAATATTCAACTATCTCTCAGAAATCAGTAGCTTTCCTTTTTGCATTTTTCAAAGAATGAAACAATCACTCTACCATATTCCATCATCCCATAAATATTATATCAAACTTAGGCTGAGGACTCACTAAATATCTTTTATGCAAAAAAACATTTTATAAAATTAGTGGACTGATGTTTGGGGGTGGGGAGGTACGCACATGTCATCCCTGCTTCTGGCTAACAGAATACAACTGAATTAGAGGCATTATAAATTTCATCAACTTTTCATGCTGCAAAACTTCTAAATTTGCAGTAATGAAAACATTTCTTTCAGCATTGTTAAATGCATACATTGGTTGAAGGGAAGCTTAATATAAAAAATAATTGAATTAAAATCCTATCCCAAATTCCGTTTAAGGATGAAAATAAGAATAACTAGTTTGGATATGGACAATCTATTTATTAAATCATATTTCTTTATTGCTAAACTACTTACAATAAAATATACAAACAGTATAAAGTTATACATTTTTATCACTGATCACAAGATATATACAAGTCAGGAAGCATGAATGCATAGAATATTTTGATTTGTTTATACTCATGTACAACTCATGAGATTAAAAATATCCAAGTGGGCTGTAAAAAATTATTTTCATTCATTTGGTATTAAGCTGATAAACATTTTTGAATTAATTTCAACATTTAATTTCAACATTAATACCACTTCTCAATCTTTCATAAAATAAATTACTTGCACTCTTAATATACATGCTGAATAATTTACAAGATACATAAATATAACTTTCATTATTAAAGTACTTCAGAACAAAACACTTGAAAAAATAGAGGAAAACTCAATATATGAAGCAGTTCAATGCTTGGTATTTTTCTGAAGAGAAGAAATAAAAACTTAAATGCTATAATTCATCTGTACATAGGTCTACAAAATCAGGACAGCTGATAGGTCTTTCTTATCACTTAAATGCAACCAAGTATTTTTGAAAGCACTCATGATTCTGTTAAACGAATCTTGATCATACACAGCACAAGCAGTATTGGTCCTATTGAATGGCTCTAAAAAAAATTAAGCAGGTAACACTATTTAAACATATATAAATAATTCATAAATCTATTTTACAGTTTATAAATTATATAAATTCATAAATTCAATTATATAAATAATTCATAAATCTATACTACAGTTTATGAATTATACAATATAAAATCAGTAATCGATATGTGTTCTGATCAACAGATTAAAATTTTATGAATTACGGATTCTCTTTCCATCTTATTTTAAGTCACAGGAAAAATTAAAACATTAAAACTTAACTTTTGCTCATTTACTGATACATATTTGCCGTGAAAAGTTATATGAAAGAAATTTAATTCTTTTAGCCAGAAGGATAATTTTGATGGATTAAAAATTAAAGAATGATTTTGATGTAAAAATTTTTTTACCTCTTTTTTTTTTTTTACCCCCTTTACAAAGCTGTCATGTTGTTTTAAATAATTTTCTGTATATCATGCGGGGGAGGGGGCAGGACAGTTAAAGGAAAAGATTTAGCTCAGCCATTATTGCATTTAGGGTCCGCTTTCCAGATAAATGAGTATTATAGAATATGATCTTAACAATAATATACTAAAACTTAAAATCAGACAAAAATTCAACTACATACTGAGTTTTTTAAATTACCTTTCAAGTTTAACTTCCTTTGGCCAATATATAATTTTCAGTGCACAATTTCAAACTAAATTTTGTACTTGACCTCTCTATTTAGAATTTGCTTTTCAGATAAATGAGTATTACAGAAAGTCAGCTCAGCAATAAGCTACTGAAATTTAAAACTAAGACATAAATTTAACTACATACTGACAGTTTTTTAAACTACCTTCAACTGTTTTTGCCAATATACAAATTCAAATTAAATTTTATGTTTAATCTCTCTAACTTAACCTAAATAAAAGTAAAATAGTACATAAAACAAAAGTGGCCAAGTTCAAAATGAGTCACCCTGCCCATAAATAACTCACTTTGACAAGAGACAGAAAAGGGATACAGGCACACAAAATGTCCATTTATATATAATTTATTTCTGACTACTACTTCTTTTTGATTCAGGCAGACACTCGCCTGCTCAGCAATGGCCGGAAGTGGGGGGCCATTTTATTGTGAAGGCACATAATAAACAGCTACCTTTGCCACCTATGAAGAGACAGACAGTTACAACCACGCTTTTTCCTGGATTCGAACGCGGGCCGTTTGGTACCATAGTAGGCTACCCTAATCACTATACCATCTGGGGACCTTATTTCATTTATAAAAATGCATAGTTGCAAAACTATTTCTTCCTGTGTTTTGGCTACAAATAGTTCAAATTCACTACTTTTGGAACATAACTTTGTCACTTTTTAATCTTCAGATTTGGCAATACTGGTTCCATGTTTAGGAAGTCATTTTATTTAACAGAAGACTAATTTGCTGACATTTATGCTGCGCTGCACACCCTTACTCTCTGACGTAAAGCAGGGCATAAAAATATGGTTTGTGTTACCATGGCAGTTGTTAGGAAATAAATGAAAATGAAGATTTGGATGAATTATTTTTGTGTGTTTTGATGATTTGTATTGACTATAGTTTCATGTCGATTTTGGTGCATCATTCTGGAATCTTCATAGGAGAACCCAATACTGTCATCATGTTTTATAAAATAGAAACTTATTCTTCATAAATTGTTGTAACGGCCAAAGAAATTTTTGGTTGTTGCAAGGTGGCATGATTAATAACGTTTTAGTTTTGAAATTTTGTTGAGAAACTGTATTTCATTTGCAATAGTTTTCTTCTGTCTTGTGGAATGATAAGCTACTGTCTTGTTCTTGTAGTACTATTATGTTAATGACTAAAAAAAGGGAGTTATGATAGATAAAAAGTAAAATACCTCCTACAGGGGACAGGTATTGAAATTAATTTCGAAAACAGAAAATCATTTGTCTGAATTGAGTGTAGAAATCGATGAATTACAAAGTCTTTTAGTACAGTTACAAACCAAAGATGAAAAGCTCAAATCTACTGAAAATAAAATTGAAAATCTTTTACATTATGCAGAAGTCCAACCAGAAATACAGTGAATTGATGAATGTAATGAAATACTTATTTTTAACTTGGTAAAACTAAAGCCTCTAACCAACAGACCTAAGTAGCAGCCTAAGTAAACCAAATTACAAACATGAAGTTGCATAAATTCAACGTTCAAATGTATTATGGGAGATCCATTTGATTATTTAAATTTCTGGAATCAATTCGAGAATTCAAGTGACAAAAATTCTTTCCTTTTGGATGTTGAAATGTTTTTTCTATTTGTTTAGTTGCCTTGGAGACGAAGCTCTTTCTTGCATTGAAAGTTTCGCTATTAGCTCAGATAACTATAAATGGCTGTTAAACTAATGCAAAATACTTTTGATGAGAAAGACGTGTTAATCAATGCCCATATATCTAAACTGCTGAATAAGGCCCAGTTAAAGGGCACTCACTTCTAATTTCCAAGAAATGAGAAATCTGTATTTTAAGTATCAAACCCAAATTTATTCTGTTGGCAAGTTAGATATAAAACTGGAAGGTTACAGCATATTACTTTGCGCTGTAATTCTGAAACTTTATCCCAGTACTTTTGCTTTACAATTCAGCAAAAATCAAATCTAGAGTAGCAATCATAATTTAAAAGAACAGATGGAATTTTGTGCACTGTTTCATTACTGCAAATGGGGGGGGGGAAACTTTTTTTTTTCTTATTTTAGTATCATGCAGCTGATAGGATTGTTTCAATTTTTTCTTCCTTTTGAGAATCTTTCCAAGATAATAAATATCAGCTATGTGTTCATCCACACTTATCGGCAAAGAAGCCGACCTTTTATTCAACTACTAAATTTAAGAGGCAACAGGTACATTTAATAATTTACAAATTTTCTTTGTTTACAAAGCCTGCAAAATCATTGTTCAAGCCTACCATTCCCGGTGCTCGGTAAGTGCTAAGCAATTATCCTGAAGAATAATTAGCTGTGCTATATATTAAAGCCTGTCAAATCTCCTTCTAAAGTGGGGATAGAAAGTAAACTACACTCAGTTTCTGAGGACTTAAAAAAAAAGAAATAACAACTGGATACAGTTTTGCATTGGAATTAATAAAAATAAACATATATACAGAAATTGCATAGGAATTAATGACGAATATTATTAACAATGCAATTGCATTGGAATTAATGACTTCAGTTTTCTTTTATCTATCTTTTTTTTTTTTCTTTACTACGTATCTAGAGAAAAAAAGTGCTTTCAAATGCACAAACCACTTTTTTGGTTGCATATAATGAAGTATTAAGCCAAGCTACACAAAAATTGTGAAAAATTTTAAAAATAAGAGAAACTCGGGAGAAGTAAGTTGCAAATTGAGAGAGTTGGCAACTATATGATAGGTTAGGTGACAAATTACCCACTATAGTGTTGTTCGAGAAGATAAAGCCAGCAGTCATCTGTAAATTGTTATTTGATGATGCAGCTCACCAAGAAGGAGAAATTTCAGTAAATGACTTGTCTTCATACTAGAGTAAACTTGTATCCTAATTTTTTTAAACTAATATTAAAACTTTTTGTAAACTTGACAAATTTTTGTAGTTTACATATCCAGCATACAGTAAGCCTTCCTGCAAATTTGAATTGATCCAGATCATCGGTATAGTAAATTTTTCTGTACTGATCTAAATTCAAGCAAAATTATTGTTCTGCATTTTACTCATATTTTGTTTGGACCGACATCACATCTTTGCTTATCGCAGCTACATTGAGATTTCACTTTGAAAATCATCAAAATTTGTATCCAGAAACCTGTGGATTGCTACTAAATTCTTTCTGGGCTGACATTCTGTTGCCGAAGCTGAAGAAATTGAGACAGCTCTAAACCAGCACTGAATTTCTTAAAGATGTCGGAATGATGCTACAACTAATTCTGTAGAACTTCGCAACCTATGGAAGAGATTCGGTATCGAAACTAATGAAACTCAAGAAGCCATCGCTAGATGTAGTACACAAGCAAAGGTTCTAAGAGTGGCTTAAGATCCAGACAAGGACTTGTCCATTTTCAACATAAAAAAATTGATGCACATTCTTACCTACGGGTCCAGTGCAAAACAATTTGTGTTACAAATATTGGATCGTATCTTTCACCTGACTGGATTCATCGCTCCTTTCATGATTTTCCTGAAATTATTACTTTAAGCTCTGTGGACAGCTGACATGGATTGGGATGATAAGCTACTATCTTTACAAGACTACAAATAACAGCTGTGGTACAGTGAATTTAAACATTTGAACAACAGCTCAGTTGTTAATATTTAAGAAGTAGGTCAGTAGTATATTTCAGAGTGGTCGCTCGAAATAACAGTTATTAGTTTTATATGTTCCAAGAACAGAGTTGCCCTCCTCAAATCTATCACACTGCTGTGTTTAATTTTATGTTTATTATCTTCTAGACTTGCTAAACAAGTAAGCAAGTAAATTTGATGTAAATTGCTACTTCTGGACCGTTTCTTAAATATGTATGTTTCAGATAAAGGGCAAGGGCCAGTAAATACAAACCCTTTGTGAAAAACAGTGTAAAAGAAATTTAAAATTCGACTGAATGTAACAAGTGAGCTTAATGGCCCGGGAAGGAAAGTCCTCTAAACAGCCTTTCCTGGGGTATTTCTATGTTGGATTTAATGGAAAATTCAGTATGGTAGGAAGGACTACCTTGGTTGAATCAACCATACAAGTTTTAGCCTGGTGAGATTGAAAACAAGAATCTCGTTGATTATGAAATGGAATTATGAATTATAAAAGGTATCTGAAACCATAACACAAAACATAAATATGCACTGGAGGATTCTCAGTCTGTTTTAGATTTGAATAAATAGTAACCTAAGTAAGGCATTGAAAATAATGATATTAATTAAAATATTTACTGGTAAATATAGAAAACACATGTAGGAATGGAATCTTACACTACAGCTTAACTCTTATACGCAGAAAAGGACTGGCTCAAGCACGAACAAGATTTTGTGTAGCCTACCGAATTGGAATGCCTTAAAAATGGTACTTGATTTTCTATGGAATTGTCTCTTTATAAGCTAGCTGCATTTCTTTTATGAAAATGTTATTTTATATGTCTGTGGTAGCTTTGAAAAAAAGCAAACAAAAATATTTTGAAAGGTTTTTTTCTTCAATTTTGGCTTATTCAAACTTAAAAAATTTTGTTGCAATACATAAAATAACATGGCAGTTTACTGAGAAGCATAAAAGACCCTTCAAAGAAATCTCTTGGTAAAGCTTGTTTTAGAAATAACAGCTATTCTTGCCAATATTTAATTGGAATAAAATCACAGACCACTTACTTATGTAAGCAATGAGTTAGATGAGCCCAAACATCTAACTCCAGCCCATTTTTTGCTTCATGTTTAAGAAAGTATTAACTATCTTATACATTGTGTTGAAATTATTGCCAATCAATCTTTTACAAAAGAAAATTCAACTTGTGGTAAATTATATTGGATTAAACTCTTATGCCAACTCTGGGCGAAATGAAAGGAGAATTATTTGATTCAATTGAGAAATGCTTTTATTTTTGTAAACCCATCACCAAGAAAGGATTTTACATGCTTGAAGAGACTACTATATCAAAGTTTTATGGTTGCTTTGTATTGTTGAAGAGATTTTTACTGGTAGTGATGGACATGTATATCCGTGCCTTATTTGAACTGACGAAGGACAATATAAATTACCAATCCAAAAAATTTACCCACTTGAAATAATTTGATATTTTTCCCTCAATACTGTCTTATGTCTAACCAATGTCATTAAATACAGTCTTTTTTCATAAATTTAGTATTATTATAATTTGTATTTGTGTTATACTTTTTAAGTAATTTGTACCACTGTTGATTTCTTATTTATATTAAGTGTACTCTTAACAGAGAGGTGCTATGCACTTAAAATTTATGTATCTGTGTTGTGCGTTCGCACTCTCTAAAAGTAGCACCTGCACAGATGCAAAGTAGTACATGAAAATATGTTTTTTTATTACCATGGCAATTATTAGGAAATAAAGAAAAATGGATGTTCAAATGAATTATTTTTGTATATTTATGGATTATTTATTTTAGTAGGTTTGCCAGACATTGCAGTGATGTCTGCTATCTTATTGCCTTTTTATCCCTACATGACAGGGAACCCAGCAGTAAAAGATTTGGTACCTATGGCTTCTTAAGTTCATGCTCAATTTTAGAATTAAAGGTATAAGAAAAGGTTTCACCTTTCTCCTGCACAGCTTATGTAAAAAAAAAAAAAAAAAAAAAAAAAAAAAAAAAAAAAAAGTGTATATATTATATCAGGTTTTCAACAAGAGTTTTCCCGCCACAGCAAATACCATATCTCCCCAAACAGTTTGCATTGGCGTGTTTAATCATATTTTGTCAAATGATTTCTGGCTTTTCAAAGAAAGACACTTGCTTTAGAACACTGTGTTGTGAAATTTGTAAAAAAAAAATATCGTTAACATTAAGTACAAGGTGGCTGAAATAGAACTATCACACTACTAGATTAGAACGATTATTTATTTCCAGTTCTGTTGCCAAAAAATCAGCTACACTTTAGGTACTAATGTTATATCATATGACACTATGAAGGTTTGATACTGAAAGTTCCAAAACAAGGGCCATGGCATTCAAGAAGCAGAGTGCTCTGGCTGCCTTACTGATGTTGATAAGGTCCACCTGCAAAAACTTTTGGAAGAAGATCAGTATGCAACCACTTGAGAGCTTGCTAAGGACTCAGACTTTATTGCCATGCCTATTAGTTGCACTATGCATTGCATAAACTTAACGGTTTTGGACTTGCGGCCACCAAGTTTCCAGGCTGAAGGCTTTGCAAAACTTCTAAAACATTGGCAGAAAATAATAGATTTGGTTGGTGATTACTACCTACAGTAAAAATATTATTTTCATATTTTCTTTTTCCCAATTCTATTAAGAATTTTTTTTTTTTTTTAATAGAAAACTTTCATTACTTCCAGATAGCAGTCAATTCTGAGGTTAGTAATGAGCATCATGTAATATATATGCACTCATTAGTGTTTCTTTCAGCATAACACCTGAAAATGACAAGAAGACTAATCTGCACATTCTCCCAAGGTGGAATTATAAAATGCTTTACTACCTGGGTAATTACCTCTCTCATGTGATGTTTTTGAATCAGTGAGCAAACCCTTATAGACCACAAAGGCATACAAGACAGCTGAGCTTCAAACAAAACCTTGCCCATGTCATCAAGCAAAGCAACTTTAAGAGGATGGTTAGGAAGTGAAAGTACACTGAAATACTTAATAAGAACCACTGCTCATGCCTCAGTTAAAGTGATGGCTCATGACAATCAACACATAAGACTTCGGAAACGTTCCAAATGCTCCAGTACATATCTACAGAGCCTGGTGATGAACAGGATCCAATTTCAGTAATATAGAAGGTCGTGAATATCTATAAACCCACTGAGCCATAATCTTTTCTTCCACAGACAAGTGCACTATAGATACAAAACAATAAGCAACGATCCATGCCCCAAGAGATGTTCGTTAGTATTTTTAGAATGCTCACTGTATTGCAACACATCTTCCTCAAGTATTAGACATGCAGAAGAAAGGTCAGCTTTTGATTGATTACTCCTAAGAACTTTACTTCCAGCTCTCTGTCAAAAAATTCTGAAATTGATTTAGAATTTAGAAGGATGAAACTATGCATTTGTTTATATCTTTACAACTTCACAAGTAATTCATTTTTTTAATATTTATATAGCTAACATATATAAAAAAATATTCTCAGTTTTAAAAAATAGATAATGGTTTTGAACTTGGAATACTGACAAATTTTATGTGTTTATTACTTAATACATACTGAATGCGAAAGTGACTTACCTTCAATACAAATGAACTTCCAATGGCCTCTTTTATTCTTAGCAGATTTAAAATTCATCGCGACTTGTTTCGGCAGCTTACAGCCCAAACGGACAGAAATGACATCTTTCGAAAAGCTAGAAGAACCATTTCATTGAATAAAATGAATTCATTCCAATTCCACAAAAAATTAAAATGAACATGATGCTAAAGAAATCAAGAATCAGTAGCCAGATTTAGTCTAATATTAATAAATATACAGAGCTACAGTTTTGAAGATCAAATATAACCTTTTTTTACAGTCATCTTGGCTTTTCAAAATACAATACTGCACGTCAGCTTCATTATAGTTTATTTTCTTTATAATTAATCAATTCTAAATCAAAAATCAGATCAGCATTTTTCTTTATACTTACTCAAATACATTCGTATAATAATCGAAGAAACCATACAGTAGACTGCCTAATGACTGTGTATTTTTTGAATGGAAGCTAATGTCACCTCTAGATGGAACCACCCATTTCCAGTAATCTCCAGATTCATACCGCCTCTAGATTAAAAAAAAAAAGTACACATATCTACATATATTACAAGTAATGATAGGAATAACTTTCAAAAGTTTGATTAGTGAAAGTCCAGCAAGTAAAATAAAAACAAAGCTAGATTAAAAGTGTCTTGTCCTTTACAATAATTTTTTTTTATTTTTTGATGCTATGAAAGACTATGGCAATGCACAATCTTCCTGTGGGCTACAAATAGGAATTTTGGACTTGAACAAATTACAGGAGGAAATATTTTTTATTTGTTGTATGCTGACTTTTAACATTAACAAAAAGGGGGATTTAAATTTCTGAAAGATTATGATATGTTTAGTGCTATTAAAGTGCACCCAAAATAAAGCAGCATTTAAAAGGGGAAGTTCCCACACAGCATTGTGCAGTTTACTTACGAAATAAAATTGATAAAGAACTAGTAAAAAATGCAAATGTCTCAAGGAAGGACAAAAGGAATGGAAAATTGTTTCAAGCTACGACTAAAAAATGTTCCCATTTCTAGAACTCTTTTGACAACTAAAGTTGCCAGATAATACAAGCAATATTTTCACAGATTTCCTTTCGATTTTGGATAGATTTGAAAAACGAAAAAATACAAAATCTTAGATAATTGTGCTGCACACCCCTCTGATATCATGCTGAAAAACATTAAATTAGCATTCAGCCTTTAGACCAGGCTATTGTAAAAATGAAAGAATAGTTTGAGATAACTGCTCTGCACACCTCTCTGAAATCCAGAAAAGCATTAAATTAAGGTTCTCTCCTACAAATATGACATCTATCATTCAGCCTTTAGACCAGATCATTAAAAAGCCTTTAAATATTATTACAGAAAAGATATTATTAAAAAAAAAGCTGAATCTTGTGAAAATGCTAACATTTTAAAAGAGATAACTTTGCTATAAGTTGATAGCAAAGCTATCTCTTTTGAAGTGTTACCAAGCTCATTTTGGACGCCCTGTGCAAAATGATATAGGCTAGATAAGTCGATATCTTTGCTAGAGGCTATGCATATTACAACAGGAATTGCAAGGCTACTTCTACTATTTTGGAAATGAGTGAGAGAAATTTACAAAGATTCGTTTTTGGAATATGTTGCAATTGATGATGATATTGAGAGAGTACGTGAAAACACTAACTTCGATATTAGCTGCAAAAACTGACAGTGAAATGGCAGAAAGTGACTACATGCCAATCTCAACTGAATCGAAAAAAGCATTGCAAACTCCAAAAAATCTTGAATTGATAGATGGAGATCAGAAAAGCTACTAGAAGTTTTAAGAACTTTAAAAATACAATGTTTACAATAAGAATACAACTAAAAAACTATTAATCAACAACACACCACCAAAAAAAGGGGGGGGGGGATAGAACAGTTTAAAATTTCATCAAGTACGTAATAACATTTTTTATAAAAAATTAAAAATAAATTTTGAAATTTCACATTTAGTTTAGTTTAAGCATCAGTTTTTAATTAATAATTTATGTATTAATTATTAGATTAACTATTAGTTACTACCTTACTAAATAAGTTCAAAGTTGAGGCTGTAATCTGCAGTATTAAACTGGCATAACTAACGGTTGATTCGTTTTTGGAATATGTTGCAATTGATGATGATATTGAGAGAGTACGTGAAAACACTAACTTCGATATTAGCTGCAAAAACTGACAGTGAAATGGCAGAAAGTGACTACATGCCAATCTCAACTGAATCGAAAAAAGCATTGCAAACTCCAAAAAATCTTGAATTGATAGATGGAGATCAGAAAAGCTACTAGAAGTTTTAAGAACTTTAAAAATACAATGTTTACAATAAGAATACAACTAAAAAACTATTAATCAACAACACACCACCAAAAAAAGGGGGGGGATAGAACAGTTTAAAATTTCATCAAGTACGTAATAACATTTTTTATAAAAAATTAAAAATAAATTTTGAAATTTCACATTTAGTTTAGTTTAAGCATCAGTTTTTAATTAATAATTTATGTATTAATTATTAGATTAACTATTAGTTACTACCTTACTAAATAAGTTCAAAGTTGAGGCTGTAATCTGCAGTATTAAACTGGCATAACTAACGGTTGATATTTGTACCTATAAGTACAATATAAGAACCTCTGGTCAACCTGAAAGGCTATAATACAACTGAATATAAACAATCAAGAGTTCTGTAAACTTGAAATATTCAACTGCAACATAAATAAATTTTGAAACTTGAAAATTAGTGCTGTTAACAGCATTTTAATAATGGTAGATCCACAAACTAATGGCAGCAGATTAAAAATATTACTGGCTAAAGATCTCTGGATTAAAGCAGTGCAATTTGTGCAAGTTATAATATTCATGATTTGAGTATTAAAATAAAAATGAACTGCATGCATTACAATTATAAGTGAAAATTTAGTCTTTGAGAGATATTTAGTTCTAAACATATGATTTAATAAGTTTCCAAAATTAAAATTTTCTGCGATACTTGCCTACTGGACAGCAGTTCTTTTCTATAAAAGCTTTTATTTAATTCACTCACGGTATTTCGCTTAAGTGGAATTTTGTTATTGATTTTTAGCCTACTTCCGGATAAACAATACACAGTTTGTCTATGACAATACAATACGATGAGATTTTTTTCAAAATTCAATTTTTTTTTAAAAAATTTAATGATTAAACATTTTTTCGCAGATATCTCGGCTTAACAAACAAACAAAGAATGTAAAAATTTTACTGTTCACCTCATCGGACAGGGTAGTAAAAAAATCTTTTAAATAACACTTGATTTCTGAATTTTTGGCAAATTTCGATTATTTCTCATTTATGATTTTAAAATTTCAACAACCAAATATGCATCGAATATAAAGGTTCGAAATTTCAGATTATAAAAAAGCTTTTCATTCTCTTTTAAAATAGAATGATAGAAATTATTAACTGAGAGATTTTCGGGAGATGAAAACAAAACTTTTTCATGTAAAAATTGCGTTTGAATTTGCCATCTTGGTGTACTTAACGATGAAGTGCAAATATATGTTTATTCACTGCAACTTCCAAGTAAAATGCTCACTGTAACATCATTATTACAACCAATTTCTGAAACTAAATATTCAAAGCAATTCTTAATTTAATTTTCTATTATTTATTTATTTTTTTATTATTTGTTCTTATCTCATAATTTTCTTATACTTTATTGCTCATGTTTTAATAATGACTGAAACTAAGCATTATGTATAATTGAGACTGAAAAACAGAAAATAAAATTAAAAAAAAAAAAAAAAAAAAAAAAAAAAAAAAAAAAAAAGTTTTATGCAATAAGCTTTCATTTAAAATGGATATGATAAATAATGCACAACAAGAAGAAAAATAATTTATCATACAGTTTAATGGGAATAGATGATTATTAAATAATTCTATATGTAAAATTCATCTACAAGTTTTATATTGCAAAGAATAAAAGCATGAGGTGCCTAAATAACAAAATCTATCGACCCTTTCCAGATGGGCACTCACAGCCGAGCGCCTCACCCATGCATCACTGAAGAATGTGCCGACAGGGCGGGTGATGCATATATGCATTTTAAGCTAAAACATTTTTAAAAACCACTAGATGATGCCACATCCATTACTTTTGAAGTGAACCTTAGTTTTAGGATCCTGACCTACAACTGGATTCACATTCTGCCTAACTTTAGTGTCACTTCTTGTGGGGGAAGAGCGAAAGTGTAGTATAAACAGAGCTCAGCTCTTTTAATTCACCATATGACATATAAACATATCTCGTTTCTTATATTTCAAATCCTTTTTTTTTTTTGCTACTACATAGGATCTTTTAAGGTTACTTACTATGTGAGGCTTTGCTTATATTTCATATACTTCCTCTTTTACTTTGGAATGTCTTGTCTTCAGTTTGTAATGGTAACTAAGCGCTATTTATCAGAGGAAGGATATAGTAGTATGGCAAATGAGCCAGTTAGTGACATGGATGAGAGTCATGATTCGCTTTCTAAAGAGTTAAATAAGCGATATTTCTAGTGATTCTGATAAGGACAATTTGTCAGAGACTCAGCTGAGTGCATGCCTTCCACTTCCTGTGAAAGATTTTGTTATTTCTTTTTGTAAATAGTCTTTCCTTTATTTTTTTATTATTAGTGCTTTCGAAAATTATATCTCAAAGAAAGCAATTTAAAAATATATTTTCATGTAAAGTAGAGGAAAAATAGTATTAAATGCTAATTTTAACATATATGATAGCTTAATTAATAATCTAAAATGATACAAAAAATTATTCTTAATTTTTTTTTTTTTTTTGTCTGTGTGATTTTGTTTTTTTAAAGTTAGACTTTGCAATGCAAAACTCCTTGTCCTGAGGCATCTTTCCTTCCTTCCAACTCCTACCCGTCCCCAGGGAACGTCTTAAACAAAAGTACACCATTTCAAAAGAGTTAATTTAATTGCATTGTCAAATGTATAAGCCATTATTCACATTCACCCAATGCTTTTATTGTTCACAATATAAAAATATAGATGAATTCTATGAATAAAATTATTTAATTTAATTTCCATTAAACTATATGAAAAATTATTTTTTGCCTTTTAGTACATTAATTACATGCATTTTAAATAAAAGCTTACTGTATAAAAACCTTTTTTTAACTGCAATTTTTTTTTTTTTTTTTACCCAGATGGTAAAAAAAAAACTGGGCATTACAGGGCCTAATATATATTTGCAGGCTAAAAAGAGATCATTCATGATTTCTATTTTTTTTTAAAATGTTCTGGACACTAACCTCTCAGACACAGGAGAGATTTGTATTTTAAATGTTTCAAAGAATCATATAATAAATGGAAAAACAGTTAATTAAAAATCTAGACATTTATGAAAAAATAATGTTATTTCTAATAAATTATGCAATATTTTTGATACTGATTATAATTGCCCTAGTGGGTAATGAAAAACCAGTTCATTACTCATGTTATTTCTAATAAATTATACCATGCTTCTGTGACTGACTCCAGTTCCTTACTTAATTAGGTAGAGTAATATTCAATACGTGCCACGATGTTCCCCCTCCCCCCGCGCAGAGCAGCGTGAAATTGATAAACAGATTTCGGAACGGTTAGATAAACAAAGGATATGCCTTTATCCATTTTTTGGAGCAATTCCACTTTTTGTTTGATGGACATCGAAACATATTTTCGTTTTCGTAAATCCTTTGGGAGCTCCAGCATCGGAAATTCTATTTGACATAATCGAAAGTTCAAGCTTACTTTTATAAAATTGCTCTTACAGTCTACAAAAAATAATAAGCCAGATCCAATTTGAAGATTAAGGAACAACACAATCATCAACATTAACTGAAATAGATAATTAGATAATTTTAGCTTATACCGTCCGTTATACATTAAACGCGCATGCGAAAACGTATTCTGCGCTTGTGTACACGCATATGCGCAGTCGTAAAGGTCTTAGGCGCACGCGTTTCGGTCTTTCTGCGCATGCGCAGAAAGTTTTTAGCTTTGAGGTCCGGATTATAGATCATTCCAGATTATGGGTGTCCGAATTAACGACTTTTGACTGTATAGGAAAAACAGAATAGATAACATTTTTAATCAATGATTCTGCAAAATAGTTAATTCTTTTAATTGCAATAAAATGTAAAATACTAAGTAATCCTTAAATATAGACTAGAAGAGAAACACGCTAATGTGACAATCAAAATCGTAAAAACAACCTTGTATTTAGCGTAAGTATAATGAAACACTCAATCGATTTCGAGGGCAGCTAAAGGTCCCTCCTCATCAGGAGAAAGAAATACCAAGAAAGAAGAAAATAAAGGAGAAGGAGTCTCAGAAACACGTGGTCCTTATCAGCACTGCACGTGGTTAAAACTGGATTTTTAATCAGAGTTGCACTGGCCACCTACTGTTACTGAGCCAGGCTATCTGATCAAGCATAAAGGACAAGAAAAATTACTGAAGTTAAAATAGGGAGCGAGGGGCAAATGCACCTTCACACTCAAAATCTGAACTTCAAATAATGGAAAGCAACCACTGAACGGATTTTTATACCCTCTGGTAGTACCAAACGTGAGGAAAACGCATTCTATCGGCAAACGCCATCTATCGGCAAAAATAACTGAATTAAGATAGTAGAATTTTAAAGGCATTAGGATGTTAGTTAATGATTTGAAGTCCAATCCAGTCCTTCCTAATGCCTTTAAAATTCTACTATCTTAATTCACTTGTGTAGGGAATATTATGAAGATTATTTCTGTAAAAAATATTTGCCTTCAACAATCATTTTGTTTATAATAATTAATCTCATACTTTAAGCAAAATTTTCGACCGGGTATTTTTGCTGAAAATATTTAACGAAAGAATCGCCATCTTTATCAGATCTATTTTTAGTCAAGGTCACCGTTTATCAGAACATTACATCAGTCAGATGTTTATATTTGTGTTGAGAAGGAAGGGAATACAGGTGTTGCGTTGACGTAACATCAGCAGGAAACGGGTAGTCAATCTTCTTTTTCACTTTTTTTTGCGATGTTCTGGTTGTTAAGAAATGTCTAGAACGAGGTATCTTACATTAGAATAAGCCCTTCAAAGATTTTTTGATGAAGAAACAGACGATGGTAATGTTAATAATGACCAGAATGAAACTGATATTGTTGTTGTTCCCCCAGAAATTGCAGAGGATATTGACGAAGAAGAAAGGCATAGCAATGTTTTAAATAATGATAATAATATTTTACCAAATGATACTGCTGAGGAAGTTGAAATTCACGTAAGAAGTAAGTTTCAGCCTTCTAGAAGCAGTTATAGTCATACTAAAAAGTTTAAAAAGCAGAAAACTGAAATCTTGAAGTGGATAAAAAAGGAACTGTTAGTTATGTCTCGAAGAACATGAAGAAAGAGATAGAAGAGAAATTATAAAAGACAAAACACAAGGTAGAACTAGTGCACAGATTTTCGATTTTCTTTTTGGTTTAGACATTTACTCTCTTGTTGAACAGACAAATATATACATTCAGAGAAAAAAAAAAAAGAAAAGAAATAGCCAGAAATAGATCAGCAACAGGAAGACCTAGTAAATTCACCATTCAAAAACCATTCCATGGAGATAGTAGACATTTTATCGTAAAGTCTGTTGATAACAAAAGACTTTGTTGTAAAGAGTACCATAGCCAGACTGTTTATAGATGCAAAGTATGTAATGTAACTTTACATCATAATTGTAATCAAGCTTTTCATGCTTGAATCTTTCAAATGAAATAATCTGTATTTGTAAAAGAAATACAATGTATATTTTAATATTAAATTAATTACAAGTAAAGTGATTTGTAGATTTATAAAACATTATACAGCTAAAAAGTAATCGTGCAGTCTACTCAAAAGAAACATCACACGAGTACAATCCTACTCACTAAACATCTGTAGTCTTATTCCGCTGACGTTGCGCGAATGCAACACTCGCTTTTTCCACAGGTAATAGCATTTTCTTAAAATTTTCAATGTAAATTTATGTTATAAATGCTTAATTTAATATTTGTTATTATTTTCATGAGAAAAGAAATGTTCCTTGTAGTTTTGGCGGTTAATGGGTTAAATACAAAAGTGGGCAAATAGGACTGCTTGAAATGTCTATGCGGTGCAGGTGGGTGGCAAGGCAATCACGTCCTGTAGACAGACGGAAAGCTGCAACTGCATTGCATCTTGGACTATCAGGAAGAAGAGAAAGACTTGCCATTTTCCACCTTTTTAAGGCTGTATGAGTCTGAAGATCTCATAAGATATTAGATGTAAATTATATCATTTAAAGGTACAGTCCTTCCATTAATTGCATTAATGTAGCTAATGCCTGGTATTACATTATTCCGATTGACATTATTATCATTATCTTTACTTTGCTCATTTTCAATTCTAGCAGTAGGGAACTTCGGGCAAACATGGTAATTGGCCAGGTGCCCTAGTTGTTTGCAGTTACAGCACATAACATTGTCACTTTGTTTAGCTTTACAGTTTTCAGTTTTATATGCCCCCATTATTCATTTGATGCAGCGGGGCTTTAGTTTACAATTTTTTCTGACAAGTGGTGGAAGTGTTGGCATTTGTGACACTGCACAACACTTTCGATAGCGCTATATGGGATAACAGTAAAATTTTCATTTTATACTTGTTTTGATTTTCTCATACTTTGTCAAAATCCAAAAGATGGGAGAAATGTTATAACTCAAACACCAAATAAGCAAAAGTTTTGCTTCTGCCAGTGGCCAGCGGTCATTTACTTGGCTTCTCTAAATAGAATTTTGATTTGAATGGGGAATCATTCTCATCTTTCGATTTGAAATTAATCTTGAACCATGTAAATAGTGTGATATATGGTAGGTGTACGTAAATAAATAGTCATAGAGATTTGTTTTGAATTGGATTATGGAATCGAAAGCTCTCCCAAAACAATATTGTCGACATTTTGAATTTGGGAATTAGAACAGTTGAGAATTCAACAACTATTGCATGCAGATTAATCAAAGGCATACAAACCTTCACTGGAATGTAAGTACAACATAATTTAGTTCCTTTTAAAGCAAACAGTGCACAATTTACCAAATTATAAGGAAGAAGAAAAAAAAAAAAAAGAAGAAGAGCTCAAGGGCAGGGTAAGAGAGTGGATATGTAGATATATATATATTGGTGCTACCAATTGCAACAAAAAAGGGAGGTGCACAACTAAATGCCATAGCAGTCCCATACACAAAATTTCAACATTTTACGTCTAATCATTTTTGAATTATGTGAGATACATACATATGCACGCATGTACGTACATCATGAAAGAAATACCTTCTAAATACTTTTGTCCTTCATTCTGTCTGTATCTACACATGGCATGCCCCCCTAAAAAGAGTTCAGAAGGATTTGAGAGCAGTCAAAATGGATATTTTCATTGAAATACGATACCTAAAATTTTTCACGATTACAATACTTCCTTTACTTCATACAAGGAAGTAAATTCCGAAAATTCCACATTAATTTCTTTAGAGCTTTTATACGAAATAAAAGTATTTCATGTAAAATAAAATTAAAAGAACTTGGAAAAGTTTGAAGTACTGAATTTTCCTGCTATTAAAATATTCAAATAAACGATATAACTGTAAGAAGAAATTTAAAAATATACAATACACTATTCAAATACATAATGATTTTTTTTAAAACAATGTAATATTTCACATTAATGTTTCCTGTTGAAAAGTTACTTTTTAGTGCAGTATGGTTTTCATTTGAAATCAGAATATTTAAGACAGATACATACAGGATGCATTTTCTGCAAACATGGCAATACTGGAGGCTCACATCCACCTGAATAAAATAGTTTACTTTTACTTTTCAAGTAATTAACAAAACTTCAAAATTCTTTCAGCACACAAATTTAAATTAAAAAATAAAATTGGTTGTATCTTATATAAATGGTTCAACCAATTTGTGTGAATGACAAATAATAATAAAATAAATTGGAACTGAACTTTAAATTATTGTACTTAATGCACTAACTCCTTAAATGTCAATGCACTTTTCTATTGCACATTCAAATTAAAATGAAAAATGAATTTCTTTACAAAAAGCATTTCAAAAACTCAATTTTTATCATTATTATTAAAAGAGCACAGCTTTTTAAGGTTCAGTTCCGTACTCTGTAACAAATATTTTTTAATATATTTATTACACCAGATATGAACTTTACACATCATAGTTGTGAATGATTTCAATTAACCAACAAAATGATTAAATACAATGAAAATAAAATATAAAAAATATTATATAAATATTTCATAAAAATGTTACTGTGAATATTTTTCAGTTTTGTAATTAAATGCATAACAGATAAACATCTTTTAGACAGGAAATATATTCTAACAGCGTAGAATTGTAATACAAAAAGTGCATTTTAATCCCGTTTATCCTAACGAGACTTGAAAAATAAAACTGTAATATAAAATTATCAGAGAAATCATTATATATTGCTGTAGTTTTTCATCATTATTTAAGATGAAAGTAATTTGATATATTTGAGACAAAAGTTCAAGATATTTCATACAATCTTTAGATCTCCATCTTTCATAGCAAATTATATAACTTGCAATCCTAGGTCCATACATCTTATCACTTCTTTCCTTTACTGTTTCAATTTATGTCTACTTCCTTCTTACAGGTTCCCTCCCCTTCTTTTTATGAAACTGCTTACTTAAAAACAAACAAGGAAGGAATTAAAAGAGATCAATATACTGGTGAATATGGCTTTATGCAAGTATTACAAACTCTCCCAAATGTTTATTAAATGGTATCTGAAAAATGAAGAAACAGACATCATGCATCAATCATGAAAATGCTCACTGAAGCCATTCCAGACTACAGAGGCTCAGTTGGAAAAACTTCATTTTGTCTGAAGTAAGAAAAGCTGAAAAGAATAGTCTGAAGTAGTGTTATAATCAAATCAATATGTATATATATATATACATATATAGTTAGTTACAGAACTATGCAAAAAGCATAAATCTGCTTTTTTTTTTTTTTTTTTGCTGCCTTACGTTATACAAAATACAATAGATGAATATTTATAAAGATTAATTACACTGGTGCTGCTTATCCTGAGTTTTTCAAATTGACAAATAATGAGTGGTGCATTTTACACTCTGTTGGGCAGTCAGAATTCTACTATCATAAATTGGTACACTGAGTACCAATGCTGAAAGCATGAATTTTCCTAACTTATTCACAACTTGATTAAGGAAACTTTTACAGGGATAGAATCTGGGAGTCTTGCACTGCTTACCTCTGTTACTAACTTCTAAGGATGGTTTTTTAAATTGAAGGATTTCAAGCCACTATAGTCAAAATGAGGTCTCCCCCTTAGACCCTTCCACCTTCCACCTGATTACCACACCAAAGATCAGAATTGTATGTAAAAGGTTTACCAAAAAAGCAAAAGCTTCAAATACATTTTCTCGAAATTATTTTGCAGATTTATGATTTTGGCATTTTGCTGATGCTATACAAATGCTGCAGAACAGTAATGAAATTGCTTGCATTGTGCAGGAATCAGCAACCTGGAAGCTTTTCCTCTGTGTGCAGAATGTTGGATAATTTTATTTTAAGCTCCAGATTGGGTTTACACTCTACACTGAGAATGGAACTTTAAAATGTCAAGCAACACTGTAAAATAAAATTCTGTGTGAAGCAGATACAGAATGAAGCAAGATGCACTTGAGCATTTCCATAGGTATATCAGGTATCACTGAGCCGAGCTAACTACTAATTTTCTACCCCAATTCTGAGAGAGAACCTGGGAGAGCACACGAGGGATCTCCCCCTCCCTCTTTCCCAAACCTAACATCTCAGGATAATTTTCAACTTGCTTATATTTTGTGTCCTCTTGTCACGCAGTCACTATATGCCTACATATGTCCATGCCTTATCTGGTATCAACTCTGGGTCTATCGGTATGGTAGACAGCTGGGCAGTTGGGTGAAATGCATGCTGAAAATGCAGGTCAAAATTTTTAACCATGGACAGCATATACAAAATTAACAGACAAGTTTAAAGTGATTCCATTTGAAGAGTTTCAAAACTGTTACAAGGATTGCGAGTGATGTCTCCATCATTGCTGAACTTCCCAAAAGAGTTACTTTGAAGAAGATCTAGTGATTTGTAACTCATGGATTTATACTATGTCTGATAAAATTAACTGCATTATTTTTCTGTCATGCCTTGTATATCACAATATGTAACATGCTTACAGAACTATAACAACTATTAAAATGTACAGTTTTAAAATCTAATGAAAAATCTGCAGTTATGTTTATAATTTTGTTAAAGAGTTTTGTTAATCAGTAGTAATACTGTACTTTAATAAATGTTTTGACCATAACTGAAACTGTTTAATCAAAACATGAAGAGTAATTTTTTTACATGGACATAAAGCATTTGCATTTTAACCCTTTGCGGCGCACTATACGTTAACGTCGGAATTTCAACAAAAAAAGTTGTATGCAGTCTATTTAGTCCTAAAGGAGTATCAGGTAAAATTTTGTAAAAGATGCACTTAGTGTTTTAATTCTGTAGGTGTTCCATGAGGTGGAACACTGCGCCGCCAGAGCTTTTAAAAGTGCGACTAAGCGAGCATTGCAGTGAAGCACGAAAATGAATAGAAGCGTTTGTATAAGAATGAAAAAAAACTCTGTATTATGGTTGTATACATGGTTTCCTGGATATACACAATATTCTTGAATATATACGGATAAATGAGATAAATATCTATATACACAAGTCCTATATATAAAAATATTTACAAATTTTCGGAAAGAGCGCTTCGGAGAGAGTTAGACCTCTCAGCGCCATTTATGGAAAATTAATAATAAAAAAATTAACTACAATTAATATTAACAATAAAGAAAAATAAGCCTATGATATATACATACACGAAAAATATATACACAATTATTGAAAATAAACGGGAATGAGACTAAAAAGCGACAGCAAAAAATTCGCACAGGTCTAAATAAAGATGAGTCAAGCTACTAATAAAATTCCCGCCTAAAAACTAGTCCCAAAAAATTCGAGATGCCAATATTAGGGCTTTCATAACACAAAACACACTTCACCCCTCAATACTGCTTTGTTTGAATTCATTCCCCTCCCAAAGCAACGGAAACAGAAAACGTAAACAACGGATGTTCTCTCCTAAGCACAGATGTTCCAATTCGTAACAGCATGAGATCGCTAAAGGCGCAGTGTTCTCGCTAATGGAAACACCCGGGTTTATTCAATGATTCTGCATATGGTTTTTGTCTGAAAGATTAAAAAAAATATAGAACAGATAATTTGGAGTACAGCCAGCAAAATTATGCCTAATTTATTTCCAAATAAAATTTTTTATATCATTAAAAATTAGAGAAAATTACTTGAAAAAAAGTGGATTTTAATAACACATAATAAATCAAAATTCTGAGTCTCCTTGTGATATGCTGCTATCTACTGTTTAAAAAGAAAAGTTCAAAGTATATTATAAAGGCATTTTTATCTATTTATGGTTGAATTTAAAGGTTTCAGAAGCGATTCAATTTGGGTGTTCCATGTAGTGGAACACTGAGCCGCAAAGGGTTAACTATGAAACTTAGAATTTTAAAAAATAAAAATTAAAGTTGTTGATAAAATTCTGCATAATCCAATTAAGTTACTTAGCCACTTAAGTGCTTTTCCCAAACACACTACTTGCAGAGTTTCAGAGATTTCCTTTGCTTGTTATATAAGCTGCACTGGCACTTTCGTCATCTCTCTCTCTCTCTTTCCCCCCCTCATTTTGCTTAGTTTACTATAATTATAAACAACTGAGCATGCAATCCAGTGTTGTAAAACCCATTTTGTCGATGCTAGATGGTTCGGAAGCATGCCTTTATTGACACCCTTTCCATTTGCTTTCTCAACACTTTTTTGCTTAAAAAAATATATAATATTAAAAATTTTATTTCCCCACTAATAGAAAAATAATGATGAAATACATAATGTATGTATGCAGCTGACTGTTTATAGTCAGATGTAATCTGAAACTTTTGTAAATGATCTGTCAGTAATGAAAGTTCTCTAGACTTGGATATGGAAGACGAAATTGGTTCAGATGATCTTAGCCATGCTAGAATGAAAGTTAATGCATACATCCTAAATACTCTGATTTCCTTTCACAGCCTATTTAATAATTATCTGGTTAAATGGTTAAATAATTATCTGGTTAAAATAATGGTTGGATAATTTCAATTTTAAGATGCGTTTATTGATTATTGTTTGCTTGCTGTTATTTTAAAAAACAGGTATGTTAAATAAATATTGACAATAGTTTCACTCAAAGGCATCCTAGAAGTAAAAAAAAAAAAAAAAAAAAAACTGGAAGATGAATAAAAAATTTGCTTGCCATATTAAAAACTACTTCCTTAAAACAAAATAAAAAAAAAGGGGGGAATTTTTTTAAACTTATTTTCTGCATCTACTTTCAGTATAGATGATCTGTTTGAAAAAAGCAATCTTTAACTGAACACATAATTTTATCCTAAATAAAAATTGATTTACATATTTAAATTTTGCAGGCATAAAAAATTCAAATAAATGTTTAGTTTTATAAAAGTGAAATAATTAACAAATTAAAATTTAAACACTTAAGTGGTTAAATAATTAAAATTTATCAAACAAGCTAAGAATACAGCATAAAAAGTTAGAAAACGTAGTTATTTTAAATGTTTACATGCATTTTATTTTCTAGAAAAATAAAACTTTTAATTACAAAATTTGGGTAGTTTTATGTTACAGTGGCTATTGTGAAAGAAAATGCCTAACTCTCCAAATAATCACCAAAGCTGACCACTGACTGAAAAACTAAAACCTGCAACCCCATGCATGCATCAAAACTAGTCCAGCTAAGTGTATTGCACATTCTTAGCTGCTTTTTACATTATTTAATGGAAAAGAATTCTTCTGCCCAAAAGCAAATAAACCATAATTCTTTTAGAAATGGTAGCCTGGAACAAAAGTACCAATTTGCAAAGTGAATGCCTTTCATCTTTATACAATTTTTAATATTTGATATCTAATGGCTTTTATCTGATTGCTTCCTGTGCATTTTCAGCCCAAGATAAAATATTTTTTCATGAAAGATTACCACATATGGCTTGCCTTCACCTTGAGCCATACCCAGAAAGGTTTATATGATGCCAGTGTACACAAAATAATAATAATAATAATAATAAAAAACTTTAGAGCTTTCCATTCTTACAGCAGCTGTAGAAAGTACATAGCAAACTTTATGCATCAAAAGCTATATGAAAGAAACAAGTGAAGTTATAATTTTATTACATTTTCATTCCCCCCTCTTTTAGCACTTTTATTACTTCCCTGCACATTCTGCTCAGCAGAATTTTCTTTCATGGTAGCCACTATAAAACAAAAATACTAGAAATCTTATTATTCAAGAATCCTTTGAATGCATGTGCAGTTAATTACTTTTGTTTTCAGCTCTGCATATGGAAAATAAGAGAAATTAAAAAATACTTGCCACTCTACAGGTTACTCTGAGCTTTCTGGGAGTTCTGATTCATTACAATTATTTCTGCAAAAAGTTCTAAGCAAAATATGACAATACAGCCTTCAAAACTTCACTTACTACACATATGAAAAGACTATGACAATACCCAAATTACTTTTTCTTATCTTTCTTAAGTATTCAATAAATGACTTTTTTTTAATAAATAATTTCAGTACTAAATTAAAATTAACTGAAAAAGTTAATCTTACATTGCAAATAATGAATAACCATCAATACAAGAGAATAACTGGAAAGTGTCATCTCTTTAGCATTGTTTATTTTGCAAACTTGAGCCCATTTCTTTATAACAAGCACCAAAGGCGGAACTCTCCAATCCACTAAGCAAACGAGAAAGAAAAACAAATGCTGCATATACACCAGGCATGCACTAATATTTGATTAAAATAAATAGAATGGGTGACTTCTATTTTAAACAAATTTAAAAATTCTAAAATTTTTTACATAATACAAGTCAATTGCATACACAAAATAGCACATTTTTAATACTTAAAAAGTATACTACAATTCATGATTTCATGAAATATTTGAAAAAAGTATTCTGTTGCAAATACTGATTTGTGAATACTTTTGATACCATAAACATATAACTAAATGCAACAATTTAGTTAAAGTTTGCTGAATCTTATTTCATTTTGGCAATTTAAAGGGACAATAAAAAATTAATTATTTCCCTTTTACTTTTTGCTTGAGTAGAAAATTAAAATTTAACACAGAAAGAACTTTCACCAGAATTACAAACTGGAAATCCATTAAGTTTTTCAGTCCATTTAAAAGATAATTCTGCAATTTAGAAGTCAATTATATGGAAATAATGCTCTTATTGCAAAATTGAGGAGAAAAGCATTTGAGGATTATTTGCAAAGGAAAATAATGCATGTGTTGTAAAAAAAATGGTTTGTATTAACATTAATAATATGCAGGAAACTACAAAAATATCCATCCAGCCTGTTCATTCAGTCACTGAAAATAAAACCTCGGTTTATATCAACATTAATATGCAGGAAACTGCCAACTATCACCCTTTCAACAAAGATCTTTAACTTTACAAATTTAACTAGCTTGTAATTACATAACAAATTTAAATATGAAAATAATAAACATCTTTCTGAATAATTTAAATCTTATGTTCATACTTACATGTTAAAGTAACTACCTAGGTGGAAGAAAAAAGCTTTTTACAGAAGAATAATGATGATTTATTAAACACACGTATATATTATTATACTTATATTTTAATTAGGTACTTAGTCAGAAAATATGATCATTAACTTTTTTATTTTCCTTCAGAAGGAAATTTTATGGTGTTTAAGAATAGATTCAAAGCAGTTGTGTTCTTTAGAGGTTTTGTAGCAATTTATTATATTCTTATAGAATATTTACCCCATTTTCTTTCACTGCATATTCCACAAGTATATACTTTAGAAGAGTTTAAGGCAAAAAAAATCGCAAAAAAATCATCGGAAGTTGGAATACAATGAAACAGAATGAAAAAGACATAGTGACACTGTTTATTAAAACTAAAAAGGTATTATGTGCATGAGTGCAGGAGACTGGAGCATTGTGAAAATTTTGCAACCTCTATGAAAGTAGTTAAGCTAATACATGAGTATCCTTATTTTTAAAAAGATATAATTTTAATTATTGATAATTAATATTAAAAATTATTATTTTAATAACCATTTCAAATGATAATATTAATTTACCTAATAATGTATACAATCAATAATTTTTATAAACATCTATGGCCCTAATGAAATTTTAAAAAGATATTTCTAACATATACTTATGTCGCCTATCATGGATGAGTTGATAGGGGCTTTGAATTCTCATGAATGGGCTGCTTTCATTGATATTTTCATAGTTTTCTTCATGAGTAACCAGAATACAAGCTAGTTTCCCTTCAGAAAATCTTCCACAAAAAGCAACCTTCCCTTAGGTTAAGTGTACTATGCCATAATCAAATCAAATAATCAATTAAATATTAAAATATAGAATCATTTGTGATTTTCCATTCTTTCTTAAAAACCACTTGTAAAATAGTCAGTTCTTATATCAGCTAGATGTAAGAATTTTGTATTTTGCATGCAAGATCATTTCTAAAAACAGAACAGCTTTCTCAACTTAATTCAAAATCTCTTTTTCATATATATAAATAAGGACTGAACATAAATAAGGATGTAAAAATAAATAAGTATTGCTATAACAATATGCTTTTCTTGTAATTAAAATGCAAGAAATTAAAATAACTCACACTGGCTGTAAGCTCCAAGAAGCTGAGTGTTTGCAATTCCCACTGTGTTATTTATATTCAAATCTACTTGAATATTGCTACAAAGAACATATTTTAAAAGTTTTTTCCTTAAATTTGCAACAATTTTATTTCATTATTTAGAAAACATTTCATATAAATAAGTCAACAGAAAATCAATGCTATATTAATATTTATTTTGCTGCTGTGCAAACTTTAATATAACAGAATAGTTTAACTAATAGAACTGTTTACTTTTATCACTTAATATTTTACATAAATATAATGAACTTAAATATGAATTGCTAATTTTCTTAATAAACTGATGAAAGAAAAATTTACTTAAGCATTTAATACCAATATAAACTATGTCTACAAAAGTCCTCACTTTGCTTTTATATTCGCATATAGAAGGCTACTATAAAAGATTCACTTATTTTCTATATATTCAAAAGTATTATGTGCACAAATAAATATAAGTGACATTTGTGGGAGGGGGGCACAAATTCATTTTATTTGTACACCAAAACTTTTCGACTAGTGCAAGTTACCTGGATATATTGCAGCTCTGGTTATTTTGACAACTTACTGCTGATTCCAGGGATTTTGTCTTCCAATGGGAAAGGGCTACACCTCATTGAAACAACCAAGTATGTTGATAGCTGAGTGATGAACTTCTGCATCGGTGGATTGGGTGTATTGGTAAAGATGACCTTGCTTTTTTCCGTAGCCCATAGGCCACCTTGTGATTTCTTCCTCCGAGGGCACAATAAGAACCTTGTCTTATGTACTTCCATTACCAAAAACTTTAGAAGAGCTCAGGGAATATATCAGTGTTACAGTGATGACCACTTTCAGGATGACACTACGAACTGCCTGCAATGAATTCAATTACCACCTACCACCTGAACGTGTGACCCAGGAGCACATGCAGAACATCTGTAGAGTACGTAGAAAACCTGAACAGTTTCTGGTTAGTTTCATATATCACTCATAATTGTATGTGTAATACTTTAGAATACACAGCATTTTGAAAATGAATGAATCTTTTACAGTAACCTCTTACTTCAAATTTAAAAATGTCTTATAAATGGCATAGACATTTATGCTATGTCATTTTTAAGTTTAAAAAAAAATCAGCATTGTGGAAATTATTAAAACTAACTTTTTTTACAATCTCCTGGTTCCTATACTTGTAAACTTGACTCCTGAACGACAAAAATTCATTACAAAATTTGACAAAAATTCATTACATTCTCAAATTTCATTACAAAATTTAAAATTTCTGGCATCATTTTCATTTGGGATAAAGAAGCCAGTTAATAAATAAATTAGAATAATTTGAGGTTTATTCCCCCCTTAAGTAGTATTCGGTGACATTGTTTTACTTTATTAGTGTCTTTAATTACACTTGGTATGCTGAAAGAATTTTCGCATAATTTATGTTTTCAATGTCTAACCATAATCCAGTAATCATATTAAAAATTTCTTTAAACTACATATATTTTTCATCTTTAAGTAGTACAAATAATATTGTGAATTAGCTACATGCCAGTGTTAGAACACAAATTCCATAAGATTCTATGATTAAGATCTGCATTTTGGGAGAAGGGAGGGAATTACATCGATCAATAATTTTCAAAATAATTTACATAGTAATGCTCATTACTTAATCTCTTAATATTAGAAACCTTTTTCTAAACTAATGTTTTATTTTTAACTACATGCAAATGCAAACATTCACTATGAATCAATTTACAAACGTCTGAATATTTCTTTTTATTTACATATCAACATTACACTCTTTAAGGCATTCGCTGCTGATCATGTTCTGGTGCACGAATGGTGCTATTGCTGAAGAGCCAATCATGTTGTGGTGCATAGTGTCAGGTGATGTCTCAGGTGCTAGGCACTCGCTGTTACGAGAAAAGTAGCGTCTCATTTATTTTCCGGTTCAATCAGCATTATGTTTTGAATATGTATGCTAGCACTAACACAAAGTGAAGGTTAGAAACTAGTTGTAAATGTATGTGGTCTGGAATGAAAAGAAAGTTTTCATTTCATGCAAAGATCATACACGAATAAGATTCTGAAATATATAGTTTGCAAAATATCATTGTAACTATCTTATAATAAATTCATCTGTGATATATATACATTTGCTTGCAATATATTTTCATGCAAAGCTAATGCATATTGTTACTTATTTTGATTCATTTTTAAATGCCACATGCCAGCATATAATGCGGCATTGCAGAAATAAATTGATCTCTAGTGCTGGTCACTGGTGCACACTCATAAAATTCTAAGCTTAAAGGCTTAGAAATCAATGCAGTACATATAATAATCTTTATTAGCTCTTTTAAATCTTATTCTTTATGACAAGTAAGTCAGCATATGGGTACTATCTGTTTCTACTACACAGCATCAACTATCAACACAACCTCACATGACTGGCAGCAAAAGTGTTAAAAAATGTTTAATATTAATTTTATTTTTTAAAATACAAATAATCTGAATTTAAATGCTAATTAAATTTACTTACTTGTATTTCTCAATGAACTTCAAAATTGGAACTTTGGCAGTAATTAGATCTGTACTTTTTACAAAGGCTATGAAAATAAATTTTAATTAATCATGTAAGAGACTCTCATAGGGAAAATTTTCTGAATCAACTCTACAAAAAATATATAAATTCATTCTACAGGAAATAAAACACATTAAAAATAAATAACTAATTAAAAAATAATTACAAGGCTTTGAATAAAAGCACAAATTAAATTCACTATGTGGCATCAATATGTTATCACCGACTACAATCTCTTCCATTAAAAAAATAAAATGTAACAAGTTAATAAGAAAATCTGAAACTTTCAGATTTTATATGATGCCCGAAGTGGCTTTTTTTAATGTTTTGCAAGTTACCTTTATTTATTAAATATAAATGTTCTTCACACTTAAACCATAAAATTCAATTAAACAACAATATCACAAAATATTTAAAAGAGCATATCTTTAGAATTTCCGATACAGTCTTGCGTGCTATATGTATATTTACAGTGTTGCTATGGCTAGTTTTGAAATCGCAGTTTCTTAATCAAAAACTCACAAATGTTTTACAAAATATGAACTAGATAATAAAACAAATTTCGGCTTCCAGATGCCCATATTCAGGTGGAAACATATGTTATTCAAAATTTGATGGCTCTAGGTACCATTGTTTTATCACAATGCGAGAAACATACAAATATTTATGCAGATTCATTATTTAATTCCTTTAAATATAATACAGGGCTCTAATATTTGGTGGCAACAATTTAACAAGTGATTCGCTGTTTATAGTGAATCAACGCAAAATGGCAAAAAGAAATTAACTGCCCTTTTGGGCAAATTACTAAAAATCCACTTTTAATCTATTTAAAAATTAAATTGACATCGATTTTATCTCTAAGAAAAGTTGTTTCAAATGGTCAGACACTCGTAACATGCATTGGCAATGGCCAATACTAATGAGTCATTTAGCCATCTCATTGAAAACACAGCCCAAGCTTACACACTCATGAGAATAGCAAAGTTCTAAAGGACTTTCAGTTTGCCAATGTTTTAAGAACTTCCATGCTACAGAGACAATATACACTTACAAAGCCCTTTCTGGGATTCAAACCTGGGTCTAACAATACAGCAGTCAGTGATGTTAACCACAATACTGATCAAAGTGATTTCTCTAAGGTAAGTAATATAGCCCTTAATCAAAGCTAAAAGAATCATAGTTAGTATAATTTCTCATGTAAAATTAGGTTGAAATATACCATAGTTTTTTACAAATTAGCAAGCTCAACACAATTTCCTTTTTAATTATTTATTTTGACATGCTGCTAAATTAAGAACATATCTAAATTTAAAAGTCAAAGAACAAAAATCACCGTTATATTTACAAATTTTCACGGGACTAGTTTTGATGGTTTTACCGAACCATCATCCTCAGCTATAGATATAGTGAAAAGATAAGAATGGCTAGACAGGAGTTAAGCTGCTATATATTGCTTTGTCATCTACTGATCTTACCATTCTTATCCTATCTAATCTTTTTTCGTTAATTTGCACTTTGGCAGCTGAGGATGACGGTTCAGTAAAACCATCGAAACTAGTCCTGTGAAAATTTGCAAACATAATGCTGTTTTTCTGTTGTTTGACTTCTAAATTAATATTTATTCAGCGTGTTATTTTAACCTAAATTAAAACATATATAACTAACAAAGAAATAATTTTCACTGTTTTTTTCTCAAAAACAGTGAAAATTATTTCAGTGAAATTTGTTTTAAAACAGTGAAAAAAATTTAAGCTGCATACCTACTAATTTAGAAAAATAAGCATTAGTGAAATTAATGTAGGGATCAATGCAAGTAATATTCATCAGAAAAACATATAGTCAAATGATTTCATATGTTGTATTTAATAAAGTTATATAAAAATATTGAATCATTTTACAAAGTAATGCTTCATACAGATTTTTTACAGTTATATTCATTCTTAATTTTATTTCAGACCAGTTGCTTAAAATAGTTATTATAAAAAAATATAAAATATACAATGATTTTAATAAGTACTGATATTTTATTTACGTCTTACAAACAGTTATGACTTGTACAAATTCTTTGCTTTATGCCTCATTTTATCAGGTACTTGCTCAGTCCATAAGATTATACAGCTTTTATGAAAAGTAGCATAATTTAACTCTCTGAGCGCTACGGGTTTAGCCCTGCAATTTCAAAGTTCCTCAAAATGTCATGAATAAGTGGTATTTTCTTGATTTTTAATTAAAAAATGACTCTCATTTTGTACCAGGATTCCTTTTTTCCCAATATACATCCAAACCGAAATCAGATACATTAAAAACTATCAGAAATTTTCATGTATAATGAATATAGAAGGCAGCCTTCTATGCGGAATTTTCCGGACGTAACGCTGAGAGGGTTAACTTGAGAAAAAATATAGCCAATATGACTTGTAGCAAAAACCTGACTGTTTCTATGCCATCTGCCTGCTATTAAGGATTGTCTACAAGAGAAGACAAAGCTGCTCAGTGACACAATATAGTCTCCCTCACAGACATTTTGTCTACACAAGTATATATTGTATCCAAGTTGCTATGAGATACTAAGCAAATCAGAATAGTCAAAGCAGATGATGTGATTTTTATCTAACAGGAGACCTCTATCAATTTCACAAATAACCTTTTTTTTTAATTCTACACTCATCTTTGGCATTTCTGCCATTAGTCGACGATCAGCCCAATAAAATGATGAGAATATAAAAAGCAAGAATAAAAATTAGCCTCCATAGAGATGTCTCTGTAATGAACTTTAAAGGTACCATTATATATCACCCTGATGACACAGAGAGCAACAAACTGAATCTTTGACTCCAAGCCGATGTAAATCTTGCTTAACTAATCATGGCTAGTTGTCAAACAAAAGAAAGCAACTCCAACAGCCCAAGGTTTCATTATAAAAGAATGAATCTAGGCATTTTCATTATAGTTAGAAATGAAAAGTGACACAGTGAATAGTTTGTGAATCGATGAAAAACACACAATATTTCGACTTTGGCCATTTTTTAATTTATCAGTTGCATATGTTATAGCTGCTATTTCTCCATTAAAATTGTCACAGTGCTTCCGAACAGGACAGCTAATGCTAAAATTACTTGAACAGACCAGCATTTTTAATCACATTTTCTGCTGAACCATTTGTGTAAACATGGAACCACTTGTCTGGAGGGCACCTGTAATGTATGGTAGCCAGATCAGCATTTTAAACTAATTTGGAGTGGAAAGGTGGAATATCATAAGTGAAAAATAACATAAGAAGTTGTGAAATTTTCAATGCTTAACATTTTAAATAAATTGTAATAATAATAATAAGCAGAAGCTTAATAGCAGGCAGAAAGCAACAGTGACTAAAAATGCAAAATATAAAAAATAAGTAAAAATTGTACATTAAAAATAAATACAATCAATGAAGCAAGAAAGAAAAACAATGAATTGCAAAATGCTATATAATATATTTGCACGCAAATCATTCATTTACATAAATGGCTAAAAAAACAATTACTTCATATATAGCATAAAATGCAACATAATTGCTGATAATTAGATTCATGATAAAGCATCATTTTAAGTACACGAATCGAGGAAAAACAAATTTTATCACATTATAAAAAATCTAATAATTATACTTATATACATAGTATAAAATTATGTAAATAACTGAAAAACTTTTATGTATAGTAACATAAAATTGTAATGTTAAATGCAAGAATTTTCGGAATTTTACATTAACAGAGCTCTGTTAATATGCATCAGCAAATGCATCGGGAGCGATCGAGCTAGCTAGACCCAGCCCCCAAAATTGAAAAAACATTTAACAGCAAGAAAATGAGTATAATCAAATGAAAACAGATGATAGTGTAAGCTTTTCCTGTCTGTTGTAAGCTTTTCTTGTCACTTGTATGAAGGTGAAAAAATATTCTATTTGTAAAGAAATACAGAATATGAATATCAACAGAGAATTAAGATCTTGAATAAATACTGCATCATAAAGTTAGTAAAAATAACAAAAACTTTAAACACTTCATGGCTGATGTTATTCGATAAGCTAAATGATGGCTCTGTTACTTCCATTACTTTTTGGACATGATTTCCAAGCACAATTTCATTGGCTGTCACCGATAAGTCTTCAGTAACAACATATCCCCCTCATCATGTACAATGAGCAGAACTCTCAGTGCAGGTGCAATAACAAATTAAATTTTAAAATTAAATCTATACATTGCTGAATGGAAATACACTGGAACACAAGAATATTTTACTTAAGGCATTTGCAACACACTGGTTTAAAATAACTGAGTTTGTGGATTAAATTTAAAAGATAAATATCTTACATTTAGCCAATGGCAGTATTCTGGCATGCTGAAGGTAAAAATGTTTACTTCAAGTAGTAGCAACATGCTATTAAACTGTTGAGTTTGTTAATAAAAAAATTAATTTAAGTCACATAAAATATAAAATAAGTAAAAATAAATTCAAAATTTAAGCTTTGAAATGCACAGACTCAGGTGAAGGACTTTATGTCTTCAAAATTTCATGATTCTAGACAACCCCATTTTCCCACAGTATGCAGAATATACATATATACTGACTCTTCATTATTTAATATTAGAGATAATCAGAAAATTAGCAAAGTCACAACCTCGTGTTTGGTATAGATTTTAGCCAAAGCTATCAATTGCAAGGGCATATAATATAAATCTGACTACGGTTCACAGATTTCTTTGCTCCTGATATATATAAGGACCCGTACCTATTTGTTCTTGAAATCAGTAGTGTCTAGACAAATCTAGGCCAAACACCTGGTTGTTGCTCTGCTAATATTATGTTAGCATGTTTAAAGCAGTATAGCTATTTTTCACTTTTCAAAATTATTTTGAGTACTTTACAATATAGCATTCAAATCTTTAGTATTTATTGCAAGATACAGATAATGGGGCACTAAGGATGTTCAATTTAGTTCATTACCAGATTCTTACCTTGCACATTTATACATGAAAAGCAAAACTGAAAATGTGATATTTAGTAATTTAACTACTGAATTAAAGATAAATAAAGCAACCATTTCCCCTTCAGGTAATAAATTGATAGGCTTAAATACCATTCTCAGATAATAAAATATTGGAGAATTTTTAACACTTATTTATGAATTCCATCGGTAAATTAAAAAAATAACGTAACAATTCATATATCTTTTACATAATGTATCTATATAAAAAGTTAGCAGATATAAAATAATCATACAAAAGCTACTAAAGTAAATGGATTCAGAAAGATAAATATTACTACACTCTAGAAAGAGAGAACTGTGTCTTTATTGCATCACATTTTAAATTTTATTTCCATGTAGTAATCTAAAATCTAGAAAAATGTTTAAAAGCAAGTACATTATTTAAAACATAAAATTATTTAATGAAAAACTTACAGCATTGATTTAACAGCCTTTGGGCAGATTTCAGAAGATTCATTGCTTCAGTTTGTTGATCTATCTGCAAAAAACAATATGTAGTATTGTTTAAAATCAGCAATATGAAATACTACTTTTATCAGTTTTTTTTTAAATACATGTAGTAAAATCAGTATTATAAAATATTATTTTTATCAAAAACTACGAATTAAGAGTTTAAAATCATGTTTTTGATATCAAACATATAAAACACTTACAATTTAAATGCATTCAGACATACAGTTGTTATAATAAGTTAATGGTTTCAACTAAATCTTTTCTAAAAACATTCAAATTGATATCTTAATCATAAATGCTTTAAAAAGACAGCATGCTCCCCTACAATGAAGCGCCACTGAATTAGATACCTGATCAGTAGAAAATCACCTTTTTTTTGGGCTTTGATAACAGTTGCGACATGATAAGGCATGGATTTAACAACTCTTTTACAGAAATGCTCCAGAACACTGTCAACCAAATATCTTGCAAAATTTCCTATAAATCACTTGAGAATGTTGGAAGTGAATGACATGCATGCACAAAATTTTCTAGAATATTCCAAAGTTGTTTAATGGATTTCAAACAAGTCTTCTTAGCAGCCTTATCAGGAGGGAAAATTCAATGAAATGCTCTAATAAACCAGCCGGTTGCCAACCAGGATTTACTTGCGACAGGACCAATTATCCAGCAAACATATTTCATTTCTCTCCAGACGGCACAAAAACATGAAATAATGTCAGTGGGTGCTCTCCAGATCTAAACACTTACATGACAGTGCTTTATACAAGTTCCCAAACATTGCTACAAGAAAATATTCCAGACCATCACTGAGCTGTCATGATCTTGTATTATTCTAATAAGGTGGATCAATGGTTTCATGGAATTGGTACCATATTCTTAGTCTACCATCTGCACTATGCAGTGACAATAAAGATTCATCACAATGTTACTTCCAATCACTGATGGTCCAATTATAATGATCTGTGGTCCACGCAAGATGCCGAGTCCGGTGACATGCAATAAGAAGTGGGTCTTCAGCTTCTGAAGCCCATATCATGATATGAGCACTACATGCTCCAACAACTGATTTGTCTGACTGACTCAACTGGGAGTTAATTGATGACACTGGCAACATACAATATAGCCAAGTTTTTGAAGATCCTAATAACTCAAAGTTGTTTGTTTCTTGCAGTCTACTCAATTCCTCTTTTTACTGCTAACTATAATCTTTATACTGTAAAATAAGAAAACAACAATTCTTAAATATATTTCTGAATGACACAAGTGTCGGGCACCTATTATGTCCTTGATCAAAAGCATTTAAATTGCAAGTTTTACCCATTAAGATAGTTTTAACAACTGCTTGCAGAGGGCTACACTTCCAACAATATATATCTTATAGGACAAAAGGTCTAGAACTTTCCACCATCGCCCTTTTGCTGGCAGTTGACTTGCCATCAAGTAGAAAGGAAATATATAACAATGGTTGCTTATATAATTACTTGTTTAATACTATGGAACACAAATAAATTTCACATCATCAGAAAATTATGTCAATATCAAACGGAACAGAATTATTACATTTCATAATTATGGGCTGAACCTCTGACATACTGTTATATTATCATTTCTAAAATTATGCAGATACAATGCTTACGTGGTTCATCTAAATTTCTTGAAATTTTAATCAGCTAATCCAGGGAAATCACTTATACAAGCAAGAAATTAACATTTTTATGAAATCTTAATTGAAAATGGAATTACTTAGGAATCTTGTTAGCACATTACTCTCTTAAAATTAATAAATATGTTTTATTTATTTTTATGTTTTTCTATTGTTTTCGGGTTTCTTAAGGTTTAAATACGCTAAGTTGATAGGGCCTTTTTACATCTTTATTGGGAGATTTAAGGATTTTACAGGTTTTATATTTCATTTTTTTGATGTTTTGGTTCTAAATTTATTACTTTTTATCTATATTTAATTAATATTTCCCCAGAAATGATCTGGAATATTTTTGTTATAAAAAATATCCCAGATCTGTGAAATATTCTGTGGTAAAAAATGTAAAAAAAATTCTGTGGTACTATATAGATAAAGCAATACACTAATAAGTTAACTTATATGTCATACGTAATGATACATTTGTATAAGATTGTTTATAAAAATATTTCATATATTATTCAAAAGGTTTTAATAGAAGGAATTTGCTGAAATGTAAATGTTAACAAACCATCTGGTTCTTTAAATTGCAAAATTTTAGAAAGATGTTTTACATCAACTTAGCAATGTCGGTAGAACAAATTTTTGCATGCGATTTATTTTAAATACTTGCATGAAATCGAATTTTAATATAAAATCTAAAACAAAATTCAATTTTTAAAATTACATAAGGACAATGCTCCTTAAGTATCATTTTAAAAATGGTTGATTTATTTAGAAATCTCAAAGCTGTAATAACAATATTTGCTAAGACTGTGTTTTACATATTCTTATTAGTGTTAACTTTGCCAATATATTGTCACTTCTGAATTTTACAAAACTCCAAGATCTATATTATCTATAATTATCTGTGATTGTTCCTGATTTTGTGATCTGAGATTAGCTGGGATTGCTCATGTATGGTTTTCAACAATTTCAGAAAAAGTGACTACAAGGAAAAGAAGGAAAACCAGAATAGCCAAAGTACCTAACACTTTTAAACTCTGGTACAAATATCTAGGACACAACTTTTCTTGTTCAGCTGCAGGAATATCATGTACATCACACTTATTTCAGGACAAATACTGAGCATATTTTCCCACATAATAAATATTTTAGATTTATACATAAAACTACTGCACAGCACTACGAATTTTTTTGTGGTAGTTTTTTTCAAGAAGCAGACTTTTAGGTGAAATAAAACTTAGTTTAATATAATGTATAAGGAATATTATTCATAAAAAGAAAATACATTTCCTGATGACCCACACCTCACATTTCAACTGTCAGTAAAATCAATTTTTAACATGTGACAATGTACATATGACATATCCGGTTGCATACCGATAGATTTACATGCTTTATGTTTAATTGACACCCTTCTAATGAACCATAATGGAGTTGTCGAATTAATAAAATATTTCTTTATACAGTCAAAAGTCGTTAATTCAGACACCCATAATTCGGAATGATCTATAATCCGGACCTCAAAGCTAAAAACTTTCTGCGCATGTGCCGCGTTGGCACAGGCATTTTACGCGTGCATGTAAGACCTTGACTACTGCGCATATGCGTGTGCGCAAGTGCAGAATACGTTTTCGCCTGCGCGTTTAATGTATAACGGATGGTGTAAGCTAAAATTATCTAATTATCTATTTCAGTTAATGTTCGTGATTGCATTGTTCCTTAATCTTCGAATTGGATCCCGCTTATTATTTTTTGCAGACTGTAAGAGCAATTTTATAAAAGTAAACTTGAACTTTCGATTATGTCAAATAGAATACCGATGCTGGAACTTCCAAAGGATCTACAAAACGAAAGTATGTTTCGATGTCCAACAAACAAAAAGTGGAATTGCTGCAAAAAATGGATAAAGACATGAAGAATGTGACAGAGAGGTTAGTGAAAACGAAAAAATTTCGATTCACAAGTTAGTCGGTATTCTTGGCACAGCAATTAGCGGGACTTGAACAGCGGAACTTTGTAACCGAACAAGAAATTATGTCTTTTTATAGAATTAAAGAGAAAGTATTATCACATAAAATGAAGCAACTTAAACAACTTACATTGAGAGAAATGTTTAATAAAGTAAACAAATAAATATTAAGCTTTTTTTTTTTGTAAATTTTGATACCCTTTAGATCATAATTGTTCTTTATTTCATAAATTACGGTTTCATATTTTTAATTTTAGAATTTCTGCATGCCATCTTACGAGATTTAAACTGATGATCTATAATCCGGAAAAATCGATAATCCAGAATCGCCGAAGTCCCGACGAGTCCAGATTAACGACTTTTGACTGTATTAATTATGAACAGAGCTGTATCTATGAGACAAAGACTGCCAAACATTTCCTAGTATTTCACAAAGTCGTGAATTCATTGGTGACTTTTTCTGGGGTTGAGACTAATGTGAAAACACCAAAAAATTGCATATTTTCATTCTGATAACGTTTAGGTCTAGACTTTTCAGGTTCCTGTCTACTTCATACACAACAAATTATAGCTTGAAAAGTTAGAACTTTATCAATATATTCTCCCTATGAAAAATACTTAAAAGCATAATAGCAATTTTCTCCAAAGAAAAATTGTTCAGTTTCCTGTAAGTAATAAATCTTTGTAGTCTGAAAGATGCTCTACAAACTTACGACACACAGAACAACAAGCTAACAGGTCCTCAAACTAATAGTTTATCAGAGCGTAAGATTTATTAAACAAGAATTAAGATGTAGGCTTTTCTTAATCCAGAAAAGAAAAAAGGTAGTACAAAGTTGCATTTATTGGTGTGTTTTAATTATGGCAAAGCACACTAGGGCCATCTGCCTAAGGGGAGGGACGCCTTCGTAAAGGACTTTCTAAGGGGAACTGGCTCGTATACACGTTACACATGGGGAAAACCACGAAAACGCCCATGCAGCCAACCCGTTCGCGGGATTCGAACCTCAGACGGAACTACCACTGTTCAGCGACTTCACCGCTCGGCCTCTGGTGGGCCAAGCGGTTGACGACATCTGCATTTATTGATTTATTTTAGCTTCTGATAGTACTGTATTCTTTTGTGCTATGGTATATTATATATAGGTGTATATAATGTATACATAGGTGGGCTTTCACTGTTCAGTAGAAACTAACTGACAAGTTGAGTTTATTACTGAGTGATTTAGCGAGATAAGTTTTGAAATTTGAAACATTTGTTTCATGTTAAGATCTCTCATGAAACAACTTTTAGCCATTTTTTTTCAACAGCAAAGCAACTTATCACCTTAAACTTTAAACAGGGTTCATAGCCACATTTTAGTTAAAAAAATAAACACCTATAAGCACTTTTCAAGCACATTTTAAGAAAAAATATAAGCACCTGTCTAATTACATTATACACAACTGCATAACCTTAAAAGAAAAATTAGACTTGCAATTTAAAATTTGAGCAATGCAATATTTATTAAGAGAATGGGCATTACCTCAACCATGGAAAACAATTAACTTTTTTTTTTTTTAAATTTTAAATGACAGTTCTATTTACAGAATTAGTTTACAATGAGAGGAAAAAAAAAAAAAAAAAAAAAAAACCCTATGCAGAACTAAACTATATTACAAGATTTAATGATGAAATTTCAGTTCAAAATATAGAAAATAAATAATAATAAGCCATATTAATTGTATTCGCTTGGCACCTAATAATAAATACTATTTATTTTTCCACTTATATTAATATTTAAATAATTTAACTTAAATCAAAATTCTGAACATTTTCTAAATTTTCATTGCATAACAGTTTTCCCTTAACATATATTCCAAGCAAAGTAATTTAAGTAAAAAAGAGGAACATTTCTGAAATCAGGAGACGGGAAATTGCTTCATGCAGTCATCCTTTAACAGTAAAAGCTTAACTAACCCGCATACTTGGAAATTGCCGAATATTCCGTATAGTCGAGCGTAACTGGAAAAAGAGGAGGGGGGGCAGATTGTAGCTGTTCTTTAGATTTCTCGGCTAAATAAATGATTTTGACATTTCAATATGTGCATCATATAAAAATAGACCAACGGAACTGAGAAATATTCTGCTTAGAAAGCACAGTAAAACTCTTAAGTGTTCATAAATAAATCTCAGACTGAACATCAAAATTAATTCTCTCTGCAAAATACCGCAAACGTTATTGTGCAATACATGCAGCGTAATTCTTCCATACGTGACATTACGCAATCGGAATCAACAGCTGCCACTATTCGGAGAATAAAGAACTAAATAAAGGAAAAGAAAGAGACTTACTAATCTGGGCTGTTTTTGATTCTAATTTTGAACAGACTGCGTTAAATTTCCGGATTAGAATCATTCTTCGCTTGGGTTGGGTAGACCGCAAAACTTTTAGTCCTATTCAATCCAGATTGGACAGTGACAAAAATAATAATAATAAAAAAAAAAAAAAAAAAAGGCCGCTGCTTCAATATTGGAGATTTTGCGGAGAAAGGGGAGAACCTCCCAACCTCCGTACTGTATAATGTATAGGGAAAAAAAAAAAAAAAAAAAAAAAAAAAAAAATATTATTCTGACTATTCGATTACTTTCCTTTTATTTAAGCCATTCCGAATATTATTCCTCAGAAAGCTAATCTGTGTAAAAATAAACCCATTTTTGGAAGTTTATCTACACTTCAGCAGCTACTGCAACTATATTATTATAAACATTCATATATATACATATACTCATAATATAAGCATAATGATCATATTAAACACGAATATGAACTGACCACACGGAACGAGAATGCAAATTATTAAAATCTTGATAGAAATTCAAACGTGTGTAGTATTTGGGTGGGAGGAAAAGAATACCGAATGTACCGGAATTTTCTACGGTTTTCGCAATTCTTTGACCAATAAATAGAACGATGTGCACCTGTCTGTACTCTCGCGCGCACCATAGGTTACGTTAATGCAGAGAAATGGGAAAAAGATATTTCCAGGAGTATGATTCACCACCTGACGTTCCATATAAGGAAGAAAAGTTGTTTATTTAGTTTCTGCTTTGGTTATGGGGGGGGGGAATGCGCATTCATTAAAAAAAGCACTAAAAGCAAAAAATAAGCACTGAAAACAAAAAGATAAGGGCTTTAAAGAAAAAGTAAGCACCTATAAGGGCCTTTATATTTTATTTTAAATTATAAGGACTTATAAGCACTTGTAAGGACCGCTACGAACCCTGTTTAAAAGTTGTTTTTTTTTTTAAATTTTAAATCTGGCTTGCTTATGTAAGGGGATTTTAATGATCTGAATTATGATACACGTATGAAAATCAAAAAAATAATTATGCAACAAAAATTTGTAAAACTTACCTCCATACTTGAAAGAATAAGACACATATCAACATCACTGTTATTAGTTCCAAGACCATTTACAGAAGAACCAACAACCCTTAGGTCACAACCTGAGAGGGAGGAAAATTCAGTGCTTACTGAAAACATTTCGATATTTGTAGATAGTGATTTAAATATTATTGAAAACTATTTATAAATAAATTTAAAATTACTGGCAGATACAAACACACTGCTCAGCACATACAGCACATACACTCATGTTTATTCAAACACATTGTGCAGTACATGCATCTGAGGATTGCCTACAGTTGCAAGTGTATTTGAAAATATGCCAAAAATATGGAAATTTTCCAGAATACTGAAATCAGGATTGCTATTAATCAGAAAACTGATCAAACCATAATTATCGTATCTTTTCCTTTACCTTGAATAGAAGTATTTTGTAATTTATCTTCAAAGACGTGAAGCAAAGCAATTTGTATTTCAACTATATCCATTTTGGATTACTTCTACTGCATCTGCATGGCCTAATCATCTAGTATCACATCAAAATGAAATATATCTGAGTTTTGATGAATTTAAATTTCATGAATTTCTGAATGTTAGGGGATGCAGAAGAAAAATGTAAAATTTTTTCTCATTAAATTGGAATGGCTTATAGAGTACATTCCATGGTGATATTTCCATTTGAATCAAATAAATGTGCTGTTTAATCTTGGCTTGGAGACTTTTTGACATAATGAATTATTTGAGCACATATTTCTTCCGGAAGTGTAACGGTAGTAAAAAAGTTTCTTTCCTTCTAAAAAGGCGGTTAGCATTTTTAATTTTTGCCCATCTAAATATTAGATACAATGGATATGGAATTCAGTGATTCGTCTGATGAATCCGTATGTTGGGTCATAGTCCACTGTGTATGTTAACCACTTCGAGATCTCACAATTGTGCCATTGTTCGTGGAAAAGATGATAAATTAAAACCAGATACAGTTTTTTTCTTTCAATAGTGCGAAAAAGGGAATTGATATATCTGACCAAATCTGTTCCTATTATAAACGTCTACGGAAAACGGTAAAATGGTATCGAAAATTTGTCATGGAGCTAATATGTGGGACCTCTTTAGTAAATGTGTGGTACATCCACAAAAATTATTGACATTATTGATTATCTATTGAAGAGTGTTGAGAATCCTCCTAGTGAAGAATTAATAGTAAGTAGACTGAAAAAACATTTTTAAAGTTCACACCAAGGATCCGCAAGGAAGATGAGGAAAAGATGCAAAGAGTGTTACAAACGCTTAATAAACTTAAAAGGTACACAGCACGCAACAAACAAATCAAAAAAAAAAAAAAAAAAAAAAAAGGTAATGACCCTTTGTAGCAGCTGTCCGGATAAGCCGGCACTCTTGCCATAAAATGTTTTAAAAAATTACATCGGTTACATAAGTAGTTATACTAATTCAGAAGTCAAACAACAAAAATCAGCGTTATATTTACAAAATTTTCAAAGAACTAGTTTCGATGGTTTTACCGAACCACCATCTTCAGCTGCAAAACCGCAAATGAACAAGATAGGAAATAATGATTAGATAAGATAAGAATGCCTGGACAAGAATAAGCAAGTTGTGCCATCTGTTGGTGAAACCAGAACTAAAACATAATTTCTTTAAAGGCCGAAGGCAAATTTGGATTGGAATTAGGATCGTTAACTAGAACAGAAAGATTTTTATGAATGTGAAATGCCTCTAGAAAATCCAGTTCTCCAATGGAAGATGTTTTTTGAATAATTTTGGCAGCAGAAAAACTGAAAGTGTGGTTTTCGGACCAACAATGTTGGGCAACAGAAGACTTCTGTGTTTCCTTTTTTCTAACATATGCCTCATGTTCCTTGACGCGAAATTTTAAGGCTCTCTTAGTTTGGCCAATGTAAATTAAACCACACTGGCAAGGAATCCTATAAATACCCCAGGAATTCATATCCGGAATGGGGTCCTTGAGTATGGAACTCGGAATTTTATTGATGGGAGAATAAACAACCCGAAAGTTAAATTTCTGCAAAATATGTGCAACTTTATAGCTAATTGATGGAAAGAAGGGAATGACAACAGAATTTTTATAATCTCCTAAAACAAGAGTGTGCCTTTTAGTGTGTTGAGATGAGAATTTTTTAACTGCTTGATTAATAATGTTGGGCGGAAAGCCCCTGTCAATAGCTATTGCTTTTAAATAATTTAGTTCTTCATCAAGGGCTAGTTTGGAGGAGCAAACTTGAAGAGCACGAAAAACATAGGAATAAAATGAAGCTAACTTTTGTTTAGTTGGATGACATGATTTAAAGTGTGGTGGAAGGCAAACTGATGAAGGTTTACGGTAAACCGTAGTACTAAAGTTGGATGTGTTACGTGTGACCAGAATGTCGAGAAACGGAAGAGAATTGCAAGTCTCAAGTTCAAAAGTGAACTGAATAGCAGGATCAATAGAATTCATTGTTGAAAGAACTCTATTGAAATCATCTTTATTACCTTCAAACAGAGTAAAAGTATCATCTACGTAGCGGAACCATGCCGGGAAGTTTAAAGTTTCAAACAATTTTGATTCATAATAATGCATGTAGATATCAGCTAGGATGGGACTGAGGGGGCTTCCCATGGCTAATCCCTCAGTTTGCTTGTAATATTTATTTTGGAAAACAAAATTTGTTTGTTTCAAACAGAGTTGAGTGAGAGAAATTAGCTCATCAATTTCGATGCAAGAGAAATGAAATTCGCGAAGTCTGGTTTCTAGACATCTTAATGCACCCTCCACTGGGACATTGGTGAATAATGATTTTACATCAAAAGAAACCATGAGTAAATTACTAGGAGAAATGTTTTTAACTTTTTTTACAAACTCTATTGAATTTTTTATGGTGTAAATGTTATTGTCTAATAGAGTTGAAAATCTAGAAACTAAATATTTAGCTAATGGATATGAGGCAGTACCTAAATTTGATACAATAGGGCGGAAAGGAATACCACTTTTATGAATTTTGGGAAGAGCATATAATCTGGCACAATTCGCAACAGATGGGATAAGTGAATGTTTTAAGTTGCCTGAAATGATTTGCAAAGATTTGATCGCAGTTTTTATTTTTGACAAGTCCGAAGGTGAAGGATCTTTAGGGATCGGATTATATGGTCCTTCATTTAAGAGTTTAGTGACACCATCGATGTAATTGTTCCTATCCATGACGACTATCTGGCCACCTTTGTCGGCCTTTGAAATAATAATATCCAGGTTAGAATGAATTTCACGCAATGTAGCTCTTTCCCTCGCAGTTAGATTTGGTTTCAAAGGTTTATTATTGAATTTCACATTATGAGCGATAAGATGCCTAATCATTTCTTTCTGTGAATCTGAAACTTTACTGAACTTGAAAGCTTTTTTGATAGGAGCCAAAATCTCTGGAATCGAGGGTTTACAGGTTTGTGAGAAGTTAAAATTATATTTTAGAATTCTCTCTTGTTCTTCTGAAAGACTAACATTAGAATATTAACTATTGGCTTGATGTTTACAATGGGAAGATTTTTTGAACTACTTGAACTGGAAGATTGTAAAAGAAGTTTTTTGAATTTAACTGCAAGGGTGTTTTTATGACGGTTAACTGCATTCTCCATTCTAGACCAAGACTTTTGTTCAAGGACAGTGAATTTTGGATATGATTTAGCGAGTTCCAGATGAAGCTAGTTCAGTTTAGTTCTATTTCCAGATGAAGCTAGCTAGCAGTTTTAGTTTTGGTTTCACCAACAGATGGCACCACTTGCTTATTCTTGTCCAGGCATTCTTATCTTATCTAATCATTATTTCCTATCTTGTTCATTTGCGGTTTTGCAGCTGAAGATGGTGGTTTCGTAAAACCATCGAAACTAGTCCTGTGAAAATTTTGTAAATATAACGCTGATTTTTGTTGTTTGACTTCTGAATTAGTATTTATTCGGCGTGTTATTGTGTCTTAATAAGTAGTTATATTTTGCTATATTTAATGTATAGATTAAATTATAAGTTATGTATTTTGTGTCAAATTCTTGATTATAAGGTAAAAGTGTTAATGTATAATGTTAAATCAATAAAACTACATTTTGTACTACGTATTTTTTTATATACAAATGTTGCCCATCGGTGATGCATGCTGCCCCACGGAACAATCTAGCATGAGCCAACAGTGGGTCAGGCTGCCCCATGGAACAGACAAGCATGGGCCACCGGAGGTCATGCCGGCATCAATTAAGGATGATGTCAAAGAAACTTCTGCTCAACTCGTTTATGGCTCAGCATTAAGATTACCTTCCGATCTAGTAACAAGTGATGCCATAAACCAGACCTTAAATTCTGCATATGTACACAGTTTACTTCAAATAATGAGATCTTTAAATCCTATCTCTACTGACCTACACAGCTGTCTCAAAATTTTCATCAACCACTCATTAAAAACCTGTTCTCATATATTTTTAAGATCTGATAAAGTTAATCCTCCATTCACACCACCTTATACTGGATCTCATTTAGTCGTTGACAGAAATTATAAGAATTTTATTATTGATGTAAATGGCAAATGTACTACAGTTTCAACTGATAGCGTAAAACCTGCTTACCTCCTGCCAAATGACGTTACTAACACCTCATCTTTACCTCCAGTTTCAACTCCCTCTCTACGATGTTTTAATCAAACATTTAACACTAAAAGTGAGCATAAAGCCTGATTTCCAAAGCATTCAGTCACAGACTAAGTTCCTTTAGTAGAAACTTGTACTATAACGTTTTATATTATGCGTATGTTTCTAATGTATCTATATAATAAAATATATTTTTACGTCAATGCTGTTTTATTCAATTATGGAGTCAGATCAACCAATACCACCTTCAATAGCAACCACACTTCAAATTCAATATGCACTGCACATGCACAAGCAAATCTCTCAATTCTCAGGCCATTGGCTGTCCGCACACTTTCCTAAGAGTGCCTTCCCCATATTATATATATATATATAAATAAATAAATAAATAAATAAAGGCTCGATTAATTTTTTTTTTAATCATACTCACAAAGCACTTACATATGACAAGTACTTTTACACACAAAGAATTAAAAATATTTAGGCATGGTATAGCGAAAGTCCGGCCGTCCCTAATTTTGGCTACCCGCGTACTTTTATGTGCTGCACCGCTACTAAGAACGGCCCTGCCAATTCGAGGTTACTGGAAGCCAAAGTTCCTAGAAACTTGCTTTGCCTTTCTAAAAGACAATCTGATTGGAGCTGTGAAAATTGGCTCTACCCAGCTACTCGAATGATGCTGACGCAATACATAATTCGCTAGGAAAGTGATAGCTTTCAATGTTGGCGCAAAACTTACTTTTTTGGGTATCGCTGTATGATATTTCCCAACTTCTTGGTTAATTTTCTAATTCCCCAACTTTTTAAGGTTTTCCCAGTTTTCAAGGTAGCATGGCAACCCTGTATATATATTAAATGTATGTTTAACAGCAGTTTATTTTTAATTATGAATTTTGTGTAATGCAAGTACAATATGTTGGTCACAAATATTGGGCAGCTGGGCAGAGCCATAATATTGGATATTTTTTTAAACGCTGTTTATCTTCACTTTAATTTTTTTTCTGACATCTAAATTTCCTTCAATTTTTTTGATAGATACTGTAGATTTTCTAGCTATTTCTTTCACATGATGTTTTAATAGTACATTTCGTTCAATCATCCTTTTATTCCCGTCCTCACCACCTTTTCCTTTATATATCTATTCAGATTTTCTATTTTTCCTGTTCATTTGCATGCTGATACCTAGAAACATCCTTTTTTTTTTTTTTTTTTTTTGTAAATAATATAAACAAAGTAACAATTTCCTGTTTCAACTTTTTTTCTCTTTTATCTGCATTTTTTTCTAATTGCGATTCACGTTGACAGTTTATATTTAATACTTTATGGAATTCTGATAAAAATACATCACCAAATTAATAAATCAAAACAGCAACTGCTATTGCAAATGGATGAAAAGTGAACAATGACTGTACATGCACAATATGTGTATTTGGAGTTACCACATTTATACATACCTCACATACACTACACATCACATAACTTGTGCAGTATGTAACACTGAAATACTTACATATATATACATAATGAAACATAAAATTCTAGTCTTAAATGAGACGTCTACAGGATACCGTCTGCAGCTCTGGAATATATTTGGATGATTGCATGCCTACAGTAATCGTGCAGTCATCTAGTTGCTGTCCAAACCCTCATTAAATTATACCCTGCGGCACAATTGCCAGAGGGAGCTGTGTAGTTTTTCCTACTTAGAACACAAAAGGGAGGGGAGTATCAGACATTATATTTATAATGCAAAATCTAATAGGTGGTGGTAACAATACAAATCTCAAGTGTAAATGCTTCATAAAATGACTGGCATTTACACTTGAGAAAAAAGTGAAATATATTATTTAGCCAATGCATTTAATCCCTGGGAATAAAACCAGAACCAACTACAGATTTAGCTATTTGACTAATGATGAAGTTGCTCTCAAGGCATCCAAATGGTTAAATATTTAATTAGTTCAAAATACTGTTAAAAACCCTATCATTTTGGAAACACATTTAAAAGTTCTTTAATTTATGTAAACGTTTAAAGTAAACAGAAAATTTTATGAAATGTTATTTTAATTCATATTTTATGAAAAAATACTAAGCAGAAGTTTACAGATAACTTACTAGGAAAGATGCGGTTTAAAACAGAATGAACGGCAGTTCGAAGATGCATTTTTTTAAAGTACATATCATCTCTCTGCCTTGTTTTTAAGTAGTGATCCCATATTCCTGAAGATACCTAAAAATCAAACAAAATTAAAATCATAGTTTTAAACAGTCAACTTAAACTATCTTTATAAAAAAAAAAATCTTTTCATGAAATAAATTTGATGCTTATACAGGGTAATTCACTACCAGACCAACAAACTTTCAGGGTATATAGGGGGTAAAGAGATGACCCGGAATTGCATAGGAATGCAGGGTCACAAATGCTGTAGTTGCGAGCTATGCTCCAATGAAGCAGAGAAAAAGAACAGAAACATCAACATATTAATGGGACAGAAAACATTTCATTGACAGGTTGTACTACAGCAGGTGTTTGAAATTCTGACCAGATGTTGTCTGACAGGCCTGACAGTGATGCTGCATGGAATTCCTTATGTTCTGGAAGATTCCTCGCATGCCACATATCCTCCCAGCAGCTACAGATAATCGAGTGATGAGGTCTTCAACTGAAGGAATGGGCATTCAGTATACCAAACTCTTTATGCTATTACAGAAGAAATTCATGCATGATAGATCCGGTGATCTGGCAGGCCATGAACTGGACAACTATAACCTATTGACCACTGTCCAAAGGTTACGTCGAGATGTCAATCGTGAAATGTGGAGGAGGCCCAACATGCTGGTACCATATGGAGTGGTGGCTCATGGACCAGTTGGTTCTGTAGCTCAGGGTGGGACGACATCAAGTTTGCTAGGTAATGTCCTGCTATGAAGTGCAGCCTGCGTAGTACTGGCAGGTAGCATTTTAATGGCCAGTCAGATCGCCAGGTGTGCATGCTCCCCGCCACAGCAAAACCTGAGAACCGGAAGTGGTGACCCCGTGGGCAAGGTAGCCATGGTTGTACAGAAAATTTTAAAGTCTGTTACTTTGGATTGGGAGCCCGGAGTGGTAGCTGGATATGTTTGTATTTCTAACCCTCTCGGAGAACTATGTCTAGTGACCCAACCCCTTGCATTAATATGGGGATTCTAAGTTGGGGCCAAATTGTGTAGTGTCCAAGAAGGAGCATGTAGACAAGTATTATTATGCCCTACTGTCCAAAGGACTGGGCAGAAGATACAGTGCAATGAGGTATTCTCCAAGAATGCAGCCCAAAGATTGACTGAGAAATGCTCGAACTGCACAAAGTTGAGTATGATGAGGGTTCTCCAAAGTCCACACATGGGCGTTATGCTGACTGAATGTTCCCAATGAGGGAAGCACGCTTCATCTGTGAACAATATGGACACAGTTAATAAGCTGTCTCTAGCACTCTGTTGCAGGAACAATATAGCAAATGTCTTCAGGAGTGTATAATCCTCCTCTATTAATTGGACATGGTGAAAATGGTATGCGCTTATTTGGTTTGCTGAGAGTATCCAGAAAATGAACTAAGGTAAACCTACTTGTTGGGCTATCACTCAAGTACTTGTACTTGAATTGTCTTCTGCCAGACGTAAGACCACCTCCTCATTGCCAGGTGTCCTTGTCGTTCACTACCAATTCATTGTAATTCTTGTTAAACAACCAGTCTCATGTAACCTTCTGTTCACACTTGTGAAGGTCATGTGATGTGGAGCACGCCTGCTTGAGTAATGCTTCTGGTACAACCACAGAGTGGCGTGCCAGTTACAATCCACAGATCCATAAATGATCAGCATGTCCACCAGTTCATCCTTTGAATAAGTGTTCATCCTACTACCTCTGGAAACAAATCACAATGATGACTTCTAGCAAGATCGCTATTTATGCAACCTTCCATTCAGCACCATCTACTGCAAGACTGGTGGGAGGAATCTTCCAGAACATAAGGAATTTTATGCAGCGCTGCTGTCAGGCCTGCCTGATGACTTCTGGTTGTAATTTCAAACACTTGTTGTAGTACATCCTTTCAATAAAATGTTTTTTGTCTCACTAACGCATTGCTGTTTCTGATCTTTTTCTCTGTAGCTCACAACTACAGCATTTGTCAACCTGCATTTCTATGCGATTCTAAGTCATCTTTGTACCCTCTAGACAACACACAACCAAAAAGGGAGGTGTATTATTAACATATTTATAACACCCATATACAAAATTTCAACATTTTGAGGCAACTCATTTTTGAGTTATGTGAGATACATACGCACATATGTATCTGTACCTACATATGTATGTATAGACATCATAAAAAAAAAAAAAAAAAAAAAAAACAACTTCTGAATCCCTTTTACAATCTGTTTTTGGAAAAAAGTCCCTCATTCTGTCCTTACATACAGATGTTAAGATAAAACATAGTTAAAATTGCATTCAGTAGCAGTCAAAATGGATATTTTCGTTGAAATATGATACCCAAAATTTTCAAGATTACAATGCTTCACATAAGGAAGTAAAAAAATAACACATTATTCTAAAGCATTTCTAAAGCAGAACTATGGGAATTCTTTTGAAGAAATTGAAAATTTCATCTAAAGAAAGAAAAAAAAAAAAAAAAAAAATGTCTAATTTGTACTTTATTTTAAACTAGCTATCAATTAAGACTTCAATTATTCTAATTACTTTAAAAAAAGTTTCCATAATTTTAAAAGCTCAGTATTTGATATTTACAAGAGCCCACATCCTAATGTAATGATTACAGATATTTGTATGCTCGTAAAGAAAACTGCTATCCAGATTTAATAATTATCTTTTCATCTTTATCGTTCATGTCAAGTTCCATTAGTAAACAATAATTTTAAGTGCACTCTTATCTGCTAAAGGCACAAGCATTAAAAGTTTAAGCAATTTGCTAGACTTTGATTTGCAGATAAGGTGATTTTAATAATATTTCATAAACAGCTTCGTTTCACATACCTTAGAAAGCATTTTTCAGTCTTAAGAAAAATTATACAATACTTAAATTTTTAATGCTACATATAACTTACATTATGCCACTCATCTCTAGGAATCTGTGGAAACCTTTTGAAAGGAATGCTCATTGCAGCATTTTTGCGATTGTTCAGTCCATGCCGATGATTATAATGCCTGTGATTGAAGTTCTGATTACGGGAACTGTTACCATGCTCAGAGTTTCTTCTAAAAATACATAACTTTTTTTTAAATAACCAAATAAAAAATACTAAAACTATTTAAGCAAGAAAATTAATGACAAAAAGACAAAACACACACAAGATACAAAACATACCATACACAAATATTTCTTGCAAACATTTAAGTCATTCTTCTGATGTGATGATTTGATTCAGATGCTAAAAATTGCTCTTTCACAATGTAATAAAAATTTTCCACTATTTTATTTGTTAAATTATGCCCTCAACATGTTAAACACCAGCTCTACTTTGCTGTGTAAAGGCAGGTTCCTAGAGATTGACATAGCATTAACCATGTTCATCAGGACCCCTTAAGTTTGCTTAACTATTCAAGAATTTGCTTCTGCTTATATCACTATCATTACATTTAATAACACTGCAATCAAAAATTATGCCAAGATATTTTTCTATTAAGCACACAACAATATATACTTATGATTATGTTACATGATATCATATATCTAAAAATAAAAATACATAGCTGACTTCTGTTAGTTTTTCTTAAGAATGCAGAGATTCATTTCATTCCCTCCCATTTTCTTAATACTAAATAGAAAATTCCAGAATCTGAAGATTTTGAACAGGCATATAACTTTCAAGTCTTTCCAAATCAGCTTATCAAAACAAAGGGTATATATATCCTTTCCCAAGTCTTATTCCAGAAATCATTCATTCATAAAGGCACTGATACTTTCATGACGGTTACTTTATGTCCAAATGTTTTTTTTTAAAGTAGCTGCAGGGTACTTACCATTTTCATGCAGTTTGGTAATTTATTACAGATGCAAAAGAATGACATTTGAAAACTGCAAAAAATAATGACATTTTCTAGTTATCTGAAACCCCACTGAAAATCAGCAAAAATATATTTATATAACCCAGGATATCACAAAAACAAAACAAAAAAACTTTGTGTAACCTAGGTATGCATGTAGCGTCCCCAAACAGCTTTTTACTTCTCTGGACAAAATGTGACTGCAGAATGTGATCTCTCCTGTGGAAATTTCAGCATTTTAAGATAGCAATGAATTGCATGCTGCAATCCACTGCCATCTTAAAATGCTGAAATTCCCATACTTTTGCTGAAATCACAGTCTTAGCTTTCCGCATGCATACAGAATCATGTGGCTTACTTAAAAGCATTCTGTGCCAACTCATTTTAGAATTTTGATACATGATGGCAGATTTGTGTCAAACTGACTTTTTTTTTTTTTTTTTTTTAAATAGCAAAAACAGATCACTGTGTACTTGAGAAGAATAACAGTGCATACATCTGAGAAGTGTGTTTGAAGTGTTATTTGGGGAAAAAAAAATAGGTGGCATCGGTCACATTCATGAGAGAATGTAAAGATACCTAAATACCTCTTCTAATGTTACAATAGAGTAAAAGCTACACTCTCTGAAACCCTCAGAAAATGCTGAATGCCAGATAAGTAAAAATTCTGGATAATTTAACAAAAATAATGTAGCTCATAGTAAAAGAGCCAAATGAATGGTAGAAAATTATAAAAACTGTGATCTTATTTGTTAGCAGCTGGAATATTAAAAGTCTAACATTATGTAAGATTTTGAAAAAAAAAATGGATTTCAGACATAAAAGCTAGTCTATCTTTGTAGGCCTTAAACATACGAAAGTGAAAATTTTATTTGATTAGGACATTTCATTGACCATGAAAGTAAGCAGTAATCCCATCAAAATTGCACCAATCATTCACGCGGAAGATTGGAAAAGCTGACCACTCTTTGTTCAGTAGATAATCAAAAGATATAAGCTACAGATATAGCATATAAAAAACTTAAATCTTTTGTCATAATTTTGTAATTAATCTATTAACATGTATTATATAAATATAAACCCAAAACTGGAAAACTTCACACAAAGCAGAATGATTTAGCGGAGGCATTTTGGAACAAGGCAGTGTGTGCCATGCTGCCAACTCCTGCTGTACACAGCAGAAGCCTGAAAACCTGTTTTTGCTTGTGGAATGTTGCACACACTTTTTTTTTTTTAAATTTTATTTTAGTTGCTCGCATAGCAGGGAAGAAGGAAGATTCCATTGCACTTACATTTATCAAGCATTATGAATTGCACTCTTCCTAACTTCCAGATTTGATGCAGCTTATTATTTTGTTCAATCTAGTATCATTAATCTTACGAAAATTAAAGTAAACAATAGTGTCTCAGTTTTACTCTTCTTTGAAACTGTACACACATTCTTAAGCCAATACATACTGAAATTTACCAAGCAATGAAATGGCAATAAAGCAGCCTTTTTAAAATTGATGCAGCAGTAAGACAATTGAACAATTCTTGATATATTTTAATAAAAAAAATCTGCAATATCATTAAAATTTGTGTCAGCAAATATTAAAAAAAATTTCAGGCAAAATTTATAGTCAGCAACCAAATTTTATGACGATGACAGCAAAGAGTTTAAAGGTTTTTAGATATCACAAGCAAAATTTTCAAATTAATGAAATATGTGAAAAAATATACCAGATGAAGATATAATTGAAATCTTCTATTGCAATGGCAATGCCCCAAACATCAGTCAGTTAATACAGTGGCAAAATCTTTAGCATGGTTTTTAAATCCAGAAAATATTTTCACTTCGCCTTAGTGTCACATTTTATTTCATGGAGTGGTTCTTCAAATACAGTCTTTGTGCATAATCCTCTTTTTTAAAGAAATAAGTCAGCCATGCCATTTGCTCCTCTCTCGACAAATCCCACATCATAAACTACCCATTTCAGAAAAAAAAGAGAAGGGGAGGAAATATGATTACAAAAAGAAACCACTTAAGGAAAGGAAAAAAGGAAACCACTTACATTTTGCATCAGGAAAGAATCCAAACTGGTGATTCCTGCCACTAAGGAAATATGACAAAATAAAAAAATGCCAAGCAGTATGCTTTCAAGGAAAATAAACTTAAAATCTTTTGATTATTGGAATATGTGAGTAAATGCAAATACATGCTAAATGAAAATGAAGACTGAAGACTTTTATTAGGATAACAAAGCCCCAATCATCAAAGAGTTAACAAACAGTGAACTTTGTAATACGTTTAAAAATAGAGAAAATACTGCCACCAATCCTGAAGAAATTGGCAAAGAGGTTACAGAGAATGAAAATATTTCAATTGATTATTTAATCAGGGTTTGTACACATTTCTGGAAATGGAAAATAAAGTATTTTTACGGACTATCAATGAAAAAATTAAGGACCTATCAGCAAATGTGAAAGGAATAAATAAGAGCAATATCTATGCCTGAACTTTCCTTTCGTACAAGAAACCTAAGAACAAAAAAGTATGTAAGTAGGATACATTATTATTAAACATAACCTAATATTTAACATAACAATGAAAAAAAATTTGAGAATAAAATCAACTTTGTAAAACTTATCAATTAATTGGAGAAACATTTATAAAGTTTACATTTGAAAATATTTTAACCTCTTCTTGGTGGGATTTTTTTCCGAATTTCTGACCCCAAAAAAGCATTTTTTTTTATTGCTGAAAATTAATATATGTTCTATCCTAAATTAAAAAATGCAAATTATTTTTGACAGTAAGCAGTTTTTGATGGACCTACGGGTGGTCAAATATGTGATATCCTGTACACTGATCACCAGTTTTCTCTCTGCAGTACAACACAGTTTTAAATTTAAAAAAATATAATGTGATTTATTAACTCTATTGTTCTGATGTGTTTAATATAAATACTTACATAAAAATAATTATTAAAATTATGTAAAAAATGCTTTAGAAAATGAATTTCCAACCTTACTGTTAAAACAGCTTTACAACCTGCCTTGGACATCAGAGCATAAAACCCCCACTTATCACAAAACTAAAATCATTTACTTAATGAAGTGAAAAAAAAAATTTTTTTTCTGCTTATTTTATCTATAACAATTGGCTATAAATATAAAAAATATCTTGAATGTTTTTTTAGTTGAAATTCTAGCAGATATGCAGATATTCAAGGCGGGAAATCTCATTGCAAAAATTGTGAAGAAACTATGACTAGTCAAGCTATCTCTCAGCAATATTCAGAAATACAAAAATAATTTTGGAATTTGGGAAGACAATGAGCAGCAGAATTTAGGACCCGCAGCGATTGTATGAGGTGGTAAAATGCCTAGCACCAGCTCTATGTACAGTGCATTCAGACATACAAGATGAATCTTAAATTCTCAGGTTTCAGTTTCTTTATTAATAGAAAAATTCCTTTCTGCAGATGTTTGTTAATGTGACAAGATAAGAACCATTTTTGCAATTTTTCCATGCTTGTGTTTAGTGGAAAGAAGAGAAAAAAAAAGGAAAGATAAACATGGCAAAAAACATATTTTGAGGATCAAAAGCAGAAAATTCAAATAATTATGTTTGCACTGCTGTTTTAAAAAGCTCTTCAAAAATAAGGAATTCATCTCAAGCTTAATATAAAATATGTCCAAAACTTGTTACTATTACGAAGGCAATTTTCATTCTGTCATATTTTTCTGAAATCGAAGATCTATAAATATTGCTTCAAAGTCTTTCTAAACTTTCTGAAGCACTAAGTCTAAAATCCCAAAGAAAAATTATCTCTGCCAATTTAGTAAGAGTAAAAACCAGGTAGTTTAAGAGGGGAGGAAGAAGGAAAGTGTACAGTGAATTTTACAGAGAAAACTATTACACAATTGAATCTACTGAGACAATTACATGAGGGAAAATTCTTACCCCGACAAATGATATTAATTAAAAAATAAGGCTTTTTTGCTTTTCCTAAGAAGTGTTTTTAAAACTTTGCTTTTATATTATTTATTATTTAGACTCAATATATTCCTAACTAGTCAAAATGGAAAGTAATATTGCTTTATATTGTGACAGAGGAAGATTAAAATGTTTTATTTTAATGTTATTTCTTAAATATAATTCTAGTATACTATTATTTTCATATTTATCAGTGCTGTAAAAAATTATGTTGTTCACCAAAGTTTATGAATCTATTTATTAATGTTATGTCTGTGGAAAAAATTGTTGAAAATTTACAAATCTTCGAATAAAAAATTTTGTAGAAAAATTTATCTTAAAATTGACAAAATGTTGATAACATTGATGAATTTTATTACCATTTACTAAAAGATACCTCCTTGCAAAAGCAATTCATTTGGCCTCCCATTAACCAAGAGCATGCAAAATAGATAAATAAAATTTATACAAAAAGACAAAACATTACAATAACTACATAGAAATTGGAAAATAATAATAATAATAATAATTAGTCCTTGGATGTCAACTGCATCAACTCTCTAGCTCGCCAATATCCACTGTACAGGTTTTCTTCTTTCAACGAGGAACATTTTAAAAAATAAAGAATTCATACCCCAAAAAGAGAAAAGTTGTTTTTGATATAATATTTTAAGAACTCTTCATTTACACACACAAAAAGGAAATAATTTTGAAATAACCACAACCCATCAAATATATATGAATGAATCACAAAAAAATGTTCCCCCATAATACTAAATCACACTCAGAAATGGCAGTCGTAAAACATGTCAAATGTCAGAAGAATAAAATTAAGGAAAATTTGCTGATTTTGGTTGAATATAAGTAGTTTTATGGACCAAAAATCATTTCAAAAAAACCTAAGGGCTATACGAACCACGTTTAATTTTAAATACAAGCAATTACAGAACTTAAACAATGAATTTTGTAACTGATCAAGAAATTATGTCTCTATAAAATTCAAAGAGAAAACATTAATACAAAACCCACAGTTTCTTAAACAATCAATAGAAAAGTTTACAAAACAAAAATTGACAAATTACAAAACAAAATTTTCTTTTACTTGAAATCATAAAAAGGGTTCATTGTTTCATAAACAACCATTTAGTGTTCCTAATTTAAATTTCTATATGTGATCTTACTAGATTTAAATTAACATCTAAAATTCAGAAATTCAAATTCTAAGAGTTCTGGAGCTCAGACTTTGTACTGCACTCCTATTTTGAACAACATATTTTAAATACATGGTTTTAACGTGCATCTTGAACTTCCATAAAACAATCTTGAAATTATGATAGTATACCTACCATAAAACTCTGTTATGTAATTAAACATGAATTCTATTACAAATATCACATTGCAGTTTTCCTAAATTTTATAATATTTTTGAAATTTTTTAACTGCAAACACTTTGAAGTATTAGATTATAAACTGAATTTTCACAGACTATAATTCTTCCTTCCAGCTTACTTTACTGTTAACATACAACACAGAAAATATAAATCTTACCGTTACGTGATCCGGAAGGTTGCTGATCAACAGCATCATTTTAATTTAATATAATAGTTAAATTTATAGGATGGCAACAATTATACATAGCAAATGTTAGGGCTATTACTAAACCTCATGTAATTTAAGAGTTAATTATATTTCAAAATGAGATGAATAGAATGGCAATTCCATCTAGAATGAAATAGCTTGCACTTCCTAATTTTCTGCAGTCCTTATGAAAAGTTGCCCACTCACTGGTGACATTGTGAATCAGAAAAAATAATTTGGCTATCTTTACATCTAATAGGTACTATTCTATTACTGAAAAATAAAAAAGGCATTTTAAATGGAGAAAAAATCTATATGGTTAGTATTTATATTTTTACAGTTGGTAAATCCTGTTTGGTTACATGCAAAGTACATGCACTCAAACATATGTGTAATCTGGCTATTGTCATGCATACTCGAAAACAACAAAAACACAGAAATTCAATTGAATGTTGAAACCAGGGATGCAGCTAATTAGACAATACCAATAATTTTATCATAGGTATTATTACATCAACGATTTGAAATATTACCGTGACAGGAATGAATCCATGCGTGGCAAGCTTTTACACACAGGAGATGCATTTTTTGGTTCACAGCTTCCAGATGTCTCTATAGAAGAAGGTGTTGAGGAACGAGAACTGGATACACCACTGTCTGCATATGCAGATTCAATCAAACTTTCTTTGGAAAACTGTCTGCCCAAAGATGTTTGATTTACATTTCTTCTCCTGGTGAAAGGCATGCAACTGTTCATAGACTCCATACCTTGCATCAATATATTAACAGGAATTCTTTTCATGTGAGGCAAATCAAGTGTAAAAGGTTGTGTGGTGTACAATGGCTGTTGTGCAGATGGCATGAAAGCTGTCAGATGATCAATTGTGAAGAAAGGAAAGTCGCCATATGTGAAAAGAAGTGGAGTTTTTAATTGATTGCTGATGAACCATGAAGCAGGATACGTGCTATGATACATAGCAAGACAAGATTTTAAATCCCTGGTAAAATTGAATACCACTAAAATAGGGCTTTCATCAAAAAAATATGCATACTGCCATTCTTGCTGCTTTATGCACTGTCAGTCAGTCTTGTACCCACAGAATATTTTGAAATATCTAGAAGAAAAATCATAATTAAAAAAAGAATTCAATAAAGTATGACTCACTTTTAAAAGTAAAAGAGTAGTGAATTCCAAAATCAACAATAAATATTTCAGAACAAAATGCATAAAATTAAGCATCAGCATAATCTAAATTTTGATTTTTGTATTGATAAGTAGATACCTCAATGATATAGTTATCATTAAATTAAAATGCAGAATAAAATATTGTCACTCTTCCTTATTCATGCTAAATACTGTCATTCTGGTGCGATTAAAAAGAGTTTATTTAAGTATTTAATTTTTTCATATTTTTTAAACTTGTCTTTAAGATAATCTTTTTTTAAATCTTATAATTTTTTAAATATTATAAGAATAAAAATTATATGATAAAAGCATGCAAAGAGATATAATATTATGTTGTAAAGACTATTTGTGTTTTGGGGAAAGAAACAATAAGAACCAATAACATCTTCATTGAAAATTGAACTAGGGATCTTTCAGCTGTAAGCTGGATATCCTAACCACTATATTACCAAGGAACAAGAGGAATGCTATTAATTCTTGCACTCCTTTTCCTTATATAAATGCATTTAAAAGGCAACTGGAAAGAGCAAGATCCAGTCTATCAAATCCAAGTGGTAGCATGTTACTGTATACTTAATTTTTGGCATTAAAAAATTAAAAACAGAATCTTTGTCAAGAATCAAATCACAGATCTTGCAGTTTCTAACTGGATATACTAATTCTACATTATGAAGACAAACACAGAAGGAATGTTAACAATTTCTTATGATGAATGTAAACAGAAAATGATTCCTTTTTCATTTATAACTGAATATGACAAAGCAAACAAAGGGGCTATCTAGCAAACAGAAAGGATTCTTTTGTGGAGAACTGTCTAAGGGAAACTGGCTTGTATTTACACTACTCACGAAGAAAATCTTTATAACATCCAAGAACTAGTAGCCTATACACTGGAATTCAAGCTGAAGTTGAACTACTAATGTTCAGCAGTTTTACCAACTCAGTCACTAGTGGGTCCCCCTTTTCCCCCAAAAAGATGTCATTGATTTAGGAATGTGTAATGTTTGGCAAGATGATTTTGTAAAGAGGAATAAGAGAATTATAACAGTAAAAACTAAAATAACAGTAAAAACTGCAAGTAACAACAGTAAGTTTATTGTTGACATTAAGTTTTAAGAGTAAGTTTGTTGCTGCAATCCCTATCATAAAGCAAATTTTTTTTTCAATAGAGTACCCCAGTTAAATAGACAAAAAATTGAAAATATTAAATATAGCACTATATATTCAGACAGGATGAAAAGGAGTAAAGAATCATGAAGTAAAGTTTTCATATTAATTTGATATAAATTTTGACAATTCTGATGGCTTTGAATATTATCACTTCATAAATAATTTTTCTAGAGTAGGTAGGTACATGTGTATGTGATAAATTTAACAGAACTGAAGTTAAAAGAATAGTTGAGATAATAAACAGAGGAGGGAGACAAGCTTATTGCTCTTTTTCTGACACAATTTTTACTCTAATGTAAAACTTTCAAGGCTTTCTTAATCTAAACCAGGGATGGCCAACCTGTGGCACGCATGCCACAGTATGGCATTTTTTAACAGTGGCACACAAAGACTAATTCAAAAATTAAAAGATCCAAAAAATAATAATACCATCTGTATGAACTCCATTGATAGATACACACATAAACACATTAGAATAAATATTATATTTCAATTTCTCTGCAAGATGCTAATTGTCACCCAACTCATCCAAATAAAAATTATTGACCTACAGCAGCATACTATCTACACTGAAAAGCAATATAAAGAACTTATTTCAACTGCAAGTGATCCAAATTATATTGAATTTTTGAAATTTATACCAATAAGCAATTTCCCAAATTTACAAGATTTGGCTGTCAGATATTGTTGTAGGTTTGGATCAACATATGTTTCCTATTACGGACATAATCAGGTATCAAGATTAACTGATATGCACCTGAAACACCTAATTTTGTTGGCATCTTCAAGAATCAATCCTAATATAGATAGCATGGTTTAAAAAAAAAAAAAAAAAAACAAAAAACAAAAAAAAAAAAAAAAAAAAAAAACACTACATATTCAAAAACCACACTATTTAAGTACTGACTGTTTAATAGTTATTTCTAATTAGATTTTTCATATTATTCATTTTTATTTTATACATAACCTGAGTGAACCTTTAAAAATGTTTATTAATAATAAATCTTTATTTTAGGTGTTTGTTTTATTTATTATATTATTTTAAAATTTATACTACTCAGACTTAAATAAAAAATGTGCTATTTGTGTAAAAATCCCATAATCAGATATAAATACTATTTGTTTCACCTTTTTATATTTTTTAGTATGTTGGAAAAGTTTGAAGTGAGCACACATTTTTTTCTTCCAGAAAGTAGCACTCTTCTCAAAAAGGTTGGCCAACCCTGGTCTAAACAATACACATTTAAACAAAGAGATAAAAAATATTACGAATTTTTCAACTGAAATTTGATGAAAGGAAACTTTAAAAAACTAATTATAAATTTTATTAAGAAAGACAAAATGAGTAATTAAAATTAGGAGGGAAAAAAACTTAATTAAATTTAAGCAGAACTTGGGAAATTTTTTATTAAAAAGGGGAAAAAATTAAATTGATCAAAATAATAATAAAAAAGAGTTTTATAAATAACAGAATGCATGAAATGTCTGTTAACAGCAAAATCACTAAAATGACATGTTTCTTAATACCAGTAGAATGAAAACGGACTAATATGGAAAAGAAACCATTTTTGCTTAGTGGAAAGATAAGATATGAAATCAGAAAAAATTAAACAGAAAAAAAAAAAAAAAAAAAAAAAAAAAAAAATCTGATGAATTATACAGATGAAATAAAATTTATTGCAAATGTAAGAATATCAAAGAAAGAAAGGCAGTAAGAGACATTTTCATATTGAACAGGACTGAATGAGTTAATTGAACAGAAGAATCAAAATCATTCATTAATACATCATCTGTTAAATGGTCTTTAATATATAAAAAAAAACTGAAGATGTCATTTAGGCACCGAAATGCTTTTCATAACTAATCCCTTCATTTAATGACAGTAATTGTTCTGCAATCAATATTAAAAAAATTTTTTTACAGGCGGTTTTTTTCCCCCTCCTTAATTTAAAAATAATTGTTTTGGAAGATGAATTTAGATGACTTTTTAATGTGAGGAATTAATTCTTTAATTTTTTAGCATGACAGATTCTTGATATCTGGTTTTCAAGACATTTTTTAGTTCTACTGAAGTTAATAAAAAATTATACTCAGTACTGAGAGAAAATATAATTAGATCTCTATAAGAAATGTTCTTGAGTTCAACAAACTCAAGGGAAATTTTTGCATCCCATACACAGAAGAAAACTAATGAAGAAAATCGGAATACTAAAAATCTAACCTTACGATATGAGGCAAGTCCACACTTAATGGTGTTTTGTGACTTTGGGAAAGGGTAGTAAGACAAACTTGCATAATCGGAGATTTCTGAAGCAAAATGAAAAATATAAGAGGATTAAATGATGACTTTACAGCAAAATATGAGCATTCTGCTCCTTGAAAGACAGCAGATTCTCTTCAAATGTATAAGGCATCAGTGGATTCTGTATTACTCAGTGGATATAGTCTGCATTAGTGTATTCTGATGCTAAATGTGGGCACCAGAATATACTGAGATTATATTATATAAATGAAAACAGAACAAAGAGATATGATTGGGAAAAAAATAGGAAAATATTTCTCAGGGCTTATTTCTGCATTGGATGCTGGATGGGAAACACGTTGGCTATTTTCTTCTGTACATCGTAAAATGGCTGCCAATGGTAAGATTAAGTACGATTTGGAATAAATGGGAAAGAAAACATTGATTGACTGGTGTGTAAATGAAGATTTAAATGGCTTTATTCACCTCTCAGTAAATTACGTAGAGACATTTAAGGATTCAGAAACTGGAGCTCATATCAACACCGTGGAAGGTATGTGAGGTAAAATAAAATGGGATTTTTAAAAGAAATGCCACTATCAGTAAGAAGGGTATTTTTAATTTTGTGAATAATTAATGTGGCAACAGCAGTATACAGATTCTAGTTCACATAATTTTAAACAGGTTTTGGATGCTTCTAAGAAATTCTATGTGCAATGACAATGACAATCAATGACACAGAAATTTCTAAATAAGATAAGTCAATATTTCATTTTTGTACTGTACAGATGAGATAACATGTATTTCTATTTTTATGTTATTTCCTTATTTTATTTTGATTTAAAATGCAGTTTGTTGGAATTATATTTTTTTTTGTTTTAATTATATTTTATTGCATTATGTTTTGGATGCTATTTTACCTGTGAAGGCATTGCATAGCAATTCATCAATTTTAGTATGCATTCTTTTTGTTGTATTCCAAGTTAATATGGCTTTTATGGAAAAATTATGAATATTTTTTGAATTAAACTCAATTCTGAAATTTGTACTTGTGGGATTTTCCTATAACATAAGATACAGAGGTAAAATTTCTACAGGAATACAAGATAAGATTTGTTTGTAGCAAAGGAACTACATTTGGAATTTTCTCGTAATTAAAGAAATCACCATGAAATTTAACTTGATTTAAAAAAAAAAAAAAAAAAAACTCTGGCAAGTAAGGTTATCGATTTTGTTAATAAATATGCAGTTAAAACATAAAATATGTATCTACATAATTGTTTACAATAACTCATTATTGTAACTCTTGTTAACCCTTTGTGGGGCAGTATATAAAATAAATTTTGATAAAATTTTACATAAACTATAACTTATGTACCCTAAGGACACAAATTGAGACTTAAAAAAAAGCTTTTGAACTTGATTTAAATTCAATATTGTTATTTTATTAAAAAAATTAGCAAATATGACACTGCATGCGTAAATTGCATCATGCTGTAACTGAACTAGTATAATATTACAAGAAGATATAACAGCCAAAAAATAAAAAAATTTAAAAATGAAACACTACGACTCAGAAAGTATGTTGCATTTTTGAAGTCATATTTTACGCTTTAGATATTATGTAAAAAAACCATGGTTCATGCTATTATACCAAGAATTCCCCCACGCACACACACTTTAGATTATCGAGGACCGTAAGAACCACTTTATTTTTGTAAATATAGGTTGTAATAAATCTATTTGTTCAGGAACAAACCCCATTAAACAACTTTATTATTTTATACACCTCAAAGCTTTTATTTTGATTTTCAACCCCTCTGGCCTCCTAGGGGCTCCTATTCAACTTTTGGATAAATTATAGTTTGCATCTAAAACGGGCCTTAGAAATATTTTCCCTCATTTCACAAAGTGTGAAATTTATTTCAAAAACAACCTATTTTTAATCTAACACTAAATTTCTCTTGCGTTCCCTAGTCTCTCATCTGAAATTAACAAGGAATAAAAGCAAGCTTTCAAATCACCAGTTTTTGTGATTACACTAAAGGTGTGACTCCCAAATGACAAATCAGTTGTCAATCACCTCCTTTCATTTTTGTTGGATTCTAGGATTTTGGAAAACACGAAGCAACGGGTATCTTTTGTGGGCTAACATGCCACATTTAACCCCTAGAATTAAAAAATTTTGACCCCAGACGGCAATTTTGAATTCAATGAGTCTTTCTCTTGGGAAAGGGTGAAGTGCTGAAGTTAAAATTTTAGCTAAATAGAGACGAACGAAACTCAAGCGAAGTAAAAAAAAGAAACAAATATACTTGTATTCAGTCCTAGTGCAGGGTTAGAAAACTCTCCATCCCTTCATGAACATAATACTGAATTCTAAACAACTTGTAAGTTAATCATAAACAAATTATTACATCATAAACTATTATAATGTAAAGAAATGCTGTCATCTCACAGAGTACAGAAGAAGAAGCCTGGTGCTGCCATCTATTGGCAAAGTACCCTCAGGCAAGATACCCATCTATTGGCAAGGCGCCGGTATATATTATATACAGGTATTATACAGGTATTAAAAATGTATAAATAATCTTTTAATTATCAGTTTTGATTGAAATGCAGTAAATATAAAAGGTTCAGCATGTGTACGTCATATATTTCTAGATTTTTAATTTTTTCTTTCCTTCCAATAGAATTTATCAATCTTCAAACATGATACCTCAGAACTTGGTATATTAATTTCATAACTGCAAAATATTGAGCATTCATAGATGGTGCTGCCATTTAGAATCAAAAGGAAACTCTAGAAACTTACGAATATAGTTTTTGGTGTAGAGAAATTAGTGTTTTTTCGGAGGTTAAAAAATTGACAAACAACCACCAGTTCCCTTCAAAGGGTTAACAGTTAAGTCATTTATTATTTAGTACAACAATAAATCTTTTTCCTCCCATAAAAGTCATCAAACTATATGAAGATGATTACATTATACATAAGTACCTAAACAAAGAGACATAGATGGCAGATGTGTAAAGTTAGGGTTTGGTTTAGTATAATTATGGCAAAGTATGCAAGGGCTATCTGCCTAAGGGAAGGGATGCCTTTGTGGTGGCCTTTCTAAGGAAAATTGGCTCCTATACATGTAACATGCGCAGAAAAATGAAGGAACACTCATGTAGCCAGCTTGTTTGCTATTCAAACCCTGGACTTTACTCTGCTTGGCCACTGATGGGCATGTAAAATTTTGGCAGAAATTAAGGACTTTTAAGGACTAAAACTTGCTTAAAAAAAAAAAAAAAAAAAAAAAAAAAAAAAGGCTTAAAGACTCTGTAATACTATAAATAGATGTGCTATTTTGCAGATTAGTGTTAGAAGTAAGTTAATTTGAATTTAGAACCATTTTATTCAGCTATACTGTTAGCTAGATGCCATAATGATGAAAATCTAAAATTCGTTGCTGAACAAAGAAAATGGTACAAGCGTCTTTCAACAGAAGAAAATTTTATTCCGAGAGCGTTATTTTCCAAACGTTCAAGGTCATGCAGCTTCAATAAGAAGTGCTGCCGAAGGTGTAACATCACTGGTTGTCGACATTCTGCCAGTCTTCGTGTGATAAAGTGGTCCTTAGTTCTAGGACTCCATATGCTATATTTATAGCTGGGCTGACAAATTCTTTCTTCTTATTAATATCAACACCAGATGGATTTTAGCCCAGAAACAACTGTATACAGAAACAATTAAGTGTACAAAATTTGTTTCCAGTACCCGTAGAAAAGATGTACAAAGATGACCACAAAGTATCACTGAAATCAACAAAACTCTTCACGAAATGAAAAAAGTAATTGTGGCCAATGATTTCTCGAGCCATGGGTGTTTAGTACCACTTGCTGAGAAATGAAAGAATGCTTTCTCATGGCAGTAGCTAATCAGAAAGTTACAACCTTTTTCAAAGAAATTGTCAAATACACCAAAGATAGCAAATTTTTTTTTTTTTTTTTTCTTTTTTTCCCAGATTGGAACAAAACTGAGAAATTAAAGATCTTATTGCTTACAACACCTGGAAGTAAATTGCTGATATGAGCATAAAGGTATTGCAAGACAGCACATGGACTCGTATATCTCAGAATTAATGTGGCAAAGCATTTCCAGTAGTGATAAATTCAATTGAATTTTATAGGCAATAGCTAAGTTATGGCCCCCACAACTTGCAGTATAACACAATTTTTTTTTTTTTTTTTTTTTGTTAAATAAAGTTAATCAAACCATATTACAATTCTAATTTTTATCATCATATTTGTAATGAATTTATGGTAGTGGATAATATCACAATGTTCATATTGGCAGCAACTTGGAAAAGCAGTCACGAATGCATGGTTCCCTGCAATCAATAAGAAATTGAAATTTCCAAAGGAACAGGGTTACAGTGAATCTGTAGTTTAGAACAACTTGGTGAAAATTTGACAACAAAGTATTTTTCCTCCTGTTTGATTCTTAGCTAAATTACATTTCCGTTAAAATTTTTTCACCTTCTTAATGTTTCAGTTAAATGATAATACTTTATCTTTGAAGTAGAGACAAGTAATTGGTGCTAAAATATTTCAAAATGCCTGTTAGCTGAAAGTGCGGATGAAATTTTTCACCGAAGTATTAAAACAAAGCACTTTTTTTTGGGAGGGGAGAGAGAAAGGGGTGTTATTTTTTTTCCTGATTTGATTCTGAGCTGAAATACCTTTCTGGTAAAATTGTTGTTTTGTCTCCACATACTTCAGCTCAATGAAAATACTTTACCTTTGAAATTAGGATGGAAAATAAGTGCTAAAATGTTTCAAAATATCTTTTTGATGAAATCATGATCGAAAGTTTTCTGAAATAGCAGGAAAAAAAGTATGTATAGGAATTCGTTTTCTCAATGATATATTTTTACATTCTGCAACATTTATATATTAGCTTTAACATGAACAAGAAATATTCTGAAGAAAAATGAAGAAACATTAGTGAATTTTTGAAACTGAAGGAAAAAACATATATGAAAATACCTAACAGCTGAAAACTATAGATTCATTATACAGGGTTCATACACATTTCTGCACATGGAAATTAAGTACTTTTAAGGACCATTAATAAAAAAACTTAAAGCACCCATCAACAAATAGGAACTGAATAAATTCAATTAAAGATATTGTCTGTCTATGCCTGAACTTTTGTGATACTATCCTTAAGAATAAAATAGATCCACAAGTAGAATGCATTTTTATTAAGCATAATTTAATAAACATAATTATAAAACAAATTTAAGAATAAAATCAAATTTATAAAATTTATCAGGTAGCATTAAATATTTTACCCTTATAATAGTTAGACACATTTGAAAGAAAGATGAGTGACATTTTATTTGCATTTAACTAACAGTTTTATGTTGATATTTTTCTTTTATGTCTCCTTTTGTCATGGGCTTGCTCAGTTTAGAGGTTTAGTAAATAGTAGGTAGATTTAATGTCAAACGGCGTAGGTTAAAATGAGAAGTAAAATCATAATCACATGATTTGTTATAGAAGACTGGCTGCTGCTTGCCTAGAGAGAGACTTGCTGATCAGAACAAACCTGAAAGCCTGATGTAGGCACATTGGGCAAGTTTTGAAATTTAGTTATGCTCTGCCTATCTGATGCAGTTAGTGTCATAACTTCGATAGAGCTCTTGGGGTTGTAACTCAGTTAATATATTTGAAGGTTCCACTAAGGCACCAGAGGTGATAAGTTATTTTGTGTTTTTTTTAAAGTCTCATTAGATGCAAAGAATTAAGTTTTACTTTAATTTTTACATTTTTGTGCTGTACCTTGTGACCATGGTAAAGATTAATGAAAGAAAATAATTCACTTTAATATGCAGAGTTAACTTTTAAGGGTGATCAGATAGTTACAAACAATGAAATTAGCTAGTTAGATACCCTTAGTCATTATAGATTTACATGGCCACTATTAAATTTATTTTTTAAAAATATTTGTTATAAAAACCCTATTCAAATCACAATCTATTAACATGTTGCAATTTAAAATACATGTAATTTATGAAATTCATTCTTAAATTATATTAAAATAATTACATATTAAAAGCTACGAAACATTTACGCTTTGTAGCAACAATACTCAACAAAATATTGTTACAAAATGTACAGGCTTATAGATGGGATAGCTTTCCTGCAAAGCAGGTTTAGGGTTGCCATAAAATAGCAAAGGAAGACAGGGTTACCACATTTGGTGAGAAATCACACATTTGGCGACATTTTGCGATAACCATGGACGGTTGGAGAACCTTCTGGAATGAATTCTTACCAGTTTAGCCCAGAATGTTCTCGAACACAAGCCGAAAGCTATATAAACCCTGCTGCCCTGCAGTCAGTATGTCCCTCGTCTAGCGAGCTGATAGTCAGTCATTGAGCGAGTGTCTTGAAGTCTAGCGCCAAGTTGGTAGTCAAAAGCATCGAAGAGTCTCTTAGTGTATCGCGGTTAGTGCATCGTTGAGAGAGTGTGTTAAACTCCAGGAACGACAGAGCCAAAGAGTCAGGAGCTGTGCTCTGTGTGTTGTCGAGTGTATTGTCAAGTGTATCGTGAGTTGTAGCGTGGAGAGCCTCGAGAGTACACGTGGAGTTCCGAGAAGGACCAAGCAGAGCCGGGAGCTGTACTCTGGTGCTTTGCAATGAAGCTGTGTTCACCGTGACAGCCTGATAACTGTGTAGCGTGAGCTGTGTAGCTGATCGTGTCAGCGTGCTTAAAACAGTTCGACAACTGTGAACTAGATTTTCGAGATGTCCTGATTAATACCAACCAATAAAGTGTGTTTCAATACTTAAAGTGTCGTTCTTCACTCCCACACGAACCCCGTACGAACGTTTAGGAAGAAAGTAACATAACAACTGGTGTCAGAAAAGAAAAACGCAACAATATTTATGCATCTTTTTAATCTGAAGCCTTTCCAGACATTCTGGCTAATTTAAGCACCTTTTCTAACAATTAAAAATTTGTTTCATAACCAATATTCCCTCTAGTTTCTGCTTATTTTATATCCTAACTTGCCAACCTCTCAACTATGTATCTATGAGGTTTTACTTGATCTGACAAAAGTTAAACAGCCCCAAATCCCCGACAGACATAAAGCAAAAATCAGACAAAGTTTTAAATAAATCAGTTATTTAAAAAGGCCTTAGAATAAAAAGGCATGCTCATATGCTAGCAAAACCAACTACAGCTTACTATGATCCAATTAAACAGGAACAGTCAAATTCAAACTAAAAATGTGGACTAGTAATCAAAGAGTACACAATTCAATTTTAATCTAAGCTGGCTCAGTAACACATTATAACAAATTCAAATATCGGCAGCGATAACATGAAGAATAATTACAAATTACCAGAGCTGGTAGGAACTAATGCAGCATGCAAGGGGAGGCCAGAAACAAATTCTGCCTTACAACCATAAAACCTTAGTTTAAAAACTAAGTGATTTTCATTCTGGTGAGAAAATAGAAAGGAAAAATTATAGCAAAGGCTGAAATTATAAACAACTGCTTAATTTACATAATAATAACTGTACAATTTTTGAACAATAATTCTCTTCTTTTTATGTACTCGGTTACTTTCTCCGATGCGTTTCCTCTTCATTTTAGAATTTTTGGACTTAATTAAAGATTTCTGTTATTCTAAAAACGTAAATGCATTTTGAATTTATAGAAAAGGGCACTAATTTAATTTCTTCAGTAATATGAACATTCAGAATAAATATGAAATGATATATGGTAAGGGCCAGTTATTGAGCCAGTATAGCAGACGTTTTAGAATTTAGTGACACACCGAGCAACAAAATCTAGAAATTGCAAAATTATAGAATTTAGGAAGGCACTAGGCAGCAGAATTTAGGATGCTCAGATATTGCATTAGATGGGAAAATGCATAGTACTAGCCCTGTGTATGACACACAAAGCCGTAGCTAGAGTTTTTAGTGCCTGGGGACAACTGAAGATTTTGTGCTCCTTCTGTATGCCAAGAATGAAAAACATAAAATTCTGTAACATCAGTTTGGCACCCCATGGATGATGCACCCACGAACAGTTACCCCCCTTGCCCCACCCTAGCTATGCCACTGAAAATGCATTGAGACATATAAGATAAATCTTTCAAATTGTCACTTTTCAATAGTAAAATTCCTTTTTTCCATATTTCGATTCTACGACTCAAATTATGCCTAGATATTAAATTTTGTAAAATTTGGTGCGAAATTCATGGAAATATTCAAACATTTATCTTGGCGAATTTTTTTCAGTTTGGACAAAAATAATTCACTTGGCAAACTTCTTAATACATTACAAAGTCCGAAATCCGGATGTCCATTATCCGGAATGATCTAAAATCTGGACCTCAAAGCCACAAACTTTTTTTTTGTTATGCTTTATCAGGGTTCGTACACATTTCTGCACAAGGAAATTAAGGACTTTTAAGGACCATTAATGAAAAAAATTAAGGACCTATGAGCAAATGGGAACTGAATAAATTCAATTAAAAATATTATAGCTATACCTGAACGTGAGTAGGATGCATTATTATTAAACATAACTTAATTATTAATATGTTTGAGAATAAAATTAATTTTATGAAATTTATCAAATAGCATTAAATATTTTATACTCGTAATAACTGGACATATTTGAAAGAAGATAAGTGACATTTTAGTTAAGTTTTACTAACAGTTAGCTTTTTTTTTTCAATGTCTCATTTTGTCACTTACTTGCTCAGTCTAGAGGTTCAGTAAATAGTAAGTAGATTTTATGTCAAGCAGCATAGGTTAAAATGAGCATTAAAATCATAATCAGCATGATTCATAACAAAAGACTGGCTGTTGTCACCACTCCTGCTTGCCTATAGGGAAACCGGCTGATGAGAACAAATCTAAAGGCTTGATTTAGGCACAGTTAGCAAGTTTTGAAAGTTAGCTGACCTCTGTCTGATGCTGTTAGGGTTGTAGCTTTGTGTAGAGTACCAGGAGTTGTAACTCAGTTAATATACTTTAAGGTTCTATTAAGCCACTAAAGCATTAGGGGTGATAAGTTGTTTTGCATTAATCCATTAACCGCCAAAACTACAAGGAATGATTCTTTTCTCATGAAAATAATAAATATTAAATTAAGCATTTATAACATAAATTTACATTGAAAATAAAAAAAAATGATCTTAGCTGTGGAAAAAGGGAGTGTTGCATTCGCGCAACATCAGTGGAATAAGACTACGGATGTTTAGTGAGTAGGATTGTACTCATGTGCGATGTTTTGAGTGAAGTGCTGGATTACTTTTTAGCTGTATAATGTTTTATAAATGTACAAATCACTTTACTTGTAATTAATTTAATATTAAAATATACATTGTATTTCTTTTATAAATACAAATGATTTCAATTGAAAGATTCAAGCATGAAAAGCTTGATTACAATCATGATGTAAAGCTACATTACATACTTTGCATCTATAAACAGTCTGGCTATGGTACTCTTTATAACAAAGTCTTTTGCTATCAACGGACTTTACAATAAAATGCCTACCATCTCCATGAAATGGTTTTTGAATGCTGAATTTACTAGGTCTTATTGTTGCTGATCTATTTCTGGCTAATTCTATACTCTCATTAGGAGTTTGCAAAAGGAATAATGCATTCTCGCGTCTGAAATCTAAAAGAGACTTTATATTTCCACCAGTAAAAAGTGGTGATATTTAGTAAGTTTAGATATGGTCTCACGTCATATAATTTATCAGTATTGTCAATTTGACTATTGTTAAATGCAAATTCTGCTTTATATTCCTGTACTGCAAACGTGATATCGATTCTCGTACAACAGGAAGAGAAATGTCCTTATCAAAAGAACAATACATTTTTTCTTGAGATAAAGAATGATATCCTGTAAGCAATAATATTCCAATAAATCTTCTCATACAAACTTCAGATGCAATTAATTGTGGTTTTTTTTTTTTTTTTTTTTTTTTCTCAGGGTATATATTTGTGTGTTCAACGAGAAAAGAGAAATGTCTAAACCAGAAAGGAAATCGAAAATCTGTGCACTAGTTTACCTTGTATTTTGTCTTTTATAGTTTCTCTTCTATCTCTTTCTTCATGTTCTTCCTGAGACATAACTAACAGTTCCTTTTTTATCCACTTCAAGCTTTCAGTCTTCTGTTTTTTAAACTTTTTAGTATGACTACAATGGCTTTTAGAAGGCTGAAACTTACTTCTTACGTGAATTTCAACTTCCCCAGCAGTGATACATTTGCGGAATATCTTTCCTCTTCATCACAAGCTTCTGCAATTTTGGGGGGAACAACAACAATATCAGTTTCATTCTGGTCATTATTAACATTATCATCATCCGTTTCTTCATCAAAAAATCTTTGAAGGGATTCTTCTAATGTAAGATACCTCGATCTAGGCATTTTTAAAGCAGCCAAAACATGAACCAGAACATCGAAAGGAATGAGTGAAAAAGGAGATTGATTTACTCGTTTCCTGCTGACGTTGCATCAGCGTAACACCAGTTTTCCCTTCCCTCCCAACACAAATATAAACATCTGACTGATGTAATGTTCTGATAAATACTAACCTTGACTAAAAATAGATCAGTCATAAAGACGGCGATTCTTTGGTTAAATATTTTCAGCAAAAATACCCGGTCAAAAATTTTGCTTAAATTCTGCTTAAAGTATGATATTAATTATTATAAACAAAATGATTGTTGAAGGCAAATATTTTTTTACAAAAATAATCTTCATAATATTCCCTACACAAAATCATCTGGTGGTATAAAATATCTTAGGTAGTTATATTTATATTTATATACGCATTTATTTTGACCGTTGCGTCAACGCAACACCAGCGGCTAAAGGGTTAAGTCTCACTACATGCAAAGAATAAGTTTCACATAAATTTTTATATTTTTGTGTTTTACCTTGTGACCACGGTAGAGGTTTAACACGCTGAGCCCAGCGCCAAATTTGCTGTCCTTTCCGTTCAGCCGGCAGCAATATTGTGATCAAGCGGTGCAATATTGCTGACTTAAATTATTCATAAATTATACAAAAAGGAAGGAGACGCACATAAAGTTCGAAAGTATTGTTCGAAATGTTATGATGTCAATTCAAAACTATTTGGATGCAAGATAGCCAAAAACGTTACCAAAATAGTTGTTTCGTATTGTAATATGTGTAAAACCAAGCCACATTTTGTTTAGAATGTTTCAATAAAGTTCATTTAAACTACATTTCATCACATTTCATTGAGACTATACTTATTTTTTAACTTTAATACTGTCGGTCCTGAGGACCGACGTCAGCCAAACGAAAATTCCAGTGCCGGTTCCCAGGGGCTGACGCCGGGCTTAGCGTGTTAACGAAAGGCAATAACTTTTTAATATAGAGAGATAATTTTTAAGAGAATGCATTTAGTTATAATTAAATTAGTTATTACATAATTTCAGTGAGTATGGATTTACATGGCCACTATTAAATTAATTTTTTAATATTTGTTGAAAAACCCTATTAATATCAAAATCTCATAAAATTTCACAGTTTAAAATACATGCAATTTATGACATTGATTTTTAAACAATATTAGGATAATTAACATTAAAAGCTACAAAACATAAAACTCAAAATAATTATGCATCTTTTTAATTTGAAGGCCTACCCAGACATTTTGGCTAATTTATATCAATTTCCTTCTCCTTAAGCATGTTTTCTAACCATTAGAAGTTTGTCTCAATATGCAAAATAATGTTCTCATTAGTTTCTGTGTGTTTTATCTCCTAACTGCCAAACTCTCTACAATATACTACCTATGAGGGTTTACTCGATCTGGTAAAAGTTAAACAGTCTGACCCCCCCCCCCCGACAGACGTATATAGGCCTGTTCTTATGCTAACAAAATCAATTACAGTTTGTGGTGATATAATTAAACAAGAAGAATCAAATTCAAACTAAAAATATGGACTAGTGGTCAAAGACTAAACAATTTAATTCCAATTTAATCTAGTTCAGTAACTCTATTGTCATAATAAACACAAATGTCAGCAGCAGTGATGGAAAGACTAGTAATTACAAATTATCAGAGCTGACAGAACTAATGCAGGGAGCAAGTGGAGGTCAGAAACACACTCGTCTTACACTCCAAAAACTGTTTAAGTCATTTGCATTCTGATGAGGAAACAGAAATGGGAAATTATAGTAAAGGCTGAAACTGTAAATAACTGGGTAATTTACATAATAAAACTGTAGATATCTTTGAAGAATAATTTTCTTTCTCTTTACATATTTAGTTTAGTTTTTCAACACGTTTCCTTTTCACTTTAAAATTTTGGGATTTAATTAGACTTCCGTTATTCTAAAAAACTAAATGTATGGAAAAAGCTGCTAATTTTATTTCTTTAGTAATACGAATATTCAGAAGAAATATGAAATACATATGATAAAGTCTGGTCACAGAGCTGGTGTGGCATAATTTTTAGAATTTAGGGATAGACTGAGCAACAAAATTTAGAAATGGCACAACTTTTAGAATTTAGAAGAGGCACTGGAAGCATAATTTAGAAAGGCACCAAGCAGCAGAACTTAGGATCCACAGAGACTGCGTCAGGTGACAAAATGCCTAGCACCAGCTCTGTGTATGATGCACTAAGACATGTTAGATGAATCTTTTGAATTGTCAGTTTTCAATTTCTTTATTAATAAAGAATTCCTTTCTATAATGCGTGTCCATATGATAAGATTAGAAGTACTTTTGATATTTTCCATGCTTGTATCTAGTGAAAAGTAGAGAAAATAAAGGGAAGATAAAAATGTTAAGACAGCAATTCTAGAATCAGAAGTAAAATATTCAACTATTATATTTTCATTGTTCTTCCAGATGTTCTCCGAAATGTAAGAAACTGCGTGTTACTAAAATGGAGACATTTTTCATTTTATCACATTTTTCTGGAATCTTTTAGAATTGTGGGTCTATAAATTTACCTTAAAATCTTTGCATAAATTTGCAAGATTAATAATGTGGCTCCGTAGCCGAATACAGTCAAAAGTCATTAATTCGGACACCCATAATCTGGACCTCAAAGCTACAAACTTTCTGCGCATGTGTCGCTTTGACGCATGCACATAGGCGTTTATGCGTGCGCGCAAGACCTTTACAGCTGCAAATATGCGTGTGCGCATGTGCGTTTAATGTATAACGGACGGTATAAGCTAAGCTAAAATTATCTAATTATCTATTTCAGTTAATGTTGCAGATTGTGTTGTTCCTTAATCTTCGAATTGGATCTGGCTTATAATTTTTTGCAGACTGTTAGAGCAATTTTATAAAAGTAAGCTTGAACTTTCGATTACGTCAAATAGAATTTCCGATATATATTTACTAATATGTAAAGGATCTACAAAGCGAAAGTATGTTTCGAAGTCTATTAAACAGAAAGTGGAATTGCTGCAAAAAATGGATAAAGGCATATCCTTTGATTATCTAATCATTCCAAAATATGTTTATCAATTTCACGCTGCTCTGCGGGGGGAGGGAAACGACGCGGTACGCAATGAATTGAAAGTTGATCTGTCAGCACTATCTTTATCTTCAGAGCAGATGTTTTTATTTTATTTGGCTTATAATTCCTTACTAAATGTAGTATTTCATCTCGATGTACTCCGTCTTTGATATGTTTTAAATCAAGTTCCTCGTCATTATAATTCGCTTCCGATAGTGAAGAAAGTGACGCAGAGGTTATTGAAAACGAAAAAATTTCGATTGACAAATTAGTCTGTATTCTCGACACAGCAATTATAGGACTTGAACAGTGGAACTTTGTAACTAAACAAGAAATTATGTCTGTTTAATAGAATTAAAGAGAAAGTATTATCACATGAAAGGAAGCAACTTATACAACTTACATTGAAAGAAATGTTTAATAAAGTAAACAAATAAATATTAAGCTTTTTCTTTTTGTAAATTTTGATACCCTTTAGATCATAATTGTTCTTTATTTCATAAATTACAGTTTCATATTTTTAATTTTATAATTTCTGCATGCCATCTTACCAGATTTAAAGTGATGATCTATAATCCGGAAAAATCAATAACCCAGAATCGCCGAAGTCTTGACGAGTCCGGATTAACGACTTTTGACTGTATCTGCTCGGCATACATCTGAAATCGAAACATTCACCTATTTTATTTTATATCCCTGACGCTGACTTGGTGAATCATCATTTATTATATTTTGCTTTTATCAACATATGTTTATTAATACATGAGAGCTTCAGTAATAACTCACGCAGTGATGTTTAAACTTTATTTTTATATTAGTACAGTCAAAGGTCTTTAATCCGGACTCACCGAAACTTCGGCGATTCCGGATTATCGGTTTTTCCGAATTACGGATCATCAATTTAAATCTGGTAAAATGGCATGCCGAAATTATAAAATTAAAAATATGAAACCGTAATTTATGAAATAAAGAGCAATTATGATTTTTGTAAATTTTGAAAGGGTATCAAAATTTACAAAAAAAAAAAAAAGCTTAATATTTATTTGTTTACTTTATTAAACATTTCTTTCAACATGCGCATGCATAAAGCATACATTACGCATAGTCGAAATTACAAAATTGCAACCAGAAAACTATTCGATGTGTATTCCTGATATTTATAATGGTGAGGAATTTGATTTAAATCATATCAAAAACGGAGTACATCGAGATGAAATAACATAAATAAATAAATAAGCCGAATAAAATAAAAAATCTGCTCTGAAGATAAGGATAGTGCTGACAGATCAACTTTCAGTTCATTGCGAGCCGCGACGTCCCCCCCTGCAGAGCAGCGTGAAATTGATAAACAGATTTCAGAATGGTTAGAGAAACAAAGGATATGCCTTTATCCATTTTTTTGCAGCAATTCCACTTTTTGTTTGATGGACATCGAAACATGCTTTCGCTTTGTAGATCCTTTGGTAGCTCCAGAATCGGAAATTCTTTTTGACATAATCGAAAGTTTAGGCTTACTTTTATAAAATTGCTCTAACAGTCTGCAAAAAAATAATAAGCTGGATCCAATTAGAAGATTAATGAACAATGCAATCTGCAATTAACTGAAATAGATAATTAGATAATTTTAGCTTAGCTTATACCTTCCGTTATATATTAAACGCGCATGCGCATTATGCACATGCGTCAACGCATTATGCCTTCAAGCATGCCCAGAAAGATTGTAGCTTTGAGGTCTGGATTATGGACGTCCGACTTAAAGACTTTTGACTGTAATTGAATAACAAGAGTATGGCAACCTTTTATGCTAACATTACGCTTGGCGATGATTATAGATTTTTAAATGCTCTAAGAAATGTTGACGAGGAAAAATTCAACAAAAATTTCTTTTCATATGCTAAAAATAGATTTTGTTAATGAAACTCATAGGCCAAAAGATTATATTTAGAGCTATTTTAATTCAGAAAAATTGATATATTATTCACCATAAACCCAGAAGTGCCGGCAGAATATTTCGGTATCATACGGCAGAATTCAGAGAAGCCAAATTTTTTTTAAATTGGGGAAGCACCGAGCAGCAAAATTAAGGGATGAGAAGTTTTTTATAATACAGTACAAAGTCTGAAATCCGAACTGTTCAGGACTTCAGCGATTCCGGATTTGGGATTTTTTTGGATAACAGATCATCAATTTAAATCTGATAAGATGACATGCAGAAATTATATAATTAAAAATATGAACAATGAAATAAAGAACAATTATGATATAAAGGGTATCAAAATTAAAAAAAAAAACTTACTATTTGTTTACTTTATTAACCATTTCTTCCAATGTAATTTGTTTAATGTCCTTTTTCTTGTGTCATATACAAAGGACTTTCCAATGCCATACTTCTCCCATAATTTTGAGACGGATATGCCTTTATCCATTTTTTGCAGCAATTCCACTTTTTGTTTAATGGACATCGAAACATGGTTTCGCTTTGTAGATCCCTTGGCAACACCAGAATTGGAAGCTCTTTTCGACATAATCGAAAGTTAAAGTTTAGTTTTTACAAAATTGCTGTAATAACAACAGTCTGCAAAAAATAATAAGCTGGATCAAATTAGAAGATCAGGGAGCAGCGCAGTCTGCTACATTAATTGAAATGCCTTAGAATCAGTAAAGATAACTTGAGTGTAGCTTAATAGCATACGCTACACATTATTGGCTGTGCATCACAAGATTGGCGACGAAAGCAAAGTTGTTTTCTTAATTTTGTCTTGCTCCTATTGCGTACCGAATTAAGCCTGAATTGTATTACTTTAGTTATATACTATAACTACATTTATTTCTTGCACATGCTTCAAACTAATCCGAGTCCTGAATAAATAAACTCCCACATATACTTAGGCTTTATCTACGGCCGAAAAATTCCAAAAATTTCATCTTCCCTAAATTCTGCCACCGCTTAAGGTGAATAACATATCAGTTATTCTTAATTAAAATAGCACTATATGTAATCTTTTGGACTATGAGTTCAATAACAAAATCTAGTTTTAGCATATGAAAAGAAATTTTTGTTGAATTTTTTTTCGTCAACATTTCTTAGAGCATTTAAAAATCTATAATTATCGCCAAGTGTAATGTTAGCATAAAAGGTTGCCAAACTCTTGCTATTCAATTACTAACATAAAAAAGTTTAGACATCACAGCATGAGTTATTACTGCAACTGTCTTGTATTGATATACATGTGGTGATGAAAGCAAAGTATAATAAATAATGACTAGCCAGGTCGGTGTCAGGGATATAAAATAGGCGAATGTTTCGGTTTGAGATGTATGCCAAGTTGACACTCAGCTACGGAGCCAAATTATTAATCTCGCAAATTTATGGTTGCATGATTGTTTTTCCATAATGAGGTATTTTATTTAGTGCCTAAGTGAAATTAAGAACCAGAATTTTTAAATGAAAATTTTCACATGTTTAATTATGGAAGGAAAATTCAAATGAGCATGCATAAAGCATACCCCAAAAAAGTTCGTGGCTTTGAGCTCTGGATTTTAGATCATTCCAGACAATGGATGTCCGAATTTTAGATCATTTTGGACAATGGACGTCTGGATTTCGGACTTTGTACTGCGCAAACTTTTCGTAATCGGAAAACATGCACAACTTTGAGCATTTAAAGGAGTAACGATTTTCCCCGTTATATATCATGCAAATAAAAAAGCATGGATAACACAAGTGTTAATGAATGATTGGTTTGAAAATCATTTTATACCCGAGGATCGGCAACATTTGAATTCGGTTGGTTTAGCTGACAACTCAAAAATAGTCCTGATTGTAGACAACTGTTCTGCTCATACTTCACTTAAAGTTTTAGTGAAGGATAATGTATCCATAGTATTCTTCCCTCCAAATTGTATGCCTGTGATTCAGCCTATGAATATCGGAATAATGTGCGCGCTGAAATGCAAATATAAAGTAGAATTTGTAAAATCCATATTAAATTTCTTGAACAGTGGCAAGAATATTCAAGAATTTTTAAAAAATTTTAGCATAAAATCTGCTGTGTGGAGCATAGCAAGATCGTGGAAGGATGTGTCTCCAGATACATTAAAAAATGCTTTGCATAATTTATGGCCAGCTACCACATTTCATGGTGAGGACGACGAAGATGATAGCCGCGAATTTGAAGGTTTTCGAATAGCGAAAACTAAAGGTGAAATTTTCCAGTTAATGGATTTTGTAAAGAGATGCGGAGAAGCGGTAATAAATGAAAATGATATAACAGAAGTTTTCCAGTGTAATGATAATGCCCCAATCATCAATCAACGGATGGCGAAATTTGTAGTACGTTTCTAGATCCAGAAAATACCGCTACGGATAGTGACAGAGAGGTTATTGAAAATGAAAGAATTTCGATTGACAAGTTAGTCGGTATTCTTGACACAGCAATTACAGTGGATTGAACAATGGGATTTTGTAACTGAACAAGAAATAATGTCTATTTATAGAATTAAAGAGAAATTATTAGCATGAAAAAATAAAGCAACTTAAACATTTTAAATTGAAAGAAATGTTTAATAATGTAAACAAATAAATATTAAGCTTTTTTGGTAAAATTTGATACCTGACAGATCATAATTGCTCTTTATTTCATAAATTACGGTTTTATATTTTTAATTGTATAATTTCTGCATGCCATCTTACCAGATTTAAATTGATGATCTATAATCTGGAAAAATCCCAAATTCGGAATCCCCGAAGTCCCGACGAGTGCAGACTTTGGACTTTGTACAGTATATGCAACCAATTTTCTTCTCCCTTCCATTGTGCCGGAGCGGAAAAAAAGACACCTCGTTCCTACCTTTTTACATTGTGCATGAGTGAGAAAAAAAGTCACATCGTTTCTACTTCCGAATAATTTTAGCAAAGTGTTTAAACGACATCTGATGTTTTATTACTTTCAACAAATGTACCAATGTTTTCAACCAATGTTTCAAAACGTGCCAATAAATAAATTCACGTATAGCTTCAGAAACTTTAAATAAAAAATTGTAATATTTTGCAGGTAAGCTTAGAAATACGTCTGTCTACTTTAAGATGATGGTAAAATTTTATAGATTATAATTCAATTTTTTTTGACAGATTAATAAAAAAATTTTAAACATACAAATTTTTTAAATAAATCATAAAAAATAGGCTATTTTTATTTGGAATAAACCTGAATTTCGAAATGTGAGAGGAAGAACCAAATAAGTTTAATAAAAAAGAAAGTAATTAAGACACAATAACACGCCGAATAAATACTAATTCAGAAGTCAAACAACAAAAATCAGCGTTATATTTACAAAATTTTCACAGGACTAGTTTCGATGGTTTTACCGAACCACCATCTTCAGCTGCAAAACCGCAAATGCAGCTTGCAGTTTTGCAGCTGAAGATGGTGGTTCAGTAAAACCATCGAAACTAGTCCTGTGAAAATTTTGTAAATATAACGCTGATTTTTGTTGTTTGACTTCTAAATTAGTAAAAAAAGAAAGATTAATAAATATATGCCAAACTCAATTAACATTGAGGCTAAAATTTTTAGAGCTAATCTTTTAAAAACTACTCATGCAATTTTTACAAAATTTGGTAGTTTCAGTCGTAGAAACGAAATATGGAAGAAAATTTGTATGTTATTTCAGAAAAAGTCAGATTTTGTGTCAAAATACCTATATTAGAACAATGCTATATGTAAATCTAATACATATCCTAAGTCGCACCTTCAAGACATGAAAAACGCATGTTGAATTTCGTCAGTTGGCCCAATAAAACAGGAGATATAGAAATGTCCCGTCTCTCTCCCCCCCTTTTTTCTTTTTTTCCCCCGCAGTGTACATAGGAAAACAATGAAAACACAATTAGACAGTTTGCCAAAATTAAAATTACAAGCATTCAACAGTATTATCTACTCCACTGGTAAGTTTGATGTCTCTTACCTTCTAACAGATATTAATATTAGTAAAGACATTAATTATGTACCTGTAAAGAAACAAGATACCTTTTATCACTTTTTTAACAGATTAATAACTAATTTATTAGATTTTACAGCTCTATTATAAACTTCACATAACTCAAAGTAAATTTTACTGGTTTTATGTAAAGTATAATAATCTTTTCTTTAACATTCATCAAGCATAATAATAAAATTTTGTAAGAATACGGAATTTGAAAAATAAAAGTAATGCCTTTGGGAAAAAATTTACAAGAAATTTCCTCAGCTAAAGACAAAAGCAAATAGTTACTCAAATAAGTGATCAATTTTACCAGATCCCTCAAAAAATGAAATCTTTAAATCTGAATGATCTCTAGATCAAGTTTATTAAAATGAATTGCATAGTCGATAAAATTACCAATTCTACAGACCAGCAGCATCTAAACAGAATCAAACTTTGATTTTACAATGATGCACTTGTTCTCCTTTTTTTCTATATAAAATAAAACTGAGCTGTTTATTATTAACATTGTCCTAAACTTAAATGGGAGAAAGGAATGATTATATTCAGAAAAAGACAACCAACTTCAAGGCCACTAAAAAATATTACTCCCTTAAATCAGTCTTCAACCATACCTTCAATATAACACAGGGTTGCCACTCAAACAGGAAAATGAAATTCCCCGACTTTTCCAGGTTTTCCAGGTGTGTTTTAAGAAAATTCCAGTCTATCCACGTAATGCACATTGACTGTGGCACAATTACATATGACTTATATATATATTACATATGACTTAAAACTCCTCAAAGCATTACTATTATAACTATATATTACTATTATAAGCATTACTATTATAACTATATTTTTAATTTAGACTGGGCAGATTCTAATCTCAATCTTCAGTGTAGAATCTGCCCAATCTGAATTAAAAAATGTTTTTTTCAGACATTTTGCAGCTAAACAAAAGAAAAATCTATTTAATGATATTTTTAAATAAATTCAGATATTTTATATTTATTTAGTAGCATGCATAAGCAAAAAATATGTGCATTGAATTTCGTGATGGTATGTCATCATACTGCTAGAATTAATTTCAGGATTATGCAGAGAAAATTTCCTGAAATTTGAAAGTATTATTTACTAATAAATAAATTTAGAGAGAAGCAACATTAAATGACATAGAGAACATTAAAAAATGATAATTATTTAAAAATTGAATTTGAATAATCAATGATATTTTGGCGAATATTATATACATATTAAATGGTTAGCCTCGGTAACTGATTAGTATATTTTTATTTTATTGCAAAATGACAAATAAGGTATTTATTTTAAAAAAATGGGTGGCTAAAAAGATTTTGTGGTTAAATTTTAGTATACGCTACAGCCTTGGCACGATTTTGAAAATTATCGCCAACACCAAAATGACCCATTTACTGCTCATCATAATATCCCCAAATCCCGTGTATACAGTACACGGAGGCTATTCTAACCTCCATGGTACCCTATATTGAGATTAAACCGATTTTATTTTATACGAGAATACGTATTTTCCTTAGTTCAACATGCACTGCATACACGCATGGGAGTCTCTCGATACTTGAGGTTACTGGAAACTTGCTTTGTCTTTCTCTCAAGACAATGTGATTGGAGCTGCGAAAATTGGCTCTATGCCAGCTGGCCGAATGATGCTCACGCAATACATAATTCGCCAAGAAAGTGATCGCTTCCAACATCGGTGCAAAACTCACTTTTTTTGGTGGGAATAGCCATATGAAATTCCCTGACTTTACAAGATTTAGACTAAAATCATTAATTCCCTGACCTTTCCCTGAATTTTTTGGTCAATTGTCGAATTCCTCGACTTTTTCCAGTTTTCCTGGTAGCATGGCAACTCTGATAACACTTTTTTTATATATATACATAACTTAAAATTTAAAGCATTTTCAAAGGGTAAAGTGCAGAATCGCTCACTTATTTGTTTGCCACTTTTTACAAGAGTAAGAAGAATTGGATTTTTTTCAATTTTCTTTTGACTTTTTAAGTTAAAATAGGTCGTTGTGTAGATGGATAAAGTCAAGTGAATGCGCAATTCTGGGATTTTTTTTTAAGTGTAAATAGGTGGATGTATATATGGATACCGAGTATGTGCAAATCTTAAAAACGTGCCTAGCAGTGGATGATTCTGCACTTTCCCCTTTTCAAATTTTAACAATAAAAAGAAATTATCTGCAACAAGTAAACAAAACTGCTGATGGAAATGCAATGTTGCAGAGTCTACATAAACTCAAATGATTATCTACACTTCTTTAAGATATGTTATAATGTGAAATTTAAAAGAAAATTTATGAACACATTTGCAGAATCTTAAAATATAATTAAAAAATTCGCATATTGCAATTATAATGAAAAATTGGCCATACTTATATACATATTTATAAATTATAATCCAGAAACAAATTAGTCTAATAAAAACTCCAAGAAAATCATAATTAAAGACGAGATGAAAATAAATATCTGAACACTTCATTTCTCTTTTCCTTCGCGAGTAGGGATATAACTGAAGTTCTTTCCATGCATATATTTCTTTTCATTAAATATTTAAATGGGGAACGCAATATGACTATCTTTGCATCGTAGCTCCAAAGTAAATGTAATATTGAAATCAATCCACTCCCTCGGAAATAAAAAAGGATTCAACATTCTATATAGCTGAGTAAAATAAATATATACATTACATCATTTCCATTACAGATACACATCATTAAAATTTCTAACGGTTAAGTTTCCATAACAGAAAAGCAGTATAACTTCTGTGAGTGCGCTCTCTTTTTTTTTTTTTTTTTTTTTCCAAACATTTAAAGAGCCTAGGAGACCGTGCAAATTATACGTAGCTATGTGAATACACAATAATAGACCGGCAAATTTTCCCACAAAGGCACATGAACATGACATATGTGCATTTTAAACGATTCAAGCGGATGTTTTTATAAAGTTGCACTGACTTAAACTATTGCACTGAAAGGGTCACTTATGAACAGTTTACTAGTAAATATCCCAAACAACTCACAATAAAAAAAAACCTACCTGAAATAGTATAAATATTAAAAGTACTAACATAACTTTAGTCACACCTTTCGCAGTTGGTACAGCTGATGTACGAATTAACTGTAAACTGCGACTGAGAATGTATCTGTCTGTCTGTCTTGTTTGCTATTAAAGGTTGGAAAATATAAATATATTGCAAAAGATACTTAAAATCTATTACAGAATTCAAACCTTCATTTTTGTAATGCTGCAAAATATTAGTTTATTTCTATAGAATATTAAACATGACTGCTCAACTGCTACCTCATTCAACAAACTGAATGTTTATCCAATTTAAATCAAATTTCATTTATGATTAAATTATAATGCTCTGATATGATTCAGTTTTTAGCAGAATCAAAAGTTCCTTTGGTTTTAATTCGGGCGGTGAACAGAAAATAGGATTATATCTGTCAGCGTTGTGAGGTTTTACCTTTTCCCCCACACGCCTTGATTGCTCCTCCTAGCGCATGAGCGATAAGAATGCTCTACGAGACTGTCAAAAACAACTTTTTTCTTTTGTGTTTACAAATTCGCATACACACCTTTTCATCACTGAGATTAATATTATTGAAAAGCTAAGTATAAATTTTGATATATTAAAATAATTTATTCTTACAAATTGGTGTTTAGCAATTACATAGATGGTATTCGCCTTTCTCATACCACCACGTACCACACACAAGCCATCATTGAAAGATGGCACAAATCGCTGGAACTACTCTGATATGCGCCCTCAAGTCGCCAAATATTTTTGGCGAGAAACTTCACGTTGCCATATTACTATCTAAATTTTTTGTCTACATTTTGAACTTTTAGCCTAAAATGTCTCCAAAAACGCGGTTTTCGCACATGCAAAAACTACGTTTTGAACAAACAATTTAGCTAAAAATCCGAAACAAAAACAAAAAGTTTAGATAGCAAAAACGTAAAGTTTCTAACCAAAAATATTTGACAAGAATCCATGTACACAGCGACATGTTTTAACTTAAAAAAACATCTACGAATTGCACAATGTAGGCAACGAACGAATCTACAAACTACGCACACCTCGCTTTAATAAAATAACATAACAACAATAAATTTAAAATAATACCATGTACACAGCGTTCTGTTTCAACTTTAAAAAATACCTACGAATTGTACAGTCTAGACACTAAACAACAAAATAAACTAAAATAAATTTCAAACAATTTAAAAAAACAACAATAACGACAGAAATTCATACTAAAGAACCAATGAACATAACATTCTACAAAATAAGAAAAAGGATAAAATAAACTGCACTTACTATGAATTAATGCGTTTTCGAATAGCAGAAATATAAATTTCATACTGCCTTTACAATCCTCCACATAATCACTATCGTATTTACATGACAGCCAGACACACTATCCAGAAAATTTATACTATGGTTCACAAATAAATAAAATCACAAATCCCTACTTATATCACGCAGTGCCATTAAAAATAATCTCCCAGACCCTCTTTCCACACTTCCAAATACCCACAACCCCTCAAAAGGATAGCCACAATCATATTTCCTTTTGCCGAACTTCAATTCAACAACTACCATTTTATCTTTCCCTTCCATCTTCTCAGACACAGAGGCGAACCAACGAGCTCCAGCGAAAGATTTTTCAACGTCAACAGGGTTGCCATAGAACACGCAATCGCGCCAAAAACCAGCGCAGAACACATACTGCCACATTTGGTGAAATTAGGGCGTATATTAGAGTTGTACCAAATCGCTTAAACAGTCCATAATGTGTCATACATCTGAACACTGGCTATTGCATTACCTTCAGTTCTTTTAGAACTTCGGACAGCTTTTAAGGAGGAATTTGACTGTTCTCCAGCTGAATTGGTGTATGATCAAACTTTACGTCTTCCAGGACAATTCTCCTCCAGACAGCAACAATCCGAAGATTGACTTCCTACAAAAATTAAATTACCATACAGAAAACCTTCGCCTGACTGCCCCACATAGCACACTTGGTTGCTATGAGGTTGCAGTGACATCCCAATGTTGCATTTTCTTCACATTACATTTTTGTCCACGGTATAAAGCCGTGTTTCCACTGCTGCTTATGCGTTTCTCACAAGCGTCTAGCCCCTCAGATGCTAGTTTCCTCCTGATCCCTGATCATTTGCGCAGATTCACGCGCAGCGTGTTTATGTCAGGGAGCTCGGCATGCAGAAAGGAGTCAGCTGGCACCGACGCCATGCCGTTAAGTTACGAAAGTGCTGCGCATTACTCAGTGCAAATTAATTTCTTTTATTAGTTTTTCTACAGTATTTTTCTTTTTAAGTCGGATACATATTTACATGTTTGATATTGATTTTTGGTTGTTTTTCATTTTCTATCAAATAATATATTATTTTGATTTGTGTTTTCCCTTTTGTACCGCTTTGTTTAGTTGTTTAATTATAAATCTGTATATAAAAGGAATTCCTGATATTTATTCATTCATTCATCTATACATAATCGCCCAAAGCTATTACAGATGCAGATATCAAAAGCTAGGAGCTCATTTCTTGTCTACTGAAGGCTTGTTGACAAATGTCTGCCTATTCGTTCAACATAAGCAAATTTAGCCCTTTATTATCTCATAAAAAAATGCAGTGCCGTACTGGAAAAGTCTGCTGCTACATAGAATACATCCTCTAAATTCTGCTGATTTAAAAAAAAATAGCATACTTTATCATGTTGTAAATAAATATTTGCCGAATATCACTTTCGTTTTTATAGCGTTTTTTCGATTAGTATCAATATTGAAAAATAGAGGGCGCCACAATTTCATTTCTGCGGATACTCAAATTTTCATTTTGGGGTAATATTTAATTTTTCTGCTTTAAAATGGTTAATATTTTTATCTTAGGAAACGAAGTAACATTTACAGATTCACAATAACACGTTTCATTCATCAAAACTTTATTTCTACAGCACAAAATGTGCACGTACATAGATTATATTGAAATACTTTGCAAACCTAAAAGTTTCGGTAACGTCATTGCATCTTTCGCCAAGTAGGAAATTTGGCGAATTTTTTTCTCGCCTATGTTGTAGATCGTCTGCAGAGTTGAACAGGTTTCGAATGTATATAACCCCCTGCAAAAGCAATTTAGGAGGAGAAAACGTTGAAAGCTTTCTTTAGCCAATCAAGATAACAAAACGTTGAACGCTTTCAATAGCCATCTGCAGAGTCTGGAAACCATAACGAGTTAGTGCATTCAACGAAAAATTTCTCAAGAGCAATTTTTGGCTCTCCGCTAAATATAATTCAAATGATTAATTATTTGACTAATACTAGTAATAAATATTCAGCTAAGGATTATGTGAGAACGTGGAAAGATCATTCGATATTTTTTCAGAGAGCGTTAGAGATATCTCTAAAACTGCCTCAGTTACCAATTTTGAACCATTATACGTAAAATCTTGAATGCTGAACTGATATTTACAGGGAGTACCTTATAGAACTTAATCATAGAAAAAGAATGCGTTCAAATTATACTCATATATTTTTTAATAATCTCATTATATATTAGGTTAGCACTTTATTGAATACATTGAAATTAAGTCTAACTAAAACGGATTTAAAATAGTTTTCAAATATTAGGTATAGTGTGTTATTTTATATAAAGATTCGTTAAACTAAATTTTGCCACTTCAATATTTCATTATTTTTTCTTGCATCACGTAGTATAAGTTATTTCATCGCTGGAAGGATGGCATAATTGGAAATTAAGGAACATCTCGAGAGATAAATCGTTAAATTCGGCGAATATTTCGCAGCGGAGAATTTTCACTTACACTTTCTTTCAAAGAATCAGTTAGATAAAGCATTAAGTTATATTTATTTTCAAACAATCAAGCTTTGCCAGTGTTAATAGAATCGTTACAAGAGGCTGTTAGTATAATGTAATACGTTATAACGCCGCCCCATATATTTTTTTTATTTGGTATCTGTTATCATCATTGGTTTGGTTATTTATTTCATTCTTATATAAAATTTTCTGGTATATGCTAAATTATTGTAAATTACTTTACTCGAAGAAGATTGCGAATGCACAGAAATTAAAGATTTGCCCACGCCGAAAATAAAAAAAATATTAAATATATATTGGTATTTATGCATATGCTTGCAAAAAGCATGTATCTGCCTTTAACAAAATAGGTAAATATTCATTAAATTATTCAAAAATGTATTTGGAAATGAAGGATTTATTCATCCATAAACTTCTGTAAAAGTTACTGTGAAGAAATCTAGTTATTAGATATATCTAAATTTATAATGATTATAAATATTATCTAAATATATAATAACTTAACATTTAATTGTAAACATAAATTTAAATTCTGTTGACAAATTCGTTTATAAAACTATTTAAGCAAGAATTGTTCATACTGGAAAGCAATCTGTTAAAAGGTATTGTAAAGCAAATTCTATAAGATAAGTACTTAAGAAAGCGGTAAAAAAGAGTTTTTAGAATATGTATTGTTGAAATAAAGGGTAAAAAAATATCGTAAATATTAAAAGAATTATTTCCTTAGATTCTATAATAAATAACTCAATTAGAAGTTTTAAATAATATTTAGAAAAATAATCCTTTTTTTATTCCCTTTCAGAAATATTTATAGAAAGCCAAGTACATGGAAATCAGCACCAATATTTAATATATTTCACTATTAAAAATAAAAGGTGCTCTAATTTGAAATGGACAGAACAGAGCATTAATTATAAAATGACTCAGAATTTCGATTTAATGATGCCTCAGGAGCTAAAAAATCTTCTCACATTTGAGAAAGTATTTTAGGAAGAAGCTCTGTAAATAGAAAAGAAATAAAGCGTAATTTTAATATTAATAATACAATAAACTTTGATCTTAATTTTTATAATCTTTAACCGAATAAAATCGAATTTTTTCCCTATTATAATTAATGAAAACTTATGAAAATATTTCATGCAAATTAAACTGTTCTGGAAAAAGTATAGCATTTAATTTCGTTCAAAATGAAATGTTGCTTAAAAATGCATTCGTTTCACATACTTAGTACTCTGAAATATTATAGAAAAAGAATTGTATATTTTGTTGCCTACAAAGGGATCGCCACTGCTTCAAAGCAGTGAAAGGGGAAAACCGGTTAGGACCCTCTCCGAAAGAACGTCTATGTCTATACATATTCTTTGCCTCTCCTCTTACTTTCTACCTCCATGGAGGTACCCTAAGGGGATGAAGGGGCAGTTAAGATCATGGAGGTAGAAAGGGAGGAGGGGCCAACCCGCGCTAAAAGTGAAGCACTGCTTTGAAGCTTGGGTCACCAGATGGAGTGTTCTTTGTTTACATCCAGAAGCTCACTTGACAAGATTCTGATAGTATTTCGACACACGACAGTTCCATAGAAATCGAAAAAGGGACACTTTCACATGAAAGAAACATTCATAGTGTGATGGATAATAGCAATTTGTATAGTTTAGTGACATTTATGCAAAAATCACATCTTGGTTATTTTTCGATAACTAACAACAGCGATTTTGATTATGAATTTGCTTTATAAAATTATAAGCTGTTGCACTACAAAAATATAGATTTTAAGAAAAATGTTATGATTAAAGAATGAAAAATACCTTACGATACATTTAAAATTGTATACGTCTTTCGATACCCTTGATAGAGTATTCGCTACTTTTATTTTATTTTCCAAACATCAAAATGTTTTAAATAAAACAAATTTTTTTCACATCCATATATTATTGTAACATGTACCTTTTAAAATTTTTTAGAAGAGAGGCTTTACTGCTGCTCATTTTAAACCCATCGTTTTAATTTTATATATCTGAAAAGTAATCACTTTGGGCTTACACATTTTATAAATATAAAATTATGCATGTTAAAATATTTGTAATTAGGCACATAGGTCAGATTAAGTTTTTGTTAAATAGAGTAACGCATGCAAGGGCTATCTGCCTAAAGAGAGAGATGCCATCGTGGAGGAATTTTGAAGAAAAACTGACCTTTGAGTGGGTATTAAAAATAATACTTATAATTTTCATTCAAATGATATTCATATATATTTTTTATGTAAAACTTTCGGGTGTATGCTAAATTAGTGTAAATTACTTTACACGAAAAATATAGTGAATGCACAGAAATTAAAGATTTGCACATGCCGGAAATGAAAAATAAGAAATATGTATGGGTATTTATGCATGTGCTTGCAAAAAGCATGTATCTGCCTTTGACAAAATACTTAAATATTCATTAAATTATTTATAAATGTATTTGAAATGAAGAATTTATTCACTTATAAACAACTGTGAAAGTACTGTGAAGAAATCTAATTATTAAATGTATCTAATTTATAATGATTATAAATGTTATCTAAATATATAATAAACTTAATATTGAATTGTAAACATTGTAAATTGAATTGTAAATAATAAGTATTTCGCTAATTCCTAATAATTCTCTAATTTAAAATGAACCGAATAGAGCATTAATTATAAATTGACTTACATTTTTCGATTTAAAAGATGCCCCAGAAGCCAAAAAATCATGTCATATTTAAGAAAGTATTTTAGGAAGAAGCTCTATAAATAGAAAAGAAATAATGCATAATTTTAATATTAATAATACAATAAACTTTGATCTTAATTTTTGTACCTTAACCGAATAAAATCGAATTACCTTAATTTTTTTTCTAATGTAATTAACAAAAACTTGTGAAAATATTTCATTCAAATTAAACCATTCTGAGAAAACTGTCCTGTGAAAATTATAGCATTTAATTCCGTTCAGAACGAAATGTTGTTTAAAAATATGTTGTTTTCACATACTTAGGACTCTGAAGTGTTGTAGAAAAAGAAAATATATACATTTATATGTATATTTTCGAAGTAATTACAAAATATTTACATCCGAACGCGTCAAATCCCATAGAACTCAATGGTAAATGACCCAATGTTTTGGTCACCACGTAGGGATCGCCAGTGCTTCAGAGCAGGGTACGGGAGAAACTTGTTTAGGGCGACTCCATCTTACTTCCTACCTCCATGGTTAAAATAAAAATAGAAATTGTAGAGAAATATTCCGTTTTCAATTTATAATGCACCAATCAGAAGCTACTTTATAAACTGAAATTAGTCCATAGAATATACAGCGATCTCATTTCTTTACATTTTCGTCATCAGATTTTGCATCCTGATTTTTGTTTTATTGTTAGCCTTTATATTTTAGATATTGTATTATTATTACTTCGCTGTTGATCTCTAATTCCAAAATCGGTAGGCGTAAAGGTGAAAATAAAAGTAATTGTCGGAGAGTTCATCCACTGTATTCATTAGCTTCAAAAGCTCAACGACTACGGCGTCTAAAAGAAAGAATAGTGTCTCAATCACATATCAATACAGATCTTATTGAATAGTATGTATTGATTTTTAACGTTAACAGAGACAATATTGAAACAACATTTTCCAGCATTAGGTCTTTATAGCTGTTCCCCTTTTGTGCCAAAAAATCTTTGTTATTTGAAATTTTGAAAAAGAAATCAGTAAATAATGCATTCATTTGTTTAGTTAAGTGAATTAAATTTCACAGATGTACAGATATAAATAGCCTTTATCATTCGTTTATACGTACATATATCCCTATGATATTGAACCTCGAAATTATAATTTTGGGTAACACAGCTTCAGTTTTTATAACTCGAGGGCTATCTGCCTAAGGGTAGGACTTGCTAAGCCAAACTGGTTCGTATACACGCTACACATGGAAAATCCACGAAAACACCCATGCAGGCAGCCGTTCGCGAGATTCGAACCTCGGACCGAACTACCAGTGTTCAGCGACTTTACCGCTCGGCCGCTGGTGGGTATACTTAACTACTAAATTAAACACATAAAAAGTTAATAATGAAAAGGCACATACACATACACACACAAAGAAAAAATTTAGCCATCTTGTTGGGAAAACTGAATATTAATGTAATGAACTGGGAAAAAACTGAAACGAATTTTATAATGTACGCCAACGCTTAGCGCTGCATCGGGTGTTCTAAACATGTGCTGGTATTCAGCTTTTAAAAACTTTGTGATTTTGGTATTGAACTGTATGCAGTGTAAATGCGAAGAAAACGATGCTTAATAATAAAGCTAAGAGTAAAAAAAAAAAAAAAAAAAAAAAAAAAATTCGGTTAGCAGGAGTGCGAAAGCAGCAGCACGAGAGCGTAAAAAACCCTTCTGGATGGCCGTTAAAATCTAAAACCTTTATTTATTTATTTATTTTTTAGTATCTAAATTTTGGGGGCTGGGCTCAAGAAGAGTTTTTGCATAGGGCCCAAGAGTTCTACGCTACTGATACTAATGTATACTTTTGAGAAGTAATATGAATGAAGGTATTACTTAGAATAATGTGTAAGTAATGAATTGAGCTTCAATTTCAATGGCCTTTATACTGGAAGATGCTAAGCCAAGGTGAAAGTAGCATTTTCATTGGGACCGGAATGAATTAATGTGATAAGGATATGGAAATTTATTTCTTTATTTGAATATGGGAAAGCACGTGACTTTTTGATTAGTGCAGGGTTCTTAAACTTTTTGGGCGGGGGGACTCTCTAATATTTACGAACATTTTGCGGGACCCCATAAGCATTGCGTAAGTCCGACACACGCGTGAGTGAAACTATCAGTTTCTTCACTTTCTTCACTTGTACTGTAATATATTACAGTACAATTAAAGTAATTAATTGTACTGTAATATATTACTGCAGTAAATTAAAGTAAAATAAAAGTTTCTATTATAAAAAAAAAAAAAAAAAAAAATGCTTCGAGACGTTTTCGGTTTTTCTTTGTCTGTATTGCCTTATTTTTATATATTTTCAGGTACATTATTTAAAAGTATTTGGTAATTGTAAAATTATTATAATAAGTTAAAGAAATACCAAAATTGCTAAATTTTTAGCGACCCACAGTTTAAGAAACTCTGGATAAGTGGAAGAAAGAAATCTTTAATCACAGTTTTATAAAGAAAGACTTATGTTCACATTACACATAGAGGGAATCACGAAAAGCCAACCCTTTCGCTGGAATTCGAACTTCAGTTAAACTACCAGTGTTCCATGATTTCACCTACTCGGCCAATCGTGGGTTATGGATTTAAATTTATTAATAGTTTTGAAGATAAGACATCATTAGTACACCCGGGCGAAGATATTCAGGAAAAGAGGTGCACTTTGAAACTAAAGGTAAGTCTTTCTAAATGAGCTTTCTATTAACAGCAACTTACGGCGGGAATTGCACTGCGTGGTAAAACAAGGTGGATGCACTAGATGGTTAGGTTAGGTTAGGTTATTTAATTACGGTAAAGCCTCGAGGGCTATCTGCCTAAGGGGAGGGATGCCTTCGTGGAGGACTTTCTGGATGCACTTAGATGATACTGTTTCGTTTGATAGACTCTGGTATAAAATTTAAAACAATTATTCCTAATATTTGAAATATAGCTTAAAGAGATTAATAGGCTCTTAATTTTAATTTAAAAACACAAAATGTTTTTGAAATATGTTTGAGTTCTTCATGTCATCGAAAAGATTGTGGTGAAAGATAGAAAACGATTTATAAGTAAGTCAAGAATTCTTTTAGAAGCTATTATCTTTAATGAGATCACTTGAGTAAAAATTGAACAATTAACATGGTAAAGCACATAACATAGAAATTAACCCGGAGCAATTAACAAGGAAAGCCTCAATATTGAGAACTGATATTGATGAATATTATTCGAAATACGTGCGTTGTAGTTCGTGATTAGATAACGAACGGGACGATTCGATTCTCGCAGATACTTTTCTTTTCTAAACACCCATGTTTCAGTTCTTTGAATCTCTTCATTATCAAAATAAAACTCCTTCAGCAGATAGGTTTAATTTTTGAAAGGAAAATTAGTCACACGGAGACAAATTTTCAAACGAGGGGAAAGGAATGAGTAAAGGAACTTTTGTTGGGGGCTACCAGGTGGTTGCATACGTTTATTGACTTTTGTAGAGGTCCTGTATAATGCATTCAGAACAAGTTTTCGATTGAACACAGGATTAAAAATCATCTGTGTTTTTAGGTAAAGAGTTACTTTCAAAAGTGCTCCCTTTCGAAATGCCATATCCTTTTCAACCATCATTTTTGTTAGTATTAAAAAAGAATACATTCTAATAATTTCATTGGCGCAGAATATTTTGTATGGTACTTCTAAACGATTATAAAAGAATGAGATATTTGTATAAGGAGATTTCATACTTTATTCTCTTTTGTTGCTAGTTTTCAAGTTAGGTTATACAGATATAGAAAAGCACGCAACAGCTATCTCCCTAGTAGGAGAGATGCCTTTGCGGAGGAGTTTAAGGGAAAGTGGCTCGTATTCACATAACATAAGGGGAAAACCCTGAAAACCAACCCTGCAGCTAACCTATTAGCCTGGGATCGAACTCCCAGTATTCAGCGGTTTAATCTTTCAGCTACTCGTGAGGCTGCTGAGTATAGTATTTGTTATTTATTGTTAAATTAATATATTTTAAGATGCGTATTATGAAAAAATGTTAAAACTTACATCTCATAGTTCTACAAGTTTTTTGCTATCACATGAAAGATTTATTTTAAAATTCATTTTATTTAACAGGATAAAACCTGCATGAATCATTTTGAATTAAAACATAATGACCTCAATAAACTTTGAAATCGTAAAACAATAGCTTACTATTTTTTTGAAGAATGAATTTTCGAGGAAATATATTTAAAGTTCGCTCCCCCCCCCCAGTGACGGGAATAGTCCCTGGCTACGTAATGGTTAGAATGCGGAACTATAATTTTTTTTAGGTAATTCAATGAACTTTATCATGAGGCAAGCATGCAATCAAATTGAAATGCCTTCATAAAGGTGCCGCAGCAAGGGGTAACGTGCACAAATTGAAGCTCAGTGTCTCCTTGAAATTGATTGTCGGCATCCTTATCCAAGTACGATTTTCAGTTTCAGTTACTGATTTATTAAATAAAGAAGGTATTATATAAATCTTCGGAATCTTTATGATCTCATTTATACTTCCAAAAAGTATCATATACGAAACAATATGCCATACCTTTTTTAATACTTTTTTTTTTTTCATCCATAAAAGGCCAGTCCAATTTTGCTAATGTTACCAACCTCGCTTCAAGAGATCCTGGTTGTATTTTTACACATTATAAAAGTATACATCTTTTCTTGGGGAGGAAACCACGAAAAACTCCTATACAGACAGCTCATTCGCCGGAATGTGAAATGGAGTTGATCTAGCTGTTTTCAGCAATATTACCGTGAGCCGCTAATGGATCTTAACAATAAATAGTTTTAATACTGGTAAAAATTTGAAGCTAATGCATGATTTGCAACACTGCTCCTTATATTCTTTATGGTGCATAAGTTGATGTATATTGCATATCAATACCTAATTGGTCAGCGAGTTCCTTATCATAGGTATTATAGCACGTGGTTTAGCAACGTTTCCTATTTTAAAAAGAAGCGAGTTTTAATTTTTCCATTCGAGTAAAAATTGTAAGACCTACTTCCAAGAGCTAATAACGAGCTGAAATGCAGAAATAAGAACTTAAATTTACAATATATTCACACGTCTTGTAATTTATAGACACACATTTTTATTCAGATAATTTGCTTCCATTTTCTTTATATTTTTCTTATAAAGTTAATTAAGGCTTTTAATTATATACGAAAATTCCATCTTCATTTCTTTAATTCATGTGATGTCAGACATAGTAGCGTAGCTAGAGGGGGTTAGTTCGCCACAAACAGCATAATTTTGAGGCGCCAATTTCATATGAAATAATATTTGACGGAGATTAGTTCTGTGAATCTTTCAAGCAAATAAAGAACAATATGATTCTGAACTATTTATGAAATTAATTTAAGAAGAAAAATAAATTTTGCTGTAGATTAGTATCCAAAGGAATCTCCGCAGCCACGCAGTCTTATACCATTTTTATTCATTCAGAACTTGCAAACTACGAATATCAATTAAATTGTGATCTCGGTGCATTAAACCTACGGGGAAGGGTAGCGAGATTAAGCAATTTTTTCTTTCCAAATACGAGCGATATCTGTCAGAAGTAAATTGTAATACGAGCTGCGTTTGTTTGCGCCCACTGCAGTGCGTAACTGGAATATGAGCAGAGCTCGGTTGAGGACTATCAAAAGATTAATTATTCCCTCAGTTAGAGAGAAGTGTTTCAAATTTTTATTTCCGTTATTATTACTAAAGAAAGCGAAACGGGAATATGAAAAGGTGGGTCCTATTGACGTTTTACTATTTATTCTAAAACACAGTTCTTCAGATAATGTAATTTTTTACTGGAGTACTCTGTAATAGGTGGCTTTGCAAACAAATATTTGTCTGTTTTGAAATTTTAAAATGATGGCATTAAAATTTTTTTCAGAATTAAAGGTAGATTTTTAATGTATTTTTCTCTTTGTCGTTTTTGCTTATACCAAGAGAAAAGACAAATTCAAAGACTGCCTAGGCGGACACACTCAGAGTCCGCCCTGGGCGCCAAATGTTCTAGCTATGCCGAATATCATTTAAATTGAAGAAATTTACAGATAGATTATAGCTTTTCTAAGACAATCTTCAGCATGCCTAAAAGATTTGGTTTTCTATGAAGACGATTGTTTAAAAGCAATACTTTATGTATATTTTCAGAAAGACTGGTCATTTTAAGAGGTGGTGGTCTTAAGCTATCACACAAAAAATTTGGCTATAAAACATATGAGTTACATTTTTATTTTACAGCTACTACTACTTTTTAATGCGGTAAAAATTTTATAATGTCCGATGCAGAATAGGCAAATCAACATTCCTAAATAAAAAAGAATAATAAAAAAAAAAAAAAAAAAAAAAAAAAAAAAAAAAAAATAGTACCAATGCAACACAAGGACAAAAAAAGGGGGGAGGGGAAGAAAGAAAGCTTTGATTATTAATAATTATTATCCTAGAGTTTATATTTTTTATCAAAAAGCGAATTTTTAAATATTGGAAATGAAATTTTCTAAATCTACAGAAGGCAATGAGCAAATAGAAAGTATTAATTCATTACAGCGCTTAACATAGCAGAAGTGAAAGGCAATCACTGAATGTATATCCTTTCTGCTTTGAAAAAAAAAAAAGCCTATAGACCCCCTATGAGGCCTTTTTCCATTCTAAAGTACTTCAGATGGTGTTCTTATCTTAAGGGGTTGTGTTATTTAAATCCTAATGCGGTGTTGCTGTGGTTACCCGGGTCATTAGCGTCAACTCTCTTTGGCAAAAAATTTCATTTTCACCTCGGCGAGAATCCTACCAAAGGTAGCAACCCGTTATTCTGACGTCAGAAAACAGGTGCAATGGTCAGCGCCATCTATTGCCAAAAGGCTACTTTCATACTCTCAAAATTCACTCTTAAGAAGAGATTTTTGAAAATTCGGCACCCAAGGGGGGGGGAGTCCTCCCCCCCCACCCAAGGGACAAAACATGTTTTTACGTTTTTTCATATAAGGAAGAAACAGATGTACACAGGAGTCTTGCTTTAAAATGTATGGAACATGAATACTTAAAAACCAGTTTCAGAAGTTCGACCCCCCTACCCTTGAGAATTCGGCCCCCAAGGGGGTAGGGGGCTGTGGTAATACAATTTTTATTAAGGTAGTACAATAATTGAGACTGATCGTTAATAATCATAACAATAGAATAGAATAAATATTATTTTGTCTTTCATTGTTATGGGTTACTAGACTGGCAGCGTTGTAATAGGCAAGTCGCCACAGGGACAAAACATATTTTTCACATATTTCTTCACACTGTAGATATCCGTAAGATTCAGTGGTGGATAAGGCGGGTGGGCTGGTGCGGTTTTGGGCTGATCAAGAAATTCGAACAATCGAATTGACACAGATTACTCGGCGAGACAGCTCTGCGAGGGAGGGTATGTGCGTAGAATTAATACTTTCTGTGAAAAGTATATCTTCCAATGGTATACAAAATGCACAGATACGACAAATGGCAAAATCTATTCTGGATAAAATATCAACTTTTAGAATAATTTTCTCTGCTCATGTATATTTGAAAATATTTCTATATACTGAGCCAGTAATGAAATATTTGCAGACTAAAAGGATTAGATTACATCCTAGCATATAATATAGTTAGGGAGGCTCCAAGCTCTTTAAAAGCCATTTCTAGAAACTTCAATTTAACATTTAATGCATCAAAATTGTTTGCAACGGATTACAGTAATAAACTAGAAAGGCTGGGTTGTGATATAAAAGAAGAGCTACCTGTTAGAAGATACCAAAATATAAACAAATAGACGATGAAGAATCGGCCGACTATAATTTAAATTGCTCTATCAAACAAGTTATTGTCTTTACTTTTATATTGGATAACGCCATTTAATCGATGAATAGTAGGTTTAAAGGGCATAGGAAGTTGTATGAAGACATATCACTTCTCGATCCCCAAAACGTTTCGAAGCCATTGTCGCCGAACACTTTCGACTATTTTTCTACATATTTTTAGGGCATTATGCAGGTGTAACAGCTGGTTAAAATTTTTAAGGACAAATATCAGGACCTAGTAATTAAATGTGAAATAATAAAAAATTCAATTGAAAATCATTATTCTGAATTTAATATTGAGTCAGAAAGAGAAAAAGCTCTATCTATTCATGAGCATTTATCCATTCATCCAAAGCTAAATGCAATTTCTTGTGTGCATATAAATTACTCTTGAAATATAATTTATGTAGTATTGTGTATGCCAATGTCTTTTTTGCTTATACGTTTGTACTCGCCCTATCTATAACGATGAATGTGAAAGAACTTTTTCAAAATAAAAAATAGTAAAAAGTAGATTAAGGAGTGCAATGAAGCAAGCTAATTTGAAGTCATTACTATTGATGAACATAGAAAAGCAAAAATTAAAGATATTATGGAGGAAATATTTTCCCAAGCACATGTAATTAAAAAATCATTAAATGGCTAATTATGAATCAGTGGCTGTTTTGTTTATATATTACAGTCAAAAGTCGTTAATCCGGACTCGTCGGGACTTCGGCGATTCCGGATTATCGATTTTTCCGGATTATAGATCATCAGTTTAAATCTCGTAAGATGGCATGCAGAAATTCTAAAATTAAAAATATGAAACCGTAATTTATGAAATAAAGAACAATTATGATCTAAAGGGTATCAAAATTTACAAAAAAAAAAAAAAAAAAAAAAAAAAAAAAAAGCTTAATATTTATTTGTTTACTTGATTAAACATTTCTTTCAATGTAAGTTGTTTAAGTTGCTTCGTTTTATGTGATAATACTTTCTCTTTAATTCTATAAACAGACATAATTTCTTGTTCAGTTACAAAGTTCCGCTGTTCAAGTCCCGTAATTGCTGTGCCGAGAATACCGACTAACTTGTCAATCGAAATTTTTTCGTTTTCACTAACCTCTCTGTCACCTTCTTCACGCCTTTATCCATTTTTTGCAGCAATTCCATTTTTTGTTTGATGGACATCGAAACATACTTTCGTTTTGTAGCCTTTGGGAGCTCCAGCATCGGAAATTCTATTTGACATAATCGAAAGTTCAAGTTTACTTTTATAAAATTGCTCTTACAGTCTGCAAAAAATAATAAGCCGGATCCAATTCGAAGATTAAGGAACAACGCAATCATCAACGTTAACTGAAATAGATAATTATATAATTTTAGCTTATACCGTCCGTTATACATAAAAAGCGCACGCGAAAACGTATTCTGCAATTGCGCACACGCATATGCGCAGTCGTAAAGGTCTTACGCGCAGGCGTAAACGCCTATGCGCATGCGTCAACACGGCGCATGCGCAGAAAGTTTTTAGCTTTGAGGTCCGGATTATAGATTATTCCGGATTATGGGTGTCCGAATTAACGACTTTTGACTGTATTTAGTCACTGTTATTTATTGTCTGTAGTTCATTTGAATATATATATATCTGAATAAAGTGTTACTTTTCTGTAAAGGTAACACTTTATTCAGATATTCCGTCAAAACCGCTGCTATGCGTTGAGCCGTATGTGGACGAGCATTGTCATGCAGGAGCACAAAACCTGCAGTAAGCATTCCACACCTCTTGTTTCAAATGTCGCGTCACAATTTTCACTGTGTTTCACAGTAACGGTCAGCGTTTACTGTTTTACCACGTGGAAGGAACTCAATGAGCAGAATGCCCTTCTTGTCCCAGAACACTGTGCACATCACTTTGCGTACCGATAGAGTCTGTTTGAATTTCGTCCCGACTGGAGATCCACTATGCTGCCAATGCATTGACTGCTGCTTGGTTTCCGCGGTGAAGTGCAGAATCCAAGTCTGATTGCCCGTGACGATCCCATCGAGAAACTTGTCATCGTGATACCGTTACAAGAATGTCAGTGCTGCTCCTAAGCGTTCAATTTTGTGATCAGATGTCGGGTTTTTCGGCACCCACCTGGTACACAATTTTTTGAACAGCAGGTGCTTAGTGACAATCTCTTGCAACAAGGATTGTGATATCTGCAGAAAATGGCTGCTCAGCTTCGTAATCGTGAAGCGACAGTTCTCCATCACAAGCTGCCGTCCAAGCTCAACAAGATCATCATTAATGAGGGACTGTCTGCCACTGCACTCTTCATTATGAGCACTTTGACGACCTTCTGAAAACTACCTACACCAACGATGCATCATCTGCTTTACTCATGATGTTTGTCCCATAGACCTGACAATGAATTTCAATTGGCGCAGTACTTGCATTCAAGAACTTTATCACTGACCCAACCTCGCAGGCGGCAGGAGCAGGAATAAGAGCTTCCATCTCGGACCACTGCAACCACGCTACTGGCACGAGGCACAAGCGTCTAGCCCATCAGATGCTAGTTTCCTCCTGATTCCTCCCTGATCATTTGCGCAGATTCACGCGCAGCGTGTTTACTCCAAAAAGCTCGGCGTGGTCAAAGGCGATTTTTTTAAAACGCCACGCGTTTAAAACGTTGCGAACTTGGTGCGCATTACTGAGTGTAAATTAATCTCTTTTATTAGTTTTTCTGAAATAGTTTTCTTTTTAATTGGTATACATATTTATTTGTTCAGATGTTTTATTATAAATCTATACATAAAGGAAGAATTCCTGATTTATTCACCTACAGATCATCGCCCATAGCCATTAAAGATATGAAAACTTAGTAGCTTATTCCTTTTGTACCGAAGATGTTATTTAAGAAGCGATTTTTTAAGATTCGGCTGGCAAAACGTGTTTTTATGTTTTTTCATATAAAGAAGAAACAGATGTACATAAAATTCTTGCTTTAAAGTGTATGGAATATGAATACCTAAAAACCAACTTCAAACGTTTTCAAAATTCGGCCCCGAAGGTCCTTTACATATTCCTTCATATCTCAGATATCCATAAGACAAACTTATGAATTATTGCTGTAAAATGTAAGGAATACGAATAAATGCTGACATCAACATGTGTTTTGATTGGCATAAAATACAAGTTTACATAATGTACAAGTAAGCCTTATTCAAGGTACAGGAATACCAGGTACTTTTACCAGGTATGTAAAGCTAGTTAGCATTGAAAAAAATTAAGGTTTCTACTACTTAATGTTATTAATAATTAAAACCCCAAAATAAAAATGTAGCAGCATGTGGCAATTCACAAAACTGTGATGAGGTTGTTACAATGTTCAGTTAGTTTTAAACAATTCTACACATAATAAAATGGCCAGTGCACAACATGTGAATGTACATGGGATTGAATAATTAGAAAATAAAAAACTTGACAAATATTAAATAGTAGAAAATATTGCTTACTGTTCAAATTTGGGATTGACTCAGTTTCACCAAAATATATTTATCAACATTAAAACGTTTGGTAATAATCTATTGACTGAACAGTATATAAGTCAATGAATGATTGATTGTATGGACAATATTTGGTACTGTTGGACTTGGGGGGGGGAGGAAGGAAGACAGTAATGCAAGGAGGATGAACAAAAATAGACTTACTCATTAATCACAGAATACATCAGCCTATCACGAGGACTTGAGATAAAGGTTTAAAACCCTGTTCTGAACTTCTACATCTGTTCCTGATCATTTTAAGGATCAGAGTGGGAATTATCTTATTATTAAAGAGAAGTTCTGAAGAATGAGAGAGATATATAAATAAGAAAAAAATATCATCTGACACATATAAAACACTTACAGGCAGTTGAAAGAAGATGTTTTAGATGATGAAAATGGACAAAAGGAAATGTGAATAGGTACTAATGACTATTGTTAAAATATATATTTTTCACTAGATGTGTTAGGTTTCTTCTGTGGTATTATGTGTAAAATTTTTGTGATCCAAAATAATTTTTAGAATTGTATTATTATCTTCATTCTGTAAAGTTACTATTTTGTCAGTTTCCTTTTCGTTTTGTATTTGAGAATCTTTTGGGTATTATATTTTTATTAGGTGGAATATCTTTATTAGCGGTTGGAAAATGTATTTCTTGTGCATTTAACATATCAGCAGCTTCTAGTTGTTGTGGTGCTGACTTTAGAATCTTGTTTAACACATCACATTGTTTGTCAGATTTTAATGAATCTACTAATTGTAAACATGTTTGTTTTAGTTCATTCTTTCTGTGTTCCAGTGAGAGGGTCTGCAATTTTTTTCTTTTTTTTTTTGCTACTTAATTCAAAATTCATTTTCATCATCTATAATAAGTGGATAATTAATTATGTATTGTAGTTGTAGTATAAGTAGCAGTATTTCTACTGTGCTGATGTAAGTAATGTATTTAATAAGTAGCAGTATTTCTAGTGTGTTTGCACATACTCCACCTAACTTATAAGGTATTTCTCCCGCCTTCTTGGTGTGGTGGTCTGCACACTGGGCGCATATTCCAGAGGTCCGCGGTTCGATTTCCGGCGAAGGCATTGCTAATTTTTCAATCCTCTTGCTTCCAATGTAAAATTCTAATGTCTGTACAGTGGCGCCCAAAATAAAAGGGTGTTAGATGATTGTTCTCCACACCCAGGATTTGGCGATTAGGTCCCCTAAAAACCCCAGTCGCCCTTTAAAAGGGGGAGTATATAAAGTATTTCTCCCACCTTCTTGGCATGTCTTCATGGTGTGATGTGTATCCAGAAGTCCGCGGTTTGATTTCCGGCGAAGGCGTTGCATATTTTTCATCTTGCCTGCTTCCAAAAAAATACCTAATGTCTCTACAAACTGATGAATCAATACAGCTGCATATATATCAATGAATGCATAGATTACACACATTGCATTGTACGTGATGAACAAGTTTTGTTACTTTCATGTATAGTGTATATTTCTGTATGTGTTGATGAAACAGACCACCCATTCTCATTCTCTATTACTTATAACCATAGTGTTTCGTTTGTTTTATGTCTGATTCTTAAAACCCAAATCTTACTTGTTAATTTAACTTTATTTGCTGTAATTAAGCAGTTAATCATTTTATCTCTTACAAATCTCATAATACCATGTATAGTGTTATCCAATCTCTTAACACTTTTCCCATGAAGATAAATATATTTTAATGTTCGGTGAATTCATTCGATGTGCATGTTTGTGTTAACACCACTGTGAAGTCTATAACAATATGCCCAGCCAGATGTATTTTGTAAATAATATGTTTTAAAGTAATTTGCAAATTCAATAGTGTCAGGATCTTCTTTAAGTAATTTTATTGCTGCTTCTGTCAGTGTATGAAAAGTATGAATGTCTTGTTCTTCTAAGAGAGATCTAATAATTTTATATGTTTTTGCCTGTTTTTCAACATCATTGATTTTTTTTAAAATTGTTTGTCCAGGCTCTATCAATATGCCATGCACAAAAAAGACAATTCTGTAGTAAACCTATTTCAGACATAAAATATTTGTGGCTGTATTTGCCCAACATTCTCTTTAATACAGTCAAAAGTCGTTAATTCTGACACCCATTATCCGGAATGATCTATAATCCGGACCTCAAAGCTACAAACTTCCTGCGCATGCGTCGCTTTGACGCTTGCGCGTAACAACTTTACGGCTGCGAAAATGTGTGTGCGCATGCGCAAAATACGTCTACAAATGCACGTTTAATGTATAACGGACGGTATAAGCTAAGCTAAAATTATCTAATTCAGTTAATGGTGCAGATTACGTTGTTCCTTAATCTTCGAATTGGATCCGCCTTATTATTTTTTGCAGACTGTTAGAGCAATTTTATAAAAGTAAGCTTGAACTTTCGATTATGTCAAATAGAATTTCTGATATATATTTACTAATATGGAAAGGATCTACAAAGCGAAAGTATGTTTCGAAGTTCATTAAACAAAAAGTGGAATTGCTGCAAAAAATGGATAAAGGCATATCCTTTGTTTATCTAACCATTCCAAAATCTCTTTATCAATTTCACACTGCTCTGCGTGTGTGTGTGTGTGTGGGGGAAACGTCGCGGCGCGTAATGAACTGGAAGTTGATCTTTCAGCACTATCCTTATCTTCAGGGCAGATGTTTTTATTTTATTTGGCTTATAATTCCTTACTAAATGTAGTATTTCATCTCGATGTTCTCCGTCTTTGATACGGTTTAAATAAAATTCCTCGTCATTATAATTCGCTTCCGATAGCGAAGAAAGTGACACAGAGGTTATAGAAAACGAAAAAATTTCGATTGACAAATTAGTCGGTATTCTCGACATAGCAATTATAGGACTTGAACAGCGGAACTTTGTAACCGAACAAGAAATTATGTCTGTTTATAGAATTAAAGAGAAAGCATTATCACATAAAACGAAGCAACTTAAACAACTACATTGAAAGAAATGCTTAATAAAGTAAACAAATAAATATTAAGCCTTTTTTTTGTAAATTTTGATACTCTTTAGATCATAATTATTCTTTATTTCATAAATTACGGTTTCATATTTTTAATTTTATAATTTCTGCATGTCATCTTACCAGATTTAAACTGATGATCTATAAACCGGAAAATCGATAATCCGGAATCGCTGAAGTCCCGACGAGTCCTGATTAACGACTTTTGACTGTATAATAATAGTATTATTTTTCTTTTAAATTTATATATACTTATATGAGTGTCTTCTCATTAGGAACTGTAACAGTCACATAAGGCACTTAATTGTTGCTGGCAAAAATTTCCTCGAACACACTGAAAAGTAGAAACAGTTTATCTATTGCATGTTCAGTAGCTTGCATTTCCGGCATTTTAGCCGCTATTTTCTTAATTGTATTAGACAGGAAATAACCCTTGAACAAATTATAGCATTCTTTAATTAATTTAAAGATTTCAACAAGTGATCCAAAACCTGAATCATTACCGTTATTAACATTTTTATCAACATGTGCAGAATCAGGAACATTTTTGGTAACAGTACTAGTCTTAGTAACATTTGCATATTATTACGAAATGGACATGCGCGGTGAGATAGCTTCCCCGCAAAGCATAGGTTGCCACATTTGGCGAGAAATCGCCCGTTTGGCGACATTTGGCGACATGCCATGGACGGATGGAGAACCTTCTGGAACGAATTCTTACTGGTTTAGCACAGAATGTTCTCGAACACAAACCCTGCTGGTCCGCAGTGGGTGAGTGTGCTTCGTCTAAAGTAGGAGATAGTTAGCCTGGAGTTAGTCTCCCTACGGTTCTTCGCCGCCCATAGCTTGCTCTAGTTAATCCGACAGTTAAGATTAGATTGGAACACTCCGCAACCGCGATTTTCGCCTCTTTCTCCCTTCTTCGACCTCTTTTGTCCGCGCTCCGACCATCCCAAGGCTCTTAGCTATACGCTTGGATTCATTACCTAACCTTTTCCGAGGACTGATTCTCCTTCAACTGCGCCACACTCCATCAGCTGTTTTGTCTCCATGGCAACCATCCACGTTCTTCGCGTCCCAGTTGCTCTCTCTTGGTTACTGAGTTACAAGAATTTGATTCACTACGGGGGTTAAACGCCTTCAGTTGTGATAAAATCTTGTACTCTCCTCCTGTGTCCTAACAATGAGAACCCTAAGCGACTCCAGACTTCAGCTTATCTGCTCTTTCATCTACTTTAGCGACTGCTTCTCTCTTATTTATTTCATTTTTATGACCGATGATGTGGAGGTAAATGCAATTAATTGCAAAGGTACTCCGTAATCCAAATGCCTTGGTCCTTGGCCGAGTTAGTCAGTACGTGCGGAGTCGATCAAGTTGACAGCCGGGCAGTGAGTGCCGAGTGGGTCGTCGAGTGCATCGAAAAGTCTCTTAGTGTATTGCGGTTAGTGCATCGTCGATAGAGTGTGTAAGCTCCGCGAACGACTGAACCGAAGAGTTCGGAGCCGTGCTCTGTGTGTCATCGAGTGTATCGCGAGTTGTAGCGTCGAAAGTCTCGAGGGTATGTGGAGTTCCGAGAACGACGAGTAGAATCGGGAACTGTACTCTGGTGCTTTGCAGTGAAGCTGCCTCCACCGTTATTGCCTGACAGTGTGAAAGCTGCATAGCTGATTGTTCCAGAGTGTTTATAGTAGATCTTTGACGACTGTAAAAATGTTTTGGAGCTGTCCTGATTAATACTGGCAAATAAAGTGTGTTTCGATACTTCATCCGGTGTCGCCATTATTCACTCCAAATCCGTAACCCCGTAATGTACGAACGTAAAGGAAGAAAAGAAAAAAACGCAACAATATGAATTGCCAGGAATAGCATGAGAGGATTTAACCGATTTGTCTGAGTCTTTAGATTTTACATGTATATTTTTCAGTAATATTAACAGTTTTATTAATAAATTTGGGGAACTTAGAACCTCCCCTGTAATTGGCCGTGTGACCTTCTTCATTACAGTTGCAACGATTAACTTTAGAAATTCTTCTAGCAATACAATCGGAGTATTTATGCGGGCCAGCGCATTTAACACAGCGCGGCTTCAATTTAAATGTTTCAAAATTTTGATGGAAGTGTTGGCAGTTGAAGTGTTGGCAGTTGTGACACTGCACAACACCTTTATTCACCTTATATTCTACAATTTAAACACAAAATTACAGAAATTTGAGATACATCAGTTTCTAAAATATATCAATAAACTTTTTGGCATCCCTGGGATGCCATACTGACAAATACCACTAAGTTTTATCAACAATATCATGCAAAGAAATATTAGCAAGATAAGGATTAACTTCACCAACAAACTCGCACTTACCTTGAAATAACCTTAGGAGTCTATCAGCTATACCACTTTGCCGTCCGGCCCATGCTAATAATTTCGATTTAGCTGGACCATTAACAATTTTACTTAAGCGATCTTTGCACTCGTCATCAAATTGGGTAAGAAAAGATTGAATTGTTTCAGCACACTAACAACATTTTGAATAGTTAATTTATCCTTCAGTAACAGTTCACTCCATTCCTTATCCAGTAATGCATCAGCAAAATTAGTAATTTCTTCCGGTAGGTCCTGCACGATGCTACGCACAAGTTCTCTTGCTTCAAGCTCTTCCTCCATGAGGAGAACCAAATAATACTTAAAAATCACTTCACAAATAAGAAGAACACAATCAAAAGCCAATTCGAAGAAAAAATAAGCACGATGTAAGTAGATTTGTGTGTTATTTACAGTAAATTCAAAAATGCATCTCCGGCAAAAAATGAAATTGACTCGTGAACATTTTCATGCGATTATTTTTCATAACTTTGAAAGTGGATTATCAAGACAAGAGTGCTTCGATGAACTTAATTCTTTATACAGCGATAAAGATCAAGCATCATCCTACAGCACTATAAAAAACTGGTATAACCTTTATAGTTACTTATATATGAAGAAAGTTAAAATTTAACTTGTGACAAAAGAGTATAAATTCATACTAATTTATCTCAAAAAGTACAAGTACTTCATTTTATAAAGAAGCCGAATTTCAAATTTTATTTTAAGAAAATTTAATCTATTGCAAACAATTTTATAAAAATAATGAAAATTACTATAAATCGACATATACGTTTAAGCTTCACCGATAAACTTTATTTGAAATAATAATTTTATTTCAAATTAATATATTTCTATTCAGCAAACAAGATATTTTATTTTGTTATTAGAAACTTGATAATTACATCTAACAATCTAATTACGTCTAATTATCTAACTTAATCACATATAATATTGCTTTAACGTATCACTTGCGGAAATAGACAATGAAAAGATACTAATTTCTACAATCGTATTTAAAAAGCTTAGAAAAATTAAGAAAGGAATCTTTCACAAAGAAATTTAAAAATTTCGTTGTAATAGCTTGGAAATTCGCCTATTATAAAACATTGCTTAATTAAAGTGAAGTATTTGCCATAATGGGGAAGAAAAACTGATTTTAAGGTAAAATATATCTTTATGGAATTCTTTTTATTGGGACAGACATAAGTTCTTTGCCGCATTTAAATAAACAAATATATTTCTTTGGAATTTTGTAACAGAAAGCCAATTCCTGAAGAGTCAATCGAAGGCTCTGAAAACTCCGTATGACTGCGCTGCATCACACTGTAGGACAAACAAATATTTCTTTTAATATAAGAGGAGGAATTTTATATTTTTTTAAATTTTTAATTTTAACAAAAGTTGTAAATTTATTCTCACAAAATTTAATATTGGAATTACTTCATAAATATTCATAAATACAGCCAATTTTTGTTTGAAGTTAAGTAAATAACTGAAATTCAGTTTTAATTGCGTAGATTTTAAAATGAAAGGCATAAACGTATCTTCATACTTTGTAGTTAAAGAAAACATATACTTCATACTTCATAGAAAAGTTAGTTCAGGCGCCACTGTAGAGACATTAGGATTTTTTGGAAACAAGACAGATGAAAAATTAGCAACCGCCTTCGCCGGGAATCGAACCATGGACCTCTGGAATACCTGCCCAGCGTGCAAAACCACTACACCACAAAAGTACACCAAGAAGGTGGGAGAAATACCTTATAATTTACTGTGCTAAAAGTAAATGAGAGTTCTTTTCAATTAAAAGTATACTAAGGAAACTGTTTCTTTAATTCACGTCTGGTAAAAAAACAGTACAATCATTACTAAAATATGCATTGATGCCTTTTTGACATCTTAACAGTTTGAAATCATTTCTGATTTCAATAAAGAAATCAAATGGAAACTTTAAAGAAAGTCCAGTTTAAAGAAAAATGAAGTACTTTAAAGAAAGTGCAGCATCAGAGCCTTATCATCAGATTTTAATATCTGAAATTAATCTCATAACTGTTTCTCCTGAACATTTTGATTACTTTCCAAATCCTTATTTAAGCAGTATATGTGCCCCATCACTGGCAAGAGCCTGATTCATCCAAAAGCGGTACGACTCTGTGTTGTATACAAATTCATTTAGACTAAATTTATAATTTTTTGAAAGTATGCATTGTAAAATATAATACGAGTATCTTCATATTATTTAAATTAAATAGAAAAACTGAATCATATCTATATTAAACTAGAAGAATATCAAGAATAAGTATATCTCATGTTACCTCATCTTTACGTGAAAACGTATTTTCTGAATCCTCATCTTTGCTCTGTAAAATCATATTGAAATAATTCCAAATGCCCCAGTTAAAAATGGTTCTGATTTCATTCTATGTTTGCAGAAATTTATAGCCAGGAAAAAATAATCATTGATTTTTTTCACGTTTCTATAAAGTTCATGCATCTCTAGTAATTTTTTTGGCCATAATCGCTTCATTCTTAATAATAATTTTAAAATTTCTCTTCAGTTATTATATATTAATTATTACTGCTATCATTCAATTCAGTATGCAGTAAGTGTTTACTTCCCATATGTGTTAATTAAATAAAGGAACTTGTAAAGTTATACGTAAACAGCTGAGTTTTATTCAGTTTACGGTATGAGCTACTACACTGGTGTGCAAAAATTAAGGACGAAGTCGAAAAATTAGCATAACAGCTGAACGAAGAGGCAGAGCGGACAGAAAGACCAATCAGGAGATTAAGTAAGGTGATGTACGGTAGCACGTGCGCAGATATGCTGGTAGACGTAATTGGGGGAGTTTCTGAGTAGTATAAAGCATGTTGTCGGTGTAAGATCAGTATTTCTGGCAAAGAGATTGCACGCCGTATAGCAGTTAAAATCACACCGAGTTGCTGCCTCAGCGAGAAATGGCGAATAATCAATCTGTTAGACGACATCTGGATGCTTTTACCCGAGGTCGAATCATTGGGAAGTTGGAGGAAGGCCGCAGTGTGACAAGTGTGGCTGCAGAGTTCGGAATTGCTCACAGCATGGTTTCACGACTTTGGAGACAATTTCAAACTACAGGAACAGCTATCCGGAGGTTTAGTAGTAGTCGTCCACGAGGAACCACACCCGCAGATGACCGGTATATTGCCTTACAGGCCAGAAGAAACAGGCGGCAGACAGCGGGAGAAATCGCTAGACACACGACACAGGCGACTGGACGACCGATATCGCGTTTTACCGTGGCCAGAAGACTACACGGTGGTGGTCTGTTTGCACGACGCCCTGTACGACCTCTAAAGCCTGCCCATCGGAGAAGGCGTTCTCTGTGGTGCCGGGAACACCGGAATTGGAGAGACAATGAATGGGGATGAGTACTCTTTACAGATGAGAGCAGATTCAGTCTGAGTAGCGATTCTCATCGCATACTCATCTGGAGAAAGCGGGAAAGCCGCAATCATCCCTCGAACATCATTGAAAGGGACAGGTATGGAGGTGGCGGTGTTCTCGTTTGGGGAGGCATCATGCTTGGTAGTCGCACAGACCTTCAAATCTTCGACGCAGGTTCAGTCAACGGGACCCGTTATTGTAACGAGATTCTTCTTCCATATGTGCGTCTTTTTAGAGGCGCTATGGGTCCGCAGTTCCTTTTCATGCACGACACTGCACCATGTCAACGCACAGTAGCTGCCGAACAGCTCTTAGAGAGTGCGGATATTGAACTTATGGATTGGCCGGAACGATCTCCGGATCTCAATCCCATCGAGCATGTATGGGATTTTCTAGGCAGACGCTTGGCAGCCCGTACCTTACCACCAGTAACGATTCCGGAGCTTCGATTGGCGCTGCAAGACGATTGGGCAGCAATGCCTCAACAACTCATTGACACCCTCATTCTCAGCATGGGCAGACGCTCTGAAACCTGCCTAGCAGTCAGGGGAGATCATATCCCCTATTGAAGACCGGATGTTTCTTGCTGGACAACCATCACAGGGATGTTTCGGTCTTCAGTCGCATTGCGCTCCATGCTACTTTTTCAATAAAGCTTCTTTTTATCCCTCTGATTTCTCTTTTAGTAAGTGTGTAAGGATCTTAAGTTTTACTAACGTTTATTTTATTTTAAATCTTTACTATCACTTCTTATTTTCTACTTCCGGCCAGAATTATAAGCCTTAACTTATTTATGCAAAATTTGTCTGGCGAACGCCAAGTATTTAAGTTGTGGCATTTTGCCAAGCGAGAGAGAGGAAGGAGTTAGTCGAAGCAGGCCGCTTACCTTAGAAGTTTTACTCAGTTGCTGGTTGCCTTCCAGGCCAGAGGTTTTAATCCTCTTGATAATTTTAAACGTATTGTAGTGTTAACAGTTCTCTGTACTACATACGGCTTCCTGTTAATATAAGGCCAATCTTCCACGTTTATTATTTCAAAGTTAAGTTAGCGTTTAGTTATATTTTTATATTCTTACGTTTAGACCACAAGTAGTGGGTCTTTGTATTCCGAAGTACGGAAATTATTGTAAAGAGAGAAAAAAAAAGGGTTTTGTATACCCTTTTTGTGTATCCTGTCTACTTCCCACAGTTATTGAACATAGTTTTGTAAGCTCTCTGTTCCGAGTCAGGTCCTTGCATGTTCCCAAAGAAAGTAAGACGGAACATTAAACCTGATAGTGGCGCTCAACGAAGAAGAATAACCATGGCCGAGTTTCAAGAAGAACCTGTGCTGCCTGCAGAAGCGGCTCAGAATCCAGAAATGCCAGCTGCCGCCCTGGAAGGATTTGGTTACATCGTCCAGACCATGCGCGCTTCGATGAAACCAGAAGCAACATTTAATGGAAACTCACCGGTAACCAGTTTTTTGGAAAAATTGGATGATCACTTCATGCTCTACCCCGTGCACGAGTTTCAAAAAGTTACCTTAGCTACCAGCGCTTTGAGGGGCCAAGCGCTCAACTGGTTCAAATGTATAGGCAGAAGTCTCTTGGGTAAAGCAGGAAGTCCCACCTATACTTGCGAGAATTTCAAGACTGCCCTAGTAAAAGCCTTCCCTGTCGTAAGGGATCGTGCGAAATTAGAAACGGAACTTTTCAGGATATACCAGAAACGAATTGAAAATCTCTCAAGCTTTATTTTAAGAAAAATTCACGTCTTCAAACTCTTGTATGGAAACCGTCCGGATCCTGAGATAATTCAAGTGATTTTGCCGAGGTTACTGCCCCAAGTGCAAGACTTTATTGAATTAAGAAATCCGACTACACTGGAAAAGTAATTTGAGCTAGCAATCCAGTTTGAAAGTAGAAGAACGGCGGACATTGAAAGAAGACGCCAATATCAACAGCGAAAACAATTTGGTGCGCCAAGACTACAGCAAACTCAAGCACACGGCTACGGAAGCAAAGCGAATCAGTGGGCAAGGAAACCTGAGCATTCAAAAACAGCCGGTGAACGTCGACAGTTCAATAGCAACCCAGGAAAAAAGTCTCAAGGCCAGTGGAAAAAGAAGGAAACCACGGAAAGGAAAAATAATTTAAACTAAAGCGGATTTCTGCTGACGAGAGGGTGCGGAAATCCGAAGGCCACTAAAACCCCTCTTCCTACAAGTTAAATACAGTAATGGTGAAAAATTTGACTCTTCCGAAGATTGAAGTGTTGGTGAATAATATCCCAGCCACCGCACTCCTGGATACAGGCGCGCAGTGTTCCTGTGTGGCAGAAGACGTTTTTAGGAAGTATTTTCGTAAATATCGTATATATAATTCGGATAATACGACAGTGTTAGCGGCGCAAGGAGAAAGATGTAAGTGTATAGGTAAATTACCGCTGTATGTCCATATCAAGGACGAACAAGTAAAGGTTATGTTTTTCATAGTAAAGAATCTGCAAGCACATATTATGTTAGGAATAGATTTTCTTTCAGAGGCACAAGCAACGCTAGATTTTAATGAAGCGTCCCTTAAGCTGACAATGAAACCAGTTCGAGAAAAAAAGGCTGAACCGCCGATGTTAAACCTTGACCACCTGCCTAATGAAGAGCAACGAAGAATCCGACAAGTCGTAAGTGAATTTGCTTCGTTATTTAGTGATATTCCAGGATTTACTCAGGTTACTAACCATAGTATTGACACCGGAGATTCAATGCCAGTTCACCACAAAGCATTCCGGTATGATAAGAATAAGGAAAAAATTATAGAATGGCATATCACCGATATGCTACGTAAAAAGATCATAACGCCCATCTCAAGTAGTTATGCTAGCCCGGTGGTTTTATGTAAGAAAAATAATGACTATCCTTTAGAGCATCCAAAAAGGTGGAGATTCGCTATTGATTACCGTAAATTAAACTCCATAACTAAATATCCGGTATATCCGTTACCGATTATAGAAGAAATTCTAAGGAACATAAAATCAACCAAATTTATGACGACTTTAGACTTAACGACTGGTTATTTTCAAATAGGGGTTAGGCCTGAGGACGTGCCTAAGACTGCTTTTATAACCAAGTCTGGCACTTATGCATTTCTGCGTATGCCGTTTGGCCTTTCAGGGGCACCGGCAACATTTCAGCGATGAATGGACATTGTGTTAAGGCCTGTTCTTGGAAAGTCCACATTTATCTATTTAGACGATATCATTATTACTAGTGATAATCTCGACCAACATGTACAGGATTTAAGACAGGTGTTTCCTTTATTAAATGATGCCGGTCTAAAAGTTAATGTCGAAAAGTGCAAATTTGCAGCCCCTGAATTAAAATATTTAGGTTGCAAAATATCTCAGAAAGGAATCGAGACAGACGAATCAAAAATAATCGCTGTACAAAAGTATCCGACTCCAAACACGGCAAAGAAGCTCTCTTCTTTTTTAGGACTTTGTTCATATTATAGGTCCTTTATAAAAGATTTTGCAGCTACTGAACCATTGTTAAAATTAAAAAGGAAAAAGGCAAGATTCTCGTGAACGGCCGAAGCCAATAGTGCTTTCGAAAAATTAAAACAAGCATTAACGCAAGCCCCTGTGTTGAAATTTCCTGAAAAGGATGAGAATTTAGAAATTTCAGCGGATGCTTCGGATTATGCGGTAGGAGCGGTACTTCCGCAAATCAGCAGCCCGTGGCATTTTTTAGCCGAACTTTAAATCAAACACAAAGAAACTATTCCGCGACCGAGAGAGAGGCACTTGCAGTTCTGTTAGCAGTGCAAAAGTTCCGAGTCTATTTTGGAAAGGCGCCAAAACAGTGTACTCTGATCATGCGGCGGTAACTAGATTGTACTCAGGGAAAAACTTATCCCCAAGGTTAATAAGATGGGCACTCAAGCTACAAGAATATAATGTGGCAATCAAGCATACCCCCGGAAAGGAAAATATCGTAGCAGATGCTCTATCCAGAAATAAAATAGATGAAGAAGGTAATACAGTAAAGGTGGCAATGCTCACAGCATGTACAATAAATTCCCGAGAAACTGTAATAACCGAACTGGGTAAGGATCCTGAGTTTGGAAGCATTTATGAGTATTTAAATGATCCTGAAAATTTTAGCCACCAAGATATTGTGGCGATAAGAAATAGGGCGGCCCTTTACGAACTAATAGATGGTCTATTTTTTTATACAAAAACTACGAATTCCAACAACGAATTTTGACCTGTTATCCCAGCTAGTCTTAGATTAATTATCCTGCAGGAGCTCCATGACAGCCCTTTAGCTTCTCATGCTGGTATTCGAAAAACTATCCAATGCGTACGCGAGACAGTCTATTTTTCTGAACTGCAAAAGTTAACAAGGGCGTATGTCCAGTCCTGCCCAACATGTCAAGCAGTTAATTATATTAATTTCCGCCCGGCCGGGTTTCTAAATAGTATTAAATCCGAATTTCCAAATGAAATAATTGGCATCGATTTATTGGGCCCTTTCCCAAAAAGTCAGTTAAATAAAAGTCGCTATCTTCTTGTTATGGTTGATCATTTTAGTAAGTGGACCGAAATTGTTCCCTTAAAACGAGCCTCCGCGAAATTAGTTACTGATTCTATTTTAAATAAATATATTTTAAAATACGGGTCGCCCCTAAATGTTATATCGGATAATGGTCCTCAATTTGTAAGTAATGTATTTGAAGACATGTGCCAAAACCTGGGCATATGTCATTTAAAAATGGTCCCGTATCGGCCGCAATCAAATATAGCGGAACGGGTCAATAGAAATATAGTGAAAATTATCCGTAGTTATGTTAAAAATTTTCATAAAAGCTGGGATAACTAAGTCAATGAATTTGCTTTCGCCCTTAGGACCGCAAAACATGATAAAACGGGAAAAACTCCTGCTGAGTTATTTTTAGGCAGAAAGATTATAACGCCGTTAGATAAATTATTTTATGTGCAACAAAGAGCCCCAGAATTTAAAATGGGTGATATAGAAAAACTAATTAAAGAAGCAAAAAAGAATACTGAAGTAGCACAGAGAAAACAAAAGCTGTATTATGACTTGAAACGACGGGGAGTAACTTATAAAGTAGGGGATGAAGTATTAAAAATTAAGCATTCAGTTTCTTCAGCACCAGAAGATAAAACTGCCAAAATTTTTCCACGATTTGAAGGACCATATGTCATAGAAAAAAATAACTCACGCTGTAGTAGTGTTAAAAGCCAGGAATGGTGAAACCTGTTCCGCAAACATTGATCAAATCAAGCCCTACTTCGATCGTAATAAAATGCAAATATTTACAGTTCTTTTGCAGGATCCGGCACGGCAGACACGGCAGGCACAAGCTCCAGAGGTGGAACAACGACAAGTACAAGGGCAAGCCATTAAAAGGCAGGAGCAAGTGAAAAGAAAGTTTCCCCGCGGGAAAATTGAAGGTAACAAGAAAAAGAAGCCGTTCCACCGTCCAGAAAAGAGAGCTCACGAACACCCCCAGAATGAAGAAGGGAGAAGGACGACGTATGCAAAGAGAGCCAGGAAAAATGACGGCAACTATAACCCGGCTCTAAAACGGAAGATCTACTCATCCGACAGGACTCTCCGCAGCAAATGTCGCCGAACTGCGGAAGGGCCACCAGCGGCGGAGGAAAAGTTACAAGGAAAATTTGAACGGCCAGCAACGAGGTCCAAGCAGGAACGCAAAAGAAGTTTCCCGGTTCCGCCAAGACCAGCTGCCATCAAACGGCCAAGACCACAGGCAGAGGCGAAAAAGAAGGTATTCAAGGGTGACCGAAATGGAGAAAAAAGAAAGCTTCTAGAGGAAGGCACTGAAGGGCGAGCCCGCACACGAAGAAGAATAAATCAAACGAGAATCTACGCTACCTTCCAGGACTGAGCTCAGGAAAGAATGTCCGAATATCACAAAGATAAGTAAAATTTTATGTTACTTTGCAAACTTAAGTTAATCTTTCATTCGTACTGCAAGTGACAGATTTCAAGAAGTTTTACCTCATGCGAGGTCTACCTTTATCGCCAAAAAGGCGAGAAATGAGTTGTTACCGATTTTGGTATTATGTTTTTCAATTACTCGCGCGTAAAACTAAAGTTGATGTATAATAGGAATATGTAAAGACTTAAATATTGTAAAACTTATTGTATAAATTTTATTTAAAACATTCTGGCAAGAAAGAAGTTTTAGTCTGAAAGACTTTTTGAAATGTAGTATTTCAATGTAGAAGAATTGGCACTTGCTTTGAAAAGAATAGAAGTTAACAATGTACTACTAATGTATGTTTTCAAATGCGTAAAATTAACGGCATGTTAATATGTTCTTATATACAATGTGAACTGTTATTTTAAATGTTAAGAAATACCGTGATATCGTAAAAGTGAAAGTAATGTTAAAAATTTTTTATTTTATTCGTGTGACTATAAAAAGACCAAATCATGGTGAATATGTGTTAAAGGTTGAATGAATGTAGTTAGGCTCTCTGACGCTACACTTCAGAGTTAGCCACTTTCAGAATAGTACCTCAGGGTTTAGAGTTGAAGTTAGGGTGTGTTACGTGGTCTTGGTATGTTGAATTTTAACACGTTAGTGTTTTGATTGTAGGAGGAAGTGTTGAACACGTATACATAAACACATTCGTGTTTGGTGTTCTTTTACAACACATGTCAGAGAGCACGGGGAGAGATAATTAAAATAGTCATGAATGAAATAAGAATGTTAAGAGAAATATAAATATGCATGTTACTTGCCATTTCATTGTGTAACATTTCATTAAACTTGTTTTCCTTCCAGATCTCTGGAAGGAACCAGATTTGAATAAAAGCTCCTGTTTAGATGCAGTACAGATGAAAAAATTGCGTGTCCTTGGAGCTGCTATTGTAAAAACAAATTTCTTTTTTTTAAATTTCTAGTTTCTAGTGAGAGATGTTTGTAAAAGATTGGCCTCGCGTTAGATTCTAGAGCTAAAAGTTTTCAACAAGGTCGTTTTAGACCTCAGTTTCAAACTAATTAACTCTGGCGGGAAGTATGTAAGGATCTTAAGTTTTACTAACGTTTATTTTATTTTAAATCTTTACTATCACTTCTTATTTTCTACTTCCAGCCAGAATTATAAGCGTTAACTTATTTATGCAAAATTTGTCTGGCGAACGCCAAGTACTTAAGTTGTGGCTTTTTGCCAAGCGAGAGAGAGGAAGGAGTTAGTCGAAGCAGGCCGCTTACCTTAGAAGTTTTACTCAGTTGCTGGTTGCCTTCCAGGCCAGAGGTTTTAATCCTCTTGATAATTTTAAACGTATTGTAGTGTTAACAGTTCTCTGTACTACATACGGCTTCCTGTTAATATAAGGCCCTTCTTCCACGTTTATTATTTCAAAGTTAAGTTAGCGTTTAGTTATATTTTTATATTCTTACGTTTAGACCACAAGTTGTGGGTCTTTGTATTCCGAAGTACGGAAATTATTGTAAAGAGAGAAAAATAAAGGGTTTTGTATACCCTTCTTGTGTATCCTGTCTACTTCCCACAGTTATTGAACATAGCTTTAGTAAGCTCTCTGTTCCGAGTCAGGTCCTTGCATGTTCCCAAAGAAAGTAAGACGGAACATTGAACCTGATAAGTGTTGCTTACATTACTCATGTCCTTACGTATTGGGGATCTTACGGTATTAAATGTGTTGATTTGGAAAGCTTTTGTACAAAGTTATATTGAAAAAACCGTCTCGTCCTTAAATTTTGCACACCAGTGTATATGCTTTTGCATAATAAACTGTGTAAAACTGTATCTCTAATTTTTAAAAGAACCCCCCCCCCAAAAAAAAAAAAAAGCAAAAAGCGTTTAGGAAATGCAGAAATATTTAAAACAAGTTATTAATCATCAAACGAAACAAATTATACGATATTTTTACCTTAATACAATTATTTAAATATATTGAAGTTGTGCAGTGCAAGAGAGTTATTTTAAATTTATTCCTTAAAAATCTCATAAAATTGTAATTTGTCAATGGAGAAGTACTGATGAAAGAGAATGCCCGTTTTGTATAACTAATATAACTAAATATAAATATATATTTTCTGTAATTGAGTTTCAATTACCACGTTTTCCGGGTACTGATTTTTGTATCTATAATTATTCGTTCGGTATTACAGATTAAGCAACAAATCGTTACTAATTCAGGAGTCAAACAACAAAAATCAGCGCTACATTTTCAAATTTTCACAGGACTAGTTTCGATCGTTTTATCGAACCATCAGCCTCAGCTGCAAAAGCGCAAATCATCCTTTTGCACTTTTGCAGCTGAGGTTGGTGGCTTTCTTGCTGCAGAGTTATCAAAAATGTAAACCTCTTGGAATAGGCACAAATAATATGCCAACTTGTTTGTTGCCGCAACATGTTTATTGAAATGAAAATTGAATTAAATATACCTTGACTGCCAAATTTCTTATTTCTTGTGGATCGTCGTTTCAGCATTCCAGGGCATCAAAATTCTACCTGTTCATTACGGATACAACTGCCTGCGTTCTACTACAGAAACTATTACATGTATGTAGTTATATAGTAGTTATATGTTTTATAGTTATGTGTAACTGCTTGCCGAAAGTAAAATAATCTGGCAGAATTTTACATTGGCTCTATCCTCAAGATCCTATCTATCCCATGATAATCCTCAAGATTGATAATTTCAGTTTATGTTCGATATTAAAACAAGCGCACAAGCCATTAAAACATTGAGTTCAAAATATTTCTTGTAAACGCAATTTAATGACTGTAATGAAGCCCTGAAAACACTTTGAAGATCATTCGAAAGATTCCAAGTTTTGAAGTGTTGGTAGTTAACCGCAACTTCAAAGCAATTTTTAAATCACAGATGAGCAACTTTTTTTCAATTTTAATTACTGCGCAGAACACAAACGAGGATTTAATAATGAATGCTGAAAATAAAGTTAATAGGCACGACACAAACTTGTATTAAAATTTTCCGTGAAACGGGACATTTCCCTAAGGCGATTCTGTCGACAAATTGTAATATTATTGGAAGACGCTCGTTGTAATAATTTGGTGTGGTATATGAATGCGTAAACCAGAAACGTGCAAACGTGGCCGAATTCAATTGCCTCCTTTTTATTCATCTTGGCATATATTTTTATTTAATCCAACACAAATCAAATCGGCGCCACAGCGCCTTGTTCTCAAAGAATGCTTTACATTCGATAAACTTGAAAAAATATAATTTTTGAAGCAAGTATAAGCAGCAGTATGTTGCTGTAGCGAACCGAATGAGTGCAGAAATAGACGAACAAAAACAGCGAGCAAAGAGAAGAGATAGAGATCGCTCAGCAAAGGTTTTTTATACCAAGGCATAATTGCATTACAAGAATGTTTACATATATATGTAGTATGCAACGTTTTTCATATCCACGTCCATATTCCATAAACTTTTATTTTCAAACAATTATTCTAAAATTACTATGTGTGTGATCGACATAAAATGTTTTAAACCTTTTGTATATGTGAAAATTGAGACATAATTAACATTCTTTCCACAACCATTAATGCAAATATTCAGCAAGTTATACCACAAATTCATTTCATGAGCATAGTTCTTATTCCCGTAATACTAGCCGATGCGGCAGTGGCCTCCTTGTGACAATCACATGTGGTTTAATGAACATGTGTTTCTTTCTCGAACATTAGAACTCTTACCATGCTCTTACCACAAATCACTTGGACCTACGAATAATTATAAATTTGAAAATCAGTTTCGACAGAGGTTGGGCCTTGTGACCGAGTACTCTGGTGTGTACAATATCCAACCAAAGAACTAGAAGGAGTATTTAGTCTTGAGCGAAGGTGCGGACGAGTTTTGGAGTTGTTTCTAAATTTATCTTTTCTTAATGTTCTTTCTTGAAAGTTTAGAAACTTCGGAGTTATTTTACTTCTCTTTTTTTATTTATGTTTTAGCATTGACAAGCATTATTGTTCTCCAATAGATATAGAAAAAGAAAATCTTTTGTTTATATCTTTGTTCCTTCCAGGAATTTCAAATATTCATTTACGGATTAAAACTGATATCCCATGGTCAAGGTAGTGTTTTCTTTCCTTTTCCTTCATTTGTATTAGATTGCATTGATCATCATTTGTGATCTTAATCCTTTTTAAAACTTTTTGTATGCATATAATTCCATTTTCCAACACATCCATACCCACGCTACACTCCTGGGGGTTATGTTTATATTCCAGTTAGGCTCAAGAAAGGAGAAGGGCAGATTCTTGCCAGAGTTCGTGACCTTAAGTTTTAGCTGCAAGAGAGGGAAAGGGAAAATTTTTCTGTTCCTTGAAATTAGGATGCATATGAAAGAGAGCGTGATTTTTCATTTACTTACTCATTTATTTTTGTTACAATAATTTCATTACTAAGAATTACTAAAATTTTTAAATTTAATCCCTCTCGAAGGAATGATTGTTTGCTACGTAAAATTCAGTACCGTTCCTAAAGCTTACCTTGTGTATTCGTGATTTATTGCCAAAGTCTTTTTATTATTATTATTATATTTTTTCTTCTTTATGAATGTTGAAGTCTTAGTGAAAGTGTTTCAGCTGGTTTCTCTCGCTCATAACGTGAATTTTTTAAAAGTGATTATTTTTTAATGCATAATTTTGATGTTTTACTCCAGTAATTTAGTACCTTCATCTGATGCTTCACCGTGACTTCTAATTAATGCTATTTACATTGAAAGCAGCTGTGTGCACTTCTCTTCCGTATTTTTACTTTCCTGTCTTAACCTTAAGTAAATTTTCGAACTAGATTTTAAATTGTTATGTAATTGGATCCCCCATCTTTTTTTTTTTTTTTTTTTGTCTTTGCGGGCGATTTTAATTAGCTCAAGCCCACTTACAGGTTTCAAAGCGCCACATTCCTAATCAGATGTTTTCAGCTTCGTTTTTTTTCTGATGAGAAACAAACGTTCAGGACTGCTGAATTACTGGAACGAAGCATCCTTCCTTTTTTGAACCAATTTTGTTTAGATTAGGTTAGTTTTTCAACACCTATCTCAACATGTAACATTTCATTTACAACAGCACGTTAGATCCTTCAATATAAGACGATAAGTCCCATGGACTTCTCCATTTTTAACACTTTGTTTGTTGCACTTTAGGATACATTTATGGTTAGGTACTTGACGCTTCTGTTTCTTCTTCTCTGCCTTACTTAGGCCTGCAAGTACTTTTTTTATATATAGCCTGGGACTTATCTTTTTCTTTTTTTTAACGCACTTAAAAAAAATTCGGTTAAATAAAAATTTATGCCACTTCAATTAAATTTTTTAAAAAAATTTCCTATCAAATGGTACGAAGTTATTTTTCTCTCAAACAAAATTGCCCCCTCCTTCCAATGGAACGGTGTTTGAACACCCGGGTGCATATTTCACAAGTGCACATCAGCGTAGCCCCTGAGGGAGGGGTTTCGAAAATGGACTAATGAGCTGCTATTGCTCTTGTGACGCTAAAACTTCGTGCATGTGAGCGCATGTTGTTTACATTTTAATTTGGCGTAATATTAGAAAATAATATGGCGTAATAGTAGAAAATCTCGTAGTGCTTTCGTTTTCTGATTTTGATTAATCGCTGACATTCCTCTTTGCGATTTTTATCACGCATTAATATTAGGATTGCTGTTCACGGCATATTATGTGGATTAAGAGAATTCAAGTGTATATATTTTTTAAAATTAAGCTGAGAATGACTGAAAGTGTTACAATGAATTTAGTGTTATCTTATTTCAGGGCTTGTATTCTTTTGATTTTTAAAGTGTAAGATTCAGAACACATTTAATCTGATTATATCTATTGTTAACATTAAAAATTATAGGTGAATAAATTGAATATACTCTTTGTGAATACGATACACTCTGTTTGATGAGTATTTCTCATTTAAGAGTGAGCATTTGTTAAATGTGAAATTTAACGCACTAAATGTATATACGAATGCAAATTAGTAAAGCTCACTTTGGAAAACTTCTGCGTTGGTTACTATTATAGAACATCTTTTTCATATAGACTGTAATAAAAATTGCTAACTTCTATTTACATATATAATTGGTGTAAATATTTTTCTCATACGCATAGTTTCATGTAAATATTGCATTTGAGCTCAGATATTTATCACATATTTCTTTCTTCCTCTTATTTACCACTTATTAAGTAATATTTCACATCGATATTTTTACGAAGTATCCAACATGTGTTTGTATTTATTTCAACCAGGTAGTGAAATCTTCATAATTTCCTATATTTCATCTAACTTCTCAATGAAAAGTTTCAGAAGCAATCGACGATGCTTTAATTATTTTGTACAGAAAATTGCGTAGCAGAATATTTTCAACCATCTTGCTTAAATCACACGAAAGGTCATGTGAAACGACAGAAATATTACTGGATGCTCATTGGTTCATCCTAGACGCCACTCCCTCGGTGGCTACACAGATGTGCACTTGTGAAATATGCCAACTGGGTACCTGGGCAAAAATGCCCTACCCCATCTAGAACATTCTGGAACATTGCGAATGATGACTAGAAATAGCATAATAACTACAAAATAATAGTTTTTTTAAGTTTAATTTTGATAAAAATAGAACTACGGAACACAGCAAACAACAGCACAAGTCCATAGGAAACACGTGTAATCCACACACACACACACACAGATCGCATTTTATTCTCGAGTGTCAAGATGTAGAAACATCTTTTTACTCGACTTCTGATAAGGATCGAGTAGGAGGAGAAAGAGTAGGGTGTAAGGAAGCGTGGGAGGCGAAAAAAAGAGAGTGAGGTCCGAACTAGCGGCAGCAAAAAAAGGGGGGTGGCAAGTTCAGTGTCGTTATAAGATGTAGCCGCGAGGGGCAAACCGCAGAGTCAGTTTAGCGTGAATGAGTCAATTAAGGTTGTAATTCTTATGTGGGTAGGATGTCACATGGGTACTGATGTTTTTCTCTGGGATGCGGGGGTCACATCGGTACTGATGTTTTTCTCTGGGATGCGGGGAGTGTCTGAGAGTGCTAATAAGGCTATTACTGTGAGTTTGTACTGAATAAAAGAAGTTGACCGCTAATCGTTTAATATACTCTTGAATAAGTTCGATTTGAAGGTCTCTGTGAATATAGATATTTGGAATATACCAAGGAGCATTGATAATTTCTCGTAGAATTTTATTTTGTAGAATTTGTAATTGTTTAATATTGGTTTTAGCTGCATGTCCCAAGATCGGTGCTGCATAAAGAAGAGCTGGGCGCAGTATGGAGCGATATAGAATTAATTTGTTTGTAGTAGATAAGTTGCTTTTTCTACCAAGAAGAGGTCGCATAGTAGCTGTGGTGATTTTAAATTTTTGTACTACGGACAGAAATGGGTTCTGAAGGTAAGTTTTTGGTCAAGGGTGACTCCAAGGTATTTGGTTTCATTAATCCAGTCTATTTCTTCGTCAAATATTTCAGGGGGTGGAGAATAGTATTTCATGTTTCCTTTACGGAAGATTATTGCCTTAGTTTTATCAGTGTTAATTTTAATCCTCCAAAGGTTGAGCCATTTTTCCAGTTTTATGAGATAGTTTTGGAGTTGGTTTCTTACAGCGATAACTGTGCAGGCTTTAGTAAGTATGCCGGTGTCATTGGCAAAGAGTGCAAGATGAACAGAAGGGTCTTTAGGGATGTCTTGTGTATAAATATTAAAAAGGTACGGCGAAAGTGCCGACCCCTGTGGGCCACCAGCATTGATTACTTTGGTGGTAGAGTAAGCAGTACCGATTTTGATTCTGAATATTCTGTTGCTGAGAAAAGAGACTATTAAGCTAATAAAATTATCTGAAAAATTGAGAGTGATTAGTTTGTAAATAAGGCCTCGATGCTAATACCCTGTCAAAAGCTTTCGCGATATCGAGAAATATAGCACCGGTTCGAAGCTTGCAGTTGTAGCCTTCAGTGATAATGTTGATAACTCTAAGAAGTTGGTGGCAAGTGCTATGATGATTACGAAAACCGAATTGTTCTTCTGGGAGAAAATTCATGGAAGGGTGAATATTTTGGATGTGGAAAAGTAGGAATTTCTCAGTAAGTTTAGACAGATGGCTAAGTAAACTGATAGAGCGATACTTCTGTTGGAAGGTTGGATTTTGTTGCGGTTTAGCAAAAACAATTATTATAGCTTGCTTCCATGATTTAGGAAAATGAGCGAATTTGATAATGTTGCTGATGATCTTAGTTAGGCAGGTAAAAGCGTTGATCGGAAGATGCTTCAGTGCTTTGGTCGACATGCCATCGTCCCCTGGGGCTTTCTTCGTTTGTAAGGAGCTGATGGTGTTGCAACGATTGTTGGGGTAGTCAGGAAAGTGAAGTTGTACGGAGCAGGGGTATTAAGGAAGTTATTGACCACCTGTTTGACCCGTTCAATATCGTTATTGTCGTACGGAGTGGTATTAAGAGTGAGTGTATCTTCCATATAGTCCGCAAAAGATTTAGCTTTATCTTCTTCTGTATATGAAATTCCACTAGGTCCATGAATAGGTGGAATAGATTTATAAGGTTTCTTGAATTTGCGGGAAATGTCAAATAGGGAATTGTCCTCTATAGCTAGGTTATTTAGGAAATTGGTCCATTTTTGGTTTTTGAAGTTCTTGATTCTTCTGTTGATTTCTTTTTGCATAGAGTTTAGATCGTGTTTGAGTTGTGGATCCCTGGTGGTTTGCCATCTTTTATGGATCCGGATTTTCTCTTGAATACTATTTCTTATATCGGCAGGCAGGGGAAGGAAAGGCTTGTTCACATAAAAAGTATTGGTGGCTTCCTTTAAAGCAGAATTGAATGCAGTTGGTAAATTTTAAAGGCTCGTCCACACGAGGACGCTCCCGACGTAGTTGACGTAACTTTTTTGACGCCGGCGTAAATTCGCGTGACGCAGAAGACGTAACACCGAGTACGCTCCTGTTCAGCTTTTTCGCCCGCGACGCGCGCGTATAGCCAATAGCCGACCGAGTTCTTATCACGTGTCATAATCAGAAAACCTTCTTGCTTACCCGTTTCAATACGGCGTCAGAACCACACAGAGATGAGTTTTTGCTTAGAAATATAACTGTATACAGCAATAAAATAATTAGCATAGTTCACGCCATCTTCAGATTTCTCAAACCGTACATATTGGTATACATTTACAATTCTCATTAAAGGGGAAACTGTATATTTATAAAGCAATGATCCGACCAGTGTATCCATATGCTTCACCTATTTATAACACCGTATGTTGTACCTCTCATCATACAGCGAGGATAAGTCTGGCAACAGCTGCAGGAAGAAAAACTTGTCAGTGCTAGAATGGCAACAGCGGATGATATTCTATAGATCTTAATATTTTGATTTTGAGTCGATGTTTTTTGCGTCTTTTGCGATACTATTGCGTTCTAACATTTGAGTTTTGGGTAAAGGAAAAGAATCCGCTGCCCCGCTGCGAATATTAGTAAAATATATTGAGAAAATTAGCTGCGTTGAAAAGGATGAAACCTTTTGTTTGAATTTGCGGTATTTTTCCTGCTAAAGTTGCGTCGAGTTCAGAATATTATGCCAGGCTTATTCACGCTGGTGCAGATAAGTTCAAATTTTGTTTATTGTGTTTATAGTGTATAACTTGCAAATATATGAATAGGATTCTATTAAATAAACATCTAAAATTCTGGAATGGTGTTTTAAAATTTTAGATGTAGAGTATTCACATTGCTATGTCGGAGCCAGTGGCAGTCAGGTGTAAAGTAAAATTGTTTTTGCTCCAAGACATAACACCGTAAGTAATAGGAACCTAAATAAATTACAGTTTCTACGAAATCAAAGTTTCTGCCTTACAAAATTCTCCTTAATTATTATAAATATTGGCTATATCATGTTTAGTAAAAAGCTCTATAAATATCCCAATATTAAATACACCAAAAACTAACTTCAGCAATATAACAACTTCTAAAATAAAGCAGTTGACTGTGAAAGAGTATTCAATAAAATACAATTACGAAATTTTGGAGGAAAGTTACAACTTGTGTCATACAGCAATCATTAATTGAAGTTTAATTAAATTACCTTTGCAGCGACTTCTACTTGTTACATTATTTTTCACAAACCCTGTATCACAGATAGCTGAGTGGTCAGCGCGCTGCTTTGGTGGCGGAGGAATGGAAAGGTGGTGAGTTCGAGCTTAACCCGTTGACGGAATATAATTCAGTTTTTCTCATTTTGAAACATGTTTCTTATATTTAATCATGAATCATTGTATTCTTATTTTACCTATTACTATTGTTTTCATTTCTTTTTTTATTCATTATTATTATTGTTGTTTTTAATTTAGTTTAAAATTGTGCAGTGAAAATAGAAATCCTTATGTAATAATATATCTGCATCTCTTTATCATATATCATCTATAAATTCTCTCTTTATTTTTATTAATTTCTCATAAACTGTCCAAGTTTGAACCTCATTCTAAATTCAAAAATAAATAAAAAGAAAAACAAAAGACCAAGGGAGAGGGAGTTAAAAAAATATGAAGTTGGTTTTATTATGTGGTGGATGGTGTATATAAAGAGAATTAAGTAATTTAATTCTCTTTATATACTGTATTCCAAACCAATTTTATAAATCCTAAATTTCATACGATATAGAATCTGCAAGTCTGTCAAACTGGTTCGATACTCATCCTGAAGGAATTAAAAAACAAGTAATATATCCCCCTTCCCCAAAAAATTAAGTCAATTCCTACTTAGGTCCACAAAGAAAAATTTTAAAAATACAAAAATAAATAAATAAATAAATAAATAAATAAATAAATAAATAAAAATACAAACAGAATTTTTTAAAGTAAAAAAATTTAATATGTGAAAAAGCTGTATTAACATCAAGTGTCATTCACTACAAGTTTAAAAAATTGTATTTGAACTTGAGTGGATGAATAAAAAGCATTTTATGTACCGAAAATTTGAACAAGATATAGGGAGAGTGTGAGCTAATAGTAGTAATTTAATAATTCTGGATATTCCTTTCGCAAACAAAGCAGTAAAAAAAAATCTCTTTGAACAGGTCACTCTAAATAAATCTTTCGGACTCATTCTTGCCATTTTTTGCGGTTTTGCCTCTGCTTAATAATTGCAGTTAATAGTAAAGTTTCAGCTATAAAAAAACCATCTGATTCGGACAACTTGCCGCAAACATACAGAAGAACAGCGAAATAATAAGATACAGCTCTGTTGACGCTATATTACAGCTTCACGTGATTTTTGCGCAAAATAATTCTATTGGTTAAACGCACTCTTCGCAAGCGTACTCGTTTGGACGCTTTTACGCTGGTAACGTAAAAGCGCGTTCGTCAGCTACGTTTCGAGCGTACTCGTGTGGACGGGCCTTTAGACTTCGTGTTCTAAATCTTCTTTCTTCTTGATGCATGGGTTACCTTGTATGGAGTTATTCAGAATTTCAGAGTATTTGATCCAATTTGTAACTACTATACTTCTGTCAAGTGAGGGGAGGTATTTATTAATGGGGATTTCAAATACAATGGGGTTGCGGTCGGAAGACAGGGCTGAAATTACAGAGATATTGCATCTGTTAGTAACGTAATTTGAGATGAAGTCAATTGTGGTGGCGCTATTGTACCCGTAATGAGTGGGCTCGTCTGGAGCATGAATGTTATAATTATTTGATTGAATGAGTTTAAATATGTCATTTCCTTTTTTGTTAGCAGGTCCTCGGTTCCAGCAGGGTTGTTTGGCGTTGAAGTCACCTCCGACAATGGTAGAAGTATTAGAATTAAGGAGGTGAAGCAATTCTTGTGCGCTGGGATTATTATTTGGTGAGATGTATATATTAGAAATTTTGAATTTTTTCTGTCCTATTGCAATTTCTATTATGTTACTTTCGAAAGTGGTGCTGGGATTAGGAATTTGAGAGTGTTTTATGCTCCTTTTAACAAATGTGATGATGCCACCGCCTTTTTCCTGTCTCACGATCCGTACGGTAGGTGTTATAATTAGCATAAAGTACCTTGAGTGCTGGTTTAAGGTGAGTCTCTTGTATGAGTATTACGTCAGGTTCAATTTCAATAAAGACCCCCATAACACAAGACATCCTCAGGATATCCTATTTAAGTCGCAATGTCCCGGGAAGCAGTTAGGATATCCTGAGGATGTTGATTCTCAGATATACTGAGAACTTCTTAAGTCAACATCCTGAGGATATACTATTCAAGTCTCAATGTCCCGGGATATATGAAGATCTCCTCAGGATGTTGATTTTCAGATATCCCGAGGACTTCGTAAATCAAAATCTTAAGGATGTCCTGTTCAAAACGTAATGTCCCGGGATATATGAAGATCTCCTGAGGATGTTGTTTCTCAGATATCTTCGGTATTTACTTTTTATGGAAGCTCATATCTGAAAATATTAAAGTAACCTTGTACCACACGCAAGTCATGTTATAAGAATCGAAATCTTACTCTATGGATTACCTATTCTGCATATGAAAATTTAATTGTTATGCTTACACAGGTTTTTGTCTTGTATATGTTGGCTGTAAGTATTAAGTAATAATATTTTCAAATTTTTGTTATTGTTTCACAGTGCCTATTGATCAGAGTACTTTCTTACAAATTATGGGCACGTGTTTTCATCCGTTTTGAGTTTCATATTGAAAGTGTGTTTACAATTAAATTCTAATTGCTACATAATATATTTTGTAAACATTATTTTAGGTACTTTTCTAATATCTTTGAACACAAATATTATTTACGTTACAGGTTAACTCATCGATAGTTATTAGCATAGAAATAACTATACTTTGAAACGGCAAAAGAAAAAATACTTTTTGATCTGTTACACTAGAGCTGTGCAGTAATAAGTAACACTAATTTTTTTTAACAAACGAAATTTTAGTTTAGAGATGCAGTTAAAACTAGTCTGTACGATGTTTAACTTGCTTTAATTTGAATTTATAAACAGAAGAATAATTTTATTGGGCAAAAAATTCATTGCAGTTTCTTCGTTCATTTTCTGGTAAGTTCTTTAATAATGAGAAATAGTCTTTCAAAGCGACTTAGGTAAGAAGTAACTTATTTTTTACCTCTCTGTAATAGGAAAATAAGGTTTAAGAATGGGAAGAACTAACATTAAGTTCTTACTCTCCTCATACCTCACTTTGCTACCTCTTTAACCATACAAATATTCGGTCTTTGCTAAACAAAGCGCGAAAAAAATATATCCAACGCTCTGCAGTCTTATACGTTTTGCCGACAATGGTACATGAATCATCATAATTTAACAATAATTACTGCTTTATTAAATTATTTGTAACATCTAGAAAATGCAGTAAACACGTTTCTTCAAGGTATATAACACAAAGTTAAATGTAGTTATGAAAACTCAAAATTAGATAACGGATTAAATACATGTTCAAACTTTAAATTAAAATGATTTAATTTTTAAATTAAACGCGTTCTTTAAACTCAGCAGTTTTATTACTTTATTTTAGACTATAAATAACAATTGAAGTTGAAAATCTTAAATATTTGTTTCCGTCATTATCATTGTCGTAAAACTGCTTCTAAAATTTTCTTTGCTTTTGAGAAACCGAGCTTCGCTTAGAATGTAACACGTCTGAGCACTTTTTCTGTAGCCGATGCGCCAAGAAGATTTCTCTCTTTTGTTAATGTGGCAGATTTATGTGTCAGACCTTCCCTTCTTTTTGTATCCCCTACAAGGGAAACATCCCTTCACAACAAAGGACGCAGAATGCCCCCAACGGTTTTAATTGCTCCGTAATAGTGATATCCTTGAAGAACCCCACAAAGTGGAAAGTACACGTACTTACTTTCTGATTTCCAGAATTCAGCTATTATGCTAAACGTTAATAGCCGTCGTTCCAAATTCTGTTTCGTTTACGAATTGGCTTGCTCACGCTTGCAAGCGTTACATTGACAGAGTGTGAAAAGTAAGTTTCCAATTTTTTCCTTTATTCTACAAAAATGATCAGAACTAAAAAAAATTCTCTCAGCTATCGAAAAGACGGATTTACAACAGAATAAATCAACGTATATGATCGGATTCGTCAGAAGATGAAGTAGCATTTAATTATGAGAAAAGCCTGTGTCGAATTTTCGCGCTAGCAAATATTCTTTAAGTTCCATTTCAAACTGTGATTCGGAATATGAACTTTTATGTCTCAAGAAGAACTGACTGATGACGATTACCAAAAGGATTATCCCATTTTAAGGAATATTCAAAATATGGGACTAATAAATATTCCGTTAGACTTTATGTTCCTTGTGTGCTTAGGAGTAGTACAAAAAATGATTACTATTAGGATAGGCGCAGCCACCTTACAAGCACGATTACCACATAAAAATGTTAAACTATTTTTTTTAAATGACCAGTTTTTAAAGCCTTATGTACCAATTGAATTTGCAAGAAAACCAAGGAACCAACTCTAAAAGAATTGAAACACTGGAAAGCTACAAAATACCGTCAAATTTTACTGTACACTAGCCCACATATTTTTTTTTTTTTAAATTTAACAAAAAGCTATATGATCGTTTTTTACTACTTCATATTTCGATTAGACTCTTATGCAAAATACAGAATCAGACGGCAATTGATGAATACGCACAGTCTCTATTAAAACTCTTCGTAGTAAATTTTGGGCTTTATTATGAAATACAGTATATAGCTTATAATGTTCATGGCCTACTGCATATTTGCGAAGATGTAAAAATGTTTGGGCCGTTACATAATTACATTGCATTTAAACTTGAAAGCTATATGTTTTCTATAAAAAGAATTGATTAGAAAGTCTTCCGCTCCATCACAGCAAATAGCAAGACGAACTCATGAACTATTTAATCATATTGTAGTCATGAACAATGAATGATTCAATCAACGTAACCGACTTGTTCAGAATTTCAAAATTTACACACGTCTGGTCCACTAATTAAAGGTTATTAAATGCTTAATTTTATTATTGAATTTTGAATACAAATTAACTGAAGTCAGAACTAAATTTGTAGAATAATTTAATTATGAATATATCGAAGAATTCAGTTTTGGGCTATTGAATGGTTAAAAATGATCGAACGATTTTAATATTTTAAAGCAAATTTTCTCTTATAATATTTTGTATTAATAATTCATTTCAAGTCTTTTGTTCAGTTTTATATATATTTACAAATTATTAAATAAATTGAAATTCAAATTAGAAAAGAAATTGTATAAATATTCTTAAAATTTTTTATTTTCCATAGTAACCACAGATGGAAGACCTGAGACTGTATGTGGAAAATAAGCAAGTTTCAGGTTATCACAACACCTTCACACACTTTCTCTACAATATAAAGAAGATTTCTGGGGATATACTGGGATGTAACATTAAGAAGTTGAGAGTATGTATTTAAGAGGTTAAAGGGATATTGCAACTAGTATTTCAAATCCTGATAACATCACATATGCTGTCGGTGGGACCTAGATAGGATGTCCTAAAGATATACTGGGATGTGACATTAAGCACTCGGGAGGATGAGTTTAGGAAGAAACTGGGATATTACAGGATGTCCTGAGGATGTAGTAAGTAGGACTTTAAATCCTGATAACATCCCATACTCTGTCGATGGTACATAGATAGGATGTTTTTAGGATATAATTGGATGTGTTTAGGAGGTTAGTGGGATATCCCGGGATGTCCTGAGGATGTAGTAAGTAGGAGTTCATAACATAATAACATCCCGCCCGCTGTCGATGGGACTTACTTAGGATGTCCTGAGGATATGATGGGATGTGACATTAAGGGAAATTCGGGAGGAGGTGTTTAGGAGGTTCGCGGGACATCCCGGAATATCCCACGAAACTCCTAAACACCTCCTCTGAGTGCTTAATGTCACATCCCGGCATATCCTCAGGACATCCTAAGTAAGTCCCATCGACAGTGTGCGGGATGTTATTAGGATATGAACTCCTTCTTACTACATCCTTAGGACATCCCGAGATATCCCACTAACCTCCTAAACACATCCCATTATATCCTAAAAACATACTATCTATGTCTCATTGACAGCGTATGGGATGTTATTAGGATTTAAAGTCCTACTTACTACATCCTCAGGACATCCCGTTATATCCCAGTTTCCTCCTAAACTCATCCTCGCGAGTGCTTAATGTCACATCCCAGTATATCCTTAGGACATCCTATCTAGGTCCCACCGACAGCATATGGGATGTTATCAGGATTTGAAATACTAGTTACAATATCCCTTTAACGTCTTAAATACATACTCTCAACTTCTTAATGTTACATCCCAGTATATCCCCAGAAATCTTCTTTATATTGTAGTGAAAGTGTGTGAAGGTGTTGTGATAACTTGAAACTTGCTTATTTTCCACAGACAGTCTCAGGTCCTTCATCCATGGTTACTATGGAAAATAAGAAATGTTAAGAATATTTATACAATTTATTTTTCTAATTTGAATTTCAATTTATTTAATAATTTGTAAATATATCTAAAACGGAACAAAAGACTTGAAATGAATTATTAATACAAAATATTATAAGAGAAAATTTTGCTTTAAAATATTAAAAATCTTTCGATCATTTTTAACCATTCAATAGCCCAAAACTGAATTCTTCGATATATTCATAATTAAATTATTCTACAAATTCATTTCTGACTTCAGTTAATTTGTATTTAAAATTCAATAATAAAATTAAGCATTTAATAACTTTTAAGTAGTAGACCACATGTGTGTAAATTTTGAAATTCTGAACTTAAGTCGGTTATGTTGACTGAATCATTATTCATGGCTACAATATGATTAAACAGTTCATGAGTTCGTCTTACTATTTGCTGTAATGGAGCGGAAGATTTCCTAATCAATTTTTTTATAGAAGATATATAGCTTTCAAATTTAAATGCACTGTAATTATCTAACGGCCCAAACATTTTTACATCTTCGCAAATATGCAGTAGGCCGTGAACATTATGAGCAATATACTGTTTTTCATAATAAAGCCCAAAATTTACTACGAAGAGTTTTAATAGAGACTGTGTGTATTCATCAATTGCCGTCTGATTCTGTATTTTGCATAAGAGTCTAATCGAAATATGAAGTAGTAAAAAATGATCATATAGCTTTTTGTTAAATTTAAAAAAAAATAAGTGGGCTAGCGTACAATAAAAATTGACGGTATTCTGTAGCTTTCCAGTGTTTCCATTCTTTTAGGGTTCTTCTTTGCTTTTCTTGCAAATTCATTTGGTACATAAGGCTTTACAAACTGGTCATTAAAAAAATGTAGTTCAACATTTTTATGTGGTAATCGTGCTTGTAAGGTGCCTCCGCCTATCCTAATAGTAATCATTTTTTGTACTACTCCTAAGCACACAAGGGACATAAAGTCTAACGGAATATTTATTAGTCCTATATTCGGAATATTCCTTAAAATGGGATAATCCTTTTGGTAATCGTCATCAGTCAGTTCTTCTTGAGACATAAAAGTTCATATTGCGAATCACAGTTTGAAATGGAACTTAAAGAATATTTGCTAGCGCGAAAATTCGACACAGTTCTTTTTCATAATTAAATACTACTTCATCTTCTGACGAATCCGATAATATACGTTGATTTATTCTGCTGTAAATCCGTCTTTTAGATATCTGAGATAATGTTTTTTAGTTCTGATCATTTTTGTAGAATAAAGGAAACATTTTGAAATTTACTTTTCACACTCTGTCAATGTAACGCTTGCAAGCTTCAGCAAGTCAGTTCGTAATTGAAAGAGAATTTGGAATGACGGCTATTAACGTTTAGCATAATAGCTGAATTCTGGAAATCAGAAAGTAAGTACATGTTCTTTCCACTTTGTGGGGTTCTTCAAGGATATCACTATTACGGAGCAATTAAAACCGTTGGGGGCATTCTGCGTCCTTTGTTGTGAAGGGATGTTTCCCTTGTAGGGGATACAAAGAAGGGAAGGTTTGACACATAAATCTGCCACGTTAACAAAAGAGAAATCTTCTTGGGGCATCGGCTACAGCAAAAGTGCTCAGAGGTGTTACATTCTGAGCGCAGCTCGGTTTCTCATAAGCAAAGAAAATTTTAGAAGCAGTTTTACGACAATGATAGTGATGGAAGCAAACATTTAAGATTTTCAACTTCAATTGTTATTTATAGTCTAAAATAAAGTAATAAAACTGCTGAGTTTAAAGAACGCGTTTAATTTAAAAATTAAATAATTTTAATTTAAAGTTTGAACATGTATTTAATCCGTTATCTAATTTTGAGTTTTCTTAACAACATTTAACTTTGTGTTATATACCTTGAAGAAACGTGTTTACTGCGTTTTCTGGATGTTACAAATAAATTAATAAAGCAGTAATTATTGTTAAAATTTGAGGAGTGATGTAACATTGCCGGCATAACGTATAAGACGGCAGAGCGCTGGATATAGAATTTTTCGCGCTTTGTTTAGCAAGGACCGAATATTTGTATGGTTAAAGAGGTAGCAAAGTGAGGTTTGAGTAGAGTAAGAACTTAATGTTAGTTCTTCCCATTCTTAAACCTTATTTTCCTATTACAGAGAGGTAAAAAATAAGTTACTTCTTACCTCAGTCGCTTTGAAAGAGAAATTCTCATTATTAAAGAACTTACCAGAAAATGAAGAAGAAACTGCAATGAAATTTTTAGCCCAATAAAATTATTCTTCTGTTTATAAATTCAAATTAAAGCAAGTTAAACCTCGTACAGACTAGTTTTAACTGCACCTGTAAACTAAAATTTCGTTTGTTAAAAAAAATTATTGTTACTTATTACTGCACAGCTCTAGTGTAACAGATCAAAAAGTATTTTTTCTTTTTCCGTTTCAAAGTATAGTTATTTCTATGCTAATAACTATCGATGAATTTAATAGAATACTTTTATAACTTGATATTTCTGATTAGTGCCTCAGAGACGGGTAAGTGATTAGTGACTGATTGGCGTACAGAAGGGCTTAAGTTCGAATGCCAGATAAGGCATGAATGTATATCATGCCAATCTGCTGATAGGATAAATGTCTTCGTGAAAGATTTTCCGAGTTAACCTGTAACGTAAATAATGTTTGTGTTCAAAGATATTAGAAAAGTATCTAAAATAATGTTTACAAAATATATTATGTAGCAATTAGAATTTAATTGTAAACACACTTTCAATATGAAACTCGAAACGGCTGAAAACATGTGCATATAATTTGTAAGAAAGTACTCTGATCACTAGACACTGTGAAACAATAACAAATTTTGAAAATATCATTACTTAATACTTACACCCAATATATACAAGACAAAAATCAGTATAAGCACAACAATTAAATTTTCATATGCAGAATAGGTAATCCATAGAGTAAGATTTCGATTCTTATAACATGACTTCCGTGTGGTACAAGGTTACTTTACTTTAATATTTTCAGATATGACCTTCCATAAAAAGTAAGTCCTGAAGATATCTGAGAAACAACATCCTCAGGAGATCTTCATAAATCCCGGGATATTACGACTTGAACAGGACATCCTTAAGATGTTGATTTACGAAGTCCTCAGGATATCTGAAAATCAACATCCTGAGGAGATCTTCATATATCCCGGGACATTGAGATTTGAATAGGATATCCTCAGGATGTTGACTTATGAAGTTCTCAGGATATTTGAGAATCAACATCCTCAGGATATCCTAACTTCTTCCCGGGACATTGCGATTTAAATAGGATATCCTGAGGATGTCTTGTGTTATGGGAGATGTGGGGAGATTGGATAATTCATCTTTTTTATGGTAAAGACCGTTTGCGTTCCAAGAGAGGATTTTTATGTTGCACATATTCTTGAGTTTATTAGAATTAAAGACGTGAGATTTGAATAGGATATCCTCAGGATGTTGACTTATGAAGTTCTCAGGATATTTGAGAATCAACATCCTCAGGATATAATAACTTCTTCCCGGGACATTGCGATTTAAATAGGATATCCTGAGGATGTCTTGTGTTATGGAAGATGTGGGGAGGTTGGATAATTCATCTTTTTTATGGTAAAGACCGTTTGCGTTCCAAGAGAGGATTTTTATGTTGCACATATTCTTGAGTTTATTAGAATTAAAGACGATTTCCTATTTTTTCAATGATTTCGACTACTGCGATTATTTTATCAAGAGGTGATTTCTTGGTTTTAATGCTTTTGATTCCTTGTATCACTATTGTCCAGATTGTTTTTAGCGAAGAGATGTCAAAGAGGTCTGACAGGGAGGATTCTGCGGTGCTGGTAGTTTCTTCTGTTGGATTTTCGTTTTGAATGGAGGTTTGAGTGAGATTTTCGTTACTGTTTGATGTCAGCGGAGGAAAGTCTTGTCTTCTGCTAGCCCAGGGATTGATTGCTGGTGGAGGACTGGGTTGGAACTGAACTTGTGTGTTTTTTGGTCTGGCCGGACAATTTGAGAAGTTGGCTGGGTGATTACCTTTGCAGTGATAACATATGGCTGGCTGGTCGCGACTATGGGTGCATTCTATAGGTGTATGATTGCCTCCGCAACTGACGCATACCCAGTCTCTAGTGCAGAGCAGGGAACTGTGAAAAAAAAAATCCCTGGCATCTATAGCATTGTGGAGGGCCAGGTTTCTTACGTAATGATTCTATTGATACGTTCATATAACCTATGCTTTTGATTTTGAATACTTCCTTATTTTCTTCTGATTTTGGTATATGTACTAAGAAAAGCGGCATTGATTTATTTTCTTTTCTGTTTCTTAATAGTGTAATAAAGTTAACCTTAAATCCTTTGTCAAGTAGTTCTTAAGTGATGGTTTGGGGATCTGTGGTGATGGGTAAGCCTCTTATTATGACTTTTAAAACTTTATCTTCGGGCAACAAGTAGGTGTGCGCTTTAAGCTTTGTTTCTTCAACTATTTTGCGAATGAATCGATGTGAGTCAGAGTCTGCAGGCTCTATTTCAAGGCGGCGTCCTTTTAAGGTGCCAGTTATCTCTTTTCCGGTTTGCTTGTTTAAGTTTTTTAAGAATTCATCCACTTTTGGTACGTCATCTACGACAATAATGGGCACTTTATCAATTCTGCTTGTTTTTGGGCTGGAGTTTGGTTTTCTATTTGCGGGAATGGTGTCGCTTTTGTTGGGTTAGTCTTTTGGGGTGGTAGTGAGCTGAGTGGCTGATTCATCTTCTTTGTCCAAATGCATGTCGTCTATTTGGTTCTCTAATTCTTTATATCGATTGCTGGTTTTGAGGGAAGGCTCCTCATCGGAGTCAGAATCCGTTTGTCTATGGCGCAATTTTCTTTTTCTTTGTTCTTTGAAACCACTAGTGGATTGAAGTATGTCGCAGAAGTTTTTAATCTCTTCAAATTGTTTAGTGAGCTTTTCGTTAGAGATTTGCAATTCGTTTATTTTTGCATTGGCCATCTCGTTTTCCTGCATACGCAGTTGATTAATGACTTTTACAAGGAGAAAGTTTAGTTCTTTTTGATCACTAGCGGACATAATCACATTTGGGTCGTTATGGATATCTTGGTTATCTTCCACCAAGGATCTGGTAGTTTCGACGTCATTGGATAAAGTAATTTTGTGACTTAATGTTTGGAGAACGTTGGGTTCATCATATGTCTCATGTGAGGATTTTCTGAGTTTGGAGGTGAATTTTCCATTTTGTGTTAATATTAGTTATATTTATGTTTGTTATGTCATATTGATTAATCATGTGAAGCAAATAGGTTGGAAAAAAATCCTAACTAGAGGCCGTAACCGAGGGTACCCTTATCAGCACGGCGAATAAAGAGAATCAGAAGATAGGATAAAATACGACCTGTTTTATCCAGCGAAGGATGCAGCAGTGGAGTTAAGGCGACGCTTCTGCGAGGCGAAAGCCAACGAAAAAACCAAGAGCCCGTGAGGCGAGGTCGATAAACTCGGTACAGTAGCTTGGGTGGCAGCAACGCAAGGAAACGGAGAGCGAAGTGATAAGACGTCTATCTCGAACGCTGTCTCACCTCGGAATGTGTAATTCACTGCGAACGTACGAGAAAAATCCAATATGGTGAACAAAATGGGGCACAGTATCCCGCATGGGATAAGTAACTACTAATAACGTCCTTCTAGTTTGATAAACCAGTTCGAACTCCCAAAAGTGTCTTGCATCTATTTGTTTTGCCTTCGTACCTGAGCTGCAAGTTTCGCCTTGCGAGCAAAAAGACTTAGCGGGCGCCAAACTGCTACTTTGTCTGTCGACTATTATTTGGCCGCTTGCAAGGCCGGTGCTATTCGCACCAGCGGTGCGATTAGCCGCTTGAGCTATTCCTCACAACATTAACCGCGCATGTGCATTGAGTTGTAGGATCCGTCATTTGACACCAGTCGAAAAGAACGGATTCTACTATACGCGAACTGCCTAAGTGTTGTAGTGAATATTTTTTTAACCCTTAGCCTGTCGAGTAATTTTCTGCGAATCCGTTTAATACTGTCGTTAGTTTTGGACCGAACTTCCCGTAAAATGTCGCGAAAATAACCCTAAACCTCTGAAAATTGTCAAGCAGTTCTTTTGTTATTTCCCATCCCTCCCAGAATTTTACTTCAATGATTCCGCTAAGTGAGATTGGTTACTAGATATTGTTCCGTAGGTATGAGCTGTCAAGAGAATTGCAAAAGACTAGACTCTCCATGATGACCGTCTTAATGCCGCCGGGTACAGCTGCGAAACTTAAATTTCCTTCCCTTAAACAATCTTATCTCTTCTCTTCTCTACATATAATAAAAGAAAGAGTCTGTCTGTGTGTGTCTTTCGTTAGCGCTGCGCGTAAGCTAATAGACCGACGGCTAGGAAATTTGGTACATAGGTGTATCTAGACAAGAGCCAGTGCACCTCCAAGCGAATTTTTCGAAACTCGAATGAATTTTTTTTTAATTTTATGTTTCGTGAAAAAATCGCGTCATTTTGAGACAATATGGGCTATAGGAAAGCGAGATTTTACTCTACACACTCCATTTTCACATCGCCATGAAACGTAGGCACTTAGCTATTTTACGAACTTAAAATAAATTTCGTGTTTCAATAAATCGATTAAATACGAATTTATTTAACAAAGAGAGGTTAACACCTTTTCAACGGGATTTTTTCTAAAAAAAGTTTATTTTTAAAAATGTAGTTTATTTTTCTTTGATTTTTGGACACGTTAAACTTTCATCCTTGCGACTGCTTTTGCAAAAAGAATTTTAGAAAAATGATAATATTTTGTATTTCTTTAAAAAAATTTTTGAGTGAAGCTTCCGAGTACACTTCTCACATCTTTTAAAATGTGATTTTGGCAACAATTTTCCTGTCTTGTTGTTGATAGATTTTTGATGAAATCGTATCATTTTGAATAGTTTCATTCTTTTAGAAATATAGGTTTGGCAACAATTTTTCATCGTATTTCTTATGTCACTGTTTTTAAAAGATTCGCATGTTTCATTGTCATTTTTATATAGGTATATATAATACATTTTTATTGATTTTTTTTATAAAGTTGTTCTGCAGAGTAAAATTCTGCGCGGAATTATATGTTTTTGAGTTGCTTTCATGTTATTTTTTGCTTATTTCACTGTTTGTAAGATATTGAAAAGTTTTGCATGATTTTGTTTCTTCAACGAAATTGGGGTGAAAATGTGTTTTAGCCCACTGCTTGGCGAATTTCAGTAGTGGCGATTTTTTAAAAATCTCCAGTAAACGTTGTATAAACAAAGTTGCGAAGGCGGAGCTATGTGACGTTCATAAATGGGTGGGACTAAGATTGTGACGTCACAATGTATTCTCTACAGATGTAGAAATAAGTATACTAAATTTTTTGTATTTCCAACTATTAAATACGGTAAGTGAATTGTAACAGTTATTAAAACTGTAAACAACATCGCAGTCTTTCATACAGGGTGAATATTTTTAAGCTTTAGTATTTATACAAATAAAAACAGATTTTTTAAAATTTTAATTTCATATTGCGGAACATTTAACTTCATCATCTTTACAAAATTACCTTATTGCTACGTAACGACACCATCTCTTACATACTAGTAAGTAAACAATCTTCATTATTTTCTAAAAATTTTTAAGCTTTATATTGTTGCGTGCGTACGGGTTCGTTTGAAATGAACGCACAAGTCCGATAAAAAAATGAACAAAAATTTATTATTATCACAAGAAATATGCTTAAATTTCCTCAAATATTTATGCAGTATTACAAAATCTCACAGTAGTTATCTTTTAAATACTCAAACGTTCAAAAGAACTTAATTCAACACAGCTAAAGAAAGCTAATCCGCGAATTCGCTACAATCAACGAGAGCAGTTTTCTAAACAACAACAAACTAAGCAACTACTACAAACTGAGATGTTTTCTCCGTTTATAAGATTTTAAAATCACGCGCTAGAATTTTCCAGTACTATCTCGAAATCAAAAAGAGATATTTATTTATTTAATGCACGCGCTCTTGTATTTTCAGTTTTCCAGCTTAGCTCTCTTTTAATATTCGTCACGCGCTGCACTGCGCGAGAAATAAAACCATTTCATTTATAATTGATCTAATATTAGCTTTTTAAATACCAAATTCGTAACACTGCCCCCTTCCCAAGGACTGCACGTCCCGGGCAGTACAATCCCTGGACAGGAAGCCAAACTTACAACTGAGGCATAAACATTACATTACAATATCAAACAACAGGAACAATAAATGCAATAACTAACTTAAACAAATCAAATGCTATCAAATACTAAATACAAAGCAAATACTAAATGCAAATAAAATACTAAATACAAATCAAATCAAATACACATTTAAAAACAAAAAAGGACCATGGCCTTATACTATTTACAATTATTTACATTATGTACTATGGCCATAGTAATGAGCTAACGTAACCTGTCGTAAAGAACGACTGTAGGATCAAAGTTCGAAGACTTACGGATCCGAACTACGAAGTCATTCAGCCTGTTAAGGACTGTGTGGTGACCATCCCAAGGTGACTGTAATTTAGGCCTGAGTCCTTTTCGTTGAATCGGGTTCCACAACCACACCTTGTCTCCTTTGTTAGATATATGTCCAGTAGCTCTCGTGTTGTATCTGGTCTTCACTTTCTCCGTCGCCAAGTTTACTAGCTTTCGTACGGAATGGTGCATCACTTCAAAACTGGCCTGGACATCTTGGATGTGTTCCTCAGGCGATGAAGGCGCATCCGTATGGCGATCAAACAGGCGGTCACAAGGCAGACGAAGGTCTCGACCGAAGAGCATCTGGGATGGAGAATAGCTGGTAGCCTTGCGTTTCTTTTCAACCCTAGTATGATTTCGGCAGCTTCCCGAGCTGGATCTTTCGGACAAGGCGTCGACATTTCCAGGCGAGGATCCCTTTTGAGGATGGATAGTCATGCCATCAGATGCTGAAAGAAATTTGTTGTTTTTCAAGTCTAAGGAAAAATTGTATTTCCTTAAAAAGTCCAATCCGAGTATGCATGGATCTGTGATATCCGCCACATAAGCCGTGTGATGGTAGGCGGCATTTCCAAACGTGATGCTTACGTTTAACTTCCCAGTTATGTCGATCTTATCACCAGACGCAGTCTGAAGGGTAACACAGGATGGCGTCCAAATAAGTTTGTCTTTAAACTGTTCAGCTAAATCTTTCCTAATGATGGTAACATTAGCTCCTGTCTCAATGATCATATTGCAAGGAACTCCATCGATATTCCCATTAATGGACAGTCCGTTACTGTTGCCACTCACTGTATAAATTTTAAGCGCTTTAAAACAAGGTTTTTCATTATCTGGCAACCTCCGTTCCTCGATATGGTCACTAATTTGTTTACTGCGTCGTTGCTGGGAAATGGTCTTATTTTCCGTACCTCGGGGTGTTCTGCAGTTTCTTCGTATGTGGTCTTCAACTCCGCAGTTCCAGCACTTTAGAATTAGTTTCTTTTCACTTCTGTTCCGTCTCAAGCCACTGACTTATCTGGTAAAATCATCTGCTTTATATTCCGTACCCTGGGGTGTTCTGCAATTCCGTCTTAGGTGACCTTCACTACCACATCTCCAACACCTTAGAGCCACTTTCTTCTCGCTCCTACTCCGTATCAAAGCGTCGACTTGTCTGGCTAAATCATCTAAACGAGCCATCAGTTGATCCACTGGTTCATGGACTCGCACAGCTCTAACTGGGTAGCGATCTCTACTAGTTGCTTGCTGGGCTGCCTCGAACTTCATGGAGTACAACAGAGCGCTTTTTATGTCCTTTACATCTGCCATTCGAAGAGGTTTCTGTATTTCAGGATCCCGGATGCCGTCGATGAAATATTGCAGCGACAGGATTTCTCTTGTTTCTGTCGGGCACTCTGAAAAGGCGTGATGTGACAGCTTTTCAAGGCGCCGGACAGAGCTTCGAAATCTAACCTTTTGTTTTCGGGAAGAGTCTGAAGGAAATTAAAGAAGGCTCTTAAAGAAGCGGCGAGATGACAGGCCTTAGCTTGGGAATCCCATCCATTCGCATCCGCAACGATAGAAAACTGGGTCTTATACACTTGCCAGGATGTCTTCCCATCATATGTGGATAGCTTCAGAGATGGACGAGCAGGCATCGGTAAGAATTTAAAATTATCACTCCCGCTCCCTTCCGACGCTACGAATTTCTTTAAAGTAGCCATTTCTTTGGCAACTGCACAAACTCTCTCATCAATTTGTTGTTCGATTTGTTGTTTAAGGGAACAAACTCTTCCTTCTATTTCTTCTTTGACTAAATCAACTCTGTAACCTATTTGTTGTTCCACGGCCGAAACTCTGTCTTCTATTTGCGCTTTCACAGAAGAAACGTTTTCTTCAATTTGTCCAACTTTAATTTCAACCGCGTCTATTCTGCCTTCCAAAGCCTCAAATTTATTTTCTATTGCGTAGGTAATTTCTCTTTTCATTTCGTCCTGACCTGCTTTCATCTCGTCTTTAAGGGATTTCATTTCTTCCTTAACGGATACTTGACCAGCATCCATTTTCTCTTTAATTTCTTCTTTAAATGATGTTTGGCCAACTTCCATCTTTTCTTGTACAGCTTTTATATCTTCCTTAACGGACTTGACGGCTCCTTCCATCTTTTCTTGGAAAGCAGCAAATGCAGTCATCATTTGCCTGAATTGTTCTTCCATCGCTCTTGTTATTGGCATTCAATACCCCACTCCTGACACCAAAAATTGTTGCGTGCGTACGGGTTCGTTTGAAATGAATGCACAAGTCCGATAAAAAAAAATAAACAAAAATTTATTATTATCACAAGAAATATGCTTAAATTTCCTCAAATATTCATGCAGTATTACAAAATCTCACAGTAGTTATCTTTTAACTACTCAAACGTTAAAAGAACTTAATTCAACACAGCTAAAGAAAGCTAATCCGCTAATTCGCTACAATCAACAAGAGCAGTTTTCTAAACAACAACAAACTGAGATATTTTTCTCCTTTTATAAGATTTTAAAATCACGCGCTAGAATTTTCCAGTACTTTCTCGAAATCAAAAAGAGATATTTATTTATTTAATGCACGCGCTCTTGTATTTTCAATTTTCCGGCTTAGCTTTCTTTTAATATTCGTCACGCGCTGCACTGCGCGAGAAATAAAACCATTTTATTTATAATTGATCTAATATTAGCTTTTTAAATACCAAATTCGTAACAATATTAATAAAAAAAGGAAAAATATTTATAATTGAATATCAACATCATACACAGCTTTCATTTCCATGTTTCTTAAATTCTTAAACCACGTTCTATACTTTCGTATTAGAATTCTACACATTAATAAATTTAAAAAATCTAATTTCTCACAATGAAAAAAAAATAAGAAAATATTAAAAATAAGCAATTTTAAAAAGAAAAAATATTTTCACTTACCCTTTTCAGGAAAATAATCTAATAATTCTAGGAAAATAATAAGTCTTTTTGACAATGACGGCACTTTCCCTTGCATTTCCAATAAAGTAATAAATTTACATGTACATTCACTCACCTCTCTCAGCATCACAGATAAATCCATAGCGATTGTTTATTTAACGAAATATATGCAGAAAAATGGCAAAAACATACAGATAAAACCACTCGATTGATAACTACCACATAAGAACATTCAAACGGCAAATGAATTAACTGCTCAAATTACGAAGTAAAAATTCCAAAAGAAATCGTCTGCTTGGAAATTCTTTTTAACTGCAAGTATAGTTTTGAAAGCATAAATTATCGTCTGCTACTTTATCAGGGTAAATGTTCCTTCTTACCTTCTTCGGGAACATACAAGGACCTGACTCGGAACAGAGAGCTTACTAAAGCTATGTTCACTAATAGTGGTAAGTAGACAGGATACAGACGAAGGGTATACAAAACCCTTTATTTTTCTCTTTATACAATAACTTCCGTACTTCGGAATACACCGACCCGCTACTCGGGGGTCTAACGTAAAAGTATAAAAATAAAACTAAACTCTAATTTAACTTTAGAATAATAAACGTGGAAGATTGGCCTTATATTAACAGGAAGGCGTATGTAGTACAGATAACTGAGAACACTACAATACGTTTAAAAGTTATCAAGAGGATTAAAACCTCTGGCCTGGAAGGCAAACAGCAACTGCGTAACTTCTAAAGTAAGCGGCCTGCTTTGACTCAACTGCTTCCTCTCTCTCGCTTGGCAAAAGGCCACAACTTAAATACTTGGCGTTCGCCAGACAAACTTTGCATAAAAACCTTAACGCTTATAATTCTGGCCGGAAGTAGAAAATAAGAAGTGATAGTAAAGATTTAAAATAAAATAAACGTTAGTAAAACTTAAGATCCTTTACATACTTCCCGCCAGAGTTAATTAGTTTGAAACTGAGGTCTAAAACGACCTTGTTGAAAACTTTTAGCTCTAGAATCTAACGCGAGGCCAATCTTTTACAAACATACTTCGCTAGAAACTAGAAATTTAAAAGAAAGAAATTTGTTACAATAGCAGCTCCCAGGATATACAACATTTTTTTTTTCATCTGTACTGCATCTAAACAGGAGCTTTTATTCAATTCTGGTTCCTTCCAGAGAGCTGGAAGGAAAACTAGTTTAATGAAATGTTACACAATGAAATGGCAAGTAACATATACAATTATACTTCTCTTAACATTCTTATTTCATTCATGACTATTTTAATTATCTCTCCCCGTGCTCTCTGACATGTGTTGTAAAAGAACACCAAACACGAATGTGTTTCTGTCTACGTGTGCCACACTTCCTCCTACAATCAAAACACTAACGTGTTAAAATTCAACATAACGAGACCTCTTAACACACCCTAATTTCAACTCTAAACCCCGAGGTACTATTCTAAAAGTGGCTAACTCTAAAGTGTAGCGTCAGAGAGCCTAACTACATCATTCAACCTTTAACACATATTCGCCATGATTTAGTCTTTACAGTCACACGAATAACAAATTTTTAACATTACTTTCACTTTTACCATATCACGGTATTTCTTAGCATTTAAAATAACAGTTCACATGTATATAAGAACATATCAACATGCCGTTAATTTTACACATTTGAAAACATACATTAGTAGTACATTGTTAACTTCTATTCTTTTCAAAGCAAGTGCCAATTCTTTCTACATTGAAATAATACATTTCAAAAAGTCTTTCAGACTAAAACTTCTTTCTTGCTAGAATGTTTTAAATAAAATTTATACAATAACTTTTTACAATATTTAAGTTTTTACACAACGCTATTATACATCAACTTTAGTTTTACGCGCGAGTAATTGAAAAACATAATACGAAAATCGGTCACAACTCATTTCTCGCCCTTTTGGCGATAAAGGTAGACCTCGCTTGAGGTAAAACTTCTTGAAATCTGCCACTTGCAGTAAGAATGAAAGATTAACTTAAGTTTGCAAAGTAACATAAAATTTTACTTATCTTTGTAATATTCGGACATCCTTTTCTGGGCCCAGTCTTTAAATGTACTGCAGATAGTAGTTTGATTTATCCTCCTTCTTGTACGGGCTCGCCCTTCAGTGCTTTCCTCTGGAAGCTTCCTTTTTTCAGCAGTTCGGCCACCCTTGAATACCTTCTTTTTCTCCTCTGCTTGTGGTCTTGGCCGTTTGATGGCAGCTGGTCTTGGCGGAACCGGGAACCTTCTTTCGTGTTCCTGCTTGGACCTCGTTGTTGGCCGTTCAAATATTCCTTGTAACTTTTCCTCCGCCGCTGATGGCCCTTCCGCAGTTCGGCTACATTTACTGCGGAGAGTCCTGTCGGATGAGTCGATCTTCCGTTTTAGAGCCGGGTTATAGTTGCCGTCATTTCTCCTGGTTCTCTTCACATACGTCGTCCTTCTCCCTTCTTCATTCTGGGGGTGTTCGTGAACTCTCTTTTCTGGACGGTGGAACGGCTTCTTTTTCTTGCTACCTTCCATTTTTCCGCGGGCAATTTTCTTTTCACCTGCTCCTGCCTGTTAATGGCTTGCACTTGTACTTGTCGTTTTTCCACCTCTGGAGCTTATGCCTGCGGTGTCTGCCGTGCCGGATCCTGCAAAAGATCTGAAAATATTTGCATTTTATTACGATCGAAGTAGGGCTTGATTTGATCAATGTTTGCGGAACAGGTTTCACCATTTCTGGCTTTTAACACTACTACAGAGTGAGTTATTTTTTCTATAACATATGGTCCTTCAAATCGTGGAAAAAATTTGGCAGTTTTATCTTCTGGTGCTGAAGAAAGTGAATGCTTAATTTTTAAAACTTCATCCCCTACTTTATAAGTTACTCCCCGTCGTTTCAAATCATAATAGAGCTTCTGTTTTCTTTGTGCTACTTCCGTATTCTTTTTTGCTTCTTTTATTAGTTTTTCTATATCACCCATTTTAAATTCTGGGGCTCTTTGTTGCACATAAAATAATTTATCTAACGGTGTTATAATCTTTCTGCCTAGAAATAACTCAGCAGGAGTTTTGCCCGTTGTATCATGTTTTGCGGTCCTAAGGGCGAAAGCAAATTCATTGGCATAGTTTTCCCAGCTTTTATGAAAATTTTTAACATAACTACGGATAATTTTCACTATATTTCTATTGACCCGTTCCGCTATATTTGATTGCGGCCAATACGGGACCATTTTTAAATGACGTATGCCCAGTTTTTGGCACATGTCTTCAAATATATTACTTACAAATTGAGGACCATTATCCGATATAACTTTTAGGGGCGCCCCGTATTTTAAAATATATTTATTTAAAATAGAATCAGTAACTAATTTCGCGGAGGCTCGTTTTAAGGGAACAATTTCGGTCCATTTACTAAAATGATCAACCATAACAAGGAGATAGCGACTTTTATTTAACTGACTTTTTGGGTAAGATCCCAATAAATCGATGCCAATTATTTCATTTGGAAATTCGGATTTAATACTATTTAGAAACCCGGCCGGGCGGAAATTAATATAATTAACTGCTTGACATGTTGGGCAGGACTGGACATACGCCCTTGTTAACTTTTGCAGTTCAGAAAAATAGACTGTCTCGCGTACGCATTGGATAGTTTTTCGAATACCAGCATGAGAAGCTAAAGGGCTGTCATGGAGCTCCTGCAGGATAATTAATCTAAGACTAGCTGGGATAACAGGTCGAAATTCGTTGTTGGAATTCGTAGTTTTTGTATAGAATAATAGACCATCTATTAGTTCGTAATGGGCCGCACTATTTCTTATCGCCACAATATCTTGGTGGCTAAAATTTTCAGGATCCTTCAAATACTCATAAATACTTCCAAACTCAGGATCCTTACCCAATTCGGTTATTACAGTTTCTCGGGAATTTATTGTACATGCTGTAAGCATTGCCACCTTTACGGCATTACCTTGTTCGTCAATTTTAATTCTTGATAGGGCATCTGCTACGATATTTTCCTTTCCGGGGGTATGCTTGATTACCAGATTATATTCTTGCAGCTTGAGTGCCCATCTTATTAACCTTGGGGATAAATTTTTCCCTGAGTACAATCTAGTTACCGCCGCATGATCAGAGTATACTGTTATCGGCGCCTTTCCAAAATAGACTCGGAACTTTTGCACTGCTAACAGAACTGCAAGTGCCTCTCTCTCGGTCGCGGAATAGTTTCTTTGTGTTTGATTTAAAGTTCGGCTAACAAATGCCACGGGCTGCTGATTTTGCGAAAGTACCGCTCCTACCGCATAATCCGAAGCATCCGCTGAAATTTCTAAATTCTCATCCTTTTCAGGAAATTTCAACACAGGGGCTTGCGTTAATGCTTGTTTTAATTTTTCGAAAGCACTATTGGCTTCGGCCGTCCACGAGAATCTTGCCTTTTTCCTTTTTAATTTTAACAATGGCTCCGCGATAGCCGCAAAATCTTTTATAAAGGACCTATAATATGAACAAAGTCCTAGAAAAGAAGAGAGCTTCTTTGCCGTGTTTGGAGTCGGATACTTTTGTACAGCGATTATTTTTGATTCGTCTGTTTCTATTCCTTTCTGAGATATCTTGTAACATAAATATTTTAATTCAGGGACTGCAAATTTGCACTTTTCGACATTAACTTTTAGACCGGCCTCATTTAATAAAGAAAACACCTGTCTTAAATCCTGTACATGTTGGTCGAGATTATCACTAGTAATAATGATATCGTCTAAATAAATAAATGTGGACTTTCCAAGAACAGGTCTTAACACAATGTCCATGCATCGCTGAAATGTTGCCGGGGCCCGTGAAAGGCCAAACGGAATACGCAGAAATGCATAAGTGCCAGACTTGGTTATAAAAGCAGTCTTAGGCACGTCCTCAGACTTGAACCCTATTTGAAAATAACCAGTCGTTAAGTCTAAAGTCGTCATAAATTTGGTTGATTTTATGTTCCTTAAAATTTCTTCTATGATCGGTAACGGATATACCGGATATTTAGTTATGGAGTTTAATTTACGGTAATCAATAGCGAATCTCCATCTTTTTGGATGCTCCAAAGGATAGTCATTATTTTTCTTACATAAAACCACCGGACTAGCATAACTACTTGAGATGGGCGTTATGATCTTTTTACGTAGCATATTGGTAATATGCCATTCTATAATTTTTTCCTTATTCTTATCATACCGGTATGGTTTTTGACGAACTGGCATTGCATCTCCGGTGTCAATACTATGGTTAGTAACTTGAGTAAATCCTGGAATATCACTAAATAACACTTACCTAATACTAACCTTTAACTAATAAATTACTTACTAGTGGTAAGTGAATTTGCTTATAATTACTATTATAAGCAAATTCACTTACCACTTGTCGGATTTTTCCTTGCTCGTCATTAGGGAGGTGGTCAAGTTTTAACATCGGCGGTTCAGCCTTTTCAGTACGAACTGGTTTCATTGTCAGCTTAAGGGACGCTTCATTAAAATCCAGCGTAGCTTGTGCTTCTGAAAGAAAATCTATTCCTAAAATTAAATGTGCTTGCAGATTCTTTACTATAAAAAACATCACCTTTACTTGTTCGTCCTTGATACGGATATACAAAGGTACTTTACGTACGCACTTACATTTTTCTCCTTGCGCCGCTAACACTGTCGTATTATCCGCATTATATATGCGGTATTTGCGAAAATACTTCCTAAAAAACTCTTCTGCCACACAGGAACACTGCGCGCCGGTATCCAGGAGTGCGGTGGCTGGGATATTATTCACCAAGACTTCAATCTTCGGAAGAGTCAAATTTTTCACCATTACTGTATTTAACTTGTAGGAAGAGGGGTTTTAGTGGCCTTCGGATTTCCGCACCCTCTCGTCAGCAGAAATCCGCTTTAGTTTAAATTATTTTTCCTTTCCGTGGTTTCCTTCTTTTTCCACTGGCCTTGAGACTTTTTTCCTGGGTTGCTATTGAACTGTCGACGTTCGCCGGCTGTTTTTGAATGCTCGGGTTTCCTTGCCCACTGATTCGCTTTTTCTCCGTAGCCGTGTACTTGAGTTTGCTGTAGTCTTGGCGTACCAAATTGGTTTCGCTGTTGATATTGGCGTCTTCTTTCGACGTCCGCCGTTCTTCTACTTTCAAACTGGATTGCTAGCTCAAATTACTTTTCCAGTGTATTCGGATTTCTTAATTCAATAAAGTCTTGCACTTGGGGTAGTAACCTCGGCAAAATCACTTGAATTATTTCAGTATCCGGACGGTTTCCATACAAGAGCTTGAAAACGTGAATTTTTCTTAAAATAAAGCTCGAGAGGTTTTCGATTCTTTGTTGATATATACTGAAAAGTTCCGTTTCTAATTTCGTACGATCCCTTACAACAGGGAAGACTTTTAGTAGGGCAGTCTTGAAATTTTCGTAAGTATAGGTGGGACTTCCTGCTTGACCCAAGAGACTTCTGCCTATACATTTGAACCAGTTAAGCGCTTGGTCCCTCAAAGCGCTGGTAGCTAAGGTAACTTTTTGAAACTCGTGCACGGGGTAGAGCATGAAGTGGTCATCCAATTTTTCCAAAAAACTGGTTACCGGTGAGTTTCCATTAAATGATTCTTCTGGTTTCATCGAAGCGCGCATGGTCTGGACGATGTAACCAAATCCTTCTAGGGCGGCAGCTGGCATTTCTGGATTCTGAGCCGTTTCTGCAGGCAGCACAGGTTCTTCTTGAAACTCGGCCATGGTTATTCTTCTTCGTTGGGCGCCACTATCAGGGTCAATGTTCCTTCTTACCTTCTTCGGGAACATACAAGGACCTGACTCGGAACAGAGAGCTTACTAAAGCTATGTTCACTAATTGTGGTAAGTAGACAGGATACAGACGAAGGGTATACAAAACCCTTTATTTTTCTCTTTATACAATAACTTCCGTACTTCGGAATACACCGACCCGCTACTCGGGGTCTAACGTAAAAGTATAAAAATAAAACTAAACTCTAATTTAACTTTAGAATAATAAACGTGAAAGATTGGCCTTATATTAACAGGAAGGCGTATGTAGTACAGATAACTGAGAACACTACAATACGTTTAAAAGTTATCAAGAGGATTAAAACCTCTGGCCTGGAAGGCAAACAGCAACTGCGTAACTTCTAAAGTAAGCGGCCTGCTTTGACTCAACTGCTTCCTCTCTCTCGCTTGGCAAAAGGCCACAACTTAAATACTTGGCGTTCGCCAGACAAACTTTGCATAAAAACCTTAACGCTTATAATTCTGGCCGGAAGTAGAAAATAAGAAGTGATAGTAAAGATTTAAAATAAAATAAACGTTAGTAAAACTTAAGATCCTTACAACTTGACAAATTGTCTTCGGACATTTGTGCTCTCACCGAAGAAATTTATTCGTATCTAGTTATTAAAAAACGCTGTGAAAGCCATGGCTTTTAGATATCTAAAGCTACGATAGGTAATATTGTCAACGATAGGAAATTAAAAGAAAAAAGACAACAAATATAATGAAATTAAAAAACAAAATAAAATCTGAAATTTAAGATTTTACATTACGCCCCAAATGTGCGTTTTTTTAACACTTTGCGTGTTACCTTTATTAATTAAATATCATGTTCTTCGCACTTAAACCGTAAAATTCAGTTCAACAGCAATATCACAAAATAATTTTAAAATAAGCATATCTTTAGATTTTCCGATACACAGTCTCGCGCGCTGAAGATAAAAATGTTTTTATCTGTAGAGCATTGTCATTGCTTGCTTTGAAATTCCTCAGTATGTTAATGAAAAATTTGTTAAAGTTTTACAAAATATGAAAACGATAATAAAACAAATTCCAAATTTAAATTTGGGCTTCCAGATGCCCATATTCGCAGGAGGATGACGTTATTCTAAATTTGATGTTTCTAGGTACCGTTGTTTTATCAAAATGAGGGAAACATACATACATTTATGAAGATTTTTTTAATCGTTTAATTCCTTTAAGTATAATACAGGGCGATAATATTTGTTGGCCACAATTTGAAACATTGGCTACATTGGCTTTTCTCATCTACACATCGATCTATTTTCACTTAAAAAAACATCCCAGAATTGCACAAACTCGGCATCGCGCTCAACCTCGGCATTGCGCACCACATTGACTTTGCCCATGTGCACATCGATCTATTTTCACTTAAAAAAACATCCCAGAATTGCACAAACTCGGCATTGCGCACCACATTGGCTTTGCCCATGTGCACATCGATCTATTTTCACTTAAAAAACATCCCAGAATTACACAAACTCGGCATTGCGCACCACATTGGCTTTGCCCATGCGCACATCGATCTATTTTCAATTAAAAAACATCCCAGAGTTGCACAAACTCGGCATCGCGCACAACCTCGGCATTGCGCACCACATTGGCTTTGCCCATGTGCACATCGATCTATTTTCACTTAAAAAAAATATCCCAGAATTGCACAAACTCGGCATCACGCACAACGTCGGCACTGCGCACTGCATTGGCTTTTCCCATGTACATATCGATCTATTTTCATTAAAAAAAACATCAGAGAATTGCACAACGTTAGTTTTCCCAATCTTTTAGAACTGAGCCAAAAAGAAATAGAAAATATTAAAATAAGCGACTTTAAAACTAACCATACAAGAAAAATTTTTTCACTTTCCCTTTTCAAGAAAAATGTAAAGTCTTTTTGAGGGGTTTTATATATGAATTTTGTTTATGTGAGTATCGTTTGCTTCATTTTATTGTTGCAAACAGCGTAAATTTTTGTTTTTCTTCCTTTAGTTTTGAACTTTATGTGTGGCAACAAGATAATTGATTGATAGAATTGTGTTTGTGACAGCCATGTAGAATGGCTCGCTTATTTTGTATCAATTATTTCGCATCGCTGACATATTATTTATAATTAGTGTAATCAAATAAAAGTGTAGGAATACAGCCCATTTGTTGATTGATTATTGTTTGTGAACATATTAAGTTTAAGAACATTTATTGTTGGTCAAAAGTCTAGCCGGAGAGCTAGTGAAGATAGTGACTGTTCTAAGTGTATTCTAACAACGCAAATATGCATATGGTTGGTGAAAAATTACTCCACTTTGTGAGGTAAGTGGATTTTGAACAAAAATTCGTTTAATTTGTTGTTAAATTTTAAGAAAAATGTTGTAATACAGCATAGAATTCGATTTCATTTTAATAATAGTGTTAAGTGATTTAAGAACAATTTCTGTTTTTGAATTCATCAATTATGAGTGAACTTATAACTTTTAAAACAAAAAGAGCGGTCTTACGCAGGAGTGTTACTAATTATGTAAAGAAAATTGAAACTATTTTAACTGCAGATGAAATTAATTTAATAGAACTAGAGGAATGTGTGGAATTATTGACACAAAAAGAAATTGAGTTAAGGAAGCTTGATTCTGAAATCGAAAGTTTAATTACAGATACTAAAGAATTAGAAAACGAAATAGATAATGTTCAGGAGTACACAGATAAAATTTATTTGTGGAAATTTAAAGGAGAAAAAATATTAAAAAATCAAAATAGTAAAAATAATTCTAATGGTGTAATTTCAGAACAGATTCTTGACAATATTAAATTACCCAAGTTAACATTACCGACTTTTGGTGGTAATATTACAGAATGGATAGCTTTTAAAGATCTTTTCAGTGCTTGTGTAAGAAATAATACAAATTTATCTAATGCTCAAAAATTACAGTATTTGAAGGCTTCGTTGAAAGGTGAAGCATATCGCATTATTCAAACCATTCAAATTTCGGATTGTAACTTTGAAATAGCATGTAATCTGTTACACGAAAGATATTCAAATAAGAGAGAACAAATTTTTGCATATATTAAACGTTTTCTAAGCTTACCAACTATTCAAATTGAATCAGCATTTGCTATTTTAAATTTAGTTGACAATATTAATGAAGTAATTCGTTCTTTAGAAGTATTGAAACAAACCATTGATAATTTTGATGACACTTTAATGACTTATTTAATTTTGCAAAAATTAGACCCTTCTACAAAATTATGGTGGGAACGTCAGTTAAAATCTAATGAAATTCCAAAACTTACGACTTTAATTGAATTCCTAAAAAACTATGCAAGAACACTTCAAAATAGCAAATCAACAAGTAATAAGGTACCTAAATCTGTGTTTCAAAATAAGAATAATGTTATGGTTGCTACTTTGGGTTGTGGTTATTGTAAAGAAGATCATAGTTTAGCCAAATGTTCGAAATTTCTAAATTTATCGGTTCAGCAAAGGATAGAATTTGTAAAATCTAATCGTTACTGTTTTAATTGTTTATCTAATATGCACTTGCTCAAAAAATTCAAGAGTTTAAATACATGTCAACATTGCTTTAAGAAGCATCACAGTATATTGCACATTGTAAATAATTCAAAGAATAAAACTCAGTTAAACAGTATATCTCCGCCTACGCAATCTATCCCTAAAAGAGACGAATTAACGAGTCCTAAGGACGTTTCAGCCACAGTTTGTGCCTCTCATTATGATTCGAATGCAAAAGGTAATCAAACCAGTCACATGTTATTGTGTACTGCTTGTACTGCTTTAATAAAAGTTCAAAATTCTGAACAACAGTTTGTGAAGTGTAGATGTTTATGTGACACTGGATCTCAGAGATCATTTATTTCAAGGGATTGTGTGAAGAAATTAGGATTACGAGTGAAAGATAATTCCATTTCTGTATCATGTCTAGAAGAATTTAATACTATAAGTAATGGGGAAGTCGATTTAGTATTCACTTCTCATTTTAAAAGTGATATTCGTGTATCAACATCAGCGTTTGTACTGTACAAGGTGACAGATAACATTCCCTATGTATCTTTGCCATCAATCATCTTCGATAACTTCAGTGATTTACAATTAGCTGATCCATTATTTTACAAGTCACAACCAGTTGACATTTTATTTGGAGTAAATGTATTTCTGCATTTAATGACAGGAGAAATTGTCAAACGTGGTCCTGATCTACCATTTGCTCTAAATTCGAGGTTGGGATGGATAATTTCGGGTACTACAAATTTTGAATCTACAGATTTTGAGCCAGTATATGTAAATCATTTGAATACAAACACAGATGAGTTAGTAAATTCTTTCTGGGAGTTAGAAAAGTTTCCAAATGTACAACCTTTAACAAATGAAGAAAAACTTTGTGAAGAACATTTTAAAATCTCGCATTTTAGAGACACATCAGGTAATTATTCAGTTGCATTACCATTCAAACATAATAGAGGTATTCTAGGTGACTCCCGTGAAATGGCGTACAGAACATTTTAATACTTGGAGAAGAGGCTGTTATCTATGAAAGAAATTTACAACCAGTATATTCAGTTTATGAAAGAGTACTTTTCACTAGAACACGTAGAATTAGTGCCAGACACAGATTATGAATTAGAGAATAAACACTATTATATCCCATATCACTTCGTGTTGAAGGACTCTAGCTTAACAACAAAATTGAGAGTTGTTTTCGATGCAAGCGCTAAAACAACCACAGGTGTTTCTTTAAATGATACGCTAATGATAGGTCCAAAAATACAAGATGACTTAATTTGTATTTTACTAAGATTTAGACTTCATAACATTGCAATAACCACTGATATTAAAATGATGTACAGACAGATAAAGGTTCATGAAAAAGATAGAGATTTTCAGAGAATATTATGGAGAGATAGCCCGTATAAGAAAATGCAAGTTTGTCGTTTGAAAACAGTTACATATGGAACTGCAGCTGCTCCATATCTTGCAACCAAAGTTTTGAGTCAGTTAGCGATTGATGAAGGATTGAACTTTCCAAAGGCAAAGAATATAGTTTTAAGAGATTTTTATGTTGATGATATGTTAACTGGTGTAAAAGATAGTTCGGAAGGTATTGCATTGATAGACGAATTGCAACAACTGCTAAAAAGGGGTGGCTTTGAGCTTCACAAATGGTCGACAAGTGAACCGTCATTGTTAAAAACCTCTGGCTTAACAAACACAGATAGTGACACTATTCATCGTGTAATAGAAGACAAAACATTGAAAGTTCTGGGATTGGAATGGCATCCGGACAATGATGAATTCAAATGTAATGTCGGTGTAATAGAGTATCAAAGTGTTCCGACTAAAAGAATTATTTTGTCATTCGTAGCAAAACTATTCGATCCATTGGGGTGGATAGCTCTGTTTGTAATTCTCGCTAAAATGATCCTTCAGCAATTGTGGAAATTACAATTATCATGGGATGATCCTGTAACAGAAGAGATTGATCGAAATTGGAGAAATCTATGTAGTGAAGTTAAACTTTTGAATTCTATAAATATACCTAGGAAAATTATGCTACCTGATTATTTTCGATGTGAACTTCACGGATTTTGTGATGCGTCTGAAAGAGGTTATGCAGCAGTTATTTATATCAAAACTTGCAATAATTCTTATATTAATGTTAAACTCGTAACAGCTAAAACTCGTGTAGCACCATTAAAATCTATTACGATTCCAAGACTGGAATTATGTGCAGCAGTGTTATTGGCACGCTTGATTCAGTCTGTAAAAGCTGCATTAGTTATAAATTTTGATTTAGTGCAAGCTTGGAGTGATTCACAAATCGTGTTGTCATGGCTAAGGTCCGATCCTAAAAAATGGCAAGTATTCGTATCCAATAGAGTTTCTGAAATACAATCCATCTTACCACCTGAGAACTGGAGCCATGTTGATGGAAAGGAAAATCCAGCTGATTGTGCTTCACGTGGGTTATTTCCTGCAGAACTATTATCTCATCAATTGTGGTGGAATGGTCCTTCTTGGTTAAAGTGCAGTGAGATTGCCTTGTCTAAAAATATCCTTATAGATGAAGAGGCATTACCAGATGCACGTAAAACAGTCTCATTTGTAGTTTCTGAACCTGTACAGGAACTTGCTATTATATCAAATATATCTTCATTTCCAAAATTACAACGCATATTTTCTTGGATATTAAGATTCATATCGAATTCTAAAGTAGCATATCTAGAAAGAAATACGTCTTTTTTATCTAGTAATGAAATTCGAGCTGCAACTTTCTGTATTCTCCGAATAATACAGCGATTTCACTTTTTTAAAGAAATTCAATGTTTAGAGTTGGGAAAGGACTTACCTACAAACAGCAACCTCCTTAGGTTGTGTCCAATTTTAGATGACAACAAAGTGTTACGTGGAGGAGGAAGACTGAAAAATGCGCAACTATCAGAAAATGAAAAACATCCAATCTTATTACCTTCAAAACACAATCTGACAGAAATCATAATTAGACACTTTCATGTCAAATATCGGCATGCAGCACCGGAACTTCTTCTATCTTTAATTAGACAGCAATTTTGGATCATAGCTGCTAGATCTGCTATCCGAAAAGTAGTAAGATCTTGTATCACGTGTTGCAAACTTAGAGCTAAAACTGCAAGTCAAATTATGGCTGATTTACCGGAATCTAGAGTAACACAATCGCGACCATTTCATCGAACTGGAATAGATTTTTCTAGACCGTTCATGATTAAACATCGTGCAGGACGTGGACAAAAATCATTTAAATATTACGTATGCTTATTTGTGTGTTTTATAATCAAGGCAGTACATCTTGAAGTGGTAGAAGATTTGTCAACAAAGGCATTTTTAAGTGCATTGAAACGATTTATTGCAAGGAGAGAGAAACCATTTGAGATTTATAGTGACTGCGGTACTAACTTTAAAGGTGCAGACAAAGAAATCAGAAAATGTTTTTTGCAATGTAAGCAAAATCAAGAAATTCACAAATTTTTGTCTTTAGAGGAAATAAAATGGATATTCAACCCGCCATCATCTCCCCATTTTGGTGTACTATGGGAATCGGCAGTAAAGTCAATGAAATTACATCTAAAAAGGACTGTTGGTGATACTGTGCTGACCTATCCGGAATTTCAGACCTTGATAGCGCAGGTTGAGGCTTGTCTCAACTCTAGGCCATTGTGTCCAACATCGGCTGATCCAAATGATTTAACTGCATTAACACCTGGTCATTTCCTAAGAGGAACGTCTTTAACTGCCATACCTGAACCAGACCTAAATTATAGTTCCTTCAATCACATTGACAGATGGCATGTGAGACAGTTTATTTTTCAGCACTTCTGGAAAAGATGGAGTCGAGAATACCTGTCTCAGCTTCAACAAAGACCTAAATGGGAAAAAAGTCAAAACAATTTTAATGACTTAGTCCTCATCAAAGAAGTCAATGACTTAGTCCTCATCAAAGAAGACAACCTTCTGCATCTTAAATGGAGGTTAGGGAGAATTATTGCATTTCATCCGGGCTCGGATCAAAGAGTCAGAGTTGCTAGTATTAAAACTGGTCATGGTGTCATAAAACGACCAGTCGTGAAATTGTGTCCTCTTCCTATTCAGACTAAAAAACTATGAACTGCTTCGCATATAATATTTTGTATTATTTTTCTTATGTTTATCTTTTATTACAGACTAAGAAGTTTCAAAATGCTCCAACTGTTGAAATCCCCTGGGATTTCAACGAGGGCCAGGATGTTTATGTGAGTATCGTTTGCTTCATTTTATTGTTGCAAACAGCGTAAATTTTTGTTTTTCTTCCTTTAATTTTGAACTTTATGTGTGGCAACAAGATAATTGATTGATAGAATTGTGTTTGTGACAGCCATGTAGAATGGCTCGCTTATTTTGTATCAATTATTTCGCATCGCTGACATATTATTTATAATTAGTGTAATCAAATAAAAGTGTAGGAATACAGTCCATTTGTTGATTGATTATTGTTTGTGAAACATATTAAGTTTAAGAACAAATTTATTTCAGGGGGAAACCCTTTTGGATCCCCCCTCATCTTTAAATAAATTTACAAACGTTTATACGCCGTTTCCGTAATATATGCAGAAAAAAGGCTAAAACCCACAGGGGGAAAAACACTCGATTAAAAAAAAGAAACCACATAAGAACATTCAAACCGCCACAGAATTAACAATAAATAAATAAATAAATAAATAAATAAAATAAAAATAATGAAAGCTTTTAGATTTTACATTACGCCCTGTTTTTTTTTTTTTTTAACGTTTTGTGTGTTACATTTCTTTATCATATAATGTACTTTACACTTAAACCATAAAATTCATTTCAACAGCAATATCGCAAAATAGTTCTAAAATGAGCATATCTTTAGAATTTCTGATCCACAGTTTTGCGCTCTGCACGTAATTTTTTTTTTTTTTTTTTTTTTTTTTTTTTTTTTAGTCCAAAGGGATTTGAATCCCGAAGGACTATTAGTTTCGTTTTGGCATTTTGCGTCGGACTCATGTCGGTTCACTTTTCAAACTGTTGCCACAAAATGTTAGAGTCCTGCATTATATTTGAAGAAATTAAATAATGAAAAATCTGCATAAATGTACGTATATTTCTCGTATTGTGATAAAACAACGATACATAGAGTCATCGAATTTTGAATAACGTAATCCTCCAACGAATATGAGCATGTGGAAGACCAAATTTGAAATTTGAAATTTGTTTTATGATCGATTTCCTATTTTTTAAAACTTTGACGAATTTTTGATTAACAAACTCAAGGATTTCAAAGCGAGCAATGGCAACGTTGTGCAGAAAAAACATTTTTATCTCCAGCGCGTGAGTCTCTGTATCGGAAATTCTAAAGATATGCTCGTTTTAAAACTATTTTGCGATATTGCTGTTGCACTGGATCTTATGGTTTAAGTGCGAGGAACATGATATTTAATAAAGAAAGGTAACACACAAAATGTTAAAAAACGCCCCTTTGGACGTAATTTAAAATCTAAAACATTTCAGATTTTTTTTTTTTTCCCGTACTGTGTTGCAGTTGCTCGCTTTGAAATCTTTGAGTTTGCTAATAAAAATTTCGTTCAAGTTTTACAAAATATCAATTAGATAATAAAAAAAAATTCCAAGTTTAGGCTTCCAGATGCCCGTATTAGGTTGGAAACATATGTTATTCAAAATTTGATGGCTCTAGGTACCGTTGTTTTATCACAATGCGAGAAACATTTATGCAGATTTTTCAATATTTAATTTCTTTAAATATAACACAGGGCGATAACATTTAGTGGCAACAGAATAACAACACAGCTTCAAAACATCGGGTTAGCCATGTTGGCGCGTTTATTGCCCATTGAAAAACAATCGCCAAGCAGTGGGCTAAACCGCATTTTAACCGAAATTGGTTGGTTAATGTTTTATTAGGATAATTAATATTTGTAAAAGGAATATAGCTTATTTTATTGTAATTTTTTTCTCTTGAAAATATAAGATAAAATATCATTAAATATACTTTGCTTTTGAGAATTTTTTGTTTTTTTTGTATTATTTTCTGTAATTTATTGCTCATTTCATTATTTTTAAGATACTGAAAAGTTTTGAATGATTTTTTTAGGAAACAAAGTTCTTAACCTCCTTTATACCATTTGATTTCTTAAGATTTTGCGAAGGGAAGTTGGTTAATTTATTTATTAGGATAATTAATATTTGAATTAAGGGATATTGTATTAATATTTGTATTAAGGGATATATTATTTCATTGTAATTTTGTTATACGTGATAACTTTTTTTTATGAAGTTGTTCTGCAGAGTAAAGTTCTACGCAGTTTTTAAATTTAATGTTTGGTGTTCCCTTCAGCCATTTTCTCGGTACATTTAAAAGCCAGACGAAGGCTGGCAGCGAAGCTGTTAGTTTTCAAATAAATTGGATTTAAAATTTACCCGGTTAAATATTTAATTATTACGCATTTTTAACCTAAGTAACCTAAATATGTATGTCACTGATTATCACAGGAATTTCAATGCAAACTGATTAAACTGCTATCACTAAAATTCTGTTCTAACAAATATCTGGTGCAACTTTCATTCCTTCTGAGATATTCCTGAAACATTTCGTATTATTTCCGATTTTCTGTATTTTTGTCATTAATTAAAAATCTTTAAAACTTTCAGCATTTTCCTATATTCTTCAACTGCATGCAAATAATAATTATTTTAAATAATTTCTTTTTGCCTTAATTATTACGTAGTTTTAAGAGTAATAAACGAAACATTTGGGTGTTATTTAAGGGTGATAATATTAATGTTAAATTTGCATTTTACTTTTTTATATACATTCAAGATATTCAGAGAGGGGATTATGACTTGAAACTGTTTTCAGTGTATCATAAATTTATTGATTCAAATTAAAAATTCTTGTTTTCCTGTCCAAGAAACACTAGTAAACTTTATCTGAAATAGGAAAGCTGAGACATATTAATAACAAACAAAGCAATTAATTTGAAAGTCAAAGAACAAAAATCAGCGTTATATTTTCAAATTTTCACAGGACTAGTTTCGATGGTTTTACCGAACCATCATCCTCAGCTGCAAAACGCAAATGAACGAGATAAGATATAATGAAATTAGATTGTGAAAATTTGAAAACATAGCGCTGATTTTTGTTGTTTGACTTCCAATTTAATGTTTGTTCGGCTTGTTATTGTATCTTAATTAAACAAAGCAATGTTGTTACTCATTAGCTTACAATATAATTTATTCAATTTTTGTACAGAAAGAGTGTTGCTGTACATTTGGTAAAGTATAAATAAGCATTGCATTTAATAATTATAAAAGTTATTAATTATTTAATAATTAATCATGAGAATATGAATAATTAAATATTTTTTCAGAGATATATTTTCCGGCGATATTTCTTTTTCTAGGGGTTCCAGCATACATTTTTGAAGCATTATACTCTAAATAAATGTCTTGTTTGAACATAGCATTTATTATTGACAAATCTCCAACCAAAGGAAATACCTTACTAAGGAGGATATTTAAACACAAATTTTTGAGTACGGCAAAGGAAACGAGATCTATCAGCTGAAGGCAATGGTTGTCCCCATGGACGACTTTCTAAGTAAAACGTAGTCATGTTCATGTTACACATAGAGGAAATCACAAAACTCAACCATGCAACCAGTTCGTTCGTTTGGGTTCGAATATGAGTCGAACTAGCGGTAATCAGAAATCTTAGCCAGGAGGCCATTGATTGGGTTTGACAGATTTGGAAACCTAATAAATAGTATTTAATAAATATAATATTATTACACGAATCGGATTTATATAAACCAAATAAAATTCTAATATCGAACATAACTAAATCTCGATATAACTTACACTGATAAACTGATGTCTAATAACACTGATAAATTCAAATACTAAACGGAATATACGTTAATTCTACATAGATAATTTTTTGTAATATATTTCACTGGGAATGTCTGGCCGCAAAATCCTGACTATATATACCCTTATTTTAAGGTTATCACATATCTGATGGTTTGACATTTACCTTGTAGGGTTTATATTTATTTTAACTAACATTTATTTTAAGTTTAAACTATCTTTCCTGTCAAGCCTTACTTTCCCCTGGAATTGCCAATGCCAGAGTATGTAAATTTTAGTAGAACGCGCAAAGTATTCAAAATTGTCAGCGGAAGTAATCTGAGTTAAATAGAAGGGAAACGAGTTCGAAAGTGTGCTTTCTTGCTCACGAGCGTGGAGGTGGCTAGTTAGAAATTGAAGAACCACGCGTTTCGGCCTGTGTGCTTGCCTCAGTAGATTGTTAAATCTTTCAACGCAAAATTCAGAAGTTTGCTGAATTATCAGGGGTATCTTAGAACGCGGTTAGGTTAGTTACGTTTAGAGAGCCTCGTAGTTAGTCACTTGTTGTTATGCTTTTTTTTTTAGTTTCTTATTTTTATTTTACCGCCGGGTCGGCGTAGTTTGAGAGCGTCAAGAGCACGCATCTGTAATTTCTAAATTTGAATAAAAAGGGATTTAAACCCTTCGCAAGACTTTGTATACTTTCCAGTTCATAGCAGTCACCACTATTGTTGCGTGCAGGTTGGAAGCACGCAACATTACATTGGCGCCCGAACAGTTGTCGAACTGAAATGGCCGAAAATTGGATGGAAGCTGCTGGACAACAACAAGAAATGGCAAGCCAATTGGAAGGATTTGGATACCTGGTCCAGACGATGAGAGCGTCAATCAAGCCAAACGTCAATTTCGAAGGAAAAATTTCGGTGGCGATATTTCTAGAAGTCCTTGAAATTCACATTCAGCTCTACCCTGTGCCTGAAAGACAAAACGTTGCCCTCGCCACATCTTCACTAAGAGGACAGACCTCGCTATGGTGGAAGAATATAGGCAAATTTTTATTAGGGGAATTCGGAGGACAGACATATACATTTTAAAATTTCAAAAAATCGTTATTAAAGCCTTCCCCATAGCAAAAGATCGAGCAAGGCTAGAAGCCGAACTATATAGGTTTTATCAACGGGATATAGAAGAGTTGACGAACTTTATTCTGCGAAAAATTAAGCTGACGGATATGCTGTATGGGAAGAAACCCGACGCGGAGATTATTGAAATAATCTTACCAAGATTGCTACCTGTGGTTCAAGATTACTTTGAAATTAGAAACCCAAGCACATTGCAGGAGCTCTTCGAATTGGCGGTCAAGTTCCAAAATCGCAGAATAGCGGAAAAAGCTAGAGGGGCATCGTATTCTCAAAGTATCCGAAGGAAATCTTCAAATGAGCAGACCAGAAATGCAAACCGCTCTTATGGGGGAAAGAGCTATCAAGCTAACTCATCGAAGCTCGAAGGTCAAGGCCCAAAAAGAAAATTTGAAAATAACCGTCCGCGTACCCAGAAGGCAGAAGTTGAAAGGAAAGCTTTAAACGAGTAGAGGGGCCTGTGAAAGCGAGGGTCCAGACCCCGGAAGTTTTGAAAAAACCCTCAAAAAGATACTTAAATACGGTCATCGTAAAAAACTCACATTTACCAATTATACAAATCCTAGTTGGCGATGTACCAGTAGAAGCTCTCATCGATACAGGAGCAGAAGGTAATTTTATGATGATATTTTTTTAAGAAGAACTTTAATAGGTTACGATTATTTAAAAATAAAAACACAGAAATCATAGCAGCGCAAGGACAAACTTTTCAATGTATCGGAAAACTATCTTTAAAGATACAGGTTCAAAGCGAAAGCCTTAAAGTATTAATTTTTGTAGTAAAAAACTTGAAAATTCCACTTATTTTAGGTATGGAGTTTTTAAAAGCCGCGAAGGCCAAATTCAATTTTCAGGAAAGTTCTATTGTGCTGGAGATGGACCGGAGGGTGGTGGAACCAGTGGAACAACCGCAAGTCGACCTTAGACATTTGAATGACCATGAAAGCCAAGCCATCCAGCACGTGGTGAGTACTTTTTCAAACTTGTTTTCAGAACGGCCTGGTAGTTGTCAAATAGTTACGCATGAGATACAGTTAACTGCCGACAAACCCTGTAGGACTAAACCTTATCGCTATGATAAACAGAAAGAGCAAATCATAGAAGAACATATTCAGGAAATGTTAAAGAACCAAATAATAACGCCCATAAATAGTGAGTACGCGAGTCTGGTCGTACTATGTAGGAAAAAGAACGAGTTTCCTCCTTCGGATAAAAGGGCTTGGAGGTTTGCTATCGATTACAGGAAACTTAATAGTGTTACTTAATTCCCAGTTTACCCTTTGCCGGTTATAGAGGAAATTATTAGAAAAATTAAATCTACAAGATACATGACTACGTTGGACTTAACGTCTGGCTACTATCAAATAGCTATGAGACCCGAAGACATACATAAAACCGCGTTTATAACAAAATCGGGCACTTATGCATTTTTACGCATGCCCTTTGGGTTGTGTGGGGCCCCGTCAACATTCCAGAGAGCTATGGACATTGCTCTAAAGCCTGTCCTAGGAAAATCGACTTTAATTTATCTAAATGATATAATTATAACGAGTAGTACGTTGGAACAACATATTAAAGATCTAGAAGAAGTTTTTAAATTATTAAAAGAGGCCGGTCTTACAATTAATGCATCAAAATGCAAGTTCGCAACTAAAGAACTTAAATATCTGGGTTATAAAATTTCGCAAAAGGGTATAGAAACTCAAGATTCAAAAATAAAAGCAATCAAGAATTTCCCACCTCCCAACACCGCCAAGAAACTTTCTTCTTTCCTTGGGTTAAGTTCTTATTATCGGTCATTCATAAAAGATTTTGCTAATATTCTTGAACCCTTGTTAGTAATTAAAAGAAAGAAAAGTAAATTCACGTGGACAGCAGAAGCAAATATCGCATTTGAAAGGTTAAAAGAAGCGCTCATCAATGCCCCTGTTTTGAAATTCCCGGAGGGGGACGAAAACCTGGAAATTGCAGTAGATGCGTCGGACTATGCTGTGGGTGCGGTTCTCATGCGAAATGGCCTTTGGCATTTTTTAGTAAAACGTTGAACCCTACACAAAGGAATTATACAGCTACAGAGAGAGAAACATTAGCCGTATTAATGGCTGTACACAAATTCTGAGTTTATTTCGGCAAAGCGCCAGTAACAGTCTTTTCGGATCATGCGGCTGTTGGTAGACTTTACTCGGGGGAAAAATCTAACGCCCAGGTTAATAAGATGGGCTTTAAAACTTCAAGAATATAATCTCATAATTAAATATAAATCGGGTAAGGAAAACAATGTAGCTGACGCACTTTCTCGTATAAAACTGGACGATGAAGGAAATGAACTCAAATGCGCTGTGTTGACTTCAAAAATTTTAAATTCTAGAGAAACAATTATTGCTGAATTGAAAGCTGATCCTGAATTTGGAAGTATCTATGCATATTTGAAAGAACCCGAAAGCTTTGAGCACACAGATATCGATGCGATAAGAAATAGAGCAGAAAACTATGAAATAATAGATAATTTATTATTTTATACGAAAACAACAAACGAAAATCTCGAGTACAAACCAGTCATCCCAGCCTCGCTTCGATTAAGCATTTTGAAGGAATTACACGACGCGAAAACAGCGGGTCGTTTAGGGGTCAGAAAGACTTTAAAAAGGGTACGCGAGGCGGTATATTTCCCGCAATTATACAAAATAGTAACTGGTCAGGTCCTGCAATCAATGTCAGTTAATAAATGATATTAATTACAGCCCGGCCGGGTACTTAAATAGCATTCGCGCTACATTTCCGAAAAAATTTTAGGCATAGATCTTCTTGGTCCTTTCCCCCAGAGTGAGTTAAATAAAAATCGTTTTCTTTTAGTAACTGTAAATCATTTTTCAAAATGGACAGAAATTGTTCCACTTAAACGCGCTTCAGCCAAAACAGTCGCAGATGTATTCTTACACAGATACATTTTAAAATACGGTGCACCGATAAAAATCATTAGCGATAACGGTAAACAATTGGTTAGCCAAATATTTGAAAATATTTGCACTGGACTTGGCATACGCCATATCAAAATGGTTCCGTACCCAAGCAGCACGTCTCCAAAAATATACGTATAATTTTGGTGAAATAAGGGTATGGTATTTTTGCACGTTACTTTTACGAAATTTATACGAATGAAAAAGGCTGAAGTTACTGTTGACTCTTGATCGTTATTTTCCACACGTTATTTTTACGAAAATTATACGAATCCGAATGTACTGATAAAACTACCGCCATGATGGTATATTTTTTTCGTCACTTTTGCGCATCTTATACGAATCCGAATGTTCTGAAAGAAACTACTGCCTTTATGGTATATTTCATTCGTCACTTTTACGGATATTATACGAAGTCTAAAAAGCTTGAAAATGAAGTTTATTAATTCAAAATATTTAGTGTATTTCTGGCATTTCACTTTGTTTTCCTTGTCCACGAACAAGAAAAAAGGGGCATTCATATATGAGGCTAAAATTTTTCTATAAATTTTAACATGTGAGCTAAATCTTTACGTGCATTTTTGCAAAAAATTATATTTTCTTAATTGAAACAGCTTCAAAATAACTTATTTATTTTCTTATAACAAATTTGTTATTTTTTTCATATCAACACTTACATTAATTTACACAATTTAATTTCTTTTATGAAAATCCTATTACCCATTTAACTGGAATAAGCTGTATATTAAATTTGTGTACTTACTGAGTTTGGTACAATACTCGCCTTATTTTATTTAGCAAGTGTGGGCAATTAAATTGGAATAAGACTAGCAAATCTTTCATGTCGAGGAATAGAATAATAAATACAGCAGAAGATGCTCGAAAACGTTTAACTTCTTGAACAATAGTTTAATGTAAACCAAAGGATCATTAATTATAATCAAAGATATACTAATATTTTTATTTAATAATAATAATAATAACTCTACGAAATTGCAAGCTGAATCCTGATATTTTACATATATTTCAGTTCCTTTAATCTTTGTTATAAAAATCATATGAGGCTAATTTTTTTAAATTTTGTTTAATGTACGGAAAAAATGATATAGCGATTTTAATAATTTTTATATGAGGAAAAAATTAATAAATAATGTAAATAAATAATTATAATATTTTATATTTTTCCTGAAACAGTTAAAGACATTCTTAATATGGAGATCTACAGAATAAGTACAAGGGTCCAGTTAAATGAACTCAAAATTTGCATAGTTAATTTTACGCTAACTTACGTTGGCAGCAGTTAAAAAGTCCAGATACCAAACGTCTGCATTTCTGTTTGAATGGCATCACGATTCCTAACTGGCAATTACGAGTTGCAGTAATATCTTATTTCGGTTTCGTTGTTTATGCATGAAATAAATTGTTGCCTCTACCGTTGACCTCTGTTGAATCTCCGTGACATCTCGTAGACGATAACCATAAAAACGCGTTTAGATAGCAGCATGTAAACAGCCAGCATTCAACTGGTATAGTGAATTTCTCGTATATAGAAACAAGCTTCCCCATTGAAAATAATGGAAATTCAGTTAACCCGTTCCACACTCCAAAAAATATCGACATTTTAATATCAGGTCAATTTTTCCTAATAAATAACACTGGTAAATAATATAACAATAGTTTAACTTTGTTACCAACATTTTAACTCCTTCTCATTTATCCACACCAACAACAGCTTCTCAATATCTAGGAGTACTTTTATGGTGCTTGGAAGCAACGATAATTCCTTTGTCTACATCAGGTTTCTTAATTTATTCCTGCTTCTTCAGAATAGTATAGATTTTCGATGTTGAAAGGGCGCAAGTCTTCGCCAATTCCGTCACCATGCTTATGTTTATCTACGATTTCTTTCTTGATATCGACGGCTTGCAGCACTATCTGAGGCAACAATCTTCTTGCGAGGCATCTTGAAAAAATTATTTTCACGTTAAATGTCAAAACAATTAACTTACAAGTGCACAAACACGTATATAAAAGAACACTGAGTGATCTGATGAGGGGATTCCCCGAGTTGAGCCGGATCGGGAAATGGCGCCATCCATACCAACAGCCTGGCTCATTGCTCGTTACTCGTATTAATGCTCGTATTTTGCTCATACTTTCCTCGTATCTCGAGGTTTCATTGTACAGTTCTGAATGCCGTCCTAATAACAGAGGAGTACCTTTGCCAGTATTGCAACAGAGCTAGAATGAATTATTGTGTTAAATATGTGGAAAATGCATGCTTAAAGTACTGTTATTTTCTAAAAATATTCTGTATGTCTATTTTTTACAAGAAGAAAAAATAGCTAAAAGCTGTTAATTTACTCATATTTATTAGTCCAAAGGGGCTTTGTTCCTAAAGAACTATTGTTTTTGTTTTGCATTGGTTCACTATAAATATCTGTTTCACTTTTCAAACTGTTCCTACCAAATGTTAGAGTCTCTAGTGTGGGATTAATACTCTCTATCTTAGTGCCCTCTATAACCTATGTTAGGGTTAACCTGTATAACCTACAAGAATTGCCAGTTTAGGCGAGATATCTAGGTAGTCATCATAATACGTACCTTATTTTTTATTATTTTTAAATTAAATTAAAAGTAATAAACTAGTTTTCAAGAATGGAGTTAAACTAGATTTGCATTCAACTCTGGTTTATTGTGTTAATGATGTTTTGCTGTAACAAATATGAATTTTTTGTTTAAGTATAATAATTTAAAATGTTTTTTCTAGAGAATGAAGTACTGCCACTAAGGTAAAGGTGCTAACTTGCAAGGTAATTTTCTATTCTACATTAACTCAATCTTTATGTCCTGTTACAGATATATTGGCAGAAATAATGAAAACGTGACATTCAAAAAGAAAAATAATAATGTTGAATGTAGTATATTAGATGGTTAACTGCGGTTTGGCAGCTCATTAATAATCTTACACATATTGAGTACGAATAACTTTGACAATTACCGGTATTTTCAATAGTATAAAATTAGGCAAGAAAGCAGCTTTAGCTTAGCACCGATTTTAAATACAACTCTCTTACCAATATTGGTTTGACGAAAGTAAAATATAATTGAATTTAATAAGTTGGAAAAACTGTTTGTCTTTCCATGAGTTAAAAAATAATTTCAAATAAAATTTCTTTTTTCAGTTTTTCATGTTATTTGTTTAATGTTATTGTAATCTGATTTATCATATTTAGTCACATTACAACCTCAAAAACGCAACATTACAACCTCAAAAAACAAAGAATCCACAAAATTCAATAAAATTAGTAACTTTATTTCCCTGTTGAAAATTCTCTGGATCTTTTCAAATATAAAAGCACACGCGGCAAACAATTTGCTTTAAATAAATATATGCAGCAACGAGAAGATACGTTTTTGACAGCAACTCGTTTCGAAAATCGAAAATTTATATGGTTTATTAAAAAGTACATCTTACGTTACAATTGTTACTTTTTCCTGTTTCTTCTAAATTTCGGTAATGTATTATAACAACGAGCGATTCTGTTTAACTTTGATTTGTATAAATAACCACAAGGCAAACTGTTGTAAAACGATTTGTCTTCATTCACAAGCTTGCAGTGGTTGGAAAGATAATGCACACCTGCTCTCTGACAATGATTCTTCATTCTCAGGACCTATCCGTAAAGTGTTCTCTTCAAACAGACTTCACACCCTATTAAGACCTTTGTGTCAACTGACAGCCGCCTGCAGAAAGGTAGGGGAAAGAAGACCAGATCGCGTCGTCTAAACACGTCTTAAGCAATCTTCGCGAAATTCGGTCTTCGTGTATACACGTCTTAAGCATTTTTTGTGCGATTTGAAATTCGTGTAAAGACGTCTTAAGCATTTTTAAAGATACTCCAAAAAAGTTTAAACCCGTCTTAAGCAGCTAAAGGATTAAAGGCGGGTTACTACCTTGGCGTAGTTTATCATTTTTTAAGCGTTGGCGACTTTCTAAATTTTAGAAAGGAAAATGGGTTCCTTTTCTTATATACATAAAAAGAAGGAACACATTTTCTTTTATTACAGTAGGTGATCGGTTAACGAACAGTTCGGATAGCGAAAAAATCGGACAACGAACACTTTCAGAAAAGATTTTTGTGTTCGGACAACGAACAATATTCGGATAACGAACAAAAACTAATTCTTACGAAAACCTCTCGGGTCTCGGAATACCCGACACCAGTTTTCAATTCGTCCTGAAAAATGGATGTGCGCCTGCGCTGACACGTCATCATTCATACTATGTAGCAGTGAGCCAGCACCGTACGACATGTACAGTCGGTCATAAGAGAATTTGAACGGTACCCATTCAGAAAATTTAGAAATTGAGAAAAAAATGGTGGCTCTTGTCAATCTTGGTTTGATCAGAACACCAAAGGATGGTTGACGCCCATCCTGTCTAGGTGTCGAGAGAAAAAAAACCACGAGCTATCTGAGTTAGCTGGGAAACAACATAACTACTCAAGCGATCCAGGTTTGCGAGCAGAGAAAAACGCAAACGGTGGCTGCGGCCCGACTTGGTTGGCGAAGAACGAAAAAACAAAAGGGTCTCAAGAGTCTATCTTAGTTGGATGGGAAAACAAAAGGATGGTTCATGTCAAATTTGTCTAGGTGTAGGAAAAAATATAACATGACCTATCTGAGTGAGCTGGGAAATAAAATGGCTGCTCAAGTGATCGAGGTTTGCGTACAGAGGAAAAAATAAAAAACACAAACGGTCGCTACGCCCCGTCTCGGTTCGCGCAGAGATAAAAAGAACAGAATAGTCTCACTCATCCATCTTAGTTGGATGGGAAAAACGAAAGGATGGCTCACGTCAAATTTGGCTAGGTGTAGGAAAAAATACAACATGACCTATATAAGTGAGCTGAGAAACAAAATGACTGCTCAAGTGATCCAGGTTTGCGCTCAGAGAAAAAGCAATCCGCGAAGAGAGAAAGAACACAATAGTCTTACTCATCCATCTTAGTTCAATGAGAAAAACAAAAGGATGGCTCATGTCAAATTTGGCTAGGTATCGGAAAAAATACAACACGACCTACCTGAATGAGTTGGGAAACAAAATGGTTGCTCAAGTGATCGAGGTTTGCGTGCAGAGGAAAAAATAAAAAAACACAAACGGTCGCTACGCCCCGTCTCGGTTCGCGAACAGAGAAAGAACACAATAGTCTCATTCATCACTCTTAGTTTCGATGGGAAAATAAAAGGGTGGCTGACGTCAAATTTGTCTAGGAGTAGGAAAAAAAATAAAACATGACCTATCTGGGTGAGATGGGAAACAAAATGACTGATCAAACGGTCGCTGCGTCCCATCTTGGCTCGCGTAGAGAGAAAGAACACAATAGTCTCCTCAGAAAGTCTTCATTGGATGGGAAACAAAATAGCTGCTCCCACCATCAGGGTTTGAGATGAAAAAAATAAAAGGGTATTCCTCAAACTATCGAGGTTTAAGTGAGACTAGAAAAAAATAGTTTAGCTTATTCGTCAACATGTCCCGTTCATTACATCATACACTTCTTTGACAAATTGCTTCGAAATATGAAAAAGAAAATATCCAGCTCGTGTAAAGTTCAAAAATGGCAAAATATTCCCAAAGAATTCGTTTTCTTGAGAAAGCATATCCTGTGTCCAGATGAGGTAGAGGTAGAGAGAGAAAGCATATTGCCTCTTCGAGAACCAGCACTGTTCCGAACAGAAACGTGGAATGTTTTTATAGATAAATGAGGAAGTAAAAGTGAAAGTCAAAAAACGAAATCGGATCGGCTCGGAAAGAATTCTCAGAGCTCAGAAAAAAATTCTGAGTCGCTAAGTTGTTAAAAAGAAATTTTTTTTGTTAACTTTTATTGTCTTTACACATAATAAAAATTAACGAACTCTCCCCTATGTCTGGGAATGATGACTCACCTTTCTAAAAATAGACTATAGCTCATTGTGTTTTCTTGGAATTCTATTTCTAGAAAGGATGAGACATCATTTCCAGACAAAAGGGGGGAGATCGTTAATTTTTATTATGTCTAAAGACATAATAAAAATTAACAAAAAGTTTTTTTTTAACAACTTAGCCACTCAGAAACTTTTTCTGAGCTCTGAAAATTTTTTTCCCCGCCGATCCGATTTCGTTTTTTGACTTTCACTTTCAATTCCTCACTTATCTATAAAAACATTCCGCGTTTCAGTGCAGATCTGTGCTGGCTGTTGAAGAGGCAACACATGTCTCTCTCTACTCAATCTGGATCCAGGATGCTTTTCAGAGGAAATTCTTTTTAGGAATTGTTGACAACTTCTGAACCTTAGATGAGTTGGATGTCAATTGCTCGCTTATTTATAAAAGCATTCCGTGTTTCAATGCAGATCCGTGCTGGCTATTGAAGAGACGACACGTCTCTACACAATCTGGACCCATGATATTTTTTTAAGAGGAAATTCGTTTAGGAATTGTTGACAGCTTCTGAAACTTTCATGGGTTGGATGTTTCTTTTCGTATTTCGAAGCACTTTGTCAAAGAAGGACATTCCAATGGAATTGTTTAAGGATGTCGTCTATTGAAATCGGAAAACAAAAAAGGAAATATCATTTGCGTCTTAAGAATTTTAAGATGAGAATACGTTTTCGAAATCTATTACTGTTTTCGTCTGTATAGACATGGTTTTCATGAAAGGTAAGTCTTTTACAAATATTTTTACTCAAACTATTCTCTTAAACATTGTCTAGCAGAGCATTGTAAAAATGTAATAGATTTATAAAAAACAATTTTTTGTTCCTAATGTCATTGTCATACCGGGCATAATTCATATGTTTCACTATACTCTTTAGATCTGATTCTCGCTTCTTAAATAGGAGTGTAGAAAATATCTGTATGTCGAGAGAGTTGAAAGGATTTCCCCGGGCCCCCCTTAAACGCATGATTATTTTAAAAAACATATGTATGATGTTTATAGTTTGTTGTCTTTTGGATATCTTTTCCAACGTATCGTGGGGCAAAATGATTTCTGTTCGGCTGCCCCCCCCCCGCCTCCTTACGCTGTGATTTTAAAACTGTCCTCTTAAAGACCTTCACGGATCATCAACGAGACTATACAGCAAAAATGCTTCTATGGATTACCTATTTCTAAAGGATCCCAGACACATTTTTTTAGATTGGATTTTTTTATTTTCTGAGTTCAGAGGAAAAAAATAATCTCTCACAGATAATTTATTCTTTTTGAACTCCCTGAAATAAGTCTCAAGCGAAACGGTCTAGACTCAAATCCTTTCCGTTCTACAGGTCCCTCCGTTTAGGCTGACCATTGAGCGGTGAAGAGGGTGGCAGTTTGTGATATTTATTTCCATTTCCACGACAGACAACACTTTTGTGATTTAGAGAGGTATGAGAGACGAGCTAGAGGATTTGTTTTCCGTTAACATTGTGAAAGGGATCGATTCGGCTGGGAAAAATTTCTCAGAGCTCAGAAAAAAGTTCTGAGTCAGTCCCGAGAGCTGACATTGCTTTAGGTTGAAAAATGCTTTTTGAAATCTATTCCCGCTTTCGTCTGGATAGAAATAACTTTCACAAAAGCCATATCCCTTTTTCATTTCTCAAGTCGTTGTTTAAAGTATGCTTCTAAACATTTCCGAGTGAAATATTGTCAGATTTTCTGTTTCAACCCTCCCTCTTTAAACACTCGAGAAATATCATGTTGAGAGATCTTGTTCTAGTTTTCTCAAATCACCCTGGTATGGCTAAAGCGAAACTTGGAAGGCTGCCAATAAAAACATTTTTCAGATTTGCTTTCAAAATCTACGAGAATCCAAAAGAGCTATGGGAATTTCCAGAAGGGGAGGGGCAGAAAATAGATATCCAGGTGAGTCCACAGCACGCACTGCCCGGAAGGGAAACGGGAAAGACATCCATAGATCAAAGAGTCCATTCTTAAAACAATAGAGGGATGTCTCATCGATCGAGTCGGCCGAATCCAGGTAAATCCACAGCACGCACTGCACGGAAGGGAAACGGGAAAGACTTCCATAGATCAGAGAGTCCATTCTTAAAAAAATAGAGGGATGTCTGATCGATCGAGTCGGCTGTGGAAAAAAAACATTCCTAACAGCTGAGAAAAATGTTCCCATACCTTCATAATGGATCTTTTCCAGAAAAGAGCAGTGTGTATCCAGGTCGAATCCCCGGCACAGACTGATTGAAATTCGAAACGCGAGTGGTTTAAATAGATAAGTGTGAATTCTTTCTAGAAAGAATTTTGTATGTCTTGCCAATCGAAAATCGAGTCGGCTGGGAAAAAATTTCTGAGGGCTGAAAAAAATTTCTGGCTGGCTGTTTCTAGCTGGCTGAGTTATTAAAAAACACTTTGTGTTAATTTTAATGATGTCTTTAGACATCATTAAAATTAACTACATACCCTTTTTGTTTAGGATGATGTCTCACTCTTTCTAAAAATAGAATTCCAAGAAAAACAATGAGCCACGGTCTCTTTTTAGAAAGGGTAAGTCATGATCTATTTTTAGAAACCGTGAGACATCATCCTAAACAAAAAGGGTATGTAGTTAATTTTTATTCATTATTATTTTTCAAAATAACTCAGCCAGCCAGAAATTTTTTCCAGCCCTCAGAAAGTTTTTCCCAGCCGACTCGATTTTCGATTGGCAAAACAGCACTATTTTCTTTAAGAATGGACTCTTCTTTACATTTTTCAACATTCCCAGTTTTTCGCATCAGATGACTGTGAGCTATTCAAGAATGCAGATCCGAATACAAGATTTTCTAGAGAGCAAATTAAATTTGTTTAAATTGGAGGATGTTTTTTAAGATTTCCTCCCCCAATTTTGGACTCATCAAGAGGTGAGTTTAGGTTTTCCAAGATTGGATGAGAGAGTGACCCCCAAAGATGGGTCTCAGGAGGAATAGAATGCATTGACACTAATGGGTATTGAAATATACTGAAAAAAACGGGTGTTTGAGTTAGTTTGTAGACTATATTTATACAAATTCCCCCGTATAAAATGACGTCATCGTTGCGTTCAAACAGAGTCGACACAGGAGCTCTTTCATGATTTCCTCCCTTAATTTTGGACTCATCAAGAGGTGAGTTTAAGTTTTCCAAGATTGGAGGAGAGAGTGACCCCAAAAAATGGATCTCGAAAGGTATAGAATGCATTGACACTGATGGGTATTGAAATATACTGAAAAAAACGGTTGTTTGAGTTAGTTTCTAGACCATTTCTATACAAATTCCACCGTATAAAATGACGTCATTGTTGCGTTCAAACAGAGTCGACAGAGGACCTTTTTCAAGATTTCCTCCCTTAATTTTGGACTCATCAAGAGATGAGTTTAGGTTTTCCAAGATTGGATGACAGAGTAACTCCAAAAATGGGTCTCGGAAGGAATTGAATGCATTGACACCCATGGGTATTGAAATATACTGAAAAAAAAAACGGGCGTTTGAGTTAGTTTCTAGACTATTTCTATGCAAATTCCACCGTACAAAACGACGTCATCGCAGCGTTCAAACAGAGTCGAACCCAGACAGAGTTGTCCCCGGATCGCATCTCGAATTTTTATATCCATTGAATCTATGCTGTGAACCCACTGAAAAACGGGCGTTCGAAACGGCGTTTTCTATAGTTTTCTAGACGTTTTCTATAGTGAAACTCTCTCCCTTGAGTCAACAACAGAGCGTTCCTAAAGCCGACATCGTTCTAAGATAAGAAACCATTTCTAAAAGATCTCAGAGAAAATTGAAAACACTCCTGAAGAAAATGCAAATGGGTGATCTTTCGTAAAGGACGAAAGAGGCTCATGTTGAGAGATGTGGCATGAGTCTCGTCGGCTGGGAGGATCCTTTTTGAGATGGGCTGGAAAATATTATCTGAGAGTCTATTCTTAAAAAAAATGAGTTGATGATCACGTCGACTGGGAGAATCCTTTTGAGATGGGCTAGATGAAAGAGGCTCATGTTGAGACATGTGGAGATTTGTACTCAGGTGGGTGCACAACAGGGACTCGACGAAAATGAAACGGGGAAAATTCTCCAGACATATCAGAGAACCTATTCTTAAAAAATGGGCTAATGATCACGTCGGCTGGGAGGATACTCTTGAGATGGGTTGTATGAAAGAGGCTCAAGTTGAGAGATGTAGAGATTTGTACTCAGGTGGGTGCACAACAGGGACTCGACGAAAGTGAAACGGGGAAAATTCTCCAGACATATAAGAGAACCTGTTCTTAAAAAAATGGGCTGACGTCTCGTCGGCAGGGAGGATCCTTTTCAGATGGGCTGGAAAATATTTTTTCTGAGAGACTGGAATCAAAAAATGGGCTGATGATTACGTCGGCTGGGAGAATTCTTTTGAGATGGACTGGATGAAGAAGATTTATCTTGAGAAATGTGGAGACTTGTACCCAGGTGGGTGCACAACAGGGATTCGACGAAAATGAAACGGGAAAATCCTCCAAAGATATCAGAGAATCCATTCTTACAAAAAAATCGGCTGATGTCTCGTCGATCACGTCGGCTGGGAAGATCGTTTTGAGATGAGCTGGAAAATATTTTTCTCAGGGTTTTGAAAAAAAATCTAAGAATATATATAATATATATATTATAAAAACTTTATATATAATATATATATATTATATAATATATATATTATAAAAACGTTTTGTTAATTTTATGATGTCTTTAGACATTATAAAATGAACGACATACCTTTTCCCTTTTTTGGTTTGAATCCTATGTCAATATAATATGCCCTGTGAAACGAAGCTTCTCTAGATCGTGTTGAGTGAATTTCTGAACCCTTTCTAAAAGATCTCAGTGAAAAATAAATTGGAAACACTCGTGAAGAAAATACAAATGTGTCGTCTTTCGGAAAGGATGAAGGAGGCTCATGTTGCTAAACAACTTATCAGTAAGCGGTAATATCTGTTGAAGGACAGAAAAAAATCTATCCACTGTCGTTGGAGCTGTGTTCACTGGATGTTGGAGAGTCTATATTTTTTTCGCGATCTCGCTTTCAGTTTTTTTTTGTCTGACATCTTGAAAAAAAAATGGGTCACTCCATGGAATCTATACAGAAATTTATACAGACATTTTTTTAGCTTTCAATCAGCATTGCCCGGTTTTTCTCGTAGCTGCTCTCAAGAAGAGCTTTGATATTTGGATGGGCAGCGTGAAGAGGGAAAACTTGGAATAGCAGAACGGAAATCTCTTGAGTTAAAATCTAACCCTTTCGCTGGAGACACATTCCAACGACTACGAGAGGTTGGTGAAGATATCTAAGAAACATCACGTGGAGAGACTTCCATAGATAACATAGAGTCCATTCTTAAGAATCGGGTGATGTCTCGTCGATATAATCGGGTGGAAAAAAACATTTCAAAAAGCTGAGAAATATCTTAGCATGCCTTTACAGAATCTCTTTCTTTGAGGAAGAAGTGTGTATCCAGGTCGAATCCACAGCACAGACTGATTTGAAGTCGAAACTCGAGTGGTTTAAATAGATAAGTGTGAATTCTTTCTAGAAAGAATTTTGTATGTCTTGACAATCGAAAATCGAGTCGGCTGGGAAAAAATTTCTGAGGGCTGGAAAAAAAATTTCTCCAGCTCAAATTAAAAAAAAAAAAAAAAAAAAAAAAAAAAAAAAAAAAACTTTTTGTTAATTTTTATGATGTCTTTAGACATCATAAAAACTTAACTACATACTCTTTTTGTTTAGGATGATGTCTCACCCTTTCTAAAAATAGAATTCCTAGAAAAACAATGAGTCATCTCTTTCTTGGAAATCTGCTTTAGAAGCATGTTGAAACATGTTGAGACCTGATTCGAACCAAAATTGGGGAGGTCAAGTTAATTTTTATTGTCTAAAAACATAATAAAATTTAACAAAAAGTGGGTTTTTTTTTAATCTGAGCCAGAGGAAATATTTTTCCAGCCCTCAGAAATATTTTCCCAGCCGACTCTATTTTCGATTGGCAAGACATACAATATTCTTTCTAGATGGAATTCACACTTATCTATTTAAACCACTCGAGTTTCGACTTCAAATCACTATGTGCTGTGTATTTCACCTAGTTACACACTTCTCCCTCCTAGAAAGAGATTCTGTGAAGGTATGCGAGCATTTTTTTTTCAGCTCCTACAGAAATGTTTTTGAGCCGACGTAATCAACGAGACGTCAGCCGATTTTTTTTTAAGAATAGACTCTCCGATTTTGATGGAGGATTTTCGCGTTTCGCTTTCGTGGAGTCCCTGTTGTGCACCCACCTGGGGACAAGTGTTCACACCTCTCAACATGAGCCTCCTTCATCCTTTCCGAAAGACGACACATTTGTATTTTCTTCGCGAGTGTTTCCAATTTTTCTCTGAGATCTTTTAGAAAGGGTTCAGGAATCCACTCAACACGATCTAGGGAAGCTTCGTTGAGAGGTGTGAACACTTGTACCTATTTGGGTGCACAACAGGGACTCGACGAAAGCGAAACGGGGAAAATCCTCCATCGATATCAGAGAGTCTATTCTTAAAAAATCGGCTGATGTCTCGTCGATCACGTCGGCTGGAAAACATTTCTAGGAGCTGACAAAAACGCTCGCATACCTTCACAGAATCTCTTTCTAGGAGGGAGAAATGAATCATTTGTTTCTCCATACGTTTCTTAAAGCGAAAAACGGGTTGTCCACTGGAAAAAAAAAAAAAAGAAAACACGGCAACCCGTTGTTTTTTATCTTTGACAAAAACACGGGCAGCAATCTTGCTTCCCTCTATGCTTTTCAGATGGGCGAATAACGGGTTTTCATTCTGTTGTGTTCGCGACCCGTTGTTCGTCCATAGACTTAACATGGGAAGCGATTTTCATTTTCTCTCACCTTTTCCTAAGGTAGAACAACGGTTTTCATTCTGTTGTGTTCGCGACCCGTTGTTCACCCATAGACTTAACATGTGGAGCGATTTTCGTTCTCTCTATGTTATTCCTATGAGCGAACAACGGGTTGTCATGTTGTTCTGTTCACGACCCGTTGCTCGCCCATAGGAAAAGCATGGGAAAGTGATTTTCATTCCCTTTAGGCATAGAAAGGTAGAACAACGGGTTCTCCCACTCGATCCAGAGATTGCACCTGCTACCCATAGGCTGTTCAGGAACAGGGGTGTTGCGGACCCTCCAAATGTTCTTTCGAAAAAGGCGAAGATTTTTTTTCCCAGCCTTCGAGATCCCTTTTCCAACTCGTGACCCAAACCCATCGGGAAGAAATATAATTTTTTTTTAAGAACTTACCATTTCCAAATAGATTACAAACATACGTACTAATTCTAATATTTTTTATTTTCATCGGACAAACTGATCTAATAAACTCTAAATTTCTTAAACGATTAAGGGTTGAAATAGCATGACAAGAAGGAAACACATTTTAGCAAATATTTACGTGATATAAATATTATCTAATTATGTTCATGGATTTAGCTAACTCAAACTAGCTTCACTCTTTTGGTGAATTAAGTTCATATTTTCTTATTATAGGCTTTAGCTAAGTTCTGTACACAATGTATTAGAAAAGCAATATAGTTGTAAGAAGTTAGAAGAAACAAAAAATTATACAATTCCTTCATGTTACTTTGATTCACAAAACATTGTAGGAAATAATAGATCAGCTCGTAAAATACATGGGAATTTATATACGTCTCACACAATTCATTAAAAATATTAGAATAATAAGTATCTTATATTAGTTTTTAGGAGCAGAAAGTTCTTAAAAAAATTTATATTTCTTCCCGATGGGTTTGGGTCTCGAGTCGGAAAAGGGATCTCGAAGGCTGGGAAAAAAATCTTTCCCTTTTCCGAAAGAACATTTGGAGAGTCCGCAACACCTCTGTTCCTGAACAGCCTACGGGTAGCCGGTGAAATCTCTGGATCGAGTGGGACAACCCGTTGTTCTACCTTTCTATGCCTAAAGGGAATGAAAATCACTTTCCCATGCTTTTCCTATGGGCGAACAACGGGTCGTGAACAGAACAACATGACAACCCGTTGTTCGCTCATAGGAATAACATAGAGAGAACGAAAATCACTCCCCATGTTAAGTCTATGGGTTAACAACGGGTCGCGAACACAACAGAATGAAAACCCGTTGTTCTACCTTAGGAAAAGGTGAGAGAAAATGAAAATCACTTCCCATGTTAAGTCTATGGACGAACAACGGTTCGCGAACACGACAGAATGAAAACCCGTTGTTCGCCCATCTGAAAAGCATAGAGGGAAGCAAGATTGCTACCCGTGTTTTTGTCTAAGATAAAAAACAACGGGTTGCCGTGTTTTCTTTTTTTTTCAGTGGACAACCCGTTGTTCGCCCTAAGAAACGTATCGATAAACAAATGATTCATTTCTACCTCCTAGAAAAAGATTCTGTGAAGGTGTACGAGCATTTTTTCTCAGCTCCTAGAAATGTTTTCCAGCCGACGTGATCGACGAGACATCAGCCGATTTTTTAAGAATAGACTCTCTGATATCGATGGAGGATTTTACCAGTTTCGCTTTCATCGAGTCCCTGTTGTGCACCCACCTGGGTACAAGTGTTCACACCTCTCAACGAAGCTTCCCTAGATCGTGTTGAGTGGATTCCTGAACCCCTTCTAAAAGATCTTAGAGAAAAATTGGAAACACTCGTGAAGAAAATACAAATGTGTCGTCTTTCGGAAAGGATGAAGGAGGCTCATGTTGAGAGGTGTGAACACTTTTCCCCAGGTGGGTGCACAACAGGGACTCGAAGAAAGCGAAAATCCTCCATCGATATCAGAGTCTATTCTAAAAAAAACGGCTGACGTCTCGTTGATCACGTAGGCTGAAAAACATTTCTCTAGGAGCTGAGGAAAAAAAAATGCTCGCATACCTTCACAGAATCTCTTTCTAGGAGGAAGAAGTGTGTATCTAGGTGAAATACACAGCACAGAATGATTTGAAGTCGAAACTCGAGTGGTTTAAATAGATAAGTGTGAATTCCTTCTAGAAAGAATTTTGTACGTCTTGCCAATCTAAAATTGAGTCGGCTGGGAAAAATTTCTGAGGGCTGGAAAAAAATTTTCTCTGGCTCAGATTAAGAAAAAAAAAACCTTTTTGTGAATTTTTATTATGTTTTTAGACAGAATAAAATTAACTTTACCTCCCCCAATTTTGGTTCGAATCAGGTCTCAACATCTTTCAACATGCTTCTAAAGCAGATTTCCAAGAAAGAGATGACTCATTGTTTTTCTAGGAATTCTATTATTAGAAAGGGTGAGTTTCGACTTCAAATCAGTCTGTGCTGTGGATTCGACCTGGATACACACTTCTTCCTCAAAGAAAGAGATTCTGTAAAGGCATGCTAAGATATTTCTCAGCTTTTTGAAATGTTTTTTTCCACCCGACTATATCGACGAGACATCACCCGATTCTTAAGAATGGACTCTATGTTATCTATGGAAGTCTCTCCACGTGATGTTTCTTAGATATCTTCACCAACCTCTCGTAGTCGTTGGAATGTGTCTCCAGCGAAAGGGTTAGATTTTAACTCAAGAGATTTCCGTTCTGCTATTCCAAGTTTTCCCTCTTCACGCTGCCCATCCAAATATCAAAGCTCTTCTTGAGAGCAGCTACGAGAAAAACCGGGAAATGCTGATTGAAAGCTAAAAAAATGTCTTTATAAATGTCTGTATAGATCCCATGGAGTGACCCACTTTTTTTTCAAGATGTCAGACAAAAAAAACTGAAAGCGAGATCGCGAAAAAAAAATAGACTCTCCGACATCCAGTGAACACAGTTCCAACGACAGTGGATAGATTTTTTTTGTCCTTCAAGAGATATTACCGCTTACTGATAGGTTGTTTAGCAACATGCGCCTCCTTCATCCTTTCCTAAAGACGACACATTAGTATTTTCTTCACGAGTGTTTCCAATTTTTTTTTCTCTGAGATCTTTTAGAAAGGGTTAAGGAATCCACTCAACACGATCTAGAGAAGCTTCGTTTCACAGGGCATGTGATATTGAAATAGGATTCAAACCAAAAAAGGGGAAAAGGATGTCGTTCATTTTATAATGTCTGAAGACATCATAAAATTAACAAAAAGTTTTTATAACATATATATTATATAATATATATATTATATATAACGTTTTTATAATATATATTATATAATATATATATCATATATATTCTTAGATTTTTTTTTCAAATCTCTCAGAAAAATATTTTCCAGCTTATCTCAAAACGATCCTCCCAGCCGACGTGATCGACGAGACATCAGCCGATTTTTTTAAGAATGGATTCTCTGATATCTCTGGATGATTTTCCCGTTTCATTTTCGTCGAGTCCCTTTTATGCAACCACCTGGGTACAAATCTCCACATCTCTCAAGATGATCCTCCTTCATCCAGCCCATCTCAAAAGGATTCACTCAGCCGACGTGATCATTAGCCCTTTTTTTTAAGGATGGATTCTCTGATATCTCTGGAAGATTTTCCCGTTTCATTTTCGTCGAGTCCCTGTTGTGCACCCACCTGGGTACAAATCTCCACATCTCTCAAGATGAACCTTCTTCATCCAGCCCATCTCAAAAGAATTCTCCCAGCCGACGTGATTATCAGCCCATTTTTTTATTCTACTCTCTCAGAAAAAATATTTTCCTGCCCATCTCAAAAGATTCATCCCTGCCGACGAGACGTCAGCCCATTTTTTTAAGAACAGATTCTCTGATATGTCTGGAGAATTTTCCCCGTTTCACTTTCGACGAGTCCCTGTTGTGCACCCACCTAAGTACAAATCTCCATATCTCTCAACTTGAGCCTCTTTCATCCAACCCATCTCAAGAGGATCATCCCAGCCGACGTGATCATTAGTACATTTTTTTTAAGAATAGGTTCTCTGATATGTCTGGAGAATTTTCCCCGTTTCATTTTCGTCGAGGCCCTGTTGTGCACCCACCTGGGTACGAATCTCCACATCTCTCAACATGAGCCTCTTTCATCCAGCCCATCTCAAAAGGCTCCTCCCAGCCGAAGTGATCATCAGCTCATTTTTTTAAGAATAGACTATCAGATAATATTTTCCAGCCCATCTCAAAAAGAATCCTCCCAGCCGACAAGACTCATACCACATCTGTCAACATGAGCATCTTTCATCCTTTCCGAAAGACTACCCATTTGTATTTTCTTCACGAGTGTCCAATTTTCTCTGAGATCTTTTAGAAATGGTTTCTTATCTTAGAACGATGTCGGCTTTCGACACGATCTGGTGTTGACTCAAGGGATAGAGTTTCACTATAGAAATAGTCTAGAAACCGATTCGAACGACCGTTTTTCAGTGGGTTTAGAGCATAGATTCAATGGAAATAAAAATTCGAGATGCGATCCGGGGAGCGTAATGGCAGACCGCACATTGAGTTGAACAGTGTTAAGCGAATTTCGCTTACTGCGCATGCTTGATGGTATACCTTTGGCGCGGGAAGAAATATTAGCGACTAAGCAACCCTACGGTAGCTTATTGGTGATCTCCATGGCTGTCGAGTTTGTTCGAGTGATCGTATGTGTGAATCAATGTCTACTATAAATTAAGTATAAATCTTACTCTGAACTACTTAGTATGCTTATGCGCTAATTTTTGCATTTTCTTAACTCATATATTTAATTAGCATTATTACAAAATTAAATAATATCTGTAATAATTGTAATTGAAAACATTGTACTTGAAATTTCTCCTCTTTCATAATAACCACTATTGCCTAGTACATATTCATTAGCAAAGCATACAATTAAGTGCTTCACAGTATTATTAACATTTACTTACATCTCAGACATTTACTTACATCTTAACATTCCACTTCCAGAAACAACGGTCAAAATTTTTCAGCTGCCATTCACTGTGCCAATGCCTAAAATTAAAATAATGATTCAAGTATTGAAAAACCTTAGATCATAACTTGGTCATACACACAAAATATATTATTATTTTTATACCAATGAAATGATATGTTGTTCAGTGCTGACTGAATTATTTAACAACACGAGAGTGTCAATGGTTGTGAAATCACCTCATAATAATAAGAAAATTTATAAAAAATGAAATAAGACGTTATTGTATTTAAATTTTACTAAGAATGATTATCTACTAGCTGTAATTCATATATTTATCTCTGGTACACACTTTCCTCAAATTATCTTTGGCTACTATAGTCTGTATAGTCAGCTTGACATATACAAGCAAATGATGATTTACAGTCATAATTGTTATCTTGCCTTCCTGCTACATGTGCAGTACATGTACATGTTTTCCTATAACTTTCATGATGGCATACAGACTTTTCACTGCAGAAATATACAATTTTATGAAGAACTAATTTGCAATAATATATAGCGCGCATGAAAACAATCCAAGCATACTTTGTAATATTTAAGTGCAATGTTATGTAATCATTGACGAAAAATTACATACATCAAAATATACTTTATTGTTTACTTTAATATTACTTTAGGATTATTAAAATTTATCATCAAATCCTACATGCTGTACAATCATCTGCCTTTTAAAAATAGAACTTGTTACATTTAATAATTCATCAGGTTTTCCTATTGAATAGATATTTGATAATATAACGAGTTAAGTAAATTTAAACCAATCATATTTTATTTTTACCAATTCTTTACAGTTACACCACAATTCATTGCATTGCGAGTTCATTACATTATTTTATATCATATTAACTTCAACCAAAACATTTCATCATATTTTGAGATAAAAGATTCAAGTACTTTGCATCAATTTTTTAGCTGTGATAAAATTACGCTGTAAATACTAATAGTTTTCTTTTTGAAGTTTCTTGAAAATGATGTTTCTTTTCGAAAGAATTAGAACAATAAGGAAACAAATCATTCCTTAAAACTTTTTTCTTAATGTTACATTATATAGAAATTTAGGAAATGTTAAAAAAAAGTTAATGAACTGTATGTGTGTTAAGAAAGATGATACTGTGACATAATACATAAACATACTTACGCTTATAAATAACATATCAAATTTACTGAAATGGGAAAATATATACATACCTGAAAGCAATCTTGCAATAGCATTTGGTTTTAAGCTCTTGCGCTATCCACTGGGGCATTTATATTAATGCTGACTTCCTTTACCCATTTTTTGCACTCTTCAATCGAATTTATACTTGATCTTATCATTCAGGTTTCCAGTTGTTGGAGCAGTACAGAAAAAAAAAATCGCGTTTTACACAATAAAACATTATACACTGCTTTAGATTACACTGCAGGAAGATTTAAACGCCAGATTTGTTTACAATCAGATGGCGGTACATCTACCATATACCGTACTTATCTTCTTTTCAAATCGCGCCAACACAGTAACTACGCCAAATTTTTTTCTGAGCATGCGCAGTATGCGACATTCATTTAACACTGTTCAACTCAATGTGCGGTTTGCCATTACGCATCCGGGGACAACTCTGTCCGGGGTCGACTCTGTTTGAAAGCAACGATGACTTCATTTTATACGGTGGAATTTGTATAGAAATAGTCTAGAAACTAACTCAAACGCCCGTTGTTTTCAGTATACTTTAATACCCATGAGTGTCAATGCATTCTATTCCTTCCGAGACCCATTTTTTATGGTCACTCTCTCCTCCAATCTTGGAAAACCTAAACTCACCTCTTGATGAGTCCAAAATTGGGGGAGGAAATCTTGAAAAAGATGCTGTGTCGACTCTGAACGCAACGATGACGTCATTTTATACGGAGGAATTTTTATAGAAATAGTCTAGAAACTAACTCAAACGCCCGTTTTTTTCAGTATATTTCAATACCCATGAATGTCAATGCATTCTATTCCTTCCGAGACCCATTTCTTGGGTTCGGTCCGAGGTTCGAATCCCGCGAACGGGCTGGCTGCATGGGTGTTTTCGTTTTTTTCCCCATGTATAACGTGTATACGAGCCAGTTTCCCTTAGAAAGTCCTCCACGAAAGGCATCCCTCCTCTTAGGCAGATAGCCCTAGTGTGCTTTGCCATATTTAAATACACACACCCATTTCTTGGGGTCACTCTCTCATCTAGTCTTGGAAAACCTAAACTAACCTCTTGATGAGTCCAAATTGGGGGAGGAAATCTTGAAAAAGATCCTCTGTCAACTCTGTTTGAACGCTACGATGACGTCATTTCATACGGTGGAATTTGCAAAGAAATAGTCCAGAAACTTACTCAAACGCCCGTTTTTTTCAGTATATTTCAATACCCATTAGTGTCAATGCATTCTATTCCTTCCGAGACCCATTTTTTGGGGTCACTCTCTCATCCAATCTTGGAAAACCTAAACTCACCTCTTGATGAGTCCAAAATTGGGGGAGGAAATCTTGAAAAATCTCCTCCACTTTAAACAAATTTAAATGGCTCTCCAGAAAATCTTGTGTGCGGATCTGCATTCTTGAACAGCTCACAGTCATCTGATGCGAAAAACTGGGAATATTGAAAAATGTAAAAAAGAGTCCATTCTTAAAAAAAATAGTGCTGTCTTGCCAATCGAAAATCGAGTCGGCTGGGAAAAACTTTCTGAGGGCTGGAAAAAATTTCTGGCTGGCTGAGTTATTTAAAAAAAAAAAAACATTTTTGTTAATTTTCATGATGTTTTTAGACATCATAAAAATTAACTATATTCCCTTTTAGTTTAGGATGATGTCTCACTCTTTCTAAAAATAGATCATGACTTACCCTTTCTAAAAATAGACCGCGGCTCATTGTTTTTCTTGGAATTCTATTTTTAGAGAGAGTGAGACATCATCCTAAACAAAAATAGTTAATTTTAATGATGTCTCTAAAGACATCATTAAAATTAACAAAAAGTTTTTTTTTTAATAACTCAGCCAGCCAGAAATTTTTTTCAGCCCTCAGAAATTTTTTCCCAGCTGACTCGATTTTCGATTGGCAAGACATACAAAATTCTTTCTAGAAAGAATTCACACTTATCTATTTAAACCACTCGCGTTTCGACTTCCAATCAGTCTGTGCTGGGGATTCGACCTTGATACACACTGCTCTTTCCTGGAAAAGATCCATTATGAAGGTATGGGAACATTTTTCTCAGCTGTTAGGAATGTTTTTTTCTCCAGCCGACTCGATCGATGAGACATCGCTCTATTTTTTTAAGAATGGACTCTCTTATCTATGGAAGTCTTTCCCGTTTCCCTTCAGTGCGGTGCGTGCTGTAGACTCACCTGGATACAGCCGACTCGATCGATGAGACATCCTACTATTTTTTAAGAATGGACTCTCTGATCTATGGAAGTCTTTCCCGTTTCCCTTCCGTGCAGTGCGTGCTGTGGACTCACCTGGATACAGCCGACTCGATCGATGAGACATCCCTCTATTTTTTTAAGAATGGACTCTTTGATCTATGGAAGTCTTTCCCGTTTCCCTTCCGTGCAGTGCGTGCTGTGGACTCACCTGGATATCTTATTTTCGGCCCCTCCCGTTCTGGAAATTCCCATCGCTCTTTTGGATTCTTGTAGCTTTTGAAAGCAAATCTGAAAAGTGTTTCTTAATTCTTTCTTGTTGACAGCCTTCCGAGTTTCGCTTTAGCTATACCAGGGTAATCTGGGAACACCATTTTCAACGGAGAGCTATGTCAGCGCTCGGGACTGACTCAGAATTTTCTTTTGAGCTCTGAGAAATTTTTCCCAGCCTACTCGATTGACGAGGCATAACCCTATTTTGTTTAAAAAAGAACAGATTTTCCATTATTGAATAAAGCATTCCGCGTTTAGCTGCAGTTCAGTCCCTGCTGTGGACCCACCGGGATACGTGTTTCCCTGATCTTGAAAGAATGGGTATCAAGAGAGATTCCTTCTACACTTTTCCCGTTTCATTTCACTCCCTCCTAGAAAAAAGCTTCTATGAAGGTATGGGAACATTTTCTCGCAGCTGTTAGAAAATTATTTCTCCAGACAACTTGATCGACGAGACATCCCTCTACTTTTAAGAATGGACTCTCTGTTATCTATGGAAGCCTTTCCCGTTTCACGTCCCTGCAGTTCGTGCTGTGGACTCACCTGGATATCTATTTTCTGCCCCTCCCCTTCTGGAAATTGCCATAGCTCTTTTGAATCATCGTAGCTTTTTTTGCGTAGCTTTTGAAAGCAAATCTGAAAAATTATTTTTATTGACAGCCTTCCAAGTTTCGCTTTAGCCATACCAGGGTGATTTAAGAAAACTAGAACAAGATCTCTCAACATGATATTTCTCGAGTGTTTAAAGAGGGTGGGTTGAAACAGAAAATCTGACAATATTTCACTCGGAAATGTTTAGAAGCATACTTTAAACAACGACTTGAGAAATGAAAATGGGATATGCCTTTCTTGAAAGTTATTTCTATCCAGACGAAAGCGGGAATAGATTTCAAAAAGCATTTTTCAACCTAAAGCAATGTCAGCTCTCGGGACTGACTCAGAACTTTTTTTCTGAGCTCTGAGAAATTTTTCCCAGCCGAATCGATCCCTTTCACAATGTTAACGGAAAACAAATCCTCTACCTCGTCTCTCATACCTCTCTAAATCACAAAAGTGTTGTCTGTCGTGGAAATGGAAATAAATATCACAAACTGCAACCCTCCTCACCGCTCAATGGTCAGCCTAAACGGAAGGACCTGTAGAACGGAAAGGATTTGAGTCCAGACCGTTTCGCTTGAGACTTATTTCAGGGAGTTCAAAAAGAATAAATTATCTGTGAGAGATTTTTTTCCTCTGAACTCAGAAAATAAAAAACCAATCTAAAAAATGTCTCTGGGATCCTTTAGAAATAGGTAATCAATAGAAGCATTTTTGCTTTAGAGTCTCGTTGGTGATCCGTGAAGGTCTTTAAGAGGACAGTTTTAAAATCACAGCGTAAGGAGGCGGGGGGGGCAGCCGAACAGAAATCATTTTGCCCCACGATACGCTGGAGAAGATATCCAAAAGAGAAAAAACTAAACATCATACATATGTTTTTTAAAATAATCATGCGTTTAAGGGGGGTCCCGGGGAAATCCTTTCAACTCTCTCGAGATACAGATATTTTCTACACTCCTATTTAAGAAGCGAGAATCAGATCTAAAGAGTATAGTGAAACATATGAATTATGCCCGGTATGACAATAACATTAGGAATAAAAAATTGTTTTTTATAAATCTATTACATTTTTATAATGCTCTACTAGACAATGTTTAAGAGAATAGTTTGAGTAAAAATATTTGTAAAAGACTTACCTTTCATGAAAACCATGTCTATACAGCCGAAAACAGTAATAGATTTCGAAAACGTATTCTCATCTTAAAATTCTTAAGACGCAAATGATATTTCCTTTTTTGTTTTCCGATTTCAATAGACGACATCCTTAAACAATTCCATTGGAATGTCCTTCTTTGACAAAGTGCTTCGAAATACGAAAAGAAACATCGAACTCATGAAAGGTTCAGAAGTTGTCAACAATTCCTAAACGAATTTCCTCTTAAAAAAATATCATGGGTCCAGATTGTGTAGAGACGTGTCGTCTCTTCAATAGCCAGCACGGATCTGCATTGAAACACGGAATGCTTTTATAAATAAGCGAGCAATTGACATTCAACTAATCTAAGGTTCAGAAGTTGTCAACAATTCCTAAAAAGAATTTCCTCTGAAAAGCATCCTGGATCCAGATTGAGTAGAGAGAGACATGTGTTGCCTCTTCAACAGCCAGCACGGATCTGCACTGAAACGCGGAATGTTTTTATAGATAAGTGAGGAATTGAAAGTGAAAGTCAAAAAACGAAATCGGATCGGCGGGGAAAAATTTTCAGAGCTCAGAAAAAATTTCTAAATGGCTAAGTTGTTAAAAAAAAAAAAAAAAAAAAAAAAAAAAAAAACTTTTTGTTAATTTTTATTATGTGTTTAGACATAATAAAAATTAACGATCTCACCCCTTTTGTCTGGGAATGATGTCTCATCCTTTCTAGAAAGAGAATTCCAAGAAAAAACAATGAGCTATGGTCTCTTTTTAGAAAGGTGAGTCATCATTCCCAGAGAAAAGGGGGGAGATGGTTTTAGACTTAATAAAAATTAAAATTATGTCTAAACACATAATAAAAATTAACAATTTTTTTTTAACAACTCAGCGACTCAGAATTTTTTTCTGAGCTCTGAGAATTCTTTCCTAGCCGATCCGATTTCGTTTTTTGACTTTTACTTTTACTTCCTCACTTATCTATAAAAAAGAACAGTGCTGGTTCTCTAAGATGAAATATGCTTTCTCTCTCTACCTCTACCTCATCTGGACACAGGATATGCTTTCTCAAGAAAAGGAATTCTTTGGGAATGTTTTGCCATTTCTGAACTCTACACGAGCTGTATATTTTCTTTTTCATATTTCGAAGCAATTTGTCAAAGAAGTGTAAGATATAATGAACGGGACATGTTGACGAATAAGCTAAACTATTTTTTCTAGTCGCACTTAAACCTCGATAGTTCGAGAACCACTCTTTTATTTTTTTCATCTCAAACCCTGATGGTAGGAGCAGCTATTTTGTTTCCCATCCAATGAAGACTTTCTGAGGAGACTATTGTGTTCTTTCTCTCTACGCGAGCCAAGATGGGACGCAGCGACCGTTTGATCAGTCATTTTGTTTCCCATCTCACCCAGATAGGTTGTAGGGATTATATTTATTTTAACTAACATTTATTTTAAGTTTAAACTATCTTTCCTGTCAAGCCTTACTTTCCCCTGGAATTGCCAATGCCATTGTATGTAAATTTTAGTAGAACGCGCAAGGATTCAAATTGTCAGCGGAAGTCATCTGAGTTAAATAGAAGGGAAACGATTTCGAAGGTGTGCTTTCTTGTTTCACGAGCGTTGAGGTGGCTAGTTAGAAATTGAAGAACCCCGCGTTTCGGCCTGTGGGCTTGCCTCGGCAGATTGTTAATCTTTCAACGTAATATTCAGAAGTTTGCTGAATTATCAGCGGTATTTTAGAACGCGGTGAGGTTAGTTACGCTTAGAGAGCCTCGTAGTTAGTCACTTGTTACTATTCTTTTCTTAGTTTTTTATTTTTATTTTACCGCCGGGTCGGCGTAGTTTGAGAGCGTCAAGAGCACGCATTTGTAATTTCTAAAGTTGAATAAAAAGGGATATAAACCCTTCTCAAGACTTTGTCTTCTTTCCAGTTCTTAGCAGTCACCACTATTGTTGCATGCAGGTTGGAAGCGCGCAACATTACAAGGTTACGCTGTATTTTTTTTCCTACACGTAGACAAATTTTACGTGAGCCATCCTTTTGTTTTCTCATCCAACTAAGATGGATGAGTGAGACTATTGTGTTCTTTCTCTCTTCGCGGGCTGAGTCGGGGCATGGCGACCGTTTGTTTTTTCTCTGAACACAAACCTGGATCATTTGAGCAGCCATTTTGTTTCCCAGCTCACTCAGATAGGTCATGTTATATTTTTCCTACACCTAGACAAATTTGACATGAACCATCCTTTTGTTTTCCCATCCACCTAAGACAGACTCTTGAGACCCTTTCGTTTTTTCGCTCTTCGTCAACCAAGTCGGGCCGCAGCCACCGTTTGCGTTTTTCTCTGCTCGCAAACCTGGATCGCTTGAGCAGTTATGTTGTTTCCCAGCTCACTCAGATAGCTCGTGGTTTTTTTTTCTCTCGACACCTAGCCAGGATGGACGTCAACTATCCTTTGGTATTCTGATCGAACGAAGATTGACACGAGCCACGATTTTGTTTCTCAACTGAAAAGTAAATTTTCTGAATGGGCACCGGTGTTCAAATTCTTTTGTGACCGACTGTACGGTAGTGTGCGACGACACTTTGTCAATTGTGTACCACAGTTGGTTTTTGTCCTTGTGATTTTTGTATGTGCTTCTCTAAATGTCTTATAAATTTGACAAAATTTGACAATTTGACAATTTCTAAATGTCTGAAAATTTGACAATATTTTATGGGACCTAAAAAGAGTGGATTGTCAAGAACTGCGCTCGCCATAAAAACCAAGCAAGAGATTATAATTAAAGTAGAGAGTGGACAAAAGATGACTGATGTTGCTAGGCAGTACGGTTTGAACAGGTCTAATGTAGGCACAATCCTAGCTAAGAAAGATATCATCAAGAAAACTGAAGCCGCTAAAAAAGTAACGAAAATTACATCTGAGAAGCAAAGAAGTGTCATCCATGAAAAAATTGAGAGTTTGCTTTTAGTCTGGATAAATGAACGGGAGATGAAAAGAGATGTAACTAGTATGGCCATCATTCAAGAGAAGGCTAGAGAAATTTTTGAGAAATTGAAAGAACAAACTCCAGGTTCGTCATCCGAAAATCTAGAATTCAAGGCTACCACTGGCTGGTTTGCAAAGTTTAAAAGGAGATCTGGCATTAAACATGTGGTTATGCATGGTGCGTCTGCTAGTTCAGATAAAGAAGCTGAGAGGTTACGTCTCAAATTTCAAGAATTCATTGAAAAGAAGGGTATTGTCCACAACAAATATTTAATTGTGATGAAACAGGTTTGTTTTGGAAGCGCATGCCGAACCGTACCTAGATCACGAAAAATGAGAAAGTGTTCCCGGGACCCATGAAACCCATGAAAGACCGATTGACGTTACTATTGTGAGCTAACGCTAGTGGTGATATGAAGTTTAAACTACTTCTCGTTTATCACTCTGAGAATCCTAGAGCATTTCAAAAAAAAAATTCCATAATCAAGAGAAAACTGCCAGTGATGTGGAGATCGAATCAGAGGGCATGGGTCACGCAGGTTCTTTTCAAAGAGTGGGTATTTGAAGTTTGTGCCCCGAGCATCAAGGACTACCTTGATACCAATGACTTGCCATTGAAAGCATTGCTGCTATTAGACAACGTAACAGGGCACCCAAAGGATCTTGAAGATAATTTGCTGATAGACTTTCCTTGGCTGACAGTGCAGTTTTTACCTCCGAATACGACTTCACTGATTCAGCAAGTGAATCAAGAGGTGGTGGTGTATTTAATTATGGTAAATCACACTAGGGCTATCTGCTTAAGGGGAGGAATGCCTTCGTTGAGGACTTTCTAAGGGAAACTGCGTCGTATACACGTTACACATGGGGAAAACCACGAAAACACCCATTCAGCCAGCCCGTTCGCGAGATTCGAACCTCGGACCGAACTACCACTGTTCAGCGACTTTACCGCTCGGCCGCTGGTGGGCCTGGATCAAGAGGTTATTGCAGGTGTCAAGAAATTGTACACTCGTGCGCTGTTTCGGCGATGTTCTGAAGCATGCCAATTCTCCTCAAAAATGACTATAAAAACATTTTGGATAGAAAAATTTGACATTCTCGAAGCTATTCGTCTTATTGAAAAGGCATCGTCAGAAATCACTCAGCGGCAGTTGGTTTCTGCCTGGCGAAAGCTGTGTCCATCCCTCGTTCAAGGAGACGGAGGTGATCAGGGTGTCACCCTTGAAATTATGGATGAAACTGTAACAACTGCGAGAGATCTGGAATCGGAGGTGAACGAGGATGACATTGAAGAGCTCGTGGAACATGAAGGTGACTTGACGGCAGAAGAACTCCAAGAAATTTTGAAGGAAGAACAGCAAGAAACTCAGCGAAATGTGTTTCCTTCTGAAAATGAGGAAGACGAAAGAGGAGCAATGCCGACATCTACCATTAAAGATATTTTGAGGAAGTGGGAGGATGTCAGAGCAATGGTCTTAAAATGGCACCCAAACCAAGCTGATGTCAATAGGGTTGCTAATCTCTACAACGAAATTGCTATCAATCATTTCCTGAAAGTCCTGAAGGAGAGAGAAAAACAATGGACATTGTACATTTTCCTTAACGCCCAAAGAAAGGAAAAGGACAATAATAAGTGAGACTATATATATGTATTATATTTGTAATAAATAAACTTGCAAAGAAATTATACTTGTACATGACATTTTTTAAAATTTAATTTTTAAGATCTCCAGAACGAAGTAATCGAATTCCATTAACATATATGGTAAATCGGTGACCGGTTAACGAGCAATTCGGATAGCGAACATAATCTTGGAACGGATTATGTTTATCGTTTTTCTGAACGGTTGGAATAGTTTAAATGACTGATTTCGGGAGGGGGGGGGAAATCTTGTTTACATTTTTTATACTTCTTAGAATACATGTAGCTTCAAAGATGTGTTTTGCACAATCAAGACTTTAAATATTTCCTCTTTGAAAATTTTCATCTGAGAAAAGATAGTAAAAATTAGACAGAGGATTTCTGTGCAGAAAATTTAGACATGAAATAAGTTAAAAGCGATTAAATCAACTATTATATGAACAATTAATCATATAATATAGTACTTACATTTTTTAAAAGTATTTTACCTGTCGTATATTGTTAAGTACCACAAAAAAAAGTTTTCTAATGATCTTCATCTGTGATCCACATCTCTCACATTTCATAGAAGAAGCAATTAGTGAGGTTTTCTCCAAAAATTTGAAATAAATTTCCTCTGACGCTATTAACAATTTATAAATAAATCTTTGATTAGGAAAGCCAGGTTGGCCAAAATAAGATCTCAAAGGGCAATTTTTTTATTCCGATGGTAACTATCAATAACAACATTCATCCTCGAAACGGACATATCCATTCCATTTGAAATCTGAGGTATTCGAAGACATGAATAATAAAATTTTAAAATGGCGCGGTAATGCATAAATATTCAGTAACCAATCAGGGAGCTGATTACATCACGCATAGAATTAAAATTATTTAAATAATCATTCATAATAAAATCATTTTTAAAACAAATGCAAAATTAAATTGTATTTTAATATTTAACAGCCATAAATAATGTTTAAAACATTAGATTAAATTTATAGATATTAAATTGAATATCAAATTAAAGTCAGAAGTCGTTAATTCGGACACCCATAATCCGGAATGATCTATAATCCAGACCTCAAAGCTAAAATCTTTCTGCTCATGTGCCGTGTTGACGCATGCTCGCAGGCGTTTTACGCGTGCGCGCAAGACAATTACGACTGCGCATATGCGTCTGCGGAAGCGCAGAATACGTTTTTGCGTGCGCGTTTAATGTATAACGGATGGTATAAGCTAAAATTATCTAATTATCTATTTCAGTTAATGTTGATAATTGCGTTGTTCCTTAATCTTCGAATTAGATCCGGCTTATTATTTTTTTGCAGACTGTAAGAGCAATTTTATAAAAGTAAGCTTAAACTTTCGATTATATCAAATAGAATTTCCGATGCTGGAGCTCCCAAAGGATCTAGAAAACGATAGTATGTTTCGATGTCCATCAAACAAAAAACGAATTGCTACAAAAAATAGATAAAGGTATCGTTATCTTCAGAGCAGATGTTTTTATTTTATTCGGCTTATAATTCCTTATTAAATGTAGTATTTCATTTCGATGTACTCCGTCTTTGATATGATTTGAATCAAATTCCTCGTCATTATAAATATCACAAATACAAATCAAATAGTTTTCTGGTTGCAATTTTGTAATTTCGGCTATGCGTAAGGTACGCATGTGCGCGTTGAAAGAAATGTTTAATAAAGTAAACAAATAAATATTAAGCTTCTTTTTTTTGTAAATTTTGATACCCTTTAGATCGTAATTGCTCATTATTTTATAAATTACGGTTTCATATTTTTAATTTTATAATTTCTGCATGCCATCTTACCAGATTTAAACTGATGAACTATAATCCGGAAAAATCGATAATCCGGAATCGCCGAAGTCCCGACGAGTCCGGATTAAAGACTTTTGACTGTACATTTACTATGAGTATAAAATACTAAAGTAAGGTTATTATTACTTTCATATAGCAAAGAAGAGAATAAAAACACCGCTATAAAAACATTGTGCCAACGTTTAATTAGATTAAAATATTACTTAAATTGAATATCGAATTAAAAACATTATACCAACATTTAAAAGAATTAAAATATTACTAAATTCAAATACTGTAAAATACGTTATATAGAATATAATTAACATTAAAACATATGTGACAATAATTTTCTCAGCACTTTTTGAAAATAGTGTATTAATTTTTGAAGTATACAATTATAAAATGAAAAAAAAAATATGTACTTACAATTTTTTAGTCATTTAACCTGTCGTTTATTGATAAGCATTACAAAAAAATCGGAATGATTATTTAGATATCAATGAAAAAATTTAAAAAATGTAATATCAAGGGCAGGAATAAAAAAATTAAAAAAAAAAAAAACTATAACTAGATAAAGTAATTTAGAGCCAAATTAATGGATCATAAAGATTAAAGATAATATTTAATTTATTTTATCTATTAAAAAAAATTTGGAAAAAAAGAAAAAACTCCAGTAATAGCTATTGTTTTTAAGATTTCGAAGATAGGCTGGCCAAAATAAGCCTGGCCAGGCCTTATTTTGGCCAGCATAAGATTTCAAAGGACAGTTGTTTGATTCCGATACCAATAATTCTTGGTACTTACCAATAAGGCCGATGCTATTCGCACCATCGGTGCGATTAGCCGCTTAAGCTATTCGCAACAGCATTAACCACGCATGCGCATTGAGTTGTCAGATCCGTCATTTAAACCCAATCGAAAAGAACGGATTCTACGTACGCGAACTACCTGTAGTGAATCTTTTTTAAAAAAGAGGCGCGTTAATACCTTGGCGTAATTTAGCATTTTTTAAGCGTCGGCGACTTTCAAAAGTTTAGAAAGGAAAACGAGTTCCTTTTCTTATATAAAGAAGGAACACATTTCCTTTTATTAAAGTATATATAAAAAAGGTCAGATTTTTATGTTTGCAATATTTATCGTTTTCCTGAACGGTTGGAATATTTTGAATGACTGATTTGGGGGGCGGACAAAATCTTGTTTACATTTTTTGTACTTCTTAGAATACATTTAGCTTCAAAGATGTGTTTTGCGCAAACAAGATTTTAATTCATTCCTCTTTGAAAATTTTCCTCTGAGAAATGATAATAAAAATTAGACAGAGGATTTCTGTGTAGAAATTTTAGACAGGATGTAAGTTATTAACAATACTGTATGCCTGTTTATTATTTTTTATGAAAATACTTGGCATTTTCAAGACACAAAAGTAGTTCAAAAAACTTTGAAATATTAGTACAAACACATTAATAATTTAAATTGAAATTAATAATGGGATGTAATTTAATAGACAGAAATAATTTAATGTAAGAGATTTAGGTTTAAAAATTTGACACACAAATGATTTATCAGATTTGGTAAGGTTTTATTTCATAAATAACTTTGATTTTGAAATATGGCAAGTGAACCTATGAACATGTGTGGATACTGAAAAAGTGATGAATATATAAGAATATTATAATTTTCAGTAAGTTTTCTTATTGAATAATAAATTCTGACAGTCCTATGCTATAAGACTAGGGTCTAAGTTTACATAAAAATTTCTTTGTTAAATAAAAGAATTTAAGTAATTTCTGTAGCTTTTTTGTCAATACATTAAAGATTTTTTAACTAATTACACGTCCTCGCTTGCAGTTAGAACCATCATTAAATCCCTATTTTATCTAATCATTTCCTGAACATTATCATGTATATAGATTGAACTCGTCTTTGTAACTGATAATTATTACTCGCAAATTATTCTCTTGCTGGTGAACTATTAACAACCTTTTCTATTGCTGAGTTAGAGGTAACAACCTTCGACGGTGTGAATAGCCTCTTGGCTATTCACACCGTCGGTGCGATTTGCCACTGAGTACCAATAACAACATTCATCTTTGAAGGAATTCGAAGATATGAATTAAATTTTAAAAGGGCACGGTAATGCACAAATTTTCAGTAACCAATCAGGGAGCTGATTACATCACGAATATAAATAAAAATATTTAAATAATCGTACATAATAAAATCATTTAAAAAAATGCAAAATTTAATTGTATTTTAATATTTAACAGCAATAAATAATGTTTAAAACATTAGATTAAATTTATAGATATTAAAACCAATTACTTTTAAAGTAAAGTGACGTCATTCATTTCATCATCCACAACATAAAATTCCAAAAATATCATAAATAATAAAATTTTTATTTCAAATAAAAATGCAAAATTAAATTGATTTTTAATATTTAGCAGCCATAAATAATATTTAAAACACGTAATTTATGCATAATAAAACGCATTATTTTTTAAATAAAATGACAACAAAATATCGGTTACCATAAATCACTTATCTAGCAATGGGTTTACCATAAGTCGTATCACTCGCCAAAAGAAAAGTCGCCGAAAAATCGCCAAAATCCGTGCAACCGTCTCGCAAAGTAGCGTATTTTTACTTCCTCCATAGGAAACGCAACTAGCGACTAAATTTGGCGATTTATCAGGTCTTGGCGAAATTGTGTGGCTAGCGCATGCGCAGAGATGGTGATGATATGTCGTATTTACTAGCGTGATACTTGATCGCCGATATTTCGTAATGGCGCCTTATATCTAATTGTGCATGTATCAAACATAATTACTGAAGCAGCAAACTTCATATGTGATTAGTGGGGGGTATTAAATACAGAAAAATGGCGATTCATTTTTCAACAGAGTGTACTTATGGTGCTTTTTTTATGGCTTGACTATGGTGTCGAGGTATTGGCAGTTACTAGCACTGCATATGGTTAGCGTGGTCGCATTATAATAAAGATATATATTAAGTATATACGGGAAAAAATCTTCAGCTGAGCATGAGCTTATATGATATGATAGCAATGTAGGTAGAAGTGCTTATTTTTTCGGCTTATGGAATGCTCATGTCTCAGCACCTGTGTTATTACATCTTTCCTGAACATTTTTGGAATTTAGTAAACCATGATATTTAATAATGATTATATTTCGTTGAAAGTGAACAATAAAATAATAATAATTTTTTCCTAATTTAATAATGACTATTCTTAGATTACCCTATATAGTTCAGTATTAATAACTCTGTAACTATAACATGTATATATTTACCTATTAGATAATTCTGTTAAGATATCTATTGTTTCTTATAAAACATCAAGTGGTTGTATAAAAGTTAATAATTTATTCATTTTAACAGTTTTTATTTAACTCATTTCATCTTCCTTTGCTTCTGTTGTCTAGTTTGTAACATATACAAACACTTACTAAATGAGATATATTTTCCTTTATATATATATGTGGGAGTCATCAACGTCCAATGCTGAATTAGAATACCAGGATTATGACGTCATCAGTATACCATCACAGCCCAGCGCAGTAAGAATCATCCCAGACAGCGCTGAGACCTGGTCGAGAGTGGAGGGCAGACGTGAGCAGACGGCTCACACGTCTTCAAGAGTTTATAAAAGGACTGTTGGTGCATCATTATGTTAATCCTGCATACCGTTAACTTCATCTTTATATACTTTTCTTAATTACTTTTATTTCTTCCTATTAAATAAACCATTTAAATATTACTTCGTGCTCTCATGCTGTGAATTAAGTCAAATTCTACAAAAAAATATGGCGACCAACCGTGCGGCCTCGAATTCCAAAATGTGCGAGTAGTAGAACTGTCCTTTGAACTACTGAGTGAAAGTTATTCGATTTATTGGATTACTCGTATAAAGTGTGGATTACCCAATTGACGACGATCATCTGTCGGGTAAGTACAAAACTTTCTTTCCAATATGAAGTTAGTAGAAATTCCAGAATTGGAAGCAGCTTTAAAGAACAGTAAAAGTTCTGAAATCAAAGGTTTGCATAAGCTTATTTTTAATACTGATGGAGATCGAAATAACCGGAAAAGATTACGTGAATTTTCTGGCTTTATATTTAAACCAGATTCTGAAGAATTTAATAAGAAAATAGATGCAGTGCAGCATAGTTTTACTTTGAATGAGTTAATTAAAATTTGCAATGTACTATGCATAAATTCAGAAGGTTTAAAAACGGAAGTCGTAACCCGAATTGTCTCTTACCTATGTGATTTATCTGTATTATTTGAAAATATTTTGCATGAAGAAAATAGTGATATTGAAGATGAAACTATTAATAAAATTTCTGAAGTAATGCTTGATGATAATCAAAGAGACAATCCTGGTTTTAACGAATCTCAAGTAAATAACAGTATGCAGCTTCCAATTCAAGATCATTTTAAACCTCATCTTAGTTTTTCTGATATTGAAAGTATTGTTAATCCTTTTTCTGGTAATGCATATGAAAATGTTGATAAATGGATTGATGAATTTGAAGATGTTATAAACTCTTTGAAATTGAGTGATTTGCATAAATTAGTTTTTGCTAAAAGATCATTAAAACGTAAAGCGAAACTATTTATTCAGAGTGAACCTAAAGTTAATGACTGGTGTAAGTTAAAAAAGCTTTTGAAATCTGAATATGGTAAAGCTTTTAATTCTGCTGAGTTGCATGAAATGTTATGTAAACGTAAATTAATGCCTAATGAATCTTTAGATGAGTATTTTTTGAAAATGAAAGAAATGTGTTCGCGAGGTAACATTGAAGATGTTTCATTAATTAAATATGTTATTGATGGTATTCCCGATTCGGTGGTTAGGAAAACTATACTATATGGTTGCGAAACAATATCTGAATTTAAACAAAGGCTTAAAATTTATGATAAAATGAGATCGGACAATGATAAGTTTAAAAATCCGAAACCGAAAGTAGACACTCAAGTTAAAGATAGAAGTAAGCTTTCGTCATCAAACCGAAATCAATCTAACGTTAATAAGGTCAAATGTTTTAATTGCCAGGAATTTGGGCATTATTCTAAGCATTGTGTAAACAAATCAAAGGATGTAAAATGTATAAAATATAAGAAGTTCGGGCATTATTCAACGGACTGTCCAGATCAGACCACCGAGACACATCAAGCAGCTTTGTTACAACGAATTTGTGACAAGGATAGAATTATGAAGACTGTAGAAATAAATAATCATTTAGTTGATAGTTTAGTTGACACTGGTTCAGATGTAACGATATGCAGCGTAGAGTTACACAAGCGGATTGGTTCTCCTAATTTAAATTGTAGCGATATCACATTAAACGGAATTGAATCAAATCAAACGTACCCCATCGGCTTTTTCATTTCTGATATTTCAATTGATAGTTTTTCACTGCGTACGAAAATTTATGTTGTTAAGTCATTATGTAATCAAATTGTATTAGGTTTGGACGTATTGAGTCAGTTTAACTTCTCTTTTACCGAGAATGGCCTTCAAATAATTTCTCATCGGAATAAAAGTAATGTAAACTTGATAACTGCTGAGTCATATCGAAATTCTAACGTTCGTTGCGTTATGGGAAATTTGAATATTGCTGTCTCATTGAAGAATGTTTATGATCCTTCGCAATCGTCTGGCGTCTCTGTTAATGTAAACAAAAGTCCCGAAAGCGGAAGTAGCGCGACGTTTAATTACCTTTCACATCTGGTGAATGCTATTTCTGTCAACGAGATTGATTTATCGCATATTTCGAATGTAGAACATAAAGAAAGACTGTGTAATTTAATTAATTTGTACCAGCCTCGGAAAAATAGACAATCTGACTTCAAGATGCAAATAAATTTATGCGATGATATTCCTGTCTGTCAAAATAGAAGATACATGTCTTTCGCGGAACAAAAAATTGTTGACGATCAAATTAAGGAATGGTTGAAAGAGGGCATAATAAAGCCTAGCAATTCTAATTATTCGGCGCCTATTGTTTTGTGTAACAAGCGTAATAATTCGAAACGTTTATGTATAGATTATCGGAAATTGAATAAGAAGATTATTAAAGACAAATTTCCACTGCCTTTAATTCCGGAAGTACTTGATCGCTTAGAACTGTCAAAAGTCTTCACGACACTAGATTTGAAAAATGGCTTTTTCCATGTAGACATAGACGAAAATTGCACCAAATATACCGCATTTGTAACACATAATGGTATCTACGAATTTCTTAAAGCTCCTTTTGGTTTATGTATTAGTCCAAATGTTTTTCAAAGGTATATTTATTCAGTATTTCGTGACTTGTTAAATGAAGGTGTACTAATTATTTATATGGATGATATAGTCATACCGGCTAATGATGAAGTTGAATGTTTAGACAAATTAGAAAGAGTATTCAGAACTGCTTCGGAGTATGGGTTACAAATAAATTTCAAAAAGTGCCAATTCTTAAAACGTAAAATTGAATTTTTGGGACATGTAATTGAAAACGGAACTATTCGACCATCGCCTTCCAAAACTGTTGCTGTTCGAAACTTTCCACAACCGCGTAACTGTAAACAACTACAAAGCTTTTTAGGACTAACAGGTTATTTTCGTAAATTCATTCCTCAGTATGCTAAAATAGCTAAACCTCTTAGTGACTTACTTAGAAAAGGTATTGGTTTTAAGTTCGATTCCGAACAACAGGAAGCTTTTTGCAGATTAAAAGAAATTCTCTCTCAGGCACCTGTTCTACACATATTTAGGCAAGGATATCCATTAGAACTTCATACTGATGCTAGTAGTCAAGGCTTTGGTGCGGTATTACTCCAATTGTCTGATGATGGTAATTATCACCCAATCCAGTATATGAGTAAGAAGACTTCACCGCAGCAAGAGAAACTCTGTAGTTACGAATTAGAAGCCCTTGCAGTAATAGAAGCTCTGAAGAAATTTCGAAACTATTTGTTAGGGACTAAATTCAAAATTGTAACTGATTGTAGTGCTTTTCAGAAAACTTTAGATAAGAAAGATTTAACTCCTAAAATTGCGAGATGGGCAATGTTTATTGAAGAATTCGATTACGAAATTGTACATCGTTCAGGAAGCCAAATGAAACATGCTGATGCTTTAAGTAGAAATGCTTTAATTTTAACATCATACACATCCGATGTAACTGAGAAGATTCGGTTAGCACAACAACAGAATGAAAATGAACATGTGAAATTGATAAAGAATTTAGTTGAGAAGGGAGAAAAAAATGGATTCTTCGTGAGAAATGATATTTTTTACAAATTTGAAAATGGTAAAGATCTTCTAGTAGTGCCAGAATCCCTACAGAATGAAATCATACAGAAGGTACATATAAAAGGTCACTTTGCTGTAGGTAAAACTGTGAATGCTGTAGAGCAAGAATTCTATATTCCCAGACTAAAATGCAAAGTTGAAAAAGTAATTGCTAACTGTATAGAATGTATACTGTACAACAAGAAGCAAGGAAAAGCAGAAGGATTTCTTCATCCTGTACCGAAAGAAAACGTTCCCTTGAGTACGTATCATATCGACTTTATTGGACCTCTTCCATCGACGAACAAGAGATACCAACACATTCTAACTGTTGTCGACGCTTTTGCGAAATTTACTTGGTTCTATCCAGTGAAATCACCAACTACGCAAGAAGTTATTTCAAAATTGAAGCAACAACAGACTGTATTTGGAAATCCAGCCAGAATCATTTCAGATCGAGGTAGTGCCTTTACATCGAAAGAATTTTCAGCTTATTGTACTGAAGAAGGAATAGAACATGTCAAAATTTTACCGGTATTCCAAGAGGTAACGGACAAATTGAGCGAATTCATAGAATTTTGATTCCTGTTTTGTCAAAATTATCACATGAAGATTCAACGAAATGGTTTAAGTATGTTTCAGATGTCCAGAGGATAATCAACAGTACAACTACGAGAAGTACAAAATATTCACCGTTTGAGCTTCTCATAGGTACGAAAAGGAAGAATAAAGAAGATTTGAGAATTAGTGAAATATTGAATGAAGAATATCTAAAACAATTGATGCAAGAACGTGATGAAATGAGAGAAGATGTGAAAAACAACATTTTGAGGATTCAAGAAGAGAATCGAAAACAATTTAACAAGAAACGTAAGAAACCGAAACTATACAAGATTGGCGACTTGGTAGCCATTCAGAGAACTCAATATGGGACTGGTTTGAAACTACGACCTAAGTTTCATGGACCGTATAAAATCATAGCTGTAAGATTAAATGACAGATATGAAGTCGAGAAAGTAGGATGCCATGAAGGACCAAATTTGACATCTACTGCGGCTGACCATATGAAGCCATGGTCAAATTGATTTAATGCTTGTATCAGCTCAAAACCTAAGGACCTGATACTCTCTTTTTCTTTTTTTATTTATCTTTGCAGGTACATGATAGTGATGTCCATTCAACAGACATCGAGGACGATGCCTCTTCAGGCTGGCCGAAGCTGTGGGAGTCATCAACGTCCAATGCTGAATTAGAATACCAGGATTATGACGTCATCAGTATACCATCACAGCCCAGCGCAGTAAGAATCATCCCAGACAGCGCTGAGACCTGGTCGAGAGTGGAGGGCAGACGTGAGCAGACGGCTCACACGTCTTCAAGACTTTATAAAAGGACTGTTGGTGCATCATTATGTTAATCCTGCATACCGTTAACTTCATCTTTATATACTTTTCTTAATTACTTTTATTTCTTCCTATTAAATAAACCATTTAAATATTACTTCGTGCTCTCATGCTGTGAATTAAGTCAAATTCTACATATATACAGTGGCTCCGAAAAGTGTTCGTACACTTATGATTTTTATTGAAATAAGGCTCTATCCATTAATTAAAAGTAAACTTTCTGAATGCGATTTTAATAATAACATATATAATCTATTCGTAACAAAATTACATGAAATATTTTTTAAATATAGCGAAACTTTATTTTTAAGAAATTAATAATAAAAAAATGACAAACATTTTATCTCACAAAAGTCTTCGTACACTGAAATATTTTTAGATAAAATCAAAATTAAAATTATCGTTCGCCGCTTTTTTAAATTTTTGCATTGTGGTTGCATTTAAAAAATCATTTGCTTTAATTTTTTATTGTTTACTTCATAATATTCTATTTATTATTGAAAAATGGGTCGCTGTCGTAAAGAAATAACAAACAGCATTTGAAAATTGATAAATTTTCACCATAGTAGTGGTAAATCAATTTGAAATATCGCTAAATTAGTTAATTTATCCCATTCTACAGTGCAGTATGTGATAAAATGCTTTAAAGAAGAAAATTGGATTCAAAACAAGGTAAGAAAATGTCGACCGAGAAAGTTAACTAAACGTGATGAGAGATTTATTATTAGAAAATTTGTGAAAAACCCACGTTTGAGTGCTGTAAAAGTTTCTGCAGAATTTAATGCAAAGTTTCCTACTTCATTTCACCTGAAACTGTTCGACGAGTTCTCAAAGAAACTGGATTACATGGGCGTTCTGCCCGTAAAAAGTTTTTTGCTAGTGAGAAAAACAGAAAGCTTAGGCTTTCATTCGAAAAATCAATGATAAATACACCCGAAACGTACTGGAATAATGCCCTATATGCTGACGAAAGGAAATTTAATATTTTTGGTTCTGATGGTCGAATAACTGTATGGAGAAGAAAAAATGAAGAACTTCATTCTAATAACTTAATTGGAACATTTAAGCATGGCGGTGGGGGTGCATGGCAGCATCAGGACTATATAATTTGGTATTTCTTGATGACATAATGAATCATTCTCTTTATTTAAATATTTTAAGAGACAATTTAAAACTCTCAGCCCAAAATTTGGGTATTGGAAACCACTTTATTTTTAATAATGATAACGATCCTAAGCTCAACGTTCGCCTGTGGTGTCTCTATAATTGTCCACAAGTTTCGAAAACACCAACTCAGTCACCAGATTTAAACCCCATAGAACAAATTTGGAAAGAACTGGAGGTTAGAGTACGTAAACACGACATCAAAACGAAAAGCGTTTCAAAACAGTCATAATGGAAGAATAAATGACCATTGATACAGAAGTTACAAAAAACTAGTAAAATCTATTCCCAGATGTTTAAAAGCTGTTGTGGATGCTAAAGGATATTCTACTAAATATTAGTTTAATGAAAAATGGAAATATTTACTATTATGTCAAGATTTTTTTGAAGTGTACGAAGATTTTTGTCAAATAATATGTTTGTCATTTTTTGAATATTAATTACTTTGTAGAGTTTATATTTATTTTAACTAACATTTATTTCAAGTTTAAACTATCTTTCCTGTCAAGCCTTACTTTCCCCTGGAATTGTCAATGCCAGAGTATGTAAATTTTTAGTAGAACGCGCAAAGTATTCAGATTTTCAGCGGAAGTAATTTTGAGTTAAATAGAAGGGAAAAGTTAATATTCAGAAAGTTTGCTGAAATATCAGCTGTATCTTAGAACGCGGTTAGGTTAGTTACGTTTAGAGCGCCTCGTAGGTAGTAACTTGTTATTATTCATTTTTAGTTTCTTATTTTTATTTTACCGCCGGGTCGGCGTAGTTTGTGAGCGTCAAGTGCACGCATCTGTAACTTCTAAAGTAGAATAAAAAGGGAGTTAAACCCTTCTTAAGAGTTTTGTGTACTTTCCAGTTCATAGCAGTCACTACTATTGTTGCGTGTAGGTTGGGGCCGCGCAACACCACATTGGCGCCCGAACACTTGTCGAACTGAAATGGCCGAAAACTGGATGGAAGCTTCTGGACAAGTCCAACAACAAGAAATGGCAAGCCAATTGGAAGGATTTGGATACCTGGTCCAGACGATGAGAGCATAAATCAAGCCAAACGTCAATTTCGACGGAAAAAAATCGGTGGCAATATTCTTAGAAGGTCTCGAAAACCATTTCCAGCTCTACCCTGCGCCTGAAAGACAAAAGGTTGCCATTGCCACATCTGCACTAAGAGGACAGGCCTCGCTATGGTGGAATATCGGTAAATTTTTATTAGGGGAATTCGGAGGCCAAACATATACCTTTGAAACTTTCAAAAAATCATTGTTAAAGGCCTTCCCCATAGTGAAAGACCGAGCAAAGCTAGAAGCCGAACTGTATAGTTTTTATCAACGGAATATAGAAGAGTTGACGGACTTTATTCTGCGAAAAATTAAGCTGACGGATATGCTGTATGGGAAGAAACCCGACGCGGAGATTATTGAAATAATCTTACCAAGATTGTTACCTGCTGTTGAAGATTACTTCGAAATTAGAAACCCAAGCACACTGCAGGAACTCTTCGAGTTGGCGGTCAAGTTCCAAAATCGTAGAATAGCGGAAAAAGCTAGAGGGGCATCGTATTCTCCAGGGCTTCGAAGGCAATCTTCAAATGAGCAGACCAGAAACGCAAATCGCTCTTATGGGGGAAAGAGCTATCAAGCTAACTCATCGAAGCTCGAAGGTCAAGGCCCAAAAAGGAAATTTGAAAACAACCGTCCGCGTACCCAGAAGGCACAAGTTGAAAGGAAAGCTTTAAACGAGTGGAGGGCCTGTAAAAGCGAGGGTACAGACCCCGGAAGTTTCAAAAAAACCCTCAAGAAGATACTTAAATACGGTCGTCGTAAAAAACTCACAATTACCTATTATACAAGTCCTGGTTGGCGATGTACCAGTAGAAGCCCTCATCGATACAGGGGCAGAAGGTAACTTTATAAGTGATGCATTTTTTAAGAAGAATTTTAATAGGTTACGATTATTTAAAAATAAAAACATAGAAATCATAGCAGCGCAAGGACAAACTTGTCAATGTATTGGCAAATTATCATTACAGATACAGGTTAAAGACGGAAGCCTTAAAGTATTAATTTTTGTAGTAAAAAATTTGCAAAGTCCACTTATTTTAGGTACGGAGTTTTTTAAAGCCGCGAAGGCCAAACTGAATTTTCAGGGAAGTTCTATTGTGTTGGAGATGGATCGGAGGGTGGTGGAACCAGTGGAACAACCGCAAGTCGATCTTAGCCATTTGAATGACCATGAAAGTCCAGCCATCCAGCAAGTGGTGAGTACTTTTTCGAATTTGTTTTCAGAACGGCCTGGTAACTGTCAAATTGTTACGCATGATATACAGTTAACTGCCGACAAACCCTGTAGGACTAAACCTTGCCGCTATGATAAACAGAAAGAAGAAATCATCGAAGAACACATTCAGGAAATGTTAAAGAATCAAGTAATAACGCCCATAAATAGTGAGTACGCGAGTCCAGTCGTACTATGTAGGAAAAAGAATGAGTTTCCTCCTTCGGATAAAAGGGCTTGGAGGTTTGCTATCGATTACAGAAAGCTTAATAGTGTTACTAAATTCCCAGTTTACCTTTTGCCAGTTTTAGAGAAAATTATTAGAAAGATTAAGTCTACGAGATACATGACTACGTTGGACTTAACGTCTGGCTACTATCAAATAGCTATGAGACCCGAAGACATACATAAAACCGTGTTTATAACAAAATCGGGCACTTATGCATTTTTACGCATGCCCTTTGGGTTGTGTGGGGCCCCGTCAGCATTCCAGAGAGCTATGGACATTGTTCTAAAGCCTGTCCTAGGAAAATCGACTTTAATTTATCTAGATGATATAATTATAACGAGTAGTACGTTGGAACAAAATATTAAAGACCTAGAAGTTTTTAAATTATTAACCCTTTAACTGCTTAAGACGTGTTTAAACGTTTTTGGAATTCTTGAAAAATGCTTAAGACGCCTTTACACGAATTTCAAATCGCACGAGAAATGCTTAAGACGTGTATGCACGAAACCCGAATTTCGCGAAGATTGCTTAAGACGTGTTTAGACGACGCGATCTGGTCTTCCTTCCCCTACCTTTCTGCAGGCGGCTGTCAGTTGACACAATGGTCTTAATAGGATGTGAAGTCTCTTTGAAAAGAGCACTTTAGGAAAAAG